>NC_044393.1:86584860-89189376 GCF_006542625.1 Nomascus leucogenys | reverse complement strand
GTTGGGCTCCCAAAGTCCTTATTTGGGTGTTGTGGCAAAGCCTGCGGTCACCTTTAGTTGAAGCCGGTTTCCCGGGCCCCGTTTGGTGTTGTCTCTTGGCGAGAGCACGCTCACGAGTAATAGCAGATATGGTGACTGTGATTGTAGGAAGTGTCTTTTGATTGACAGCAGGACATTTAAATACAGCCTCCGCTCCCCCCTCCCCAATTTTACAGAAACACTACACGACCAGGCCAGATGTCTTAGTCTCCCTCTACTGGTCCAGGAAGAGAAAACCA
Source organism: Nomascus leucogenys (assembly GCF_006542625.1). NCBI lineage: Eukaryota > Metazoa > Chordata > Mammalia > Primates > Hylobatidae > Nomascus > Nomascus leucogenys. The sequence continues at coordinate 89,189,098 of NC_044393.1, read as the reverse complement.
TGTAAATCACAATGTTCTTTGCAGTGTTTAGTGCTAGGTGTAGTTAAGTTTTACTTAATTTTCAAGTACAGTTTTGCTTAATCAGTTTTCAGGCTAGCCGATTCTCACAACAGAAAACAAGACACAGCAAATTATCACTTTAAAAGAAAGGCAGCGTCCTCGTTTCGTATAATCTTTAGCAGTCTTGTATATCCAATTCTATTTCCACATCCTGTTTCCATAACATATTCTATGCAACTAGAATAAAGATTATCCGAACATTTAGGTTCTGTATAGAATAAAATCAGAATCCCTGGTGATTATGTAAATGCTTATTTTTTTTTTTTCAGAGAACTATTTTTTGAAATTTGAGGCGGTTTAAACTGCATAAAAAATTTGTCTCGCCAGGCTCGGTGGCTCACGCCTGTAATCCCAGCACTTTGGGAGGCTGAGGCGGGTGGATCACGAGGTAAAGAGATCGAGATCATCCTGGCCAACATGGTGAAACCCCAACATGGTGAAACCCCGTCTCTACTAAAAATACAAAAATTAGCTGGGCGTGGTGGTGCGTGTCTGTAATCCTAGCTACTTGGAGGCTGAGGCAGGAGAATCTTTTGAACCCGGGAAGCGGAGGTTGCAGTGAGCCGAGATCGCGCCACTGCACTCCAGCCTGGTGACAGAGTGAGACTCCGTCTCAAAAAAAAAAAAAAAAGAAACTTGTGTCATTATGCAATGCGGATTTGATAGGCTACCAAATTTTAGACTAGAATTGTATTTATCTTAATTCAGGTCACTTAACACTATAACCATGAAAAGTCCCAGGTATTTGAGAATTTTGTAATACATTTAAGTATACACTTGTAAATAGGGAAATAGGAAATACAGAGGGCTTATGGGAAGGAGAGAGAGCAAGGCCAAAACAAATATGCCCTCTCTGCTTTGACACATAAATTTGTGTAACTTCATATCGTGGAAGTGAGTCTAAAATAGGTTTTTTTGAGCCCCGGGTCTTTTTTACCATCACTCCTTGAAACTTTTATGTGGTTCAGATGTTAAAAGTTAGAAAATTTAGCCATATTGTCCTGCCCTACAAAAGTATTATCTTTTTATTAAGTTTAATTTTTTTTTTTTTTTTTGGAGACAGAGTCTCGCTCTGTCACCCAGGCGGGAGTGCAGTGGCGCGATCTCTGCTCTGCTCACTGCAAACTCTGCCTCCCGGGTTCAAGTGATTCTTCTGCCTCAGCCTCCTGAGTAGCTGGGATTACAGGTGTCCATCACCACGCCTGGCTAATTTTTGTATTTTTAGTAGGAACGGGATTTCACCGTGTTGGCCACACTGGTTTCGAACTCTTGACCTCAGGTCATCCGCCCACCTCGGCCTCCCAAAGTGCTGGGATTACAGGTGTGAGCCACCCTGCCCAGCCTAGTAAATTTAATTCTTAAGTATTGGTAATTTGGACTCTGTATGTTTTTCCCATGGTATTTACTCTGATGTTTACTGTACCATGAAATGAGTGATCGTTTTTCAGAACACAGCAAAATATTCCTTTATATTAACTATTAAACAAATATCATTTGCTTCCATGAGAATTGACCCCTAAAGGACCAAGATGTATCTTTACCATGCTTAGATTTCATTGGACCAGAGGTGGTCCGTCTGTAGAGGAGCAAGGAGGAGTAGGAGGTTGGATACAGAGAATTGCCATTGCCTGGGTAATTTCTTGTTAACTTTATACCTTCAAGTAGAAGGACTTTTTAAACTTGAGGAATCAGTGAATTTTGATATATATAAATTTTAGTTTATTCTGCCTGGCGTTTCTGACATAAGGAAATCTGAAAAGTTGTTGCCCTAATTTCTTGTGACAGGGAAGGAAGGCCTGTCCTTGATGCTTTTCTGTCAAGCTGCAGGGTGGATGGAACCAGCGTCTTCCAGGTCTGATGCTGTCAAACTTTAGCTGCATACCAATTCCCATCTGTCCATCTGCCTAAGCCTTTTTGCAAGTGAGAAAAGAACACTTGCCAGGCAGGGTACAGTGTATAATTGAACTCTAGGGGCAGTGAGTTGAGGAATTAACAGGATTTTGCCGGGAATGTTCTGTCTAACCTGGAGATACAGTTCTTTCTCCCTGAGTTCTTGGTGGAAGTACCACCGTGAACATCTTTCCTGATAAGGCTCCGCTCCCTTGTCTCCAGGCTAGATGTCTTTCTGTAATACTTTTGTATCATCATATGCAAAACTGTCTCACTGCCCTAATTGAATTGTATTAGAGTTTCTGTTTTCTTCCTGTTAGAATGTAAACACCGTTGTTTATTAGTCTTTAATCACATGTTTTTAGTTGATAAAAGCAATATATTAAGGAAAAATTGGAAAGTACAGAAAAGTATAAAGAATATGAAAGTACGCATGTCTTCCAGTGATTACCACTATTTTATTAATAATGTGGTATGTGTATATGTATATTCTTTTTAAAAAACAAAATTCGAATTTTTTCTATGCATTCCATGTTACCTTTTTCATTGATGTGTACTTTTTCCTATGTCTTTAATGTTCTTTGAAAACATTTTTTAGTGGCTACATTGTGTTTAATTTCACAGAAGTACAATATATTTGAAAATAATTCCCCTGTTGTTATTTACTTTGTTTACTACTTTTTTTGTTGTTTTTTGTTTTTGAGACGGAGTCTCACTCTGTCACCCAGGCTGGAGTGCAGTGGTATGATCTCAGCTCACTGCAGGCTCCGCCTCCTGGGTTCTCGCCATTCTCCTGCCTCAGCCTCCTGAGTAGCTGGGACTACAGGCACCTGCCACCACGCCCAGCTAATTTTTTGTATTTTTAGTAGAGACGGGGTTTCACCGTGTTAGCCAGGATGGTCTCGACTCCTGACCTTGTGATCCACCCGCCTCAGCCTCCCAAAGTGCTGGGATTACAGGCGTGAGCCACCACGCCCGGACTGTTTACTAATTTTTCTTATGTTTACTATTGATGATATGACTGACATACTAAACAAATTATTGTGGTCATTTCCTTAGAATAAATAAAATGAGTTAATACATATAAAACACTTAGAAGAAGACCTGGGTGTACAATTTCCCAATAAGAAATTTCCTTGAACTAGTATTATTGGTCAAAGGGTATAGATGCTTGTAGGCTTCTTGTGCCTATTGCCAAACTCCTCCAGAAAGGTTAGGCCGATTTCTACTCTCATCTACAGTGTCCACTTTCTAGTTCCCTGCATCCTCCCAATCTAAGGTATTATTAACCAGCCCCTACCAAAACAAAAACTGTTAATCTGTAGATAAGTCAGTATTACCACCAAAAGACATACCCAAGCCTGTTCATGGCAGCATTTTTCATATTGTCCCCAAACTGTAACAACCTAAATGTCATCAACAGTAGATTGGATACATTATAGTATAGTCATAAAATGGAATACCAAGCTATAAAAAAGAATACACTACGGATGCACACAACATGAATGGATCTCACACATAATAAAGTTGAACACAGAAGCCCAGTACAAAAGAGCATACTGTTTGGCTCTGTTTATGTGAAGTTCAAGTACAGGCATAATTGGGGCTAGGAGTCAGAATAGGGTTTACCTTTTGGGTGGGAATTGGCTGAGAGGGAGTTTCTGAGATGCAGGACATATGTGTGTGTGTGTGTGTATGTGTGTATATATATATATTTTTATTTTTTTATTTTTTTTATTTTTTTTTTTTGAGACCGAATCTTGCGTTGTCTCCAGGCCAGAGTGCAGTGGCGCAATCTCGGCTCACTGCAACCTCTGCCTCCGGGTTCAAATGGTTCTCCTGCCTCAGCTCCTGAGTAGCTGGGATTACAGGCGCTTGCCACCACGCCCAGCTAATTTTTTTTTTTTGTGTGTGTGTTTTTAGTAGAGATGGGGTTTCACTGTGTTAGCCAGGATGGTGTCGATCTCCTGACCTTGTGATCTGCCCACCTTGGCCTCCCAAAGTGCCTGTAATAGGCATGAGCCACCGCACCCGGCCATATTCTTTATCTTGATCTTGGGTGGTGGTTGTATGAATGTATTCAGATGTAAAGATTGACTGAGCTGCATGTGTACCGAAGTCTTTTGTTGTTGTTGGGGGATGGGGGTCTCAGTACGTTGCCAACCCAGGCTGATCTTGAACTCCTGAGTGCAAGCAATCCTCCTGTCTCAGCCTGTCAAGTAGCTGGGATTACAGATGTGCCATGCACCCTAAAAATTTGCCAATTTGTTAACTGACACAGTATTTTAAAATTTGTTTCTTGTTTCTGTCTTGAATGAGATTGCCTCTTGTGTTTTGTCATTGAGTATGATGTTGACTTTGGCCAAGAGTTTGTAGTGTACCAGGTGCTAGGAATATAGTGTATTTGTGCTAGAAATATAGCAATGAACAAAACAAAGTCCTTGCTCTCTTGTGACTTACATTCTCGAAGGGAGAGAGAGATAAATATCGAATCTCACTTATCGAATGTTTTACAAAGTGCTAGGCACTGTTCTAATTAATTAGATGTTTGGTTAACTCATTGAAGTCTCACAGTCACCTTGTTGAGTAATTGCTATTATTATCATCCCCATTTTACAGATGAGGAATCTGAGAGTTAGGGAGTTCAGTGACTTTCCCAGGATGGAAAGGCTGGAAGGTGAGAGAGCTAGCATCTGAGCTCAGGCAGGCTGACTCCAGAGCTCATGCTGTCAAGGGGGTAGGTGGTACTGAGTCTCCTCTTCCTCCTTGGCTGCAGCCAGCTTCAGGAGGAGGATTAGATGTGACTTGTCTGTCTCTATCTCAGGGGTGCATAGGTGAGACAGTTGTGGCAGGGTTCTGAAGAGACATGCCTGTAAACATCTTCCTTTTTTAAAATCAAAATTACTTTCTTTAATGTAAATATGTAAAATATTATAACTGCCTTGGGGACACAGTATGTATAAAATATTTATTTGAAAAGTTTTATAATTTAACTCTGCTTTTATCCTTGTTATATAAATGGATTTTTTTTATTAGAGTGTATTTTGACTTCTTAAAATTGGTTAGGGATAGGAAATATTTTACAAATGTGTTTAATATACATTTCACCTTCATGATTAGTGTCATAAACTTATTAGGTGAATATGTATCTTCCTATAAGAAAACAAAAAGTTCATTTATTACTTCTCAATTTCATTGTTTTGATATGATGGTTTATTATAATGAGTATTTGTGTGTTTCACTTATAAGAGTTTTATAATTTATATACAATTTTGCTGTTTGAACAAAATATGTTGTGATTATGGGAGGCTTATCTGAGGCTACTTGGAGGCATGGGACATAGTTCTCTCATAAGCTTTTTAAAAACCATTAGTTAGGCTGGACACAGTGGCTCACGCTAATCCCAGCACTTTGGGAGGCTGAGGTGGGCGGATCACAAGGTCAGGAGTTCGACACCAGCCTGACCAACGTAGTGAAACCCTATCTCTACTAAAAATACAAAAATTAGCTGGGCGTAGTGGTGTGCGCCTGTAATCCCAGCTACCTGGGAGGCTGAGGCAGGAGAATCGCTTGAAACCGGGAGGCGGAGGTTGCAGTGAGCCGAGATCACGCCACTGCACTCCAGAGTGGGTGACAGAGCAAGACTTGTCTCAAAAAACAAAACAAAACAAAACAAACCATTAGTTTGGGGTATATTTCTGCTTGGAATACACTCCTGTTCTGTATTTTTAGGTGTGAAATCGAGTTTTCTGATCATCCAAGGGAGGAATGCTTTTATTTTTGAAGATTTGAAGTGGAGGCTTATGAGTAAGAATAGAACGAGTGTAGAAGAATTTGGTTATAAAAGTGAGCGTTGGTTGATTTGAGCAATTTAAATTTTGAGATAATTTGTGCAGCCTTTGAACAGCCAGTGCTAATCTTAACAACTACCACCAAGTTTCTGGTCTTTTTTGAAAATTACATTTTATTACTGTAGTGATTATTTTTTTCATTAATGAAAAGGTTATTTTTCCCATTAATTGTAGGTTGAGTTAATGGTAACTTGTATGATTTTCGTGTCTATATGTGTGAGCCCTGTTTCCTTTTTATTGGAGAATAGTGTTAGAAACCAAGGTCTGGTATTAGTGGGCTCATTGTTTCTAGGCCTTCTCAGAGGACAGAGCTAGGAAATACACTAACTGCACACATGCACACACATTTGTCTTTGTTTCTGTCTGTATATATTACGAACTGTAAGTTTCATAATGATATCTTTGATTCTAATATAACACCACAGGATTCATTTTAGCTTTCCCCTTTCCTTACTTGTAACTTTATTTGTACAACGGTGAGAAACCTAGCTGTCATTATCTACAACATATTTGTTCAATCCTGTAAAGTAGTCCAAGAATTTGCTAACCTATATTTTTGTGAGAAACAAATTTGCTAGCTAGATTAAGGTAGTCATGTATATAGTACTTCTTTTTGCTTGCCTTATTATCAGATATGTTCTAATACTAGTATTGAAACAAATTTCTACTAATTAGTATCATGATATAGTACTTTTTTTGCCTTTGGCCTTACAGTATCTAATCAGAATATTGTTTTCCAAAGTTACTTAGGTCAATTCTTTTCACCTGACTTTAATGTATGTCATTTACTGACAGGTTCATTTGTTACTGCTTGTATTACATTTTGATGCCTCCTACATCCAGTTTTTGTTTGTTTGTTAGTTAGTTTTTTTTGAGATAGAGTCTTGTTCTGTGCCCAGGCTGGAGTGCAGTGGTGCGATCTTGGCTCACTGCAGCCTCGACCTCTCAGGCTCAGGTGATCCTTACATCCCAGCCTCCTGAGTAGCTGGGATTATAGGCATGTGCCACTGTGCCCGGCTAATTTTTGTATTTTTTTTGCAGAAATGGAGTTTCACCATGTTGGCCAGACTGGTCTTGAACTCCTGACGTCAGGTGATCTGCCCACCTTGGCCTCCCAAAGTGCTAGGATTACAGGCATGAGCCACCATGCCCGACCTTGTATTGAGATACAACTTCAGGTTAGATTGCTAAAAGTGGGCTTGCTTAGTCAAAATATAAATGTATATGTTGTTTTATTAGGATTGCTAGATTTCTCTCTAGAATGGTTGGACCAGTTTGCACTCCCACCAACAGTGTGAGAGTGCCTTTTTCTCTAGATCCTTGTCATCAGGATGTGTTGTCATGTTTTTAATCTTTTGTCAATCCAGTAGATGGAAAATGGTATCCATGTTTTAATCTGCATTTGTCTAATTATAAATGAGTTTGAACATTTTTTTTCTTAGTTTTAGGACCATATTCTTTCAAGAATCATCTGGTTACTTTTTTTTTTTCTGATTTTATCAAGCGTTTAGTCCTTTGTCCCTCAATATTTAAGGACTTTTTACATATTAGGGGTACTAGCCATTTGTGGCAAATGTTCTAAGTATTCTCTTCCAGCTTTCAGTTGTCTTTTGGTTTTGTTTATGGTAATTTTTTTGCCATGCAAAAATTCTTTTAAGAAATACGTAGTCATATTTATTAGTCTTTTATTGGTTCTGGATTTTGAGTCATAATTAGCAATCCTTTGTCTACCTCAAGGTAAAGAGAATTTTTTCCTGTGTTTTTTTCTAATACTTGTGTGGTTTTATTTTTTAAGTTTCTAAATGGATCACTAATCCATTTGGATTTTATTTTTAATATGAAATAGAAGTAGAATTTTTTCTAAGTAAAAAGAAATTGTCCAGTTGTCCCAGTACTATTTATTGAAATGTCCATATTTGTCCCAGTGACTTCAGATGCCAAAACGTATGTATATATAATAGTCATATGTCAAAGATTTTATATATACTTGGGTCTGTTTCTGCACTTTCTGTTTTATTCCACTGGTTGATTTGTCCATTCATGTGTCAGCACCACAGTGTTTTAATTACAGAGGCTTTTATAGTATGGTGTAAGTCTGGTAAGGCCTGTCCCATCCTCTTAGTTTATGGTATTTGTTTTCAGTGTTTTTCTGGTTATTCTTGCAGATTTATTTTTTAATATGAACTTTAGTATCAACCTGTCCAATTTTATTCAGAAGCGTTGTTGGGATTTTTATTAGGGTTACATTTAACTTATGAGAGCTGATATGTTTATAATATTGAGTCCTCTCTGTGAATAGTATTACCTCTTTTATTTATTTTATTTATATCTACTTTTCTGTCTTTCAGGTGTGTTTTGAATTTTTCTTTGTATAGATTTTACACATTTTTAAGATTATTCCTAACTAATTTTCTTTGTTAGTATTATAAATGAGATTTTCTTTACCATTTGTTTGCTGTTGGTTATTGTTTGCTATTGGTTATTGTTTGTGTTTTTTAAATGTTACTTTTATATCCTGCTACTTTGCTGAAAAAATTATTTGAGTCGTATTATCACTTAGGGAACTGATATATAATATGCAAATAGAGAGTTTTAATACTTCTTTGCCCATTCTTATGCCTCTGTTTGATTTCACTTATATAATTGCACAGGCTTATACCTCTCGTATAGTGTTGAATAGTGGTAGATAGTGGGTATGCTTGCTTTGTTCCTGATCTTAGTAGAAATGCCTCTAATATTTCCTCATTAAGGAAGATACTAGCTTTAGGACTAATTTGTCGTATTAAGACAGTATCCCGCCAGGTGCAGTGGCTTATGACTATAATCCCAGCACTTTGGGAGGCCAAGGTGGGTGGATGGCATGAGTCCAGGAGTTTGAGACTAGCCTAGGCAACATGACGAGCCCCTGTCTCTACAAAAAATACAAAAATTAGCTGGGCATGGTGGGGAGTGCCTGTAGTCCCAGCTACTTGGAAGGCTGAGGTGGGAGGATTGCTTGAGCTTGGGAGGTTGAGGCTGCAGTGAGCCATGATCCCACCAGTGCACTCCAGCCTGGGTGACACAGTGAGACCCTGCCTCAAAAAAAAAAAAAAGGAAAAAAAAGTATTCCTCAATTTTATTTAAGTAGTTTTATCACGAATGGATGTTGAGTTTTATCAAAGGCTCCTTCAGCATCTGTGGAGAGAATCGTATAGTTTTCTTCCTTAGATCTATTAATATGCATATACAGTAGTGTGTCACCGCTTATCTGAGGGAGATACGTGTTCCAAGACCCCCCAGTGGATGCCGGCAACTACGGATAGTACTGAACTCTGAATATACCATGTTTTTGCCTATACATACATACCCATGACAAAGTTTAACTTATTAATGAGGCACACAGTAAGAGATTAACAACAATAACTGAATAAAATAGAACATTACAACAGTGTACTGTAGTAAAAGTTATACAGTGTGGCTGTAACTTTTGCAGTTTAAGGTGCAGCAGCAAAACTAGCATGAATTTCTTTTGCCTCCTTCACAATTTTATAGATAGAATTGTTCTTACCATAGATATTAGGAACTCAACATACTGTTTTTTTTTTCTTTCCTTAAATCAAGAACTTTTACTTTTCACTTAAAGGAAGCACTTAATGGTTTCTCTTTGGCATATCTGCATTGACAGCATCACACCAGCCTCACTGCTCTTGCGCTTTGGGGCCATTATTAAGTAAAATAACGGTTACCTGAACACAAGCATTGATACCCCGACAGTTGATCTCATAACTCAGAGACTTGTGGGCAGGTAGTAAAACAGTCTGGATACACTAACAGAGGGATGATTCACATCCTAGATGGGATGGTGCAAGATTTCATCATGATGCTCAAGACGGCAGTCAGTTTAAAACTTAAGAATTGTCTGTTTCTGGAATATTTCATTTAATATTTTTGGGCCTTGGCTGACCACTGGTACCTGAAACCTTGGAAAGTGAAACCACAAATAAGGAGGGGACTACTGTAACATACTTTAAGTGTAGCTTATCATTAGCTACTGTGAAGAACAACCTGGTGGGAAAATAGCCCTAACTGCTTGGTTTACTATTGGATAATTAAGTTGTATCTTAAAGATGCTTCGTAGCTAAATTTTAAAATATTATTCTGTTTCTAAATTTTTAAAAAACACCACTGGCTCTGGTAGTTTTTAGAATAAAAGAAAATCAGCAAATATAAGTGACATGGAATTACAAACACTGAGCAGGTAAAGGTATATAATAGGAGTCTCTAGAGCATTAATGATCCAGGAATTTCCCCAAAGCAGCATTTTCTAACCTGTGTTTTGTGAACCCCAGGGATATAAAGTATCCTGAGGTTCACTTATTTTAATTTGTCTTTTAAAAAGATGGTGAGTATTTTCCTTTTAAAATCGATTAGTTTGAGAACTTCTGAGGGTATATCAGCAAGCATACATGCTATTGTTGGTGGAAATCAGTCACCTGATTGATCTATCATTCAGCTGAACGTTGCCAGGCACCATGGTCTTCTTGACTTTTAATTTTTCTTAAAGAGAAGATACCAAACATATGCAGAAGTAGACCGCATAGTATCCAGTGCTTCCAGGTTCCATAAGCCTGCTTCAGTGAGTATCAATTCACTGCCAGTTTGATTACTACCCCCTTACCTGGCTACTTTGAAGCAAATTCCTGATACCATATCATTATATCTATGAGTATTTCAGCATGTAAATCTAAAAGATAAGGCCTCAATTTTAAAAACCTACAATACCTTTATTATAATTAAAAATAGTTAACAGTTTCTTAATAACATCAATATCTGCTGTCCAAATTTCTAGTTGTCTCAAAAATGTCATAATTTTTTTCACTATTTGTTTGAATCAAGATCTAAATAGGGTTCACACATGTGATTAGTTGCTACATCTTGTAAGTTTCTTCATACATAGCAGTGATTCTCAACTAGATGAGATTTTGTCTCCCAGGGAACACTAGTCAATGTCTAGAGACATTTTTGATTTGGGAGTGGCAGAGTGGTTGCTACTGGCAGGCTAGTAGGTAGAGGGCAGGGACGCTACTGAACATTCTGCACTGGTTAGTCCCCACAAGAAAGAATGATCTAGTCTAAAATCTCCATAGTGCTGTTGTTGAGAAACCCTGATCTATAGGTTTTTCTTTCAGGTCTTTAACCCTACCCCCGCCCTTGCAAACTCTTTGTTGCACAAAGTGGTTGTTTATCCTAAAAATTTCCACTTTCTGGATTTTGCTGATTACATCCCTGCAGAATCTTTTTGCTCCTCGCTTTCCTGTAAATTGGTAGTTGGCTTTAGAGAAGCTTGATCAGATTCAGGTCCCTCTAAATCCCCGAAAATTTCACAGGAGAGTGGTGCAGATTTCTATCAGGAACCTAAGCAGAAGGCGTAAAATGTCTGATTGTTTCTCTTTTTGTCATGCTGGCTGCCATTGATCAATGCCAATATCCATTCATAGCAGTTGCAGAATGATACCTTTATCATTATAATTATAAAATGTTATAACTGATAATTAGAAAATTTCTTTTTCATTTGTTACTTGTAGTACTTCTATAAAGAGAAAATTTTCTTTTACCTAGTCTTTGGTTACCTAGTTGTACAGTGTAGGAGAGGCAAAATCAAATGCTTGATTCTTTTCCATTATCACTGATTTTTTAAGTTAATTGATTAATTAGCATCCTCATTATTAAAGGATGAGAACTATTTAAAGGAATATGATTTAATATGTAATATTGAGCAATATAGAGAAGTTGAAAGACAAATATATAGAAAGGTGCATGTCTCCTTTGACCATATAAACTGTCATTAAAAAAACAAACAGAAAAATAGAACAAAACAAAAATAATCTGATAAGAGGGCCAGGCACTGTGGCTCACACCTGTAATCCCAGTGCTTTGGGAGACCGAGGCAGGAGGATCACCTGAGGACAGGAGTTTGAGACTAGCCTGGGAAACAGAGCAAGACCCCCATCTCTACAAAAAATAAATTAGCTGGGTGTGGTGGCATGTGCCTGTAGTCCTAGCTACTCGGGAAGCTGAGGCTTGAGTGCAGGAATTTGAGGCTTCAATGAGCTAAGATTGTGTGATCTTGCCACTGTACTCCAGCCTGGGTGATAGAGCAAGACTGTCTGTTAAAAAGACCTGGCGCCGGGCTTGGTGGCTCACACCTATAATCCCAGCACTTTGGGAGGCTGAGGTGGGCGGATCACGAGGTCAGGAGATTGAGACCATTCTGGCTAACACGGTGAAACCGCGTCTCTACTAAAAATACAAAAAATTAGTCGGGCGTGATGGCGGGTGCCTGTAGTCCCAGCTACTTGGGAGGCTGAGGCAGGAGAATGGCATGAACCTGGGAGGAGGAGCTTGCAGTGAGCCGAGATCACGCCACTGCACTCCAGCCTGGGTGACAGAGCGAGACGTTGTCTCAAAAAAAAAAAAAAAAAAAAAAAAAAAAAAAAAAAAAAAAAGACCTGGCAAGAAATTCAAGCAATATAGAAAGGTTAAAAAAAAAAAAAGTCTTACTTTTTATTTATTAAAATATCCTGGATATCTCAGAGAGCTTCTCATATCAGAATGTACAGATATCTCATTCTTTTTAATAGCTGCGTAGAATTCCATTCTGTGGATTTACCACAGTTTAACTGGTCCTCTCTTGATGGATTCTTGAGTTGGTTTCTCTTTTGTTCTTACTACTTAACAGTGCTGCAGGATATATATTTTTGTGTGTATGTTTATCTTTATTCTTGGCGAGCATTTGGTATCCTTATGGTAAGTTTCTAGCATTATCCATTTTGAAATTGTTATCTGTAGTCATATTTTAAAATTCATGTTGTTGATCAAAGACAAGTGTAAAGAACACTGATAATGAAATAGAAGTTTGAGCTTAAATATATTATACAAATTTAAGATTCTTATTTACTGGGGCTATAAGTTGCATTCATCTTAACACAAAAATCAGTGTCAGAGAAAATACAGTGATCTTATGTCCAGTTTATATTTTATTATGGGGAAGAGGGATAAAACAGTCTCAGAATGTTTTGTTAACATATTCTTCGTTTATAATTTAGAAATGCCATTTTTCCTTGAGCATAAAACACAGGAATTTCAAACATCTAATATGGACTCCTGTTTATCAGTTAGTAATCTTTTTTTTTTGTTTGTTTTGAGACTGAGTTTCGCTCTTTTTGCCCAGGCTGGAGTGCAATGGCACAATCTTGGCTCACCACAACCTCCGCCTCCTGGGTTTAAGCAATTCTCCTGCCTCAGCCTCCCGAGTAGCTGGGATTACAGGCATGCGCCACCATGCCTGGCTAAATTTGTATTTTTAGTAGAGACGGGATTTCTCCATGTTGGTCAGGCTGGTCGCAAACTCCCAACCTCAGGTGATCCGTCTGCCTCGGCCTCCCAAAGTGCCGGGATTACAGGTGTGAGCCACCACACCTGGCCTGTCAGTTAGTAATTATAACAGTTTGACGTGTGCAGTAAAATCATGAAGTTGCAAAAGCTGGGAGAATTTATACCATTGTAGATAATTTGGTATTTTAAATGTGCAAAAACTGTTGTCAGGTGAGTATTCACTATTTCACAAAGAAACTGGAATGTGGTCCAGTGTAGACTTTTTGATGTATACAGTATCCCTTGAATACTTTAATATTAATAAATATCAAATGGCTCACGCCTGTAATCCTAGCACTTTGGGAGGCCGAGACGGGCGGATCAGGAGGTCAGGAGATCGAGACCATCCTGGCCAACACGGTGAAACCCTGTCTCTACTAAAAATACAACAAACTAGCTGGGCGTGGTGGCACGTGCCTGTAGTCCCAGCTGCTCGGGAGGCTGAGGCAGGAGAATCGCTAGAACCCAGGAGGCGGAGGTTGCAGTGAGCCAAGATCCAGCCACTGCACTCCAGCCTGGGTGACAGGGCGAGACTCTGTCCCCTCCCCCCCCAAAAAAAACCGAAAAAACAAAACTAAAAAAAAAAATGGTCATGGAGATGTGACCTGGATATATTTCCATTGTCTGGAACCCTACAGAATAGTTTTAAAAAAAGAACAAAGGTCAGAACATGAAACAGTTTTGATAGCATTTTAACTGAGCTGGTCAGTGATGGTATGGGACCACTGGTATCCTTGAAACAGGGGCTTTCTGGCCAGTTTCCATCAATGGCTTTGGAAACTTTCTGTGGGGACCACATGGGAGTGTTCCTCTCCAAGGACTGGGTTTGTGGGTTCATGGGTTTTTCCTCTTCTGTGTGAACTGCAAGAGTGCCTCATCTGTCACATATGCTACAATGTAGACATGTGGTTAGTCTTTTTTACTTTACTACTTTTTGAAGGAATCATGGGTTGTAAACTATAGCAGATGATAGGAATTTTAGTCTTTTTACGTAATTTAACTTGTCACAGGTCTGATTCATATTCCTCTCTTACATTCTTCCTATTTTGATACTTTTTTAAAGGCTAACTTTGTGTGCCTGGTGTTTTGAGTCACTTTCTTTTTTGTGCTAGCCTATCCTTATTTTCTTTATATCAAAGGATCAAAGTTTTCTTTAGAGCCCATGGTGACTGGGTGAACGCAGTCCCTTCTGTTTGGTTCAGGGACATCTTTCCTCTTACCTGCTCTTCCACCCATCCAAATGCCAAGTAGTCAGCGCTGGAGTCTACTCCCTTAATTTTTCTCTTCTTATCTTTGCCTTTGTGGGCATCCAACCTGTAGTAGAAGAGGTCATATCCCCAATCTGAACTTGATTATTCAGTTTTCTCATTCTTTACCCCGTAAGCAATTGATTATTCTCTTAAAGCTCCAAAGTGTCACACCACTCTCCCTCAGGATCACTTGTTGGGGCCACCCATCTCTTCAGGAGTGTTACCACCTCAGCCCTAGGGGAACTGCTACTTGATTTACCTTGGTATTACATCCTGATAAGCCCATCATAAAGTTGAAAAATCCTAAATCGAACCATTGTAAATCGGGGACTGTCTGTCTTGTGCTTATCTCTTGCAGGTCTGCAGAGTGTTTTGTTTTGCAGCCCTACCCCTCACCCCAGGGAGGCTGCTGATTCAGTCACCACCTCAGACATTCTAAGAGGACAGAACAAAGAAAGACCCTGATACAAGCTTCTTAGGACTTCAAGTAATGTTAGGATATGAGTGACTTTTCTTCCCTTTCCTTCCCTTCCTCTCCACCGCATCAGTCATTTTTTAGTTTCATTTACCACCATCACATTTCAGGCTTTCATTGGCCACTATCACAGTTTCTGCCATATCAGTGTAACACTTTTGATGCTTATTTAATATTTTTCTTTAAAACTGCTTTAAATGGATTTTATTTTTAAAAATTTACTTGCCTTAAACAGAGGTGTCTTCTAAATCGTGTTAGTGATGCTCACGCTACATTTTAATAGGTATAAGAAAATATATATTTATTGAAATAAAAAATATTATCTAAAATGTGTACCTATAAGATTGTCAGAAGGGTAATGATGATTGATAGGCTAGTAGACACAGAGAAAGGGTACAGGTTTCTTTTTTAATGGAAGTCAAGGATTGAAGAACTTAAATAAGCAAATGAGAATGGCTGTACAAAGCAGGAGGCTTAGTAGAATTTGTCCCACTGGCAGGACAAACTTCCTGGCCTTCAATTTCCCATAAAGCTGCCCTGTTGCCAGTGATATGCTGATTGCATCTGGATCCCATCAGGTCCAGCCATTCTTGTGGTTATACAGGTCCTGAGGTCCTCTTGATTCCTCCCTATTTTACCGGTGACATTGCCTGTTCCAGGGATGTGAGAAACTGCCCACAGCCTCAGGACGGTCCTCAGTATGAATGGCAAGATTGGGTGAATTGATGATCAACTTCTCAGGAATCTCATCTTCCTTGGAGGCCTCAAGCCTGCTTGAAGTCTATTCCTACACATATGCATAACGCTACACTTTGGGCCAAAGTTTATCTTAGTGTGGAAACGTGTTCAGATTTAAGAAATTTCTGGAAACAATTTCAAAAAGAAAAGGCAACTGCTAAGTCATATAGATTGTGGTCTTTGCTGTAGTTGGAAATTATCTTTAGGTGTATTAGATCCCATCCACTCATCCATTCAAGGACCTGGCTTCAACAGTTGTATCCCTACCTCATCATTTTTTTTTGTTAGCATGCCAATTGTATGCATATATCCTTTATTTTAATTTTTAATTTTAATTTTTTTTTTCCAAGATGGAGTTTTGCTCTGTTGCCCAGGCTGGAGTGCAGCGGCATGAACTCGGCTCACTGCAATCTCCGCCCCCCGGGTTCAAGTGATTCTCCTGCCTCAGCCTCCTGAGTAGTTGGGATTACAGGTGTGTGCCACCACGCCTGGCTTTTTTTGTATTTTTAGTGGAGACAGGGTTTCACCATGTTGGCCAGGCTGGTCTTAAACTCCCGACCTCAAGTGATCCGCCCACCTTGGCCTCCCCAAGTATGGGATTACAGGCATGAGTCACCAAGCCTGGCCTATATCCTTTATTTAAAAAAAAAAAACAAAAAACCCTTTTTTTGACTGACATCCCTTTTCAGCTGCAGCCCTGTTTCTTTGCTACCTTTGTAGCAAAATTCACCAGGTTGTTCCTACTTGCTGTTTCCAGTTTTTTGTTTTTTTTTCCTTTCCTAGGAAATGAGAGAGGTCCCATTTTCTCTTGTAGTCAATCCAGTCAGGCTTTCATTGTTACCACTCTATTGAAACAGTTCTTTTCAAAGTTATCAGTGACCATCACCTAACTTGGCATCTGGGGAACCCCTGTGCTGATTTTCCTTCTGCTTTGCTACCCCTCCTTCTCAGTTCTTACTGCAATTCCTTCTCGTCTCCCTGATCCTTTACTGCTGGGTACCCCACGGTAATTCAGTAGTTTTTCCAGCACTCATCTGTTTTCTTTCGTAGCTCTCTCCCCTGAGCTCTAGTCTTGAATATAAATTGCCAACTTTATATCTCCACTTGGGTGAATAGTAGGTAGGCCAACCTTGAGTGTATGCAGAATGAAACCCCACAACTCCCTCCCTTCCTGATCAGAACTGCTCCTCCTGTAGTCCTCTTCATTTCACTTAATGGCAGTCCTTCTTGTTGTTCAGGGCAGAATTTTTGGAGTCATCCTTGATTATTCTCTCATAATCTGCACTAAATTATTTGGCCAAATGCTGTTCGCTTACCTTCAGAATCTCACTACTACTGGTTGCCTTCATCACTATCCTTGTGTAAGATGGGCTTATTGAAGTAGCCTCCTAACTGGTCCCCCTCTGTCTGCCCTCCAGAAGCCAGAGTGGTGCTTTTAACATGTAAGTTGTAAGTCAGTACTTAAGTGAACTTTAGTGGAACACTTGTCCTCTTAAGGAAAACTTCTTTGAAAATTCCCTGCTCATTGCCACAATTTCTTCCTTTCTTTTTAAATAGTTCCTGAAGTATTTCTTTCTCTGAGGAACGTCTCTTAAGATAGCTAAGATATTTTAATCCCTTTTGCAGCAAAGACTATTGCCCTTTTCCCACCTGCTTCAACATTTCAATTATTATGATTATGATTATGATTATGATTATTATTTTTTTTTTTGAGACGGAGTCTTGCTCTGTGGCCCAGGCTGGAGTGCAGTGGTGTGATCTTGGCTCACTGCAACCTCCGCCTCCTGGGTTCAAGCAGTTCTCCTGTGTTGGCCTCTCGAGTAGCTGGGATTACAGGTGCGCGCCACCACACCCGACTAATTTTTTTGTTTGTTTTTTGTATTTTTAGTAGAGACAGAGTTTCGCCATGTTGGCCAGGCTGGTCTGGAACTCCTGACCTCAAGTGATCCACCCACCTCGGCCTCCCAAAGTGCTGGGATTACAGGCATGAGCCACCATGCCCTGTCTTAATTATTTCTTTGTTTGTTAATTAATTAATTAATTAATTAGAGTCTTACTCTGTCGACCAGGCTGGAGTGGTATTGCATGATCACAGCTCACTGCAGCCTTGACCTCCCAGGCTCAAGCGATCCTCACACTTCAGCCTCCCAAGTAGCTGGGACTACAGGCATGCACCCACACGCCCAGCTAATTTTTAAATATTTTTGTAGAGTCAGAGTCTCACTATGTTGCCCAGGCTGGTCTTGAACTCCTGGACTTAGGTGACCCTCCCACCTCGGCCTCCCAAGACCAGGGTTACAGGCATGGGCCACCGTGCCTGACCTCAGTGTTTTTACATAATGGTGTAGTCTCATAAGAGATTCATGGTAGCTGAGCCTACCATAGTTCAGCCTAAAGCTGAGGCTACCCTCAGTGATGGGACAAAAAAATCCATCGATTTTATTCATGTCTTTAGAACTGTCACATAGTGAGTTGCTAGAAATTATTTTTCTCTCTGGAGAATTCCTAAGATCCAAAGATCGTTCTTTTCCTCCTATACAGATCAATTGTGGATTTCCTCATCAAGTTGAACAATTGTCCTTGATCTTTGTTCAGTAATTATTAAATATTACCCAAGTATTATTTACTTAACCTGTACCTATTTACCTGTAACTATTTATTATGCCATTTTGTGTATATTCCTATTCAGTGTTTATCCCTGAGAGGATGCTGAGATAAGAGAATAGAGAAGACGGTGAGTATGAAGATGAGCGTATCTGTACAAGAAATGTGCAAGTTAAGGGTGTGTGCATTAGAGGTTTGAGAGGCTAGGCTTGTGCGTTTGCAGCAGGCTCTGTAGGAGCCCCACCTGGACCCCCTGGCTTTCTCTATTTCCATCTCTGTCTCTGTCTGTGTCTGTGGAGTACTTCTTGCTGAAAGCACCTGATACTTGGCCTGAGGGCATCCCTGGCTGCAGGAGCTCAGCAGCTTGTACTTGAAGCGGGTCTGAAATGCTGGGGCATTATGCCTCTGGGATAGCCCTCAACCATTATCTAATGGGAGATAGTAGATAAATACCTAGCTTCCTCTCCCTTTGGGTGGGACCTTTCTGAAACCTCTTATACTTAGTCTTCCAAATGTCCCCAGGGCTGCCTCCCTTTCTGTGTCTCACTTTTCCATTCACTTACCAGTGCTTCCAGGGATCACTTCCCTTGTGAATGCCTGCAGTCCAGTCTCAGGTTCTGCTTATGGGGTACTCCAACCTTAAACCAGTAGGTAAATTGTTAATGAAAAGAAAGATCATAAGCAAGAGATAGAGGATTTGAAAATAGAGTTTGGATTTCATTGATAACAGATTTTTCACATGATGATCGTGTTTGTGTGTTAACGCCTGTGTAATTATGTGATTTAATTTACCTGTGTCTGTGTGCAAAATGTATTGTGAACATGGCTGTCAAAGTAGAATATGAAAGCTGCTTTCTTACCTTATTGAATAGTTCTCTGGTCCTGCTGCCTTCAAAAAAATACACTGCCTTGAAGGTTATTTGTGATATGATTTTAATTTGAAGCTGTTTGTTGCTGTTTTATTTCTCTCTTCCTTTAGAATCGCTTCTTTTTCAAAACACTAGAAACCTCCCATTATGGTAAGTAACCTTTAGCATGAAAACTGTTGCAATGAAGTGTTAACATTTCACAGATTAATTGGCATATAAGAAAACTAGCAACCACTTTACCATCTTTGGGGAATGATATGGTCTACATTCGTAAGATTTTCCTATAACTGAAAGTTCTACTTGTGAAATGTAACTGTCCTCAGAAAAGTTACTCAGGAGATTAAACTGCTTTAAATAGTGTAGTATTCTGTTAAGAAGAGCATGTCTGTCAAAATCCTTCTAAAAATAGTTGACATATAATTTTGTTGACTAAGTATCATGGACCTTAGTTATCTTCTGTGCCTGGGCTGCTAGGCTGTTTGTGCACTAAATTGCCCCACACCAGTGGCCATTTATCGATGGTGTTTTATCTCCTTCCTTGCTATTCTTTTTTCCTGTTGCCTGTTAGTCTGCTTTGACCAGCTGCCACTGTCTCCTTCTAATTTTGTTTTCTTAACTAGAGCAAAACAAGATGTCCACGTGGGATTAGGCAACAGGTCTTATTAAATTGCCCACTCCGTATTCTGATACACTGGTGACAAAAGGATGACCCTAGCCAGGAACGGAGTCAAGCTGTGCAAAAGGGATTTGGCAAATATCACTTAAATAAACCTGGCAGGCAAGGTTGGAATTTTTGAAATCAGAGTGCTTGTGGTGCTAGATTATAGCTTTGAATTCTTACCCTAGGATAGAAGCTATGCCTGGTGGGTAAGGGTAGCCCTGGCTTCCAGGTAATCTTATCTAGAAGAAAATCATATGGTGGGCTTAGAGATATGTTACATCTTGCTTCTTATGTAGGTCTTGTATTTTGATCTACTTAAGAAGATTTGACTCAGTCATTAGACTTCAGCCTAGAAAGTGCCCTACAAATATTTGTTAATTATGTTGTAATAAGGGTAATTGGAGACAATTTGTTTGTTTCTTTTGAGGTTAAAAAGATAGTTTTAGAAAGTTTTAGTGTATGATCAGTTATTGACTTCTGTGGTTCATATGCATTCATTAACGTGCTTTGTTAGTATTCAGTAAATGCTTGGTAATGCTGTTACCATTTTAGTCTCCTGTGTTGATAAAGGGGTGGTTTTACTATACACTTGGTTTATTGGTACTTTGTACCAATTGTAAAATTGCAAAACATTAAAAATGTTTTAATTTTGTAAATTTAAATCGTAAAGTTGTAACAGTTATAATTATAAAAACAAATTTATAATAAACTCTTCATAGCTGATGAGTCTGAAAATTAGCTTCCAAGGCAATTTTCCAAGGTGGAAAATAATAACCCATGAAGTGTTTTGGGGGGGGGAAAAAGAGAGAGAGAGAAAGACCCGAGGTTGTGTACAGTATTTATCACTTATGCTTGATCCCCATCGTGGAAATTCAAAGTGCTCGTTAACTTGTTGAATTCACTGAGAAGTATTGCTGGTAAATAAAGGTGATTCGATCTCAGCCCAGTGTCTCCCTTATGTTTCTCTTATGAACTGTGGAATCTTTTTGTGAATAACTTTGACTCCTGCAGGACACTGTTTTTTGTCTTTTTTTTTTTTTTTAATTTTAAGAGACAGAGTCTTACTTTGTCTCCCAGGCTGGAGTGCAGTGGTGCAGTCAGCTCACTGCAGCCTCAAACTCCTGGGCTCAAGCAATCTTCCCACCTTAGTGTCCTGAGTAGCTGGGGCTACAGGTACATGCCACCATATCTGGCAAATTTTTAAAAACTTTTTTTTTTTTGTAGAGACGGGGATCTCATTATGCCCAGGCTGGTCTTGAACTTCTGGCTTCAAGAAGTCCTCCCGCCTTAGCCTCCCAAAGTGCTGGGATTTTAGACATGAGCTACTGTGCCTGTCCAGGACACTTAAAAAAAAAATGCTTTTTAAGAGAATGCTGTAGAGCCAGTCCTCGCTTTGCAGGGTTCTGGTGTGCACTGATTTCAGTTATCATTAGATAACAACACTAGTCACCCAGGATTCAAATTTCAGTCACCATGGTGTGTTACCTGTGCATGAAGTACAGACTCTTCAGTATGCAGATCAGAAATCACTGCAAAAATAACAGGCACGCGTCTGTTCTTCAGTTTACACACAGACAGGAGAGCCTGTTTTGCTGCCTCCTTGCCTCTCAGTAATAAACTTACATGACCTATTAGCAAAATAGATAATCGAAAGTGGGAAGTGGCCAGTAAAAATGAAAGAGCAACAAAGAAACAAAAAATGATAACTCTGGAAGTAAAATCCAATTGAGCATAAATGGAGTAATAAAATAAGTAACTGACAGTGGGAACACTGCCACTGCCACCATTTGTGGAACTCTAGACAGGCAGCCAGAGGCACTTAGTGCAGGCATGCTAAATGGCATAATGTTTTAAATTATGGTGTACTAAAGAAGTATTAGTTTTACTATGTTTTCATTTCTCTATACATTAAAACCAACAGTAAGAGAGTTCTTAATGCTTTGACAGACATTTTTAAAGTTCACCAGAACAATTGTAATTTCCCCCATTGATTATTAAAATCACTTGGCATGATTTCAGCTTGCGTGGTAACTTTTTTTTTTTTTTTTTGAGACGGAGTCTCGCTCTGTCGCCCAGGCTGGAGTGCAGTGATGCGATCTCGGCTCACTGCAAGCTCCGCCTCCCGGGTTCACACCATTCTCCTGCCTCAGCCTCCCGAGTAGCTGGGACTACGGGCGCCCACCACCACGCCCAGCTAATTTTTTGTATTTTCAGTAGAGACGGGTTTCACTGTGTTAGCCAGGATGGTCTCGATCTCCTGACCTCATGATCTGCCCACCTCGGCCTCCTGCATGGTTACTTTTATGGTCCTGCACTACCATGCAAAGCAAGGACCGCCTATATTTTTCTTACATTTGCCAGTCATTGATCATGTGACCTTTAGTGGAAATTAAGTATTACAAAATGGCCAGCACTTTGGGAGGCCGAGGCGGGCGGATCACGAGGTCAGGAGATCGAGACTTTCCTGGCCAACATGACGAAACCCCGTCTCTACTAAAAATACAAAAATTAGCTGGGTGGGGTGGCGCGTGCCTATATTCCCAGCTACTCGGGAGGCTGAGGCATGAGAATCACTTGAACCCAGGAGGCAGAGGTTGCAGTGAGCTGAGATGGTGCCATTGCACTGCAGCCTGGTGACAGAGCGAGACCCCGTCTCAAAAAAAGGAATTACAAAATGGACTTTGAGGAACCTGTAATGACAAATTATCTTTTGAAGGGATCCAACATGTGAATAGGTTAAAAATCCTTCTTACACTTTATGTACTTCACATATTGCCCTGACTTGTATGTTTCGAAATAGAATGGTCCAGTGCTTGCTGTTGACCTTTCCTGGCAACTCAGTGCCACCTATTTTGCTATTGATGGATACTTCTGATTTGTAATTGTGTTGGATTTTTTTTTTTGAAACGGAGTCTCACTCTCGCCCAGGCTGGAGTGCAGTGGAATGATCTCAGCTCACACTGCAACTGCCGCCTCCCGGGATCAAGTGATTCTCATGCCTCTCAGCCTCCCAGGTAGCTGGGATTAAAAGTGTGTGCCACCACGGCCAGCTAACTTTTGTATTTTTAGTAGAGTTGGGGTTTTGCCTTGTTGCCCAGGCTGGTCTTGAACTGCTGGCCTCAAGCAATCCATCCTCCTTGGCCTCCCAGAGTGCTAGGATTCCAGGTGTGGGCCACCACTTCTGGCCGTGTATTAAAATTCTTTGAGGTCTCTGGGTCATATATAAATTTCCACATAGGATTGTTACCAGTTATGTCAAGATTTTTGTGGTTCAGACCCCTACTCTAACTCATCTTTCATCAAGAATGAAAAAGCATGCTAAGGATATTAAGTTCTCCTTAGAATATTACCTTAGTTTCTGCTCCAGCAGAGAGGCCTTTAATATGAATGCTTTCTCTTGGCTTGGCTTGGTTTGGAATGTGTTTGTTCCCCTTAGATGCAGGCCCTGAAGACTATTTATGAGATGGGAAAGGTTAGTAGGAAAACTAGATCTACTTGATTTGCCTTAGTTGACTCTTGTCCATTGTAGTTGATTCATCACTAAGTGTCCTGGATATATGTTTTTGCTATTATCTTTTATCCCAGGGTATGATCTCTTATTCCTGTGTATATTCAATCTTCTGTAGGTTTCATTAGGCCCTAGAAAATATAGCTTTCCCTTTCTATACTTGCAATGGGAAATAAAACTGTCAGCTGGATTGGAGAGTTTCAGATGCTCATTCATTCATCTTTTAAAGATCCTATTTATTTCGTTTATAATCCATTTATCTTCTTCTTTTACTGACCTTCCAAATGTCAGATTAAGATAGGGACATTTAGGAACTGCATGAAAGGAAAAGTAAATGGGCATAATATATACATTTGTGATGAATAAAGACCTTTTTTTCTGTACAAGAGGATTATAGTTTTCTGAACCTAAGTAATCAGGAATACTGTGTCCTTTTTCATTGAAAAAAGGTATGGACATTTCAGAATAAATTCTTGAAAGAAAAAAATAATCAGTTCTATACTTTCCCCCTCACATTCATTTTCTATCCCTTTATATTTGCAAAATTTATATTTAAACGGGATCCAAGATGGTAGCCCAAGCGAATGTCTCCCTGATATTCTTGGCACTCCTGCTTTATGTCAATCAGTAAATACTGTGTGAGAATCCACTATGTAATCAGCTTTAGGTAGATCTGTGGGCATTGGGAAATTCTGAATTAAATGTTACCCATGTCTTTAAGGAGCTTAAAGTCCAACGAAGCTTTCATAGGAAGCTTTCATAGGAAGTCACTTCCTATGAAAATTTGGTGTCGCACTAGCCATTATGCTAGAGTTTTAGATCAATAGTTCCTCAGTGCCATTTTTCTGCTGAGATTGCTGCAAAAGAGTCACCTGGGGAACTTGTTAAGAACAGAGATTATTGTGGTGGGGCATGGTGGTTCACGTCTGTAATCCCAGCACTTTGGGAGGCTGAGGTGGGTGTATCACCTGAGGTCAAGAGTTCGAAACCAGCCTGGCCAACATGGTGAAACCCCATCTGTACTAAAAATACAAAAAATTAGCTGGGTGTGGTGGCTCATGCCTGTAATCCTAGCTACTTGGGAGGCTGAGGCAGGAGAATTGCTTGAACCTGGGAGGCGGAGGTTGCATTGAGCTGAGATTCTGCCATTGCACTCCAGCCTGGGCAACAAGAGTGGAACTCGTCTCAAAAAAAAAAAAAAAAGAACAGAGGTTATCGGGCAACACTCGTTAACTTTCCCTGTAGGTCAAAGGTGGGGCTCAGGAATGTGTTTTCCTTTTTAAAAACAAACAATATACACTGCTGATTTCAAAAGGTATAGAGAAGGTTCTATGGTGAAAAGCAATTCTCCTCTTCTCCATTCTATATCCATTTAGTTTTCTTTTCCCAGAGGCAACTGCTGTTACCAATTTCTTGCATGCCCTTCCAGACATACACCTTTCATTTACAAACATAGGGATGGAGGGGGGGATCACATACAAACTGTTATGCACCTGGCTTTTGTTGCTTTACAGCGAACGTATCTAGGAGATCTTTCCATATTCCTACTTATAGAGCTGCATCATTCTTTTGAAAGGCTGCCTTGTAGAAGCTTATAAAAGCTCTATAGGGGATTCTAATGCATAGCCAGGTTTGGGAGCCACAGATAGACTGAGTGTTAAAGGGATTTAGAAAGTTTTCAGTGTGTTAATTCCTTATGTCTTGCATTTCATGAGGAACTGGACTCAGTAAACATTTTATTGTACTTCTAGGTACTAGCAAGCTTTAGTGTAATGTTTCTTCTTGTAGAATTCGTCAGTCAAAAATAGTGACGGTAGTAGGGTGTGTTTATTTCTTTATTGATGACACCCTGTGTGGTGGTCAAAGCAGCTAGAAACAGGAAGGTTTTCCCATTTTCCATCTCTGGGCTCAAGGTGCTTAGTGCTGTTTCACCTTTCCTTAGTGTTAAGGGAGGTGGGAATGGATAGAGAAGAAGACAGAAAGCAGGTAGTAAATTACACCATAAAACTTCCTCTGCCAAAGGAATCATTTTTCTCTACGCTCCTTTCACTCTAATACCTATATTTAAGAGAGGCATATAAATATTCACATCTGTTGTAGAACTTCACATACATACTGTTAGGTATATACACACTTCAGATATATATTACAGATAGCATACTTCTTGCCTTTGTTAACTTAAAAACATTGCCAAGCAAACCTTTATGAAATTGATACTATTTATCATCATGGCAAGTTTTTTCTTCCCTAAGATGATTTACAAAGCTCTTATCAAATTCTCACATCATATTCATTTTGGAACGACATTTATTTGCTGTATCACAGTTTATAAATAATAGTCTTTATCTCCACAAAAATAGCAGATATACTGGACACTGTTTGTATCCTAATTTCTTTAGTCTGTGTAGACATTCCTCATACCCAGCCAGGTAGGCAGAAAGTAGGCTGAGGAATAAGAGAGTATTAACTTGAGAATTTCACTGTCCTTTTCACCACAGGACAGTGAAAAGTAAATATAGTTAGCTTCTTGAATATTTCAGAAATGTAAAGCACCTCCTCCTTCTTTAGAACATTCTAATAAAAATTATTACCTTCATGAAAGAATGATTTGTGCTTATTTGTAAGGATGCATTCACCATTTGCATGGCTAGTTACTCTGTGTCCAAGATGTCAGGCAGTAAAGAGCAAAATAACAAGCATTTATGTACTTGAAGCAAATAATGTATCACCATACGAATCATATTGATGTGTATATTTCACATATTCATTGTGGGACAAATTTAATTAGAAGCTTGTCAACAGGATTTTTAGCTTTTTGGGGGGTATGTTTTGTACCACTGAGTGCACATCTTGGCTCTTCAACCTTACTTTCCTCTCATGTTGTTTGGTCAATTCCTTTTTATAGTGTCTTTCTCCCTTCACTCTTACTATCATAGATTCTTTTAATCAGCTGGTTGGAAATAACTCTGGAAGCCCTGGGACAGTTGGAAGCATGAGCCCTGCTGTTGGAGGTAGGAAAAGTGAACCATAAGTGAACCTTAAGAGATTATTGTGAACCAAAGGAATTTGGTTCAGAGTATGCATTTAGTTCAGACCCCTTAAGCATATAGTATGCCACTAAACAGCTTTAATGTGTCAATTATATAATCTTCACAAAAGTGGAAACATGCCATATTCAATTTATGAAGAAAGCGTTTAATTTTGTGAAAACAGTTTTATGTCAGCAAGAAAATAATAGAAGTTGGGTTTTTCTGGGCCACAAATTTAATCATACATTACCAGTTTGATTTTTCACTGGAAATAATTCATACAAATTATAAATTTTTACCTTAGCTGATATCTGGTAATAAAATGATATATCTCAGGGTTAAAACATTGTATAAAACTATTAACAATTTAAAAGTGAAAATGCCTATTGGCATCCTAGTATTTTTAGTAAGAATGTCAACTTATTAAGCCAATTAATAAGCTTTATTTTTACTGGCTAGCAACATAAGATTTTTGGACAACAAAACCATTGTTCTATAGTTTCATTCTAAGCATTTTATGTATATTAATTTTCTTAAAAATCCTTTGAGGGAGTTTACTGTTACTATTTCCCATCTTTACAGATGAGGAGACCAAAAAAAAAAACAAAAAACAAAACAAAACAAAAACAGGTAAAGTAAGTTACCCGAAGTCACACAGCTTACTAAGTGGGGTAGCTGGGATTCTAACACAGGCAGACTGACTCTAGAGAGAGAGATTTTTCTCAACTCCACCATCTAAAATTAATTAAAAATGGAAAACAAATTCTCTTTTTTTTTTTTTTCTTGAAGCATAGCCATTTGAGTGCCTGGTGTGTGCTCTGAAGAGACATTATTGAAGAAAAAAATATTAAGCCCAATCATAAAAGCCTAGTTCCTATTTGGGCTCAAACCTCATAGCTAATAAGCTGTTGATTAGGGCAGTGTTGGCTGACTGGAACCTGGTAGAGCCATGATAATAATATTAATAGCTGCTGTTTGTGACTTAGTATGTTTACTGTGCCATGGCTTACTATAGGCTTAGTCCCATGCTTTACATACTGACATACATTGTCCTGCTTAATCCCAGGGCAACGCCTGCTCCTCAGGCAGATTGAGAAACTTGCTCCAAGTCAGAACAAGTCGAGCTGGAAATCAAATCAAGTCTTTCTAATTCTGCAATCTGTGCATCCCATTGAAGCCAGTTGATATGTGTTTATCTGGTGTCATGGAAGTAGTAGACTGAGGAGACCTTGCCTCTCCTATAGCTGTCTCTAGACCTAAACTGACCCCAGAATCAAGATAGGAAAGGAAACATGCAGAGCAAGCTGTCAGCTACCCTCTGTATTCCTGGAGTTAATTCACCTCAAAGGCCACTCCCCATCCTCCTGTTAGTGTGGGACTTTAGGGGTACACAATGACTCTGTCCTCTGATTATGTCACATGTCACAGTGAAGAAAATGAGTAGTTAGGTGCTTTGGATGAGAAGGTGAATTTCTGATACATAGGTGAAAACTTGAAGCAAAATTTCCGATGTATAAATCTCATTACCACAGCCTTCTACTGTCTAAGGAAAGATAAAAGTTGTACTTTACATGTTGAAAGATCATTCCCTTTTTACCAACTGTTAAGAATTTTAAGAAAATTCTTTAAAAAATTCAAACCGAATAGAATTTAAAAAAACTTTGCCACAATATATTGGTTTTAAAGTAAATTTGCAGCACAGTTAATAGTCAACAAAAATTTACTGTGATCATCTTGTACTTGGTATTGAGAGATAAATCTTAAGGAGCTCAGTTCAGGGAATAGGATATAAAAATTGCTCAGTATTAAACAATGTTAGACCATAAATCAGTGGAAATGTGTTTTATTTTCCTACCCTTTTGATAGGAAATGTGTATCAGTAAAATGTCGAAGGACTTTCTGTGGTGTGATCAAGTGAGGTATCATCAAGGAGGAGGAATTTGGGGCTTTGAAGACTAGGTAGTGTATAAGATTGTTCGGTGAAGAATGGGGAGAGTATCTGAGGCAAGAGGAATATCTAATGAAGTCCACTGACAGTAAGATCTGAAAGAATTTGGCCACCCACTCTTCTAACACCAAGAGTAGAGAATATAAATGAGAGTATTATCCGAGAGGAAAAGAGAATGTTTGGCTGATCCTAGGGAATTTCGGTTAGTCATTAATTCAATTCAGTTCTCATCAAGTGTCAGAAAAAAATGCCAGCTAAGCAACAATTTCAGAAGATTAAGACAATGGAAAGTGCTAAAGTTGTCACTGCCCCACTCACCAAATGGCAGTGAGACTGTTCTATAGATGGAAGCTATTCAGCAAAGGTCAGATTGTCACCCTGCAGGAAAACACCTCCCTTGTGCCCTCACACACAAAGTGGTCTAATAAGCTAAACATTTTGCTGTTAGGAAAAAGTGTCACAGTCTGTATATGAAGGAAAGTTTTACAAGAGAAATAAATGGAGTGGAAGAGGCTAAAGAAGGTTATGTGCCAGGTTTGAAAGTGATCCTTAGAAAATTTGCTTTCAGAGTTGTGTGCTTTGTGTGTCCTACTGCACTTACTCTTAACATATCTGTCATGATTTTAGCAAGTTTTTAGTAGGGAGGCAGTGAGTGAAGGATGGAGTGGGTGATAAAGAGAGTAGGGAGAAGTTATGCCTCCCTCTGAGAGAGAAATGGAAGTGTAGGCAGTAGTTCCTTTTGGTTCCTTTGAAAGGCCTGAGATAATTCTTGGTTTAGGAACGTTAACTTTTTGTGTTTAATTTTATTTTTTAAAATTGTATTTTGTATGGTTAATTTAAATGGACTGTTTTTCAGATTTACTAGTTTATCAGATTTCCTGTTTTTATTGATATATCGAATTTACTGTTGTGTTGAAATTTCAAAATAAATGTAGCTATAAATGTTTTACCAGTTGATTAGAACTGGCCCAAACCTGAAGCCTTCACTGACATTTCATAAAACAGATTATATGGGGTGAGGTGGGGTGACAAGTAGACACTAGAGAGAAGAACTCATGCATCATTGAAGATTAATAGTCATGTTCAGCCCAAGGTGTTCTTAACTCATTGAAATGTCCCTTTCTCCCCTTTTTTCCCTAACCCTCATGGGAGTCATTCTGATTTATGTATCTTAGATGTTCATGGAGAGTTTATGATATGCTGGTTTAGGTTTTTCGGGACACATCTAACATTTTTTTCTCAATTCTTTTGGTGTCACAATCACTTCTTGGGAATGAGGAATGTGGCCATGGTCAAGGTGAGACAAGACAAACCAGGGGTTTCTATAGAAAAAGTGCCAACTTGGCATCTGTTAACATTGAGTTTCTGTTTTGGTGGGAGTACGGCACCTATTTCTTTTGACACTTAATGAACCTTGCATTTAAAATCAGGGAAGTTTGGTTTTAAACTTGTTTTATTGAATGCAGAGATAGCTCTCATGCATCTTTTCACTTATCTGCACTGATCTTTTTGTTGCCCTTTAGCCACACACTGTTTCCACACTTGGATCTTATCACTGTTACAGATGATGCTACCTTGGAAATGTCAGATTCTGAACATTCTACTCTGTGGGCATAATCTCGCCTCCTTATAGGTCAATTGCTCAAGGCGTTCCACGGACTCAGTGCTGGGAGCCATTGAGACCCCTCAGATTATCTCACCATTTTCTCATTACCTTCTGTCTTCACATCTTTTTTGACTGCTTGCATTTCATGGGTCAT
Source organism: Nomascus leucogenys (assembly GCF_006542625.1). Taxonomy (NCBI): domain Eukaryota; kingdom Metazoa; phylum Chordata; class Mammalia; order Primates; family Hylobatidae; genus Nomascus; species Nomascus leucogenys. The sequence continues at coordinate 89,159,042 of NC_044393.1, read as the reverse complement.
CCTTTAATTCCCTTGTAAATATCAGGAACTCCTTTTCTGGTCATTACCTACAAAAACCCCAACTCTGGATGAATCCAATTTCCTACTCTGGGTCTGCACCACATGGGTGAACATTGTTGAAAAAAAATCACATAAATACATAGGAATGGTTTTGTATTAGGCTGTTTAAATGGTTTTGTATTAGGCTGTTTTTGCATCATTATAAAGAAATACGTGAGGCTGAGTCACTTATAGAGAAGAGGTTTAATTGATTCATGGTTCTATAGGCTATACAGGAAGCGTGGTGCCGGCATCTGCTCCTGGTGAGGCCTCAGGAAGCTTTCAATCATGGCAGAAGGTGAAGGGGGAGTAGGTGCTCTCATGGTGAGAAGAGGTGCAAGGGAGTGGGAGGGAGGTGCTATACATTTTTAAACCAGACCTCAGGAGAACTCACTGACCATCCCTAAGCACAAGACATTCCTGAGGGGTCTGCCCCTATGACCCAAACAATTCACACTGAGCTCCACCTCCAACATTGTGGATTACATTTCAGCATGAGGGGGTGTGTGTGTGTGTGTGTGTGTGCGTGCGTGTGTGTGTGTGGTGGGGACAGACATCCAAACTGTATCAGGTTTGGAATTGTCTGTCTGGAACCTCAGGTGGATTTGGACTCTCAACACTAGCTAGCAATGTTATTGTGTTTCTTAGTCTTTCGTTCTATGGATCACCCCTTTTATACTTCCTTTCCTCATACCTCTCTACCTTTTTCCATACTCAGCTGAGTGTCTCACACTAAACTTAGCTGAGAAAAATGGAAGCCCTTAGACTGTAGTATGAAGACCAGTTTATCTACTTTTTCTTTTGTCCCGTGTGCTTTTGGTGTCAGATCTAAAAAACCATATTCTGATCCGAACCCTTGAAGACTTACTCTTATGCTTTATTTCAAGAGTTTATAGTGTTGGTTCTTACCTTTAGGTATATCATCCAAGTTAATTTTTGTATATGGTGTGTGTTAGAGGTCCAAACACATTCTTCTGCGTATGTATGTTGTCTTATACCATTTGTAGAACAGACTCTTCTTTCCCCCTTGAATGATCTTGGCACTCTTGCCAAAAATCTAAGAGTTTATTTCTAGACTCTCAGTTCTATTCGGTGTGTCTATCCTTATGCCAGTACCACAGTCTTGATTACCATAGCTTTGCTGAGTAAGTTTGAAGTCGGAAAGTGTGAATCCTCCATCCAGTGATTCTTAACCTTTTCTTTGGGTTACAGGAACCTTTTTGAGTTTCTTATAAGAAACTATGGACCAAGGGAATTGTATGTAAAGATAGATACAATTTTGTATAACACTTATGTATTGAATTGGAAATTTATAATCTTTCAGTTAAAAAATAAGTTTTTAAACAATTAGCATATTCACCATTTGCTTTCTATGGGAAAAGTGATGTAAATCCAAATTGGACAAATAAAGTAAACTTATGTTCTACTCAAAAGCAAAGTGTAATAGCTTGATTTAGTTATGTGGATTCAGTATTCAAGCAGCAATGTCATGTTATTTGTTGACATCTTTTGGTTTTGACCTTTTGGGATTGTAGCAAGCTCTACTCAGACTCTAAAGACTTTACAGTAGCAAGTGTACTGGAGTTCTCTCAGGTGAGAGTAGGCTTGTTTTTGCATATCCGGAGGTCTCTGATTTATTGCTTTTGATATTTTGTTTATTAATCATTAAATTAATACATTTCAAGATTTTTGTTTACCTAATTTTTTACATGGTTGTGGGTAGAATTTTAATTGTGAAATTTAGTATTTTAATTGTGTATTAATTGTGTTGCGCATTTTTATTTAGTATTTTAATTGTGGAATAATAGGAAATGTGTCTAAAACATAAATCTACAGTTTAATCAATAATTATAAAATATACATCCATGTAATAATCATCTAGAACCCCAGGACACCACCTGCCATCCTTTTCAGATGACAGTCCTCAGAGGAAACCATCGTCATTTCAAGATCCATCTCTTCCTTGTTTTTTTAAGATAGTTTTATTATCCCTAAACAGTATACTTCGCTTTCCCTAGTTTTGAATTTTCTGCGTACATAGAATATATCATATGTACTCTTTTATGTCTTTTTTTTTTTTTTTTTTTTGAGACGGGGTCTTGCCCTGTCACCCAGGCTGGAGTGCAGTGGCACCATCTCGGCTCACTGCAAGCTCCGCCTCCCGAGTTCATGCCATTCTCCTGCCTCAGCCTCCGAGTAGCTGGGACTACAGGTGCCCGCCACCACACCTGGCTAATTTTTTGTATTTTTAGTAGAGATGGGGTTTCACCATGTTAGCCAGGATGGTCTCGATCTCCTGACCTCGTGATCCGCCCGCCTTCATTAACTTGTAGAATTCATTCATTTATTGTATGAGTTTTTTTTTTAATTTTCATTACCATGTAGAGTTCTGTTATGAGAATATACTGTATCCATTTTACTATTTATAGACTACACAAATAATGATTCTATAAGCGGTTGTGTATAGGTAGGTAGGTATCCTGGTGCACATGTGCCTGAGTTTCTTTAAGGTGTGTTTACCTAAAAGAGGATTTGCTTGGTAATTGAATAATCATAGAATATATGATTCTTCAGTTTTAGTGCAAAATTGTTTTCCACAATGGCCGTATCAGACTATCAATTTAAAGTTCCTGTTGCTCTACATCATCTTCAACACATGGTATCATCAGGCTTTTTAGTTTTAGCTGGTCTGTTGGGTATGTTGTGGTATTTATTGTGCTTTTAACTTATATTTCCCCCAGTTACTTATGAGGTTGTACACCTTTTTATGTGTGATTCAGCCACTTAGAGTTCCTTTTATGATGTGCCTATCCAAGTATTTTGTTCATTTTTCTATTGGGTTTTTTTTTTTTTTGTATTGATTTGTAGGAGTTCAGTATATTCTGGGTGTAATTCCTTTGGTGGCCACCTGTACTGTAATGTCTTCTGCTACTCTGGCTTATCATTTCACTCTTTATAGTTTAATGAGTAGGAGTTTATTTTAATATGGCTGAAGTTACCAGTTTTCCCCCTTGTGGACAGTGCTTTTTGTGTTTTGATTAAGAGAATCCTTGTCATAAAGTCATAAAGATATTTTCTATATTATGTTATACAACCTTTGTACTTCGTGTTTTATGTGTGTTTAGGTTTATCATCTACTTTGGAATAAATTTTTATGTTATGAGATAGCAAAATAATTCATTTTGCTTCCTTTAAAAAGATACATAAATATCTTTTTTATATATAAATATATATCATTTATGGATATATAAAATATCAAGCCTATTTTATATAAATATATTTTACATAAATATCTTATGTAGATGTTTCTTTTTATTTTAACAAAGATATGTATCTTTTTTTTTTTTTTTTTTTTGAGACAGAGTCTCACTGTATCTACCAGGCCGGAGTGCAATGGCGTGATCTCGGTTCACTGCAACCTCCACCTCCTGGGTTCAAGCGATTCTCCTGCCTCAGCCTCCCAAGTAGCTGGGATTACAGATATGCACCAACATGCTTGGCTAATTTTTGTATTTTTAGTAGAGGTGGGGTTTTACCATGTTTGCCAGACTGGTCTCAAACTCCTGACCTCAAGTGATCCACCCACCTCGGCCTCCCAGAGTGCTGGGATTACAGATGTAAGCCACCCCGCCAGGCCAGTATATCTTTTTTAAAATAAAAAGATACATATATATAAGATATTGATACAGAGGCTATATAAAAAGTGTCCAGGACCTTCTGTTGAAAAGTTTATTCTTGCCGTGTGCTCTTCCGTGCCTCCTGTTACACATGAATGCACACATCTACATGGATCTGGTTTTGGGCACTGGCATCTGTTTCATATTGCCTTGATTCCTAGAGCCTTAAAATAAGTCTTGATACTTGGTAGAGTTTTAGGGTGGGGGGTTTGTTTTGTTTTTGTTTTTGTGTTCTGTGAACACTTTGCATATTCTTGACCCTGTACATTTCCATATTAATTTTAGAACCAGCTTGTCAGGTTCTGCCAATCTTGATTGGAATTAAATTGAATCTATAAATCACTTTGAGGAGAATTAATTAATATCTTTACATTATTGAACCTCAAACCCATGGTCATGATGTATATCTCCCTTTATTTAGGTTTTCTTTAAAGTCTCTCAATAATAGTTTATACTTTTCCCTAAAAAAGCCTTGCATAGTTTTTGTTAAATTTATTCCAGTGTACTTGACATTTTTATGCGGTTGTACATGGTATGTTATTTCACTTTTTAGCTTTATATTGTTGGTTTATGGAACTAGAATTTTTTTATATACTAATATTTAGCAATCTTTTTCTTGATTCTTATGATTTCTCTATAGATTCTGTTGCATTTTCTGCATGTGTAACCATAGCATTTGCAGATGACAGCTTTTTTTCTAATTCCTATACCTTTTAATTCTTTTCCTTATTTTACTGTACCAGTTCGATCCTCCAGCACAGTGTTCACCAGAAGTAGTAATAGCAGGTATTCTTGCTATGTTCTTTTTTTTTTTTTTTTTTTTTTTTTTTTTTTTTGAGATGAAGTCTCACTCTGTTGCCTACTGCAACCTCTGCCGCCTGGGTTCAAGCGATTCTCCTACCTCAGCCTCCCAAGTAGTTGGGATTGCAGGCACCTGCCATCGTGCCCAGCTAATTTTTGTATTTTTAGTAGAGATGGGGTTTCACAATGTTGGCCAGACTGATCTTGAACTCCTGATCTTGTAATCCACCCGCCTCAGCCTCCCAAAGTGCTGGGATTACGGGCATGAACCACCACACCCACCTGCTGGGTGACTGCAGAGTGACTGCTTTCATGTTATTTGCATAGGATGTTTTAGAAGTACCCTTTTCCAGATTATGGAAGTATGCTCTAAGCTTGCTAAGAGGTTTTGTTGTTTACTTTTTAATCATACATAAATGTTGAATTTTATCAAATACTTGTCCTGAATCTCTTTAAATGATCATGATGTTTTTCTTTTAATCTAATAATGTGGTAAGTTTCACTGATTTAAGATTTTTAGTGTTAAAAACCACCTTGTATTCCTGGGATAGACCCAACTTGATATTTGCATCTTTACTCATAAATGAGGGTGACCTATAATTCTTTCCAAGTTTTGGTACCAAGATTATGCTGTCATTAAATGAGTTAGGGAGCTTGCATGTGAGGTCATCTGGGCCTGGAATCTTCTTTGTGGGTCAATTTTTAAAATTACTAAGTGATCGTTCAGGACTATTCAGGCACTCTATTTCCTCATGACTCAGGTTTGCCCATATCTAATATTTTAAATCTCTTAGCATAAAATTGTTCATAATATCCTCATTTATATCTAATGTCTTTAGGATCATTCCTAAAATGGGTTCTGCCTTTTCTCTTTTATCTTGGCCTTGCTAGAGGTTTGCCAGCTTTGTTAATCTTTTCAAAGAATCAGTTTTTGTCTTCAATGCTTTATTACATGTTTTCTATGTCATTGATTTCTGCTCTTTATTTTTCCTTCTATCTCTGTTTTTAAGGTTTGTCTATTCTTTTTGTAACTTCTTGAGGTAGATACATAGCTCATTAATTTCAGCCTTTTTTTCTAGCAGATGCATTTAAAGCTTTATGTTTCTGTTTACAAGTGCTTCATCCCACAAATTTTGTCATATTGTATTATCATTGTTCACATTTTAATATGATTTATCTTTTGACTCATTTTATTGACATTTTATAACAGGTGACATTCACATAATGGTTGAGGATTTTATGGCTTATAATTGCAGTATTTCTGATGTCTCTACTGCTGCTAGGAGAGAATTACTTTGAGTATAGTATATTCTCCCTCACACTCACTTAGCAAGTTTGTAGAGAACAGAATAAAATCTATCTTTATTTGTGTTTCTGTGCTCTACAAAAATGTGTTGGTGAGGTGGTTGTACATTTTCAGCTAAATTCCAACCACTGTATTATAGTTAGGCGAAGATTTTCAACTTACTTACATACTGATTTTGGTTTTCTTTGTCTTAGCTGTGTTGGAGTAGAAGAACATCATGCTGTTGACATTGACCTGTATCACTGTCCCAACTGTGCAGTTTTACATGGTTCCTCCTTGAGTAAGTACTGGATGCTTAAATAAAAATGGACATTTGAGAAAAATTGACATTTCAAACTTCCATGTACATGGTAATACTTTAATGATACTCTGAGGAGCTAGCTATATTACACCCTTCAAGAACTGTAGGGAAAGATTTTGCTCAAGGTATTTAGGATGTAGTTTTTGTTTCATTAAGTCAAAAGATTAAGGGGGGAAATGTACTGTCAGTCTTAATTGCCAGTGCAGAGTCCCCAAACTCAACTACATCGTTTGATATCTTTCAATTTGAGAAGTGTGGTAAAGTAAAATTTTTCTGTTTCTGGAAACTGATTTGACTTGTTTTGCTCTCTTCACAAATAGAAGATCTTTAGTAGTATTTTGGGAGAGTATACAGAGTAAGACTTTAATGCACTCATATGCCTTATATTTTAAGGAGAAAATGAGAGCATTGATAAGCTAAAATATTACTTACATTTTCTGAATTTGGTTGCTATATTGAGTATGTCCTGGAGTCCTGCCCAGCCATCCTGTCTGCCTGAAACTCCTTCCTGAGATCCGAGGAAGTAGAGATACAAGGACACACCAGACCAGGTTTCTGACCACACTCTTCTTCCTAAGAAGGGAGAGCAAAGCCAGGGAAGCCTCAGGCGTCTTTTGGAGTGGACCAGCATCACACCTAAAATGATATCTTTTTTCAGCTTTTTACAGATGCTTCAGAATCTTTTACAGATGCTTCAGAAGAATACATTGAAATATTGTTATTGTGCAAATGTGAGAGAAAAAGTCTTGGATTATGTTATAATTTTTTTTTTTTTTTAATTTGAGACAGGGTCTTGCTCTGTCACCCGTGCTGGAGTGTAGTGGTGCTATCATAGCTCACTGTAGCCTTGACCTCCTGGGCTTAAGTGAGCCTCCTGCTTCAACCTCTGGAGTAGCTGGGACCCACAGGCATGCTTCACTACGCCCAGTTAAATTTTTTGATGTTTTGTAAAGACAAGGTCTCACTTTGTTGCCCAGGCTGGTCTCGAACTCTGCGTCAGACTCCCAAAAGTGCTGTGATTACAGGCATGAACCACCACACTTGGCCTGTAATAACTATTTATTTTGACATTTTAGGCTGCAGACTAGCATTTTTATATTCACAAAAGTAAAGGGAAAACTATAGGCTTTGTCATTTTAAAACCTTTGCCTGAACGTACCTTGATATACACACTTGGGTTGGTTTCAGGTAACTTATATGACCTCTTTATTTTACATGCAGGTTTTTTCCTAGTACTTTTTTCCAATAGAGTAGACATTTTGTTCTATTATATTTTTTCAAAAGAGACTTGCAACTGACTGTTCATTTGTTTTGTTAGAAATATTAGTAATTTTTCTAATGTCTCTGTAAGATACTTAAAAACTTAAGCTACCTGAATACATTAAAATATTTCCTTTTAAAATAGAGGCTATTCCTTTTGTTAAGTATACAGCATAAAACTTGAAGTTAGCAAATTGGTGGAACTGTTACATGTGTAATTGACTAGTTTATTGTCATAAATGTTTTTAATGATCTTTCTCTGGCTAGCAGTGAGTATGTGATATATAACTTGAAATAATTGTTGACTGGGAGTAACTCTTGTAGAAAGTAAATAAATAATATGATGTTATCTCAAGGGAGACTTAACTAAAATTTATAGCAGTTTTAGTTTAGAATTTGAGTATATAGTCCCAAAATGAAATAATTTGAGTTTAACTTCTGTGAAATACTAAGTAAGTTACCATGAGGCAGAATAATGTGATACACTCCATTTTTTTCTATATGATTTAATTTTTTAAAAAACATGTTATACTCACTAAATTGGTTACACAATCCATAATGGATCACGACTTCACTTTGAGTAATTATGCTTCGGAGAGAAGCTTGCCTATGCTTCTCATCCCTGAAGAACGTAAGACCAGGCATTGGCTATCTTCTGGTCAGACGTCCAACTGAGGAGTACTTACAGGGAAAACGCCCAAGATCCAGTCATCTGTTCTATCTTGATTTAAGACTCACCTTCCCTACTCCTCACCTTCTATCCCCAACTTGGTTAATCCCTTTTGATCCCTTTCCCTCTGCTATTGAGCTTCTCTCTCTTTTTTTAAATTTATTTTTTATTTTTTGAGACGGAGTCTTGTGCTGTCGCCCAGGCTGGAGTGCAGTGGCACAGTCTTGGCTCACTGCAACCTCCGCCTCACAGGTTCAAGCAATTCTCCTGCCTCAGCCTCCTGAGTAGCTGGGATTACAGGTGTGTGCCACCACACCTGGCTAATTTTTGTATTTTTATTAAAGATGGAGTTTCACCATGTTGGCCAGGCTGGTCTCGCCTCGGCCTCTCAAAGTGCTGAGATTACAGGCGTGAGCCACTGCACCTGGCCTCTTAAGCCTGTCTTACTTGCTACCTGGGTTTCCTGTTGGTTTCAGAGATTCCCCAGGAGTCCTTATTGTTGATACCATTTAGCCAGTATAATAACTACTTAATATGGTGAATTTAGACTTTACCCTCTTAATGGGAATTAAGAACTCTATTTGAGGGCAGGTATCAAAAAACAGCCCACAAATAACTTAAATATGTATTCTCTGTCTTCTTTAGGCACATGCAATCCAAACACAAAATTTTCTCCTTTCCCTTTAACCATTATAAAATATTCCTTCACTGACCTCCTTCCTTTAAGAAATTCAGTCAGCTGTTGCACAGTGGCTGATTTTATGGTTAGCATATTGGCCCAACAGGACAATTGTATCCTTCTGTTAACCTCCTCCAAGTCAGCACATTTAAAAGGAAATGATAGTGATTGCCAGCTTATTACATTGTAGGCACTATAGTAGGTAAGTAAGTACTTGACCTATGTTATCTTCTTTGATATTTATAACAACGCCATGTGAGAAATGAGAAAAATGATCTAGCTAGCCCTTTTATGTAGCTATCTGGCAGAGCTGGAGTTTGAGCCCCTAGCAGTCTAATGCCAAAGCTGATGCACTTCACTGATTAATCTCTTCTGCAAAAATGAAAATTAACTACTGGGGTTGCTGAGGTAGGAGGGTTGCTTGAGCCCAGGAGCTCGAGGCTGCAGCGAACTGTGATTGCACCACTGTACTCCAGCCTGGGTGACAGAGGGATACCCTGTCTTAAAAAAGAAATAAAACTTAAAAATGCAATATCATACTTTATCTATCAAATGGGCTGCCTTTTTTTTTTTTCCTTCTAAGTACTGATGCCCATTGTTAACCCAGGGGTATGAAATACGCTTCTTATATAATACTAATAAGGAAAGTAAGTTACTAGTACCACTTTTTTGGAGGCAGTTTTGTAATATGTAGCAATTATCTTAAAAATGTTGATCTTCTAGCGTTTCTTAGAATTTATTCTGAGGAATTAGTCAGGGAAACATTAATATATACAAACATGAATCTCAACTTTGAAGAAAGATTCAGAATGAACTAAGTGCTTAAGAATCAAAAAATGATTATTATATGGTACATCTACATCTTAAAATTGTAGTCTGTTTTAAATATTTAATAAGGAGAAAATGCTCATTATATAATAAGAAAGATAAGCAGGATAAACATTGTGATCCCAGTTGAAGATAAAATGGAGTTATGGGCTGGGCGCGGTGGCTCACACCTGTAATCCCAGCACTTTGGGAGGCCAAGGTGGGCGGATCACGAGGTCAGGAGATCGAGACCATCCTGGCCAACATGGTGAAACCCCATCTCTACTAAAATACAAAAAATTAGCCAAAGGTGGTGGCACATGCCTGTAGTCCCAGCTACTCAGGAGGCTGAGGCAGGGGAATTGCTTGAACCTGGGAGGCAGAGGTTGCAATGAGCCAAGATGATGCCACTGCACTCCAGCCTGGCAACAGGGCAAGACTCTGTCTCAAAAAAAAAAAAAAATTGGAGTTATGTATCTATATATAGTAGAAAAAATCTGGAATGAAATACACTCAAATTTAGGAGTGATTTTAAATGAGAAAAATAACATGCAAAGGATGTTTTAATGGAATTTCCTAGGAAGTTTGCTTTGTGATTCTAAATTTTTGTGAGTTTTTTTTTTTTTTATGGGACTTACCCTCTTCCATATTGAAGATTTGGCTGCCATAAGTTACTTGGGAATCTTGTTTTAGACTGTTAGATAGTTGAATAAGCCTGATTTCCACCTCTGTTAATTATTGTGACTTCTTATCCACATGAGGACCCAATGTTGTTGTATTACTGTGATCTTTGTAAGGTGGGAAAGGTTTAAAATAACTTGGACTCATAAAGTTGTTTTCCCCAAAACATATTGTGAAAATGTTCAAACATATAGGAAAAATTGGAAGAATTTTACAGCAGGCACCTATAAGCCTTATCATCTAGATTCTACTATTAACATTTTCATTACATGCTCTAACACATGTCTATCCATGTAACTATTCTACTGTCTACCCATCTTACTTTTTTGGATGCATTTCTAAATAAATTGCAGACATCAGTACATTTTCCAGAATCATAGAGGTTTTAGGCTTAAGAGTAATTTTCAAGCTTAAAAAAAAAAAAAACAGATTTAAAACTGAAATTGTGCATTGATAAAACACACAAGACCTGTAGGTAGTGCCACTCTGCTGGAAAGAGGAATGAGGTCCAGAGATAATCCCTTGGCTTTTTCTCCATCTCCCCTTTGTGAAGGGTTCTTCCACACAGTTTGAAAATTAGCAGTTTAATCCACCCCTTCATTCCTACATTGAGGAATCTGGATCCATAGGTGTTAAGTGATCTGCCCAGGATTGCAGAGAAAGCTGTTGGCTGAACTAGGAATCAAATCCAAATCTTCTGATTTCGATTGCTATGACTACCCAAGGTCATAGCCTTCCAGAGCTGTAGAATTACAGGGTCTTAGCATTGGAATGAATGATGAAGTTATTTGTCATCCTACCCGTCTTTCTTTAATTATGACTCAGTCACCTGCTCTTCTTTATGTCAGTGTAACTGTGCTTATTTAGGGAGTAAGTCTTCACATGAAAGAGGAAGGAATGATGCTATTAGAATAGATTTCTAATGTGAGATAAAAGGCCCTGTCCTGAGAAGACGATTTGGATTATCTTGATAATCATTAGGACATAATGTTCTGATGAAAATCATAATTGTATATAATTTGGAAATTGTATAGTATCTGTAAGTGTGGACATTATAAAAAGCTCTATTTGCTGATTTGAATTCCTTGCTTTAATTTTATATGTTTTGAAATAAAAAGAGTAGGTTTTAAAAATCCGCAGTTAATTGTCTGTAATGGCAGCATTACATTAAAGCAAAATTCTCAGGCCTGGAAATGCATTAAAAACTTGAGTGTTTTTAATGTACTTACAATTGTTATTTCTGATTATGTCAGTTATAATGATTAGAAAGCACATAGTATCACCAGTTACCAAAATCATTTTTTTTTTAATCTTTTAAAAATCCAGTGAAAAAGAGGAGGAACTGGCACAGGCATGACTACACAGAAATTGATGATGGTTCCAAACCAGTGCAAGCTGGAACTAGAACTTTCATTAAGGAATTACGCTCTCGAGTCTTCCCAAGGTATGGAAACTTACTCTGATAAAAGAAAATGTAAGAATGTAAGAATGTCGTCTCATAGAGTGACATTATATAAAGGCAATGTTTTCAAACTTAGGCTGCAACCCATTATTGTCCTCAGCCAGCTTTTCACCTTTTTTCTTCCTTAATGAAATAGAAAAGTATCAGTACATTCCAAGTAATAGCAGTAAGTAAGCATATTTTCATGGAACTTTTGTTACATGTATATGCACACTGGGTCACCCTGTAAAAACATTTAAGTGTGGGCCACAGTCCAAAAAGTTTGAAATACACTAATCTGAGGGAGTTGTTCCCAGTACTTGGTTCCTTTTGATATGCAGCTGCTACCTGTTTTTTTCTTTTGCCTCACCTTCTCTTGTTTTCCCAACTCTGCTTTTTCTCCATTGCTTTTATGTGCATCTCTGCCCTAGGTCCACCAGAAGCACACACAACCACTGCAGGGGTGGGCTTTTTGATTTTTAAAAAAATAATGGAATATATTTGAGTTGTCTGGCTCAAAGAGAGTGGAAAGCATTATAAAGCATTTAATCATGCTAATTTAGATCATTTCCTACTCACTGCCTGACATCTATTTAAAGTGATAATGCTTAATAGGCTTTTACACAAGATCATAGTCAGGCTTGTTAAAGAGGGGAAGCACAATTTAAATTTAAATCACAGTATCACATGCAGCTTATTATGGAATTATTTCAGATCCTGAAATGATAAAACCCCTGCTATTTCTCCTCAGTCTTTAGAATTCCTCTCTAGCCCCCTGCCCCTTAATCCTTACACAGAAACATATAATGATAAGTATCTACTGTTGGCTCCCTCAGGTCTGTTGAGAGACAGAAAGAACACATATTTAAAATGTAGTGTTTCCACATGATTTTTGTGGTGTTAAATATGCTATTCTCAAATATTCTTTTTTATCAGTTTCCAAGTTGTAGGAGAAATGTTTGCGTGTTTTCTTTTTTATTGGCTCATGCTTGATGGGTTTGTCACCTAAGCCCAAAGTTTTCAGTCTGCTTCTGTTGGTGGGCCTAAGAGAGGTTTGTGAGCTCCCTAAAATGGTATGTATAATTTAGTGTCAGTTGGGAGTGTCCATTTCTCAGGGAGAGGAGCTATAGCTTTCTTTTTTTTTCTAAATAGGTTTCTGACACAAAAATGTAATGTTAAAAACACTGGCCTAATAATTTATGTGACTTTACTGCCAGTGACCACAGATGAGAATGGGTTATAGAGATGATCACAAATGTCCACAGTGTAATTACCATTAGTTCAGGGTCTTTGGGTTTTAATGCCATAAAGCTTTACATCATTTCAAACCATAGTAGAATAGCAGTAATTATTAAATTACACATACTTGATATGATTAACACAGAAGTGTATAAAATAAAGTGAATGAGTTATCTTTCCCCTCCCCTATTTTAAGACTTAGTGTAAGTTTTTTGAGACCCTTTTCTACATAAAAACATTAAAACATTTATATATATGGATGTATGGATATATATAATCTTAAAATGGGGTTATGTTATGCATGTGTTGTACAATTTGCCTTTTTTACTCTTATTATGTTTCATAGATATCCTTCCATATTTATGCATAGATTTGCCTCACTCCCTAAATGCTGTGAGGTATGCAGTAATCTATAGGTGCCATAATTTGCTTAAGCATCCCCATGTGTGTTTAGTTTGTCTCCAAATTTTCCTCTTGCAAAAAATGTACCTATATTTTAAACACTTGTCATTATATATGTTTGATCAGAAGGGGAAGTAAAACACCAAACATGTGAGATCAGGGAATACAAGTGATTTAAAATTCCCCCTTAGAGTGAAGTTGAAGGAATTACTTAATCCTCAGAGGTTGGGGGAAGGAGGGACAATTGTGGATGCTTATTGGGGAAACTAAGAGGTAATACAGAGCTCCAGTTCAGTAGGTGAGTCAAATGAAGAAGAACAAGATTACCTAGGAAAGGACTCTCAATTTTCTTAGGCCTTAGGCTTGCCCTTGCCTTACTGAGAGGATGGGAAGATCGGAGCCCAGTAATTCAGAAAACCAGCATCTCCTGTCTTCTTGCTACCTAGGCAGCAGATGACATCAGATAGTTAAGATCTGATTGTATAAGTGGAGACTATTGTGTTTTAACCTTTAAGGCAAGTGTTGCACTTAATTTTGAATGTATAGCAGCTGTAGAGCAATTGGGAGCTAAAAACTGGAATGCCCCATTGGAAGAGATGTGGTGGGCAAAGGGACAGACTACACTTATGTTAATGTAATGTCTGTAACGTGTTGATCATCAGAGAGGGCAACTGGAGATCCAGCCATTCTTGGCTTAAAGTTACTACCTAGTATTAAGACTTACTAGGCCCCGCGCAGTGGCTCACGCCTGTAATCCCAGCACTTTGGGAGGCCGAGGTGGGTGGATCATGAGGTTGGGAGATCAAGACCATCCTGGGTAATGTGGTGAAACCCTGTCTCTACTAAAAAAAAAACCAAAAAACAAAAAAAAATTAGCCAAGTGTGGTGGTGGGCGCCTGTAGTCCCAGCTACTTGGGAGGCTGAGGCAGGAGAATGGCCTGAACCCAGGAGGCGGAGCTTGCAGTGAGCCGAGATCGCGCCACTGCACTCCAGCCTGGGCGACAGAGCGAGACTCTGTCTCAAAAAAAAAAAAAAAAAAGACTTACTAAATACTGGTTGTAACGGGTCATTTAAATCAGTAGTTGTCAATGGGAGCATTTTGGACACTTGTCTCAGTGGGCGGGGACCAGGGATGCTAGTCATCTTTCAATATGCAGAACAAGAACTAATTGTTCTATGTTCCATTAGACTTTAGATAGTTGTGTAGAATTTTATAGTCAGATAAAATCTGACTCATTTTTCTTTTTTATTTTTTATTTATTTATTTTTGAGATGGAGTTTTGCTCTTGTCGCTCAGGCTGGAGTGCAGTGGCGCAATTTCGGCTCACTGCAACGTCCGTCTCCCAGGTTCAAGCGATTCTCCTGCCTCAGCCTCCCAAGTAGCTGGGATTACAGATGCCCACCACCACATCCAGCTAATTTTTGTATTTTTAGTAGAGACGAGGTTTCACCATGTTGGTCAGGCTGGTCTCAAACTCCTGACCTCAGGTGATCCACTCACCTCAGCCTCCCAAAGTGCTGGGAATTACAGACATGAGCCACCGTGCCTGGCCTGACTAGTTTTTATTCTAATGCACACTCTACCTTTTGCTCTCCCAAATTTCTACGCATCCTGTATCAAGTGGCTTCTGGTGTTACTATTTAAGTTAAATCTAACCATTCATTACAACTAGTTGTAAGCATCCTATTATTTTATGATGTCTTCTAGTGTAGTTTACATACTAAAATACAGGTCGAGTATCCCTTATCCAAAATGCTAAGGAACAGAAGTGTTTCAGAAACGATTTCAGATTTTTTTTTTTTTTTTTGGAATATTTGCATTACACTTAGCAGCTGAGCATCCCTAATCAGAAAATCTGAAATGCTTCAGTGAACTCTTCAATGCTCAAAACATTTTGGATTTTGGAGCATTTTAGAGTTTGTATTTTTGGATTAGGGATACTCATCTTGTACATATTTTACTATAAACTAGGTTGGTTTTTTCTTTTTGCATTTAGACCACTTTATATATATTTCTAATTGTATGTATTGAATTATGTATCTTACATTATCTATAAATTTTAGTTTAGGATAGCAAAAGATTTACAAAACATTTGTCATTAAAAGAAGAATGAGATATGATAGGTTAAGAACCACTGATATAGATAATCCAGTATATGAATTAACCCATCACTACAGCATTTTTTTTAACTGACCTTACCAATAAAAATGACATTTTTATTCTTATGTTTTTCCTTAGTGCCGATGAAATAATTATAAAGATGCATGGCAGCCAGCTGACACAAAGATATCTGGAGAAACATGGATTTGATGTCCCTATTATGGTCCCTAAATTAGATGATCTAGGACTCAGGCTCCCTCCACCTACATTTTCTGTGATGGATGTGGAACGTTATGTAGGTACGAACTTTATTTCTTTAAGTACCTAGGAAAACATGGTAAAAGTAAAAATGATAGTCCTGGTAATATTAATGGTTAAATGAAGAAATGTCAATTTAGTTTTCTGCTCAGAAAAGTGAGGCTCAGTATCATCTATATTGAAAACTAGTTTTTCTCAGCAGACCTACAACTGTCAGAAAAACAGAATGACAATTTTACTTGTTCTTATTTACTCAGCTTCATCCTGCTGCTTTCTTTTGTGCCATTACGTTTTCTGATACTTGCTTAGGGAAAATCATTACTGAGGGATAGATATAGATACCAGGAAGAAGATATTGGAAAGTTGGATTGGTTGTAGGCATCTGTAGGATACAGGTGCAAAATTCCCAGATCCCAGTACACCAGCTGCACAGTTAGTCCTCTGGAGTCTGCTTTGTGACCTGCTGCTGCTTAGAGGAAAGGTGGTAAAAAGAGCAGATCATTTTCAAACCTGTTTTTATAATAATGACTTGGTGAATATTACCATTTAATGATGTCTGGACTTAATTTGTGATTTTGAAAATTCCTCAAAGAAACAGAAAGACATGAGAAATAAGGGGGGAACCCCTATACCCCTTGCCATGTTGTTGACATTTTCAGTCATTTCATTCATTCTCATGATATTTACAGATAAAGCTGACTATATGTAGATGTCATTTCTTGTCAGCAGTAGATAGAGAATATTTGAGATTAGATTCCAAATCTATTTTGACTCAAAGTTGTATGTTTACTACATTATCTACTCAAATGTTTACTACATTATCTCCTCAGCATGGAATATCTGAGAACTTGTCCCTTTATCGAGCCATTGGTTGACAATTCTCGTTGATTATTGTTTCACTGAGGAAATGTAACTAAATATCGTAACTTCACATTCAGCTAAATTTGAATATTTGACAAGTGAGAGGATGGGGCTATTTGACAAATGAGAGGATGGATTAACCTGAACCTATTTGCATAGATAGCATCTGCAAAACAGATAGCTAGTGTAATACATGTGCCGGAAAAAAATGCTCAAACTGCTTGATAGCTAACTTTTTGGTACTGCAGAGCACTTCAGTTAAATACTATGAGCAGAACTGTGTTGCCTCCTGAAGATAAAGAAGTCTATAAGGCAAGACTTTCTTAACCTATATGAAGTTGCATTAAAGTAAGAAAATGGCATTTATTTGTTTTCTATTTCGGATTGGTTAAGTATTGCCATATTTTGAATTCTACCTTATCCCATAGTCCATTGTCAAACTAATTATGCTTCCTAGTGTAGCAGTGCAGTGGTCTGTAAACATCACCTCATGGGTTTATACGAAAACTGTAAATTAATCACAATTTGGAACTCAGGCCTTCGGACACTGGTACTAATGTGAACTAATTTTTGCTTCCCAATCACTAATTTTTTCTTGAAGGAGAATATTAGAAGGCAATATCAGGAGGGCAGAAATTGTCCTGGTCAACTTGCATGCTAATTCCCCAATGAGTGATGTGTTTTTTTTTTTGAAATGATAGCCTTAGAATATTTTAGGTGTTACAAAAGTGAAAGGGAAAAGTCAATCTCCTCATTTTATGCCAGAGAAAACTGAAATCCAGACAATGTTGCACAATTTCTACATGCCAATATAATGTATTTTTTTGTCATTATGAGCTGTACATCAAGATATCATTGGTATACAGAAAGCTTTGTAAGCCATATACACTTTTATGTTCAGTGTAAATTGTGCAGCTCTGTCTTACTGCTTTCCTTTTCCTCTGAAAAATTGTCCCTTTTTTCCTGAAAGGTCCAGTTGAACTTGAGAAATTAAGAGTATAGGGAAAATCTTTGTCTAGACTACATAGTTTTATAGTTGGTTTAATTATCATACCAAGTTAAAATATTTTTTGATTAGAGCATCTGCTGATGTAACTCTTAAGTCCAATAATAAGACTGTAATTTTTCTCTGCAGGTGGTGACAAAGTGATAGATGTCATTGATGTGGCGAGGCAGGCAGACAGCAAAATGACACTTCACAATTATGTTAAATACTTCATGAATCCTAACAGACCCAAAGTGTTAAATGTGATCAGCCTTGAATTTTCAGATACAAAGTGAGTAGTTGGGTATTTTGGGTTAGCGTTCTGAGTGTTAGCTAAATGTAGTGTAATGATGTATTTATTTTAGGAAGAAACATAGTTGTGACTTCTCAAGTTGTCCAGTGGTAGCAATGTCATAAATTTTGCATTAGGACGCTCAAGAGATATTTAGAAATAAGATGTATTTTAAACTTTTGGCTGGGCACGGTGGCTTATGCCTTAATCCCAGCATTTTGGGAGGCCAAGGCGAGTGGATCGCTTGAGGCCAGGAGTTCAAAACCAGCCTGGCCAACATGGCGTAACCCCCTCTCTACTAAAAATAACAAAAGTCAGCTGGGCGTGGTGGCACATGCCTATAATCCCAGCTACTCAGAGAGGCTGAGGCACGAGAATCTCTTGAACCCGGCAGGACGGAGTTTGCAGTGAGCCAAGATTGCGCCACCGCACTCCAGCCTAGGCGACAGAGCAAGACTCTGTCTCAAAAACAAAAAAACATGTGTTTTAAACTTTTAAGTGTTGTTGTTAACCTTAAGTTCCATTTAATTATTTGGTTTGGGAATAGATGAGAAAAGCAATTTTTAAGAATTTTTAATTTGCATAATGTGGGTGTGTGTGTATGTTTGTTTTTTAAAAGGATGTCTGAATTGGTGGAGGTCCCTGATATAGCCAAAAAACTTTCCTGGGTGGAAAATTATTGGCCAGATGATTCAGTCTTTCCCAAGCCATTTGTTCAGAAATATTGCTTAATGGGAGTTCAAGACAGCTATACAGATTTCCACATTGACTTTGGTGGAACTTCAGTCTGGTACCATGTCCTCTGGGTAAGATTGGGGTATTTTTTGTTCTCTCACTGACAAAAACATACAGCCTTAGTTTTTCAGTGGCGTATTCATTTCTTGTAAATGTTACTTGTAAAGGGGGAAGTTTTTTTCTTTACTTTTTAACCAGGAACTGTCACTTTTGCCTAAACGTTACAATTTTTTTTTTTTTAATCTCAAATAATGGAAGAGCCATGACTTTTAAATTTATATTAAATTTACTTTCTGCCCTCATCTTTTAAGTTGGTTTCTTTTAGCCTTTTGTCTCTTCTTGGTTCTTTTTCCCCTAGTTAATTATCCTTTAATCCCTGAATTAAATATCTGTGAAGGAGCAAAATTACAGTAATAATTGCTTCTGGCCTTAATGTTGGGCTAGGATAGCTTGTTGGATAAGTCAGGAATGCCTATAAAAATACCAGTTCTTGGCTGGGTGTAGTGGCTTACACCTATAATCCCAGCACTTTGAGAGGAGGCCAAGCTGGGAAGATTATTTGAGCCCAGGAGTTCAAGACCAGCCTGAGCAACATAGTGAGACCCTGTCTCTAAAAATAAAAATAAAAACATTAGCCAGGCATGGTGGCTCATTCCTGTAGTCATAGCTACTCAAGAGGCTGAGGCAGGAAGATCACGAGCCCAGGAAGTTAAGGCTGCAGTGTGCTGTGATCACTCCACTGCACTCCAGGCTGGGCAACAGAGCAAGACCCTGTCTCTAAAAATAAAAATCAAAAAATTAGCCAGGTGTGGTGGCTCGTGCTTGTAGTCACAGCTACGCAAGAGGTTGAGGCAGAAGGATCACTTGAGCCCAGGAAGTTGAGGGTGCAGCATGCTGTGATTGCACCATTGCACTCCAGCCTGGGCAACAGAGCGAGACCATATCTCAAAACAAAACAAAACAAAAAAACAGTTATTTGCAATTTATATTCACCTTGCTTTATCTAGAGCTGCATTGTTCAAAACAGTTGCCACTAGCCAAGTGTGACTAAATTTAAATAATTAAAATGGAATGTAATTAAAAATTCAGTTCCTTGTTTATACCTAGGCACATTTCAAGTGCTCAGTAGCCACATGTGGCTAATGGCTACTGTATTGGTCAGCACAGATACAAAAAATTTCCATCAGCACAGAAAGTTGTATTGGAGAGTACTGATGTAGAAACTCAGTCTTCATCTATATCAAATGTTTGTGCCTCAGCAATGTTCTGGGCTATATTTGTTGCTGGGTCCTTGGGTTCCTGTTTCTTTTCTTCATGAAGTAGCAAAGAATTAGTTTATTAAAGGAAACTTATTTATAGGTTTTTAAAAATAATCATTATGCTGTGGATCTTAGTAGAAAGGGCAAAGCTTGCAGAGATGACTGTGGGCCTGTCAACACATATTTACTTCTCTATTTGACAATGAGAGGAGGTCAGTGGGATGTTTGTGCTTCTCTGCCCTCCTGTCTTGCAGCTATTTCTTCAACACTACTTTATTGACTCCTTGTCAGTTGAGGAGGGGGAGCTTTAAACATGAAAACATTTACTAAGGGCAATAGCTACTGATCAGGTGTGTGAAATACGGCTTTTGAACCTAAAAGAATCTGATAATTATCCAATTTAATTTGTATCATTGTATTGAGAAATTGCATCAATGTAGGCTATCCTAAGTATGGCTTTTGCTTTTTCAAAAATAGTATGATACTTCCTTTTAGGGTGAGAAGATTTTTTATTTAATAAAGCCAACAGATGAAAATTTGGCACGTTATGAATCTTGGAGTTCATCTGTGACCCAGAGTGAGGTGTTCTTTGGAGATAAGGTGGATAAATGCTACAAATGTGTGGTAAAGCAGGGACATACCTTATTTGTTCCTACAGGTAAGGTTTTCATCCCATCCCCTACTCAACATGATTGATAGTCACATGGACTTGGCTTTTAACTAGAACCTCTGGCTTTAACATGTTTGGAAAGTAGTTTTTATGACATTTGTTAAGAAATAATTCTGATCTTGGACTTTTACGTTTTGTTCCTTAGAGGGTTTCTCTTCTAGTTAGGACTTCTTTTGGCATTGTATTTATATCATTTGCCTTCATTTTTATTTTTATTGAGAAAAAATTCATATACCACAATATTCACCCTTTTAAAGTGTACAACTCAGCAGTTTTTAGTAGATTAATAAAGTTGGGCAAATATCACCGCTATCTAATTCCAGAACATTTTCATCGTCTCAAAAAGAAACCTCATACTCTAGCAGTCACTTCCCATTCCCGCCTCCACTGAGCCCCTGGCAACCACGAATGTACTTTCTGTCTCTGTGGATTTGCCTCTTTGGATACTTCATATTGATGGAATCATACAATATGTGGGCTTTTGCATCTAGCTTCTTTCACTTAGCATATTATTTTCTTTTCTTTTTTTTTTTTTTTTTTTTTTTTTTGAGACAGAGTCTCGCTCTGTCACCCAGGCTGGAATGCAGTGGCGTCATCTCGGCTCACTGCAAGCTCCCCATACCGGGTTCATGCCATTCTGCTGCCTCAGCCTTCCAAGTAGCTGGGACTACAGGCGCCCGCCACCATGCCCAGCTAATTTTTTGTATTTTTAGTAGAGACGGGGTTTCACGTATTAGCCAGGATGGTCTCAATCTCCTGACCTCGTGATCCGCCCACCAAAGTACTGGGATTACAGGCGTGAGCCTCTACGCCCGGCCAGCATACTATTTTCTAGGCTTATCCATGTTGTAGCATGTATCATTACTTCATCTTTTCATGGCCCAGTAATGTTCCATTGTGGGATATACAGGTTGAGCATCCCTAATGCAAAAGTCCAAAATCTGAAATGCTCCAAAATTGAAAGCTTTTGAGCATCTGCGTGACCCTCAAGAGGAAATGCTTATTGAGGCATTTTGGATTTTGGATTTTCAGATTAGGGATGCTCAGCTGGTAAGTATATAATGCAAATATTCCAAGATCCAAAAAAATGTGAAATCTGAGTACTTCTGGTTCCAAGCATTTTGGATAAGGGGTACTCAGCTTTACCGTATTTTGTTTATCCATTCACCAGTTGGTGGGCATTGGGTTGTTTCCACATTTTGACTATTTGGTGCTGCTTTGAACATTTGTATACAGTTTTTTATGTGGAGGTATGTTTTCATTGCTCTTGGGTAAATATAGCTTGTAGTAGAATTGCTGCATTACATGGTTTAACTACGTTTAACTTCTTGAGGAATTGCTGACCCGTTCTCCAAATGGCTGCACCATTTTACGTTACCACCAGCAGTGTATTTGGGTTCCAGTTTCTCCACACCCTCACCATTCTAGTGGGTGTGATGTGTCATGATTTGGATTTGCATTTCCTTAATGAGTAATGATGCTGAGCATTTTTCTTGTTGGGCATTTGCATATTTTCTTTGAGAAATGTCTATTCAAATCCTTTGCTCATTTTAAAATTGTGTTGTCCTTTTTAATTGTTGAGTTTGTAAGCATTCTTTATTCTCTGTACTAGATCCATATCAGTATGTATGATTTGCAAATAATTTGCTCCCATTTTGTGGGTTATCTGCTTACTTTCTTGATAATGTCCTTTGATGCACAAAAGTTTTTAATTTTGATAGTCTTAACTATGGTCAGCTCTCCGTTGCTGTTAAAGACCAAGCCTGTAAGAATCTGGGCTGCTGTCCCAGGACAGTTAGGACAGCAAAGGGTATGTCTTGAGAGACCCTCAAAGAAAGGATTGAGTATCAGTCTTAGCTGTAGCCTCAAGTATAGGTATCAGGCCTCTCATTTTGAGATGTAAATGAATGTAGAGTATAGACTGTCCAGACCAGTGGTTTTGAGAACTGTGTGCTGGTTTTGGTGACCCTAATGACTGTATAGTTCACTGGGATCTGTCCCTGCAGGTCCTGCTGAAAGCCTTGCCTCTGGTGTATGTAATAACAAATGTATGTTGAATAAATGAAGACATGCCTTAGAACTACCAGAATATTTGCCTAGATAAGTAACAGTATTTTCATTGTGAATGGGCTCATTCACATTGTGAATGCCCCTCCCTTAAATCTTCCTACTTTGTATTTTGTTGTACCGTCTTCAAAATCATAAATTGACATAGAATAATTTTTTAAATTGATTTAATGTCCTAACTAGAATATAAAGAAGAAATAAAAAGGTAATTTATAATGGAATGCTATTTCAGTATGTGCCTGTCTAGGCACAGCAGCATTAGAGAACAGAATGAAATGGTAATTGCATAAGGAAGGAAATCAATCTAGGTATGTGTCAGTGGCAACACAAATTCTGTCAGTAGCACTGGTGTAGGTACTGATACTTCCTCGAATATCAGAATCACCTGGAGGGCTGGTTACAACACAGATTGCTGAACCTCATGGCCAAGGTTCGGATTCTGTGGATCTAGAGTGGGCCTGAGAATGTGCATTTCTAACAAGTTCTTGGCTGATTCAGGTGCTGCTGGTAGGGGGACCATATTTGGAGAACCACTGCTGTAGGCAATGTGACTTTTTTCCCAAGGTAGTTAGCAACTGATAAGCTTCCAAGCTACAGTACAGTTTTTGTATTTCAAAACCATGAAAATATACTGTGTGTGGGTGTCTGTATATACAGATATATGTAATAATATATAATAATAGAGTTCTAATTTCTAGGCTCAGATAGTTAATAGGACAGGCTTTGTACCTATATGAATACACAGGAAAATTTGACAGTCCCGAGTGATGCAGGACAATTTCATTTTGTGTGGAACTGTCTCACATGTTGCACTCCTGGCTCCCACTCACAAAATGCCAGTAGTGCTCCCAGATCATTGTGACAATCAGAAAAGCCCCTAAACGTTCTAAAACATCTTGAACAGGCAGTACTGCCACTATTGAGAACCACTGATGTGTAGGATTTGGAGTTGGCACAGACTTCTAATTTGTGGTTTCAAGGTCAAGCTCAAGGCTTTGTGCCTTTGAGCACAGAAATGGGCACACTTGAAAGTGAGTCCTTTGAGGGTTTTTTGTTTTGTGTTACAGTTCAGTGAGGGGTCAAAAGATGAAAAATATAAAGAAAACGGGATTTGTGTATTTTAAAAGCTAATTTGCATACAAATATGTGTGTGTATTTCTGGTGAAGTCTTTAAGTCTGCAAACATTTTTTTCAAAAGTTAGATGTTGTGTCCTAGAAATGGTTCTCACTTTGTAAGCATTTGTATGGGAATACAAAATACAATTTTTTGTCAACACCTATATTTGTAGGACCATAACCCTTCATAATTAAATGTGGGTGATCTACCTTTTCCTTCTACAGAGTCAGGTCTCAGTTTGACTCCTCTGATCCTCCTCTGCTTAGTCCTTTCAGGGCACACACCAGGGCGATGAAGTGTCCCATCAATCCCAGTGTGTTCTCTAATGGAAAATGTACTTTTCTAATTCAAACCAGATTTGGCTGGTCTCAGAGTAAAATCTTTAACATAAAGTTGGGTTGTGTTTTTAAACTAAAAAAAAACAGGCTGGGCACAGTGGCTCACGGCTTAATTTCAGCACTTTGGGAGGCCAATGTGAGAGGATGACTTGAGGCCAGGAGTTTGAGACCAGCCTGGGCAACAAAGTGAGACCCCATCTCTATTTTTAAAAAGAAAAAAACAAATACAGTAACAACTACAAAAACCGTCACCTTATTTCTCAAACTCAGCATAGAGCCTACCATATAATAGGCATTTAATAAATAATTAAATCTATAGATTGTAATAAACATTAACTTCTCTAGCACTGAAATATGAAGTAAACTGATATTGATATTTTGAGTTACTTCACAGGTAGATATCCTGTTTGTTTAGTTTACATATTGAAAAATGACTGCTTTATATATTTTTAACCATTTTAGGGTGGATCCATGCTGTGCTCACTTCTCAGGACTGTATGGCTTTTGGGGGGAACTTCCTGCACAACCTTAACATTGGCATGCAGCTCAGGTTTGTGTCATCAGTATTTAAATGACCTTTTGTCCTTTTTAAAAATAGGATACTCTTTTTAACTTAAAAAAAATCAATAGCTTATTTTATTTGAGATTCCATGGAAATAGTCCCTGAGATATTATTAGGGATAGGAGCTTTTAACAAAAGTAGTATTTTAAAATTTTGCCAGGAGGATAATTTGCATTTCAAATCTAAAACAACAACAACAAAAGTGAACTTATTCAGATAATATTCCAAATTTCAAAATCTTGTGAAAATGTATGTGTTCTCCTTTGGCTATTTTTGCAATGAAGGAGATGAACAAAATCTAGTCAGACTCAGATGTGACATATGGTGCTAGAAAAAAGCAACCCTAAGTCAGGACTGCTATCAAAACACCTGCTTTAATTTTGCTGCAGGTAAAGGATTAACAGCTGTTTCTCCTCCGTATGAGAATTTGACCTTTGCATAACTCTCTTCTCCTGGTAGTCTAATGAGTGTTGACTTTTACTAGGTAATACTGCTTATGGTAAAAATGATTCCTGATTGATAAGCTGCATCAGGACTGGGAGAACTAGAAATACCTAGTTAGGAAGCCATGTCTCTGGACTTGCCTGAATGTGGTAACTGTTGTAACTTGGCACACTCATAGAGATCCCTAGAAGCTATGCATCTGTGTGTGGCGTTATTACAGGAGATAGTGGCTCTTACAGGGCATAAGGCTTTTAGCCTTAAACAGCTCCCACACCTACCAAGTGTGGATCTTGTCTTTTTGTACCTGAGCTGTCCCTGAGGGAGGGATGGCTCCTGTTTAATTCTTGCCAAGTGTGGTCCTGAGCTGGAATTCCTAGTTGAGCCTAAATAAAACTTTTTTGGGTGGGTTTTGCACTGTTGTCTCTGACACATGGAGGTGTTTTCTGAAACACACAGTTTTATTTATTGTAGTAGAACCCTCATAAAAATATCTTTTGTTAAAACTAGGATACAAACCCCAAGGTGTGATCCTGATGTGAAGTCCAATACAATTCTTAAGTATACCATCAAATTCCTTAAAGTCAGAACCTGGATAAGATCACAATTCAGTCTTGTCCAAATGTAATGTTGCTAAGAAGTGTAAAATACTTCACTGGTCTTATATATCATGACCTGGTTATTTTATTTTCCAGTTGGTTACTTTCATCTAACTTTGAAATGCTAATATTAATATTAAAAATTTCTTCAAATTCATTTAGGTGTTATGAGATGGAGAAAAGGCTGAAAACACCAGATCTTTTCAAATTCCCTTTCTTTGAAGCCATATGTTGGTTTGTAGCCAAAAACTTGCTGGAAACCCTGAAAGGTAATTAATAATTTGCATATTTGTATATGATATGATGCATGTTGTTTGTAAATTCACTCATAGCCACCTGACAGAAAGAGTCCCTTTTCTAGTAGAGTATGGATGTCACTCCTATTTTGTTTTTTAAATAAGTGGTTTTCCCCCATCCAGGAACCTTTTTAGCAAGTTAGAGTCTCTAGTCCATAACCTGACAATCCATGTTCTTAAAAATTTGTTATGAAAGACCTGTATCAGAACAATGTAGGTAATATTAGAAATGTTCATTCCATCTAGTACTCTAGAAGCCTGCACACGTCATCAAGCACGTAACAGTGCCTGATTCTCAAAAATGCAGTTTGTGTCAAGAGACTGTTACCTAATACACGTTCCCAAAATTTGCTTTTAAAAAAGCAAACTAGGCTGGGCACAGTGGTTCATGCCAGTAAGCCCAGCACTTTGGGAGGCCGAGGCTGGCAGATCACCTGAGGTCAGGAGTTCAAGACCAACCTAGCCAACATGGTGAAACCCTGTCTCTACTGAAAAAAAAAAAACAAAAATTAGCCGGGCATGGTGGTGCATGCCTATAATCCCAGCTACTCGGGAGGCTGAGGCAGGGAGAATCACTTGAACTCGGGAGGCAGAGGTTGCATTGAGCCAAAATCATGCAATGGCGACAGAGCAAAACTCCATCTCCAAAAAAAAAAAAAAAAAAAAAAAAGTCAGGTTATGATTCTGTAGTTGAAGAAAAAAACCTTTTTTGAACTTGTCTTTATAGTTGAACCCAAAAGCTACTTTATAAAAGGTGGAATTTCAGACTTTGATGTTTTAATATTTTGGTTTAATTATCTTTGAGCACTCAAGTTGGAGACCGATGTCACTTGCTTCTGTTTTCTGCTTTTCATCCTCTTGTGCTAGTGAGGATAGTTTGTCTGCTTTTTGTGTTGTCTAACTTTTCTAGTCAGTTTGTAAATAGTGCTACTATTATAGTTGACAACTCTCAGAATAGACATAAACAGATTAAGCAGTAAAGTTTATTGTGAACATTTGCTTCTTTTTCCATTTTAAACAAGAAGAAAAGGTAAAATGAAGAGAAATAACCAAAAATTTACTTCCCAAGATAGGATGTACAGAACTAAAATGATAAAACTCATATAACAGTGGTACCCTAAACCCCCCACCTCACAGCATAGTGCAGAGATGTCCTGGCAGTGCTTCCGGTGTGTGGGATGGCGGTAGAATCCCATGCATGAGAAGGGGACAGGTCCTTTCTTCACAAGACCAGTCTTTGCTCTAGAAATGAATCCTTATCGTGAATCCCTGACACGTTCAGTGTTTTCAGTTATTTTTCTTGGCTGTAGGAATGTCACAGTAGACTGTAGAGTGTCATACATAGTTTTCAGTAAAATACTGGACAATAGAGTTTATAGTCTCCCATGTAAGTGCAAGCCTAGACAGACAGAAACACTTTTATATACTTATAAAAACAAATTTCCTTGTTTTGTGGAAATAAATCCCAACTGTTGAACCTTCTGGTTAAGAGATTGACAACTCTATACTTGGTTCAGGATACTTTCTCCCCTCTTTTCTCTCTTCCTATCCCAAGACTCCAAGTTCCTGTCTTATGGTTAGCTAGGAGAAACTATCCACGAACACACACACACACACAGACACACACACACACACACACACACACACACACGCCTGTAACCTTGGGGTGATGCACAGTGGTTTTTCTTTTCTACTAATGTCTAAGAGAAGCTCATTCTTTAACTTCTTAAAACAAATTAAGAACTTTATCTGAAAGACAAAATCTTGCCATTGCTCGTGAAGCCACAGGAACAATTTGCTTAGTCTTAGAACTATTTAGTCTTTGTGTTAGGCCATCAAAAGTTCAGAAACATGGAGGTCTGATTGAAAGTATGACTATGCATTAAAGACTTTGTTAAAAAGGATTATTAGAAAAGGGTATTTGTAGGTTGTTTTAAGATGTTTCATTTTATTAGCCAGATCAGTGTAGAATACCTGGCAATCATAGTGATTCAATCCAGTCTCATCAAGGCAAAAGCCAAATGATCATTATAGCAATTGCCATCATTTTAAGCGTTCATCCTGGAAACAGGAATAGTGGTCGTGTGACCCCAAATTATGTTGTTATTTTATCCGTAACCTTTTTACTTTACATTGTGGCCTATCGTTTGCCAGCTCTCAGACTGTTCTAAGGCTTATATGGTGGGTTAAATGAGGTTGAATCATCTGAAACTCTTTACTGTGTTTCATGTCAGTGATAGTAAAACAGTGAACCAGTTTGGATTTGTGTAAGGAAATTAGCCACTGTGCAGGAGCGAAGTCCTTTGTTTCAACTTCGCTGAATTTTGGACCACATCTAATATATTTTGTTTGTTTTAGATTATCACAATTTGATTAAAAAAACTCAAGACATTTTTGTTTATGTGTGTTTATATTTACTTTATCATGTTATTAAAATAGTTGATTATATAGATCGCACACACGCACTGCATACACACATACACATTCATACTGTGTAAAGAATAAGGCTGTTCTCGCTCAGGTAACCACCACCCAAATTAAGCAAAAACAGCCTTGCCAATACCTTAGAAATGCTCTGTTATCTTTCTCATTACACCTTTACGTTTCCCTTGTAGAGATAACCATTATCCTGACTTTTGTGATAATACTTTTCTTCAGTTTTATCACCTATGTTATAAACTAAAATAATTTAATTTTCTCCATTTGTAAACTTCCTACAAATAAATTCATACTGATATTCTCTTGTAACCTTTTACTCAGCATTGTTTGTGAGATTCATCCATGTTTTTGTGTGTGACTGTACTTCTTTTTCATTGCTAGAGTATTCTGTTGTATGGATATACTATGATATATGTATACACACACACACACTGATTCTGCAAGTTTGACATTTTGGAGTTATTTTTGGTTTTTGACAATTATGGAAAATGCTGCTAAGAAGTTCTTGTCTTTGTCACCTAGTACAACAATTACTCCAGAAAACAGGCCTAATTGCTAGGTCATAGGTAGAATTTAGTAGTTGCTGCCAAATTGCTTCCAATTCCCATTTCCATGGCAGGGCAAGAGAGTTCCCAAAGCTCTATGCTCTGGCCAACACTTGGTATTGTTAGGTTATAATTTTTGCAAATCTCATGGATATGAAGTAGTATTCTTTGTGCTCTTAATGTGCATTTCTCTGATTATTAATGGAATTGGGTATTTTTTCATATGCGTATAGGCCTTTTGGATTTTCTCTTTACTGAAGGACAAAATTTCTTAAATTTAAAATAGTATTTTTTTCAACTTTTATGGTTAGTGCTTTCTGTGCCTTGTTTAAGTATTTCTTTCTTATCCCAAGGTCTTGCAGAGATCCTTGTTTTCTAAAAGCTTTTACTGTTTTGTGTTTTGCATTTAGGCCTTTAACTCACTTGCAATTGATTTTTTTCTTTTTCTTTTTTTTTTGTGAGTGTTAGAAGGGAGTATTTTCACTTGCTTTCATATAAATATCCACTTGTCCTAGCACCATATTTTGAGTAATCTATTCTTTTTCTGTTCTTCATAAACACCGCTCCTCTCCTATATCATGTGTTGATATCTGTGTAGGTCCTGGGATATACACACACACGCTCACCCACCCTTCTGTTCCAGTGGGCTAGCAGTCTGTCTCTCCACCAAGCACACTATCTTACTAACCTTTGATAAGACTTGATATCTGGTAGGTTCTCCTTCTTCAAGTATGTCTTCGCTTTTCTTTCCCCTTTCATTTTTATATAAATTTTTGAGTTACCCTATTACAAGCTGACACCACCCTACCAAAAGCAACCAAACAAGTAAATAAAAACATGGAGATTTTTATTTTGAAGATGTTAATTCTAGAGATGAATTTGGGCAAAATTTGATGTCAATAAATATTGAATTTTCTAAAAATGACATGGAACATCTCTATTTATTTAGATCTTTAATGTCTTGGCATTTCTTAATTTTTTTTGGTAAAAATTTTGCATATATATCTCTTGCTAGATTTATTCCAAAGTATTTCTTTTTTTAGTGCTATTATAAAAACACATATCATTGTGTTAGTCTGTTCTTGCATTGCTATAAAGAAATACCTGAGACTAGGTAATTTATAAAGAAAAGGGGTTTGATTGGCTCAGAGTTCCTCAGGCTCTACAGGAAGCACGATGCTGGCATCTGCTTAGCTTCTGGGGAGGCCTCAGGAGACATAACCATGGTGGAAGGCAAAGGGGGAGCAGGAGCAAGATAGGGTGAAGGGGGAGGTGCTACACACTTTGAAACAACCAGATCTCACAAGAACTCACTTGTCATGAGAACAGCACCAAGAGGATGATGCAAAACCATTCATGAAGGATCCAGCCCCATGATCAAATCACCTCCCACCAGGCCCCTCTAACAGTTGGGGATTACAATTGAACATGAGATTTAGGTAGGGATGCAGATCTAAACCGTATCAGTCATTACTATGTATATACATATGGTTGAACTCACATGAAATTTCTGTTTTGTACTTCAAAAATAGTCAAATATTAGCAATTTCATATGGTTCAACTTACCATGTGATACTGGAATATAGAAGCAGTTAATTATTATACTGATTTTAGCAACCTTGTTAAAATCTATTATTTAATCATTTATCTGAGGCTTTTTTAAAATTCTCTAATACACAGTCATATACATCCTCATTGAATAATGACAGTCTTGTTCCTTTTTTTCTAATATTTATATCTTTTTTTTCATTGCTTTACCGGGTTGTCTAGGACCTCCAGGGAAATAGTGAATAGAAATGGCAAAGGTGGGCAGCTCTATCTTTGTTCCCAGTCTCAGAAGGAAAGCTTTCAGTCTTTTGCCATTATTACCTTTGTTGTAGGCTTTTTGTTGATAACCTTTATCAAGTGCTTGTCTATTCTAAGCTAGCTAAGAGGTTGTTTTTTCCTTTCTTTTTTTGGGGGGGCAGGGAGGAGTCTCGTTCTGTCACCCAGGCTGGAGTGCAGTGGCACTATCTTGGCTCACTGCAACCTCTGCCTCCCGGGTTCATGCGATTCTCCTGCCTCAGCCTCCTGAGTAGCTGGGATTACAGGCGCACACCACCACACACCCGGCTAATTGTTTGTGTATTTTTAGTAGAGACAGGGTTTCACTATGTTGGCCAGACTGTCTCGAACTCCTGATCTCGTGATCTGCCCGCCTCGGCCTCCAAAAGTGCTGGGATTACAGGCGTGAGCCACTGCGCCCGGCCTTTCCTTTCTTTTAAAAAATGATCAGTGGTAGTTTCATTTTTATCAAAAGCTTTGTCTGCATATATGAAAAGTTCCATGATCTTTCTTCTTTAACCTTTTAATTTAGTGGTTATATTAATTGATTTTCTAATATTAACCCAACCTATAATTTTTATATACCATTAGGTTAGTATATTGTTTATATTCTACCTATATGTTTATATTTGATATATTCTATATATATTTACATATTACATATGAGTGTGTGCATATGTGTGTATTTTTTTGATTTTGGCACATGAGTGAAATTGGCTTGTGCTTTGTTTTCTCATACTGTCCTTGTTAGATTTTGGTATGAAAGTTATGCTAGCCTCAGACAAAAAGTTGGGATTGTTCCTTCTGTTTCTGATCTCTGGAGAAGTTTGTGTACGATTGGAATGATTTTCTTGAATGACTAATAGAACTCACTGGTGATCTGGGTCTATAGTTTTTTTTTGTGGGAAGATTTTTGACTGCTGAGTCAGTATCTTTAGTGATTAAAGGACCATAAAGGTTTACTAACTAATTATTGAGTTCATTTGTATAAATTATTTTCTTAAGATGTGTCTAGAAATTACATCTAAAATTTGACATTTGTTGGCAGAAAGTTCATCATGTTACCCCTTACCTACTGAATATCTGTGGCATTTGTAATGACATTATTTCTATTCTCCATACTGGATATTTGTGCCTGTTTTCTCTTTATATTAATTTTGTGGGTTTTTTTTTAAGAACTTGTTTGAGGCTCTGTTTGCTGTTTTGTTAATTTTTGGCTTATGATTTTTATCAGTTTTTTTGGTATTAAAACTTTTTTGTACATCTTCAGCTCATTAATTTTCAGCCTTCTAACATAAATATTTAAAGCTATACATTTCCCTGTATGTATAGTATACAACACATTTTGATATGCTTTCATTATTTAACCAACATATTGTCTGATTTCCAGTGTTTTTCTTTGATCCAAATGTTAGTCTATTTTTTAATATTTGCATTTCTTAATTTCTAAACATAGAGGCTTTCTTTAGCTTACCTGCATTATGAACATATATATGGTTTAGATCTTGGACTTTGATGAGACTTGTTTATGGTCCTGGAATATGGATGAGTTTTGTAAGTGTTCTGTGTGTGTTTGAAAAGAATGTGTTTTCTGCAGTTGCTGGGTACGATATTCTATTTATGGCCATTGCATCAAACTTTATATTGTTCAAATTGAATATATGCCTAGGGATTTTTTTGTTTTTAGTTCACTTACTCTGTCTCTTACCAAGAGAAATATTTGAAAATCTTCCACTGTGATTGTGGAGTTGTTTATTTCTCCATGTAGTTCTGTCTAGTTAATTGTTTTCTATATTTTCAATACTATGTTATTGAGTACAAATTCTAAGTGGTTACATACGTCTTTCTGGTGAATTGAATCCTTGGTCATTATGAAATAACCCTTTATTTATGACAGTTACACCCCCTTTCTTTTGGAAGCTTAGTATCTTTTTCCCATCCTTTTATTTGAAACCTTTCTATATTTGTTAATATGGTATGTATGCATATTTAGCTTATTTTAAAATCTGGCCAGATATAGTGGCTCACGCCTATAATCCCAGCACTTTGGAAGGTCAGGCCTGGAGGACTGCTTGAAGCCAGGAGTTTGAGACCAGCCTGTGCAACATACTGAGACCCCATCTCTACACAAAAAAAATTAAATCCAATGAAATGGTCTTTCTTTTAACTGGAGTATTTAGTAAATTACATTTAATGTAATTCTGTTTCTTTCTTGTCTTTTTGAATTGATTGTTTCATATTTCACTTTTTATCTTTTTATCAATTTGGAAGTTATATAGTTTTATATTTGGTGGCTACTCAAAATCTGAAGTTAATCCCTTTAACTTTAGAACATTTTAACTTTTTTTTTTCTCACCCCATTTCCATTCCTACAGAACTGAGAGAAGATGGTTTCCAGCCTCAAACTTACCTAGTACAGGGAGTGAAAGCACTGCATACTGCTTTAAAATTATGGATGAAAAAAGAAGTAAGTTGTTTCAACAGTGAAATCACTGTGTTTTATGTCACAAGATTAGGAAAACAGAGTCCTTGTGCTATTTTGGCAGCACGTGTGAATGCCAGTAGTTGAGGGAATAGAAATCAGGCTTTATATACAACCTGCATTTTATTATTCAGTATATACAAATGTACTGGTTTCTTTTATGAGAATAAAGTATTTATGTCTTTAATCTTCAATCTGGAAAAGAAAGTAATTCAAGTTTATTTAGGAAATTGACTAAGAAGTGAGCATACAGATATAGAATAATAAATAACATTGAGCTCTTACAGTTGTGCTATAGTGTGCTGAGAGCACTGTGCTTAATCTTTATACACATAATCTCATTTAATCCTGCAAGCCAACTGTGTGAGGTCTAGGTGCTATTGGTACCACCATTCTACATATGGGAAAGCCAAGGTTCAAAGAGTTAAGTAACTTGCCCAAGAGAACTGGTGAAGTTAGGACTTAAAACTTAGATCTCTGGGACTGCAGAGCCTATGCTCTTTACCACTCTGTTAGATTTATGTAAAAGTGAAGGAAAGGGGAGACCAAATTTCAAGCATGAGCTTTCCATTTTCACGAAAATATGAGCTAGTTTGCATTTGAATCCCACCACCTCCAGATCTCCATTTGGAATTAGTGTTTCCTTCCCTTATGCATCCATGCTATATTTCTTGTGCCTGTGGGCTTAAAACAAATGTTTATAAAGTAATATGTTTGTGTTTCCTTCAACTGGGTCTGTGAGCTCTTGAACAGGGACTGTCTTTCTCATCTTTATTATAACTCCATGGAACTTTGCACATAATACTTTAATAGGTGATACATACATATGTGAGCTGATGAAAATACATGTCCATATTAATTTCTTTTCTTTTTTTTTTTTTTTTTTTTTTTTTAAGACAGAGTCTTGATCTGTTGCCCAGGCTGGAGTGCAGTGGCGCGATCTTGGCTCACTGCAACCTACGCCTCCTGGGTTCAAGCGATTCTCCTGCCTCAGCCTCCCGAGTAGTTGGGACTACAGGCATGCACCACCACGCCTAGTTAATTTTTGTATGTTTTAGTAGAAATGAGGTTTCGCCATGTTGGCCAGGCTGGTCTTGAGCTCCTGACCTCAGGCGATCCACCCGTCTTGGCCTCCCAAAGTCTTGGAATTACAGTCATAAGCCACTGTGCCTGGCTGTGTCCATATTAATTTCTTGAATGTCCCCTTGAAATAAAAATCTTGCTCGTAAGAAATACTGGGAGACAGTAATTAATAGGTTACTGCCTCAATGATTTTATACTCCCTTTTCACTGTATTATCATTGCTACATATCTACCAGAGCACAACAGTGTGGAAGCATTCAGGAAAATAAAAATCATGTCCTCCACTCTGAAAGACCTTATTTTCTAGGTGACAAGGAAAGCCATAAGCAAATTTAAAACTGTTTAACAAGATAAAAACAAAACAAAGCATATGTTGCCAAAACTGTATAATTTGTTTCCTACTGAAGGCTTTAGATGTGTGATTCTCAAATTTGTGACTTTATCAGAATTCCCTTTAGAGTTTTTTCTTTTCTTTTCTTTTCTTTTTTTGAGACAGAGTCTCACTCTGTTGTGCAGACTAGAGTGCAGTGGCACAATCTCGGCTGACTGCAACCTCCACTTCCTGGGTTCAAGTGATTCTCCTACCTCACCCTCCCGAGGAGCTGGGATTCCACGCCTGGCTTAGTTTTGTATTTTTAGTAGAGATGGGGTTTTGCCATGTTGGCCGGGCTGGTCTCGAACTTCTGACCTCAGGTGATCCGCCAGCCTTGGCCTCCCAAAGTGTTGGGATTACAGGCGTGAGTCACCGCGCCTGGCCTTCTCCTTTCTTGTTGATGGGATCTTTTTCCTATTTTGCTTTTGACTATTAAAAGAAAAAAAAAGTACAAAAATTTATTCAAATTAGACTTCCCAAGAGAAACTAGGATTACGTTAGTGTCTGTGTTCTCCTTAAAAATCCTTGTGCATTATGAATTAAATGTTAAGCTTAATTTGTCACTTTGCGAATTAGTAGTAGTAGAATTACAGTAGGATTTAAGGAGTAGAGTACAAGGTTACTACTCAATATAAAGCAAAATTCACTGTGAGACAAGTCTGTTTTTAACACAGTCTAAGAGGATTTTGTATGTTAATGAGAATCTCCTTAGAAGGCATTATACTAGCTACACAAACTCTGAAACCTGACGTACTAGTATTTGGTGATGTCTGTAACAGTCTAGAGAATCCAAAAATTGGTTTAGTAAATTTGCTTTTACATACTAAAGTGTAAATAACTTTGGTTTTCTTATTTTTGTTAATCCAAATACAGCTTGTATCTGAACATGCCTTTGAAATTCCAGACAATGTTAGACCTGGACACCTTATTAAAGAACTTTCTAAAGTAATTCGAGCAATAGAGGTAAGAGTGGAAACTGTAATGTAAATGCTTGATTATTATCTGCTGTGAGAAGTAAATGGATCTATTCCACTCTCTACAAATATTTAAAAACTCCTACACA
Source organism: Nomascus leucogenys (assembly GCF_006542625.1). Lineage (NCBI taxonomy): Eukaryota > Metazoa > Chordata > Mammalia > Primates > Hylobatidae > Nomascus > Nomascus leucogenys. The sequence continues at coordinate 89,123,349 of NC_044393.1, read as the reverse complement.
CTTAGAAGACATATAATGAGCTGAGTCTTTGGAGTTTTCTCAGGTTTTCAGGCTTCTGAAGTCCTTAAGAGAAATTTATAATATTCTAATGAAGTAATAAGGAAACAGTTACTAGTTTACTTTAGGATACTTAAAAAAAAAATCAAAAATACGGAGTATAAACAGTAGAACTTTCAGATCCAGTTAATTTCAGCTACCCAGAGAGGAATACATGTTTATGTAATTAGAACAAGAGAAGAAATGTAAGGTGAATGAGTCAAGCTAGGGAAGCTGGGATGGAGAGAGGGATGATAAGCAGTAGAGTGGGGCAAGGAGATGCTTAGGTAAATGCCCTTTGATAAAAGCTCATAAAATCTGATTAGATATTTTAATTTATTGAGAGCTATTCTCGGTGTTTAAGAAAGAGTGTTTTAAAGTAATTCTTCAAGAAGGTTGTTTTGTTAGTGTCTAGCTTAAATTGAGAGGAAATTAGGTGGAGGAATGGAGGCCAGCTGATGATTTAACAGCTTACATTAGGGCTGTGTTTGGAGAATGGAAAGAGGTGTACATTTACAAAATATTAAAATGCTTGGTTTAATATCAATGGATAGAATAGTTTATATAATTCTCAATGTGTTCAGATATAGGAGAAAATTATGTTCTGTTTTTAAACTGTTACAGTAATCACATTTAAATTGATTTAGTATCAAAAGTCATATATCTGATCTTAAAGATATATGTAAGTTTATACATATATAAATCTCATGCATGATAACCAAAATGAAGAATAAACTTACTGTGAAAGGTATGATTCTATATGAAAAAAACTATAAATCTTTACTTATGGAAGTAAAACAATAGTTAAATAAATGGGGGTGTCGTCTCTGAAAATTATCAACTCTAAATTAGTATTACAAATTTAAAGTGGTAAAATACACTTGGAAAAGTAATTAAACTGGTCCAGAGAGCAGCCAGTCCAGGATGGATCAGAAGAATGAAAGGATCCATATTTGTTATGACCTGAAATTCAAGTTTAACTGGGTGTCTTATACTTTATCTGGCAATCCTATCCAGGAAGGATGTCTCCAGAGAAAAATACACAATTATTAGATTACCAAATGTGTTTGAATATTTGTATTCTTCTAGTGGATAATTTGGGAATCAATTAGTGATTGAATAAGGGAATGTAATGACAATGTGTTATGTGGCACTGGGTTGTCAATAATTTTTACTGAGTCTGATTTACTGAATATTGAAGGAAAGGGAGGTATGTGCATGTTTAAGAGGCGTGTGAAAGGATTAAGACTTCATCTTGCATGATAGGAATTCAGTAATATCTGAAGCTGAAAACAGTATAAACATGTCATTTTGTAATTTGGAGGCAAATAACTAGAGGGAAAACCATTTAGAAGAGTTGGAAGTCCTGGCTATATACCTAAAAGAATTGATAGCAGGGACTCAAAACAGGTATTTGTACACCTGTTTATAGCAGCATTATCCACAATAGCCAAAAGATAGACCAAGCAACCCAGGTGTCCATCAGCAGGTGAATAGATAAAGTGTGGTACATACTCACAGTGCAATACTACTCAGCCTTATAAAAGAAGGAAATGCTGACTGGGAGGGTTCCAAGATGGCAAAATAGGAACAGCTCCAGTCTACAGCTCCCAGCATGAGCAACGCAGAAGACGGGTGATTTCTGCATTTCCAACTGAGGTACTGGGTTCATCTCACTGGGGCTTGTTGGACAGTGGGTGCAGCCCACGGAGCATGAGCCGCAGCAGGGCGGGGCATCGCCTCTCCCAGGAAGCGCAAGAGGTCTGGGAGTTCCCTTTCCTAGCTAAGGGAAGCCGTGGCAGATGGTACCTGGAAAATTGGGACACTCCCACCTTAATACTGCGCTTTTCCAATGGTCTTAGCAAATGGCACATCAGGACATTATATCCCGCACGTGGCTCCGAGGGTCCCACACCCATGGAGCCTTGCTCACTGCTAGCACAGCAGTCTGAGATCAAACTGCAAGGCGGCAGTGAGGCTGGGGGAGGGACATCTGCCATTGCTGAGGCTTGAGTAGGTAAATACAGCAGCCAGGAAGCTGAAACTGGGTGGAGCCCACCACAGCTCAAGGAGGCCTGCCTGCCTCTGTAGACTCCACCTCTGGGGGCAGGGCATAGCTGAACAAAAGGCAGTGGAAACTTCTGCAGACTTAAACGTCCCTGTCTGACAGCTTTGAAGAGAGTAGTGGTTCTCCCAGCACGCAGCTTGAGATCTGAGAACAGACAGACTGCCTCCTCAAGTGGGTCCCTGACCCCTGGGTAGGCTAAATGGGAGACATCTCCCAGTAAGGGCCGACTGACACCTCATACAGCTGGGTGCCCCTCTGAGACGAAGCTTCCAGAGGAAGGATCAGGCAGCAACCTTTGCTGTTCTGCAGTATTTGCTGTTCTGCAGCCTCCGCTGGTGATACCCAGGTAAACAGGGTCTGGAGTGGACCTCCAGCAAACTCCAACAGACCTGCAGCTGAGGGTCCTGACTGTTAGAAGGAAAACTACCAAACAGAAAGGACATCCACACCAAAACCCCATCTCTAGGTCACCATTATCAAAGACTAAAGGTAGATAAAACCACAAAGATGGGGAAAAAACAGCAGAAAAGCTGAAAAGTCCAAAAATCAGAGCGCCTCTTCCCCTCCAAAGGAACACAGCTCCTCACCAGCAACGGAACGAAGCTGGACAGAGAATGACTTCGACGAGTTGACAGAAGTAGGCCTCAGAAGATCAGTAATAACAAACTTCTCTGAGCTAAAGGAGGATGTTCGAACCCATCTGAAAGAAGCTAAAAACCTTGAAAAGAAGACGAATGGCTAACTAGAATAAGCAGCATAGAGAAAACCTTAAATGACCTGATGGAGCTGAAAACCATGGCACGAGAATTATGTGACGCATGCACAAGCTTCAGTAGCCAATTCGATCAAGTGGAAGAAAGGGTATCAGTGACTGAAGATCAAATGAATGAAATGAAGTGAGAAGAGAAGTTTAAGAAAAAAGAGTAAAAAGAAACGAACAAAGTCTCCAAGAAATATGGGACTATGTGAAAAGACCAAATCTACGTCTGATAGGTGTACCTGAAAGTGACGGGGAGAATGGAACCAAGTTGGAAAACACTCTTCAGGATATTATCCAGGAGAACTTCCCCAACCTAGCAAGGCGAGCCAACATTCAAATTCAGGAAATACCGAGAATGCCACAAAGATACTCCTTGAGAAGAGCAACTCAAGACACATAATTATCAGATTCTCCAAAATTGAAATGAAGGAAAAAATGTTAAGGGCAGCCAGAGAGAAAGGTCAGGTTACCCACAAAGGGAAGCCCATCAGACTAACAGCGGATCTCAGCAGAAACTCTACAAGCCAGAAGAGAGTGGGGGCCAATATTCAGCATTCTTAAAGAAAAGAATTTTCAACCCAGAATTTCATATCCAGCCAAACTAAGCTTCATAAGTGAAGGAGAAATAAAATCCTTTACAGACAAGCAAATGCTGAGAGATTTTTGTCACCACTGGGCCTGCCTTACAAGACCCCCTGAAGGAAGCACTAAACATGGAAAGGAACAACTGAGACCAGCCACTGCAAAAATATGCCAAATTGTAAAGACCATCAAGGCTAAGAAGAAACTGCACCAACTAACGAGCAAAATAAGCAGCTAACATCATAATGACAGGATCAAATTCACATGTAACAATATTAACCTTAAATGTAAATGGGCTAAATGCTCCAATTAAAAGACACAGACTGGCAAATAGGAAAAAGAGTCAAGACCCATCAGTGTGCTGTATTCAGGAGACCCATCTCACGTGCAGAGACACACATAGGCTCAAAATAAAGGGATGGAGGAAGATCTACCAAGCAAATGGAAAACAAAAAAAAGCAGGGGTTGCAATCCGAGTCTCTGATAAAACAGACTTTAAACCAAAAAAGATCAAAAGAGACAAAGAAGGCCATTACATAATGCTAAAGGGATCAATTCAACAAGAAGAGCTAACTATCATAAATATATATGCACCCAATACAGGAGCACCCAGATTCATAAAGCAAGTCCTTAGAAACCTACAAAAAGACAGACTCCCACACAATAATAATAGGAGACTTTAACACCCCACTGTCAACATTAGACAGATCAACAAGACAGAAAGTTAACAAGGATATCCAGGAATTGAGCTCAGCTTGCAACAAGTGGACCTAATAGACATCTACAGAACTCTCCACCCCAAATCAATAAAATATACATTCTTCTCAGCACTACATCACACTTATTCCAAAATTGACCACATAGCTGGAAGTAAAGCACTCTTCAGCAAATGTAAAAGAACAGAAACTATAACAAACTGTCTCTCAGACCACAGTGCGATCAAACTAGAACTCAGGATTAAGACACTCACTCAAAACTGCACAACTACATGGAAGCTGCTCCTGAATGACTACTGGGTACATAATGAACAACCTGCTCCTGAATGACTACTGGGTACATAATGAAATGAAGGCAGAAATAAAGATGTTCTTTGAAACCAATGAGAACAAAAAGACAGCATACCAGAATCTCTGGGACACATTTAATGCAGTGTGTAGAGGGAAATTTATAGCACTAAATGCCCGCAAGAGAAAGCAGGAAAGATCTAAAATTGACACCCTAACATCAGAATTAAAAGAACTAGAGAAGCAAGAGCAAACACATTCAAAAGCTAGCAGAAGGCAAGAAATAACTAAGATCAGAGCAGAACTGAAGGAGATAGAGACACAAAAAACCCTTCAAAAAATCAATGAATCCAGGAGCTGGTTTTTTGAAAAGATCAACAAAATTGATAGACTGCTAGCAAGACTAATAAAGAAGAAAAGAGAGAAGAATCAAATAGAGGCAATAAAAAATGATAAAGGGGATATCACCAACAATCCCACAGAAATACAATCTACCATCAGAGAATACTATAAACACCTCTGTGCAAATAAACTAGAAAATCTAGAAGAAATGGATAAATTCCTCGATACATACACCCTTCCAAGACTAAACCAGGAAGAAGTTGAATCCCTGAATATACCAGTAACAGGCTCTGAAATTGAGGCAATAATTAATAGCTTACCAACCAAAAAAAGTCCAGGACCAGACGGATTCACAGCCGAATTCTACCAGAGGTACAAAGAAGAGATGGTACCATTCCTTCTGAAACTATTCCAGTCAATAGAAAAAGAGGGAATCCTCCCTAACTTATTTTACGAGACCAGCATCATCCTGATACCAAAGCCTGGCAGAGGCACAACAAAAAAAGAGAATTTTAGACCAATACCCTGATGAACATTGATGCAAAAAATCCTCAATAAAATACTGGCAAACTGAATCCAGCAGCACGTCAAAAAGATTATCCACCACGATCAAGTCAGCTTCATCTCTGGGATGCAAGGCTGGTTCAACATACACAAATCAATAAACGTAATCCATCGTATAAACAGATCCAAAGACAAAAACCACATGATTATCTCTGTAGATGCAGAAAAGGCCTTTGACAAAATTCAACAGCCCTTGATGCTAAAAACTCTCAATAAAGTAGGTATTGATAGAGTGCATCTCAAAATAATAAGAGCTATTTATGACACACCCACAGCCAATATCATAATGAATGGGCAAAAACTGGAATCATTCCCTTTGAAAACTGGCACAAGACAGGGATGCCCTGTCTTACCACTCCTATTCAACATAGTGTTGGAAGTTCTGACCAGAGCAATCAGGCAGGAGAAAGAAATAAAGGATATTCAATTAGGAGGAGAGGAAGTCAGATTGTCCCTGTTTGCAGATGACATGATTGTGTATTTAGAAAACCCCATCATCTCAGCCCAAAATCTCCTTAAGCTGACAAGCAACTTCAGCAAAGTCTCAGGATACAAAATCAATGTGCAAAAATTGCAAGCATTCCTATACACCAATAACAGACAAACAGCAAAATCATGAGTGAACTCCCATTCACAATTGCTTTGAAGAGAATAAAATACCTAGGAATCCAACTTACAAGGGATGTGAAGGACCTCTTCAAGGAGAACTACAAACCACTGCTCAACGAAATAAAAGAAGACAGAAACAAATGGGAAAACATTCCATGCTCATGGATTGGAAGAATCAGTATCATGAAAATGGCCATACTGCCCAAAGTAATTAATAGATTCAATGCCATCCCCATCAAGGTACCAATGATTTCTTCACAGAATTGGAAAAAACTACTTTAAAGTTCATATGGAACCAAAAAAGAGCCCGCATTGCCAAGATAATCCTAAGCCAAAAGAACAAAGCTGGAGGCATCACGCTACCTGACTTCAAACTATACTACAAGGCTACAGTAACCAAAACAGCATGGTACTGGCACCAAAACAGAGATATAGACCAATGGAACAGAACAGAGCCCTCAGAAATAATACCACACATCTACAACCATCTGATGTTTGACAAACCTGCAATGGGGAAAGGATTCCCTATTTAATAAATGGTGTTGGGAAAACTGGCTAGCCATATGTAGAAAGCTGAAACTGGATCCCTTCCTTACACCTTATACAAAAATTAGTTCAAGATGGATTAAAGACTTAAATAGTAGACCTAAAGCCATAAAAACCCTAGAAGAAAACCTAGGCAGTACCATTCAGGACATAGGCATGGGCTACGACTTCATGACTAAAACACCAAAAGCAATGGCAACAAAAGCCAAAATTGACAAATGGGATCTAATTAAACTAAAGAGCTTCTGCACAGCAAAAGAAACTACCATCAGAGTGAATAGGCAACCTACAGAATGGGAGAAAATTTTTGCAATCTACCCATCTGACAACGGGCTAATACCCAGCATCTATAAAGAACTCAAACAGATTTACAAGAAAAAATCAAACAACCCCATCAAGAAGTGGGGGAAGGATATGAACAGATAATTCTCAAAAGAAGACATTTATGCAACCAACAGACACATGAAAAAATGCTCATCATCACTGGCCATCAGAGAAATGCAAATCAAAACCACAATGAGGATACCATCTCACACCAGTTAGAATGGCCATCATTAAAAAGTCAGGAAACAATAGGTGCTGGAGAGGATGTGGAGAAATAGGAACGCTTTTACACTGTTGTTGTGACTGTAAACTAGTTCAACCATTGTGGAAGACAGTGTGGCGATTCCTCAAGGATCTAGAACTAGAAATACCATTTGACCCAGCCATCCCATTACTGGGTATATACCCAAAGGATTATAAGTCATGCTGCTATAAAGACATATGCACACATATGTTTATTGTGGCACTATTCACAATAGCAAAGACTTGGAACCAGCCCAGATGTCCATCAATGATAGACTGGATTAAGAAATTGTGGCACATACACACTATGGAATACTACGCAGCCATAAAAAAGTATGAGTCCATGTCCTTTGTAGGGACATGGATGAAGCTGGAAACCATCATTCTGAGCAAACTATCTCAAGGACAGAAAACCAAACACTGCATGTTCTTACTCACAGATGGGAATTGAACAATGAGAACACATGGACACAGGGTGGGGAACATCAAACACCGGGACCTGTCGTGGGTTGGGGGGATGGGGGAGGGATAACATTAGGAGAAATACCTAATGTAAATGACAAGTTAATGGGTGCAGCACACCAACATGGCACATGTATACATATGCAACAAATCTACACGTTGTGCACATGTACCCTAGAACTTAAAGTATAATAATAAAATATTATTTTATTATTATTATACTTAAAGTATAATAATAAAATAATAAAAATAAAATTTAAAAAAGGAAATGTTGACACATGCTATAGCGTGGATGAACCTTGAAGATATTTTGCTAAGTGAAATAAGCCAGTCACCAGAGGACAAATTTTATAAAATTCCACTTATACGAGGTTCCTAGAGGTGTCAAATTCATAGAGAATGCAAGTAGAATGGTAGTTGCCAGGAGTTGGTGGGAAGGGAGAATGGGAAATTATTGTGTAGTGGGTACAGTTTCAGGTTTCAGTTTGTGCAGATGAGAAGGTTCTCGAGATGGATGGCAGTGATGGTTGTGCAACACTGTGACTCTACTTAATACCACTAAACTGTACACTTAAAAATTGTTAAAATGGCAGATTTTATGTTTATGTTACCACAGTAAAAAAAATGTTGCAAGTGGTTGCCTCTGGAGAATGAGAGGGATGGGGAAGAGGAGACTGCTATTTTTCATGATATGCTTATAGAATATTTAATTTTTAAAGCTACATAGATATATAATTTTGGTTTAAAAAGTAATTATTAATTTATTCAAATATGTACGTGAAATTACTAATTTATTCAAATATGTACGTGAAAAGAATGGGCAACATGGCAAATGCTTGTCTCTAAAACATTAGCCAGGTGTGCAGTGGCGTGCGCCTGTAGTCCCAGCTACTTTGGAGGCTAAGGTAGGAGGATCGCTTGAGCTCAGGAGGCGGAGATTGCAGTGAGGCAAGATTGCACCACTGCACTCCACACACTGCAGCCTGGGTGACAAGAGCGAGACCCTGTGTCAAAAAAAAAAAAAAAATCAAGGAAATGTGTTCACAGTATATTATGTTGGAGAGAGAAAGGATATAAAGGTCTCAGCAAAGCTGTTTGAAACTTAGGATTTAGTCTTTTTTGTGTTTATATGGTTAAACTGAATGATTTTTGTTTTCTAAAATATTTTTATGGATGATTATTTAGTCACGTATGTATGTAGTAGCCTTCTCATAAAAATACTCTGATTTTAATTCTTAAAGGAGGAAAACGGCAAACCAGTTAAATCTCAGGGAATTCCTATTGTGTGTCCAGTTTCACGATCTTCAAATGAAGCAACTTCCCCATACCATTCCCGAAGAAAGATGAGGAAACTTCGAGATCATAATGTCCGAACTCCTTCTAACCTAGACATCCTAGAGCTCCACACAAGGGAGGTTCTCAAAAGATTAGAGATGTGTCCATGGGAAGAGGCAAGTATTATGTTTCATGACAACAAAAAGAAACTTGGCTGTTCCTTAAAGTCTTTAAAGGGATAATAAGAGAATAGTCTGACTATTGTTGATACCTAATCTTGGCTGCAACATTGTAGGGATCAATCCAGTAGTTACGCCTGTGACAGGGAGTGGTGCTTAATCTTTCTAAGTTTTAGTGTAGGATTTGAATGAATAGACCTCATTCGATTGCTGATATGTTTATTGAGTCTTTAGCAAGTACCACTTCCTCTTCTATGCTCTGGAGAAGATTGTGAGCAAAACTTAAGTCCCTGCCCCTCATGAAGCTTCCATCCTAGTTCAAGCTGGGAGGATGGGGAGACAAAGACATATACTAAAATAATATAATTTCAGATGATAAGTGTTATTTAAAAAAATCCAAAACAATAGAACAACCGAATAAAGGGGGATGGGGTAAAGCTGGCTGCTTTAGCTGAGGTGGTCAGAGAGCCTCTGAGGTTTGAACCGACAGCTGAGTAACAAATAGGAAGAAGTCAAATGGTTACTTGGTGATTGGAGGAATGGCATTACAGGCAGAGGGAAGAGCAAATGCAGAAAGCCTCTACTTGAGCCAGCAGTCAGCCTGGAGGACTGTTAGACTGGGAGACTGTCAGAAGAAACTCTTGAACTTCATGAAGTGCTGGCCTACTGGACAAAGGGGAGAGTGGGAGGCAGTAATGAGATCAGTGTAGCGCCTTTGCAGAACATGGTAGTGACTTTGTAGTGGGCTCTGCATCATCCATACTTTTACATCCCAAGAAGAGGATAAGCAACCATTTTAAATGAGTAAGATCGAAGAACCAGGTGCTGTGGTGTGGGCCTGTAGTCCCAGCTACTTGGAGACTAGTCAGGAGGATCATTTAAGCCCAGGAGTTTAAGGCCAACATAACTAGATCCTGGCTTAAAAAAAAAAAAAATTAGGAGGCCGAGGCGGGCGGATCACGAGGTCAGGAGATTGAGACCACGGTGAAACCCCGTCTCTACTAAAAATACAAAAAATTAGCCGGGCACAGTGGCGGGTGCCTGTAGTCCCAGCTACTTGTGAGGCTGAGGCGGGAGAATGGTGTGAACCCGGGAGGCGGAGCTTGTAGTGAGCCGAGATCATGCCATTGCACTCCAGCCTGGGCGACAGAGTGAGACTCCATCTCAAAAAAAAAAAAAAAAAAAAAATATATATATATATATATATATATAAAACTTTCTTAAATATTTGAAATTGTATGTAATTATAATGTTTTCAGATGATGCTGTTCTAAACTGTAATCATCAGAGAAGATGAAGCTTATTATGAAAGGTTCTGTTTATTATTAAGGGGAAAATCACTATGAAAAGGAAGTCTTGTTGATGCATGAAAACCCAGCTACTACCTTTATGTTGCATGGTGACCCTTGTTCCTAGTGGTAGCAGTGTGGTGACCTATAAGTTGCTGACTAGGTATTAGATGAAGGATGGGTGAATGGAAAGGCCCAGTAGATAGCACTTCAGCAGGAAGAAGCAAGAAGAGAGCTAAAATACTCTGAGGCAGTTCTTCTCCAGTTTTTCAGCTTTCTGCAAGAATGAAATTTCTTTTAATTCACTTTATGCATATTTTATGTTTTACTTGCTAGAATGCATTTCATGGTTAATGGCCCTCCAGAAAGATGAGCCATACTCTTACTTTGGCTTTAGGAACTTTGGAGTTCCGTACTGCTGCATATCCCCAAGCCTAGGTGGCTGCCTGTATCTTTGAGATGCAGGACCATGGGGGAGGTGGTGGTGTACTGTATTCCATCAGTCGAGCAGGGCTACCTGAGGGTGGATGGTAAGTAAGTTCTGCATTTATACCTTCAGGACATCTTGAGCTCTAAACTGAATGGAAAATTCAACAAACATCTCCAACCATCCTCCACGGTACCTGAATGGAGAGCGAAAGATAATGATCTACGATTACTGCTGACAAATGGAAGAATAATTAAGTATGTAAAGTAAATCAGAGTATCAAATAGATTAATTTTCATAGGGTTCCCTTTGTTCATTTAACCCAGTGGTCCTTAACCTTTTTGGCACCAGGGACCAGTTTTGTGGAAGACAGTTTTTTCTCAGCCAGGGAATGGATTTGGGATTAAACTGTTGCACCTCATATCATCAGGCATTAGATTCTCATAAAGAGTGTGTAACTCTTGGACATGTGTAGTTCACAATATGGTTCACGCTCCTGTGACAATCTAATGCTGCCACTGATCTGACAGGAGACAGCTCAGGTGGTAATGCTCACTCACCCACTACTCACCTCCTGCTGTGTGGCCCGGTTCCTAACAGACCACGGACTGGTACCAGTCTATGGCCCAAGGGTTGGGGACCCCTGTTTAATCTGTAGTGGGCTCAGTGGCTCACACTTGTAATCCCAAGTTGATTTGGGAGTCCGAGGTGGGAGGATCTCTTGGGACTAGGAGTTTAAAACTAGCCTGGGCAACTTAGCAAGACTTCATCTCTACAAAAAAATAAAAATAAATTAGCTGGGTATGGTGGCCATTCCTGTAGTCCTGGCTACTTGAGAAACTGAGGTGAGAGGATTGCTTGAGCCCAGGAGTTCAAAGTTACAGTGAGCTATGATTGTGCCACTGCACTCCAGCCAGGGCAACAGAGCAAGACCCTGTCTCAAAAAACAAAAACAAAAAACAAACCTCAGATCCCTAGTGCATACTATTGCACAGTTGATTGAAATATGGGGACAGTGTCTCAATTCTCTACTCTTTGTAAATTAAGGGAGAGGGGAATAAATACTGTTTGGCTACAGAATCTTGCACTATATTCTGATTACTTTTCCTTCTTGGTACAGAGATGAAAGACAGCCGTTTGCAGATCAGAGTCTTTATACAGCAGATAGTGAAAATGAAGAGGATAAAAGAAGGACAAAAAAGGCAAAAATGAAGATAGAAGAGAGTTCAGGAATAGAGGGAGTGGAACATGAAGAATCTCAAAAACCACTGAACAGTATGTTTTTTTTAATGGTTATTTTAAATATCTTTTGATTACTAATGTGATAATATGTAAAGTAACTTGCTAATTTTGAAGTTCTTAAGTTTATAATAGCAGAAAACTTTTGTGTCCCTAAAACTGTCTTGAAAAATCTGAAGAATGAGAGAAGTGCTGAACGTGAATGCCCAGTGAGGTGTACGCCCAGTGGCCAGGGGCGGTGTTCTCAGTGAGGGGATGTTTGTGGGTTAGAGATGCACTTATCTAGTCAGTTTTTAAAGAGTCACTCGAAAGCTCATGCATGTTATAGGCCTCTACTCCCCAAAATAAAAGTTTCAAGTTTCATTTAATTTTATATATAAGTTCAGCTACCATGTATATGGTTTTCAGAATTAGGAAGTATATATGATTAGCTAATCTGAAGCTGTTAGTAATCCATGTATTGTGGTTTTAAGTGATTACCTGTTGACAAGAAGTCCTCTACTGGGTTATTAATTGGTTATCAGTATGGCAAAATAGTAACACCTCCTTCTCCTTAAAGTCTTTCTTCCTTGAATTAAGCTTTAATTTCTCAACATATTTCAGGATCTCTGTATTCCTTTCTATTTTAAAAAGTAGTTCAAATAAATACTTTGGTACTTGACAAATAAATGTTTCAGATAACTAACATTATTTAATCCATGTTGAACACCCCGGTTCCTGCTAATCTGAGTGAAATTGGCACTGCTGTAGTTGGTGACACATGCCAGGTGCTAATCAACAGGAATCCATCAAACCATTGCTATATCAGTGCCTCATGAAAGCACGGTTTATAAGCGTGTTGAATTCACTATCTACGTGAATGCTTTTTACGTTTGGGAAAGTTATCTTTTTGTTTTCTAATGATATAACTAATGCAAAAGGAGAAGTGTGAAAAGCATCTGATAGCTAATTTTAGTTTCAGCATTTTTCTTCTGGAAAGAAATATAAAACAGTCAATCCATCCAAGTAAGGAATATATAATTATGGAAATACCACACTTAATATTTGAGAATATACTTCAGTCTGTATCTTGGCCAATTAGGGAGAAAGACCTTAAGGGGAGAAATAAATGAAGAAAATAAAAGTGAAAAAGGAGGGTAGAGCAAGAGAGATTGAGAGACATCACAAGCTAGGTGGACTTTAGATACCACCTTGTCTCCTTGTTCATCATAGTCAGATGACTTTCTCTTTTTCTCATCCTTTCATTCTTTTTCAGGGTTTTTTACACATGTGAAATCAGAACTCAGGAGTAGATCATCAGGATATTCTGATATTTCTGAGTCAGAAGACTCCGGACCCGAGTGCACTGCACTGGTACGCCTGAGACCCCATGGCTTGTACGTTATTTGATGGAAAGATGAGCACCACGTAACTTCTGGAAGGAAGGCAAATGACAGCTTTTCTCAAAGCTTGTCTGTCTGACTTACGTAGCACAGGGTCTTCTGTGGTGGTCAGTGTACACACATGCCATCATGTGACCATTCACATTTGAGACATAGAGCTTTTGTCTGATTTTGGAAAGGGTAGAGGGAGAGACTCCTTTGCTTATACTGTTCTTGTTCATATTTCTCATGGATTATATTTTATTTTACCTTAAAGCCTATACTGTGTATTTTTTTAATCAAGGTAGTATGTTCCTGTGGTTAATGGAGATTATCATTTTTTTCATGTGAAATACAGAAATAATTCCATGATAATTAAGATTCTGACTTTCTCTAGATGTATAAAATCTTTGGATTCATTTGTACAGACTTGGTCAATTTCTTATGTAGCTTTGTTTCCATGTAATTATTATCTCAGAAAAATATCTTTACCACTGAAGAGTCTGAAAGTTCAGGTGATGAAAAGAAACAAGAAATAACATCCAACTTTAAGGAGGAATCTAATGTGATGAGGAACTTCCTTCAAAAGAGCCAGAAGCCATCTAGAAGTGAAATTCCAATTAAAAGGTAGGCTTGCTGATAGTAGTAAATCTTATTATATTGTAAGATAAATACTATGAAAATTTTTTTTAGTTTTAAATTTTACCAAAAATGTCATCAGAAAAAATAGACTCTTGTGTTTTTGGATCATCTCTTCTTTAGGGAATGTCCTACCTCAACGAGCACAGAGGAAGAAGCTATTCAGGGCATGCTGTCTATGGCAGGGTTGCACTATTCCACGTGTTTACAAAGGCAAATACAAAGCACAGACTACAGTGGTGAAAGAAACTCTCTCCAGGATCCCAGCAGCTGCCATGGCAGTAACCATGAGGTCAGGCAGTTGTATCGCTATGATAAACCAGTGGAATGTGGTAAGAAACATAAATTATCAGTCTCTAAAAAGTAACATATGTTGCCCAACTTAATGGCTCAATAATCCTCATTTAGGTTAGAGATTATGAATAAGCATCTTTAATTGGAAATGTGTTAAGAAGGTTGACCAGAAAAAAAGCACAATGCTGACATATCACGTAAGATGGAAGCAGAAGAACTCAAAATGTAAATTGCCTGGGATTGACAGTTGTGTTCACTAGCATCATTCTACCATTGTTATTGCAAGCCAGTTAGTAGTATTTCCCTTTTACAGACAGTTTGATCGGAGTGGAAGGAGCGTTTTGGTGCCTTAAATGGTCAACTAAGCTTGAACAATCAGCCCTTTTTCCTTTTATGAGAGGAAAAATAAGTTTTAAACTGTTTCTTTCTGATTAAGGCTATTTTTTCTCCTACTTGAAAAGAAAGTATTAGGAAAAGAGGGTAGGCTCAGTGGCAATGTTAGGCATGCCACATAGTGTTTTCTTCTTTGTGCCTTTAGAGAAAACGTATCCCAAAAAGCCTGAGGAGGACTGGGGAGAAGATAGTACTATATTAAAATTGAATGCCTATATAATAATTGTGTTTGATCCTACATAATTATCAATTGTATACCAGGAGCTTGACATCCATTTCACTGAAATAATTTTTTTATTATTTATTTATTTATTTATTTTGAGACTGTCTCACTCTGTTGCTAAAATGTAGTGACACAAATATAGCTCACTGTAACTTAACCTCCAGGCCTCAAGCAATCTTCCTGTCTCAGCCTCCCAAGTAGCTGGAACTATAGATGCATGTCACCACACCTGGATAATTTTTTGATTTTTTGTAGAGACGGGGTCTCAACTATGTTGCTCAGACTGGTCTCCAACCCCTGAGCTCAAGTGATCCTCCTGCCTCTGCTTCCCAAAGTGCTGAGATTACAGGTGTGAGCCACCATGCCTGGTTATTTCACTTAATTCTTAAAACAATACTTGTAGGTAAAATTACTCCCATTTTACAGGTAAAGGAAATAAGACTTAGTAAAACTAATTTAACTTGTCCATACTTCACATACCTATTATTCAGTGGTATTGGAATTTGAAGCCAGGACCATCTGATCTCAAAGTCTTTGCTTATTGTATAAGAGGAAATTGAAGTTTGGAGAGGATATATAAGTTGCCTAAAGTTGTGTTGGTAATGGAAGAACTCAAATTCAAATCTGGGTTTGTCTCTTTTTGTACTGCACCATTTTGTCTTCCTTTAGTCTCTTGAAAAGAACACTTCTATGGAAATACTGCAAAATTCAGGCAAATACCTGCCTTTATTCTATGTGGAAAAATATACCTTTTTTAGAGAGAATTATTGCATTGGTTTTACATATACAATAGGCGGCTATAGAATTTGATTCTAGATCACTGGGCGCAGTGGTTCACGCCAGTAATCCCAGCACTTTGGGAGGCCGAGGCGGGCGGATCACCTGAGATTGGAAGTTCAAGACCAGCCTGACCAACATGGAGAAACCCCATCTGTAGTAAAAATACAAAAATTAGCCGGGCGTGGTGGTGCATGCCTGTAATCCTAGCTACTTGGGAGGCTGAGGCAGGAGAATCACTTGAACCTGGGAGGCGGCGGTTGCGGTGAGCTGAGATCGGGCCGTTGCACTCCAGCCTGGGCAACAAGAGCGAAATTCCGTCTCAAAAGAAAAAGAATTTGATTGTAGATCTTCCAGCATCTAGCCCAAAACCCATCATATAAAGATAGTCTTTGAGGGTGGTCTGAGTGAGTATGGTGTTTATAACTAATTGATCACAAACAATTACAGATTTCTTTGTTTCTTCTCCATCTCACTGCTTCACTTGACTAGCTAATGAATGAATAAATGAAGACAGTCTTTGAGAGAATCGAAAGAATTAGCATAATAGGTTATGAGTTGGTGACTTTTTGTTTTGGAGGGAAAGGCATATAGTGAAGGTAAAGGTATGCAAATGAGTATCTAAAGAGTTAATGTGTTTTTAAGTAAAATGTCAACATAAATTTGCTTTCTTTTTTTTTTTTTTTCCCCAAGATGGGGTCTCACTCTGTTGCCTAGGCTGGAATGCAGTGGCATGATCTCAGCTCACTGCAACCTCCACCTCCCGGGTTCAAGTGATTCTCGTGCCTCAGCCTCCCAAGTAGCTGAGATTACAGGGGTCCACCACCACACCCAACTAATTTTTGTATTTTTAACAGAGACGGGGTTTCACCATGTTGGCCAGGCTGGTCTTGAACTCCTGACTTCAAGTGATTGACCTGCCTCGGCCTCCCAAAGTGTTGGGATTACAGGCATGAGCCATCACGCCCAGCCTGCTTTCATTTTTAAGCATTAGGCTAATTTTGTCATTTCAAATCAAGTTTGTGCAAAGTTAATTAAACTAAAACTTCTCTTTAGGATACCATGTCAAGACTGAAGATCCAGACTTGAGGACTTCCTCCTGGATTAAACAGTTTGATACTTCCAGATTTAATCCTCAGGTATATTCAAAGTTTGAAACGTTAAAAGGAGATTTAAAATGGTCATTAACTTTGTTTTTGCTTTCTTTTTTAAAACTGTGACAACCAGTTATCAACTGCTAGATCTAGGCAGCCAAAAAATTACAGTTAAATGCACATTTAAACAACTGTCCATTTTGAGAGATGCTGAAATGATAACTAACATAAGGCTCATTGATAGAATGTGATCCGGAAAAGAATAATTTATTCAAGGAAGCAGTTAAACCACTGGCTGCCAACCCCTGTAGGTTATATCTGGTTAGAATGAAATATTCAAGGAAAAGATGAATATCATATCTTTTAAATCTCTGATGCTGTTTCTTGAATGGTTTTGGATACCGAATTTCTTTGAGCATTTGATGAAAGTTACAGATTATCTTTCTAGAAAATACATTCATGATAAACACAGCTTTTGCTTACATTATCAAAATGAACCCAAAATAGCAGTTTTGAAAAAACTAAAACTTTACCAGCAGCACCAAACAAGAAAAGTGATACAACCTTTTTTTGCAAACCTTGGAAAATGGCAGCCGAAGAAAGAATCAAAGTTCTCATGTGGCACTGTGGGGCGCCAAACCTCTCTACCCCAAGCACACATAAGAAAGAAAGTAAATCAGCAAAGGCAGAAATACTGCCTCTAGTTCTCCTTTGAGTGAAGAAACATTTGTGGGGGAAAAGGGAAGGAGGGAAGAGGAGACAGAGGGGAACATGAGCCGACTGGTTAAGAAGTGAAGGGAAAAATCTCTTGTGAATAAAGCTTTCACATGGCACCGAAAGACCTCAGCAGAAGTGCAAAAGGCCTCCTGGGTTTTGCCATCTTCCAGAGTCCTGAGTTGACTAGAGGAATGGACTGAAATCCCTGGAGGAGGAGATACCTGTGTATATAGACAGAAAAGACTCTACCCCTAAATATGGAACATCATTAATCTCTGAGTAGTGGAATTATGGGTGGTTTTTATTAATTTTTTTAATTTGGCTTATCTATATTTTCTAAATAAGCAATTACTTGCATAAGAAAAAGAAGCAAGTTTTTTTTTTAAAGGAAGGCTTTGTGAGTATACATTCTTTGACTAGAAGGATACATTCCAGAGTCAAAGGTCATAAGAAATCTCATTATAATTTACTTTTCAGTGTATGATTTTATAGTGCCTCACTGTAGCTGGTCATAAAGTTTATCACTTATTAGCACTATAGGATTCATTACGTAATGTGAGCTATTAAATCTGGCTGTTCTTTTTATAATTGTTTTTGAAAATAAATGAAGACATAGAGGATGGATGATTAGCATAATGAAAACTGGTTTCATGAAACAGTCACACTGTAGTGTACTCTGTTCACATCTAGTCTGTTCCTTTCACTTTTTAATGCCGGTTATAACCCTCTCAGTTAATTTCAAGACTCACCAATCAGTAGCTTTTTTTTTGCCCCCTGAAAGTTTACTCAGTAGTCTTAAGAGACTGAAAGAGTAGTTGTAGTAAAAGGAAAACACCAAGCTTGGGACTCTGGATCTAAGGATTTCCTAGCAAAAAAATACAGTGGAGATGAACCTGATAGAAGATAGGTTCTAGAAAAGAACATGACACATGAGAGGTCCAAGGGAGCTGTGACTTGCCAAGGAAGCGGGAGATCGATCCATTCCCCCGGCTCAGGGTCCCTGCGTGGCGTGTGCTCACTGAGCTGAGTAGCAAGTAAGGCGTGGTGCCTGTTTACATTGTTTTCTCTCACTCTCTCTTTCGCCTTCTTAACTTACGATGCAACTTAAAGACCCAAGTCCTTCAGAGCTACTGAGACGACATCATGCAGGAGTGATCATCTGTGGCTAATAGATGTTAAGAAAATCAGAATTGAGTAGTTTGTTTCTTCTCTCACTTGACTTTGCCAATGCATAGAGAGCTTCAATACCTCATTTAAACCCTAAAAATTCAGCCTCATGTCCTTCCTCCTCCTTCAGGATCTAAGTAGAAGCCAGAAATGCATCAAAAAGGAAGGGTCATCAGAAATTAGTCAGAGGGGACAAAGTACGAATTATGTGGACAGCAGCGGCTCAGGCCTTCAGAATGGAAAGTATATGCAGAATTCAAACCTGACTTCGGGGGCGTGCCAGATAAGTAATGGCAGTCTAAGCCCAGAAAGGCCAGTTGGTGAAACTTCCTTCTCGGTGCCCCTTCACCCCACCAAGAGACCGGCATCAAATCCACCACCTATCAGCAACCAGGCAACAAAAGGTAACTTTCACACATGTATAGAGGAAGTGTTTTTCTGACTGTATGTGATGGTCATCATGGCAGTTGAGGTGTAGTCTCTGCACTCAAGTTGTTCAACATCTCATGCATAGTAGACAGCACAGTGATGGCAGTATACACAGGCTACTACGGGAACAAAGAAAAAGGATACCCAAGTCAGCTCTGAGGAGCAAGACAGATGCTAAAATCAGATGTTCAGGGGTTAGCCAGGCTGAATTGGGGAAAGTGACCGAATAGACAGCTTTGAAGGCAGAGGATTGAGCCTGAGGCAGGGCACAAAGGGGAGAAACAGGATATAGGGTATTTGTGAAATGGTAGTTGGTTTTGTTGCCTAAGCATAGTGTAATGCAGGATAGGGAAGAGCCCAGGCAGAAGAGCAGGCAGACCAGACTGCGGGAAGCCTTGTGAGTCTTGTGAGGGGCTAGTGTGATGAGGTGGAAGGGTTTTAAACAGCGGAAGTTCAGAAATATGGCTTTGTCCATGCAGAACCCCTAAGGGCTTACTTCCCATAAAGAAAGCTCTCCCCGTAGTCTTCCAGGTGCTCTCTTAAGTGTGCTTTTCATTGTTATTTACACTCCTTTTGGTGTTTTATAGGTAAACGTCCAAAAAAAGGAATGGCAACAGCCAAACAACGTCTTGGGAAGATCCTTAAGTTGAACAGAAATGGCCACGCACGTTTCTTTGTGTGACAGAGCTGCTGTTGCAGCCATTCTTCCCTTTGGAGACCAGTCTAGGGGTGCAGGAGCCTGGAGCTTCCGCTGTCCCCCTGCCTGGAGCAGTTTGTGTGTATAGTAAGAACACTGCCCGAAGAACAGAATGAACCTGATGCTGCATTTTCACTGTGCCACACCCACTCAGCAATAACCATTTTGGACCTGGTGGGGGAGAGGAAGGAGGAGGGTAGAACCTTAAAAAGAGACCTTGAACTGGAAAGGGTCTCTTGTCAGGGCTTGAATTTTATTTTGTTGTTGGTAGTGTCTTGATGTATTTTCAGTGGTAGGGTAAAGAATTATCAATAATTTATTTAACAGATTTTTTTTTTAAAGTTAACAGCTTTTAAATTCTTTTTTTAAAGCTATTTATTTGGAAGATTTCTGGAGAAATATCTCACTAATTTAGATGTAAGAATGTGAAGGTTTTTAAATTATTTTTGATAGTGTGTGTGTTACATGTGGGGAAGGGCCACAGTAACAGTAACTAGTCTGGACTCTTAAATTTGATATTCAGGTTAAAGTCTTAAACAGGGATTTGATGCATTAATTATTTTAAATTAAGATGTATATGAAAATCATTTTATTTTATATATTTCATGTGTTTTTTATAAGCTATTAGCTTCGCTTTTGCTAACATCCAAGGTGCATACTGTTATCCAGGTTGATTACCTTATATCCCACCTTCCCTCTGCACTCCCCATCATTTTGTGATGACCCAGTAAGACTCTTCTCTTTGCAGGGAAACACTTTCGTAGCCAATGTGTAAGAACTCCATAAAAGATCCCTCATTTCTCATTTCGTTTGACATTGTGATTTTCTTCTCAATATTAAAAAAAAAATAGGCTTTTGCATTTTCATTTCTGCTGATGATATCTGGGTCCCAAAGAGAACAGCTTTAATATATTTTTCCTACTTGTGGGAAAAGTATTATAAGTTTGGTTAAATTGTCATGTTTATAGTTTTTCCAAATACATTTGTAACAGCAGGCCTTCTTCGTACTGCTGGTGTTGGACAACAGGACTGACACCTGCTGCGGAGGTTATACCTTATGATGCTTTTATTCTCCATACCTGATTTGTTGGAAAATGTTATTTGACTTAGGATATTCAAATCTGCATAATAAGCCGTAATATAATAGGATTAATACTACATTAAGTTGTATAGAAGCAAGCATGTTGGAACAGATCTTTTGTGTGTATTTACTTTTTTTGTTTCTTAATTTTCTAAAGAATTACTTAAGATATGGATTTGGAGTAAAATGGGTGCTTTTGGCAGTTTCTTCCATGTATCCTAACCTGACCATTGCATATTGAGGTTAAGTATCTGGTTAAACTTTAAGGTATTCATTTATCTCCTTTATGTATGATTTTTACTAAATGCCAGTTTTCAGTTGCTTATATAGTAGCTTATATTTTCCCTTTTTTCCATCCATGGCATAAAAATAAGTGATTTCTGGGGGTGGGGCAGAAATGTTCCCAAATCTGACAGTAGAGCATTTTACAAATTCCTACAAAGAAAATATAGGCAAATAGATAAAATTTATTTTTATGGAGAAGAAATAATGGCCATATTATGGATTTGTCTTTTTTTATTCAGCAAGATAGCAAGACTTACCCTTCTCTATTAAGTATCAGTTGAATTGCTAAGAAGAAAAAAGTCTGTACCATCGTCTTTCATGGTTGCATTCAAATGTGTATTTTCAAAGAGAAATACTTCTTAGTGTCCCCATTCCAAAATGTCATGGGATAAATATGAAATAGTTTATGAAGTAGCCTTTCTGGTTCACAGTGACTGGACCAAAGTCTGAATCTTATCTGGGTATCAGGAAAAAGAATTTTTATGGAAATCCTCAGTGTCTATAAACAACCCGTGTAAACTCTGTCTACACTATGCCAAAACCAGTGGAAAGATGGGTAGAGTCATCTTATCTCAGGATGTCAAAAATCTGGGTTTGACTGATTCCCCTACCTTCCCACACAGTATATTCTTGTGATTGTTGCTTTTCTGTAGATCCTGAGTTGGTGTTACAATAGTCATGTTTTTATTTTGGGCTAAGAAATAAGAGGTGTAAGAGCTGTAATTTCCTTTTCCTATTATATCATGATCTGGGTTTTCTTTTTTCCTTTACGTTTTTCACAACTCTTGAGTATTTTCTGTTTTTTTCTTTAGCCACAAAAATTAAAATTAAACTTTATTTTTATGAATTAAAATTGTGGCCAGTATCCACTGTGTCCTTAGGCTGAGAAGTACTAATTTGGAGTAGCCCATGTATGGAATTCTAAAGTGAAGGTACTGTGGATTCATTTTTGGTAGTTTTAGCCCCTTAATAAGTGGGTAAGTTAGAAAACTGTCAGTGAGGTAATAGAACCACTCGAATAGAATCCATGTGTCTTTTTCTGAATTGGTGAAAATTTAGCCACTGATCCAGTGACTCCTGGTCAAACCTCTTATAAGATTACTGGCCGTAATGCATCCCTTTATCTCATGGAAATGGCTGAACTTTGTGGTAGCTGCTGCCAGTACCTGGGCTTAACAGTAATAGAGAACCTCATTTATACCATACAGGCACAGCAACTTAGGAAGACAGCACTGATGGTGTTTAGCTAGTTGTAAGCAAATACAAATATGTAAATTTGAGAATTATGATTTAACATGCAACTTTAATAATAGTAATAGATGATAATTTTCCTGTATTGTTTCAAATAAGTGACTGTTCAGCTGGGATCCATTGGATTATAATTCACAATGTCACATAATATTATGCTTTTCAATATTGATGAGTGATATAAACAATATAAAGTTGGCAGTTTGTAGTAGTTCAGTATCGTAGAAATACATTGAACTTCATAAGTATCAGTTCATTTTTAAGCATACAGAATTGAAGATTCTGACTGAAATCATAAACTCAGAGGAAACAAGTCCATCTTTATCACTAATTACTTAGCTTGAATACTTTTCTATTTTTAAATAATCCTAATTATTGTCTTTTCAATATAGTCTATTGTATTCATTTATACGGGATCAACAGGTATTTATCAAACATCTGCTGTGTGCCCAGCACTGCCTAGTACTGTTGGGAACATCAATTTGCAGCTGTGCTCTCTGCCCTTGAAGGTATCTTCTCCAGGAAATTAGCAGTATTATTTTCACTTCTAAGCAAACATGAGCAAAAGAGGACCTGTTCATTAAAAAACATCCTGACTTTTTTAGTTTCAACTGAGATATGCCACTGTAGAAGTGAAAGTAATTTCACAATTTAAGAAATGCTTCAACTTGGTAATTAATATGGTCAGGCAGGGACTTGGTGTAGCATGCAAGGAAGCAGAAGACCTGGGCTTTTGTCCAAGTTCTGCCATTTAGGTATCAGCTGTGTAACCTTGAATAAGTCACTTAACTCTTTCTGACTCTTAGTTTTCTCATTTGTAAATTTGGATTAAAATGTTTATTATGATAATCAATTAAGAAAATCTGTTAACACTTCATACATACAGAGAACTTATCATTAAGTTAAAACGGGCAATTAATGCACCTTTATATATATCTTTAAATGAAAACTAATACTATTCATGATGTTTATTTTATATCAAATATATGCCCAGGGCATGCTACTTAAAAAATCCAAGGAATCTCCAATAAGGTGCTGGATTAAAATCAGATTTCGTGCTTGAAGTGGAAGAAAAATGAAGTTGTTTATGGATAAGAGAGTGAGAATGTGTATCCTCAAGTACGTTAAGATGATTTAACTGAAAGATGGCTTTAGGTTTTTCTTGAAGAATTAGGAAAGTTCCATCCCCACAGATTCAGCATACTCTTCAGGTACTAGATAAAGGTGAAGGAAGTCATGGAATTAAAATGACTTAGCAACTCCCCAGGGAACTTGTGGGGAGAATGAGGTGGTTAGAAAGGTGAGAATGCACAAAGACAGCTCTGGGTTGGGTACCAACAGCTTGCTTGGTAGAAAGAAACCCGTGTAGGAAAGGAGACGCCACCAGCCGTCTTCAACAGACAAGATTCTTTCTGCTTTTTTCAAAAGATGCTCTCTGCAGCAGTAAGACTATAGATAGAGTTGATTGGAATAATCATATGACCCAGTATGCTACTGCTAGGCATAATTATCAAAAATTCATTTTTCTCATTGAATATTAAGTTAATTGCTCGCCACATAAAGAGAAGCTAGAGCTCGCCAGTCTTGGTGGTGTCCTAGACCTTCCTCTAAAGCAGTCTTGGGAAGCTTGAGCATCAGATCTTTAGCCTAGACAGAGTGTCGCTGGTAAATAAAGGAGACACAGGTAACCCAGAGTGGGCAGTGATTTGCGTGGGGAGACACAGTGGATCTGGGGCCTCTGATACTTTGCTTCCTAAAACAGCCCCCAGTTTTCGGCTTGCCCTGTGAGATGATGTTCATGTGCTTCCTTGAAACCAGGTGGAAAGAAAGGGGAAGAATTAACTTCCTCATTCTGTTGCTGTTGAACGTAATGTAATCTTAATAATGTAGCCTTCCTAGAAGCCCTTCCCTCTTTTTCGTGCTGTAAAATCAAATATTTGATATCCTTAACATAAATTTTAAAAATTAAGGTCATTAGGAAGCAAATGTCTATTTCCAAAGCAATGAGCTTGTTGTGACTGTGATTTTATTCTTCTGTAGTTTTTTTTCCTCATTTTAGTTGAGAGGAGAAAATAATACTCTTTTGCAATATCCTTAGATTCTCCCCCTCACCCTGGTGCCCCTTGTAGTGTCTTAAGACTTTGTCTTAACAAGTATAACATTACCTTTTGTTGTTAAAACCTTTTCGAACCTGTATTCAGTGATTCTTCCAAGTTTATCTGCTCTGCACTATTTCACTAATAAACCCTGGCTACCACGTAGCCCTTGACCTCCAAGTAGTTTACCTATGCAAGACCTGTGACACTCTTAATTCATTTCTCTTTCTTTCAGAAAGTAGTCATAAATGGAGCTTAATTATAAAGGTAAAACTTGTCTCCAACCAGTTTTATTTTGGCCATTTCCTTTTCAAAATGTCAGCTGTTTTCCTCCAAGATTTTTCACCAAAACAATGATCATAAGTGCTGGAATACATAATACTTTGCAGGCATAAAATAACCCAGACATACTCTCATATTTCTTTGGTGTATTTTGGTTGGTAAAACTTACCAGCATTAAATGTAAAATATAATGAGTTAATTCCTTACCTAGAACCATTTCTTCCTTTTAAAAGATTCATAAGTAACCTTTTATTTTTACAAAGCTACGTATAACTTCCACATTATAGTCAGGGACCTGAGGTGTAACTTGCTAAGTGAACCCCAAGGTTATTTTATCTTGCAAAAGAAACCTAAACCAAACTAAGGGCCTTACAGTTTATGGTTAGACTGAATCAAAAGCTATAACCTCAATTTTTCCAAAAACAGCTTCTGACTGCAAAAGCAAGTCATACAGTTGTTAGGTATGAAATAGCACTGATCAGGAAATGCATCTTCTCAGATGGTATTTCCTTCAGAAAAGACTTTTCTACTTCTAATATAAATTAAGCCATAACAGTTTCATGCTGTGGAAAGAGGGTGAAAAGGTTCATTTTAAGAGATTATATAATATGAACTTTCACATTTACTGTGAAATGTCTAACTTGGCCAGTGCTTCAGCAAGTTTTTTTGGGGGGTGATGGCGGGGGGGTAGTATTGGTTTTAGAGGTTTCAAATCTGTGACCTTTGGAGAGGGGACAGTTGTTGGCTCTGGTATTTACTAGTTTTGTAGTAACGTTTTGCTAGCCTGACTGACTTTTCTTACTGGTTTTTATGCCCACGGTCTGAGGGGACTGTTCTTGTTTGGGGTGTCTGCGGAATAGCGTCTCGTCTTGTTTGTATAGGCAGTCAATGTGTGTGACATGTGTGTCCTTTCAGTCCGGAAGCCCACTGTGTGACAATGGCGTGGGGTGTGGCTGGGAGGTGGGGTGCTGAAGCTTGAAGAGCATTTCTTTGCTGATTCATAACAGTATTTCCCATCTTTTGCCTGCAGGCAGGGAAAGTGTACAGTATTTATTTTGTTTCTGTTTTACTTTAAATTTGTAAGTCTTTAAGTAGCTTACATTGATTATTATAGGGGAGGACAAGTGACTTGTTTAAAGTTGTATTTAGTATTCTTTCCAATTTCTGTATTTTAAAATATTGAAATTAAAATTGTATTACTTCTGTTTTGATTTTTTTAGCACTCAGTGTATTTTTTGCTCATTTTGTTTGAAAGTATAAATGTTGAAAATTGTATAAAATGCGTCCTTGAAAGAAAAAGAATCTGAATTCTATATCCAATTCTGACTTTCTGTTCCCTTATTCTGCTGATTGAATCGTGGGAAATTATTTAAGAATGTGAAAAACTGGGCTCAGCGTCTGCTTCTTACTACTTCTGAAGACTTCAATGTGAAAAGTAATTGTCTTATTTTATTAGCAGTATTGCTGGGGATGAGTGTTTGCTCAAAGAGAGGGAAGAATACAAAAGCGTAATTGGCAAGATGAGGCTGAAACGTAGAAACGGATGTGGGTACTTGCTGATGAACACTTCAGAACACTCACAGCCCCTACCCAGCCATCCCACAAATATTTCCTAACACCTGCAGTACAGTAGGCACTATTTTAGCACTAGTGCAGGAGTGATCAAAACCAAGTCCCAGGCCTCAAGGAGCTTGTGTGAGACACAAAAGGCAAGTGAGAGCCAGGGGTGTGGTGGCCTGGCTGGCTGGTGAAGGTGGGAGTGTTAAATGCACATTCCGTGAGGAAGACGAGCTCAGTTTTGGACCCAGGGTTGGAGAGACAGAGATGATACGGACCAGGAAAAAGATCTGGCCTTAGAGGAGATGAGAGAGGAACTCTGGACCAGGAAGGAAGGAGCCCTGCAGGCATCACTTCCAGGGCAGAAGAGAAGCCTGGAAAGGAGACAAGTGGGCAGGAAGTCTGTTTCCGAGGAGAAACTGAGCTCAGAGTCCCGGAAACCAAGTGACCAGAAGGACCAAAGACCATATCCTCCCTCCCCCTAATATCTCCAAAAGAACAGGGACGCCAAAGCATGCATACCTAAACACACCTGGAGAGCTGCTTCCGCCCCTAGAACGGTATCCACAAAAGCAGTTTGCATCTCCTGTGTCTGCATTCATGAAATTGGTTGAAACCTAAATCTGAACAAATCTCTTTTTGTGAAAATCCGTATACTATTTGTAAATCTGTGGGTTGTCTGCCCTTCCTGAAGCTCATATGTTAATGAAACAATGATCAGGACCTACTCTCCTTAGACTGTTCAGCTGATTTTTGTGGTTTCACAACAGTGAGACAGCATGAGACACATCACTGTGGGATGTTGATGATAAATGCCAATTATTTTACAGTAGGAAGGATCAAATGCTATGTTACAGACAGGATTTGAAACAGGAGCCCTTACTATCTTTTATTTCATTCCATTTGAGTGCTTATTGTGTGCAAGGATATTTTTATTTCTTTCTCAAAATAACCCAGCGAGGTAGGTACTACATTCCTCATCCTACAGATGCATCCGAGGCTCAGAGAGGGTCAATGACACTTCCAGGTTCACATGAATACAGACATTTTCAGTCTGTCTGACTCTAGAGACTATTCTGAACTGTTTCTCTAAGTATTTTTTACTATATGCTTTTAATTAAGGAAGGAATAGATGGTCCTTAGGAATGGTTTGTGTTCTAAAACTTTCTTTGCAGGCCCAACCCACTTTGGATTGAAAATGTTGTTTCTTGTGGAGGTTTTTTGTCACTCAGCTAACCTCTGAGTCCACTTTCCCAGGAGCTGGGCACACTGAAGAAACATCTTCTAGAATTGAGCTCACCTTCTAGTGAATAACATAGGCTGTAAATCAGTGACATGTGAGAAGTGCTGTTAGGATACAGGAACCAAATGTGGATTTCCAGAGG
The DNA here is from genome assembly GCF_006542625.1 of Nomascus leucogenys. Taxonomy (NCBI): domain Eukaryota; kingdom Metazoa; phylum Chordata; class Mammalia; order Primates; family Hylobatidae; genus Nomascus; species Nomascus leucogenys. The sequence continues at coordinate 89,095,675 of NC_044393.1, read as the reverse complement.
CTCAGAGCTGGCATATGAGTAGAGGCCATGCCCGGTGCACCCCTTCTACCCTTTCTGCTGGACCTAACTGTGGCCCCATGGGGCAGCACAGCAGCCTCCTTCACAGCCTTGCCCACCCAGGCTGCTCCCTCCTCTCCTGCCCTGCACACTGAAGCCACATCCTGCCCTATCTTCTGCCCTAGCTCTGTAGGTGGTCAGCCCAGATGAAGAGGAGAGGAAAAGGTCCTGCTCTGCCCACCATCGCTGATCCTGGGGTGCTGCCTTCCCGTGCCTTGCAGAAGCACCATCCACATCTTCCTCTTGATCCACTCCTGGGCTCAAGTCTCTCCTTGCCTTGTCCAGACTCTTCCCAGCCTCTGTCTCCAAAATGCCTTTACACTTTCTAAAGTGCTAGTTCTGAAATTTTATAAAATCAAAAGTTTACATAAATCCTATGCCAGAGTTGAGAAAAGAAAAAAAAAAAAGGCTCTACAAGTGGAAAGTAATATGTGTAAATTCCCTACATTTTTTTTTTTTTTTAAGGCAAATGTAACCTGGGACAAAAGATTTGAAATAACAATAAGAGATGGTATTTGACCCTCTCCTATGCCTATTTATTTGAGACAGAGTCTCACTCTGTCCCCCAGGCTGGTATGATCTTGGCTCACTGCAGCCTCCACCTCCCGGGTTCGAGTGATTCTCCTGCCTCAGCCTCCCAAGTAGCTGGGACTACAGGCATGCATCACCATGCCCGGCTAATCTGTGTGTGTGTGTGTGTGTTTTTTTGTTGTTCTTTTTTTTAGTAGAGATGGGGTTTTACCATGTTGGCCAGGCTGGTCTCGAACTCCTGGCTTCAAGCAATCCACCCGCCTTGGCCTCCCAAAATGCTGGGGTTACAGGTGTGAGTCACCACCCCCAGCTTCCTATGCTCTTATTCTAGAAGCTGTCCTGTTTCTGGGTGCCCTGGAGGAGTTTCGTACATCATGTATCAATCCCACCACCATCCTCTCACCTCCCACTTATCACAACCTCCAATTTCAGTTTTCCCATCCAACCTCTCATCTTTGCAAATTTTGGGTTTTTTTTTTTTTTTTTTTTTTTTTTTTTTTTTTTTTTTTTTTGCTGAGACAGGATCTTACTCTGTTGCCCAGGCAGGAGTGCAGTGGTGCAGTCACAGCTTACTCCAGCCTCGACCTCCTGGACTCAAGCCATCCTCACCTCAGTCTCCTGAGATGCTGGGACCACAGGCGTGCACCACCACACCCAGCTAATTTTTAAATTTTTTGTAAAGAAAACTTGCCCAGCCTGGTCTCGAACTCCTGGGCCCAAGCAATCCTCCTGCCTTGGCCTTCCAAAGTGCTGAAATTACAGGTGTGAGCCACTGCACGCAGCCCAGATTTTTGTCTCTTACCCTCTGGGACCTGTATTAGGGCTCTCTAGAGGGACAGAACTAATAGGAGATAGATTAGATAGATAGATAGATAGATAGATAGATAGATAGATAGATAGATAGATACATACATACATACATACATACATAGGAGTTTATTAGGTATTAACAGTATCACAAGGTCCCACAATAGGCCATCTGCAAGCCGGGGAGCAAGGAGAGCCAGTCTGAGTTCTAAGACTGAAGAACTTGGAGTCCGATGTTCAAGGGCAGGAAGCATCCAGCACAGGAGAAAGATGTAGGCTGGGAGGCTAGGCCAGTCTATTCAACGTTTTTCTGCCTGCTTTATATTCTAGCTGTGCTGGCAGCTGATTAGATGGTGCCCACTAGATTAAGGATGGGTCTGCCTATCACCTTTGGTCTTGGTGAGTCTTCATTCTAACCTGTTAGACTCCATGGAATCCGACGGCTAGGAATACAGACTGCAGTCAGAGTCAAATGGGTTAAATTCTGGCTCTACCTTTACTAACTGGTCCTGGGCAAGTTATATAACCTTGCTGTACCTCAGTTTTCTGCGACATACTTATCAACCTCACTAGGCTATTGAGGGATTAAATAAATGAAAACATAGGGCGCACTCAAGGACAGTGCCTGGCACAAGGAGACGCTGACTGCTAGCCATCAGATCAAGCTCCTCTCTGCTGCTGTATAGAATGCCATCTGAGTTCCACCAGCTGCCAACCAATGTACTTATTCAAGTTACTGCAACGAGTGTGAACAAGATTAGACTAAAGGCAGGGCATCCACAAGAGAGCAAAGGGGACGGCGGCCTAAGGGACAGAATCCTACTGGAGAAGGAAGCCAGAGTCCAGACATAAGCCTGGGAAAGTGCAGAAATCCTGGGACATGGGCTAGGGAGCCTGAGGTACATTTAAGTTTCTGGAATAAGGCTACCAGGTGGTTAATAGTGGCTGGTTACCTCTGGGAGGATGGGAATCAGAAGGGAGAGATAATTGAGGTTGGGGATTTTCACTTTACTTTTATGTTTTTGTGTAATTAGGAGAGACAAATGTGTTGTACCGTGAGGTATGTGTTAACTGCGCCCAAGACACACTAGTCACACCATCATACCTGTGCACAGCCCGCAAGAAATTAGCCTGCCTGCTCCTGGTGTGCTGCACTGACAGCCCGGTGGGATGGGGTGGGTCAGGGCTGGTGAATGGGGCACGGTAAATCCCAGGGAGCTTGGCTGCGAAGCGCTCCCTCCTCCCCTGCTCTCTACCAAGTTTGGCTTCTATTTCTACCCTTTTCACTTTTTTGGTTACTTTTCCATGTTTCGTCTGTCTTTCCTACCAGCCTGAGTTTAAGGCTAGGACTGGTATTCTCTTATCATCAGCACCTCCCACACAGTTTAGTACAAATCTCAAAATAACATTGAGTAAACCCATGAACATGGATATTCCTCATGCTCGCTCTCTCCCTTTCCCCACCCCTGCGCACTCTTCGCTCTCCCTCTGGCAGCCATACGGGATGGGGGGAGTGGAAGAAAGAGAGTAAAGAGAAATGGAGAACAATGGGGAAAGAACCCTTTACAATTTGAGAATTCTGCCAACTATTAAGAACTATAGAAATTCACCAATATGGTGTTAAAAAGAATGAGTGTTTCAGGTTTCTTTATGAGAAAAAGGAGGAGGAGTAGATTTTCCTTTAATGAGATAAACTGTGTGAATGAGCTGGATTAAAAATATATACACCTCACTTAGAACCTAAAACTTAAATTTTTTATTGTACTTGCTTTGTAAACTTTATATAGGTGTGCTTCACTTTGTAAATATCAAATATAGTCATGGTTAATGTGTGAAACTATAAAATAGATCAATAAGGTGGTACCAAGTTATGAAAGGACTTTGGTCACCTGCAGATGACACAGAACGGTATTTTCAGAGCTCATGAAGACCTCCATGGTTGCTGGGCTCTGCTTTAACTTCTGGGCAGTGTGATGCTTAGGAAAGCAGTTGCTCAGTGGTGCGGGAGTGGACAAAGATGTGAGTCTGGGCTGGTCAGGGAGAGAAGCCTGGCAGAAAGCAGGGTGAGCAGAACGCAAGCTCCCGCCTTGGTTCCTGCAGTCCACCTGAATGGAGGCAGCTTGCACTTCGGTATCTGGTTCCAAATCCCCGCCTTCAGTCCAAAACTTGCTTCCCTGTGAATGGGCCTGGACAATCTTCAGTTGCACAGGCCAGGAGTCTGGGTGATCTCAAATCTTCCCTCTTCCCACCACAACCAGTGACTCTCAAAGCCCTGCCGGCTCATCCTCATGTGCCTCAGTCCACCTGCTCCTGGCCTCGCTTCAGCTCTCACTGGAGCTCTTGGGATCAAGACCAAAATCCTTAATGTGGTGAATTAGTCAGATGTAGATTCAGCTGTGAGGCAGAGAAAACCCAGAATACAAATGGCTTAAACAAGATAGAAGGCAGGAGATAGGTGTTCCAGGACTGAGACCACTTCCCGAGGGGGTCAGGGCCAGGATCTGCCCTCTGCTGGCCTGCCGTCCTTGGCACATGGCTTCACCTCCCCATCCCAGATAGCTGCGTGCAGCCTGCAGCCTCCAGAGGGAGGAAGGGTGACCCTGTAATCACTTTATTGTCTAGTTTCTCTATTCTTGAGAGACTTAAAAGCCTGGACTTTGGAGGCCACAAGATTCGAGCAACCTAATGTCTGGCTGGCCTTGACAAGTTATTTAATCCCTCCTAATTGAGTCTTTATTTCTTCAGCTCTGATGTAGGTATAATAGTAATTTATACTAAACATGGTGGTTATGAAAAGTAGATGAGATAATCCACAGAGCTTAGCACTGTGCCTGGCACATGTGTAATAAATGTAGTAGTGATTTTTTTTTTTTTTTTTTTTTGAGAAAGTCTCACTCTGTCGCCCAGGCTGGAGTGCAGTGGCACCATCTCGGCTCACTGCAACCTCCGTTTCCCGGGTTCAAGTGTTTAATATTTGATATTTGTCACCATGATGCGGCAGTTTATCTGGGGTGGAGACAACGTCCCCTGTCCTCTGCAGGGTTTGTCTGCAGTGGAGACACTCCCCTACATCCGCTGCGGGGTTGGCAGCTGCTTCCTGTTGCTCTCTGGGTCACCACACGCTTTACATCAGGTCTCTTCCTAGGGCTCTGCGACACTGCTGTCTGTCTGTGGTTCCGCCACCTCGCTGGCCGCACGCAGGTGAGAGCAGGTGAGAGGTGGGAAAGGCCACACCCCTCTGCCTGCTCCTCCCCGAGCTCCCACAGTGCTCTCACAGTGAGGGCGCCAGGCCTCTCCAAAGGGTTTGAGCATTGAAAGGAATTGTGAGAAAATGTTTAATTTGTCCACTCAATCAGATGATTCCTCCCAGTCTAAGGGAGAATGAACCTGCTTAAGAACAGCCCAGGCCCTGGCCTTGCTTCCATTTCAGGACCTTCTCTCTGCTTTCGGTCTGTTTTCTGCCAGGGTACCCTGGAAGACGCAGATGGCACCTCCAGCTGTCTGACTGGGGAGTTTAAGATGATTTACAGGCCGGGCGTGGTGGCTCACGCCTGTAATCCGAGCACTTTGGGAGGCCGAGGCAGGCAGATCACGAGGTCAGGAGATCGAGCCCATCCTGGCTAACAGGTGAAACCCTGTCTCCATTTAAAAAAAAAAAATACAAAAAATTAGCCGGGTGTGGTGGCAGGTGCCTGTAGTCCTAGCTACATGGGAGGCTGGGGCAGCAGAATGGCATGAACCCGGGAGGCGGAGCTTGCAGTGAGCCGAGATCATGCCTCTGCACTCCAGCCTGGGTGACAGAGCGAGACTCCATCTCAAAAAAAAAAAAAAAAAAAAAAAAAAAAAAAGATTATTTATAATGGGCCAGGCGCAGTAGCTCATGCTGGTAATCCCAGCACTTTGGTAGGCTGAGGCAGGCAGATCATGAGGTCAGGAGTTTGAGACCAGCCTGACCAACATGATGAAACCCCATCTCTACTAAAAACACAAAAATTAGCCAGGTGCAGTGGCACGCACCGGTAATACCAGCTACTCAGGAGGCTGAGGCAGGAGAATCGCTTGAACCCAGGAGGCAGAGGTTGCAGTGAGTCGAGATTGCGCCACTGCACTCCAGCCTGGGCAACAGAGTGAGACTCTGTGTAAAAAATAATAATAATAATAATAATAATAATAAATAATAATAATAAAGATTATTTACAATGGAGTGAGCAAGGGTTAGAGAAAACAAAAAGGGATGAGGCAGCATCCTGGGGTTAGCAGCAAAAAGGAGCCCTTACCCCACTGAAGGTCTAGGGAAGGGAGAAGTTACCAGAATGCTAAGGAAGAGCTGTGTGGAGCTGGCCTCCGGACAGGAGCCGTGGCCTCTGGCACAAGGATATGACCAGCCACTCAAGGAAAAGCCGGGGATCTGCGCGCCCATCCGCACTCTCCTCTCTGATCACCTGCCAGCTCTTGGCATGGGTGAGTCTCCATGGAAGATAGCTGGGGATGCTTCTGACCCCATCCATCGAGGTCAGCCTCTGGGAGCACAGAACAGGGTATAGGAGAGTGGAAAGTGGACCTAGAGGGGCAGATGGAAACTACGCAGCACAAATCCTCCACTCCTCAAAATCTCCACACCCACCTCTTAGGAAAACCAACCCCTTCTACCAAGGAGGACTGATTTCACTGAATCATCGGCTGCAATCACCCAGTGATTCCCCGAAGTCTGTTATTCAGTGAAGAATAATAATGTTAGAGGGTGGAGGGCAGGAAGGTGAACCTTGGCCACTCTGTGGGGTAGGGGAGGGACCTTGGCACTCCAAAGACTGGATCCTTCTCAGCTCTTCTTGCCAGTAGGAGGTGAAGATCTGCCTGTTTTCTTCTGATCTCAGCTCACTGCAACCTCCACCTCCCGGTTCAAGCAATTCTTCTCCCTCAACCTCCCAAGTAGCTGGGATTACAGGCGTGTGCCACCATTCCTGACTAATTTTTGTATTTTTAGTAGAGATAGGGTTTCGCTCTATTGGCCAGGCTGGTCTCAAACTCCTGACCTCAAGTGATCTACCTGTCTCTGCCTCCCAAAGTGCTGGGATTACAGGCATGAGCCACTGAACCTGGCCTAAATTTTCTCTTCTTACAAGGACATCTGTCATTGAATTAGGGCCCACTCTAATTACTTCTTTTTAATTTAATTACATCTTTACAGACCCCACCTTCAAATACAGTTACATTCCGAGGTATTAGGGATTAGGACTTCAACGTAGGAATTTTGGGAGCAGGGAACACAATTCCATCTCTAACACGACTGGCTCAAGTACATACATATATATTCCCGAGACTGACAACTCTCAGGACAATTGATAAAGCCATGATAAAAACAGAAGCTGTCTTTCTTTCTACCACATATGTGGAGATCCCCCGACCACGGGAGTGATGGCCAATGCGTGAGAGAGAGCGTTCTTTACAGAGCCATCAGCCTGCCCACGACCTCCAAATGATTGCTTTACCTTAGGCTAGATGCAATCTGCAAGCAGGGCTTCTAGCCCCACTCAAGTCCAGTGCAAGTCCTCAGGGATTAATATGGGCTCCACCTGGGTGGTGGGATGATGGGTGATGTTTGTTCCTTTTTCTTTCCTCAAATATTTACTGAATATCAGGTACTGAACTAGGTAGGCCGGGGGTGGGGGTCCATGGGAAAAAGGTAGGGTCCCTTCTGTCACAGTGGAGGTTACAGCCAAGTCAACTAGTAATGTGCTAGAGTCATCATTGCAACAGCTCTGAAGTCTGGTCCCAGGGGTCACACACTGTCCCAGTTGTCACACACTGTCCCAGTCCTGGCATCAAGCCTCAGGCAGCAGTGCAGACTTACCCTTCCCTCTGTGGGGATTATCTCCACCCATGAGTGATGTTCCTGTGACTTGACCCACAGAGCACACTGTGGACATCATCTGCTCTGCCTAGATGCCTTTGGCTTCCTTTTGCCCTGCGGGTATGCCCGTCTGCAAGCTTTGCTTCTAAGGCCTACATCAAAATTCTTCAGGCCAGGCGCGGTGGCTCATGCCTGTAATCCCAGCACTTTGGGAGGCCAAGGCGGTCACGAGGTCATGAGATCGAGACCATCCTGGCTAACATGATGAAACCCCGTCTCTACTAAAAATACAAAAAATTAGCCAGGCGTAGTGGCCCCAGCCTGTAGTCGCAGCTACTCGGGAGGCTGAGGCAGGAGAATGGCGTGAACCCAGGAGGCGGAGCTTGCGGTGAGCCGAGATCGCCCCACTGCACTCCAGGCTGGGTGACAGAGCGAGACTCTGTCTCAAAAAAAAAAAACTCTTCAGCGGCCTGCCCTTGGGCTACTGTAGGATCCACTTTGTCCAGGTGCAAATGCGAGTGCAGAGAGCCAGAAGGACCTAGGACTTTACTTCTGCCCCCATGCACACTCCCCTGCTGGCCTTTGCCAATGCTGGATGGATGACCAATGCAGTGGTATGACAGCCTAGAGGAGGGACAAACTCGGGGAGATTTACAGTCGATCCCCATTATTTGCAGATTCTGTATATGCAAATTTGCCTAAGCACTAAAATTTATCTGTAACCCCCAAATCAATACGTATTGTGTTTTCACTGTTGTTTTTGGACATATTCAGAGCAGTGAAAAAAGTTGAGTGTGCAACTACAGCTGAGGTTGAGCAAGGCAACCTTCTTCTTGTTTCAGTTCTCATAACGAGTGTCCTTTTTGAGATCTATTTAGTGCTGCATTTTTTGCATTGTTGTGATTTTTGTGGATGATTTTGCTGTTTGCAGTGGCTCCTAAGAGTAGTGCTGAAGTACTGTGTGGTGTTTCTGAGTTTGAGAAGGCTGTGAAGTGCCTCACAGAGAAAACACACGTGTTTGGTAAGCTTTCTTCAGGCATGAGTTATAGTGCCGTCATCTGTGAGGTCAATGCTAATGAATTAACACTATCTATTAAATAAAGTGTCTTTAAATAGAAAAACACATAAAACAAGGTTGTGTATTGATCAGTTGGCAAGTATGTGATCAGACACTCATAGGAACCTAGCCCTGTATTTCCCCTAGGAGCGATGGATCAGTTTCAGTAAGTGTCCACAGCAACTTTACAGAACACAACGGCTGCCAAAGAACAGGAGTCCACTATACATTCCAGAGGTCCCCCTTGTGTTCAGGCTGAGGCAGGGACGTTGCTTGTCTTCTCCCTGTTCCCTCCCTGGCTTCTCCCACTCTTACACCAGCTTCTCCTGGGAGCACTTCCTTAATAAAGAACTTGCACAAGAATCAACATCTCAAAGTCAGCTTTAGAGAACTGGACCTGAAACAGAAAGGAAGCATGCTTCTCTCTTCCCTCCAGGAAGTTCCTTACCCCCTGTTAAAACTGATCCCCCCTCTTCCTCAGAGACCAGCCCTGTACAATGTGAGGTACTAGGAGGGCAGTTGTGGTCAAGCTACAAAATAACAAGGTCTTGTTCTGTGATCGTTCAGACAATAGACTCCCACATTTGTTATGGCAGCCCTAGGAGATGAATTCAGCACTCAGGAGAAGATATGATCCACTTGTCTCTGAGATTGGAAGAGCAGCATATGCACTAATACACAATGCACATAATACATAGTAAAGATGGGTTCCACAGTGATTCCTCCCAGAACAAATAAAGTCCGCCCCAAGGTGACTGCTGTCTTTCCATAAACAGCACAGGGGCATTTTTGAAACAACAGATTCACTCCTTAAATAATGATTTAATTTCCTCATAAGCAAACCCTTACCACATTTCAAATAACCTCTCTGATCACCATCTTCTATCCTCCAAACTCTTTTACTTTATATATCTTCATTGTTATTAGTATAATTTTCTTAATAAACAATGTATTTATTTTGTATTAATTTATTATGCATTGTATCTTCCTTAGCTTTTCTGTACCACTGCAACTACGTTTTGATTTATTTCAGATTTCCAATCCCTGACCTTTCACACTGTCTCTTGTACGTTCTTCGCCTTCTCTTTCCTTTCCATGCCCAGATTGGTTCCATAATCTACTAAAACAATTGCCCCTTTGCAAAGGCCCTCAAAACATGCCTTGGTCTCCCTCCACTGAATGCAAAAGCCAGAACCCCAATCCATGTTGAACCTAACTTCTTTGCAACTCAGAGGCAGTTGACCTCTGTTGGGAAAAAACACCAATCACATAATTGGCTGACTGCTTTAACTTTAATGTATGATCTTCAGACTTAAATGGGACTTACCATTGTCTGGTAATCCTACGTTTTGCTGGTAGAATTGGTCTTTTCATCAGAGACAACTGGATCATATCTTCTTCCCCTTTCTTACCCCTCACTGTAGCCCCACCTTCGGCTGGTGATCTTCCTTCACATCTCACTGAGAAAACAGAAAGCTGAATTAGTTACCTAAGGCTGCTATGATGGTTAATACTGAGTGTCAACTTGACTGGATTGAAGGATGCAAAGTATTAATCCTGGTTGTGTCTGTAAGGGTGTTGCCAAAGGAGATTAACATTTGAGTCAGTGGCATGGGAAAGGCAGACCCACCCTTAATCTGGTGGGCACCATCTAATCAGCTGCCAGCAAACATAAAGCAGGCAAAAAAACGTGAAAAGGCGAGACTGACCTAGTCTCTCAGCCTACATCTTTCTCCTGTGCTGGATGCTTCCTGCCCTCAAGCATCGGACTCCAAGTGCTTCAGTTTTGGGACTCCAACTGGCTCTCCTTGCTCCTCAAGCTTGCAGACAGCCTATTGTGACTTTTATATATAATATTTATATATATAATATAAAGTATTAACATTCATATATTATACTTTTATTATTTATATATGTATATAAATATAATATAAAAGTTAATACTTCTATATATACTTTTATTAAGTATTAACATATATGTGTATATATATACACTAAGTATATATATACTAAGTATATATATAATATATTAATACACTATATATATATATATATATATACACACACTAAGGAAGTTCTAGGGGCTAGTAGTCCAAAATCTAGGTGTCAGTAGGGCCATTCTTCCTCTGAAGTCTCCAGGGAAGAATCCTTCCTCACCTATGCCAGCTTCTGGTGACTGCCATTGATCAGTTTTGTTCCTTGATTTATATGCATCATTCCAATCTCTGCCTCTGTTGTCACCTGGCCTTCGTCCTGTGTGCCTATCTCTGTGCCCAAATTTCCTTCTTCTTCTAAGGCACCTATCATTGGATTAGGGTTCACCCTAATACAGGATGACCTCACCTTAACTTGATTACACCTGCAAAGACTCTACTTACAAATAAGGTCACATTCATAGATTCTGGATGGACATGAATTTTGGGTGGAGGAATTTTGGGGGGAACACTATTTAACCAAATGTAAAGGCCTTCCCTCATCTTACCGCAAGGCTAGATACAAACCTACTCACAAATGCTACACCCTTCCTTTCTGTCTTACCTGCGTTATGAAAAATACAGGTCCCTACCAACAGGAGGGCAGGTCCTTGTCTCTACCAACATGAATCCCCCAATTTATGGGCAGTATGTTCCCTCTTTGTTGCTGCAGTTACCCCCTCACCTAACATCAACAATGTTCCCACTAGATCATTTCCAGCAGAATGAAACTATGCATTAGCATCTCTCATCTTAAGACAAAAGATAGGCTGGGTGCAGTGGCTCACGCTTGTAATCTCAGCACTTTGGGAGATCGAGGCAGATGGATCACCTGAGGTCAGGAGTTCGAAACCAGCCTGGCCAACATGGCAAAACTCCATCTCTACTAAAAATGCAAAAATTAGTGGGGCGTGGTCGTGGGCATCTGTAATCCTAGCTACTCGGGAGGCTGAGGCAGGAAAATCGCTTGAACCTGGAAGGTGGAGGTTGCAGTGAGCCGAGATCGCGAAACTGCACTCCAGCCTGAGTGACAGAGTGAGACTCCATCTCAAAATAAATAAATAAATAAATAAATAAATACATAAAGATAAACAAATCCTTGACTTCACATACCCCTCTCGTCAGTTATTCCCACCACCTTACCCTGCTTCCCTTTGCAGAAAAACTTACTACTAACTGAAGCAGAAGTTGGCAACTGGAAGAGGGGAGCTGATGTAACAAAAACCTACATGTGACACTGGTTTTAGGACCGGGCTGTAGGCAGAAACCTGAAGAGTGGCCAGGGAACTGCTGGTGGAGGCTGGAATAGCAGTCACCAACCTTTTATTGCAAGCTGAGAAAGGGGGCCTTTGTTACAGAGACTGTCACCTTTGTTAGCCTGGAAGATGGAAAATGTTGCAGAGAAACTTGTGGATCTGGCTAAAAAGATTTTTAGGCTTAAAGCAGAATAAGACAATTGCCTTCTGTTAGCTGTGTATAACAAGGTATTGCAAGAAAGAGATGTTACTTACACAAAGAACTGTTTGGTTTTTAAGCAGAATTTAGAAAAAATATTTCCAGCACTTGCTAGGTTAGAAAATAAAACTATTTTTACTCCTACCCCTCTGGCTGGCAAAAAAGTAAGAAGTGACCTTGGAAAAGATCAAGTCCAGGGCCTGCCAGTAAAATGTGGCTTGACATTCAAGATCAAATGAAGGGTGCAGCTATCACACCCTTGAAGACATCAGAAAGATTTAAGGTGGTATTTTATAGACTTTTCAGCTGAAGGGACTTTCCTTTCTAGGAATCTTAATGGCATTCCAAGTTCTACCAACTTGGAAAAGAAGGGATACAGACAGTTCCAAAATAAAGAAAAATTTGCTCCCAATTTTCTATGGGCAGGAAGCAGGCTGAGAAATCTACTCCACTGCCAATATGAGCCATTTCTTGTAGGAAAAGGATGACTCTGAGAGTCAAGAGCTGGCATGAAAAATGGAGAATCTTGATAAATGCTTGCGTAGTGGGGCTTGTTCTCTTGGGAGCTACCTAACACCCTATAAAGCAGCTCAGGATAGAATACTAAATAATGAGAGCCACACAGAGAGAGATTGCAGGATGAAAGACCATCTTGAAGGTTCTAACTGCAGCTGAGTTGCCAGCTGAATGTAGCCACTGGAGTGACTTTTGCTATACCATATGAGACAGAAGAACTGCCCAGCTGAGTCCCGTTCACACACAGAATCATGAAAAATAAATCATTATTATTTTTAGTCACTAAGTTTTAGGCTGGTTGTTATGCGGCACAGACAAAACATTTCTCTATCTTTATTCGATCTCTTGATAGTGCACTCAATATAGCTGATCATCCCTTCCTATTGAAAAACTTAAATATCTGGCATTTATGACTCCATATTCTTCTGGTTTTCCTCCCACCCCACTGCCTTCTCCTTTAAACCTTAGCTCTGTCAGTCTCCTCCTTCTCTTTTAGAGGGGCAGGTCCTTGGAGTTCTCATTTACACTCTCTTCTAGGGTGAACTCATGCAGTCCCGTAGGTTTAAGTACCATCTGTATGTTCATAACTCTAGTACTGACCTCTTCTGTAAATGTCAGACTCACAGATTCAATGTCTTCTGGGTATTTTTCCACTTGTATGTTTTTATAGGTATCTTCTAACTATCCTTCTGCCTTAAAATCCTTTATAACCTATGTTTTAAAAGGGTACCCAGGATTTTTTTTTGTTTTGAGACAGTCTAGCTCTGTCACCCAGGCTGGAGTGCAGTGGCACCATCTCAACTCACTGCAACCTCTGTCTCCCGGGTTCAAACGATTCCCACGTGTCAGTCTCCTAAGCAGCTGGGATTACAGGCACATGCCACCCTGCCCAGCTAATTTTTGATTTTTAAGTAAAGATGGGGTTTCGCCATGTTGGCCAAGCTGGCCTCGAACTCCTGGCCTCAAGTGATCCACCTGCCTCGGACTCCCAAAGTGTTGGGATTACAGGCGTGAGCCACCGCACTCAACCCTAGGATTTGTTTTAATCAGGTATACCAAGACACATAGACACAGAAATGACTATGATGAAATAAGTTTTTATACTCACAGATCTCTAGAAACAGGAAAGCAGAGCGTGCCACACAAGGCCACACGGAGAGGCACCAGTACATGTCAGGAGATGGAGACAGTGAGGAGAAAACATAGCCGAGAGCCTCTGTTGTGGTTCCTGGGTTGAGGCAGGGTAAGCAAGCTTAGCATAGGCTAGTTTTAATTAGTTCAGTAGACTCTGGGGTTATAGGGGCTGTCCCTAGTTGTCTGGTACATGGACCTGGGGCAATTAGGAAAAGAGAATACTGGCCTACAGTATGACAGCCCCATGAGAACCCTGATGAAGGAGGTGATTGGAAGTATGGACTCTGGGTTGGTTGGTTTGCATATGAAAGGAAAGCTCAGAGGTGAGTTGTTAGCTATATCTAGGAATTAGCTAGCCCTGGGACAGGTAGTCCTTCTAGTGTCGAGAAGGCCCCAAGATGTCAAAGCATCAAATATAGAAACCAGAAAATGTGATTATTACGCTTGATAATCCTTTCTATTTCTGTAAAGTCAGTAGTAATGACTCCTCTTTCATTCTTGATGTTAGTAATTTTAGTCTTCTTTTTTTTTTTTTTTTAGTCACTCTAGGCAAAGAATTATAAATTTTTTATCTTATCCAAGAGCCAACTTTTCGTTTTACTGCTTTGTATTCTTTTTAAATTTTCTGTTGCGTTTCTACTCTAATCTTTATTATTTCCTTCCTTTTGGGCTCAGTGTGCTCTTATTTTTCTAGTTTCTAAGATGGAATGTTAGGATATTGATTTGAGATCTTTTTTTGTGTAGGCATTCACAGATACACATTTCCCTTGAAACAATGCTTTCACTACATCTCATAAATTTGTTTTCATTTTCATCTATCTCAAAGTATTTTCTAATTTCCCTTGTGATTTCTTATTTGACTTATTATTTAGAAGTATATTTTCTAATTTTACATATTTGTGAATTTTCCAAATTTCTGTTATTGACTTCTACTTTTATTCCATTATGGCAAGAGAACATACTTCATATAATTTATTTTATGATTTTTTTTTTTTTTTTTTTTTTTTTTTTTTTTTTTTTGAGATGGAGTCTCGCTCTGTCGCCCAGGCTGGAGTGCGGTGGCGCAATCTTGGCTCACTGCAAACTCTGCCTCCCGGGTTCACGCCATTCTCCTGCCTCAGCCTCTCCGAGTAGCTGGGACTACAGGCGCCTGCCATCACGCCTGGCTAATTTTTTGTATTTTTAGTAGAGACGGGGTTTCACCGTGGTCTCGATCTCCTGACCTCATGATCCGCCTGCCTCGGCCTCCCAAAGTGCTGGGATTACAAGCGTGAGCCACCACGCCCAGCCCTAATTTTTGTATTTTTAGTAGAGACGGGGGTTTCACCATGTTGGCCAGGCTGGTCTCGAACTCCTGACCTCAGGTGATCCACCCACCTTGGCCTCCCAAAATGCTGGGATTACAGGCGTGAGCCACTGTGCCCGGCCTCATGTATTTTATTGGTTATTGGTTGCACTAGGAATTACCAGCAACATCTTAATTTATAAAAATCCAGTTTGGATTAATACCAATTTAATTTCCACAGTATATAAAAACTGCTTCTCTATGGCTTCACTTTCCTTCCCCATTTCCTTCTGCTGTTATTGTCACAAATTACAACTTCAAAACATTGTCCATCAACTTATATTTGTAATTACTGCATTATGTAGTTGTCTTAAATCAGATGAGGGGGGTTACAAACAAAAAATACATTTATACTGTCTTTTTCATTTACCTGTGTAGTTACCTTTACTGGTGCTTTTCTTTCTTCATGAGAATTCCAGTTACTGTTTAGTATCTTTTACTTTCAGCCCAAAAGACTCTCCTTATGTTTCTCCTAGTGCTAGCAACTAATGGTCTCAGCTTTAGTTTATCTGGGAATATCTTAATTTCTCCTTCATTTCTGAAAGATAGTTTTGCTGGATATAAGATTCTTGGTTGATTCTTTTCACATTTTGAATACATCATCACACTACCTTCTGCATGCATGGTTTTGATGAGAAGTTAACTGTTAATTTTATTGTTGATTCCTTGTGCATGATGAGTTGCTACTTTCTTGCTGCTTTCAAGATTCTCTTTGTCTTTCAAAAGTTTGATTATGATGTATCTAGGTGTAGATCTATTTGAGTTTTTCCTACTTGGAATTCATTAAGCTTCTCGGATGTGTAGATTAATGTTTTTCATCAAATTTGAGAAATTTTAGCCAAAATTTCTTCATATATTCTTTCTTTCCTTTCTCTCTCTCTCCTCCTTCTAAGACTTCCATTTTGTGTTGTTGCTATATCTGATGGTGTCCCACAGGTCTCTGAGGCGCTTTTCATTCTTCTTTTTCCTTTCTGTTCCACAGACCAGATAATCATCAATTGATTTATCTTCAAGTTTGCTGATTTTTTTTCTTTCGCATGCTCAAATCTGCTGCTGAACCCTTCTAGTGAATTTATCATTTCAGTTATTGTACTTTTTGGCTCCAGAACCTTTATTGGTTCCTTATTATAATTTCTGTGTCTTTATTAATATTCTGTTTGACAAGGCATCATTCTCATCCTTTCTTTTACGTTTTTAGAGATGGTTTCCTTTAGCTCTTTGAACATATCAAAAATAGCTGATTTACACTCTTTGTCTACAAAGTTCAACATCTGGGTTTTCTTAGGAACAGTTTTTATTGATTGCTCTTATTTCCTTTGTATGGGTCTTACTTTCTTGTTTCTTTGCAAGTCACATAATTTTTAGTTGAAAATTGGACATTTCAAATAATGTGCCAACTCTCAAAGTCAGATACTCCTCTCTTCTCAGGGTTTGATTGTGCTTATTTTAGTATTAGGTTGGTGCAAAAATAATTGCGGTTTGCACCAACCTAATAGTTGCTGTTTGTTTAGTAACTTTTTTGAATTAATTTTTTAAAGTGTGTATCCTTATTGTGTGTGACTATTGAAGTCTCTACTTGGTCAACTAATGATTAGATGGAGATTTCCTTAAACACCTGGAATCAATACGTCTCCTAGTCTTTGCCAAGGGGCTCTGTATGCACTTTGGGGCATGTCTTCAATTTTCATTAGGCAGTTTGCAACTCTGCATAGCTTTTATTTCCTGCTAGCACAGAGCCTCAGTGTCAGCTAGTAGTGAGAGGTTAGGATCTTCTCAGGTGTTAACAGAGCACGTGCACAGCCCTACGCCTGCACATGGCCTTCTAAATTCCTAAAAATATACTGGAGCTTTTCAAAGCCCCTATGGACATCTCATCCTTCAACGTTTCCTTTTACATTTCTTTGTTAGTCTATTGTTTGCCCCTACTGTTACCTATTGCCTCAGCCAGTCACGATGTTAAAATATTTGACAAATAACTCCCTCTTCAGGTGGAAAAACCTTCAGGACTGAGCTAGTTCCAAAGAGGTTGAATAAAGACAAGCCTTTTCAGGATTTTTTTCCAGGGACCCACTAGATAGGTCAAATAGTGACCCTTCTTTGGGAATGAGACTTTGAAGTAGCTCCAGCCCTGTCTTCTCCCTCTGGTACGGGTACTAGGAACATGGGCTGTAAGTTTTCAAGGCTGCCGTGGAACTAGAGATGGGGGGGCGATAGGACTAGGGTAAATTAAAATACTATAAATATTGCTGATCCTACTGAGAGTTTGCTGTTTTTCCTGACTAAATGCTAGATGGGTTGCTGCAAACCTTTGACTAATTTCTAGGGCTCTAAGAAAGTTGATTCTGACAATTTTTGTCAGTTCTTTCATTGCTTCCTTTATGGAAGGGCAAACTTGCTGGGATACTTAATCCACCATTTTCACTGACATCACTCTTCCTTTCTTTTTAAAAAATGTTATTTTATTGCAAAACAATATGGAAACCACAACTAAAATTAACTTTTTTTTTGAGACAGAGTCTTGCTCTGTCACCCAGGCTGGAGTGCAATGGTGCGATCTTGACTCACTGCAACCTCCGCCTCCCCAGGTCAAACGATTTTCCTGCCTCAGCCTCCCGGGTAGCTGGGATTACAGGCACACACCATCCCACTTGGCTACTATTTATATTTTTAGTAGAGATGGGGTTTCACCATGTTGGCCAGGCTGGTCTTGAACTCCTGACCTCAAGTGATCCACCCCCCTCGGCCTCCCAAAGTGCTGGGATTACATGCGTGAGCCATCGCACTCTGCCTAACATTTTAAATTAAAAATTAACATTTTAGGCTAGGCGTGGTGGCTCACTGTAATCCCAGCACTTTAGGAATCTGAGGTGGGAGGACTGCTTGAGGCCAGGAGTTCAAGATCAGCCTGGGCAACATATGAGGCAGTGTCTCCACAAAAAAATATGAAAATTTTCTGGGCATGGTGGCACGTGCCTCTAGACTCAGCTACTTGGGAGGCTAAGGTGGGAGGTTCGCTTGAGCCCAGAAGTTCCAGGTTGTAGTGAGCTATGATTGTACCATTATACTACAGCCTGGGTGACAGACCAAGACCTTGTCTCTAAAACAATAACAAAAACAAAATTAACACTTTATACAATGAAAACATTAAAATCACAAAATCCAAGAGAAAACCCTTCATTCAATTTCCTAATTAAATTCATTTTCATTTGTCCATGTTACTATCTAGTCTTTATCCATACACTTATTTACATTTTTGTAGTAATACTACAGGTAATTTTTCTTTTTTTTTTTTTTAAAGATGGAGTCTCACTCTGTCGCCCAGGCTGCAGTGCAGTGTCATGATCTCCGCTCACTGCAATCTCTGCCTCCCGGATTCAAGCGATTCTCCTGCCTGTCTCCCGAGTAGCTGGGATTACTGGCGCCCGCTACCAGGCCCGGCTAATTTTTACACTTTTAGCAGAGACGAGGTTTTACCACGTTGGCCAGGCTGGTCTCAAACTACTGACCTCAAGTGATCCGCCTGCCTTGACCTCCCAAAGAGCTGGGATTACAGGCGTGAGCCACTGCGCCTGGCCTATAGTTAAGATTTTTATATTCATTTTTAGTGAATGTTATACCATAAGTACTTTCCCCCCACAATCCTTCTGCCTCTCATCTTCGCTTTTCCATTTTCCTAATACCTCCTACTGCCTCCTCTCAATTACCCTTGTGTGTTTCTTCATCTTTCTCCGTGCTTATTCAAAAATGTCCTGCCACACACACACACACACACACACACACAGGCTTCTCTTTTTGTTATTCAGCCATTTAAAAAATTAATTCTTGATCATTCAACTTGATTATTTAGACATTTCTGTACAGCCATCTTTTCTCGTTTAACACCACATCATGGCTGTCTGTCCCTCTTCCGCACACAGAGATCTAACGCATGCTTGTTAAACAGTCTTCGTAATAGTCTTTAAAGATCAGCCACACTGTTCCCATTTAACCCTACC
The DNA here is from genome assembly GCF_006542625.1 of Nomascus leucogenys. Taxonomy (NCBI): domain Eukaryota; kingdom Metazoa; phylum Chordata; class Mammalia; order Primates; family Hylobatidae; genus Nomascus; species Nomascus leucogenys. The sequence continues at coordinate 89,076,954 of NC_044393.1, read as the reverse complement.
TCCCAGGTAGGGTTCCCCCAGTAACACTTTCACACATAACTTATTTCCTGTTCCTTTTACTTCTGGAAGATTCCGAGAGGAAAGATCGCTGGGTCAAAGATCACGCGCGTTTTCAATTTTAATAGCTATTCCTGGATTACTTCCTCAAAGGGCTCTAACAACTCGCATTGCTCTTAGCGTGTGAGAGGGTCCTTTGCTCTGAAGGGTCTTCTAAAATATTTGTTCAATCGTTACTTAGCAGGGGCTGGGAGTAACGGATTTTTTTTTATTTTTTTGAGACGGAGTCAAGCTCTGTCGCCCAGGCTGGAGTGCAGTGGCACGATCTCGGCTCACGGATTTGCTCTTTTAAAGGACACACCCTTTTATGTTTAAATGAAGGAACTCATTGATGCGCCGAGGCGAAAGGAACATTTAATTATGTGCGTCTTCCATGCGGAGTGATCGCTTTTGTCACTTGTTCGAGGGGTGGGAGCTCCCGTCAGTTGTCCCTGTTTCTGTGAGCCGTCCACGAAGCCGGGGCTCGGCCCGGGCGACGCTGAGCGGCTTTAACCGGCGGTGTCCAGCCGGCTCCGCCAGCGCTGCCGCCGCCCTCGAGGCTCCCTCTGACTGAAGGCGCTCTGAGCATCGCGGCATTTGGGGCTCCTGGTCCCTCAAACATCCAGGGAAGCCATTTTCAGGGACTAAGGACTAGCCCCCGCGAGCCGCCACAGCCCTCGCCCGCGCTCCGGGCCGAACGCCAGAGCTCACGAGCTCCAGAGCTCCCGTCGGGCGGCGGCCTCACAGCTGGGGGCCCTGAGGCGGAAGGCGCAGCCGCTCAGCTGCGGGCCGGGGGCGTGGCGAGGGCGCACAGGTTCTGTTTTTCGCCGGCCCGGGGCCGCTTTCGGTTTCGTTTCCCGCCGGCGTCTCCACCCTGCGAGAGCCGCCCGCCAGCCAGCGTCCGCCGCCGTCCGCGTCGCGCCACCCGCAGTCCGACGGGCACAGGCCCAGCGGCCATGGCCCAGGCCGGCGTCGTCGGTGAGGTGACCCAGGTGCTGTGCGCGGCCGGGGGCGCCCTGGAGCTGCCCGAGCTGCGGCGCCGCTTGCGGATGGGCTTGAGCGCCGACGCGTTGGAGCGGCTGCTGCGGCAGCGTGGGCGCTTCGTGGTGGCGGTGCGGGCGGGCGGCGCAGCCGCGGCCCCGGAGCGCGTGGTGCTGGCCGCGTCGTCGCTGCGCCTGTGCCGCGCGCACCAGGGCTCCAAGCCCGGCTGCATAGGGCTCTGCGCGCAGCTGCACCTCTGCAGGTTCATGGTCTATGGCGCCTGCAAGTTCCTGAGAGCCGGGTAAGGCGCCGCGCCCCCACGCACTTCCAGCCCGCTTGGGGGTCCTACTTGAAGTTTGAGCAGACAATTCGGTCGCTCTGCCCCGGCCTCGCCCCGTGATTCACTAAAGCGAGCGTTTATTGAGCACCTGCGGAGTACCTGGCACAGTGCGAGGGACTCGGGGTCGAGTGGGGTCCTTTAGACGCCTGGGGGGAGAGAGTGATTTACATAGAGCTCGGTAGTGCAGGGTGGAACACCCGGGTGTGGCCGTGTGGGGTGGGGAGGCAGGGAGGCGGCGGCCTAGGGGAACTCCACGACGCCGCGGGTTGCCCCTTGCCAGCTTTGAGGCCAGTGAAGGTTTTCTCTGCCCAGCAGCTGGAAGGGATCTTTAAACCCCGTTCAACCCTATTTATCCGCTTACAAACTGGAAAATGCAAGCTCCCTGCCATCGCCCACAAGGTCCTGGGGCACTAGTCCCTGCCCACCCGGGACCCTTCTGTGCCTGGAACACACCCCCCCGCCCCCGCCCCGGGCATTTCTGGGAGCCTTTGCTCTGCCTGGAGTGCCCTTCCTGCTCTTGGTTGGCCCTGTTTGTTAATCCTTCAGGCCTCAACCTAAAGATCACATCCCATTTGAGGGTTTTTCCTCCCCTTACTCTTGGTCACAGGGAACTGTTTATTTTCCTCATGGCACCCAGCTGCCAGTAGAATAGAAACTCCCTGAGGGCAGAGGCTCCAGCTGTCTCCCCAGCACTTAGCGTCCATGTTCTGTGCATAGCACGTGGCCAGTGGGATGTGTGGAAGGGATTGCTGAGGTTTATGCTAAATAATTTGGGCCTCACCCTGAAGGTAATGGGGCGGATAAAATGGCAGGAGAGAGCAACCATCAGGTTTGCATTTTAAGAAGTCTAAGGTAGTGGTGTGGGTGCCAATTTAAGGGAGGATATTGTGGGGCAACCACTGGGAAGCTAGTCATCTAGGAGAATTCCTTCCTCCCCTGCTCCCTCCTTTCTCGCTTGCTCCCTGTTTTGTGTGTCTGTGTGTATGTTTGTCTTAATAGATATTTCTTGCTCATGTCAGGCCCAGCAGTGAGCATGGGGTGGGGGGCCTTGATCCATACAGTCATTCAGGGATCCAGGCTGACTGACCTCCGCTCTGTGCCCCTCAGCACATGGCTCTTGAGGCCAGCCTAGGTATCAAGTTCCAGGGGGCTGATTGAAACAGGGTTGCATGGGAGGTTTTTGTGGGCCAGGTCTAGAAGTGGTGGATTTCCTTTCACCCACATCGCATTGACCAGAAGCTGTCTCGTGACTCTGTCTAGATGTAGGGTGGCTGGGAAAGGTAGTCTCTAGGAAGCAGCTGTCTGGAAGTATCTAGATTAGAGCTTTCCAAGGGCTACGTGTGTGAGAAATTTGGGATAGTTGGTGACGGTGTGATGAGAGGATATGTGAGAGGTGACGACTCTTCAGTCTCTGTTCCTGCGGTGGCCTGGGTGTTGTTCACTGAGAGAGCAAGAGAGGGTTTTAGTTTGGAAGCATGCCCAGGAGGCAGCTGTTCAGGTCAGAAGCTTGGGAGGAAGGCCAGGGCCCCAGTGCGCTGGGCTGGTTTGGGAGATACTGGGTGGTGTATGTTGTAGCTGCAGCCCCAGGAGTGGATCAGATCTGAGGTAGCGTCTGAGGCCCGAAAAGAGGCTGAGGGTGGAACTCTGGGGAAATCAGCCTTCAGGGATGAGGCAGTCCAGGGGAGAGCAGGGAACAACAGCCCACGAGGAAGAAGGTACACAGTAAATGGTGGCTGGATGGAGCCAGTCATGGGGGTAACTGGTAGATCTGTTTCATGTTCATATTTGGTAAAATAAAGATGGCAGCCCTGTTGTTAAGCTAGTTCCCAAAATGTGGGGTCAGGTCTGACTTGTCTCAGAAATCCGTAGTGTGGTATTTACTGGCTCAGATGACCTTGAGTTTTCTTCTTTCTTCAGTTTCCTCTTTTCCTTGTTTACACAGGTGAGTTTCTTGAGCCTTCCATTTCTGACTCACTTTAGGGAGAGCGGGTGTGGCTGGCTGCAATTCTCTGCTTCCCCTGTGACTCTGCTTGTCTTCCTGAACCACAGGGTCAGTTCTTTTAGAAATAGGTCATCAGTCCTGCTGCAGAGCTGGTGCGGAGTCCTGGGTCCCTGACTGTTAGTTCCCTGCTCAGGAGGCATTGAGCCTGGTGGTCTAGGGCACAGTGCCAAGATCCAGCCCACCTTGTTTCAACCTGGGCTCTGCTCCGTGCTAGCTGGTGGCTTTGGGCGAGTGACTTTACCTCCAGGTCTCAGTTCCCTCATCTGCAAAGTGGAGTTAATGATATTACTCCCCTCACAGGCTGGTTGAGGACTGAATGAGTTAACTCGTAAAACATTTTGGCAATCCCCGATATTTGGCAGTTGCTCAATAAATTTTAGTTGTCATTATCATTGTTATCATCAGTCATCATTACACTTATTAGATATATTTGGCTCTGGCAGCACCAAATTATTTGCCCCTCTTCTGGAATGTTCTTCCTTTCTCTTGCTGTCTCCTCCTCACCCTTTAAGTATTCCACTCAGGCTTTATGCCATCCAGCATGCTCCCCTGATTTCTTCCCCAGTTCTCTCCCAGCCCTGACTGGCTCAGGTGCCCTTCCACTCTGCGCTGATGGATTCTGACCACAGCTGACGTTGCACTTTCCACTCCGTATCAGAGTCCCCTCTATGTCTGTCACCTCCACTAGATGAGGGAAAGAGAGCAGGCAAGGATGGCTTCAGAGTTTTTGGTCTGTGCAGTGGGAGAGGGAAGTTGCCTTTTACTGAGCTGGGGGATTCTGTAAAAGATGCAGGTTTGGGGTGGATCAGGGTTTGGCATTCTCCTGAGATGTGGCATAGGAGGCATGGCAGTGCCAGAGTCAAACAAATGCTGTTGGCCTGACTCTTCTGGGTCCTGGTGACTCAGGCAGTCATTTAAAGGTTTATCTTTGGGTTCTCAGGGCATGGTGCCAGTGTCTGGCTCACCCTGGTGCTTATCAGACGCTTGTGGATGGAAAGAATGGAGGAAGAGAAAAAAAAAAAAAAAAAAAAAAAAAGAGAGTTGGGTTCAGGGCTCTGTGTGTGTGTGTATACATGCCTGCATGCATGCACATATGTAACCTATAATGAAAAGATGCCATGCTTGTTGATTCAGCCTGTGGCTAACTGCTTACTGACTGACTGCTGTGCAGCAACTCCTCTTTGTCATTCTCATCAAATGCTTGTTCAGAGGCGCTGTCCTGGGCCTTAGACCTTGCAAGGCCCCATCTCCTCCTTGGTAAATACACATTGGATTTTTTTGTTGTTGTCATGTAGACATGCTGGTTTTTCTTTTTTTTTTTTTTTTTTTTTTGAGACAGTCTCGCTCTTGTTGCCCAGGCTGGAGTGCAATGGCGCGATCTTGGCTCACCACAGCCTCCGCCTCCTGGGTTCAAGCGATTGTCCTGCCTCAGCCTCCTGAGTAGCTGGGATTACAGGCATGCACCACCTTGCCTGGCTAATTTTGTATTTTTAGTAGGGACAGGGTTTCTTCATGTTGGCCAGGCTAGTCTCGAACTCCCAACCTCAAGTGATCCACCCACCTCGGCCTCCTAGAGTGCTGGGATTATAGGCGTGAGCCACCGCACCCAGCCTACATGCTGGTTTTTCTCTGGTGCTTGTAAACACTGTCAGGAAGTGTTTCTGAAAAATTGTCATGAAGACTGATTTTATCAGCTTTCAGTTTGCCAGTGCTGCCATAACAAAGTACCATAGACTAGGAGGCTTAAACAACAGAAATTGACTTTCTCACAGTTCTGGAGGCTAGAAGTCTGAGGTCAAGGTGGCAGGGTTGATTTCTTCTGAGGCCCCTCTCTTTGGCTTGTACATGGCCACCTTCTCACCGTGTCCTCGCATGGTCTTCCCTCTGTGTGTGTCTGTGCCCCAATCTCTTCTTTTCTTTCTTTTTTTTTTTTTTGAGACTGAGTCTCGCTCTGTTGCCCAGGCTGGAGTGCAGTGGCTCACTGCAAGCTCCACCTCTCGGGTTCATGCCATTCTCCTGCCTCAGCCTCCAGAGTAGCTGGGACTACAGGTGCTCACCACCACGCCCAGCTAATTTTTTGTATTTTTAGTAGAGATGGGGTTTCACTGTGTTAGCCAGGATGGTCTCGATCTCCTGACCTCGTGATCCTCCCGCCTTGGCCTCCCAAAGTGCTGGGATTACAGGCATGAGCCACCGCGCTTGGCCAAATCTCTTCTTATAAGGACAGTAGTCATGTGGGTTTGGGGCCCACCCTATTGACCTCTTTTTAACTTAATTACTTTTTTAGAGACCTTCTTGCCAAATAAAGCCGTATCCTGAGGTCCTGGGAGTTAGGACTCCAACATAGGAATTTTGAGGAGACTCAATTTGACATATAACACCAGCTCTGCTTCTTTGCAGGAAGAACTGTAGGAATAGTCACAGCTTGACAACCGAACACAACTTGAGTGTGCTGAGAACTCATGGCGTTGACCACCTGAGCTATAACGAGCTATGCCAACTCTTGTTTCAGAACGACCCCTGGCTTTTGCCAGAAGTGAGTGCCAGGGGAAATCTGGGTTCCACAGTTCCCTGGGGACATTCCTGTATCTTGGGAAATGTAATGACTGTAAGTGGAATGGGTGGGCCCTTGGTGGTCTCTGGTCTGGTTTCCACCTGCAGAAATTTGGAAATGTGGAGCAGAAGGAGCATTTGAAGTTCAAGGGCCAGCTTTGCCAACAACCCAGTTCAACAAACATCATATGTGCCAGATGCCATGGATAGCCGTGTGACTAGGGCTGATTCTGTAACTTCTCTGAGCCTCTCAGTGTGCTCCATTGAGAAATGAAAGGGTGGTATTTGGCCTTCTCTAAGATGCTTTAAGCCCTCAGAGCCTCTTTGACTTTGAATTGTAGAAAAGAGAGCTCAGAGAAAACTGGGGCTTGGGGAAGGGAGAGTTGATGAGTCAGTGGGGGAAGAGTATAGGTAGATTGTAGTGGTCCTTAGGATGTAGCCATTTGATTTGCATTGTCTCATGTGAAAGGAGCAGCTCTAGTCACTTTGAAGTTCTTGGATTTTCCCAGTGGAGGGACTGATTCTGTGCAGTCTCCTTTCCAGTTGGTTCCCATTTTAGCCAAGGGCATTTGTTAGCAGCTGTCATCTAGAGTGAGGGATGTAATAGCTGTGTTCTGTGTGGATGATGGAATCACAGCTTGTGAAGCCCCTTTCTCACCCGTGGACTGGCCACTGGGGAGGTGGTGTCGTGTGAGACCTTCCTGAACTGGTGGTTTTTTCCCCTCTCTATCAACAGATTTGCCAACATTACAACAAAGGAGATGGACCCCACGGCTCTTGTGCCTTTCAAAAGCAGTGCATCAAGCTCCATATCTGCCAGTATTTTTTACAGGGGGAATGCAAGTTTGGCACTAGCTGTAAGAGATCCCATGATATCTCTAATTCTGAGAATCTGGAAAAATTGGAGAAGTTGGGTATGAGCTCAGACCTGGTGAGCAGGCTGCCTACCATTTATAGAAATGCACATGACATCAAGAATAAGAGCTCTGCCTCCAGCAGAGTGCCTCCTCCTTTTGTCCCACAGGGGACTTCTGGTAAGGCTGGTGGGGAGGTAAGGCTGGTGGGGAGGTAAGGCTGGTGGGGAGTGGTAAGGCTGGTGGGGAGCACGGGAGGTCCTGGGCTGGGGGTTCCCGGATTCCAGCTAGCCATTACACGGAATGTGTGACTTTGGGCAAGTCTGGTGCTGCTTTTAGTAAAATGGAGTTGATGCTTTCCTAACAAGGCAGGGAGTGCAGGGGTGAGGATAAGTTGAAATTATAGACATGATCAAGCATCCCATCCTAGACAAATGTGAATCGGTATTGATGGTGACTGAATTCTGGATGGGCCTAGTCTGCACTGAAATGGGAGACTTGGCTTCTCCCCCTGTGCAGTCACCCCTATCTTCATCCCTACGAGAGCATGCTCTTCAGGGAAGAACTCAAAGTTAGGAATGCTGTGCTGCACAGCTGTGGGGAGTATCCCTTGTGTTGTATTCTGATTTTACAAAATGAGTGAAAGAAGCATACCTTAATTATGGCATTGGCCATATTCCTGACATCAGCAAGTAGAGTTTCTGAGCCATTGTAAATTTGCTTTGTTCCCTGCTCATCTCCAGCACCTAGACAGTGTCTGGCCCACAGTAGGTACTCTGACATTTGTTGAATGAATGAGTGTGCTAGGATACTTATTTTTTAAAAAAGACTGTCAGGTTTAGTGACAGGCAGGTTTTGAGCAGAGATTTTTATTTAATAAGCATTTCTTGAGTATCTCTTGTGGGGCAGATGAATAATGTGGTCTGTCAGGGAGATTATGATACACTGGCATTCGTTGGATTTCACAGTATCAGCCATTGGCTGGCTGTTATGTTACCCACTCTTTCATTCAGCACCTTTGTGTGCTTGCCACATGCTGGGCACTGTCTTGGGCGCTGGTTATTCCTTGGTGAAGCTGAGACATGCCTCCCCTCAGAGCAGAATCAAACCCTCTCAGTTAGCTGTAGTGGTGGCTACAGTTTTAATAGAGCACTTCCTAGAATGTCAGTTGCATGCCAGGACTACCTACAAACAAAGCACCACTCTAATTGTACCTGACTTTTATATTTAAAAGTTGTCTTTTGTATTTGTTTTTTCTTTACATTGTCTTCAATTATGTTTTGTTAATTTCTTTCAGTTGTAGGAAGCCTAGAAATAGACAGGTTTTGTATTAAATAGATCTTTAAGAGTATCTTACAGCCCTGAATACAGTTGGATTACAGCCTTGTCAGAAAGGGAGGAGGGATCCACTGCCAGTGATGTCAGCTGCAAGAGCAGTCACCATCGTGGGGAGAGAGGGAGATGACCTTCTGGGTCCCATAGACCTAGATTTCGAGTGAAGTATCTCAGGGGCTTATAAAGAGAAAAGGGAAGATGAATAACAAAATGACAGGTGACACTAAATAGGGATTGCAAATTAATTTTATGTGCTCATTTGGGGGTAGCTGGGTGAGGGTAAATGTCATAGGTAAAGACTCATTGGCATGGTGCTAGTAAAGGTAAAATAGAAAGTATTTATGTGCCCTTTTTATATTAAGATCCTGATAATACACCTGAAATTAATTAAAGGAGCTCCATTTTGAAATGTGGACTTTCTATTTATTACTCTTTTCTTGGTATTAGTACCCAATTCTGATAGTTCATTAATGAATGTTTGTTATATAGCCTCAAATCTAGTTTATAAAAAGTAGCCCTCTGTTTGCCCTCAGGGGTCATCACACCCTTAGGCATAGAAGGAATTGTCAGATGCCTCAACATGTAAGACAGTGGTTCTCCCCTTATTACAAAAGTGTCCCGAGCCCCACCCCTGGAGGTTCTGATTCAGTCAGTCTGGGGTGAAGTCAGTCTAGGGCAGAATCAGGCACTTGTGTTTTTAAATGGGTCTCCTAGTGAATTGGGTGGACAGCAAGAGTTGAGAAAGGAGTCCCTTCATGGAGTCCTGGATCTGGCAAGCAGCCGTGTGGCATCAGGCTGGCAGCCTGTCACTAGAGGATCCACCTGTGCAGGAGCACTTTCATCCCAAACACGATAGGGCTTTGTGAGCTTGCCTTGTCCACTTTTGTGCAGAGAACTGAATGAATCCTCTTTGACTCTCTTTTGTACCCCATATCAGAAGGTGACATATCTTTGTGGTGTTTCTTTGCAGAAAGAAAAGACAGTCCAGGTTCTGTGTCCCCAAACACTCTTAGCCAGGAGGAGAGTGATCAGATCTGTTTGTACCATATCCGGAAAAGTTGTAGCTTTCAAGGTAAGTTGGAGGAGGTTCCTTCATCCCACTTGTGGGAGGGGTAACTGCTTGTCATTCCCAGAGCTGTGCTCTGAAGTCACCCCCTACCAAACCGCTACTCCATCCGGAGAGGATCAGGGCTTGGCACTTTGGCCAAACCAATTCTGAAGGTATTTTGTTGGGGAGTTGAAGATGGTAGCAATTCTTTGAGTTTTCAGAAATTAAATGTGGATCATTTTTGGGAACATAACTGGTTCATGCACCAAATGAGTGTCAAGTATTGAGCTTTGGTCAGCTTAGCATGAGGTCACAGACCTGCACAGGACAGGGAACTGCTCAGCCTAATGGGAACAAAGATAAGGGTGATGATAGGCTGAGAGCTCCCTTAGAAACTGGAAAGGACCTCACTGCGAAGGAAACACTTGTGTTAGCTCTTGGAGGATGAGTAGTTGTTTAAATTGGGGGTTTCTTCTGTATTGATCCAGTGAACAATCCAGTGATCTCTCTTTTATCAGAAGCAGCAATTCTGGTGTGCATGTGTGTGTCTGTATTTTCACTAAACCTTTGTTTTCTTCTTAAGTGCTGTCCTGGGCTTTGACTGAAGGAAGGTTTGTTCTCAAATTTGGTGACTCCCCTTGACAATCACCAAACTTCTTGTTTCATTTTCAGTTTTTAAAAATTACCCAAGCAATTAATGAATACTTTCACTCTGTAAAACAGTTCAGTAATACAGAGTGAAGCAAGAAGTCCTCCATCGTCTTTGCCCAAAGGTAAACACTTCCCGTGTGGTTGTGATATTTGTTTTACATATTTTTAAACAGATGGGAGCATGTGATAATGTTATTATTCAACCTCATCTTAACATTGTATCTTGGAGATTTTTTTTCCATGTCAGTATGTGAAAGTCCACCTCATTTTAAAAACAAGTGTGTAGTAGTTGATTATAATGATGTTCCATTGAGCATTCAAGTACATATATGTGAGTATTTCCATAGATAGATTCTGGGGAATGGAATGATAGGTCAAAGAATATGAGCTATATATATATATACACATATATATGTGTATTCTGAAAGCAATATTACTGAGCTGTAGTTTACACAAGATAAAGTGTACCATTTTAAATGTATACTGAGTTTTGATGAGTATATATGCTCATGTAATCATCTCTACCATCAAGATATGGAACCGCCTCCAAAAACATTGTTTATGCTCCTTTATAATTAATCCTCACCCCCTAGTTCATTAGGGAAATCCCTGATCTACTTTTTGTCACTATAGATTAGATTTGCCTTTTCTAGAATTTCACATAAATGGAATCATACAGTGTATTATCTTGTGCCTGGCTTTTCTCATCAGCATGTTTTTGAGATTCAGTCATGCTGGCATATCGATAATTTGTTTCTTTTTATTGTGCGGTAGTATTCCATTGCATGATTGACTGCAATTTGTTTATCCGTTCATATGTTGATGAACATTTGAGCTGTTGCCAGTTTTTGGCTTTTACAAATACAACTTCTGTAAATATTTATGTATAAGTTTTCATGTGGATATATGTTTCCATTTCTCTTGGGTAAAAGACTTAGACATAGTTACTGGGTTATGTCATGTGATTGACTTTGTAAGAAACTGCCAAACTGTCTCCTAAAATAGATAATAATATTTTATGTCCCCATCAGCAACATGTGAGAGTTTCAGTTGTTGTATATTTTTGCTAAATATACAATATTTAGCAAAATATTGTCTTGGCATTGTCTTTTAAATTTTAGCTATTCTAATCAGTGAGTGATGATGTCTCGTGGTTTTAATTTGCATTTCCCTGATGATTAATGATGTTTAACTTTTATTCACATGTACTTTTGGGGCATTTGTATATTTTCTGTGAAGTATCTACTCAAATCTTTTGCCTATTTTTTATATAACAGCTTTACACACACACACACACACACACACACACACACACACACAAGGAATCTTCAGAAAGTTCATGGAAAATGCATATTATGAAAAAATTATGCATGGAGTTGAAAAGTTTTGCACCAAAATAAATTCATACTAACTTGTGATAACATATCTTCGTGCCTTGAGGCACTAAGAAGGATAAGACATCAATTTGGAAAGAGCCCCTATCAAAGCAACATGAATTTTGCTGCAGCTGAAGCAAGAACAAATATCAAATTTATGGTGACTCTTGGGTGGCAGAATGACAAAATAATTGATGCTTTACAAAAAAGTTTATGAGGACAATGTCCCAAAGAAATCAGTTTATAAATGAGTAAGTCATTTTAAGAAGGGATGAGAGAATGTTAAAGATGGAGCTATCCATATCAATTTGTGGGGAAAAAATTAATGTTGTTTGTTCCTTAATTGAAGACCAGTGATTAACAGCACAAACAGTAACTGACACCAGACATCTTGATTAGTTCAGTTTATACTGTCTGCCAGAAAAATTAAAAATTAAATTTGAGTAAACTTTCCACTCTATGGGTGCCAAAACCATTCTGCCTGGATCAGCTGCAAAGAGCAGAACTTTGAATGGAAATTTTAAACAAGTGGGATCAAGATCCTGAAGCATTTCTCTGAAGAGTTGTAACAGGAGATGGAACATGGCTTTACCAGTAGGATCCTGAAGACAAAGCAATGGCTCCTAAAAGGAGGAAGTGGCCCAGTCACAGCAGAAGTGATCAGGAGCAGAAGTCACAGCAACAGTTTTTTGAGATGCTCAAGACATTTTGCTTGTTGGCTTTCTAGAGGGCCAAAGAGCAATAACATCTGCTTATTATGAGAGTGTTTTGAGAAAGCCAAAACTTTAGCAGAAAAATGCCCAGAAAGCTTCGCCAGAGGGTCCTTCACCACCACTGTTCATTCCTCATCAATCAAGGCTGCTGCTCGTTCCTCGTCAATCAAGGGCAATTTTGCAAGAGTTTCAATGGGAAATCTGTAGGCATCCACCTTACAGTCCTGATTTGGCTCTTTCTGACTTATTTTTGTTTTCTAATCTAAAAAATCTTTAGGCCGGTCATGGTGGCTCATGCCTGTAATCTCAGCACTTTGAGAGGCCGAGGCAGGTGGATCACTTGAGGCCAGGAGTTTGAGACCTGCCTGGCCAACATGGTGAAACCCTGTCTCTACTAAAAATACAAAAATTAGCCGGGTATGGTGGCACATACCTGTAATCCCAGCTACTTGGGAGGATGAGGCAGGAAAGTCACTTGAACCCGGGAGGTGGAGGTTGCAGTGAGCCGAGACCATGCCACTGCACTCCAGCCTGGGCAACAGAGTGAAACTCTGTCTAAAAAAAAAAAAAAAAAAGAAAAAAATCTTTAAAGGGCACCCATTTTTCTTCAGTTAATAATGTAAAAAGAAGACTGGATTGACATGGTTAAATTCCTAGGACCCGCAGTTCTTTCTGGGTGGACTAAATGGCTGGTATCGTCTTTTACAAAAGTGTCCTGAACTTGATGGAGCTTATATTGAGAAATAAAGTTTATATTTTTTATCTTTTAGTTCTGTTTTCCATGAACTTTTTGAAGTCCACTTATATATGTAATATTAACACAGAATTGGGCAGCCATCATCATAGGCAATATGAAAACATTTTCAACACCTCCAAAGTAACCCCGTCTTCATTAGCAGTCAGCCACCATTCTTCCCTCACCTCAGCTCCTGATGACTACAGATGAAGGTTCCATCTCTATAGATTTGCTTGAATATTTCATATAAATGGAATCATACAGTATTGGTCTTTTGTGACTGTTATACCCATTTTTATTGGGTTATTTGATCTCTTATTATTGAGCTGTGTTTTGTATGTGATGTATACTGAAGATATATCCTTCCAGTCTTTCATGTTTATTTCCTTTATGGTGTATTTTGAAGAACAGATATTTTAATAGTGATGTCCAGATAATATTTTTTTCTTTTATAGTTTTTTTTTGTATCCTAAAAATATTTGCCTATTCTAAGCCTACAAAATGTTTTCTCTTATGGTGTTTTCCTAGAAGTTTCAGGGGCTAGGCATTTAGGTTGAAGTCTAGCTGTGAACACTTGTTCTCTTAACTCTGATCATTCTCTCCGTAGGTATCGCTGCTTCTGTGTGAGTTGCTGCCTCTCTTCGAATTGTTTTCCCTCATGTGTTGAGTGATTCTTGGTTGTCTGTCACGTTGGTGCTTGAGAATCCTGTATACCTGTTGGTTGATTTCCATGGGGCTGATTTGGATTCCAGGCCCTCATTCTAGTGATGGTGGGGAAGAGGCAGAAGGTCCTGCTTGGTGAGGTGGGTGGCTGGCATGTAGCCTAGGACTGGGACGGGGGCTTTGGTGGTCATCTCATTTGCTTTTCTCTCGCTCTAACCCTTATATTCACACTTAGTTTAACTAGGAAGTGCACAGCAAGCTTCCTTCACACAAGCAAGTTAGGGGAAGGGAGTGCCTCTGCCAGGGGCTCCCTTGTTGTCACTGGGATTGGCCTGGGTATCTTTCTTGCTCCTGGCTTCATCTGACTGTGAATCTGTGATGACCCCAGATCTTTTCTACTTCTGCGGTATGTTCTGCACATTTTGTCTGCATTTTTCTCTCTCCTTTTTATATCTATTTGATTCTCATTGCTCCATAGTTTTAGCAATTCTTGAATAATTCTGGTCTTTTGATGGTATTTTTTATTGTTTTCCAGTGCTTTTGGATTTATTCTTCTCTCTGGCCTGTTATTTCAAGGACTATAGGGAGGAAGGGCTGGGGTAGATGTGGTGTTTTGTCTGCCAAATTGATTTGATTTCTGTGACTCACCTCCTAGAAAGCCCCTGGAATGCCAAAGTGAGGTAGGGAACATTAGAAGGAAGGAAAATAAGTTGAGAAAGGGGACAGGAAGACCAGGACAAGGGAAAGGACCTTATGTCTCTACCGCTGTGCTGGGACTAGGCTCTCACCAGCTGCTGTGGCTGCAGTGGCTTACGTGGTGCCTCCTGTCCTGGGTACCTTCCAGCTGTGAACAGTGTGGTCTATAGCTCAGCTTTGATTCAGAACGGAAGCCTCAGGCCTGCTGTTTGATTATAGTGCCTTCCCCTGGCTGTCCTTCTCGAGGAAGCATCAGCCTGGAGGGCCCTATGGAGTGTACCTTCCCCAGGATGTGCCTGCTTGCAGGGAGAGCCTGTCTCAGGCTGTCCATAGTACACCTGTGCCTGGGGTTTGTAGGTATAGCATTTGAATACTGGGATGCCCTGGGGTGGCCTTCTGCTCTCATCCCTGATCATTTCCTCTAATGCCTTTCAGGGAGGGAACAGGAACTCTGGTTGGTCGTGACCTTGGACCATAGCTATTTGTCTTCTCTGGCCCAGCCCTTTAATTATCTGTTGTGTACACACCTGCTTGAGAGAGTTCAAGAGGTTCCTGACCTAGTGAGCTGTCCATGTTCAAACTGGACAAGTTAGGAGATCTTCAGTCCCTGGTGTGGCTGTTTTCAGCCTTGTTGAACTTAGAGGAGTTTCCTTGCTTGGGTGTCCCCGCCTTGTTCCCTCAGTCCTCGGCCTGGCACTCTCTTCTGCCCTGTCTTCTCAGCCCCATACCTGGTCACACAATCCCAGGCACCCTCCCACTCTCTTCCATGGGACTTCCCCCACCATGGTGCTTTTGCAGAGCCAGGGAAAGAAGTGGCATTGAGATGTGCCTGAAAAAATGCACACGATTTTAGAAAATTTTAATTTTTTTCAAGTATCAAATTAGCTAGTTTCATTATTATTTTGAAATATGAATTAAAAATGTACAAAGGACACTCAGTAAGAAATAAGTCCCCCTCACACCAGTTTTCTTCAGAACTCAAGTCCCCTCCAAGAAACAGCTGTAATTATCCATTCCTTGAATATCCTCCCATCGAGGCTTTATACATGTACAAGGGTATGTGTCTGTTCAGTTTCCTTCTTATACAGGCACACTAGCATGGCTTTCTACCTTTTTCACTTAATTAGATGTGTAATTTTTGGAATATATTATATCTTCTTGTGGTTCAAAGTTCAAAACATGTCAAAATGACAGAAGTCTTTGCTCATAACTTTGTCTCCAGCTACCAGGTTCCCTCTGCAAGAAATAATATGTGCATATGTGTGTGTTTAGTTAGAATATCTCTAAGCTTATTTTTTTTTCTATTTTTTACCCAAATAGAGGCATTCTGCACCTTGTTCTCTATCTTTCTGCCTTAGAGCAAATATCTCGGAGGTAGCTAGCTGCATGTCACAGTGCAAAGAGCTTCTCATTCTTTTTCTCTCCTTTCTCCCTGTCCTCTCCTGACACTTCTCTGTGTGGATGTAGCAGAACCTCACATGGGCTGTTGACAGGTAGGGAGAGGGTGTGGGTGGCGTTCCCAGTGGTGGCAGGCACCAGCAAAGACAGGGCAGGCAGTGTGTGCTTGGAGTGATGAGAGAAGTGAGGATCTGGCTGCCCAGGAGGAACATGAGGTTGGTGAGGGGAGCAGCCTACTGGAACCCATAGGTCTGGGCCATTGTGTGGATGTTGGTGGGAGTGTGTCAGGGAAGGAGTGAGCATGTTGTTAGCCAGAAGAGATCCAAGGAGCCTATAACCATGCTGCTGACCTGCCTTCAGTTGGACGTGTTGGGTTGGGATGGATTTCTGGTAGAGATGAATCTGGCTCTGTCTTTGATGTGATCTCTGCCCATCCACCTGCCACATGGAGAGTGATATTGAGGAGTCAGACTGCCCCCTGCAGTGATGAGACCTTTGACCTTCTCATGATCAGTTTCTTACTCTCATTAAATAAAATTCATAGATGATATAAACTATCAACATACGTATTTCTAAAAAATTGCCAGGTGTGGTGGCTCACACTTGTAATGCCAGCACTTTGGGAGGCCAGGATGGGTGGATCACTTGAGGCCAGAAGTTCGAGACTAGTCTGGCCAACGTGGTGAAACCTTGTCTCTACAAAAAATACAAAAATTAGCTGTGTGGTGGCACACACCTGTAATCCCAGCTACTGAGGAGGCTGAGATGGGAGGATCACCTGAGCCTGGGAGGTTGAGGCTGCAGTGAGCCGTGATTGTGCCACTACACCCCAGCCTGGGTGACACAGTGAGACCCTGTCTCAAAAAAAAAAAAGTAAGGTCCTGTTAAAAAGTGAGACATAAGGAATATGTATATCTTAGTCCATTTTGTTGCTTATAACAGAATGCCTGAAACTGGATAATTTATAAAGAAAAGGAATTTATGTCTTACTTACCTTTATGGAGGCTGAGAAGTCCAGGGTCAAGGGCCTGCATCTGATGAGGGCCTTTGAGCTGGTGGGGACTGCAGAGTCCTGAGGTGCTGCAGGGCATCACATGGCAAGGGGGCTGACCATGCTAGCTCAGGTCTCGCTTCCTCTTCTAAAGCCACCAGTTCCACTCCCATGATAATCCATACACCCATTAATCCATTCATCTATGACCCAGTCACCTCTTAAAGGCCTTACCGCTCAATACTATCACTTTGGCGATTAAGTTGTAACAAGAGTTTTAAAAGGGACAGACATTTAAATCATAGCAATGTATATAATAAAATACAAAAAGTGTTTCCATATCTAAATGCTCAGGCATGCCTGCACTGAAAAAACAGACTCCACCACACATTTCAGAATGTTCCCAGGTCAGCGGGCAGAACCATCCCTGTTGACAACCACAAGGCTAGGGTGTGCTGCGGATTGCCAAGCTATCTTACTCCTTTATGTTTTTATTTCAGATAAGTGCCATAGAGTTCATTTCCATTTGCCGTATCGATGGCAATTCTTGGATAGAGGCAAATGGAAGGATTTGAACAACATGGAACTTATTGAAGAGGCATATTGCAATCCCAAAATAGAAAGGTAGGAAATATGTCCCTTGTCTCTGCTTTGTGCCTGGGCTTCTGTGTGTGGTGAAGGAAGTTTAGCTTAAACAGCAGTGTTTAGTTTTGATACCCTGCGTGCGCGTGTGTGCGCACGCACGCACACACACACACACACACACACACACCCACTGTAAGCAGCCTAGTCTGGAGGTAGAAGGTGGGCTGGGATCGAAAGTCAGCGTTCATACTGGCAGTTTGGTGGCTTTGTTCTCCCACCTCCATCTCCTTTCAGACCAGGAGCAATGGGGAAAGGAGAAAATGGTACCAATACCAAGTATTAAGTTCTCAGTTGTTTGGTGCTGGGATTGATCATGTACATCTATACTCATTATTACAGAAAAGCGAGAGGTGATCATTTCTATTTGTGAAATTTTAGCCTTTGGCCTATACAGCCATACCGCTGAATTGCTGTTTATGGTTTAACTAACTTTTTTTTCCCTCAAGCATGTCCTAGTATTTTCCCTTAGTCAATTCAGAGTAAATAGGGAATTCCCGGATAGCCTTCTTTTCTAATACTTAACATATTTTTCAATGAACTTGCTGAAATATGTTGCCAAGAAGAGAATTTGAGCCTACTTTTTGAGTGTATAAAATAAATTTGCACTTAGAGTGCAATTATATGCAAATTGCTATTGGTAAAGTATGTGAAACCAATTACTCCTGTTAGGAGGATTAAATGGCTCACATACCACCCCAATCTTTGTTTTTGAGGCAAAATTTACACCCAGCGAAGAGCCTAGATATTAAGCGTACAGCTCAGTGAGTTTTGACAAATGCATACACTTGTGTAGCCAGCATTCTGATTGAGATACAGATCATTTTCCTCACCCCATCTCCTTCCAGTCAGTGCCTACTCCCATCGTTCACCACCGTTCTGACCTCTATCACCATAGATCTCTGTCTTGCCTGTTCTCAAACCTCATATAAATAGAACCGCGCGGTATGTACTGTTGTGTCTGGCCTCTTCCACTCAAACTCTTCACCCTCCAAAAGGGCAAACTACAAGGTCAGACACTTCCCGGCAGAGGAAGCACAAATGGCCAATAACATGTGGATCTGGATTTATTTCTGCCACTCATTAAAATTGTCACTGTGACCCACTTTTTGTATATTTCTTTTCTCTTTTTGATCTTCTCGTAGATTTTTTTCCTCATTTGATTTTTTCCCTTTACTAGTTTGGACATTATATACTGAATTTTTATTTTTTCAGTGGCTGCTCTGGAAATCTAAACAGACTCTTTATCTTAACAGACTTTTAACTGAACTTAAGCCAATCAATGCCTTTTGTCATTCTGTCAAACAGTGAAAGAACCTTGGACACTTGAATTCTGACTAGTTTCATTCAAACTTACTTACTAATTATATAAATTTGGCCAGATTACTTAATTTCATTTTACCCCAATTTTACTATATGTTAAGTAGACAAAATCATAGTTTCTACGTCATAAGGTTATTTTGAGAATTAAATGAGTTAATATGCATAAAACACTCAGTACAGTGCCAGGCACATAAGATGTGGGTCGAGTGCAGCAGCTCATACCTGTTATCCCAGTGCTTTGGGAGGCTGAAGTGGGAGGATTGCTAGAGGCTAGGAATACACAACCAGCCTGGGCAACATAAAGAGACCTTGTCTCTACAAAAATTTTTTAAAAAAATTATCTCAGCATGGTGGCGCATGCCTGTAGTCCCAGCTACTTAGGAAGCTGCAGAGGGAGCACCATTTGAGCCCAGGAGTTTGAGGCTGCAGTGAGCTATGATTGCATCACTACACTCCAGTCTGGGTGACAGAGCTAGATCTTGTCTCTGTTTAAAAAAAAAAAAAGATACACTGTGTGTACTGCTGCTATAATATTTTTAATCCTAGAAGTTAGAAATTTGTATTGTTTTAGGCAGTCAGTATTTGTTTAAGCTTACACAATTATCATTTTGTTTCTTACTCACCATTCCTTTGCTCACACTTCTCCTTGTTTATCATTTTCCTTCTTTAAGTTCTTCTGTGGGAGGTTGCTTTAGTGAGAGTCTGGAGGTAATTGTGTATTTTGTTAGTCTGAAAGGGTTTTTATTCCCTTCTCGTTCTTGAAAGATAGTTTTACTGGGTATTTTCCCTCAGCTCTTCAAAGACTATGTCATTGTTGTCTGGATTCCATTGCTTCTACTTAGAAGTTAGCTGTCAACCTAAATCGAGGTGGTATTAGTTCACTTCTTAGGGCTGCTGTAACACATTACCATGAACTTGATGGCTTCAAACAACAGAAATTTCTTTTCTCAGTTCTGGAGGCTAGAAGTCCAAACTGAAGTTGTTAGCAGGGCCTTGCTCTGTCTGCAGGCTTTACAGGAGGATCCTTTCTTGCCTCCTCCAGGATTCTGATGCTTAGAAATCCTTGGCATGCCTTGGCTTGTAGACGCATCACTCCAATCTCAGCTTCCATTGTCACAGGCATTTCCCCATGTGTCTGTGTTCAAATTTCCTCATCTTAAAAGGACATCAGTTTTGGATTAGGGCCCACCCGAATCCAATATGACCTCATCTTGATTATTATTATTTTTTGTTGTTGTTTTGTTTGTTTTTTTTTTTTTGAGACGGAGTCTTGCTCTGTCGCCCAGGCTGGAGTGCAGTGGCACAATCTCGGCTCACTGCAAGCTCCGCCTTCCGGGTTCATGCCATTCTCCTGCCTCAGCCTCTCCGAGTAGCTGGGACTACAGGCGCCCGCCACCACGCCCGGCTAATTTTTTTTTTTTTAGTAGAGACGGGGTTTCACCGTGGTCTTGATCTCCTGACCTCGTGATCCACCTGCCTCGGCCTCCTGAAGTGCTGGGATTACAAGCGTGAGCCACCGCACCCAGCCGACCTCATCTTGATTATATCTGCAAAGACCCTATTTCCAAATAAGATCACATTCACAGGTACCAGGGATTAGACCTTCAACATATCTTCTTGGGGACACAATTCAATCAAGTATAGTAGATAGTCTGTTTTTTCTCTCTGCCTGCTTTTAATATCTTGTCATTCTTTGGTGCTGTGCAGTTTCACTAAGGTCTGTGTGTGGATTTAAAAATTTTATGCTACTCGTATTTTGCTGTGCTTTCTGATTTCCTCAGCCATGATCTCCTTAAGTATTCCTTCTCGGGAATTCTCATTAGATATATGGTGAAGTCTTCTTTCTCACTTTATCTTTTATGTCTTCTAACTTCTCTTTTATTCTCTTTCTAAACTCTGCCACATTTCTTTCTCTCAGGCTCTTAGCTCATTAGTTCAGCCTCTTCTGAGATGCAGTGTGTCTCATTGAAGTATGATTTTTAAATTTCAGTTAATTTACTTATGTTTTAAAGTTCTAAGGCCGGGAGCAGTGGCTCACGTGTGTAATCCCAGCACTTTGGGAGGCTGAGGAGGGCAGATGGCTTGAGGCCAGGAGTTCAAGACCAGCCTGGCCAACATGGTGAAACTCTGTCTGCACAAAAAAATACAAAAATTAGCTGGGCATGGTGGTGCATGCCTGTAATCCCAGCTACTCCTCGGGAGGGTGAGACAGGAGAATTGCTTGAATCCGGGAGGTGGAGATCATGATGAGCTGAGATGATGCCACTGCACTCCAGCCTGGGTGACAGGGTGAGACTCTGTCTCAAAAAATAAAAAATAAAAAAAAAATCGTAAAAAAGGAAAAGAAAAAAAGTTTTGGAGGGAGTGGAGGAGAAAGAAAAGAATAATGAATAGTAAAAGTTCTGTTTTTTTCCTTAAATTTACCCAGTCAATTTTTATAGTGTCTTGATTCTTACTCATACTTTTGATGCTCAATTCCTTTTTAAAAAACATATCACGTATATCTGCATCTGAGAATACCAATGTTTGTAGTTCAAGGTGGTCTGATTTTGTTTTTGTTAAGTTTTGCTCATAGTGTCTTTGTTTCCACGTTTTGTGATCGATTTTGAGCTCATGTTTGATGGAAATGTCTTTGGAAATTCTTTTTTTTTTTTTGAGATGGAGTCTCACTCTGTCGCCCAGGCTGGAGCGCAGTGGTGTGGTCTCGGCTCACTGCAAGCATTCTCCTGCCTCAGCCTCCTGAGTAGCTGGGACTACAGGTGCCCGCCACCGCTCCCAGCTAATTTTTTGTATTTTTAGTAGAGACGGGGTTTCACCGTGTTAGCCAGGATGGTCTCAATCTCCTGACCTCGTGATCCACCTGCCTTGGCCTCCCAAAGTGCTAGGATTATAGGCGTGAGCCACCGCACCCGGCCTGGAAATTCTTTTGAGGCCTGAGTTGAAGGTGAAGCTCTCCAGAGGGGATTTGTGTTTGCTTCTCTGAGAACTGCTACCCCGGGTCTTCTTTGCAGCTAATTCTCCCAAAATGTGAATCAGCCTAAAACTTCTGTGAGGCTTGAGTGGTTTATGAGTTCTCAGAGGAATTTTTTCCTCCATTATCCAGAACCAACATTAATACAGGCAGGTTTCCTTGCCAGATGTCTTTGCAAGGCAAGTCCCCTCTTCAGTCCCCCTTTACTAAGGTGGGTCATCTTTTAGGGTCCTGGTTTTATGCAGAGGTATCTCTTTTGAGATTCAGCCTCCTGCCTTACTCAGACGCTACATTTGTTTCCTGCTTCCCCTTTGTGGCCAAAGCCCAGGCTCTCTGTTGTTACTCATCGACACTGCCCTGGGATAGCTGCTGGCTCTCGCCCTCCTCTCCGCTCTCCAGTTTCGTACCTTCCTTTGGTCTTTAGGCAGTACTGCGTTTAGAAAGGGAGCGCGTCCTGGTGGCTCAGGTGCAGGCTGTGCAGCCCACCTGCCCACCTGAAAGCCCAGCTCGCCCGCTGACTA
The DNA here is from genome assembly GCF_006542625.1 of Nomascus leucogenys. Lineage (NCBI taxonomy): Eukaryota > Metazoa > Chordata > Mammalia > Primates > Hylobatidae > Nomascus > Nomascus leucogenys. The sequence continues at coordinate 89,055,124 of NC_044393.1, read as the reverse complement.
GCTGTTTGATCTTGAACAGGTTTCTTCACCTTCCTGAGCTTCTGTTTTCCCGTCTGTGAAATGGAGATAATAGTCTTAACCTCATAGGGTTGTGAAAATGTCATCGCCTAATACATATAAAGTGCTTAATGCAGGGTCTGGCTCACACAGTAAACACTCAGTATATGTTAACTATTGTTATTTTGGCTTCTAAGGACTTCCCTTTCTTGCCAGCTCAGCAGTGCATTTTAAAAAAGAATGTTTTCACCAGCATCTTCGGCATTTTGTCCTGAGAGGAATTTTCATCATAACTAGTCTCCCACATTATCTTGATTTTGATATTTTTATACCTCAAAACTGATCTGAAAAAGCAGTTTCCTCTACCTCTGGAAACTTTTTCTAAAATGTGCATGCCACATTTACTATTCGCATCTCCCAGCTGTATGTTCTCAAGCTGGGGGACCTGTGTCTGCTTGGCTGGTGGGATTTTCAGTCTGCTGCTATTTTTCTTTTGTAGGATCCTGTGCTCTGAGTCAGCCAGTACCTTTCACTCTGATTGTCTGAACTTTAACGCCATGACTTACGGTGCTACCCAGGCTCGCCGCCTCTCCACGGCCTCCTCTGTCACCAAACCTCCACACTTCATCCTCACCACTGACTGGATTTGGTACTGGAGTGATGAGTTTGGTTCTTGGCAGGAATATGGAAGACAGGTAAGTGTGATGGAAAGAGGGTGAGTGTTTTGTCCTGAGGATCTGTAAGAGAGGAGCCAAATAAGAGCCCCCATATTGTTGCCAGGGGCATCCTTGAGAGAGCTGAGGATCCCCAGGTGCCAGTGTGGCTCACTTGCTTTGGGAGAATTATGGCAAAACTAGATAAGTTGGAATTTATTTGTATGAGCTTTCGTCTTCGAAGAGCTTCCATCTGTTGGCTCATGAGAACTGAATGACAAATTTGTAGTGAGATCAAGTTTCTTCATTGGTTTTATTAAATGGGATAGAAAGATGTTTCTCTTGTTGAACAGGTAACTTAACCCCAGAGCTGGTGCCTATGTGTGCAAGTGTGTTTGTGTAGCTGTGGTATAGAGGTAAAGGCTTTTCAAACCGGTTGTCTGCCATTTCTGCAACTTTACAGAAGGTAGGCAAATTAAAGAAAATTGATTTATATCATGTATAGGTTTGGAATCCAAGCCAAATAACAAAAAATAGCTGCTGTCAATTATTTGCAGGTGTTTGTGGATGGGTCTGACTAAAGGGAGTCCCCTGGTCACTTACAGAAATACAAGTTTAGGCCGGGCATGGTGGCTGATGCCTATAATCCCAGCACTTTGGGAGGCCGAGGCGGGCAGATCACTTGAGGTCAGGAGTTCAAGACCAGCCTGGCCAACATGGTGAAACCGCATCTCTACTAAAAATACAAAAATTGGCCAGGTGTGGTGGCGTACGCCTGTGGTCCCAGCTACTTGGGAGACTGAGGTATGAATGAGAATCACTTGAACCCGGGAGGCAGAGGTTGCAGTGAGCAGAGATCACACACTGTACTCCAGCCTGGGCGAAAGAGTGAGATTCCGTCTCAAGAGAAGTACAAGTTTAGGGAAGGCACCATTGATAAAGAACCCACCCTCCAAAATGAAAATCGATAGGTATTTTATACTCTTCTGGGTTTTAAGAGGCTATATTGAAGCTTTAGTTTTTTATTCTTAACTGTACTCAGAATGCCCCTTTCCTCTGGTGACGCTCTAATGTAAGCTCCATGAGGGCAGGGACTTTTGTCTTTCTTTTGCCCCATCGTATCCCATGTGTGGAATGATGCATAGCCGGTCCTCAGGAAATAGACATTGGCTGATGGAAGGAGGAGGGTGTTACTGACAGTGTCTGTTGGTCAGCTGGAGATGGTCACTCTCAGCGATGGCCTTGCTGCCTCGCACTACTTCCTTTCCCCTCTGCTCACCTGCTCCCCTCTTGCCAGCACCAGCCTCTCCTTGCTTGCTGCTCTGCCCTGCCTGCCTTTCCCACCTGTCTCCCTCCCCTGGTGGGTGACCTGGGACTCTCTCTGACCTGCCCTGTGGGACTCATCCAGATAAGCTCTCTGGGTTTGGTCAGGAGCATGAGGGGAAGAGGCTGTGGCGTGACATGGAGGAGGGGGAGAGGATGACTGCCCAATCATGCTCTGGGAATCCCGGCTTTCCTTGAGATGGAGGGACAGATGGCAGGCGCAACACACTTAGCAGATGTGACCATCACGTTCATTTTGTTTGGGGATCTGTCTGGCTTCTTGGGGGAGACCGCTGGTTGCTGAATGAGATGACACAGGGCTCTGGGCAACCCATGCAAAAGTAGGGTTCCCCGGTGGTGTCTCATCACAGCTCTGGTTGTTTTGGCCGTTCTCTAGTCAGCCAACACCTGGAGCGTGCCCCTTTCTCTCCTGTGCTCCTCCTTTGTGGCAGTGCAGAAACTCATGGCGAGCAGTTTGAGAATGTCTGGGGACGAACTGCTTGTGGATGTTATTGATATGCCACGTGCTAGTGGGGGCGTAGAAACACGTGTAGGCTTGGTGGCTTCAGGCTGGACAGCCTAGGATGATCTGGTTTTTCTTGTCCTCCCTTTCCTACACGTTTCTGGTGTAACCCCACATTTAGGTTTCTTTTTTAGTTTTCTGCTAATTGCCACTTCAAAACAGTTTTCTCTTGATTCCCAGAAAAGCTAAGTTTTTTCTGTCGGAGCTCAAGAAGTACTCCAACATTTCATGTCAAAATCAGACACCTGCTGGTCCTGCCACAGGACATGTGGGAATCTGTCATTCCTTCCACATCTCACTGGTGCCTCCAGGTGCTAAACCGAGACCTTTCTCAGCTTAACACATAATATGGCTGCCATTGTTGGTTTCTCCTTCCAAACCTCCCACGGAGGGCAAAAAAACTCTTTGTTTTTTGCTTTCTGCTCATCCACCTGCATCTTCCCTCCCTCTATGACCACCCATCTGCAGGGATTTTGACTGGAGCCCTGGGGTCGGGGCAGGACGCCTGCATCTGACTGCTGCTTCTCCTCTCTGTTTCCCTGACTCAGAGGAAACACAGCTTCATTTCCTCAGGCCCAAAGGGGAGGGATTGTTTTCTTTTCCTTTCCTCTTGTTGTCAGAAAGGGATTTTTATGCCACATCCTCTTCCTCCCAGACTCTAGTCTAATGGCTTGGTTTTGAAGGAGGACAGACTTCAGAGAGAGAAACTTAGGCGCCACTATGAGACTGTAAACTAGGAGGCTGCTTTACAAACCGTTATACCTCTTACAGCCGCCCCTCATGGTCCTCATGGTGCCAACTCATGTCATCCCTTGGGCTTGGGCCTTGGCTCAGGCGTCTTTTTCTTCCAAGAAACCTTTGCTGGGTCTCACCCTTCCTTGGTCATTCTTAGTTACCCCTCTCAGCATCTAGAGCACCCGTGAGACCTGTGTGGGTCCTTGTGCTTGAGGCTTTGAAATGTCTGGGTACTTTTTTTTCCCCTTCTCCATTGCTGGACTCAGTTGCACAGAGGCATGGGTGACTCTTGTCTTGTCTCACTTTTGTTCTGTTAGTAACACCTAAAGCTTGTGACCCAGGAGAACTAGGATGGTAGCGTAGTGGGAGCAGGAAAATTGACAGGGACAGAAGGAGTTAGTTGGTTATAGGTTCAATAACTTTAATTTTAGTTGTCAGTGTAATGTCAAATTTAATAAGAACAGGGATGATAATAGTAACATTTATTGAGTATGTTTTGTTCTGGGCACTGTACTAAGTGCTCCACATGCCTTATTTAAATGATTTCTCCAGCCCTGTGAGGACAATATAGTCCTGTTGTATAAAGGGATGAATATGGCCTAAGTACTATTATTCATGTTATAAGCTTGAGATAACAGAGGCTCAGGGAGGTTGAGATAACTTGCCAAAGTTACAGAGCCAGCAGGTTTGGGAGCCAGAATTCAAACTCACTCCAGCCGAAGCTATGAGATTTCCTGTAGGTAACTGTGGAAGGATAGGGATTGAAATGGATAATTTAAAAAAGAGATGAATGCTCCTAGGGACGAGAAAAAGAAAACCGCAAGGAAGAGGACCGAGCTCTGATTAAAGGATGGTTGCAACGTGAATAGACGGGTAAGAGCAGCCTGGCTTGGGCTGCCCAGTCAAGCAGCACTTGAGAAGTCGCTGTTGCTGTTCTGCCGGCATTTGAGTGGCTGCTGCGTCCTCTGTCCTAGGTGACTTGAGTGCCCTTCTCTCCGTTGCTCCCATCCCTGTCTTCCTGCTCAGCAGGACCCATATTTACTGCATTGTGTTTGCTAGGGCAGCGTCAGGAGAGAGTCATGTTGCCTCTGTTCTGTGCCTCCCTCTCCTGCCATACCATGCTCCCTGGCCTCCCTCTTCCCCACCACAGGACTGTCCACCAGGAGCATCTCTGAAATGTGGCGTGGGTGCCACCAGCGTCTTTCCTCATCACGCAGTTTCTTGCCTTCATAAAGTGTCTGGCTTTCCATCGCAGGGCACGACGCACCCTGTGACCACTGTCAGCAGTAGCGACGTGGAGAAGGCCTACCTGGCCTACTGCTCACCGGGGTCTGACGGCCAGGCAGCTACCTTGAAGTTCCAGGCCGGAAAGCACAACTATGAGTTAGATTTCAAAGGTATCCTGTGCCCTGCCCTCGCCCAGCAGAGCCTGGCTCTGTCCCTACACCTTAACCCTGGAGGAGCCGTGTGCACTCACTGAGGGCCTGGGTGGGTACAGGAAAGAAAAGCAAGGTACCAGGTCCAAGGTAGACCTGGAGACAGATGACACTGGCCCTGTGCAGTGGGGGAAGAGCTGCATCGAGGGTGTGAGGAGAATCGACCCCAGGAGGGGCAGGAGCCCCAAGTGTGGAGGACAAGCAGGGTCAGCATGCATGTAGTGTGGTTGTCCTGCTGTGTCCAAGGACTAACCGAGTCCCTGACAGGTGTCCGAGCAGCTCCGTCGTGCAGTGTCTGCCTTTCACTCCCTGCTGCGGCAGTGCTGCTGTCATCTTTTTTTTGAGACAGAGTCTCGCTCTGTCACCCAGGCTGGAGTGTAGTGGCGTAATCTTGGCTCACTGCAACCTCCGCCTCCCGGGTTCAAGTGATTCTCGTGCTTCAGCCTCCCATGTAGCTGGAATTACAGTCATGAGCCATCACACCTGGCTAATTTTTTGTATTTTTAGTAGAGACGGGGTTTCATCATGTTGGCCAGACTGGTCTTGAATTCCTGTCCTCAAGTTCCTTGGCCTCCCAATGTGCTGGGATTTCAGGCATGAGCCACCACGCCTGGCCTGCTGCCATCTTTTCTGTAGGTGACTTTGGAGTTGATGGGTTTAACGGATGGTAGGACACAGAATAATTAAAAGTCCCTGAGAAGCAGATTTTAATGCACTCATGGTGTCCTGAGGCTGGGGCCTTAGGAAACCATGTTTCATCCTGGTTACCTTACAGAGAGAAATAGGCCACCCTTCGGCCAGTTCCTCCAAGTGGCTGATTTGTGAGAATTTTTTTTTTTTAGTTTTAATTTTGTGTAGTTTCTCTTAAGCCATTTCCACATGAGTGTAATGGTCCAGCTTTATTCAGTTCCGTTTTGCCTGTATTTCACATTTTAAACTCTGAGTCCTTCTGAATGTTCAGCATTTTATAAGGGAGTAAGTGGGCCTTCCTTTAAACACAGTTTATGGTTTTCTTTATTTTTGCAGACCTTTATTCTATGTGGAGTATAGTGAAGTGTCTGGTGAATTATCCTAAAACCACTTTGGCTGTCTGTTTCTGGCCTTGGTTTTGCTTGTGGTTTTGTGGCACTTGTGGTTTTGCTTAGGGTAGATCACTACCCCCTTGACATGCCCTTACAGTGAAGTTTTTCTCTTCTAGAGTGTGAACTGCCTCTGCTGGAGAGTGCCAGCCACGTGTGGTCTGGTTTGCTTTCCACGGCCTGACACACACCAGTGCATGAGAGGGGACAATGAAAGCATAGACGTTAATCAAATCAGGACTGCCCTGGAGGTCAGGACTGTGTGGCAAGCATGCATCTGACTGCTGCTGACGGCAATCTGGACTATTTCTTTTAAATATCTGGAAAATATCAAAACAGATATATCAGAAATGTCAGATACTACCTTGATCATTCCCAACCTAGGCCACACCCTGGGGACATAACAGAACCTCATGATAGGGATGGGGAAGAGCACACATGTGCAGTTTATGATTCCTGCAGACTGACCGAAGCCCATTTGAGTGGGCACAATTTTTCTTCTTCTTCTCCTTCTCCTCCTTCTTCTCCTCCTTCCTCCTCCTCATCCTCTTCCTCGTCCTCCTCCTCGTCCTCTTCCTCATCCTCTTCCTCCTCTTCCCCCTCCTCCTCCTCTTCCTCCTCTTCCCCCTCCTCCTCCTCCTCTTCCTCTTCCCCCTCCTCCTCCTCCTCTTCCTCTTCCCCCTCCTCCTCCTCTTCCTCTTCCCCCTCCTCCTCCTCTTCCTCTTCCTCCTCTTCCTCCTCCTCCTTTTAGTAGATACCAGTATCCACAAAAGAAGCTTGAGATGAATTGGCTTCTTCCCCCACAACTTCACTACTAAGTATAAAGCAAGCCTCAAAGCAAACTGCCACACATATTTATTAGCTATTTATTAGGAAGCAAGTACATTTAAAACACACACAAAATAGCCCAAATGAGTTGTTCTGAAGGTTTAGGGATGATTCAGTTCTGCCCTTTTAGGGACTCTTGTCATAAATGATTCACTCAAGGAAAATGCCAGGATTCCAGAGGCAGAATTCTAGCATCCTGTTGGGTGGTGTCAGATGGGGCAGAATCCCCCAGAGACAGGCCACAGCCTAGGGTATCCTCTGGAAGGGTACAGAGGGAAAAGACCTCACTTTACTGTGTCCATAGAAGGGTAGGGAATGTGTCTGACACACATTTAGCCAGTCCATGTATCTTGACTCACTTTTAATTTCACCAGTGAAAGCCATTTAAGATTCATCACAGATGGCCAGTAGGCCAGTAACACCCATTTAAATATGCCAGTGAGAATGGTCTTGATGGGCGGCTGAGTAGTGGGTAACAGAAGGGGTCATGGTTGCTGCATTTGGATCATGGGCTCTGAATGAGAATGTGGATGGACCTCCAGGAATGGTGACCATCTTGGCTGCAACCTAAGAGACACACACTTGGATAACCAGCCAGTTTATGCTCAAGTGCAATAGGGCTAATTCTGGACATCTATAATTTTTAATATTAAAATGTTTTGTAAATGAAAACAAAATTAGCTTGGCATGGTGTCACACACCTGTAGTCCCAGCTACTTGGGAGGCTGAGGTGGAAGGGTTACTTGAGCCGGTGAGTTCAAGGTCCACTTGAGCAACAAAGCACAAGACCCCATCTCTTAAAAAAAAAAAAAAGTAAGACTTGAGAGGGTTTTCCTGGCAGGCAAGGACATGACAAACACTTCGAGGTATTTGTCATTTTTCAGCTTGAGGGGCCAGTTCCCCCAACCCCAAATCCTCAGGATGAGTATGGGATTCTTGAGGGTGGGGAAGCAAGAAATTTGTTTATTAAAGATATTATTAGTTTAGAAAGGTTGATGAATACTGCCATAGTTTAACTAAAACAAAGTCGTAAAACTTACATTAACTCTGAATCCCACTAACTCAAGACGTGGTAGTTTGATCTCAGGTTGGGCTGAGGCTTTTTTGTATCCAAGCTGGGAAACATTGCCAAGCAAAATAATGGTTTAAACAAGATTGGGAGAAACAATTTAAAACCGCTCATGTATAATTGATATGTGAATTACTAATCATTCCTCTATTCATTAAACCCAGTCTCCTAAGGATACCTATTTTCTTTATGAATATTTGAAATGTGTAAAATGGCCCTATTTTTAACAGACTGATTCTGGGCTTTACACATTTGGATAAGCTTTCAAATCTATCTAATTTGTGTTTATAAAACATTGCCATCCTGTGTGTATGTATATGTATATGTATATTTTTTCACTGGTTATGTTTTTTTTCAGCCTTCGTTCAGAAAAACCTGGTCTATGGCACAACTAAAAAGGTTTGCCGCAGACCCAAATACGTGTCTCCCCAGGATGTGACGACCATGCAAACCTGGTAGGTTGCAGTGGGGGGCTTGGTACTTAGGATGTAATCAGCTGGGGTGTGCTCTGCAGTGGCGACAGAAAACCTGCCTCAGACAGCACCCAGGCACCCGTTGGCTTGTACAGCGAAGTGCTCCCGCACTCTGTTATCGTTTGTCTTCTACTAGTTGGACGAGAGTGGGAATTACCCTGTGGGTAGAAGCTTCGTGATTTATAATTAGAAGGCTGCCTGTTGTGATCTGCGATGATTCCCTGGAAAAGACAGACTCTGAAGGCGAGTCTAGACTTGAAGCCAACCCATCCGTTTGTCTTTTCCATGGAATCGTTGAGTCATAGACTTGAATTTTTTAAATGTTGAAATAATGAAATAATGATGAAATTACACCAATAAAAACTCATGTATTTTAGTATTTGAATATCACGGAATACCAAAACTCTAAAAACAGATATTGCAGTCACTAATGGGCGAGCTTCATCAGGGTGAGTTTCTTTCAGTCCCAAGATGGCTGCCAGGAGCCACCAGGTTAGCTGGCCTGTGGCCTATGAGCCCCTAGAAGGGAGGAGAGAAACTTCCTATAGCAGATGAGGGGAAATTCTTGTGCTTTGCACTGATCAGACCCTATCTCAACCACTGGTGTTATTTTAGGCTTGGGGAGGTGGGATGGGATTGGAACTGAGAGGAAGGGGTCAGTGTTCTCCAAACCACACAGCCACATATTGGGGGAAGGTGGCCTGCATGGTGCAGAGGGACCACAGTGCCCATACAGTTTGGGCTTGCCAGAGCCAGTGCTGGGACTTTAGGCAGTGTTACTGGTAGCTGGCTGTACCTTCTGTTCGCCTGAGAGGTCTGGCTTGTGTCTATTTTATGGAGAACCAACAATGTCTCTTTTGGTTCTTTTGTTTTGTGAAGCACGCAAAGGTCATTTTTTAAATGAGTTTGGTACAAGATAGAGGAGAAAGGTATTATCAGTCCACGAAACTAGCAAAGTAATTTCCTGGGAATGTGCCTTACTTTTTCCTTTTTAAATTAAAATTTATTTTTGCACTGGGTGCAGTGACTCACACCTGTAATCCCAACAGTTCAAGAGGCCGAGGCGGGTAGATTGCTTGAGCCCAGGAGTTCGAGACCAGCCTGTGCGCCTGTAGTCCCAGCTACTCAGGAGGCTGAGGTGGGAGAGACACCTGAGCCCGGGGAGGTCAAGGCTGTAGTGAGCCAAGATCACGCCACTGCACTCCAGCCTGGGTGACAGAGTGAGACCCGTCTCAAAAATAATAATAATAATTATTATTGTTTTTGACTATGTATAAAACCTTCACGTGATTAAAAGTCAAACCTATATAAAATGGTATCCTCTGTAGTCTGTAACTTCCTCCCTGTAATCTCTACCCTGTTCACACTGTGGGTAACATTAGTTTCTGGTTTCTCTTTTTTATGTTTCTCTTTGCAAAAATAAGCATTTGCATACATACATATAAAAGTATTTTCTTCTTGCACAAAAGGGAATGTGCTGTCTATACTGTTCTATACCCTTTTTTGTTTTCACTTAAAAATAGATCCTGATAATCACTTTGTTTCAATTCATTAACTTCCTCAATCTGTTTCTTCTTTCCTGGTTCTCTGTAATATGTATGTACCATAGTTTACTTAATATGTCCCCTTTTCATGGATGTTTGTGTTGTTTTCAGTCTTTTGCTATTACGAAGTATAATGCCGTGATGAACCCTTTGATGTATGTGCTGTTTCAAATTTTGGAGGTATGGCCGGGTGCAGTGGTGCACACCTATAATCCCAGCACTTTGGGAGGCCAAGATGGAAGAATCACTTGAGCCCAGGAGTTTGAGACCAACCTGGGCAACATAGCGAGACCCCGTCTCTTTTTTTTTTTTAATTTAAAAAAACAAATTTTGGAGGTAGACTGTTAGGTCAGAGTCCTAGGAAGTAAACCAAGTTCCTTTCCATGGGCTTGAATCATTATGCACACCCAGTAGGACGCATGAGATGCCACAGAGCGAGTTGTCAGGCTCTTGGGCTTTTGCATTTCTCAGGGGTAAAAGATGGGTCAGTGGACTTCTGTTTGCTCTCTTTTAGGAGTGAGGTTGAATATTATTTCTAACATGTAAGTGCCGTTTTTGCTTCTTTTTCTGTGGACTGTTGGTCTTTTTATCCATTTTTCTATCAACTTTCTGATTTTTTCTTAAATATCAAAAGGCTTTTATCTATTAGGGAGGTTGACCCTTGTTTTGTTATATAAATGGCAAATATTTTCTCTTAGTTGTTTGCCTTTTGACTTTGCCTGTGAAGTATTTTACCATAAAGATATATTTCTTATTATTTTAGTTAAATGTATCAGTGTCTTACTGATTCTGGATTTAGAGTTTTGGTTGATTATGACCCTCCTATTTCTGGAAGTCATGTTTTATTCTTTTCCTATACAAAGCCTACCCTAGACAAGGTTTGGAAAAGTCTCTCTGCTTTCTGAGAGTAGATCTCTCTTGTCATTCTAATTTAGTTTTCAGGGGGCCACAAGAAGATGCCAAATGTCCAAACTAAAAGTGATTCAGGCTAAGATATGAGTGATTTGGGGTCTCCTGTAAGCGGAGTGTCACACACTGTTCACACAGATGAAGTGTTCAGTTCTTCTCTCTGACCCATGTGCCAGCAGCTGGTTGTTATTAACTCCAGTAAGCAAGTCTGCTTGGGCCTGCATGGCCAACTGGGAATCTGAGGGTAGATCACTTTCAGAAACAACTTTTCTGTTTACACAATTAATGGGGTCATAAAATGTAATGTCCATATTCAGAAGTTATAATACAGGAGTGTCATGTAAAATTTATTTATGTATGTATTTATTTATTTATGAGACAGGGTCTCACTCTGTCTCCCAGGATGGAATGCAGTGACCTGATCACGGCTTACTGCACCTTCCACCTCCCGGGCTCAAGCAATCCTCCCACCTCAGCATCCCAAGTAGTTGGGACGACAGGCATGCGCCACCACGCCCAGCTAATTTTTTTATTTTTTGTAGAGACAGAGTCTCACCATGTTGCCCATCCTCCATGAAAATGTTTCATTCATGTGATTGGGTCTTATTTTTTCTTTTCTTACCTTCTTTTGTGTATATGTATATTTTAAAGGCTATGGTAGAAACTACATGTCCTTCACTTAAGTACAAGTAAATCAATATCTTTGCCCTCCTATCTTCCATTTGCCTTCCTCTCAACTTTTTTAAACCTCAAGAGGCACCATTATTTTATACTCTGAAAGTTTCATTAAATTTACTCACATTTTTACCACTTTGTCCTTTCAGATTACCTTAGATCAGGGGTGTCCAATCTTTTGGCTTTCCTGGGCCGTATTAGAAGAAAAAGAATTGGGCCACACATAAAATACACTAACACTAATGATAGCTGAGCTAAAAGAAAAAAAAAAAAACCACAAGAAAATCTCATAAGGTTTTAAGAAAGTTTACAGATTTGTGTTGGGTCACATTCAAAGCTGTCCTGGGTCACATGCAGCCTGCGGGCTGCAGGTTGGACAAGCCTGCCTTCAATGAAGATTTGTTGGAAAACTGTTTTTGGTTTGTCTGAATATGTATGTATGTATGTATTTATTTATTTTGAGATGGAGTCGCACTGTCGCCCAGGCCAGAGTGCAGTGGCATGATCTTGGCTCACTGCAACCTCCGCCTCTTGAGTTCAAGCGATTCTCCTGTCTCAGCCTCCTGAGTAGCTTGGACTACTGGTGTGCGCCACCATGCCCAGCTAATTTTTGTATTTTTGGTGGAGATGGGGTTTCATTATGTTGGTCAGGCTGGTCTTGAACTCCTGATCTCAAGTGATCTGCCCACTTTGGCCTCCCAAAGTGCTGGGATTACAGGCATGGGCGACTGCGCCCGGCCAATATGCATTTATTTTGCCGTCAATCTTGAAGGAAGTTTTCACTGGGTATAGAATTTCGGGTTGTAGGGATTTTCTCTTGGATCATTGGTGATGATCACTCCACTGTATTCTGGCTTCCATTGTTGCTTTTGAGAAATTGCCTTTTGGTCTAACAGGTGCTTCTTTGACAGTAATCACTCTTTTTTCCTTTGGCTACTTTTAAGAGCTTCTGTTTGTCTTGGAGGTAGGCATCCTCACTAAAGTGTATCTAGGTATGTTCTTTTATTTATCATAGTTGAGATTCTTTGGCCTTCTTAAGCTGTGGATTGGTGCGTCTCATCAGTTCTCTTTGAAAATTGCCTCCACTGTCTTGTCTCTCCTCTCCTAGAGCTTCACTTAGGTTCTGATCATATTCCAGTTCTCACTGTTCTCCATGTCTCAACTTCTTTCCTGCATTTTCCATTTCCTTGTTGCTGTGAGTCACATTCTGGACAATTTCATTTCACATATCTTTCAGCTCACTGATTGTTCCTCCAGCTGGTCTAATCTGCTATTAAGCCTATCCACTGCACTTTTATTATTAAAGATTGTACTTAATTCTATAAGTTCTGTTTGGTTCTTTTTTAGATCTTCCAGGTCTTTTTATAGTTTCCTGTTCCTTGCATGTGTTTTTAAAGTTTGTCTTTTTTTCCTTTAAACATAGGAAGAATAATTGTTTTGTAATCTCTTTGATAATTTCAGCATCTTAAGTCTTTGTGGGTCTGTTTTTGGCTGATTCTTGCTGGTAGGACCTTGCTTAGTTATTTTTGAACTGTGCCATTTTCTGAGGAAAGTTATTTGTGGGAGTTCTTTGAGGCTTAGGATGAAGGTATATGTTTCATGCCAGCAGAAACAGAAGGTAGATCTATTTAGAAAGAACAGTGTATTCTGAAACTTAATAGGAATGATTTGTAATTATAGTTTCACAGTCCTTGTTCCTGAACCCTTGAGCCATATGTCTTTTGAACTGCTTTTATTTAATTTTTAGAAAGATAATGTGATGCTTGTATCACGTGACACTCTGTATTTTAGCACATTAATATTTCTGCAGTAAAGAATATGCATAGTCAGTTTAAGAAGGATAGATACAGATCACAATGGCCTCTTACTAAATAACTTCAGTCAAATTTCCACTGCCAAATGAGTTTTGATGTCACTTTTATGTTTTTTAAAAAATGTTTTATTTCATATTTTCTCCTACTTTTCCTGAGCTGTATAAAAAAAGTTTTAAAATGTCAATTATACCTCATTGAGGCCTTAAAAAATGTCTTTAGAGCTCTTAGAATTTCAGAATTGTGGATAAAGGTTTATGGCCATGTGTGTGCTCCTTTAACCACGTACTCCATCCCTTTTATTCCTTTTGTGTGGTAGTTGGGACACAGGCGAGAAATAGATCTCTCAGGACTGTTTGGAGTTTGGCTACATAGGCAAAGATATAAGTGCTCTCATGTTGTGAATATTGTGCTAACATTCTTCCTTGCCTTCTACCTGCTCTTAAAATATGATATGCTGAGACTCAAGACTGGTGATATTGGCTAACAGAGACCACCTATGGTATATTTGGCTTTGTGTAAGAATAAAATGTCTACGTGTTTTTGTTTACATTTTTGTAGCAATACCAAGTTTCCAGGCCCGAAGAGCATCCCAGACTATTGGGACTCCTCTGCCCTGCCAGACCCAGGCTTTCAGGTAGGGGATGCACACGCCTGGGGCTGGACAGGAAGGTGTTCTGTAGAAGTGGGTGTGTGTGAACAGACTGTGCCATTCCTCAACACTGAAGAAGCTGTAAGGCTGGGGCTAATTGGGGTAGGAGGGCAGTGACAGATGTGGGCTTTATTTTTGTTTTCGTTTTTTTGCAGAGGGTTTTGTTTTTTCACCACCCAGGAGTTGGCTGTGGCTCTGAGGGGAGGAGTCGTCTTGTGGAGGGAGGAGGATGAGCTGTGAAATTTGCTAGAAAGGGCAGAAATAAGGAGCTTATGGGCTGGGCTTAACCAGTAAATACCAATTTTACTAAGCGAGAAAAGGAAAAGAAGCCTGGGAAGGACCTGAGTCCGATGGACATTTGGAGGGGAGTTACTGTCAGGAGGGAAGGCATTCACGACTAGCAGACAGGAGAATGGACAGTCAATTTGGCAGCTTGTTGAGGGGCTCTGACCAGTGGGAGCTGTGCAGAGTGCAGGAGAGTACGCAGACTAACATCTGAGGCTGCCCGTCTGCACCTGGGCTGATGTCTGCCAGCTGGCCGGCTGCCGAGCACTGTGTAACTCAGCTTTACAACATGACGGTCCCTGTCCTGGGAGGACTTACTGAGCTTGTACAAGGCACATGCAGATGCCAACAGTGCAGGCAAGAAGTGCTAAGGACCTGAAGGAGTTCAACACGTTTGTCTAGACAACTCTGTGGTCTTTGGACCATGTAGTCCAACCTGTGTCTTTGGCCTGTGTGGGACAAAAAAAAAAAAAAAGAGCAGGGACATCCAGGGGATACCCTGGATGGTGGCTTAAGCATCACATGTCTGTCCTTTAGATTGGTTTCACAGTGATGAGGAGCAAAGTGACTACTTGAAAACATAGTAAATCCTCAACGTCATCAATAGGTTCTTGGAAACTGACTTAAAGTGGCACAACATTCTGTCTAACGAAACCCAATTTCCCATATGCTAACTGACATAAACAAGAGGTAAGTTCCTATGGCATGCAGTTTGTTGTTTTACTTAAAATTGCAGTTTCCGAGAACCTATCAATGACATTTCATGAGGACCGATTGTCTCCTATGCCTGGGGAAACCACATCATCACGGGAGGTGGGAATGTGGTCACTGCTCTCTGGGCTTTTGTGCTTCTGCGGTTCTAGTGTTTACAAGAAGCTTTGGGAAGGGACTGATTTATATTCTGCATGTTGATGGTAATGCACTAAAAACATTTGCCCCTTGCAGAAGATCACCCTTAGTTCTTCCTCGGAAGAGTATCAGAAGGTCTGGAACCTCTTTAACCGCACGCTGCCTTTCTACTTTGTTCAGAAGATCGAGCGAGTACAGAACCTGGCCCTCTGGGAAGTCTACCAGTGGTGCGTTGGGGCTCGCTCTTGGTGGGCTGGTGGCTCTGTCCCTTCACACCGCTGGCTGGTTGCCACATGTGGCCCGGGTTTCCAGGAAAAGCAGAGTGGCAGTTAGGGCTGCCATGTGCTGAGAGCTGTGTGTCTGCTCTCCTTCATCCGCTCCCCCGGGGCAGTGTGGTCGCACATCCCATTGTAGAGATGAGGGCACCGCGGCTTCCTGGAGCATACCACCTGGTCCCGTTCATGAGGGGTGGCAAAGCCAGCACCCTCACTTGTCCATTCTGCCTTCCTGGAGACCAGTGGGATGGGTCAGTACAGCCCACCACACCATTAGCCCCAGGAACATGAGGCTGTGGCTGGAGAGCAGGGGTCTCAGGTGCATACATGAGGACTGGCTTGTCCTTGAGCACCCACTCACTTGTCTATGTGGGGAGGAATCCTACAATAGGTCACCATGGCAGGCTGGGTCTTGCTGACCTGTCCCCAAATGGGGTTGGGGCAGTGTAATCTGTACTCGGTGCACAGTGAAGAAGTCTGGGAACGGGAGAGGGGAGAAGGATGGGCACCCACTGACCAGCAGCCTCAAAACTCCTACAGCATCCCAGGGCTCAGCTCCACGCAGGAGCAAGGTGGGGCGGGGTTGGGGGAAATGGTACCCATTTTCCAAGGGCTGCTCTGCTTTTGGAGTCCAGGGAGCGCCTGCAGTCTGGAGCTGTGGAGGGAGGGTTTTCACCCAGCTCCCACGATCCCCCTTCTTTCCCACACCCTGGCTTGTGGCTGGAGCCTCACAGGCCTAGTCAGGGTAGCTTGTGACCTGCGTCTCTTGGTCCCAGGACACTTTGGGAATTTTGGAAAAATATGTTGTTTTGCATCAGGTAGGCTGTATTTGGTGGCCGGCACAGTCTGCCCCCAGCACACATTCTTCTGTGATTCTAGGCAAAAAGGACAGATGCAGAAGCAGAACGGAGGGAAGGCCGTGGATGAGCGGCAGCTGTTCCACGGTACCAGCGCCATTTTCGTGGACGCCATCTGCCAGCAGAACTTTGACTGGCGGGTCTGTGGTGTTCATGGCACTTCCTACGGCAAGGGTAAGGGATGACTGGTCTCCACCAGCAGAACCTATGTTGCTTTGCCCCTGCATAGGAACAGACTGCGAGAGGGCATGAAGGGACCAGCCTGAGCCGATCAGCAGGTTCAAACTCCATGCGTGGTGGTACCTGGGTATGGCTACCAGTCACATCCTTGCTCTTGCTCCTCTGGGCATGGTCAGGAGCTTGGCCCCAGGTGTGGGCAGGGTGGCCTGCCTAGGCTGGGGTGTTGCTTGCCTGTGGAGCAGAGGCCCTGGGAGATGGTGACAGAGACGGGAGAGGAGAGGGGATACCTTCCCAGCCCTGATGAAGTCCCTGATTGTGCCTTTACTATTGATTTCCTTAGAATAGAAACCAGAAACCCTCAGAGATACTCATGTAAACATGTATTCTAGCTATCATGTGAGTTATCTGAGTGTTTTCTTGTCTGTTATTTTTAAACTTGCCAAAGAAAGTGTTAAAATATTACTTCTTTGGAAATCCAAATTCAAGAAAATTGGAATAATAATAATAAAAAAAAACCTCTTTGGGTAAATTTTACCTGGATTCATTGGTTTTAACATGTTGCCACTTCTCTCTTTCTCTCTCCCTCTCTCTCTTTCTGCACCATTTTCAGGTAGGTGGCATTTATTGTCTCCTTTCACCCTTTAACACATCCCAAGAACAGGACATTATCTTCTGTAACCACAATATGCTTACCAAGTTGAGAACATTTTTTGCCCAGCAGTCCATGTTCCAGGTCCATCAGTTCTTTGTTAGTCAGTTTCCGTCTGAGGTAGCGATGGTGTGGGGTCAAGATGGGCAGCAGCCAGTGGTAGACTTGTGGATTCAAATGTACAGGTGACAGCTTCTAACTCAGATTTCCATTTGACAAGGCTCATAATTCTATATGCTGGGCTGCCGGAGTCTACAGACTGCTTCCATATATGGGATCTCATTCATTTTCCATGCCAACCCTGTAAGGTTGGGCTGACCAGCCCCATTTTATGCCTGAGGAATCTGAGGTTTGGGGGATTAAGTAGTGACATGTCCAGAGGCCTTTAGGTTTTGTGGGGCAGATCCGGAACTTGAAAGGAGTTTGCTATCTCAGTTTGGTAACTCCTCAGATGCTGCCACTCAGAAGGGTGTTGGTGTCACTGATGCATGTGACTTCATGAGGGAGAGTGGAGACATGGCACAGAGGGAGGGAGGGAGGGAGATGCGGGGCGGAAGAGTAGAGGCCCTGGTGTTGCACATCACCAGGATGCTGTTCGCAGTGTGCTGACCCTTCCTGGCTGCGGGCCCCTCCACCAGGTGCCCAGCTGAGCCCTCGTGTCATTTCAGGGAGCTACTTTGCCCGAGATGCTGCATATTCCCACCACTACAGCAAATCCGACACGCAGACCCACACGATGTTCCTGGCCCGGGTGCTGGTGGGCGAGTTCGTCAGGGGCAATGCCTCCTTTGTCCGTCCCCCGGCCAAGGAGGGCCAGAGCAACGCCTTCTATGATAGCTGCGTGAACAGCGTGTCCGAACCCTCCATCTTCGTGATCTTTGAGAAACACCAGGTCTACCCAGAATATCTTATCCAGTACACCACCTCCTCCAAGCCCTCGGCCACGCCCTCCATCCTGCTGGCCTTGGGCTCCCTGTTCAGCAGCTCAAAGTGAGCACACAGGAGTGTTCCAGGCCTTTCACCTGCTCTGCCTTGAAATGGCTATTTGGGCCTTTCCTTTTCTTTTTAAACAGAAAACTTTTAATGAACTGTTCTCTTAACGTTGACCTCTCAATGAAGTTATGTTCTTAATCTCTTGATAATAATGATTTTTACTTTTAAGTCACTTTTGGGCTCACTAGTGGACTAACCAGAAGTGATTGTAGTTGAGTCCAGTTTTGCTTTTTAATAATGTGTTGAAGTTTTAGTTTTTACTCTTTGTTGACTTTGCTGCTTATTGGCACCAGGGACAGAGTTTCTAGATACAATTTTATGGATTGGTTTTAATTTTTATGAGTTTGTCTCTGCAGTGATTCAGTTTTTCAGAGTCTCATGGCATCACAGTTTTTCCAGAATGACACAGTAGCCACCGGTGGAGGACAGCCCAGGGGCGGCACAGTCACTTGTGCCTGTTGCTCTGACACCAACCCAGGCAGCTCTGCTGTGGCTTCTCCTGGGCTCTGGCATTAGTTGGTCTGTGTCACATTGTCAGAACAGGTGGCTGCTGTGTGGTGCCATCGAGTCCCTGCTGGTTCCCCTTGTCCTGGTAGGGTCACCCATTGCCCAAGGAAGTGCATCCACCTGGCAGGTGACCTGGAGGAGTAGCTTCCCCGAGGACCCCCAGGCTTGGCCTGTGATTGCCCAAACCCACATTTCCTAAGCACACTGGACACCCTTAGAGTGTGGGTTTTAACATCCCTGTGAGATTGAATACTTGTGCCACACATGTCACAAAAGAGTATGGAAATAAAAGAAAATTTATCTGAAGTGGATGAAGACTCAAGCTCGTTTTTCTGCGTCTATTGATTGAGCACCTACTGAGTGCCAGGTGTTTTTCTGAGAGTCAGGGATTGATGGCCTTTGTTCATTTGGACTGCTGTAACAAAACACCATGGACTGGGTGGCTCATCAACAGCAGACGTTGATTTACCGGTTTGGAGTCTATAAAGTCCAACTCCTGCTTCCTCATAGATTCAGTCTTCTCACTGTAACCCCACACGGTGGAAGGGCCTCTTTTATAAAGGCACCGAATCACATTCATGAGGGCTGCGCCCTAGTGGTCTAATCACCTCTACGTTAAATACTATCACCGCAGGGGTGAGGATTTCAACATTGGAATTTTGGGGGTCATAACATTCAGACTGTATCAGGGTTGTGACAGAGCTGATGACATGGCTTTGTGAGCTATGTATGGATTTATTACGAAGACAATGAAGCTGAAGGTTCAGGGCCCCTCACTTGCTGGAGCCCCTCCCCAGGCCCTAGGAGGGACCCTAGCAATATGGTCACGTGGTCATAGGTTTTGATAAAATTTGCAAACGTTACACATTTTTTTTTCTCTTGCCTCCAATTCGTAGATAAGTTTCAGGCACCATAAGACCCAGGTTCACCATTGAGCAATGTGCTGTGCATATGGAGAGAGTGTTGTGTGTGTCCCCCATACGTGGCAGTTTACAGGAGCCTCCCTTCTGGGCATTGGCTGGTTCTGGTCCTGTTGGCGGAGGGGCTGGCAGGGCCACTGGTGTCACCAGGCTGTCAGCCCTCCCTGCTTGGTCCTCACTACCTGCTTTTTGCCCAGCCTCCACCTTCCCGAGGACGTGTGTCTGCTGGCGACTTGCTGCTTGGGCTTCAGTTGGCTTGCCTGTATTTCTCAGGTCCAAGGTGAGTATGAGCCCATTTTTCCATCTTTGGAGTGATCTGAAACCTTAACACAGGCAAGTACAATTAAGCTGGAGGAGAGCCAAGGTAAATGACCAGGGAAACAGAAAGAACAACACAGCTTCACCCAGCAGCTGGGTCAGCCACATGGTTGCCCGTGGTATGATTTTCAGAACCCCCTCCGAATTTCCCTCACAGCCTGACTGATCCTGCCATTTCACTCATTGCTTTTTCATTAAGTCATTGGTCCTGCTATGGTGTAGTTGGGCAGGGGGCAAAGAGGTGTCAGAGAAAACTATTAAATCAGATGCACGTCTGTTGCTTAGGTCTCGCATGTAAGTGAACTGATTCTATGCTTCTGAATCATCTGGGAGCTGGGGAGATTCAGGGAGCAGAACTGGTTCACTGGGGGTGTAGATGGGGAGAGCGGCCAGAGGGATCCGCTGGGAGATGCTCAGTTGCTCTGAAAAAGTCCACTGAGCTGTGAAGACTGCGGCAGCCATGGCTGGGTGACCTGGGAGAAAGCAGGTTAGGAAGAGCAAGTCCTTGGACCAGCAATGCTAGGGAGGGTGGGAGCCACGTGGCCAGATGGCCTGATGACGGGGAGGGAGCCGTTCCTGCCGGTGCAGAGAGGGTGGGCGTTGTGATGAGAAGGGGTCGAAATGACTATGACTCTCAAGATGTTTGGTGCCAGGAGGTGGTAGAATCCGGGACATGGGTGTATGTGTGTGGGATTGGCCAGAATCTTTGTGAGGACCCAGTTGGGAATCTAGCAAGAGGGTTTTTTGGAGGACCAGGCGGTGCAGTTCCCTGCCCTGTGATAGCTGGTATTGGATGTGAACAGTGGGATTTAAGCAGAGGTGGGGTTGGTGGGTTCACACAGTAGAAGGACTGAAGTCCAGTGACCCCAGCACATGAGGAAGCCTCTACCACTGTGTCTGAAGGTGGTGACTACCTGAGCTGGGAAGGTGAGGGAAGCTGGATGGAGCTGACAGGCCGGGGGGTGGGGCCAGAGGTCCCAAGGGAGGGCTCAGGTTGTGGGGCTGTGCTCCAAGCAGGGAGCTGAGTGCACCATTGGGCCTGTCTGCAGGCTGAGGTTCTATGGTGGCGGCGGCCGTGGGGAGGTCAGAGATTGTGGGACAGGCAGGGAGGCCGACAGGTCCCCAGGGCTGGATGGTTTTCTCCAGTGAGTCTGAGTCCCAGGCTGGGCATTGCAGAGGGGCCAGGTGATGGAGAAGGGCAGGTGGTGGCAACAAGGGTGTGGGGAGGTCCACAGGACACCCCTGCACCTTGAGGTAGCAGTCACTCACAGGCCTGGCCCAGTGCTGGGCAGCTGGGGTGTCCTCTTCCTGCCCGGAGGGCGAGAATGAGAGAAGGGACCCCCCAAGGGGGACTTTGAGGGATGCAGGGGGTGCTCCTGGCTGAAGGGGATGGGGGACCACCAAACAGTGGAAGCAGCAGTCCCAGCAGTGAATATGTGGAAACTCATTCTGCCAACACTCCCAAAAGAGCCTGAAGTTTCTAAAGGTGGGTCGTCAGCGTCTGGGTGTCACATAAGGGGCTTACAGATTTCTACAAGATCGTTCTCTATACAACATTCAACCCCTTAAAGCTGCTCAGGTGTCAACTAGAGGACAAGAGGTGTTTTGATCGAGGCCAGCCTCCTTATTTTACAGAAGAGGCCCCTGAGGCACAGGGAGGTGATACTGCTCTTCACCAGCAGCCATGAATGCACAGCTGCTGGTGGCTGATCTTGAGACTGACCTTGCAAGTGCTTGGTTGAATGTGAACTGCTTAGCAACACAATACTTATTTTTACAAAAAAATCACCTCTATATTTTGATTCTTTGATCAAAATTGATATACAGTGTTTTTTGGGGTTTTTTTGTTTTGTTTTTGTTTTCAGATGGAGTCTTGCTCTGTCACCCAGGCTGGCGTGCAGTGGTGCGATCTCGGCTCACTGCAACCTCCACCTCCCTGGTTCAAGCAATTCCCCTGCCTCAGACTCCCAAGTAGTTGGGATTACAGGCGCCCGCCACCACGCCTGGCTAAGTTTTTTTGTATTTTTAATAGATACGGGGTTTCACCATGTTGGCCAGACTGGTCTCGAACTCCTGACCTCAGGCGATCCACCCACCTCAGCCTCCCAAAGTGCTGGGATTACAGGTGTGAGCCACCGCGACCAGCCGATACAGTGTTCTTTAAAAGAAAACGTATGTCATTTTTCAGACTCTCATTTTTCTGTCGATTGAAACTTGACTGTAAAGTTGGTACTACTCTACCTAGGAAAATCAAAGCATAATAAAGCTTTGGAACCACTGTTGAGGTTGAACTTCTGATAAATGTCATTCTCCACAACTCCACAATGCACGAGAAGCTGAAAGAGCCACGAGCTGGTGCCATCAGGACAGGCTTACCTGGGAGTCCTCATGTGCCCTGCACCATGGATTCCTTTCAGCATAAGCCTGGGACTTCCTTTAAAACCCCACATTCTCAGTTGTTTTGTCAAAACTACATTTTCACTTATTTATCAGCAATTCTTCATTTAGAGAGAGCACAGGTTCAAACCCCATTGGCAGTGTCAAAACCAAGTGCAACAAACGTTTATTAAGCATTTAGGAAATGTTATGTAAAAAACCTCTTATCCTTGCATGCCAAGCACTCTTTCAATCACTTCAGTGACATTTTTCCAAAATTCTGAACATTCACACTTAGGGTTTCCTTTGAATTTGGGGGTGCCCTCCCCCCACCCGGCGGCCTTCTGTGTCAGCGGGATACAATCTTGATATAGACACCATTTTTTGGACCTAGGGCAGATTTGGATTCTAGCTGCAGCGGTACCTAAAATAGAGAAAATTAAAATATTTGTCAAAGAGATAGTAGCGTCTCACTGTACCAATGAAGACTTGGAGGTTCAAGAGACCAAGTCCCTTGTCCAAGGTCACACGAGAAGAAAGCAGAGAGCAAAGCCCCAAACCTATCTTTCAGTGACTCCAGCCGTCCCTGCCGATCCTCCCCATCTCACTCCCCAGTTCTGGCCAGTAACGGAGCAATGCCCTCTGGCCGAGGGGCTCTGGGGAGAGCAGCTTCATGCTGTTCTGCTCATGTGTGCTGTGATCTGGCCTCACTGACATCCAGAAAGCTTTCCTATGTCCAGCTTAAAAGGCAGAGCCAGTGGTGGACTGGGGGCTTTGAAGAAAAGCCAAAGAATTACTCAAGGTGTTGGGTTTCCTCTGGAGCTGAGTAAAATGATGACCCAGTGGCTAATGTGACAGCAAAGAGTCACCAGGGTCTTAGTGCTTGGGGCTGCACGTGTCTCCTGTGGGAACCACAGCCCTCAAAGGCATCTGAAAAAGCTGCAGGCCCCAGCACTTGTCTGAGCAGACAAGGAAGAAGGGGGAGCCCTCGACTCCTGGCTGGTTCTTAAGCCGGGGAGTGCCAGGCATAAGCAGCATTTTGGGAGACTGGTCTGGCTGCTGTACTGTACGTTGAGATCGTGGGGAAGTGAGACAAGCCCTGCACACGTGGAAGCCCCGATGCAGTGGGGCTGCTCCTCCGTCTGCCCCTTGACCTCACTTGGTTTGGCTCTGCTCTGCCGATCTGCCCCTGCCTGTCTCCAGCCCAGAGTGTGTGGACGCGTTCACTTTCAGTTCACTTTCAGTACCTCAGACTCTATGTGCCCCATCCAAGCTCGTTATTCCTCCAGGACCAGCAGCTGGTCCCAGGTTGTCTGTCAGAGGCACTGCCTGTCTCAATCTAGAATTGTTGCTGTCACTGTGTCCTTATGCCTTCCTATGCCTGCGTGTCCAGGTCTGCAATTGAACAGTGGGTTCCGAGTGGCAGGACCAGCATGAGGATAGTTGCAGGGGACAGCAGTGGTCAGGATGAGCAGGGAATAGCTAACGCTGTGCAGAGACGTAGCCAGATGTCAGGAAGGAGGGAGAGCTTGGGAGTGAGCAGGATCTGGGTGAAGACCCCCGTTTCTTTCATCTCTGGCTGCTTATCCATTTGCTCATTAATGTTTGTTGAATGAATGAGTGAGCACCTGTCATGCACCTGGCATTAAGCTAGATGCTGGAAAGTCCAACAATGAATATGCCAGGCTGGGTCCCTGCCATCACAAAGCCTGCAGTCCAACTGTGTGGCCTTAGGCAAGTTATTTAACCTCTCTGAGCTTTGGTTCCTCATCTAAAGAATGGGAATAGTCACTCCTACTCTGCAGGATTGCTGTGAGTGTGAAAGGGGGGGATATAAGCTCCCTGACCTGTTGAGAAATTGGTCTGCTGGTTCTGGAGTGTGTGATGTGGGGGGAGATAGGGCTGGAAAAGTGGGTGAGGCCCCATTTCAGGAGAGCCCAGCTCTCTGGGTGAGGACAGGGTCTGTGCACCAGTCTAGTACCTCAAGAATGAAGGCATATGTTGTTGGGAAGAGGCTGTGTCACCACCTGTGAGAGGGACCAGACTGTGGCCATGGGGACATGTGAGTGTCTGCACAAGGGGGGAAGGCAAAGCTGGGGGTACACTTCAAGGAGCTGAAATCCCTCAGCTTCCCTTTGTTCTGTCAGGAGGAGCCAGAGAAGGTGTTCCCAGCTTCTGCAGGACAAGCCATGCACCCCCCACCCTGCAAAGGCAGGCACATGTCACAACTGCAAATGCCATTGTCTGTGTGCCCTATGTGGAGGTGGGAAGAGCTCCAGCAAGGTGAGGTCCAGCCCTGGTGTGCGGAGAACAATACTAATAACAATGGTTAACATGTGCTCAGGTTGGCATGCCAGGGCTTACCTGAGCGCTGTGTGAACTCACTGGATCCTCACAGGATGTTGAGAGGTAGAGGGTGTTATTATTATCATCCCCACTTTACGAATCAAGAAACTGAGGCCGAGAGAGGTTAAGAAGCTCGCCCAAGCTCACGGAGGCAGAGCCTGTTGCTGCCCCCAGGCTGGCCTGCTCTCGCGCAGAGAACGGGGGTGGCCCTCCCACCCCTGTCCCTGCCCCTGCCTCTGAGCAGTGGGGCCTCACCTGGGTCTCAGGGCAGGCTTGGAACCGGAACTTGTGCAGCACGTGGAGCAGTGTCAACTTGACCTCCAGCAGCCCCAGCTGCACCCCGAGGCAGCTCCGTGGGCCGGCCCCGAAGGGCAGGTACGTGAAGGGCCGGTGCTGCTGCCGGGCCTCAGCCTTGAACCTGCAGGTCGGTGTGGTCAGGGCTGGCTCGGAACACCCGCTCCCTTCCCTCTGCAGCCCTGTGCTCCAGCTGAGCCACCCCTGCATCTGAGACAAGGATGTCCCCAAGGCTCTGGGAGCTGATGGCTGCTCATTCCTGAGCCTCAGTCCCTCTCTGCTCCTGGCCTGTCTTCCTGCACAGCCCCAGAGGCAGAGCTGAATTCACGGAATCACCTGGAATGTCCACAGCACCCTCCCTGCCTCTCCTTAGGAATTCAATGTGTGGCTAATAAGCCCACAGACTCACCACCACCCACAGTCAGAGTCTAAACACGGCATCCCTGAACCCCAGGGCTTGGCGATCACCCTCACCTGGGCCCATGGCACCACCTCCCCTCCTGTAGGATGCCCCAGCCACCACCTGCTTACTTCCTTGGCAGGGTACTGGGCACCTCAGCACCTCCCGGGCCCTCCCTGGGGGGCGTGTCCTGCTGGTTTGCCCTGCAGGTCTCTTGAGCCACACTGGCAGCCCCTCTCCTGCCCATGCTTGCTTTGCAGGCCCCTGCACTGGACACTTGAACCATTGGAAGCTGCAGTACCTGGAGAGCTGGAGGCCCTTCCTCAGAACTGCTGAATCTCCTACCAAGTAGTGCATTTGCCTGCAGCGTGTGTCCCATGACAGTGAAGCTAGGTGGCACTCACTCTTCTGTAACAGCGAGCTCACTTTTTACTACCCCTGGGCTTTATTGTGAGGCTGTAAGCCCTGTGGCTGCAGCGTGTTCAGGAGCTGCTGACTGTGGAGTATTATTTGTGTAGATCCCATTGCTCACGCTTTCCCAGTGACTGGGTCGTAGACTTGGGCTGAATTCAGTTGGAGCCATGAAAGGTGAAAACACAACTGGTGCTGGGCCAGCCCTTCCCTTGCCAGATCACACACAGAGGGGATATTGACTGGTTCTGATGAGGACCAGAGTGTGGCCGCCTGCTCAGATGTTTCCAATCACAGAGCCCAGAAATGAGATAATGAACCAAAGCCAGCTGGTGGAAGGAGGGGACCCAGGTCAACCAGCGGATCAAATGAATTCAGATTCATGGAGACATTAGCTGAAGCTATTGTTTTGGCATAGATGCCCGTTTTTTAAAAAGGAAATGATGTCCTGTTACTTTCCAGTGCAGACCTGAAATACAATCCTGTATCCCATGTCCTGGCTTGAATGAATGGAAGACAATCATTTGAAATTGCCTTGTTCCTTGCATGCAGGGCTGCTGAAATGCTAAATCTCTGGATTCAGTTTGGACCTTGAAAAAATGGTATAATTATTTATTTATTTATTTTTATTTTATTTATTTATTTTTTTTGAGACAGAGTGTCGCTCTGTTGCCCAGGCTGGAGGGCAGTGGCACCATCTCGGCTCACCGCAAGCTCTGCCTCCCGGGTTCATGCCATTCTCCTGCCTCAGCCTCCCGAGTAGCTGGGACTACAGGTGCCCACCACCACGCCCAGTTAATTTTTTGTATTTTTAGTAGAGATGGGGTTTCACTGTGTTAGCCAGGATGGTCTCGATCTCCTGACTTCATGATCTGCCTGTCTCGGCCTCCCAAAGTGCTGGGATTACAGGCATGAGCCACCGTGCCCGGCTAAAAAATGGTATAATAATTTCCTTTGGAAATTATGCCTTTTGGGGACAATTCTACTAAGTCTGTGCCTCCCGGCTGCTGCCTCCACTGGTAAATTTCTGTCCCACACACTCACATTCCTTCAGAGCTTTTTAAAAGGGGCAGCACTCACCTTTCAGGGTTGAAGGTCTCCGGGCTAGGCCAGTGCTCGGGGTCATGGTGCAGGGCACCCACGGCCATCTCTAGCACAGCACCTGCGGGGATGCGCTGCCCCAGCACCTCGCAGTCCTGAGCCGCCTCCCGTGTGAATCTGAGGGAAACACCAGGTTGGGGGGTGGGTGCAAAGTACAGACGAGGAGCAGAGCTTGGGGCATGCTGGGCAGGCAGAGTCTTGAGTGTGAAGGGGATCAGGGGCAGGCAGCATGGTGTGTGGAGAACCCCCTGCTCAGCCTCCTTCCCAGGATGACCAAGCCCCCACCCCATTACCACTCACTGCCCAGGAGTCTGCAGCCCCGAGGCTAGGCTCACTTGGTCCTTGATGAAAATGTACTCATCCATCCCTTCATGCATCCATTTGTCAAGCACCAAAGGGCCCCTCTTCTGCCCCATGTTGGGGTGCAAAGTGCTTTGGAAGGATTGCTTTCATAGTGGGGGCTTGGAGGGTCATTCCTGGGCCACAGCCTATTCTATCTTCCCATTCACAGCCAAGCCTCTTAAAATTGCCCTCGCTCACCCTCTCGCTCCCTCTCCTTCCATTTCACTGACTAGCCCTGCTGCCTGGCATCTGTCCCCTCCCTCCTGTGGATGGTCCCCATGCCAAGATCCCCAAAGAACATTTATGGGTATGTCTGATGAATACTCCTCAGTCTGACTTGGTCTGTCTATGTCATTGACTGTCTTCCTCTTGCACATTTCTTTGTTTTGTTTTTCTGTTTTAATTTTCATTTGGAAATAATTCTGAACTTACAGAAAAGTTGAAGAATAGTACATAAGATACCCATGTATCATTTACCCAGATTCACCTGCTGTTCTTGCTGCATCCTCCTCCTCCTTTTCTTCTCCTCCTCCTCCTTTTCTTCTCCTCCTCCTCCTTCTTTCTTCTTCATCTTCATTTGTTATTTATTTTTTTTTTTTTGAGACAGGGTCTCTGTCACCCAGGCTGGAGTGGCACAATCTCTGCTCACTGCAACCTCTGCCTTCCAGGTTCAAGCAATTGTCCTGCTTCAGCCTCCCAAGTAGCTCAGACTACAGGTGTGTGTCAACAGGCCTGACTAATTTTTATATTTTTTTTTTTTTTTTTTTTTAGTTTTAGGGAGGTGGGCCCCCCCCCCCCCCCCCCCCCCCCCCCCCCCCCCCCCCCCCCCCCCCCCCCCCCCCCCCCCCCCCCCCCCCCCCCCCCCCCCTAATTTTTATATTTTTAGTAGAGGTGGGGGGTGGTTTCACCATGTTGGTCAGGCTGGTCTCGAACTTGTGACCTCAAGTGATCCCCCGCCTCGGCCTCCCAAAGTTCTGGGATTACAGGCATGAGCCACTGAGCCCGGCCTGTGTCCATCATCTTTACCATTCTCTCTGTGTGTGTGTGTCTGAGAGACTCTCTCAGACACACACACACACACACACACACACACACACACACACACACACATTTCTTTCCTTGATTTCTCCCTCACTGGCAGGCTCTTCTGCATCCACCAGCCTCTTAAATCCTGGCACTTCCCAGGGATTTCGGCCGCACTCCCAGATTCAACTTCCATTATCTCCTAAGCCTCCTACCCCAACCCCAGCCTGAACCCCGGTTCCAATTTCTACCCACAGACCCGGCCTCTTCCCCGAGTGGTCCACAGAATCCTTGAAGTCGGCCTGAGCAGCAGCAGATCGTCAGAATCTTCTCCTCCTTCTGTTTCCCACACAGGCTTGAGAAAGCCAGAAACCAGAAGCTGTCCTGGACTTGTCCCTCCCTGTCTGCAGATTCATCACTGGTCTTTCATATGGTGCCATCTCTCCAGTTTTACTGCCATCTCCTTAGTTTAGATTCTCGTCGCTCCTTGACCTCTTTCCAATCCAGTCTTCTCATGACAACCAGAGCCATGTCTCTGACATGCAGTTTTGTCTGCTTCTTCCCAAGGATGGGCTGCCTAGGACAGGGAGCTGGTGCTGGGGTGAGACCCAGGTGCTTGAGGCTGTGTGGCCCCAGAGCTGAGGCTAGAGTCACAGTTAGCTGGTGAAACCTGTAGCTCAAAGTCAAGGGCAATCAGTGGGTGAAGTGAGGCCATGAATCGGAGAAGGCAGCAGATCAGAAGCCAGGAAGATGGGCAGTGACTTGTAATGCACAGTGAGAGGTAGTTTAGGACCTGGGTTTGGGATTAAGGCCATGAGCAGGTCAGGTGTGTTGGAGGCCGCTGGTGTTGATGCAGTCTCCAGGTTTGCCTGGTCAAGCTGCATTCAGGGCTGAGCCTCAGGCTGGTGTTCAGGGCTCCTGGTGCTGTGAGATCACACCCCAGTCTGACTGCTGGAGCCACTGCAGCTTGTGAACAATCTGAACCACCTTCCAGTTCCCCAGCTCGGGTCTCCTCCGTGAGGCCTGTCAGTGAGAGCCGTTCCTGGTTTCTGGGAGAGTTCTAGCTTCCTTACCTCACCAATTTCTTACAACCAACACCTGTGACTCAAGAAAACACCACTGAATCCCTCTTCCTTGCGACTTGAAATCCCGGCATGACTCTCTTAAGCTTGTACCTTGTTGATTATGGCCCAGCAGGTGACCCTGGGAAATGAGTCTACCTGGAGCCACACTCAACTCTTGGACTGAGCATTGAGACCACCTGTGTCAGTGACTTCTTCTCTGCTCCAGAAAATTCTTGCCGAGGAAGATAAACCTCTGAACCAAGAAATAGCTTCACTGTTGGCTTCAGGAAATTAATGCAAACTAATTTGTCTGAGCAAACCGCTTTCCTATCAGGACAATGGTTTGCTTGCTTGAGCAAACAGCTCACTTACCAGACAGCAGTCTTACCTGTCAGAACTCCCTTCAACTCACCTACCTGTATTCACTCATTCCTAAATTGTTATGTCATCTTGCCCAATTTCTTTTCTTTTCTTTTTTTTTTTTTTTTTTTGAGACAGAATCTCGCTCTGTTGCCCAGGCTGGAGTGCAGTGGCACGATCTCAGCTCACTCATCTTGCCCAATTTCAAACATTCCTTGCCACGAAAGACCTACCTTAAACCTCTGTAGCCCAAACTCCAAACCTTATAAGTGTCCTTTCCTGATCTGCTGGCTTTGAATTCCTGTTAAACAAATGTTCTGTCACTCTTCAGACCTACATGCAACCTTCTAGAAACAAACTTCGAGGTGGAGAGGTGAAGAACCTCTCTCTTCCTGAACTTGGGTAGACTTTTGGACTTCAAGTGTTGAGCACATGCTCTCAAGAGTTCTGGTCATGGCCAGGTGTGGTGGCTCATGCCTATAATCCCAGCACTTTGGGAGGCGGAGGTGTGTGGATCACCTGAGGTCAGGAGCTGGAGACCAGCCTGGCCAACATGGCGAAACCCCGTCTCTACGAAAAATACCCAAATTAGCCAGGCGTGATGTTGTGCACCTGTAGTCCCGGCTACTCAGGAGGCTGAGGCACCAGAATCGCTTGAACCCAGGAGGAGGAGGTTGCAGTGAGCTGAGATCGCACCACTGCACACCTGAGCGACAGAGCGAGACTCCGTCTCAAAAAAAAAAAAAAAAAGTTTTGGTTACAGTTGATTTGGGATTTTAAAGGATGAGATAGAGCCTTTTAGGACGAGGGCAGAATTACAGCCCCAGCTTCTCTTCATCACCTCCCTGCACCTCTCAGCCCACCCCCTCCCCAACTACTTCTGTGACTATAGGGTTGGACTGAGAAGTCTCTCTGACTTCAGCGTTATCCCACTCCAACAGATCTGGCTCATAGCAAGAAAACCAAGCCCCACTTCCTGCCTCCTACCTTCCAGACTTCAGGCCATTTCCTATCCCAGGTAACATGGGAGTTGGGAGGAGACGCTGGTCACACCCTCTGTCAAGGCTTGTCCTCGAGATACCCTCCCTATGTAGCAAAGTTCTGTTTCCCTAATGAATCCTGTACATGGGCTCCCACTCCTGCTCCTGTCTGTACCACTCCCACGTGCCTGGAATCCATGAAAAATCTTCTGAGTCTTAAGTCCTTAACACAGAACATGAGAACATCTAATGAGGACAGGCTCAAACCGTCCATCAGCTGCCATGATAATTCTGGAATACTGGAACACCAGAATTGGTCCTGGTTTATTTAGTTATTTATCTGCTCACCTATCTGTTTATTATTTCATTGTGGTAATATATATATATATATAAAATGTGTGCAGTTCTGTGGTTTTGGTACGTTCATTGTGCAACCAGCACTGCCATCCATCTCCAGAACTTTTTCCTCTTCCCCCACTGAAATTCTGGGTCCCTTAAACACTAACTCCCTCCCTTCCCCTCTCCCTGGTCCCTGGCAGACAGCCTTCTACTTTCTGTCTTTGTTAATTTGGCTTCTCTGAGTGAGTCCTGGTGAGGGAAGGAAATTTGGCCTTGAAAATCTGTTCCCTGTTGTCTATGTCTCTACCGATAGCTTCTTCTCCCAGAGAGGAAAATGTTTGATCAGATTGTTCATTTTACCCAAGGGCAATGGCACAATCTCATTTATGCTTTACTTTTAAAGGGTAGACTATATATGCTTGTATATGAACATAACATTTCTAGAAGAATACTTAAATTTCTATCTTTCTCTTCTCTAGGGGATGGGATTGGGATGAAGAATGGCAGGGGGCCTTTTTTTTTTTTAATTATTCTGTATTGTTTAGGGAACTGTTTTGTTTTTTTTTTTTGAGATAGAATCTCGCTCTGCCACCCAGGGTGGAGTGCAGTGGCACTATCTTGGCTCACTGCAATCTCCGACTCCCAGGTTCAAGCAATTCTCCTGCCTTAGCCTCCCAAGTAGCTGGGATTACAGGTTCCTGACACCATGCCCGGCTAATTTTTGTATTTTTAGTAGAGACAAGAGTTTCACCGTGTTGGTCAGGCTGGTCTCGAACTCCTGAACTCAAGTAATCCTCCCTCCTTGCCTCCCAAAGTGCTGGAATTACAGGTGTGAGCCACCACGCCCAGCCGGGACTGTTTTTTTTTTGTTTTTTTGTTTTTTTAGTATAAGCATGCTATTTTGGCAATATAAATAATTACAAATTAAAAATAATTCTATGCTGGATTTTACTTCAAGCTGTAGGATTGGACTTCCCTAAATATCCTAGAGGAAATGCAATGATTGTGGTAATTACTGTTATGCTCTGTTCCTGCCCATAAGAGATTAAGAGCAGCCTGTGGCTTCTTGCTGCTCCCTCTCTCTGTTATGAGCCTCTCATGTAACAGAGGAACAGAAAAAGGCCAGGGCGTGGAGAACCCATTGAGATGCTAAGCTGCTAATGCAATTATATGTGCTTGGAGCTGGTAGCAAACACCAGCACTGAAACCAGGGCAGGCAGCTGGGGGTTGTGATGTCTGTACTCTCAGTTCCAAAGGGGTCAGATGAAGCTGTTCCCTGGCACCCTGCTTTTTCATCTTTTTTGGAAACAGCCTGGACCTGGAGGCAGACCCCTGGAAGCTGGAAAATAGGGCCTTCCCTTCCCTGTAGACTGAACCACGTAAGAGATCAACAGAGGCTTCAGAACTGCCCCGCACAGCATCCCAGAGTCACCTCAATGGCGCTCAGACAGGGCTGCTGTGTTTCCCACAAGTGCGATTCTGATTTTCTTTTATGAATAAGTCCAAGTTGTGTCAGCACTTGGGAAAAGTCAACACGCTTTTTGAGATGAAATAAAATAATAAAATAAAAATGCTCACTCTCCCTACATTCACCCCCAAATCCTTTGAGCAGAAGCAGATTATCCTCTGGTCTGGGTGAGAATTGTGACACCTTGTCTCTCTGATATCTGGTGATCAATAAGAAAAGCCAGCAGAGCTGATAGGGTGAAAAATGCCCATGGAGCAGGTGTGAGGTGGGTGTGGGGCGGGTGTGGGGGGGTGTGGGGCGGGTGTGGGGGGGGCGGGTGTGGGGGGGGGGGTGGGGCGGGTGGGGGGGGGGGGTGGGGCGGGTGTGAGGCGGGTGTGGGGCGGGTGTGGGGCGGGTGTGGGGCGGGTGTGGGGCGGGTGTGGGTGGGTGTGGGGCGGGTGTGGGCGGGTGTGGGCGGGTGTGGGGGGGTGGGGGGGTGTGGGGCGGGTGTGGGGCGGGTGTGGGGCGGGTGTGGGGCGGGTGTGGGGCGGGTGGGGTGTGGGGCGGGTGTGGGGCGGGTGTGGGGGGGGGGGGTGGGGGGGGGGGGGGGGGGGGGGGGGGGGGGGGGGTGGGGCGGGTGTGGGGGGGTGTGGGTGGGTGTGGGGCGGTGTGGGGCATGTGTGGGGAAGGGGCGGCTCAGGAGAGCGAGGCTGGATGGAAACTGTCCATTCCACTGTCTGACCAGTGCCAGCGCTCCTCCCTGCACACCTCATGCTGCATGCAGCTGAGTGGGCACTGCAGTTCCACCTGTGCCACCCACTGCCTCTCGCCCGCTTCTTCAGGGCCAGCCAAGCAGGTGTGTGTCCCCATTTAACCTGTAGGAAGGAGAGGCACGGAGCAGCATGAGGCTCACGATCACGCAGTAAACCAAGGCCAGGGCCGAGATGGTCTTCTGACGTGCCCTCTAGACCTGTTAGATGAAGTCTAACTACTTCATCCAGGTTCTCTAGTTTCTGTCTGGTCCTCAGGTGAGATCACTGGCTTCCGGGTCCGCCTGCATCGACTTCCTTTTCTGCTCTGCTGTTCATAACGGGTCAGTGGAGAATTGGCCACCGCATTTTCATGTTGAAGAGCCTAACCCCTTTGTTATTCAACATGACAGCTATATAAGGTCTTGTCTGATGGATTCGTGGCTGAGTTTAGGTCCAGGAAGTACTGTGTCTGTTGATCAGTTTCTGTGCTGTCCTCTTGCTGAAGAACACACCTGTTTGGCTTGACTGCTCTCCCTCTTGGCCAGGAGCCCTGGTCACCAAGCCACAGCTGGACCCCAGCTATCAGCCAACTCTGGGGCCCTGTAAGGCCTTCTTTCCTTTAAATGGCCTTTGTTCTATTTGATCCCTGAATGCTTTATCTTGAACTTCATTTTAACATGTACACCAGCTGCCCACAATCCCCTTGGAAGAAAGCTGGATATCAATTATGAAAAAAATAAGGCTGGGAGTGGTGGCTCACACCTGTAATCCCAGCACTTTGGGAGGCCAAGGCAGGCAGATCACCTGAGGTCAGGAGTTTGAGACCAGCCTGGCCAACATGGTGAAACTCCATCTCTACTAAAAATACAAAAAACTATCCGGGCACAGTGGCGGGCACCTGTAATCCCAGTTACTTGGGAGGCTGAGACGGTAGGATCTCTTGAACCCAGGAGGCGGAAGTTGCAGTGAGCCAAGATCACACTATTGCACTCCAGCCTGGGCGACAGAGCAAGGCTCCATCTCAAAAAAAAAAAAAGAATAAAAGAAAGAATTGGATGACAGTTTGCAAGAGGTTCCAAAAGAGATCAGGGAAGGGCTGCATACAAGTCTTAATGCTGGCATGGGGAGAGGGGGCACAGAGCCCCTGAGTGACTGGCCTGCTTCCGCACTGAGACCCAAAACCCTGCCTGCTTGAAGACAAGGCAGTTCTAATCACGCCACCGGAATTTTCTGTATTTCCTTCCGGACTTGAACATTTGGACAATATCTACAATTGCATTCTTTGTAATACTTCTGTGTTGAAATATTATTTTGAGATACCCTCAAATCATCCACATATTCTCTTTAAAAATGGCGAAAGTTATTTCCATATGGTTTATGTGTGATCTATTAATTCATAAAAGTGTTGAGTGGAATTTATCACATGCGGTTAATGCTTTGTGCTGCTTCTGTTTCTAGAGCCTGAAATCTGGCTGTTATTTCACTCTCTGTAAGGGTCTGGGGACATGAATTAAGATGCCCTTCTCCATGGAGTGCCTTGTTTGGGAGAGTTTGAACGAAGTACAATAGTTGGTTTTGCTCTCAAGATACCCACAGGTTGGTGTGACCGGGCTGGTTGGTGTGTACATTAGTGAAATGTCATGGAGTGGCAGGCATGCATCCAAGAATATAACATGAAGTATAGTTACAGCTCAAAGTGCTGAGGAGGAAGGGCAGGGAGGACCAGGTGAGGCAAGCCCAACACAGACGTCTTGAGGGGTGGTGAGATGTTTTGGAGGGTGAGTCGTGTTGGAGCTCCAGGATGGGACAGCTGGGGGTGTTGGATGGCAGGAAAGAGCTCCCAGGACTCAGACAGTCCCCTACTGTCTGAATGCCAGCTCCAAGATCGGTCAGGGACTTTTATCTGTTTTATATACAGCTGATTTCCCAATGCTTGGCACAGAGAAGGTGCTCAGTAAACAATTGCTGAATGAATTAATTAATGAATGAACAGGCAGGAGAAATGGCAAAAGCCAGCACAGGCTAGGAGACCAAAGGGCCAGCTTGGGCTGGGGAGGAAGGCGGTGTTAAGAAAAGGCCAGTGAAGCTTTGAGAAGCTTGTTAACCTATAGGAAAGCGGGCCAGATATCTGAGGTACCCTGGGGGATACAAAGGAACCCAGGACTCAGGCGCTGCCCTCCAGAAACACATGTGGCAACCGATGGAGGAGGGCCCTGACCTGCAGGGTGGGGCAGAGGGTAGGGGTAGGGGGTGGAGACTGGGGCAGGAGAGGGGGCTGCCACACACCTGAAAGCTGGTGGGTACATCCTCAGCGTCTCTGCAATCACCATGTCCAGATAGGGCAGGCCTTCCTCGAGGCTGCAGAACTCAGGGGCCATCTGCTGGAGGGGTCGTGACAAAGGGAGAAGTTCGAGTTAGCCCAAATCTCACGGCATTTTGTCGTTTCCTTAAATTTCAATCTCGTTTCCAACTTTGGCAAATATTTAAACAGAAACTCCACAAAATGGAAAGTCAGTATGACCCAAATTGCATCTGATTGGTGCTCAGTGTGTTCTATTGTGCTTATATTTCACAGTGGTAGCCTGGGGCTCAGGGGTCTTTGTAATACAGAGGAGTTTGGTTATAAAACTGCAGCGGCAACCACAGCTGCCAGCATTTATTGGGAGCTGACGATGTGGTCGACCAAGTGCAGCATAGACGTTCCCTCATTTGATCCTCCACTAAGCCAGTGTGGCGACTGTTTCCCCATCTCTTAGATGAGAAAACTGAGGCTCAAAGAGCCTGTCACATGGGTAGTCATGGCACATTACGAAGTCAAAAGGCAAATAGTGAAATAGCAAATAAAAAAGTTTGCAACATCTATAAAGGATTAACAGTAACAAAAACCAAAGAGCTACTATCAATCAGTAGGAAAAGAAAACTAGCTAGAAAAATGGTCAAAGGCTATGAACAGGCAAAACACAGAGGCAATATGAGTCACTACGAAGAAAAATGCAAGTTCGAATGAGATTCCATTTGCACAGGTCAGATTAGGAACAGTTGGAAAACATTGATTAGATTTCAGGGGGTGCACATGTGGGGATCCTAACACCTCCTGGGTGACTCTCCTGGAGTGACAGTCTGTCACTCCCTGGCTCCCCATCTTTGGCCTGAAAATGAACACGTGCCCATGAGGTCTTGAGCAGGGTGTGGGTGCACCGGGATTAAGGAAGCTTATTTGCTGCTCTGCCAGTTTCCCCACAGAGGTGGAATGAGTTATCTGGTTAGTAGGTGATGGTCTCACTTTCTTCACCTAGATAATGCTAATCCAGGAGGAGTCCCCAAGGTGGCGGATTGCTTTCTTCTGTTCCCTCTTTTTCCCAGAGCAGCAGGAGGCTGGCCTCCAGGGCAAGTCCATTCTGAAGCCGCCAATGTTCCAGGGACAGGCGCTGGGAGGCCTAGTTCCTCCATCTGCAGGGGGAGCCCTTCACAGCCCTGCAGCAGCCACCGGCCACCCTGCCTGGGATCTCAGCCAGCTCTCAAAGTGAGCTCCGGGATGGGCAAGGGTCAGCAGCAGCAGCAACACCCGGGAACCTGTTAGAACCGCATGTCGGGTCAGAGGGGTGGAAGGGCAGGGGCCAGGACACGTGGAGTCTTGAAGTCCATAGCCAGTATCGTAGCTAATCTGTGATGACATAGCCATTCAATATAATGCAGCTGTTTAATGATGTCCATAAGGCAGGTTGCAGAAATTATATGTAGTTTAATCCCATGTCTGTGACTGTTTATGAATTTAGAGGGCCAGGGTGGCATTCCTACTTTGTCATAAAAAATAACAAGGTTTGGATGGTTTTCCCAAAGCTCTCCCACCTGCATTTCTGGGAAAGTTTCTAACTTTAGAAGGTTATCACTCAACCCCACACTTGCCACTCCCATAACAGGCCACTGGGGCAGCTGGCTGAGCAAGTGACCAATGAAAAGGGCTCTGTGCAGGGGTTAATGCTCTGTGGCTGCTGTCTTGAGAGTCTTCATAACTTTATCTTTTTTTTTTTTTTTTTTTTTTTTTTGAGACAGAGTCTTTTTCTGTCGCCCAAGCTGGAGTGCAGTGGTGTAATCTCGGCTCACTGCATCCTCCGCCTCCCAGGTTCAAGTGATTCTCCTGCTTCAGCCTCTCAAATAGCTGGGATTATAGGCATCTGCCACCATGCCTGGCTAACTTTTGTATTTTTAATAGAGATGGGGTTTCACCATGTTGGCCAGGTTGGCCTCAAACTTCTGACCTCAAGTGATCCGCCTGCCTTGGCCTTCCAAAGTGCTGGAGTTACAGGCGTGAGCCACTGCACCCGGACATAACTTTATCTTTGAATCTGTGCTTTGGAAGCCTGGCTTATGCATGGCTCCACCTGTGGCTGCCTCCCACGACCAGCTCTCAGCTGCCTGTGCTCTCCACCTGGCTTCCCCCTTTCTGCCCTGACCTATGGCCACTGTTGCTGTCCGCACTTCACAGGGTCCTGGGTACAGGCACAGAGAGGGCCAGGATAGGGTGCATGCACCCTGCAGCATCTCGGGTGGGCGTGGTGGTGGCTGTCCCTGCCCTAGGCTGGCAGCACACAGTGTATGTGGCAGGGCCGGCCAGAGGCTGTGTCTCGATGGGGGCAAACCTCTGCCCACCCCTAGCCCAGGTACTGAGTGTGTCATAGCACAGAGGTTTAGAGATCCTTGGAGGTTAGTCTGCTGTGGCTAGCTGGGGAAGGCTGTGGAAAGGGGAGACAGCTGGACCAATTTCCCTAGACCCTGCCTCCCTGGCTGGGTCTCAGTGCCTGTGTCTGGTGGCTGACAGGGCCCTTGGATGCCTGGAAGGGTCTGGACTCCCCCAGCTCATCCAGTATGTCCAGGCCTGAAAGAGCATCCCCCTTGGGTGAACCTGGAGGCACCCTGTCTTCCTGTTTCCAATCTTTATGAGTTTGGTTTGTGTTTGTCTCTTCTGGCCAACAAGTCACAAACACCAATTGTGTAATTTCAGTGGTTCTGCATGAGTTAAACGCTCTGAAATTTACATTTAAAACTGGCATTGTTTGATATAAAGATGAATGGTAAAATGCTTGCTAATAATTTAACATTGAGCTTTCTTTACTTAGAACAACAGTAAATAGAAAATAAAAAGCACCATGACAAGTCGAAAAAGAGACTACAGAAGAAACGAAGAAGCTCGCTGAGTACCACGATGGACACCTCCCCCCGCTTTGGGAATAAAGGCTGCCACACTTTTATTACTCACTGGGCCTCACACATCCTGTAGCCAGCCCTGCAGGCCAAGATTGACTGGCCCAAAGGGACCAGTTTGGAAATTTGGATCTGGGACAAAGAAAAAAGTTTTTCTCCAGCAGGTGGCGATTGAACACAGGGAAGTGGAGACCCATTGTTGGCCACATTCGGCCTTGTGGATTAATGAGCAGAAAACAGCAGTTGGCCTCAAGAAAGAAGAAATGAATCAGATGTATACAACAAAGCAGAAGCAAAGGACGGAGAGACCATTTCTTTGTGCCCCATAGAGTTCCAGTTCCTGTTTGCCATCTGCTCCTGGCAGGTGGCCCTGTGGGTGGCATCTTGGTACCTTCCAACAAGTTCTCACTTGCGGCTGAAGTTAGCAACATTCTGAATTCCATTGTCTGCAACCAAACGAATCTTAACAAATGCAGGAATATGCATGTATCAAACAAGAAACAGAGGTGCGGGACACAGAAATAGGGAACTACATCTCAAAAAGAAAAACTGGATCTGGGAGCAGCATCCCTAATGGGTAAATGGTGTTGGTTCCCTGAGAAAACTGTATGGCTTGTAAGTTGTCACGGTTTGTCAAAGAAAGAAAATTTTTAAAGACAGGCTAAGCAAATTTTGTATCAGAAAATCAAAGTCTTTATTTACTCTTTCCCTAGATGGGCTTTTTTTTTTTTTTTTTTTTTTTTAACTGCTTCTAGGCCTTTAGGTCAAGATACCCATGTAGGCCAGGTACGGTGGCTCACGCCTGTAATCCCAGCACTGTGGGAGGCCGAGGTGGGTGGATCACCTGAGGTGAGGAGTTCAAGACAAGCCTGGCCAACATGATGAAACCCTGTCTCTACTAAAAGTACAAAAAATTAGCTGGTCATGGTGGTGGGTGCCTGTAATCCCAGCCACCCTGGAGGCTGAGACAGGAGAATCACTTGAACCAGGAGGTGGAGGTTGCAGTGCAGCTGAGATCACAGCCTAGGCAACAAGAGCAAAACTCCATCTCAAACAAACAAAAAGATACGTATGTAAAGATCGTCTTGGTTCAGCAGTTCTCCGTGTGGCTGCATGTTAGAAACAGCCAGCTTTTTTTTTTTTTTTTTTTTTTTTGAAACAGAGTTTTGCTCTTATTGCCCAGGCTGGAGTGCAATGGCCCGGTCTTGGCTCACTGCAACCTCCTCCTCCTGGGTTCAAGCAATTCTCCTGCCTCAGCCTCCTGAGTAGCTGGGACTACAGACGCTCACCGCCACGCCTGGCTAATTTTTGTATTTTTAGTAGAGATGAGGTTTCACCATGTTGGTCAGGCTGGTCTCGAACTCCTGACCTCAGGCAATCCGCCTGCCTCTGCCTCCCACAGTGCTGGGATTACAGGCGTGAGCCACCGCGCCCAGCCAGAAACAGCCAGATTTTTATATGCTTTAACATAGATGGATGCTTGGGCCCTACTCCCCAGTGTTGGTCTGAGGTGGGGCCTGGGCACCAGCTCTCCCTTTATAGCCCCCTGGCTGTCCTAATGTACACTCAGGGGCATAGGTCTGTCTGTCTGTCTGAGACCTACCCTAGCGCTTCTCCACACCTGAGGAGCGAACGATGAGGCGGAGGGACGCACACACCTCCATGTCTTAGTCGAACCAGGGAGACAACAAAACTCAAGTCCCTATCCCACTCACTGGCTGGTCCACCCAGCAGTTGCTGGCTTTGTCTGCAGCTTTCAGGAATAGCAGGGGCAGAGCGGTCCTGAGCAAATTCTGCCAGCAGAGGGCAGCAAGCGCACGCTAAATGAGGACTCCCCGACCCGGGAAAGGACCTTGGAAATCCTCGCAGCCATCCTTCATTGACAGAGAGGAGAAAAATGTGGCCCAGAGAGGAAGGCCTGTGAACCCAAAGTCTCAACATAGAACTTATTCTAAGTGTCCTCTTTCATTCAGCAGTCCCTCAATGGGCACCTTGGGTGGGTCAGGTGCAGGACCAGGTGCGGGGGGTCCGAGAAAGCTCTGCCCATTGAGGAAACCAATTCCTAAACAAATCATGACATGGATGTGTAAAGTGTTATCGAATGTGCTCATGAGGAGTGCAAAACCAGTTCTGTTTAGGAGATCCTTCATTTACATACTCAGGGAATACATATGGAATCGGCGAGCATGATTCACCAGGCACTGTGCTAGGCCCAGGAGTCGTAACTTTAAAATGCATGGACATGTCCCAGCCTCTTGGAGCTTCCAGTCTATCAGGATGCAAACAAGTGGATAAGGGTGAGATGGGAGAACAGATGAGGGACACACATCGCCCACATTTGGGATCACGGACTCTGCGAGGAGGAAGCGACAATGTCCAGGCTGAGATTTTTAGAATGAGTGAGAATAAGCTAGTGAAAAGTGGATGGGCTTGTTCAGAGGCTGCTGCAAACAATCTAAAACAAATATGAATCAATCAGGGAACTGTGAATCCAACAGGATATTTGATGCTCTCAAGGAATGAACATTTATTTTGGTTTTAGTTGATAATGGTATTGTGGTCATGTTTAGAAAAGAGTTCTTATCGGCCAGGCACGGTGGCTCACGCCTGTAATCTCAGCACTTTGGGAGGCCGAGGCAGGGGTGTCACTTGAGGCCAGGAGCTCGAGACCAGCCTGGGCAACATGGTGAAATCCCATCTCTACTCAAAATAGAAAAATAGCCAGGTGCGGTGGTGGGCGCCTGTAATCCCAGCTACTTGGGAGGCTGAGGCAGGAAAATTGCTCGAGCCTGAGAGGTAGAGGTTGCAGTGAGCCGAGATAGCACCACTGCACTACAGCCTGGGAGACAGGCCCTTGGCATACCCAGTCCTCTGTCAGCACCTCCGGGCACCAACGTTACCAACAGCTAATGAGGGTGCAGTGGATCTGCTGGGCCTGGAGTGTCATGAAAATGTGGGGGACTGAGCAGAATATTCTTTTATTTCAAGCTAGGAAGCACCTGAAGCTTCTATGTTTCCAAAAGATAACATGAAAAGCCATCCCTCAGGGTTCTGTCTGCCTCCTGTTTCAAAGGCCAAATTACTGAGAATTAGAGTTGGGGGGAAATCTCAAAATCAACCTGTGCTGTCCACACCCAACGCAGAAGCCCCCCTGCAGCCCCCCACCCCCGACCTTGGCCTGGCCTTGGGTCCCACAAGGGAGGCAAAGGGCAGGGTTCTGTTCTGGGTCTGTAACCCGTAGCCATGGCCTTGGGCCAGTCGTCAGGACAATATCGACAGGTCCCCTCGTCTGTAATGCTGTCCCACCCATCTTGCAGAGTAGGGTGAACAAGAAGATGAAGGTGGAAGTCTTTGGCCACTGGAAAGTACCTCATAAGCAGGTGATATTTCTGTTTGAACACATTCAGCGGCCGGAAAGCTTATTTCAACATTAGGCGCTCTGCTCTCTCTATTGAACTAGGCTAATAGGATGTATTAAGGGAGAAAGAAATTCTAAAATCCTATCAAATTCATTTCAGCTGGGACTTAATTTTATAAAATAACTGCTCTTAGGAGATTGAAAATTAAATATTGGGAAACATGGAAATAAAGAAAATAAATAGAATTTCACCTAGTGGTTTATTCTCAAACCAGAGTTTCTTCATTTGGGGGGAGACTTTTTCATATATATTTGATTTTCAATGGGCAGTAACTTCTAATTTTATTTCTAAGATTCTTGGTCTCTTAGTCTTTCCGTCATATAGTTTAGGATCTGGAAACCAATATGTGTTTGTTTATTTTCTTGCTCTGTGGCCCAGGCTACAGTGCAGTGGTGCTGTCAGCTCACTGCAGCCTTGAACTCCTGGGCTCAAGCGATCCTCCTGCCTCAGCCTCCAGAGTAACTGGGACTACGGGTGCAAGCAACCATGCCTGTCTAATTGTTTTTTGTTTGTTTGTAGAGATGCGGGGACATCTCACTATGTTGCCCAGGCTTGTCTTGAACTCCTGGACTCCAGTGATCCTCCGGTCTCAGCCTCCTAAAGTACTAGGAGCACAGGCATGAGCCACTGTGTCTGGCCCAATATTTAAATACATTTAAATACAATAGATTAACCTGATGGTTTAGGGAACTAACTCTATGGGAAATCTATTGATAAATCCTTTTCTGTAGGAAATAACACTACTGCCCTCTCCTATTAATCTCTTTTCTATATTTATCATTTTGTGTATCATTTTCTCTGAAAGCTAGACACACACACAGTCACACACCTACACATACGCCACACGCTGGGTGTGTGTGCAGATGTCATCTGGAGTATAAATGAGAAAAAGAAAATAAAAATGTCATTGCTTTCACAAAGATTTTTCCTGGAGATTCATGGACCTAATAGAAAAATTATCATTTTTCTATTTTGTTAAAGGAAATAGAAGCAGAGATGGCTTCAGTTTTGTTCTTCAGAGCAGTAGGAACAGCAGCATCTGTAGTAGTTATACCTATCCAGCCGCCACTAGACTTGGTCTCATACTAAGAAGTGGGCCAAGTGATGCTGGCCCTTGCCCTCTAGAAGCGGAAGCTGGAAATCCCTTAAGCACAAGGACAGCTTGGGGCAATACAGCCATATGAAGAATA
Organism: Nomascus leucogenys; assembly: GCF_006542625.1. Taxonomy (NCBI): domain Eukaryota; kingdom Metazoa; phylum Chordata; class Mammalia; order Primates; family Hylobatidae; genus Nomascus; species Nomascus leucogenys. Next base: position 89,012,538 of record NC_044393.1, on the reverse strand, counting down.
AAGATTTCCATTAGCTCTGATTCTCCAGGGACCGTGGGACTATACTATGAAACCAAGCCGTGGAAAATGGGGTGACCTTCGCTTTACCCTTCTGACCATAAACCAGAGGCAAAGCCCCTCACTCTTGCAACTGGTTTCCAAGAGGAGCCCTGAGTTCCAAAATTTTTTTTTTTTTTTTTTTTTTTTTTTTGGAGACAGAGTCTTGCTGTGTCCTCCAGGCTGGAGTGCAGTGACGCGATCTTGGCTCACTGCAACCTCCACCTCCTGGGTTCAAGCGAGTCTCATGCCTCAGCCTCCCAAGTAGCTGGAATTACAGGCACCCACTACCACGCCCACCTAATTTTTGTATTTTTATGGAGACAGGGTTTTACCATGTTGGCCAGGCTGGTCTTGAACTCCTGACCTCAGGTGATTCACTACCTCAGCCTCCCAAAGTGCTGGGATTATAGGCATAAGCCATGGCACCCAGCCAGCCCTGAGTTCTTATGGCAAGGTTGGGAGGGTGGTGAGGTTCTCTGAGCTCTGACATTTCACCTTCTAGATCCCATAGCTCTGTTGTCTGAGTGGGTCCAGTGAGCAGTTTCAAGGCTTGCAGGAAGATACGATGGAGGTTTGGTTACGAGAGGTGGTGATAAATCTTTCCATCCACATTGCTGGCTTCCCTGGCCAATGACCAGAAAGTCCTCCGTGCTAGTTTCAATAATTTGGCAGATTTAGATGTTGAAATTCATCCATACTCGAGAAAAAGTAATTAGGAGAGTGTACTTGGCATCTATTTATATCTGCTTTAGAAGGAGACAGAACCCATCTCAATAAAAACACAGGGATTATTCCAGGTGTTTTTATACTCTGAGGCCCAGGCCATTAAGGGATTAGGTGCAGAGATGTAATGAAAAAACATAAACCAGGCTGCGTGCGCACACAAACGCACAGCCCATGGGGCGTCAGTCCTCTCCATGATGGCTCTGGGCCGAGCTTCACTGACAGTGCTGACCCGCTGCAGAAATTACTGTCTGCAGAGATCTAGAATAATAATAGTGTTTTGCTTTCTGAAGCACTTTATTGCTCACCAATGGATTTTTACATCCGTTATACCATTTGGTCCTCGCAACCACACTGTGAGGTAGGTAGAGCAGCTTTTATTGCCTATTTTATAGATGAAAAAAACCCAGAGATTTGGAGAGGTGAAGTGACTTGTCCCAGGTCGCATGGCCAGTTAATGGTAGAGTTGGAACTGAATCCAGGTCTTCAAATTCCAAGGCTTTTCCATTACCTGGGCCTACCTGGTCTTACCTTCCCTCCCTCCAGGCTTCCCGCCCTTCCTTTCCTCTTGTACATTTTATGGAAGAATAACACGCATATGGAAAAATATGACACAAACACAAACGTAGAGCTCAATGAATTTTCACACCATAAGCATTCCTGTGTAACCAGCACCTAGACCAAGACAGAACCTTCCAGCACTTGGAAGCATGCCTGTGGCCTCTCCCGGTCACATGCCCCTCAAGAGTAACCACTGTCTTGACTTCTAACACGAGAGACTACTTTTGCCTCTTTGTCTTGAACTTCCTATAAATGAAATATTTCCATGCAGGCTTTTTGGTCTGCCTTCTTTTGCTCAGTTTCATGTCTGTGACAGTCACCTATGTTGTGTGTTGTGGTGTGTTCATCCTCATGATTTGGTGCTCCATTGGGTGAGCTGCCTGGATTTATACATCCTTTTCCTTGTCAATGGACATTTGAGTTGTTCCCAGGTTGGGGGCCATTATGAATAAAGCCTTATGAACATTGTCGTTTATGGCTTTTGGTGAACAGAGTACAGGTTTCTGTTGGGTGTACATTTGGGAGTGGGACTGCCGGGTCATGAGGGATGTGTATGTTCAGCTTTAGTAGATATTACAAACAGTTTGACAGATAGGTTGTTCACACTGCCTAAAATTTTAACAGTGAATCAGTTGAAAAGCAGCCTGTTGACACCCTAGTTTCTTCTATTTACTCTAACTGCAGGCTCCTCCCCAATTTCTTCTCCCTCCCTTGCTAATATACTGAAATGTAACCACTATCTCTATTCCAGGAAAGGACTAAGAGAAAGAAATAGGGCATTGTTTTGGGAGCTGAGTTATTTATTCATATAGTGTGTGTGTGTAGCGGCGGGAGGGGGAAATAGGAACAAATAAAACACATCTAATTACCTAATTTTTTAAAATTGCCCCAATTATCAGACACAAGCACTCAGCACTCATAAGCAAAAACACATTCCAACATCAACTAGATTCGAGTCTTTGAATTATCTGCTGTTTGGTAATATTTAGGATTCTGTTTTTTCCATTAGTATGGAAAATTCACAGCTGATTGTATATGATGTGGAAAGAAATGAGCCCCTAAGTAAGTGATAGTTAAATCACCTAGCCCACTTTCTCTGCACTGGGAAGTGAGTGGACCACATTTAATTTGCAGAGAAAATGCTTTTGTTCGCTCACCCCACAGATTCCGGTTCCCTCTATTTACTCTGATTAGCAGAGTGTGTGGGGTGAGGGGCAGGGAAAGAGAGGGGATAAGATACAGTTCTGCGCCATATAGAACTTACTCTGTATTTGGGAAACCATTTATTTGTTCATTCACAGATTTACTTTTATGGTAATAGGGAGCCACTGAAGGTTTTTGACGAGTCAAGATAACATACTGAAAATGGCTTTGTGTGATCTGACAATGACATGTAGGATGGTTGGGGTAGAAAGAGTTGGGAAATAGGTCAATAAGACAGGAGGTTCTCGCAACAGTCCAGGCAAAAGTGAGGCGCGCCAATCACAAGGCCAGTAGTCAGAATGGGAAAAGGGGCTGAAAGAGAGAAGCCGTATCAGCAGTGGCTGTCTATCTTGGCTGTTCCCTATTGATGCTGGGGCCCATCCCAAAACATTTCCACTTAATTGGTCTGGACTGGGGTGCAGGAATTGGTATTGTTTTAAAAGTCCCCCAAGGGATTATCACATGCAGCCTGGATTTCAGAATCACTGTCATAAAGGAAGCCCTACCAGGGGAGGTGAGGGTCTTGGGATTTAACGGGTCAGGGAATGAAGAGAGATGAAAGGGATTCCCTGGTTTCATTCCTAAGTGGCTGAGAGAAAGACAGAAAGAGGACCACATGGGTGGGGCAGCATCTTCCAGGGGAAGGAGATCAGCTTTTGCAGGATTTTGCTGGAGGCCCCCCCGACCACCTCACCTGGGTGAGACCGTGAGCAGCTTGGCGTAGAAGTGGGGAGATGGTGTCGGCACAGAGGGGGATGAGTCCTCTGGGATAGGGGTAAGAAAAACAAGCGCAGAGCCAAGCATTAAACCTTAATTCTTCCCAAGGGAAGGTGGCAGGGCAACTGGAAAGTAAGGGACCCTGGACAACATCTCAGATCTCCTGGACAGTGCCTGGGAGATTCAAGACTAAGAGAGGCCATTGATGGCTGGCACGGTGGCTCACGCCTGTAATCCCAGCACTTTGGGAGGCTGAGGTGGCAGGATTGCTTGAGGCCAGGAGATCGAGACCAGCCTGGACAACATAGTGAAACCCCATCTCTAAAATAAAAAAAAAAAAAAATGCCAGACGTGGTGGTGTGCACCTGTAATGCCACCCACTCAGGAGGCTGAGGTGGAAGGATCACTTGAGCCCAGGAGTTTGAGGCAGAGTGGACTGTGATTGCCAATAATAATAATGATAATAATAAAGAAGAAGAAGATGCGCCATTATATTTGTCAACTGTGGCAGGGACAAGGCCAAAACCAAGTCACTGGGATCGCAGGATGAGTAGTTAGAGAGAGGATGAATGAGAGGGAGACTGGCAGACTGCTTCTACCAGGCACACTGAAAGAATTTGGGAGAACAGAGCAAACCGAAGGGAGGCAGGAGAGCATCGTCACCCATCTGCAGGGCGAGCCCATGGCCAAGGAGAAGGCAGTGCTGTGCCATGCAGTTGTGGGGGTGGAGCCAGGCCCCATGGCATCAGTCCCAGAAAGAAAGATTCTGACTCCATGTGGGGCAGAATTTTCAAAGGACTACAACTTCACAATGCAATCGGCAAGCCCAGGTCCTCCGGGGCTTTTCACACGAGGTTATGAAGCATTTGAAAAGGTCGCGGTAGGATATTCATAGGTCCCTCATCAACAGGAGAGCAACACGAGGGACCCCAAGGTGCCCTCCACCTCTGGGCTGGTCTGATGCAGCATGGCCACACCCCCACCCACCGGGGGACAGTCTCGTGACCTTAGCAGATCCTGGTCACTCTGCCAGGCCAAATAAACGTGACGGGAAGGTGGAGAGCCATCAACTTGCCCTCCCCACGCCCCTCCTGCATTTCCCATCCCTCATCTTCGTGTGCATCTCGTTGATGATTTGCTGTAGGAGTCAGAGTGCAGGTCACTAGCTGTTTGGGGAAATGGTAAACAAAGATAAGAGCTTTAAGCACTGGAATTTATTTTTTATCCACTGGCCTAAAAGCAACTGCATGTTAAATTTAGAAAGCTGGTGCCAGACCCCTCCCCGCCCCTCCTGCTTCCTGCTCCTCTTACCGCCCATGCTCAAAGCATGGTCTCAGCTGACTATGGAATACGAGATGTGTTTGTAAAGCCCAGGAGTCTTCAGAGGCTGCCTGCCTGGATGTTTATAAAAATGTATCATCTGAGGGCCTGGGAGAAAGGGGCCGTTTCCTCCGCTCCCGGGCTCTGCTCACCATTCTAACAGCAGCCATCTCTGCCCAAATATTTACCCAAATGTCCTCCCTGCTCAGGGCCCTGGGTGCATCAGCCCCCCACTGTCGTCAGGTGGGATACCCCCAAGGGAGGGGGCAGCATTTTCAGCAGACCACCGATGGATTTATTAATAAGGCCTCCCTCACGCCTGGGAATCTATAATTGAACAGCTCTCTTTTCTCTGTGGGTTAAATCCCTTTGCTACCAACTCTAAGAACCTGCAGAAATCCTTCTATTGACCTGGAATTCTGTTGTATTGAATATTGTCTGAAATAAATGAGCCATTGTCTGGGCTCAGAATTTTCTGGGTAGAAAGAGATCTCCACTGTGATGCAATTTATTGCAGCAGGATTTTTTTTTTCCAGCTCATCCTGAATTCCCTATTGCCCGCTCGGTCCATTTTCACAGTCCAGGATATAAGTGGGGAGGGCTAGGCCCAAGCGAAAAAAAAAACCTCCTTTGCCCAAGGATGATGTCCAGAGGCCTAGATGGTGACTGGTACCAGATTTTAATGGCTGCTGAGTAACTGAGGTCCATTTGTGTGGCCAGCTTAGAAGAAAAGAGATCGGACCAACACTCTCAGCTGGCATTGGGAGACCAGTCATAGGACAGTAAAAAGAGAAGAGCAGCTGGGCACGATGGCTCACGTCTGTAATCCCAGCACTTTGGGAGGCCAGGGCAGGCAGATCACTTGAGGTCAGGAGTTTGAGACCAGCCTAGCCAACATGGCGAAACACTGTCTCTACTAAAAATATAAAAAATTAGCCGAGTGTGGTGGCAGGTGCCTGTAATCCCAGCTACTCAGGAGGCTGAGGCAGGAGAATCACTTGAACCTGGGAGGCAGAGGTTGCAGTGAGCCGAGATCATGCCATTGCACTCCAGCCTGGGCAACAAGAGCAAAATTTCATCTCAAAAAAAAAAAAAAAAAAAAATTAGCTGGGCATGGTTGTGCACACCTGTAATCCCAGCTACTCGGGAGGCTGGGGCAGGAGAATCACTTGAATCTGGGAGGTGAAGGCTGCAGTGAGCCACTGTCCTCCAGCTTGGGTGGCAGAGTGAGACTGTGTCTCAAAAAAAAAAAAAAAAAAGAAAAAGAAAAGAGAAGCAAAGCAAAGCGCAGTTCAACCCTCCCATTGGATGGATGAGGAACCACAGCCCAGAGAGGTGAAGTGACTTGCCTAAGCTGCACAGCAAATGAGGGGGCAGAGGCAGCGTTAGACCTCAGGCCTTGGGATGCGGGTCCAGAGCTATGTTCACTGCTACATTACATTGGAGACAGAAGGGTTTAACCACAAAATCCAGGAGGAGAAACTAGGCATCCCGTAGCCAGATGGGGTTTTTAGTGTTCAATTGATAAGCAATTGTGGAGCATGCTTCTCGGGTCACACTGTGAGAATCTCAAGGAAGCCAAGGCCTTGTGGAGAAGTGGGTCCGTTCCAGGCCCAGGCAGCAGGGCCGCAGGGTCAGCAGGAGATGAACTTGAGCAGTGAGCTTTGGCGTTTCTTAATACCCTGTATTCACTGATGGGTACCTTGATTTCTCCAGCCTCAGGGACTTCGCTCACAATTGGGGAGTGTAGGCTTGCCCAATACAATTTGAATTTTCGATACATTGTGCAATGGACTGAATGTGTGAGTCGAGCCGCCCCCAGGTTTATGTGTTGAAACCCTATTCCCCAACATGATGATACTTGGAGATGGGGCCTCTGGAAGGTTATTAGGGTTAGATGAGGTCATGAGGGTAAGTGGGGACCTCGTGATGATATGACTTCCCATTTATTTATTTATTGAGACCGAGTCTCACTCTCTCCCAGGCTGGATCGGCTCACTGCAACCTCTGCCTCCCGGGTTCAAGCAATTCTTTTGCCTCAGCCTCCCAAGTAGCTGGGACTACAGGCGTGCGCTACCATGCCCAGCTAATGGTTTTTGTTGTTGTTGTTTGTTTTTAATTTTTTTATTTTTAGTAGATACGGGGTTTTTCCATGTTAGCCAGGCTGGCCTCAAACTCCTGATCTCAGGTGATCCACCCACCTCAGCCTCCCAAAGTGCTGGTATTATAGGCGTGAGCCACTGCACCAGGCCTGATTGCCTTTTTAAAAAGAGGGAGAGACACAAGATCTGGACTTTCTGTTTCCTTTTAACTCTGAGAGGGAGATGCCTTCAGCGACTTCTCCACCTTACATGGCTTCTCGTGAAACTACCAGGTTTGTGCAGAGCTAATCACTCCCCGTGCCAAGAACCGAGCTGAGTGCTTCTGAGGGCAGCTCCCTTTGCAGGGAGGAAACGGAGGCTCCCAGGGTTTGGGGAGCTTGCAGAGGCCACAGGCAGATGGTGGGAGAGCTGGGATGGAAACCAGGCCTCTCTCCAGGGCTGCCTCCTCCACCTGATGCTATTTCAGCCCTTTGCCTTCTTCTGCAGCTGATGGCTTTTAGTGAAAAAGGCTTCTTGCCAAGAGTGGCCTCTACAGTGGCAAAACAAAGTAAAAACAGCCCCCAGAGACATGGCTCCACGAGCTTCCCCGCTAGTGTTAGCCTTTGTACACAAGAGAGCAGCCCTCCCCTCTGCTGGGAGCTGGCGGGGTGGATTCATGAGAATGAAGTTCTTGAGGAGGGAGGTTTTTTAAAAAATTAAATTTGGGGGTGGGAAGAGATTTACTAAATTGCAGATAGCACATGCCTCAGAGCCTTGAGAGCCAATTTCTTATCTTCCATGGACCTGGAGTTTGCATGATTGCTCAAAGCAGCAGAGATGCTGGTTCATGCCTCACCCCCGGCCTGCTAGTTGTGAGCAGGTGAAAGGGGGCTGCCAGCTGGTCTGCAGGTGGTTCCCACCAAACCTCTCAAGGGAGAACTGGCAGATCATACCCTCTTGTGCCATATTGCTAGAGCGGACAGGGAGGGCTCGCCACCCTTGGCTGGGCATCGGAGGAGAGAAAGGCCATTCCATGCCATCCTTCTTCCCATGTGAGGGGTTCCCAGGAGGCTCTCCTGCAAGTGAGACCCACACTCCATCTCTCAGGGAATGGGAAGGGTCTCCCCTGGAGCTCTGGTGCCTAGGCTGGGGGCCAACGGCTCCCAGCTAAAGTCCCTCCTGCCCCACCTGCTACAGAGCTGCCCGCGCTCTCTGGGGCTTCAGTCCAGTCCTGACTCTGTGTCCAACTTTTGTTACCCTTTTCTGGTTTTCTTATCTCTGCTATGGGGCTGCTCTTCTAATGTGGGTCAAAACCCCTAAAGCATGATTATGGCCCTATGAGGCCAAGTCACCACTACCCATCTTCCATGTAAAACGATTCTCTGTTTATGTGTTTCTATGTCTTTATGCTTTTATTTTATTGATTGATAGATTTTTTGAGAAATCAACACTGACTCTTTCTAATAAGAATCTCATCTGTTCTGCAAGCATCCCCTTAGCAGCCTGCGTGCCTCCCTTGATGTTCATAAATGACCTCTCCCTTAACCTTGACAGTCATTCCATTGGGCCCGTGTCACCTGCTGCCTGCTGTCTGCTGTGTACAGAGCATTGTTCTGGGGTGGGGTGGAGACGGGCGATGCACAGTCCCTGGGGGTGGAGAAGCCAGGAGGACACTGGTGGTGACAGGGAAGCGTGGGTACTGTGGCAACATAGGGGGGCATCGTGGGGGTCACGGACCTGCATGGGGTAGGGATGGGAGGGATCAGAAAGCCTTTCTGGAGAAGGTGGGGCTTATGCTGAAGCAATTTTCAAAAGGCATTTGTGTTCTTTCACACAGAAATAATAAAAGCACTTAAACAAGGTTTTGGAACAAAATCGAAACGAGTTCCATCACAGCCATGCCATTTATTGCCGTTTTACTGGAGTGCACGCCGTCTGTGGTTTCTGCTTCTGCATCGTTCCAGCCACGTTTCAGCCCATAGATTGTGGCAGTGGCACGTGTTAATTGCGGCAATTTGTTTTGGCCGTGGATCTTAAGGAATCATTTGTTTCTTTTGTCTTTGTGTCTCTGCTCCTGCAATGTCCTGCTGCCTCTGTGCCCCTCTGCCTGCACCGTAGGGAGGCTTCTCCAAGGGGGTTAGCCTGAAGGTGGGGACACACTGGACTGGAGTCCCTCCAGGTGTCACAGGTGACTCTGCCACACCAGGGAAGTCCTGAGGGGCGGGGCCAGCTGGTTGGAGGGGTTTTTGCAGGATCGTAGGCCCAGGCAGCCAGGGGTAGAGGTCAAGTTCACAATCACGGACTGGGCAACCAGATGGGGGTGGTAGTGGGGGCAGGAAGAGCACAGTGCCGGGGGTGGGGAGGGTGGCAGCAAAGAAGCCACCAGAGCGGCCCTGAGAGGGGGCACAGCTGAGCTGGACCCTGCGGGCTCCAGGACAAGAGGTCTCAGGGGTCAGAACCAGGGGTAGTAGATGACTGCCCAGCAGACATGAGGAGGCTGGGGTCCCTGGAGGACAGGAGGGTTCCCGTGCCCCCAGACAGGAAACAGGTGCTCGAGGCTGGCTGGCTCTGGGTGTGGCCAAGTCAAAGCCAGATCCCCGAACTCCACACTCCTGAGGCTGCCTCTTCCACCAGGAGACACAGGTGGTTGCAGCAGTCATGCTGGAGTGAATCTGCTGCCCTTCAATACCAGGCCATGTGCAAGCTTAGGAAGGAGGAATGCCACGCTGGGGCGAATGTGCCCTCACGCCCCCTGGATGCCAGCTGCCACCGCCAGCTGTGCTCACCCTTGCAGATGGCCTCGGGGTCTCCCTTCAGAGCCAAGGCTCTGAGTGAGGGGCAGGGAGGTGTGGGTATAAGATGGGGACTAGGGAGGGGAGGCCTGGCCTGGGGGAGGAGTGGAGAACGGAAGCAATGGGCCATTTATGAGAAGAGGGCAGGCACCAGGTGAGTTTCACTTGTGTCATTTCATTGAGTTTTATTTTACAGACAGGAAAACTGAGGCTCAGAAGGGTGTGTGCTTAAGGCCAGGGGGCAGGCATGTGGCATTTTGCATAAGGAGGAGCTCATAGTGTTAAGGGAATGAAAAGCCAAGTCGGCTTGATTCTAAAACCCATGACAATGATGAGCAAAGACGGGCAGGACACGAATAATTGTCTCTTCCTTATAAGGCAGGACAGGCAGGGATTCACTCAGCACCCTGATTGCTATAGGACCACGGCATCGGAGTGACCAAGGGAACAATCAAAGGTAGAAGCCAGATAGGCAGGGCTAGGAATGCAGAGATGGGCCCGAGACTGGGCATCCACCAAGCTAGGAATGCAGAGATGGGCCCACATGGGGCCAGAGATCTCAGGAACAGGAAGGATCTGGGTGGGCCGCGGAGGACAGGACTATGTGTCTTGAGTATTCTAAACCCAGGCCAGGGAGATGGGGAGGATGCTGTGAGGTCTCTTCCCAGCTCAACTGGGTGAAGCCCTTGCAAAGACCACAGGGGTCCTCCCTGTGTCTTGGGCAAAGTGAACAGGGTAGATTGCTCTGGCTGGTGAGGGCGAAGCAGTGGGGCAGCCCCCTGGGAAGGAGGAGGAAGCCATGTGGGAGCTCTGCAGCTGTGCTCACGATGTCATTAGACATGGGGAGTTTCAGCCTTGTTATTTTCCTTGGCCTTGGCCCTTCAGCCCTCTCTGAGCCTCTGTGGAGCTGTCTGGCACTGGGCCCACAGAAGTGGCCACGACCCTTGCCTATCTTTGCAGTCTGATTTGGGGGTAGCAGCTCCCCAATCTAGTTTGCTTACCCCTCTTCTCTGACTCCCACTGATGCTGACTTCTTCTCAAAGAGCAATGGCTCCAAAACTGTCCCAGGCCAATGGGGGCAACACCTGAGGGTCTTGGCCAGACCCATGGGTCTCTTTGGAAAGTTTCTGGAAAATAGCACAGTGCCCACGTGTTGTTGATTTCTGCTAAGGGTAGGGCAGGAGCAGGGGGAAGAACACCAGGAGGATCTTCTAAAGGTTTGCTAATCCTGCAGTGTGCTGCCTCCTTCCTCAGAGATCACTGAGCGCTCTCCCTCAGCCCACTTCGGGAGCTGCCCTGCCCAGGCACAGACGGCTGGGTGAACCTGCCTCTCCCCTCACACACCAGACCAGCTGGGACTACCTACCAATGGCCCACCGCACAGCACGCTGAGCAAGAGTGTTCCTGCTCCCGCCACATGGAATGCCTGCTCCTTGTCCTCGACTGTGCCTTTTGCCCTCTGGCCTGGACTACAGATTTTCAAGTGGCGGGCTGGGGTCTGGAGTTGATTGGAGGTGTGGTGGGACCACTGGGGCAGACTACTTTGTAAACCAAGACCAAGAAAGTGCTGTGTGTGTCCCGGACATCCATGCAAGCTGGGCTGACGGTCAAAGGAGGCTTTGGAGGGGCCAGGCAGTTGAGGCAAGCAGAGGTACCCCATCCTACAGCGTGGAAAGGTAGGAAGGAGAAGCCGGCGGGGAGCAGAGAAGAGAAACAGCCCTCGGGGGTCTGGGCAGGACTACGGCAGAAGTCGAGATGCAGAAGCAAGGAGCTGGGGGCTGGTCAAGGTGAACACAAAGAGAGCTGGTAGGCCAAGAAGCTTCACTGTGTCGTTAGATGACGATGCAAACCCAAATGTCCACGGGGCCAGGCGGGACCATGACTGTGAGTCTGTGGTCAGAACAGCACAAGTGTGATGGGTAAGGGCCACTGCATCTGGGCCTTGACGGGGCAGGTGGAGGCGCTCGGGCTAAGTTGGAGCCACGTGCTTGGCAGGTGACTGCCAGAGGTGATGGCCTCAGGGTGGCCTGAGCTTCCCTTGTCTTCAAGAAAAGCTGGTACCTAGATTTTTGTGGAATTCCCCTGAGTTTAAAATTTTGGCAATTAATTCAAACGTAGTAAGCAAGCTAAAACCTCTGCAGCTGTGCTCAGCTTGTGGGCTGCCTCTTTCTGACCCTGTCCCCTGGCGTCCTGCTGGGACAGGTCTCTTTGGGCTGGACAGCTCCCTGCAATATTATTTTGATGTCTGCCCACTTTGGCCCAGTCCATAGGATGCTGTGATTGTTTTTCTAATGAGCTAAGAAAAGAAGGACCTTTCCCGAAACCTGTACTAATAACACCAGGTACTGGTGGAGTTCCGTTATTTTGTGGAACTGGTGATCTGCATGGTGGTGCCACTGCCCCCCAGGACCTGGGAGGTTCCCGTGGCCCCCAAAGTCTTTTGGGCCCCAGATTACTTAGTGTCCCAATGTAGTTTTTCAAAAAGCAAATTAAAAATAGGGCAGCCATCATACAGATTTAAGACAAAAAACGTCTGGAACTAATTTTAGAAAGCTCTTCATATCCCTGCAAATTAGCTTCCTCTCTGATGAGTAGTCTTGGCGAGAGAGTTCCATTAGAATCAAACATGACTTATCATTAGGTGACTGTTTTAGGGTCGGGGGTCCTGACAACTGATTTATGGCAAGCGAAGCTGGAAGACACAGGGTGAGATGGGACATGCGTGGTGCTGAGGAAGGGGCCTTCGGTCCTGCACGCTCCTGCAAGAATAATGGCCAGACAGGCTGGAAAGAGTAAAATGCAGTTAAACCAAAGGGCCACGTCCAGTCCCCGCCCCGGGGGAACAGAGCTGTCGGCCAATCTTAGCCAGAGCACACTCACTCTGGTCTGACCCATTCCGGCCTCTCAGTGTGTGGGGATGTGAAGCTCCCGTCTTGGTTGGGGGAATAGAAATAGGCCCCAGCTTTAGTTTCCTGGGGACCCTGGGGCTGTGGTGTGGAAAGGGCAGGTGAGAACAGCTTCCTCTTGCTTTTCTATTCCCAGTGGTTCCCAACCTCAGCTGCATCCTGGAGTCACCAAGGAACTTGTGAATATCCCAAATGCCAAATGCCCAGGCAGGTAACACTGGAATCCGCTGGGAGCCCCAGGCATCAAGCTCCCCAAGGTGGCTCTAGGCTGCAGTCAAGCACGAGAAACTCTGTGACAGAGACCCAGGCAGAGTGCTGGCTCATGACTGCACCGCTAAGCTCTCAGGGCACTGCCCAGGCCGATTGCTTCTAGAACATCATACCGATTCTAGCTCTTACAGATAGCCTGGGGGATTCTTCCAGGGCCTGACTCCGCTTTCCACATCAAACTTCCACCTTGAGAGCCAAGATCGCATAGTGGTTAAAAGCACACTTGCACACAAATTCGCAATTGCAAAAATATGGAACCAGCCCAAATGCCCATCAACTAGTGGATAAAGAAACTATGGTGTATGTATACATGATGGAATACTACTCAGCCATAAAAAGGAATGAGTTAATGGCATTTGCAGCAACCTGGATGGAACTGGAGATGATTATTCTAAGTGAAGTGACTTGGGAATGGAAAACCAAACATGGTATGTTCTCACTCATAAGCGAGAGCTATAAGGATGCAAAGGCATAAGAATGATACAGTGGACTTTGGGAACTTGGGGGGAGAGGTGGGAAGGGGGTGAGGGATAAAAGACTATAAATTGGGTTCATTATATACTGCGCGGGTGATGGGTGCACCAAAATCTCACAAATCACCCCTAAAGAACTTACTCATGTAACCAAATACCACCTGTTCCCCAATAATCTATGGAAATATTTGTTTTAAAGTATATGGGAGTCAGACTGCCCAAGTTTCAATTGGTGCTTCACCACTTCCCAGCTGTGTGGCCCTAGTCAACCTAACTCTGGCAGCCTCAGCTTCTCACCCAGGAAAATGGGGATAATCCTAGTCCTACTCCACAGAGTTGTAGTCAGCAAAAAGCATGGCCCGTGGACCTCACTTAGAATAACACTGGCGCACAGAGAGAACTCAACAAACATTCACTACCTCTGCTACTACAGACCTTGTAAGGCCTCCCCATGCCCATTCTGTGGCACTCCTCCACCCGCCAGCCTGTTTAGGTGGGCTGCTGCTCCGGTGGGCCTGGCCAACACTTTGATTTGGTTTCTCCCTGAAGATGCTCACAGAATGCTCATGTAGCGCCTCATGCCACACCTGGAGACCAGGCCCTGCCATGGGGCCATGTTGGGTACAGGTTCCTGGGTGCTACCAACCAGGACCTCAGTTCTAGGCTCCATGGTGGTCCACACACTATGGGGGAGGGCATGGAGCCGGACAAGAGGAAGTGGCACCCGAGTCTGTAAGAGCAGTCCACCTATTCATTCCTCAGGGCACCTGTGATGCCCCGGTCCCGTGCTGGACATTGGGGGATGCTACAGTGGGTCCCACCCTACAGTCTAGTAGAGGGGGACAGATGAATCCCATCAACAGACATGAAATCACCAGTGCTGAGTTTTGAAGATGTGAGGAGGGTAAAATAGGAAATTGGTCACCAAACTCTAGATTACTTGAAGGAGTTAATTTTTTAGAACAAATAATAGGAAGTAGCTTTTTCATCCAGTGTATTTTATACTTATAGGGCTTATCAGTCTACAGCGTTACAATAATTGAGATAAATTTAGATAAATTCAGAGATGACAACCTGATAATGGGTTATTAATGACGCACTAATGACCACCCTGGCCTTGGGAAGCAGCTGATAACAGGGCAGTGGCTACCGCTCTGTACTCCACACCATCAGCCCACACCAGGGTTTGCTGCCATTCAGGGTGTGTCACCCTCTAGAGGGACACAGACCGTCAGACTAGAGGGGTGGGGGGTGGATGAGCAGGGGACCTGAAACCCTGCCACACCAGGAAAAGCTGCAGAAGCCAGAGGGACATAGCCTTCAACTTTGTAAAGGGCTACTGTGTTTGGGATCCCAGAGTTTGAAGCCGTGGATGGAAGCCATAGGGAAATGAATTAATGGGAGGACATTGGTCTGGTCTAGCTTCATGGAAAGTCCTGCCTCAGGAAGAGGTGAGCCCCTCGCTTCTGGAGTGACTGGCAGGATGATCTCCAGCAGAACCCTGGGGAGGGCATTTGAGCCTTAGTTGCTGGGACTGACCAGCGATTTCTGAAATCCTCCCAGGTCCTCAGATCCTGGTAATTTGATCTTTTCTTTCTTTCTTTCTTTCTTTCTTTCTTTCTTTCTTTCTTTCTTTCCCTTTCTTTCTTTCTTCTTTCTTTCTTTCTTTCTTTCTTCCTTTCTTCTTTCTTTCTTTCTTTCTTCTTTTTCTTTTCTTTCCTTCTTTCTTCCTTCCTTCCTTTCTTTCTTTCTTTCTTTCATTTTCTTTCTTTCTCTCTTTCTTTCTTTTTCTTCTTCCTTTCTTCCCTTCCCCCCCTCCCTTTCTTTCTCTCTCTCTTCTTTCTTTCTTCTTTTTTCCTTCTTTTCCTTCCTTCCTTCCCCTTTCTTTCTTTCTTCTTTCTTTCTTTCTCTTTCTTTCTTTTTTCTTTCTTTCTCTCTCTCTTTCTTTCTTTGTTTCTTTTTCTTTCTTTTTCTTCTTCCTTTCTTCCCTTCCCTTCCCTCCCTCCCTTTCTTTCTCTCTTTTCTTTCTTTCTTTCTTTCTTTCTTTCTTTCTTTCTTTCTTTCTTTTTTCCTTCTTTTCCTTTCTTTCTTTCTTTCTTTCTTTCTTTCTTTCTTTCTTTCTTTCTTTCTTTCTTTCCTCTTTCTTCTTTTTCTTTCTTTCTCGTTCTTTCTGATTTTTTGATTTTTGATCCCTAGGACAAAATAGTGTCCTGGGGAAATGGGATGTCAAAAAGGTAACTTTGGCTGGAGGGGCAGGGCGGTAGAAAAATTTCTGAGTTCAAAAGGAGAGAGCAACCCAGGAGTGGCAGGTGAGGGACCCTGGTTACTGAGGGGGCAGAACGCAGGTGCTGAGGCTCTGGGTGGAGCAGAGGCACTGTGGCAGGGCAAGGAGGGACATGTGGAAGGGACACATGGAAGGGACAGGAATCTAAGGTTTCTGAGATGGCTCTGTAAAAAAGGAATAATAGGAAGATTTGAAGAAATGAAACAAAGTAGCAAAATAAAAAAAAAGTGGGTACCAGGCTATGTGCTAAGTATGTTATTCCATTTAACCAGTCCTCAATCTAACAGAGCAGATGCTATTATCATCCCCTTTAAACAGTGAAGAAGTGAGGCTTAGGGGGAACTGTGTCATGCCCCAGGGCCACATGGCTGGGTAAGGGGTCCAGCAGCTTTAAGCCAGGGAGGTGGGCCCCAAAGTCTATACCCTCAGCCATCTTCATCCTACTTCATCACAGGGTGGGGGAAGATACAAGTGATGAAGGCGCTGTGGGACCTGCAAGATGCTGTTTGTGCATCTCACTGGCCCTGAGGGGTGCTGAGCCTAAGGGTTGGAGAAGACTTTCTCCACTGGCAGCTCAGGCTGCAGCTGAAGGACCAGGACAGACAAAAGGAATGTGGTTCCCTGGGACGGAAGGGGAGCTCCAATCCACTTCTCTGTGTAAACTGATTGACTGCTAAACTAATAAAAATATGGGAAGGAAGCCCTGAGTTTGGATTCTGCAAACCAGGATGAACTGTGGTAGAGTCACAAGAAGGGGCTCTGGAGAAAATGGCTTTCTTTGAAATTGTTTATGACAATTAGAAAAAAAAATGTGTGTGGGGTGGGTGGCTCCTGGAGAGGATCCAGAGGACAGTACACTGAATGATGACAAGATCCCAGAAAGTTCTGTATGTTGTTTGAAAATCTAGACTGAGTAGGTGAGAAAAATATACAAAATACATGGAGATCTCTTGGGTTGGTGTCTTTCTTCCCACCAGTTTACTTGTCTGCAGGCATCTCAGCTCAGCAGCCCCTGCATCCTGATGACAGAGGGTAAGAGACACAGCAAGAAGACTGGAGTTCTGTATTTGCTTTGTGACCCTGAGAAAAACGCTTAACCTCTCTGAGCCTCTGTTTTCTCGACTCTAGAAGGGAATCTTTATAACAGATACCCTACTGACTTCATAGATTAGGGAGAACAAATGACAACAAATAATAGTTTTTCTTATGTTTTTATGTTTCTATGTTTTTCTTATGTCACGGATGGCACCAATCCCAGTGAGAGCACATGGAAGATTCACAGCTGAGATCTCCTGAGGCACCAAAATAGTAAGCCGAGGTTGGAGATGGGGCAGGGCAGTAAGATGCCAAAGATCAGAGGGTGCGTAACAAGATGATTTAGTTTAAATGTTGATATCGGTGAAGAATGTGCCATAAGCAATGATGTAATCAGTTTGGATCAGAAATGATATAAAACATGGAAATTTGAGAAGAATATGAAGTGATAAGGAAATAGTATACAAGTAATATAATTATGTAAAATAAAACAAGTAAATGTGGATCCCAGAATGTGTATTACAAAGTGGAGACCAGGAAAATGGATACTAGAAAGAGTGGTGGAAGGAAACCAGAAAACACAGGCTTGGGAGTTGGGGGACCTAAGTTTTATTTTGAGTTTGGCCACAAATGAGCAAAAATTGTCCTGGAAAGGCTCTTAAGGGACCTGATACATTTCCTCGTTTGTAAAGTAGATTAAAAAAAGTACTCATTCATTTTCCTGAACTGTGACCCTCTAACCCAATGTTTTTCAACATGTGGGCTGTGATCCTTTAGGGGACCATGAATTCAATCCATGAATTCAATTTAGGGGGTTAAGAGTGGCATTTAAAGAAATGAAATCAACTAGAACAGGATGTCGAGCAGATTGTACATGGAAGGTGACATGTTTCATAAAACTTTTTGTTCCATTTACAAGGGATGTGTGTTCTGGGTTGAATTATAAATTATATTTCTTATGATGAGGTTGTCGTCCAAAAAATCTGAAAAACAGGGCTGTAATACCCCTGGTGCTGTCAAGAAAGCCCAGGCATGCTGCCTGCCTCAGTTTCCCCCTTTGCACTGTCACCTCTCTTGTCTGATCTCTTTGACTGTTAGTGTTCCTAGGAGAGCCAGCCTCCCCCACAGTCTAAAGATATCAAGGTCCCAGCAGTAAGTGCCTTTCTCCATAAAACAGCCCCCGTCTGCCCTGCCAGAGAAGAGCCAGTAGAGAGAGGTTAAGCTGCTTATCAAATACAGAGTTGCCTGATTTATCAAATAAAAATATTAATATAACCATTCAGTTAAATGTGAATTTCAGATATACAATAAGATTAACTTTTTAGTATAAGTATGTCTCAAATATTGCATGAGATACACTAAAAAATTATTTACGGTTTATCTGAGACTCAAATTTAACCAGACACCTGTATTTTATCTGACAACCCTAAGTAACTCATAAACAAATAACAAACAAGAGGGAAATTTTCAGAAGATTAAGACTTTTAACTGCTTCAAACTACAAAACTTTGTGTTTTAATATGATCATAAATTAACAGCTGTATTGTATTATGCAAATTTATGTTAAGTTATTCACTATCTGTCATCACGCTCCAATAAAAATTGTATATATGACATTTAGGGGAAAAAAATGACATCTTTCTGATAAGAGTTTTCTCTGCATTTTGGCGGCACTGACACCTTTGGCTCGCCTGGATGCTGCAGCCACAAACCTTCAGGGCCAGGTCCTTTGTGAGCGACTCATTGAATAACTTATGGTCTGTCTGGAATCCTCAAGAACAATCCCAGTGAGGGGCCAGTGGTTGCTTTCCCTCCATTTTAATGCCTAAGAAACACAGCTTGGTACCGAAATAACAGGGGAGACTGTCTCTGCCTTTCAGCTAGAGGTTGGCGGCCTCCAGCCAATCAACCCTGTGCAATAGGAAGGTGAGCTTGACCAGACGAGCAAGGGGAACGCATTGTATTTTGAATCTCTGTGCTGTCCCGTGTCTTGATGATCACACACAAGGGATAAAAAGCCATTCTGCTTCACTTTTCCACAGCACAGCTAATGTTCACCGGTCAGCTAGTTTAATATTCAGAACATCCTGGCCGGGCACAGTGGCTCATGCCTGTAATCCCAGCACTCTGGGAGGCCAATGCAGGCGGATCACCTGAGGTCAGGAGTTGAAGACCAGCCTGGCCAACATGGTGAAACCCAGTCTGTACTAAAAATATAAAAATTAGCCGGGCATGGGGCATGGGTGGTACATGCCTGTAATCCCAGCTACCCAGGAGGCTGAGGCAGGAGAATCTCTTGAACCCAGGAGGCGGGGGTTGCAGTGAGCTGAGATCGCTCCACTGCACTCCAGCCTGGGTGACGGAGCAAGACTGTGTCTCAAAAATAACAATAACAAAAACAAAACAACAACAACAACAAGCCATCCATAGATATGCGCTTTCAGCCTATCTTCAGGCTGCTTTGCTTAGTTTTTTTTTGGTTTTTGTTGTTGTTTTTACTGATGATTATCATTCTCTTGAAGGGAAAAAAATATACTACCAGTATTTTTGGTCTCGCTTTTATAATTTTTTTTTTTTTTTCATCTGTGGAATACTGCTTGTGGATGAAATGCCCGTGTCTATTCTGGAAGGGAGGGGAAAATGTTGCTGAGGGCACATGACAATTTCCACTCTGGTGCAGACAGTGAAGCCTAGAGGCAGACCGGAAGCCAGGTGGCCTTAAGAAGTCTTTGAAGAATGCCAGGCCAGGCTCAGGAGACAGGCTGGCTGCAGAAATGACAGGAGGGAAGGCAGGTGAGGCCCGTACAGGTAAGAGGGGATCTTTGTTTATCTAGAACAGAAAATAGAGACATTGATGAAGGACTCCAAGGAGAGGACGGGGAGGAAATGAGGGGAGGAAGTGGAGGAGAGATGACAGGAAACTCCTCCTTAAGATTGCCGACTCCCAACTTTCTGAAAATGACTAACGAAGAAAAGTTCCAAGGGAGAGAAACGTGTCTCTTTCTTGATCTCTGGTTATCCCACCTGAGGAGAGAGGCCTCTGATGACCAGACACGGACAACAGGGAGGTGCTGGTTTCTGGAAATGTGTAACCAAGACGGGGCACCAGCAGGGATGGATTACACCCACGGGCCACCTCTCATTTCAGATGATTAGCATTGATTCTCAACTCATCAGAGAAACCTGCCTTGCATCTCCAAGGGCTTTGAAATTTGATACAGGAAATAAGATGTGGACGTATGGGTGATGTTTCATCCCTTCTTCTAGTTGTAGGCCATAACCTTAGAAAAGAAAAGCACGTATGGAAATTTAACAGGATACCATTTAGGTGCCCGCAATGAGCAGGATTTGTTTTGCTAAATTATGGCTCATATCAGCAGAAATCTCACGGAGTCTGAGGACCCGCGTAGGCCTTATTGCCTTATTAAGTGGACTTTAAGCTAAATTTTGAGGGCAGGGAGAAAATGCTGCTAGATACAGCAATAAATCGATAAATGACAGGTTTGACATATGAATTATTCCCAAGGGAAGAAACCCAGGGGATGGAATAAATAGAGGAATTCCTGATATGTGGATTTTACATGAGGAAAAAAAAAACCCAATGTTACATGGAAATATTGATAGAGTTTTATTTTAAGGCACCCAAGGCAGACAAAGAAAACGTAAACTTGTCAAATATTACATAAAAACACCCCAAAAAACACAACAGTATACTTCTTAGCTGAGGGTTTTTTCTTTCTTTTGCTATTTATTTATTATTATTATTATTGAGATGGAATCTTGCTCTGTTGCCCAGACTGGGGAGTGCAGTGGCATGATCTTGGCTCACTGCAACCTCTGCTTCCTGGGTTCAAGCAATTCTCCTATCTCAGCCTCCTGAGTAGCTGGGACTACAGGCTCACGCCACCAAGCCTGGCTAATTTTTGTATTTTCGGTAGAGGCGGGTTTCACCATATTGGTCAGGCTGGTCTCAAACTCCTGACCTCAGGTGATCCATCCACCTCCGCCTCCCAAAGTGCTGGGATTACAGGTGTGAGCCATCGAGCCCTGCAGTCTTTTGCTATTTATTTTTCTGTTGTTTGATCTGTTTATTGGTTATTGAAGCAAATTTTTTTTTATGGTAAAGATGGACACATCTTGACTTCATAGTATTTCTTTGTTGCTTAAAGCTGAAGTTAAAAATGCCATTTATTCTGCTCTAATGTCATTAGGGATTTAGTGGCAGCAGACAGAGAGGGGACACCCTAGAGAGGAGAAATGACTTTGGGAACTTCTCATCACCCTGACAGAGACCTGGCTCCTGTGGTGGTAAGAAAATAGAATTCCTAACAGTATGTCAGTGTGTGCCATTCCACTTTATATAAGCACCTGCTCCTAGAACAATCTACCTCAGATCTTGCAGTCATTCCCAAGATAACTCCCAGGAACTCTGGAGCCAGAGGATCGAATTCAAATCCAGCCTCTGTTTCTGCCTCTACCTTGAAGTCACTTACTCTCTGAATTTCAATTTCACTTTAGTCTTTTTTAGTTTTTTTGAGACAAGACTATTGTTTTGTCGCCCATGCTAGAGTGCAATGGCACCATCATAGCTCTCTGCAGCCTCCAACTCCTGGCCTCAGGCAATCCTCCCACCTCAGCCTCCTGAGTAGCTGAGCTGGAGGAGCATGCACCACCAGCCTCAGCTAATTTTTGATTTTTTTTTTTTTTTGTAGAGACAGGGGTCTCACTATGTTGCCCAAGCTGGTATTGAACTCCCTGCCTCAAGTGATCCTCCCACCTTGGCCTCCCACAGTGCTGGGATTGCAGATGTGAACCACTGCACCAGCCGCTTTAATCTTTAAAATAGGGGAAAATATCTAATTGGTGTTAGAATTGCCTGGAATAGCACCAAGACCACCAAGAACAGAGAGCGTGTTCAATGCATGATAATTCTTATTATTATTCTTTCTTTCTTTTTTCTTTCTTTTTTTTTTGAGACAGAGTCTCACTCTGTCACCCAGGCTGGAGTGCAGTGGTGCAATCTCGGCGAACTGCAACCTCTGCCTTCTGGGTTCAAGCAATTCTCCTGCCTCAGCCTCCCGAGTAGCTGGAATTACAGGCATGCACCACCATGCCCGGCTAATTTTTGTATTTTTAGTAGAGACTGGGTTTCACCGTGTTGACCAGGCTGATCTCGAACTCCTGGGCCCAAATGATCCACCTGAACTCTGCCTCCCAAAGTGCTGGGATTACAGATGTGAGCCACTGTGCCTGGCCTCTTATTAGTTCTATCATAATTATTATCAATATTATTTGATATTGAAGACTTGACCCCACAGGATCACTGCTTGAGAAAAACATGTTAGAAATGCGATGTTTCTGCAGCAGGCCTTAACACAGCCAACATAGACCCCACAGAGAAACAGCTGGCCACAAGCCACAGACTGAGCACTGGGAGGTGGACAATACCCCCGACGTCGTTCAAGTGACCCACAGTGAATCAAGCCCAGAAACAACACCACTGAATGGTCTGTGTGTTATGGAACTTGAGATCCTTTCATCAGATGCTTCTAGGAGACTTTTAATTTATCCAATATTTTCTGTTAACAGGGCCTATTTCTTTATAGAGCTAGGTCAGATTTATTTAACACATAAAAATTATTATGAATAATTATGGCGCTCCATAAATGTTTACTGTTACGATGGTGGTGGTGGTGGTGATAACCATCATTAGCGTCTTTCAGGTCTACAGATCTTTAATTTGGAGCCAGGCTGGGGAATCATCAAATGAGATTTTCAGAGAAAGGGAAAAGGATGGAGGTGGTGGTGGGGGGAGAGACTCTGCACCCTACCCCACCCCACCCCTGGCAGCCAGAAGCGTTTCCTCTTAATTCTGAGACAAGGTGTGGGCCTGTGATGGAACGTCCCTAGGCTTCAGTTGCCTTGTCTGTAACACGGAGAAATAGCCCCCCACCCTCTGATATGGTTTGGCTGTGTCCTCACCCAAACCTCATCTTGAATTTTAACTCCCACAATTCCCATGTGTTTTGGGAGGAAACTGGTGGGCGGTAATTGAATCATGGGGGCGAGTCTTTACCGTGCTGTTCTCGTGATAGTGAGTAAGTCTCATGAGATCTGATGGTTTTAAAAAAGGGAGTTTCCCGGCACAAACTGTCTCTTTGCCTGCCGCTATCCACGTAAGATGTGACTTGCTCCTCTTTGCCTTCCACCATGATTGTCAGGCCTCCCCAGCCATGTGGAACTGTAAGTCCGTGAAACTTCTTTCTTTTGTAAATTGCCCAGTCTTGGGTGTGTCTTTATCAGCAATGTGAAAACGGACTAATACACCCTCCTAGAGTCGATGCACAGACCAGATGACCTCTTGGGTTTGGGTCTGGTATCATTCTGAGATGATTTCAAACAGGCTTGTCTGCTGAATGTTATCAGAGCAGTCATCTCGTGGGGCTTGCCAGGGATTTGGGTTTTGTTTGTTTGTTTGTTTGTTTGTTTTGTATGTTTGTTTTGTTTTTGGCTCTCTGGTTGGGCTGGATCTGACCACAGCATGATCACAGAAAACCCACGACTTCCTGATAATCTGATGAGGGACTTTTCTAAAAAGCAGATAGCAGCTCCAGTAAGGATGCAGAGTGTTTATAAAGTCAGTCCTGCCATTGATAATGCAACCCAATGTCACTATGCTCATTTGCATCTGTGCCTCATGGGATTCTGGCAACCGTTCTTCCTCCTGGCTGCATTTTAGAATCCGCTGGGGCTTTTAAGAAGCCCAGGCCTCACTCCAGACCCACTAAATCGAATCTCCAGGGGTGGAACCCAATCAGCTACAGTTTGTAAAAGTTCTTGAGGACATGGAAATACCCCTGGCTGCTCTTAGGCCTTGATTGGCATGTGGCCTTTGGTCTGACTGGTGGCATGCATAGGAGAAGGCATATACAGGAATTTAAGCTGTTTTAGAGTCTTTTGCTGTCTGAAGTCAGATTCTACCTACAGGAAGGCTGGCGTCTATTTTATAATCCTGAGTTGATTCCCCATTCAAACCAAGGACTGGCTTGCTTCAGTCAGAGAATCTGGGAATTTGGTGAGGGTGGCTGATCCAGTCTCCTTCCAGCTGGTAGTGCAGGGAGCGCCTCCCTGATTTTAGGATCTCAGGATGCAGGGCTGTCCCCTGGCTCCCAACCATTTCCCAGGGACTTTTCTCAATGGAGATGAATATGACACTGGGCAGCAGTGAAGGGCTGGCTGATGACAGCATCAAGCCTGGCCCCTGACAGAGGCCCCGGAGTGGGAGGAGAGTGACTCCTCTGTGCAGAGGTAGCTCTGGCAATGAGTAGAGGGGAGGACAGGGGCAATCAGGCTGCATGCCAATGTCTTGGGTGCATGTTGAATGTTCCCTAACAAGAAACATGATGAAAATGAACTACAAGGAAATGCAATTCATGGAAAATCCCAGAGGAATGGAACCCAGAGAGAAAGCCTGGAATGGCTGAAAAACTTTCTACAAGGAAGGAGACAAGATCATTTACAAATGGAAGTGAGAAAGGCGCCAAGCAGGGTGCCTGCTGTGGCAGAAAGCAACCCAGGGTGACGTCTCTGTTTCAGGAATGTTCTTCCCTATGTGGGTTAAGCGTCAGGGAGGTAGGGATGTCAGGGGAGAAGCTGCCCATGCACTCTTCGTGCCACATGGGCCACGAAGAAAGATAATTCACAAATTCAGAAGATGGACCGTGAAAAGGACATGGCAAGAGGGAGAAAAAGCTCCAACAAACCCAGGACCTTCCAGGGAAACTTATCCTCAGGGCTCAGAGCCTGGATGACAGGTCACAGATGATGCCTGCAAAGGTGACCAATGAAGGTGCGGGCACTGTGGCGAGGACAGGGCTGCCCTGTCCTCCTGGATGACTGGCATTTTCTCAGTGCTGTGAAGGTGCAGTGCAGACACAGCTTCAAGCCTCCCTCCCCAGCAGGCAGCCCTGAAATCCCCTTTATAGAAATGCCAGTGCCACCATTGATCCACTTGGTCAGGCAAGAACAGCAGAGTGCTGAGGAGTGGCATCAGAACCATGGCATCATGGAATATTGGAGACAAGGTTGAAAAGAATACAGACTAAGGAGTCGGGAAACGTGAGGGCCAATCTGACCTAGGCCCCGTCCTAGGGTATTACCTTATGTTCTCAAGTTATTTAGCATGGTTAGTCTTTTGTTTCAACTTGGCTAGGCTATAGTGTGCAGTTATTTAATCAAACATGAATCCCAGGGTTGCTGAGAAGGTCTTCTGTAGATATGGTTAACACTTAAAATCAGCTGACTTTGAGGAGATTATCCTCAATAATATGGGCGTGCCTCATCCAATCGGTTGAAGGCCATAAGAGCAAAAACTGAGGTTTTCTGGCGAAGAAAGAATTCTGTGTCTAGACTGTTCCATTGGCTCCTGCCTGGGTGTCCAAAGTGCCAGCCTGCCCTGCAGACTTCACACTTGCCAAACTCCATGAATTACGTGAGCCAATTCCTGAAAATGAATGTCTTTCTGTCTCTGTCCTATTAGTTCGGTTCCTCTGGAGATCCCTGACTAATCCAGCCTTTCTTTCCCCACTGATGAAATGGGGATGGTGATAACTCCCACTTCATACAGCCATTGTGAGAATCAAGTCAACTTTTGTTTAGTTTAGGATCTGGTACAGAAACATTCATTTCTCATCATCATCAGCAATAACAGTGGAGAAGAGGTCTAGTCCAATCTTTTTCTTTTACAGATAAGGAAACTGCGTCACAGAGAGGCGAATGAGAGTAGCTAGATGTACGTAATGCTGGCGCTGTTCCAACATTGCACCTGTATTCTTAACTCATTTAATCTTGGTGACAACCTTATGAGCTACACAATGTTACTATCCCCATTTTACAGACACAAAAACTAAGGAAGGGATTATGTGAGTGATCCACGTCACATTGCCAGCGGGTGTCAGCTCAGGGCCCCCATGTGCTCTCATGGCGGGGGTGATGCTAGCACCCAGGTCTCGGGGTTCCCTATCAGGATCTTTCCACGTTCTGGCTTGGTGGGAGGCATATGCTCTTTGGTCAGAGAGAAGTCCAGGTTGGCCCAGTGTGAGGGGAGCCATCCCTCAGCACAAGCTTCTTTGCTCTGGTGCCAGCTGAGTATCCCAGAGAGAGGCAAGGCCTGCCTCTGGTGAGGGGTGAGAACTGCCTTAAGAAGTGGGACTGCAAAAACAGTGACTGACTGGGGGCCGGGATATCTAGCTACGCCATTTTCATGAAAAAGTTGGTTCATTTTAAGGAACCACCCTCCCTCTGGACCTCCCTCCTTCTCAGCCACTTGAACCAGTTACTCATCCAGTTGAAGTTCTTGCCTATAGCTAGGGAGGTGAGGAGTTTATCCCCTTCCTTCCAGTCTTAAATTACTAATTAAAATGTCTTGGAGACTAAGCCCATTGCAAAAAGAGCCGGGGTGGCTTTCTAAAGCTTCTTGTTCATAACCAGAGGGAAGTTGATTCTCTTCTCATCTTTATAATAAGGATTCTTTTGCAGGATATCTGTTTTATGCTCCCTACAGCTCTGGCCCCTGTTTGGGCCCAGCAGGGGGAGGCCAGTGGAGTTTAATTACATTCCTCCTATAGGGAACATTCAAGGAATGAGGCTTTGAAAAACAACTTGTGCGACCAAAAGAAAAAAAAATCAAATTAAGTGAGTGAGAAACAGGAATTGCCTTTTGTGTCCTAGCGACCCAATCTAAATATTTAAATTTTAAAGACAGATTTCTAAATGCTTAACTTTATAAACCTTCCTCATTGCAATTCACAGGGGAGTCACACCTCCCTTGTGATCTGGAATATTCATATGCCTGGACTAACAGAGTCTGGTAGCTGATATTTTCACACATGCCATATTCAGTTATAAAATATAACCTAAAAAAAAAAGAAAGCTCACCAAACAAAACATAATGCTGTCCACAGTCCTGGGGCAAAACAGACTTTCCAGAAAACCTATGGTTAAAGGAGTGTCTGGGCCATAAGCACACATTTTGGAAAGGCCCCTTATTCTGGACTGATTTTCCAGTTTTCCTTCTTCTCTCAGCTCTGAGATGCCCAGCGATTGGCTATTAATGGAGTGTGGAAGTAGCCCCCAGGCAGAAGCTATTAATTTGCTGATTTAGTAGTAGGTGCTCAAATACCATGAGCTGACAGAGGAGGCAGTGGTAGGGGACATAGGTAGGAAGTTTCTTGTTGTCAGCAGGATTCAAGCCCAGCCTCATGATCTTTCAGATATCTGTCCTGGATGGGAAGCTGCCCTAGATGTCCCCAGAGGTCTCCTTGGAGGCCAAGGGCTGAGGCTCCCTCCTTTTCTTAGCATGATATCTTCTGGGCAATTGCACTGCAATTGTAGGACTATAGGGACTCCAAGCGTTGCCTTCAACCTGCCTCCATCTCCCTCCGCGGTGCCTTCTCTCCTTGACTCCACCGACCCCTTCCTCGCTGGGCGCAGTAACTCACAGGCTTTATCTACTGTGCCTCCCTGCTAGTCCCCCCTCAAATCTGTGCTTGGAGTTAGTCTCCAGTTAGGAAAGAAAGAGTGAAATAACTTTTCTCAACTCCTATTTCTCACGTGCCAGGCACTGTGCTCAGCCCTGGGACCTACCAAGGCTTCCTAGTCGTGGGGTTTACATCCTGGCTGGGACTTGATGATATTCCCTTCCCAAAGTGAGTGGTGTGTTAATAACGGATCATGTGTCAAAACAAAGCCAGGGCCTCCCAATGGAAAATGTTAAGCCTAGTGATGAAAGGGTTTTTTGGGGACAAGAAGTCTTTAAATTCCCACCAGATAATACCATTTTGGAGCTTCCACTCCACTGGAAGTGTGAAAGTGACTTTGGTCAACAGAGTCTGGGGAAGTTAAAAAAAAAAGTGTGTTTGTTCTTTTATTTCAAGAGCTAATTGTTGGGAATAAAACCCATTCTTTTGATGTTTTAAGAGCCCATAATGTGCGCAATAGTTAAATAAATGAGCCATTCAGTTGTGAATCTAGCTCCATGCCAAGCGGATGCACAGAAGGTTGAGCTTCACCTGTGGAGTTGACTTTCCCAAGTTTATTTTTCATTCTTGCTTTTCTGGATGGATGTGAACCAACCCCACAAGCTTATTTGCTTAGCAAAGCTTGGCCCCTCTAGAGGCCCAGCTATTGAATATGAAAGACTCTGATTTGCTACATGAAAGACACCACATACATGCCGATTGGTGTGACCCATTCCCGGGAGAGACTTCTCTTTGCAGGTGCCCCTCCCTCTGCTCTGCAGGGATTCAGGGGGAGGGGGACTTGGGGCATTAATTGCTAAAAATTCAAAGTGCTGGAGTGTTGCACTTGATGAAGCCACGCAGCCCAGAAAAAACACCTGCAAGTCTGTCCTGCTGTCCACCCTACCTCCCCAGTGCCACCCCCATTGCAGGCATGTGGGCCTTGGCTGCTGGGTGCACTTAACAGGCTTCTGGGATGACCGGGGCTCCCAGGGGGCAGTGGGTCAGGAGGTGGAGCAGGAGCAGGGAAGATTCTGGGCCTCTCTGGACCTGGGAATAGAGTCAGAACAAGAATAAGGGAAGAAAGAGGGGAAGGAGACTAAATAGTGCTGTAAACAATGAAGAGAGGAAAGAGGAAAGAAAACAGAGAAATGGGGCAGGATGAGAGGGAGAGGGCAGGCAGGGAGAGGCGCAGCAGGTCTCTAAGCTCCTGGCTGCCACTGCCGAGGCTCCTGGGAGCAGCTCCCAGGAAGAGCAGGTCAGTTTCCCTATGGGTTACTGTGGGCATGGGCTTTGAGTATCTCCAGGGGATGTGGAGGAGTCCGGAGTCCTGAGTAGTGGCAAAGGAAGGTCTTGGCACCCATTTGCAGCCCAGATGACCTCTGGGAGGCACAGCCTGCCTTCCCACAGGTGTCCCCAGGACAGGAACGGGCAGATGGCCCGGACCTCTAAGATAAGTTTGTGTGCATAACAATGAAATGGATAGTTAAGATCCGAGGCCCTGCCACCTGATCCAGATAGATTGGTCACCCTGCTTTGGGAACTCCTGAGTTGTCCACTGATGGGGCACAGAAGCCCTAGTATCCTGCGTCCTGGGAGTTGGTGTGTTGGTAGCAGTGACCACAAATCTTAACTTCCAAGATAGAGTTCCAGGTACACACCAGAGAGGCCACTCTTCACGGGCTGGGAAGAGGGGCCTCTCTGATATTAGCGGTCAGGATGCGACTTTTCCTCCCTTTGCCTGATAGTGGTCGAGATGCTACTTTCCAGGGCCAGATGCTTCCAGAAAGAAGGACAGGAGGTGGGTACCTTGGATACATTTCCAAGGCCCCCTGCTGAAGCTCCTATTCCTCTAGTGAAAATAGCACAGATTCTGTTCTAGGCCACCAAAGAAATGGCATCAGGGGACATTCTCTTTGGCTATAGTTGTTTGGCATGGCCTCCCACCTGGCACCCGAAGCTACTGTCTACAACCAAGGGGCGTAGGGGAGTAGGGAAGCTAAGGGGCCGGGTGGAGCTCCCTGCTTAAAAGGATTGTCCTGATGGGTCCCGTTGGATGTGATAGGTCACCAGTCTACACACATGTCCTGACAGAAAGCTCAGGTTGCCATCTTCATCTGCTTTGAAAATGACTTTAAATAAACTCAAAAGCTCCCCCTAACCTCCCACTGTGGAAACAATTATTGAAGGAAATAGATGATTTTAGGCTTTATTTAGGATTAATACACTTCTAAAATGTATTAGCATTGGCTCATTCCTGCATCACTTCATCTCCCACTCAATAAAGCGAATGCCATCATGATTATGGAATAATCGGGAAACCATTGAGATTTATTAGCGAAAGGTAAACCACTGCAGAACATGAGCACGTTAAATGTCATGAGGAATACATACTTGCCACGTCCGGCACGCGTGAGAGAGACACAGTACGTATGGTTCAGAACCTGGCTCCTTGTACACAGTGTGGGCCGTGCACCGGCTATATTAGCATCACCTGGGAGCTGGTTAGAAATGCAGACCCTTGGCTGGGCGCGGTGGCTCACGCCTGTAATCCCAGCACTTTGGGAGGCCCAGGCGGGCAGATCACCTGAGATCAGGAGTTCGAGACCAGCCTGGCCAACATGGTGAATCCCTGTCTCTATTAAAAATACAAAAATTAGCTGGGCTTGGTGGCATGAGCCTGTAATCCCAGCTACTCGGGAGGCTGAGGCAGGAGAATCACTTAATCCTGGGAGATGGAGGCTGCAGTGAGCCAAGATTGTGCTACTGCACTCCAGCTTTGGGGACAGTGAGACTCCATCTCATAAATACAAAATAATAATCACAAAAAGGAAATGCAGACCCTCAGGCTCGTCCCAGACCTGCTGAATGAAAATCTGCAGATTTAACGACTCCCAGGTGATTCCCATGCACGTTAACTTTGTGATGCCCCAACCGAGGGCCGGTGCCACAGCCTGTTGTCACTTTTCTCATGCTGCAGTGTCGCTGTTCTTTGTTTTAGATTTCAACATTAGGGCTGTAAGGCATTCTCTGTTTTGCCTCTTCCCTTGTCCCTGTGGCTTTGTGCTCTGTTGTCCTGTTGTGCTGTTACGGGATCTGTTAGAAGGCAGAGACTCAGCAGCACTTCTGACCCCTGTGTGGCTGGGGGACGAATTGATGGGGAACTCCTGAACTTACTCCTCACCAACTGTGGGTAGACCGACCCCAGCAGACCTTGGCAAAGGGGAGGAAACCTTTCCCATGGGGAAAAGCCCATTTCCAGTTTTTTACTTGATCTCAAAGTCAACCATGCCCTACTCCCTGAGTGAGATCCACATGGGGAGACATTTTTTTTTCCATAGTGAGGATAAATTTGTGTTAAGCTATTCACTTTTTTTCTGCCCAACCCTTCCCCTGTGGCAAAGGATGTGTATTCATGAAAAAGATAGTTGGGGGTCAAATGGCTTTTTTTTTTTTGTAAGCACATAATATGCTTTTCTTTTCTTGGAGATCCTCTGACTGCTTCAAGGAACAAATCCTCAACCTTGCTCACACAGCAGCGTGAGCTAATAAGCTGAAATAGCCAGCACAGAATGTTCTCTTATCCTTAAGAGAAAAAGAAAGAGTAAGTTGTATTTTAATTAGATATTTATAATGGTTACAAAGCAGCTCTTCAAGAGAAGTTTTAAGAATCTGGCCTTCCTTCTAAGGCATAACTGTGTTCAAATTATCCTAAAAAGAGGCTGTATATCAATCTAGTCCAGTTTGTGATAAATTTACAACTGGGTTCTGCACAGCAGATTTATAACAACAATTAAGCAGAAGGAAAATGGATCATAAATTTTGGCTGGCACAGTCCAGCACCAAAGAGAAGAAAAGAGAATGGTTTAGCCAGATCAAAAGTCAAAAATTTCAACATAGAACACTAAAGCTATAGAAGACACAATTTATATGAAAAGAAGTTGGTTTTTATCCTTTCTCATCCTTTTCAAAATTACATGAGAACACAATGAAGCATCCATATAACAAAGGTCTCATTAAATAAATGGTGTGTTTTTTTTCAGCTTTACTAGTGGTACGAATGGTACAAACATTCTCTCACTCATCCACTATTGAATTTACTGAACGTACTTCCTCCTTTTCCATAGACCAAGGCAACACGGGAAAAGAGAGACTTCTCCAAGAGTTTGGGGGACTTGAGACAGAAGATTTTAAACTGAATTTTGATGGTGGGACAAGAGGAGGAAAGGCCAGATAAAACTCCCAAACAAGATGATTTGGAAGAAAACACATGTGGCCCAGAAAGAATCAGTCTGAGGGCATGAATTAAAAAGCGGATTGAAGCCGGGCACGGTGGCTCACACCTGTAATTCCAGCACTTTGGGAGGCTGAGGCAGGCGGATCACTTGAGGCCAGGAGTTCAAGACCAGACTGACCAACATGGCAAAATCCCATCTCTACTAAAAATACAAAAATTAGCCAGGCGTGGTGGCATGCGCCTGTAATTCCAGCTACTTGGGAGGCTGAGGCAGGAGAATCACTTGAACCCGGGAAGCGGAGGTTGCAATGAGCCAAGATTGTGCCACTGCACTCCAGCCTGGGCGGCAGAGCAAGACTCTGTCTCAAAAACAAAACAAAAACAAACAAAAAAGTGAATTGTAACTGTTTTTAGAAGCTGGAACCAAAATCTACACCCTGAAAGGAGAAATGCAGTCAAGGCTGTATGGGATGAGAGATGGGATGTTGCCAGACAGGATGTGCAGAGGCAAATCCCCGATAGTGAGGAAGACCTTTTGAGTATCTTTATATGCGCCAGGGGTTTAGAACTGCTAACAGTAGAGAATCTGAATTATTGACTTTCATGCCTGACATTTTCGCTTCTCAAGTGGTGAAGGATGCAATAAGGCAAAACTGCTGAGCTGGACCGACTGGTCCTGCAGAAATCACAGGAAACTTGGGATGATTTGCAAGAAATAGGCAAGATCAGGCTGTTCCAGGCACTGCCAGACTTATACCTTCTAGTTTGGCAAGCTGGATTTTAAAAGTTCAGAGGGAAGGTGAACATGGTCACATAACAGGAAATTGAGAAGTGGGAGCTTCTAATCTGGGGGCCACGGATTCTATGTACAGGGGTGGGCAAACACAGTTTCCTGGCTACCCAGAAGCCATTTACCCCACTTTTAGTAAGAGCAATTTGGGGATCCTCCTCTCCTCCACCCGAGAGCTCAGTGGTTTGCGTAAGGCCTCACTTAGACACCAACTCCAGGGATGGGGCACATGACCCAAGTCTAAGCCAATCAGGGGATCATATTCCTCTGGGGTCCAGAGATTGGTTGAGAGGCAGGTGCATGACCCTCTCGAGGTCACTGGGATGCCAGGAGGCTTTTGCTGAGACTTCCAGGAAAGAGACTCTTGCTTCTTCCCGTTGAACTTGAACCTACTCTCTCCTACCCCTATCCTCAGCCTATAAAGACATTAGAGGGATTTAAAGAAAACTTACAGCAAGGAGTCATTGGCCTAGGGAAGAGGGTCCTCCCTACTCCCAAGCCAAGGAAGGGGGTCTTCAGCAGAGCCATTCATAGAGGTGGGCCATTCTCCTTGGCCATCTGCTCATGCAGCAGAATTGCTGATGTGCCCTCTCTGCCTATTTGAGCAAAGGAAAAGTACTTGGAGAGACACGAAAGGGTGGAGGGAGGAAGGGGAGGGCAGAAGGTGGCCACTGTGGGTGTGGCCCAGTTGTGTGTTTCCCATAGGCCGGGTGGACACTGGGGAAGGCATGGAAGCTGGAGCCATCTAGCTGGTATCCTGCTCAAGATTCCCCACCAAGCAGCCTTGGGGCAGGAGCCAATGGCAGAAGCTGGAGCCTGTCTCCCTGGCAGGGAATTAGGCAGTGAGGACTTCAGACCTGGGAGCCCTCCGAATACGTCTTGCATCTACCCCACGTCAGAGGTCCACAGGGAAAGGCACTGAGGGCAGCTCCAGGTAGGCAGGATTTGGGGATCTGTTCACAGGCCCCACTCCTGGAGGAGAAAGGGGCCCAGCAGGGGTGGGGGAGGGGTAGAAGGAGGGGAAAAAACAGACCTCTCCTCCCCAGGATGGCGTCCTCAGGCCACAGGTCAGCCTGAGCTAAGAGAACAGAAGAGCACTGATTGGATTTGAGACTGAAGTTTTCATTTGGGCCAGACTGGCCTGGACTTTTTAATGCCCCCCAGAATGACCAGAAATCATCGAGATCTGTCCAAGGCATCATCACGGACAGGGAAAGGAGATTCATCAGAGCACATTTAAAGGAAAAAAATGAAACAAAAAACATCAAATGGTTTCAAGTTGGTACCTCACTGAGTTCAGACTGTTCAAAACATTGGTTACACAGCTGTCTTGAGACCCCTAGGGGAGATCTGCCTGAGAAGGGAGTATGCCCAGAAAAACCGGAGCTGAGAAATGGGGAAAGAGAACAACTTGGACAAGGCTTGAGCCCCTGAATCAAGCCATACCTGAAGGCAGCTCTGCCCTCTGGAGTTTTCAGTTATAGGGGTCAGTAAGCTCCCTGAGACAATCTGGGCTGTTTTCTATCGCTGTCCACAGAAGAGTCTGAACTGATGCCATGCACATATCTGCTCTTTCTTGGAGGAAGGGATGTAGCTCTCATCAGATTCCCATGGTGCATTGCTATGAAAGAAATTGCTCAGGGAGAAGAAACTCTAGAGCTCAAATTAAGCAATCTCATTGACAAATACAAGGGAAGGCCATCTAATGAGGCATGGGGATGCTCTACAGGGATGTCACAGAAGAGCTAGACCAGAACACCCTCGTGCTTTAGGCTGGAGCCCCAGAGTCTGGCATTAACTGGCACTCAAGAAATATTTGTTGAATGGAAACCAGCAGGAAAATTATAACAAGTCATACTTTACATGCAAATTTTCAGGAATATTTTCAGGAAAATATCTAATGTGTGAACATCTAATCTGCATTTCCATGTCCTGACAGATGGCCCATATTAACAGAGCTCTGATTATAGTAAAAAAAAAAAAAAAATTAAAAAAATAAAAGAAGGGAAGAAAGAAAAGAAAAAAAGAAAACCTACCAATATTCATTGAGTGGGTGCCACGTGCAAGGCTATGCAAAGCAACATTATTGTGACTACCAAATGTATGTTTTTAAAAAGACAGCGGTAGATATGCCCATTTTTCAGAGACTCCCCCCCACAACCAGCTATTGCGTATGGGAAGAAAATCACCTTGGGGCTTGCATGGCTTAGGAGGGCTTTGGATCCTGCTTTTTTTTCTTGGAAGAGGGATCTGAGCCCTTGAGAGTCTAAGGCTGTCTTCTCAAAGTGGAACCAGGGACCACCTGCCTCAGAATCACTGGAAACATTTATTTAAAACATGGGTTCCTCAGGAGGTGGAGGTTGCTGTGAGCCAGGACTGCGCCACTGCACTCCAGCCTAGATGATAGAGCGAGACTCCATCTCAAAAAAATAAAAATAAAAAAAAAATGCGGGTTCCTGGGTCCCAGCCCAGACTTACGGAATCAGAACCCCTGAGGTCAGGACCCTGGAACGTGCATTCTAAGCAGTCCTCCCATATGGTTTTATGCACACTAAACTCAAAAATTTGACCTGCTGTAATCTGTTTATTTGACCAAGGGGTCTCAGTGCCTTGCAACATTCTGTACAGCCCCATAATAACATGTGGTCCTTTTTTTTTTTTTTTTTTTTGAGATGGAATTTCTTTCTTATTGCCCAGGCTGGAGTGCAATGGCACAATCTTTGCTCACTGCAACCTCTGCCTCCCCCGTCCAAGTGATTCTCCTGCCTCAGCCTCCCGAGTAGCTGGGATTACAGGCATGTGCCACCACGCCCAGCTAATTTTGTATTTTTAGTAGAGATGGAGTTTTGCTATGTTGGTCAGGCTGGTCTTGAACTCCTGACCTCAGGTGATCCACCCACCTCGGCCTCCCAAAGTGCTGGGATTACAGGCGTGAGCCACTGAGCCTGGCCTAACATGTAGTCCTCTGGGAAGAGAAGCCCTGCTCCTAGGCTGGGGGGATTGAAGGAGGCCGGGGTTTGGTAAGACAACACCCTCCTTGAGGTCATGGCCAGTTAAGGCCGTGCCAGAGGTAAAAGGTGCATGCATGAGGGCCTTTGAATGGAAACACTTGCTGTGTCCTCCTGGCAGATTGACATAACTGGATGTGACTATGGTTATAGCTGGTGGGACAGACTTCTATGGCCCCGTGGCTCTCTAAATGATACCACACATTCTAGACGTGATTATCTGCTGCCTTCTACTGCCCTGCAGGCCTGTGTTTGGAAGGAAGATATTGTTTCATAGACATAACATTGCTTCTCAATTGGCGATTGAATTCCTGCAAGATGAGGATCTGACTTCTGTCTCTTAGAGCTTCTGCCCCCTCTCCTAGCCTCTGCCGTGTCTACTAAACTGCTGGACACTCATTAGATGCTTCAGAGCCCTTAATTTGATGTGATTTCTGGTTTACTGAGACCAGAGTGCTGGGCTTCCCTCTAATGCCTTCCTGGGACAGCATGCTAAGCTTCCCTTGAGAAGTCACCATCCCAAGTCCTCAGTCATGTGACTTGAGCATGATTAACTGAGGGCTGGAGTCTGATTGGTGTAAGCCTATCAGGGACCCTATTCCCCTTGCTTCAAGAGTTGGTTCAAGAATGGGCAGCAAGCCAGGCATGGTGGTTCATGCCTGTAATCCCAGCACTTTGGGAGGCCGAGGCGGGCGAATCACCTGAGATTGGGAGTTCGAGACCAGCCTGACCAACATGGTGAAACCCCGTCTCTACTAAAAATACAAAATTAGCCAGTTGTGGTGGTGCATGTCTGTAATGCCAGCGACTCGGGAGGCTGAGGCAGGAGAACTGCTTGAACCCGGGAGGTGGGGGTTGCAGTGAGCCGGGATTGTGCCATTGCACTCCAGCCTCGGTAACCAGAGTAAAACTTCATCTCAAAAAAAAAAAAAAAAAAAAAAAGAATGGGCAGCAACCTAAGCATTCCCGTCAGAGTGACCCTCATGACTGTCTGGGAATTTTAGGCCACAGACCCTCTCTTCTCCATTGTTTACAAGCAAGGAAGTGTGGAGTCCCAGACACTCTTGACAGGCTTCTTGGGGCTTTGAGAGGAGAGCATGACGGAGGATGGGGCCAATATAAGAGAGCACAGCCAAGAACTGGCGAGAGAGAAACCGACCTGTGCACCAGTTTGAGACCTAGACAAAGATTTGCCTGGAGCCACATCTATTCCTGAGCTGCTCAATTAAATGTACTCAGAAATACACATTTATGAGTCTTTTTGTTTGTTTTTACTTTTTGTTTTTGTTTTGCTTAAATCAGTTGGGTTGGGGTTCTGTTATCTGCAACTAAATATATCCTAATAGATTGCCTCACTTCCAGCTCCTTTTACTTCTTTTGCGCTAATGCACCCCAGTCACCGTTGGTCTCTCCCTCTCCCCTTTCCTCAATTTAAGAACAAATACACAAACCACTATGTATAAAACAGAATAAGATAGGTGGCAGGGTTATTTGGATTCATGGCTTGTTGAGATTCCATGCCCAAAGAATATTGATTAATGGATCAATGTCAATCTGGAGGGAAGTCCTGTCCTGTTCAACATTTTAATCAATGACTTGGATGAAATAGGAGACATGCTTAGTAAGTCTCAGATGACACGAGGCTGGAGGAATTGCTAATATAACAGATGGCAGAATCAAGATTCAAAATTATTTTGACTGACTTGAACAGTAATAAGGATAAATATAAACTCTTGCGTCTAGGCTCAATAAATCAATTGTGTAAGCAGGGTTTGGAAAGGCCCAGCTTGGCAGTTGTCATAACTACTTAGAACTTGAAGTTGACCACAAGCTCATGTTGAGCCTAAAGTTAAGACAATTAATTAGTAACACAGTGAATGCAGTTTTCAAATATTTAAAAACTGTTGTGAAGAAGAGACACTGACTTTGCCTTTACTTCCTCAGTAGAATAAAGAAGTAGAATTTCCTGGGAAGTGGTTTTCAGTTCATTGTATGAAACATTTTTTAATGGTTCCAGTAACAGAACAGACCACCTTCCAAAATGGTGAATGTAATAGCAATCATATCAGAATGTAATAGAAAGGATTCCATTGTGGTGGTCTTTCTTTTAAAGCACAGATTTTAAAAATGAAATCTCTTTAACAACTCATGAGTCACAGTTATACACACACAAGCATCCAGAGGAAAAAATGAGGTGATAAAGTAGCCTTGCTCAGCACCCCATTATATCTGCTACAAGCGATCAAGAGGGGCCTCACCTAGAAGAAAATGCCCAGAATTTGGCCTGGGCCCTGACGGGCCCCATCTTCCCTTATTCCATTTGTGAGCCTCCTCCTCAACTTCCAGTCTTCAGTCCAGCTTCAGCTTGGCCTGTCCTTTTGTCCACTCCTGCCTTCTAGCTTGGCTGTCTTTTCTGGCTCACACCTGCCTCCCTCCGTGTGGCAGCTCCAAGTCAGATATTGGGAAGCCATAACTCCTTCCCCATCCCTGCCCTTTGGGCCTGGCTCCTTCCTGGGCTTCCACAGCTTCCTCGAGCCAGGCCTGGCTTCATGGACTACCCCAGACAGTGAAGGTGCACACACAATTTGTCTTTTTGTTGTGGTTATTGTTCTCAACATTTCATTCCACTTGCTAACCTGGAGAGCAGGAGAAGCTGAACAATGACCCTATTTCATCTGATAAGCTTAGCATGTGATATTAGCAAGTTATTAAAAATAAGTTTCACTCCCACAAACACAAAAGCAATTGTCCTAGGGATATCCCATGGGCAACTGGACGCAACTTGTACTCACATGTTTCTCCTTAAAAAGGTCTACCTCTCTCAGAAGCTTCTCTTGGCAGTCAGGGTTGGTGGCCAGTAGGTAGGTGGCAAAAGAAAGTGTGTTGGTGACGATTTCATAGCCAGCGATGAGGAAGATGAAGGCCTGGCCCACAATCTCATCCACAGTCAAAGGCCTGGCCATGGGTCTGGGCTGGTGTTGCCGAGAAGGGTTCGGCTTGCACCCAGTAGAGGAGAAAACGTCTCGGACGATGTCAAAGTCTTGCACGCCCATGGGACTCACAGAATGTCGGGCATCCAGGACCATCTGGAGGAAGTCTCTCCGCCTCTAAGGGACAAAAGGAGAAAAATGCACATTTTGACCTTACAGTCATGAAGAGTGAGGCTTCTTGGAGAACAAAGGAGGAAGATACACGGGCGTAGCTTTTGAAGGGCTCAGTAGCAACAAGGTTCCTCATTGTTGGGTTATCTGGGACAGTGAGAACCTGGAAGCCACCTGAATGTCCCTTAGTATAGCACTGGTCAGGCTGGTTCTGGGGCAGTGAAGAGCAGCCTGGGCTGCTGCCCTGAGCAAGGCAGAGGCCATTCTATCTGGGCTGATTTGAAAGTCATTGAGCCACTTTGTTAAGTAAAAACAAAGCAGGTCATGGAACAGTATGCACTGTGGCTCTCGTTTCTGCAAAAACAGCAAATGTACTAAATATATCATCACCTATATCTGTCTACACATAGACAATTTTAGCAACGTCCCCACCCAACAGTTCATAATGAGCTGGAGGAGGTGGGAAAACCAGGAGGGG
Organism: Nomascus leucogenys; assembly: GCF_006542625.1. Classification (NCBI taxonomy): domain Eukaryota; kingdom Metazoa; phylum Chordata; class Mammalia; order Primates; family Hylobatidae; genus Nomascus; species Nomascus leucogenys. The sequence continues at coordinate 88,974,003 of NC_044393.1, read as the reverse complement.
GGGTTTTATTTTTTACTTTGTACATTTTTGTACTGTTGGTTGGTGGTTGGTTTTCCAACAATAAAACAATGGAAACATCACATAGATTTAAAACCAAGCATGTGCTGTACTGCTCACTTCTGTGCAGCTTAGGGCTTAGATGGGCAGCCACTGGTTTTCTCACACAGTAGAAAGTTAACAGAAGTGAGGGCAAGGGGAGGGGACTAGTTTGGTGGCACCTGTCTTCAAAGTCTCCAGGCTTTGCCTTCTTCATCCCCTAGCCTTCATATCAGATCTTCACATCGGTTCCCTCTTCTTCTCAGTAATCCCCTGCCCCCATTTAAGTAGTTAGAGCTTTCTTTCCATTTCCCCCTTCCTTCTTTATCAGTCATTTGCATATTCTTTATATTTTCACTATTACTAATTGTAACAATAGGAGTGTTTCTATATCGCCTTTGTGTCAACAGAGCTTATTCCTAGAACATCCGTTCTTTGAAATGCTCTTTAATGTCATGAAGGACAACCAACACATTTCCGTTTTCTGAAGTTTACGGGACTAAAATGGCAAAAGGAGAGTATCAGAATCACCAACAGAAAAATGTTAGAATTTCATGCAAAGTACTCTGCTAGCTGCAGCATTTTCTCAGTTCACTGGCTTCTGAATTTCAATTGCATTAATAATCTATGCCACACACATAAGTGTCTGATTTCATCTTTTTTTTTTTTTTTTTTTTTTGAGATGGAGTCTTGCTCTGTCACCCAGGCTGGCATACAGTGGTGTGATCTTGGCTCACCACAACCTCTGCCCCCCAGGTTCAAGTGATCTTCCTGCCTCAGCCTCCTGAGTAGCTGGGACTATAGGCGTGTGCCACCATGCCCGGCTAAGTTTTGTATTTTTAGTAGAGGCGGGGTTTCACCATGTTGGTCAGGCTAGTCTCGAACTCCTGTGTTCAGGTGATCCGCCCACCTCGGCCTCCTGATGATTCTATCTTTTAAGATTGTTGTCGTTTCATGTGTGGTTGCTTTTCCTCCTCCATAAGATTATAAGCAACTCCAGGGCAGGACCCCACCCTCAACCCCTGACACCGTGCCTAGTTTTGTGCTGAGCACATGTTCAGTCCATGACTCAACAGATAAAAACGTAGTGCAGTGCGTGCATTTGGAGGATGGCTATGCTGAGTTTGATGACAAGTGCATGCTCTTTAGAGCGGGAGTCTTGGATGCTGACACCTTTGCAGCTCTACTGCGCCCCAGCCTTGTGACTTTGGAAGGTGCCTACTGGGATCCTAGCAGTGCTCAAGGTTAAGACTACGGGTGCCACAGACCTTGAGTCTAAGGAAGCAAGGCCTCAGCTTCCCATCAGCCTGCTGGGTTGTAATAGCTGAGAAAATGGTAAAGGGTCGGGGGTAGTTGGTGGCTTCATTCCACCCTGGCCCTGCTCATTCTGATTTTCAAACAGCATCCTCAAGGGCTGGCTTTCCCCAGCTTCCTTCCTGCTGCTCGGTCAATGTCGGGGTGCTGGTGTGGTCCCACTGCTGGCCCTGCTCCCATGGAACAGAGCTGGGGCAGGGTCAGGCAAGATGGCAGGCAGGGGAAGTGAGCATCCCCTGCTCCCTCAGCTCTGGGACACCAGCACAGGACCCCAGAGCACCCCCAGACCTCTCAGTCAGTCCCTCTGAAAGTCCTCGGGGTGTGATATTGTTGCGGTCCCCAAGGCTTGGCTATGGCTTTGCTGAGGTGGTGTAGGAGTAATGATGGGAGGGAGGGCACAGCCACCTCTACACCGGGTATTTTTCCATGGGCAAAACTGCAGCCAGCATCCTTTCCTCTTATTCCAGCCCAGACAGACTGCTAAAGGGCTGTCAGAATCTTGCAGAAATCTGTCTTAACCTCCAGCTACAGAGGCCAGAGGAAAGGCCACTCTCTAGGGCCCGTGCACTGGAGAGGAACATTAGTATAGATGAGTTTCTTTTATTCACATGGCATCAGGGAGGCTATCTGAACACTGCCCATTGAGGACTGAAACGGAGCTGGTTTATGGTCCTATCCAAGGAAAATATGCACCCTGATAGATGTAGGTGTCTAATCCACCCATTGGCTAGAGCTTAGAAAAATATTTACCTTTTAACATCTGTGCCGCATTTTCACTGCGCAAACACACATCTGCTTGATGGAATGTATACAGACTTTAGATGGTTTTAAAGCAAGTTTTCTTAGTAACTGTATAGCTCTGTCTTGACATGGCTGTCCTGGATTTGTGGTTGGGAGGTTTTTCCCAGATCAACTCATTGTTTGAAACAAATAGCACTAGAGTTTATAAAAGGAAAAGCTCTAGGCAATCCCAGTAATTGGATCTTTAATAACCTCTCACCTCTTAGTAAGTTATTCGGTGCAAGAGTTTTAAAATTTTTAGCCTGATTCCACAGCCAGGCTAGGGATGCGTGTGTGTGTGTGTGTGTGTGTGTGTGTGTGTGTGTGTGTGTGTGAACACTCTCAAAAGGTGGCCCTTAGTAGCAAAGTTAAGGGTTGAAAACGGTTCTTTCTTTATCCCTTCTCGCCCTGGCTCCATCCTCACTCTGCGGAGAAACATGAACCTGGATCAGAATGTTCTGGCCTTTTAGGCTTCAGAGCCAGGGCAGGGATGCCAGTCAGCTGCTTCTTCCCACACCTCCAAGGACATGCGAGTTGAGTTCAAAGTGGTGTGGGCCGAGGGGGCTGCAAGCTTGCCTATACCTTCCCATGCCTTCTGGATCTAGACACGTTTGCTGCACAGTTCTCAGGGTGTGAAGCTGCACAGGACATGGTTGCTGCCCAAGGCTGCTCAGTGTATCAAGCCACTAATTGACCCCTGATTTCATTCCAGGCCAGTGCCTTAACAATTGGACCTCACCAATTCCTCTAAGCCATCCAGTCTTTGAGACGACCCTTTTAAAGTTGCATCTTGCACGAGTCAGCTAAGGAAAAGTCATTTCAGCCCTGTTTTTCCTTTTTAGTAACTTTCTTTAATGCGACAAGGGCTTTAAAGCCCAGATTTACATATGCATATGCACATCCAGTATTGAAATGACCTTTCTTCCCACTGAAAACTCCTCTTTCTATTTTAGCCAAGTTCAATCAACAAGTATTTACTTGATTCCTACTCTGTGCCAAGCATAGTGCAAATCTGCAAGGAGGAAAGAAAATGCTGGGTCTCACATGAATCGTGCCAAGGAGTCCAGTGGGCCCTCAACCCCGAGTTTTGTAGCAACATCCTCCACGCTGAGCGGGAGTGTGGGGTTGACTGACAGTTGCCGAACTCTCTAATAAGCATGCTGTTCATGCTGGAGAACTCCATCTTGCTGGGTTTTCAATATAAAGAATATGATCATGAAAATTGCATGTGGGCACATTTACCCAGAAAATTCTTCTGGGCTAATCTAACCTGTGCTTGGGGTGATGCTTGCACTAGAGAGACAGTTTTGGGGGCGGCTTTAATTCCACCCGTCCGTGTCAGAGGACGTACACATTGCTCTAGGCTCCTCTCTGCCGTCCCACCTCCCTTTCTTGTCTGACCTTCCTCAACCTTCCTCTGTTCTCTCCACTGTCCCTGGAAGCTGTAAGTGGTGGATTGCTGAAGGACAGCACGGTGTGATGTGCGGGGCTGAAAGGGAAGAGAAAGAACAGAGACAGTGATGCCAAAGTCGGCTCCATTCCATTTCAAGGCTGTGTCCTATTAAAATACGTTACCTCTTCGGCAGCTTGCTGGTCCCGCAAGGCAATCACATTCCTAATGAGTTTGTTAAAAAAGCCATTCAGTTCATCTCGGTTCTTATTGGGCAAAATCCGGGCCAGTGGGACCATTATGGATGGAAATGATACTTGAAAGAGAAAAACAAAAGTGGCATTGAAAAGGGGGTGATAATAAATCAGAGCCATTAGATGCCTGTTCCCGGGAAGCAAACACGGGCCTGGAATTGGAGCTGTTTTGGAGTCCTGCCCTCCCCGCCGCACTGCTGCTTCTGAGAGCAGGGGTGATGTCTCACTCCCTCTCGGTACTCCTCACCATTCCTGGCACATAGTAAGCACTCAATAAACAACTGTGCAATTAATCGAGTCTGCACTTCCATCTGGCCCTCAAGAGGTCAAGGTCACCCTTATAAATTAATGTTTCAGGTCCTGGGGATGACAGCTCAAGGTCTTTGTACTTCATTAAGAGAGAAAGGATTACAGGCTGTTTCAAGCCTTAGCAAGTAGTAGAAGCTGATTTACTTTTTACAAACTTTCTGGTCATTTGAATTTTTTCTCCGGTGGATAATTGTTCCCAGAATGACCTCCTGAATTGCTCCCAAGAGCTGCCACTGCAGCTGCTGACAAGGATACTGGCTGTTGCTGCTGTGGGTGCCTCCCTTGCCGGCCTCTGGGTGCAGCATAGGCCCTTGCTGCCATGTGCTGGGGATCGGGCTGCCAGGGTCAGGAACCCCTCATCTCCCCTGGAGAGGGGCACTGTCTGGGTTCAGCTTCTCAGTTTCCATGGTGGGTTCACCCTGCACCTGGCTGTATGGGAGCTGGGCTGGGGAGAACATCTCCAGACACACACGCTCTCAGAATCCTCAGGCCCATTTTCAAGAGCCAGAGTCCGAACCAATGTGACACAGCAGCAGGAGGGCCCTGCAGAGGCAGAGAGGAGGAATAGAAGGGATGGCACAACTGAGCCACCTGCCCCACAGGCCTGGGCCGTGGTTGAGGCACAAAGGGCAGACACAGCCTGCGCTGCCTCCAAGATCGGTGGAAAGGGTGAAGGAAGAGACTGCTGGACTCTCAGAGTGACTCTGCCCACGATTTCAGGGCGGAGCCAGTGGGGTGACAGGGGCTCCCGTGGACATTGACTCAGAAATGGGAATGAAACTGGTCAACGAATGAATGGAATTTACCAGCCCAGCAGAATGGTTAAAAATCATGGCAATAATCAATACCAAGCATAACAACACGTCAATGCTCCATTAAAAGCAAGAAGATACTAGAATTGGCCAGAGGGCAAAATCTCACTTCTACCATAAAAATAAAATAAGGCCTGGTGCAGTGGCTCACGCTTGTAATCCCAGCACTTGGGAGGCCGAGGTGGGTGGATCACCTGAGGTCGGGAGTTTGAGACCAGCCTGACCGACATGGAGAAACCCCGTCTCTACTAAAAATACAAAATTAGCTGGTCGTCATGTTGCATGCCTGTAATCCCAGCTACTCGGGAGGCTGAGGCAGGAGAATCGCTTGAACCCAGGAGGCGGAGGTTGCGGTGAGCCGAGATCGTGCCACTGCACTCCAGCCTGGACAACAACAGCGAAACTCCGTCTAAAAAAAAAATAATAATAAAAAATAAAATAAAATAAATAGGCCGGTCCCCGTGCATTGGGTAAGCTAATCCTCATCCACCACACAGGATTTCTGTGTGTTGGGCTTCAAGCGGAGAAGTCTTGTGAAGAGGATTTTGCTGAAGGAAAGAAATATGCCCTAGGAAATGAAAGGCTTTGGGTTCCAGTCTCAGCTCGGCCTTTCTAGGCCTGTTTCTCACCTGAGAAATAGGGACGAGAATATTTTTCTCATAGGGTGATTACTAGGACTAAGTGAGGCAACGCACACCCAGTGCCTAACACGGTGCGTTCCCACTGTTCTCACCATGGCGGTGGGGCCACTTATCACCAATGCCAGGGCTACAGCATTGCTAATAAGTGGCCCTGGGCGGGTGACAAGAGGAACCCGGTGGCTCCATAAGACGAAGCCTCTGCAGGGGAACACCACGAGTGCCCTTTCCCAGTGGCAGGGACAGAGCCCCAGAAACCACCCCAGGTGTCATAGGATCTGCCCAATTTGCTGGAGCCATCGTAGCGCCCCGGGCTGCAGCCACACTTACAGAGTAAAACCAGGATAGGTCTGGGGATGCAGAATTCGAAGAAACGCTTGCAGTGTTTCACAAAGGGATCCTCAGGGGCCTGCCAGGAGTTCACGGGGGTGCCAAAGGCGACGCTGGCAACCACATCTGTGGTGTAATTGCAGTAGCACCTACGGGAGATGGGAACACAGAGATTTGAAAGGACTCTGGCAGGGGCTACCCGCAGTGCCCCCCTCCAGAGGAGGAGGGCCTGAATTGCTTACACGGGCTTGCCCAGCCCTGCAGATGTGCCCGGAAGAGGAGCTTCTGCAGATCTGTCGGGAGGTGGAGGGAGATGGGCTCCTGGATGGGGCACTCTGAGCAGTGACGGCAGAGGGCGGGAGGAGACACGAAGACCTGGCAGCCAGCTCATCTAAACAAAGACCTGGGAGGAGAGGAGGGCACCACCTCTTCCACCTTCGAGCCTCAGGCAGCCGTGGTGAACCAGAACACAGCCAAGTACTAAGAAGGACACTTTATATTTTCCTCCTGGGAAGGAGAGCAGACAGGTGACCCAATGCCTACATGCTGTACCCAAAGCTCTGCACAGCCCAGCTCAGGCCAGAATCTAATGATTAATTGATAGACATCAAATTGTCCTTGATGAATTAACAACCTAATTACCTAGTTTTATTAGCTTTGTCTCTCTCTTCCTCTTAATGATTTTACAGTTTTCTTAATAGCAACAAACAAAAAGCAAGGGCTCTTAGCACTCAAATAAATACAAGACAAACTTTAAGGCAGGCTTCATGAACATCTGTATATTATTACAGAAAACATATATTGCGCTTTAGAAACAAACAGAAGGAAAAGTGTCTGGCAGGAGCTCCAGAAAATGTAACCTCTTAGGCTATAGGAAAGCTGCCCCTCAAAAGGCCATTTAAAACTCCAATGATTCCTTTCTGCTATCTTATAGGAGTAGTCGGATTAAGTTCTTTTCCAAAAAGCTAAAAACTGGGTTCTTAATATCTTTTTATAATTAAAGGGCCAATTTTTGTTCTCAGTGTAGGCACACACTTAACTCCTCTTGTACACAAGTTCTATAACCACTAACTTATCATTAAGGAATACATGACATTTCCAGATGACTTTTAAAATTCGCACTGCTTTTATTGGAAACATTTCTACAATTGATTACACATTTCCCTGCTAGAGTGACAACAAGAATGAGACTACTGAAAGTGATTTCATCTGATCCTGATGGTTGAAGGTTTAAGGGTCTTGAGGTTATTTACGTTGCTTTTATAGCTGATGAGGCCACCTTATTTTTAGCCAACTCATGCATCCTATGATAAGCAGAGAGAATGTGGATGAAAAGACTGTAAACTGGTGCAATACCAGTGTTGATGATGATCATGTTATTATTTTATTAGCAATGATAATAATGAGTCAATTTCTGGATGATTCACCATTCCGCTTTATTCTTTATCTGCTGTAAGCCATGATTTGGCATAAAATGACTAAAGCAAAGGTGGCTAAATCTTTTGGCTTGCCTGGGCCACATTGGAAGCAGGAGCATTGTCTTGGGCCACATATAAAATACAGTAACACTAACGATAGCTGATGAGAAAAAAAATACTGCAAAAAAAATCTCACAACGTTTTAAGAAAGTTTATAAATTTGTGTTGGGCCGCATTCAATGCCATCCTGGGCTGCTCGTGGCCCACGGGCTGTGGGTTGGACAAACTTAGACTAAAGATGTTTTTTTAAAGTAAAAACCTTTTGGTTACAAAATGACGAAAAGCCAGATAATCAGTTATTTAAATTTGGTGTCCCCCACTAAGTTATGGCTTCTGGGCTGAGGTGCACCACAATTTTTCTTGAAGTGAAAATGCTTGAACTTTCCCCCCGTCCCTGTCCTTCGGCGCAGGCCTGTCCTGCCCATTCCTGTGTCTGTGGAGGTCAGAGGGTGGATCCATCCACAGGTTCAACAGGACACACGTACCCTGGCTCTGCTCACATCTCTTTCCCGTATTAAGTGGGTTTCTTTTCTTTTTATTAATCAGTCCATCCATGCTTTTATGAGCTTCTAGCATTTCCACAGTTTGCTAGTCCCAAGGTAATTGTCAGCAATTATGGACAGTTACAAGAAGCAGTGATTCAAAAACTCGATTTCTCATCTGTAATGCAGCAGCCTTACCTCTGGATGTCAAATGCGTCCCCAGATTCCGCATAGCGTTTTAAATGAGCCAGGAGAAGGTCGCAGGCTTGGCTGATGAGGGGAACCATCTGATAATGGATAACAAAGGTGTAATTAGGGCACCATGCCGGGAGTACACCTAAATTGGCTGCAGATGAAGAGGTTATATGTGATGCTTTCTGGGAAAATGAACACTGTTTGGAAGATATTTTTCACACAGCTAAGATTCAAGAGGAAGGTCCTAAAATTCGCAAATATTCATAAAATACAATAGCTCTAAATGTCTATTTTAGCTTAAGCATTTTTTACCTTTGGAAGCAAAAAAGAAGAACAGATTTACAGTGAATACGGCGAAATAATTATGAAAATGATCATTAAGTGCTTAGACAAAACTGAGAATCAGTACTCAGTTTCATGACATTTGGTTAGCATTAGCGAGTAAATAAAGCCTAATCCATATGCACGATCCCTGGAATTAACCCAAGTCTACGCTTGTGTATTCCGATTGTATTTTAGATCTTTCACTAGAATATTGAATCGTAGTATCCAAAGGAACCTAAGGTCATCCATTTCAACTTCTTATTTAACACAGAAATTATTTATAGAGCATTCCTGATGGATGGTTATTCATTTGTGTTTAAGCTGCTAAGCTTTCGAATACTGGGAAAACCTTGACTTCAAGATGCCTCCTATGCCCACGTGGGGCAATTGTTGGGTTTCGTTTTTTTTATTAGGAAAATACTTTTATGTTAGAAAATTCCTAACCTACACAGAAAGGTAGAATGGCATAATGAAGATTCACATAGATACCACTCAGCTTCAACAAATGGGTGGGTGGAATTCTTTGTGGAGCCTGCTGGCCACCCATGTGATCTTTTATTCTCTCTTGCATGATTAAAAGGCCAAGCTGAAAATATCGAGCAGAATCATTTTATTCGGTGCCCATTCTAGAATAGCATCACAGCTAAAGCAACGTGCTCTAATACATCATTCTGAGCATTTCTCATGAAAGACATAAAATGTAGCCTATGTTTAGATTTGATGATTTTGACACTAGAATATTGAGTTCTCGAGGTCAGGGAGATCTTAGTCTGTTTCTTCATTTTTATAAACCCAGCACCTAGAACAGCACCTGGCTCATAGTAATTATTTGTTAAGTGAATGAACGAACCATTGAATCGTACTGATTATGTAATACCCGCTCTTTCCTCTTAAAGTCTTGAGGCACTGGGAAAAGTTATGAAGTTAATCTGCTTATCAGAAGGTATGTTGTTGTACTGAGGCAAAATCTGATTTCGTCTAACAATCTTTTGCTGGTTTCATTTCTGTTCTCTTCTTTGTGACAGTGCACCCAACACTCAGACAGCGAGTACCTATCTGCTCCCCATCTTCTCCTAGACAACTGTTCCCATCCTTTCTTTCTTTCTTTTTTTTTTTTAGACAGAGTCTTGCTCTGTCACCCAGGCTGAAGTGCAGTGGCATGATCTCAGCTCACTGCAGCTTCTGCCTCCCAGGTTCAAGCAATTCTCCTGCTTCAGCCTCCCAAGTAGCTGGGATTACAGGTGCGTGCCACCATGCCTGGCTAATTTTTTTTTTTTTGTTAGTAGAGACGGGGTTTCACCATGTTGGTCAGGCTGATCTTGAACTCCTGACCTCGTGATCCACCCACTTCGGCCTCCCAAACTGCTGGGATTACAGGCGTGAGCCACTGTGCCTGGCTGCCCCCATCCTTTCAATGGGGGACTGAACCATATGGCTTGCACACACCTCTCCTGCCTTATTGCTCTCGTCTTTATCAGGGTCACTCCTAAAGGTGGCCTCATAAGTGGAATACAGTATTTCAGGTGTGGATTGGTGTATGGTAAATGAATCACTTCCTGAGATCTGTAACCTACACATCAATCGCAAAGCCAGGTTTATGTTGACTTTTCTAGAAGACAAACAATGCAGGCAAATATTGAGGTTCAGGTTAATGAAAACCACGAGGTCTTTTTCCATGGATGATAACCACGTACAACTGCTATTTCAATTTTTTTAGGGCCTATTCATTAGAAAGGCGTTAGTTGTCCTGCCGTGTGTTCTGAGCAGAACGATCTCTTATCTTCTCTGGTATATTCAGTTGGTTGAAGACACCTGGTAGAGCGGGACAGCTGGGCGGCTATTGATGGGATGTTGGGAGGACATGCAATTTTGTAGGACCCCTCTCCTCTGCAGTTTCCTCTGAGTCAGTCCTACGTGCTCTGGGTGTAAGGAAAGAATCGTGTCACCAGGGGCCCAACTCCTCTGCTGAAGGAGTGGGTCCTGTAGATAGAGGGTGAGGGGGTCCTGTAGATCAAAGCTGCAATGGCTCCATGAAGGCTGCCATGTGGAGGCGGTAACCAAGGCAGGGACAATGGCCTGGACAGCGCTATGGATGGCTGAACAACAGCTCAAGGAGCAGAATGTTCACAGCATAACACACCCAAGTGGAGAGATGGCAGAGCATCTGAGACCCATGAGTCCCCTGTTGCCAAGGCTCATGGAGGGAGGGCCATCTTGGGAAAATGGATTTGCTGTTCATAAAGCTGCAGGGCTTAGAGCGCTGGGGTGTTTGAACACTGTGGAGGAGCAAAAGATGTACTCACTCATTAAAGTCCCATTACCTGGCTAGGTGTGATGGCTCATGTCTGTAATCCCAGTGCTTTCGGAGGCCAAGGCAGGCAGATCACTTGAAGTCAGGAGTTCGAAACCAGCCTGCTGGGCCAACAGTGTGAAACCTCTCTCTACTAAAAATATGAAAATTAGCTGGGCGTGGTGGCAGGCACCTGTAATCCCAGCTACTCGGAGGCTGAGGCAGGAGAATCGCTTGAACCTTGGAGGTGGAGGTTGCAGTGAGCCAAGAATGCATAACTGCATTCCAGCCCGGGTGACAGAGACAGACTCCGTCTCAAAAAAAAAAAAAAAAAAAAATCCCATCACCTGCAACACTGGCTATTCTTTCTTCGTTCTATCTGCAATGTAGTAAGTGTGCCTTTAAGTCTTCCTTCAGTTCATTGGTCTGTAGACAGGCCCTGGTGCAGAGCCTTGTGCCCCTCCACTGGACAGCTATTTTAGGTAGCCACAGAATCATTCATCATCACTGTTTGGATCTTGGGCTATCTGTGCATGAACCTAAGTAAATAGTCAGGCACCGCTTTACTGATGAGTCAGCTGGGGAAGACTTTGTCAAATGATTTGCAGAAACAGAAATGTGATTTACCTCATCTACCTATCTGGAAGTCCACTCAAAAAAGAAAAATAAGTATGACTATCTTGATTTATTCTTAGTATCTCTGTGTTGATGCTTCATGACTACTGCATGCTTTTCTAAATTCTCACAAACCATCGATTTAATAATCCATCAGTACAAAAGGGTGTGCAAATGGGTCACATAAATAGTCTCTGGGCCCCAACTTCCAAGAAGTCTCAGTCTACCCTTAACGTTGGAAAAGTCAGTGCATTCTAAGCCACATTTTTATGACTAGCTTTACTTGCTATCTTCCTTCAATTATCTTAATAAGTTCAGTGGTACAACTGAACCCTAGTTTAATAAAATCCCATAAACCTAAATACCTTTTAGATTTATTTCAGAGGAATAGTAACATGGTAAAAGAAAATCTATCTATCATCTATCTATCTATCTATCTATCTATCTATCATCATCTATCTATCTAATCTATCATCATCTATCTATCTATATGTACTCTTTGAAAGGAAGTCTTTTTAGATATCAAGCTTGAAGCTTTCTTAACAAAACGAAAGAGATGGAACATAAAATGTGATTTACGCACAACTCTTCAGAGGCATGCCCTGTGTATAAAGAGGGGGCCACCCATTCTGAATCCAAACATATTCCTGGACAGTGCGAAAGGGAGCCCAGGCCAGCTGCCCACCATCGGGTCTTCTACGTGCCTTTGACTAGAATCCTTTGTTGCTGCCTGACGTGATTGTAATTTTCTGCTATACTCTGCCTGCTGTCTGTCGAACTGAATGGATAATGACATTTTTATTTGGGTTAATGTGATATGAGATGGGGCATGTAATATGAAAAATGTTTTAAAAAGCAATGCAGAGAAAATATTATAAGACAGCAGAGCATAATCTGTATGTTGGCCAATAGCCATCATTTCAGGTTTTCTTCCTTGCATTTTACACAGCAGTTACGGAATATTTACTTTTACATGAGTTGCATACAAACAAAAGCGCTCTTTGATGGGCTTGCATAATCTTTATACAATCCACAAACCCTGCAGTTCTTCTCCTAGATTTTTGAACAAGCAGGCAAACGTGGCATGTGCACACACACATGCACAGATGAAGATACAATGCTATTATCACTCAGATCTTACTAAAAGACTCATTTGGTTGTTACATTTCATCTTCTTCATGGGATAATGAGTAATTTTTATTTTTTGTTTTATTCCAAAATTTTCACAATGTACATGTATTACACTTATAATCAGATAAAATATTAATGTTATTAGGTTTTAAAAAAGTGATTTATTGGGAGTTCTTATAGACTGAATGTTTGGGTCGCCTCAAAATTCATACATTGAAGCCCCAACTTCCAGTGTAGCTGTATTTGGAGACAGGGCTTCTAAGGAAGTAATTAAGGTTAAATAAAGTCACAAGGATGGGGCCCTGATCCAATAGGATTGGTGTCCTTATAAGAAGAGACACCAGAGCACTCATGCTTATTCTCTCTCCCTCTCTCTCTCTCTCATGCACAAAGAACAGGTCTTGTGGGCACAGAGCAAGATGGCAACTACCTACAAACCAGAAAGAGAGGCCTCCCTGGAAACCAACAACTCTGGCACCCAGCCTCCAAAACTGTGAGAAAATACATGTCTGGGCCTGGCACAGTGGCTCACTCCTGTAATCCCAGCACTTTGGGAGGCCAAGGCAGGTGGATCACTTGATGTCAGGAGTTTAAGACTAGCCTAGTCAACATGGTGAAACCCCATCTCTACTAAAAATACAAAAATTAGCCAGGTATGGTGGCCCATGCCAGTAATCCTAGCTATGTGGGAGGCTGAGGCCAGAGAATCACTTGAACTTGGGAGGTGGAGGTTGCAGTGAGCCAAGATCACACCACTGCACTCCAGCCCGGGTGACAGAGCAAGACTCCATCTCAAAAAAAAAAAGTCTGTTGTTCAAGCCACCCACTCAATGGTATTTGGTTATGACAGCCCAAGCTAAGATCGGGGTTACAGTGCAGCAGCCAAGCTAGGGGAGAAAGTTTCCCATTTTGTTCCTCTCACCTCTCATTTTGGTTGTCCCTATAGAGGTGATGTCGGGTGTGAGGCTGAGCAGCTCTCTGGTAACCAGTGGTAACCATTCAGGAGAAATCACCATCCCCACCCTGAGAAGCAAATTCCCCAAGGAAGGAAGGTTCTGCATAACCTGGAGATTATTATATAATTAAAGTACCCAGTTTTTTGAAATTTTATTTTAAGTTCTGGGATACATGTGCAGGACATGCAGGTTTGTTGCATAGGTAAATATGTGCCATAGTGGTTTGCCACACCTATCAACCCATCACCTAGGTATTAAGCATTAGCTATTTATCCTGATGCTCTTCCTCCCCCAACACCCCAACAGGCCTCAGTGTGTGTTGTTCTCCTCCTTATGTCCATGTGTTCTCATTGTTCAGCTCCCACTTGTAAGTGAGAACATGTGGTGTTCGGTTTTCTGTTCCTGTGTTAGTTAGCTGAGGATAATGGCCTCCAGCTCCATCCATGTCCCTGCAAAGGACATAATCTAGTCCCTGTCTATGGCTGCATAGTATTCCATGCCATATATGTACCATATTTTCTTTATCCAGTCTGTCATTGATGGGCACCAGTTTTTTTTTTAATGGATTTTCTACCAACTGTGTCTGTGAAATTTTGAGTCAAGGTGCAGACAGAGGGCAATAGAGTGAATTCTAAAAGGAGGGAGGGCCTGATGAGTGGGCAAAGAGAGTAATGACCAAGAAGGGCGGAGAGCTTCTGCTCAAAGGTCTTCTTCTCCTCTCCTTTTGTGTGACTCCCAGAATCTCATCACTGAGTTTTCTTCCTTGAATGTAAGATTCCGACCTTGTTGGAGAATACTTGCCCCAAGCATAGCAAATACTCAAAGGCACTGCAAATTAGTAGGTTTCCTCCCCCTGGCACTTTATAGCTGGTGATCTTGGGTACATTGCCTAACCTCACTGAGTCTAGTTCCTCTTCTGCAAAAATGAAAATAATACCTCCCTTGAAGAGTTATTACAAAGATTAGAAACAAAATATGTAAAACACTTGGCAAAGAAGGCAGGGAGTGGTGTAAACATGGTAGCTGTCCTCTGGAGGGATCCATCCTCCCAGGCTGGTTTGGAATAGTGGAATCATTGTCTCCTCTTTTCTTGTTCCTCAGGGACAACTCCGCATTGGAGCCATCTGTTCTTGCCTCATCGCGTTAACATTGCTTCCTTTCTTTCATCTGTTCTTTCATCTTTATCTCCTTAGTCACCTCCTAGTTCAGGTGTTGCTACCTGTCACTTGGAATATGATTGTCTTCTTCCTTCTTGAGAAAAAAGACTACAGCTTAAGCATCTTTGTAGTCTTAGGACTTTGACAGTGCCTGACACCCAGGTGTACTAAAGAAAGTTTTTTGAAAGAGCCTCCTGGCCTCTTTTCTTTTCTTTTGAGACATGATCTCACTCTGTCACCCAGGCTGGAGTGCAGTGGTATGATTACGGCTCACTGCATCCTTGCCCTCCTGGGCTCAAGCCATCCTCCCATTTCAGCCCCTCAAGTATTAATATCTGGGACTACAGGCACACACAACCACAGCTGGCTAATTTTTTTAATGTTTTGTAGAAACGGGGTCTCCCTATGTTGCCCAAATTGGTCTTGAACTCCTGGGTTCAAGTGATCCTCCCAGCTTGGCCACTTGAAGTTCTGGGATTACAGGCATGAGCCACCATGCCTGGCCAGATCTTCCAAAAATACTTGTTATTTCAGTGATGCTTTGCTGAAACCTTTGTAGATCCCTACTGACTGAAGGACACAGTACAAGATTCTTATCTTATCTTCCAAAGTCCATTACGAATTGAATCCTGCTAATAACCATGTGATGAGGCTTAGAAGCAGATCTTCCCCCAGTCAAGCCTTCAGATGAGACCACAGACCAGGCCAGCCATTTGACTACTACTCCAAGACACCTTGATCCCTCTGGACTCAGCCTCTGCACTCAGCTAAGCCATGCCAGGATTCCTGACCCACAGAAACAATGAGCTAACAAAAGTTTGTTTTAAGCCACTAAGTTTTGGGGTAATTCTGTTACACAGCAATAGATAACTAATACACTCTCAATATTGCTCTTTTGTGGTAACTATTGTATGTTGTCATGGATTAATGACGTTTTTGGTATCTGTTATATCAAGAATGAGCATAGCACACCCCATTCTGTTGATTTTCCAGAAATACCTGTATGATGACTGATTGACCAAATGTTCCTTGAGAGCCTTGACATAGAAGGTACCCAAGAAACATGAACAGATTGGGGCACTGTCTCTTAGCATGAATATAGTGTGGTTTGCTGAAAACTGGCTCTGAAGGAGAAAGTTGAGACTCATGCTGGTCCTATGTGTTACTTTAGGCCTGGCATTTGAATCTCTCTGAACATGGGTCCTCACCCCTAAATGAAGGGCTGATCACAATGAGCTATAATGTCCCTTTCCACTGACATTTGAGGATTCCAAGGAGGTCACAAAGCATCAGGTTGAGACAGTTGCTTGAAGCCATGGAGAGAGCAGCCAAATTCTTAGCTCAGTGCAGGGAAGGGTCAGATCATTGGTCCATGTACTTTCAGCAACACAACCCATTCCTAAGAAAGCCTTCAGAATACACAGGCACCTAAAGGGCAGAATCTGGTTATTTTTGTGTTCAAATAAGAATTGGAACCCCAGATCTCCTGACTCTTGGCTTGTTGCTTTCCTTCAAAAATCAGGCTCCACATTTCCTTTGCTCCTTAGTTTATTCACTTCTAGGTCATTCTATGCAGATCTTATGTCATAAACTTGAGAAAGAAAAAACCCACCATCTTTAAGCCTTTGGAGTTCCTGAAAGCTTGGACAATGCTGAGTGCTAGGGAAAACATATTTCCTACACAGAGAGAGGGAAGGAGAGGGTCTCTTTTGCATAACCCTATCCATCTAAACAGAGATAAGCCCCAAACGTTGATGGTGTGTAGCTTGGGTGACTTGTTGATCCACACACGAAGAAGGACTCAAAAGAGCCACAGTGGACACCGCTGCCTTGATGTCATAACGTGGTCCCTGGGAGCCTGCCCCTACTTGGGGCTACTGCAAAGAGGAGACTCCGCCAGACAATTCGCAGTTCCCCTCATCTGCACCAGAAAGATTTGCCCCATGGGTCTGGGAAATGGCTGGCTTGGGGGCTAAACAGCTGAAATGAAACCCTTTTTCCTAACACAGAGTTCTGAGCAGGTCACTCCCTCACTTTCAAGTATTTAATAGCTCCTCGAGCTCTAGTGAAGTGCGCACCAAACACTCCCTCGGCACAGAATAGTGAACTCTACGTGCCTCAACCTACTTTTTCAGCTTTCTCTCTCACTAATCCCTTATATGTACTCTGTGTTCCAGCCAATTTGTACTCCCCTATTCCCTGAACGCACCCTGTACTTTTCTGTCCAGATGCCTTGATTCCTACAGCTCATTCCACCTGCAAGGCACCTTCTCCCTCTGTCGAAACAGCAAAATCT
The DNA here is from genome assembly GCF_006542625.1 of Nomascus leucogenys. Taxonomy (NCBI): domain Eukaryota; kingdom Metazoa; phylum Chordata; class Mammalia; order Primates; family Hylobatidae; genus Nomascus; species Nomascus leucogenys. The sequence continues at coordinate 88,957,216 of NC_044393.1, read as the reverse complement.
TCAGGGCTCAATTCCAGTGCTACTCACTGCTCCCTCCCTACAAAAGTGGCTTCTGATGCTCAAAGCAGGACCCCAGCTATGTCACCACCTTCCACGATTGGTAATAATGCAGTGATTTATGTACCTTGTTTCTCTTCTACATTATAAACTCCTTAAAAACAGGAAGTAATAAATATTTGCTGACCTTTATAAATTGAACATTTCATCTGATTTGGCCCTTGGTGGACCTGGGGGCAATATTTTGGGGCTGATGTCAGAGGAGGGTTTTCTGAATAAGTAAGGGTCAGCTGCTGGGGGTGGGGGAAGGTATTTAAACATATTTCTGGTTCTTTTAAAAAATGAAAAAATTAATGCCTTAAAGTGCTCTAAACTGGTGACCAACAAATGAAAAATTAATTCCCACTAATGAAACTTATCACTTCCTTCTTCCACTACACCATCGCTAAAAGCCACCCAGATATTAAAAACATCCATGACTCATTTTTATGCAAAATTTCCTGCTGCTAAGTATCAGCTCTAGCCATCTAGGTGAATAATCAAGTGTCATTTCTAATAAGTCAGTGGCTCCTGTCAAGACTTGTGACCAATTAGAAGTCACCCCAATGAGGAGGTGGCTGCTGGCGTTGCCAAGCAACAGCCAAGCTGTGAGGCACATTTCAATGCTCTTTTAGATTTAACCAGTGGCAAGTCGGAGTGACATTACAATTCTGGCAAAGGAAAGCCAAATTACAACCCAGGCTGGGGTGCCCATGATGAGGAGTGTGTTTTCTTTTAAATGCAAATGCAAAAGGAACATTTAAACCAGAATTTAAACAGTCCATCATGATACTGATTTTAATTAGCAGATTAAGTGTCGGTGGAACACGACTGTGTCTCAGGATAATGGTCTCTCGCTGCTAGATAAATACCCAGCTATTCCGGAAAATGGGCAACTGGTCAGGCAAGGCCAATGTATTTTTGGACTCTGAAGTATTGATGACGACAGCCACACTTGGTTATAATGACGTTCATTTTTATTGTTCATGAGGATTAAGAAATAAAAGCAAATATTAAAAATAGACTGCTGGAAATGGATGCCGCCTAGAGAAGGCTGCTTGCTCTAATGTTATTGGGAAGCGTGTTCTGCCTTAGAAGCCCCCGTATGTGACCGTCTGGAGAGTTTACAGTGAAAATTTAAAGGCCAAACTACACTGTGATGATGATGGTAATTCTGAAAAGACTTTTGCACTGAAATGCATTTACTCATAAGCTGGCTATATCAACTTAAATTTTTAAAAATTGTAGTCATTCTCGAGTAACATGTCGTCTCCAAGTCAGGAAAGGCCTACAGGGAGTAATAACCACATCTGCCTCTGCCTTTAAGATTCATACATTATTGACTGTGCCTTCTTGACAGGGAACATCTGGATGAAAAGTGAAAAATTAGGCAGAGAGCCGGATCAGTGCTGTGCGAGATACCAGCCTCCCAGTTTATCTGACTTTTCTTTAACTGAGTCCCTATGCATAGCAACGTGATTGGCTCATTTACTCTTGAGTGACACATACGTCCTTAGGCACTCATCTATGAAGATTCATTGTCTCCCATATCCGCTCAGTGGGATACCATCAGCTCTTAGTTATCTGGGTGAATGAAGAAAGCCCATCATTTATACTGGGCTTTGAGAATGGAGAACATACAAGCTGCCATATTGGATTGGATCCATGGTTCATGCGGTTTGAAGCTTAGTCTCTGCTAGAGTCACTCAAAAACTGGGTTCTTCATGGAAGCTACCTGCAAAGGATAATTGCTCAAGAGACTCATTTCTCTCAGTAGCCAACCAGGAAGTTAACAACCCACGTTCTCTCCTTTAGAAAACCTATATGAGCCCAGAATAAACAAAGTTAAGCAGGTTTCTTTACTGCAGGCCTTTCTCAAGCCTTTCATATGCTCAGGTACGTGGTGAATCTTGAAGAATATAGTTTGTAATCTTTCACCAAATTATTTGACTGTGGGGCCTTTTTGGTCCTCCATATTTCAAATCCTTTTCCCTGGTAGTAATTCATAGCTTGAAATTCATCATCATATAAGTACAGTTTAGATGCCTTTCTCCTAAATGTATTCTTTTATTCTTGCTTACACTGAAGGTTACCTGCCACTTTTGTGCTGACTTACACAATCTTACAAGAGTCTCAGAAAGTTATTCCTATTGATTTAATATCTTCCAAATCAGAACAGCTTAGAGGAATACACAAATATATAGATTCCGCTGTGTTCTCTCTCTTTAAGATGAGTTATAAAATTTAAAAATAAAGCTAGTGCTAACCTGGGTCCCCAGGGGATCACATTGTTTATACATTTTCCCTCAGAGAAGTACTAATTTAGCCCCAGTTTTATTTCCTGAAATTAAACCTATTTATTCCCTCATCCTTAATAAGTTTTACACAATCCCAGGGTTACTACTCACTAACAGTCTTTGGTAAAGAATCTAGCAAAAGACTATGAAAATCTAAATCTACAGTTGTGCTTTTTAAAACGTTAATTCTTTGGGGGATGGAGTGAAAACTCTGGCCAGTTAAGCAGACAAAATCTTCCCTAACAACAACAACAACAACAAAAAGTCAGTTGTTTTTCCAGGAATGCTCAGCCGTCCTTTTCTATAAATCCCAATGACTTGTTTGTCCAATAGTCTCTTTTTCCTGACTTGGGGATGCACGAATCACATTTTCCCTGGTTCTCTGTCACTCTACATTATCCCTGGTATGACATAAGCCAAAAAAAATTTTAATTTAAATACAAATATGGCTTCATGATATGGTGCTCATTTTAAAGCAACTTTCAAGCATTGTTGACTGAGTCAACCTAATAGCCACATAAACAAAGACAACACCATCCGGACCTTTTGGATATTGCCCATACTTAAAGACACAGGTAGAGAGGGACTTAGGCTGCCAAGGTTCTAAAGGAGGAAGCCTCAGAATTCCAAGGGGAAACAAACTTTTATTTCAAGAATAAACTCTGATGTTTGATAACAAAAGTCCAAAGGCTACTTACAAATTCAGAAAGGACCAAAGATGCTGGTATTTTGAAGCTATCTCCAGGAAAACTGACTCAGGTAGCCACAGCCGAGTATCTGTGGCTCAGAGTCTCTGAGCTATCTCCTAACTCTGTGGCCCATTTCCCTCTTTGTGTCTGTGACTTTGTGTATGTGTATACATGTGTGTATGTGTATACATATATGCATGTATATTGGTGACTCTCTAAAGGAAAAGCCAGTTTGTTGTATCCTCTTATTTAATTTTTTCTTGATGAAATTATTTCCTTTTCACTTTTTTAGCTTAGTTTCATCATGTATCCTTAGGTAGAATAGGTAGAAGGCTTCTCGGTTCTTCGATTCTTCATACATCCATTCATTAATTGTTCCTGAATGTCTATTATGTACCTAGTGTGTGCAGTTAACAATGAAGGAAATAAGAAAAAGGCAAAAAGACTTTGTCCTCCTGAAGCATCCATCTAGCAGAAGGGGACATACAATAAACAGGTAAACAAAATGGAATGTTAGCTGGTGATAGTTCCACAGAGAAAAATAAAGCAGTGGGGGGTGGGGGTTCGGGGGCCAAGTCCTTCGAGCCCGAAGATGCAGTCGGTCTGAGATGGTCAGAGAGGGGACCACCAGGAACACTCACAGCACCGGGGCTTTCCCCGCTGGCTCTCAGCAGAATCTTTCCAGGGAACTCATGACATGTGAATTCTCAGTTACCCTTAGAAATTCTGATTCTATAGATCTTGGGGTGGCTGAAATGATGTATTTTTAACAAGGGTCCTAGGTGATTCTCATGCAGCCCCTGGTCCCACAAGGTTTGAGAACCAGTGACTTAGAGAACAAAGGCAGCTGGGAGACAAAAGTTTGAGGAAGCATCCAGAAACCAGGAGGTTTTGGGGAGGAAGATAGGACACTTCTCATTTTGTCCCCTCCACCCATCTTCCACAGCCCAGAAGCAGCCCCCCTGTCATTTCCTGCGTCCTGTCTACACCATGGCTTACAGCCTCAAACCCTCTGCTCTTCATATGCAAAGGGAAGCTGCTTTTGGAATTAGGAAAACTCTTTCCTCTCCTAATAAACCTTGCTAACGTACAGTTCAAAATCGAGCAACTACTTCCTTGTTCTGTCTTCCTCAGAGGCACCTTCAGGAGCAGTGGGTGCCATTGATTCCGCGGGTGCGGGAAAATTACAGGGAACACGATCTATGGAGCATGAAACAGACATATACTGGTTTCACGTTTCAGAAATATTATCTTTGCTGTGCACTTTTTCGTCCTCGTGTTTCTTTCCATGTGAGCAGCATTTAACACCTCTGGCTGCTCCTTCCTCTTTGAAATGCTTTCCCCTTCCACATTCTGTTGGTTTCCATTTCAGGCTGTTCTTCCTGAGTCTTCTTTATAGGTTTCCCCTCTGCTCCTCCCTTAAATATGGTTCTCCCCAGAACCGTATCTAACACATATGCTACATATCTCTGTGTTTTGAAGACCATCTTTCTTCCCCCTCCCACCTGAGCGCCATCTGCACAGCCAAGTTCTTCTTGAAGGGTCTCCTTAGAGGCCTCCCAGTAAACTTCAACTCGCCAGGTCTAAAATCCCCAGAGGTGGGGAAAAAGCTAACTCTTCCTGCCTCTGGGATGCAATCCTTTCAAATGGAAACCCAAGAACCTAAACTGAACTATATGGGGTAGAAAAAAATGCTTTTCAAGGGAATTTCAAGGTTATTGATAGGTATGGTAAATAATGGGCTCTGTGAAATCTCTCTCTACCTCTTGGCATTTTTTTTTTTTTTTTTGAGATGGAGTCTGGAGTCTCACTCTGTCACCAAGGCTGGAGTGCAGTGGTATGATCTTGGCTTACTGCAACCTCCACCTCCTGTATTCAAGAGATTGTCCTGCCTCAGGCTCCTGAGTAGCTGGGGTTACAGGTGCCTGCCACCACACTGGCTACTTTTTGTATTCTTAGTAGAGACAGGATTTCACCATGTTGGTCAAGCTGGTCTCAAACTCCTGACCTCAGGTGATCCACCTGCCTCGGCCTCCCAAAGTGCTGGGATTACAGTTGTGAGCCACCTCGCCTGGCTTCTCTTGGCATCTTGATGCCGTGGACATATTGAGGAACTCTATTTTTTGCAATTAATTCAGGCACTATGCATCTGATTTCTGGACTAGAGGGAGAATACTGGACTCCAGGAGCACTGGATTTGCTTGGGAAACGACAATGTATCACTTTCTGGAGTATCCCCTGTAAGGGGTTAAAGGAATCTAGACCATGATAAAATTCCTTGCCAAAGAATCATAGCCCAGGACTGCTAAACCCTATTTTCCTTTCCTTGCTTCCTTTCTTCTTTTCTCAGATACTCTTTACCAATTTCTTTTTCACACATGAGGTTCTTTCTACTTCTATAGTGCTGTGAAGCCATTGTTTTTGAATAAAGACATACACGTTAGTGATGCCAGCCCTAGGCTCACCTATCTCTCCTCTCTTCCCCTGGCCTTCTCTTGGCTAACTCAACCTTTTAGCGGCTGGATGTGATAAAGGGGCACACTCCAGGCAGCTTGTCTACATGGTTTAGGGCAGTGGTTTCTAGCTTTAAGATGCAGGCCCTTCCTTCACATTCTCCCATGAATCCTCAATAGATAATACAGATCAATGTGACAGGGCTAATTGCTGCAGTGGAAGCAGGTGCCACTTTCCTCACGTGTCCTTGTGGGGAACTTCTACTGGTGGTGGTTCCCAATACTGGCTTTACATGACAATCACCTGGGGAGTCTAGAAAAATATCCCCAAACCCAGGCTGCATCCTAAAGCAAACCAACTGAATCAGAATTTCCAGGTGTGGGACCCAGGCAGCAACAGTTTTCAAAGCCGCCTCAAGTGATCCCGGTGGGCCCCACTGGCCAACGGCCGCATCTAAGTCACTCTCCATCTCCTGCTTTCTACACTGTATCAGACCCAGTCTGGGAGGAAGGAACTGAGCATATGTGGGCCGCGGGCCAGCCCCGATGGCATCTGCCACCCCCCTGCAATTGTCCCATTCTGGGTGAAGTATTAGCATAGCAAGCCCATATGATCAGATGGGGACTCTATTTTTCAAACAGCTTTACCAGTAAGATAAGAGAAAATTTTATTTCCTTTGCCTAAAACCTCTTTCCATACCTCAGTTGGTTCCAAACTTAGGCAGAAAATAGAGAAGTGTTGCTTCTGACCCTCCCCCACCCCCCAGCTTTCCTCCGAGGCCCCATTTGCTACACTTCCCCTTCCTGCACCCTCCAGACAGCCCCTGGCACAGTCCTAGGTGGCCTCCGAGCACCACTGGAAAATCACATGGAGGTAGCAAGCAGTCAGGCAGAGAGGTGAAGAGTGCTCTGGAGCTGGATTCTGATTTTGGCTCTGCTGCTTACTAGCTATGAGACTTGGAGCACGCTACTTAATCTCTCTGTGCCTAGTTTCCTCCTCTGTAAAATGGGATGGTAATAATAAGGATGATAGTATTTATCTCGTAGGAATGTGGTGAAGAGGCAGTGTGTTAGTCTAAATAGGCAACCCTTGGAACCTGACTCTGAGCTGTGTGAGTGTGAGCTGGCGCTGCATACAGAGACAGGCTCTGCCCCCAAACACCAACAGCTACCCATGGAAATGCAAATCAAAACCTCATAAAAATTGGGGGGATCACTAGTTTCTGAGTGAGTTTAATTGGATATTATGAGGTGTGGAACCCCCTCCTCTTCTGGGGGACTTCAGAAGATTTATAGGAATTCAATCAGGACCATATGGGTGAGCATCTTGAGCTTAAGCTAAAAGTAGCTTTCATTTTTATTGAACTGAAGACAGGCTACTCTGGAACATCCAGACAGGGTGGATGGCAGAAGCCCAGGGCACTCCAGCCAAGCTTTGGTAGCTCCCTTGCTCTAGAGATGTCTGTGTACCTGAGACTGGAGCTAAAGAAGCCCCTTAGCCCCTTCACATCGTAAGGGCTCAAGTTCTCTCTCCCCTGTGGTTGCACAATTCAGAACAGCAAACACCAAAGCCAGACCAGCAATTGAGGGGGCTGTCAGGCTCAGATACAAAACACAGCAGTCAGGATCTGTTGTGTGAGAAATTGGTCTGGAGGCTGTACAAACACCCGGTTTTGGGTGCACAGCTGATAGGAAAGAGTGAGTCACTGAGTAGGGAAAGGAGAATGTCCAGGGCCTTAGAGAGCTGGTAGCATCTTGTGGAGCCTGCCCTTCCCTTGAACTTGGCCTAGAGGTTAACCTGGGTGTTCCTGCCTGACACGATCGCCCCCTCCTCCCCAGTCATTCACCGCCATCACCTCCCTATTTAAGACTCGATTGGTAGCTCACCTTTGTTTCATGCTGTTCTCTAGTTTCTTGCTATGTAAAGTGTGGTTCACTGTCCGGTAACAACGAAATTACCTGGCACGGTGTTATAAATGCAGATTCTTAGGCCACCCTGGCCCTCTTGAATCAGAGCCTGCATTGTAGCCAGATCCCTAGGTGATCCATTATGCATGACAGTCCAACAGACACTGTTACAGTTGTCTCTTGGGGCCCCCAAAGCACCTCAAGCTCTGTCTCTGGACACAGGTGAATGCCCTGTGTACTTGCTGACTCACAATTCATTTATGGCAACTGGGGATGTGGGAGGCTGGAGAAACGAAAGACACTCAACACAGAGTCTGGTGCTTTCTGCATAATAGAGAGGTCTGAAGGTCCCAGTGGGAAAGGCATTTTGATGTGTCACCTGGGCAAGTAATGCAACATGAACTGGCTCTCATCATGATTTGGAGAGAAGAAACCTGCTCTGGAAGAGAATAGAGTTTGCATTTCTCATGTCTTACCTCGTTCAGCTTTTCAGGACTGAAAGCAGACATCAGGGCACCTCTGACCTCTTCCCATCTTTTGTCACGTAAAAACAGAACGCTGTTGGCTACCGACTTGAACTCCAAACCTGATGCCTGTTGGGAAGTAACAAGCAGAGAGTCAGGACTCAGGGAGCCAAAGCCACCTTGGTGGCAATACAGGTCCATGACAAACACCCTGGTTAAAGTCCATCAGTGGCCAACAAGTTAGGAGGTTTCTCTTGCAAGGATAGAGAGGAAGATTATAAAGGCTCACAGGCAATGATAGAAAGAATCATGGCCGGGGCCCAGAGGGAGCAGATGGGCAAGCTCTGGTGGCTCAGCTCTACCCTGCTATGATGTGGTCATCCTCATAGAGACAACTCAATGGCTTCTGTGTGTTCTGCAGTCCCCCTACTGAGCGGGGGTTCCCTGAAGACAAACAAGGCAGGCTTCCTGGAGATGGCCTAGTCTTTCCTAGGAATTAGTGTCATGTCTGAAGTTCATGGCACAGGGTTTTGTGTGACTGGATTGGTTAGGTTGGACCCGAAGTTGACAGAAGACTCACTCATCTGGACCCTTGTATGGGTGGAGGGAGAGGGAAGGGGGAAAAAGGGAAGGCCTTCAGAAGCATGTGCCAGGAGAGCTGCTTCCAGGAGCATGCCTGCCATAATGTTTCTGTGTTCTGTTGTCATTCATTTTTTCTCAGTCAGCAAACTGGTTGATAGCCTAATATTGTGTTATGGGATGAATTTGGCCCCCCACCCCAAACTTCATATGTTTAAATCCTGACCCCAAGAACCTCAGAATGTGACTATGCAGTTGGCCTTCTACATCTGGGCTTTCTGCATCTGTGGATTCAACTAATCCTGAATCAAAAATATTCAGAAAAAATTCCACCAAGTTCTGAAAAGCAAAAGTTGAATTTGCCCTGTCCAGAGAACTACATTGAATCCATGTACATGAAGTGATGTGTAGGCATTGTATCAGGTATTATAAGTAATCCAGAGCTGATTTAAAGCATACAGAAGGATGTACATAGGTTATATGCAAATACTATGCCATTTTATATCAGAAACTTAAGCATCCACAAATCTTGGTGTCCTGAGCAAGGGTGGGTCCTGGAACCTATCCCATGAGCTACTGAGGGATGGCTGTATTTGGAGATAAGGTCTTTGAAGAGGTAATTAAGGCCGAGAGTGGTGGCTCACGCCTGCAATCCCAGCATGCTGGGAGGCCGAGGCAGGTGGATCACCTGAGGTCAGGAGTTTGAGACCAGCCTGGTCAACATGGCGAAACGCCATCTCTACTAAAAATACAAAAATTAGCTAGGTGTGGTAGTGGGCTCCTGTAATCTCAGCTACTTGGGAGGCTGAGGCAGGAGAATTGCTCAAATCCAGGAGGCGGAGGTTGCAGTGAGCTGAGATTGCACCACTGCACTCCAGCCTAGGCAACAGAGCGAGACTCCATCTCAAAAAAAGAGGTAATTAAGGTAAAATATGGTCATTAGGGTGGGCCCTAATCCAACATGACTGATGTGCTTATTAGAAGAGGAGATTGGGACACAGACACACACAGAGGGAAGACCATGTGAGGATATAGGGAGAAGACAGCCATGCACAAGCCAAACAGAGAGGCTTCCGGAGAAACCAACACTGCTGACACCTTGACTTCAGGCTTCTGGTCTCCAGTACTGTGGGAAAATCCATTTCTATTGTTTAAACCCCCCGCCTATGGTTGGTTAGTATAGTAGCCTAGTAAACTAATACGGGATTCAAGAAGTTGTCTACACCATGTTGAATGAAAAAGACTTTGCGGCCGGGCATGGTGGCTCACGCCTGTAATCTCAGCACTTTGGGAGGCCGAGGCGGGTGGATCACCTGAGGTCAGGAGTTCGAGACCAGCCTGGCCAACATGGTGAAACTCCGTCTCTACTAAAATACAAAAATTAGCCAGGCATGGTGGCAGGCACCTGTAATCCCAGCTACTCGGGAGGTTGGGGCAGAAGAATCACTTGAACCTGGGAGGAAGAGGTTGCAGTGAGCGGAGATCACGCCACTGCACTCCAGCCTGGGGGACAAGAATGAAACTTCATCTCAAAAAAAAAAGAAAAGAAAAAGAAAAAGACTTTGCTTAGGCCCTCATGGAGTTGGCAGTCTAGAGGGGAAGCAGAGAGTAAGCTCATAAGCTAACAACTAGACGGAAAGTGAATTTTCCTGGAGGGAAAGTGTATTTCTGGGAGAAAGTATATTTTCCTGGAGGGAAAACGGGGCAAGGTGGGACGTCGGTGGGGAACATATTTGGGAGGTTTCTCCGAGGTGAGGACTTTGGTCTCCTCAACCCTTCTTCTCAGGCCATTCTGTTTCTTTCTAAAACCAGCTGTCCCACTAAGTGGTCAAAAATGGAGCCCCCACCATTGGTCAGAGTGTCCCCAGCCTGCAGGTTGCAGGGTGTGGGGAGACTGGCGGTTGGGGGACCAAGCAGTCTCAGAACCACATGTGATGCATGGTGACGCTATTTCTTTTCACTGTTTTAATTATAGCTGAAACATGAAGCCAGTCATCAGAATTCAAAAGCCTTGTAAAAACTCCTATTTAGAGGAAAATTATAATTTTCTGATAAAATATGAACACTCAAAATAAGCCATAAAACGTAACTGCAAAGTATCTAGAGAGGAGTTAATTATATATTAGAACCAAGATGCTGGGATATTTTTTTCTGCAGAGGAATACCTCTCTATATTTAGAAAGAAATTCTTTAGGAGCGCCATGGCCACTCAACAGAATTATGGTTTTATGGAATTTGGGAAACATAATCCATTTGTTTAGGTTCCAGAGTTGAAGGAGGAAATCATACGTTATGTGTATTTATGTAGTGGCAAGATGCAGTCCTGTGGCACACTACATGGAATAAAGCATTTAACTCCAAGGAAAGTGCGGTGATGGTTTCTGGTTCTGATGAGACAGAATAAATTAGAGATAAGAGTGAAGACTGATTGGATCTTGTGCCTATCCTTAAGACTTAAGGGTGAGTTTACGCTATTTTTTGTCTTGCACCTGAAAGACAAATGTAGTCCTCCTTGCATGTGTCAGCATGGCCTTCAAGTATCTTTCTCACCAGCCTGCCATGACACTGTGCTCCCCTGGGCCTGGAAATTCCATTAGAATCCTCCATTTTTTGATGAAATCATTTGGGGCTATTGATTATTGTAATATTTTTATTTCTGAAAACATTTTATTTTTTTTGAAACAGGGTCTTGCTCTGTCACCCAGGTGGTAGTGCATTGGTGTGATCATGGCTCACTGGAACCCCAAACTTCTGGACTCAAGCAAGCCTACCCTCTCAGTCTCCTGAGTAGTTGGGACTAGAGGCACATGCCACCATGTCAGCTAATTTTGAAGTTTTTTTGTAGAGATGGTGTCTCACTATGTTGACCAGGCTGGTCTTGAACTCCTAGCCTCAAGAGATGCTCCCACCTTGGTCTCCCAAAGTGCTGGGATTACAGGCATGAGCCACTGAGCCTGGCCTCTTTTCATTTCTAGATGTCCCACGATAAGAGGAAATTGATCATTTCAAAAGAGCAGTCAGATGGTGAGGGGACATTGAATCATGTCATATAAGAAATAGTTGTCAGATTTTGGAATTTTTAACTGGAAAAGAGAAGATTTGTAAGATCAGATAGTGGTACTTAGGCAGGTGCCCAATAAATATTTATTGAATACATACCGCATGGGAGAGGGAATTTAGGTTTTGTGTGTGTGTGACCCTGAGAAGTGGAATTGGGTTTAATAGAGGAAGCTATGGGGAAAATTTCAGCTCCTCTGAAGGAGAACTATCCCAATAGTCAACAGACAAAATTATTCAAAGATAAGATAACCTGCCTTGAGCGATGAGCTCCACACCCCTGGAGACTGTTCCACTTCTTAGAAATCCTGTACCCAAGGCTTGAGCATGCAGAGGGGTTTGGTCTAAAAGTCTTCCAAGGACTCTTTCAACCCTGAGCCTTCATGTCCGGAAAGCCACTCCAGGCACTCTTTTTTCTATTAGTTTGCCTACACATTGATTTAAAAAATTGTGGCAAAACACACGTAACATAAAATCCACCATCTTAACCTTTTTTTTTTTTGAGATGGAGTCTTGCTCTGTCGCCCAGGCTGGAGTGCAATGGTGCGATCTTGGATCACTGCAAGCTCCACCTCCTGGGTTCATGCCATTCTCCTGCCTCAGCCTCCCGAGTAGCTGGGACTACAGGCACCCCATCTTAACCATTTTTAAGAGTACTGTTCGGTGGTATTAAGTACTCTCACATGGTTGTGTTACTATCACCAGCATTCCTCCACAGAACTTTTCTCATCTTACAAAAGTGAAACTCTGTGCCTATTAAACAATAGCTTCCATGCCCCCTCCACACTGCCCGCTTGTCCACATATGTTCATTGATGAGACTTACTGAGAGATGCCTTGAAAGAGACAAAGGATTTTCCCCAAAGGAATGTGTGATAAGGTTTGACTGTGTCCCCACCCACATCTCATCTTGAATTGTAGCTCCCACAGTTCCCATGTGTGGTGGGAAGGACCTGGTGGGAGGAAATTGAATCATGGGATCACGTCTTTCCTATGTTGTTCTTGTGGTAGTGAATAAGTCTTCCAAGATCTGATGGTTTTATAAAGGGGAGTTTCCCTGCACAGGTCCTCTTCTCTTGTCTGCTGCCATGTGAGGCGTGTCTTTCACCTTCTGCCATGTTTGGGAGGCCTCCCCAGCCACGTGGAACTGTCCATTAAACCCCTTTCTTTTGTAAATTGCCCAGTCTCAGGTATGTCTTTATCAGCAGTGTGAAAATGGACTAATTTAATGAGTAACAAGACTGGTAAGTGTGATGGGAGCCAGACTGTGTATGTCGTGCAGGAAGGGGACTCTGCAGAAAGGAGGTCCAGGGACACAGCTTTCGAGGCTCCTGTCTGTCAGCCTAGCTGTGTCCCAAGCCTCCAATCACTCTCTGGTCAGGGGCTTCCAGACTGCAAGCCATGATCAGTCATGAAATCAATGCCATGAGTGGCAACCAGTATTTAAAAAAAGGAGAGAAAGAGACAAGAGATAGACAAGATTAGGAAACACAGAGGAGCATTTAACGTCAGGGAAAGTATTTTGTGGTTGTTGAACTTGTTCAAGATATGGGTGTGTGTGTATATGCGTGTGTGTATGTGTGTGTGTATGTGCATGCATGTGTGTATGTGTGTGTGGGTATTCTGTGTCAAAATGTGAATGTGTTTCTTACTGTAGATCATAGTCAAAAAAGTTTGAAAAACCAAAACTAACCCAAACCCCAAACCTGGGAGTTGTTCTCTCTCTCTCAACTACAATCCTGTCAGTCACAACTATTAAATCTCTCTTTGGCCAACTCTTTCCATCCCCACAGCTGCCACCCTGGCTGAGGTCACCATTATCTCAGCCCCTAACTGATTTCCCTGCCTGCAGCCTTGTCACACCCATCCGTACTCCATCCTGTAGTCAGTGGGATCTTTCTAAAGAAAAATCTAGCCCTATCCTGGTGCAAACTCCCTAACTTGTTTTATGAGGCCTCGTATGTGCTGGCCAGTTCCCCACCCCTTTCTGAACACAAAGCCTGAAGGAGTGCCTTAATTTCCCAATCCCTTATATAGTCTGAAGTCACAGGGCCTTCTGGAAGCTCGGGTTGCATTTGCTGCTCTGGGCTTGGCAGGATAATGCAGTGGTTAAGAACATTGCCTCTAGAGTCAGATGCCTGGGTTCAAATCTTGGCTCCATGTGACTCTGAGAGCTGACCTCTCTGATTTGACTTATCTACAGTTTCTCAATCTGTAAAATGGGAATAATAATGCTATCGACCTCTTAGGATAGTTGTGAGGCTTCACTCACTTCACAAATATTTATTCAGTCCCTGGTATGTGCTAGGCCCTGATTTATGTGCTGAGGATACATCTGTGAACAAAATGAAGCTCCGTGTCCTCACGGAGCTTGCATTCTCGTGGGAGAAGGTGGACAATAAGCATGAGAAGTACACTGGATGGTACAGTGGGATGGGGTGAGGCGTGTTATTAAATTGGTCAGTTGGCACTGGGCTCCTGCATAGGTGAGATTTGTGCAAAGCCTTGAAGGAGCTGGGGGTTTGGTGGGCATAGGAACTATTACAGCAAAGGCATCATGTGCGTGAGGACCCTAAAGGACGTGGTGTGGCTGGAGGGGAGGGATGGAGGCAGGCCAGAGAGGGCATGGGGGCCTGTGTGTGGAGGGCCTCCAGAACCTTGGTAGGGTTTGTACTCCACAAGACACAGGTAGTCATAGCAGAGTTTTGAACAGAGACATATCTTGAGCTGACTTCTGTTTTAAAGAATCTCGCTGTTTGGTGTTGAGAATCAACTGTGAGGAGCCAGAGTGGAGGCAGGGAGAGCCGTCAGGAGGAAGCACAGTGGCCAGGAGAGAGCGGGGGTGGAGGGTCAGGCCAGGGAGCTGGACACAGATACGGGGAGAAATGATCAGCTTGGCATGCTTTGAAGGTAGAGCCAACAGGATTTCGTGATGGATTGGATATGAGGTGGGAGAGAGAAAGACAGGAGTCAAGGATGACTCCAAGGGTTTTGGACTGAGCAATCGGAATGATGAATGCAGTTAATACATTTATAGCTGTTAGATATGAGTTCTAAATTTCTTTTCAAAGAATCAATATGTCAGCATGTTCAATTCTTTGCCTTCTACTTTTAAACTTAACTTCCTCACAAAGCAACCTTTTTCGATTACCTGCTCCAACCTGACTCATTTCAATCACCTGCTCCACCCTGACTCATTTGGATTACCTGCTCCACCCTGACTCATTCCTATTTCCTGCTCTGTCATAGCCATTTTTCCCGCCAAACCACTCACTCCATCACTGTCTTTAAATTAGCCAATCGAATTAGTTTAGCCTGTGCGGTCTAACCCCAGCCAATAGGGGAACGACACAACAGCAGGGGCCACGTGTGTCAGGGATAAGAACCCCTTCCCCTCCCTTGTCCAAGTGTGCGCTCACCATTGCTCCATCCATAAGGGTGCACCCTTCTAAAGAAGTAACTTGCCTTGCTGAGAATTAAAAATAAAATTTTATATTCAAGTGCTATTTCTTTTGCGGCACCAAAACTTTATTTATAACACAGCTTTCAGGACAGTCCTTGGCACATAGTGTTGAGATGATGTCGCATTATTCCGTTAGACCCTTGACCATGTCATCTCTCTAGCGTCTGGTCCTTCTCGTGAGCTGGTTTTCTCTTTCTCTGAAACTCTAGATCCCTCTCCAACCCCCTTTCTCCTTTGCCTGATAACTCCTATTCACTTTCATGAACACAGTTTAGAGAACATCTCCTGAGGGAAGCCCTATTGACTGGACTTCACCCCCAGGGCTTCGTGCAGATAACAGCTTACTCCCATTAAAAAAGATGTTTTAAAAAAGTGATCCTTAGGAATAAGTTCACTGATGAGTAGTGTTTACTCATTCTTTTCTTTCCCCCCCATAGGGACAGATCTATAGATGCGGGAAACAAAACATTTTGGGATTTCCAAGGACATTCTTATGGGGAAAGAGGAGAAGCAATGGGTTGGTGGTTTCATAGCTGACAGAACGCCAAAGACAAATAAAACTCTATTAGTCTGGAATCAAATAAAGACCCACAGATTTCTATACTTATCCCAGTCGAATTGAACATTTTATTTGTTATTTTCATAATGAACTACTGATTTGCATAAATCACAGCTGAGAATAATTAATGTGCACAGAGTCACGACTTAACATTAATCTGGATCATCTCACGAGCCAGCATAAACTGAGCCCCAAACCAGATAAAGACTTACAAGAAAGAAAAATTATAAGCCAATGTCACTCGTGAACATAGACACAAAAGTCGTAAGCAAAATATTAGCTAATATAGCTCAGTGATAAATTACAAGAATAATTCATTAAGACCAAGTGGGACTTATTCCAAGAATGCAACTTTGAAAATCAATGTAACTTGTTGCATTAACAGAATAAAAGAGAAAAACACATACAATCTCAAGAGATGCAGAGAAAAATTGATAAAAACTGACACCCATTCATAATAACAACTTTCAGTGAACTATCAATATAAGGAGACTTCATTCACCTAAAAAATGGCATTTACAAAAACACCTGCAGTTAACATTATATTCAACAGTGAAATAGTTAACGCTTTCTGAGGCTGGAAACAAGACAACTATGTCCACTATTACACTTCTATTTGACATCATAGAGAGGTCAATAAGGCAAGAAAAATAAAATTTGTAAAAATTGGAATGGAAGAAGTAAAACTGTATTTATTTGTAGATGACATGATTGTATAACATAGAAAATTTGAGAAATCTCTATAAATAAACTTCTAGATTCAATATTGAGCTTAAAAATATTGTTGGATACAAATTTAATATACAAAAATTTATTTCTACACACGGGCAACAAACTACTGAAAAACAAAATTTTAAAAATATAACTTACAATAACAGTAAAACTATTAAATACCTACAAAAGCATTTGACTAAGGATGCACAAAAGACCTGTAGTCTGGAACTACAAAATATTGCTAAGATAAATTTAAAATACCTAAATATATAGAGATTCCACATTCATAGTTTGGAAAATTCAACATTGTTATGATGTCAATTCTTCAAAACTTAACAAGATTATTATAGTACTGTAGTTGTGTAAACTACTCATATCTTAAGTAGAAAGATGAAAAGATGAACCAATTGAAAATAATAACTACAACAACTTTTCAAGGTATAGACAGTACAATAAGATATAAACAAGAAAAAGTTAAAAAGTGGGAAGATGATGTTAAAGTGTAGAGTTTTTATTAGTTTTATTTTTGTTTGTTTATGCAATCAGTGTTAAGTTGTCATCAGTTTAAAATAATGGGTTACAAGATTATTTGCAAGCTACAATAACCTCAAATCTAAAAACATACAATAGATACAAAAAAGAGTGTCTATTCTCATGCCTGTAATCCCAGAACTTTGGCTGAGACAGGCAGGGCACTTGAGGCCAGGAGTTTGAGACCAGCCTGGCTGACACGGTGAAATCCTGTCTCTACGGAAAAAAAAAAAAAAAAAAAAATAGCCAGGCGTGGTGGTGCACGCCTGTAATCCCAGCTACTTGGGTGGTTGAGGCATGAGAATTGCTTGAACCCAAGAGGCGGAGGTTGCAGTGAGCCGAGATCATGCCACTGCATTCCAGTCTGGGTGGCAGAGTGAGACTGTCTCAAAAAACAAAAAACAAACAACAACAACAACAACTAGAAATCAATAAGAAGAGGAATTTTGGAAACTATACGAACACATGGAAGTTAAACAATGCTCTTGAATGACCATTGCGCCAATGAAGAGATTAAGAGGGAAATTGAAAAATTTCTGGAAACAAATTATAATGGAAACATAATGTACCAAAACCAATGGGATATGGCAAAAGCAGTACTAGGAAGAAAATTTATAGTTATAAGTGCCTAAAGCAAAAAAGTAGAAAAACTTCAAATAAACAACCTAATGATACATCTTAAAGAACTAGAAAAGCCAGAGCTATAGCCAGTTAGCAGAAAAAAAAAAGAAAGAATAAAGATCAGGGGAGAAATAAACGAAATTGAAATGAAGAAAACAATACAAAAGATCGACAAAACAAAAAGTTGGTTTTTTGGAAAGATAAACAAAATTGACAAACTTTTATCCAGACTAAGAAAAAAAGAAAGAAGGCTCAAGTAAATAAAATCAGAGATGAAAAAATAGATGTTATAACTGATACTCAAAGGATCATTAGCAGCTACTATGGACAACTGTATGCCAATAAATTGGAAAATCTAGAAGAAATAAATTCCTAGACACATACAACCTGTCAAGATTGAATCACTAATCCAAAATCTGAACAGATCAATAACAAGTAATGAAATCAAAGCCATAATAAAAAGTCTCCCAGCAAAGAAAAGCCCAGGACACCATGGCTTCACTGCTGAATTTTATCAAACATTTAAAGAAGAACTAACACCAATTCTACTCAAACTATTCCAAAAAAGAGAGGAGAAGGGAATGCTTCCAAAGTTATTCCATGAGGCCAGCATACCCTAATACCAAAACCAGACAAAGTCACATCAAACAAAACAAAACAAAAACAGAAAATCTACAGGCCAATATCCCTGAAGAACATTGATGCAAAAATCATTAACAAAATACTAGCAAACTGAGTTCTACAATGCATTAAAAAGATCAATCATGACCAAGTGGGATTTATCACTGGGATGCAAGCATGGCTCAACATATACAAATCAATCCATGTGATATATCATATCAATGGAATGAAGGACAAAAACCATATAATCATTTCAATCGATGCTAAAAAAGCATTTGATAAAATTCAACGTCCCTTCTTAATAAAAACCCTTAAAAAAGGGCACAGAAGGAACATCAATCAACATAATAAAAGCCATTTACAACAGACCCACAGCTATTATCGTACCGAATGGGGAAAAACTGAAAACCTTTCCTCCAAGATCTGGAATATGACAAGGATGCCCACTTTCACTACTGTTATTCAACATAGTACTGGAAGTCCTAGCTAGAGTAATCAGGCAAGAGAATGAAATAAATGTATCCAAATTGGAAAGGAAGAAGTCAAATTATCTTTGTTTGCAGATGATATGATCTTATATTTAGAAAAACCTAAAGACTCCACCAAAAAGCTATTAGATCTCATAAATGAATTCAGTAAAGTTGCAGGGTACAAAGTCAACATACAAAAATCAGTAGCATTTCTATATGCCAACAGTGAACAGTCTGAAAAAGAAGCCAAGAAAGCAATCCCATTTACAATAGCTACAAATAAAATGAAATACTTAGGAATTAACTTTACTGAAGAAGTAAAAGATCTCTACAATGAAGACTGTAAAACACTGATACAAGAAATTGAAGACACACAAAAAAATGGAAAGATATTCCATATTCATGAATTGGAAGAATCAATATTGTTAAAATGTCCATATTACTTAAAACAATCTACAGATTCAATACAATCTCTATCAAAAGAGTGACATTCCTCACAGAAATAGAAAAAAGAATCCTAAAATATGTATAGAACCACAAAAGACCCAGAATAGCAAAATGAACAAAACTGGAGGAATCACATTACTTGACTTCTAATTATATGACAGAGCTATAGTAACTAAAATAGCATGGCTCTAGCATGAAACCAGACATATAGACCAATGGTATAGAAGAGAAAACCCACAAACAAATCCATACGTCTACAGTGAACTCATTTTCACAAAGGTGCCAAGAAGAAACATTGAGAAAGGGACAGTCTCTTCAATAAATGGTGCTGGAAAAAGTGGATATCCATATGAAGAATAATGAAACTAGACCCCTATCTCTCACCATATGCAAACATTGAATCAAAATGGATTAAAGACTTAAATCTGAGTCCTCAAACTATGAAACTACTAAAAGAAAACACTTGAGAAAATATCTAGGACATTGAACTGGGCAAAGATTTCTTGAATAATACCCCACAAGCACAGGCAACCAACGCAAAAATGGACTAATGAGATTGCATCAAGTTAAAAAACTTCTGCACAGCAAAGGAAACAATTGGCAAAGTGAAGAGACAAGCCACAGACTGGGAGGAAGTATTTGCAAACTACCCATCTGGCAAGGGAATAATAACCAGAATATGTAAGGAGCTCAAACAACTCTGCAGGAAAAAAACCTAATAATCCTATTAAAAACCATGCAAAAGATGTGAATAGACAGTTTTAAAAAAAAAAGACATACAAATGGCAAACAGGCATATGAAAAGGTGCTCAACATCACTGGTCATCAGAGAAATGCAAATCAAAACTACAATGAGATATCATCTCACCCCATTTAAAATGGCTTATATCCAAAAGACAGGCAATAACACAAGCTGCCAAGGACGTGGAGAAAAGGGAACCCACATACACTGTTGGTGCAAATGTAAATTAGGACAATCGCTATGGAGAACAGTTTGGAGGCTCCTCAAAAAACTAAAAAAACTAAAAATAGAGCTACCATATGATCCAGCAATCCCACTGCTAGGTATATACCCCAGAGAAGGGAAATCAGTATATCAAAGAGATATCTGCACACCCATGTTTATTGCAGCACTATTCACAAGAGCCAAATTTGAAAGCACCTAAGTGTCCATTAACAGACAACTGCATAAAGAAAACGCGGTACATATATACAATGGGAGTACAATTCAGCCATAAAAAAGAATAAAAGCCTGTCATTTGCAACAACATGGATAGAACTGGAGGTCATTTTGTTAAACGAAATAAGCCAGGCACAGAAGGACAAAATTGGCATGTTCTCACTTATTTGTAGGAGCTAAAAAGTAAAATAATTGAACTCATGGAGATAGTAGAATGATGGTTACCAGAGGCTGGGAAGAGTAGTGAAAGAGTGTTGGGGGAGGAGGGGGATGGTTAATGGGTGGAAAAAAAATAGAAAAAATGAATAAGACCTAGTATTTGGTGACTGTAGTCAATAATAATTTAATTGTAGGTTTTAAAATAACCAAAAGATCAGCACCATAAGACAGGGCAAAAAAATAAACGATTATAATTGGATTGTTTGTAACACAAAGAAAGGAAAAATGCTTGAGATGATGGATATCCCATTTACCCTGACGTGATTATTATACATTGCATGCCTGTATCAAAATATTTCATATACCCCATAAATGTATACACCTACTATATACTCACAAAAATTAAAAATTTTAAAAATTGACAAGCTGATTCCTGTAAACAGATATATGGAACCAAAAGAACTAGAATAACCACGAGAATTTACACTGCCATCTCTCTCTGTTTCTCTCTCTCTCTGGAACAGGGTCTCGCTCTGTTGCTCAAGCTGAAGTGCAGTGGCAGAATCATGGCTCACTGCAACTTACATCTCCTGGGCTTAAGCAATTTTCTCACCTCAGCCTTCTGAGTAGCTGGCACTACAGGCATGCGCCACCATGCCTGGCTAATTAATTAATTTTTTTTTTTTTAGTAGAGACAGGGTCTTGGTATGTTACCCAGGCTGGTCTCAAACTCCTGGCCTCAAACAGTTCCCCCATCTTGGCCTCCCCAAAGTTATAAGCATTAGCCACTGTGCCTGGCCGCACTGCCATCTTTCAAGATCAATGGTAAAGCTATACTATTTAAGAGAGTGTGATATTGGTGCAAGGATAAACAAAAAGGCCAATGAAATGGAACAGAGTCCAGAAGTAGACTCACACATATGATCTCTTGATTTATGACAAAGGTGCTATTCAATGGGGAATGGGTGGTCTTTTCAACAATGGTACTGGGGCAATTGGATATTAATACAGAGGAAAAAAAATCAGCTTTGATCCATACTTTACTCTATACACAAAAGTTAACTGGAGATAGATCGTAGTCCCAATAGTAAGAGGTAGAACCATAATGATTCTAAGAGAATATCTTTATGACCTTGTATATAAGGCAAGAGTTCTTAAAGAGAATACCAAAAGCAATACCACAAAAGAAGATTTTGATAAATTGGACTTTATTATCAAAGGATATTATTAAGAAAATAACACACAAACCATGGACTGGGAGTACTTTTCACATATATCTGACAAAAGACTCAAGGCAGAACATACAAAGAAAAACAAGTCAATCAGAAAAAGTCAAACACCTTAAAATAAAAGTGGGGGAGGGGGCAAAGACTCAACAGGCACATTGTAAAGGAGACTATTAAAATGGCCAGAGAGCATATGAAAAAGTTCTCAGCCGGACACGGTGGCTCACACTTGTAATCCCAGCACTTTGGGAGGCCAAGACAGGCAGATGACCCAAGGTCGGGAGTTCGAGACCAACCTGACCAACATGGGGAAACTCCGTCTCTACTAAAAATACAAAAATTAGCCGGGCATGGTGGTACATGTCCGTAATCCCAGCTGCACGGGAGGCCGAGGCAGGAGAATCGCTTGAACCTAGAAGGCAGAGGTTGTAGTGAGCTGAGATCACACCACTGCACTCCAGCCTGGGCAACAAGAGCAAAACTCCATCTCGGAAGAAAAAAAAAAAAAGAAAAAGAAAAAGTTCTCAATGTCGTGGTCACCAGATAAATACAAATTACAACTGCGATGAGATACCACTACTACCCAGCCCCTGGAATAGTTACAGTGAAAAATAAGGGCAAGATGAAAGTGCTGGCTAAGATTGGAACAACTAGAACTCCACTTATGGGAGTATAAATTGGCTCAACCACTTTGGAAAACCATTGGCAGTATGTACAAAAACCCACCATGCACCTACTCTCGTGGGCTAGCGATGCCACTCCTAGGTGTTCATAAATGCCTGTTGATATAACAACCTAATTCAAAATAGCAAAAAACTGGAAACCTAAATGTTTATTGACAGAGGAATAGACTGTGGTGTTTCTATACATTGGAATGCCACATAGCAATGAAAAATGCAAACTATGTTCACGATCTTGCTCTGTCCCCAGGCTGCAGTGCAGGGGCACGATCATAGCTCACTATAGCCTCAAATTCCTGGGCTCAAGGCATCCTCTTCCCTCAGTCTCCTGAGTACTTGGGACTACAGGCACACACTACAGGGCCTGGCTAATTTTTAAATTTTTTTTTGTAGAGACAGGAGTCTCACTTTGTTGCCCAGGCTGGTCTCGAACTCCTGGGCTCAAGCAATCTTCCTGCCTCATCCTCCCAAAGTGCAAAATTACAGGACTGAGCCACCACATCTGGCTATATTAATCTTAATACGTGGTATGGATGACTCTTACAGACATTATGTTGAGCAAAAGATGCCAGAACAAAAGGATACATACTGTAAGTTTACATTTACATGAAGTTCAACAGCAGGAAAAGAGAAATCTATACAAATCGATGTCAGAGGAGTGGTTTCCTCTGGATGGTAGGGATGGGTTGACTGAGAAGAGGCATGAGGGAACCCTCTGGAGTGCTGGAAATGTTTGTATCTTGATCTGGGTGGTGGTCACATAGGGGAATACATAGACAATAATACATTGAGCTTTACACTCAAGATTTGTGTATGGAAGTGACTTCAATTTAAAAAATACTAAGGAATAATAAACATTTAATTTCAACAGACTTGAATGCTGGATGAAAACGAACATGACGAAAATCAACAGATGTAACTACAAGGCTTCATATTTAGGTTTAAAATTTAGTTGTTCAGTGCATGTGATGGAAGCAACCTGACCTGCAAACAGTTGCATTAAAAAGACCTGGGAACCTTCACTGAGCACATGCTTGTCAGGCTGTATTGGGGTATCCTCGTCAGGAACAGAGTAGGTCTGTCCTACTGCACTCATGGGAGCAGTGCCTGGTCTCAGGAAGGAGTGTCCTACTGTGATGTGTAATGAAGTTAGACCTCATCAACTAAACGATGGTTTTCAGACAGTGGCCACATTTTAAGAGAGGTGTTAACAGCTGGCAGGAATCCTTTGGCCGTGTTTTAATTTGGGTTTTTAATCTCAAGCTGGTAACTGGGGTTGCCGCCCTTTGATGACCACATGTTGTGGGTGGATTGCAGTTTCTCTCTCACGAGCTCATGTTACGCTGCTTGACTTGGGATGATCACACTGCCTTCCTTGGCATCTCTTGCAAGTGTCCTCTGAGACCAGGTTAAAAACTTCCTTTTTTAACATGGATCCCATTAGGATGTCAAAGGGTGACATTTGTGGTCATGTCTCCTCCTTCAAAGGGTGGCCCCTTTTAGGGCCTATGGTCCCTTTGGTTCCCACCTCCTAAAAGAGGCAGGAAGGAGAAGGTGAGCAGAGAAAGTGAAAAGTCATTAGAGGGGTGACAACTGGTAAGAGAGGAAGGTGTGGTTTAACTTTGCCCCTTCTGCCTCTCTTCAAAGGGTAGATTAGTGCTGGCAGCCAGAGGGGGACAGAAAACCCAGCAGAGGGGCCCCTTGTTGTCTTTACTTGCTCCGCTCCAAATAGCCATGCCTTGGGCATTTAGGAAGATGTGGATGAACCCCACACAGAATGTGTCAAGACCACAGTCTCTGGCCCTCCCTGGCAATCCCACAGTAGGAGCTGAATGGCTGCTATTTTCAATGATCTTGAGCTGGGTTTGCCGCACTTTATGTTTAGGGCTGTGCAAGCTCTGCTCTGAATGGTGTCTGTGATTATGCTGTGAATATTGATGGAGCAACTACTGTGTGCCAGGTGTTGTACTGGGACTGGAACTATCAAGACAAAGAATGGAGGGTGGGAGTGAGGTGGCCTATATCACCAATACTTGTCCATCTTACAGCAAACACAGTACTTTTCACATTATTTCATCAACTCTTGGGTCATTCTCCAGCAATTAGGAAACACTGCCCTGAGGAGCAGGTTATTGAAGAAAACCAACACCTCGGCATTCCATGGGTGCATGAAGACAGCAGCCACTTATTGAAGGTTTCTCATGGGCCAGCCCAGTGCTTCTCAACTGGCCTGGTAAAGCCACACAAGAACCACTGGCTCCTTCCAGAGTGTTGCAAATGCATGGAATGCATTTCTGCTGTAACCAAGTTCATGTATTATCGGGAGAAAAGGATGAAAGGCATGATAGAATATGAAGCTATAGGCAAAAATGTTTTCTTGTGTTCTGGAACGTGCAAGAAATGGACTCAAGATCTAGATGATCTCTGGGATGCCTTGACAGATGATCAACAGTTCTGAAACAGCCACACAGGGCTGAGGGGCCAGCTGAATAGAGCGAGGTGCTTCTGAGGACTCCAAGAGATAGTGTTATACCTCATTGGTTGTGATGTGAGTAGAGAGAGCCAACTTGTTTATGCCAACTAAGCTGCAAAAATATTAATATCAAAAAGAGGACCACGTTCACAAAGACTAGGTACCACTGTTACAAACATTGTTTCTAATTCTCACACAACCAGGCACAGATGAGGACAGCCACTGTGCAACTTGTCTCCTTCCCACCTGGAGACGTGAAAGACCTGGCACTGCCCCTCATTATATTATAATCAACTGAGACTCAAGAATTCTGTCACTTGTATAACCCCAAATTCTATACTTGAGGCTATTTTCAATTTATGTCTATCGCTATCTGGCCGCACAAAGATTTGAACCAAATAGGGCTTATATTTTGGTGGTTTGAAATAGTAAAGGTGTTCCTTTTACTAAAAATAGAGTATAAAAAAATTAAAATATAAAAAAAAATACCAAAAATGAAAACAGTAGTGGTCTTACTATTCTACATGTCAGTTTTCATTCATTCCCTCTGCTGGTAGAAGGTGGCCACAGAGATGACATCATCTTCACCCTCTCTGCGGGAGAGTGTGACTGGCCTGAGAGAACAGCCTCCGGGTGAGGTTGTGAGATGTGTCCACAGCTCGAGGGGTCAGCTCAGGGGCATGTGGTGGCTAAAAACAAATTTGGGCTCTATCTGCCTAGTCAGCTTCAGCCGCTGGAAAGGGGCCTCTTCTAATTATGGCAGTCCTGCCTGACGGAGTTCCAGCATTTTATCCACTGGGGAGGAGGAGGAAGCCAGGCACTTGGAACTGTGCTTCTATCAGCCCCAAAGCCGACAGCGAGGGCCCCTCCTGAGCGGAGAAGGGAATCCGGGGGCTTGTTAACTCTTATCTTTGGAGGAAACTCTCCAACAGATCTCAGCAGAGTTTCTGGCCAGAAGCAGTGTTCAAGAAGGAGAAGGGTGTTCCTGATATCGCACTTGACATGCTTGGCTGTGAGAGTAAATTTTCCTGAGGGGGCCTAAGAGGGAGCTTGTTCCCTGTACCTGAAGCTCCAAGTGGCTCTGTGGGACGCTGGTGGGACTCCGTGGCTCCCTGTGGCTGCCAACGGTCACGTGAACTGGGCACCAAACAGACCTTAGGGATTAGCTAGTCTAATGTATTTTACACAGGAGGAAATTGAGAATCAGGAGGTTAAAGGATTGTCTGAAGGTCACACAACTAATAAGAGATAGCAAATCTGGAATCTGATTTCATTTCTTTAAACTAAAATCAAAGACATTTTACCATACTACTGGGCTATGGCTTAGAAGAGGGGAAATGGGAAGAAGAAAGGGAATGTCATAAGAAGGAGATTGGGGCAGAGAAAGACAGGGAGGATCAGGACTCAGTGACTTGATTTCCATGGAATGTTCTGGAATATATCCACTGAGAGACAAGAATTGATTTTATGGTTTATTCTCATGCCTAAATTGTAGATATTAATCTCCTGGTTTACACACTTATTTCTACTTCTGCCACCACAAAAGTTAGGGAAATATGGCATAAATATCAGAGCAAGCTTTTACTAATTTATTTTTGTTAAAAATATATAAAGATAGCTTCCTGCTGAACCAAGAGTCTAGTAAGACACAAAAATATGAAATCATTTTCAACAAGGTCTTGAAATTTTAGAAAAATCTGTGCAAGGCAGAGAGAAGTACATTTAAGCATTGAGAATCAACACCACTTAACACTATTCCTATGTTCCCAAGGCATCACAAGACACTCAGTACTTTTGAAGATGTTAGAATTAAAACTTAGCTACTGTGTTGGAAACGAAGCTCAGTGTGTTGTACTGATTAAATGTAATGCCATGGATCTGGCTTTTCTAGGACTTAGCCATGTCCAGACATTAGAAAAGCAGGTGAAATGGGAGACCTGCAGGGGACAGGCATCCCATTGCGACTGTCACCTGGGAATTCCAATGGGGCAGCCCATCCTGCAGCAAGAAGCTTCCAGTTCAGACTGGAGGGTTTCCTATGCACGGCAAAGGCCTTTTGCCATACCGCTGGGCTATGGCTTAGAAGAGGGGGAAATTAAAAGAAGAAAGTGGGTGTTATAAGAAGATTGGGGCAGAGAAGGGGAGGGAGGTCACATAAAACAAAGAGGCCTCAAAATAGAGATGGGGGCAGGCAAATGAGGTTGCACACCTGTGTTTCTGGTTTCACTGCCCTCTGTAGTCTGTTTATGCTTGCAGGAAGAACTTCTGCCTTGCTCAGAGCTGTAGACCTGTAATGTGAGTTGACCTTTCTCAAGAAATGCACAGCTAAAAAAAGTTGGCAAAGTTTGACTGAGGCCATGAGAGCTTCCCTAGGTCATGCATGGCAACCACTCTCACAACTTAAATCTTGATGCGTATGTTTGAACATCTGAGTGTCTTCATTTACTCAATGTTTGATTTAAGAGAAAGAGAACCAGGAACTCCAGGTGAACAGTTTTCAAAAGCTGTCAGTGGAGAAGTACTGGTTACAGGTGTAGGAATGAGTTCAAGGGGGGCGGTTTTATGGCAAGTCTGCCAAGGCCCCCTCTCTCCTCAATGGATGCCAGCAGGCTGGTGCCTGTGGCCCCCACACAAGGGGGTCTGACCCACCTGTAGCCCTGAATTGAGCTTTTCTTGCCAATTAGCTCTGCAATGAGCCAACGTGCTCTTTTCTTCCTTCAATAGGAGGCTGCTGCAGATACAGAGGATAGGAAGGTTTCCAGTGACTAATTTGCCTATAACTTTAGTCATCTTCACCAATGCCAAGGAGTTTGTGGTTTCACAGTGACTCATCCTGCAATGTTCACAGCCGTGTGGACAGCGAGTGAAGCAGCCCCTGAGAGGCTGAACCTGGGGCAGCCAGGGTGCCGGGTGCTGATGGTTCGGGATAAAACCACCCACCACGTCCATCACATGGCTTTGGATGTGACTCTTGTGTGTCAATGGTGCGGCTCGACCTGTGCCTGGAGAGGTGACCTCTGTGTTGCTCATGAGGACCTGAGGGATGGCACTCCATGCTGCCACTCCAGACCAGCACCCACATCTCCAAGGCAGTAGGCTTAGTGTTTTGACACATCCCTGACATGCCTATCTGACCAGACCAAGCTAACATGGGCCAAAGACTGGCCTACCTCTTATCACCCTTCCCACAGCTCCTGAACTCTAGGCCTTGATAGGAGGCCAAGAACAAGAAGTTCTGCCTCTGGTTGTGACCATTTCTGCTGAGTCATGTGGACTCAGCTCCATTTTCCACAGATATTTAAAAAAGAGCTGCCCTATGGTTTCGTTAGGTACCGTACCTGACAGCAAAGAAGAGCTCATTGAAAATATCTGAATAGAAACATCCAAGTCCTGACATACCAGGACAACTGAGCTTCTATAAGTGCCAAGAAGATTGATTTGGGTTTAATGATAAGCTGTAGTTGCACCATCATGGAGCAGTTTCAGGAAGCACTGAGGACATTGATAGAGACCTAAAAGGTCCACGTGGAAAATGAGCAAGATGAAGCAGAGACATTGCACAGACTCCAGAGGCCCAAAAACGGTGAATGGGAAAGCATGACGTTAAGAACTGCCACTCTGGATCCAACCCATAGTCTGCTCCAGCCAGTGTTCTGGAGTTTGGAAAAGAATATTTCACAGGATGATATTTGAATTCACACATTTATTCAATGTTGATGTATGTCAGGGAGCTCCCTGTTGCATCACCCCCACCTCCAGTGAATACGCTCTATGGATCCCTCATGGGATGCTTACAGCTCATGTCAAATTTCAGAGCTAAATCCAGCTTCCCAAATCCGGGCCCTTCTCCACCAGGCTGTCCAGGGACAAAGCTCACGTAACTCAAGCCTGAATTTGTGAGCAGAGATGGGCTCTCCCTGTTGGAGAATGAGAGCATGCATTATTTAAGTTCCTTTTCACTTAATTTATCAAACTAATATGCCGAGGTATTTTCTGTATCACAAGGGACCGTTTGGTAGCAGCTTGCATGGAGTAAGCGTTTAATGTTTACCGAGTGAATGTATAATAAAGCTGAATCGCTGAACGCTTAAGTAAACATGGCCTATTAGAGGGAAGGCAACGTGGTGTCAGTAAGGAGAAATCACATCTCACTAATCTCCTTGAGTTCTTTGAGCAGATAAATAAGCATATGGATAAGAGGGAACCACAGAACCCAATTTAATTTGACTTTCAAAAACCTGTGAGAAAATCCCACTTTAAAGACTGTTTTTTAAAAAATTGAGTCACTAAGGGTTGTTTTACCATTGATATGGAATTGGCTTAAAGACCATAAACAAAGCTACACATAAGTGGATACATTCCCAGATGGAAAACTGCAAACACCGGGGTTTCCTGGAGATTTCATCCATGATGGGTCTTTTTATGGGTTTGTGAATGACCGAGACAAAGAAGACTATATTGCAACTCCAGGTTCAAGTAATACCTCATTCTTCTGGGAGGAATGTCAAGTTGATGGAAATTCCATTCAGTTGGAACAAGAATATATTGGATGCTGAAGAGTCAATGTGTGTTTATGTCATGGGGTTTAAAAAAAATACAAGATACAGTTCTTGGCCTTAAAAGAGCTAATAATCAAGCTAGAGGGAAAGCCATATCCTCCTTTACTGTAAATAGTGGAAGGCACAAGGGGATCAACTGTGACAATGAGTGACACACATGGTGAGTGCTGCCAGAGTTCAGGGAAGGGGAAAAGTGCATATGGATAGGGCCAGGGAAGGCTTCCTGGAGGAGACAGAATCTGAGGAGTGTCTTGAAGAACAGCAAGAGTTTGGATGGGTGTGGAAGAGGTGGAGGGTTTTCTTGTGAGAAGAAGTAATGTGTCACCTGCCAAGTACTGTGTAGAGGGAGAGGTTATATGCATGATCCCATCTGGCTTTACGACAGCCCAGTAAGGTGGATCATATCCCCCAACTCCAGGCCTTGAGAGGATGCCAAGAATAAGAAGTTCTTCCACTGGTTGTGACAATTTCTCCTGAGTCATGTTGATTCAGCTCCACTTTCCACAGACGTTTTTAAAAAGAGCTGCCCCAGCTCTTTAAGTTAAGAAATGTGGCCAGGTACAGTGGCTCAGGGCTATAATCACAACAATTTGGGAGGCCAAGGTGAAAGGATCACCTGAGGCCAGGAGCTCGAGACTAGCCTTGGCAACATAGTAAGACCCCCACCTCTGCCAAATATTTTTTTAAAAAGTTAGCTGGGCACGGTGGCACACACATGCAGTCCCAGCTACCTAGGAGGCTGAGGTGGGAGAATCACTTGGTCCCAGGAGTTTGAGGCTGCAGTGAGCTCTGATCACATCACTGAACTCCAGCCTGGGTGACAGAGCAAGACCTTGTGTCCAAAAAAAAAAAAAACAAAACAAAACAAAAAGAAATGTGCTCAAGCTCACTCATAATCAATATGAGCCCCACTGTTACACTGCCTTCAATTCTGGGGCAGTGTCAGCGTGAGCAAGGCAGAGGTCAGGCCTCTCCAGAGCAGGTGAGGGTGAGCAGGGAGAGGCTGGAGTGACGATTTGTATTGGGGAGCAGTGAGAGGCAGGGTGGAGCTCACACAGTGGATCTAAGTCGCAAGGGCCCTTAAATATTGTCTGGGGAACTTGAACTTAGTCCTGAAGGCTTAATCCTGTGCTGAGTGGAAGAGGAAGAAAATTGGAACTATACTCTGGAGTTTGGGGCCCTGGACCTGGTCTGGGTGGAGGGGTGGGTGAGGGGATGGTGAAAGAAATTAGGAACGGCAGACAAATGGCTTGGAGGAGAAATTGGTCAAAGCTGAGGGCAATATTATTGGGTCCTCCCTGCTTGAACATGTGCATTGAGTATGTCTGCCCCTAGCAGGCCAAATCATTGACCTCTTCTAGGTCAGCTCTCAGGGTCACATGTCCTGGTGTCATGGGAGGAAATATGGAGACACCAGTTGGCAAGTGCCATCTCATGGCTTAGGGGCTCAGACCGTCTCAAGCGCTATGGCAGGCTCCTGGGAGTGCCTTTACTGCTTGCCAGGATGTGGCTTCGTGGTCCGTGCACTTTGACTTACTGGCTTCTCCAACTTCTTTAATCAGCACTCCTTGCTGAGGCTGATGGAGCAACAAGCTACAGCTACAGCTGCATTTAATCATCAGAATCAGTTTCTTGACAGATGGCTTCCAGGGGACTTTGAGCAAGGAGATAGCAATGCAATGTTTGGGAAAGAGAATCTAGAGGCAGCAGAGAAGCAGTTAAACTTCTGCAATTCCTTCGGCCATCCTGAAGGGATGGAGGTAGCAGCCCAGCCTCCTCCCTCCAGGCCACATCCCTCTAGAGGCCACGTGATGTCTGAAGTTGGGCATGATGCTCTGGGGCTGGAAGAAGGTGAGCATATTTTGGGTGAGTGGTCAATTACTCCATTCAACCTTGACATCCAGAAATGTTACTGAGGCAGCTGTCACAGCTATGGCAGTAAAAAGAGCTCTAGACTTAAGTTGAGAGATGGCACATGAATCCCTGCTCTTCCTCGTGTTAAGCCACGTTACCAGGGTTGATCATTTAGCCTCTCTGAACCTTAGTTTCTTTGTCTATAAAATAGAGATGATAATTGTACCCATCTCATAAGTTCTTGTTATGACAGGGACACACTCTGGATGGCTCACCTAGTTCAGAACACAGGGAAGGGGACTCTCCCTAATTTCTTTAAGACTCAGCCCCAAGCGCCTCACACCCAATAAACTTTCCTGTGTTCGCATCCTAGTGGCCTGGGCTCCCCACCTCAGCAGCACTCACCACACTGCATTGTGCTGGTCCCTTTCCTTGTCTGCCTCCCTCACTAAACCAAGAGTTCCTCGAGGGACACTGTCTCTTTACAGTCAGCACCTACACAGTGCCTGGCATATGGCAGGTATGAAAAAGTTTGCCAAATAATCAACAAAAGAATGAACACCTACTTCCCTAAAAGAATGAAAAGTGAGGTCTAATTGGACCCCCCAAAAATGGTTGGCATGGTGATTCTCTGAGTTCTCACAAATGTTTATTAATTCACTTTAGACTTTTTCGAAGAATCAACGTAAAGCTTACTGGCCTTCTCTGCTAGAATGCCTATCTCCCTATTTTTGGAAAATGGATAGCACTGATACCCGCCAATTTTTTCATTCTTTATTTCTTTTGTTTATTTATTTATTTATTTAATTTTTTTGAGACAGGGTCTCTGTTGCCCAGGCTGGAGTGCAGTGGTGCAATCTCAGCTCACTGCAGCCTCCCACTCCCAGCCTCCCAGATTCAAGCGCTCAAGCAATTCTCATGTCTCAGCCTCCCAAGTAGCTGGGACTACAGATGTGTGCCACCACACCCAGCTAATTTTTGTAATTTTGTAGGGACAGAGTTTCGCCAAGTTGGCCAGGCTGGTCTCAAACTTCTGAACTCAAGCAATCCACCCTCCTCGGCCTCCCAAAGTGTGGGGACTACAGGTATGAGCCACTGTGCCTGGCCTGATCTCTGCCACTTTCTGTCACCTCTCCCATCCTTTGGGATTTCTCATCAAAGATAAATAGTAGGACATTTACTTTCCAAAAACAAAGGGATATGTACATGCATGTAGGCTGGAGACTTGAACTAATATAAAGGAGCCCTCTTAAAGTTTCCTTCTCTTACTAGGTGACAAATTTCTCTCCTAATTTTGCTTGACTTCCCTTTCCAGCCTTAATACTCTTATACTTTCTGGGAAAGATGTAAGTGCAAGAACCTCAAAATTTTGCTTTCCAACTGATATTTATTAGCCTAGCTCATTCTCTGTCAGTCACTTGGCCTGTGCACTCTGGATTCCCCTGGCTTTGAACCCAGCTTTAGAAAACCCTCTTGGTTTTAGCATTTTTAATAGCCTCAGCTTCCCTTGAGCTTTAGCTTTCTTGAAGCATTTCTTAAATGTAAATGCTACTCTTTTGTACCAGTCCCATAGATCTCTTTTGAAAAACCGAGTTCACTGAGGAGCTTAGTTTTGAGTGGAAGTGGCAGAAACCTGATCAGAGGTCTGCTTGCATCCCCATTGGATCTGACATGCAGTGTCTCCATCTGAGAACGATTCCCCATCCATCTATATGCAGAAAGAAAACTACTTACCATTCTGTTGGTAAAGTTACTGAAGTTCTCAACCAACACCTGCTTGATCATGTCTGGCTCAGAAATAACAATAAACATCCGACGACCGAGATAGTACCTGGGAGGAATAAAAAATGCGTTAAAATGTGTTGCATTACCCATTTCTCCTTTCCAAAAAAGAATTCACAGTGGCTTAGAATGAGGGATAAAAGATAACTAGGAAGTAAAGGTATGGAGACAATGAGGAAATGTATGTTCCAATCATAAGCAACCATATAGCTGTGATGATGTAACATCAAATTTCTTTCCATCAGCACTCATGGAATGCCACCTTGCACCGGTCCCTGGAGACTCTGGGTTGAATAAGATACACTCCCTGCCCAAGGAGCTTATTACAGCCTAATAGGAAAGACAGAGCTATACATGTAAATGCAATAATAAAGGGTTCATAAGATCCAGTAGTAAGACAAAGAAGGAAAATGGCAGAGGTCGGTGTTATCCATATTTCCCCAAAACGGAAAGATAGGAATTCTAGCAAGAGAAGACCAATAACCTTTATACCAATTCTCAGAAAAAGTCTAAAGTGAATTAATAAACAGATGCTTGTGAGGAAAGATTAAACCTGCTTGGGAAGAACTGAATATCTGGTCGCCACACCTATATATAAAGGAGCTCAATAGGTACTTTTTAAAATTTTATTTTTATTTTTGTGTTGGAGTCTTGCTCTTTTGTCCAGGCTGTACTGCAGTGGTGCTATCTCAGCTCATTGCAACCTCCCCCTCCCGGGTTCAAGCGATTCTCCTGCCTCAGCCTCCTGAGTAGCTGGGATTACAGGCGCCCATCACCATGCCCAGCTGTTTTGTATTTTTAGTAGAGACAGGGTTTCACCTTGTTGGCCGGGCCGGTCTTGAACTCCTGACCTCAAGTGATCCACCCACCTCGGCCTCCCAAAGTGCTGGGATTACAGGCATGAACCTCCATGCCCAGCCCTCAACAGATACTTAATGACATTAATGAAAATATGGATGAAAGGCTCAGTCAGTCAGCTGGTGGCGTGAACTCTAACTGGAGATAGTGCGTAAACACATGTCATATTATACTTACAAAAGTACTGGGGGCACAAAAGCAAATCAAGACCCAGTCACAGTTTCCAAGGGTCTGACCATCTGACAGGAGAGACAATTAGGCAATTAACATACAGCGTGATGTTCTGGCAGGCATGAGTGACCCTGCAGGCACACCCAACTCAATGCTTGGAGAAAAGAGAGTGAAGGACTTCCCAGAGGTGGTGCTTCCCAAGCTGAGTTCTGGAAGATGAGCAAGAGTTAGTCCAGGAAGAAGGGGTGACAAAGGAGGTGAGGGTGTGCTGGCTGGAGGAATCAGCTAGAGCAGTTGAACCAGGGACAAGCCTGCTTGGGGGAACCATGAGTGCTGGACTACCAACTGTGCAAAGCAAGCCAAGGCGATGACAGGCGGCCCACTGTGTAATGACATGTTTTCAGTGTACGAAATTATACTTTCAGGGATGTAATTTGATTGCTGGTGTATCCAGCTCAGAGCAGTAAGGAACAGATTTTAAAGGGGAAAGTCACACTGAAAAGCAGCCAATTTTACTCTGGCACTTATTTACCAAGAACTTTTCATAAACCCAAATGACATTAATTGTTTTAAATTCTTCTCC
The DNA here is from genome assembly GCF_006542625.1 of Nomascus leucogenys. NCBI lineage: Eukaryota > Metazoa > Chordata > Mammalia > Primates > Hylobatidae > Nomascus > Nomascus leucogenys. The sequence continues at coordinate 88,922,783 of NC_044393.1, read as the reverse complement.
TTCTCATTGACTATAGAAAACAATAAAAATATTTGTCTGGCACATATTAGGCACTTGGAAAACATTTACCTGAGTCATCGTATTTTCCAAAATTGTCAGGAAAATCTTTGGGAAACAGGAATTCAACAGATGTGGTACAAAGAAAGAAAAGAATACTAACTACTTTTTGTGTTTGTTTGTTTGTTTGTTTTTACTGATTTTAACCAAGAAAACAAAAAACAACTCAATAAGGCCATAAATCAATGCTTTTATAAAATTTATGGTGAGGGTCGTGGAGTCTTTTGAGAATCTAATGAAAGCTGTGGACACTTACAGCATTCTGCATACAATCTGAGAAGTCCTTGGATCTCTCAACACCCTTCGAGAGCAATGTTTCTCAAATATACAATGTGCTTAAAAGTCACCTTGGCCTGAAGAAATAACAGCTGAAAATTTCTGAATTTTGCAAAAGACATAAACCTACATATTAAAGAAGCTGAGTGAATCTCAACTCAGATGAACCCAAGGAAATCCATGCCAAGATACCTCATAGTTAAACTTCTGAAAACTAAAAAAGAAAGAAAAACATCTTGAAAACAGCCAGAGAGAAATAATGTATTATCTATAGGGAACACCAGTTCAAAGGACAGCAGGTTTTTTATCAGGAACCATGGAAGCCAGAAGGAAGTGGCACATTTTTCAAGTGCTGAAAGGAAATAACTGTCAATCACAAGTCATCTATTTGGTGAAAGTATCCTTCAGGAGAAAAGTGGAAATAATGGCATTCTCTGATGAAGGAAAACTAAGAGATTTTGTCACTCACATATTTACCCTTAAAGAATGGCTGAAGGATGTTCTCCAAACAGAAAGGAAAGGGAAATGATAACAGAAGAAAGTGTGGAACTTCGGAAAGGAAAGAAGGACAATGAAATGGATAAAAATAATAGAGTATCCTTCTCAGGAGTCTCTTAAATCATACTTGATGGTTGAAGCAAAAATTTCACCACCATATGATGTGGTACTCAATGTACTTAGAAGATATACTTAAGACAATTATATTTTAAAAGTAAGGAGGCTAAAAGGACCAATGGCAAGGCATTCATACTCATAGATTGTGATAAATTATATAGGCATATTTACACAAGAACTAAGAAAAACTATTTTAAAATTATAATAAGCCAAAATAGAACTTTGAAAAATGTTCAAGTTATCCACAAAAAGGTAAAAAAAATGAAACAAGGAGCAGAAGGAATAAGAGAACAAATACACTACTATAATGGTGAATATAATGTAATAACTAGATAACAATATATCAAAATGTATGGCTGCAGCTAAAGCAATGTGGAGAGAGAAATTGATAGCACTAAATGCTACTTCAGAAAAGAGGAAAGATCTTAAATGAATAATCTATGCTCCTATCTCAAGAAACTAGAAAAAGAAGAACAAAGAACCTTATCAAGCACAGGAAAGGAAATAATAAAAAAAAAGTGCAGAACTCTATGAACCTGAAAACAAAAACCATAGAAAAATTAATGAACAAAAAACTGGTTCTTTGAAAAATATCAATAAAATGGATAAACCTCGAGCAAGACTAACAAAGATAAAAGAGAGAAGACACAAAACGCCAACATCAGGAATGAAATCACTACAAATAGTGTAGCTATTAAAAGGGTAAGGGACTACTACAAACAACTTTAGACTAATATATTTAAAAACTAGAAAGAAATTGACAAACTGTGAAAATTACAAACTACTAAAGCTCAACCAAGATGAAGTGGGCAATCTGAATAATCTTATAACCACAAAACAATTAATAATTTTAATTAAATTTCAAATTTTAATTATTCATATTTTTTATTTGAATTCATAATTTAAAATTTCCTGAAAAACACATCTCCAGGCCAGGGTATCTTGGAGTCTCTTAAATCATACTTGATGGTTGAAGCAAAAATTACACCACCATATGATGTGGTACTCAATGTACTTAGTACAATTCTCTAATGTAGAATTCTCAGTGGAGAATTCTACCAAATACTAAAAGAAGAATTAACACTAATTTTACAATATCTTCCAGAAGATAAAAGAGGAGGGAACACTTCACAAGTCAATTTATGAGGACAGGTTTACTCTGATACCAAAACCAGCCAAAGATAGTACAAGAAAAGTATAGACCAGTATCTCTCATGACCTTAAACACAAAAATCTTCAACAAATCAAATCTAGCACTATATAAAAAGACTTATATACCAAAACCAAGTGGTATTGATTCTAGGTGTCCAAGGCTGATTCAATATTTTCAAAGCAATCAATATAATTCACCATATTAACTGCCTGAAAAATAAAAAATTATGTGATTATATCAGTTGACATGAGAAAGCATTTGACAAAATCCAGCACTCATTCACGATAAAAACTCTCAGGAATAGAGACGAGTTCCTCAGTTTGATAAAGGGCATCTACAAAAACCTTACAGCTAACGTCATACTTAATGTGAAAGACTGAACGCTTTTCCTTAAGATGGGGAACAAGGCAATGATGTCCTCTTTCACTACTCTTATTTGACATAGTATTGGAAGTTCTAGCCAGTGCAATAAGGCAAGAAAAATAAATGAAAAGCACATAGACTGAAAAGGAATAAATAAAATTGTCCCTATTTTGAGATGACATGATATCTACAGAGAAAATATGAAAAAATTTAAAAACAATCTTAGAACTAATAAGTGAGTTCAGCAAGGTTGCAGGATTCCAGATCAACATACAAAAAAAAAATCAATAGCATTTCTATATGCTAACAATGAACATGTGTGAACCAAATGAAAACACATTGCCATTTACAATGTTGATGAAAGAAATAAAAGAAGACTTAAGTAAGTGGAGAAACATATCATGTTCATGGATTGGAAGACTCCACAATGTAAAGATATCAATTCTCCCAAAACTGGTGTATCGGTTTAATGCAATTCCAATCAAAGTCTCAGCAAGAATATTTGTAGGTGTAGACAAACTTATTCCAAAACTTATATAGAAAGGCAAAGAACTTAAAATAACTAAATCAATTTTGAAAAAAGAATAAAGTGGGAGGAATCAGTCTACTAGATCCCAAGACTTGGCTATGGTGGTCAAGACTGTGTGGTATTGGCAGAAAGACAAACACATAGATCAATGGGACAAAATAGAGAACCCAGAAGTAGACCCACATATATATGCTCAACTGATAATTTTGACAGAGATACAAAAGCAATTCAATGCAGGAAGGGTAGGTTTTTCAACAAAAGATGCTAGAGTAGGCCAGGCATAGTGGATCACGCCCGTAATTCCAGCACTTTGGGAGGCCGAGGAAGGTGGATAACTTGAGGTCAGGAGTTTGAGACCATCCTGGCCAACATGGTAAACCCTATCTCTACTAAAAATACAAATAACTATCCGGGCATGGTGGCACATGCCTGTAGTCCCAGCTACTCGGGAGGCTGAGGCAGGAGAATTGCTTGAACCTGGGAGGTGGAGGTTGCAGTGATCCAAGATCAAGCCACTGCACTACAGACTGGGAGACAGAGTGAGAAAACAAAAAAAGATGCTAGAGCAATTGACATCCATAGGCAAAATATAAACCTCATACCTTATGCAAAAAATGAACTCAAAATGGACTACAGAATTAAATGTAGAATGTGAAACTATAAAACTTCTAGAAAAGTAAAAAAAAAAATCTTTGAAATTTAGAGCTTGGCAAAAAGTTCTTAGACTTAACACTAAAACATAATCCATAAAGGACAAAAATAAAAAAGTTCAACTTGATCAAAATTAAAAATTTTTGCCCTTTCAAAGACACTGTTAAGAAGATGAAAAGACATGCTACAGGCTAGGAGACAATATTTGCAAACTACCTACCCGACAAAGGACTTGCATCTGGATTCACAGAAGAATTCTACCAGACATTCAAAGAAGAATTGGTACCAATACTTTTGACACTATTCCACAAGATAGAGAAAGAAGGAACCCTCCCTAACTCATTCTATGAAGCCAGCATCACCCTAAAACCAAAACCAGGAAAGGATGCAACCGAAAAAGAAAACTACAGACTGATATCCTTGATGAATATAGATGCTAAAATCCTTAACGAAATACTAGCTAACCAAATCCAACAACATATCAAAAAGATAATCCACGAACATCAAGTGGGTTTCATAACAGGGATGCAGGGATGGTTTAACATACACAAGTCAATAAGTGTGATACACCACATAAACAGAATTAAAAACAAAAATCATGTGATAATCTCAATAGATGCAGAAAAAGTATTCAACAAAATCCAGCATCCCCTTATGATTAAAACTCTCAGCAAAATTGGCATACAAGGTACATACCTTAATGTAATAAAGGCCATCTATAACAAATGCACAGCCAACATAATACTAAATGGGGAAAAGCTGAAAGCATTCCCTCTCGGAACTGGAGCAAGACAAGGATGCCCACTCTCATCACTCCTCTTCAACATAGTACTGGAAGTCCTAGCCAGAGCAATCAGACAAGAGAGAGAAAGAAAGAAAGAAAGAGAGAAAGAGAGAGAGAGAGAAAGAGAGAAAGAGACAGAGAGAAAGAGAGAAAGAGACAGAAAGAAAGAAGGAAAGAAAGAAGGAAGGAAAGAAAGAAAAAGAAAGCAAGCATCCGTATCGCTCAAGAGGAAGTCAAACTGTCACTGCTGACAATACAGTCGTTTACCTTGAAAACCCTAAGGACTCCTCCAGAAAGTTCCTGGAACTGATAAAAGAATTCAGCAAAGTTTCCAGATACAAGATTAATGTACACCAATCAGTAGCTCTTCCATACACCAACAATGACCAAGCGGAGAATCAAATCAAGAACTCAACCCCTTTTACAATAGCTGCAAAAAAATAAAAATACTTAGGAATATACCTAACCAAGGAGTCGAAAGAACTCTACAAGGAAAACTACAAAACGCTGCTGAAAGAAATCATGGATGAAACAAACAAATGGAAACACATCTCATGCTCATGGATGGGTCAAATCAATATTGTGAAAATGATCATATTGCCAAAAGCAATCTACAAATTCAATGCAATTCCCATCAACATACCACCATCATTCTTCACAGAATTAGAAAAAAGAATTCTAAAATTCATATGGAACCAAAAAAGAGCCTGCATAGCCAAAGCAAGACTAAGCAAAAAGAACAAAATCTGGAGGTATCTCACTACCTGATTTCAAACTGTACTATAAGGCCATAGTTACCAAAACGGCGTGATACTGGTATAAAAATAGGCATATAGACCAATGGAAGAGAATAGAGAACACAGAAATAAACTCAAATACTTAAAAACAACTGATCTTTGACAAAGCAAACAAAAACGTGAAGTGGGGGAAGGACACCCTTTTCAATAAATGGTGCTGGGATAATTGGCTAGCCACATGTAAGAAAATGAAACTGGATCTTCATCTCTCATACACAAATTAACTCAAGATGGATTAAAGACTTAAACCTAAGACCTGAAACTATAAAAATCCTAGAAGATAATATTGGAAAAACCTTTCTAGACCTTGGCTTAGGCAAGGATTTCGTGACCAAGAACCCAAAAGCAAACGCAACAAAAACAAAGTTAAATAGCTGGGACCTAATTAAACTAAAGAGCTTTTGTACGGTAAAAGGAACAGTCAACAGAGTAAACAGACAACCCACAGAGTAGGAGAAAATCTTCACAATCTATATATCTGACAAAGGACTAATATCCAGAATCTACAATGAACTGAAACAAATCGTAAGAAAAAAACAAACAATCCCATCAAAAAGTGGGCTAAGGACCTGAATAGACAATTCTCAAAAGAAGATACACAAATGGCCAATAAATAAATGAAAAAATGTTCAACATCACTGATGATCAGGGAAATGCAAATCAAAACTGCAATGTGACACTACCTTACTCCTGCAAAAACGGCCATAATCAAAAAATAATAATAAAAATAAACAGTAGATGTTGGCGTGGATGTGGTGATCAGGGAGCACTTCTACCCTGCTGGTGGGAATGTAAACTAGTACAGCCAGTATGGAAAACAGTGTGGAGTTTCTTTAAAGAACTAAAAGTAGAACTGCCATTTGGTCCACCAATCCCACTACTAGGTATCTACCCAGAGGAAAAGAAGTCATGATTCAAAAAAGATACTTGCATGGCATGTTCATAGCAGCACAACTCACAATTGCAAAATCAGGGAACCAACCCAAATGTCCGTCAATCAATGAGTGGATAAAGAAACTGTGGTATATATGTATGGTGGAATACTACGCAGCCATAAAAAGGAATGACATAACAGCATTTGCAGTGACTTGGATGAGATTGGAGAGTATTATTCTGAGTGAAGCAACTCAGGAATGGGAAACCAAACATCGTCTGTTCTCACTGATATGTGGGAACTAAGCTATGAGGACACAAAGGCATAAGAATGATACAAGGGACTTTGGGGACTTGGGGGGTGGGGAGAGTGGGAGGAGGGTGAGGGATAAAAGACACAAATATGGTGCAGTGTATACTTCTCAGGTGATGGGTGCACCAAAATCTCAGAAATCACCACTAAAGAACTTACTCATGTAACCAAATACCACCTGTACCCCCAATAACTTATGGAAAAATAAAATAGAAAATGGGCAAAAGACATGAACAGACATTTCACTACAGAGGATATACAGATGCCAAGTAAACACATGAAAAGATGTTTAACATTATTAGCCATTGGTGAAGTTCAAATTAAAACCACAATGAGATATCATTTCACATCTATCAGAAAGGCTAAAATTTTAAAAGAATAGTGATAACATCAAAGGCTGGTGAACATGTGGAGAAAGTGGATCATTTATAAGTTGTTGACGTGAAGATAAAACCATAAAGCCACTTTGGCGATTTCTTACAAAACTAACCATGTACCTCTGATATGACCCAGCAATTGCACTCTTGAACATCTATCCCAGAGACATGAAAACTTACAATCACAGAAAACGTGTACATGAATGTTTACAGCAGCTTTGTTTGTAATAGGCAAAAACTGAAAACAATTCAAATGTTCTTCATTGGGTAGATGGGTAAACAAACTGTAGTACATCTATACAACGGAATACTATGCAGCAATTTAAAAAAGAACAAGCTATTGTGTTACATGCACAAATTTGGATGGATCTCAAGGGAATTTTGTGACTGAAAAAACAAATATCATTAGATTACATGCTGTATGATTCTGTTTACCTAACATTCTTGAAATAAAATTATAGAGATGGTGAACACATTAGTGGTTGCCAGGGGTTAGGGATAGGGGTGGTGATGGGTGCGTGTGGCTATGCAGGGGTAGCTCTAGAGAGCTTATGATCATAGGATAGTCTTTATCTTGGCTGTGGTGGGGGTTACACAGATCTACACAGTGATAAAACTGCATAGAACTACACACACACACACATACACACACACACGAGTGCATATAAATCTGGAAAAAATATGATAAGCACTGTGGGTTGTACCAGGGTCATTCTCCTGGTTTTCATAACGTGCTATAGTTACACAAGAGGTTACCACTGGGGGAAGCTGGGTAATGGGAGCATAGAACTTCCCCGTACATACTTTTTTCAACTTCCTGTCCATCTATAATTATTTCAAAATTAAAAAATTTTAAAAAGTCACTGGGGAGCTTAATAAACTCTAAATTCACAGCCAAGCTCCCCACCAAGACTAATCTAGCAGGCCTGGGTAGGGCCCAGGAATCTGCATTTTATCCAGCTCTCAGATTCTGATGCAAGAGGACTCTTTCCATACTCTGAGAAATGCTGTCCTAGGGCCATGGTTTCCAGCCTCGAGGGCTTGTCAAAACCAACTGCAGAGCATTCAGAAATAATAATGCCTGGCCCTACCCAGACCTACCAGACCAGAGTCTCTGGGGTGGGACCCAGGCACCTCCTATTTTAACAAGCTCCCATTGGATCCTGATGTGATTGCCTATAACCAGATTGTGGACCCAATCTGATTGGGTAAGCACCTGCTCTATATTTAACCAAAGTTCACACCCATTCTCATTTCCCTAAATTCTTAGATCTAAAAGGAAAGCAATTACACTGTAGGGCACACACATCTTTTGGTAATACATTTGTATTGATTTAGTTATTATCAAAATAATCTTACACATAATCTAGATTTTTTAAAGAAACAAAATAATACTTCTACTTTCAAAAGAAAGTTGTCCTTCCAAGTAGTTAGCTTGGGAGTCTTCCTGCTTTTTTTTTTTGTAGTAATATTGTTAATGCTAAAAACAATTTTGCAACAATTCCTTTAGAATTGCTTCAGAGCTGGTTTATGAATCTCGTGAGAAAACTGGTCCCATTTTACATGTAAATTGTGTAATCTTGTGAATTTATATTTACAAAAATGCTCATCTGTAGTTTGAGGAGCTCCTGAAAAGACCTTGAATGGAGAAAAAATGTAAGGGAAATGTGTCTTAGGCACACATAGGTTTCGTTTTGGGTGCCTGGGATGGCTCCCCTGCTTTTGTCTGCCCACTACATCTTGTGGAACCACCCCCCGCATTCCATGCAGTTCTGAAGGAGCTCTCAGTGTTAGAACTCTGTCCCTCTGGTCATGGGGGTGGGCTCACCACCCAGGCATGGCCAATCCTAGTATCTCATCTCCTTGGCAACAGTGACTGGTCCAAGGGGTGGACACATGACCCACTCCAGGCCAGTATGGATCCTTCATTGGGATTTCTACATGGATGCTGGGGTGAAAAGCTCTGACTTTCTCCTGGAGCTGCTACACTGAGAATATATTAATCTAGGGCTGATGGCGGCCATTTTTCTACCACATGGAGAGAGCCTGTCTGCAGAAGGAGCTAATAGAGACCAGCAGAGATTTCAGATAGACAGACTGCCTATGAAGCGCAAGTTAGAGTCCAAACTTTCCTCCTGCAGCTCTTCATTCCATCCTCCTAGCTTACATTAGTTAGTCTGTGCTAAAGTTAGTTTGTGTTGGGTTTCCTATAATTTGAAATCAGGAAGTCCTAGCTAGTGAGGTGCCCCTTTTTCTTCTCAACCTTGTGAATTCCCAGTGCCATTCTGCCTCTCAAAGCTTACTTCCCTAGAAGGGCCTGATCTTGGTATTGCAGAATGGTGTGAATGTGAGGCAGTGTCTTCCTGCTCCCTGAGATGGCGTGGGTCCTGGAGATTAATATGCAACAGACCTTAGCAGGTGGGATCCAGGGTCGTCCAGCCATACCACTCACACAGAAATACGTTCCAGGTGCAAACTTCTGAAACTCTCTGGGCCATTGCTGAAATATGGGAGTGAAAACTAAGTTATCTCTGTAGTTTACTGGAACTGTAAATCCTATAATTCCTACAAATTTGAAAGGAAATTAAAGTATGGGGTGTTTGAATTTTAGTTCTACTTCCTATAGGGTGCAAAGAAACTTCTCATACTAGTGAAATATTTGCAGAGGTTGTAGATTCTTCTCAAACCTTTGAGATTAGCAACAACAATCGTTAGCATTTATTTTGAGTATTTACTATTGACCAGGCTTCATTCTAAGTGCATTGCATGTATTTCCTCATGTAATTCTCATAGAAAATGGATGAGGCCATTATTTTATCCACTTTTCAGAATAAGAAACTGAGACTTAGAGAGGCAAAGTCACTTGCCCAAGACAGGGACTTGACCCCAGCCCAGGTCCTTGGTGGTGAGCATGCTGTCACCTATTCCAGTGACTGCTCTTAGCTCGGGTGGCCTGTCTTTGAACCCGCTCCAGTGCTGGGTAGGTGTGCAAGGGAAAGCAGGCAGGCTCCCAGCTGTGCAGACTGTGGCTTTTAAAGGTGGAGATTTAGAGCATATTCTTGCTTAATGGACCAGAAAACCTCCAGCCCAATTAAGGAGGTAAGGCCTTGGTTCACTCCAATCCAAACTTACATATAGACTCCTTTCCGGGCAAGAAATTCTTAACCAGTTATTCATCTGTACTTAGCTATGCAATTAAGAATTCACTTATTCAACTCCAAAGCACCTGGTTGAAGAGAAAATGTAGGCAAATCAGTGAAGTATTGTGTAGACAAAAATAACCACTTGTTTGACTTGTTTAATTAGTGGTTTTCTCTCTTTTTTTAAACTGACCAGTCAGTTAAACCAAAATAGTTCACAGCCGCCTTCTGGGAACTTAAGTAGAATAGACTGTTGGGATTAGCCTGGGGGCTGCCTGGCCTCATTCCAGAAGGCCTGCCCCTGTTAGGGGTGACTGAGCTATAGACTGTTCCTAGTGGTGGTGGGCAGGGGGTCACCTACAGGCACGGACATCAAAAAATGTCCAAATGACACAGCCGAATGGAAAAGCACATTGTAAAATAGTATGGGGAGCTCTGTTAATAAATAATTGTCGGTCTTTCTATTAACTAGTCCCTTCAGAAAGCATTTATGGAGCACATACTCTGTGTCAGACCCCCGGCTCATGGGGCATAGATCCTGAGTGGGAAATTATGGGGCACTGTCCTTTTCATCTTATCTATTTCTTGAATGTTTATTGTTTTATAATGAGTACATGTGACTTCTACAATGAAAAAAAAGAGGAGAGGGAGAATTTGTCACTGGATCGGTCCCCCGAGACTGTCAGAGGCAGAGTGGCGGTTGGCAGTGCCACAGTTGCAGGTGTTAGAGAGTCTTAGGAACTTGGGCTCAAGGCTTTGTCCTGTAATTTAACAGCTGTATCACCTTGAGCAAATCAACCTTCTTAAGACTGTTTCTATGATTAAAGAGACTGTTATGAGGTCAGATGAGAATAGTTTGTCCAAACAGTAAAGTTTAATGAAAATGCTGGTCATGGTCACCTTCCGGTGACAGGTAGAGGGCCCCTGCAGGCCCCAGCAGGTGGGCCACACCCTGCTGCTGCCACTTTGTCAGGGACGAGGAAGCTGAGTGAGGAAGTGCCCTACGGGGGCATCAGGAGGCCCCTGACGGGAGCCCAACACCCCCCACATCAGCAGAAGGAACAGAAAGGCATGCACAGGCCGGGCGTGGTGGCTCATGCCTGTAATCCCAGCACTTTGGGAGGCCGAGGCCGGCGGATCACCTGAGGTCAGGATTTTGAGACCAGCCTGGCCAACATGGCGAAACCCCGTCTCTACTAAAAGTACAAAAATTGCGCCATTGCTTTCCAGCCGGGGTGACAAGAGCAAGACTCTGTCTCAAAAAAAAAAAAAAAAAAAAAAAGCCATGCACATTGGGAAACTTCTGATTTTCAGGATTTTCAGGTAGAACTGATGAGGGCTTTCAGCTCCTCTGACAACTGCTAAACGCCAAGCATCTGAGAACTTCTTGTCTCCGTGACAGTTTTATTTCCCAGCAGGCTGAGGATGCTAACAGGGTAGCTGCTGTCCTACCCTCAAGTCTGACCTTTGCTGTGGAATGTCCATGTGGAAGCGGCAGGAGGCTCAGTGAGGAAAGGGGTAGATGCTACTGCAGATCACAGTTGTGAGTGTCTGAGATGCTTAGCTTCCAGAGCTAAGGAGAAGTCCAGTGCTGGGAGTACCTGGGCATTTGACTCACGGGTGCTCCTCCGGGGCTGGACGGTCCACAGGGTGCCATGGAGAAAGCAGGGTCCCCAGAGTCCTGGGGCTCTGTCCCTGCTTGGCTCATGGGGTGTCTTTCCCTTTTGGGTCAGCTCTCCCATCTGCCATTAGAGCAAGAGGCTTGAGTCAGCTGAATGACAGAGCAGACTCAGCTACCAGGGAGCTTTTTCTTGAGGAGCCAGTGACACACTCATAGGCCATGGAGTCTGGAGTTGCTTTGCCAGGGCTCCTGTCTGTCACTCTGAGCAGGGTCAGGCATCATCTGCCCATGTTACCCTCAGAGTACTCATGCCTGGGGTCCACCCTAAATTCACAGAGCCCTGCAGAGATCAATGGACTGAACCAGCCCTTTCTCAGCCCCTCCCCTTTCAGGGGTTTGTAGGGCCTGTTCAGCAACTTTCTTTTGCCCTTTTCAGGCTGGTACAATCCCTGGTCCCTTGCTTCCGGGCCAGACTTTGGACCTCCCACTCAGAGGTTTCTGTCTCCATCATTCTGGCCTGCTGCTTGTCCACATGTGGGCCCCAACTCCACTTATCCACCTAGGACTTCGTAAAGTGCAAATCTGAGTATGCTGCTTCTTTGCCGAAAACCCTTCAGTGGCTTGCCAAGATCAAGTCCTTAGGGAGTCTTTAGCATGTAGCACATGACGTCCTTCACACCCTGCTCCCTGCCTTGTTCTTTGGCCTTGTGCCTCCCTATTCCCCCTGCCTGCCCACCCCCGGCCCCCCTCCCCGCCCCACCGCCAAGAGCCAATCCTGATCATACCGACTGAAACCCTCCATGATCTCTCACTCCCGTGCCTTTGCACATGCTGTTCCCCCTGCCTTGCCTGGAACAGCTCCCCTTTTCTTGCCTGGTTGACTCCTAGTGGTTCTCTAGTCATTGTAATTTTTTTCCTGACTGTCTTTCTGCTTGTTTGTAAGTGGTGGAAACACATCTTGTCTTCTTATCTTTGATATCTAGTGTTCATTATGGTGTTAAGCATGCAGTGGGAATTCCATGATGTCAACGCAGTGTGCTGTATTCCAGCTCCAACTTCTAACGCCAACTGGCTTCAGGCCCTGTCTCTCTCGCCTGGACCACTGAGGAGCTCCCAGTGAAGCTCTCTGTATCCAAACCAACCCTCCTGCCAAGGCCAATCATCTTTGTAAAACAGAAGCTGACTGTGTCGTTCTGTTCCCTATAAATCTCTAGTGGTTCTCCATCATTTGAAGCAAGTTTAAGCTTCTTCACTTGTAACCAACCAGGGGCCCTTCAGGAGCTCCTGACTGCTCTCCTCATCCCATTCCTCTTATACCTGTGTTTCCAAATGTTCTCAGTTCACGGTGCCCTTAGTGACTCAGTAATTTCTTCATAGCGCTCCCCAGGCCAAAAGAAGAACCCCACAGTCTCATTTCTAAGTAGATAAGTTCAAACAACTTTATAAGTATACATGTTCTAGCAAGTTAGTGGACATTTGAAGAAATAATACATGTAAACTGAAAGCAGTTCCTACAGTGCCTGACAGATGTTGCTGTATTTGTCACAAATATTCAAAATGCCATAGTCCAGGAAGCCCCTGTGAGTTCACTGTGGCACCCTGGGGTGTCTCAGCACACAGTTTGGGAACCACAGCCTTTCACTCTTGCTGTGAAAAAGTTATTTATGGTTCCCCACATGTGCAGTATTCCCCTGCTCTGCCTCTTTGCACGTATTTACCCTCTAAAGTGCCGGCTGCCCTCTTGTTAGTTTGGAAAACTTCAGACAGTCGGGTCACCTGTCCCCTCTTTGTGGAGGCTTCATGGACCCTTCGCTCCTTGCAGTTTCCGTGGCACCTGGTCCTTTCCTCTACTGACCAGCGTCATCCTCTGTTTATTGATAAGCTCCTGATCGTTCTGCAAGTTCTCTCAAGACAAAGCCCATCTTATCTGTCTGTGCATCCCCAAGAAGCTAGCAGAGCGCCTCACTCTTAAGAGCAAATGGAAGGATGGTTTTAAGCTGCCTTTCCAGGACTGGGAAATCATTGTATCCTCTTGGATTCCCTATTACTCCTCCTGGCAGAAGGAGGTTTCAACTCTGAGGCCAGACTTGAAACCTCAGAATCCTTTTTTCCCTTTATCCACATTTATCCTGCTTCCAAAATTCACCTAGCCCCTGGTCATTTTCTAAAACTTGGGGCCTGCTTACTTCACTCCTACCACCCTGGAGAGGTGCCCCCTGCAGAGGTGCCCTGTTGGCTCCGTCAGCCATGGGCCTGCCTCTGTGGCTGGCCCCAGCCAGTCTCAGGTCTAGTGGGGCAAAGAGTCCTCTGTGGGGAAGCTGAGCATACAGAACCCTCAGATCACCTCCCACTTCAACCTGGTGATTCTGCCAAAAACTTCATTTGAACTAGAGTTCCCATGATGTGATGACATCAAGACATGTCATCCAGATCCCCCTTCTGGGAAGGACTTGCTGTCCAGCAGCCAAGACTGTGGTCAGCAGAGAGCCTCCAGCTGTTAGCTCCTTCAGGGCTAGCCTCAGCTGCTGAGGTCCATGTCACTGGGGTCGCCCCCTTCCTGGTAAAGCCCACATCCAGTGGCCAGGCTGAGTAGGAACACAGAGAGTTGGCTTTTTGTCCTACTGGGGGATGACTGAAAGCTTTCTCCTCCTTCCCTTCACTGATCCCTAGTAAACATCTTGCCCCTCAAACCCCATCTCTAGAAACGGACCTGCAAGACATGGCTTTAAGCAGCTTACAGGCCATTAGCAAGGGTAACAAAAGGATAACAAACATGTCTTCAGCCCGGCAACGAAGGCTTTCCAGTGTGTGATGATGATCGGCCAATCCATCCATGTCCCCCTCTCCAGCCGCAACTTCCATTCCCCTAACCATTCCCACCTCAAGGGCTTTTCTCTGACTGTTTTTACTGAGTGGAACATTCTTTCCCCTCACCTCCCCCTTATTCATTCTTCAAGACCTACTTCCTCCTAGAAGCCTTCTCTGCCTTCCCTGGTCCATGATTCTACCCAGAATCCTGTTTCCTGTTCTTTCTGGGTTTCCTGTTCTTCTGGGTTTCTTTCTGGGTGTCCTGTCCTTCTCTTGCAGAAGTCAGCCGCTTTACTACCTGGCATTCTTGAGCAACTTGGCCCACGTCTGGGTTTTTCTCCTAAATTAGATGTCAGCTTTCTTTGAGAAAAGAGACATGAATGATACATTTTCTGGAGGGGGTGGGTAGTCTCTCCCACTGCCATGAGCTCCATGCTATACAGGTAGCAAAGACTGAAGTATCTGTTGAGTGGACAAGATCTGGAGCAGGGCCAGCAGTGAGCACTTCAAGAGATGGGGAAACCGTCCTCTCTGTGCCATTGGAAGACATGGACATAGACTCCAAAGAGTGTGGGAAAGGTCAAAAGGAAGAAGCGGGACACGCCTCCCTGAAAGAATGGAGAACTGATGGTAGAAAGAGCATTGCATTTCGAGTTACAGCATGGTGAATTTGGACCAATCCCTTGAATACCTGGGTCACTGTCTCTATACCCGCTAGATTTCCCAAGTATCAGGGGAAAAAAATGCAGGTCTCACGTCCTTCTTTAGGGATCTTCATGCCTACTGCTGGGAATATGCTTGGTTGGTCCCTGGGTTGGTTTCTAAGTGGTGAGAGCAGAGGGTTAATGAGGTCTGTGGTCACACGAGCCAGCCTGAGGGAGGGCAGAGAACCAGATCCACCAGGAGAGTCCACAAGCAGGAAGAGACCCCACTGTGATTCTCCATGCCCTGCCCTTCTCCCACACCATCTTCTGCACACTTTCCTAACCACCCCAACCCAGCCACACCCATGGAAAACATGCAAAATGCTTGCTTTGGAAAGGACTGGGTCTGCAGCAATGGTGTGGTGTGTGGATGGTGGCACGGCAGTCCCAGGAGGCCTCCTGATGCTAAGGAAAGCCCCCAGGCTTGGCAGCCTGGAGAGGCAGGGTCAAGCCGTGCTTTACTTCTCAAGAATGGTGCTGGGGCAGCTATTCTCCATCCTTTCTGGAAGCAGGCAGGAAGATAGCCTCTGCCCTGGCCCTCAGCTTCTTCGTCTATAAGATAAAGTGGTCCTTCTCATCCTGGTGAGTTATGACTCTGTCAAGCTACAATAAAGCTTTCTCCAAAACAGAGCTATGGCTAAAGGAGAGAATTGGGCAGCAAGGGGGAAAAATATCTGAAATAAACCTATAATGATAAACCTCCCTACTCTATTGAATATACCCGCCCATCTAATTTATTCAGTTAATAAAACTTATTCCCCAGAGGGGGACAGGCAGAGGTAAGCTACAAACCAATCTGCCCATGTGAGCATGGGTATATATGTATATCTCATAACAATAAAAAAAGCGTAATTAAGAGATGTATTGAAGTGTGCAGAAATCCTGAAGGACACTGAAGATTACAATTCAAGTTACTGTCCTTGGTGCAAATGTAATTCAATGGGGAACAGATAAATAAAAATAAAGAAAAAACAAATTCAGAACAGATGTTAGGCGAGCAATTTTTTTCACAGTAAGAATCATAAACATGAAGAATAGCCTATAAGGCAAAGTTGTTGATGCAAACAGCATCAAGCTACTAAATAAATAGTTCGATGGCCCTGCAGGGACAAAGGAACATTAAAATAGTCATTTGGCTGTCCCTGAATATTTTTTGCCCACACGTTATGCCCAGGCATGTATATTCGGGGGTACTGAAGGGAGCTGTGTGTGTGTGTGTGTGTCTATTCCGTAGAATATGTGCAGGACGTATATTTGTGAGAGTACATGGCAAAATCACCTCTCCCCAAATGATGTGTGGGCTTAGAACAGGAATACAGGGGCTGGGATAAAGCTAACGTCACTCTTGAAAAGACAATGAGGCCAGGGGAGGAACCCCAGTGCCATGGGAAGAATGTGCTGTCCAGGGCTAGGTATAAAAAGCCCAGATATGCAACTCTGAAAAAAGGGAAAATTTAATGGCAAAAGAATTTCAGACACAGTGGGAGAGAAATCAGAGGCAGGGAAAAAACAATAAAACACTGATAATAATACTTTAGAGATGGAGGGAAGCTTCAAGATGATCATTCTAGTCCAACCCCTCATTTCACAGCAAGGAAAATGAGGCCCAAAGAGGGGAGAGGACTGGATGATGTGTGCTGTCTCCCCTTACCCAGGCGGAGGATTCCCTGGAGACATGAGGGTGAGAGGACCCACGTGCAGGACTCAAGAAGCTCACCCCGAGCTGGCGAGGTATGGGGCTCCTGAATTCGGCAGACTCCCCAAGATGCAGGCTGGCTACAAGAACACCAAGGAGCAGTGGAATCCCAGTTGGAATCCTTGATACTTGGACGGTCTGCCCTGGGAGAGCTCTGAGAGCTCCTTTGAGTCTCATGTCAGACCTGTGAGATAGGTAGGTGCTCAAGTTTTGTTGTTGTTGTTTTGTTTTGTTTTGTTTGTTTTTGAGAGAGTCTCATCCTGTCACTCAGGCTAGAGTGCAGTGGCATGATCACCACTCACTGCAACCTCCACCTCCCAGGTTCAAGCACTTCTGCCTCAGCCTCCTGAGTCGCTGGGATTACAGGTGCGTTCCACCACACCCGGCTAATTTTTGTATTTTTGAGTACAGACGGAGTTTCACCATGTTGGTCAGGCTGGTCTCGAACTCCCGACCTCATGATCCACCCGCCTTGGCCTCCCAAAGTGCTGGGATTACAGCGGTGAGCCACTAAGCCTGGCCTCAAGTAATTTTTAAAGGAAGACAATGGTAAATGACTCATTCATTCTAGTCCCATCAGTAGGGATAGCTGAGCTAAGACCAGAACCCAGATCTGGCTCCTAATCCAGTGCTCTTTCTGGTACGGCCAGCTGACCCTAAGAATGAGGTTATGGGAGGTATCAGCTCTTCGGGAGTAGGATATAAGGCAGTAGCCCAATAAGAATCCAATTAATGACTTGGGTGAGTGGAGCCCAGCTAGTGTATCAGGAGAACATGTCCCTTATCTTCTCTTTTATCTTTTGGATCCCAAGGTGGCCTTACACAGTGTAATTCAATTTTGTACTTTGATGGGCTAACTACTGAATTGATAGAGCATAAAAGCCACTGATGGGGAAAGAGTATAAACTCCCCTTATCCAACCCTCTATTTTAATATGAGACTCTCCCCCTAATTCCTTTTATTTGTCTCCAATAAAATGATACCATTACCAAAATTAGCCAAATAACAAGACCTTCCTGTCTGAAGTTTCCTTGGAGACAAATCTGACATGAAAGACATGTACTTAGAGATGATTCTTCTGTTCACGCAACAGATATTTACTGAGCATCTATTATGTGTCAGGCACCATTCTAGGCACTGGGAATAGCAGCACAAACAAGAGAGCAAGTCCCTATCCTCATGGAGTTTGCATTCTACCAGGAAAGCTGGTCAATCAACAAATAATTATGTTACATATTGTCAGGGCAAACGTCCTAAGGCAGGACTGTTTGGAATGTTGAAGAAACAGCAAGAAGAGGCAGTGGAATGGAAAGAGCTTTGGATTAATAAAAAGAACCTGTGCAACCCTGCTCACACCTCTTACTAGCCACATGCCCTTTTCATTCTAGTCACTCAAGTTTCTGTATGATTGAGGATAATGCAATTAGCCTGGCCAAACTCTCAGGGATGTTATTGGGATGGCCATGGGATCCCAATGATCCACACTGAGTGCTGGAAAACACATTCAGATTACTAGCAATTAATATGTAAGTGGCCTTAGGGAACAAATATATATATATAATATATATATTATATATATATACAGTACAATCATAGGGCAAGATGGATAGCCCATAGAGTTCTCCCACAGGTCCGTAAATGTCCCATAAAAGGATGCCCACTGCAGGGATGCTTGCTGAGGGCCACTGGGTATCTCCTCCTGGGACAGTGGACAGGTGAAGTAGGTACAGGCATCCGTGGAGTGTCAGGCAGCCATGAGAAGCAGCAGACTCAATGGGAACTCTGTGCTGGACCTTGAAAGCACAGTGCTAAATGAAAAAACTAAGGAATAGAATGAGATCTACGGCAGCACTATTGGCATAAGCTAAAGATAATACCCACAAAATGATAATGCACAATTTGCAAGAACATGTGAAAAAAAAACCACATTAAACACAATTGGAATGGTTGACTATTGGGGATGGGAAGGGGAATGAGAGAACACTGGGGATAAAAGGAAATAAATAAACAAGCAACACGGGCAGCAGTGCGTTCCCAGCCTTTCCATAGCGCTGCAGGATAAAAACATCCCCCAAAACATCAACTCAAAATGGAGGTAATTAGTAATTACTGGTTGTAATGTTGATAATTCACAATGGTGAAGTAAACTACTTCTATTAATGGTTGCCTTTTATGGCGAATTCTTTAGGAGTAAAATGCTGGTATTTATTAGATCAGTGTTTTCTCTCAAAGCCTGTTCTCCATATCCTAGTCCCAAGAGATACTCCAGGGGGAAAAATGTTCTGTGGTCAAATAAACACTGCATCCTAAATTTCTCACTTGGAGATTGTCGAAGGACATTGCTGCATGAAAGGTTTGGAGTCATTCCACACTGAAGAGACCTGTGTTCCTTTTGCTATTCCCCATGTAACAATTATTGCTGTCAGTGGAAATGATGGTCTCAAGGACACACTGCGGGAAACACCCCATTCGATCGTTGGAGGATGGGAGGTGGAGATTCCGGATTCCAGGCCTACCCTAGAGCTCCCGTTCCTCTCTCCTTCCTAACGCAGCTTCCTGATCCTCTGAGTGCCTCATTCCTAAGTCACCTTGGACCCAGTGTCTCCTTAGCAGCTCTGCCATGGTCTGAGTGTTTGTATCCATCCCCCCGACAAATTCATATGTTGAAATCTTAAACCCCCAGATGACAGTATTAGGAGGTGGGGTCTTTGGGGGACAAATGGGTCATGGGGTCAGAGCCCTCTTGAATAGGATTAGTGCTCTTATAAAGGAGGCCCTAGGGAGCTCTTTCACCTCTTCCACCATGGGAGGGTGCAGTGAGAAGTCGCCATCTATGAATCAGAAAGTGAGCCCTCACCAGACAATGAATCTGTCGGGTCCTTGATCTTGGACTTCCCAGTCCCCACGACTGTGAGAAATAAATTTCTGTTATTCATAAGCCACCCAGTCTATGGCACTTTGTTATAATAGCTTGAACACGTGAGGACAAGGACAAGCTCCAATAGATTAAGAAAAAGATAAAACTATCTTTGTCTTTGCCCTGTTCAACCTCTTAATTATGGTGGAATCACCATTTTGTCTCCAGGATTTGAAGTCAGCATCAGTGATTAATGTTGACTCATCTTTTATTCGTTACAATCAATGACTTGCTGCATTTTTCCTACAGGACATTTTCTTTTCTTTTTTTTTTTTTTCTTTTTTTAGACAAGATTACAGTGACATGATCTCAGCTCACTGCAGCCTCTGCCTCCCCAGCTCAAGTGATCCTCCTATCTCAGCCTCAAAAGTACCTGGGATGACAGGCACACACGCCACCACACCCAGCTAATTTTTGTATGCTTTGTAGAGATGTGGTTTCACTATATTGCCCAGGCTGTCTCAAACTCCTGGGCTCAAGCAATCTTCCCACCTTGGCCTCCCAATGTGCTAGAATTACAGGCATGAGTCACCACACCCGGCCGCTAGAGGACATTTTCTCTGTAAAATTCTCCTTCTTTTCCTTCCATTTCTGATAATCTAAATCACTCTTATCTCTCTCACCTGTGCTATTAGAATGTTTTTTGCTAGGTTTTTTTTTTTTTTTTTTTTTTTGAGACAGAGTCTCACTCTTTCGCCCAGGCCCGAGTGCAGTGTCGCTATCTTGGCTCACTGCAAGCTCCGCCTCCCGGGTTCACGCCATTCTCCTGCCTCAGCCTCCCGAGTAGCTAGGACTACAGGCGCCCTCCACTGCACCTGGCTAATTTTTTGTATTTTCAGTAGAGACGGTGTTTCACTGTGTTAGCCAGGATGGTCTCGATCTCCTGACCTCGTGATCCACCCGCCTCGGCCTCCCAAAGTTCTGGGATTACAGGTGTGAGCCACTGCACTCGGCCTAGTTTTTTTTTTTTTAAATCAATTCCATCCTCCCGCTGCATCCCTTCTCCACTCTATACCTGCACAACTTTCTTCAAATAACCCACCTCCTTTGCACCAGTCCTGAGGTCTATCTCATCTGCCACTGCCAAGGTTGTCCTCTCTACTTGTGCCCCAAACATCACATTTTCCTAGCACACATTTGGCCTCTACTCTTCTTCTTTCTGTCTCAGCCAAAACCTCTGAACTTTCTCCCATGCATATGTGCCTGGATGTACTCTTCTCCACAGGCCACCTGCCATCTCTCCTTTTTTGGATAGGTATAGTATGAGCTAACCTTTCCCAATGAGCACACACTCAGTGCAGAGACTGTGGGGTACAAGAGGGGAATTCAATATGTCATGAACAGTCATGAAGCAGGAATGTATGTCCTGTGATATAATGGAAAGACTGTGGGAAAAAAACCCAGAGGAAAAAAATTGAGAAGCCACCAATTGCAAGAGCAGGATTTTGACAAATTACTCAAGGTAGGAAGCCCAGAGATCGAAGGGTCAGTTCCAGGAAGAGAAGGAACAGTGTAGACCCAGGGAACAAGGAAGCAGAAGTCAGTAAGAGTTTCAGACACAGAAGACAAAATTTATGTGAGACACAAAGGCCACAGTGAGCTGGTGGGAAAGAGGAAACTTGGAGGGGGCTGAAGGCAGAACCGAAAGGCAGACACATAAATTGTAAAGGGTTTGGCAGCGAGGAGTGAGATAAGAGGAGAAGGAGCTCCGGGTGGGGACTACTGGGAATTTATTAAAGCAAACTGAATTTATCGTGCAGTGCAAGCATTTGTTGATAATGGGGCTGGTTTGGTTAAAAAGGCGCTCACTGGCCTAGCCAAAAGGAAGTTACAGGTAAAGTCACTGAGGCCATACATTCCAATTAGAAATGTGTGGTTCACCTTGACCAGTTGGGATCCAGGGCACAAGGGGAAGTGTAAATTTAACCTGAGTTCACTCTCAAGGTTTGAAAACAAGAAGTAATGGCCACATAATCTTGGTGAAAAGGGGACAACAAGCTTTGCTATCAAATGTCCTCCAAAGGTGAAATTATATGGTCACTATGGAAAACAGTATGATGGTCTTCAAAAAGCTAAAAATAGATTTACTCTGTGATCTGGCAATTCCACCTCTGTATATATACCCAAAAGAACTAAAAGCAGGGTCTCAAAGAGGTATTTGCACATCCATATTCAAATAACATTATTCACAGTAGCTCAATGCTGGAAGTAACACTCCGCCATCTACAAACAAACGAATAAACAAAAGGCAGAATATGCTTACAATGGAATATTACTCAGCCTTAAAAAGGCAGTAGTTCTCCCATGTGCTACAACATGGATTAACCTTGAGGATATTATGTTAAGTGAAATAAACCAGTTACAAAAGGAAAAATACCATATGATTCCACTTTATTGAAGTACTTAGTGTAGTCAAATTCGTAGAGACAGAAGGTAAAATGGTGGTTGTCAGGGCCTGGAGGAGGAGGGAATGGAGAATTAATGTTTAATGACGACAAAGTTTCAGCTTTGCAAGATGAAAAAAATTCTGGGTGTGAACGATGATGATAGCTGCACAACAATGTGAAGGTACTTAATGTAACTGATCTATACAACGAAAAATAGGATAGTACATTTTGTGTTATGCATATTTTAACATAATAAAAATAATGTCCTCCAGCCAAATGTCCTTCAGGTTATTCGCAATACCTAGATCTAACTGAGAAGTGGGAGACCATCAATTCTGAAACTGCTGGCCAGGTTGTAGAGGCATGAAAACCCATCCCACCTACTCATATGAAACCTTTCTCCTATGGGTGTTAGCTGTGGGTTCTCGGGCCCTGAAGCCCTGGTACTCATGAACAGGTATGGATTTTGAGCAGGGCAGAACTCAGGATGCTAAGTGTCCATTCCAGATTGGAGATAAAGCATCCTCGTGGGCTCCTACAGAGAGGACAAAGAGCTGAGGCTTCTTGCTCATGGGATGCTCCAAAGAACCAAAACTCTAGCAGAGAAGGCTAAGCCTTTGGGGGAAGCAGCTAACAATCTTTAGGCTGGAGTCTTTGGGAAGAACCTGGCGGCCATGCCAATCATCAGTCACAAGCTGTGGTCTGGCAGTGAGATGAAGAAGAGAACTTGAAGAGTTACAAGCAATCTTCAAAGGCAAATGGAAGAGCCATTCAACAGTTGCCTCTTTGTGGTGAATATGCACTAGGCATCACATTAGCCATGGAAAAGATGGAGGCGGCACAAGCCAGGGAGTACCTGGATTTCCTTCCTGCAGTAGCTCTGTTGTGAAGTGCAGTAGTTTTGATTCAATCCTGGATGCCCACATCTCCAGTACGCCAAGTAGTATCAAGAGGTGCTGGTGGGTGTTTTAACACAAAAGACCACAATTGCCTCATCAAACTAACATGCTATGACAAGCCATTCACCAGCCATAGATTATGGGCAAAGGTTAATAGGTTCCTCTTTAAGCTGAGGCCAAAAAAAAAAAAAAATCATCTGCAAAGAGTACCTCCTTAGTGGTTAATGTGGGGAGCCTGGAGAACATGTCAGAGAGTCAGACCTTTATAAATAGGCCAATAAATTGACAGCCTTACTCAGGGTGGAAAAACTTCATAGAGTGGGTTGCAAAATTCTTGCAGCTTGAGGATGAGATGGAGGAGAAGTTGTTAGGAGCACGGTCTTGAGATGCGAAGAATAATCAAAGAACTTATTTTCGTAGTTAAGTTTATATTATCTGCCCTAGGCAAGCAGGCATCATAAAACTTGGCGGGGCCTTGCTAAGGAATTACTTTGTGTGCATAGCTATAGAAGTGTTACACATAAGACTGATCAGGAGTAATTGGAATGCATAGTAAACAACCCAAACTTTAAAAGATCTAAAGATCCTAAGGAAGAAAGAAGAATATGTTCCAGTTTGAAGGCGAACGTCAAGTATTCAAAATTTAGTAGAATTTCCAACGTGTATGTGGTGGTGTGTGACTTTCTTTGCTTGAAAGTTCACATTAGTATCTGGAGTTAATTTGGTTTTAGACATTTAGATTCCTTTACCTTTTGCCCTATGTGAGTAACAAGATTTAGAACTGGTTTTTCATCAAGCAAGGATTTCTAAGAACTTGTTTGGAAAAAGTTTCTCTGCTCACAAAATAGTGATGAAAGAGGAACTTTAAGCTCTAGGTGAATTGGGAACTCATCGCTTCTTCAAATTTAGTAATAATTTCTTTTAAATTTTGAAATCAAAGACGGCTTGCCATTCTTCTTTTTAGATAGAATAGGAATGCTATTTGCATTCTCAATCAGAGTGAAGAGCCCTAAGAATTGGGTAAATGTAGGCCGGGCGCAGTGGCTCACGCTTGTAATCCCAGCACTTTGGGAAGCCGAGGCGGGCGGATCACGAGGTCAGGAGATCGAGACCACGGTGAAACCCCGTCTCTACTAAAAAATACAAAAAATTAGCCGGGCGTGCTGGTGGGCGCCTGTAGTCCCAGCTACTCGGAGAGGCTGAGGCAGGAGAATGGCGTGAACCCGGGAGGTGGAGCTTGCAGTGAGCTGAGATTGCGCCACTGCACTCCAGCCTGGGCGACAGAGCAAGACTCCATCTCAAAAAAAAAAAAAAAAAAAAAAAAAAGAATTGGGTAAATGTGTGCACTTTTTGAGACTGTCTGTGCAAAGTTCTTGACAAAAGATATATGCATACAGCCCTGTGCTTTCTGGACCTGCTTCCAGATGGGAGAATGCCTTGACAAATGTCACGGTGATTCATGACTGTTTTACATACTCTATTATGCATTTTGGGTTGAACAACTTGGATTTGTTGCAGGTACACTTCAATTAAATATGGAATTTATTATTTGAAGATATTAGCTCAAAATAGAGCTTTTATGCAACTTTAATTGACACATTCTATTGATTGGGAACACATCTGTGCAGAGCTGTCACTTAGAGGATAAAGAAGGTACTGATGCCATATTTGATAGTTACTAATGAGGAATGAGTTAGTTCCCTTCCATCTTGAATGTGATATACAGTTCTCCATGGTAGATTTTGGATGTGAATATCAAGGAATGCAAAATTAAAAATCTGTGACTGACGCTCCAGCCGCTGCAGTCCTCTCTCCTTTCTAGCCAGGTGCTCTGTCCCTCACCTGCAGGCCCAGCCCTGGCCCCAGAAGCAGGAACAACTTCCAGCCGCACACCGTGAGACTCGATGCCTTTCCAGCATGGATCTGTTCCAACCACGATGGACCTTTCCTCCCTGACTGATACCGGAGATTAGGCCTGGCTTCTGAGTCCTGGGCCTCACATGATGCTGTGAGTCTTAGAACTGAATGTCAATCTCTGATTTGTCCTCAGACCCCTCACCGCTGAGACCCTGCTGTACTACCTAGACTCCTTTCTCAGGGCCGGGAGCTTCTCAGGTTCCTGAACCACCCACTAGTGGGGCCCTGGTGTCCACTGACAGCCTCCTCATCGCTGCTTTACTGGACGCCTGACTACTGTCCAGCTGACACCTTCCCGGTGCACAGCTCTCTCCTGGACTGTCCACTGTGGCCAGTGTTTGCTAAAATGGGGAGCACCGTCTTACTCTTTAAACGCTGCCCTTCACCCACAGCAGGAAGTAGCAGGAAGCTGCTCTCTCGGTACCCACAGCCTGGTCAGTTTTTCATAGCTAGCTTACCCTGCCAAATGGGATTATTTCCAGTTTCCAGGCCATTCCTTCCTGCTGCTCCAACTCCCTGGGAATAAGTAATCAGCTGGCCACACCTACCTAGGAGAAGATATCCACATGAATTACCTAGATATTTACACCCAATGCAAAAATCTTACAGAGAGATGTCTTAAATGGTCAATTAATATATTTGTGTTAGCTTCTGAGCATGATTCTGAGTTAAGGCTTGGAAATAATTTCAATAATAGTCGCACTTGTGATTTTAAAGAATAAGAAGGTGCTATTAGGTGGGAGGTGCCCAGCCTGGGCCCACAGTCAGGTGCAGGAGCTGGTCTCTGCGGGAGGAGTGCTTGCGCTGGAATTCAGCTTCAGCTGCAAACAGTAGGCTTTTACTGATTTTGTCAGAGGTTTCTCAGAATCTTAAACCACAAAGAGGCAAACACAATGGCCTCTAACAATTTTCTGATGCACGCTGATAGGGGCTGTCTCATTGGCTTGTAGTCATCCAGTTTATAACTGGAAAGGACCTCAGATATCATCTAGACCTTTGCTTCTCAAATTGCTAATTTTGACTCACTAGTGGTCATGAAATCAGTTTAATGGGCTGTGACCAACTTGTAAATGTTTTCCTTTTTACGGATAGAATACAATACAATAGAATAGATTAAAGTGGTTCTTATACTGTGAATAAGGTGTTCTTCTGTAAAACTTTTATTTCAAGTATATGTGTGTGTATTAGATAACAATGTGGTTAATATATTATTTACTGAGGTTCACGATTAAACAGTGTCAAAATCACTGACTTAGTCCAAATCCCACATTTTACATCTAAGAGAACTAAAGCTGGAGAGGGGAAGTGATTGACCTAAATCCATTAAGGTAACAAGCAGTAGAGAGAAAGAAAGTTGAAGCTGGGATTTTAACTGCAGATTTCTATTGTAAGCTATCACGCCCTGTTGGATGTTTCTGCCCAAAGAAGAGGGAATTAATACAGGTTCTTGATCTTTATGAGGATGGGCCACAAAGACTTAGACAGCAGTAGTCATTAAAATATGCAGCAACCATCACCCATATGCTGTTATAGAAAGACGATGTGGGGAAATGAACTGGTATAAAATAAATGGGCTGAAAGAAGAAGTCAGAAGTCCAGAAAAATTAGGTAAACTTCAGAAGGGTCTTTGGATCAAGACTAGGAAAGAAGGTGGTCTTAAATCATAAGAAAGCACAGAAGCTTTGTAGCAATACACTATTTGGTATAACGAGATCATGCTGGTGGCAGGTAAGGGTGAAGAGTCTATTAATGGTTCATTCAAGAAAAGTGGGACTCAAATCAAATTCCTCTGTCTCTTTGGTCTAAGCCACTTATTTATCTGTGGACAATTGTTCCTTTGATAATTCCACCTATTGGGCAGTGTGCTTGGCTTGGTGATAGTTCTGTGGACAACTTTCTTCTTATTCTCAAAGGCCTCCTAAAACATCAGCACACTATGTCAGGGCATTCACTTTTAGAGAATAATGGCTCCCTAAAATGCAATAATGCAGTTTAGTGAATTCCAGTCATTTAAAAAATGTGCTTTTACAGGCTTAGTGTTCATGATTAAGCTATCTTGATCAGTGAGAATATTGATATTTCACTCACTGAATGATGCTCAATAATTATGACCTACAGACCATCATGATGGTCTCACATGAATTTTGCTTTCAGATTCACATTATTGGGAACTGCGGTGCACAGCTTTGCTTTCAATGCTTTCACAAAAGCCAGCTTTCACCAAGCTAGGGGACCCAAATATTGCCCACAGTTTGACCTCATGGCCAGAGATGTTAGAATAATTCAGGACTTCTGTGCTTCATTCCACTGTCTCAAGGGTATTGTGTTTTCTCAATGATCATAGTATATTTTCATTTTCATCAATTCCTCTTAGAATTGAGCCACATTTTTGGGTTAAACATTTAGTAAATGAGCCTCACACTGAGGCTTGCACTTTATATCAGCAGCAAAAACCTAAAGTTTCACTCCTTAGCATCAGTGTCTGGGAAGCTCTTCCGCAACGGTGGCTTAATTTCCACCATTCTTCAACATCTATGGTTCTACTGAGCTCAGTCCAGTTTAAAAACAAGTGCCATCTCCAGGTGTCAGCTGCCCAATTTGAGTCTAAATACTTGTCTTTTCTTGGACAAATCAGCAATAGTTTCCACCCTACCCTATCCTCAGCCACATGTTCAAGCCCAGTGTATTCAGATGTCTCATATCTTCTAAGTCAAAGAACAAGCATGTCCAATAGGTGAGTCTTTCAGAGCCCTTCAATTCCTGTGGTTCTTGATCCATGATGGTAGGCCAGGAGGTCTCACATAGCCATCTGCCAGTATTAAAGTAAACCATCTCTATGCTATTCTTCAACCCCATCTAAATAGTACATAAACATGATGGTTAAGAGCAATTACATGAAAAGTGTTCACACCTTAGTCACTTCCGGAACACAGACTCTCCTAATGGATGGCACCATGGAAGCTGAGCTTTAAAAAGTGTTGAAATGACCTTGTTATTTTGATTGCTGATGCCACATGCTTTTCCTTATGTATCCCAAAGTTCTCAACTTCCTCACCGCCTGGTGACAAGGTGCTATTAGTTCATGCATGCTAGCTAATTAAATTTAAAAAATGGTGCTAAAAACCTCCAACTTGGAGGCATATGAGACACCTCCCCCTCCTGTGGTGTGAACTTTGAAGCTAAGTGTCAGGCCCTTTATACCAAAGGCTTATTTATTTGCTAAACTGATTTTTTTTTTTTTTTCAGTATGGGACCTAAGGTTCCCTGGGAGATAGATTGCTTCAGGCTTTGATACTTACAAAGATGTTCTTAGAACACCCTACTGCAGCTAGGTACAAGAAGCTACAAACGTGACATCCAAATGAGGATATTCAGTGCAGCCCTGGCTTGTGATTAAGCAGTACAACAGAACAGAGAAGTCAGAAATACACCTAGAAATTAATAAATGATAAAAGTGACATTTCAAATCAATTGGAAAAGGATGAATTTCCAGATGGAACTCTACCCTCTGGGGGAAAAAAAAGGGTGTGTCCCTAACTCCATCTTCCAAACAAATTCCTGACATATCAAACATTCTACATTTTAAAAATAAAATTTAAAAAAACTAGAAAAATGAAAGTTTATGAAAAAATATCCTTGGTGGAGAAAACCTTTCTGAGTAAGATGCAAAATGTAGACACTCTTAAAATCAATTAAAGTCAACAACACAAAAAACAAATGTTTTCTGATTGGAAGAAATATATGATAAGCAAAGTCAAAGACGATAAAGAGGAGAAAATATTTAAGGCATACAAAAGGCTACTTTCTTTAATATGCAAAGAGCTTCTACAAATAAAGTGGGAAAAGATCAATAACCCAACAGAGAAGTGGCAAAGGATCTCTCAGAAAACAAAATACATTGCATTTTAAACATATGAAAAGATGCTCAAACTTGCTCATAATTAGAGACATGCACATTGAAACTGCAGCAATATACCATCAAATGGTAAAGATTTAAAATTGTGACCACACATTTTAATGACAAGTATGGGAGGAACATATGCATATTTATGGGAATCTAAACTGATATAATCCCTAGAGAGAGAAATTTAGTCATATTTATCAAAGTTAAAAACATAGACCATCTTTGACCTAATAATTCCATTTCTAGGAATTTATCTTGCATGCTTACCCCAGACATCAATGATGTATATATGAAAATCTTCACTGCAATGGTGTTTGTAAAAAGTAAGAGATGTTTATCAATTGAGAACTTGTTTTAAAAATTAGGATACATTTATACAAGGAAATTCTTAAAAATACTACCTAATTTAACAAGAATGAATGAAGCAAAATGGGACAATTTCCCAAATGCCATTAATGAACAAAGCAAGGTAAAGAACAGCATGTATCATATATGATCCATTTGACTATAAAGAAATTTTTAGCAGAGGTTGCCTCTGTGAAGGAGCAGATGGGCCCCAGGGTGGGAGCAAGTGTACTTTTTTCTTATACTCATTTGTACTTTATGAATTATGTACAAAGTTCATGCTTACCTACCTACAACGTGATGCTCTGATGGGAGTATATGAGGTTAGGCAACAAGGCCAGCATCATGAAGGGATCCAGGGATGCAGGTGCCACTTACTAAAATGGAGTGGCATAGGTGATGGATGCCAGGAAGTGTAAAAGTCAAGTTCAACAAGAGGGAGCCAAGATCAAAACTAAAGTGATGTTGGGGGAAGAAGAAACGGGGATGAGGCTAAGTAAAAGTAGAACTGTAGAGCAAGCATTTAAAAGACAATGAGATAGGCTGGATATGGTGACTCACGCCTGTAACTCCCACATTTTGGGAGGCCGAGGCAGGTGGATCACTTGAGGTCAGGAGTTTGAGACTAGCCTGGACAACATGGTGAAGCCCCGTCTTTACCAAAAATACAAAAATTTGCTGGGCGTGATGGCACATGCCTGTAATTCCAGCAACTTGGTTGGCTGAGGCACCAGAGAATCACTTGAACCTCAGAGGTGGAGGTTGCCATGAGCTGAGATCGTGCCACTGCACTCCGGCCTGCATGACAGAGCAAGACTCTGCCTCAAAAAACAAAACAAAACAAAACAAAACCCACACACACACACACACACACACAAAATGAGATAAAGGGAAAAGGACCTTTGAATGGCGGCCTTTAGGAGTTGCTAATGACCTGAACTTAGGGCACTGTGTAAATATTTATTCTTACTTAACTATAAGTAATTAATAAAGGTTTATCATCTACTGGGTTACAAAGTCCAGCTGCAAATTAAAGGGGATATAATCTCTATCCAAACAGGATATATTGAATATATATCAATATATGTTTATATTCAATATTGGTATATATTGAATATAAACTATATTCAATCACTAATGTATGACGATAATGTTGTTTCTGTTCTTACAGAGTTTGGGAAGGAATATAAATCCAACTTGGGGCTCATTCTCAGCCTGAAGGAGATAACAAGTGATCATTAATTGATGAAGGTTATCCAAAGCAATAAAGCCTTGCCTTCTTTGTGTTACATGGCCAGGCTGCTGTGCAATTCAGGAGAGTTTTTTATCAAGTACCACCACGACTAATAGCTGTATAGGTATCCATGCCAGTCCTCCTGCTTTACATTCAAGTTCAAAGAAGGCAGAGACACCATGTGTAGTTTTATTTACACAGAACCTGGCAAAGCAGGCTACATAAGTAGACACTTGGTGAAGATATTTTGTTCTTGATGACGGTGGTGGTGATGGTGGTGGTGGTGGCAGTGTTGGTGGTTATGATAAACATTGATGTTGTCTGCCCATCTTGATGGAAACCTTCTCCAGCCCTATTGTCCCCATGGCAGGGAGTGGGAGGGGAATTGAGTAAGGAGTCAATTTCCAGTTTTGAGCCTCAAACTCTTGAGTTGCTAGGGTGACAACCAGATAATAAATATACATTGCCATCATAGTTGGCTTTCCAGTCTCGAGCAGTGAGGAGATTTGCCCTGCCCATTTTTCTCCCAACATTCAGTGCCAAGCTGTCATCTAAAGGCCCAATACATCTCTACATGGCATCAACAGTGTAGAGTGTGGCATTTCACTTGTCGAATGATGAATCAATCTATTATTTCAGTTTTTAAGAGGACCAAGCTGGGATTGATTATATTTCCTAGTAATAAAAGTAAAATAAAAAATAAAATAAAAACTAATGTAATTTAAATTAAATTGTTCTCTGCAAGAAGGGTCTTTGTTGTTCATTGAGCATAGTCCATTCCCAATCAGTGAAACTATGTTGCTAAAATTTAAGCAGTAAGAAAATAACATTTACAGTTAGAAAAGACATTCGATTCGATTTAGATTGGTTCAACCCTTTCATTTTTACACCGCCACCATATTGCCTCTAAATCTGGGAGTAGACACATTTAAAAAGAAGTCAGCGTTTTATGGCTCATCTTTTTTTTTTCCAAAGGAGAAAAGTTGATAGCTTTATAGGAAGAAATTATGCCATCACCTTTCTTTTTTCCTTTTCACTAGAAGTGGGAACAAAGGATGGAGATGATACTGCAATTTTGATCTCTATAACCTCATTTGAAATCATTCTCTATGATTTAGGTTTTCTTGAAATGAAAAGGATAAATTGTGTTAACTTAGTTAAAGTTGGAGGAAAAAGTTGATTGAATATCCTGTTGTCAAGGAAACCAATTCGCTCCACCTCTCTCTCTCCTCTCTCTCTCTCTCCCCCCTTCTATCTCTCTCTCTATCTCTTTCTATCTCTTTCTCTGTCTCTTTCTCTCTCCTTTTCTCTCTCTATCTCTTTCTGTCATTTTCTCTCTGTCTCCTTCTCTCTCTCTCTCTCTCACACACACACACACACACACACACAACTAGTTCATACAGTGCCCTTTAAACTCTTAATCTGGCATTTACAAATTATTTTTAAATACCCAAAGGCTCTACTTTGGATATCTGTACAAGAAGCACTCAAGAAAAGTGGTTCCTAGAATTCAAACTCAGTCAGGACTTTTTCTGATTCTGGTGAAGGCACTGTCATTCTGAGTCAGTGCTGTGTCTCAGAAGCATATGAGACAGTCTCCAAGTCATTGCCAAGTCAGCTGCAGAATGAGACTGTTGGAAAGAAAGAGCTGGAATGAGAACCTTTAAAAAGCAATAGACTGGGTGCGGTGGCTCATGCTTGTAATCCCAGCACTTTGGGAGGCCAAGATGGGTGGATCACTTGAGGTCAGGAGTTTGAGACTAGCCTGGCTAACACGGCAAAATCCCATCTCTACTAAGAATACAAAAATTAGCCAGGCATGGTGGCGGGCGCCTGTAATCCTAGCTGCCCGGGAGGCTGAGGCAGGAGCATCGCTTGAGCTCAGGAGGCAGAGGTTGCAGTAAGCCGAGATCATGCCACTGCACTCCAGCCTGGGCGACAGAGTGAGACTCTATCACAAAAGAAACAAACAAACAACAACAACAAAAAACAAACCAAAAAAAGCAATAGAACCACACAATGGTAAGAGAAAGGTAGACAGCTCACTTTCTTGAGCCTTTATCGAGCACCCATCACCCTTAAAGCAAGAAGCTATGCACTAAAAAGTAAAAATGAAAAAGTAGCTGAAGGCCAAGTTGAAAGAGATCTTAGGGAGTGAAGCAGGGTTGCTTATTATTTAAAGACATGCCTTGCCTCCCCACTCATCCATCTGAGGAGTACACTTCCCTGCTCCATCAATGTCAGGCTGGGCCAGGTGTCTTGCTTTCGCCTCAAAGTGGCCACAGTGCCCTCCTGCCCACATCTTGGGTTTAGCCATGTGAACTGGTTTAACCAATAGGGTATAAGCTGAAATGATTGAGCAGAAATGTATAATGTTCTTGCACCATCAGTCTTGCTCTCTTGAGTCTTTGCCTTTACCGTGAGAACCTGCCAGCCGAGCTTACACTTCCAAAGAGGATGAGAGACATGCAGAGCCTTGGTGCCCCACATGAGACCCTCCCCAGCAGATACACCCAGAAGTCCAGTGGAGCCATCCAACCAAGTGCAGCTTAGGCTAGCCAACTCCAGCTGACCATTAGACACATGATAAATCATAAGTTGTTGCTTATGTCACTGAGTTTTCAGGTAGTCCATTATGCAGCAATGGCTAATACAGAGAGCATCTTAACATCTTAATTTATTACTTTTTCGGGGTCACATAGCAAACCAAAAGTAGGTAGAAGAACTTGACCAAAACTGTGGGTCTCCTACGTGGGGCCATTTCCATCAAGAGGACAAGCCAATCCCTTTCAAAAATGGGTATCAGGAGAACAGACATCATGAATCCTATGGAGATAGGACCCCCAAATCACTGGAGCCCATTGGAATGTATATCAGCAACACAAGAGAACTTTAATGCACCTACAAAAGTGATCGCTGACCCAGAGGTCTACGAAAATCTGCAAAAAAAATCGCTCAGTGGCTGAAGAGAAGCTGTGCGAAAACCAGCTAAAATGATTAGGACTTCAGTGTGGAAAGACACATGTTGAGAATCAATACAATTCAAGCCTGTTAAATCTTGAATAGAGTAAGTGGTCTGAATGTGGGTTTGCTCACCAGAATCTGGAATTGTAGAAACAAAGGAGCATACAAAGGAGAAATTGAGAGAAAATAAAGAGAAGGGCTCTATTACTTTACACAGCCAAGAACTAGGGTGACCATATGCCCCAGCATATCCGGGATAGTCTTAGGTCACACGGTCATCCTGGGGTAATTATTAATAGCACTTCCTTTCACTTTCAAAAGGGAACTGGACTGGGTGATAAATTACACGGTCATGTTGCTGGCAGCACACTTTCCCCATGGGCTGAAGGACCCGAGTCTGAGTAAGGTTCAGCTATGCTCATGGGGTAAGACTTGCTGTGCACTGTCAAGGCAAGTTGGACAGTTTGTGCTCTGAGGCAAAGGGGCCACCACATCCCGTGGCAACACCCCTCAGCACAGCAAGGGGAGATGATGCTGTGCCCGGCCCAGCAAGGCTGCAAAGCCTGGAAAGTGGTATTCTTTCAGGCCAGCAGAGTCCCCCCGTGGGCAACCCCAGGGTCTTCTCTAGAAGTCTTGTCTGTACTGCAGGACACCCTCTTTGTGGGCCCTTCGAAAAACAGAAACACATACAACATTCCTAATCTTGGCATTTCTTCCATATCAGTTCAACATGTGAAAATCAAAATATCGTACATAATAGAAACGTTGAGTTTCCTTCTTACCCGCACAGAGGTCCATACAGCCTTCTGAGCTCCATTTGGCTTTCCCAAAAACCCTGAAGGAAACACAGCACTATAGTAAGAATAAGATTAAGCAAAATTCCAATTATTCAAACTTATTTAGAAAAAAATCTGGAATAGCAAGAATACAATTACAGAAACAATAAAAAAGAATGGAAGTTATATTGCTTTCAGGTACTTTGAAACATTGGAATAAACAAACCGCTTTAAAAAAACTGCCATGTAAAAGTCTTGGACACTAGAGATCACCAGTTCTTAAAGTACTTATGTATACTTGCTGCTAAAATATTCAAAAAGTTTCCTTTCTCAACTATAACATTGCCCTCTGAAATTTGATTTAGCATTATCATATGGCCCTTTTTACTGCCACTATGTGTAACTTCTACTGAGTCTATCAAAATTTTCACAAATTCTGAATTATCATGATCCATTCAAGTTAAACTTTAATTAAATTCAACATGTTTAAGATATATAAGACAAAACGCTAGACACTTCGTTGTTGTTGTTGTTGTTGTTGTTTTGTTTGTTTTTTCGAGACAGGGTTTTGCTCTGCCACCCAGGCTGGAGTGCAGTCGTGTGATCTCGGCTCACTGCAACCTCCACCTCCCGGATTCAAGTGATTCTCCTGTCTCAGCCTCCTGAGTAGCTGGGATTACAGGCATGTGCCACCACACCCAGCTAATTTTTGTGTTTTTAGTAGAGACAGGATTTCACCATGTTGGCCAGGCTGGTCTGGAACTCCTGACCTCAGGTCATCTGCCTGCCTTGGCCTCCCAAAGTGCTGGGATTACAGGTGTGAGCCACCGTGCCTGGCTAGACACATTTTATGATGGGAAAGAAGTGTAGCTAGGTTGAAGGAGGGGTGGAAAATGCTAGATCCATTTTGTGGTGGGAATGGACTAGACCTGAAAATACTCATGAGTTGGGGTGGGGATGGGGGGTGGCAAATGGTAGATTTGTGTTGTGAGAATGGAGTATGGGGTGGATACATAATGTCCTGCATGGAAACACATGCCTTTCTCATGAAATCTACTGAATTCTGCAGCGTAAGCTTGCCATACATCAAGGAAAGTATATATGAATATAAAAATAGTCAGCGAAATTACTATGTTCTAGAAAGAACTTGGCAGGGCTTGTAGCTGTGAGGATGGCGGGCTGCAAAGGAGCATATGTGGAGGCTCTCCAGAGGCGGGAGCACAGCGTTCTCCTCACATCAACAGCTACGCTGTTTTCCTCAGAATGTTAATACCAAATTAATTACTCCACGGAATACAACTGATCATTTCCCCCCAGAAATATGTGAAATGCATTTTCTTTAGCTTTCCGATCTGGTTTGTTGTTCTATCTTGACACTTTACAATTTCTTCACACTTGTTTCAAGGGGCTAACAGGAAGCCTCATTGAGACTGTTGTTTGTGAGCTTAAAAGTTGTGAACTGCCCACCCCAGAGAGAGAGATGAGAGGAGAAGGTGTTTAAAAAATGCTAGGAAGACAGAAACAACAATGACAAATCATGGAAAAGGTGATGGACACAGAAATGAATGGAAAAGAAATAATTGAGAAGGTGGGGACATAAAAGGACAGAAAGAGTAGCTTTCTTTTCTATCTAGTGCCAAGGGCCAGCCTTTCCGGAGGTAGGGATGGGGGAAATTCTAGAGATGTTGAAGGGATATTATCAGGATTGTCCCAAATTTAGTCTTCCTGCCTTTGTTTGGCTTGGTGGTTCTTCCCATGCAGGGTCTTCCGGCTCCTGGTGTTGGGTCTGGAGTCAGTGTCCCCGTGACTTAGCAGAATAAGCCATCTGGCTTCTGAGAAAACCCAACGTGAGAAAAAATAACGGTAGACGATAAAGTCCTGACCTATATCTACAAATGTCTGTTGGCCATTTCCACTGGCATGTCACTCTGGCAAATCCCAAGCAACATACTTAAAATAAAACTTGTCTTCTCCCTGAACCACTCCCCCACCCAACGTTTTATTTCTGTCAACCCATGGCCATTCTCCCTGTTCCCGTGGCTCAAAGCTTAGACTTATGTTTGACTGACTTTGCCTTGAATTCTCTACACTAATTTGTCACAAGAGTTCTTCATTTTGCTCCCAATTATCCATCTCTCTTCACTCTCATCACCAACCAGACCAAGCCATCGTGGCTTCACCCCTGGACTTCAGCAACAGTTGGGTTCTATAGCTCTAACCTATGTTCTTCTCCCTTGCAGATTGTTGTCCATTTCAACGTCCCTCTCCTCAAAGATGTTAACACACAAATAGTTCTTCACTTGCCTTCCTACCCTGTAAGCATCTAGTGCCCTTTTCTCTCACCCAACTACATTGCCCAGTGCACCTTAGCATTTGGCCTCTAGTCAGTCCAGGCTGCTGGTCAACCTGTGCCATCATTCTCATGTTGGTGTGCTCACATACATGGTGGCGCCCACCTGGTGTGTGTACCCTTGTCTCTATGTCCACAGCCCCTGAAGGACCTCCTTCTTCAGGAAGTTCCCTAGGATGATTCTAGCCCTGACAGATCACCCTCTCCTCTGACAGAAGATCACAGCTACCGTCTATACCATCCTATTTAGTGCTAGGGTGTATCTCATCTGGTGTTGCATGCCATCATTTGACAGTGGACTTGAGGGCACAAGTAACCTCTTCTTCTACACTCTAGGGTCTGGTGTCTTTAGACACGCAATATATGGGGTTTGGGGGAAATGGGTAAGTGAATGGATGACAGGACTCAATACATATTGATAGTGATAAGAGATGGATTCCTGCCATCACAAAACAATTCATATAAGTAGAGGAGGGCTCATGGCATCACAGAACACCTTTACCACTCAAGGTGTGGGGACCTGGACAAGACAAATGTTTCAAGCAGAAAGTCTATCCTGGGCTCAGCATATTTTATTTTATTTCATTTTATTTTATTTTTCGAGACAGATTTTTGCTCTTGTCGCCCAGGCTAAAGTGCAATGGCGCAATCTCAGCTCACTGCAACCTCCACCTCCTGGGTTCAAGTGATTCTCCTGCCTCAGCCTCCCAAGTAGCTGGGATTACAGGCATGTGCCACCATTCCCAGCTAATTTTTTTGTGTTTAGTAGAGATGGGGTTTCACTATGTTGGTCAGGCTGGTCTCGAACTCCTGACCTCCGGTAATCCACACGCCTCGGCCTCCCAAAGTGCTGGGATTACAGGCATGAGCCACTGTGCCTGGCCCTCAGCATATTTTATGATGGAAGCCAATGGAAGACAGCCCTTACCTGGCGGAAAAATGTCAAGTTTCCAATAAAAGGAGAAGGCTTGGGATGTCTGAGGCCTAACTTCTCCAGTCTTGAGAATGCTGACGTGGAGTACCTGGAGGGAAAAGCAGATTTCAAAAGCTGGGAAACGAAGTTGCATTCATGCTTTAGGCTCTATTAGGAACTAGAATTACTGAGCTCTCTGGAAGTAAAGGCAAAAGAATAGGTTTCCAGTCACCACATCTAAGAACCAAAAAATTGGAGGCCTAGGGTTGAGTGAGTAGAATAGGAGTCCAGTCAATCACCTGTTGAGTGGCCAGATGGAGATCAAGGAATCCTGAAACCTCTGAGCTGGAGATGCCTTAGAGATGATGTAGTCCAACTGCCCCTCTCTGACCTAGAATTCCTCTTAATAAATTGTTTTAAAAATGCCCCTCTCTCCAATTCCTTTCCTTTGCCTCTAAATCTATCATGAGCAATTGCTCAGAAGGCAAGGTAAAAAAACTAAAAATGGCAAAAGCTCCCTGTGCAAATGTGTGTATTTTCATGGTCAAGACTAACCCCTCCCCGCCACACACATAATTTGTCCCTCACCACATTCCCTGGCCTTATAGAGAATATTAAAAATAGGAACAGAGGGAAGGCGCCATGAGGAGAAGACCTATCACCAAATGCTGACAACCTCTTTAAGTCTTTGTTTTCTCGGCCCGCAACCATATGGGAAGCATATTTTCTTAACCAAAAATCAGGAAGCGTGGTCCGACAGATTTCTGTGCCACTTCCCAAGAGAAAGCGGCAGTCTGAGAAGTGCAGTGTGGCTGTCAAAACATTGGAATTACTATGGTATTTCAACAGTTTATAGGAACAGAGGGATAACACAGTTAAAGTCAGAACTGGCTTAGAAAAACCTGCACATATGGCTCTGATCCCTAACCAGCAGCCAATTAGGTCAAAAGTTCAGTTAGTTCAGCAAAATTAATGAGTCAAACTGGTTGTTTAGCATCACGCAGAGATCAGCCAAATCACAATTTAAGGGCAAGGAAAAACATGGAGACTATCAGTACAATCTAGCTTTCTGTGTGTATTGAAACTCAAACTATTACTGCTATAAGAATCACTCTTTTTCGAAGGACAGAGTATTTGCTATACTCTTTGATCTTTCCCACCTGCAGTCAATAAGGAGCACTTAAAATAAAAATACTCAAATATTCAGGAAAAGGAAACACAGCTTAAGCGCTGGTTTGCATTATTCTGAGCAATGTGCTATTTATTTCTTTAGAGACAGGGTCTCTTTCTGTCACCCAGGCTGGAGTGCAGAGGAGGCTCACTGCAGCCTAAAACTCCTGGGCTCAAGTGATTCTCCTGCCTCAGCCTCCCAAGTAGCTGGGACTACAGGTATGTGCCACCACTCCCAACTAGTATTTCAGATTCTTTGTAGAAACAGGGTCTCCCTATGTTGCCCAGGTTGGTCTTAACTCCTGGCCTCAAGCGATCCTCCTGCCTTGGCCTCCCAAAGTGCTGGGATGAAAGGCATAAGCCACCACACCTGGCCAAAGAGTAGATTTTTAAAGTGGTCACAAGGGAGAACCAGGGCAGAACGGGAAGGCAGGATGTCCTCTATCCCAGGTTATCCTAAGATTTCCACCGTATGGCTCCATTAATAGGTTTGAATGAATTCCCAGTACGTCACACTTAGGTCCATGTTCAAGTGTGATTACAAACCACACTCAAGAGCCACGCGTGAATGCCAAGGATTAGTCATACCAACACTCCTCTTCATTAGTGTGAGTACCGAAGGTTGACAGCACAGTTGGTAAAAGTTATTCTTTCAAGTGGACCATAATGTTTTAAATAATTCCCCTTACAACAGAGAGGAAAGACCAAAGGAGACTTACCAGCCCACTTAACACTTTCTTTAACATCCTCAAATCGATGTCTATGTTCATTTCTTCATCAGCTTTTTTGAATTATTTTCTAAAAGTAATCTCTAATGGGCAGAAAAAAAGATGTAGACCTTGGACCACATAATTACATCTTAATTTTGTAATTAGATGTCTTGATTGTCTAAAGGACAAGAAGTCTGTGCCTAATTACACATGCTAATTATTATGCAAGTCCATGCCCTAATTATGTAACTCCACTTACGAAAATACTGCTAGTGTGTCTATGCACAAAATTCAGACATTTTCAAACATATGGCATCCGCAGAGAGTGTCCTGGACACCACCACAAACTTCCCTTTGTAGCCTCGACTCAAATCTGGAACTTGAGCATCTTCAGCTGGAAACTGGCCAAATATTGCCAGCAGTAACTCAAGTTCCTGCACCCAAATCTGCAGGGAAAGATCATTGCCACCAAATTTACGGGCAAAATAGCAACATGGGTTACATTTGTCTCCCTACCACTTCCTTCTCTGCACTCTTATTTCATACCCTCTGGTCTCAGGGTCCCCTTGCTGCCCTCTGACTTTCTCAACACATTCTTAACCCAAAATCAATGAACCCCAGGTGTAATGGGTTGAATTGTATCACCACCAAAAAGTTAAGTTGAAGTCCTAACCTCCAGAAGTCCTAATCTCAGAATGTGACCTTATTTGGAAATAGGGTCACTGCAAATGTAATTAGTTAAGATGAAGTCATATAGGCGGGGCACGGCGGCTGATGCCTGTAATCCCAGCACTTTGGGAGGCCGAGGCAGCCAGATTACTTGAGGCCAGGAGCTCAAGATCAGCCTAGCCAATGTGGTGAAACCCCATCTCCACTGAAAAAATGCAAAAAATTAGCCAGGTGTAGTGTTGCATGCCTGTAATCCTAGCAACTCGGGAGGCTAAGATAGGAGAATCTCTTGAACCTGGGAGGAGGAGGTTGCAGTGAGCCAAGATTGCACTACTGCACTCCAGCCTGGGCAACAGAGTGAGACTCTGTCTCAAAAAATTAAATAAATAAAATAAAATCATACTGAAGTACAGGGGCCCCTCAATCCAGTATGACTGGTGTCCTTATGAGAAGATGACCATGTGAAGACAGAGATTCACAGGAAAGTGCCAAGTGACTATGAAAGCAGGGATTGGTGTCAGGCCACTGCAAGCCAAGGTATGTCAAAGATAATCAGCAAACCACTAGAAGCTAGGAAGAGGCAAGGAAGGATTCTCCCCTACAGATTTCATAGGGAACATAGCCCTGCAGACACCTCAATTTCAGGCTTCTGGCCCAGAACTGTGACACAACAAATTTCTGGTGGTCTGGGTGTAGTGGCCCATGCCTATAAAACTAGCACTTTGGAAGGCCAAGGTAGGATAATTGTTTGAGCCCAGGAGTTTGAGACCAGCCTGGGCAACACAGCAAGACCCTCATCTCTACAAAGCATAAAAAAATTAGCCGGGTGAACCTGGTCGTGGTGGCTCATGCCTGTAATCCCAGCACTTCGGGAAGCCAAGGCAGGCAGATCACTTGAGGTCAGGAGTTTGAGGTCAGCCGGGCCAACATGGCGAAACCTCATCTCTACTAAAAAAAATACAAAAGTTAACCAGGCATGGTGGTGCATGCTTGTAATCCCAGCTACTTGGGAGGCTAAGACACGAGAATCGCTTGAACCCAGGAGGTGGAAGTTGCAGTGAGCCAAGACTGCACCACTGCACTCCAGCCGGGATGATGAAGCAAGACCCTGTTTCAAAAAAAAAAAAAAATTAGCCAGGTGTGGTGGCGCCACACCTATAGTCCCAGCTACCTGGAAGGCTGGGATGGGAGGATCACTTGAGCTCAGGAGTTTGAGGCTGCAATGAACCACTTTTGTACCAGTACACTCCAGCCTGGGCAACAGAGCAAAACTCCATCTCAAAAAATAATAATAATAAAAATAATAAATAAATAAATAAATAAATAAATACATTCTGGAGTTTCCAGCCACTCAGTTTGTAGTACTTTGATACAGCAGCCCTAGGTAAGTGGTACACTAGGGATACCTATGAGTGAGTCATACGGGGTCAATGAAAAGTTGTTTTTAAATATCTTCCTGTTACTTTAAAAATTGCCATTATAAAAAAAAATCCTTTTATGTCAAATTGTGTTATTAAGTCCTGTGCCATTTTAAAAAGTGCAGGTGGCCAAGGATGCTACTGTGTAAAGCAGGTAATATGCAATGATCAGACGATCACCATGTTCTGATGTTTACAATGGGTTTCCTTTGACGTGAATTAATGCAAATGTATCCCACAATTATGGTTATGGACACCTGTCACTGTTTACATCAAGGATACTTCAGTTGGAAAATGACAACAGAAAGTATATATAGCTTCAGAAAGCATCTTTCGGTTTTATTTTCACAATGAACGAGGTCATTAAATGCTACAGGACACAAATGCTGCAGTGCTAGTGGTACAACTTACTGTCCATTCTCAAAATAAATCGGGCCATTTTCAAAATCAGGTTCAATTTGTAAAGGCTGGAAAATTTCCTGTATTTTATCTTCCTCAAGGCTTTCTCTTTATTTACTTATTTATTATTTATTTTTGAGGCAGAGTCTCACTCTGTCACCCAGGCTGGAGTGCAGTGGCACAATCTCAGCTCACTGCAACCTCCTCTTCCTGGGCTCAAGCGATTCTCCTGCCTCAGCCTCCCGAGTAGCCAGGATTACAGGCACCCACCACCATGCCAGGCTAATTTTTGTATTTTTAGTAGAGACGGGGTTTCACCATGTTGGCCAGGCTGGTCTTGAACTCCTGACCTCAGGCGATCACCTGCCTTGGCCTTCCAAAGTGTGGGGATTACAGGTGTGAACCACCGTGCCCAGCCTAAAACCTTCTCTTGATGGATTCAACACGGGTGCTTAGCCCATTGTTTAGCCAAAGAGGCTACTCCTGATAAATTGGGGGTATTTTGATGAATCACATATTAAGGAGATGGTCAAACTGACTGAAGTTTGGAACAAAAGAAAACAGAAATTATCTACCTCCAGGAATTGGCTTCTCCTGTAGTGTGCAGGAGAAGGGTACAGCCGGCCCCTCTGTTCGGTCATTACATCCTCACTGTCACTACCAAAGAATTCCTACTTGGTGCACTGCTTTCAAAAACTTCAGTTGATGTATTTGAAATGGTGAAAGATTCCCTTGGTAAACAGCGCTTCTCCAGGGGTAAAAACTTGTGATGCTCCAAGAACAGGTGAAGCCCAGTGGTGCCAGGTAACCCACTGTCCTGCACTTTGGAGAAGAGAGGCCCTTTGCCATGGTTTCAACATGCATGCCCTCATGGGCTTTGCCAGCAATTCCATTAAACATCATGGCCACACCGGAAGCTTTATTAGAAACAGATCCTTAAATAATTGCCTTTTCAAAATGTTTTGTTAAGAAATGGAAGCAGAGTGTGAGGTTTGCTGGCTTTCCAAGACACATTTTGAAGTGCTTCACAGAAATTTGGGCACAAAAGCTAGAACTATCAGGGAGAAAGCCTACTCTCTTTCTATTGTCACTCTCTCGGGTTTTTTCTCTGTGTATTTTTTATATGTTTGCTATTACATTCTCTCCATATATTTTTCCTATGTCTCTATCTTTTTTTCTTTTTCTTTTTTTTAGCATTCTCACTCTGTTTCCCAGGCTGGAGTGCAGTGGTGTGAATTCAGCTCACTGTAGCCTCTACCTCTCAGACTCAAGTGATCCTCCCACCTCAGCCTCCGAAGTAGCTGGGACTACAGGTATGCGCAACCACGCGTGGCTAATTTTTTTTTTTTTGTAGAAACAGGGTCTCACTATGGTGCCCAGGCTGGTCTCAAGCTCCTGGGCTCAAGTGATCTGCCTGCCTCAGCCTCCCAAAGTGCCATGATTACAGGCAAGAGCCACTGTGCCTGGTTTATTTCTCTACTTCTATTTATCTAGATTTCTACTTTTTTCATTTAACATAAGGAAAAACATCCCACGTTATTAATCCTTTATAAATATCATTTTTATGGCTGCTTAATAGTGCTCTTATAGACATATTATAATTTACTAAACAATTGTTATTGT
Source organism: Nomascus leucogenys (assembly GCF_006542625.1). NCBI lineage: Eukaryota > Metazoa > Chordata > Mammalia > Primates > Hylobatidae > Nomascus > Nomascus leucogenys. Next base: position 88,879,431 of record NC_044393.1, on the reverse strand, counting down.
CAAATACTTAGGGTATTTTCTATATTTTAGCTACTTTGAGTTATGCTGCTACAGTTAGCATTTCTGCGCAGAGGTTTTCCCACACTTTGTGCATGAAGATTTTCTTGACCTGAGATCCATGAGTCACTGGTTTTAAACACTGGTATGTAATATCTAATTGCTTTCCATAAAGTTTGTCCCAGCTAGTCCTACTGTCAGTGTATCCTTTGCACCAAATGCTCTCATAAAACATTTTTTCTAATTTGGTAGCTACATCAATGTATTTTGATGTCTGCATCTATTTTCTTACTAGAGAGATAAAACACATTTTCCTATCGTTTCTTCTTCATTCTCAAAAATATTGCCCAACTTTTGACATTATTAACTAACTTCCTTCCCTTCTCCCCTTCTTCCCTCCTTCCTTCCTCCTTCCCTCCCTTCCTCCTTCCCTCCCTTCCTCCCTCCCTTCCTCCTTCCCTTCTTCCTTCCTCCTTCCTTCCTCCCTCCCTCCTTCTTCCTTCCCTCCTCCCTCCCTCCTTCCTCCCTCCTTCCTCCCTCCCTTCCTCCTTCCCTCTCTCCCTCCTTCCTTCTTCCTTTCCTCCCTCCCTCCCTCCCTTCCTTCCTTTCCTCCCTCCCTCCCTCCCTTCCTCCCTTCCTTCCTTCTTCCTTCCCTCCCTCCCTTCCTTCTTTTCTTCCTTCTCCTCTTCCTCCTCCTCTTCCTCCTCCTCCTCTTCCTCCTCCTCCTCCTTCTCCTTCTTCTCCCTCCCTCCCTCTCATTCCCACAGTATGGTTTATCTAGGTGGCAGGCAGAATTGTGCTGCACTAACTGATTTAAAAATTAGTTGGAAAATGAGAAGTCATTGACAGGTGACTGCAAGCTGACTCCACGCACATATCTGGGTGTGAAGAGGAAGATAAGCAGATAAATCTGAATAGTTTTCATTGACTTCGCTAATAACTAACCACAGCCTTGTTAGTTGACTGTAAATTCCATTCCCTTTATCCTTGTCCCATTTCTCACCCACACCCACAGCAAGAGAAACTGTAAGGATTGAAACTGCTTAAATCATGCCTCAAGGCAGATGTTCCTGGGGGGTCGGGGGGGAAATGGTGCAATACAGACTTTACATGTGAGATCTTCTCAGTTTCCCTTTTAGCACCTCGCGTCCATCCTGGCATCCTCATCCTCATGTTCAGCCCCCTCTCCATTCCCTTAAGACCTCGATCTCAGTTTGCCCTCAGGGCTGGAAATCATCTGATGCACACTCACTCACATGTCAGTAGTAACTAGGCTATCTCCTAAAATACAACCTGCAAATAAGACTGTTCATTTACACATTTATAATAGTGAGTATTTTTTTCCAAGCAATAAGAATTGGACATCTCCTTCTTAGAGTACCTCCTTTCCAGGTACTTGAGAAGTCAAATCAATCATCAAAGGGTGTGTAGAGCCAGATTCTACAATGAGAGGTGGCTCAACAGAATTGATATCTCAGTGGGACCCTGGTAAAATAATCCTGTCCCACAGCCGATTACATCCCTCCAAGGGGTTAGCAAAGGGATGGTGTGCCTGCTGCACGGCTCCCTTTTTCCCACTGATTCATAATGTCACTTCTATCGTGCTCCTTCATAGTATAGGTGCTTGGATCTATACTGAGCCATTTATCTAGCTTATGCTTATGCTTCACTATTTTAATTATTATAACTCTAAAACACACTTTTTGTTTTTTTCTCTTTTTTATATATTACTTTTTATTCTCTTTTTTGTCTTTTTTTTCTTACTCAAATTCCTTTTACCATAAAATACATTTTTATAACTTACTTTTTCATATTAATTTTAGAATTAGTCTGATTTGATGAAAAAATGCTATTTGGATTTTTTTGGAATTGCATTAAATGTATACATTAATTTAGAACATACCAACATTATTACATCAATTTGTCTCATCTATGAATGTGTTGTATCTCTCTGTTGATTTTATTCTCTGTGTCCTTCAGTAACATTTTATGATTTTGTGCAGAGAAGAGTATCTTTTTGCTATTTACGTACATTTGTTTTGGTGTTGCTCATGTATAGGAGCACCTTTTTTTTTTTTTTTTAATGCCAGTGTTGTAATCAATGATCCTTCTGAACTTTCTAATTAGTTTTATTGGTTTACATGTGGAATTTCTTTGATTTCCCAGGCTGATAATTATGTTTTATGCAAATAATATCAGTCCGTTCTCTTTCTGTTTAATCCTTTTGTCTGACTTCTCATTTTCTTTTCTTATTACATTGGCTAAAATCTCTAGTACAAAAAGGAAGCAGAAAGAGTAAGCATCCTTTTCTTGTTCTTGACTCTGCAGGAATGCAGCTAATGTTTCAAAACTAAATGTGAGGTTTTGCTTTAGAGTTTTCACAGATAGCCTTTATTGGGCTGAAGATATTTCCTTCTACTCCTAGCTTGCCTGGAAAAGTTGTTCTTGATTAGTCGTGCTATGGGTTTATCTATTTTATTTATCCTTTCAAAGCATCAACTTTTTCTTTGTTGATCATTTCTGATTTTTGTTGTTTTCTAGTTCATTGATTTATGCTTATATTTTGATTATGGACTTCCTTCTATTTTCTTTGGGTTGACACTTTGTTCCTTGTTGTTTTCTTTTAGCTTCTAAGTTAATAGTTTAGTTCACATGTTTTCAATGAATGCATTTAAAGCTATAAATCTTCCTCTAAGTAGTTCTTTATCTGCATTCTGTACATTTTTAATGTAGTGGTTTATTGTCTGATAGTTGCAATCCAATAGGAAACTTCTGAATATCAATGTGCTATAAGATGTACACATGCAAACCTCAGAAGAACAGATACGTTGGAGTTACAAGACCTTCCTATTGTTTTTGCAATTGTGTCTCGCCCTATATACAAGATTTAGTGAATGACAGCCATTATAATTTGTTGCCTAAGGAACCGCTTATAATCTTTACCCCTCTGGAAAAAAGATAGAAGACTACTCAATAAATACATAAATATCTGGCTGGTGTTCAGTTCTTTCACCAATAATGTAGGTACCACAAAGACATGGTCATTGCAGTCATTAGCCTGACAATAACTTTGTCACTGACAAAAAAAATATATTACACATGTATATTGACATACAAGAGTTATACAATCATTACTATTATTATAATTTACAATAGTTTTTAGTTTCCTGTGTCTCAGGCACTATGCTTAGTACTTTTTATATACCATCTTGTACAAGCCCTCCAACAATCATATAAGGATAGCAATAAATACCATTCTTATATTACTGATTAGGAAATAAAAGCTTAGAGAGGTAAATAACGTACCCAAGGTACTGCTAAGCAATTGAGTCAGAGTTAAAACCAGGTCAGCCACATTTCAGACAAGTGCCGTTATTCACTAACCCTACTTACTGTCCCTTTCTGTCCTCTAGGCTAAGACTTTGTGGATAAACCACCACATGAGAACATGTAGACAATATGCTGAGAACAAAGGCAGGCTGCTTAGAAACCAAAAGTGTATTAATAACAGATATTAATGAACTGATGATTGTGATGAGAAAGAGAGAGAGAGAGGGAGTCTTTACCTACCTAAAGCTAATCTTGTTAGTTTTACTCCTTGTCCTTGCTCATTATTCTCAATTATTGTTCCTTTCTGTTGCATTGATTTCTCCATTTCTACTGGATCATTCCTATCAGCATACATATTCTAGTGTCTTCCATCTTAAAGGAAAAAAGGCAAACTCCTTGGATTTGGCCATTGCCTTATTTTTCTTCATTCCTTCCCAGTAAGTTTCCTTGAAAGCGTTGTCTAGACAGCTTTCTCCCCTTCTGTGCCCTTAGTCTCTCCTCCCCCAACTCCAACTAAGCTTCTGTACCCACAACTTCCCTGGGGCTGCCCTTGTCAAGATCATTGATGATTTTGATCTTATCAATCCCATTATTTCTTTACTGATCCCTCAGTAGGATTTTGATAAGAGATGAACATTCCTCCTTCCTGAAGCACTCTCTTCCCTGTTTCCATGATACCACTCCTCCTACCTCAAAGATTGCTCCTCACTGTCTTTGCTGGCTCCTTTCCTTATGTTGAGTCCCATCACTTCAATACCATCTATAAGTCAATAATTCCACATCTTTAACTCTAGCTCCATTTTCTTCACTGAGCTCCAGTCCTCCTTACCCAACTTCCAACTTGATGGATGCTTTGAATGTCTGTTAGGCATTTTACACTTAATCTAAATCTGATTTTAATTTTCTCTCTAAATCTGTTGTCTCCCAATCATCTCTACATCACCATTGCAACCACAATCCACCAACTCTTCAAGTTAGAAACACTTGAGACACAGTAGATTGCATAATGGGTTAAGACATGACTGTCCCTCCCAGTTGGAGGATTGTACATCCCCACCTCATTTACGCTGGGCAACGTGATGCCCGGAAGTGGAGATTAGAGTGAAGCAACCGTGAACCAAGGAGGCAAGAAACCAATATTCCCCTGGATCCCCCAGAAGGAACCAGCCTGCCTGACACCTTGACTTCAGGCCAGCAAGACTGATACATGGACAATTTGCTCCATAAAATAATAATTGCAATGGATCAAAACACATCAAATATATTTTGAATCCATGAGTTCACAATAATACAAAAATAGCATGTGTCACCGTTGTCAAATGTTACACACTTAATTCATGATACCATGTTTGGTATTTCAGCCACGTGAACACCTGTGCAAAACTTACATCGATTTTGAGACTTGTTAATTGAATCCTTTGCCATTAGAATTATTTTAAACAGGCCAGGCACAGTGGCTCTCTCCTGTAATCCTAGCACTTTGGGAGACCAAGGCAAAGGAGGTCAAGGATCACTTGAGGTCAGGAGTTCAGACCAGCCTGGGCAACAAAGTGAGATCCTAAAAAAAAAAAAAAAAAAAAATCTAAAAAGAAAAAAAATTAGCCACATGTGGTGGTGCATGCCTGTAGTACTAGCTACTTGGGAGACTGAGGCAGGAGGACTGCTTGAGCCCAGGAGTTCAAGGTTACAGTGAGCTATGATTGCATCACTGCACTCCAGCCTGGGCAACAGAGCGAGACCCTGTCTATATGTATAGTAAGTGTCTTACATAATAGAGCAATATGCAGAATCCTGTCAAAAGTGAAGAATTTTTTTTTTTTTTTTTGAGACAGAGTTTCACTTCTGTTGCCCAGGCTGGAGTACAATGGCATGATCTCGGCTCACTGCAACCTTCGCCTCCCAGGCTCAAGCAATTCTCCTGCTTCAGCCTCCCAAGTAGCTGGGATTACAGGCATGTGCCACCATGCCCAGATCTTTTTTGTATTTTTAGTAGAGATGGGGTTTCACCATATGACCAGGCTGATCTCGAACTCCTGACCTCAGGTGATCCACCCACCTCAGCCTCCCAAAGTGCTGGGATTACAGGCATGAGCCACTGCGCCCAGCTGTGAAGGAATATTTTTAGGTAAACTTATATTTCCCAACTGTATTAGTTTTCTATTTCTGTTATAACAAATAGCCCCAAGCTGGGGATTTAAAACAACACAAATTTATTCTTTGACAGCTCTGGAGGCCAGAAGTCCAAAGTCAACCTCACTGGTCTACAGACATGGTGTCCGCAGGGCTGGTTCCTTCTGGAGACGGCAGGGGATGTCCACACCTTTTCTCCCTGGGTCATGGTCATAACCGTCCAGTTCTGCTTGCAGTCCTCACACTGCCTTCTCTCGCTCTGACTACTCCTGTCCTTTTTATAAGGACCTCATGATTATACTTAGGGCCCACCCAAACAATCCAGAATACTTAACCCCTTTCATGATCTTCAACTTAATCACATCTTCAAAATCACTTTTGCCATCTAAGGTTGCATTCACAAGTTCCAGAGGCTAGGATGTGGATATTTTAGGGGGCCAATATTCAGCCACCATACCAACTTATATTGTATATAGATCCTGATTTTATTTTGAAGTGTGCCTGAAAAGAAGAAGTGTCTGGGGTGGGGACTGTGAGTTACCCTGAGCTTCCTGTTACTACAGAACTGAACAGTACATGGTACAGTTGCAGGGGGTGGGGTGGGAGAAGGCCAGCCTAGAGCTCACCCAGTACCCAGCCTCTGCCTTGGGCAGCACTGAACCAGGCTTTGGTAGCCCCACCACTGAAACAGCCAAGAATATATGCTTTTTAGTTTTGCTGTTGTTGTTTTTGAGACAGAGTCTTGCTCTGTTGTCCAGGCTGGAGTGCAGTGGCATGATCTCAGTTCACTGCAACCTCCACCTCCCAGGTTCAAGCCATACTCGTGCCTCAGCCTCCCGAGTAGCTAGGACTACTGGTGCACACCATTGTGCTCAGCTAATTTTTGTATTTTTAATAGAGGCAGGGTTTTACCATGTTGGCCAGGCTGGTCTCGAGCTCCTAACCTCAAGTGATCCACCCAACTCGGCCTCCCAAAGTGCTGGGATTACAGGTGTGAGCCACCACGCCTGGCCAAACATACGTTTTATAAAGAAAATATTACAATTCTTTTAAAAAGGTATCTAGTTGATGGTTATTGTAATTCAGAGAGTTAACTAACTTCTCCATTTTTATCCTAACTTTTCAGGGCAAGAAAGCCAATTGAGTCAATAAGTCTCAAAGAGTATTAAGGCCTTAATCTTCTAAATTCAGTTATTTGTATAGCACCTTTATAATTTTGGCCATATCTGCAAGTTGCCTGTACATTTACTTACTTCCCAATTTATTTTAGATAAACTGAAATGAATTCATTTTCAAAGGAAATTTTATGTCGTGATCATAAGTGAAAATCAGTATCACTTACATAAATTAAAAACTAATGATAGGCCAGGCGCCGTGGCTCACACCTGTAATCCCAGCACTTTAGGAGGCTGAGGCGGGCAGATCACGAGGTCAGGAGATCGAGACCATCCTGGCTAACACAGCGAAACCCTGTCTCTACTAAAAATACAAAAAATTAGCCGGGTGTGGTGGCGGGCACCTGTAGTCCCAGCTACTTGGGAGGCTGAGGCAGAAGAATGGTGTGAACCCAGGAGGCGGAGCTTGCAGTGAGCGGAGATTGTTCCACTGCACTCCAGGCAGCCTGGGCAACAGAGTGAGACTCTGTCTCAAAAAAAAAAAAAAAAAAAAAAGCTAATGATAAAAAATGAATGCTTTGGGCCGGGCACAGTGGCTCACGCCTGTCATCCCAGCACTTTGGGAGGCAGAGGGGGTGGATCACCTGAGGTTGGGAGTTCAAGACCAGCCTGACCAACGTGGAGAAACCCCATCTCTACTAAAAATACAAAATTAACCGGGCATGGTTAATTTTGGTGCATGCCTGTAATCCCTGCTACTCAGGAGGCTGAGGCAGGTGAGTCACTTGAACCCGGGAGGAGGAGGTTGTGGTGAGCCAAGATCACACCATTGTACTCCAGCCTGGGCAACGAGAGCAAAACTCCCTCTCAAAATAAAAAATAAAAATCAAAAATTAAAAAATAAATAAATGCTTTATAATGAAAGACTTTTAAAGTCCATGTACCTTCTAAAGTGATCTCACTCACCATTCACAGTCTATGGGACACTGACAAGAAGACATGACTCTCAAGGATGGTCCAAGGAAGACATAATCAAAATGTGGTCTGCTAGGTTGCTTGGGCTCAGCTGATAGCTTAAAACCATGGCCAGAGAACAGATATCAAGCACGGTGCTGGGGGAGTGCTGAGTTCCGGGTACCAGGATGCTGCAGGGACCATGCCTACATGCCCTTGCCCTGTGGCACTTACAGCCTAGTGGACCAGAGAGACATTCAATGGCTACTGACAAACAGTTAATTAAGCATTTACATTATGATCGTTGTGGCTAAGAGGCATCCCCTGTCACCTGTCAGTCCCAGTTTAAATACATGCTTTCTATTTTGATCACTCTTCTGTCTGACTATTGGATATTTGTTGAGCCTTCAAAAATGGTAAGTGGTCTCCACTTATTATGTCCCCCAAAGTTAATCTGGAAAAAAACAAAAACAAAGCAGGACCCTCCAAGAAGGACTCATCCCCAGAAAAATCATTAAACTGAGAACAGAGGTGTCAAAGCTGGCACAATAAATGAGAGCCATGTTGTGGCACCACAGCAGGTGAAGGCACTGGAAAGGCTGCTGCCTTGGAACAGATGGGTCACCTGGAGGCCACGGGGAAGAGTGAGCGTGGGGTTGATGTATAGGAAGAAGCATTGCAAAGAAATTGCCTTAAAATGGAGTGTGTTCTACTTTCTCAAGAGTGCTTTAACATGCCCATCCCACCCCCAAGAAAATTCAGCCCAAGGCCAGGCGTGGTAGCTCACACCCCTAATCCCAGTGTTTTGGGAGGCCAAGGCAGGAGGATTGCTTGAGGCCAAGAGTTCGAGACCAGCCTAGGCAACATAGCAAGACCCCACCTCTACAAAAAAATTTTTAAAAAATTGCCAGGTGTGGTGGTGTGTGCCTGTAGACCCACCAACTTGGGAGGCTGAGGCAGGAGGATCACTTGAGCCCAGGAGTTAGAGGCTGCAGTAAGCTATGGTCAGGCCACTGCACTCCAGCTTGAGTGACAGAGAGAGACCCTGTCTCTTAAAAAAAAAAAAAAAAGTTAAGAAGAAAAGAAAATCCAGCCAGCCAATCCCAGGATTCTGACCCTGGGAAAGTGTCTTGCCCTTGTGTCTCAATGAGAATTAAAGGAGAAGAATGATGAAGGTACAGCAAACAGTAGTGCCACCATCCAAACACACACACAACCTGTGTTTCTATTGTAAAAATAGAGCAAAGCAACTGACGTACATCATAAAACTCTTGAAGTGACTGATATTTATGAAACACTTCGGGGGTGGCTTTTGTTTAAGTATTGGTTATTTGACTGAATTTAACCAGACAAAATTCCTCCACCTTTCACCAGAAAAACCAATGACGTATATCCACGCAGCATAAAACCTTCCCCCAAAAACTCTCTTCTAGGATCGAGAGAAAAAAAAAAGAGTAATGGCTTAGTTAAATGTATAACGATAAATCTATTTAAATAGAAGATTATATGATTATATATTTTAAAATGTAAAAAGCTGCCTCTTGTACCTGGCCCTTGAATTCCTTATGTGTCAGGGGACAGTAAGCCCAGATGTAGCGTCCTACGGAAGCCCAAGGACAGCTTCCCGGGTCTGGAGAATTTGCCTCTTGAGTAGGATGTTTGCTTCTAGAACTTGTAAATTAAAAATAAAATCTTAAGCCCCCAACTGACTGAACGGACCATCTCTTGGCCAAGGGGTCCCCACAGTAAACTTGAAAACTGAGTTCTTGGCCACGATGGGATGGGGGGGTCAGTCACACTCCTTCTACCCTTCCCTCACTAACCATGATTACGCTTTCTCCCCTAAGGGCTAAACAGAAAGCGGCCTTTTCAAAGCCTCCATTGGTGTTGATGCCATACCGCCCTGAATGCGTCTGATCTCAAAAGCCTCCGCCGCTGACATCAACCTGCCGCCTGATGCTGCCCCTTTATTTTGCCTGGTAAGAGACCACCAATCATGGAGTGATTCTGGCCATTGTATGGAGGATGCTCAGTGCTCCTGTCCTCTGCTTCACCTTTTGAAGTCAGAGGCTCGAAAACTCCACCCTCAGATGATGCTAAGGCCGCCATTTTTTCTACATGGGACCCATGAAGGCGCATGACGTTCAATTGCGCATGCACATGTTTCTCCTTTCATGAATATTCATGACTCCGCCTATAGCTTATTGAATATGTATATTTGGCCTCCCTGCTCTGCATAAATTCCCATTCCCTTTTCCCCTCCATCAAAGTATCTTCCTAGCCTGTCAGAATGGCCACCCTAAAGGCTGCAACCCTTTATGAGAAATAAAGCTCTCCTTTCCAATTTTATGAACCTCATCCCTCTTCCACTGACAGACTCATCCCCTAGTTCTGAGTTCTGTGTCCTGGCCCATGAGAACGCCAAGTCAGTGGAATCACAGGCAGGTTCTTGGTTCTAGAGACACAGGTCACCCAGGCTGCATTTTGCCTGGTGGAAAAATAACTCGATCACCCCAGATCAGCAGGAGCATTGCCACAAAACATTTTAAAGGACTCTCGCTCCTCCTAAAACAAGTAAGGGTTGAAGCCAAAACCGTGTAGTCCATTTCTGTCTCTTTGTCTGCCAATTAGTAGACTGGGCCTCCCCGATAATTGTGACCTCAAGGTAATGGCTTGTTTAAGTAATTGATGATGTTGTCCTCATTGGGGGATCTTAGCACATCAAAAGATGTTGAGAAAGCCAAAATTCACCTAGAGTCTGAATAATCACTTTGTCAAGCACAACAAAGGCTCTCTGCTTCGCTAATAATCCCAGATGAGGTAGCAACCCTTAGTTAAATAAGGAACCTGTGGTGCCTTTAATTAATGTTTCAAAGCGCTCAGACTTGCTTTTTTTACTCGCTTTATTTTTATGAAAATGGAGGGTAGTGAAGGCAGAGCAGATATTTTCTAAACTTCTCAAGTTCAGGAAGAATGAGACCTGGCTTCATTGGAGTTCACAGAAAAGGATCTGGGGGCTCTGGTTGACCACAAGGGCAGTGTGTCGTTGCCTGGGTCAGAAGAAGATAGTCCCAGTGTATGGCTCTAAATGCTACCCTGTGGTCTTAGAACTTCCCCTTGCTCCAGATATGGCTTCTGGGACGGCAAAACCTCCCACTTCCTCCTAGCACTGCTGAATCAGCCTTTCTAGACTGCAGCTCAGAAGCCAGCTGCCTTCTAGCCTGCTCTCTGGCTGACATTCTGATCCCAAATTGTCTTTCATGAGGTCCACTTCACCTGGCAGCTCAAGACTCCCCAGCCTCCTGACATCCCCCACTCTGCTTGACCTTCACCTCATCCCTCTCGCTACTTCCCAAAGCCCCAGGGCAGCCCACACTTGACATCGAGTCACACTTCAGGCTTCAACTCAAGACCATCTGGCCAAGTCAGAGCCCCAGGTCCTGTGTGTTTAGAATGGGAGTTTGAACGCACTGCTGTGTTGGTCTGATCCCAGCTACACAGCCATCTTTAAAAGGACTTTGATAACTGTCTTAGTTTGTTTTCTGTTGCTTATAACACAATACGTGAACCTAGATAATTTATAAAGAAAAAGAATTTATTTCTTACAGTTATGGAAGCTGAAAAGTCCAAGGTTGAGGAGTTGCATCTGGTGAGGGCCTTCTTGCTGGCGGGGACTCTGCACAGAGTCCATTTATGATAGCTTTGCCCTCATGACCCAGTCACCTCTTACAGGCCTCACCTCTCAACACTGCCACATCGGGGATTAAATTTCAACATGATTTTTGGAGGAGACAAACATTCAAACAATAGTAACACCGCTAAGGCCATTTGAAAGCCAATGAGCAGGATGGGGAGGTGTGAAAGTCACTTAATCCAGTTCAAAGATACTTACAGAGTAGATATCATACAAAAATGAATAAGATACATCCTGGCCTCCAGAGAGCTTATCCTACAGAAAACAGGAGAACTAAGGGTTTACCTTGGACTTGGGGAAGCTGAAATCACTGCCTTCGCATGCTTGTTGTCTTGTCTAATAAACCACCTTGGCTTCTAAATTGATCACCATCTTTGAAACTTCATGCTATCTTTGACTCTTTCCTTTGATCCTCATCTGCAATCAATCACCAAGTCCTGTCAATTCTGCCTTCAAAACATGTCTTGAGTGAGTTCTTCATTCTTACTCCTAGTTGGCACTGTCCTATATCAGGTCGTCATCTCTCCCTTGGGCATAGAGTTTTCAGTAGGGTCCTGAACTGGCCTCCCAGCCTCTAGTTTCTCCTATCATCCTCCAATCAGTGCTCCACACCAATGCCAGAAGAATCTTGCTCATATGCAAATCTCATCATGTTGCAGCCCTGCTCAGAATTCATCCTTGGCTCCCTGTCACTTTCAGTTCAAGCACTAACCTCCTTTATTTGGCACCTGGGGTCTTTGGTGATCTGGCCGCAGCCTGACTGCTAGCTTCACTGTAAGTCATCTCTGTCCCTAAATTAGGCTTGGGCAATCTTGCATGACTCACACATTCCTAGTTACGCCATGTCGTTTCACTGTTCTGGGCTTTTTCCCAGGCTTTTCTCTAGGGCCAAGACAAAGGAGAGGCAAGAACAAACCTAGGGTACAAAATTTAAGGAGGCCCTCACTCTCAGGGCTGTACAAGTTCCACCCCTGCTCTTGTACAATCCTGAGACTGAGGGCCTTCTTAAATTTTGTGCCTGGGTGCTTGCTTCCTTCTCTCACCCTTGTCCCAGCCCACTCTCCTCTCTGCTGACACATCCACTCTTTCTCCATTTGCAAAGGCCAGATTTCTCTTCAGCTTTCTGCTCGAGGGCTGCCTCCTCCAGGAGCCCACCCAGGCTATCCTGGGCACATGGAGTTGTTTTCCTTGGCCACTCAAAGAGTTCCACTGATTCCCTACTGGGGATGATTGCCAATGAAGAGCAGGAGAACACAGTGTATTGTTTGTAGGAATCTAATCCTGTCTACGTTCATTATTTACTGTACCTGATTCTGTTTCCATCATGTGGGCTTAGTCATCTGCAGTTAATCCTTTGTTTTTATGAAGTCCTTAAAGAACCCTTGAGACTTGTGGTGAAAGAGGGACATCTTCCTTGGGTGAACCCCAACAGATAGTTAAATTAGAGCCCAGAGGAGTCAGCTGGGGCTGCCCCTGCCTCTGGATCCTGCGTAATAGAAGGAAACAGTTACAGGATGCTTCCTGTGAGCCAGGAGCCCAGGTAAGTGCTTCCCACACATGAGCTCATTTACTCCTCCCCACATTCTGTGTGGAACATGCTGTTATTATCATCTCCGTTTTGCAGATGGGAACGCTGAGGCTCAGAGAGATTAAGTAACTGGCCCAAGGTCACACTGCTAGTGAGTAGCACAGCTGAGATTCGAACCCAGACTGTCTGGCTCTGAAGTCTGTGCTCTCCATTACCAGGCCCTACTGTCTCTCACTTTGTATTTGCAGAGCAGCCAGTTGCCCAGGATCCAACCTATCTGTAAGACGGGGGATGCGAAAAGCCCCTCTTTGTTCGAGTCTGTGGGTTAAGGGCTCTGAGTCCCCTGTGAAAAGGCAGGTGCCATTTTACAGGACTCTATCCCCAGGGTTCAAATCAGTTGATCAGATTAGCCACTAAGTCAACAGGGCTTCAAGACTTGAAATAAGGACAGATAAATCTGTCCTTATCTCCTCTGCACAGGCCAGGTCTTCACTTCAGTAAAGTTTGAGCCCAGAGGGGTCAGCTGGGGCTTCAGTAAAGTGAAGACCTGGCTTGTGCGGAGCAGATAGGTTGCTTCTTTGGCCAACTGTGTGTGTGTGTGTGTGTGTGTGTGTGTGTGTATTGGAGTAGCCAAGGTTGGTACACAGGGGGCATTGAGCACTGGTAGTGGGTGCTCAGAATAATTCTAGGTTCTTTTGTACCCAGCTGAGTAGGCATTTAAAAAATGTTTGCCAATTGGATAAGAAGTTATGTCTTCATAAACCCAGCCAATATTTCCACCTTTCTATTGCACTATGACCCGTCCAAAAGGCCTGGGAAATACCAATTTTGCCTTTGAGCTTGGCAGACAGTTTAAAGAGCTTAGGCAACTCAGAGTAACAAAAGAATATTGTAAGTGTTTCAAAAAATATTTATAATCCCCTTGCATCATGTTTGTTCCTGTAATCCCCCAGATCTTTGTCTTGACCTAATTCTTAGCAACTTTAGCCACTGACCTTTGATCATCTCTTAGCTACAATGATCAATTGTGGATCTAGCTGGAAACTGTACAGAACAAAGTCAAAAGGCAAGAGCTCCAGTCCAAGAGCCCTGAGTCTCAGTGCCTGTTGTTCATCAGTGTGTTTGGTTCTGGCTCTCACTTCTGTGGGTTCTGGACCAGAGCCACAGGTGGAGACCCACAGAACCTGCCTGACCTTCCAAACGGCCCACTTTTCTGGGTTTGGCCTCTTGCCTGCTCCCTGCAGCTTATAATCCCTTCCATTATTACAGTCCTCAGTCCTGGCCCTGGCTGGTCCCAGCCATTCCTATCTCAGCACCTATATTAGTTATCTACTGCTGTGTCGCAAATTGCCCCCAGACTTAAGTGACTGAAGACAGCAAACGTTCGTTATCTCACAGATTCTGAGGGTCAGGAGTCTGCGAGCAGATCAGCTGGGTGCTTTGGGCTCAGGGTCCAGCTGGAGAATGGCATCCGTGCTCACTTATGGAGCTGTAGCTGGCTTTGCCATATGAGCCTCTCCCTATAGGGCTGCTCAACGTGGCTGCTGACTTCCCCAAAGTAAGCAATCCAAAGGAGAGAGCGAGCCCAAGATGGAAACCCCAGTCTCCAACAATCTAATCTTGGAAGTGATAACACCATCACCTGTGCTGTATTCCACTGGTCATGCTAACTGACCCTGGTACAATTCGGGAGGAAGCTATGCAAGGGTGTGAATTCCAGGGCAGGGATCTGGAGGGTGCTCTTGGAGGCTGTCTACCATATCACCTGTGCCCTATTGTGAACAAATGTGGTGAAATTACATCCTTTTCCAAAGTTTCACCTTGGGCGTATCAAGCTGGTTACTAAGCCTCATAAAATCTGTAAGCTATTTCCTCCTTTGATTAGATATTGAAACAATGTAGTTGTTCCATTCTTTATTCCATAAAAATATATTTAGTGCCTACTCTGTGTCAGGCACTAGCCCAGATGTCATTGTACAACACTGAGAGAGTAGATAGGATCTGCTATGCTTTTACTGGAAAAGAAAAATCAGAGAAACTTCACCCTGGGGTGGATAAAAGTGGATTTAAAGATTTCAGAAAACTGTATGTTTAATAATAGCTAACATTTATTATTAAGTACTTCCTATGGGTCAGGCATTGTACTGACCCACAAAATAAAATTATAAACACACTTTATAAACATCATGTCCTGTAATCTCTACCAACATCCTTGTTGTGTGCATTATACAGATGGGGAAACAGAGACTTAGAGCCCGGCCACAGGAACTGGCCCAGCCACAGTCCAGGCCTCCTGAACTGTATGAATGAAGGGCCTGAGCCTCCAGCCAGGCCTCTGGCTTGTCTGTCAAGTGAAGATTATTGCAGCTAAGAGATGATCAAAGGCCGGTGGCTAAACTCGCTGAGAGTTAGGTCAAGAAAAAGATTTGGGGGTTACAGTAACAAACATGATGCAATGGGATGCTTTGGCTCAGTAAGGCCAATGGGGGCAAGGAGACCAGACTAGCTTCCCAGGGCTTCTCTAACAAATTGCCACAAACCGGGTGGCTTAAAACAACAGAAATTATCCTCTCATCGTTCTGGAGTTCAGAATTCTGAGATCAAGGCATCAGCAGGGCCATGCTCCCTCTGAAGACACGAAGGGAGCTCCTTCCTTGCCTCTGTCCAGCTCCTGGTAGTTGCTGGCAATCCATGGTCTTTGGCTTGTAGATGCATCCTCTAATCTCCACCTTGGTCATCACACAGTGTTCTCGCCTGTGTGACTATATCTACATATCGTCCTCCCTCTGTCCATCTCAGCATCCAAATTTCACTCTTCTTATAAGGACGCCAGTCACTGGATTAGGGACCACCCTCATCCAGTAGGACCTCATCTTAACTTGATTACCTCTGCAAAGACCCTATTTCCAAATCAGGTCACATTCAGACGTTCTAATGGACACGAATTTGGGGGTGGGGGGACACTACTCAGCCCAGTGCAAAGACCATCAGAACTGGCAGAAGTCCTGGAAAAGGTCCAAATAATACCCCACTTGTGAGTGTGGGTGGGGAAGGGTCTTCCACACCACCCTAGGGTCACAGAGGATGTGAGATGGAGAGAAACTGACCTTGATGAAAGAAGACACTAATTCAAAAACTTCTTTTTTCATGTTGTGCTTTGTTTTTCTATTTTGTTTTTGCTACTTATTATTATTACACTAACTAGTCTATATTTTAGTTGTTTCAGTCAGCACATCTTTTTTATAGGAAAAAAGGAAATGGCAATTTTGGCTGATTCTGGATTGCAAGAGACCTCCCTGTTCAGATTCCAGAGCAACTTACTGGAGGTGAGTGGACAAATGTGCGGGACGAGAAGGAGCATGGAGGCAGACAAGTGTCTCTTTTTATCTTTGAGAATTCAAGTTAAATTTACCATGTATAATAGCCATTGTGATACAGGGATACACCCTTTCTTCTGACAGCCACTAGCCAGCACCAAAGGGTGGTTTCCGGAAGGGCAAGAGATAAACATATTTTTTCCTTAATAACCCAGAGGACCTCCAGCACCCATGAGAATATTTAAAACAATTCTGGAGCGATTTATGTTTTCAGCCATATTCCTTTCTTGGCATAACAACATCCATAAATCTACTGCCCAGTATAGAACAATGAATTTGTCCTAAGCAATACAGCTCACAATCTACAAGAGGGTCCCCTGGTTGCTGTATTTCAGGACATGGTGAACAAGCTGTGCTTTCTGCATTCAGGTTTCCCCTGGTCTTCTGGACTTCAGACATGCCTTCCCCAAGTTCCGCTTTTTCAGGCTGGAGTTGAAGTCTTAGGGCCCCGCCCCATCCCATCCCCCAGATCAATTCTTTGCCCTTCCTAGAGTGTGCTCATGCTCTGTCATCAGTCAGACCCTTCCCTCTGTTGCTTATTTGGCTAGAAATTCCTAGGTACATCCCCACGTTCAGCCCAGGACCAACCTGGCCCCTACACTGAGCTCTGGACCCTGCTTCAACATTCTTGGAGCTAGGTTATCACTTCATAAGCAAGATCACCATGACCCACCATGTCAGTGTCTCAGTGGGCAAATTCTACATCACTATCTGTTGTTTCTGTTTTTTGGTGTTTTTTTTTTTTTTTTTGGAACAGGGTCTTTGCTGTTGGAAGTGCAGTGGTGTGATCTTGGCTCACTACAACGTCCACATCCTGGGCTCAATTGATCCTCTCACCCCAGCCTCTTGAGTAGCTGGGACCACAGACGCATGTCACCACACCCGGCTAATTGTTGTATTTTCCGTAGAGACGGAGACTTCCTATGTTGCCCAGGCTGGTCTCAAGAATTCCTGCACTCAAGTGATCCTCCTACCTCAGCCTCCCAAAGTGAGCCTCCCAAAAGAATTATAGGTGTGAGCCATCATGCCTGGCCTGTTGTTTTTTTCCCCAGAGAGTCACTGTTTTCACTTACAATAAAAGTTAATATGTCCATTCACTTTGAGTTTTTGTTCATTTATTTATTTTTTGTTATGGTTTTATTTTGTCTTGTCACTTGTGGCCCCTAGATTCTGCTTTGCCAAAGATCAGAATCCAGCTGTGTAATCTTGGAGCATGGGGTAGAGTGAATCACTGCTCCTGTTGCTTCATGCCCCATCTGTATCAAAATTCTACATCAATGCCCCTTGCTCCATGACTGTGCAGTGCCTCCCACTACAGTGGACAGTCTTCTTCCCCAACCCATTAATGTTAAACTTGGGCATGTGGATTGCTTAGCCAGTAGAATGTGGGCAGAAATTATCTTAGCAGTTTCCAGGCTGAGGCCTCAAGAGATATTACTGTTTCATTTTACATTTCTTGCATCCCTGTGACCTGTCAGGAGTAGCACTTCCCTAATACTCTCTTCAGCCTGGGTTCCATTACAAACATGTGGAGCAGATCTAAACCCCACTGTCAGACTGGAACAGAGCTACCCCAGCGAACATACAGACCGTGAGAAAAATAAATATTGTCATTTGCCAATGAGCTTGGGGTGGTTTGTTACACAGCATTATTGCAACAATAGCTGACGAATACACATCAAATCACGTAACTTCTCTGGACCTCCATATTCACATCTGTAAAATGGGGCCATTGCATTATAATCAATGATGCACAACTTTTTTTCTACCCCTACATAACTGACAGCTTTGACATATACCCAAAATTAACAGAATCAAATGTTGCAAAGCGGCCAGGCATGGTGGCTAATGCCTGTAATCCCAGTGCTTTGGGAGGCCGAGGTGGGAGGATCATTTGAGCTCAGGAGTTTAAGACCAGCCTGGGTGACATAGCAAAATCCTGTCTTTACAAAAAAAAAAAAAAGTAAGTAAAACATAAAACTAGCCAGGGATGGTTGCATGCACCTGTAGTCCCAGCTACTTGGGAGGCTGAGGTAGGAGGGTCACTTGAGGCCAAGAGCTTGAGACCAGCCTGGGAAATATAGTAAGACCTCACTCTACAAAAAATGTAAAAATTAACTGGGCATGGTGGCACATGTCTGTAGTTCTAGCTACTTGAGAGACTGAGGTGAAAGGATCACTTGAGATCAGAAATTTGAGGCTGCAGTGAGCTATGACTGCACCACTGCACTTCAGCATGGGTGACAGAGGAAGATCCTATTTCAAAACAAACAAACAACAAATATTGCAAAATGCCAAAGAAAGAGAAGGATTAGAAACTGTTAATTCACTTTAGGTACTAGAGACTTACTGGTGGCCTTGAAGAAAGCCGTTTCAGTGGAGAATGGAACAGAGACCTTACTGCAGGGGTCGGGGGTAAATAGGAGGAGAGAAAGTGAGCAAATACAAAGTCCTCTTTCAAGCCACTAGGCTGAGAAGAGAAAGATAAGTGGAGTGGTGCCTGGGGTGGAGTCAAAGAAGAAGCGGTTAGTGAGTTGGTTGGTTGGTTGGTTGGTTGGTTAGTTGGCTGGCTCAGTTGTTTGTTTTATGATAGGAGAGAATTGAACCTGCAAAGAAACATTTGCAGTGACACCCTCATTGAAAATGATGTGGGTAAGGGCTTGGATGAGAGTGAGCAGGAAACAAAAGATCTGATCAAAGGGAGAGAGTAGAGTATGGCTTAGCGGGGCTTATTTACTGATATGCTATGCCTCACTGATACTTCAAGTTCTCAAGTCCAAGAGCAAGGCAAATGTCAACCAATGAAGCAAAGACCAAATGAAAATTAGAATGGTACTCTTATTGTTAAAATCAGAAAATAAATGTAAATTTTGTCATGGAAAAATTTGAAAAATTTCTGGAAAGCAAATTGAGTTTAAAGTTTGATTTATCGTGCACTTTTCAAGAAATAGATTTTCTTTAATTTTTAAGCACCTACAACTGAGAGGTAGACAGATGCCCTCAATAGACTAATAGCAATATATGTTGGTGTAAGGTTTATTGCTCACAAGCACTCATACTCCCTTTCAAGGAGACAGGGAGAGAATGACTATCTCCACTTGACCGTATGGAAAAGTGATCAAGCTCAGAGAGGTGGCTGACATCTCTGACCTTCTTCAGAGAAAAGCCCACAGTCGTCTTTTCATCTGCCCTCCTTCCCCATCATTTCTAAACCTGCCGCACTGTGGCTCTGTCCCCACCACACCATCGGTGACCATCCCCAACACCCCCAAAGACACCTCAGCTACTAAGCCTAATACGCATTTTTAAAACCTCATTTTACTTGTTCAAGGTCAAAAGCTACCTAGTGGTATAAGTCCAGGATTATTCAAAATGAGGCCACTTGTTTGAAGTACACCTCTCCTCACTTTTCACTGCAATGCATTCCTGGGGATCAGGTGAGAATTCAGAATGATGTTTACAAAATAACTAGATAAACAACATAAAAACCAAGATCTAGCTGCCCAGCGTCTATGCAGTTTTTGTTGAATATAAGCGTGCAGTTATCAGATAACACTAAGAGCTAATGTTTACTGACCCTGAGCTGTGCCATGCACTGCTCTAAGTCCACCTTATGTTCTTACTCATGTAATCCTCCCAACATGCTAACAGGTAGGTACTATTAGTATCCCTATTTTACACATGGGGAAACTGAGACACGGAGACCTGACATCTATTGCTTAAGGTCACAAGGCTAGCCAGAGTTTGAATCCAGCAGATCTGATTCCAAAGCCTAAGCCCTGGGCCATTATAGAAAGTGTGGAAAGGCAGAAAGAGTGAAGTGTTTTTAGTGTGTTTTCAAGGGATCGTTGATAAACTAGCAAGCTGCTGAAGTGCTCGGGAGTAGTTTATTTTCCCAAATAGGTTGAGCTGTCACCTTTGCACAATGATTTTGGTTAGCAATCCCTTCCTTCACAAATAGCACAGAGATGAACTTCAACCCACAGTCCAGCCTAGCCTGACTTCTAAAGAAAAAAATATTTTCTTAAGATCCAGAGTTCCCAGCCTGGCCAACAAGGCGAAACCCCGTCTCTACAAAAAAAAATACAAAAAATAGCCTGGTGTGATGGTGCTCGCTTGTAGTCCCAGCTACTCATGGGGCTGGGGTGGGAGAATCTGCCAAGCCTGGGGAGATTAAGGCTGCAGGGAGCTGTGACTGTGCCACTGCACTCCAGCCTGGACAACAGAGTAAAACCTTGTCTAAAAAAAAAAAAAAAACTAGAGTTCAATTCAATGATATTTTGTTATATGACAAGTCAGGGTGAAAGCTGGTTGCAGTGGCACACAGCTAGAAATCAATGGAAATTCTCTATGATGATACCCATAGCGGCAAAGAATAATGCATATGCCACACAAAGTCCTATAGACCGTCTCTTCTAACGCAGTTTGGTTCAACAAGTAACTGCATGCCTATTACTCAACAGAAATGTGTTGAGTGCCCCTGCCACAATGCTGGGTGCTCAGCTAAAGCTGAGGAAGGACCAATCCTGCCCTTGGGGAACAAGGTAAGTGACGAGAGACAGGGAAGGTACCAGGTATATTGGGGCAAGAACCCAGGGATGCAGAAGAGGCTCCTGGAGAAGTTCTCACCCAAATGAAAGGGGAAGGACATGCAGGTAGAAGGAAAGAAATTGGCACTGAACTGCATGGTGTGTGGGAGGAGCTGTGAGCACCTGGGAGCCAGGCACCAGGTGAGAAGCAAGGGGAGTAGAACCTGCAGAGGGGCAGGGGACCAGGTCAGAGGGGGCTTCAGCAGCCAGGCCAGGAACACTCACTTCCTTAGACAGGAGGACCAGGGAAAGGTTTTATGCAGAGGAGCAGTGAGCTGGTGGCTACAGTTGCAGGACAAATTAGGGGAGCACAAGACAGAAGGCAGGGAGACCCATGGGAAGGCTATTTCCAGCCAAGGAGTGATTTTGAAGTCCTCAACTGCAGCAGAAGCAAAGCAGATAGAGAGAGGAACACTTAGGAGTCAAGACTGGCCAGACTGTGGAGGGTTAACACTAGGGTGAGAGCCAGGAAAGATGTGAGGCTGATTCCCAGCATAGCTTGGGGGCCGGGGGGGAAAATGTGCCAATGCCGAGAGGCAGGTGTCCCAGCCCTCTCTCACCAATGAGGAAATGAGCAAGGAGGGAGTGGCTGGCCCAAGGTCACCCAGTGGAAAATGTGTGTCTGTCCCCATGCTGTAAAGGCCTGGCTGATTTCCACAATGCCACACTTCTCCTGAGAACCTCCCAATTATCTCCTTGGATACGCTCTTAGATCATGAGATGATTCTACCAATTTTGGTCACTCTCTGTGTACAGATGGAGTTAAAATCCTTAAATGTACAACTGACTACACTCCCTCCTCACTGCTTTACAGCCTGGGGTTCCCAGGTGCCTACTGATTTGTGAAGGTAGGAAGAGGGTACATGAGATATTTTCAATATTTCAAAGAGCCTAATGTAAATCATGCATTTATTGACAATGCGATGGTGGTGCAGGTTAACGAAAATGTCGAGTTTCTTTGCTTTGGAGTGGAATTATAATTTGGAACACTAATGCTGGTTATCTCATTGATCAGCTATTCTCAACTGGCAGAGTTTTCCAATTAGCTTGCCTTTGAATAATTAAAATGGGAAAATTAATCAATCATTACTTAAATATACATTGTTGCTGGGACAACAGAACATAGGATCTATGGGGAAAATCATATCAACAGTGGATGGTGGGAAGAGTCGAGATACCATTGCTTCAAACTGTGGGATTTGTGCTCAATAGAACAGTGAAGGAGAAACTGTCTGTTCTTTGATGCCTCTCTGCTGGGGGTCGGATGCCTCCTGTCCCCTAGTCTGGTGTCAGGATACCCCACTCAGACTTTGAGTGCTCTGTATACCCCCATGTACCGCATATTCTAAGTGGCTGGGTCCTGCATTCCATCATCCCCTCGTTTTGCAGTCTTGCTCTTCAATTTCAAATGGGGCAATTCCTCTATCTATCTGAATTCATGGGAATGTTATCCATAGCACACCAACGAGGTAGAACCAGCTCACAGCCTAGAAAACCTTCAGCATTCGATGATTGCATGAATCCAGATTTATTTACCTTTTCAATAAGCCTTGTGCAAGGCATTCTGCCAGGTGCTAAGAACACAGTACCACTAGTGTGCAATTAGGGGGAGACTGATTCTACCCTCTTCCATACACAGGCGTGCACACACACACACACATTGTCACAGTAATCATTTGGAAACAGTGCTGCTATCTTGGTTACCAGAGGCATAATCATGTCATTAGCATTTACTGAGCAGCTACTATGTAGAGGGCACTCACTGGCTTAAGATGTGGGCCCTGCCCTTAGGGACTTACAGTCAAGCCAAGAAGATAGGCCACATACATAAGCTATAAAATAAAGTGGGCCGGGCGCCGTGGCTCATGCCTGTAATCCCAGCACTTTGTGAGGCCGAGCTGAGCGGATCGCCTGAGGTCAGGAGTTCGAGACCAGACATGGTCAGGAGTTCGAGAGCCAGCATGATGAAACCCTGTCTCTACTAAAGATACAAAAATTAGCTAGGTGTGGTGGCACGCACCTGTAGCCTCAGCTACAGGAGGCTGAGGCAGGAGAATCACTTGAACCTGGGAGGTGGAGTTTGCAGTGAGCTGAGACTATGCCACTGCACTCCAGCCTGAGTGACAGAGTGAGACTCCATCTCTAAATAAATAAATAAATAAAATAAAATAAAGTAAAGTAGTAAGTGCCGAGATAGCCAGAGAGATAGAAAGCGAGTCCACAGGAGGCAGGGCTGGTTGAGGGCTGGCCTGGTGGAGGAGACCTTTATGGAAGAGTGACATTTAGACAAGATTTTGAAGGTTAGGCAGGAGTTCAGTTAAACCAAGAGGGGAGAGCATTCAGGCAACAGGGACTGCGCTGTGCAGCTTGGAGGGAGCAGGCATGTCCGTGCAGGAAGGAGGGAAGCACATGCGAGGACTTTAGGGCACCTTTCAGATGAGAATGTGGAGGCAGCTGCTGGTCTGGGGGTATGGCGCTGGCTCTCCCAGGGGGTCTGTGTGCAGTGCTCAGGGAAACAAGGCATTGGTGGAAGCCACTATTGGTAGAGCTTGGCTTTGCGTTCAGATCATCTCTGACACAGTTTTTTCTAGATACCTTCGAGGGGAAAAAAGGGGCCGGCCTCTTTCTGAGATTGTGTTGAGGAACTGGCTGACTGCTCAAGCGAAACCTAAGAAGCACACCTTTGCAAGGACATAGGGGAGGTTTAGGAGGGCCCCACAGCACGGGCCAGGGCCAAACTCTGCACTGAGGGCTGAGGCTGAAGGCAACAGAGAGAGCCGAGGGCTCCAGGGAACTCCCCTATCAGCCGACACCCCCGACCCTATCCACCAGGAAGTTGTGCAACAGCACCTATTTCTGGTAAACCAGGAAAGATGTGGCTCTTAGTAATTGAAGCACCAATGAATACCAGTGTGAGCATCTGCCCCCTCCCTTTCTCCCCAGTCTCATTCCCATGTCCAGATGCATGTTATTCCTGCAAGCAAAAAACAAGTCCGTATAAGGCTACCAGGGTTCCCACAGACAGCGTACTTCCCTTCAGTGGCAAGCGATAGTTGTTAGGTTTGTTGTTATTATGGCACTAGGGGTAGGGGAAGAGTTCATTCAATCATTTTATTTCTGGGAGAGTCACTTCCTCCCCGGAAGGCAGCGCTGAGCACCCAGTCACGCAGCTCAGTAATGGACACACATCAATCTGATGTTTTGCTTTGTTTATACAACAAATAAGATTCTTCTTTCATCTCTGCCCCCAAAACAGATGTTACCAGAAGCCTGAATTCCTTACTAGATGAGAGAAGGTATGACCATAAATATTAAGACTGTTGCTATTGTTTTCTTTAAAAAACAAAACCAAAACCAAAAACCAACTCCTATGCCAATAAGCGTGGCCCCTCAGCAAAATTCCCAAGCTTCCAGAACTGGTTCATACACCTCTTCTGCAAGCTCTGTATTGTTTTATAATCACATTTTTAAAAAAAATTGCAAATAATATTACTCTGTTTAATCATCTATTTGCCAAAATATGGACTGTTTTAAAAAAAATCAGTCTGTTCTCCACAAAGATGTGTTGCCTTGAGGGCTTTCAAAGGACCGCATCTAGGCACCAAGCGCCATTCCCACAAAAAGTGCTAAGAATGTGTTTTTTGATAGTGGCATATCTGCAGTAAGGGTTCAGCCTATCAGGAAAATGCCTTTGAAGGTCATAAAATTCATTTGGCTGTATAAGTACTGGAGTGTATGCTAAAATAATCAGTCACGTTACTTTATAGTCATACCTCGTACTCTCATTCTGGAAAATCAATAAAGTGAGGAGAAGGACAGGGATATTGTGTATAACCATTTAAGAGACAGAAAACAAAAAAATAATATTCTGTAGAAATGGTCCTCAAGGAAGCCACAGACCTCGTTTTCACAGCAGGCTCAATTTTATCTCCAAGCTCATCACTGAGTTATTAAACCGAAGTACCCATCATATCCTAGACAAAAATACAAAAAGATAAAAAAAAAGGGAAATAGCATCTATCCCTCTCTAGATGCTTGGAGGCACTGAAAATTATCCATGGCCTTTAAAATGTATTTCTAAACTGTGTCCATTATTCACACTCCTAATGTTTTGTTCCAGCAAATGTTACAAACTCTAATGTTGCCTTTGCCTGGGATACTTCCCCACCTGAAATTTTCCCTTTCTTCTCCTCTGGCAAGTCAATTCTTCCCTGCATTTCAAGACCCAGCCCAAGACCTTCTGCTTCTCAAAGTAGAGTCTGACTGGCTGGCGATCCAGAAAGGCCTAGAGGCCAGGCCGGAAAAGGAGACAAAAGAGTCAGGCATGAAGCTACCATGAGGCCCCTAAATGCTGCTTCTGTATTTCTGGGCTCCTCGCCACTCTCACACCTAGGAACTACTCCTGGGGATGATGAGGTGCCCAGGCAGAAGAAGTAGCAGCCGCCATTGGGTCGCTGGTATGGCACCTGACTTGCTTTTCCTGAGCGGCAGCACAGACTCACCCATGCAAGAGCGCCAGTAGGCATAGAAGTCATGGAGTCCAGATCGGGAAGGCACTCGGTGGCCTTCTGTACCAGCTGCTCATGCCTGGCAGCAAGGGCTTTTGTGGCATTCCTACGGATGGTGAGGGACACTCGTGACCTCCGAGGTGCTCTCTTGCCACCTTGCCAGACAGCTGTGGGTAGTATTCATTTTCTTTGGTGTAAACCTGGACCACCCCTACTCATGGGCCCTGCTTCTGTTCGCTAGACTCCATATTTTCTGTGCCCTGAAGGAAACAAGACATCAACCCTGGAACCTCAGAGCTTGCAAAGGGGCAATTTGAATGTTTTATTCCTCCGTTTTGTGGCCCCTCCATTTCCACTGGTTGTGCAGCTACCAATGCATCCGACCGCCCTTTTCAAGGGACCATCTCAGTGGGTCTGGATTGCCCATCCCACCACGGCCATATGCAGCAGTACTTTAGCAAAGACGCTGGGAAAACACTGGGTTAAATAAAGCTGAACAGGTCTCTTTATTAAAGAACCTTTCAGGGCCTTTGATATGCTATGAATCTCCAAGAAGGGCTTGATTTAGACTTAATTTCCCAAACACTTTTAGGAACCGAAGTTGGGAAATGGTGGGCAAATTGATCTTCAGTCCCCACATGCTGGAGGCGGGATGCCTTTTCCAGAGCTCACCTCTCATTTTGCCAGGGAATACCTACATGGCTTCTTCCTCTTCATATTTCTCATCTTGGCTCCCATATTCTATCCCAGTGGTGCCTTTTAAATATAGTCTGGAGTAGATGTGGGTCTAGAAATAGAGTCCAGTTCTCGCATGTAGAACAAACTCTCTGGGAAAGGAACTTCCAGGCAGAGTGGTAAACTTAAGTCTTAATAATCTGTGATAGTCTTAAATCTTAATAATCACCAATCACATTTCAATTTAAACTTTGAGACTTGATCAGAACACTAACTCACTCTGTATCTGAAATCCCTTTTTTTTTTTTTTTGAGACAGAGTTTCACTCTTGTTGCCCAGGCTGGAGTGCAGTGGTGTGATCTCAGCTCATTGCAACCTCTGCCTCCCAGGTTCAAGTGATTCTCCTGCCTCAGCCTCCCAAGTAGCTGGGACTACAGACAGGATCTTGCCCTGTCACCCAGGCTGGAGTGCGAGTGTAGTGGTGCAATCACAGCTCATTGTATCCTCAACCTCCTGGGCTCAAGAGATCCTCCGACCTCAGCCTCCCAAGTAGCTGAGATTACAGACTTGCACCACCACACCTGGCTAATTTTTAATTCGTTTTTTTGGTAGAAGCAGGGTCTCTCTTTGTTGCCCAGGCTGGTCTCAAACTCCTGGGCTCAAGCGATCCTCCCACTTTGCCCTCCCAAAGCCCTGGGATTACAGGCTTAAGCCACCACACCCAGCCTGAATTCCTATTTTTGATGTCGAATTGATTGTGTACCTCTCGGTCTTGGTACCTGAGCTTTAAGTGCAGCTTGGTACTACAAGCCCTTCCAGCTATGTTCACATACTTGCTTAGATAGCTATCCACCTTCCTTGCCGCTTCATCAGCCCTGTTACTCCAAATCCTTTCAGACATTCTACTCCACTGGAAGAAATAGTTAGACTACAGTCCTGAAACCTCATGCCTAAAGCATGAAACTGCTTTCCCCTTCGCCACTAGAAAGGAGCAGTTTCCCACTCTTTTTAGTAAAATTTCTCTTTTTTGCTAAATATTCACACTCATTAAAGAAATACAAAAGATGCAGAAAGACTAAAAGAAGGGAAAAGAAATTGCCCACAACCCCATCCCAGAAAGAAATCCACTATTGCTATCTGGGCTATTTCTTTACACTGGTTCTTAAAGAATAAAGCAATCTTTATCCTCCCCACAGGAACCCAGCTGCCAGTCCTTAGGTGTTGCTTGAAAGATTAAATACGCTAGGACTTACGGTTGCCTCGAGCAACGTTCAACTCGTACAACTCATTTCTTGTACATCAAATCTCTTCCAGAAGTAAGAATTTTAAAGCATTTTATACGGGAAAAAATTAGTTTTTGAAATGTGTTATCTTGTGTGTTAATCGTCTTAGCATGTGCTCCATGTACTTCCAGCTAATACAGTCTCTATCCCCAGCTCCATCTCCAGCCCTGGTGGTGCAGCCCTGATCCCCCGATGCCCCAGTTCACAGAGCTCAGCCACACACTGGCCCGTTTAAATCAAATGATCATCATGGAAAAATGGTGTCCAATGCGGTTCTGGGAAAACGACCAAAGTGTACTATGCCTAGTTTAAAACAGTGTCTTTTTAAATGAAAGATTTTTTTTTTTTTGGTCTTTTTTCCAAATTCACGCATACACCTAGTAATTAAGAAGTGCGCATTACGTACATGGCATGGTGTCTGCTCTACAGGATAAGAAGGGATACAAAAACAGTCCATCTGCAACAACTGGAACAGTGAATGGCAAATTGACACAAACTGAAAACACAGCAAGCTTTCAGGAAAGGGAGTGGGTCACATGGGCAAGAGAATTTAGATTTGTACAGAACTGTGAAGGCCAAGAGAAGAACCACAGAAAGAAAGCACCAGGCAGAGCTTAGAGGTTGGAATTAGCCTTCAGTCAGCATTTATTAGGCATCAGCTATGTGCCAGGCATCGTGAGGGACAGAGATGGGATAAAAGCAATGCTGAGAGGGGGCTCCTAAGTGCCTTTGGAAACAGAAAACACTTCCCTGAGGAAGCACCCCTGAGCTTGGAGTTGAAGGAAAGAGGAGGCCTCATGCAGCAACAAATGACCATTCACACCACCGCAAACAGCGTCGCTCCGACCCCAGCCCAGGGTGTGGGGGAGAGAGTGACAGGGGGCCTGCTGAAGGAGCAGGAGCCCCACAGTGAGTCCTGGGGCGAGGCTGATGGTTGTGGACTTCTTAACTTTACCACCTTCAACCACATGCTAGCAGAGCATCCCTGCCATTGGCAGAAGATTCCAGAACTGTAACGAGATAGGAGACCTGGCCCTTGCCCTTAGAGAACTCACAGGCTGGTTGAGAGCACAAGAAGCAACCTTGGTGTGCCTTTTGCTTTTTTGGTTTTTTGTTTGTTTGTTTGTTTTTTATTTTTCCGTAAGTTGTTGGGGTACAAGTGGCATTTGGTTATATGAGGAAGTTCTTTAGTGGTGATTTCTGAGATTTTGGTGCACCCATCACCCAAACAGTATACACTGCACCATATTTGTAGTCTTTTATCAGTTGTCTACCTCCCATACTTCCCCTCAAGTCCCCAAAGTCCATTGTATCATTCTTATGCCTTTGCATCCTCATAGCTTAGATCCCACATATCAGTGAGAACATACAGGGTTTGGTTTTCCATTCCTGAGTTATTTCACTTAGAATAATAGTCTCCAATCTCATCCAGGCCACTGCAAATGCTGTTAAGTCATTCCTTTTTATGGCTGCGTAGTATTCCATCATATACATATACCACAGTTTCTTTATCCACTTGTTGATTGATGGGCATTTGGGTTGGTTCCATGATTTTGCAATTGTGGATTGTGCTGCTATGAACATGCATATTCAAGTACCTTTTTCAAATAAAGACTTCTTTTCCTTTGGGTAGGTACCCAGTAGTGGAATTGCTGGATCAAATGGTAGGTAGTTCTACTTTTAGTTCTTTAAGGAATCTCTACAGTGTTTTCCATAGTGGCTGTACTAGTTTACATCCCCACCAGCAGGGTGGAAGTGTTCCCTGATCACCACATCCTCGCCAACATCTACTGTTTTCTTACTTTTTGATTATGGCCATTCTTGCAGAAGTAAGGTGGTATTGCATTGTGGTTTTGATTTGCGTTTCCCTGGTCATTAGTGTTGTTGAGCACTTTCTCATGTTTGTTGGCCATTTATATATCTTCTTTTGAGAATTGTCTATTCATATTCTTAGCCCACTTTTTGATGGGATTGTTTGTTTTTTTCTTACTGATTTGTTTGAGTTCATTGTAGAGTCTGGATGTGAGTCCTTGCTCAGATGTATAGATTGTGAAGATTTCTTCCCACTCTGGGTTGTCTATTTACTCTGCCAACTGTTCCTTTTGCCATGCAGAAGCTCTTTAGTTTAATTAGGTCCCAGCTCTTTATCTTTGTTTTTATTGCATTTGCTTTCATGTTCTTGGTCATGAAATCCTTGCCTAAGCCAATGTCTAGAAGGGTTATTACAATGTTATACCTAGAATTTGTATAGTTTCAGGTCTTAGGTTTAAGTCTTTAACTCATCTTGAGTTGATTTTTGAATAAAGTGAGAGATGAGAATCCAGTTTCATTCTCCTACATGTGGCTAGCCAATTATCCCAGTACCATTTGTTGAAAAGGTGTCCTTTCCTCACTTTATGTTTTTGTTTGCTTTGTTGAAGATCAGTTGACTGTAAGTATTTGGGTTTATTTGTGGGTTCTCTATTTGGTTCCATTGGTCTATGTGCCTATTTGTATACCAGTACCATGCTGTTTGGGTGATGATGGGCTTATAGTATAGTTTGAAATAAGGTAATGTGATGCCTCCAGATTTGTTCTCTTTCTTAGGCTTGCTTTGGCTATGCAGGCTCTTTTTTGGTTCTGTATGAATTTTAGAATTGTTTTTTCTAATTCTGTGAAGAATGATGGTGGTATTTTGATGGGGATTGCATTGAATTTGTAGATTGCTTTTGGCAGTATGATCATTTTCACAATACTGATTCTACTCATCCATGAACATGGAATGTGTTTCCATTCGTTTGTGTCATCTGTGACTTCTTTCAGCAGCATTTTGTAGTTTTCCCTGTAGAGGCTTTTCAACTCTTTGGTTAGGTATGTTCCTAAGTATTTTATTTATTTATTTATTTGTTTGTTTGTTTGTTTATTTGTTTGTTTATTTATTTATTTTTGCAGCTATTATAAAAGGGGTTGAGTTCTTGATTTGATTCTCTGCTTGGTCACTGTTGGTGTATAGGAGAGCTACTGATGTGTGGATGTTAATCTTGCATCTGGAAACTGCTGAATTCTTTTATCAGTTCTAGGAGCTTTCTGGAGGAGGCCTTAGGGTTTTCAAGGTAAACGACTGTATTGTTAGCAAACAGTGACAGTTTGACTTCCTCTTTAGCAATTCAGATGCCCTTTATTTCTTTCTCTTGTCTCATTGCTCTGGCTAGGACTTCCAGTACTATGCTGAAGAGGAGTGGTGAGAGTGGACATCCTTGTCTTGTTCCAATTCTCAGAGGGAATGCTTTCAACTTTTCCCCATTCAGTATTATGTTGGCTGTGGGTTTGTGATAGATGGCTTTTATTACATTAAGGTATGTCCCTTGTATGCTGACTTTGCTGATAATTTTAATCATAAAGGGATGCTGGATTTTGTCAAATGCTTTTTCTGCATCTATTACCACATGATTTTTGTTTTAAATTTTGTTTATGTGGTGTTATCACATTTATTGACTTTTGTATGTTAAACCATCCCTTCATCCCTGTTATGAAACCAACTTGATCATGGAGGATTATCTTTTTGATATGTTGTTGAATTTGGTTAGCTAGTATTCCATTAAGAATTTTAGTATCTGTGTTCATCAAGGATATTGGTCTGTAGTTTTCTTTTTTGTTGTGTCCTTCCCTAGTTTTGGTATTGGGGTGATACTGGCTTCATAGAATGAGTTAGGGAGGGTTCCTTCTTTCTCTATCTTGTGGAATAGTGTCAAAAGTATTGGTACCCATTCTTCTTTGAATGTCTGGTAAAATTCTGCTGTGAATCCTATGGTCCTGGACTTTTTTTTTGTTGGTAATTTTTTAATTACCATTTCAATCTCACTGCTTGTTATTGGTCTGTTCAGGGTATCTAATGCTTCCTGATTTAAGCTATGAGGATTGTATTTTTCCAGGAATGTATCCATCTCAACTAGGTTTTTTAGTTTATGTGCATAAAGGTGTTCATAGTAGCCTTGAATGATCTTTTGTATTTGAGTGGTGTCAGTTGTAATATCTCCTGTTGTGTTTCTCAGTGAAGTTATTTGGGTTTTCTCTCTTCTTTTCTTGGTTAATCTTGCTAATGGTCTATCAATTTTATTTATCTTTTCAAAGAACCAGTTTTTTGTTTCATTTATCTTTTAGTGTGTGTGTGTGTGTGTGTGTGTGTGTGTGTGTGTGTGTTTCAATTTCATTTAGTTCTGCTCTGATCTTGGTTATTTCCTTTCTCTACTGGGTTTGGGTTCAGTTTGTTCCTATTTCTCTAGTTCCTTGAGGTGTGACCTTAGATTGTCCATTTGTGCTCTTTCAGACTTTTTGATGTAGGTGTTCAGGGCCATGAACTTTCCTCTTAGCACTGCCTTAGCTGTATCCCAGAGGTTTTGATAGGTTGTGTCATTATTGTCATTCAGTTAGAATAATTTTTTAATTTCCATCTTGATTTTGTTTTTTACCCAATGCTCATTCAGGAGCAGGTTATTTAACAATTTCCATGTGTTTGCATGGTTTTGAAGGTTCCTTTTGGAGTTGATTTCCAGTTTTATTCTGTTGTGGTCTGAGAGAGTGCTTGATACAATTTCAATTTTCTTAAATTTATTGAGGCTCATTGTATGGCCTCTCATATGGTCGATCTTGGAGAAAGTTGATGTTGAATAGAATGTGTATTCTGTGGTTGTTGGATGAAATGTTCTGTATATATGTTAAGTCCATTTTTTCCAAGGTATAGTTTAAATCCATTGTTTCTTTGCTGACTTTCTGTCTTGCTAACCTGTCTAGTGCTGTTGGTGGAATATTGAAGTCTGCCACTATTGTTGTGTTGCTGTCTACCACATTTCTTAGGCCTACTAGTAATTGTTTTGTAAATTTGGAAGCTCCAGTGTTAGGTGCATATATGTTTAAGATTGTGATATTTTACTGTTGGACAAGGCCTTTTACCATTCTATAATGTCCCTCTTTGTCTCTTTCTTTTTTTTAATTTTTTTTGAGAAACAGTCTTGCTGTGTCACCCAGGCTGGATGCAGTGGTGCAATCTCAGCTCACTGCAACCTCCACTTCCCAGATTCAAGTGATTCTCCAGCCTCAGCCTCCCAAGTAGCTGGGACTACAGGCACCTACCACCATGCCCCACTACCTTTTTTTTTTTTTTTTTTTTTTTTCAGTAGAGACAGGGTTTCACTATTTTGGCCACACTGGTCATGAACTCCTGACCTTATGACCCAAAGTGCTGGGATTACAGGCATGAACCACCACACCTGGCCCCTCTTCATCTCTTTTAACTGCTGTTGCTTTACGGTTTGTTTTGTCTGATATAAGAATAGCTATCATTGTTCTGTTCGCTTTTGGTGTCCATTTGCATGGAATGCCTTTTTCCATGCCTTCAAGTTTATGTGAGTGCTTATGTGTTAGGTGAGTCTCCTGAAGGCAGCAGATGGTTGGTGAGTTCTTATCCATTCTGAAGTTCTGTATCTTTTAAGTGGAGCATTTAGGCCATTTACATTCAGTTTTAGTATTGAAATGTGAGGTACTATTGCATTCATCAGGCTCTTTGTTGCCTGTGTACTTTGTTTTTTTGTTGTTGTTACTTTTTGCTTTTGCTTTTTAGCTTGTATTTTTGTTTTATAGGTCCTGTGTGATTTATGCTTTAAAGAGGTTCTGTTTTGATGTGTTTCCAGGATTTGTTTCAAGATTTAGAGCTCCTTTTACCAGTTCTTGTAGTGGTGGCTTGGGAATGATGAATTCTCTCAGGATTTGTTTGTCTGAAAATGACTGTATCTTTCCTTCTTATATGATGCTTAGTTTCACTGGATACAAAATTCTTGGCTGATAATTGATTTGTTTGAGAAGCTGGAAGACAGGGCCCCAATCCCTTCTAGCTTGTAGGGTTTCTGCTGAGAAATAAATCTGCAGTTCATCTGATAGGTTTTCCTTTACAGGTTTCCTGGTTCTTCTGTCTCACAACTCTTAAGATTCTTTCCTTCATCTCAACTCTGGATAACCTGATGACAATGTGCCTAGGCAAAAATCGTTTTGCGATGAATTTCCCACGTGTCCTTTGTGCTTCTTGTATTTGGATGTCTAGGTCTCTAGCTAGACTGGGGAACTTTTCCTTGATTATTCCCCCAAATATGTTTTCCAAGCTTTTAGAATTCTCTTCTTCCTCAGGAACACCAATTATTCTTAGGTTTGGTCATTTAACATAATCCGAGACTTCTTGGAGGCTTTGTTCATATTTTCTTATTTTTTTTCTTTGTCTTTGTTGGATTCGGTTAATTCAAAGACCTTGTCTTTGAGCTCTGAATTTCCTTCTTCTACTCGTTCAATTCTATTGCTGAGACTTTCCAGAGCATTTCACATTTCTAAAAGTGTGTCCAAAGTTTCCTGAATTTTCGATTGTTTTTTCTTTAAGCTATCTATTTCATTGAATATTTCTCCCACTGAAATTGGGGGAGTGTGTTGGGAGAGGAGGGTCTCCCTTTCCCACTTCCACAATTGGGGCACTCACAGTATTTGGGCTGTCTCCTGGGTCCTGCAGGAGCAATCCACTTCCTTCAGAGGGTCTGTGGGTCCTTTTGGGATTGCTGGTTTGTTCTTGCAGTTGATCTGGAGCTAAAATTCACCATGGAAGCTTCCAGATGCTGCTTTGTCTGGAGCTGCAATCTAGTCCTGCCTCCTGTCCACCATGATCCCCTCCATCCTCCCATCCTTCTGTTTTGTTTTGTTTTGTTTTGTTTGAAACAGAGTCTTTCTTTGTCACCCAGGCTGGAGGGAAGTGGCATGATCTCAGATCACCGCAGCCTCTGCCTCCCAGGTTCAAGTGATTCTCCTGCCTCAGCCTCCCAAGTAGCTGGGATTACAGACACCTGCTGCCACGCCCAGCTTATTTTTGTATTTTTAGTACAGATGGAGTTTCACCATGTTGGCCAGGCTGGTCTCGAACTTCTGACCTCAAGTGATCTGTCTGCCTTGGCCTCCCAAAGTGCTGGGATTATAGGCGTGAGCCACTGCGCCCATCCCATTTGATTTCACCTTCTCAGGGTTTAGGTTCTCTGCTGCCATCTCACCTGTCTGGATGGCACATGTAACACTTAAAGCAAAGACTAATGTGCTGCAGTGTTTAATCCACTCCCCCTGCCAGTTTCTCCTGCAGGTGTCTCTACACCTGCATCTTTCCTTGCCTGTGAATCCTCTCACTGGAGGAAAAGCACCCCTGTCTCTTCCACACATATCCTTTCAAGAGAATGAAGCAGGAAGGGGGCCTTGCCTCATTCAAGCTGGTGGCTGTTGCTTAGTGGCTGACTAGAGTCTCACCTAGAACAGAAGGATTGAAAGCCCAAGGGTGATTCCCCTTGCACTGAATCAAGGGATGGACCCAAAAGCACCAGAGCCAGGGCCACAACCTCTCTCCTGCTGCCTCCGCTCCTCCTGCAGTATCCTCTCTGACATCGAGCTCACCCCCAGAACCTCTGTGTCTCCCCTGCCTTGGGCACCTGCTCCAGATCTGCTTCCTGACCTTGTACCAGGGCCTCCTCCAGACTGGGCACACATTAACAGGTTAATAAATATTTTTGCACTAACAAATAGAAGTCAGCTCTCACTCCCTATTTACCACTTTTGCTTGGTACATTTATCTTAATCTCTGCATCTTTGAACCAGGTTATTAATATGGCCCAAGAATAGACAGCAAACACACCGCTGCCCTGCTGAATGGTGTGGTGTTCCTACATGCCGGGCACCGAGCTGGAGACTCAGACACAACAAAGACTGAAACAAAAGTGTAAAAAAGTGTGCACTTTGAGAACCACAGTCAGAGCATAGCTATTGATGAGATTAATATGAATAAGCAGTTGGTAAGAAATTAAAAATAAACCTAAACCACTAAAGACTTATTTTCTTTTAGGTTACAGAGATGATAGATAGTTAATTATAGTGGCTGACATCGACTAAGCACTTTCTGCATGTCAGACACTGCTTCGGGCTTCCCTGAGCATAAAAACACATTCAGATGGATTACTGGGGGCTGGGGGTAGGGAAGGGGCTACCATTTGCTCTTGGTTTTACATGTGGCCAGTTTCAATCCAAGATAAGCTACAATGAGATAAAAAAGTTCAAAAAAAATAATTAAACCAGTTAAAAAGAAAAACAGCACTGGGACTGAGGCTGGGTTTCAGAGCCAATTTCCAAGAAGTAATTTCATCATCATAGAACATCAAACGTGAATTCCACTCTCAGCTATGCAAATTCCAAAAGAATAATACCTCACATTTGCATAATGCTTGATGCTTTTCAAAGTGCTTTCCCAGTTATTAATCTAGAGAAGGCTTTATTACTACTGAAAACATAAATTAAAATTCTGTTCGGACTCCAGTTCTCCATTATTTTTTCCACTCACTTTGCCCTTAAAAGCCAGA
This sequence comes from Nomascus leucogenys, assembly GCF_006542625.1. Classification (NCBI taxonomy): domain Eukaryota; kingdom Metazoa; phylum Chordata; class Mammalia; order Primates; family Hylobatidae; genus Nomascus; species Nomascus leucogenys. Next base: position 88,843,849 of record NC_044393.1, on the reverse strand, counting down.
GCCATCTAAATCCAGGTGCTTTTGATTGAATGGGCAACTCTAATAAGTTTAACTGACAGGGTGAATATGCATAAATGTAGCATATTATGAGGCCTTCGATCTACAGACACCAGAGTCAGGCTTAGGAAAATTTGCTGTTGAATTAACAAAACCACAGGGGAGCAACTCGGAGTTTAAGTTTGAGATCCTTTCAGGGTCTCAAATTTTGTAGGAGCTGCACACACTATGTTCATCAGAATCCATCTCCCTCTATCAAATATGAGAAATTAGATCTACCACTTTGTCCTTAACCCTACAGAAATCCCCCTCAATGACTTCCCACAAAGAGGCCCACATTTGCCAAACAGCTCCCAAGTCTTGTTTTGTTTTGAATGTAATATGAACCAAGAGGCTGAATTCACTGTAAATCCAACAAGGACAGAGGATTTTAGAAAAATGAGGTGAGGAGATATGACGGGGTTCGAGGAAATACTTCTACCCAAACCTAATGCCTTTCCAATTTGTTTCTTTTTCCATCTCTTTCAAACTTAATTATGTGTAGCGTTCTCAGTCACCAAATCACCAGCCTTTCCTGACACTTCAATCTCATGCATTTTAGCGAAAGATTAACCTGGCTGTTTGCTTTTAATTCTGAAGCTGTGTTAATACTCACTCCCGCTAGATTAGAAAAGAAGAAAAACACACTCCCACATACCCCGCCACGGCACCAGCAAGGCTCCAGGGTGAGACTGCTGACGCTGTCACAGTCCCTAGGGCTGGCTGCACTTACCACTTCAGGAGGGCCAAGAGAGCCACTGACAGGGCCACCGTTACCATGGGGCCATTCACTTCCAATTTTAGAAACCCCAAGGCTTCCATCATTCCTCTGAGACCCCAGAGTGGTGGTCTTCCAGATGAGACAGGAGGCTGATCCCGCTGCCCTTATGGGAACTGTGCTCTGCAGGTAGAAAAGGGAACAGGCAACCAAGCAAACATCACATGGAGTGGGCCCCCACAATGTGCTCTTTCTCAGAGTGTCTCCCTATAAAGAGGAAGGAAGAGGAGGGCACAACAAAGGGTTTCAGTGTAAAGGAATGAATCAGCAACTTTATTCCTTGATGACTGCACTGTCAATAAACATTTATATTAACTTCCTCAGAGAGCAAAAGCAAACTTCCCCATGTTTGCTGAGAAACAAAATAGTTGTAACCATGGACTTGTACTCTGAGAGGAAGTCTTCAAAGACAGACTCCTCTCCAAAATGTCTATCTATATCTATATCTATGTCTATATCTACCTCTATGTCTATATCTACATCTGTATCTATATCTACATCCATCTATAATTTTTAAAATTCACAATTAAGTGAAGATACATGTCAAGAGACTCTGAATATCCCAGAAAAATATGGGACCAGACGCCAGCCTGATAAAAATGCTGGCGGCTTTGAGGACAACCATCCCACCAAGTCCATTAGTTGCTGGGTCTGAGGACCTCTCTGAGTGTCTGGCTGTTGGAGCAAAGCAAAGATCCTGATTGGGGTCAGCATTCTCACGGTGAGTTGGAGGGCTTCTCAAGTGTTTGAAGGCAGATCCGTAGGCTCATATATGGGTCCTTTGTTCTAGCTTTGAGCTTATCTGACTAAAGTAGACAGAGAGATGGAGGGGATCATAGTGGATGGGTGGCAGGACTAGATTGCAGCTCCAGACAAAGCAGCATCTGAAGGCTTCCATGGTGAATTTTAGCTCCAGATCAACTGCAAGAACAAACCAGCAATCCCAAAAGGACCCACAGACTCTCTGAAAGAACTGGACTGCTCCTGCAGGATCCAGGAGACACTCCAAATACTGTGAGTGCCCCAATTGTGGAAGTGGGAAAGGGAGACCCTCCTCTCCCAACACACTCCCCCAATATTGAATGGGAGAAATATTCAATGAAATAGACAGCTTAAAGAAAAAATAATCGAAAATTCAGGAAACTTTGGACACACTTTTAGAAATGTGAAATGCTCTGGAAAGTCTCAGCAACAGAATTGAACAAGTAGAAGAAGGAAATTCAGAGCTCAAAGACAAGGTCTTTGAATTAACCGAATCCAACAAAGACAAAGAAAAAAATAAGAAAATATGAACAAAGACTCCGAGAAGTCTCGGATTATGTTAAATGACCAAACCTAAGAATAATTGGTGTTCCTGAGGAAGAAGAGAATTCTAAAAGCTTGGAAAACATATTTGGGGGAATAATCAAGGAAAAGTTCCCCAGTCTAGCTAGAGACCTAGACATCCAAATACAAGAAGCACAAAGAACACATGGGAAACTCATTGTAAAAAAGATCTTTGCCTAGGCACATTGTCATCAGGTTATCCAGAGTTGAGATGAAGGAAAGAATCTTAAGAGTTGTGAGACAGAAGAACCAGGAAACCTGTAAAGGAAAACCAATCAGATGAACAGCAGATTTCTCAGCAGAAACCCTACAAGCTAGAAGGGATTGGGGCCCTGTCTTCTGGTTCCTCAACAAACCAATTATCAGCCAAGAATTTTGCATCCAGTGAAACTAAGCATCATATATGAAGGAAAGATACAGTCGTTTTCAGACAAACAAATCCTGAGAGAATTCATCATTCCCAAGCCACCACTACAAGAACTAGTAAAAGGAGCTCTAAATCTTGAAACAAATCCTGGAAACACATCAAAACAGAACCTCTTTAAAGCATAAATCACACAGGACCTATAAAACAAAAATACAAGTTAAAAAACAAAAGCAAAAAACAAACAAACAAAGAAGTACACAGGCAACAAAGAGCCCGATGAATGCAATGGTACCTCACATCTCAATACTAACACTGAATGTAAATGGCCTAAATGCTCCACTTAAAAGATACAGAACTGCAGAATGGATAAGAACTCACCAACCAACTATCTGCTGCCTTCAGGAGACTCACCTGACACATAAGGACTCATGTAAACTTGAAGTAAAGGGGTGGAAAAAGGCACTTCATGCAAATAGACACCAAAAGCCAGCAGGGGTAGCTATGGGCTTCCTTTTCTGTGCCCCCACAGGTCTTAGGATGGTCACAGGTACATTTGTTACAGAAGGCTGTGGTCACAGGTGCAGATTCCCTGGAAAGGAGTGAGAGGAAAGACAGGGAAGGCACACAGAAGGCTGATGCCTTCACCCAGAGAGAAGGGATTCTTGGCTAGAGGAGAGAGGGAGGTGGGAAGAAGTAGATGGACTTGAAGTATATTTTGGAGGTGGGCTCTTGTGCTCTGCAGAAGTTCCTGGTGGGGTGCATATGAAGGGGAAGAGGAAAGGAGGACCACACCTGACCCTCAGGTTCCAAACTTGAGCTACAGGTATATCGGGTGCCATTCACTCAAACAGGTAGTCTCGGAAAGGTGGGGTATTGCTGGGAAAATCAAGAATTCTGATTCAGTTTTGTTAGCCTGAGATGCCCTGGAGACATCTGAGTGGAGGTGTCAAGCCAGAGAGCACTGATGGCTGAAACTATGAATAATAGCAATTGATCGTGATCATGTCATTTATGAGTGCTTACTACACACTAGTTACGATTCTAGGAGCTTTCCTATGTGTCAACTCATTTAATCCTCATACACATACCTAGCAGGTAAATCTTATGGTTAACCCTATGTTACAGAGGAAGAAACTGAGGCATGGGCTGTATGACTCTAAAGCCCATGCTCTTCCTCGAGAGATTATATTCAAACGTGGAAGCCATCAACATAAATTTGGTATTTAAACCCAGGGGAAGAGATGAGTTGAGCCACAAATAAGATAGTGAACCGCACAGGTGCCAAGAACCTTCCTTTCCTTCTGACAATTTGCCCTGCCTACCTGTTTTTAATAGACGTATTATGAAAATTATTCCTCTGTAGTTCCCTGCTTATTAGTGTCCCTCCATGTTATTCCTACTTAGTGTCCCCCAACTGCACCACCCCATCTGGCTGCTCCTGGCTGCATTTCAAGCCCTTTTAGACTCCCCACCCCTCTCCTTTGTCAGTAGGCTACGTCTCCTTCATCCCATTCCATCGGGATCTGTACTGAGAGGCTAACCCATTCTCTCTCACAAAACAGAGCTTCAGTTTTTCCAGGGGTCACCTGAAATAATCCAAGTTCAGCCACAGGAACACTGCAGGATGATGGCCAGGCAGCATGGAGGGGGTGGCATGGAGGGTGACTCATCGTGGTCATGGATTCAGGGAGCGAGAAGTGACTGTGGATAACACTTAACTCAGTGTATGTATAACCAAGATGCTCAGAAAAAAAATATTTTAAAGGATGCCAAGGTGAAATAAACATGAGAATTGCTGGTATAAGCATCGAGAAGTAAGTTTATTTACTGCCAGACCTCGGAGACTCTAACCTGCTGATATGCACTGGAAATCTCCAAGAGCACGATGCAGAGAGCTGCATTTCTCAAGTGTATTTTACCACAAAGGCCTCTTCAGGGACATTTATAACATATCCCAGATGCAGTTTTCCAAGGACAGTGCTTTGGAAACACAGACCAAGTCTTACTCTTTTTTACAGAGGTGAAAACGGAAACCCAGAAAGGGAAAGTCACTGGTACACGGTCTCATAGTTGTGTAGGGATAGGATCTAGTTCTCCGAAGCCCTTCTCAGGCACTTGATTTAGAACGTGCCCCTCACATCAACCTGTGGACACGGCACTGTGCACCCAGCACAGCTCCCACCCTGCTCACGGAGAGGCTATAGAATGTTGGTGGCCAGCTTGGAGATGTCTGGCTTTCTTGGGGAGTTGCCAGCTCCCCCATGGGCGCTGAGTTAACTCGCTCATTCCTCTAATATTCTTGGAGCCCTTTCTATGTGATTTGTGATTTGTAGAAACGATAAATGCCACAGAGAGGTTACCACACCCATTCTGTGGCTGCACAGAGTGGAGACAATACGCTGTGAATTGTGGACTGTAAATTAGCCAGGTTGGAGTGGAAGGCAAGAAATGAGAGATGCTCAGGGTTTTCACTGGGACAGTAGCATGATGAAGGATGTATTACAATTTTTGTATCTGTGATGCAATACAGGGACACTGATCAGGGTTTTTCTAGGATGAAGGTCAAACAGTTGCCATATTTCCCATAATTTCACTGTTTTCTGTGTATTTTTCTTTTACTAATACATCTATTAAAAACAATCAACTCAGGCTGGGCGCAGTGGCTCATGTCTGTAATCCCAGCACTTTGGGAGGCCGAGGCAGGTGGATCACCAGAGGTCAGGAGTTCGAAACCAGCCTGGCCAACATGGCAAAATCCTGTCTCTACTAAAAATACAAAAATTAGCCAGGCATGATGGCAGGTGCCTGTAATCCCAGTTACTTGGGAGGCTGAGGCAGGAGAATCATTTGAACCTAGGAGGCAGAGGTTGCAGTGAGCCAAGATCACGCCATTGCACTTCAGCCTAGATGATACAGCAAGACTCTGTCTCAAAAAAAAAAAAAAAAAAAAGGAAAAGAAAAAGAAAGAAAAGAGAAAAATCAACTCTACAGAACTGTACAGAAAATATCCTATAATCCCAAAACCACTGATGAACTCTGGTCACAAATTATTACCTACCCTCTTGTATTTTCCATGCACGCACAGACATGTATATTTTTAGTTTTTATGGAAACAAGACCATCACACCTGTGCCATCCTGCAACTGGTCTTTCTCACTTATTGTATAATGAATATGTTTCCTCTTCATATTTAGAGACATACGCCATTTGCTACTTCAGGCTCCACTGTACAGACGTGTTGTAATTTGTTTAGCCTATCCTCTGCTAAACAGCATTCGAGTTGTTTCCAAGTTTTCTCAACTTCTAATGAGGCTTCAGTGGACATCCTTGTATATATTATTGTTCCCTTGCATGAGGCTATCTCAAGCGACATTCTTAAAAGTGGAACAGCTGGGCCCAAAGATGTGTGTTTCCAAAATGCTAGTAAGTGCTGCCCTGTGTACAGGCAGGACCGACTTTCTGTCTCGAGCCATGCCGGGAGGTGCCCACTCGCCCCACTCTGTAGGGCTCCCCACAGAGCTTTGCTTCCCCTGTCTCCACTCACTGCAAGTCTATCTTTTTCCCCCACTCCTCCTTCCAGGCAGACATCTCCCCTAGAATTGAGTCAACTGTTTTGACTTCAGACTTGTGTTTCTTTTTAAAGCTTTCACTCCATAAATTCTGTGGTATTTCCTTCATGTTCCCTATGTTTAAAAACTGCCCGTGCAGATGTCTAAGCGGTGCCTTCCTTCGCTGCTGAAGGCTCCCAGCTGCTCTGTGCTAAGCCTGATGTCTCTGGCGAGGACTGAGGCAGAGGCTGAAACAGAGGCTGAAAGAGGTGTCAGCAGGCACATTCTCTTTGTCATGAAGGATGCTGGATAAAGGGACAATGGAGCTTCCTCAGCACCATTCAAGTACCAAGAAATTCTCTAACTTTACTCAGCCTCAGAGCAACCCCAGGAAGTAAGTGACCAATACTTTTCATTCCCAGGTTGATAAAACTGGAGCTCAGAGATGTCCCACGACCACCTGAGGTCATACATGTAACACAACCTAGAGGCCAGGCTCAAGCCCAAATCATTTGGCTTTACATGCAGTGTTTTTTTCCCACTAAATCTAAGGTCACATCTTGGTTTAGAATATTTATAGTTCACCGAGCCAGCCCACAGTTATGATATCGTTTATTCTGATGTTTACCTCCAGGGTGCAGAGTGGCTGGAGGGAAGAAAGAGGACGGGTGGTATGAGCTTGGGGTCTGCTTCACCTCCTTACAAAAGATATTAGGGGCCTTTTGGAAGCATGAGGACCTCGGCTACCCCCAATGTAGTCCAGTCTCTTCAATATGATCCTTTTAGGGACTCTGTTCCATTTCTGAGAGTGGGAGATCAGGTTAGGAGGACTCCTCTGTTCCTTCAGTCCTTCTTCTAGAAAACATTTACTGAATAATCACTGGGGACCTGGCAGTAGATGAGAATCCCAGTGTGTAAGCCCCACATCTCTCCAACAAGGAGCTCACCTTCCAGGATAAGGAAATAGACATATAAACTAAGTTCCAACCGTCTTATAGTTATGATGGCACAAATACATGCAGAGCACAGAGGGGACACAAACAGGAGGACAGGAGATCGGTAAAAGGTTTGAATCTAGTGACATCTGAGCTTAGACTGTGCAGATGAATTCACCAAGCAGAAGAGAGTAGGATAGATGTGCTTGTCGGGGGCAGCATGGCTGATGCTTGCTCAAAGGCATCAGAAGCTGGGGTGAGTGGGGAGGACAGGGAGATACGCAGAGGCCGGATCTTGCAAGGCACTGCGGGCTATACCAAGAAGTTCATCCTTCATGCTAGGGTCAGGGAAAGCCAGAGTAGGAGGTAAAATTGGGCAGCAACGTGATCAGATTTGCTTCTAGAAATATCACTCAGGAGGCGGATTGGATGCTTTCTACCTGACATGACGACAAGCCAGGAGGCTGTGGGTCAGCTGGGTGGGAGATGACAGCCTGAATAAGGCAGTGGATGTGGAAATGAGCAAGAGAGGGCTGGTTTTTAAGATCACCAGGAAGGCAGAATCCGTAGTATTTGGTCACTGATTGAGTGTGAGGATGAAGAAGAGGGGGATGTCAAGGATCACCCCTGAATGTCCAGCTCTGTTGAGTAAGCCCGTGATGGTGCCATACAGCATGACAAGGACTCGGGGAAGGAAGCAAGTGTTAGGAAGATATCGTGGCTTCAGTGTTCTGCACGCTGAGCACGAGGCCTCTCATGGCCCCACAGATTAAGATGCTCAGGAGGTGGCCAGATCTGTGGAGGTCAGGAGAAAAATCTGAAGTAGGGAAATGATTTTCATTTTGACAGCCATTTGCTTGTGGATGGGGCAAAGCCATAGGGATAAAAGTGGGCTACGGAGAACAGGTAGAGTGCTGAGAAGGGAAGCACAGAGTTGGGGGTGGGGGAACCAACACCAAGAAGAGCAGCCTTGCAGGGCAATACCAAAGAGATGCCTGGAAAAAGATTCAGCAGATATAACCAGAGAGAGAGAGAGAAAGAGTATAAGAGAGAGCGAGCAGACAACAGGACCATTAGCTGAGGGACCTTATTTTACTGCTTAAGAATGCAGCTTTTTGTTTTCTAATGACCTGTGTTCAAATCCTACGCCTTCCATACTCTAGCTTAGACAATCTTGGAACACAAATTCATCTCTCTGAGCCTCGGTTTCTCATTTGTGAAGTGGTAATAACTGTCCACACTGCCTAGGATGGTGGAGAGGAAAATGAATTCCTTGTGTGGCCTGATTAGTGGAGCTCTGGCTGATAGGGAGCACTCAATACACGAGGTCTGTGATTGTTTTCACTGAAGCCACTGGAGGACAGTTGCAAGAAGCAGGAAACGACCTACAGCATTCGTGCCACAGAAAGACCAAGGGAAAGTGGCAGTGTGGTCATTACGGCTACCTCCTTCCTGGCTTTGGCGAAGTGGAGGGTGTAGAGAGACAAGACCTAGAGAAAAGGGGGTTTGGACAGAAAGGGCTGATTCTGACGTCCCCCTCCCTCTCTTCGGCCCCATGGCTGAGACGTGGAAGAAGACTCGGGTTTGGACTGGCTAGAAGAGTGGAATTTGCAGGTGCCACTCATTGTGGGTCCCACGGGGAGGAGGGAACATCTCCTGCAGCGGGAGACTTGTGGGAGACAGCAGCCATCTGTGTGTTTCCCCTGCCTGTGATAAGGGCAGAGCTATCGCTTTGCTTCAAAGTTGCTATGGAGATGTGGATGGGCTCATAAACAGTTTTAAGGTCTATGTCAAATCTTGATTTTGTATTAGTCTTGAGGGCAAGGACCATATTTTATACATCATTGTACAACCACACCGCCTATCACATTGCAATCTCATCCACTCACTTGGCTTTCATTAACATCACAGGCTGTTCACTCCCAAATCCATTCTCTCCAGCCCAATTCTCATTCCTGAGTTTCATACCAATATATCCAGCTGCCCAGTGGACCTCCTCTGACAACCAGCCTACAGATGCTACAGACTCGAACTCTCTAAAGCTAGACTCATTGCCGCAGCCTCCTTCCTCCATTAACCTCATCCCATCTCCCCCGTCTCAGTAAATTGTACTTTCTTCCCTTCAGCCCCAAGCCAGAAACTTGGGATCATCCTGGACTTCCCTCAGCCCCCTCATCTCAACATCCAGTTAGTCAGCAAGCCCTGCTGGTCCTGCCTATGAAGTCTCCCTCAGTCTGGCCACTACTCCCTTTATCCATTCATTCTACTTCATTTCGTTGGTTCAACAAATGCCTTGGCATCTACTCGGCATGAGTGACTGTTCTAGGCCATGGGAAGACAATAGAACAGTGAACAAGCAAGGTTTCTTAGGGCTTAGATTTAGAGACACCCACCCAAATATCAGCTCCGTGGTCTCTCCCTAGATTGCAGCCGTCTCCTGATTGACCCCTCATTCATTAATCCAAGAATTATTTATTGAATTTGTGCAGGGTGCCTGGCACTGTGCTGGGTGCGCATGAAGAATCTAGAGAACACCAGCATGGCTGGGAGGCATTAAGCAGAGGAAAGAGTAGGACTGGCCTACACAGGAGAGATAAGGAAGGGTTAGGACATCTAAGACCCAGTGGACCATGTGAAAAATGCACTACTTCCTTCCAAAAGGAAAGGGAAGCCATTGAAGGGCTTTATGCAGTGGGGTGACTTGACGCTATTTAGAGTAACTGTAACCCATCTATTTTCATTGTCAAAATTAACACAGAGCTCCTCCGATGATAGCCCAGCATCTGCGTGTCAACATCAATCAGGTGCCCCCATCACACAGCAGGGGAGTTGAAGCAATGCTGCCATTCAGACCTTGGCTGTACGTGTCAGCAGAAGATGAGCAATGAGGTTGTCAACTACAGGTTGCTCTTGATGTTGCTAACCACACATGGCCCATCCTATCTCCTTCTCATTTCAGCCTCTCTATCAATTTATGACACCCATGATCTCAGCTTGTCAGATGTTAGCACTTCCTGAGTTGTTGTCAAATCTCTCCTGCCCCTCCTCATGGCTGGATGCGGCTACATGTTGATGACTAGACATAGTTCTCCTTGCAAAAGTGGAGAGTCAGCAGACGGCTTGACTAACTTCAGGCAAGTCTTGAAGCTTTCAGGCAAGTTGGTGCCTGGAACAGTCATTTTTTCACCTCCTAGTCACTGGGAGTGGGAGTGGGAGCAGACATAAGGAGACAGACGGCATGCTCAGAAAGCAAAAGTTAGAATCCAGAGTTTGACAGCAAGATCACAAATGGCATTCCAGGCAAGTTGTCAGGACCAGGAAGTCCCACTACAGAGCAAAGGGGGCACTGTGACCCAGGCACAGGCCCAACAATAGAAACTCTCAAGTAGAAGATAATTAAAAGTTTTGGCAGCAGATGCCTCCAAGGAAATATGTCAGCAGGTGGTAGGGCCCCAATCTCCACCTATGTATGGCAATATAGAAATAAGAACTGAGTTGGGGAGGCTGAGAGTGGTGGCTCATACCTGCAATTCCAGCACTTTAGGAGGCCAAGGCAGGTGAATCACTTGAGGTCAGGAGTTTCAGACCAGCCTGGCCAACATGGTGAAAACCCATCTCTACTAAAAATACAAAAATTAGCCGGGCATGGTGGTGTGCACCTGTAATCCCAGTTACTAGGGAGGCTGAGGCAGGAGAATCACTTGAACCTGGGAGGCGGAGGTTGCAGTGAGCCAAGATAGTGCCACTGCACTCCAGGCTGGGCAACAGAGTGAGACTCCATCTCGAACAAACAAACAAATAAACAACCAAAGAACTGAGTTGGGGGAAAGAATGAATAGCATAAGTGTTGTAATGAGGGGCCCCCAAATCTCAAGAGCTTCACACTACACAAGTGTGTCTGTCACTCATGTAACAGCCCAAATGTGTGTGTTCAGTAGGCAGCCTTCCATGCAGTGACTCAGGAATTCAGGCTTTTTCCATCTTGTGACCCTGTCATCCACTGGAACCTCAGATGCCTCTGCTGGATCATCCACAACCAGCTGGCAAGTGGAAAAAAGAGAAGAAGATGATGTGAGGAAGAATTTTACAGGCCAGGCCTGGAGGTGGTGTACACACTCTTTGGAAACATGACCACCCCTAATAACAAAGGAGGCTGAGAAATGGAGCCAGACCAGGAGGAAAAGGAAAGAGGTTTGGGAAGCATATAGCATTCCTGCCAAAGGTAGGGTCCCATTCTGGGTGTGTCCTCAATTCTCCAATTCCTGTATAGGAAACAAGCCACTAGAACAGGCTGGAGGGTGGCAATTGCAGCCCTCTGCTAAAAAGCCAAAGCCCAGTAGCTAGTTCAGGGATCAGGGATGGAGAGGGAATAGCCTCTGAGATGCTGGTATGACGGCATCTGACCCAGTCTTCCCAACTCTCTCTCCAGGAGGCTGAGTTACTACCAGGGGTCTGCTCTAGATGTGCCGCCAGGAGCCTTCCCCCAGCTCCATGAAGCCATTGGAGCCATCTGTGTGGGGTATTCATCTCACCGGCCCAGCTGGACCCTCTGAGAACATGGTTTCTACTTGAATCAAGGCTCAATTCTCCACACTCCAATGAACAATGTAAATCAGAAATATTCACTCTGCCTGCAAAGGGGGCACTGTGACCCAGGCACAGGCCCAATAATGGTAAACCCTCAAGTAGAAGATAATCCTAAGTTTTGGCAGCAGCTGCCTCCAAGGAAATACGTCAGCAGGTGGTAGGGTCCCAGTCTCCACCTAGAATGGCAATATAGAAATAAGAACTGAGTCAGGGAGGCTGGGCGTGGTGGCTCATACCTATAATCCCAGCACTTTGGGAGGCCAAGGCAGGTGGATCACTTGAGGTCAGGAGTTAGAGACCAGCCTGGCCAACACCTTCGTACCTTGAACATTTGGCCAAGCCCCTGTCTTTACTGATCCCAGTTCCATCCCTGTCTGTACTGGTGGTCTCTGTACTGAACCCCAGCCTGACCAACACCTTCGTACCTTGAACATTTGGCCAAGCCCCTGTCTTTACTGATCCCAGTTCCATCCCTGTCTGTACTGGTGGTCTCTGTACTGAACCCCAGCCTGACTTGTACCTGCACCCACCTGAGTTACAACAGGCCCTGTGCCATCCTATACCTTCACCCTCCCCTAACAAGGCAGGCTCCTTTCTATGCATTTTCAGGACTTAGAGTAGCCATCACCTCCTCAAGGAACCCTCCAGGGCCTCCCAGAGATGATCCATTGTTGATCTGTGTCCTGCCACAGCACCCCAATCCTACCCAGTGAGCTTGCCTCTACCAACACTCTAGATGTAAGCTTTTTGAGAAGAAGAGTTATATCTGGTTCAACAACGTATCCCCAGTGACTGGGAGAATGCCTGCTTGTTACTCAGTAGGTGATCACGAAATGTTTCTGAAATGAATGAATGTACTACTGCCTGTGTTTTAGGTAGCTGCCATCAGGTAGCAATGCTGCTCTTCAGGTTGTGAAGGTAGGTGGCACCCCTCTTTCTGCAAGAACACCTGACATAAATTAAGGTTTGTTTCCATAATCCAAGCACCTGGCTCATTTTCTATAAAATATATCAGTTTATTGAAGTAACCATAAAATCATTTCTCAACCTAGATTTTCTAAGAAGGATATAATGAGTGAAATACCATAAAGAAAAGAAGAGGTGCAGAGAAAACAGTGAGTTCTTGAGTCCTTGAGTCCTTAGTTCAGTTCTCCACATCATCTCACTTTCATACTATTTAACTCAAAGACCGGAGTGTACCCATTCTCACCCCTGAGCACTTGAAGTTACTAAAGCTGTCTCCGCTGGACACCCCGTGGCAGCCTGTACCTGTCCCGGGTTTATGGGCTCTAATTTTACTTGCTTATCTTATCGGGGTTTTACCAGTAGACCAGCTTGGCTGGAGCACAAGGTTCATGAAGCAGGATGGTGAGAGATAAGGCTGAAGTGGTAGGGAGGGGCCGGCAGGGGGGTCTCTGGATACCAGGCTGAGGAGCGTGGACTTTACCTACAGGACAGGCCACAGGACTTGCTGGCGGCATCTTGTGGAGCAGGCACGTGTGCATGCAGGTACAGGTGGGCAGCGTGCATGTGTCAAGCTCACATGGGAAGCAGGGTGGAAGAGGAAGGGATGGGTGCCACGTGGTGTCGAGAAAGACAGCTGATGGGGGGCTGGGGCGGGGGGAGATAGCAGTAACGGAGACCCACTGGGAGATCCCTACCGGAATCTAGGAAGTAGGGCTGAGGCATGAGACTAGTGAGAAAATGGACAGTGATCAGTGGAGGAGGATTCAGCTGTTTCTTAATGAAACAGCTGGGGGCTTGGCAACTGATTGGGAAGGACAAGGAGAGGAGGGAGTCCAGGAAGCCCAATCATTGAACTAAACCCTGACTCTGTGCAAATCAAACCTTCCCCAGGACACCTGACTTCTACTTGCTGGAAAATTCTCTTGTCTACTCAGCTCACAGGTGACTAGGGCTGTGGAGTTGCCCTCCCCACCTGCTCTACGCAGCCGTATGAGAAAGCCTCCAGGGTTCCAAGCCTGAATAGGGGAGCCAGAGACAGGATTTCTTGGAGAACTAAGGAAGGCGGGGAGCAGGGGCAGGGGTGGGAGCATCCTGAGGTTCAAACATCTCTGTTGTAGTAGTTCAACTTCAGCAAATATCAGAATCACCTGGAGAACTCGTTAAATACAACACAGATTGCTGGGCCGCACTGCCGGAGTTTCTGATTCAGTAATTCTGGGTTGGGGCCCTAGAATTTGCATTTCTACCAATTTCCCAGGCGACGCTGATGCTGCTGGTCTGGGACCACTCTTTGAGAACAGTGTGTTTCTCAACCGTACCTGTGCATTAGAAGCACCAGGGAGATCTTTTAAAGTTCTAAAGCCCAAACCCTACCCAGACCAACTGAATAAGAATCTACACATTAGATTCAAAGATGGCACCTCTGGGGGACACCTGACGTCTGAAGAAGCTGCTGTATTTGGGCAGCAGCATGTCAGCAACTCTTTGGATTCTGTATGAACTTCGTCCTATTCTGTCTCAAGCACGCTCCTCTGTCCCCCAGGAGAGACCCTGGCTTCCCATCTGTATTAGCTGATTCTCACACAGCTCTAGAGATACTACTTGAGACTGGGTAATTTATAAACAAAGGCGATTTAATTAACTCACAGTTCTGCATGGCTGGGGTGGCCTCAGGAAACTTACAATCATGGCAGAAGGGAAAACAGGCGCCTTCTTCACAAGGTGGCAGGAGAGACAGAGAGCATGTAAAGTGGGAAGAGCCGCTTATAAAACCATCAGATCTCGTGAGAACTCACTCACTATCATGAGAGCAGCATGGGAGAAACTGCTCCCATGATGCAATCACCTCCCACCAGCTCCCTCCCTTGACAAGTGAGGATTACAATTCCAGATGAGATTTGGGTGGGGACACAGAGCCAAACCATATCACCGTCTTTCCCTGACAGGTGTACCAAATTGGCCAGAATTGTCCAACCCTCTCTGAGGATTGATGTGAACTGTTTCCAACTTGGTTCTTTCACAATAAGTAGCCAACACTTTACTGCTTTCCTGGTCACTTGCTGCCTGGGGGTTGCCTCTTCCCCTCTCCTCCTCCTCTGAAGTGACCTCCTCCTACTGAAGCCCTGGTCTCACCCCTGCATTTCACCACCACCCAACTATTTGGAGTCAATGTCTGCCTTATCTCCCAGTAGGATTCTTCAAGTTTCTGCAGGAACTGAGAAGTGTTCCTTTCTCTCAATATGGCAGTGGAAGATGAGGTAACATAAGGTGTGTGTGGGATGGAAGTAAATATGGCTCTGAAACCTCACATAATTACATCATAGAGAGGTATTGCCAAGGTAAACTAATAAGAAAACAGTTGGGTGGTGTTTACCAACAAAATCAGTTTGGGCTGTGTTATTCACTGCCTTTGCTTTGATGAATGAGCTGCGGATTAGAATCATACATTTCAAAAGAATCTCTTCAGGGAATTGACCAAATTATTCTTCCTACTTGGTCAGGCTGCCTAGAAACTTGGAAAATTGCTAAGATTAGTTCTGGGAGCTCCACGGAGGCTCCTCTGCCCACTGGCTGCTTTGCAGAGGACCCTGTTTGTCTGTCTGTCTGTCTCCCTCTCTCTCTTTCCATCTGTCCTGATCCCTGTGCTTCTCCTAAGGCCATGGAACAGCAAGGCCAGGGTTTTTGTCTCAAACTCACAGTCCTAACGTTGGTTTTAAATTTACATTCTCTTACATCAAAATCCTTGGGTAGCAAAACTGAGATTCGAATCCTATTTCTTATCAGTATCATGTAGACAGTTTGGATTTGAGACAGGACTTCAGCTCACAGCTGGGGTCGGAGGAGCCAGCATGCCACCACCCCTTTAGGAAACACTTGTAGAACACCCTTTAGGTGAAAGACTCAGAGACAGGTGCTAGGGGAGGACGATGGACAAGACCAGTGCCCTGTGCTCAGGGAGCTCACCACCTAGGGACCAGGACACCAGACCCAAGTTGAGACCAAGGATGCAGAAGCTGTTGAGGACTCCAGGTCAGTGCCAAGAACTACAATCTTTGGAAAAGTCTGATCACCACACAGACTCTGGGCACCTAGTCCAGTCTTCTACCTTCATAGCACCCCTGGCACTTAGGCTCCTGGTCCCTGCTTGAAATCCTCCAATTCTGGGGAGCTCACTTCCTCATTAGACATCCTTTCTCTCGTTGCTCAGCTCCAGAATCTGTGTCATATTTCCCCAAGGCCCTAATTCAGTGAGGCCTTGGAACCCTCTCATTGGAACTCCAGAGAACTGTATTTTCCCACCTTGTATGAGGCCTTCTACATCTGTTCTTTCCTCCCATGGCAACAACCACCTTGTGATTCCAGCAAAGTCATGTTGAGTGTCCACTTGACCAACCGGCTGCAATCAAGCTTGGTCAGTTCAGTGAACTTAGGCCAAGATAAGGCTACTCAGCTCCTTACCTGACACTGTTTTCATCCCAAAGCTCTGCCATCTTGGGGAGGGCATCCCAGAGTCCAGCTTTTTGAATCTGAAATGTATCACGCCAGCTAATTTTCCCAGAAAAACTGAGTGAGAGGGTGAGGGTTGGAACCGTGTACTCCACACTTTAAACCTTCGTGGAGAACAAACCAATTGTCTGAGCCATAGGCTGAGTTGATCAGGAAGTGAGCTGAGGGTCGATAGAGACTCTTCCTCCCAACACTACATAGCAATGAGGCTCAAACACTACTTCTTTCTACTTAGATGATTTTCCTGTAATGAAGAGATGGTACCATCTGGACAGCGGGGTGCTTAATTTAGGAGAGGCAGAAGCAAAGGCCATGCTGGGGGAAGGCAGCATCAATGCCACACAAACAGTCCGAAAGAAAGCCAATCCAAAAGGGCCAGAAAGATGAAAACCACATCCACATAACATGCAAGCAACAGAGACTTCTGATTTTGTAGAGTGGAGAGGAGGTGGTACCTGAGGGCTCCCACTGTGCCTTCTTCCCCTCATTCATCCTGGCTGCTTTGGGTACCAGGTCTCAAAAGTGCTAACTGAATCACACCTCATTTTGGCAGAAAAAGATACATACACATTGTATGCCTGTCATCCCTGAACCTAGTATTTCTTAATGCTTAACACAGTTACAAGGAAGATCTGGAAAATTAACAGCCCTGTGTTCTAGAATTGCTGAGTTCTAGAGCCACAGGTAAGGTGGATTTGATGACGATTACAGAAAAACAGTTACTTGTGATTCAGGGACCCAACCAAAGGTCCAAGAACAGATGACCACAGCCTATAAGTCTATGATGGATGTTATCATTCAAAAGAAGCAGCATATAACATAACCAAACATTTGGACAAACTATGGAAACCTGGACTTATTCTTCCATGTGAAACATTTGTCAGGAAGCCGTCCTCAGTCTAGCGGACAACAGATTTTCTTCAGCCCCTTGACCAGAAGGATGTTTCCTCAGCCAGACAGCAGCCCATCTTTTGTGGCTGTGCAGAGTGAGTTACACTAAAGGAAGTGATCAGAGGTCTGCAGTAGTCAGTGGAGATTACTCACATCCTGAAGGGACATCAGTGACCCAATACTGGAAGGTCTCTGGAAGGCCAGATACGAAAGGTCCAGGGCTTCCCCAAAATGTTCTTCTCCACTCTTATCCTCAAACAGGAATGACAGCCTCCTCAGAGGATGAACTGAGTGACCCACCAGGTTCTTCTCAAGCATTCAAAGCACTTTATTTTATTTTATTTTATTTTTTTATTATTATTTTATTTTATTTTATTTTATTTTATTTTATTTGAGACCGAGTTTCGCTCTGTCGTCCAGGCTGGAGTGCAGTGGCATGGTCTCGGCTCACTGCAACCTCCGCCACCCCGGTTCAAGTGATTCTCCTGCCTCAGTCTCCTGAGTAGCTGGGATTACAGGCACCCACCACCACACCCATCTAATTTTTGTATTTTTAGTAGAGACCGGGCTTTGCTATGTTGGCCAGGCTGGTCTTGAACTCCTGACCTCAAGTGATACATCTGCCTCAGCCTCCCAAAGTGCTGGGATTACAGGTGTGAGTCACCATGCCTGGCTTCAAAGCACTTTAGATGAGGTACAGTGACAGTTAATTTCTCGCAGGAAACTCTCAGGAGCTTCTCATGCTATCAATGCAAGACACAGGGGCTCACCACCTTTCCCCAAAAACTGGGGATAGGAATGTGGAGAAATGAATACATCCCATTCGTTCCTTCTCGCAAGTCCCCTCAACTCATTTTGATACTGGTCTCTAAGAAGAGTACTGTCTTTAATTGGGCATAATCCACAAAACACAACCCAAGGCAAAGGATGTTTTTCCACGTGTACATGTACAGGAAAAGCAAAGGAGATTTTCTTCCTTATGTTTGTCTGAACTTCCAAAAATCTAGAATGAATGTGTATTACTTTGGTAACAGAGAAAAAAAAGTTCTGGAAAAACGTTTGGTTCAGGATGAAGCATCTGATATGAGGATAACTGCACTGAGAGTGTTTGTTTCTTCATCTGTCACCGAGGAGTTCACCCCAACATTGTGGGGTTGATATTGTCTCCCCGCATTTGTGTGTATTTGCTCAGTCAGAATTAAGCCTCAACCACAAAGTATAGAACATTTCAACCTAATTTTCTTTGCTCTGGAAAGAGTTTCTATCTAGCTATTTTTATGGCACACAAGAAAAAGAGAGGTCTTTTACCATTCCTATATACTGCTGCTTTTCAAGGATGGCAATAAGAACTAAACATAAGATGCTGAACTACCACCTGTGGAAGACTGTTCCATGGCATGGATGCCAAGTTGTGCCAAGGCCAGCATTTCAGAGTCCTGAATTTGGGAGCTGGAAGACACTGAGGCCCAGATTTACGATCCTTCCCGTGTCTCAACCATCTGCTCCAGGCATGCTCCTGAAGTTTATGAAATGCAATTGCTCGAAAGGGTACAGGCCAGGAAGTGCGGGGTTGAAATATTCTACCTGGCCAGAGTCACTGTCGTGTAGACTAATTTAAGGCTTTGCTCATTTTAAAGGGGGGAAATTTCTCCTTCACAACAGAGTACATTCCATGCCATTTGAAGTGTTATAAAGCAGTCAAATCCAGCTTTGAATGTTCAGAAAATATCCCTCACCAAAGGTCATTTTCTATTTCCATCTTTAGGGTTAGTCACTCATGTGGTTCTTGTCAGAGTGAAAAACTCCGTTCCTTTTGTCTTCTTTCCCTTCTTTTTCCCTTTATCTGTTATTGAGCCTGCAGATCATGTTAGACTTTCCTTCCAGAAGTTAACCGCACAGTGTCCTTTCTAAGACACCCAGTCATGCCAGGGAACAATTTCTAGTCCAGAATCATCAAAGACAGGCACAGACAATTTTCATAAGCAGTGTCTGTCCAAAGACAGGAGAGAAGAGCTTGCCCATGCTGTTTTGTCTTTCTTAAATAAGGATAATTTGGCTTTCAGACTAATTGAAAGCACAGCTCCTTTTGAAGCATCCACTGAGAACAGCTCATCCCTCTTACCCACACCATGGCTTTGCTCATGAGTCTCAGACTCTCAGGAAACATCTGTTCACCAAAAATGTGACCCATTATCAAGTGTGACAAAGAGTGACTGTATGTGCAGAGTATATACAGATTTGTACCCATCATAGGCAAGAAATAATGTTTCCCTGTAGAAGGAGATATTGAGAAATCACAATATATTTCAGGTTAAATCCAGTCAAAAAATAAGCTATTTCAAATGCTACTTCCTCGAATTTGAATTAAATTCAGGTGAACTCAGTCTTCTGATTTTCCTTTTCAGACTGATGTGTGTGTGTATGGATAGAATATGACCCTAAACTTTTCTTTAGGGAGAGATTAAAATCTCTCTCAGTTTTCAGAAACATAATTCCTACAAGATATGGACCCAGACTCACTGGCATAGTTTGGGCATGTGTGATATTGTTGGCTTAGCTCTGTTACGATTTGCTTTTAAATATTTATTTTTGAAATATAAATCTTGCTTAAGATTGAAGTCTGCTCTGGAGAAGTAGCTGTTTCTTTTGCTGTTGCTTAATGGAACTGTTGAATCTTGTAGGAAAACAAAAAGATTCTGTTCTATAAATAAGTCATCCTAGTGAAGTATAAAATAATCCCAGAGCGTGCACTGCTACGTCTTCTTAGTGAGGCTTGAGCTAAAGTTCTGTCTATGTCTGGTAAATTAGGCATTCTAAGAAAGAAGACTATGCAGTTAATTGTATACAAAAATATGCGTCCCTCTAAAAATGCTTAGAAATTAGAGCCTGTGTCATTAAAATGACAAGCATCCTGTTTAAAAACTCAAAAAACATTGTCAATACCTTTACAAATTCCTTTCCATTCATTTTTCCCCATGGCAAATACAGCACCTGTCACACCAGAGACACTCAATCACTGTTCTGTTCAGCCCAAGAGATAACTCTTCCTGGTGGACTACTCTGATTTCCTGGCAGTCACAGTGATGACTTAGAATGTTGATTTCCAGGCCGGGCACAGTGGCTCACCTCTGTAATCCCAGACTTTGGAAGGCCGAAGTGGGAGGATTGTTTTGAACTCACAAGTTTGAGACCAGCCTGGGCAACATGGCAAAACCACATCTCTACCAAAAAGAAAAAAAAAGTCAGGCATTGGTGGCTCATGCCTGTAATCCCAGCTATTTGGGAGGCTGAGGTTGGAGAATTGATTGAGCCCATGAAACAGAGGTTACAGTGAGCTGAGATCGCACTACTGCACTCCAGCCTGGGGGACAGAGCAAGACCCTGTCTCAAAAAAAAAAAAAAAGTTAATTTCCACTCATTGAAAACGACCAAGCCTGGGCTTAAAGAGCTGCAGGACATGAAATGATGTCCTTAATGACTTAAATTATCACTATGATGGTTAATTTTAGGTGTCACTTTGATTGGCTCAAGGGATGCCTAAATAGCTGGTGAAGCATTCTTTCTGGGTGTGTCTGTGAGGGTGTTTTCAGAAAAGACTGGCATGTGAGTTGGTGGACTCAGTGGAGAATATTCACCCTCAACATGGATGGGCACCACCCATTCAGCTTTGGACCTGGATAGAACAAAAAGGCAGGTGAATCCACACTCACTCTCGGAGCTGGGACACCCTTTTTCTTCTGCTCTTGGACATCAGAATTCCAAGATCTCTGGCCTTTGGACTCTGGAACTTGTACCAGCAGACCCTCAAGTTCTCAAGCCTTCAGCCTCGTACTGAGAGTTACAGCATGAGCCTCCCTGGTTCTGAGGTTCCGAGGCCTTTGGACTGGGCCTGAGCCATGCTGTCAGCATCACTGAGTCTCCAGCTTGTAGATGACCTATCATGGGACTTCTCAGCCTCCATAGTTTGTGAGCCAATTCCCCAAATAAATCCCTTCTCATATATCTACAACTCTCTATTTCTATCTACCTATCATCTATTTAGCTATGTATCTATCTCCTATTGGTTCTATCTATCTATCTATCTATCTATCATCTATCATCTATCTATCTATCTATCTATCTATCTATCTATCTATCTATCTATCTAATCTCCTATTGGTTCTATCCATCCATCTACCTATCTCCTATTGGTTCTATCTATCTATCTATCTATCTATCTATCTATCTATCTACCTATCATCTATCTATCTATTTATCTATCTCCTATTGGTTCTATCTATCTATCTATCTTCTATCTATCTATCTACCTACCTATCTCCTATTCGTCCTGTCTCTCTGGAGAACTCTAATACAACCCTTTGCCAAAGTGATTAATTTGCATTCTATAGCCACAGGCAGTATATGAGTAAACTATTTATACTTAAAACTGCTCCAGTCAGCTTGGTGAGTTTATCCAATCAACAAGCATTTTTTTTTTTTTTTATGGAGACCTGGCACTCTGTTTCATCATGCAGCCAAGAGCATTTCCCAAAGTGATTAGAAATAGAGATAGATGAGAAAAGAATAGTGCTAACAGAAAAGGCACTATCAATTCTTTAAATGATAATTCACCAAATGTGTACTATGTTCCAGGCGCTATACTAGGATTACAAAGATAAACGAGACACAGCCTCTGCCCTCAAGAAGTTCATGGAATAGGAGGTGAGACAGGTGTGTAAATAGCTCATTGCAATGTGGGGAGAGCCGTGATGGAGTGGCAGTGGGACACACTCCCAGTGTGAGCAGAGCTGACTTAAGGGAAGGATAAGTATTGACCAGATGTCAGTGGAGACGAGGGATCTCTGGAAAGGGGAGCCAGGAGCACGCTGGAGCTAGCTCAAACCGGCTCAGGAGGGCTGCTCGCTAAGTGTTCAGGAATTTTGCCAGCAAGCTGCTACATGTGGCCATTATTAATAATTAAATTATATAAGTTTACAATTAAATAAATTATATTAAAAATAAAGGTTATAAATATTAAAATACAAAATACTAAAGATAATAAATACTAAAAATATATCACTCCCTAATTATTTTACTACCATTTACTATTATCTATGCCCTTGAGGGTTTTGTTTTTGTTTTTTTGAGACAGGGTCTCACTGTGTCACCCAAGCTGGAGTGCAGTGGTGTGATCTCAGCTCACCACAATCTCTGCCTCCCAGGCTCAAGTGATTCTCCTACCTCAGCCTCCCAAGTATCTGGGAATACAGGCATGCACCACCATATCTGGCTAATTTTTGCATTTTTTTTTTTTTTTTTTTGTAGAGATGGGGTTTCGCCATGTTGCCTAGGCTGGTTTCAATCTCCTGGGTTCAAGCAATCCACCTGCCTCAGCCTCCCAAAATGGCGGGATTACAGGCATAAGCTACCACACCTGGCTGAGGGTTCGTTTTAGGTCTATTGTATCTGTGAGGTGGAAATACTGTCTAATAGTGGCTATTGAACATCTCTACCCAACTCCATGTTCAGTGAAGTCATGTTAGTAGCTTGAGATTGGCAGTGATGGGAATATTTACACCACAGATGTCAGCAAATGCTAAAGAGCAGAGATTATTCCCCTTCCCAGAAGGCCATTTACCAGCAGACAGGGGCAAGGCCATGCAAGATAAACACAGGGAACTCCAAGATGTGCAGAAAGCTGGGAAAATACATGGGAGGTTGAGGCACGAGGATCGCTTGAGGCCAGGAGTTTGAGACCAGCCTGGGCAACACAAAGAGACCCCGTCTTTAAAAAAAAGAAAAACATTGGTTGGGCACGGTGGCTCATGCCTATAATCCCAGCACTCTGGGAGGCTGAGGCGGGTGGATCACAAAGTCAAGAGATCGAGACCATCCTGGCCAACATGGTGAAACCCTGTCTCTACTAAAAATACAAAAAATTAGCCAGGCGTGGTGGTGGGCACCTGTAGTCCCAGCTACTCGGGAGGCTGAGGCAGGAGAATCACTTGAACCCGGGAGGCGGAGGTTGCAGTGAGCCGAGATTGCGCCACTACACTCCAGCCTGGCGACAGAGCGAGACTCCATCTAAAAAGAAAAAAGAAAAGAAAAGAAAAAATTAACTAGGTGTGGTGGGGCACCTCTGTAATCATGGCTACTCAGGAGGCTGAGGCTGGAGGAGGCTGAGGCTGGAGGATCACTTGAGCCCAGGAATTCAAGGATACAGTGAGCTATGATCGTGCCACTGCACTCCAGCCTGGGTGGCAGAGCAGGAAACAGAAGTCAGCAAAGAGCAAAGATCAATGAGGTGAAAAGTGATCAAATCCCTGATGACCTCTGAGACCACATGGAAGAGCTGGCGCTGGAGGCTTTGGAGGACTCGAGGAAGGGAGAGATCATCTGCCCACAGCAGGGAGGGCAGTTGGACTGGAGAGTGGCCAGACCAGAGGCAGGAATCCAGGATGACTCCCCAGCAAGTGGAAGGCACATTCAATGAGAAAAGGTGACCGGTGCAGTGTTCCATATGGGAGTGTGTGTTGTCCGGTTTGCGAACCCTCTGGGTAGAAGTATTCAGCAGACAACCACTGTTCAAAGGAAGTTTGGGAGACCTCTGTGCTGGGGCCAGGGACCAGACACCAGTGTGGATGGCAGTGAAAGCTTTAGAGTGTGTGAGGTCACCAAGGAGGGCGGAGACGGAAAAGAACAACTGAGAATGGAGCCAAGGGGGAATCAAGGTGCAGACAGATGAGAGGGAGGATGGGGAGGGCACAGCCAGAGACCCTGGAGAGAATGAAGCAGAATGGCAGGCAAGGCAGAAGAGTGTTTCAGGAAGCAGGAGACAGAGAGGGAGACAGGGCAGAGGGAGAGACCTGGAAAAAGTGGAACAGAGCATAGGTGTTCAATCCCCAGCTCCTAGAAACTCCTAAAAAGACCAAAATAAAAATAGGCCAGGCACGGTGTATCATCCCTGAAATCCCAGCACTTTGGGAGGCCAAGGCGGCTGGATCACTTGAGGTCAGGAGTTCAAGACCAGCCTGGCCAACATGGCAAAACTCTGTCTCTACTAAAAATACAAAAATTAGCTGGGCGTGGTGGAGCACACCTGTAATCCCAGTTACTCAAGAGGCTGAGGCATGAGAATCACTTGAATCCAGGAAGTGGAGATTGCAGTGAGCCAAGATTGTGCCACTGCACTCCAGACTGAGCAACAGAGTGAGACCCTGTCTCTAAAATAAAATAAAATAAAATAACATAGGCCAGGCACAGTGGCTCATGCCTGTAATCCCAGCATTTTGGGAGGCTGAGGCAGGTGGATCACTTGAGGTCAGGAGTTCAAGACCAGTCTGGTCAACATGGTGAAACCCTGTCTCTACTAAAAATACAAAAAAAATTAGTCGGGTGCAGTGGCAGATGCCTGTAGTCCCAGCTACTCGGGAGGCTGAGGCAGGAGAATGGCATGAACCTGGGAGGTAGAGCTTGCAGTGAGCCAAGATAGCACCACTGCAGTCCGGCCTGGGCAAAAGAGCGAGACTCCATCTCAAAAAAAAAAAAAAAAAATGCAAAAATCAGCCAGGCATGGTGGCGGACACCTGTAGTCCCAGCTACTCAGGAGGCTGAAGCAGGAGAATTGCTTGAACCCAGAGGTGGAGCCTGCAGTGAGCTGAGATCGAGCCACTGCACTCCAGCCTGGGCAGCAGACTGTTTCAAAAAAAAAAAAGAAGAAGAAAGAAGGAAAGAAAGAAAGAAGAAAGAAAGAAAGAAAGAAAGAAAGAAAGAAAGAAAGAAAGAAAGAAAGAAAAGAAATAAAGAGAGAAAGAAGGAAAGGAGGGAGGGAGGAAAGGAAGGCAGGCAGGCAGGCAGGCAGGCAGGCAGGCAGGAAGGCAGGAAGGAAGGAAGGAGAGAGAAAGAAAATCTAGTGATTTGTTCTAGACTTTCATTCTAGATATTAAGACAAGGAGGAACTAGAAGGAAGACTCACAATTCAACTCACTTCAAAGAGTTGTGTGTCATGGGATGAAAGTGGAGGATTCATCCCACTGAACCCTCAGATTGAGTCCACTGAGGAACAGGAAGCACTCCTACCTTGGGGGCTGTGGCACTGGAGTCCCAGGCCCAGGAGCAAGTGAGGCAATATAGCATAAAAGTTAAGACCATGAATTCTGGAGTCAGATAGTCTGGGTTCAAATGCTCATTCTGCTAATTATTAGCTTGGATAATTTTCTTAACTGAGCCCTCAGTTTCCTCATCTATGTAGTGGGAATGATGATAATATATATACCTCATAGAGTGATTGTGAGGATTAAACAAGGAAACACACATGCAAGTTTCCAAATCAGGCCTGGCACCTGGCTAGCACCACTGATGGCTGTGATCAGGATTGCTATTAGGACACCCCCAGCCCCAGGCTCCCTGCTACACCCATCTGCCTGATGGATCACCGAACTTATCTCATTCCATCCTCCAATTCAAGATGGAAAAGAATTATTCTAATCGACTTCAGGTAAACCATGAAATTCATTCACATTATTTTTGGGGGAATGCATAGTCAAGAGAGATCTTTCCTCATTCCAAAATATATTAAGAGGGAAAAACAAACTTGTTGTATTAGTCCATTTTCATACTGCTATGAAGAAATACCAAGACTGAGTAACTTATAAAGAAAAAGAGGTTTAATGGACTCACAGTTTCACATGGCTGGGAGGCCTCACAATTACGGCGGAAAGCAAAGGAGGAGCAAAGGCATGTCTTACATGGTGGCAGGCAAGTGAGCATATGTAGGGGAACTGCCCTTTATAGAACCATCACATCTCATGAGACTTATTCACTATCATGAGAATAGCACAGGAAAAACCCACCCCCATATTTCAATTACCTCCCACTGTGTCCCTCCCATGACATGCAGGAGCTACAATTCAAGATGAGATTTGGGTGGGGACACAGCCAAACCATATAATTCTGCCCCTGGCCCCTCTCACATCTCATTTCCTCACATTCTAAAACACAATCATGCCTTCCCAACAGTCCCACAAAGTCTTAACTTATTCCAGCATTAACCTAAAAGTCCAAGTCCTAAGTTTCATCTGAGACAAGGCAAATCTCTTCTGCCTATGAGCCTGTAAAATCAAAGCCAAGTTAGTTATTTCCTAGATACAATGGGGATACAGGCTTGGGTAAATACATCCATTTCAAATGGGAGAAATTGGCCATAAAACAAAAGAGCTACAGGCCCCACCCAAGTCTGAAATCCAATAGGCCAATTATTAAACCTTAAAGTTACAAAATGATCTCCTTTTACTCCATGTCTCATATCCAGGGCACGCTGACACAAGGGTGGGCTCCCACGGCCCTGGGAAGCTCTGCCCCTGTGGCTTTGCTGGGTATAGCCCCCCTTCTGGCTGCTTTCCCAGTTGAGTGTCTGCAGCTTTTCCAGGTGTATGGTACAGGCTGTCAGTGGATCTACCATTCTGGGGTCTGGAGGATGGTGGTCTTCTTCTCACAGCTACAATAGGCAGTGCCCTAGAGGGGACTCTGTGTGGGGGTTCCAACCCCACATTTCTTTTCTGCACTGCCCTAGCAGAGATTCTCCATGAGAGCTCTGCTCCTGCAGCAAACTTCCACCTGGACATTCAGACATATCCATTCATCCTCTGAAATCTAAGTGGAGGTTCCCAAACCTCAATTCTTGACTTCGGTGCACCTGCAGGCTCAAACCAGGTAGAAGCTGCTAAGATTTGGGACTTGCACCCTCTGAAGCCACAGTCCAAGTGGTACCTTGGCCCCTTTTAGCCACAGCTGGAGTGGCTGGGACTCACAGCACCAAGTTCCTAGGCTGCACACAGTGGGGGCCTGGGCCTGGCCCAGGAAACCATTTTTTCCTCCTAGGCCTCTGGGCCTGTGAGGGGAGGGGCTGCTGCAAAGGTCTCTGACATGCCCTGGAGACATTTTCCCCATTGTATTGGTGACTAACATTGGGCTCCTTACTTATGCAAATTTCTGCAGCAGGCTTGAATTTCTTTCCAGAAAATGGATTTTTCTTTTCTATTGCATCATCAGGCTGAAAATTTTCCAAACTTTCATGCTCTGCTTCCTCTTGAATACTTTTCTGCTTAGAAATTTCTTCCACCACATACCCTAGATCATCTCTCTCAAGTTCAAATTTCCATAGATCTCTAGGACGGGGCAAAATGCTGCCAGTCTATTTGCCAAAGCATAACAAGAGTCACCTTTGCTCCAGTTCCCAACAAGTTCCTCATCTCCGTCTGAGACCACGTCAGCCTGGACTTTATTGTCCATATCACTATCAGCATTTTAGTCAAAGTCATTCAACAAGTCTCTAGGAAGGTCCAAACTCCCACATCTTACTGTCTTCTGAGCCCTCTAAGCCTCTAGGAAGTTCCAAACTTTCCCACATTTTCCTGTCTTCATCTGAGCCTTCCAAACTGTTCCAACTTCTGTCTGTTACCCAGTTCCAAAGTCACTTCCACATTTTCATGTATATTTACAGCAGTATCCCACTTTACCAGTACCAATTTACTCTTTACTTCATTTTCATACTGCTATGAAGAAATACCAGAGACTGGGTAATTTGTAAAGAAAAAGAGGTTTATTGGACTCATAGTTCCACATGGCTGGGGAGGCATCAGAATCATGGCAGAGGGCAAAGGAGGAGCACATCTTACATGGCGGCAGGCAAGAAAGCATGTGCAGGGGAACTGCCGCCGCCTTCTTCTTTCTTCTTTCTTCTTCCTCTTCCTCTTCTTCTTCTTTTCTTTTGAGACCAAGTCTCACTCTGTCACCCAGACTGCAGTGCAGTGGAGTGATCTCAGCTCATTGCAACTCCACCTCCTAGGTTCAAGTGATTCTCCTGCCTCAGCCTCTGGAGTAGCTGTGATTACAGGCACACGCCACCACACTCAGCTAATTTTTGTATTTTCAGCAGACATGGGGCTTCGCCATGTTGGCCAGGTTGGTCTCGAACTCCTGACCTCAGGTAATCTACCCACTTCAGCCTCCCAAAGTGCTAGGATTACAAGCATGAGCCACTGTGAACAGCCAGGAACTGCCCTTTATAAAACCATCAGATCTCTAGAGACTTATTCACTATCATGAGAACAGAATGGAAAAAACCCACCCCCATGATTCAATGACCTCCCACTGGGTCCCTCCAACAACATGTAGGGATTATGGGAACTACAATTCAAGACGAGATTTGGATAGGGATGCACCCAAGCTATATCACGTGTAACCTATGCAACTATTCTGTAACGAGAAAATGGATACACATAGCACTCAAGAAGTGTTAAAATTGCATATTTTAAAGAAAAAAGTTACCATAGAAAATGGAAATACATTTGAACAACACTTAAAACAATATCTAAACTACATTTGATGGAGGGACAGATAAAAATCTCAGACTCCATGAATAAAAGGTAAGAATGAGATAAGCCAACAAAGTGATATGAGAGAGTTGACACAGTTAAGAAAATAATGTGACTGGACGTGGTGGCTCACACCTGTAATCCCAGCACTTTGGGAGGCCAAGGTGGGCGGATCATCTGAGGTCAGGAGTTTGAGACCAGCCTGGCCAATGTGGTAAAACCCTGTCTCTACTAAAAATACAAAAATTAGCCAGACGCAGTGGCATGCGTCTGTAGTCCCAGCTACTTGGGAGGGTGAGGCAGAAGAATCACTTGAACCTGGGAGGCGGAGGTTGCAGAGAGCAGAGATCAGGCCACTGCACTCTAGCCTGGGTGACAAAAGGAGACTCCGTATCAAATAATAATAATAATGAAACATTTAATGACATGGAAGAATTGTAAATAAACTTAGCAACCACAGTGGTTACAACTGGCAATGGAAGATAATTCAATCAGTGAAAAGAAAGCTAAGCATGGGACTGCATTCCGTAATGCAAAAGAAAAGGATAAAGTTTAGCCGGGCATGGTAGCACGTGCCTGTGGTCCCAGCTACTTGGGAGGCTGAGGTAGAAGGATTGTTTGAGCCTAGGAGGCAGAGGTTGCAGTGAGCTGAGTTGTGCCACTGCACACCAGCCTGGGTGACAGGGCAATAACCTGCCTCAAAAAAAAGAAAAAAAAAGGACAAAGAGATCAAAACTATCAGAAAGAAGGTCTAGATGTAGAAAGACAGGTGATAGAAATCTGGTTTTGAAGGAGAGAGAAAAAAAGAACAGAACTATTTAAAGATATTAGAAAAGAAAATATTTTTAAGTTGAAGCAAGACCTGCATTTGTAGATCAAAGCTCATCATATGTTAGCCAAAATTAATAAAAAAACAGACCTTGATTTAGACATATTGTAGTGAAACAGTTAAATGTTGAAGGGGAATTTAACAATAATGTTAAAAAGCCAATACAAAGAAAACATTATTTTATTTAAAAACACATAAATGGAAAAATGTGGTCTGTACTTGATTAGGAAGAGTTTTGATATTGCAAAGATGCTGATTTCCCTCAAACTAACTGATAAGGTTAATGTCATCCCTAGTAAAATGCCAGTGGCATTATTTTTAAAACTGTCTCAAACTGTTTCTGAAATTATTCTGGAGTAATAAAAGATATTGATGGGGAGACACTGAATACAGGGAAGGAACAAATGAGAGTAAGGAAATATAGTTAGCTACAAACTATTTTGTAAGAAGAAGAAGAAAGATTGGATGGAGCTGAATGAGTTTTTAAAAGTGAAAACAACAAGTAAGCAATTGATAATTGATAGGAAAAGACTAAAAATTTAGGTCAGGATTCCAGAGGACATGAGGAAATATGAGAAGGGCACAAACACCCTCAGATAGAAGGGAGAATATTCTATCCAAAGAGTCTGAAATCATCAAGAAACAGTAACATTAAAATAGTAATTATAATAGCTAATATACTGACCATTGTGTCGAGAGCTGGAGAAACGATGGTTAACAAGACAAACACTCCAGGGTCTTTTGGAGCTTTAGGTCCGGGTGAGGCAGAAAAAAAGATGAGGAAAAAAACACAATCATTGCAAATGATAAAAAGGTATGAAGGAAATAAACAGGTAATAAGAATAGTGGTGGGAAGTGGGAATGACACTACTGAGGGAAGTCCAGAAGGGCTTCTCTGAAGATATTTAAGCCAAGACCAAGATCAAAAAGCAGGGAGGAGGGTTATTAGGTAGAGAGCCTGGCCTGAGGTGGAAACATGCTGAGATCAGTGTAGTCAGGTGCATTGAGGTCTTCGAGGAGGGAGGCAGAGGATAAGCCATGCAGGACCTTGGAAGCCACTACAAGGATTTTGGATTTTACCCTAGGTGCAATGAGAAGCCACTGGAGGCATGTTACAATCTGATTTGCATTTTTAAAGATTCTGGGCCACTGTGTAGAAAATGGATTGGAGGGGCCAGAGAGGAGCAGGAACTGTCAGGAGGTTCTTCTAGAGTCTCAATAAAGGGTGGCATTGGCCTAAACTAGGGTGGTGAGCCTGGAGGAAAGAGCTACAGGGAAACTCTGGAGATCCAGTCTGTGGGACTTGCCGACGGGTTGTTTAAGGAAGTGAGGGAAGACAGAATGATCCACACATTTCTGGCTTGGAACCTAGAAGTGGAAACTCCCCACTGGATAACAAGATGTGGATAGAGGGTGATGGGATATGGGCAGATAAAGCAGTAATGAGGCTTGTGGGGACGGGCCAGGCCTACTGCCCTAGGAAATTAGGAGACCTCTTACACTCTGAGTCAGAAGCCAAGTGAAAGCCACATTAAGGAAGTTGTTCTACAACATGTGTGCTGGCTAAAATAGAAGGAGTCAAGTGGGAAGCCAATAAATGAGGACTTGAGCTTAATTCAGGGCAGCAAGAATGGCAAGGAAGGAATTAGGAAATCACTTGAAGAAAAATTTGGCAGCATACTGGGCTGGGCATGTTGGCTCATGCCTGTAATTCCAGCGCTTTGGGAAGCCAAGGGGGGGTGTATCTTTTGAGCTCAGGAGTTCAAGACTAGCCTGGGCAACATGACAAAACCCCATCTCTACAAAAAAATAAAAAATTAGGCCGGGCGTGGTGTAGTCCTAGCACTTGGGAGGCCGAGGCAGGCAGATTGCCTGAGCTCAGAAGTTCAAGACCAACCAGGGCAACACACTGAAACCCCGTCTCTACTAGAATACAAAAAATTAGCCAGCATGGCAGCGTGCGCCTATAGTCCCAGCTACTTGGGAGGCTGAGGCAGGAGAATTGCTTGAACCTGGGAAGCAGAGTTTGCAGTGAGCCGAGATTGTGCCACTGCACTCCAGACTGGGCAACAGAGTGAGACTTCGTCTAAAAAAAAAAAAAAAAAATTAGCTGGGCTTGGTGGCATGCACCTGTGGTCTCAGCTTCTCGGGAGGCTGAGAGGTCTGCTTGAGCCCCGGAAGTGGAAGCTGCAGCGACCAGGGATTGCACCACCATACTCTGGGTGGCAGAATGAGACTGTCAAAAAAAAAAAAAAAAAAAAGCAGTGTATGGAAGTAAAGAAGAGACAATCAAAGGTGACAATGGGAGAGGAATGGTGTTAATTTCTGAGGGCAGGTGGAGAAGGAGGCTGGTTCTGAGAATGTTTCAGAGTGACGACAGGGCTCCCAGATGGAAATGTCTGGCAGGCAACTGAAGTTACAGAACCGGAACTAAGATCTGAGGTCCAGGCTGGCTGGCAAATGGGCCACATCCTAGATAATTGAGGGTAATTCAATCTTTCACACATGGAATCAGAATCTTCTAAAGAAATTAGAATACACACTTAAAATTCAAACTGCATTTGCTGGTCACACCACTCTACATAATTCATTTTTCTTTGAAAATTCCGAAGCTTCCTTGGGTTCTTGTGCTTCAGGGTCACCATCAGGAACATGAATTATGGTTGGTATGAGACAACTTTATCTGAAACAGAACAACCATGGTTTGGGAGCAAATGTTCTCTTTGAGCCTCGGTGTAGGAAACAGACAAAGACGCTGATCTCCTGCATAGAAGGTTTCTATTCTCACACTTCTCAAAACTCACACAGACCACTATTTTTCAACGTTAGTCCAGCTGACTTGCATTTTGTTTCCTGCTCTCGCCTCCACGAGTACCTTGTGAGCCATATGTTAGGCAGTTAATAATGTAGTTTCAGGAACAATACACCTGGCTTCCTCTGCTCACAGCGCAGTGGAAACTTGGCTCCACCCATGCGGGAATCTCCCTGTTTTCTCCCCGGTTCGCCTCCCTTGCTAACAATCTCTTTCTCCCTCTCCTTGGCACCCATTTCTCATCTTCCTACCCTTTCGTGTGTTCTTCTCTTTCTGCTTCACCAGCTTCTTTTCCTTCTGTCTGGCGTGTCTCCTTCTTCAAGCTGCCTGCTTCATCCATCTTCTCCCCTACAGAGCTCAGAGATTTAGAACAGCACTTGCTTGAATCTCATTGTCTAAGCAATGACTGCCCTCCCTGACTTCTGTCTGTTAAAAATAAAAATAAAAATTCTTGTCATTTGAGCTTCGTGACTGCCTGAATTCTTGATACACTAAGATTTATTGTGTGTACACAATGGCGACCCCCAGGCTAAGCACTTTGAATGCATATCATGAGTGTTCCAAGGAGTAGAATTTCAGGAAGTATCTCTTTGTTCTATTTGGAAAACATAATTTTTATAATTATTCAAGAAGGTAATGCATGGAATCAAATGAATGCTGTGGCCAGATCCATGGCTGGGGTCCAACGAGTCACTATGAGGGCAGCATGGCTTTTTTGGGGGAAGTTTGAGCACCGTATCTCAGCTGTGAGTGGACGTTACAGTGACCAGCAGTACTTACTGCCTATGCACTGACCCTTTACTTCATTATTCTACCTTTTCCTCCATCCCACTCCCAGCCCCTCACTCTAAAGACTACACAGGAATGTAAAGAGTTGGTGAGAGTTGGGAGATTTGTTTGGGATAGGAAATGTTGGCAGAATAGGCCATCTTACAAGGTACTTTCTAGCCAACCAGCTGAGTCACTACATGGTGAAGTTAGTTTATAGTCTTTGTGAAGATGGATGGAATAACAAGACTTTGCAATGCTTCGTTCCAACAATTCAGCCACTTTAATAACCAAACAAGATGTTACTATGTGAGGATCAATGCAGGGCCAATGGCTAACACTGTGGCCAAACCCCTGCCTGACCTCAGAATGACCAATGCAAGCAGAGCCACAGGGGAGAAGAAACCCGGTCAGCCACCCAACTGTGTTCTTTCCGAGTTGAACACACAACACTGAACCTGGACCCACTGCTCCCTAAAATGATTTTCTGTGGCTCCAAATAATCATTCTGCTCCAGGTAGTTATGGCTCTTCCTCAAAGCTTCTGTGAAAAATACAAAAACAGACAAAGAAGAAAGAACTCTTTTAAATGGCAGCAAGGTCTAGGTAGGCCTTCTTTCTATTTATGTGTAAAACTCACTAATTATATTTTAATGGATTTTCTTCATGTTGAAACGTGTACATTAAATGTGGAGCCTTTCATTGACATTAGAATTGGCTGAGTCTCTATCATGACAGCATATCTTACCAATTCTGTTAGTTCATTTAAAAATGGACATTGTGTCGACATGTCAAGCAGCAAGTTTAACTGAGCTTAACAATGACAGATACAATTTTCAAAAAGTTAAAATACATGCATTGTATTAAGGCATTGCCTCTTCTTTATCCCAATGGTCATTAGAGGCTGCAGCCAAAATTGGAAACTACTCTTCTTTTTTAAGATAGTAGACTTTATTTTTTAAGAGCTGTTTTACATTTTCAGAAAAATGAGCAGAAAACAGCATTTCCATATAACCCTGGCCCTCCTTCTAGTTTCCTCTATCATTAACATCTTACATTAATGTGGTACATTTATGACAATCAATGAGCCAATACTGATACATTATCATTAACTCAAGACCATAGTTTACATCAAGGTTCACTCTTTGTGTTGTACATTCTATGAGTTTTGACAAATGTTTAATGACATGCACCCACCATTGCTGTACCAGACAGGATAGTTTCAAAATCATCTGTGCTCCACGTGTTCATCCCCTTTGTCTCCCCTAGATCCTGGGAAACCACTGTCTTCTTCATGTCTCCATAGTCTTGCCTATGCCAGAATATCATAGTTGGAATCATACAGTATGCAGCCTTTTTGAATTGGCTTGTTTCACAGTGCAGTATGCATTTAAGCCCCCTCCATGTCTTTCTGTGGCTTGATAGCTTATTTTTATCACTGAATGCTATGCCATTGCATAGATGAACCCTAGTTGGTTCATTCATTCATTTTCCATTAAACACCGCTCTGTGCTCTACATTTAACCAAGTTCTATGAGGATACCAAAAAATTCCACAGCAGCTTTCTCCTCAAAGTTAGTCTAATTATGAAGACATATATTAGGCAAATGATGTAAAAGTATATTTTAAGGAATTGAAGTATATGGTTCGTTCCAAACAAATGTGATCTAGAAAAGCAATGTTTTCAGGGGATCATGGTCCCCTGAGATTAGACACATATTTTGTGTGTATATGTGTCCAGGGTCCAAGGCATTCATCACATTCTTAAGGGGATATAATATGCCCTCCACCAAATTAAGAACTACTGCAGAGATGAACAGGGGTGCAAATGATCATCAGTTGCATTTGTAACTGGAGAAGAGCTCATGAAGGAAGTAGGGCTTGGCCTGAAAACAGAAGGGTGGTAGTAGGGCCTTGTTAGGTGGGCAGAGGAGCAGACAGCACGAGGAGAAGTGTGAAAAGGAGGTGGGGCAGTGAAACAGCGAGGAGGAACAGGTCTACTTTGAGTTAAGAAAGGGAGAAGACATAAGATTGGCTAGAAAAGGGAAGTTCTTCAAAGTCCAGAAGATATCTACACTGGGATTATAAAGCACAAAATGTCTTGTTCATCCCATATAGAAAGTGTCGGCCGGGTGTGGTGGCCGATGTCTGTAATACCAGCACCTTGGGAGGCCAAGGTGGATGGATCGCTTGAGGTCAGGAGTTTGAGACCAGCCTGGCCAACATAGTGAAAACTCATCTCTACTGAAAATACAAAAATTAGCCAGCATGGTGGTGCATGCCTGTAATCCTAGCTACTCGGGAGCTGAGGTAGGAGAATTGCTTAAACCCAGGAGGCAGAGGTTGCAGTGAGCCAAGATCATGCCACTGCACTCCAGCCTGGGTGACAGAGTGAGACTCCATCTCAAATAAGCAGACCAAAAAAAAAAAAAAAAAAAAAAAAAATAGAAAGTGTCTTGTGCCAACTGTTAGCAGACACACATAGATGCACGTGCATCATACACACACCCATACAAGCATTAAGATGCATTTTCTTTGAGAAATGCAGCCTTCTCATTCTCTTTGCCACTTCTTTGTAGAAGAAATCCCCTATAAAAGGGCTTTGGATTAAAAAGTCAATATGAAACCATGAACCCTGATCAGGAAAGAGAAGACAGGAGAGAGAGGTAAGAGGGAATGATTACTTTCTACTAAGTCAGATTGGTTTCAACACTTGGCTCTGAAAAGCTTGGCTTATTTTCACTCTGAACCATGAATGAGAAAATGCCCTGCAAACTGTAAAGCACTTTGTAGATGTTCTCATTATTACGCTATTCCATCTCATATGAAATATGTTTCCTTTTCCTCTCTGCTTTTCGAAATCAAATCCATCCCTAAATGCCTGGCTCAAAATGTAAGCTTTCTTTGACTATTTCAGCAGACTGTGATCTTCCCATCCCCTAAAAGTCCATCAAATTTATAACAAGAGTCTTTCATTTGGCCCCAGTATCACAAACCACACTCCCTTGTTTGTTTTTTCTGGGTCTCTGTCTTGCCTTTTAGTACAAAGGTGTTCACTGTTGTTTGCCACTCACTAAAATGGTGTTTGGCACAGAGTAGGTGTTCAATAAATACTTTTTTTTTTTAATGTAGTCTCAGCCTGTCATCCAGGCTGGAGTGCAGTGGTGGATCTTGGCTCACTGCAACCTCCACCTCCCAGCTTCAAGTGATTCTCCTGGCTTGGCCTCTTGAGTAGCTGGGACTACAAGAGTGCGCCACCATGTCCAGCTAAATTTTTTTGTACTTTTAGTAGAGACAGGGTTTCACTATGTTGGCCAGGCTGGTCTTGAGCTCCTGACCTCAAGTGCTCTGTCCATCACAGCCTTCCCCAAAGTGCTGGGATTACAGGTGTGACCCACTGCACCTGGCCCAGTAAATACTTTTTAAATTGTATTAATGGCACAGGATTTCTAGAGATATGTTTTGTAATATTTTTAGTTTATGCCATTCCCATAGTAGATAACCATTCAATTACATATCTAAAAACTGGTGACATGGTCTGCACATTTTGTCTATTTAGCCATGAATCAGTCAGGCTGCAGACAAACAGCCACATGACCCTTCTTCGCACCAAGCATTCTTATTGCTCTTCTTTTCCTTTACCATCTTGCTTTGTTTCCTATTGATGTTCTCTTACCTGGGCCTCAAATGATACTTATGACTTTAAAAGTGCATTTTCCAGGGTATCTCTTTTGGAGGACATGGGTGAAAGTATACCCTTCTCTCTTGCCTCATTCATCCTTTGTAGTAGGGTTGACTTGGAAGTCTAGGACCCAATGAAGAGCAAACTCAGTCTCCTATGAGTAAAAACAGACAGGGAGTCTGATTCCTGTTCCTGCCCACATCCCTGCAGATAAAGAGGACTGGCTATTTGTCCAACTGTGCTTCATGCAGTCCCTCAAGAATAACCACCTGTATTCCCATCACTGTGTTCTATATCTGTTTGTTTTGTTTTCATTGTCAATAAACTGTATCTAGATGCTGGGTGAAGTTCTACAGAAAAATTTGACTTAAAAGGCAAACCTCTGGGACCTGCAGAGAGAATAAAGACAAGCAGGTAGGTGATAATGCAGGCCAGCACACAAACCACCAAGCCGACCATGGGTGAAGCTGGCTGGCTTTCCTCGGAAGGGGTGGATGTTGGATGAATCTCTGTAAAGCCAGGAGTCCAGGTCTTAGCCTTGTGGTTTTGGTAACTCTATTTTACCAGTTTACTCAAGAGTTACCAGGATCTGATGAGCTGATCTATTCCTATAAAACCCCAGACTGGCTTTATCTTTCCCAAATCAGAATATCAATATATTAATTTAGAATGAGAAGCATGTCATTTTAGGACAGGAATATTCAGGTTCAGGGCACTTATGTGCATGATATGATATGCACAAAACAGATAAATTAAAGTTTTAATGTGGAGATAACTTGCTAAACATGGAATCAATCTTGAGGTGTGCTTTCTATGGGATATAGCATATCCTGGAACACACACAAGCTCTGCTCCACTTCGAAAAATATCTTCCCACAGGAAAAAAATATTATAGTGTGGAGATGCACAAACACATTCTTCTTCACTTCTTTTTTCTAAATTTCACAAAAACTACCACCCATACTTTAAAATTATACCTAAAAATTTAATTCCAAAGTAAGTATGGGATCACCACAAGAAATGAAAAAAAAAAAAAAAACACTCCAAAGATATGTAAAGAAAAAGTTAGTAATTTCATATCTCTGCCACTGCTTCCATACCCAGCTCTGTGGTAATAGATGTGTGGGGCCTGGGGTATACAGCCCCCTGTACCTTTCACTAGGATTATACAAAGACATGCAGTATAGTTAGGCATTTTCACATTTCTTTTTATAAATATTACACGATACAACATACTGTGAAACTTACTCCTCTCACGAATATATCACGGACACTTCCCCTTGGCCAATGGGTATAACTCAGACATTATTTTTAGTAGCTGCATCATATGTGATCATTTCCCAGCCTACCTGTGGTTAGAGGTAGCCATGTCACTGAGTTGTGGCCCATAGAGTGCAGAGGCAACCAGCATTCCACGCTTAGGCCTGGCCCGTAAAAATCTCCCGTAGGGGTATCCTCCATTTTCTCCTTCTATCTGCCAGCTGGAAGTGAAGGCCTCCGAGGCTCCCACTCACAGGTAGGGGAAGCCTAGGTCCCTGAACTACTATGTGGGCTAAACCCCTGTGCTGACTGTTGTCAGAATGAGAAATAAACTTTCATTGTGTTAGGCTACTGTTAGCATTTATCTGTCACTGCAACTCGTGTTACCTAACTGAGGCAATGGCTTCCACTATATTAGTGTTTCTGGGTTCCTTTTTTGTGGATAATCAGATGTAAAATCCAAAACCTAAGCCCAGGCACAGTGTTTCGTGCCTGTAATGCCAGCACTTTGGGAGGCCAAGGCAGGAGGATGGTGGCGCACTCTTGTAGTCCCACCTACTCAAGAGGCCCAGCCATGAACAACATGGTGAAACCCCATCTCTACAAAAACAAACAAAACTTAGCTGGGTGTGGTGGTGGGTGCCTGTAGTCCCAGCTACTTGGGAGGCTGAGGTGGCAGGATTACTTGAGCCTGGGAGGCAGAGGTTGCAGTGAACCAAGATCGCACCACTGCACTCCAGCTTGGGTGATAGAGTGGGACCCTGTCTCAGAAAAATAAAAATAAAAATCCAAAACCTGTTATCAGTCAATCATGCAGTCACTTATTACACATTCCCCTAATATCTATTAATTCATACAAATGTAATACAGAGTCCTAAGCCATCTATCTTATCCATCAGAATGAATTCATAGGTGCAAGAAAAACATGGTCTGCCATTCAAATTTTTGCTCATTACTATGTACATTCATTTAGTTTGATCACAATGCAAGCTTGATTTCTTTTCTCTAAGAGTTTAAGGAGCCATTTTTCTTTTTGACCACTGTCCTTTTGTTAACTGTCCTTGACTAATCACTCAAACGATATAGGTTTTGTTGTTTTGACGGAAATGAAAAAATTTTCTAAATAATTATTTCAGCTTTTCTTGCTTTAAAGGTAGAATAAAGGGTGAATAGACAACAGTTGGGAAAGTGAAAGAAATGAGAATTTTAAAAATTAGCCAGACTTGGATTGTTCTAGTTTTCAAAAATCATATAATGCATTTAGTAGTAATAGTTGTAGTAGGAGGAGCAGCTTGAATGTTTCAACATGAAACCCAAAAGATCCTCATGGTCCCTACTTGCATTTTAAACTAATGCTCTATCAGCTTTATGGCTGAGGCAAATATTTAGTAAGCCTCAGATTGTGCTGCAGCAGTTTGGGATAGAATGATTGCCACGTGGTCACAGTTATGTGTGATAAAGGGAAACTGTTGTATGTATAATGTATGGAGAAGAGGAAATAATGGAACACGGAAATAGATGACTTTGGTATTTTGTCCATGGGCCTAACTAATGATGTTGCTCAGATTCCATAGTTAGGGCTCAGTGAGTTGGTGACGGCATTGACCTAGGACTCCATGTGCAGACCTAAAAACACTCTAGAAGAAAATATGTTTAGGCCAGGTGCAGTGCCTCACGCCTGTAATCCCAGCGCTTTGGAAGGCCGAGGTGGGGAGATCACTTGAGGCCAGGAGTTCAAGACCGGCCTGGCCAACATGGCAAAACCCCATCTCTAGTAAAAATGCAAAAGTTAGCCAGGTGTGGTGGCGGGCACTTGTGGTCCCAGCTACTTGGGAGGCTGAGGCAGGAGAATCACTTGAACCCAGGAGACAGAAGTTGCAGTGAGCTGAGATTGTGCCATTGCACTCCAGCCTGGGCAACAGAAACTCCAACTCAAAAAAAAAAAAAAAAATGCTTACAGGATACAGTGATTTGAGGCCATACTAAAAAGATCATCAGATCCTAGCCATTGGGTCAGATATTTCACTAATAAAAAGATTAATGGTCAGGTGAGATAGTTCACACCTGTAATCTCAGCACTTTGGGAGGCTGAGGTGGGAGGATTGCTTGAGCCCAGGAGTCCAAGACCAGCCTGGGCAACACAGAGAGACCATGTCTCTACAAAAAAGTTTTAAAACTTAGCCAGCCATGGTGGTGCATGCCTATAGTCCCAGCTACTTGGGGGGCTGAGGCAGGAGGATTGATTGAACCTGGGAGGTTGAGGCTGCAGTGAATTGTGATTATGCCACTGCAAGTGCACTCCAGCCTGGGCAACAGAGCAAGACCCTGTGGAGAAAGAGAGAGAGAGATTAAACATATTAAAGGTATAAGCATTTTCTACAACTTCTCACATTATTATTTAAAAAAGGCAAAAAGTGAATATGTATGTCTGGTGTGGGTGCTCAACAAAGTGAGAATGACACCCCATTACACTAAGGACCTCCATTTACCAGATTGGTGGGTGTCGCCCATACAGAATTGGAGAAAGGGTTATATTCTGCTTTTGCTAATGATTTATAAGGTGGGCACTCACACTCAAAATCTTATAGCCCTTATTTCCAGCCCTTCTTTCATCCTACCAACTTGGACTCCTGCTCAAAAATATTCAGTGCTTCTCCATTGCTTTTGGAAATAGATGTAAATACTTCTGCTGGGCACTAAAGGCCCTCCCCAGTCCAGGCCCGATCTATTTGTCTAAACATATTTTGTATTAACTGTTGTCTAACACCTGGCCCCAGTCTGGGGCAGGCCAGCCCTAAGGCACGGCCATTCCATGTGCCATGTCCATTTTTCATTCCCAGCCCTAAGCCTTTCCTCTTCTCCTCCACACATCCAATCCCAATTGTGCCACGGGCAGAAATCAGTGTCTCCAAGTCCACCTCCACATAGCAGTCTGGCTCCCTCCAAAGTACAAGAGAATTGGCTGGTGGGCAGTTTGATGGGTGCAGTTGCATGGTGCCCCACATTCAGAAGGACCATGGGCCTGGCTCCTCTGTCTAGACTCAGATGCTGGTGCATTCTGGACTTACTCATGTAACAGGTATTTACTGAGCCTCAAGTAAGTGCCAGGCACTGTTCTAGACACTTGGAATATATCAGTGAACAAAACAGACAATGACTTTGTGAAACTTACATTCTAATAGAAAGAATCAGACCACAAAAAATGAACTTAAAAAATAAGTAAATAATAAATGATGTTAGAAGAGAATAAATACTATGCAAATATAGCAGAATAAGATAAGGGCAGGGATTCTTATCCTGGAATTCAGACTCATAGCAGCTTCATGGATAG
The DNA here is from genome assembly GCF_006542625.1 of Nomascus leucogenys. Lineage (NCBI taxonomy): Eukaryota > Metazoa > Chordata > Mammalia > Primates > Hylobatidae > Nomascus > Nomascus leucogenys. The sequence continues at coordinate 88,802,873 of NC_044393.1, read as the reverse complement.
AATTCAGGGGATCTGTGAACTTGGATAGGGGGAAAAATGGCCCGTTTATTTTCATTAACCTTAAACCTTCAAACCTGACTGTAGGCTACAACCTCAGAAGCCACAGCAATACCTACAACTTTGTTACCAATTGAAATCACAGATATTTTGTATCAGATTGACAATTGTTGCAGATTTCTTGAACTGTCTACATTCATCACTACTTTGTAGCTACTGGACCTGTGGTTAAATCTTGTTATTTAATGTATCAATAAAGAAACATACATTTAGTAACTGTTTCTCAAAATTGTATCAATAAAGAAATACACATTTAGTAACTGTATCTCAATATAATTAGCTTCTTTTGTAGTCTTATGTGTTTTTATTCAATGCATTTAAAGACATTATTCTGAGAGGGCAATCCCAGGCTTCACCAGACTGCAGAAGAAATCCACGGGAAAAAGAAAAAAGGTTAAGAACACCAGGTAAGGGAAAATGGGGTGAAGTAGAGGACAGCGTGGGTAGAGGGGCAAGTTGCAATATTAAATAGGGTGGTCAGGTTAGGTTTCATGCCTAACGACCTTTGGACCTGAGTTTCTATCGCTTGCTCTCCTTGGCCATCCCAGTCATTGCCCTGGCTTTACCCAACCCTCAGACTCAGGAACCCGGTGGCGCCATCTTGTTAGTCACCTCTCCCCCAGCTGCCCACCACCTTCCCCTCTCTGGCTATTTAACACAGGACTTAACATCCAGAAGTTTGTAATGAATGTAATAATGTCAATAGAGCCCAAAGAAATTCAAGGATGATTTTTAAAATCTTACCTGTTGTTGTTCTGCCTTCTATTTAAACATCCAACTCAACCAGACAAACTAGCTCACATCAGCCAGGCAGGCCAGGCAGCATATGTCTCCTAAAGAAAAGATAAGCAAAACAAATCAGCAGCTTCTGAAAGGTGATGAAGTGTACCACCTAGGGCAAGTGGAATGCAAGCTGAAGATATTGCCGTATTCCAAAAGAAATTCTTTAAAAATTCAAATTCATCTCATACACACAAACGAAAATCCTCAGAATTCTATGACAAAAGATTCTTTGTTTTTTTTTTTAACTTACACTTTGAAGCTGTTGAATTATTATTATTTTTTTTTGAGACGGAGTCTCACTGTCGCCCAGGTTGGAGTGCAGTGGCGCGATCTCTGCTCACCGCAGGCTCCGCCCCCCGGGGTTCACGCCATTCTCCTGCCTCAGCCTCCTAAGTAGCTGGGACTACAGGCGCCCGCCACCATGCCCGGCTAATTCTTTGTATTTTTAGTAGAGAAGGGGTTTCACCGTGTTAGCCAGGATGGTCTCGATCTCCTGACCTCGTGATCCACCCGCCTCAGCCTTCCAAAGTGCTGAGATTACAGGCGTGAACCACCGCGCCCGGCCGCTGTTGAATCATTTTTAAAAGATCTATACACAGATTGTGATAAAACACATAAGGAAATCACAAAACTAAATTCTTCCTTAAAATGGCTAAGATGCTGTTAGCTGTAGGTAATGGGATCCTTGCTAAAGGTGTCTTCATAAAGACAGCTCTCCTCTCAGTAAGGCTGGAGGTCAGTGGTTCCAAGGCCAGTTTACTTCCTTATTTGCAAGATGTCACTCTAATTGATCCCACCCAAAGCATCCCATCCTGCTAGGATATGGCTGAAGAAGAGGGAAAGGAAATGGACCACCTCTTCCCATGGAACACACCTTTATGAGAAAGGAGACACTTTCTCAGAAGTCTCCAAGTTTTACCTTTTATCTCATTGGGCCACATGACCACCACTGGAAACATGACTGATTTGCTGCAACTGACTTAGACCAATCATAATTTACTTTCTTGGGCAGGTACATTACTGCCTAAATAAAATCAGAGTTCCACAACTGAGGAAGAAGACACCAGAGATAGGTAGCAGGCAACCACATGTGTCTTCCACATAGAGTGAAAAGCTTCAGGATTATATCAAAAAAAAAAGAAAGAAAGAAAGAAAAAGAAAAAGAAAAAGAAAAAGAAAAAAGAACCCTAGGCTTAAAAAATAAAACTAAGCTTTGAAGTTGTTGGAACTAAAAGGTCTATCTGTGAAACTTTTCACTAAAATAAAAACAGGTAATCCCAAAACTAAATTCTTCCTTGCATTCTATCACTTATTATATTCCCAGAACTGTTCAAAGCTGTCTAGAAGTATACCCTTTCTCATGGATTCAGTACACATTTATTGTCTCCTTCATATATGACACTACGATGTTTTGTTGCCTTGTATAGTTTATCTTCCCCTTCCTTCACATGAATAATTTCTACTGATGAGGTAGACATTATTATCTCACTCTATAGGTGAGAAAACTGAGGTGCAGAGAAATGAAATCATTTCCCTTATCATCATCCAGTTAAAAGTGATGCACCTAATTTTCCTGATGGTCAGTAACTCTTTCATTGCTCCCATAGAGGGAAAGGTGAGACATTTAAAAAACAAAAAAACAAAAAACAAAAAACAAAACCCTCTAATACTAGATAGGAAAAAATGAATGCAGCAGAAACAGACCTAAAATATGCTCTGGGGAGAATAAAGGATAAATTACCTCTGGGGATGTGGGCTGGGGAATAGGAAAGGCTTAATGAAGGAAATAACATGTGAACTGGGTCTTAAAGGATGGGGAAAACAGGGAGTTCAGGACACTCTGGGCAGAGAGGCTGGCATGTACAAAGACAAAGATGTGCAGCTATTGCTTAGGATGCATGAGAGGCAAGAGTGGGAAATGAGATTGGGAAGGGAATTTTGGGCAGATCATGATGGGATTTAGGTGTCAGGTTAAGGTGATGAAGGTAATTGTGCAGGTAATATGGTGACTCTGAACATCTCTGAGCAATGGTATGCAGTGGGCAGCAAGACAATGTTGTCAACAATCAGTTATGTGAATTAAAGAAGAGGGAGAGACTGGAGTCAGGGACACCTGTTAAAAAAAATAGCGCAGCAGTCCAAGGAGGAGGTAGGGATAGGCTGAATCAGGTACTGGCAGTAGAAATGAAGAGGAATGGAAGAATGTGAAAAGCTATCACACAAACAACAGCAACAACAACAACAACAAAACAATGGGTCCTGGCAGTTGACCTGCGATGGCTGGAGCTGAAGGACTAGGAGGTGGTTATTGTTTACCAGAAGCAGGTTTGGGAGGAGATGAGTTCCATTTGGTAGAGGTGTCCGGAAAGCAGGTGGAAATGTGGGACAAGTGCTAAAGAGACTATGTCAATTCAAATACCAGCCTCAGAGATCTAGAGATGAGCTTGCCAAGAGAACAAGCAGAAAGGGAACAGAAGAGAGCTTAGATCCAGTCCATCAAGAAACAGGGTGAAGGGAGAAGGACACGGCCCCTAAATGATCAGGTCTCTCTCTTCTGAGTTCCCTCCTTTAGCCTCTTAGCCTCTCCCTCCACACCTGTAGTTATGGAACTGCTTTGTGTAAATGCATCCCATAGGGAGTAAATTCAAAATGCAGATTTCCGGGTGCCACCCCCAGAGATTCCTGAGTCAGCGGGTTTGGGGTTCTGCCTGAGGAGTCTGCATCCTTAGAAAGCCCTTTCGATGCAGGCAGCCCAAGGACCACACTTTGAGAAATGCTGCCATGTAACCTCTCCCTGTGTGATCTCACCTCCTTCTATGGATCAGCCACCCATTATATACTTACTGATGACTCAAAACAATCTCTATCTTCTATTAAAAACCCTTGGCTGAGCTCCAGTCCTGTACACTCACCTGGCAACTGAGCATCCCTGTCTGAATATCTCATAGGTACTTTAGACTCAACATGTTCAAAATTGAATTCATTTTTCCCCACATCTGGTGCATTCAGAATAAAGTACAAGTTCTTCAGCTTGGCATACAATCTCCAGTGTCATTCTCAACCACTGTCTCAGCCTTGCTTTGCATGTTTAGCAATATTATAATTTCTTACAGATCCTGGACATTCATACCTTTCTATCCTATTTGCTATAGCCATCCCCCGGCCCCAAACACACTCCTTGCCATTTGTCCCTCTGTACTATCTTTTGACCATGTGCATCCTTTTTACTGCTGCACTCATTACACTGTATCATGCTCCTTGCTTGGTGGTTTTTCTTTGAACTTGAGCTCCTTGAAAGCCAGGGCTATGGCTTATTCCCTTTTATACTCCCAGCTCCTGCTACAGAATCTAGCACATAGTAAGCTGTAGCTGAACATTTGATGAATTGATTTTCTCAGGAAAAAAGAAAGGAAAGAAGAAAGAAATGAAAGAAGGAAGGAAGGAAGAAAGAAAGAAAGAAAAAGAAAGAAAGGAAGGAAGGAAAGAAGGAAGGAAGGAAAGAAAGAAAGAGAAAGAAAGAAAAAAGAAAGAAAGAAAGAAAAAAAGAAAGAAAGAAAGAAAGAAAGAAGAAAGAAAGAAAGAAAGAAAGGAAGGAGGGGGGAAGGGGGGAAGGAAGGAAGGAAGGAAAGAAGAAGGAAGGAAGGAAGGAAGGAAGGAAGGAAGGAAGGAAGGAAGAAAGGAAGGAAGGCAGGCAGGCAGGCAGGCAGGCAGAAAGGCAGGCTAGGAGTATCGAAAAAAAAACCAAAAACCTAAACAAGCATGTGAAGGGAGGAAGGACTAGGAATATTGGGAAAAAACAAAATAAAACAAAAAACAAAAAAAATCCCAAAAAACTAAACAAGCATGTGAAGGATGTGAAGGGAGGGGAGTGATTCAAGAAGAGTGAGGTGATTAACAGTGTCTAATTCATGTTTGCTTAGAGATCAAGCAGGGGAGGGGCTGAGAAAGGGCACACGATTTGGCATCTAAGAAGCCACTGGCAACCTCAGAGCAAACAGTCAGTCCTAACTGCCCTCTGCCGTGACAGTCAAGCCCCTCCAGGGTTGCCACATAGGAGCAAGCTCTTTCATGTCAGTGGGAGGAAACCTTACAATTGAAACTTCACACTGCACAGAAATGCACAGGTCCACTGATTCATGGCTGAGGTAGGCTTAACAGGACCTGCAGGCTTTTAAAAGAGCTCTCCTCAGTCTACCTTTATTTCTACCTCCACCCCAAGCTTCTTTCTGCACCATTTCTACCTGGTCGGTCCAAGTTCAGCCTGGACTGCAGGTCAAGGAAACCAAGCTATTACCTACCTCCCATGATCACAGAAATTTCTCTGCAGGGTTGGGTTGCTTCTCTGAACTGCTTCTCATGTGCAAATCCATCTTAATCTGCCATTCCCGCAACCTTGAACAAAATCACCCTACCTTCTGTGCATCTACATTACAGCTTCTTTTCATTCATAGGCTGATTGCATTTTTTTTTTTTTTGCCATATTTCCTTTCTGCTGAATGCTCTTATGGCATCGCTTTGCTTTTCCTGCACCCCTATTCAGGTGTCTGATCATTTTTCTTCTAGGAGCAGAAGCAGAAAAATGAATGATGTTTCCCTATTCCCCTGATTTTGCCAGTGTAATTTCTCCAAGACTGCCATTTCCACAGTCAGATTCCCTTCACCCTGCCAAGCCTCGCTCTCCCCTTTGCCCTTAAAGCCACAGCTCTATTGTTCCTCATTTGAATGAAACGTCTACTCTTTTAAATTCTCTGTGAGTGTAATGTCTTGTCACTGAAGCTTTCAGTTAAGGAGTTTTGTTATTAAATAGTACTCTGTTATAAATTGTATCATTGAAACCGATCAAAGGTTTAAAGCAGAAAGACAAGGTAATTTCTTAAGAATAATCCAAACAAAAATAGGTCTCTATTATGACTTGTTGAGAAACAGAATTAAAAGAGAGGAAGAAGAAATAAAGAATGTGTGGAAAAGATAGAAAGATACACAGAAAAAGAAAATTAGACACACAGTCAGAAAGAGAGGAAAATAGAGATAGAGCAAGGGACCAAAAGAGAGGTGTGATATCAAAAGACAGAACTTGAGATAGTGACCTACCTCCCTCAGGCACATCCTCGAGAGATAAACCACAGGCTCAGACATGGAAAATAAAGAGCTGTCAGGAAAATAAGAGCAACACACACCAAGTGAGAATCACAGACAAGCCACACAGACATCATGCTAAGAATACCCTGAGAGTAATAGAGACATACACACCTAAATGCACACACCAAAAAGAGGGTTATCTCTATCCTGTGGCCTTGAAGATATTGTGACATTGTGCAGTTTCACAACTATAGGCATACATGAAAAAAAAAAGACCTTTCGTTCCATGTCCTGTAAGCAAAGTGAACTTGAAATGAGGTCAAAGCTCCCCCATGTTCACTCTACCAACTCCTGAGAAAGACATGACTTGCACCATTTTGTAGAAAGGCAAATTAAGGAGAGGTAACTGGTATAGATGGTTACTAAATCCTTTCCAGTTTTCTTGCCTTTATTATTGTTCTTCAATGCACCCTGAAGTTAAATGGTATTTTGGCAACCTAGAGTTCCATGTACTGTTAAAAAAAAAAAAAAAGTGATTTTTTTAAATGATTAAACTCCTTAGAACACTGACTGCTAATGTGTTTATTAAATAAATAAAATACAATGCACACTATCTCTAGCCAAATGGGACAGCTCCCAGACCCCTCTCATTGTCTCAGGCCCATGACTGGCAATGCCCTCTCTGCTTGGAGCAACCTCTGGTGCTCTTTTCTGGTACCTCCTTAGCCCTCCTCATCCTTCTACTATCTCCACCCATAAGACAGGACACATATTCAGGTGGAATTTCAGAAACCTGTATTTCCCTCCAAACTAGTTTCACCAAAGTCACTAATGCAACCCTTGTTGCTAAATCCAATTGATGCCTTTCTGCCTTTTTTTTTTTTTTTAGATGGAATTTAGCTCTTGTTGCCCAGGCTAGAGTGCAATGGCACTAACTCGGCTCACTGCAACCTCCGCCTCCTGGGTTCAAGCGATTCTCCTAGCTCAGCTTCCTAAGTAGCTGGGATTACAGGTGCCTGCCACCACGTCCGGCTAATTTTTTGTGTTTTTAGTAGAGACGGAGTTTCATCATGTTGGCCAGGCTGGTCTCGAACTCTTGATCTCAGGTGATCTGCCTGCCTCGGCCTCCCAAAGTGCCGGGATTACAGTCATGAGCCACAGCACCCAGCTGCTCTTCTGCTTTCATCTGACGTGGGCCTCTCAATAGCACGCAGCACTGTTGACCTCGCTGGGATGTTGAGGAATCCCCCTGTCCTGGCTGTCCTTCAACTTCTCTGCCCTCTCGTCCATGGGGAGCTCTTTTTCCTCTTTCCATGTCTCAAATACTGGTACTCCCCAGGTTCTGTCATAGATCCTCTCTCCTCCCAGCTCCTATGCTCTCCTTTAGTGACATTTCACTGTTAGGTTTATACCTTGCTGCCACTTGACTGCAGTCACCAGAAGGAAAGGAGACAATTAGTATACTCAGTCTGCCAATTCATGAAAGAAAATCTAAGCTTATTTCAAGAATATTTTTCCGTTGTATCATACCAACTTCGCTAGCTCAATTGAATGAATGTTTTGCATCTCATGGATACAGCTTCAGTCATTGTGGTCTGAAGAGAAGGTGGGCCTCTATCTGTATGGCTCCATCTTGTTCCCCTTTCATGGGACTCTATTTCCTTGCCCAAGATGGTTCCCTTCTTATGGGGAGGAGACTACCTGTAAAATGTTTTTGGTTGACACAAGTGATATTCATTTTAAGACTGCCTAGAATCACTCACTGCTAGACAGCAGCTGGGATGGACTTAGACGCAGTTACTGAACACTGGTCAGTGCTGACTTCAGGGGCAGTCCTATAAAGCAGGGCCTTGCTCCAAGACGCTGCCAATCCAGTTATGAACACAGGGTACCTACACAGAAGACAAGAGTCAGCCATTTAGGGTGGGGGTATGCTGTGGACAACAGAGTGTGAGCAATAGGCAGGAAATATTCTGTGAGCCTAAGGAAAGATGAGACAAAGGTCAGTGGGGCTGGTCAGAGGGAGGAGTTAGAATAATAGTAACTTTTATTGAACCCCTACTATGTGTCTGCCCTCTACACAAAACTCTCTCTCTAATCTAACCCAGCCTCAGAGGCTGTGATGAGGAGTATATGAAATGCCTTTTAACAAGTTTTTAGTGTTGTGCTGGACACAAGGGAGCATGCAACAAATTGCAGCTATCATCCATTCAACAAATATGTGTGCAGTATTCACCATGCGTTAGGCAATGCACAGTTACTGGACGTACAATACAAAGCAAGAAAAACATAGTTTCTGTCCTTACTGAGCTTACAGTCTAGAGACGCCTTGTCCAAAATGGTAGCCACTAACCACCCATGGTTATTAAAATTAAAAATTCAGTTCTTCAGTCATACTACCCACATTTCATGTGCTCCACAGACATAAGTAGCTACACTGCCATTATGGCAGCAAGTTCTAATGGCCAGCACTAGAAAGGGCAGAGAGACATACATGCAGGGTATGTATGTAAGAGGGAGTTACATACCTGTGTGGTGAAGGCTATGATAGAGATCTACAGATGCAAAAGGAGAACATTACTATTGTTCTCCTTCTCATAATCAAAATACAGACACTGAGGCTCAGAGAGGTTAAGCAATTTGACCAAGATCACATAGTTAAGTGAAGAGCTAGGATTTAAACCTAGATCTGCCTTACTCCCATGCTATCTCAGGCTGTTTTGTGGAGGAGGTGAGCCCGGCACAGGTAGAATCTGGTTAAAGAGAGAAGATGGAGAAGGCACCCCTCTGGGAAAGTGGGTGGGAAAGTGACAGCTTGGGCAAAGGCACAATGACGGAGATGGGTGAAGCTGGCAGTGGGCTACAAGTAAACCAGTTTGGCTAGAGAAGCAGTGACTTGCTGAACTCATGTCCTTAGAAAGCTAAGTCAGGACTCGCCTGCCTTGATGAAAAGCCAAGGCACTAGAAAACTCAGCCCCACCTGCAGAGGTTGAGTCCTTACAGGATGTTAGCCAGGAGCATGGCATGGCCAGAATCACGTATTATGAAGATGGCAGTATTTAGGATGACCTGGGCCAAGACTAAAGGTAAAGATTGCAGGGAGGATAGAAGGGAAGGAGTTAAATGACCGGTGTGAAGCAAAGAACACTAGCGTGGGAGCCACGAGACCTATTCCTAAGCTTCAATACTGGGCAACAGATTTTACTTCTCTGGACTCCATTTCTTCAACTCTAAAAGGGCAGGGCTGGCCCAGATGACCTCTGAGGTCCCTTTTAGCAACAGTAGTCTAGGATTCTGCAAATGTGAATGGCATTAGGTTGAGAAAAGGGATACAAAGTGTAGCATTGATTATGGGAGCAAGGAAGACCACAGAGTACAAGATCACACAGAGGAAGGGGTCGTGATGTGCCACTAAAAAAGTGTGAAAGAGGTTGCCTTTTGGGGGGGGGGGATTGAAGGATGGGAATGGAGGATGGGGACCGGAAAAGATAAGAAGTAGTGAAAAAATCACGAGGTTGTTTTTAAGAAAGTTATACAGTGTTAGAGATCATTATTTTACACAGATAGCTTTTCAACTTTTTTAAACCCAAGATTCACAGTCGGAAATAAAATTGACATCATGGTCCAGTACACTTGTCCAGTACCTATAATCGAAACAAAAGGTTTATGAAACAATAGTTGCCCTTACTAAGGGCAATGGACTCTAATATTTTCTATTGGATTCCATTTCATTCTTTTTGAAAGCCGGTTGCCTTCCGCTGCATTTATTTTATGATCTATTACTGTGTCACGACCCACAGTTTTAAAAACAGTGCCTAAGAGGAGACTCAACAAGTCTTCCTAAGTTGGAGGGGATGGCAGGGCATCCAGGAGGCAGCTGGAGAAGCAAACCTAGAGAGGCTCCGGGCTGGGGAGAGTTTGGAGAGTGTTTAGCGGAAGCCCTGATAGGAGAGAGCGCTGAGAAAAGCGAGGACCCAAACAGTTGTGAGCTCCCATTCAAGTGATGGAGTGGGGGCCCTCAGGACAGTGTAGACGCGAGGAGGAGGAGATCAGGGTGGCGTGGAAGCCAGACTCCGGCAGGAACCCAAAGACCACCCCGGGGGCTGCATTTCCGCGGCGTGCACGGCAGGGCTTCGGTGCCTCTGACCTCGTGTGGCTTTCCGAAGCTCCTCCACTCACCCGCCCTCCTCGGGAGCACGGCGCGCGCCCACTCCTTCATTCATTCATTCCACTCCTACCTCCGCGAGCGCCAACCGGCTGTGAGATCGGCGAGCCACTTTGCCGGCCCGGGGCTCTCTTTCGGGTCGGTTCCCTCCCCGCCAGCACACGCGCGCACCCTCGCACCTGGGCACACACACACGCGTGCGCGTGCACACACACACACACACACATACACACAAAGTTCTGGGGCCCCTCTGCAGACCGGCTCGGCTGCGCTGGGCTCGGAGCTGTGCGCCCGCCGGGTGCAGGCGGGCCCTCTCAGCCACTACCCGGGGCCTGCCCCGCGCCCAGTCCCCCCGCGCTGCGCGGCAGCCCCTCCCGGCGCGGTCCCCTCGGGCCGCTGGCGCGGCTCTGCCCTTCGGCTCGGCCTTCCCCGCCTCTCATCCGTGCCATCGGCGCTCGATTGCGCGCGGACTCCCTGTGGCTCTCCCGGCCCCGCGCCCCGCCCCCGCCCGCCGCCCCCCTCCACCAGCAACTTTTGCGGAGCCCCCGCGCCCAGCCATGCTGAGCTGAGCCCCGCCGGCCCTGGCCGCGCGCTGCCCCCGGCTCCCGCCCCTCCGCGGACCCGCTCGGGGGCCGCGGCCGCTCGGCGCCTCGGCCTCGGCCGCTCCGCCCGCCCGGCCGCCCCGAGCCCCGAGCCCCGAGCCCCCCGCGCCGGGCCCGGGCGGCAGCGGCGGCGGCGGCGGCGGCGGCGCGCCCGGCCCCCTCCCCCGGCGCCGGCCACGGGAGGCGGTGATGCGGGCGCGGGCGGCCTCGGCTGCGCCGAGAGCGGAGACACAGGCTCAAGATGGCAGATTCCGACTGAGGCTGGGGGGGCCGAGCTCGCGCGCCGCTTTCCCGTCCCCGTTGCCATGAACCGCGGACACCCCGGCCCCGATGGCCCCCGTGTACGAAGGTAAGGGGCGCCCGGCCCCGCCGACCCCGCGCCCGCCGCCCTCCGCGGCCCCCGCAGCTTTGTTCTGCCCGCGGCCCCGCGCCCGCAGCCCCCGGCGCCCGCCCCAGCCCCCACCCGGGGCCCGAGGGGGCCGCGACCCCCTCCCTCGCCCGGAAGATGACCGGGACCCGGCGCCGGCAGGGTCCTGCTTCCAGGGCGGGGAGAGGGGCCGGGGGCGCAGGAGGGGAGGGGGCGTGTGCGAGGGTGGGCGGCTGCCCGGGGAGGGCAGTGGCGCCGGGAAAGGCGGACCGGTGACTGTGCTTTTTATTTATTTGCGATAAATGAAGGTGATGCGGCTCAGCTTCCACCGCCCCCCCCACATTACCTTTCGGAGCACCTCCTTTCCACTTCGCTCTGCGCCCCGCGCCCCTTCCCATTTCTTTCCGCGCCCACCCCACGCTCCTTTATTCTCCGCGAGCCTCCGATTTTGGGGGGGGCTGTGGAATCGGAATGCACGGGGCTAGGTGGGGAGAGAGGAGAGAGATGAAAAGTCCGTGTCAGAGCCAGGCAGAACAATGAAATAGGCGAAAATCTCCCCGCATTAGCGTGTGGAAGGGGACGCGGACTTTGGGTTTTCCAGCCGGAGGAGCGGCGGAGACGTATTTCTGGCTGGGTCTGGGTCGACCTGTGTTGTGCACCTTCACCTAGCGTCGGGGTATTTTTCCCCATTTGACTGCCTTTAGCAAGAAAGAAAAGAACGCAAGGCAGAAAAGCAGTAGGTCTGCCTCGCACACTGTCTTTCGTTTCTCTTCAGTCCGTTCTGTCAGCTTCCAGCCAGAAAGCAACCCAGAATCAACTAAGTTTTTACACTTCGATGTGTTTTTGTGTGCTTGTAGTAGGAGAAATTTTAAACCCAAGTGTGTCTGATTTTTCAGTCGTTTCATCGTGGAAATGTTTGTCTCATGAAATCATTGAAATCGCAGCCTTCACATACTTTTAGCGTGGGTCCCCCTGGCTTTCTTTCGGTTTTGTTCAGATATTCTGTGGATGAAATCGCAAATGAGAGGGGACAGGGTTTGTGTGGCACAGAGGAGGGCACGAGGGGGGAATGTAATCCTCCTGTAACTCCGGAGAACAGTTGTGGCCAGTGAGACAGGGAAGGCATTAATAGTTTTATCTCTGTTATAAGAGGCTGATTAAAAAAAAAAAAAAACTTATCTGAAAAGAAAATCTGTTATTAGTTTCAGGGCTCCAAATGAATTAGGTTTCTGGCCGGAATAAAGTTACCAGTCAGGCCCTGGATAACGAGGCTGTAAATAACCTATAGACTGTAAATATTTTTTTTCAGACTCTCTTAGAAACAAAGGGGCTGTTTAGAAGGCAACAGAGAGATGTTATTCCAGGGGCTTTCCTCTTTGATTCTGAAGAACACAAGGTCCATTTAACCATTCGACAAAACAAAACGAAATTTCTGATCACTCCACCACGCAGAATAGAACATGCCGGTGGACGTGTGAACATGCGGGAGAACCCATGTCGGGCGTTCATTGTTCATCTGCGTCTGCAGGAGGGGGCTACAGTCAATGCTCCCACTGTCTAGAGTGTTAAAATGAAACAATTTTCTCTTTATTAAGTACCTCCTTGAGACTCCCTCTGCTGGACACTCCCGGTGAGTTGAGAGAAGGAACTTGGCATTGAATTCAGAACTATAGTAAACGGCTGGTTTCCCTGTTACTAGGGACCGGGTATGTGAGTTGGGGTGTATTTTGTCAACTTTTTGGAAAGCCATCTTGGGAACTGCACTGTTTTCCTCCTGCTCCTTTCGTTCTAAATCCATATGGAATGTAGGCCATGCCCCCAAGGCTGAGACTTGGCTCTCCCCGTTCCTGCTACATTGTTCTTCCAGTTCCTTACGCCAGATAAAGAACTGCAGGTGCGTAGGGTGTTACGGTTTAAGAATAATCATGGATCTCAAAAGTCTCAGGAACTGTTTTTATTTGCTAGCCTTCCTTCCCTGTCTCAGGTGACCTCCATGGTGGCCTCTTTCAGCCCTTGGTTTCCCTCCGTCTTGTCCATGTGCCCTCTTCATTGTTCCTGCGCTGTGCACCCTTTTATTCCGGATGTTTCTCTGTGCACCTTTATAATTATTTTTCTAATCTTCCTCCCATCCCACCTCAACTAGCCCACATCACTCTGCCAAAAGCCCAGGCCTGGGTGTTTTTGAAAGAGACCGTTGGACATGCTCTAAAACAGACAGGTGACTTCTAGAATCAAGGATTAGGTTGCTAGGACCCGCATTCACTCACTGTGATGAGTGTGCCAAGACTGTGATGACCTCCTTTCTCCCGCTGTGGTGACATCCGCTGGGTTCAGGAAACCTGATTTTTCACCCATCTCAATCAGAGCACATGGAGTCCCTGTGTGCATGCTAAACGAGCAGAGCTTTTCCTGTAGATTTATATAAGAAGAGGGATTCCTCGTGGGTTTTGAGCTCCTAAAGAGTGTGCGTGATTCTTCTCAGGAAAAGTATAACGACACGAGGGGGAATTGTTTCAATGGGGTGCTGCTGCACCAAGTTAGAACACCAGGTGAAGGCCCAGATGCATTAATGGAGCGTTCTGAACCGCCAGAGATTTAGACAGAAATGCTGTTTTTGAAACAAGGGGTGTTTGATAATACGAATTAATGGGTGGCAAAGAGAATCAGTCTTCCAGGGCTTGCTTGAAGGATAGGTTTATAAATAGCATGTTAGTTTTTGGTGGTTTGGAACTGAACTTCTTATAAAAAGGTTTATTTTCTTTAGAAGGTTAAACATTTGCCTTGTGATTGTATTTCCTCCATCATCTTGCTTAGCAAGGCTTTTTCAATATCTAGTGCAAAGGCCAACCACCAAGGTCTCTATTATGGGTTCTGAATGAGAGGAGCCTAAATTCCAAGTTATTTATGTTTTCCTCTTCCTGAGATATGCTGTGTTGATTACTATTGGCTTATGTAAAGGAACACTTCACAGACTTCCAAAAACTGTCCTGCTGCAATTCATCATCAGATGGACCTGAAGATGCCTATCTACCAAGCTGTCTACCAAGAAATGAGATTCTGAATCATCTTGGGTTAGCAGAGTTTGATGATACATGCCCTAAAATATCTGTTCCTGTGTTTAGGTTTTGTATTTTAAAAATGAGTAAGTATAAATATTGCTTTTCTTCTCACCACATTTGAGTAGTGAGTAAGGTGCCTTAATTTTATCCCTGATTTCAGAGAGCATGCTATGATACTTGAATCAGAGAAACCTGAGTTTGAATCTAGTGATACGACTTTGGGCTTTATTGGACTGTGCAGGAACTCCATTAGAAACTAGTGCACGTAAAGTCCCTGGCTGTAGTAAGCATCTTCTCAGTGTGTGTTAATCCCTCTATCTTCTGAGTGCTTACAGGCATGATGACTCCAGGGAAAGAATAACCCACAAATAGTTTAGAAAACCAATAATAGCAACATTTCAATTATTAATCTCCTGCGATTCCCTTTCCAGTTTGGGCACCAGCAACAATAAACCCCCTATAGCCATAGAAGAAAGAACCTTCTTTTTACCCCCTCTGTGACCTTTCCGGATTCTTTATTTGCATTGAGCTTCTGCTGGTTTCAGGTAGAGAATTTCTCTTCTATAGTGGCACTTTCTGTGCTACTTGAAAAATGTGGAAATAAACTGCTGGGGCAGAGTTTCAGGGGCTGCAGCTGTGCCTCTTGGAAAGTATCCCCAAGTATGAAAGATAACCTTTGCCGTTAACCAAGATCCATTCCTAAACAAGGCAGCAGGCTGGGCAAGGGGGCACCCAGAGGTGGTTCACCAAGGGCCTCCTCCAAGGGGAGGCTCCTCGCCCACCACAAGCCAGGGTCTGCCTCACCATGCATTAAACATCATTTTCCTACAAAAGACAATTTGGTGCTTTCTGTAAGTTTACAGGGGCTCAGATTCTTTGTATTTTATGTTTTATATTTCTTCATATCTCTCTCTCCCTTCCTCCCATAGAGACCAGTCTTGGGGAACCACCTTTGAGGTTTGTATGGAGCAAAGTAGTGATGATCAAGAGGGTGTGATATGTGAGCATTTCTTATTGTTCTCTGAACGTGTAATTCGCCCGTGCTTTCTGGTAGTCTTATTGATGACAATTCAAGGACTTTGGGTTGGTATCAAAGACGGGCTTCAGAATAATGGCAGCAGACTTTATATAACCACCGATGGGATGTGAACTTGAAAGGCCCAAACTCGCAAGAGTTCCATTTCATATGGCAATTCCCTGTTGGGGGAAAAAAGAAAAGAAAAACCTAGAATATAGGAAGATCTTTATTTTTCCTCTAAAAGAAACCCAGATGCTTGAGGGTCACGGTGATCATTGTGACTTAGGCCATATTGACTTTGTGCTGTGCACCGCCCTGCACCCTTCACCCTCATGAACTCACTTGTTCCACCACTTGACAGACGAGGGCTCATCCTTAATGCATTCATTCAACAAACATTTATGCAGGACCTGCTGTGTGTCAGGCCCTGTGGCAGGTTCTGGGTTTGTCGAAATGACAAAATCTTAATCCCTGTCCTCGACTTTACAGGGTGGGGGAAGTGAAAGAAGCATAGACTCACTAGACCATGGGTCTGATTCAAGATGGAGTTTTTTCTTCTCCTTTTTTTTTAGTGGCAGTTCATACTTCTGACATGCCTATGTTTTCTTCAGCTACAACGGGAAGACTTGGCTAGGCACAGTGGCTCACACCTGTAATCCCAGCACTTTGGGAGGCCGAGGCGGGTGGATCAGGAGTTCAAGACCAACCTGGCCGACATGGCGAAACCCCATCTCTACTAAAAATAAAAAAAAAAATAAAAAAAAAAAATTAGCTGGGCGTGGTGATGGGTGCCTGTAATCCCAGCTACTTGGGAGGCTGAGGCAGGAGAATTGCTTGAACCCAGGAGGTGGAGGTTGCAGTGAGCTGAGATTGTGCCATTGCACTCCAGCCTGGGCAATGGAGCGAGAGTCTTTCTCAATAAATAAATAAAGAGTGGGAAGACCCCATTTTCCTATTCTCTCTTGAAGTATTTTCTTTACGTGGACTCAAAAAAGTGTTTCTGAGTGTAGAAAATACTCATTACAAGCTTTCTTAGAAATGTCCATAAATATTATTGTCTCTAACTTGCAGAAGATCCTGTCTTCCTCTATTTGTTACTTAAATTTTATATCCTTGCCAGTGCAAATACGTTTCTTATTTGCACAAGTTCTCAGAGATTTTCGTTTGCGATATTTGGTGTGTCGTAGGCTCTGTTGCGAGTGGACTCTTGCATCATATGTGGCTGTTGGAGAATTGATCCCAGCCTTTTCGCCTGGCTGAGACCTTGTAATCCAGGTAGTTGTGTGGCACTTGGTGGTGGGGATATAGATCGGGCGGTCACTCCAAAGCATTCAGTGGCTACTTACCCAGAGCAGATCATTCCGGGAATTGTGGAAAAAGAAAAGCCTGGCCTAGCTTCAGGGGCATAGAGCCGCAGAGCAGAAGACCTTGACAGAGGTATAGTTCACCCCCGTCTTCAGGAAGGTGAATGTCCATGACTTGAAATTGTCAGTTCATTATTTATTTATTTATTTTTTCCAGGAAAGGGCAGTTGGAACTCCCTGAGTGACCAATTCCAGTACTCTATTAACCTGATTGTCAAGAAATTCCTGGGCCTGACTGAAATCTTGCCTGCTGTCATTCAAACTTGTTTTCTTTTACTCAATTCCTTTCTCTAAAACCTTTCATATACTTAAAGATAATAACTGGGTCTCTTTAGCTTTTTCCTCACAGAGCCTGTTTTGTGTCACTGAAAGCATCTCCTCTCTCTCCTCTGAACTCTCTCTAGTTTCTCCCTATTTAAAAAAACGGTGGCAGTTAAAACTGAATACAGCTCTTTAATAATGTTCTCATTAGTACCGCGTGTAAGAGAAAAACGACTTCAGGGTTCTTGCATCATCGTGAACCCCTGGAGGGCAGGAACCATGTCTGATTCATCTTTGTATCCCCTACAATAGCCGTGCAGTTCCTTAAACCTAGTAGGTGCTTCATAAATATTTGTGGAATTGACTGTTCCCTTTAATGCATCTAAGTTATAACTTACGCAGCCCTGGATTGGTGACTCATCTGTAGCTCTCATTCATTTCGGCTGTGAGTCTTTATTTTTCTTGTACTTGTATCTGGCATCCCTCACCCCAACAAAGCCACCTTCTGCTTGACTCCACTGATCACTTTGCATTTCACCCCTCAACTTCCAACTCTTTAGAATCTTGCTTAATTATCTCCTGTAGGTCCGACAAACAGAATGCAGAGGCCATAAGTATAAAAACTTGAACTACACTTGAAAGAAGAGCGAGCACACAGAAGAATCTTGATGATTCAGAGCAGTGTCAGGTCATCCTCATTTAGAAAGGACCATTTGTCAAATTCGTTATAGATTCTGAGTCAGCTAAAGCCATACCTGTTTTACTAGGTTCTCCAAGGTGAGTGAGCTAGGTGTTTATGAGAGTGGTTACAAGTCAGACTTTCAGAGGGTAGTCCTCCCTCTTTTTGGTTTAAAGCCAATGGAAAAGGCAAAAGATGTAATGAGCGACATCACTGCAGCTTGTATTTTTTCTGACAGATATCTTTGCCCTTAGAAAGCAAGCTAGTAAAACCATTGCCAAAAAAAAAAAAAAAAAAAAAAAAAGGCAGCAAACCTTTAAAACTCCAAAATAACTTCGTGGTTTTATAGCCACTTATTTCTGAATACAGCATTGAACAAATTTGTAATGTTTTTGAAAGTAGTCTGTTTTAACAATTCTTACCTAAGTACTTTTGCCTTAGTAGGTTCTGATCAATTAAATGCCACTGTTTAAGCAGGATTAAGATTGATCAATTCTTCTGCATGTGTTAATGCTGTCAACTTATAAAAACCTTTGTCACAAAAAGAATGCAGTCTAATATGTGAGTGGACAAGGGTATTTTTCCTCTAGGTGGTTCTGTCCATCCACAGTGAGAGATCACCATAGAACCTTCCATAACATTGACTACAAAAGCACTTCTGGCTTCACACAGTTGTAGATTTGCATCTTGATGAACAAAGGGTTTGTGTATTTTTACCATGTTCCTTCATACTAATATTTCCCTGTTGATTCAACTTATGGAATCGTTATTCCCAAGTAAAATCATTCGTCCAAGGGCTTATGATAAGAAGCCAGCTCTATACAATATAGAACTTATAGTTTCATAGCATTAAGGAAGCAAATTTTAATGGTGTTTGTGCCTGGATTTCTGTTAAAAGTCACAGGGTTATAATGCCGAGGTTGTGAGTATTAAATTAAAAAATTTTAAGAAGTCACAGAGCCGGGAGATTTGGAAAACTCCAGCTTATTGCCGATTGTGGAAATGTGTTCTTTTAAAATTTGTTTATTTTGTATCTAATGAAAGATTTATAGGGCTCTGACAAAAACCAGCATGTACATTTTTGAAATTGTACAGAAAGACAGCAAGTTACACCTTCCTGAATTCTGTGTCACGGCATCTACTCACCAGAATCTGAGCAAGTAGCAGGGACTTCTGGAGGAAAGTGTCAGGGAAACTCGTGACAGGGAGAAGGAGCACCAAGAGAGAATGCACACGTGCTTTCAGCCTTTTCCCCTGAACCACTCACCTCTGCAGCTCCAGCACAGTGTCACTACTATTATTCATTAAGTGTGACCTGTACCATCAGGAAAAGATTCATCAGTTTCATTATGTTCTGTTAACTGAGCCTGGGAGGTTCTCTAATGTATTACAGAAATGCTTCCACTAGTCAGTGGTTAAAGAAATTCTTTCATTTGCTTGTTACAGTGACTTACTCCAAAGAGGATTTAAGGCTGCTTAAATGGTTAAGTTTCCGGTAGAGAGGGAAATTAATTTATGTAGATCAATTTTGTGGATAGCTTCTTTCCAAGGATGTCGGATAAATGAGGTATTCCTATAGAAAGAGACAACAGCAACAGGCAAAGCTCTTGTGTTGACTTAACAAGGTGAATAAGCAGAGTGCATAATGGAATTCATTTGCAATGTAATTTTTGCTTGGCTGGAGTGGTAAGCACAAAATAGACTAGCAGATGAGAATGGTAAGTGTTTGGGATCAGTTGTTAAAAGGTTTAAAAGGGGTTCTAATTCAAGTGACATTTTGTGGTGTGGAGAAGGGGACCGATATTATCAGAATGATACTTGAACAAGGTAATTTTTACTGGCCTGGGTATAATAGAAGGAACCAGACAGCCAGGGGTGGGCCATGCTGGGAGGCCTTGTGGTGTAGTGGAAGGCATTGCAGCCGTGGAGATGGGGCAGGGCTGCTGTTGGGGTGGTACAGGAGAACATGCATCGAGCACTTGTCGGCTTGCCTGGTCCAGGGGTTCAATAAATGTTGGTTTCTTTTTGCTTTCCTCCCCACACCTTATGGCAGTGATCCAGGATCAGGAAAACTTGCTGGGATTGGCAATACCATGATGTTCTGTTTTTCTAAAGAATCTCTTTTTGTAGGCTCGCTTGCATTTCACAGGATCCGACTGGGTCATAGTATAACGCTGGTGGGATCTTCATGCATTAATATTCAGTCTTTGACACAGGAGGAATCTGAGGCCAGAGCAATGAAGAGGCTGCTCCAATGTTATGTGTGCTGGGGTAGCAGAGCTAGGGCTCTTCCTCTCCCTTCCCCTGTAGCGGTCTGCACAGAAGCCCCAGAACACTCCAGAATGCTGAGTGGAGGTTTGCTAGACTGCACTGCCAGGTGGGGCTCCAGGTATAGTGGTTCCTACCAGGCTGTCAGAGCCACTTCCTTTTTCCCCAGAGGCATATGGAAGCTCCTGAGTTCTGGTTCTCCTGGTCCCCTTGCAGCCCACAGTGCTGCACTGAGCCCCTCCTGCAGGGAGTGTTTCCCTCTGTCCCAAGGAAAGCAAGGCCACAGTGCCCTCAGTGGTTCCTTGTGTTTCCCTGAGAAAGTTCGCAGCTTGTCACCATGAGCTACTTGATAACAACAACAACAAAAATCACAGGAGAGAAGTCAGTACAATCATGATGAGTTTCACAGAACCTCAAAGCACTTTTAAGTCATTAAGCAGCTTTAAAAAAAAAAAAAAAAACTGATTTCCCAGTTTAAAGTCATTTTATCTGTTTGACATCACCAGAACTTGAGCCCTGCCTCTTGTTTCCAGGCATGACAGTCTGACCTCAGACAGGCTCCTGTTGTTGTAGTCTCACTGTCTGGGGCTACTCCCCACCTGCCTGGGAAGCATTTCAGTCCAGATGAGCAGCATTTGAAATTAGTTGAAAACTCAGACTTTCACGCTTCTAAGACACAAGCTAGGGGGTGAGCTTGCCTTGACATTTGTGGGTCTTGGGTCAAGAGTGTGAAGCGAGGCCCCTAGTCTGCCATCCACCCAATTCTCTCTCTACTCCTGGTCTGTGTGTCCAAGCTGCGACCACTCCCGCCTCCCCTTGGACCTGGGGTGCTTCTTGTCCACCTTCCAGGTCTACGTGTACACCCACAGGCCCTGGGAAAGGGCCTGGAAGCAGGCATGAAGCTTTTTGGGCAGGGAATCTCATGGCCCCAGGGACCCAGAGCCTGGTCTTGAAGAAGAGGGTGGGTGCTCAGCCTATGAATGGGCACAGCCCCCGTGGGGAGGGGTGAGCTTGGGCCTTGACCCAGTGAAGTTCAGGACTTGAGCCCTTGTTGCCCTGTCCTAAAGGCAGTACTGGTAAGGGGACACCTTGCTTCAAAAATTTAAGCAACAAAGGCAACTTGAAATGTTTCCTGTTTATATGGCTGGTGGTTGCATTTCTGCATCCTCTGCTCTCCTTTTCCTCCTCAACCTTGGTCTCATACATATGATTGCTTCCTAAAGCAAAGTTGATGAAACTGACCCATTTCCTGTTGTTTGCCGAAGTAGTTCAGTAACTAGTATGTTCCTTCTGCTGGTGAAACCTGACAGAGAACCTGGTAATTCTGACAGCTGTTATGTTTTGTGGGTTTCAGCCACTGACTTCCATGGCCTCTCCTACCATCCTCCTTTGATGATGTCTCTTCTCTCTGCTTCTACCTATTTATTTTTTCCCACTTGTCTACCCACAGAGCCAGGCTCCCTTACCTACCTGTTTATTCTTTGACTGTGTGTTCCTTGAGTGTGTATTTGCCTTGTTTTACTTGCAGGTGTGAAGGTCTAAGTGGATGTACACACGGAACCTTCTTTGGGGTGTATTTGTGTAAGGGACTGTATGGAAGAAGTGGTTCTTCAACCTTTCTGCCCTTCAGTTCTCTGGAGGGCTTGTTACAACAGCTTGCTGGGTTTCACCCCAAGTCTCTAATTCAGTAGGTCTGTGGTAGGCCTGAGCATTTGCATTTCCAGTTGAGGACCATTGTTTTGGAGGAGTACATTCGGAACTAAAAGTCAGAAATATTTAGAATCAGATGGTGGTTGTTTTGGTGAAAGCTTTTCTTGGATGTGAGAGAGTCAGGGACCTGGCCTTAGCATTCTTCGCAATTCTACTGCCTTTTGTGGCCGTGACTTCCAGAAGCCATAGGCACGTGCAGATCCAGCCTCCGGCCTTCCTCTCCTCTCACCTTCCTTCACATCTTCTCAGGGAAGGTCACAAAGTGCAGGAGCCACTTTCTCTTGTTCATCCAGAGCCAGCTGGTCTGTGTAGTTCATCCAGTTTGGTCTTGGGGCTCCAGAATAAAATGGGCCAAATATCATCCTCACAATAGTAATACACTATTATTAACTAATATTTAAGAGCTCTATGATTTCCTCCATTTACAGAAGAGAAAATTGAGGCTTAGAGAAATGAAATAACGTATGCAAGGACTCATAACAAGTAGTTGGTAGAGCCAGAGTTTGAACCTCAGTCTGCTTGTCACCAGCGCATGCCCTTATCTTCACTGGCAGGCCACCCTGCTTCTTGCAGGTAAGTTAGAGTGATCCATGCCATGTACAAGACTGACTCCAGTAAGAAGGATCTGGGATCCTCCTTGGAAAAGACGCAATCAAGCTGGAGACCGAAGGTACTAACACAGATTTCTGTGACACTCTTGTTCCATTTGTCATGTTCATCAAACAGGGTCAAGTGAGGTGGTGAATGTACAGCACTTGGACCCGTGGCTGGCATGTAGGAATGTGGTAGAGGGCAGCCAAGCCACGAGTCCCCTTTGAGAGCAAAACATATCAAATATTCAGGAATACTCTTACTGAGACCTCTAAGGAAAAACATATTATGGGAAGATGATCATAACAGCTAATACTTACCGCACACTTGCTATTGCCAGTTCTGCGCTAAGATTTTACATGTGTGAATTCATTGAATCCCTGTAGTAACACTCAAAAGAGGTTCCACTTCCACAGTGTTACACAGAGGCACAGGCAGGTGAGGCAGCTCCTGAGTGCAGAGATGGGATCGACTCCAGGCAGTCTGGGTCCAGAACTGACTCCTGACCACCAGCTGCACAGTAGACACTCTTCCTCATCCCTCCTAGATGAGAGAGGGAAACTTGTAAATACATTGGTTCTTCTCCAGGTATAAATGGTCTTTGTTTTCATTAAAATCTGGATAAGTATTTTAAAACTTGAGAGACCAATTTCTGTTGCTTTTCTTAAAAGATAAGGTGGTAGGACATAGGTTAGGCGTGGACCATAAGAGTGGTGAAGGAGTTAGCTCTATCCAGTGTCAAACTATAACGCTTCAAATTTGGGACAAAATTTGACAGACCCATCCATGGGGCAGAAGAAGGGAGTCAGATTTCAGGTTCCATAGTCTGTGAGCATTTAACAGAAGATGGAGGAGGTGCCGTGAGGCCATGGGGGAAAGGAAGGCTGATTACCTGAATGGGAATGGGACTATATGAGAGCAATCTGAAAAATCTCAGTGGCTGTCATCACCTCACATCATTACACCAATGTAAATTCTGCCTGATTAAAATGGGAAGTTTGACAAAAATATGTTCAAAATACATTCAGTGTTCTGGGGACTCTCCTAGGTGCCAAGTGTACAGCATTGAGCAAAATAGATAAAACTCCTGCCCTGAAGCAGCTTGCATTTTAGCAGATAAAGGCAAATATTCCACTTTTTACAAAGCTTTTTACAAAAGCTTGAAGGAAATGGAAGTGGATATTTATTAAACCTCTGGAGGAGTTGAAATTTCTAAGATTAGAAGCTATAGATGAACTCACAGAGGAAAATATTATTAGTCTTGTCAGCATAAACATTCCCCAAATGTTAAGGTTATTTACCATCATGAGGTATTCCTCAGTGTAATTCTATGTAACATTGAGGTCTGGCTAGATGTTAGGATAGGTCCTCCAAAGTAGATATACTAGGTCAAGGGATTTGAACATCTGTTGGGTTCTAGATACATCACCAGGTTAATTTCCTTGCCAAAGTTTAATACTTCTTTAATTTTTGAGACAGAGTCTCGCTCTGTCGTCTAGACCGGAGTGTAGTGGCATGATCTCAGCTCACTGCAACCTCTGCCTCCTGGGTTCAAGTGATTCTTCTGCCTCAACTTCCTGATTAGCTGGGATTACAAGCACCTGCCACCACGCCCGGCTAATTTTTGTATTTTTAGTAGAGACAAAGTTTCACCATGTTGGCCAGGCTGGTCTCAAATTCCTGACCTCAGGTGATCCACCTGCCTCGGCCTCCCAAAGTACTGGGATTACAGGCGTGAACCACCACACCAAGCCTAAAGTATAATACTTTTATATTAAACAAATCAAACCACCAAGATGAAAAATTGGGTTAACCCACCTGTTTGTCTGGGTGCTGCTCTCAGCCTGGGCCCTGCTGTCATTCTACCCCTCTCGCCAGGTGACATATCATTCCCAGGTTTTCAGTGCTGCCTCTATCTGTTAGGGACTCCTAAAGTTGTATCTTTACCTAGACTTCTTTTTTGAGCTCCAGAATCATAAAGCCATCAAGCTACTGGACTTCTCTTTTTGGATATCTCATGGGGATCTCATCCTTAACACGTCCAAAGGAAACATCTTGGTCAACCCCCTGAAATATACTCCTGTTCTAGAATTCTTTATTTCCATAAACGGCACCTTCTGTCACCCAGTAGTTCACATCAGAAACCCAGAGTCATCCTTGACTTTGTTTTACTTAATATTTAATCCATCACCAAATTGTATTGATTTTTGCTTCCCAGGTGTAGCCATTCTCATCATTCGCCATAGCTGTGTTCTCTAAAGTCGCCAGGAACACTGAATTAGTGAATGAATCATTACTCCTAAGGGAGATACAGAGTTAGGTTCCTGTGAGCCTCTGGTCATATTTCCATTGACTGATCAATACGTAGTATCAGTTTCATTGGTGTAATAATGTTGTATGTTGGTAGATGTTGTACATTGGTATAGCATTACATATGTTGGTGTGATGATGTTTTATGTGTGTTTCTGTTTAAACATATATTTTAGCGTATAGTTTTGATTAACATCAAACTCATGCCCAACAGCACTATAACTCATGCCTGAACGAGCTTATCTAACACATGCATTTCTCATAAGGCATATCACAGTCTTCTTGTGCTTAAGAGCACTAAGCAGCACTTTAGCACTGTGCTTGGGGACCATTTAAACAGCAAAATCACCAACAAAACACACCAAAATGCAAAAAAAATGTGGCACTATATAGACAGTTGAAAGGGTACTTGTTTATAATATAAGAGCTGAAACAGGAAGGCAGAGTGTCACCATTGTGGAGCTCAGCTGGGAATGTGTGTGTTGGCCAGCACAACTTTTTTGCTGCTCTGCATATGCGCAGGCATGACCAAAAGTACCCTGAGTATTGACTTTGGGGTTACAAACACCTTTTAGTGAGTAGGTGAATTTGCAAATGTGGAATCCAGGAATAATGACGACAGACTGTTTATCGTGAAGCCATCCATTTCTGTCTCCACTGCCATCCCTTTTCTGGGGGTTGGCAAACTTTTTCTGTAAAGGTCCACGTGGTGCATATTTGAGGTTTTGCAGGCCATCTGGTCTCTGCCGCAGTTACCCAAGTTGTAGAGTGAAAGCTGCACAGACAGTACATACACGAGTGGTGGTGTGTGTGGGGGGCAGGGGGATCGTGTTCCAGTAAAATCTTATTCCTAAAAGCAGACTTGGGTTTGAATTTGGTGTCCAGTCTGTAGTTCGGATCCCCATAGCTAGCCTAAGCCACCATAATGTCTCATCTGGACTGGCTTCCTGACTTGTCCCTCCATGCCTGTTCTTGACCTTCCCCAGCCAGTTTCCCATAGTAATATTAAGTGCACATTTGATCCTGTCACTATCGCACTTCAGATGTCCAACCGCTTTCCATCACACTTGGAAGAAAATCCTGAATCCCGAACAGCATGGGTCACAGCACAGTCCCGGCTTGCTTCTCTGATCTCCATGGACACCAGTCTTCCCCTCTGTTTGCCCCATCCTGGCCTCTTTCAGTTCTGTGACTGTTCCCAGCTGTTTCCTGCTTCAGCACCCTTTCCCACACAACAGTCTTCCCTTCCTGGAATGTTCTCCTGCCTGGCAGCCTGGTTAATTCATGCTCACTCTGTGGTCACACCTCAAATGTCACTTCCTCCAGGAGGCTTTCCTTGATCCTCCAGTGTAAATCAGATTCCCCTCTTCTCATCTCAGAGCACCCTCTTCTTTTCCTTCATGACACTTAACAATTTTCATGAACCTGCTTATTTGGGCATATTTGTTTTCCACCTGCCTTCTCCATTAGGCTGCAAGCTCCATGAAGATAGAAACCCATCTGTGGTTGTCTCTATGTTCTCTACTCCGTTACCATCACGCACATTATAGACACTTCTGAAAACTTGGCAAATCAGTGAATGATTGTACAACATGCTTTTGTTCATACAGATTTTTGTATGAAACTGCAATTGAGGAAATTGCCACCCTTTTAGAGTGTATAGTATATCTTCAAAAATTGACAGTGATGATTAAAAGCAAAAGACATCTTGATAGGTGAGTTTGTAAATGGGTGTGCATGTGTATCCGTATTGTCAAAGGGTGATTCTGAGACAGACACTCTGCGAACAGGTATATCTGGTGTGAAGTTTTCTCCCTGGGACTTGAGTGCTGCATTCAATCCTGCTGGTCTCACTTTTCCCCTAGAGCTTTGGAACTTTGCTGGTAATATTTTCACATGAGGAAGTGGAGGTAAAGTTTGCTTGAGGAGGCATTTCAGCACCCCTCTTAAAAATTGACTTTCCTCTTGTTTCTTCTCTCAAACCATCACCTCATCTCTCTTAGACTTTGTCGGTGCTAGTTGTTGTTCTTTCTACAGTGTTGCCGCCATCTGGGGAAGAAATCTTTGATTTGTCAGAGAATCATCTAAGCAATGAAGTTCCAAATTGGGGGTTGTTCCCAAGTCATTCCAGGAATCCTCCATGCCACTGATGGACAGGCCACTTAGCATATTTTAGAAAGGTAACAGATCATTTCTAAGATGACCTTCTGTAGATTAGTAGTGAAACCTAAAGCCTTATATAACTGCTTTGTTATGTATTTAGTACAGAAATAACATTTTCTAATTAAAGGAAATTAGAAAATAAAGGCAAGCAAAACACTCCACATACACACAGTCTCTCTCTCTCTCTCTGTCCAGAAATGACCACTGTTACATCTCTTACATCTTTTTGTGTGCACAGATATGTGCACATTTTTTTAACCAAAATGATGTGTCACTGTTTTGTTATCTGCTTTTTTTGGATGACAATCTCCAACTTTGTATTTCAATAAAGTTCATCTCATTTAATACCTTGTTTCTATTCCAATTTCCATAACTGGCCCTCAAATACCCTTCGAGGCTGATTTGTCGAAATCACCATCTAATCGAGTATCATGCCGTGTCTGGTTGTAACTTCCTTTTAGTCTCTTAATCCAGCGCAGTCTCTTATTGAAGCAGCAGACCAGTTGCTGGTCTTGCCTCCAGAACCTCTGACCTACTAGAGTGTGAGGTTGCTTCCTTATGGTGTGGTTAGGCTTATTTCTCCATCCTCTGATTTCCTGTATGGAAAGGCTTGCAGGATTCAAGTTGTTTTTGGCTAGACCTCACCAGAGCTAATTCAGTGTGCTTCACTCATTGTTACTAAAAAGGCCCACTACTGGGGATGCTGAGATTGACCCCTGGCCTAGGGCTGTGACAGCCTGAACCCACCATCCTCCAGTTACACTTTCCCCCTAGAGACCAGAAAGTGACTTGTGTGGTATAACTTTGCATACAAATCGTTTACTTAATGGTTTTGTACCCAGTGGTCATTCTTGCCTGAACCATACCTTCCTTGGGTTTTGGGAAATGTTTCTGTAATTCTTTCATTTCTTCTATAAAGTGGAGCTTTCCTGCACTGCCTGGGGCTGTCTGGTTACTCTGACACATGGTTCCCACTGGAAAGGCAGGATCTCTGTTAATGCTTTCCCTTTCCCCATTAACTTTCACAGTAAGGAGTTTAATAACCACTTCACGTAGTGACACGTGGTTTTTTTCTATCTTTCTAACATTATACATTCATGGATTTTTATTGATTTGGTGTGTTCTAATCATTACTCTTTTGTTATAACTTTTAGGCAGTGAGACCCCTTCAGCTACCTCCTGTGACCTTTCGACAGAACTTCTATAATCTTGAAAAGCTGTGTTGATTCATGACACAAATGCTCCAAGCTCATCTTGTACTTTTCAGTGGTATGGGACAATGGTATTAGAGACTACAATCAGGGTATTGGGGGTGGTTATTGCTACAGAGGTGACTTGTTTCCAGAGAATTTCAATGGACAAAGCTGGAAAATATATACTGTTAAAATTTAAGAGTTCAGGTGGACATATCCAGTTTAGTTTTAAAATCCTTGTGCTCTCACTTTCCTTAGTAATTATTTTAACTCCCTTTTTCTGGTATGGAAAAATCTTTATTTTTTCTTTAACCTATAAATGTAAAGAATATAGTTTCGAAATGCCGATATTTGTATTATTACCAATATGAAACTACAGAGGAAAGTTTAATACTTCTTTGTAATTTTTGTTTTGTTCTTAAAATGTATTCCACTAAGGGTATGTATTAAAAATACTGTGTTCTAAAATTCCTAAAAATAAATTCTACCTCAGAGAGTATGTCACCAAGTTTGATGTATGGTTAGGCTCATATCATTCAGTTTCTTTTCAGTTTAGGAAATTTTGAATGGAGCTTTTTTAAGATGGGTAATGCATTAGATGGCTGAAGGGTCAAAACTATGCAGATGTGGGCCAGGTGCAGTGGCTCACGCCTGTAATCCCAGCACTTTGGGAGGCCGAGGTTGGCGGATCACGAGGTCAGGAGATCGAGACCATCCTGGCTAACATGGTGAAACACCATCTCTACTAAAAAATACAAAAAAATTAGCCGGGCATGGTGACGGGTGCCTGTAGTCCCAGCTACTCGGGAGGCTGAGGCAGGAGAATGGCATGAACCCAGGAGGTGGAGCTTGCAGTGAGTCAAGATCGCGCCACTGCACTCCAGCCTGGGCGACAGAGCGAGACTCCGTCTCAAAAAAACAACAACAAAAAAACTAGGTAGATGTTTAATCTAGATGATGGGTATGTGAAAAATTATTAAATCATTCTCTCTACATTTTTTTTGATATTGGAAAGTTAAAATAATTAAACGATATAGAGAAGTATACACAATGAAGTCTTAACCTGTGAACTTTGTTTTTTTTCTTTTTTATTATTTCTGTTTTGCAGATGAGCCCCATGCACTTTGTTCCCTCGTAGATAACCATTTTTCTTAGTATCTCACTTAACCCTTGAGTCTTTCATTTTTCGAAGTTCTAGTGTGTGTATGGGTGTGTTCTTATTCCCTTACACAAAGGATAATGTAACACATACAGTCTGTTCTACGTCTTAACTTTTTTCTCTTAATAATACATTCTGGAACTCTGCATATTTGTACATAGAGATTATCTTTAGTCTTTTTTATAACCTTAGAGTACTCCATTTTGTTGATGTGTGATGATGGCACAACAACATAATCTTGGATTGTGTCTAATCCTCTGTCTTTTCAAATCACCTGTAATAGATAACCTTGTAGACATGTCATTTAATACTTTTGTAGGTGCACCTGCGAAATGAAATCCTAGAAATGGGATTATATGGTCAAGGGACAGATACATCTGTCATTTTTATAAGTTATTGACAAATTCTTCCTGTAAGGTTTATACCATATTTTACTCATGCAAGCAATATGTGAAAGTGCCTGTTTCCCTAGAACATCACCCATGGAATCTGTTGTCAAACTTGAATTTTTGCTGGTAGGTGAGAAATGGTATTTTGTTATAGCTTTAATTTATATTTCTTTTATAAGTGAGGTTGATCATATTTTCATGTATTTAAATATCATTTTGTGTTTATTTTTATGTGGACTGTTTTGAATTTCAGACATTTTCCCACTATGTTCTTGGTCTTTTTCTTCTTTATTCTGAAAGCTCTTTATGTATTGTCTTTGCTGTGAGTTGCATTTTTTTTCCAGTTGGTCATGCATGTTTTGATTCACTTAGTGGTGGTGGTTTGCCCTTTGGAAGTCTCTTTCATTTTATGTAGTCAAATTTTTTTTTTATGGCTTCTGTATTTTTCGTCAAAGTTAGAGAGACTTTGCCTGTCTCATATTTTTCAGTTCCTTTGGGTACTTTTGTAATTTCACTTTTTTCTGTTTACATCTTGGTACGTTTGGTGTTTCTTCTAGAGCAGCAGTTCCCAGCCTTTTCGGCCCCGGGGACTGGTTTCATGGAAGACAATTTTTCCATGGACTGGGGGCGGGGGTGGTTTCAGAATGAAACCGTTCCACCTCAGATCATCAGGCATTAGTTAGATTCTCAGAATGAGCGCACAATCTGGATCCCTCGCATGCGCAGTTCACAATAGGGTTCATGCTTCTGTGAGAATCTGATGCCACTGCTGATCTGACAGGAGGCGGAGCTCAGCCGGTAATGCTCACTCACCTGCCACTCACCTCCTGCTGTGTGGCCTGGTTTCTAACAGGCCAGAACTGGTACTAGTCTGCGGCCAGGCCAGGGCGGGGTGGGGAGTGGTTGGGGACCCCTGTTTTAGAGTATGTTCTGAGGCTTGTATGCAACTTTATATTTTTTCAATACTCAATTGTCCCAACATTACTTGTTTAAAAGTTTATATTTTTCCCATAGTATCATAATCCCTACTTTATCATCTACTAAATTCCTATAGGTCTGGGAGTCTTTTTCTGGACTCTGTGTTTCTCCATTGGTTGATCTGTTGTTAATCATTGAAATTTATATCATCTTTTCATATCTGAAAAGACTAGTTCTCCCTTGTTGCTCTTCCCCTTCAGCCTTGTCCTGGCTATTCTCCATGCTTGTTATTCCGTATGAACTTTAGACCCAACATTCTTGATTCCAGAAAAAAACCTGTTGGTATTTCCATTGGGATCACATTAAATTTACAGATTTCTTAGGAGGAATTAACATCTTTACAAGGTTGAGTCTTCTGTCAAAGATCATGTTTTCTCTATGTTCTTTTTTTGTGTGTACTTTAGTAATGTATAAAAGTTTTCTGTATATAGGTTGTATACATGTCTTAAGTTAATCCTTGTAAATAATATCTTTCGTTATCTCCTCTTGTTTGCATATGAGGACTATTTATTTCCACATGTATTTTTGACAGCTTTATTAAGATATAATTCATGTAATTTACCCATTCAAAGTGTATAGTTCAGTGGTTTTTAGGATATTCACAAATTGTGCAACCATCACTACTATCTAATTTTACAACATTTTTGTCACCCCAAAAAGAAACTCTGTACCCATTAGCAGTCAATCCCCCTTCTCAACCTCCCCTAGCCCCTGGAAACCACTAGTCAACTTTCTATTCAAGACGTTTTCTATAAATGGAATCATGCAATACGTGGTCTTTTGCAGCTGGCTTCACTTAGCTTGTTATCAAGGTTCATCCATGTTGTAGCATGCCTTTTTTAGGATAGCCATCCTTGTGAGTGTGAAGGGTACCACTGTGGCTCAGATTTGCTGATTTCTATATGTATTTAGTTCTCTTTTGTGAGATTTCATGAGTGCAGGAGGCTGACTTTCAATTCCAGATCCCCAGTGCCTCCCAAAGTGTCTGGCAAATATTTGGTACTCAATAAATGCTTATTGAATGAATGATTGGATTTAGTATACTTCTAGGCCACCTCTACATTTTAAAGTTAAAATGTAGTTTGGCATATATAAATTAATTTTTATCTTTTTCTAAGTGAAACATAATTAGAGGGTGAGTTTTTCCTCCGGGAAAGCCTGGTAAAAGCAATTTTGTCTGATCTGTGGTTTGTGATGGTCAATATTCCGTTTTCTTACATTAAAACGAATGATTGAGAGTTGCTGGTACATATGTCTAGGTGTCTGTGTCTCATCTTTTCAGGAGGATGATTTTTAGCTCTAGATTCTATTGTTATTGAAAACTACTTAGTAATATGTATAAGATAGAGGTGAGAAATTAGGTAAAGTTCTGGGCCTGGAAAAAGGGAGTTTTGAACCAGATGGATCAGTTCATATGTATTTTACAAGTTCTAAGTTTACCAAGGGCTGTGTTCCAAAACTTCTTTTGTAAGCTAGTTGTGTGGACACATCACAGTTAACAATAAAGTGCTATCAGCTAAGATTTGGGTCTCAAGCTTGCCTTAAAGGAGATATGAGAGAGTATAGTTGATGCATGCGTGAGAGCAGGCGGTGCGTGTGGGAAGTCCCTGTACCTTCCACTCAGTTTTGTTGTGAGACTAAAACTGTTCTACAAAAATAAAGTCTGACTGGGTGCGGTGGCTCATGCTTGTAATCCCAGCACCTTGGGAGGCTGAGGCAGGTGGATCACCTGAAGTCAGGAGTTCGAGACCAGCCTGACCAATATGGTGAAACCCCATCTCTACTAAAAATACAAAAATTAGCCAGGCATGGTGGCATGCGCCTGTAGTCCCAGCTGCTTGGAAGGCTGAGACAGGAGAGTTGCTTGAACCCAGGAGGCAGAGGTTGCAGTGAGCCGAGATTGCACCATTGCACTCCAGCCTGGGTGACAGAGCGAGACGCCATCTCAAAAAAATAAAAATAAAAATAACTAAATAAAGTCTAGTAATTTTTAAAAAAAAGCGAGAGAGAACACAGCTGAAATACATATACTTTTTAGGAAAAGGGAAATAATTAAATATCAGAAAAATAATATTGAAGAAGAAATATTCTCTTTAATGTCAGTGTTTGAAGAAAGGTATTTTAATTAAATCAGATCATGTGTGTGCACACACGTGTGTGTTTGCAGGAGACTTTTGGACACTATCCAAGGATTTTGAGATTGACAATATTGGATTTTTATATTGCCCCAATTTTCTTTCAAAATGTGTGACTGTTAAGATTATTATTATCCTTATATTATTAGACATGTTTGGGTTGGGGATAGGAAAAAGACAGAGGGAGATTGATTGGTTGACTGACTCATTCATTCATTGGTTAAATGGAACATACTGATTTCTCTAACTATCTGAGCCTGAGAGATGGGGAAGGTAGAACATAGCTCAGAAAAATATGCATTTCCTGTAAGAAAACATTTGTCTGAAAGGAATTATAATAATTGAGAATTAAGCTGTATGATACAGAAGCAGTATCTGAAGGGCAGATGGATAATAGAAGGTAGCTGTGGTGCACCTCGAATCAATGGCTGGAAAGCCACAGGAGGCAGATTTCCACCAGGCCCTAAGGAAGGACACCGTACCGAAGCCCTCCACATGTGGACATCCATGGGCCCTGCGATTTCTCTGGTACTGGAGGTATTCCAGATAAGTGCCTTGTGAAGGGGCTGCCGGAGACTGGGATGCAGCAGAACATGGATGTGGGACCAGAGCATCTTTAAGGCTTCTTCTGAGAGAGGCTGGTGGTTCTGAGCATGTTTACAGTTCCATTGAGGAAGAAGAAAGGAAGAAGTGGGGAAAAGAGTTAGGTGGGGATCTTCCCTGTCAGCTCAGGAGACCTTGTTTCTCTTCAGAGAGAGTAGGATGGTAGAAAACAAATTGTTTTTTGTTTCATGGACTGTTTATTAGTAGATTATTGGTTAAGATGCTTTTAGCTTTAAGAGACAGAAACCAACACAAAGTGTATAAACAAAAGGGAAAACTGACTGACTGGTTAACATGAAGTTCTGAGGTTGTCAGCTCCAGGGTTGCTTGTAAAGAACCGACATTCTTTCTGTGTTTCTGCCCCACGGTTTGTGGTATGTTGGTCTGATGGCTGCCACAGTTCTAGGCATCACATCCAACTCAACAATGTCCATGGGAAAAAGAGCATCTCTTTAGAGCAAGAAAACCTTTTCCAGAAGCTTCCTGCAGACCTCCCTTCACACCTCATTGACCAGGCTGATGGTGTGTGCCAGTGCCTAAGTCAAGTCATTGACAACAGGAAGAAGATGAGCCCTGGCTGAGTTAAACTGACCAGGATGTGCATCCCCCCATGCCGGAAATGAGGCCGTCTTCCCTGAGAGTCAGTATCTGAACAGAAAGATCACCCAACGCATGTTGTTTTTAAAGTACTTATGGAGATCTCTGTGCCCTGTTGGTATCATCCATATGAACCATCCAGGCTGTAGTCAGAATCAGAGACTCGCTGTGTGATCTCCAAGAAGCTGTATCACCTGTGTCCTCCGTAGCAAGAGAGCGTATTGGAAGGCCCTCCTAGCTTCGGAATTCTATCATCATCCCTCCTTCTCTCCCTTTCAGCTCCCCTCCCACTGCCCACGGAGGCTGCCCTGTGACAGAGGAAGTTTCTTATCAAGTCCTCAGTGATCTATGTAAAGAAGAGATGGTGTTTTCCCAGGCTCTTAGCACTTTGTTCTATTGATTTCACAAACTAATTATTGTTCAGAATTTAATTTTTAGAAAATTTTAATAACTTTTGTAAGAGATTTAGTTAACATACTGCACACACACACTGTCTCTCTCACACACTTAGCTTTTCTATGTGTATATACATGTACATGTATCTATATTCTAACCTGGCTTTGGTGGAACCAGCTTTCTTGCTGTGTACACAGACCCTTTCCTGCTGCTCGTTTCAGCCCTGATGTGGTGGAATGTGTCTGAAGCATGCATTTCTAGGTCTTTTCCTTATGGCCTCCACAAAGTGGTCTCGATGGCCCTCAGTTCTGTTCAGCAGTAATGCAAAGTGAAGATGTTTCTCTGACTCAAAGTGAGATGACATTAATTGAGCGCCTACCATTTATACTCCTTCTGTCGGAGACTTAGATACAATATTTATGCTTAAAATGGCTCTGAAATTAAAGGGCAAGGCCTGAGGTGCAGTATCTCCTCTTTCTAGCCCTCCTGTTCAGGCCTGTTGAGCTGCTTTCTCCCCACTTCCAAAGGGTGTCTCTTGGGAAGAAGCAGGACTGTCCCCTAAATTGGAGCAGATAGCAGCCCGGGGCCACGAGCCCCCGCTTCCCTTTGTGTTGTGCACTGGCTCCAGCGTGGCACCCATCTTTGAAGTCAGGTGGAAGCCCCACAGGCAGGGCTGCTGCCCTCCTGCTCTCTGGCTATTCAGCACAACCTTTAGTCTAGGAAAAGTGCCAGTCTTCATTTCCAAGCATCATATCTCCCTAAATGGGGCAATCTGCTTTAAATGCCTTCTCTACTGGCGCCTTCCCCATCTCACAATTGGCATAATTAAAGGGAAAGGCTCACCTCCTTTGGTGCCTGTGTGTGCTGGGTCAGGGCGTTGGCTGGGGGCCGCTGGTGTGTATGCACGCCTGCCCTCGCAGAGACGCTCCCTTGGCCCACCAGCCCTCGAGTGGTCATTTTCAGAAGTGTTCCGAGCCACTCTGCAAGCATACACTTTACAAAGCTTTGCGTTTTCCCTACTGTGCTCAACTCAATCACAGGCAAGCTGGTTACTATGATCCATGAAGCTTTTTGTATCTTGCTGGAAAAAAATGCACTCTGAACTGAAAGATAATCTCCCTCGATGGTTCCAAGTCAGAATTTGCTTTATGACTCATGACATTTGGCGTCTTTCTCCATGAAGATTTCCCCCTTCTCCTCGTCCACTCCCAGCTTCAGGTGTGTGCGATGGTGTGGTTCATCCTTAGAGAGTCACCGCTGGTCCCAAGGAATGGTGTGACATGTAGGAAGGCTCCTGTAGTTGCTGGTCCCCTCTGATCTCCAGTTCAGCTGCCACGCCAGCGCCCTCGATTAAGCTCCTTTGGAACCTGGGTTTTTATTACCTGCCACTCAGCTTAAAGCAGAGGCCTCTCAGAGGGCATGCCTGGTAATGCAACTGCCCTCTGTTCTGTGGAGGCAGCCTCAGTCTCCATCACCTCCCTCTCAGAAGTCAATCTCTCAGCAGCATTGGGGGCCCACTGTGTGCAAAGCTCTGGGCCCAGTGGTTCAGCCAAGAACAGAATAGAAAACAGCCATGCCCATCTGACTACTGTAAAGAAGGACAAGAGAACCTTGGGATAGAGGCACACCTGTGCTTGCCCAAGCCTACCTAGACCACCCTCTTGTGGGATGTGCACTGGGAATTGATTTCCCAGTGGTGAGGACAAACTTGTGCTCATTTTTGCCTTGTTTGTCACCTAGATTCTCTTTACGATGACATCTAATGTGCAGAAGTCCAGCCCGTAGCAGCAGCATTGGACTAATGTGGGAAGTTCAGGAATTTTGAGCCTGGAAAGTCCTGGGAAGGAAAATCCCTCATGCTTCAGCAGGGCTGTGTGGCCGGTTCTCCATGTGCTTCAGCAGAGTTTTCTTTCTCTTTTTCTTTTTTTTTTTTCAGCAGTGAAAAAAGCAGTGCCAGCTGTTTGGTAAAATATGGGTCACTGAGAAATAGGATTTGCTTTATAGAAGTTAACTTTGGAGAATCGTGTCCTCAAAAAGAAAAGAAGTCTAAAGATAGGAGGACTGAGGGAATCCTGGGTGTGGTGGTCCTAACCCCATAAGTTAGCTTGGGGTGCTTTCAGGAAGATTTTGGTTTCCAGCAGTTCAGAAGGGAGGTGGGCACGATTTGGTGCAGAAGGGGGAGAGGTGAGGGAGAAAATCACATGCAGACACATTGAGTAGTGAGAAACCATGCGACAGACCCTGCACAGCCGGACAGAGGGCATCTTATTAGAGTAGAAAGGAATAGTATTTTATTTTGCCATGAACAAGGCAGTTGGGGGAGTGGGGAAGAGCTCCCATGGTGGGCGATGACAGGCATCTGGGGGACACTGGAGCCAGTGGATGCAGCAAGCAGCTTGGACTTCAGTCCCTTTTCTAGCAAAGGAGCTGCCCCTGTGGGGTAGGGGGCTGAGGAGGTTGGAGACCATTTGAAATAGTTTCTGAGCATTGTGTGCACACAGGCACATGCGTGGTTGGTGTCTCTTAGAGAAAAGGCATTTAGAGAAAAGCAAAGTTGTGAGTGGCCTGAGAGCAGTTACAATTGATTTTGAATATGGAAGGAATTCTACCTAATCCAGAGAATACACAAAGTATACTTTGGAAAGGGGCAGTAAACTTTTCTGACTGGCCTGCCTTTCTCCCTCCCTTTCTTCTTCCCTTTCACTCTGCTTGCGTTCCTCCCATCCTTCTTTCCTTCTGTGATCTTTTGTGGAAGAGCAAGAGCTATTTGTATGTAGTGATATAAATTTGGTACTCACATAGAATTTCTCAACATGTTTCTCAGAGATTAACATGATCCCTGGGAGAATCTGGAAGGTCTATCTTTGGGGTGTCTTCTGAAGAAGATTGTAATTCTTATGACATCTGCCTCCTCCAGCCCTCAGTCGTTAATTATTTACTCTCATATCTCTCAATGCATGCAGTTTAGTGCCTAGCACTAAGTGATGGTTAGTGTGCATGGTTGGCCCAGCAGAAATATGTTTGTCCATCCATCCATCCATCTATCCATCCAGCCATCCATCCATCCACCCATCCCTCCAAATAAACCATTCCTCAAATAAGGGAACCTTCCCCAAAGGTCCCAGCTGTTCTCTCTCCCTTCTCATAGGCTATAACTGGGTAACATGCCTAACCTAGATTGTTCACTCCCAGGCACAGCAAACAATTAGCTTAGACTCGCCAGGATTGGCTCTTGAGTCACACAAAGGGGAGATGGAAGGTGGTGGGAGGTGGTGGTGGGGAGAGTGACATCTAAACTAAATCCTGTCTCTCCGGAAGAGAAAGAGGGAATGGCTGTTAGGAAGGCAACTTATAGTGTCTGCTTCAACATGTTCGTTTTTTTTTTAATGTTTCACTCTGATTGTATAGTGTTTTTTAACTATACTATTCTCTAAATTTGGCTATGTTTACTATGGTAATTATTTTAATTGAGTTCTATTTGATTATTTGTAATTCACCTTGTTCTACAACTTTTGATTGATTTTATAGTATAAATACATATACTGCAATAAACCATATGATACATAAAAGAATTTAGGACAGGATCAGGATAAATACAAATAAATATAGAAGTTCAAAGTTAGGAAGAAAAAGAATTACAGATATGCAGACAATAAGTCCCTTACATTGCTACTTAGCTGAGCTTCATAACATCAAAGAGAAAAGGCAAATGTGGTCGCTGCGGTAATTCTTGCTGTCAGAGAAGGAAGGTGTACCAGGTCCCCAAGAGGAGCAAAGATTTTTTTAGTTCTTTTCAACTAAATTTTGCATGTGGACTTTTATCTAGGAAGCACTGAGAGGTATCATGAACAGGGTATTCGGCATCCCCACAACCGGTGAAAAACTGGGTTCTTACAGCTCTTCTCACAGCAGTCCTCATTGGAAGCTCAAGGCCTAACATGAAAATGCAACTCAGCAAATGTCATTCCCTGAAAGGCTAAAATAACAGGTCTGAGTACTTCTTCTTATCCTTCTACTGGTTTGATGCAACACAAAGACCCAAAACACCCAGCAGAACTGCCAGTCTATGTGCCTATCAGACAACCTTCAAGACCATTACTTTTTTTTGACTGGCGTGTGCACGCATGTATGTGCCTATGTGTGTAAATATATCTGTATATTTATGAATAGATGTATACATCCAAAATACTATATATATAGGAAGAGATCATTTGAGGGTAGATTCCATTGCCCACCATGCTGTATTCTAGCTCACCAATTGAGGCTTTAGGAATCGACCTGGTAAGGTTGACATCTGTGGAAATTAAGGCCTCTATTTAAAATGCTCACAGAGGAGAGTTCTATTTTTGTAAATAGGATAATTGGGTGGAAAACTGTGCTAATGTCTGTCTTTATTTAACCACTCCAAGGGACAAAGCCTAACTGCTAAAACCATGAGGCCATAACCAAGACATCACCTTTTACCCAGGGACACTGTCATCTCTATACCGCAATTTTAAAAGAGTGCGGAGGTCAGAAGCCAGACAGTTGGTTTCTGTATTAATGTCTCCAGGGGATGAACAGAGGGTGAGAAGGAGCAGATAGACAGAGGCAGGTCTGGACGGGAGGTTGGAGAGCGGTCAGCGATGTTCTTCCAGCTGTCAGGAATGTTATGTGGGAAGAGGTTAGGGAAGAGAGTTTAGGGAAATATCAAATGAGGGAATGACTGTGTCCTGGCGGAGGTGTTATTTCCTCTAAACCACTTTTGATGATCTTCTGTCCTTGTGAAGATGTTGGGAGTGGATAGTGCCAGGACAGTATGAACTGTTGTGTGGTGTGGCGGATACCAGAGGAGGGTGCAGGGAGCAAGCATTTATAGAGCCTGCTACTATTTCACCTGCTGACCTCCTTTGAGAGGCAGTATTAGGAAATGGTTAGAGTGCGGCTGTGTAATCAGAGGCTCTAAGCCCGAGTCTTCTCCCAGCAAACGAGGATAATAGTGGCGTCTTACCTCAGACCTGTTGGGAGCTGTCGTGAACACGTCATCCACTCCCAGTAAATGCTAGTTAACACAATGACGGCCATCAAGAGAGCTTTCTTAGCCTGATGTGAAGTAGATCTCAGGCTCTGCATTTTCCAGCAGGGTAAACTGAGGCATAGAGAGGCAAATTCACTTGTGCAAGATCTTTTATCTAGTAAGTGTCAAAGCTAGGATTCAAACCAGGTTTTCTAGCACTAAAGCTTATTGTTTTTTTCTGTTCCATGCTGCCTGAATTTATAGGTAACTCACCTGTGTCTTATAACCCAGATACGTGATGTGGGCCGTGAACCACAGCACCTTTCTGGGTCCACTGTGCTGGTGGATAGCTTTCTGTTCGTGATAATCACGTTCGATGAGCTTGGCAGTGATTTGCATGATGACAGTGACCATCCAGGAGTATATTAAGGAGTCTGGGTCAGGAGGGACTTTCTTCATTTGTTTTTGCCATATCACCCAGAGAACATCCCTATAAAAGAAGGCGGTTTCATGAACTTGGAGGAACTCCCCAGCACTCTACTTGTGACCATGACAATTGTGAAAGTTTTTCCTTCACACTGTATTCAAGGTCAGGTTTTTGTTCTTGGACCTTGTTAAATTGAGGATAGTGGGCTTGAATGACTTGGTGTGTCATGGAAATAGCCTCATGTGGTGTAAGCTTCTGCCTGGGGTCACCAGCTGCTCTCACAAAGCTGAGTAGCCAGTAATTTCTTACAAATCTTTTCATATTAATAGAAAAATGGAAGGCAGATGGTGGGCCAGGAGGAGTGCTTTTTCTTTGAGGCTTTGAGGGCCTGTCAGGGGATGAATTTTGTGTCCCCCTCCTCACATGTTGAAGTCCTAACCCCCAGTACTTCAGCATGTGACCTTATTTGGAAATAGGGTCATTGCAGATGTGGCTAGTTAAGATGAGGTCCCACTAAAGTAGGGTGGGCCCCTAATCTAGTATGACTAGTGTCCTCATAAGAAGGGGAGATTCAGACAGACACGCCCACAGGGACCATGGCTCATGAGCATGAAAGCAGAGACTGGGTTAATAGGCATAGAAGCCAAGGAACAGCAAAGATTGCCAGCACCCACCGGAAACTAGGAGAGAGGCATGGAACACACCGTCCCTCACAGCCTCGGAGGGAGCCAGCCCTGTCGACACTGTGATCTTGAACTTCTGGCCTCCAGAACTGTGAGATAATAAATTGTGTTGATTATGCCCCCAGCTCGTGTTGCTGTGTTGTACTAGCCCAAATAAAGTAATGTAGGGCCCGTGGAAAAACAGTGACTTACAAACTCCAGAAGAAAAGCAAGAGCCCTTCCTATGCTTTGGTTAAAGTTTCCATCGGAGCGTGGGAGTCTGGATGTAGGGCTGAGGGTTCCAAAAGTGTCACAGAAAGCAGAGAAGCAGCTCAGATGGGCAGACCAGCTTCCGAAGAACACGGGTGTTCTGTGAAGGTCATTGCGTGGAGGTGGCCTTTTCCCTCACTGAGTTTTTTAGTGAAAGCAATTTTGTCCTTTCAGGTTGGAAAAATATTTTCTTCAAGACCACAAAGTGACAGTTAAAAAAAAAAAATTGGCCACCTGCAAGTTTAAATGTCACCATCTAGAACAGTTCTGCCTGATAGAGCTTTCTGTACTGATGTTTCTCTCGGTCCCCCTCTCTCCCATGGTAGCTACTTGCCACGTGACCAATAAGCACTTGAAATGTGGCCAGTGGGGCCGAGGAACTCAGTGTTTTATTTTAATTAATTTAAATTTATATAGCCACTTGTGCCCGCTGGCTAATTCTATGTGTTGGTCAGTATGGCTCCAGATCACCAGAATAGTGGTGGGATGGGGCCCAAAGGAAAAACCGGGGGTGCCTGGATATCCAGTGGAGGCCACAGGAGGGTTGGGGCTGACGGGTCACCCTGGCTTGGCTAGTGCCCTTGTGTGTGGTCTTGTCCTCAGCGACAGGGGCCTAGGTGGGAGTAAAAGTGAAGTAACGCAGGCAGAATTTTCTGGATGCTTTACTAAAGAGATGCTTAATGTGAGGCTTTGTCTGCCGTTCCTTCTTTGAGCCCAAATTATTTTCGACTGGTTTAGTGCTCAGTAGAGATGGGGTAGATTAAGACACCTGAAGAGAAGCAAGGAAGCTGGGTCTCTGGATATGGGCAGACTGAGATGTTTCTTTACAGGTTTCAAGTGCCGGCCCTTGATGTGCCCAGAGGGGCCGCTAGTCCCAACGCTAGGAAGGTGGGAATGTCCAGATGCAGACCACCTTCTCCGAAGCTGGGAGGGTCTCCCCTGAGTCTGTCATACTAGACTTATTGATTGCAGATGCCTGACAAAAGCTACTGAGGCTCAGCCACCTCTGTGTTCTTCACAGTTGCCACCCTGCCTCCAGCCCCTGAATCGACAGCTGCTGCAGGGAGTGTGACCAGAGGATGCCGTTTGGAGAGCATTCATATGGGACATCTCAGAATCTGAGATGGAACCCCAACTGGGAAGTATTTGGTGCAGTTTCACACTGAAAAGGGGGCCCTGTGACTGATTTGGCCAGCCCTGGACAGATGAGTGTTGTCATTGTATCACCACCGGCCTTGGCTCAGTGCCCGGTATAATTTAAAAATTGCCTCTTTTTCTAGCTCTACTTAGTTATCATTCTGATTTCAGAAAGAAACAAATGGTTCACCAAGTCTCATAATATCTCTAACCCTGAGACAAGCGAGGGGTGTGAGGCAGAGACACGCTATGTCAGGCTAGAGCCTGCCTCTCCCCTGGCCCACATCGCCCTGGCCGACTGGACTCTGAACAGTGAAGGGATGGCCTAGAAGGAAGGAGCTGAGCCACCTGACTGAGTGGTGAGGCTGGTGGATGTGCAGCTGGAATTCCTGGCATTGAATTGGAGGGCAGGAGTTTTAGTTTGAGTAGAGGTTAGGAAGATAAAAGAGGTGCGAGAAACCTGTTGTCAACCTCCAGCGGATTTGGTAGCTTGTGCCACATGTGCATCATGCTTGGGGACTCAGGGGACATCAATAAGTAGTCAGTAGCTGATGCTTATATTGGTAGTGCCTACAGTGTGCCAAGCCCAGTTCTGAGCTTAATACTTTACATACATTAGCCCACTTCAGCACAATCG
This sequence comes from Nomascus leucogenys, assembly GCF_006542625.1. Taxonomy (NCBI): domain Eukaryota; kingdom Metazoa; phylum Chordata; class Mammalia; order Primates; family Hylobatidae; genus Nomascus; species Nomascus leucogenys. Next base: position 88,760,818 of record NC_044393.1, on the reverse strand, counting down.
CTGTCTTTTCCAAGCACTCTTAAACTCATCGCAGGCAAGATTAAACCAAGCAACAAAAGACATCAAGCGATGCAGGGTAATACGTGATGAGCACGTTAGGCCCAAAGAGAAAACCCTGAGGTCCCCAATGATGAGGGATGCATCATTTGATCTGGAGTTTGAAGGATGGTCTTGATTTGGAGAGGTGGCCAGGGAGCAAGCTCGAGGTTGCCCCACACAGGGGTGCACAAGGCCCGGCTGGGGGACAGTGGGTGTCTCACTTGGGCTGACTGGAACAAGTTACAGGTCACAGGTTTTTTCATTTGAATGTAATTATTTGACTGTAGTAGCCATCAGCAGATGGAGAGTTCAGAGGGACTGCACTGAAATAATGAATAATTTGCAGATGCAGTCGGTAGCCCTGGTGTCTTGGTGTGCCTTTCTGTTCCAGCAGGATGCGTGCAAAGAGTGGCTCACAGCCCCATCTGCTCTGCTCCTCCTGGCTCGAGCTTTGCTTTAATAACCTCTCTGTCACCTATTTACACGAGGTCATCCAGCTCCTCTTTTTCTCCTTTTCTGTGTTGAAATAATCGTGGCTGCTACTTGCTGTGAGAAGACTTAACTAGTAGTGGGTAGGATTGACCTCTCAATTCAGTAAACATTTACTGAGTCCTCAGGACAATGCTTGCAGTGAGCATGCAGAGGAGGAGGTGATTCCAGCCAGCAAGTGGAGGCAGAGCTCGAGCCAGCAGGCCTGGCCACTGCCTGGAAGTTGGGGGGTGAGGGGGGTGTGGAAGGTGAGTCAGGGTGCTTAGCCTCAGCCACTGGGAAATGCGAATGATAGTCCTGGGGGAGATAGAAAACAAGAGGAGGAATAGATTTGTGGGATGGAGAACAGTGGGGAAATGAGCTCCATTTGGGACATTTTAAGTTTGAGATAGGACATTCCCTGGAGACATTAAGCAGGCAATAAAAAGACCCCCAACTTAAGAGTCCTCAAGGCCCGCAGTTGCAGTGTGAAATAATCCGGCTTCGGCTTCCTTCCCTTTCCTTCTCAAGTGGTTCCCCATGGAGTCACTTTAGGCTCGGGGGGAGGATAGTTGCTTCCTCAGTCTCCCTAGCCTTTATCCTCACACTTGAATGCTAAATCCAGAACTCCTCATTCCTGCTAAGTAGTTCAAAAGCTCCAAGGGATCCTTGGAACAGTCGCACCCTGGTGGGACTTTTCAGAGCACTCCTAGGGTTAGAAGAGAAATTTCAGGGTAACCGCAGAATAATGTGAGCTATAACTGGCCCGAGTGATCTTCTAGCTGGGACCTGGATGTGAGGCTGGCATGTTTGAAGGTTGGTGAATGCCTGTTGACCTGCATGCCCCAACCGGGTGAACTCCTTCTACCTTTTGATTCCTAACTAATTGCGGTGAACAATACGCCAGCTTGTCTTCTGTAAAATGAGAGGGTGACTGTGCCCACCAGCCTTGCTGCTTTGGTTGGACAGGTCAGTACAGTGCCTTGAAACTCTACTTATTCATCTGTGAAATGAAGGGATTTGGCGAGATGCCGCTTAACGTGACTTCCAGCACTAGCATTTTATGTAGGTCAGTGATCCTTTGTCCAGAGAGTGATCTTTTTTCCAGAGGAACCGTTCTGCAGTTGCTGGTTAGCTTATCATCTTGGCAGGGAGCAGCGTGGTGAAGCGAGCAGAACGTGGCCTCCAGAGTCAGCAAACCTAGTTAAAATCCACTTGCCGTAAGTCCGTCACGTGGCTTAGCAGCGGGCCTCTTGGCAATTAGCTGCTTTTCACCAGTCCTCAAGTTTCCTCATCTGTAAAATGGGATGATGATATGCATTTCAGGTCCGGTGGGTGAGAATATGTATCAGGCATCTACTTTTGTGACTATTTTTAAAATGGCTTTATTGAGATATAACTCACATACCGGAAAGTTCACTTTTTTGAAGCATACAGTTCACCAGCTTTTAGCCTGTTCACTAAGTTATACATCAGGCACCACTATCCAATTACAGAACATTTCATCATTCCCAAAAGGAAATCCCATTCCGGTTAACTCACTCCCTATTCGCTTCTCCTCCTAGCCCCTGGCAACCACTAATCTATTTTCTGTCTCTATGGGTTTGCCTGTCCTGGACACTTCATTGAAATGGAATCAGACAATGTGTGATCTTTTGTGTCTGGCTGCTTTTGCTTAGCATAATGTTTTTGAGGTTCATCCATGTTGTAGCAGGTATCGGTTCTTCATTGCTTTGTATTGCCAAATAGTGTTTCACGGTAGGAATAGACCACGTTTTGCTTATCTGTTAATCACTTGATGGACATGTGGGTGGTTTCCACTTTTTGGCTGTTATGAATAATCCTCCTGTGAACATTTGTGGACATAGTTTTGTGTAGACATATGTTTTCAGTTTTCTTGGTATCCCATTGTTTTTGATTTGCATTTCCCTAATAATTAATGATGATCATCCTGTGCTTATTCACTATTTGTGTGTCTTCTCTGGCTAAATGTATATTCAGTTCTTCATTCATTTAAAAAATTAGGTTGTGTTTTTATTGTTGAGTTGTAAGAGTTCTCTATATACTCTGGATGTTGTGCCTGGCTTTTAAATAGGCATACAATCAATGTTAGTTCCTCATTCCAGGTCTTTCGCAGAACCCTGTAATCTTTTAGGTGACCTCTAGAACTAACTGCCCAGATACTTAATCCTCAGCATCCTGAGTCTTAAACCATCCCCTTTTGTCTTGTTCAGAGCTCTTCTTAGCACAAAGCCCTGAGCCATTTTGATCCTGGAGCCCTGGTCTGGAACTTGGAACAGCATGGGGATAGCTGGGGTCTAGAGATGGGCTCTGGCTGAATCCACAGGGCAGTGGCTACTACCAAGTCTCATTTTTTTCTAGATGGAGGACTTAGGGGGTAACCGCACAGATTTTTGGCTGCATGGAGTCCTCTGTCCTATGCTGTGGACACCTGCATGTTGGGGCTGGGGTCCACAAAGAGATATGTCTAAGGACACTGGCTTCTTTCCACTGCCACTGCCAAGATGAGCAGTGTATTTTCCAAGAGTGATCTGGCAATTGTAAGTTGTATATAAAAATGTCCCAAGGAAAATCATGTGTCTGTTTTAAAGAGAAGGGAGTTTTCTAGGAAACCTTTGACCTAGACATTCTTCTCTATTCTGAGAACTGTACCCTGTGTCCCCAAGACATGATCTGTACCTTGTTGCCCCTCTGCTTTTGTGCCCATCGTCTTCTTCCTCCATTTCTCCTCCCTGATGTGTGCAGCCCTCCCTTTCAGCCAGTAAAGATCCAACCCGCAGGGTCCGGCAGGGTCTCCTGTTCCTCCCCAACAAAGCCTCTTAGGTTTTCTTTGGCTGGGGCCTCTTCCTGCGCACCTGGGGAAGAGGTGCCTGCAAAGCAGTGAAGGGCTTGGGAGTCCCACCTAGACTGGCCTCCAGAGAGCCATCTCCACGTTTCTGTCCTAAAGACGGCCTTTCCTTAGACATGGATTTGATGGGTCCTGGACAGACGTTATTGATTGTTCCTCGTAAGTCAGTCAAGACAGTTTATAGTCTCTGTTAACGCCCAGGAAATTTGTTTTGGAAGACAAAGCCAGCCCAATGGCATTTGGATGATGCTGACTTATTTTAAAGGGGAGAAGATACCCCTAGATGTGCAAGTCTTTTATAGGAACAGCTGTCTATGATGAGTCCTCATGCTCCTTTTGCTTCTCTGAACATTCTGGCATGCCCCTACCTAGCTGCTATTTTCTTGATTTCATAGAAAAGCACATTCTACCCTCAGAAAATCTGCTGTCCATTTGGAATGATAAGATAAATCAGAAAATTACCCATTGTTAGAGCTAAAAGATTCCTTGCAGATTATCCCATCCATTATTTTTCAGTCTCCTATCCTGACAAAAAAGAGTGTTTTGTATGGAGAAAAAAAAAGTTTTCATTTGATAAATAAATTTGGGCTTCAGAGCATATTGTATGTCCCTCTTGGAGATCCACAGTGTGCACCGCTATATTAAAGGCTCTGAGAAGTCCTGCAAAAAAGAAAACCACTTTATTTGATTTAACCCAGCATTTCTTAAACTGTTTTGACCTCATTTTTTTCTTCTTTTTTCATAATAAATATTAGCACCTCACAGGACACTAAGCACAGTTTGGGAAGCATTGCCTCCTTCATGGAAGAGGAAATCTGTGTTCAGAAATATTAAGTGACTTGCTCAAAATCAACACAAAGCCAGACTTGAAGCCAAATTTTCTAACTCCCACTCCATTGTTCTTTCTACAATTTATAACCATGTCATGGCTGAGTAAGGGTTTATGACTTTTAAAAATGTTGCCATGTACATTCCTAATGAAAAATGTAAAGGCTTTAGGGTCATACTGACATGTGTTTGAATTCAGGTCCTCTGATTTTACGAGCTCATGACCTTGGGGGAGCGAATCCTGCTAGTCTCTCTGGATCTCTTTCTTCTGTAAGGTGAGGATGATAATAATGACCTCCCAGGGTTGCCGTGAGGCTTAGATGAGAAAGTGTATGTAAAGATCAAGTTCACGTTCTTATCTTTGTTTTCTCTGACGTTTTTCATCATACCAGGTGCTGTGCCACTTATCTATGATTTCAAAAGACGAACCATATTACAGACAACAAAACATGAATGGTGGTGATCATACTGAGTATTTATTGAATAGTGACTGAGAAAATGAATGCACAGGAGACAGGAGGAATTACCTGTGAAAATTCAGAGCTATACTGAACTGATCAACATTCACAGAATTGGAGAAATAACAAAGGTGGGACAGGCTAGAGTGTGGAGATTAATGGGGGCTGCGGGGACAGGCTGTGCACTGGTAGGACATATTCAGGATCTCAAGCTACCTGCCTGCCACTTCTGCATCCCTACCACGTCAAACTGTGTTTGAGCTTTCTTTATTAAATATGTAGCAGTTTGCTTTTGAAATACAATATCTTCAAAAACAAAAATAATGCCAGGCCTGCCAACAAAGTTTGTCCCGAGGGGGCAAAGGTGAAGGACAAGTGAAATGTTGCAAGAGGAAAGGACGATACAAAGGATGGGGTCCAGAGTGAAAGAAGGAGCCTACGGGGCTCAGCACAGTGACTCTAAGATGAAACCGAGTGTCTCCCCAAGGCGCATGCATGGACAAAAAGTGCTTTTGAAGGGAACGAAAGAGAGAGCCAGCCATTCCAGGACTTCTGCTCTTCTCTGCAGAAATCCTCCTTTCCTCACCAACTCTTCACCAACCTCCAAGCTTGCTTGACTAGCTTTAGAATTTGTACTTTGTATTTTTTGAGATGGAGTCTCACCCAGGCTGGAGTGCAGTGGCGCGATCTCAGCTCACTGCAACCTCTGCCTCCAGGGTTCAAGCAGTTCTCCTGCCTCAGCCTCCTGAGTAGCTGGGACGACAGGCACCTGCCACCATGTCCGGCTAATTTTCATATTTTTAGTAGAGATAGGGTTTCACCATGTTGGCCAGGCTGGTCTTGAGCTCCTGACCTCAAGTGATCCGCCCATCTCAGCCTCTCAAAGTGCTGGGATTATAGGCATGAGCCACCGCGCCTGGCCGGAATTTGTACTTTTGCCTGGTAATTTAGTCCGGTGCCCAAACATGAAGTGTGAGCGTTTGTTTACTGCCAGCTTGGAGGGGACACATGCCTGATACTGACTCACCAGTTGCATTGGTGGTGGACTTGGCTCCTTCCCTGGGCTTCAGCCCATGTGTGCACCAGTCTGATCCCTTGCTCTGGAATATATTAGGACTAACAGGTGTGTAGGCCTTGAAGGACCCGTCTCTTTTGATATCTTCCTTGTCTAGTTGCTCTCTGATTTCTCATGGTCCTCACCCCTTCCAGGTCTTCTCCCTGCCCGTTTCTGAGCAGGCACTTTCAGGAGCACAGTGTGTGGGTGACAGTAAATAAATCCTCCGAGGCTTTGACCAGGAGCACAGACAGCTTTGCCCTGGTGAGGGACGGTAGAGAGCACCAGTTTGCGTCCTGCTGCAGCTGCACTTTGCACAGAGCGCCTCTTCATCTGGCAAGCAAGCATGCATTGTGCCAACCCTCGTCTGCCATGCCAGGTGCTGGCTCTTTCTCCGGGGCGATACCAGGCTAAGCATGCTGCTGGCACTGAGCGAGTCACAGCTTCTCTAATTTATTTACCTCAAATCAAACAAACCCTGACTCCTGCTTTGAATTTAGGCTGGTATTTTACCGAAGGACAGAAGGGCGGCATCTCTGCAGAAGAGCCTTCTGTGCACTTTGCCTGGGACCTCTGGGGGACTTTGCATGACTCCTGGGGACTTCGGGAGGCCACTTTGGAAAACAAGTGTCAAGTCCTCAAAAGGTTAAACATAGAGTCGCCACATGACCTGGCAGTTCCACTCCCAGGTATGTACCCAAGAGGAATAAACCCACATGTCCACATGGTTGCATTGCAGCGAAAAGTAGAAGCAGCCCAAATGTCCATAAACTGACAAGTGGATAAACAAAATGTGCAGTAATAGTCCACTGAATATTATTTGGCAATAAAAGGGAATGGAATGTTGATACATGCTACCACATGAGTAAACCTTGAAAATTTTATGTTGAGCAAAAGAAGCCAGACAGACATATATATATTGTGTGATACCATTTATATGAAATGTCTAGAACAGGCAAGTCCACAGAGATAGAAAGTAGAGATTCATGGTTTCCAGGGGCTGTGGGAAGGGGGAGTGGGGAGTGACTGCTAATGGGTATGGGGTTTCTGATCATCAGAGTGATGATAATGTTTTGAAATTAGATAGCAGTGATAGCAGTGATGGTCACACAACTGTGTTCAAAACCACTGAACTATACCTTTTTTTTTTTTTGGAGAGGGTCTCACTCTGTCACCCAGACTGGAGTGCAGCGGTGCAATCTTGGCTCACCGCAACCTCCGCCTCCGGGGTTCAAGCAATTCTCCTGCCTCAGCCTCCCGAGTAGCTGGGATTACAGGCATGTGCCACCACACCCTGCTATTTTTTGTATTTTTAGTAGAGATGAGGTTTTGCCATGTTGGCCAGGCTGGTCTTGAACTCTTGGCCTCATGTGATCTGCCCACCTCAGCCTCCCAAAATGTGGGATTACAGGCATGAGCCACTGCACCCAGCCTGCATTATACATTTTTAAAATGTGAACTTTATGGTATGTGAGTTGTTATGTCCATAAAGCTGTTACTTTAAAAATTGCCCTTCTGGGAATGGTGGCACATACCTGTGGTCCCAGCAAATAGAGAGGCTAAGGCAAGGAGGATCATTTGATCCCAGGAGTTTGAGCCTGGACAACATAGTGAGACCCTGTTTCAAAAACAAACAAAACCTGCCCGAAACTTACCTTTGTAGCCAAGTCCTTCATGGATGTAGACAGGCTAGAGGTCAGATGGAAAGAAGTGAGAAAATTTATCTTGGGTGAGGGCATTTGTTCTGCCACTGTGGGGGAAGCACCATGCCGTGGCTGTGGAGGAGCAGTGTGCAGAGGAGTGTCCTGTGGCCTCCACGATATTCGTTCAAAATTTGCCAATGTCTTGGACATCCTGGGTTCCATTCCCTGCCCGGAAATGAGTTCCACTTGTCCGGTAGATTTCAGTGATTAATAAATAAATGTTCATCCTTATACATTTAAAAACATTTTATTTGGAAATAGTTTCCAAGTTACTAAAAAACTGCAAAAATAAAAATAGTACAAAGACTACCCCTATACCCCATACCCAGATTCCCCTCCCCTATACCCCGTATCCAGATTTTCCTGTTATCACTTCACCCCCTTTGTTTTGTCATTCCCTCGAATGTGCTGTCTCTCACTGTTGCTCTTTTGGTTGTCGTGTGTGTGCCTGTGGTGTGTTTGTATATACAGACACACTAATGATTGCTATGTGACTTGAGGGTAAGTTACAAATATCATGGCCCTTTATTCCAGCACCATCCAGAATGGTAGCTACTAGCCACAAGTAGCTATTTAAATTAAAACTAAACAAAACTTTACATTCAGTTCCTCAGTCACACCAGCCACATTTTCAAGGGCTGCATAGACACGTGTGGCTGCATCAGACAACAGAGATTACAGAACCTCTCCAGCAGCACACAGAGCTCCTCTGGACAGCTCCGCGTTACCCCTGATGCTTCAGCGTGTGTTTCCTGAGAATAGGGCACTCTCATACATGGTACAGAGATCAACTGAAGAGAATGTAACACATAGAATATTTTTATCCGAGCCACTGTTTACATTCCAGTTCTGTCAGTTGACCCGGTGGAGTTCTCATTTCTTTTAGAATGGAGGTCTTGGGTCTTGTTTGTGAGCCCAGATCTGCTGGTCTGTACTCGGGGAACATGTATAAAACAGGACTGCCAAGTCTTGAATTGAGCCTGTGCCTTTCCTATGCCCTTTCTTTCCATAAACTCGAATCCTTTCTCTAACTCATGTGCAGATGGATCAGGTCTGGGCCCTGAAGCCCAGGTTGAATTTCCTTAGCTCAGAATTGTATTAATGCTTTTGTCACTGGTTGAATAACTCAAGGTGCAGCTTCCTCCTGTGCTGACATTTGGTCTGTGAGCAGGTGTGGCTCTGCTCTTAAATCAGCAGAAAAGATTTCCTGTGAGTAAAAGGAAATTGGCCTTCCCAGCAACCCGCACTGTTTTTCTTTTTTCTAATCACTTTCCCCAAATTTTAGCTTGCAACTAAGAAAAGGCTCATTTTGTTCTTTGTTTCTTATTTTATGGCTTAGTCGTGACCCTGTCGTTCTGAATCACTTATGTGGCCCAGGACCAATGGGGCACTGGGGAGCTTCCAGCCCCAAACTCCTGGTGTAGCAGAGGCCAGATGTGCAGGGCCCTTGGCAGCTCATTTTCCTGCAGTCCAGGAGAAAGGTGGGCTTCTAACGATTTTCAGCCATGGTTTGGGTGAAAAGCTGGGGTAATGAGCAAATTGCAGAGTGATTTTTATTCTTTCACTAACTGGTGTTAGAGCTTATCCTCCAGGGGATTTCTGGTGACTTAATGGGATTTCATGGCATGAGTAGGTATGGAAAACAGATTCCTGGGTCACTGACTTCACTTCCATAGACATTCCCCATCCCTTAATAATTCTTAGGATTTTGTGGGTGTAAAAGCTGGGAAACAAGAAATCAACAGGCTTATTATTCTTATATCCTTTCCTATATTTCAAGTTGCCCCTTAGAATATATCCTCATACTTCCTCCGACCTTTGTGTTTGGATTCAGCAAGTCTTAGAAGAGAAGAATCTTTAGCAAGGTAAGACCTCGGTAGGAATACTATATGAGCCATATAGTTTGGGCCAGGATGGAAAAGGGAAATGAATTCATGCAGAGAGAGTGGAAATGGAGCTGATAGCTTCATTTTCTGCTTAACTAAAACGGAATGAAAAGGGCTTGGCTGGCAAGGTCAGGACCACAAGGCGAGCTGCTGAGAGCCGTATGGTGCAAGACGGCAGCAGAGTTTCTACCCCTTGACCACCTTTTGAGAACTGACAGGGAAGACTCTTAGCGCTGGGCCTGCATGGCTTGTTTGGAGGAGTAAATTGAGTATACTTGATGCTGGTGAAAGAACCTGAGAGCTTCCCTGCATCCAGCCGTTGGAAGGAAAACATACATTCGGACATTCTCTGTTAATATCTTATGCGTAACATGAGGCACCCTAGTTGGGTAAATGGCTTTGACTGGCCTTCGTGGTTCCGCAAGGGTTGCTGTGTTTTGTAGGATTGTAGTTCCTGTTGTACTCCACAGCTCCAGTGTAGGGATTAAGTTTTTATGTTATTCGATAGCATCCTCCCAGCTTCAACAAAGGGTATTGGCCCAGGACAGTAACTCCTAGGAGTGCCTGAGAGCTGATTTTGTTTCAGGTCAGCTCTGGCCTTAGAGATGCCCTCCCTGGGAATCAGGGTAGAGCAGAGGGCATCTTTGCCAGGAGTGCGTGCTCTCTGCATCCTGCTGTGGGAGTTCCCTCAGGGAAGCACCTTGGCCACCCTGACACTGGTGTGTGCGAGCCCCTTCTGGAAACAGAGTTGCAGTGCCCCAGTGAATGCTTCTTCAGGGCATTGGCCCCTCCGCCTACCAGGGCATGCCTTCCTCTGTCACTTGTCAGCAAGGGCACCAAAGGGACCACCTTCCCTTCATTCTCCTGTCACCTGATCCTGCGGCTTCCACATTGTCATGGTTCCTTTCCCACCTGTCAGTGCCAGGGTCTTTGGGTCATCCCTCGAGTTTCTTGTCTGCAGCTTCCCTGCGGGTTCCCATCGCCTCTCAGATGCGCCTCCATGGCGGGTGCCAGAGCCCCTGGCCACATGCTTTCATTTCCCATTCAGAAGTGGTACCGTTCCTCCCTCCCCTCTCAGCCACCTCCTGTGACTCCTCAACAGAACAAAATCGAAACTAGGCACCAAAGACCTGCCACGGTGACTCCAGCCTTTCCAGACCCTTTTGTCACTCGCTGCAAGAGCCCTCAACCACAGGCACGGTTTTATTCTTCCTGGTGTTCCCTTAGATGGGTTTGGTCCTGTTTTATCTTATTTTCATATTGTGCTTTGTATTGTATCTGCACACTATCCCAGGTCCTGTAGGCAGTGGATGGCTTATGAATCTTAAATAAAAATGGGTCTCATCTGTCCCTGGAACCCAGTGCTCGCTGGCCTCTGTGTTTCAGCTCACCCCTGGCTTCCCCTTGGGGTGCACTCTCGTGTGTAAAGGGGGCGCTGACTCTCAGAGCACTCCATCCACTCTCTGAAGCCTGCACCATTCAATGGACGACAGTTGTGACTTCCTTTTGTGGTCAGTTATCTCTTCTCCCCTTGGCCCATCTCGTCATGTTGACCTCGTGAAAAGCAGGTAGCCCTTTCTTTCACAATGCCAGTGGTCACCTGCCACTCTTGGGGTGGTGCTTGGACATCGTAGGTGCTCAGCAGATATTCCTGGATGCTGCTCACTCTGTCCTCTACAGTCCTCAGCGTAGCAGATTTGGAAATTTGACTCCATAAGTTTAAGGATTATTGGGTTCTAAAAGACTAGTTCATACTAATTCTGTAAAAGGCTGATGGATCAATCTGAATCATTTAAAGAGAGATAATCCTAGCATCCAGGGAAGCTAGGCCTACATATCAAGGTATTTTCTCCTTGGTCAGAAGGTCCTCTCTGGAATCCCAGTAAGAGATGAGAAAGTTGCTTATTTAGCACAGAATTTAAGCAAAAGGCTGAAGTCGTCATGTACTTCTAAATGTATTTATAAATCATGAAAACATTCTCTTCTCATGGGATGCTTCTCTTAAAGAACCTGCATGAGATATCTAGAATCAAATATTCTCTTCCCCCCTCGACAGTGAAAAACCTATGACTTATTTCTAGACTTCACTAAGATTAGTGTTAATTATCTTTGTAACATCATCTCTCTTTATTTAGGTATGACATATCATAGTTATACCAAGTTGGTAGATACTCTCATTAATTACATTTTACGTCATTTTGGAGTCACAAATCATATGGCTTGTCAGATCCTGGTTTTGTAATTTTTGAGGGTTCCTTCTTTTAGGATCTGCAGATCTCTATTTATAAATTAGTACAGCATAACACTCCTATGAGGGAAATGATAAATATGTGTGCCTTGATTCTAGAAATCACAATCTAAAACACCATACAAGTTAGGAGTCCACAATAGTGTGTATTTGTCCATTAATGAATCAGTGGTCCCCTGGGTGTGTGAGCCATGCTATTTTTAAAACCATTGCTGACTTCAGTGATAAAGAGAGTACAGAATGTGCCTTCCCAGGCTTGTGAGCTTACCATGAATAATACCCATGGTTATTATGATGTCAGAACTTAAATATTCTTTACCAAGAACACAACCGTGGCGTCATGGAGCATGGGAATGCATTTAGGGGGCAGGGTGTGGAAAGTCCATTTTTCCCAGAGAAAACATCAGCCCAGGGTAAAAGCTGATTCTCCCATGGGGGCACTTAGGCCTGTATGCAGCTGTGCCAGACTCCTGTAGGGCATCTTCCCATTTTAGTCACCAGAGAGTGATTTGCGTCAAAGTTTGCAAACCAAACCAGAGCATTTGTCACTGAAGATCCCGTGCCTTCCACTTGTTCAGAAAAGTTATTAGGTGGGGGATTAGTACGTGCACACTTGAAATCACTAACACTGGTGGTGATGAGAGTAGTTTCATCATTTGACACATTGATCTCCTGAAGCATTCTCCTGGGGAATGGAAGTGATGCTAAAATATGGAAGAAAGGGACTGAACTATTTCGGAATTTTAACGTTGTCTTTAAAAACGTGTGCTCTGGTTTTGCTAGGTGAGCATGCTGTGCATCACAATAGAATTACACTAAACCACGTTAATTGTGACTCATTAGGGATGGCAGCATTAAGGAATATTCCAGCACTGGTTAGGATGGCCTAAGTTATACAGCAGTAACAAACAAGAGAGGTTTGTTTCACACTTGCACCACATCTTGGGTCAGCTGGGGTCTCTGCTCTTTGTTATCCTCTTTCACTAACCAGGCAAAGGAGCTACTCCTCCCGAGAACATGGGTGGTTACCGTAATATAAGGGAAAGAGGAGTCACACGCTGGCCGGAAAGGCTTTTGCCTGGGAATGCTACTTCTTGCGTACTTTTTATTGTCCAAGGTGGATCATTTGGCCAAGACTAATTCTAAGTTACATGGCTTAGCTTACCTGAATTACAGCACAGCTTTTCAAAGTAAAGGGTGCAAGACGACGTATTAGGATACAGAAGAAAATTTGAATATGTATATTTTATCTCACTTTATCTTTAAATTTTTCTATATTTGTGTTTTTGGTTAACAATACTGTATTGGAAAGTAAAACATAGATTATTTTTAATTATAAAAATCACGTATATCAGGAGTATTCTTTTTTCCCCGATTAAGTGCTTAATCAAAAAAGTTGAGATCATTGTTTATACAGTAGATACAAATCTGCAATAAGCATATTATACATAGAAACTGGGTCTCAGTTATGACCAAGGATAGTGCTTTTGGTTAAAATGTTACATGGAAAAGAGATGCAGAAGCTTTGAAAGTAAATTCTATTCTGTGTTAGCTAGGCCTCGGGGAGCTAGCTGACCACCCTCCCCTCAGTTTTCACTAAACACTTGTTTAGAACTGTATTAGTCCATTCTTGCATTGCTGTAAAGAAATACCTGAGTCTGGGTAATTTATAAAGAAAAGAGGTTTAATTGGCTTCTGGTTCTGCAGGCTGTACAGGAAACATGATGCTAGCATCTGCTCAGTTTCTGGGGAGGCCTCAGGAAACTTACAGTCATGGTGGAAGGTGAAGGAGGAGCCAGCCTTTGACATGGCCAGAGCAGGAGCAAGAGAGAGTGAGGGGGGAGGTGCCACACACTTTTAAGCCACCAGATCTCACAAGAGAACTCATTCCCATTGCAAGGACAGTACAAAGATGAATGATGCTAAACCATTCTTGAGAAACTACCCCCATGATCCAGTCACCTCCCACCAGGCCCCACCTTCAGCACTGGGGATTACAATTTAAGATTTGGGTGGGGACACTGATCCAAACCATATCAGGGACTCACTATTTTATACACACACACACACACACACACACACACATAATATGTTATATATATTATGTTATATAATGTCATATATATAATATACGTTATATATAGTTATATATATATGTTCATTTACTCCTCACAAGGACCCTATGAAATATGATTACTGTCTCCACTTTAGAGATGAGGGGATTGAGGCAGAAAGGGGTTAAGTAACTTGCTGAGATCACACAGCTAGAAAGGGCAGCACTGGCATCTGACCTAGTTGTTGAGAATGCAGAAACAATCTGAAAATGAGCTCTTGGAATACAGCTCCCTATGAAGATAGGGATGGCCTGCATCACCAAATGCCATCCTGTCTGTTTTAAAACAAGACATAGGAGAGCTATCAGACATCTTAGATGTACGTGGGGAAGGCGCCCCACTGCAAGAACCATTATTATCTGAGTGGGCACCTCCTCCCAGCACTGGGTGTAAGTGGCTCAGTGCCATGGAGTTGTTGGGTAATAATGCCAGGACTGGCTTGATGACAGTGACTCACAGTAGAAAAATGTCCTTGCAACAGACCAAAGAACCCACTTTAATTTGCACAGCTTAGAATGGGCCACTGGTTGCCCTGCCAAGAGATCCCTGTAACCAGCTGATTTTCATATCTGCAAACACACACACAAAAGCACCTATTTAAATATTGCAAATAATGCCACATTGCATTTTTATTGTGCTTTATAGTTTACAAAGCACATTACAATGCTACTTTATTATTCTGAGTGTGCTCCCAATATGATTTCACTTGCCTTCTCTTTTCTCACCTTTTTCTCATCTTTAGTTTCTTTTTCCTTTTCCTCTCTGCATGCCTGCCAACTTTCCCCACACTCCAGCTTTCTTCCTTTCGTTTCTTCCTGCTCTTCCCTCTCCCTGTGAGTTGTGGAGGTGGTACCTTTCCCAAAGTGATCCCTAATTGAGTTTAGTCAGATGTCAGTTAAAGGCAACTGAGGGGAATGAAACAATTCTCCAAGGAACAAAAGAGTTGTAACATGGAGCTCCTGTTGTAAATAGCAGTTGCTATTTAAATCAAGTAAGAAGGATGGATTATTGTGCTTTAAGAGGGGGATGAAATGAATCCTGTATTTAAAGAGAGCCCGGGGGAAAGGGTTTTCTGCATCTCACATCCCCGGCATCACTGTGTCTGCAAAACATCTTTCACAAAGTTTTCTTTGCAGCTAGAGAACAGCCTATGAGAGAAATGCTCAAAGAAATACATAAACATGAGTACAAGGGGTGTGCAAACAGGTGTTGCACTGAGCGCAGAACCCAGATGGCAGCCTTTTGTCCTGGTTTCTTTGTATAACTCAGCAAGAAGTTGAGGTTTAGAAAAGGCAGGTTTGAGGAAGTGCCGTCTGTGGCCTCTTAACTGTGGACGTCGCTGATGAGAACAGATCGAACTTTAGATGCCTTCCTTAGAAATTTTGTTGTTTTGAAGTCAAACCTCAATCACAATGAACAAATATATTTGCATAAGGAGAGGAGGTGTATAGTGCCCTGGCAGGAATTAAGACTAAAACGTGGGAGTAAAGCTGTAGATGCTTCTGTTGCTTTTCAACCAAGAGGCCACAGACACAGGCCAGGAGGCTGAGAGGGCAACCTGCCATTTGGCCAGCATCACTTTGCGATTGTTATAAATACTTTATCATAGCTTGAGTGCAGACATGCCTTTTCAACGAAATACATCCTGACTTATTTTGCAGAGGGTACTAGTTTCATAGGGCGACTGTAACAAATTAACACAAACTATTAATAGGTGGCTTAAAACAACAGAAGTGTCTTCTCTCACAGTTTTGGAGGAGTCAGCAGGGCCACGTTGCCTCGAAGACTCCAGGTAAATCCCCTTCTTGCCTTCTCCCGGCTTCTGATGGCTCCCAACAATGCTGGGCATCCCTTGGCTTACAGCTGCATTGCTCCAGTCTCTGCCTCTGTCACTGCGTGGCCCCCACTCTGTGTGTATGTCTGTGTCTCCTCTTATAAAGACACCAGTCATGGGATTACGGCTCACCTTAATGATTTTACTGTAACTTGATTACCTCTGAAAAGACCCCATTTCCAAAAAAGATCACATTCACAGGTACTAGGGGTTAGGACTTAACATATCTTTTGGGAGGACACATAGTAATAGAATCTGCACAGTTTTTAGTTTAAATGAAAATTAGGGCCAGGTGCGACGGCTCATGCCTATAATCCCAGCACTTTGGGAAGCCGAGGCAGGTGGATCACCAGAGGTCAGGAGTTTGAGACCAGCCTGGCCAACATGGTGAAACCCCATCTCTACTAAAAATACAAAAATTAGCCGGGCATGTTGGCGCATGCCTGTAATCCCTGCTACTCAGGAGGCTGAGGCAGGAGAATCGCTTGAACCTGGGAGGTGGAGGTTGCAGTGAGCCGAGATCTCACCACTGCACTCCAGCCTAGGTGGCAGAGCCAGACCTGTCTCCAAAAAAAAGAAAAGAGAGAAAAAATTAGCAGTGACATGGTAACAAGAACACCAAAATGGGAAGGAATAGAGTAGATTTCCAGTTCTGATTCTGTGTGCGGCAAACATTTCTGAAGTAGAACCTGAGGTAGCTCAAAAAGGCACCTCAGCTGTGGACTGGGCCGGAAATGGGTGTTCGGTTAGTAAAACGCATCATTTTACTTTACCAACATAGTACCAGACATTTAAGGCTAACAAATTCACTTTTGCACAGAAGAGAAAAAGCCTACCAGATTTTTAGTCTTGATTTAGACTTTACCAAACATTTCTAAAGGATAGGAAAAGTCCATCTGAGGTTTACCTTCCATTGCCAGGCACACACCTGGCCTCCTCAGTATCTGCTGCAGGTCTGGTTTACTTGTCTCTTGAGGTGGTCAGTGAGGATTTTGAACCAGTAGTGAATGGAGGGACATTGGTATGTCATGTTAGGAAGTGGCTGAAAAATTCAGGGAAAGTGCTTTTGTAAAGGTTTGTGACTCAAACACCTGAAAACTGGTACTGCTGAAACTTTAACCGTCCTTATTTAGAACATTTCAGGGACAAAGTGAGCAGCCTTCTAGATCTTTGAAAAAATGTGGATTTAAATGGAATTCCTCTGGGTTGAAACCAGAAGTACAGCTGATTTTGTTTTTATAGTTTGTGGGTGTTTGCCTTTTTCATCCCACCAAGTTTATTTAAAAGGTTGTCTTCTTGAGATCCTCCATTGGAAAGAAAATGCAGTGTTGAAAAACGGAACAATGTGGATGGCAGGTGAGCGAGGGCGCACGAGGAAGAACCAAGCCGGGGCTCCTCCTCGATGCTGAGGGGCATGAAGAGGGATGGCCTGAACTTGCCCGCCCGCTGCCAGCCACTCTTGAGGTGGCTTTTGGGGCCTGCTTAGGTTCTGCCTCAGACACACACAGAATCAAAACTGGAAACCTAGTTTTTGTGTTATTAATAAGCCACTCCCAATTCTCTCTCTCTGTCTGTCTCTCTTTCTCTCTCTCTCTCAGAGACAGGGTCTACTCTGTCACCCAGGCTGGAGTGCAGTGTTGCAATCACAGCTTGCTGCAACCTCTACCTCCCAGCTTCAAGTGATCCTCCCACCTCAGCCTCTCGAATAGCTGGGACTATGGGTGTGCACCACCACACCTGGCTAATTTTTTTTGTTTTTTGTAGAGACAGAATTTCACCGTGTTGCCCAGGTTGGTCTTGAACTTCTGGGCTCAAGCAGTCCACCCACCTCGGCCTCCCAAAGCGTTAGAATTACAGGTGTGAGCCACTGCACCTGGCCCCAATTCTCTTTTATACCAAAGTGACTACAGTTGCTCCTCAGTAGATTGAGAGATACATTCCTATATGGCCTTTTTCAGAAGCGTTGTAACATCAACTCATGCAGAGCTTAATTTAAAATAGACAGTATGCTTTTACTTGTTTCCAGCTATGATATTAGACTAATTGAAATGAACTTATAGGTCCTTTAAGGTAAGATATAGAGAAAGCACAAAATGAAATGTCTTATCTCCAAGAAGGGAAAACCGAAGATACTTCTTTTGGAATATGGTAATTATTTAACCTGAGAAAATTATACTTTAGTAAAATGCTTTTGGTTTCCTTAAAACTATTGTTATGGGTTGAATTGTGTTTCCCCCCCCCCAAATTCATACCTTAAATTCCTAACCTTCCATATCTCAGAATGTGACTTTATTTGGAGGTAGGGACTTTATAGAAGGAATCAGGTTAAAGTGAGGTCATCGGGGTGGGCCCTAACCCAATACAACTGATGTCCTTATTAAAAGGGAAATTTGGACACAGATACACACAGAGGGAAGATGATGTGAAGAGACACACAGAAAAGACAGTCCTCATTGAGCCAAGGAGGGAGGCCTAGAACAGACCCTTCCCTTCCAGGCCTCGGAAGGAACCAGCCCTGCCGACACCTTGGTCTTGGACTCCAGCTTCTTGAACTGTAAGACAGCGTCTGCTGTTTAGGCTGCCCAGTCAGTGGTGCTTTGGTACCCCAACCCTGGCAGATTCATATGCTATGTTTAGAAAGTGGTGTTTTGTGTTTTTCTAAATAATTAAGGTTCTTAACCCAGCCAGGCACAGTGGCTCACGCCTGTAATCCCAGCACCTTGAGAGTGTGAGGCAGGAGGATCGCTTGAGCCCAGGAGTTCGAGACCAGCCTGGACAACATAGGGAGACCCCGTCTCAATAAAAAATAAAAATAAATTAGCCAGGCATGATGGCGCACACGTGTAATCCCAGCTACTTGGGAAACTGAGATGGGAGGATCTCTTGAGCCCAGAAAGTTGAGCCTACAATGAGCTATGATTGCACTGTACTCCAGCCTAGGTGACAGTGAGACCCCGTCTCAAAAAAAAAAAAAAAATTAGCCAATGCCACTCTTGTTTCAAAACGGATTCTTTGAATTGTTTTATTTTCTTTTCATTGATCCCATCAGTTTCCTGGAGAAAGAAACTTAAAAAGCATTTGTGTCTTATCAGTGTCTGCTTCAGCACTGGATTGGATTGGGAATTTTCAGATTGCTTATGAGCTCTTGACACCATGTCCTGTAGATAAACAATTATGGGTTGTCTGTACTCAGCCACTGCAGGGCAAGGCTGGCTCACCCACAGTGGTTGATGGCTTCATTCAAAGCAGTATAGCAGAGTTACCAAAAGGAGTTATTTGGGGCCAAGTTAGCAGCTTGCAGAAAGAGAATTAAGTCTGAACGTGTAACTCTGACAAATAATGAGTCAATAGGTAGATAGATGTGTGGAGAATTTGCAAATGTTAGGAAAAGGATGTTTTCTCAATCAAAGAAACACAGCTTATGGTAGCATTTGCAGATTCAAGGCAGATGACATAAAAGATTTTGAAAGTTCTTAAGAGAACCACATTTCTTGGAAGAGCAGGAGGCGTGACATGGTGCATTTGGTTCTCTTCCCAGGAGAGCACCCTTCTTTCCCTGCTCCTGACCCTGTGGGAAAAGAGGGCTATTGGCTCATTCCCAGCCAGGCTCTGCCACTCTTTCTCTGTTTTCATTCTCCTGGATCAATCCCTTAATTGTGTTTATCATCATTTCATCCTTGATGTTTCCCTGTGACTCATATTGTCCTCCTCATACTATTTGACAATGTCTCTGCCCCCGAGGATTACTTAATTTGCCATCTGCTCTACTTTCTACAGCATTTCTCCTGGGAAACAGCTTTACTCATGGGGACTCCATTTCCACCGAGGTGTTGATGACAGCCTTCAGGTCCACATCTCCAGCCATGACCTTGCGCCCATTTCCTAACCTGGCTTTTTTCTTGTTGCATATAGAACATTTCCTCTTTCTTGTTACTAATGCCTAAAATAAAATCTGCCCCAAACCAAGCTCTTCTAGCTGGCCTGTGCTCTTACCGTCAGCAGCACCATTCTCTTAGTCCCTTTGGGGCTTGAACCTTTGATTTAGATCTTTTCCCCATTTGCTATTTCTCATTCTGTCCTGCTGGTCTTTTGGCTGTGTCCCTCTGTCTTTGGCCTTACCCATGAACTGGTTCAGGGTCGCCTTGCTCTCTTCCCCTTCCAGTTAATCCCATGCAGGCTCAGCCCATCCTATTGATTTCCATTCTCTTTTCAAAGTGGGTGGTCGTCATTCACAATTCAACCTAGCAAGTAGGAACTGGGTGCTGATTAGGAAAGACCACTAGCTCCTGACACTTCAGTAAATTAAGCAATTTCTTGCCTCAGAGTTTCAGTATGAATAGCTGAACACTGGACATTTCAACGTAGATATCCCGTTAGTGCTCATAATTCAACTTGTTGAAAACAGATTCCATTCTCCCCTCCCCCAACACTTTAACTCCACTTCCCATCTTCCTTCTCACTTGTGGAGCCCCACTCCTTCTGGCCCCCCAAATGTGTTCTAGTCCCCTCTTTCCTTTGCTCTCCCATCTCATCTGTCAGCATGTCTTATCTTTTCTCCTCTGCAAAGTCTTATATTTCTGCTGCTTCCTATTTTCTCAGGCAGTTCCTTAGTCCAGGTCCTCCTTACCCCTCTGGACCAGCCTTCCCACTGGCCGAGCACCTGCCCAAGGTCCCTTAGCCCGGCTCTTCTTACTCAAGGCCAGTTCTCCGCACTGACCCCCTATGCATCAGATAAGCAGTGGTTACCTCTTTAAATAGGTAAATTATTTTATTTTAATCATTTCTTATGGTTATATTTCTCAGATGTCATAACCAGAAGATACAGAAATGAGAGATGACTTAGGGTCATTGTTGTTGACATCCACTATTTTATCAGGTGACGTATAGTCAGGTGTGTCCTGTAGTTTCAGTCTGTCTTCCTTCACTTGTCAGCCCCCATTTTTCCTTTGGCTGGTGTGGAACTCATCTCGTTGTTTGGTGATTCTAGTCTGAGAACCTAAAGAATGAAGAAGTTTGGCTGGTGGCATGGATTTAGGAGTCAGGCAGACCTTAGTTCAAATCCCAGCCCTGCTAGCAGAGGCAAAGTGACTTTGGACAAATTATAGCTCCATTTACTCATCTCTAAAACAGGGAAATGCTGTATTTTTGTTGTGTTGAGTAAACACCTGGAGTCTGACATATAGAGAGCAAAGGCAGTCAGGACAGTCACCTACCACTTGTTAATGATGTGTTAGATGGCAGCCAGTGAGAGAGAAGGCGAAAGGAGAGCAGCTCTCATGGTTGGGCTTCCCCCCAGGTCTCTGGGTATTTAGAAATTACTTCTAGAAGATAGAAGTTATCAGAAGATGACAATTCTGGATAATTAGGTAGTTGTGTGCACAGTGCATACTGGTGGTTATTTATTGCTTTAGCATTCGTTATTGTATTGCCACTATGCAAACGCACCTCAGTTGTCTCCAAGCAAAGCCTGAGCTTCCTAGGACAGAGACCGCAGTGCTGGCCGCTCCCACCATGAGTCTCACTCTCTTGATGGACTGAAGTACATCCTGTTTGCAGGATTTAGAGCACTAGCCTTCTGCCCCATCTTTCTAATTGCAGCTTGAGTCTTAGCTCTGCTGTGAAACTTTGCCTGACCACAACGCGTAGTGACTCCTGCCTCTAAACTTCTAGTGTATACTTTGGCAAGTTGTTTATGTTGCCTTAGAATTACCAGCTGTCCTTTTTAATTTGCATTGTACTTGGCAATCCCCATGAGATTCTAAGCTCCTTTAGGTCAGTGACGATGTCTTATATGTCTTTGTGTTTCCTGTTATGCTCAACCCTAATCTATTTTTATGTAAGGATCCTTAATACAGACTTGATGATTGATTTTATTTCATGTTTTTTGTTTTTTTCAAATGCCCAGTGCTGCAATCAGTAGTATTGTTATTGTCATTATTGACAAAAGAATTCTGTAGAGCTTGTGGTTGATCCTAAGCTGTGCTCTGATGGAATATACTATATATTTAACATTATACAACCAGTGGATAAACAGACGTTGATTGAAAATGGTATAAAAGCCCCAGGGACATTCAGTATACACTGTTCTGGAAATGTAGCATTTAGAATGGGCTAACCTGAAATTATCTGTGTACTCCTTGTGAAATATAAACTTAATAAGCAGGATTATTAAAACTTTATGAATATTATTTAGTATGTCAATGAAGGAAACTTTCCGAGTACTTTTTGACCCCCTGAGGTATTAGATCACCATGTCATCCAGGGTTCTCAAGGGTTATACAGATTAACCCTTTTCTAGGTGTTTAAAAATGTCCATTTAGATGCATATTTCTAACATTCATATATTTTTGACATATTGTATAATTTTATTATATCTTATGTGCATAGTCTATATTAGACAGATATGGCATTTCATTAAATATGGGAATTAACCCTTCCTTTGAGTTCTTTATTGTGAAAAAAAAAAAGATCTGTAGCATCTATTAAGTACTCATTATTCAGCCAGAGCATGTGTCCAGAAGATTTTAGGAAGTAAGGAAGATAGTACCTCTTAAAATCAGGTGTTCATGATTCCATTCTCTTGAATAATATAACTGGATTCTGAGCGGTAATCTGTTTTACATCTGCCAAACCCAAATTAAATATTATATACCAATAAAATTGGTGCCACTATTTTAGAGATCACCTTCCTGGGAATCAGGGCTTGAGCTTTGCTAGAATTCAGTGAAATTGAATTCAATTTATTTTTTTTTATTGTAGTTGAACCGTCACTCATCCTTGTAGTCTGATCTTCCAGTAGATAATTTATTTAGGGGTGGTGAAATGGAAAGGAAATGTACTCAGATGTGAAGCAACTTTTCAGTTCATCTAATTGTGAAATATAAAGTTATGAAGAAACTAAATAGTGGGGAAAAAATACGCTAAATGAGCCAGTCCCTTAACAAATGTCATTTTTTTAAAAACTGTGTGAGTTGGCCAGGCGTGGTGGCTGGCCTATAATCCCAGCACTTTGGGAGGCCGAGGCAGGTGGATCATCTGAGGTCAAGAGTTCGAGACCAGCCTGGCCAACATGGTGAAACCCCATCTCTACTAAAAATACAAAAATTAGCTGGGCATGGTGGTGCACATCTATAATCCCAGCTACTCGGGAGGCTGAGGCAGGAGATTCGCTTGAACTCAAGAGGCGGAGGTTGTGGTGAGCCAAGATTGCACCATTGCACTCCAGCCTGGGTGACAAGAGCGAAACTCTGTCTCAAAAAAAAAAGAAAAAGAAAAAAAACCGTAACTGTGTGAGTTAAGACTTCAAGAAATCATGAAGATTTTTAGGTATTCTTATTATTACATTATTTGTAGCCCTAGGCAAATGAATTTCTCATTAAAACATTAAGACAAAGAGAAACCAAAAGGTGCATAGAATTACATAGGTTTGAAGCCAGGCATGGTGTTATGCTCCTATAGTCCTAGCTACTTGGGAAGCTGAGGCAGGAGAATCATGTGAGCCCAGGAGTTCGAGGCTGCAATGAGCTGTGATTGCACCACTGCACTCCAACCTGGGCAACAGAGAGTGAGATCCTGTCCCTAAAAAAAAAAAAAAAAAAGAATTAGATCTAGGTTTGAACTTCTGGGGTCAGGGTCTGATTTTTTTCACTTATCACAGAAGCTTAAACCCATCACATGACTTCCCAGTTTTCAAAGTAGGACCTTTGTGAGAATGAAACTAGGGAGGGTGCCCTGAATAATTGAATTGGCCTAACAGAGTAGGATGTATGCTTACCCTGTCCATAAAACATCTGTCCTGGAGCCTGGTATGTACTTAGTACTCAAGATTTTAAAACCTGGAGACTCCTAAGTGTTTTAAGAATCCTGAGGAATAGCAGATGAAGTCAAGTCTAGCATTTTATAGACATAAATGGCATCTATAATTAAGGCTAGAAGGCAGATGTTTTAAAAATAGTATTTTGAAATGCAGACTTACATACATGCTTTTTATAAATGCAAAATGAGAATTTGAATAAAGTAACTAAAAGAAGGGTCAGAACCCTCATTGCCTTTAGCATATCAAAGTGCACCCTAAGTCTGGGTAACCTGGATTTGTTTCGGCATGAGAGACTTTGTCAGCTTTATGGTAATAAGGAATAATGTCTTACAAATAATGGACTTTAATTCTTCTAACTATAGGATATATTTTAATGTCAGTTTTATAGGTGCTATTTTTCATTTGTCATATGCAATGAAGAGTTTATTATATATAGTTGTGTAATAGAAGTTGTTTTAAATTTTAATAAATTTGTTCTTCAATGCTTTTTACTTATCACTTCTGTAGCAGCCACATGAACTCGTGTCTGTGTAATTAACAAGCATGTAAGAACCCCATGCATATCTGAGGTTCAGTGTTTATGACTTCAGCCTGTTTATGAGACAGAGTGGTATGGTAATAGGCATGCTACTTGTTAAAAGCTTTAGTTCTGGGTTATGGTGATTCCCTGTCCTTTAGTGAATGAAAATGTGGCCATTTTGACAGGTTTTATCTTGGGAGGCCACTAAGGCTTTTGTGGAAAAGTCTGGGTCAGGTCATCCCTCTAGGAGCAGGTGTGGTTATGGCAGATTTATCCTACCGTGACCTCCTGGTTT
Source organism: Nomascus leucogenys (assembly GCF_006542625.1). Taxonomy (NCBI): domain Eukaryota; kingdom Metazoa; phylum Chordata; class Mammalia; order Primates; family Hylobatidae; genus Nomascus; species Nomascus leucogenys. The sequence continues at coordinate 88,736,686 of NC_044393.1, read as the reverse complement.
CCTCTTACTGCTCCCCATGGGCTCAAAACTTGCCCTCCCAGGTACAGTAGTCTCCCTGATCTCTCACCTAGAAGGAGTAAAATCCGCCTTCTCTTTCAAGAGCCAACTAGAAAGTGCAGAGATAATTTAAAAAGCAATTGAGATTTTGCCATTGGATCAAACTGACAGTGTGCATTAAGCCTCTGTTTTTCCTGAAAAGGATATTGACAAATGAGGCAGGAAGTAGCCTTGACTAGTCCAGAGGTCAATACAGAAAGAAATGAGAGGAGACATTTATCTTTTGCTTTCAAGTGGAAAAAAACATTGAGTCCCCCTCTGCACCCCCACTTTATTGTCCCTCACTTTAGGATGTGAATAAATAGAGAAGTAATATGTTGTGGGCTCAACTCTCTGAGAGCTAATAGGGAAGGTTTGTTCCAGACAAATACTCTCAAGGAGAAATGTTTGGAAATAAGTGTGTTGCCATAAGATTATTTTAAGATTAAGCTACAAAACCACCAGCAGTGTCTTATTCCTTATGAAGATGTTTCAGGGATTTAAAAAAGTATTACTGTTAAAGACTTTCTTTAACTATATCTTGTTTGAGCATTTTGCTGCCTGAAGCAAAGTGGCCTCTGCTACAGAACAAAGGTAACACGTCTGCATTGGGCGTTGGGTCCAGTCGTTGGAATAGCGGCTGTTGACTTCATAAAGGGGCAGCAGGGGCCACACCGGGCCAGGCCGGTGTCTGAGGCAGCCGGCCGTGGTGCAGGGTGTTTCCAGCCATGCAGGCCTCCTCTCTAATCCTGGGCATCTGTCACCAGAGGCAGCCAGTGATGATTTCCACAATTTTATGACCCTTGGCTGTCATCCCAATAACAGATAAGTTATAAGCCACTCTCTTCCCCTCTGTAAAATTCCACTTCTGCACCGTGGACGGCCTTTTCACCAAGATCTTTTTGAAACAGTGAAAACAGAGACTAGCACCTCACCTTCTTTATGTATGAACAGCGTATTTCTGCTGTTGCCCTCTCTGACCACCCCCTTCCAGGTACTTAAAGACTGAAAAATAAGTAGCAGGCTTGACATGAAAGGATGAAGGAAATGGCTGTTTTGCTTTGACTCTTCAGCAGCTAAGTTACTGAAAGCCAAGTAATTGGTCATTTCTCTATTGTATACAACATCTAGAACAATATGGATATTCACTTGATACTGATAAACAGGGAATAGCCATATTCTGTGTTGTTCTAGAATAAGGGGGATGTTGACTTAGAATAAGGGGGATGTTGACTTGAACAAAAAGAACGGTGGGAAGAAACGGGTGAAGTACGGATTCTGAATAAGCAAGCCAGAATAGTCTTGTCAGGCACGAGGATTCCTACAGACGTGCAGTCACAGTGCGTAGGTGGAGGTCGGAGTTCAGGATTGAAGCAAGAAGGGAACACCCTCCAGCAAATCCATGGGCCCAGGGTGGAGGTGGGGCTTCGAGCAGGTGCTGGATGTTAGCAGAACTGCCCCTAGGAAGTCAGAGCTGAAGTCAGTTGGTACATATGGTAAGTGCTGTAGGAACAGTGAGTTGGGGAATGATCACTGGGTTAGAGTGGTCTGGAAAGAGAAGGAATCTAAGCTGGCTGGTCTTTGGATAAGTTGAGAAAAGCAGCAAAGGCATGCCAGGTAAAGGAATAGTGTAAGAGTGTGAAGGTAAGAAGTATAAGAGACATTCTAGAAACAGCGAATAGACCAGCTTCATTCAAGTTGAGGACCCAGGAAGGTTAGTAGAGCTGGAGCTAACAAGGTAGTTGGAATCAACATGTAAATGTGTCGAATTCTCAGCTTTATCTCCTTGACACTAAGGAGCCACTGGAAGTTTGGAGAGGGGAGTGGCATGCTCAGAGATGTTTTAGGAAGATTAATCTGGTAGCCAAATATAGGCAAATTAAAGGGAGACAGAGTGCTCAGGTAGAAGAGATGTCTAGATTTGCTTTAGTCCTTCTAGAAAGTGATAAACGCATTCACTATGGAAGTGGCAGCAACAGCAGAAATAAAGAATTGGATGCAAGAGATGTTTTGAAGGAAAGAAGGAGAAATTAATAAGGCTTAGCACCTTCTTGTCTATGAATGTAAAGAAGAACCATCATAGTTCATAGTTTTGGAGCCAAGTGACTGGAACAGTCATGGAGATGTTAGGATAGAGGGTGAGATGGCTAGATTTTTAGGAAAAAATAAGGGGTTCAGCTTTGGAAGCGTATCTTTGACGTTGTAGCAGGAGGCAGCAATATATCACTGTAACCTCTAAGGGAGAGCCCAGCCTGTGATAAACATGTGGGGGTCACCTACACAGAGGTGATGGCTTAAACTGCTTGAATGGATGATAGCTGCCAGAGAGAACAGAGTCAAAATGGTGGAAATGCCAACATTTGAAAGGAGGAAGAGGGCTGGGTGCGGTGTCTCACACCTGTAATCCCAGCACTTTGGGAGGCTGAGGCAAGTGGATCACTTGAGATCAGGAGTTTGAGGCCAGCCTGGCCAACGTGAAACCCCGTCTCTATTAAAAATATAAAAATTAGCTGGGCGTGGTGGTGCACACCTGTAGTCCTGGCTACTCGGGAGGCGGAGGTTGCAGTGAGCCGAGATAGCACCACTGCACTCCAGTCTGGGCGACAGAGCAAGACTCTGTCTCAAAAAATAATAATAATAAAATGAAGGAGGAAGAGGAACCATCCAAGCACACAGTGTGGAATCAGACATGGGATGGGGAGATTACAGATTCACTGAAGACCAGAGAAGAGCATCAAGAAGGAAGTTGTGGTCAGCAGTATCAGATGTTGCAGAGGTTAAGAAGAACGGGCTGAAACAAGGCCATTGGATTAGGCAATTAGGAAGTCATTTACCTTCAAGAACACGAGCCTGTAGTGCATTAACGAGTTAGGGGAGATGGATTAAGATGTGGGCATTGAAGAAAAGGGAGCATAAACCATTGATCACAGGTGAGAGGAGGGAAAGAATTAAGAGGGGGGAATGCGGCTGTTACTCCTTTTGCCTTCCATGTTGAGAGTTTGTGTGTGCACACACATGAAGGCAGAAGAAAAAGATGAGGTGACCGATTCATTTGGCCAGCCATATTAGGTTCCTACTAAGTACTTGGATCCAATTAAGTACATGCAGAAATGGAAAGCTACAAGAGAAAGAACAGTGGTGGAAGCAGGTTCAAGAGAAAATGGGACAAATATGGATCATGAGAATCGGGAACTTTTTAGTACTGGAAAAGAGCAACACCTCGTTCTCTCAGACTGGAGAGAAGGAATGAAGGATGGAGGATGATGTAGATTCAGGAGTGTTCTGAAATGAAGAAGGAAATAAAGGAGGAAAGTAAGGCTGACCTCAGGCTTCTGGACAAAGTGGAAGTTGGGTCATCTACTGAGAGAGAAGGTGGACTAGGGTGATGGTTGATGGGGTGGAAAGGATTACCACTCTAGGTAATGCCAGGGGCTCAGAGAGACAGGAACACTAGGCTAGCCAACCACCAACAGGGCTTGCAGAAGCTGCACTTCCTTGTGCTTCTGTGAGAAATGTTTGTTGATTGTGGCTTAGAAGATGGGCAATGTTTGTTACTCTTTTAACCTTTAAGGAGTTATCCTTCTTCATCACCTTATTATTTTTGCCTAATACATTTTCTATGAATTTTTGCTTCAGTATCACCATAATTTGTACAAGTGTTCCAGAATAATAGTCTTATAGGTTTCTAAGTTTATCTAAATTGTGGATGAGATGTTGGTATGAAATAATAGTACTTCTGGCCAGACACAGTGGCTCACGTCTGTAATCCCAGCACTTTGGGAGGCTGAGGCACGTGGATCACCTGAGGTCAGGAGTTTGAGACCAGGCTGGCCAACATGATGAAACCCCATCCCTACTAAAAATTCAAAAATTAGTCGGGCATGGTGGTACGAGCCTATAATCCCAGCCTTTGGAGGCTGAGGCAGAAGAATGGCTTGAAACCTGGGAGGCAGAGGTGGCAGTGAGCCGAGATCATGCCATTGCACTCCAGCCTGGGTGACAAGAGCGAGACTCGGTCTCAAAACAAAAACAAACAAACAAACCAAAAAACAAAAAGAAATAGTACTTTCTAGAGAAATGTATTGATATATGAATTTAGCAGGAAACGTGAGTGAATGGAGCCACGAATTGTGCTACCCAGTCCCTACAGTAAGGCTGATAAAATGTTTTACGCTGTTGAAATGAAAAACGTCAGACCAACTGCTGATCCACTCAACCCTACAGAATTGATAACTAAGATGCCAGGTGGTAATTAGGGTTCATCCAGGATCCAGAAGATCCTGAGTGGCCTGGTGATGGGGTCTGTGTGGGAAGACGTTTCCTCAAACCAGTAAACCTGACAGGGTCTGTGGACAAGACTGAGCTGATTATGTGGGCAACGGAGTACGTGACAGTTAGCAGAGCCTCCTGAGTTTCAGTAGAAAGCAACCCAGGGAGAACTGAGGAAGAATCCATTTCTGTCACAAATAATGTTTATTAAAAAAAAAATGATGACCTATGTCCTGATATTGGAATTCTGTTTCTGAGTCTCAGCTGTGTTGCTGGCACCTAATGGTGGCAGGTGGCACTCTGGAACCACTTGGTTCCACAAACTCAGTGACCAGAATGTGCTTCTGGGTGGAATAGATTCACTTTTTCAACCTTGTTTTCAAGTGGGAAGAAAATATTCTGTATGGCCCAAGCCACAGATGAGAACTGAAGGGGATCTGTTGGGTTTACTTGTACCAAGGTGACTCCGATACTTACTTTTCGTTTTCCTTTCCTTGTAGGTATGGCCTCACATGTGCAAGTTTTCTCCCCTCACACCCTTCAATCAAGTGCCTTCTGTAGCGTGAAGAAACTGAAAATAGAGCCGAGTTCCAACTGGGACATGACTGGGTACGGCTCCCACAGCAAAGTGTATAGCCAGAGCAAGAACATCCCCCCGTCGCAGCCAGCCACCACAACCGTCAGCACCTCCTTGCCGGTCCCAAACCCAAGCCTACCTTACGAGCAGACCATCATCTTCCCAGGAAGCACCGGGCACATCGTGGTCACCTCAGCAAGCAGCACTTCTGTCACCGGGCAAGTCCTCGGCGGACCACACAACCTAATGCGTCGAAGCACTGTGAGCCTCCTTGATACCTACCAAAAATGTGGACTCAAGCGTAAGAGCGAGGAGATCGAGAACACAAGCAGCGTGCAGATCATCGAGGAGCATCCACCCATGATTCAGAATAATGCAAGCGGGGCCACTGTTGCCACTGCCACCACGTCGACTGCCACCTCCAAAAACAGCGGCTCCAACAGCGAGGGTGACTATCAGCTGGTGCAGCATGAGGTGCTGTGCTCCATGACCAACACCTACGAGGTCTTAGAGTTCTTGGGCCGAGGGACATTTGGGCAAGTGGTCAAGTGCTGGAAACGGGGCACCAATGAGATCGTAGCCATCAAGATCCTGAAGAACCACCCGTCCTATGCCCGACAAGGTCAAATCGAAGTGAGCATCCTGGCCCGGTTGAGCACAGAGAGCGCCGATGACTATAACTTCGTCCGGGCCTATGAATGCTTCCAGCACAAGAACCACACGTGCTTGGTCTTCGAGATGTTGGAGCAGAACCTCTATGACTTTCTGAAGCAAAACAAGTTTAGCCCCTTGCCCCTCAAATACATTCGCCCAGTTCTCCAGCAGGTAGCCACAGCCCTGATGAAACTCAAAAGCCTAGGTCTTATCCATGCTGACCTCAAACCAGAAAACATCATGCTGGTGGATCCATCTAGACAACCATACAGAGTCAAGGTCATCGACTTTGGTTCAGCCAGCCACGTGTCCAAGGCTGTGTGCTCCACCTACTTGCAGTCCAGATATTACAGGTAAGACCACCCACAAGGAGACAGGAGCTGCCGAATGCCCAGTGGCACTCACAGAGAATGTGCCACCTTAGTCACTGTGAGGAGATAAAATTATATGTCTACAGTTCCTGCCTTCAAGTGATCTTAATGCACTTAGGAAATTAGGACATGTGCACATTGCGATGTCAATTAGAAGTCACATTAGAACGGAGCCAGGTAAGGTCCGTGGCATAGGTGTTCAGCCTTGGAAGGGCTCCCTGGGACCTGGGGTGCAGAGCAGAGGAGTTCCGTCCTCCCGGATGGGTAGGATCCAGACAGGTGGTGGAGAGAGAGGGATGTACCATCCACAGTCCGCAGTCACACTAGTGGGAATTTACAGGAGACAAGAAGGACACCCACCTGGCCAGAACAGTTTGTGAGTGGTGGGAGATGTGAGTGAAAGCCTGGTTGGAACCAGGTCACTTGGGGTCTTAAATATCAGATCAAGGAATTGCAACTGTATCCTCAAACCCAGAGCAAGCCCTGGAAACCTTGAACAACATAAGGTAACGGGGTGAAAGGGATGTTCTGAGAAGGATCCTTGTCTATCCACCTGCAGAAGGGCTGGAGGAAGGGAGAGACTAGTCTGGGGCCAGCTGGCTGGCTCCTGTGGTGAGGTGACTCCAGGCTTTGGGTCAGGATGATGGAGGAATGATAGTGTCCATGGCAGGGAAGCGTGTTCAGTCATGGGCTCACACATGCAGTCATTCAACAAGCTTTGATTTCACTTCTAACATGTGCCAGGCACAGTGCTAGGTATAGGGATGTAGACAGGGCCCTTGCCATCCTGGGGTACCTGGAAGCTTTTCAGGGACCCCGGTATGCAGTCAGGATTGGAACTGCTGCCAACACGGAGCTGAGATTGGAGTGCTGGCTTTGGAGTCAGGAAAGGCTGGAGGGAACCTGGTCCCTCCTCTCCTAATTGCCCGATTTCTCCATGCCTTCATTTCCTAACCCATGAAGTGGGAGAAATCCTCTCACCAGCCTCGTGGGCGGCTGGGAAGTAACATGGCTGTAACATGGCTTAGGTGTGTCACTCCATGGCCGGCCATGGTGGGTGCGCAGCGGGGAGGTGGCAGGGATGGAAACCAAGATCCTGCTCTGTGGAACCAGCCTGGGGGTGTGTTTGGGGTGGTGCCGAACAGTCCAGTGGAGATAGAGGTCACAAGAAACAAAACTGAAACTCCCATGAGAAGATGGGACGGATGCACATTGAAGAGCGTGCCATGTAGGCAGGAAGACCAGGGTCCCCGAAGGCCATCCTGCTGAGATCTCCTGCCCCACACTCGCTTGCCCGTGTGCTTTCTCCATGCGCCTTTCAGGGCCACAGAGAGAAGGCTGGAACATGCCCCAGGGCCGTGTCGACACAGCTGACCTGTCACCCATTCCTGGGGCTAACCTGGGCCAGCTTCCCCTTCTTGCTCCCTGTCCGGGCCGCCAGCCTGGCTGCAGGCAGAGCTGTTGCAAGTCTCCTCCCAGCCCCTCCCTCAGCCTGCTGGGCACCAGGCCCTCCTTCCCTGGGAGAGCAACAGCCCCTCTGCTCAGGTCCCCGGATGCCCTCCCACCTTCCACCGCGTCTCCTTTCATCCTAATCCTGACTCACACAGGAGGTTTCGAGGCCTCTCCACGCATGCTGTTTCTGTCTCTTCCCTCTTCCCTTTAGGAGGCATTTCCTGAGTTAGAACAGCTCTCTGTGAGCCTCTTCTCTGCCCTGCCCTGCCCTGAGGATTCCCTTCCTGCTCATTTCCTATGCTCAGAAAGGTCTCCACTGGCCTGTGCTTTCACCACCAGGCCCCATGCGGACATACGGGTCTACTGCTGCCCCTCCACTTCCTCTCCACTCCCTCGTCCTGACCAGGCCATCCACTCTCTGCCCTGCTGGCCCCAGAGCGAATGGCAGGGAGAAGTAAGCCCAGGGCAGGAGCCTCCAAGGAAGGTGGGCACCTCCTTGTCTCTAGAGGAGAAGGATGGGCAATGGTTGAGTGAATCTGGAGGGTTGGGTGCCCAGTACCAACAGCACATGTTCTCTGTAGAGAGTGCCTGGGCCTCTGAAAGCCAGCTCTGGTGGCCGTCCCGGGTACCAGCCCCATTGGGGGCTAGCTGGTGCCGTGCTGGCTCTGGGAGGCCGCTGTGCCATTTCATATTTAGGTTGGTAAATTCAGCATGCCAAAGGCTGGCTCTTTCTCGTTCTTGGCCTGAATTCAGGGTGAACAGCCCCTGACTTGGCTGCCAGGGCTTTTATTTAGTTCATCTGAATTGCTGCATCATGAACACATACCAGTGTTATTAACATTTACTAAAAGCTAGCATGGTGACTTGTAAAAAGACTTTGACAAACTCTGTTTAAAAGGCAGCACATCCTTAGAGCAAAACTTGGCGAATCGAGTAAGCTGAATTGGGGATTCTTAAGACCCCCTTGTCATCTTGCCTTCTGCTGCCCACATGACGCTTCCTGGAGCCCTCCCTGCCCATCCCCTTGGACTCTGCAGTTTTTGTTTGCTTTCCTGCCTGGTGCTGGTGCCCCTAGTGCTGAGGAGACAGGTCGCAAAATCAGGGATCCTAGCTCAGGATGCGTGCGGCAGCAGTAAAAGTTTGCCTGTGAGGGCTGGGAAGGGCTGACTCCTTCACCTGGACTCACAGCGATCCTCTCCTGCCCCCCTCTGTGGGTGAGATCAGGCCTTTTGGACGCCTCTGGTGGGTGTGGTAGGCTGATTTGCTGGCTGTTCCTGTGCCCTCAGGAGCCCTCTTTTCCCCACTTCATGACAGGCACAGTCACATCTGGCCCCTGTATCGCCACATCCCTCTGAAGGACCCTCTGCTTAGTTGTGATAGTACCCTCTTTTCACCCCTGAAATCACGATTGCCTAAAATTGTGAGCAAGAAGGCCTTTTTCTCCTTTCTGTGGTCACCTTCAGGCCCTCATGTCAGCCTCCCTATGCTCAGCCCTGGTTCCAAAAATACGGTCAGCAGGAAAGGCAGCCGCTCTTCTGCCTGAAATGAGGCTTCATGTCTAAGTTGGCTCAATGTTCTATTTCTCCCTCAGGCCTTGTCTGAGCCCTACAGTGGTTTGCCACCATATAGATCAAGTTTTTGAGGACAGTCTCTAGTGCTCTGTCTCTGTTTGTCCCAGCTGTGTGGGACAGCCAGCTCTAGGCCACGTTCATCAAGTTGATTTTCCTGATGGCTTTGCCTCTTATAGGAAAGAGAGGGGGCAAGAAAAGCTCTTTAATTGTCCATCGTTAAGGCCCATGTCCCAGAAAGAAGACGCTTTCAGATGCTTTCAGCTACATCTGCATCTTGAGAGAATGGCTGTGTGTTTGAGCCACCTGGGCTGGAGAAGTCATTGCATGCCGTGCATCCAGCCTCCCGGCAGGTTGGCCTTTGTCCTGCAGGTGGTGGGTGGGGACTTTCTCCCCACGGCCCCCTGTATCTGAGCTGGGCACATTATCGTCCCAGGACATCTGACTTTCAAAAGGTAGAGTACTTATGTGTCCCTCTGTCATTTTGCATGAGACTGGGCTAAGTGTCTCATCCCACCATTGTCCCCACCTAGTGACACAGAAATGGTGTGAGACAAGGATATGTTATCCTCGCCTGGGGGACTTGGAAAAGGAGGTGGTGTCCCCAGAGCCAACTGTTTTCCCCAGCTCTCAGGCATGTGCCTGGCCGCAGTGGCTGTTGGTATTCTGTGAGGCAAGTCCACTGGTGTGTTTTTCAGGAAACAAAGGCTGCTTTTTAAGTTTTTTTCTCAAGTCTGAAGCAGGGGTATTCCCTTCCAATTCGAAGGTCAGTTATGTCGTTAACTGTCAGCTGCCCAGGTTCTCAGGCTTTACTGTGCACAGGAATCTCCTGGAGAGGTTGCTGGGAACAGATGCTCCCTGGGAGTACCCTGGGAGAAAGTCCACACCCACCACCACAGAGACTTGCCTCAGAGAACTGGAGGTGAGCCAGGCAGGGGGTCTTAGGACCAGTCTTTGAGAAACAGTATTCTGAGGGACAGAGGGATTTTCTTAGTGCTGTCACCTTTCAGGTGTTCACACCCAAAAGAACAGAGTTGCAGGTAATCCTTGCTTGTATTTCTTCATCTTGGGCGCCCCTGCCCTTTCGCTATTTAATTCTACATTGATGCCATTTCATTTCGTTTGTTGGTTTTTAGGTTTTTTTTGAGCAAGCAGTAAATTGGTACTGAGGCATTTCCATTATCAGCAGAACCAGTAAACTACAAATAAGACCAAATGTTAAACTCCACTCTCAGGAAAAACACAAACAAAAAGACATGCCATTCAGGCAAAGGGTAATCAGTGATTAAAATATATAGTTTTTTTGGTTTCTACTCTGGATTATTCGAAATATTCTTGTCTAGAGTTTTTTGAAACACGTAGGACTGTTACCAGGACCCAAAAATTGAACATAAAAAATTAGGACATGAAAAATAGCAAATAATCCACTTTTTCAGAATAATCTAACCTTTTTTTTTGAGACGGAGTCTCGCTCTGTCACCCAGGCTGGAGTGCAGTGGCGCGATCTCGACTCACTGCAAACTCCGCCTCCTGGGTTCACCCCATTCTTCTGCTTCAGCCTCCTGAGTAGCTGGGACTACAGGCGCCTGCCACCATGCCTGGCCAATTTTTTTGTATTTTTAATAGAGATGGGGTTTCACTGTGTTAGCCAGGATGGTCTCAGTCTCCTGACCTTGTGATCCGCCTGCCTCGGCCTCCCAAAGTGCTGGGATTACAGGTGTGAGCCACCATGCCCGGCCTTCTCTTTTTGTCTGATTCTTTGGGGTGCAGAGACTGTCTTCAAGTTGATTTCATGGTGGTTTTAGGTGGGGGTGTGTATTATTCCATTCTTGCATTGCCATAAAGAGCTACCTGTTACTGGGTAATTTATAAAAAAAGAAAAAAAGGTTTAATTGACTCACAGTTCTGTGGGATATATAGGAAGCATGGCCGGGAGGCCTCAGGAAACTTATAATCATGGAGGAAGATGAAGGGGAAGCAGGCACGTCTTATGTGGCTGGAGAAGGAGAGAGAGAGAGGTGGGGTAGGTGCTACATGCTTTTAAACAACCAAACCTCATGAGAACTCATTATCACAAGAACAGCAAGGGGGAAGTGTGCCCCCATGACTCAGTCACCTTTCACCAGGCCCCTCCTCCAACGTTGGAGATCACAATTCAACATGAGATTTGGGTAGGGACACAGATCCAAACCATATCAGGGTGAAGATTAATTTTCAGTTCAATTCATCAAACATTCATTACTGAGTGTCCCGTAGTAGATATGTGCTCCAGAGTGCAGAGGGTAAGGCATGATCCCTAATCTTGCAGAGTTCACAGTCTCTTTGAGGAGATGGAAAACACAAACCAACTGCCAAGACTGTCATTCTGATGCTTCAATATTTTAAATGTTTGGTCATTCAACAGAGATTTATTGTGAACCTACTTTCTGCCAGACTCTGGGGAAACAATGATGAGCAAAGCCAGTTCAAGAAATTAAAAGTCAGTGAAAGATTTTGCAGGATGGGTTAATAGGGAAGTTAACATGAGATAGGGATGGGGAAGTCTAGGGGTCATGGAGACTGGAATAAATAAGGGAAGATGGGAGAAATGATGGTGACTCCTTAGACAGTGACACCTGGCGGGAGTCGAAGGCCTGTACTGGAAAGTAATAATCCGGTGAGTGAAGCCTGACAGTAGAGTTTTGAATACAGGCTTGAGGGGCTTGGGTTGAGCCAAAGTGCCAGAGCTGGGAGCCATTGTAAATTCTTGAACAAAGGAGAAGTTTAATGAAAATTAATGATGGTATAAATCAATTGGAATGGCAAAGAAAAAAAAAAGTTGTGGGGATGTGTTGAGGGCCAGAGGCTAGGAGACAACTGTTGTTACTCAGGAATGAAGGGACAAGGCCCTAGATTATAATGGGGGGGTTCTACCCCCCCCCCCGATAGTATGAATGTGGACATTGTTAGTGCATTTAACTTTTCCGATGCTTTGATTGCAGAATTGACTTAGAGGGAATAGCTTTTTGTTTATTTTGCTTTCTTTTGTTTAATGACCTTGCTGTCTCTAAGGCTCAGTTCTGACGCTCCAGTCTTTCAGAGCCTAGTTTCAAATCCCACCACTGCTATAAAGAAATAGGCTCTGAAAGGAGAAACCAGAGACCTTAGCACCAGTCCTAGCCCTGCCCCAAGCTAACTGTGTTCCACTGAGTCACGGTCAGTAGAATGTCAGCTGTGACTGTCCACACTCCTCCATCTGGATCCCATTATGACCAGGGCCTGTGTTTATGAGGCGGTTGGCCAGAATTGGTGGTTCAGTCTGTGGCCAGGGAGCAGTTTTCTCTCCTGTGGGTTGACCTTGGCCTCATTAGCTGAAACTGGGAACCCTCCGTGATCCCTGATCAACAGAGAACAGGGCATATTCTAAAATGCCATGCTCTGGCTGGAAATATCAGTCATTTCAAAAAGGGGCATAGCTTTATAAAGCCGTAAATATATAAGTCATGTCAAAAATTGCATAGCTTGTGCAGATTACAGCATATAGAAAGTGAGTGACTAGAAGTTAAGTTTGATTGAAAAGAGGGTCTCTGAAAGCAAGTGCATCGCAGGCATGAACGTTTTAAATTAATTTGTCTTTTACTAATAGAAACAACAGGAGAAGGTTCTAGTTTGCACTTGAAGATATGAAGTGAACTGTTCAACCCACTGACAACTTCATTTGCCCAGGGACACTGTTATAAATACATATATATATGCGTTTCGGGTTGCAGCTTCTCTTTTGAAGAGAAGTAATCAATAAATCATCTAGGCTGTTAGGTTATCTTCAAGTTTCCTTTATTCATCTCTGGGACCTTCCCCTGTATGGTAAAATACTTTGCAATTAAAATTTCTCTTAATAAGTGTTATTATTTAATTATAAGTATGAAATAACTGAACTGGAATGCTCTGTGTATACTGCCCTGGTACTGCAGTCCCCGCTTCACACACACACAGGTGCACACACACACAGGTGCACACACACACACATGCACACACACAGACTCAGGCGACACAGTTTAAGCCCATGCGTGACATGCAGGCATAGGTGTGCTTATGAGAACCATGGTGACCGAGAAGCTGACACTCAGCCCTCCATACAGAGCTACTGATAATACACACACGCCCACATGTGGTGAAAGACACAAGGCACACGCGGCAAACATGTGTGGACATGCAAGGGCACACGCACACACTTAAAGACATGAAAATACCCCAGTGTCCCCAGAGACTGAGGGCCCAGGTGCAGACGCAGTATTCACACCCTGGAAACTTGACCCAGTTTTCTGCCTTGCCACACAGCTGCCAAATACATGTCTCTAACCTGAGGACAGTAGGGCCGGAACTACTCTTGGGCTCAAGGTAGAGACCAGTCATTTTCCAAGTGGGATCTAAGGACCCTCCTGCCCCATCATCACCCAGGGTACTTGCTGAAACAAACCTAATGAACAGGCCCTCTGGGGGTGGGGGGCCAGGTGATATGCATTTGGACAAGCTCTGCAGCAAATTCTTAAAAACACACACACAGTTTATTGAGGTATGATTTACTTACAGAAAGCTGTACCTACTTAATATCCATGACTTGATGGGTTCGGGACTGATATACCTGTGAAACCACCACAGCCTATGCCATAGGCATATCCATCACCTCCGAAAGTTTCCTCCCGCCCTCTTTATTTATTTTATTATCCTTTGAGAATTGTTGCTTAGATGGCATGGACTCCAGAGTGTCAGCCCACCAGGGTGTACTGTAGACCCTGTGGAGTTTAGAGGGTGCGGCCGGCATGACAGCCTGGCATTGAGCTGTCCGTCTGTCTCCCAAGTGGTTGAGAGCCCTTCTGCAGGGCCCGTTTGTCAGATTCCTTGTGGTCAGACCCTTTATGCCCCAGGGGTGGCAACAGAAGAGATCCAGAATAATTGGCGGGTACCATAGGAGGGGTTATGTGGGTTGGTGAACTGGCAAGCAGTGGATGGTTAGGAGGGGAACGCCTGGAACTGGGTGGGAATAGAAAGGTGAACAGCAGAGGAGACATGAACGCGCCTTCCTTCCTGCATGACTTATGATGGATAGCGCACTCACTGTCAAGGAGCTGCTGAACTCTCCCTGTAGCCACAGCTGGGTTTGGAGCTGTAACTCTCATGTATGCATCCAACAGGTAATTTTTTGAATTCTGAAGATGTGGATACACTGTGTTGTGCTGATGTTTCAGGACGTGAGTAGGAGTGCCCTCGGCTATGCAGTATCTGTCCCCAGTCTGCGATGGAAGAGGCTGTCCCCGGGTAGACAGCCAGCCCCCACTGTCCTGGCCCACCCTGGTCTCCCAGCTTGAACATCTCTCATTAAATTGAGAAGGCAGAGTTTGTCACCTTGAATCATTTTGCCAGTTCCCCTGGCTTTTGGGGCCACTAGCATGTTCTGAGTCCTAGATGCCGCCCTGTGACAGCAGGTCCCTGTGTCGCAGCAGTGCAGACAGGGCCACCCTTCTCTCATTCACCAGTCTCCCCTGCACGGTCTTATGGAAGGTGATCGAAGCCAGCAAACCCGCGGCCAGTGCTGGATGGAGCCTCAGGGTTTTGCAGGTATTGGGCTTGCGGCCCTTGCTCCGGGACAGATGGAGATGGTGCTGTTATGGAAGCAACTGTCTCGGATTTCCCCAAGAGCAAGGGCTTGGGTGCAGATCACCTGTTTGGGAGATGATCACAGGCATAACGGAATCGGGAGAGTGATGCTGAGAGGAGTAAACTCCATGATTCTGGGCTGCTGTACACACAGGTCTCCATCCCACCTCTGAGGAGCCTGCCTGAGGCCTCCAGGAATGTGCCTGGGAAGGGCCAGAGGCTGGGGCTCTGGTCGCAGGGGTTGAGGGCTGCCCCAGGGTGTTAACTCCCCCGTGGCTTTGCTTGGGCAGAGCTTGTGCCAGGACTGACTGGGCTTGAGCAGGGTCAGAGGCGGCTCTGAAGCAGAAAAGCAAAGCGATGCAAGGTGCACCGGACTGAGGCCACAGTGTGGCCGAATCAGAGAAAGTGTGACCCCCAGTGTGCCGGGACGTCACTCTTTGTCCTTCCCACCCATCACATGTGTGGCATTTGTAAATGGAAAGGGAATAAAAGGAAAATGCCTTTATAGACAAATCTGAGAATGCAAGCTAAGAATTCACAGTTGAGCTCTAAACATCGTTTGCGGGGAGTTGGGGATCTCCACCTCCCGTGTGAGCAGGCGGGAGCCAGGCTGGGCTCTGAGATAGAATTCCAGAGCAGGGAAGGGGCTGAAAGCCGAAATACAGGCTCCAGAAACAGAAGAAGCAGGTGGAGCTCAGTTACTCTCTGCCATGTTTTCTCCCTTAATGCTTATTAAATGTTGCAGACACCATTTCCTAAGGCTCATCCGTGGAATGAGTGAATGACCGAATGCCTGCATGCATGAATGAGTGATATGAGCGGACTCACATGCCTTGTAGCTCAGGTCATCCTGTCACCCACCAGAAACCCTCGTGTGCCCAGTTTCTTGTCATCTTTCATACAGGAACTTTCACTGCTGCCTAAGTCCTGGGCCACGGCATCTAGCATCTCTGAACCCTGAATCACAGGGGCCACCCGCTTCCGCCTCTTGGGGAACATACACATCTCACCAAAAACACTTATTCCCATCTCGTCTTTCCACCTGTGTGAAGTTTGTATTTAAGGCCTGCAGACAGCTGATTCAGCTTCGAACAGATCAGTTCCCTGAAATCAGCCAACATCTGTCTTGTCCCATTATACCTTCACAGAAAATGAGAAGCGACTTCCCCAGCATAAAGAAGGGGCCAAATGCAGCAAGACCTGGCTGAGTCACCTTGAGGATAGAAAGACAGTGTCATCCCCGGGGCCTTGTAACCTCCAATCTGCTTTTCTGTTTTTGAGGCTCTGTGGACATGCTGCTCACGTTCCTCGTAACTTTGTCTTCGTACGTAAGAGCTACGTGAACAGAGGCTTCCTGGAGAGAATAAGGCCAATCGTCAGCTGCGCAACCCATGGCTGGCACGTAGTGAGCACTCAGGAAATGTTAGCTGCTCTTTTTTTTTTTTTTTTTTACTAATCTTTTCATCCTTGTTATTATTTGTATTATCATTACTATCATCTGGCAGACAGAGCTGGATTTGAATTCCAGATCTGCTACTTTACAGCTGTGTGACTCCAGACAAGTTCCCAAACCTTTCTGAGGCTTATTGTTCTTTTTTCTTAAAAGGGAAAACTTCCTCACACCTGTAATCCCAGCACTTTGGGAGGCTGAGGTGGGCGGATCACGAGGTCAGGAGATCCAGACCATCCTGGCTAACATGGTGAAACCCCATCTCTACTAAAAATACCAAAAAATCAGCTGGGCATGTTGGCGGGCGCCTGTAGTCCCAGCTACTCGGGAGGCTGAGGCAGGAGAATGGCATGAACCCGGGAGGCGGAGCTTGCAGTGAGCCGAGATCGCGCCACTGCACTCCAGCCTGGGCGACACAGCGAGACTCCGTCTCAAAAAAAAAAAAAGGGAAAACTACTAGCAGTTGGTAGTAGTTTTCCCTTTTAAGAGAAGATGAGGTTGATAGGGACTGAGTGAGATAGCCGCATGTGTGTAACTCGCCCTCTGCCATGCCTGGCACACAGCAGCTCTGTCACAAATAAGCACCATGCTTTCCCCAGCCTCCCCGCCCAGATCCATGCTTCTGTGACGGCATACATTTTCCTTGGCCTGGTGTCATCATTCACGATTTGTAAGCTGGGCATCCCCAGTACTCCCAAGCTTCTTGGGGCTGTGCATCATTTCTTTTTCATCTTATAGATGCCTGGAGGCCCAGCATCGTATATCAGACTCACTAGGTCCCAAAGGAACAAGGGCCTGGACGTTGGGAGTGTGGTTAGTTGGTTTCCTCTGGCACCAGGAAGGGACAGGGTCCAGCATTTGGGGAGAGAGGAGACACCTCTTCCTGAGTCCAGAGGGAGGAGGACATATCTTGGTTGCTTGGGGAGGAAGGTGAGGGTATACTTCCTGACTTGAGAGCTGCACCTCCAGGCTGCTGCTGCTGGCCCAGGAGCAACGCTGGAGTCCTGTAGTCTGAGGGTGGAGTGCAGGGGCCTCCGAGGAGAGTGGTGGGACAGGGCGCTGGAGGCCTTGGGGGTTAAACTGCCTTTGACCCTGCTGGTACCTCCTGCAGCCACGTGTATCACTACTGACATCACTAGGGTCAAAAAGCCAAGGCTGGAGTGATGCCAAAGAGCCTGTTTAAGACTCTCCTGAAGACAGAGCACGTGTGTGTGTGTATGGGGTGTGTGTTGGGTGTGTTTATGTATGGTAGGCATGTGTACGGGGTGTGTGTGTATGTGTTCACATGGGGTATGTATATGTTGCTGTGTGTATGGGATGTGGGGGTGTGTTGGGGTGTGTGTGTGTGTGTTGGGTGTAGTGTGAGCACATGTAGCATGTGTTGGGTGTGTGTGTGGTATGTGTTGCGGGTGTGTATGTTGGGTATACTGTGGGTGTGGAGGGGCTGCATGTGTTGGGTGTAGTGTGTGTTGGGTGTGGTGTGTGTGTTGGGTGTGTATGTTGGATATAGTGTGGGTGTGGAGGGGGTATATGTGTTGGGTGTGGTGTGTGTTGGGTGTGTATGTTGGGTATAGTGTGGATGTGGAGGGGGTGTATGTGTTGGGTGTAGTGTGTGTTGGGTGTGGTGTGTGTGTGTGTGGTGTGTGTTGGGTGTGTATGTTGGGTATAGTGTGGGTGTGGAGAGGTTGTATGTGTTGGGTGTAGTATGTGTTGGGTGTGTGTGTGTGTGTGTGGTGTGTGTTGGGTGCATAGGTTGGGTATAGTGTGGGTGTGGGGGAGGTGTATGTGTTGGGTGTAGCGTGTGGGGTGTGGTGTGTGTTGAGTGTGTATGTTGAGTATAGTGTGGGTGTGGAGGGGGTGTATGTGTTGGGTGTGGTGTGTGTGGTGTGTGTTGGGTATGTATGTTGGGTATAGTGTGTGTTGGGTGTGGTGTGTTTGGGGGGGGTGTGTATGTTGGGTATGGTGTGGGTGTGGAGGGGGTGTATGTGTTGGGTGTGGTGTTTGTGTGGTGTGTGTTGGGTGTGTATGTTGGGTATAGTGTGGGTATGGAGGGGGTGTATGTGTTGGGTGTAGTGTGTGTTGGGTGTGGTGTGTGTGGTGTGTGTTGGGGTGTGTATGTTGGGTATAGTGTGGGTGTGGAGGGGTGTATGTGGTGGGTGAGTGTGGGCACGTGTAGTGTGTGTTGGGTGTGGTGTGGTGTGTGTTGGGTGTGTGTGCTGCTGTGTGTGTATTCGGTGGC
Source organism: Nomascus leucogenys (assembly GCF_006542625.1). Taxonomy (NCBI): domain Eukaryota; kingdom Metazoa; phylum Chordata; class Mammalia; order Primates; family Hylobatidae; genus Nomascus; species Nomascus leucogenys. Next base: position 88,718,436 of record NC_044393.1, on the reverse strand, counting down.
AGCAGGTAGACTGGTGCATGGTGTTCCCTGTATTTAGAGCCCCTTCCTCGTCCCAATTCTCATGACTGGGGAAGTGTCATCCCAGTCACAGCCTTATATATGTGGGCATTTGCCATAAATGTTATTTGGCCAGAACACGAGGGACAAACTGTTGGTGCCACTTCTTTGTCATCCTCTGACCTCCATGAAGGATTTCTCGTCCTCCTCTTTTTGTAAATTAGAACTTACACTGGCAAATAAAATGCACTAAGTACGAACCCCCAGAATATAAATAGATCTGGCACCAAGAAAGCCAGATGATGTCCACACTTGTGAAAGTCAAACATTCACCCTGAGCAGCAGCGGGAGGTTTTAGGATGATGTGGCTGTTCTGTATTCTGAGTGTGGTGGTGGTGACACAAATCTATACATGGGCTAAAATTCATAGAACTTTCTGTTTTTAAAATATTTAATTTTAAAATATTTTCAAAATGATTTTAAATCTTTTTACCCCTAATGACCTCTAGGGAAATTGTTGATAATATTAAACCCATAAGCCTTACCGTGCCTAATTTTTCTTCCTGTTTTTGTTTTGTTGTGCTGTGTTTGGGTAAAAAAGATGTTTGTTCATCCTGTCACAGGATGGCCAGGAGGGTAACCAGTCATTTCTGGAAACGGCCGGACAGGGGAACCTACGAAAACAACTCTGGGGCATAAATAGCTGCTGATGGCGGAAGCATTGATAGCATGCAGTTTCTTTAGTTTATGTGCTGTTTTGTGTATGTGGTTCATCAACTTGTCCTCCAAAAGTTAAGGACTCACCACTAGAAACAGAGAAGTGACGAACTATTATGGCTGAAATAGCAGGACTTTGCAAGTCCAGAGAGAAGATGAAGCCTTGAGTGGGGTTGTTGATCCAGCCTGCATGTGCCCAAGGGTCCTCTGTGTGCCCGAGTCCTCCCTTTGCTTCTGACATGATTATTTACGCCCATGGCCTGCATGCCCATGCATGAGACATCATGGTTTTCCCTGTAATCGTTATCTCAAAACCAGCTTTCCCCTGTGGCAACCCTCCCTCCTGAGGGCATTTTCAAGCTTACTACAGAGAAGCAGCTGGCTTTGCAGGAAAGGTCTCCCCCCAGCCCCCAGGGAGAGCACTCCCTTTGTCCTGGATGTAATGGGGTACGTATCCTCCTTCTAAGTGCTGGGCCTCGGCGAGGGTCCCTGTGCCTGGAGTGGTCCCAGCAGCTCGACCCGGGACATGCACCCCAGTGACTGGGCTGTGGCCCAAGGCCACATGCTGGGCTCGGAGCCAGGATGCTTCCCTGTCTCCACAGGGGCATTTGCTTATTTATTTGGAGGAAATAAGAGGGTCAACAGCCTGTAAATGTCCTTCCACATTGTCCTCTGCAGCTCAGAGCAGCCAGTGTAAGATGCGGGTTTTCAGGGCCGTTCCTGGCAGCAAGAGGCCCCAGTATTTGCAGAGCTGAGCTCACGATCAGGCTGCCCAGCCTCTCCCGCCGCTGTCTCGTGCCCCGGCCTGCGCTGCTGGAGTCTGGAGCAGCACTGGGAGGGACTGCCCTTCCTTGCTCTCAAAAGACACTTCCTAAAGCGTGTTCTTCTTTCTCTGCTCCTCTTGTGCTCCCTGCTTGGCTCCCACATCCAGATCCCTAACCTGGGATTGGAAGGTCTGGGATTCGAAGTCCTACTGGGTAGCCCAGCCTGCCCCTCTGCCACTCTCTCCCCACGTGGCCTCCACAGCAGCCTGACCTGCTCACCGTCCATTCCAGTCTGCACGGTGCCTTTGGCATAAGGTGCCTTCCCTGCCTCCCCCCGCCCTCAGGCCTCCAAACGCAGTTCTGCCCCATTCCCCTTGTGAAACTCAAGTGCCACCTTTGCCATAACCAAAAGAGATTTCTCCCTCCTCTAAATATTTGCATTTGGTATAATCTATCTTCTTATTCATTTATCCATTTGATCCCCAAAGAAGTGATCCATTTCTTAGGCCCTGGGTCTGGCTCTTAGACCCAGGGAGAGAACCAAGGCTGATTGTATCCACTGGTTGTATGGTGAACACGAATGGCCTGCCACCCTTGGCTCAGACTAGGGTAATGGGACAGAGAGACCTAGGTCTCAGCGTCCCGCCAGCTGTGTGAGTTGGGCTAAGTCTCACCACCTCTCCAACATGACTCCCGCAGCTCACTGGATGAGAGCCGACATTCTAGGTGAGGGCTTTGGGAACGGGAAATGTCTTGGTAAGTTTTAAGCCTCATATCTAGCCTCACAGCCTCTTCACGTCCTGCAGTTAGCCGAGACTATAAATACATTATTATTTCTCACCATGGCCTCTCTGTCCCTGGCTTTTCCCTGCTCTTCTCCTCCCGCTATCTGTTTGTGTTTCTAAGGTTCTCAGACTAATCCAGGTGGACACGTCGGAAGTAGATAGGGAATCTCCAGACACCACTCGACTTAGACACTGGGCAAAAAGGAGAAATTCCAGCCTCTGGAGCGATGCCAGTTCACTGCTTTACCTTCCTCCATCAGGGCTGCCCTTGCAAGAAATGCATTCACGTGGCTCCCCACGGGACGCCATGCAGGTCCCAGTTAGTTTGGTGCTGGCGCTGACAGAAACAGAAAGATTGAAGATAGATTTTTCTCTGAGAAATGTGCTATTTTTTAATTTTTCCGAACTGTTTCTCTTTCTATTGCATGTCAAGGTTCGTATAGAAAGGTCTGTCTTTTCTTCTCAGTGCTTGGCTTCGTAAAGTTTATTCTGCAAGTGATTTTGAATACCTACCATGTGCATGGCTCTGCAGAAGGAGGAGCCCACTCTGGGTTTGAGGAATGTGCTGGGGCTTCTTTGGAGAGAGACCATCTCATCTCTTCTGGGCACACCCCATTTGAGTGAGAGCATAGGAAGAGGAAGGCCCCAGAAAAATGAGCCGCAGTGCTGCCTGCGAGACTCGGTCCCACATGGACCAAGAGGGGAATTCTGCCGAGAAAGCCTCACAAGAGAAATGAACTGAGGAGAGGAAATATCATTTATAGATTGACCAGAGTGGGAGGGTTAACTGTAAACGTGCAGATTTCAGAAAATACAGCGTGGGTGTACACAAAGGAAATACCCATTTAAGAAGTTGGGTGCATGGCTCTCTAGTTGAACTAAACCTAAGAGTTTGTATTGAAGCAGGCCTTTGCTGATGATGGTGACTCACGTTTTCTGAGTATTTCCAGGAACGGGCTTTTTGTGACCGTCATCATAGCTCTGAGGGTAGCTATTGCAGCCTTATTGTCCCCATCGCGTAGGGTACTGTGTGGTCAGTGCCTGGCCCCAGGTCACCCACATGTTGGTGAACACTACAACAGTACAGCCTCTGTGTTCCACTCTGTCCAGATGATTCCTTGCAGAAAGCAGGCGTGTTGAGGGTCCCCAGGCTGTGGTGTGCACAGCAGGAAACCCCCAGCTCCTCTAGAAAGGCCTGGCCTCAGGCACCCTTGAAAACACGTCTGATTTCAGCAGTCTCACATCAGCCCTCCCCTCCCCCACCTCACATAGGCAAGTGTCCTGCCCTCTAGAGAGCGCCACTGAGGATTTGTTTTCCTGTCCCATTGGGAACAGCATGCTTGGTTAGCACAGACATCATGTATCTGCATCACTGCTCAGTTCTGTCCAAGGCAATGATGATGCTGACACCACTGCACAGAGCAGCACTGCCCCTGCTCCAGAATTAACGATTCAGTGCCCCAGACAAAGGTGGCATAGTGTGCAGCCACAGGAAGCATGCGTGTTTTCCAGGGCGTGCCTCCTAGGAGGCGCATCTGTGCATTCACTCCGCACACCCCTGGCGTGCGCAGATTGTGGCTCAGTGCTGTGAGGGATTCAGACCTGGGCAGCCTTGAATTGACCCTAAGAATGTCAATGGGAGGGATGCAGGTGACAGTCATGCCAGCTGGACAGCAGTCATCTCCTGAGATCACCAAAGATGAAGGGTGAGGGGTTCTGCCATGGGAAAGGCCACCTTGTGCCTGGTGCAGAGGGACCCATGCCAGCTCCACCCTCCCCAGCTGCAGGCCCAGCCTTGCCTCCTGATAGCAGGGTGTACCTGAGGGGCTTACACTCTCCTGCTCCTTGGTGAGACTTCTCCTGGACAAAATGTAACTTCTTGCTGGGTTGGAGGCTGTGGATGGCAGGTACATGTGGCCTAAGCATGGTCCTGTTCCCCAGGTGATAAAGAGGAGGCGGGGAGGGAGCCTATACATATTCACGTTATCCTCCTTTCCATCTAGCAAGCGAGACTCACCACACTTAAATACTTTCCATTTCGCCTGCACAGCGTGAGGATTGCTGAGTTTGTTTTGCCATAGAAGTTGAACATTTCTAACGAAACATGACAACATCGCCTTTCCTAGCAGGTAGGAAGGGAGATCTTTTTCAGGAGATGTACTCCCTGCAGCCCTAGGGAAATGAGATACTGCCCCAGGCTAGTGGGAGAGATGGCGGGTGCCACTCTCCAGTATCTCTGTCTCACGGTTCTTGCTGCCCAAGCTACTGTGCGTTGGCAGCCAACTGGGCCGCCCTCAGTCAAGCAGGTTGTTCAGATCGTGGCAGCTGTGGTGCTGTGTGCTCTGCGTGGGTCGTCGTTTTTGTTATTTATTATACCCGTCCTTCAAGGTCCTACTCAGGTTTCATTTCTCTGTTCATCTTTCTTGGGGCACTCTGCTCTTCTCTGCTGTAAGTTCTTGCTGCATGTAAAATCTGTGGTATAATATATGCCTCCTTGCATTTGATGGAACTTTTGAGCTTCGGAACTTTTGTTCTATAGCTGTGTCCTGGGTGTTAGTCCTGGGCAAGGAGCTAGACTGGAACCATTCTGGGTGTCTGTGCTGGTGATTAACATATTCTCTGTACTTGATAGTGGGGGTGGGTGGGTGGTAAGGATTAGAGATTTCACAAGGCCTGTTAAAGGAAAGCTGTTATATAAATCGCCCAATCCTTTCATGAGCTACAAAGGTCAGTGTTAATGAAAATCATTTCAGGATTTTTTTTTCATAAATTATGTTTAAAATAACTTTTTCAGGAATGCTCTTACATTGCTGGTACGAATGTAAAATGGTACAGCCACTGTAGAAAACAGTTTGGCAGTTCGTCAAAAACGTAAGCGTAGAATGGCCATATGATTGCTGCAATTCCATTCCTAGGTATACACCCAAAAGAAGTGCAAACAGGGACTCGAACAAATACTTGTACATGCATGTTCATAGCAACACTGTTTACAACAGCCAAATGGTGGAAGCAGCCCAAATGTCTGTCAGTGGATGAATATATAAGCAAATGGTGGTATAGACACAATGGAATATTATTTCACCACAAAAAGGAAAAATGTACTGATATATGCTACAACATGAACATACACCCAAAACATCATGCTAAGTGAAAGAAGCCATACACATAGCGTATGATACTCTTTATATGAAATACCCAGCATGGAAAAATCCATTAAGATGGCTAGGCGCAGTAGCTCATGCCTGCAACTCCAGCGCTTTGGGAGGCCAAGATGGACAGATCACTTGAGGCCAGGAGTTCAAGACCAGCCTGGCCAACATAACGAAACCTTGTCTCTACTTAAAAATACAAAAAACTAGCCAGGCATGGTGGCGTGCACCTGTAATCCTCAGGAGGCTGAGGCACAAGAATCGCTTGAGCCTGGGAGGCAGAGGTTGCTGTGAGCCAAGATCGTGCCACTGCACTCCAGCCTGGGTGACAGAGTGAGACTCTGCCTCAAAAAAAAAAAAAAAAAAAAAAAAAAAAAATCCATTAAGACAGAATGCATATTGGTGGCTGGGAGGAGGGGATAATAGGATAAATTCTTAATAGATAAGGGATTTTACTTCCAAGTGATGAAAATATTTTGGAACTAGATAGACGTGATGGTTTGTACAGCATTATGAGTGATGAGTATACTAAATGCCACTGAGTTGTTCACTTTAAAAAGACTAATTTTACGCGTGTGATTCACCTCAATAAATTATTTTTTAAACAGAAAAGGGAAAAAGAACTTTTTCAGGCTAAGTAGGAATGGGATGAGATTTTTACCAGGAACTGAGATTCAGGCCCTTTTTGGTTTATTTGTGCGTGGGACATAGCATTGTTAGAGAAGCCAGGTAGAATGAGAGTATCTTTGAGAGCCGTGTTTGTGTTGTCGCCGTAGGAGCTGATTTTATAAATCCTGACAAAAGCAGATTTGCAAAGATGATTTATACTTTTCCGGCTGTAGGCTGAAACACTAAGGTAAATATTTTGTTTTCTCCTTCACGCGGAGAGCAAAGGAGCAGCTTTTCTGCAGCTCTCTCTGAGGCCCCTGGGCACCTGCGTGTAAGCGGAGCTCGGCGTTGCCCTGATGGAAGTGGTGGTGTTATCTGAAGAACAGGTGTAGTGTGCACAGTGAGGCAGGAGGTGAAGCCAGGCCAGCTGCCTCTGGGTGCTCTCTCTGTCTTACAAGAAGGACTGATCTCTGGCAGGGGGTCGGGGAGGAGGCAAAAGGGGGAGTATTTTCTCTATGATATTTCGATAATTCTAAAGTCTATGGTATAGTTGGCTTTAGAGATGGTAAGCCTAAATAAAATTCCAGTTCTGCAACTGACTACCCGCGTGTGTCCTTGGCAAGTTACTTAACTTTCTGCACCCCACCTTTCTGACCCCTAAACTGGGGGTCATAATGCTGTCTTATAAAAGTTTTAAGGATTAGATGAAATACACACATGCAGTGCCTGGCCCGTGGGGATGCACAGAAACATTCATCTCTCTGAGGAAGCAATGCTCTGAAACATGCCACCTCTGACTGTTGATGCCAGGAAGATGTGAGTGTTCCTTTCAGCCTGTGTGACTCTTCCCCCTTTACCCTTTTCACCCCGCCCCCTTTACTTTTATGTCCCTTTCTTTGTGCTGCCATTTAGAGGAAGTGAAAAGTATCTGGGTTTGGTTTGGTTTTATCATCAACTATCTTCCCTAATCAGAAAAGACTGCATTTTTCTTTCTCTACCTTTTTTTTTTTTTTTTTTTTTAAGACAGGGTCTCGTTCAGTCACCCTGGCTAAAGTATAGTGGTGCACTCGCAGCTCGCTGCAACCTCAAACTCCTGACCTTAAGCCATCCCCCTCCCTCAGCCTCCCGAGTAGCTGGGGCTACAGGTGTGTGTCACTGTGCCTTTCTAGTTTTTAAAATTTTTTGTAGGGATTGGTGGCCGGGGGTCTCACTATGATGCCCAGACTTGTCTCAAACTCCTGGCCTCAAGTGATCCTCCTGTCTCCACCTCCCAAAGCGCTGGGATTATAGATGTGAGCCACCCTGCCCAGCCAAGACTGCTTTTTTCTCTTCCCATTCCTGGTTTGCCACATGGATAATTATACTTCATTGTCACAGGCCTTTATATAAGAAAGAAATCTCCATCTTACCACTGTGTGTTTACATAGTTGCATACCCCACCCTACTATCAACAAAATCACTGACCTTCAACAAACATCACGTTATCAATGGCTTTTTGGGTACCTTCTCTTTGTCTTGGTTTCCTTCTGTTCATCTGCAGCACACTTTTTCTCCCTCTGGCCAGTTCTCTGAAGTCTTAAACATTGATTAGAATGTCTATTCTTCCTCAAATCCTGATTTATTAATACTTTTCTTCCACCCTTAATTCAGGAAACATTTATTGGACACCTGTTAGGAGCAAGGCAATGTGCTATGATGAATCAGAACTAGGCCCTTCTCCCAAGGAGAGTCCACTGCAGAAAATTAGACAGAAATCACTCTGATCACAGTTAAGCTGTGGGACAGGATTTCACTGAACTCTGGTTTTGTAGCCATTTCATCCCTGAGTCATGCTTCTTCCACAGTTTTGGGTAATTCATCCAAAACATCTTTTGCAGATTATATTTTGGAACTATTGTAAATCCTCCTTTCCTAAATTTTCATCCTGACTGTGTGTTCTTTCTACTCTTGGAAGTTTATGTGGGTTTTAATGAACTGTTTGTCCTGTAAACCATTCCGTAGAGCAGTTCTGATTTGTTCTGATTCTTTGCTTTCCCCTGGCCTCTTGAATAACTTTTTAATGTCCTCAAGCTCAAATATATCTGCTTCTATTCTCAAGTACAGAGGTTTCCTTCCCATGTAGCATCGATGTCAGGCAATCAGGTTGGCGTTCTCAGCCCCATTTCCCAGTTCATGGTGGCCCCAAGAGATGGAGTGGCAAGCCCCCAAGGCTGTCTAACTAGTGGGTGGTGAAAGGCAGCCCCAGGCCACACAGTAGTCGTGCAGTTCCAGTGAGGCCTAACCCTCCATTCTGAGCCGTCCACTGTGATGGTCACTTTGATGACGAGGACCACGGCTCCCTGAGAATCAGCCTGCAAGCAGCCTGCTCCTCTAATGATGGAACACATATGGCTGCTGGCAGTGGGAGACTATGAATATTAATAAACTATATTTCACTTTTATTACTTTTTCATGGAGATGGTGTTTGTGAGTGAAGTCCGTGCACTGAGCTACAGACAGGCGTTTTGTTCTCTTGACAAAATGGCGAACCTCGCAGCCAAAGGCAAGAGCATGTTTAGGAGCAGCTAGCTAGGAAAAATGCCAGTAAACATTAGCAAGCCATATAATATGGGGCGAGCCTGTGGATTTCTGTGTTTTAACAGTTTTCTGAGGCAGATAAATACCACAGGTTCAGCAGTTTTGCAGGATATTCCTTGTTTGACTGTTCCTTTTCTATTGTAATGTCTGCGTGCAACTGTTAGGCCGTCGCCCTGCCCCATAAGTGGTTCTCAGTCACCTGTCCTGGGGTTAACAGGCAGAGCCTTGTCCTCCTGCCCACTCACTCTGCACCTTCCAGCCCTCATCCTCCACCTTCCTCTGTTCAACTGACATCTTTCCACTAAACCAAAGCAGACACTACCTCCCCCATTTATCATAGCTGAGTGCCCCATCTCTGTTTTTATGTGACCATGGACCATGCGCACAGGAATGATCAGGCCACCAGGGAATGGTGGGCTTGTCTCGATCAGTAAACCTTGGCAGGTGGTGAGAACGCTTTGAGACCCAGGCAGACCACAACAGACTCCTCACGTAGTTCCAGAGACCAGAGGTGGATCTGGGCTGGGGCAGGAATGACCCCTCAGCATGACAGTACCTTGTGCCTTTGGTCCTGCCTTGGGAGGAGACACCTGTCGGAGCTCTGAGCCGTGTGTTGCTGGGATACGTCATGATCATCGATCCGAGGTATCTTTGTGTTGGTGATGGGTGTCTATCGCTGGGCTAGGTGACAGAACCTTGCTCTGTTGATACACATCTGGTGTCTTGTGGAGCGTGTAAGGACACACGTGTCTCTGGCAGAGTGGAGCATGGCAGACTGTGAGAGTTACAGGAGGATGGATTAAAGTTCATCCGTTTATTTCATGAGTCAGAAAGAGCAGATGAATTTTTGCTAATTCGAAGTGTGTCTGTTTCAGCCAGGTCAAAAGAGAAATCTGAGAAACCTTCTGTACTGAGTAATGCACACCCTTCAGACTTAACCTTTCTTGATGATTTATTTATTGAATAGGAAAAAAAGTATATTTCTGCTTTTGCAGTCCAAGTTTCTTCTCGGTTTAGAATTAATCACTTCAAGGAAAGACTGCACTCTTTATGCACATAGAAGTGGCTTGTTTTTAGAGTTGGATTATCACTCCTTTCATGCGTTCGGTTTGCAGCAAGCATTTATTGAGTGCCTACTGCCTGCTGGATACTGCATTTTAGTATCTGATAAGTGTACATGTTTTTAGAAATGTTTACCTGAGTCACACGTTATTGGAAAATAAAGATATCATGTGTATGTACATTTTCCAAGTGACTAAAACTTACCCATTTCAACACCATACTTAAAATGTGGTTTTTTTTCCTGGACAAAAATTTAACAGGAAGACATCATAGCATCCCACACCTTCTGATATAGAGTAGAGGACGAAGGGGAATGAATGGCACTGGCATTTTGATAAGCATCTGCTAAAGGTCAGAGGCCTACATTGAATCTTTGGGACAGCTCCCCATTTAGTGGGTGAGAAAATTGAGTCCGAGGAAACCAACTGCCAAGTGGCACAAGGCTAGAAGTAGTGCTGCTGGGATTTGAACCAGGTGTGTCTGACCCCCAGACACACGTTTCTTCCACCAAGTGCTGCTCTCTTTCCAACTGAACCCTTTCCTAATCCCTCAAAGTTATTATAAATGTGATGAAATGTGTTCAAACACAGACATGCACTTAGGTGCTCTATTTAGATGTTTAATTCTCTTTGCTTCAGTTAAAAAGCTCCTCGTATCTGTGTTCATTGAGTTAAAATTCTAACTCTAGCTGCCATTTATTAAGTGCCTATTATATGCAAGGAATCTTACATGCATTTTCTCTGTTCTTCACAAGGTATTTTTTCCGTTCTGTAGATGAGAAAACAAGCTCAAGGAGGTTAAGTAACTTGCCCCAAATCCTATAATCACTAAGTGATAGAGCCTTTGGAGTCTTTCTGCCTCCAAAACCTTTGCATCTTCTCACAGTGGCTGGTCTCTGTTCCTCTTGGGGTTGGGAACTGTTGTCAGTATGCCAGCCCCTTCCTGCGGTGGCTCTTTCCTGTTCTAATGTCATGTTCCCATCTCTTCATGACTGCAGAATCAAGTCACCAAACCTGTTGGAGGTAATGGAAAAAGTATTGGCATAGGAACCAAACAACCTGGCTTCTAGCCCCAAGCTGGGCATGTGGCCTTAAGCAAGCCCTTGGCTCCTGGAATTTAGAGCTGTACTTCTTCCCTGCCTGGGATGGGCATTTATCATGAATGTGTGAGAATCTGCATATGCCCCACCCACATAATGGGTACTGACGAAATTATGTTTGAGACATAAGCACATAACTGTTTTTTTTTTCTGATGCATATAGATGCTGTTGTGATTAATAAATTGGAAAATGTGACCTGCCTACTGTGGCTTTTTGGTATTTTGTATTTTCTCAATTGGAAGATAGTAACAATGCAATTACTATCATGTGGGATCTAACCATTCTCCCACCCCGAATTCTACAGATGAGAATAGAAACCTACTTCATGTCAGGGAGCCACAGTCACCCCTCTCTGTACACAGGAAAAGAACCTGTCCTGCTCCCTTAGTAGGATTGCTGTGAAAGTCTAGGATGTGGGAACATAGTGCAGGGTGTACAGAACTAGCTCTATACCTTTGACCTTGGCATTAAGCAGCCTCTCGGGGAGGGCCTGACACCCTGTCTGTAGCCAGTGTGCATGAGCTTAATGCACAAATTTTACAACATCTATTTTCGGTGCTCAGAGGCCTTTTTGAGTTCACTTCCAGGTTCTGGGTTATGTTATAGGTAGTTGTTGGTGCCAAATGAAAATGAGCTCCAAATGTTATTAAGTGTATATATTTCTTTAAAAAAGAAAATACTATTTCAGATACTTCAGAATTAGAAACTGCACCAGGTTGGTCATTTCTTTGAGCACTGGCCTATTTAAAATCTTTAGAAAACCAAAAAACTGTCCATCTACTGATATGCATGTAATGTTGTTTCAAAAACCTGTTACCTTAAGTTTTATTTTTTAATATATGAATGTGTAAAAATCATATTTTTATAAATATCCTGGTTTTGGTGGATTTAATACCTTCCCTGAAATGAGAAATAAGTATACCACATATATTTCTATTCCCCAAAAACTCTGGATTTTTTTCATAAGCCATGGTTTTTAATGTATTATTTATTTTTGAGGTATTAATACAATTTTGTACTTGACAGAGCACCATCATGTATACAGTTTCATTTAATCATCAGAGCAGCTCTGTTTCATCCCCACTTGCACAGGTGGAAACTGAGAATCTGCCCTGTCCCTGGACGCAGAGCCAGGAAGGAGTCAAGCCAGCTGGTCCCCAGCCAGCTCTCTCCACACCAGGCTCACCTCCTTATCCCAGCTGGTTTTGCTGCTGTGGGGCAGCTCGCTGTGCCATACTTATCCCACGTGGTATATGAGGGCTCATGAGGTGAAGGGTTAGGCTTTCATTTTGGTCCAGTGTTTCACATAGAAATTGTGCTCCATGCAGCAGTGCCAGGTCAGAGTGTAAGTGATTCTAAGCCACATATTACTCTTGGGTAGGCAGGGAGCGGGGTTGCAAAAGAGCAAGACTTAATGGCGTTGGCTATCTGCTATTATTGTCTTATTACACGAAAAGAGGGCCTAAGTTTGCTGTCACTCTCTCCGCAGATATGAACACTGAACTTTCTTAGTCATAACGGGGAGGGGCTCATCAGAGTGCTAAATTACCAGCAACTGCAGTGTTATTTGATGTTCGGTTTTATCAGCAAGGGTGCCAGATGTTTGCACAATCGAAACTATGGAACTATAGGGACGTATAAACCAGCTCTGCAGCTAACCACATATAGAGCCAATACCACACTGTGATAATAAGGGTGGGGGGGCGTTTTCCTTTTGTCCAGAGAAAAGGGGTTTCCCGCAGAATCTCAACACTGTGTCCCTGAAAGTGATCTTGGCAATTATCTAATCTCACCTCCTCACCTCCTTCATTACAGATTCCTGTTATTTATGTCAAATACATTCGAGGCTTAAGGCTCTCGGCCAGATGCTAAAGGTGAGCATTTGCAGGCTTCCCAGGCCGAGATTGGCCAGGATCAAACACCCGGTTCGTAGGATGTCTGAGTCCCTTTAGTGTTGCTATCAAGGAATACCTGAGACTGGGTAATTTATAAAGAATAGAGGTTCATTTCACTCATTCTGATGTCTGCAAAAGTTCAAGATTGGTCATCTGCATCTGGTAAGGGCCACAGGCTGCCTCCACTCATGGCTGAAGGTGAAGGGGAGCTGGTGTGTGCAGATTACATGGCACCGGGGGAAGCAAGGCAGGGGCGGGGGAGTGCCAGGCTCTTTAAATTTGTATTTATTTTATTTTATTTTTAAAATTTACTTCTATTTTTTGTAGAGACAGTGTCTCACTATGTTGCCCAGACTGGTCTCGAACTCCTGGGCACAAACGATCCTCCCACCTTGGCCCCCCACCCCAAAGTGCTGGGGCTGGCTCTTTTTTACAGCTAGCTCTTGTGGGAACAAATAGAGCAAGAACTCATTTATTACTGCAAGGACAACACTAAGCCATTCATGAGGGATCTATTCCCATGACCCAAATACCTCCCATTAGTTCCCACCTCCAACACTGGAGATCACATTTCAACATAAGATTTGGGGAGACAAACATCCAAACTGTGGCATAGGGAAGCCAGCATCTGTCCACAGCCTGCTGTATGTCCCTACTCTTCTTGGCCCTCTGCCCTCCCCTGACTTTGTGTACAGTGCTCATACCACTAAATGGGGACTGATGTTCTAGCAAATGGCCCTTGTGTTGATGCATTCACCACCCCTTTACACTGATGTAGTTGGGCAAGCAAGTGTTCAGGAATGGGTCTGAGGGCTTTCTGGGTGCAGCTCATTTCCCAAGCGCTTTCCCCTGGCATTCTTTTAAACCTGCTGTGTCAGCTGTCCCTCCCCGCAACACCCCCACCCACCGCTCCTCATGGACCTGCATCGATTGGGCCACACCTTGAGGCTCTCCCCCAGCCCCCTGTGCACACCGAGGTGCCTTGCACCCTGCGTGAGCTCTCACTGTGGACGGTGAGCAAGGACGTCCACCCAGCTTCTTTCCCCCTCACAGGCTGCTTGAGGCCTTTGTCCCTGTCCTGTCAGGGAAGCTCTGTCACTCTCCTGTTGATTGACTCACTACCTGACTCCTTCCCGCTCCTCTTTTTCTCATTTTGGAGTTGGAAGTCTCCAGACCCCAGTTAGTGCTGGCTCCTCTTCTAGCAAAGCGCAAGCCATAGCCTGGGATTTCTGGGCCACACGATTACATGTGGGGCCAGATGTGACCTTTGGACCAGTGGGAAGCTGTGTGTGGCAGAGATGGGCAGGTTTGTAATAGGAAAGTTCCAGGCTGGGCTCATCAGGCGAGAAACATTTCTGCACACCTCCCCCATAGCAGACCCAGTATTCTTCACCATCAACAGACATAAGGTAACTGAGACAGGAAGATGTTACCTATGAGGAACTTGCAATTTAGCTAATATATATAAATGATGTTGTGTGAAAGTAATTCTGGGCTGTTTCACAAGAAATATTTATTTTCATTCCAAATTGGATAGCAAGCCAATTCTTTCTTATAAGACAGCATATAACATACATAACTTCAAAATGACACACTTGTACTGCCTAAATCTTAATCCTGAGAACTTCAAGGTTCCATTTGGTATGTGGGCTTCATTGTGATGATTGAATTAGGCAGCCCTGTTAATGCCAACAAAATGTGACCGCTTTTCTCTGATTGCATTTCCTGACTTCTAAGTTTTCCCCATAGCAGTTTTCCCCACCAGCAGTTCATTTCCCCAGCTCTTGGGGAGGACTCTGTGGGGTCCGCGGCTGCATTTACACCCCAGCCAAATGTGGCGCTCATCGGGTGTCTCTGGGCTGCACGAAGATTCAACTTGAGCTTTGGCTCTTGGTCCACCACTTGGCAGTTAGGAAAGTTTTCATTTTGAGAGTTTCTCTTCATTTGCCTTGTTAATATTCAGGTTTGACTTGTAGTGGTACCATAAGGTATAAACTGTTAGTAAGACTAGAAATAAAATTGTGGTATTTTACTGTACATAAGCCCCTGAATGTACCCAGAAGTCTTATACAAGTTGTTGGTCACTTTGACTTTTTTTCATCATGTTCTATACTGGTGGCATTAAATTCACATCCAGGCAGAATCCGTCTTATAATGAACATTAGTATTTTTAAGTTTTGCTGTCTGGATTTTGGTTAGGTGGGAGGTGGGAAGAGGGAAAGTGATTTTACATGGGAACTCATCTCTGGTGTTAAAAATAGTCAATGGAGGCATATGATTGATACACAAATATTATCCTGTGCCACATTATTCAGGGGAGGACTTGATGCTAAAATTGTAGGCTGTAGATGAAAATAAATAGCCTACCAGCCCTCTTAAACATCTACCTTTAACTGGGATCATACCCCCAACCATAGCCCTTGGAAGAGAACCCGGCAGCAGCCATCAGCTCCTGCCTTTTGGCCTTTGACATTGGCCCAGACTCTAGAGTTGAGGGAGTGAGAAGCCGGTTCTTCCAGACCTTCCTGTGTCTTCCAGTCTCTAGCTGTCCTCAACTGCTTCTGATATTCAGAGGTCAAGTTATCATTTACTTGAAAATCGCCCCCAGTTAGGGGGAGCAGTAAGGAAAGGAGATTGAAAAGGAAAAAGTGGAAAAGTAGAGGAGACTGCCAGACCAAGAGAATGAGGGGAGGGAGTGCCTCTTGATCTCGATGAATGAGTCATCAGCTCCAGATTCACGTTGTGGTCACGAAAGAGGAGGAGCTCACACAGGCCTGGTCTGGCCAGGCTTCAGAGGGCAAGAGGAGGGACAGGGTGTGTGTGTGTGTGTGTGTGTGTGTGTGTGTGTGCCCAGTGGATTGTCCCTGCAGGCCCAGTGGATTGTCCCTGCAGGCCCAGTGGGCTGCCTGTGTGAGTTGGGGTGACAAGAATCCATGCTGCTTGAGAACAAGGGTGGGCTTATCCCTGGATGTGCTCAAGTAAAGCTTTGCAGATCTTGGCTAAGGAAGATCCTAGAATCTGGTTCTTCCCAAGGATCTTTGCCTTCTTTCTGGGAAATTTCATCTCCTCTCATATCTGGATCCTTCTCCACTCACCCATACATCCACCAGCCCCCAAAGTGCCCCAGAATATTATTAAGCACAAATCTAAGCTGTTTCAGCCAGAATTTTGTGCAGCCTGGGACAGGAAGAGCTGGTTCCTCTGCCCTGTACTGCCTGAGGTTTGCAAGTTTAGGAATCCAGGAGACTAGTATTTTCTCCCAGCTTCTTGGCATACCGATCCTAGTGAGGGGTGCGTGCTGAGGGACTTTAGACGTGGGATAGGATGAGATGGGATGGGATAGACTGAGACAAGAATTGGGGGCAGCTTATCACCCATACCCCGTGTTAAAATTAAAACCAAAATTCTTAAGCAACATTAAATATCCTGTATTTACTATGTTAGTCTGTTTTCTTCACCAACGTATTCTATATCCCAACCACCTAATAATGCCTGGCATATTATAAATACCTCAGAGATATTGCGGGTTTGGTTTCAGACCGCCTCAATAAAGTGAATATTGCAATACAGTGAATCACATGCATTATTGCGGTTCTTAGTGCATATAAAAAAACTGTAGTGTAGTCTTTGTGTGCAATCATTTGTATGCTATATCATTATGTCTAAAAAATTGCACATACTTAATTTTAAAATACTAGAGCTAATTTTTAAATGCTAGAGCTAAGCTTGCACCTTTAATCCCAGCTACTTGGGAGGCTGAGGCAGAAGAATTGCTTGTAGTCATGAGTTGAGACCAGTCTGGCCAACATAGCAAGACATCATCTTTAAATAAATAAATGAATGAATGAATAAAGAAAATACTTTATTACTAAAAATGCTAGTGATCTTCTGGGCCTTCAGTGAGTCATAATCTTTTTGCTGGTTGGAGGGTCTTACCTCAATATTGATAGTTGCTGACTGATCAGGATGGTGGATGCTAAAGGTTGGGGTGGCTGTGGCAATTTTGTCAAAATGACAACAGTGAAGTTTGCTGCCTGACTTGACTCTTCCTTTCACGAAAGAGTTCTCTGTAGCATGTGATGCTGTTTGATAGCATTTGAGCCACGGTAGAACTTTCAAATTTGGAGTCAATCCTTTCAGACCCTGCCGCTGCTTTATCAACGAGGCTTATGGAATATTGTATTAGTCTGTTCCCATGATGCTATGAAGAAATACCCGAGACTGGGTAATTTAAAAAGGAAAGAAGTTTAATTGACTCACAGTTTCACAGGGCTGGGGAGCCTTTAGAAAACTTACAATCATGGCAGAAGGTGAAGCAAACACGTCCTTCCTCACATGGCAGCAGCAAGGAGAAGTACAGAGCAAAGTGGGGGGAAAGCCCCTTATAAAACCATCAGATCTCATGAGAACTCACTATCATGAGAACAGCATGAAGGCAACTGCCCCCATGATTCAATTACCTCCCACCAGGTCCCTCTCACAACACGTGGGGATTATGGGAACTACAATTCAAGATGAGATTTGGATGGGGACACAGCCAAACCATATCAAATATTCTAAATCCTTTGTTATCATTTCAACAATATTCACAGCATCTTCACCAGAAATAGATTCCTTCTCAAGAAACTACTTTGTTTGCTCATTCATAAGAAGCAACTCCTCATCCATTTCAGTTTGATCATGAGAGTGCAGCAATTCAGTCACATCTTCAGCTCCACTTCTCTTTCTGGTTCTCTTGCTATTTCTACCTCATTTACAGTGACTTACACCACTGAAGTCTTGAACCCTTCAAAGTCATCCATGTAGGTTGGAATCAACCTCTTCCAAACTCTTATTAATGTTGAATGTTGACATCTTTCCATGAATCATGACTGTTCTTAATGGCATCTAGAATGGGGAATGCTTTCCAGAAGACTTTCAATTTACTTTGGCCAGATCCATCAGAGGACTCACTGTCTAGGCAGCTATAGGCTTACAAGATGTGTTTCTTAAATAATAAGACATGAAAGACAAAATTACCCCTTGATCTATGGGTTGCAGAATGGATGTTGCGTTAGCAGGCATGAAATCACATTGATCTTGTACATCTCCATCAGAGATCCTGGGTGACTAGGTACATTGTCAATGAGCAGTCATATTTTGAAAGAAATCTTTTTGTTCTGAGAAGTAGGTCTCAACAGTGGGCTTAAAATATTCAGTAAACCAGGCTTTAAACAGATGTGCTGTCATCTAGGCTTTGCAGTTCCATTTATAAAGCACAGTCAAAGTAGATTTAGCACAATTCTTAAGGACCTTAGGATTTTCAGAATGGTAAATGAGCACTGGCTTCAACTTAAAGTCACCAGCTGCATCAGCCCTTAACAAGAGAGCAAGCCTGTCCTTTGAAGCTTTGAAGCCAGGCATTGACTTCTCCCGTCTAGCTATGAAAGTCCTAGATGGCATCTTCTTCCAATAGACGGCTGTTTCATCTACATGGAAAACCTGTTGGCCAGGTGTAGTGGCTCATACCTGTAATCCCAGCACTTTGGGAAGCTGAGGAAGGAGGATTGCTTGAGCCCAGGAGTTTGAGACCAGCCTGGGCAACATGGCGAAACCTTGTCTGTACAAAAAATTAGCTGGCTGTGGTGCTGCATGCCTGTAATCCCAGCTACTTGAGAGGCTGAGGTAGGAGGATCACCTGAGCCCAGGAGGTTGAGGCTGTTGTGAGCTGAGATCGTGCCACTGCCCTCCAGCCTGGGCGACAGAGTGAGACCCTGTCTCAAACAAAAAAGAAAATCTGTTGTTTCATGTAGCCACCTTCATCAATGATCTTAGCCAGATCTTCTGGATAACTTGCTGCAGCTTCTACATGGGCACTTGCTGCTTGCCTTTGCACTTTTATGTTATGGAGATGGCTTATTTCCTTAAACCTTATGAACCAACCTCTGATAGCTGCAAACTTTTTTTCTACAGTTTCCTCACCTCTCTTAGCTTCCACAGAATTGAAGAGTTAGAGATTTGCTCTAGATTAGGCTTTGGCTGAAGGGAGTGTTGTGTCTGGTTGGATCTTCTATCCAGACCACTAAAAAACCTTCTCCATATCAGCAGTAAGGCCATTTTACTTTCTTATCATTCCTGTGTTCACTGGAATAGTACTTTTAATTTATTTCAAGAATGTTTTCTTTGCATTCACAACTTGGCTGTTTGGCACAAGAGACCTAGCATTCAGCCTGTCTCAGCTTTTTTTATTTTATTAAGACAGTCTCTGTCTGTCGTCCAGGCTGGAGTGCATTGGTGCAATCATAGCCTACTGCAACCTCAAACTCCTGGACTCAAGTGATTCTCCTTCATCCAGAGTACCTAGGACTATAGATACACATCACTACGTCCAGCTAATTTTTTTAAATATTTTGTTTGTAGAGATAGAGTCTCACTGTGTCATCCAGGCTGGCCTCAAACTCCTGGCCTCAAGCACTCCTCCCGCCTTAGCCTCCCCAAGTGCTGGGATTACAGGCATGAGCCACCACAACCAGCCCTATGTCAGCTTTTGACATACCTTCCTCACTAAGCTCAATCATTACTAGCTTTTGATTTAAAATGAGAGATATGCAACTCTTTCTTTCGCTTGAACACTTAGAAGTCATTGTAGGATTATTAATTGGCCTAATTTCCATATCATTGTATCTCAGAGAAGAGAGAGGCCCGAGAAGAAGGAGAGAGATGGGGGAACAGCTGGTAGATGGAATACACACCACATGTTTGATTAAGTTTGCCGTCTTATATGGGTGCAATTCATGGCACACCAGTACAATTACAATAGTAACATCAAAGATCATTGATCACAGGTCACCATAACAGATATCACAATGATGAAAAAGTTTGAAATATTGTGAGAATTACCAAAATGTGACACAGAGACATGAAGTGAGCACATGCTTTTGAAAAAATGGTACTGATAGACCGGCTCAATGCACGGTTGCCACAAACCTTCAATTTGTGTAAAAAAAAAAAAAAAATAACGGTATCTGCAAAGCTCAGTCAAGCTAGGGGCAATATAATGAGGTATGTCTCTCTCTATATATGCCCCTCCCAAAATTCCAAGCCCATTCAATATTTAAAACTATTTTCTAAAGTATTTGCAGCCCTTCAAAACCACAGGAGAATAAGACCTAACTGTTGGTGTAATACAGAATAATGAAATCTATCTGTTTTACTCTGGAAAGGAAATAGCCAACCCTCACGAAGCTGTATGACATACCATTGCCTGCCAATGGTATGAGTGCCATTGCCAGGGTATGACAGTGGCAGCCAACCTCCAGGAAGGCCCCCTAATGACCCTCACCTCCTGGTATTCACCAGGATTGGTCTGTGTGACCCAGAGAATCTGGCAGAAATGACGGTGTTTCACTTCCAAGATTAGACTTTGAGAGGTTCTGCAGCTTCTGTCTTGGTGTGCGTGTGTCTCTCTGTCTGGTATTTCTCTCTTTGGCTCCCGTGTTGTGAGCAGTCCTATGGAGGCCCCCTAGGGAGGAGCTGAGGCTCGCAGACCACAGCTGCCTTGGGGAGCTTGGAAACATCTTGATCGCAGCCTCATGAGGGACCCTGCACCAGACCCAGCTAGGCTGCTGCTGAAGCACTGGCCTAGAGCAACCGTGAAGTAATGGTTATTTTAAGGCACTAAGTTTTGTGGTAGCTTGTTACACATTAACAGGCAGCTAATGCAGTCTCTGTTCGCGTTTCTATCCTCGTGTGTGGCATGCGTGTTATACAGATAAGCATGAAGCTGGTCACGTCCAGGCTCTGAGGTGAGAGCTAAGCCCTTCCATGTAATGCTAAATATTGTACAAACAGCAAGATTTTATTCATCAACCCAGGAGTGACCTTACTGAGTGGTGTGTTGGTGGTAAAAATGCCTTATCTTTAAGAGAGAGACCACATTCTCCTTTCTCTCCCACCAGAAAGTCTGGTTCTTGCTGCTCTGTCATTTCCCAGAAAGGACCAGCCTCTCTTGCTCCACCCCACTTCCTGTCTGTGGCCCTGTGATGCCAGGGGGCCCTCCACTGTCCTACAGAGGAGGGGACAAGGGGCAGGAGGGGCCAGAAGCATCTCTGGAATGCACACAGCTCGTGAGCAGCGAGGCTTGCTCCAGCAGTCACATGTCCTGACTAGAGTCTTCCAGCGCCTTCTGTCCCCTCCGTTAGAAGAAAGGGGAACACGGGTCCTTAACACAGTGCTTTTGGGAGATTGCCATTGACTCGGAGTCTGAGATTTACCGTTAGGCGCATTTGAAACAATAAACATGTGTGGAGCACTTAATCTGTGGCAGGACATGGTGCAGGGTGCCGTGGGGAGGAGATGAGTAAAGCAGTGTTCCTGCTCTTGAGGAGCAGTCAAGCCCAGTCATTACGGCCCCACCCACCACAGGGACCCAGAGGAGGGCACAGGCACGCAGCCCGGGGGATGAGGGAAAGCTTCCCGTAAGAGGTGGTGTCCGCACTGCACCTGAAGAAGGTGAAACTGACATCTCTGTCCTTGGTGCCTCAACAGAGCCCTTCATTCCAACCCTTCATTGCACATGTAGTTACAGGTCTGGCTACCCCTGCTCATGGATGAGTTTCTTGAGGCTAGAGATGGGTTTTACCCAGTGTTCCTGGTGCCAAGCCCGGGTCTTGACTCACTATGGGCTCTCAGTGGATGTTTGATGAGTGAGTGAGTGAGGGCATGTGGTGGGTGATGAGGCTGGAGAGGTAACAGGACTGAATCATAAGGACCTTGCCTATCGTGAATATTGAACGGCTTGGCAATAGAGGGGGTTTTCCTTCTAAGGAGTGGAAGCAACGTAGTCTGTGGTATGTGCCAAGTGAGGGTAGAAGCTGGGGCAGTAGCCACATTGGTACCTCACCATGAGTCCTCTACATGGCGCAGGGTCTACCAGCATGACATAAGCCGTGCGCCAGTAACAGGAGTGTCAGCCAGACCTGAGGGCTCCACTGTGATGCCTGCCCTGGAAAAGGTAGAGCCCACTCAGGCCAGGCCATGGTAGTTTGAGCAACTCCAGCACCAGGGGAGATGCTGTCCTAGAACCAGGGCCCCCAGTCAGTGGACAAAGAAATGTGGGAAGATCCAGCTCAGAGAACATCAGACCTTCTGCTCCCTGGAGCAGTGGTGGCTGCGTGGACCCAGGGCTTGGTGCATGGAAAGTCCAGGCTCTGCACCCTGTGACTGTCCTTAAAGTGAGAATATTTTTCCCGGGAGCGCAAGGGCCTTTCATGTGAGGAGCTTTAAATGTGCTCTCTGGTGGTAGCCACAGCATCCTTAATTTTCTTGTACAGCAAACAGTCAATTTGGAATGGCAGGAAAGGAGGCTTTGTTCTCAGGTGATGTTGAGCAGCCTCTTTTGTGGTCACCTCTTGACACCCACACTGAGCGGGAGGAGGCGAGGGGAGTACAGCGCTGGCGCTGATTATAGAAAACAGCAGGGGATCCAGAAGAAGCCTTTGGCTTTGGAATTGGGTTTGTGCTTCCGTTTAAATGTGGAGGTGCCAGGTGTTCTGATAATTCACTGCAAAATTTTGAAATCCGCTAATAAAGACCGTTTAAAAGGACCTGAGAAGTGGGCTGTGTCCTCCCTCCTCTCCTGCTCACCTCTCTCCTGCCACCAGCTCTGAACTGCGATGGACAGGAGCATGCTTCCGTTATCAAAACAGGACAAAAAGAAGAATGAAAAGCTAAAAGCAGGGAAAACTTCACAAGTTTAGATAAAGTTTTCAAGTGATTAAGTGCTGTGGCAGTGAAAACATTGACCCAATTGCAACTTGTAGGCTCCATCAGAGAGCTGTGGTTGACGGGCTCTCCTGTACATTTATATCAGGAGAGATGTGTTACCGGCTCCCTCAGAGTGTAAAGTGTACCCAAAATAGAGCTTGAAGAGTGGCTTTATCATGGAGTGACTCAGCGCCAGCTAAGAGGAAAGATGAATATAGCGTGACGATGTTCTCCACAGGAAACCCATGGCATGAAAACCAGGGGCGGGGAGGGTGCTTGTAGCACAGTGGCCCTGTGGCCTCCTCACTGGGCCCATGGCTGAGTAATGGGCTGACTGATGGCAGCCCTGTGGAAGCTGGCCTCAATCAACACAGGAAGCGCGCTCAGATTGTCTCTCAGAGCCTGTTCCCAAATGGGAAGCCACCAGCAAAAAATCCCAGTGGGCTGTGCTCTTCATGTCCTGGTTGGGAAATTCAGGAAGCACACGTGAACACACACATGCCACGGACATGAAAACGGTTCTGTCTTCTGAAGGCTGTTGGCCGATCTTAACATGAATTTTAAAAAATGATTTACTACATTTGAGGCATTTCTTCAAGCCAGTTTTGGACACAATCCCTGGTTACTTTGTTCCTGGGGACATTCAGTACCCATGTCTGCCAAGCCCCGTAGTTTTGAAAACATCCCTGGACCTCACAAAAGCCCTCATAAAACAGCATCCCCTCAAAACCCAAGGCACCTGGTAGGAAAGAATTAAAGCCAGTGACATGAATTTAATGTTCGATCCCAAAACCAGAGTTGACTTGGCTTGTCTGGGCTGTTCACCTGGGGGAGGGCTCTCCGCCACAAGGCCCAAGCCCTACTGGGGCTGCTTGGGCACCAGCCACGCTGTGGGGAGGGTGTAAATCGTGACTGAATCGTGATTTCGTGTGGGAAACAGTCCTGCAGTCGGGGGACAGGAGGAGCCAGGCTGGAATCCAACACAAACAGTCTGGGGCAGAGGGAACATTCCTGGGTACCTGTGTCCCTGAGTGACTTGAAAATGCTGAACTTATGCTAAATTCTGTTTAATGATTATTTGCGGGAGGGGAACAGGCATTCTTAAGAGATCAGTTTACCTTAGGAAATCCTGTACTCCCCCTGCTTTCCGGCCTTCCGGCCTCCTTGTATCCTGCACACGCTATTCCTTTGCATATATTTGCAGCGAACTTTGCTCCCCAGGGTATCTGGCTTTTGGGATAAAGACTAATGTCCATGTCAAAATGATTCTTGATAAAAGCATCCTAGATGTTAAATATTTATTTTAAGCTAAATGTTCTACTTCTGAGAGGTTAAAAAACAAATGCCTTTTCATGCAGAGCCTTTTGCCAGTCAATGTTTGAGTTTCTTTAGGCTTTTTTATTTGGCTCTGCAGCAGCTAGCTAACCAACTGCATTCCTGAGATGAGCTGACAAGGAGGCAGAAATGAAGAAATAAACAAAAAGCCATGTTAATTTCAAGCTTCAGTGGGAATACAAAGAGAAATATTAACATTTGCTGAATGACAAATAATGAAATGGCTGGAAATTTTTAATGCTTCTAGCATGCTTTTATAAGCTCTCCTGGAATTTTCCCCCATCAGGTATTGCACATTTATAACCAGCAGTGCACCATGTGAAGGCAGTTCGATAGGTTGTTTAATTTAAAGATTGATACTTCTGAGCATATAGTGTTCCTAATACAATTCCTAACCCCATTTACACTTCTGTATACCCGAAGTACCCACATCTTCTTAGCATAATCTTTATAATTGTTTGTTGCTATGGTTTTAATGGGTCCCCTTCAAAATTCAGGTGTTGCCAATGTGAGAGTATTAAAAGATGGGGCCTTTAAGAGGTGATTAGACCGCGAAGGCTTCTTCCTGGTGAATGGGTTTAAGGCCCTTTAGAAAAGAGGCTTCATCATTCCCTTTGAAAACTGGCACAAGACAAGGATGCCCTCTCTCACCATGCCTATTCAACATAGTATTGGAAGTTCTGGCCAGGGCAATCAGGCAAGAGAAAGAAATAAAACGTATTCAAATAGGAAGAGAGGAAATCAAATTGTCTCTCTTTGCAGATGACATGATTGTATGTTTAGAACACCCCATCATCTCAGCCCAAAATCTCCTTAAGCTGATAAGCAACTTCAGCAAAGTCTCAGGATACAAAATCAATGTGCAAAAATCACAAGCATTCCTATACACCAATAATAGACAAACAGAGAGCCAAATCATGAGTGAACTCCCAGTCACAATTGCTATAAAGAGAATAAAATATCTAGGAATCCAACTTACAAGGGATGTGAAGGACCTCTTCAAGGAGAACTACAAACCACTGCTCATTGAAATAAAAGAGGATACAAACAAATGGAAGAACATTCCATGCTCATGGATAGGAAGAATAAATATCATAAAAATGGCCATACTGCCCAAAGTAATGTATAGATTCAGTGCTATCCCCATCAAGCTACCACTGACTTTCTTCACAGAATTAAATTTCATATGGAACCAAAAAAGAGCCTGTATAGCCAAGACAATCCTAAGCAAAAAGAACAAAGCTAGCGGCATCATGCTACCTGACTTCAAACTATACAACAAGGCTACAGTAACCAAAACAGCATGGTACTGGTACCAAAACAGATAGATAGACCAATGGAACAAAACAGAGGCCTCAGAAATAATGCCACACATCTACAACCATCTGATCTCCAACAAACCTGTCAAAAACAAGCAACGGGGAAGGATTCCATATTTAATAAATGATGTTGGGAAAACTGGCTAGCCATAAGCAGAAAACCGAAACTGGACCCCTTCCTTACACCTTATACAAAAATATAAAAACCCTAGAAGAAAACCTAGGCAATACCATTCAGGACGTAGGCATGGCAAAGACTTCATGACTAAAACACCAAAAGCAACAAAAGCCAAAATTGATCAATGGGATCTAATTAAACTAAAGAGCTTCTGCACAGCAAAAGAAACCATCATCACAGTGAACAGGCAACCTACAGAATGGGAGAAAAATTTTGCAATCTATCCATCTGACAAAGGGCTAATATCCAGAATCTACAAAGAACTTAAACAAATTTACAAGAAAAGAACAAACAACCCCATCAAAAAGTGGCCGAAGGATATGAACAGACACTTCTCAAAAGAAGACATCTATGTGGCCAACAAACATGAGAAAAAGCTCATCATCACTGGTCATCAGAGAAATGCAAATCAAAACCACAATGAGATACCATCTCACACCAGTTAGAATGGTGATCATTAAAAAGTCAGGAAACAACAGATGCTGGAGAGGATGTGGAGAAATAGGAACACTTTTACACTGTTGGTGGGAGTGTAAATTAGTTCAACCATTGTGGTAGACAGTGTGGTGATTCCTCAAGGATCTAGAACCAGAAATACCATTTGACCCAGCAATCCCATTACTGGGTATATACCCAAAGGATTATAAATAATTTTACTATAAAGACACATGCACACATATGTTTATTGCAGCACTGATCACAATAGCAAAGACTTGGAACCAACCCAAATGCCCATCAATGATAGACTAGATAAAGAAAATGTGGCACATATGCACCATGGAATACTATGCAGCCATAAAAAAGGATGAGTTCATGTCCTTTGCAGGTACATGGATGAAGCTGGAAACATCATTCTCAACAAACACAGGAACAGAAAGCCAAACACTGCATGTTCTCACTCATAAGTAGGAGTTGAACAGTGAGAACACATGGACACAGGGAGGGGAACATCACACACCGGGGCCTGTTGGGGGTGGTGGGCTAGGGGAGGGATAGCATTAGGAGAAATACCTAATGTAGATAACTGGTTGATGGGAGCAGCAAACCATCATGGCACATGTATACCTATGTAACAAACCTGCACGTTCTGCACATGTATCCCAGAACTTAAAGTAGAATTTAAAAAAATAATAATAGAAAAGTGCCTTCATGTAGCCATTCGCTTAGCTGGCTCTCTTGCCCTTCTGCCTTCCGCTGTGTGAGGGCTCAGCAAGAAGGCCCTCCCCAGACACCAAATGCCGGCACCTTGATCTTGAACTTCCCAGCCTCCAGAACTGTGAGAAATAAACTTTATAAATTATCCGATGTCAAGTGTTCTCTTATAGTAGTACAAATGAACTAAGACATTTTCTCACTAAATGAAGTAAGATATTTTCTCACTAAATGAAGTCACGTTACCCAGCTAGAAGGATGGTCACAGGATCGTTGTTTTATTGTTGTTGTTTAAAAAATGTGTATATATATATGTGTGTGCTTGTGTATGTCAGTCTCCATATATATATATAATATCAGCCTCTCTCTCTCTCTCTCTCTCTCTCTCTCTCTGTACACACACACACACACACACACACACACACACACACACACACACACATATTCCATATTAGAAATACTATGGTTTGGCCAGGGGTGGTGGCTCACACCTATAATCCCAGCACTTTGGAAGGCCAAGGCAGATAGATCACCTGAGGTCAGGAGTTCGAGACCAGCCTGGACAACATGGTGAAACCCCCATCTCCACTAAAAATACAAAATTAGCCGGGCATGGTGGTGCATGCCTGTAATCTCAGCTACTCGGGAGTCTGAAGCAGTAGAATCACTTGAATCCGGGAGGCGGAGGTTGCAGTGAGCCGAGGTCTTGCCACTGCACTCCAGCCTGGGCAACAAGAGCGACACTGTCTCAAAAAAAAAAAAAAAAGGTTCTAAAATTTGTATTCATGTGTCAGTTAGATGTATGGCACTATTAATTTCAATTTAATTCAGTTTAGTACATGTTTTTTGAGTACCTACTGTGTACAAGGGACTGTGTGAGGTACTTTCTGAGCACTTCACCTGCTCTGCAGAGATGCCTACTGAGTGTTTCATTGCAGAAAAGAAGTGCTATGGTGTGTTGGAAGAAGGGGGACTCATATCTAGCTTTGGTCTGTTGAACCAAATATACAGATCTTCTAACTGTCTGTTCTTCCCTACTAGATCTTAGTGCTCACAGAAACAGGGCTGTCATTCACTTTGTATACCCAGGACCTGGGAGGTGCTTGGCACATGGTGGGTAACCAACGAATATCTGCTAAATGGAGCACATTGGGTGAGCAGAAAGATGTGATGGAAGTCTGTGAGGCGGGCAGAGGAAAGTGTACGGCTCTGACTGTCAGTGATGGGTGTGAGGATACTTCTGGTAAGGAGAGTATTGTGTAGGCTCAGACACCTGCAGGAAGGCAACCAGAAGTTCAGCATGGGTGAGCCCAGGGATTCCCTTGCCAGGGTTAGCAAAGTAGGGTCCACAGGCCAGCCACATCCATTCATGTACCTATGGTCTGTGGCAACTCTTGTGCCACATCAGCAGAGATGAGTAGATGCAGCAGAGAGGAGTTGCAGTATATAGATAGCCTGGTAAGCCGAAAAGACTTAGTATTTGTTTCTTTATGGAAAGTGTTTGCTGAACTCTGCCATAGAGGCACAGAACAAAAATGAGTGCAGTTACCTTAGGGGGCCCCATTGTAAAGTGACGATGCATACTTGGTTCTCTTTTGATCAGGAGACTGACCTGGTTGGAGATATGTATGGTTTAGGAAAGTTGACATGAGAGTGATTCAGTGGACTGGAGTTTTTGGCAAAGGGACCAAGTATAAGAAAACCAATTAGGAGGATATTATAGCCATCTGTTCAGGCATCATTGAAGAAAGAGCATCATTTTGAGTCTTATCTAGGCGTTGGGGTTGGCAAGTATTATCTCCTAGGCTAGAAACCCTTGTCCTTCTCCTAGTTCATGTCATTAGATTGGGGGTCCACCTCACAGCTCCAGAAACCTTAGGTCAACCCCACCCAATCGGTCACATGCTAACTTCCTCTCTGGTAATCTTTGCACAAACATTTAACTCACAGCATGGTGTCTGGTTCTTGCTGACATCAACTTTGTAACTGTTTTCAGATTATTTTTTCTTTTCTCCACAATAACTCTCAGGCTTCTTGAGGTCAGAACCATGCATTCTTGTTTTGCTGCCACCTCCCCACCTGCCTGCCCCTCATGCTGTGTCGAGTCCGCACGTGAGAAATAAGACGAGAGTCACTGGAAGCAAAGTGAGTGCTGACATTTAAATATGGAAGCAAGTCCGGGCCCCCAGACTCCCAAGCACCCAGTGCCTGTGGCCTCGCTCACTGTTTTTCATGTGCTGTCCTCTGGTCTTGCTTGTAAAGTGACCTACCTGTTGCACAACCTGTCAGTACCCTGAAGGGCAGTGACTGTGTCCACACCTCTTTGTGTTCTCGGTGGTTAGCATAATATTTTTAAGATAACGGACTCTTTTTAAATGTTTGGTGATGACACAGTCACGGAGCAGTATGTGCTGTAAGAAGATAACATACTCTCCCTCATCCTGTGAATTAGTCAGAATTTATCAGGTTAATAACGGTAAGAGCAAGCATCTGTTGGTCTGATGCACCAGCATCTATCGGATCAAGCAATTAAACCTATGTCAGTCATTTTGGTACAATAGAACTAAAATTAGACACAGCATAAATACAATCAAGACGTGAGCACGTTTCCCAGCATTAGCCTTACGATGACAAAGGCAAATGCAGAAGCGTGCGAACTTCCAGGACAGTCTGGAGATGGCTGTTCCAGAGAAGAGCCAGGGTGGATGGCAGGAAGCGGTGGCTGGGATGGAACCTCCAGTCCATATGTGGCACCTCTTTTACATCTTCATCCTAAGCCCTACCAGGAGTTTGAAATGCAAAAGTTTTAGAAATATAAACCAGGTTTTACTTAGTAATATTCATTAATGACCTAAACCAAGAGAGAATCTCCTACTTAATGAAGTGATTAATTAGCTCTGGGAATTGAAGTCAAAAACAGAAGACTAATTGATTGATAGATTACTGTGTTCATTTTTCTTCCTTTCATGGAAAGGAGCCAGAATTTGGTCCATGCCAGGTCTGCTGATTTGGGCTAGCACCATGCTGCCTGGAATCTGTTCTCACCTTTCCCACGTAGCCTGTCTGCTTCCCATCCTCATGCCTTTCCTCCTGCCCTCTCCACAGATGGAAGGCCCTCCGTTTAAAATCTTGCTGTTTCAGGCTTAGCGCGCATCTCATCCCCAGGATGGATTTGCGCTCTTCTGACACTACCGAGCTCTCCTTTAAGTCACCGTTTTACCTAATCAATACCATATGGCTTAGCATTTAATTTTTCTTATTGCTTTATGTGTGGAATAATGGAAAAGAATTAAAAGATTGAAAAACCAAACACCCCCCTCACTCCACATTAGGTGTGTGAAATCTGGCCCGACCGAGCTGATGAGAGGCCTTCCCCAACACAGCTCTGAGCACCAAATGAGACGATGTAGGGAAGATTCCTTATAAACTAAAAAGTGCCGCACAACATTTAGTTATTGGCATCTTTTTTATATATATTAATCTTAGCTTCTCTACTACGTTTGTAATTAAAATCTCCAGCGAAAAGTCAGCAAATTTTTCTCTTTTTTCTTTTTTTGAGACAGAGTCTCACTCTGTCATCTGGGCTGAAGTGCAGTAGGCTCATCTCACTGCAACCTCTGCCTCCTCAGCTCAAACGATTGTTCTGCTTCAGCCTCCCGAGTCGCTGGGACTACAGGCGTAGTCTGCAGTCTGCCTGGCTAATTTTTTTTTTTTTTTTTTTTTTTTTTTTAGTACAGATAGGGTTTCACCATGGTGGCCAGGCTGGTCTTGAACTCCTGACCTCAAGTGATCCACCCACCTCACCCTCCCAAAGTGCTGGGATTACAGATGTGAGCCACCACACCCTGTCAAAAGTCAGCAAATTTTTTAACATTCCTTAGGAATGGGCTTTGCTGTGTGCCAATTTTAAAAAGTCAGACTTCTTCAGGTTACCTACCATCACTGTGGGTAGAAGGACAGGGAAGACCCCATATGAAACAGTTAGAGAACTTAATGGTAAGCACCTGGTGTCAGCCCAGTCTCTATGTCCCTCCTCACGGCTCCCTCAGCCCCTGGGAGTCCTCACACAGATGGCCTATGACAGCCCTCAGCCTCCAGGGGCTTCCCCAACCCACTTAGTGTTACAAAAAGAAGCAGAAGCTGATCAGAGAGGAGGCTGGGGGAATTTGGCCATGTGCTCAGAGGCACTGGTAGCTAAGTGACTTTTTCCCAGACAGGCTGGTCTCCTGTAAGAGGGAGAGAGAACTGACAGATTATGCAAGAGAACGAGGCTCCGCCACCATCAAGGTCAGAAGCCTGCCCCTACTCTCATTATGTGTTGCCAGCCAACACACTCCTTCAGTTTGTTTCCAACTGATCATCTTTCTGTCTTCTGCATTCCCAGTTCATAATCTGCGCTCTCTTCTCTCTCCACGGGCCCCAGAGCAGATGGGTCACTTCTGTTGGTTTCAAATACAATTTAGTGGCCATCTTCCCTCCCATCTTTTTCATAAGTAAAAAAAAAAAAATGTTCTAACCACTGCTTTTCTTATCACCACTGTTCTAGCCACTAGGACTTTCTGTCCTCCACAAACCTATTGCTGTTAAAATATTTGTTTTGATTGTTCCAGGTGGTAAATGTTACCTTATGGGCTTTGTTCCAACTTGCATTACTTTTTGCAAGGAGGATACTGAGTTCTAAAACATTGAGTCATACCATGACTGAGAATAGTGAAAGTGCAAATTCTTTATTAATACAGAAGTTAAAGATGAGGTAGTCATATAGAAAACAACCTGCGATGATTAAATAAACTATGATTCTGGTTCATTGATTCTAATTAATCACCAGAAGTTAATAAAAATGTTACTTGTGGCCAGGCGTGGTGGCTCACGCCTATAATCCCAGCACTCTGGGAGGCTGAGGCGGGTGGATCACCTGAGGTCAGGAGTTCGAGACCAGCCTGGCCAACATGGCGAAACCCCATCTCTACTAAAAATACAAAAAATTAGGCGGGCATGGTGGCAGCGCTTGTAGCTACTCAGGAGGCTGAGGCAGGAGAATCACCTGAACCCAGGAGGCAGAGGTTGCAGTGAGCCGAGATCGCGCCATTGCACTCGAGCCAGGGCTACAAGAGCGAAACTCCATCTCAGAAAAAAAGTTACTTGTAATTGTTTTTTTTTGAAGTCTTCATGTTCTAAGTCAAGACTTAAACTGACCATTTTTTTTTTTACAAATAGTTAATGGTTACTTGGTATGACATATTTAGAACTTTCCCAGTAGTTTTTATCGTCTTGACTGGTCCTCGATATGAAAGATATTTTATAATTTCATGCCAACTTACATAAATGTAACATTTGATTTTCAGGTAACTAAAGCACTAGCTAATCAATTCTACTTATCTTCAAGTGTTATGAGGTAGATGTAAATTCCATGAGGGCAGGGAGTCATCTGTAGGCGAATCATCTATTTTATTCCCTGCATTATCTTTAGCATCTAAATCAGTGTTCAGCATACACTGTGGTCACTAGATAAATATTGAACAAATGAATGAGTGAGCTATAGACATAAACTATAAGAAACTCATAAAAATCTCTTATAAAAATCTAGAATCATATAATGTTAAACTTCAGATGTAGCTTTTTAAACCAGAGGTATAAGTAGCAAACAAATGGGAGGAATTAAGAAATTCTTTGCCTTGAATCTGAACTATCACATTCAAAGCTTAGATTTTAGTGATGCCCATTTCTCATAAATGCATTAAAGTCACTTCATTAAAACTTGATTCTCAGCCGGGCGCAGTGGCGCACACCTGTAATCCCAGCACTTTGGGAGGCCGAGGCAGGCGGATCACCTGAGGTCATTCGAGACCAGCCTGGCTAACATGGCGAAACCCCATCTCTACTAAAAATGCAAAAAAATTAGCTGGGTGTGGTGGCGTGCACCTGTAATCCCAGCTACTTGGAAGGATGAGGCAGGAGAATTGCTTGAACCAGGAGACGGAGGTTGCAGTGAGCCGAGATCATGCCATTGCACTCTAGCCTGGGTGGCACAGTGAGAGACTCTGTCTCAAAAGAAAACTTTATTCTCAACTGAAAGTGCTACCAATGAGTCTAATCCATTTTGGTACACAGATCATATAAATAGTTCTTAATCGTCTTCAATTTTCTGATCTACATTCAGCAGTGTTTACGGAGACTGATGTAAAGATAGGTGCAGGGCAATTACAATGTTAGAAGAAATGTCACACTAGAAGCTCTTTTTAAGTAAGTCTGTAAATACAAAGTTCACCAGTGTTGTTTTCTATAAACCTGTCTTTGGTATAATTACTATTTCTTTTAATTATTCTACTTTTTACCTTTAGAATCTTCTATTATTGTTTGACATGCCAATTTCAATTTCCTGAATTCCAGTTGTAATACTTTGTTTTCAAGTATTATAAAAATATCTTAATGTTCTTTCTGTAGCAGATCACTCTTTTGGTTCATTGTTTCCAGTTGTGGAGTTTTAAAGTGTTATTTTTCAAGTTGTAATGAGAACTAGAAGGTATTCAAACTTGGCTTTAGAAACCTATTTTGGGCCGGGTGCGGTGGCTCACACCTGTAATCCCAGCACTTGGGGAGGCTGAGGCAGGCAAATCACTTGAGGCCAGGAGTTGGAGACCAGCCTGGACAACGTGGCAAAACCCTGTCTCTACCAAAAATACAAAAATTAGCCAGGTATGGTGGTGCGTGCCTGTAATCCCCGCCACTAGGGTGGCTGAGGCAGAATTGCTTGAATCTGGAAGGCGGAGAGGGCGGTGAGCTGAGATTGTGCCGTTGCACTCCAGCCTGGACAGCAGAGCAAGACTCTGCCTCAAAAAAAAAAAAGAAAAAGAAATAAAACCTATTTTGAATGATTGGGAATGCAAAGGTGGTAGCTACACACCTCCCTTTTTAATTGCTGCAGTCAACAGGAATCATAAATAATTACACAATTTTTTTTTCTTTTTCCTTCACTTTTTTTGTTCTTTCTTTTTTTTTTTTTTCCAAGACAGGGTCTTGCTCTATCACCCAGGCTGGAGTGCAGTGGTGCAATCATGGCTCACTGAAACCTCAGTCTCCTTGGCTCCTGGGACTACAGGTGTGTGCCATCATGCCCAGCTAATTTTTTTTTTTAACCGATTTTTTGTAGAGATAGGCTGTCATTATGATGCCCTGGCTGGTCTTGAACTCCTGGCCTCAAATGATCCTCCCTCTTCAGCCTCCCACAATGCTGGGGTCACAGGTGTGAGCCACCATCCCCAGCCACAGTTTCTTTAGACATATGAAGAGCTGGGTGGCAATGTCCAGAATCTCAATTCAGAATGCAGATCAGGGGGACTCTTTGAGTCTGGCACCCCCGGCCCGCCCGGAAAAACGACTGTGGTGTAGAAGAACAGCCTTGTAGGACTTGAACCTTCTCAGGCCCGCCTCTCAAAACAATATGCCTTGAAAATGTTTAGTTTTTCTTGTATCGTCTCACTTGCCAAACCTCCGAAAGCAATTTGAGAGTAATTTCAACCAAATCTTTTAGCAGGCCTTGTGAAAAATAAATTTAACCGGTTAATTGTGTGCCATTTTGATTTGTCTTGGCATCTCAATAAGTAAAAGGTTAAAATCATGGCCACAAAAAGTAAATAAAGCTTGATTATTCCAGTTGAAAATTCATCCATGGGTACTCTAGTGCCTGGCTTTCGTGTTGACCTCATTGCCATATGACCACCATCAATAGCTCTTTATATTTAATTAATTTCCTAAAAAAGCCACACTCACACATTTATAATGTTTGTAGTCTTTTTGTTCCATTATAATTGATGTAGCCTAGCATTATTATAGTTTTTTTTTGTGTGTAAAATAGCTGACATTCTATGCTTTGGTACTTTTTATTTCATCACTTAATGTGTCCCCCCCACCCCCCACCCCCACTGACTGTGACAGTGTTTTTGGGAATGAAACAGTTCAGTGAGACCTGGGAATTTCCTATGGCATTTATGTGGTCTCATGCTCATCTCTATTTGCCAGATACCATCCGTGTAAGAACCATGCTCAACAGATACATTTTGGAGAACCAGATGTCTCATTTTCTCATTCACCAATGAGTCTTGAAAGGCTGAATTCAAGAAGACAACTTTTTAAGATCTTTCTCTCTCAGTCTACAAAAGAAAAAATGGGCTTATTACTGTCACCGCTGCCTTTAATTATGTACAGTCACAATACAATTATCTCCCTATTTGGGTGTTATCTCCCCTGCCAGATCACCAATGCCTCAAAGTGGGAGAGCACAGCTTCTGTTTATTGTTCATCCTTTGAAATGACTTAAAAGGAAGCTGAGTACACAGTTGACCCCCTAGCCAAGGGGATTGATAGTGGTCTCGGGCTGGGGAGAGGACTCTGTGATTCTTCCCAAAAGGTCACTCCCTATCCAGAATGGTAAGTCCTCAATTTTTAGAATGTAGTTGTTAGGTAAAGGGATTAATTCAAAGGAAGAGATTTTAAGGCTGCATCATTGATTTTGTTGTTTTGGATAAGAACATGGAATTGGCTTTTCTGTAAATTGACTACATTATATAAGGCACAGGTTAAAGTGATCCTGCCACTTGAATTCTTTCATGGTTATTTGATTATTTTCAGAATATCTTGACATTTGAAAGGCATACAGACAAAAGCCAATCATGTAAGTAACTGCATTTCTAAAAGACAGTCATCAGTCTTTTTTTACTTCACCATTTTTAACCATTTGGATTCAAAGCTAGATTTTATCTCAACTAAATAGAACAGCTAATATCCAGTTTAATGTGCAACTGTAACCAGCCAGACCCAGAAATTTTGAGTAGCATTTGTAACTTTTAATCACAAAATTAATGGCATTAAACTCTAACAGAATAGATTCCATTTGTTAACTTTTTCTAATCAAACTTCAGATATTTATCCATGCCTCAGGTGAGAAATGTCTCACCAGACACCTAGTTAAATGAAAAGTAAATCATACCTTTTTTTTTTTTTTTTTTTTTTGAGACAGAGCCTTGCTCTGTCACCCAGGCAGGGGTGCAGTGGCGCCATCTGGGCTCACTGCAAGCTCCGCCTCCCAGGTTCACGCCATTCTCCTGCCTCAGCCTCCTGAGTAGCTGGGACTATAGGCACCCACCACCATGCCCAGCTAATTTTTTGTATTTTTGGTAGAGATGGGGTTTCACCATGTTAGCCAGGATGGTCTTGATCTCCTGACCTCGTGATCTGCCCACCTCAGACTCCCAAAGTGCTGGGATTACAGGCGTGAGCCACTGCACTCGGCCAGTAAATCATACCTTTTTAAAATAGCATTTCACATTAATTATACTTATTTAGTTAACAGTGAGCTTATCTATTATTGCATAAGATACCATTGATTTTAGTTGTATATCATACGCAGGTAACTGCTTGCTGTTTTTTTTTTTTTGAGATGGAGTTTTGCACTTGTCACCCAGTCTGGAGTGCAATGGTTTGATCTCAGCTTGCTGCAACCTCCACCTCCTGGGTTCAAGCAATTCTCCTGTCTCAGCCTCCCAAGTAGCTGAGATGACAGTGCATGCCACCACGCCTGGCTAATTTTTGTATTTTAGTAGAGACAGGGTTTCATCATATTGGTCAGGCTGGTCTCGAACTCCTGACCTCAGGTGATCCACCCGTCTCAGCCTCCCAAAGTGCTGCTGGGATTACAGGTGCAAGCCACCGCTCCCAGCCACAAGTAACTGCTTTCTTTGTTCTAACCTAAAAGATAAGCCAAAGTAAAATAGAATATATTTGCTACTTAATACCTATGAAACTAGATTGTTCTAATGTATAAAGGAAATTGACCAATATGTCTTATATATTATACAAATGTACAAATATTTTCCTGAGAATCTGGCAATGTTTCTAAAAAGCAGCTCATTCTTTGTTGTTGTTTTCTGATTATAAAAACCAGTGAGTCAGTACCACTTCTGAAATGGCAGTCACTACATTAGGATCCTGCAGCAGTGATTCAGCACCAGATTAGTGACACTCTGCAGTGTTACTAGTTGTCACAAAGGGTAGATCAAAAATTATAAAATTAATTTAAAACTATGTATGTGTACAGTTCTTCTAAAAGTCAGTTTTTCAAATCATATCCGCAGCCATGAATATTTTTATATCCTTTTACCTGATAATCTCATTCCTTAAAATTATAAGTAATTAATTTTTTAAAAGCTATATGTGTATATGTGATTATCCAACTGTTTCTAAAGATTAAATATTAAAAATAACCAAAATCAGCAAATGGGTAGTGACAAAGTTTGTAAGATGGAATATTAATAATTGGTGGACTTGATTATAAGTAGAAAGACCAAAACTATGCAAGGGTAACTATAGGCTATCAAGTGACCAAAAAAATGCAAAATTATATGATACTATGATTACAACTATGTATTTAAGGAGTTAAATGAAAATTTATTGTGTTAGAGTTAGAATGTGGATTTTTTTTTTTTTTTTTTTTTAGAAGGAGTCTCGCTCTGTTGCCCAGGCTGGAGTGCAGTGGTGCAATCTCGGCTCACTGCAACCTCTGCCCCCCAACAAGGTTCAAGCAATTCTTCTGCCTCAGCCTCCTGAGTAGCTGGGATTACAGGCGCCTGCCACTACACCCAGCTAATTTTTGTATAGCAGGAGAGATGGGTTTCGCCATTTTGGCCAGGCTGGTCTCGAACTCCTGACCTCAGGCCGTCTACCTGCCTCGGCCTCCCAAAGTGCTAGGATTATAGGTGTGAGCCACTGTACCCAGCCAGAATGTGGATTTTTTAAATTTTGTTTTCTTCATGTTGTTACGAAGTTGTCTAATACATTTCTAACGTGTTTTTGTTATATCAGCACTTTATGGAGGACTAGAAGGCATCAGTCCATATCCCCAAAATATGATGTCTTGTTGTACTGTGGTGCCTCTTAACAAATGATTGCACTCATTTGTGGCATTCTAAAAGAGTGACTGCTTTTCTGACCAGTCTCTTACCTACTCCCAGAAAGTTATTTACTCTGTGGGACAGTTCATTCTGTTGCATCTTATCTGAGTACTTAAAACCCCAAGGAAGAAGATGATATTTACCAGTACATAAACTGACATTTTGGCACCTAATCTTTGACTTTAAGAAGAACCAGAGGACCCTTGATGGTTCCAGCGAGCCTGGGGTCTTCTGTGCTTTCAACACACCACGGCAGCCCCTGCTCCTCAAGTCTCAGAAGGCCTGAACCCATGGTAGCTGGAAATAATAGCTTGACATTCCTACCTCATTTTAAACTGTGATTTTTTTTTAAACACTCTTCTTGACCTTTTCTTTGAAGGAGGACCAAAACAGGTAAAACATTGCTCTTCAATACACCAGTGAATTATTTTGACAATGGCAATCTCCCGAAACAGGCTACCATGTCATCCCTACACTTTTCTCTTGTGTATCTTTGATTGGGTGTCATTGCCAGTCCTTGCAGAAATTGGCTTCTGGCCCCCAATAGTCACTGTCTATTGGCAGGATCTATCACATAATTGCTATCTTGAAAGCACCATCTGGGCAGATCAGTGTTTAAAAAAAAAAAAAGGAAGACCTCCTTATTGACTTGAAAGAGCTTACAGTCTGCTTGTAAACAGAAGACATGAAATGACTGAAGAATGTTCTCAAAGCTCAACATGAACAAGTCACATGACAGACATTTGCACTGAACTGAATGCCAAAGGACCTTGAACAAATGAGCATCTGGGTCAGATTAGCTAGGCAGATGGCACTGGGTACCCAAATGGAGTGAGTATGCATGGAAGAAAAAGTGAAGGGCCAGGTACTCATTTAGAGGGGAGGAATTTGGTAATATAATGAAGATAAAGAACGCTTGTAGATTTCTGGTTAGTGGGTAGTAGAATAAAAATTGTGACTAAGCACCATGGATGGATGGATGGATGGATGGATGGATGGATGGATGGATGGATGTGGCCAGGAGGCTGAAGGCAGTACTCTTTCCAGGAGAGCCAGGTCAGTGCATGCATAGCTAGGGCATAAGCTAAGAAAATGGGGAAGACACAGCAAATTCCTGATACTTTACATAAAAGGAGTCTGTTGGGTTTTATTTTAGAAGTGTTGAATGTGAGATAAAAAAGAAGAAGGGTTGGGATCCCTAATGTAGATGAATAGCTTTGTTTCAGGTCCACTCTTCTGGGCACAGTGGGTCACAGCTGTAATCCCAGCACTTTGGGAGACCAAGGCAGGAGGAATGCTTGAGCCCAGGAGTTCAGTACCAGCCTGGGCAACATAGTGAGACCCCCATCTCTGTAAAAAATTCAAAAATCAACCTGGCATAGTGGCATGCAACTGCATTCCCCGCTACTCAGGAGGCTGAGGTGGGAGGACCACCTGAGCGCAGCAGGTCTAGGCTGCAGGGAGCCATGATTGTACCACTGCATTCCAGCCTGGGTGACAGAGCAAGACCATGTCTAAAAAAAAAAAAAAGAGAGAAAGAATGAAGAAGGGTAACCAAGGAAAGAGCTGGAAGGAATTTTAAGCCTTTGGAAACCGTTGTTATGGTGGTGTTAGGGACACTCTGTATTAAGGTCAGAGGAAGGAATCTGAGCTGCTTGTTGGTATGTTGTAAATAGCTGATATCTGTAGGATGTCTATGCAAATGATTAAGGTAAAAAATTAGGGAGCAGTTAGGAGCAGAGATTAGGTTTTTTGATCATTTCTGCTTTGGCTGAGTTAATATGCAGAAGGAAAAACTAGTTGAAAGTCAAAGGGACACCTAAGTTAATGGTGGAGAGTGAGAAAAGAGACAGCAGAGAAATTTAGGGCTACAGACAATGAGAACTCATGGACACAGGAAGGGGAACATCACACTCTGGGGCCTGTTGTGGGGTGGGGGAGGGGGGAGGGACAGCATTAGGAGATATACGTAATGCTAAATGATGAGTTAATGGGTGCAGCAAAACAACATGGCACATGGATACATATGTAACAAACCTGCACATTGTGCACATGTACCCTAAAACCTGTAGTATAATAATAAAAAATAAATAAATAATTTAAAAAAAAAGAAATTTAGGGCTACAGTACAGCTCAGAGCCACTCGCACCAAAAGAAGAGACCAGCAGAGGTGGCCCTCGTTGTCCCCTGAAAGGGATGTTGCGCCACAGCAGGAAGGGTGGAAGCCATGTGGGAGGAATAAAAATCAAGGGTTTGCAGGAGAAAAATCCTCAAGCTGCTTTTTTTTTTTTTTTTGAGACAGTCTCACTGTGTTGCCCCAGCTGGAGTGCAATGGCGTGATCTTGGCTCACTGTAACCTCCGCCTCCCAGGTTCAAGCGATTCTCCTGCCTCAGCCTCCCTAGTAGCTGGGATTACAGGCACCTGCCACCATGCCCAGCTAATTTTGTATTTTTAGTAGAGATGGGGTTTTGCCATATTGGTCAGGCTGGTCTCGAACTCCTGGTCTCAAGCAGTCCACCTGCCTTGGCCTCCCAAAGTTGCTGGGATTACAGGCTTGAGCCACCGTACCCAACCCCTCAAGCTACTTATTGTAGTTGAGAAAGAAGGGTGCGGATGACAGGAAAAATAAGTAGATGAATGCAAAGTGAGATTAAGATGAGATATTTGGTTGGTTGGTTGGTTGGTTGGTTGGTTGGTTGGTTGGTTTCCTCACTTGTTTGACTTTAGGAGAAACCTGGATCAGATTGGGCATGAGGGGAGGACACTGAAGCGAGATGACCAAGTGTGAGAGGAGGGTCGTCAGGGACTCGGGGGACCAAGCGTGGGGGCAGAGTCCTCCTTGAAGAATGGCCCCTTGGCCCAGGCCTCTGGGGTTTGTTCCCTGGTCAGCCTGTATGTGGACACTGGCTTGGCAGAAGTTGAGGACAAGAATATTTCTGAGAGCTGGTGAAGGAAGACTCTTGGGCCGGCATTATGGGTGGGCTTCGGGAAAGCAGGGGATAGAATTGAGGAAGTTCCTGGCTAGTTCCTTCTCCTTGCTCAGTCTGTCTCCAGCTTCAAAGGTCAGCATTGTGGAGAGTGCTAAAGTCTCAGGGTTAAATTTTACCCCAGAGTCTAATTGAATTTAACTTTTACATTTTGTTTGTTTCTGACGTCTCAAAAGCCTGTTTTACCCAAAGCTATTTACAGTTTCTGTTGGGTTGGGATCCCTAACATAGATGAATAGCTTTGTTTCAGGTCTGTCCTGCCTGGAGCCCCTCCTTCCCACCAGTTACCTTTATGGTTACATATGGTTTGGCATAGAATACCAGTAAAACACCAGTAGACACAGCTGAGATGCTCTTTTTTGTTTCTGAAGGATTTTCAGTATAGTGTCATATCCGAACGTCAGGACAGTGGAGGAAGCCCACGAGGCCTCCAGCTCATCAGTGGCAGAGCCAGCATTCAGGGCCCCTGTGGCTCTCCAGCTGCATTGCACTGCTGCCCCTGAGCTGTAAACCCCTTTCCTAGTTAGGAAGAAAGCTGAATTAGGTGATCTCCAGTCCAGCCTTCCAAGTAGGGCTTCTGTGAATCCATGGCTGTAAGCATTTGAATGAATGTCATATAAAGAAGGTGAAGGTCAGTGGAGACCAGAACTGGGAGGAGAAGCTTCATGGTGGAGGGGACTTGAAGTGGACTTTGAAAGGCCGGTGGGCATGAGAAGGGCAGGATGCAGGGAGAGTTCCTGGGCTGAGGGAAGTGTGAGCAGGAATTAGTGTCGAAGGTCAGGAACAGAAAGGAGCTGGCCTGAAACCCAGTCAGAGGCCGTGGTGGCCAGTGGGAAGGTGGGGTCTGATGATGGAGACCCCTGATAGTCAGAGACAGGACTTGGATAGTGTCAGGAATGTCGGAACAGCAGGGCAACATGAAGAAAGTGGCATTTTAGGCCGGGCACGATGGCTCATGCCTGTAATCCCAGCACTTTGGGAGGCCGAGGCAGGCAAACTACTTGAGGTCAGGAGTTCGAGACCAGCCTGGCCAGCATGCTGAAACCCCATCTTTACTATAAATACAAAGATTAGCTGGATGTGGTGGCGTGCGCCTGTAATCCCAGCTACTTGGAAGGCTGAGGTAGGGGAAACGCTTGAACCCAGGAGGCGGAGGTTGCAGTGAGCCGAGATCACGCCACTCTGCTCCAGCCTGGGTGACAGAGCGAGACTCCGTCTCAAAAAAAAAAAAAAAAAGAAAGTGGTGTTTTAGGAAACTTCACCTGGCAGTCGTACACAGGAGAGAGAGCTAGGGACAGGCTTGTACAACCCTGGTATATGGCCCGAGTGGTAAACTCAACCTGAATGTGATTGATTCCCAAGGAAATTTCTTACAGGATTTCTTTGGCAAGTGGTTTATAAGCAACAATAGAAAGACCACAGGGTACCCATGTGACCTCACTGAGGAAAAAGGCATGCCAAATGAATCCCATTTATTTTCTTCATAACATTCTCAGAGAGTTCTGGCAGGGAAATAACAGACAAATCCTTACCTTTATACAGTGCTTTCCTGCTAAAAGTACATTCTAAATTTCAACTAGGCACTTGACAAGTGTGTGAAATTCTGTGAGCAAGATGGAGAAACGTAGATTGGAGAGTGGTGCCGCTGGCTGGATTTTAGCTAAGGACTATACTCAAAGAGCGTGGATTAAAGAGGGCAAGGTCCCTTGTAGATGCTGCAGAAATCTATGTGAGTGAATTGAATGAAGACATAAAAGGCTTTTTAGCACGTTTGTGGGTAACACCCTTTGGAAGAATAAATAAGATCCCGGATAAGGGAAATCACAACTGAAAAAGATCTCAATAGAGGACAGAAGCCAAGCTGAACATATAACATTTGGTGAGAATAATATAGTCTTAGCAAGTGTATTTTAATAATCAATTAATGTGAAAAACCTGAAATAATATTAAAAGACTCTGGGAGGAGGGAAAGGCTTTGGGGGAGATAGTTATGTAAGGATGAATGGTTAGTATCAGATGGCTGTCAAAAGGGTTAATGCAATCTTAGGAGAGTAAGAAAAGCATAGTATTTAGAGCAAGCTTGTCCAGCCTGCAGGCGGCATGCAGCCCAGGACAGCTTTGAATGTGGCCCAACACAAATTCCTAAACTTCTTAAAACATGAGATTTTTTTGTGTGTGATTTTTTTTTTTAACTAATCAGCTATCATTAGTGTTAGTGTATTTTATGTGTGATGCAAGACAATTCTTACTCTGATTAGCGCAAGGGAGATAATGGCCCCATTGTGTTATGTTACATTTGGGACATTTTTATGTTCATTTTATTGTGGGAGGGCTGTTATACTTTTGATGTGAAGGGTAGTAGAAGGATCTGGGGATGTGTTTCATCATGGAGAAGAAAGGAGAAGACCCCAAGGTTCATGACCACTGTCTTCAAGTATGTAAAAGGTTGCCATGTTGAAGACACTACAGATGGGTAGACTTATCCTGAACTTCTCCAGTGGACACACTTAGGGCATTCTAAGCTAGGCAGATGTTTGATTTCATGAGCAGCTCATCAGTGGAGAGCAAAACAGGTTTGGTGTAAGCTGTCAGGGATTCTGTAGAAGAGACGCTTATATTGGGTGTCGGATTGTTCTCCAGGGTTTCTAGTGTGTTAAGTATTACCCAGTGGTGTGCAGGAGCCAGTTCATACCAGCTTGCAGGAGCTGGTTGTTAAATAATCAGGATTTTTAAGGGCTGGTAGTTAAAATGTTGTTTGCTTGAAATGGGCCATGGAGGCAGTATTTATACCAAGGAAATTGGCAATAGATCAACCCCACCCCACCCCTACCCAGTGTCAGCATGCCAGCATACCACCAGTATTATCCATAATAAAAAGGTGTCTATTAGAGGCCGGGAGTCTCTGGAATGTGGAAGAGCAGACAGGGGTGGGAAAATCCACGTGCATGTTCTTTGGAGTTTTCAGATTCTGTTTCCTTGTTAATGGTGTGTAGCTCCCCTTTGGTGCTCATACCACCTCCTATCTCCTGCCAAGATCTGGGGCCTGTGAGTTTCTCTGTCTCTGGATCTGCCAGGAAAACGCAGATATCTTCTGTTGCTTGGAATAATTCTTTCCTTGTTATGTATCTAGACTGGCTAGCCCTCTGTGAGAGGTGCCTCCCACCTCATTCACAGCACTAGCCTCAAGGACTGTAAATATCAGATGAATTCAACCAGTGAAATAGGATTTGGAAACACCTGGGCTGTTGAGAACAAGTGATTATAGGAGCAAGGTCCAACCCACAAATATAACAAAGCCCCACAGGCCATATGGCAATAACAGCCCAACCGATGGGACCTTTGGGTTGACCTCAGATCAGCCTCTGTCCCCATGCTGCCTGGGCAGAGAGCAAACAATGACTTTATTTCTGTCATTTTTTTCTCCCTTATTTCTTTGTAAAAAGGATTTAAATAAAGTCTGAGTCATGATGTAACCAGGAAAAGCAAATGTCCTGTGGTATACATGATAGGCAA
The DNA here is from genome assembly GCF_006542625.1 of Nomascus leucogenys. Classification (NCBI taxonomy): domain Eukaryota; kingdom Metazoa; phylum Chordata; class Mammalia; order Primates; family Hylobatidae; genus Nomascus; species Nomascus leucogenys. The sequence continues at coordinate 88,674,606 of NC_044393.1, read as the reverse complement.
ATTCAGCGGTGGTCATGCAAATTTGTATTTGAGTTTGGTTGAGGCTCTAATTAAAAACAACAACAAAAAAAAACATTGGTTGGTTTTACTTTTCTTAGTTGCCTACTGTGTTCCATTTGAAACCCTAGAGGTTTTGCCATTTTCCCCAAGGGTGCCTACTTCCCACTCTTTCCTTTAGTAGTTTCCCGAGAGACAGACAATAACACCCTTGACCAGCTGGGCTACAACCAGATATGAGCTTCTCAAACTGTGGGAGGCCATTCCAGTAAAGTGTGTATTGCCAGCCAGTGAACTGTTTGTTTTTGATAAAAGGTTTTCTTGGCAAAACAGCCTGCCCAAAGGTGATTTTTGAACCATGGAACAACTCCGAATTTCAAAATTCAAATTGTAAATAAGAGAGCTGAAGTATAGGTGTTGCATTTAACATGGAGTTATATATTGGGAAGCTATAAATAGGTCTGTTTTTGAAGAGACTAAACCCAAGTAAAGATTAGCTATATGCCTGTATGATGGTGGCATATGTAGAGGGATCAGGGAGAACTGAATAAAGGAAATCAAGAAATAACCCTAATTTTCTAATAGGGTGTCAGGAAGAAAAGAGCAGAAAAGAGAGAGAATGCAGCTCTAGCCAGCCAGAAGTTCGTGGGCTGGAGACACACCCTTTAAAGGAAGGGTCTGTGGCATAGGCCAAGGACAGAGAATAAAGAGAAAACTGAATTCCTACTGCAGAGACTACAGGATAGCAGCAGCAGAGGTGACAGTGACGACCATATTAACCAGAGTCCAGACCTGGGACACTAATAGCCCAAGCAGGAATCTCTCTGTAGCCGTGCACAAGCTGCAGCTGCAGCCAGGGGTCTGTGCTGGGTCTTCTGGCCAGAGATCTGACCCCGTGGCTCAGGGCCAGGGAACCTACCAAAAAGATGGACTCAAAAAAGGCTGCTCCTGCTTGAAGGGTGCAGAAAGAATCGGATGTCATTAAATTATGCCTGTTGAATCTTCAGCTGCGTGAAATGGCATATCTGTGAATGCTTTTAGAGTAGAAAATTTGGTTTGAATGGCCTAATTGTGATGCGTGGCAGGGAAAAGGTTAAGACAAGACACAGTCCCAGGAAAGAAGTAGGGCAGTGAGGGAAATGTGGACACAAGGGGCATAGAAAAGCAACTGAGTTCATTAAGGTAGTGCTCCTCAGTGAAAAAATCCCTCCCGGCCCCCTTGCAGCAGAGACAGGGCCCTATTATTTTTGGTCAGCCAATACCAATACCACATGCCGTCGGCCTCAGCGAGAAATATGTCCATCAGTCAGTGTTTAGCCTTCCCCAACTAGAGTTCCCAGGGAGAAATAAGCCCTCCTGCTTTACGACATCCATTGTAATGAATTGACTCCTTTCCTGGCCACTGAGAGTGGTATATAGGAAGGTTACAGTCACAAAGATCATTTTCTGTGTTCTGTAGTTCAGATAGAAAACCCTGGTTGAGAAAGACTAGTAGTGCAGTGACCCAGAACTGGCCTTCCAATATAAAATTAGCACACACTTCAGCAACCTGGGGTTTTGCCTGAAGGAGATGGCAGAAAGCACTTGTAATAAAAGGGTACTCGGAATTAGGATGTACAAGATCTTATCCCCACCTTCACAGTGCCTCCCAACTCTGCTGTACCTCCCAGAACTCTGATTATCGCCTCTTCCTACCTAGGTTATATATTGTCAAAGACTCTTCTCTGTCCAAATTTCTGGTATTTGGTTTATAGAATAGGTTAAACTAGTGTAGGCATTAAATTAGTTTCTATGGAGAAAATTTTGGTTTCGCTTTCCTACTTCTCATGAAGTCACTTTCCCTGAAAATAATTCAGTGGAATTGAAAACTCTTGGCTCATCTTCATTTCATAACATGGCCATTTGTGTAGCATACATACATTGAATGATTTGAGTGAGTGAATGAGTTAATTAAACGTACAATGAAGTTTGTCAAATATGTCAACGCTCTGTCTTTTCCCCTGTTCATTCCTTTTTTTTTTTTTTTTTTTTTTTTTTGAGACCAAGTTTCACTGTTGTCGCCTAGACTTGAGTGCAATGGCACGATCTCTGCTCACTGCAACCTCTGCCCCCTGGGTTCAAGTGATTCTCTTGCCTCAGCCTCCTGAGTAGCTGGGATTACAGGCACACACCACCCCGCCCAGCTAATTTTTCTATTTTTAGTAGAGACGGGGTTTCACCATGTTGCTCAGGCTGGTCTAGAACTCCTGACCTCAGGTGATCCCCTATTAATTCTTAAGGTGATCAAGTAGGAATGGCTGCTACCATCTTACGGCTGAGGGAACTTAGGCTCATAACATTTAAGTGACTCAACCAGGAACACAAAGTTGATAGTGACAAGGTCATGTGGAGAACCCAGGTCTCCTGATCCCTGTGCAGACCTCTTAAAGGGCATCTGGAAGGATGGTGGCCAGTCACATGGTGTGACACAAAATAAGTCAATCAGTTGTGTTTTCATGAGCACTTATTATGTAACACTGTGTTCAGTGATGGCTGTCCGAGAAAAGAAGGTGCCATGGTTCTGTTTTTGTTTTGTTTTTTTTAAATCAAGAAGCTTATAGCTTAATTGGAGAGATTAAACTGCTACACCTAGAAACAAGTGCCTGGCATTACTCTTATGGTTTAATGGAAGGTGTGTGAAGGGAAAGAAGAGCCTTCTGGAAGGCACCAAAAAGTTCCTCAGGAAGAACTGAAACTGAACATTGTGCAGAGATAGCACTGGGTAAATCCAGAGGCCAACCAGAGTAAAGGCAGGAGATGATGGCCAAGAATCATTTGGGTGGAGGCAGAATGTGCTGGTCCTGTCTCTGTCTAGAAATGTGCAGCTGAAGGTGAAGTCTGATAAGCTCAGCATAGATAAGGCCTGGGGATTTGGGACCAATACAGTGAAAAATCGAATGGACGAGGTCTGAAGGGACATTTGGGTCAACACAAGCCACCCTAACAGCATAATCACTACCTAGGATGGTAGGTGAATGCTGTCTAACAGAAGGCTCTGACTGACGTAGTACCTCCCATGGAGGGTCAGCGCGGAAGGTGGACACAATGCGGTCCAAGGCACTTGACTACAGCAGAAGCCTGGGTGAGCTGTCGGGGGACTGCTAATAGAAGTGGAGGTAGAACTGCTAGGCCAGGCACGGGGGCTCATGCCCGTAATCCCAGCACTTTGGGAGGCCAAGGCTGGAGGATCATTTGAGGTCAGGAGTTCGAGACCAGCCTGGCCAATGTGGTGAAACCCCGTCTCTATTAAAAATACAAAATTTAGCCAGGTGTGGTGGTGCACGCCTGTAACCCCAGCTACTCGGGAGGCTGAGGCAGGAGAATCGCTTGAATCCAGGAGGTGGAGGTTGCAGTGAGCCAAGATTGTGCCATTGCACTCCAGCCTGGGTGACAGAGCGAGACTCCATCTCAGGGAAAAAAAAAAAGTTTAGGTAGAACTGAACTCTGAAGATGTTTAGGATTTGAACAAGAGAAGGAGAGAGGATCGCAAATGAAAAAAGCAACATGCACAGAAGTGTCGAGTAAGGAGAGTATTGCCATGGTGTGCACAAACGACAGGGAAGGGTCAGACCTAAAAGAAGAGGATATTATGAACTGAACATAAAAACATGATGGGGTAAGGAAGGGCAGCTGTGGGGCCTTGGGAGCAATTAGAATTTGGATTCCATGTGAAAGGCAAGTTGGTTCTTGAGGAAAGCTGTGGGATGATGAAAGTGAGTCAGGCAGCAGGCTGTAAATTGGATTGGACAGAGGAAAGATTACAGGCAGAGAAACTAGCCAAGAGACTATTTCAGTTATCGGGCCCAGGCCAAGGGAGTAGTGGCATTGAGAATAAAGAAGAAAAAGTGACTATGAGGTACATCCCATAAAGAAGGCAGAAACTCAAGAAATAAAGGTAAATGTGATAAGCAAAGATGACTTGAGCATCCTAATTTTGGAGATGAAAAAATAATGGTTCTGCTGGAATAAGTGGAGTGAGCTGGAAAGGAGCCCCGTTTTGTGGGGGTGGAGGGACGTGATGACTTCACTTTGAGGCATCCAATTAGAGATACTTAAGTCGATGAGAATATGGTCCTAGAACCCAGGGAGAGATTGGGGCTGGGAATGCATCCGCCTGGTGGTACATGCCTGGCATTGAATGAGTTCACCATGGAGGTGGACCAGGGTACAGAGTGAGGGAGGGGGAGAAGGAAGAGGAGAGAGAAGAATGATGGGAGAAATGAGCAGAGACCAGCAAAACACATTAGCAACCCTAAGGGGACTTGGAAAGCGAGTTGAGGTCAACAGGGTCAGTTATCAAAGAGAGGCAAGGCTGAGGATGAGAACCAAGGGAAGGCCCCTGGGTCCCAAAAGCAGCTTGGTGGTGATGTGTGAGTGCAGCCTTTCCAGCTTCCCTGGCACGAGCCTCCTCATCCGTGGTTAAATCATCATCCAATTATCATATAGGCCTCCTGACTTGCCTCCCCACCCCGAGCCTTCTTGACCCTAATTCAGTCTCCATTTGCCCATTACAAGAGTGCCCTTCCTTTAAAATCATAACCACAGTCAATCGTTATGTTTCCAAAATACAAATGTAATCATACATCTTCACCTGGACTTGTGGTTTGCTTAGGAAATGAAGGAGGGGTGGGTAGACCCCTCACTTTTATGTCCATCAGTGCAGGGCGGGGAGCAGGGACAAGCAGTGCCACCTTGAAGAAGGAGAGAAAGGGCCAAAGAGAAAAGAAAAAGGAAGTGAGCATGTCAGAAGCAAGAGCCAAGAAGACCCTGCCACGTCGGATAAGCGGAAAGACTCTAGAGGAAGACAGAGTTGCTGTGCAGGTTCCCACATGCCTTCTGTCTACAGCCACCTGCTTCTGCAGGCAGTAGCCTCCTTGCCCGGCGGGAGCCTCTTGCACAGGGCCTCCCCATTCACTCTCTACTGGCTCCACTGCAACTTACATCTTTGTCCCAAAGGGAAGACTGACATTTGTTTGTTTACCATAACTAGCTTCGCTTGCTCTGAATTTATTTGTGTGCCTGCTCAACCCTTCTCTGAACTATTTGCTGGTTTGTATTTGTCATGACTATGGTCCCTTAACTGACTGTGATTCTTGTCATCAACTCGGTACCTTATGAGCACTGAGAATTCAGTAACTGGCTCATCAATACCTCAGCTCCAGGCTGGGGACCCTCATTCCTAGAGACACTTTCTTATCCAAGCGAATTCCCCCCACAGTCAGAGCAGCCCTTCATGTGAATTAGCTATTTTCTATTGCTCTTTGTCGCCTGTGAATATGTAATTGCATGGGATCGGGAGGAAAGCAGTGATAGAATCCTAGAATCATGTGTTGGCAAGGACTTTAGAAATCACCCTATTCGACCTCCCACTCGCAGGAATCCCTTCAACAGCTTTTATTTAACTTATTAATAGCTTTTCTCTTGATTTAAACTGTTCCCAAAAATAAATATTGGGTAGGTGATCCAAGGAGTAGTTTTGAGAGTTGATATTACCAGGAACATCATAACGAACAAGCCTCTTCTTAAGCACTCAGAATTTGGCTGGACTCGTGAGCATCCATGTTGCACTTTGTCCTTCCCATCTGAGTTTTGTTATCTTGCTACTGACTGCAACCCCGCCATGGAGACAGCACTCGGAGTTTTCATAGGGGCTTGGTGAAGCCTCAAGCCCATAACAGACCACCATAAGGACTCCATGCTTCCTAAATGCATTAAGCAGTTCCAAAGATGTGTTTTTTGGTTTGGGGTTTTTGGGGGGTTTTATGTTTTTTTGTTTGTTTGTTTTTGAGATAGGGCCTTGCTCTGTCATCCAGGGTGGAGTGCAGTGGCGTCATCATGACTCACTGTGGCTTGAACCTCCCAGGCTCAAGCAGTACTCCTGCCTCACCCTCCCGAGTAGATGAGACTATAGGTGTGCATCACCACACCTGGCTAATGTTTTGATTTTTTTGTAGAGACAAAGTCTCACTGTGTTGCCCAGGCTGGTCTCAAATTCCCGGGCCCAAGCGATCCTTTTGCCTCAGCTTCCTAAAATGCTGGGATTACAGGCATGAGCCACTGTACCTAACCTCAAATATGTGTTTTTAATGATGTTTAAGAGCCTCACTTGTATAGCAGCAGCTTTTATGTGTATCTCATGCTGTTAAACCTATAGGAACAGGGGCCTGCCAGCCCCTGTGTCATTGAGGCTCTGTTTTGCTGCTTTATCATTCAACAAGCTGGGCTGCACATACACAAACCTGTCTCTGTAGTAAAACAGTTTTGGTTGGGCACAGTGGCTCACGCCTGTAATCCTAGCACTTTGGGAGGCCAAGGCGGGCAGATCACTTGAGGTCAGGAGTTTGAGACCAGCCTGGCCAAGATGGTGAAACCTTGTCTCTACTAAAAATACAAAAATTAGCCGGGCGTGGTGGCAGGCACCTTTAACCCCAGCTACTCAGGAGGCTGAGGCAGGAGAATCGCTTGAACCTGGGAGGTGGAGGTTGCAGTGAGCTGAGATCATGCCATGGCACTCCAGCCTGGGCGACAGAGCAAGACTCCATCTCAAAAAAAAAAAAAAAAAAAAATCTCAAGGAGGCCAGGGGAGCATGTTTTGTTCCTCCCACCTTTGGAAAGAAAAAAACATTGTACAAGTGGAAAATCTTCATTAATGCAACATAAAACTTGGCGATTTTCATCACACCAGGTCAGGTAATCCCAGGCTGTGCTTCTTGAAGCAGTGGAAGCTGATTTCCTTTGCTCACTTATCACCTGTGCCTCTCAATGGCCTGTCTCTAACAGGAGGCAGAGGCCTCCTTCCCGAGGTCCACGGGTCAGACTTTCACCATACGAGGTGGCGGTGTGGGAGGTGTGATTTGTCCCATAAGATCTCTAAATCCCACCACCCATTCTGTAACACTTGATAGTCCTCAGCACTGCATTTTCCAGTTACTCATGTTTACAGACAAATGTCCCTTTGTCTGTAGTTGCTCTCTGAAGAAATCAAAGAGCAGCTGTTGTCCTGCCTCAGCACTGTGGCATAGGAGGTCCAGAGTTAGCATCGAGGATGACAGTGACGCTGTTTCTGCTCTGGTGTCACTTGCCCCTTGCTCCTACTGCCCTAGCCCTTGTGTCACTTCCTTGTTCTCCTGAACAGTCTTTTTTTTTTTTTTTTTTTGAGACAGAGTCTTGCTCTGTCACCCAGGCTGGAGTGCAGTGGCGTGATCTCGGCTCACTGCAACCTCTGCCTCCCAGATGCAAGCCATTCTTGTGCCTCAGCCTCCCGAGTAACTGGGATTACAGGCCCCCACCACCACGCCTGTCTAATTTCTGTATTTTTAGTAGAGGTGGGGTTTCACCATGTTGGCCAGGCTGGTCTCGAACTCCTGACCTCAAATGATCCACCCACCTCAGCCTCCCAAAGTGCTGGGATTACAGGCGTGAGCCACCATGCCGGCCCTGAACAATCTTCTTTGTGTTTTCCTGCCTCTGTACCTTCGTTAATGATGTTTTCTTATCTGCAGTGCCCTTTCCCTTCTCTCAACTCTGAAGTCGGTGGTCCCTAACGATTCTATTTAAATTCTGCCTCCTTGAATTCTCTCCTGTTCTTCCCAGCCTGGAGTGGAGTCCACTGAGTTCTACTAGAGTTCAAGTTCCATGAGAGCAGAGACTGTCTTTTTTTGTTCACTGCCTAATACTTAGTGCCCAGCACATAATGGATGCTCAATACATTGTTTATTGAATGAGATTGCTCCCTCTAAACGTAGCTGACATTCATGATTTCTGTCCGTATTCCTTTTTCCATACATGTACACGAGATGATAAGCTTCTTGAGAACAGAAACCATGACTTTGTAACACCCTCTAGCAGAGTCTTGAACATGCTGGGAGCTCAATAAATATCAGTGATTGAACTTACTACATAATTACTCAATAATCCAATCATGTCCCCAAGCTCAGGGGAAAGGGGAGGCAGGCAGAATGCCTTCCTCCTGCTGTCTTATATAAAGCCACTCATGAGCAGTGTCTTATGCAAACACAAGGCCCTGTTCTCCCCCAGCCCAGCACTTGCCCACCTAGGAAGGATATTCTCAAGAACATGAGGCTGTTGACATCGCACTCCTTTTCCAAAAATGTGCAAAGGACTATAGAATTGTTCAAGAAGCAGTGATCCAGTGCTTGGCTAGTTAATTCCTGAGTAAGCCACTCTGAAAACTGATTATAATCCTGTTTCAAATGGAGAATTGGGAGAAGGCCAATAAAGGGTATATTATTGTATCTTGTAGGAGGGAAGAATCCGGCAGATATTCACTGAGTTATGGCGCCAGGGCCTTCCTCTGTAATGTTATTGTAAATAATTGTTAGAGTAGAAAGCCAGATCAGCAAAGTGAGACTCTAGCATTGCACTTCCTCTCCACGGAGGTCTTATATAACGAAGACCTCCATAAACAAACATTGCAGAAACTTAACATCGGATCTCTCCTATTGAAGTTCACACTGTGTAATGTAAAGTGGAATAATCATTTTACATTCCTTGTAAGCTCTAAGAAGTCCCTTCTGGGGCAGCTGTTTATTAAACCTTTTTTGTTTGTTTATTTGTTTAATAAAACAAATTGTATACCCCTCCACAGTGCCCCCACTATAGAGCTAAAAACAGTGATTTCATATAAGTGTTTCATTTGTCCCCCTCCAGCTTGCCTCTCTCCTAGGAGTCACGAACTCAAGTGCCTCCAGGGCCAGGCAGGTGGTCAGCAAGCTGGTAATGATTAAGGTCTGCATCTGGTGACACACACATGCAGAGGGCAGTGTTATCCAACCCCAGGTCATTGTGACCACGAACTGACAAGTGGCCCAGAGTTGCCAGAGCTTTTGATTTTCAGCAGGAAATCCAGACGTACAGGAATATCACGGGAGTTCTAAATGTTAATAGCTAGTTGAAAAAATTTAGTATCTATGCAGGGCAAAGAGTGTCTGTCTCTGTGCCGGGTTCATCCTGTAGGTTAGCAGCTTGCAAACTTCATGCCATCCGTTCAGTCTTGCCTGCATTTGGGTGCTTGGAAGTCCTCCTCAGGCCGTGTTTTCCTTGTGCCTCCTACCTTTTTAGAAAGTGCTTTGTTGGTTCCCATCAGGGCAGGGCAGGGGCTGGATGGAGGACCCAGTGCCGTGTTGGGTATCAGGGGGTGCCCACCTAAGGCTTGTTGGAAGCACAAGTCCAGAGCTTCTCTGCGTGCTCCCTCCCCTCTTAGAGACGCCCAATCAATATCTGTCACTGCATAACGAAGTACCTCAAAATTCCGTGGCTGACACAATAAACATTATCTCACAGTTGCTGTGCGCCAGGAATTTGGGAGCAACATGACGGGATGATTCCCACTCCAATTCTGTCATGAGATAGCAGTGAGCTCTTAGCCCAGGCTGCAGTCACCCAGGGGCGCGACTGGGGCTGGAGGGTCTTCTTCCGAGGTGGGTCACCCTTGTGGCTGGCAAGCCAGAGCTGGCTGTGGGCCGGGGCCTGGGTTCCATCCACATGGATCTCTCCACAGGGCCATTGAGTGTCCTCTTCCGGAGTAAGTGATTCAAGGCAGGGCAAAGCAGAAGCCACATGCCTTTTATGGCCTAGTCTCAGAAGCCACACGTTGTCATTTCTGCACTGTCTTATTGGTTACACAGGTTTGCCTTGCTCAGTGTGAGAGGGAGCCACACCAGGGTGAGGACTGGGTCCTCAGGGGCCATCTTAAGGGCTGGCTGTCACAGCTATTATCACAACCCTCAGGCGGTCCCTTACAAACAAATGGTCCAACCCTGAGAATAGTTAAAAAAAAAAAAAAAAAAAAAAAAAAAAAAAAAAACAAGGAAATGAAATATATGTCATAGTGATTTGCACCTAATATTCAGCCCACTTACTATTGTGTTCCCCAGATCAGCCTCAGAAATTAAATATCTTTTTTTTTTTTTTTGAGATGGAGTCTCACTCTATTGCCCAGGCTGGAGTGCAATGGCACGATCTTGGCTCACTGCAACCTCTGCCTCCTGGGTTGAACCAATTCTCTTGCCTCAGCTTCCTAAGTAGCTGGGATTACAGGTTCATGCCACCATACCCAGCTGATTTTTGTATTTTTAGTAGAGATGGGGTTTCACCATGTTGGCCAGGCTGGTCTTGATCTCCTGTCCTCAGGTGATCTGCCCGCCTTGGCCTTCCAAAGTACTGGGATTACAGGTGTGAGCCATCATGCCCAGCCTAAATATCCTATTTTTATATCCCATCTTAGAACTGTTTTTCCTGAGTGTATCTAAAATCACTTCTTAAAAATATATTTTAAAATCCTACCCATACCACCTCTTCAAGTGATAGACTGAGGTGTACCAAACAGAAGAACCCTTGCTTCTCAAGGGAACCCTTTCGCTTGCTGGTTACCCCTGTCTGCTTCCAGGGGTATTCCTAGGTCTCTCAGTTGCTGGAGCAACTAAACCTAACCAACTTCTCTACTAAACCTAACGTTTTGTAAAGATTTGAAAGGAAAATCACTCTGAACAAAGAGTAGTCCCTGCTTTGGTATACCAGTAGCATCTGTGAAGGCAGGTGGCCCCAGAAGTTTTCTGGGACCCTCTGAATTGGTAGGAGAGGGGCACCAGTTAATCAGAGGCACAGACAGGGAGGAGCAGGGTTGCTCCTGTTCCTGCAGCAGTATCCATTTCTGGGACCCACTTTCCAACCCACCCCCCGAATTCTAACAGCAGGAGACATACACACACATACCCTCAGGCTCTACATCACCTCTGCCTCCTTCAAGACCACCCTTAATATTCATTTTAACCAGATTTCGCCTGAATAAAAACGTGAAGGGGAAGGAAAGGTGCCCCAGTGTGTTTCCCCTAGGAAAATCCCTACTGGTAACTAGTCTTATTTGCTCAATAAATAAAACCTTAGGCTGGGAACTGAAGGTCAGCACGAGCAGCATCCACGGGTGTGCACCGGGGCTCTGGGGCCCTGTAACATTTGCGCATGTACCTGGGGGAAGGGGTGCTGCATCGGCCCGCCCCCCGCAGCTGCCCGCCACGGCAGTGGTCACCGAGTCGGGGTGTGGGGAGGTGGAAATGAAATGCATAATTCATAGGCCGCGGTGGCGTGCAATCTGTGGGAGGGGTGGTAATTACAGAACTGAGAAATGAGGCTGCAGTGGGCAAGTCACCTCTAGGTTAGAGGCTGCTATGATAGATGGCCTGCATTGTTCTCTTTCTGACCTTTTTCTGAACTTCCCCTTAGAAGAACAGAGGAAATACAGTGCTGCCTTTTCCCATATTGTTTTTGAATAATACCTTCAGACGCCAGCTTTTAGAGTTTCTGTTCTTCCCTTTGGCGTTTTGCTTCCCCCGCCACCCGCCCCATGCCTTGCTTCTTTCCATAGAAAAATTGAATCACTAATGACTTTATCCTAGTATTAATGGTAAATACAGACTACACAAATATTTGTCCACACTGAACACAATACATACGAGGAAAGGAAAAAAAAAAACCCACAGCACCCTCTCCCTCCCTCTGCTCTGCCCTCCACTGCCAAGCAAGACAATCCCAAGAGCCGTCCTCCGTCCTCCGTAATGATGCAGACGGGGCTGATGAGAAGGGTAGGGGGCGTTGCTCGGTAGGAAAGATGATGGAACCTAAGCTCCAGCTTGCAGAATAGAATCGTTTTAACCAGACGTGAAGGTGCAAGCAGGAACGATGCTCACTCACGTTTAAGCTATTGATGCAATCCCAGGGGGGATAAAGTAACAAGGCTGGGGACTGTGTGCCGTATTCCCTTCATCAGCCTTTCCACTGTGCGACCCGAAAGCCGCAATGTCGTTTCCCTCCGCACTTCTCTCTGCCGCTAGTGATTTCCTGGTCTGAACCGTGACTCCCTAGTGACGGCCTGTAACTTTGAGTTCTGTGATCATCTGAAGTCTATCAGCCTCTATACAGTCAGGGAAACCCAGAAGAGGAAAGAGGGAAGACTTCCGTTTGATTTTCACACAAGCAAGAATTACTAAAGAGTTAGGCAGAATTATTCACTTAGCCTTCAATTCAAAATTGAATCTCAAGTTGAATCTTTGGGGTATGTGGGGTTGTTTTGTTTTTTGAAAAATGTACCCTTTTTGAGGCCAAATGAAAAGGAACTAGACAGTTCTGTGTCAGGGCGTTTCAGACTGGGGGTGGAATTTGGTTAGCTCCATTTAGTGGGTTAGTGTTGATTGAACTCCTGCTGTATGCATCACCACCCTGAGCTGTGTGGCAGCTGAGCACTTCCCTGGGAAGCAAATATAGGTTCTGTCTCCTCAAGGAACTTTTGATCTCTTGGGGGAATCCAGGACAAGCCTAAATACAACCATACAAAGACCTACTTACACAGCTGACACTACAGAGACAGGCCTGCCAGGCAGGCCCTCGCTGATTTCCAGTGATGCCGCAAAACTTTTCTTCTTTGGCAAAAAAGAAACTAAGCTGTTCATACCAATGATCACTGTCACTCTTTCGTACATCTTACAGGTTTTTTTATGGGTTTAATTGCTTATGGGTTTTTTTTTTTAATTGAATTTTCAAAATCTCCCTAGCTGCCTCCTCCCTATCTCCACTTATTCTCTCTTCTTCTTCAGGTAGATAAATAGTATCTCCTTTATCACCCACTTTTCACCCACTATTCCTCAGCATATATAGAGATAGATAGATAGATAGATAGACAGACAGACAGACAGATAGATGATACAAACTCCCTATGTCAAGCTTCTCCTATTAAAAAGTGGAGCTTTATAGATTTCTATTCAGATTTCACCATTGAAATCCTTATTATCAGAGAAGAACTAAAAGAGCCACTTATTTCCTTAAAAGTAAATAAACAGTAAGAAATCCCAGTTTTCACTTCTTCTTCACACAATCAGCTACTCAGTTCGGCAAACATCTGTGTATTGGGTATTTACTGTTCTTAGCACAGTGCTTGGCGGTAGGAAAGAAGATAATGAAACCACAGCCTCTTCCAGCTCATGAGTGTGAACAATGACACCCAATGTCTGCGGACACCGACCCTCTTACCCCAGTAGACAAGGCTCTACGCTGGGTGCTGTGAGGTGTACAGAGATCAGTCATGCACAGGCCATGGCCTCGGGATGCTTCCAGTCTAGGAGCTGATTACAGATGATTCTCATTTAAAAAAAACAAACAAACTATCAGTGCAAGGATGAGTGAAAGAGCTGAATTGGCAGTAGAGACATAGTTAGCGTTGTAGGAATAGAGCACAGGAGGGAGCCTCAGTCAGCAGGGAGTGCTAGAGCAGGTAAGGTTTGAGTAGAAAGCTTCAAAGGCTTTCCATGAGAGCCAGGCCAGACATGCTTTCCACAGGGCCACTGACAGAGGTGGGGAGGGGAAGCCTGGGTGTGCTCAGGGAGAGTCCGGGACTGCCAGGAGTCTCAGGTGCTGCCTCACCGCCCCTCACTCTTCTCTGGCTTCCCTCAAGAGTCCCTCCCTCCCTTCCTCCTGCCTGCCTCTCTTCCCTTCTCCAGCCGAAGCCCCAGCTGATGTGTGACAGCCCCCTGATTCCACAAGCTGGTTAGCTCAGTTGGCTGGAGTAGTGTTCGGGGCTCATGAGAACAAAACGAGCATTCTCATCTCTTTTGCTGAATGTTGCTCCGTTCCAAAGGCACTGTAGGAGAGTCCCTGCTCTTGGACTACAAAGAGGCCTCATTGTTAGGGTAAGAAAACTGGTTTATGAGAAGATGGAGCAGTGGTATCCTCATCTGAAAACTTTTCTTTCTTTCCTTTTTTTTTTTTTGAGACAAGGTCTTACTCTGTCACCCAGGCTGGAGTGCAGTGGCGTGATCACAGCTCACTGCAGCCTTGACTTCCCAGGCTTCTGCCATCCTCTTACCTCAGCCTCCTGAGTAGTTGGGACTACAGGTGTGTACCACCACTCCTTCCTGATTTTTTAAAAAAAGTTTTTGTAGAGATGGGGTCTTACTATGTTGCCCAGGCTACTCTTGAACTCCTGGCCTCAAGTGATCCTCCTGCCTTGGCTTCCCAAAGTGCTGGCATTACATGGGTGAGCCACCGCACCAGCCTTAAGGGAACCATTTATTCCATTACTCAGTGGGTTGCGTCCCTCTGTCTCCATAGGAGTTGAAGGTTCAGGTGGCTTTCGGAGCCTGTGTCTGTTGCACTTCAGCGCCCCCTAGTGGGCGGTGTAAACAGCCAGCTTAGTATTTCCTCTGTGACCCAAACACAAGAAGGCAAACTTCGGTTTGGTTTGGTTTGGTTTGTTCTTTTTCAGCTCCTTTAAGAAAAGTTGAGTGTTGGAAGGTTTCCCCTGAGTAAGCTGCCCTTGGCTGGAGACCTGGAGTTTATGCCCATTTTTTCTGGCAAGATCTTCTCGTTCCTAACTCCTGCTGGAATAACCAACCAGTCACCGTGAGAGCTCGCTCTTGTCCGGACCACAGCAGGTCCTAACCAGGAGTGCTGTGAGCAGACGGGCTGTGGCCACATTTACTCTGTGGATGCTTCCTGCTCTAAAATTGGGTAAAAAACATACCCTCAGTGAGTCCTGTTTTGCTGGTTTGATGGTGTGCACATCTCCAGAGAGCAAGGCCAGCCTCATCCACCTGGCTCCCCTCACCGCACTCACACCTGCCTGCTTAGAGTCAGGCTGCATCCTGCACTTACAGGATCAGAGCCTACTCCATCGGCCAGGAGTAGTGGCTTTATTTGGAAACTTGCTTAGGTAGGGTATTAGTGGGTTTCGGCCCTGCTTTCTCAGTAGTTTTCCACCTAACACACAATGCAGGGAGGGAGACCTCCTCAGACGATACCTGTTTTATTGGAATATCCCTCAGGCTGCAATGGAAATTCACTCTCTAACTTGTGTTTGGCATTTTTACTCAGTGGGTTCCTTTTCATAGCTCAAGTTTCTGGCTTCTGTTCTCTTAATTGGTATGTCTCCGGCTGGTGACACTGAATATATCTCCCTTTCAAAGGAGGAGCAAGTTTCTGTCTTTTATCCCAGACTGTCAGCCATAGAGACTGGCTGTGACTTAGCTACACAAGCCACATGATCAGATGGTGCTGTAAGGAAAGACAATACCCCAAAGATGAGCCTTGTCTATGGCACAGTCACTCGTCGGAGAGTTGGGGATTCGGGGCTTCTCCAGTGGAGGCGTGGGGAACCTTGGAAAGGAAAGCATCGTGTTTCTTCTGCCTGTTGTTGGTTCGTTCATTCATCCAGCAAACACTTACTGAGTACTCACCATGAACCAGTTGAAGCTAAATGTTGAAGCAATGAGAAGTTTTGCATTTAAATCAGTAAAGTTGCACATAAGTAATGTTACTTTCTTAGTATGCATCCATCTAGAGTAGAGGGTGAACCTTGGGTTAATGTGTTAGTGTGGAAGAGACCAGACTTTTCCCCAGCCTCACATCTCATGATCACTGTAAGTGGGTAACATCACCAGGCTGAATAAAGTGAAGATGCCACATCTGCAGTTGATCCACAGGAACTGAAATTCCAAATCCCTTGCCAGTGCAGAGAAAAGAGGAGTGGTCCCAGAAAGCTGAAAATTGACAGCAGGTGACAGTGGGACTTGGGTTAGGCCTTCCCAGAATCAGCAGGCTTCCCAACACAGCTCTAAATGCCCAGTTGCAACCCTCGGCTTCAGTCAGCAGACTAACAATGAATTGGAAGAAAAACAATCAACAAAAGGATCCATGATGAGGACCATCATAAAAGAATGGCTCAGGCCTGGCTCCTTTCTCAGCCACTGTGTTAGGATTCCCAGCCTCTGGCCTTTGCACTCACCTGGGCAGGAGCCTCATCTGAGCGCAGTGGCAGAGCACAGCTGAGGCATGGGGGCCGCCCCACCGATGCGCACCCACACCCAGGCTTGAGTGTGCAGGCTGCATGTCACCTCCCACACACGCTGACTTCAGAGCCCCTTTGAGGAGGTGGGACAGTGGATGGGAGGAAATACGACAGGGCTTTTGTGATGTTGACAATGCTGTGTTTCTTCACCTGGCTGGTAGTGACACTGGTCTTTGTTTTCCAATGAGTTGTTAGGGTATACGTTTTTGTTGTATACTTCTTTGTATATGTATTCTCTTTCATAATTAAAAAAATGAGATAAAAACATTTAAAAAGAGCCTGGAGCAGTATACATATGAAAAGATTACATAGATAGGCACCTGCAGAGACACATGGTTCCGTTTCTCTGGCTGATAGGTGCTTCTGCAAACATTTCTTGAGCACATTCTTTGGCAAAAGTCACCAAGCATAAAGCGTGGCCTGGTGACATTGTGGTCTGGTAGAGTGCTGGGAGGCCAGAACAGGCTTTCTACAGCAATGCAGAGCTTCATGGTATAGCACCAGAGACCAGACTGGGGGATATTGGGCCACCCAGGCCGGGGATGGGTAAAGCAGGCACAGCACGTGTCAGGAGTATAAGGATCTCAGGAATTACGTGGCAGCATGAGTATCTTTGAAATACTCATCATAGAGTCCAGACTGGTTCTTCTAGGAACCTTTCTCGTTGACATTACAATTCATAGTTTTCTTTTTTTCTTCTCTTTCCTTTACTTCCCTTCTTGCTTTTCTTATTTCACCAGGTCAAGTCAATATCGTTTAGGTGGATCCATGTCCCTGGCTGTACTTTCTTCACTTTATTCTACATGCACAAGCACATAACCACAAATTTAGAGGCCAGTATGCTCCGGACATCTGAGAACTGGTTTCCAGTTTGCACCAACATCACCAGAAGCCTTTGGAAATTATATTCACTTAAGTTGCAGATGCAACCTTCTCCTCTGACATATAAACAACTGAGTTAGATTTTGGTGCTACGCTTAGCAGAGTTGGAGCAGGACTAAGAACGAAGGATCAGCGTGAAAAGTGTGTGTGTGTGTATTTAGTACATATTCAGAGCCAAGATGTTCACTGCCAATATGAATAGAAAAAAATGCCAATCTGATTCTAACATTATACAGGGAATGGCCAGTTGAATCAAGGAAGCCTGCATCCTTTAGGAGACTGTCCAAGTGTGGCATGAGAATGATGTCAACATCTAGACCCAACTGCAATTATGTCAACCTCCATATGGATATGATGGTTCATTCTGAAGTCTTCAGCACTTGTATTGGTGATAGCTGAAGACACTCAGTTATGACAGAATCATCAGTGAGGGTCTGAAGTGATCCTCCTTAGCACACAGTTTTATGGACATCAACAGCGGCCCCTTAGGTAGAACATCTCTGCAACAGTGGTGCTACATGTGTTACATCAAGCTGCAACCACCCAGAAGTTTGGGTGTTGTGTCTGTCCCCCCAGCTCTCCTTTTGGAGTCAGAACCTTGTTCCCTTGCAGCAGCTCTCCACCTTAATTCCTTCAGCCTATAACCAAGCAAAAGTACCCTGCTGCAGAGTGCACAGAGATCTTGGGGTCCATGGTGTTTGGCTTGGCCATTCCAAGGATGGCTCCGTGAAGCCAGCACAATGGGTGGGCCCCTTGTCAACCTCCCCCATGTTTTGCCCCTAGAGATTCATCTTTGGGTCCCTTTTTCCTTTTGCTTGTCTACCTATCATCCTAATCAAAGACAAAGCTATTTCTCTCTGATCTCCTGTTTGCCTAGAAAGCTGTGTGTCTTTTTAAGAATCAAATCACAGGTTGACCTGGGATTAGCTCACCTCGATGGCCATCTACATCTCCACTTGGACCTTCTGGATCCCCCCAGGCATGGCGTGGATTCATCCTGTGGGGAGGCAGCCCCTGTTTTCCCAACAGGCTTGCCTGTGGTCACAGGGCGTGTTGTCTCTCCATGTAGCTGCCCCGAGGTGCTTTCCAGTCCTTGCCTTTCTGGCTGTCTTCTGTGCAGCTGTCTCTTACCTCTGGCTCCAATGCCTCTAAAATAACCTCCTCCTCCTCCCTGCTCTTCAGATTTCTGCCACCGTTTCTTGGGTCCTGTGCTGCTTCACTATAATCCTTCGCCTCCCACTCCCGGTCACCAGCTCAAACAGCGGCTCAGAGCTCAAGACAGAAATGCAAGTCTCCTTATTTTTGCAGTGGAAACATAAGATTTAACAACCCATCTGAAATACAGTTTTACATTTTGATTGCTTCTGCCCCAGCCATACTGAGGTTACTTTCAATCTACATATATTTGTGGGAACGGACTTTTTCTCTGCAGTTCAATTCAAGTACACCTTATAATATCAGTGATTATAAAATACCATGGACTAATAGAGTGTCTTGCTTCCAAGGAGTTCAAACTGCTTTATAATTCTGCCAACCATAATTTATCTTCATAAGCTGCCGTAGAGACAAGAGAAAAAGCGAAATTAATAATCACATTTTATAGATGGTGAAATAAAAACTCAGAGAAATTGAGTAACATTTTTCCAGAAATGCACAGCTCCGCCTGTGCGCTCTGATTAGCACTGCAGATTTATTACCCAAGTTCGGAGTGGCAGTGAACCCTGCCCTTGTTTTATCAGTGAACTATGTAAATGAGCAAGACATTGACTCTGGTCTCAGACTTGATCAAAGTGTTTGGGGTGAGCAAGGGACTATACCCTGAACCCTGCGTCCCAGCCCTTGTTGCCGCCAACACCATAAGCAGACACAGTAATATGGGTTGACTCTGCCCACCGGGGTCCTCAGACCCACGGGACCACCCTCCCAAACCTGTTCCCCAGGCTGTGTTTCCTGGGCATCACTCCGACCTCTAGCCTGGCACACTGTTAGGACTCCAAGCAACCCAAGGGCATGGCTGTCGTTTCAGTCTTCATTGCCTAGTGTACTGCATGTACCCAGCATTCATGTGAGATGAAATAAAAGGAACACTAGGTTACGGTAGTATTTCTCTACACAAGGAAGAAGCAAGAGGATTGTGGATAGGGAGTTGTATTCCTTTTTTTTTTTTTTGAGACTGAGTCTTGCTCTGTCACCCAGGCTGGAGTGTAGTGGCGCAATCTCAGCTCACTGCAACCTCCGCCTCCCGGGTTCAAGTGATTCTCCTGCCTCAGCCTCCCGAGTAGCTGGGATTACAGGTGCGTGCCACCATGCCCAGCTAATTTTTGTATTTTTAGTAGAGACGGGGCTTCGCCATGTTGACCAGGCTGGTCTCGAACTCCTGACCTCAGGTGATCTACCTACCTCGGCCTCCCAAAGTGCTGGGATTACAGGTGTGAGCCACTGCGCCCGGCCAGGGAGTTTTATTTCTAAAGCTAGGTGGTAGGTACTTCATTGTTGGTTATATTAATCTTTTCACCTTTTTGTGTAAATAAATGAAACAGTTGTTTAGTATATATGCTTTAATATATTTCAACAGAGTGTTCCATATCAGAAAGAAAGTGGCTTTAAAAAATGAGGAAGCTGGGTGCAGTGGCTCATACACATAATCCCAGCACTTTGGGAGGCTGAAGCGGGAGGATTGCTTGAGCTCAAGAGCTCGAGAACAGCCTGGGCAACATGGTGAACCCCTGTTTCTACCATAAAATACAAAAATTAGCTGGGTGTGGTGGTGCGTGTCTGTGGTCCCAGCTACTCAGGAGGCTGAGGAGGGAGGACTGCTTGAGCCCAGGAGGTGGAAGTTGCGGTGAACCAAGATTGTGCCACTGCACTCCAGCCTGGACAACACAGTGAGAACCTGTCTCAAAAAGAAAAAAAAAATAAGGAAGAGGGATGATCTATTTATTTCGTTGCTTTCACATGGACTTAGACGTGTTATAGATAAGTGGTTTAGTATTGTTTGGCTGCCTACTCTATGCCAGGCCTATGCAAGGTGCCCCCTATGATGCTCTGTTTAACCTAATCTTCATACCTGTACCCAGAAGTAGGTGCACAACCAGTACTTGACAGGGCTGGGATTCAACCCGGTGAACACTGGGATCCCAAGTGTGGGCCACGCCCTCTTGACTTCTGCAGCCTCTACACCTCCACTGCAGGCCATTCCCCTGCAGGGTCATATGATCTGGACATGACCTGGGAATGCTTCTCAGTGTGTGCAGTCAAGAGAGCGAGTGGAGCTAAATTATCAAAGCTTCCATATTGATGGTGTCCAAAATGACAGTTGTTTTTCCTCTTTCTATAGAAAGATAGAATTTTCAGTGTCTTCCTATGAGAATGTTGGAAAGAAATTATCCCCCTCTTTCTTAGGTGCAGATTTTGTCTGACACTTCATGTGTGTTTAAAGTATTTTTGATGTCCCAAAATAGTAATGAGGCGATTCTTTAAGATGATTCCATGGGGTGGAGCTGTAGCAGGGAAGGTGAGGAACAGCAAATGAGAGATCAGTTATGACAGAACCTGAAATGCTCACTCACAGTATTCAGGAACCAGCAGCCCTACCTGCCTGAAACCGAACCGAGAACAGGAACAGCCCCCGTGGAAGCAACCGAAATGTGATGATCAACCCAAAAAACCATGTAAACTCTGAAACAGAAAGGCCAAGCTGTCCGCCTCTCACATAGGAGGTACTGACAAGGTAGCATTGCCAGCTCCGTGGGAAACTGGCAACTGCTGGGGGTGTGCACTTGGCGTAGATTCATTCCTTCTACAAATGTGTATGGAGCACCTACATGCCCAGGCTGCGTGCTAGGCACTGGAGATACAACAGTGACATGGGGGTTGGGGGACTTGCACTGCTCTGCGTGTGGTGGCCACCCCTGCCTGGCCACTTACTAAGGCTCAGCTCAGACTCCTCCTGGGAAGCCCATCCTGCTTTCTCTCTCCTCCTCCAATTTCCCCCATCTTTGTGTACTATGTACACACTTCACACATTGTATGTCAGATGTCGCTATGCTGCTACCTTGGCTAGACAGTGAACTCCTGGAAGAGCCGCGGGGTCTGGTTTACTTTTTGATCTTTAGCACCCAGCACAGTACCTGGCACAGAGGAAACACTTAGTAAATGGTGGTTGAATATTCTAATAAGTGAGTGAGGACAGCTTGAAACAAATTCTGGCTCAGAATGACCGTCAGTAAGAATGAGCTTCCCTGAAGATTAAGCATGCTTTAGCAACCATCCAACATGCTTCAGGTGGGCTGGATGAAAAGAAACATTTTAGACTTGACTTTGAACTTCTAGGAGCCTTATAGACTAGCAGAGCAGGGGGGCAAGGCCTCTGCAAGATCAGATCACAGCAAAATGGTCTGAAGTCCCCAAAGATTCCCGGGGGCCAGGTGGGGAACTACTTCCCTTACCTGAGGGTTTATGGGCTGGGTGTTGAGCAGCTGTTTATGAAGCAGCTTCTGTGTGCCAGGCTGAGGATCAAGGACAAGTGAGATGCAGACCCTGCCCTCCAGGAGGTATAGTAGAGGCAGATATGCAAATGTATTTGTGTGTCAAAAATGACAATTACTGGCCGGGCGCGGTGGCTCACACCTGTAATCCCAGCACTTTGGGAGGCCGAGGCGGGCGGATCACGAGGTCAGGAGATCGAGACCATCCTGGCTAACATGGTGAAACCTTGTCTTTACTAAAAATACGAAAAATTAGCCGGGCGTGGTGGCGGGCGCCTGTAGTCCCAGCTACTCAGGAGGCTGAGGCAGGAGAATGGCGTGAACCCGGGAGGTGGAGCTGGCAGTGAGCGGAGATCGCACCACTGCACTCCAGCCTGGGCGACAGAGCGAGACTCTGTCTCAAAAAAAAAAACAATTATTTACTCTCTTTCTCCAGAACAAGAATGTTTAGTGGCTTGCTTTGGAAATGTTGGAAAGGAATGAGTCCTCTTTCTTAGGTGCAGATTTTGTCTGACACTTCATATATATGTTTAAAGTATTTTTGATGTCCCAAAATAGCGATGAGGAAATTCTTTAAGGTGGTTCTGTAGGGCCAGTGGGTGCTCAGTTAGTATTTATTGGACCAATCTGGTCTGAGTATGTCATTGATCTTTGTATGCTTGTCACCTGGTAGAGCCAGCACAGAGTGGGCCGTGTCTGTTTGAATAAGGAAGAATGGAAGCAGGCAGGGAGGGGGGCAGGCTGTATCCAAAATATGTCTCATGAGTGCAGAGAAAAGGCTGCACCCTTAGGGATGGGAGAGGGATCCAGAGTGGATTGGAAAAGGTTAAAGCCAAAGGCAAGAGAGCAGCAGGTGGCTGTAGTGAGGCCCAGATGGAAGAGCATGCGATTTAGCATGTTGCAGTGGGACTGCGCGGGATAAAGGCTTCAACATAAGAGCTAAGACAGAGGCTCTAGAGGGCGTAATGACAATGGCCATAAAATAAGAGGTTTGAGCTAAATCTCTGAGGTCCCAAGTCCTAACCCTGCATGACCCAGGTGCCACTTCTAGCCCTGCTGCTCCTCCTCTCTGTCATTTTTGCTGTAATTCTTTTGTTGGCCACCTGCAAGTAGGTGTCTTCGGCACTCCTGCTGTCTGCCCTGCACTGGTGAGCGTGAGCCGGGATGCTCATGCCCCTCTCTGGGCCTCAGCTTCTGCTCCTCCTTGGGCTAAATCCTGCCCCCTCATGCCCAAGCCTTGATTGCTGCATAATGATTCAGCCCTTCTACTCTCTTTTGTCTGTACTGCCTTAGAGCTTTGTCTTAATCCATATTTTAACACTTTCTTATATTTAATAAAGATTTATTTGATCAACAAATGCTTAATGAGTGGCTCTCGAATGCCTGCGCTGCCCTCATAGACTTGGTCAGGGAAGACAGCCAGTGAGCAGGTTAAGAAAGTGCTGTGAAGTGGCATTTATGGCACCCTATATGAAGACTAACTGGTGTCAAGGGATGCCTGTCTGTAGCGTGACAGCTGAGCTAAGATTTGAGGGATGAGAAGGAGGCAGCCATGTGACAGCCAGCAGGGAGAGCATTTAAGGCAGAAGCAACAGCATCCCATGAAGACTCTAGCTCCAAAGGAGCTCCAGGTACTCTTGGAAATGGAAAGGAAACCAATGGGCCTGCAACGTATTAAGCTAATAGAGTGGTTGGCAGTGACGGTGGAGAGGTGGGCAGGGTCCCAATCATGGAGGCCCCATGGCCATGGAGGGGTTTAGATTTCATTCTAAGTACAGTGGGGAGCCCCTGAAGGCTTATAGCAAGGAGGGGTGCCATCTGTTCCCTGTGGCTGCCATGGAGGAAGTGGGCACAAGGAAGGGAGAGACAAGTAGAAAGGCTGCAGTGGAAGCTCCAGGTGATGCAGGGGTGACCAGCGCCACTGCTGCGGCATGGGGGATGGAGAATCAGGGGCTGACTTGAGACTTTGGAGCTGGCCATGTTAGTGGATAGATGGTGGGAATGAAGAAATCAAACATCTTTCCTGGATTTCTGCCTAAGCAGCTGGAGGGTGGTGATTCCATTTCATAAAATGAGGAGGACAGTGGAAGGAATATGTTTAGAGAGGGGGGATCAGAGAAGAGTTCCCTTCTAGACGCGTGGAATTGGAGATGACTATGAGACATTCCAGAGGCAATACCAGGCTTCCAGAACATAAATCTAGAGCCAGAAGGAGAATTCAAAGATGGAGACAAACCTGGGAATACAAATGTAATTTAAACCTATGGAGTGAGTAAGATGACTGTCAGTTTCCTAGGGCTGCTGAAATAGGTACCACAAAATATCTGGCTTAAAACAAAAGACATCCAAAATCAAGGTGTCAACAGGGCCACGCTCCCTCTGAAGCCTCCAGGGGTAGAGCCTTCCTTGTCTCTTCCTGCCTTGGGTGGCTCCAGGTGTTCCTTGGCTTGTGGCAGCATCGCTCCAATCTCTTCCTCCCTTTTCACATGACCATCTTGCCACTGTGTCAGCATCTATGTCCAGATTTCCCTCTTATACGGATGTGAGTCACATTGGATTAGGGCCCACCTACTCCATTATGACCTCATCTTAGCTAATTATATCTGCAACAACTCCATTCCTAAATAAAGTCACATGCCGAGGTGCCAGGAATTAGGAGTTCAACGTAACTTTTGGGGGGACACAATTCAACCCGTAACAATTATCTAGGGCAAGGGTGGAAGGAGAGAAGACGGCGGGCTTAGGACTTGGCCAACACACAGCAGTTGGATAGAAGAGGGCGAGCCTACAAAGGAAATGGGCAAGCCACAAGCAGAGAGGCGGGACAGATATGGGGAGTGAGCGATGTCATGAAAACCAAGAATAAGTGTTTCAGGGCAGGAAGGAACGATCACCCGCGTGAAAAAAATGCGGCTCCCAGGTCACAGAGCTAAGAAGTTGATCAACGGATGTGACAGCGTGGAGATCACTGCTGATCTCAACAAGTGCAGTGCATCAGTGATGCAGAGTGTCCAACTCCAGTTAGAGGAGGCTGAGCAAATGCTGTGAGGTGAAGAGGTGGGAACCACAGGGGGAGATGACTCTCTCCAGAGAGTGGGCCTTGAAGGGGAGCCGAGAACTAGGGCAGCAGCTGCTGGGAGACGAAGGGATTAGGAAAGGTTTGTGTTTGGGGCTTTTGTTTTGTTTTTTTTTGTGTTCTGTTTTGTTCTTCTGTTCTGCTTTGTTTTCTAACGTGGGAGCCGCTAGAGCATGTGGTGTGCTGTGTCGGCTCGATTTTTATGTCTCTTTCTGTGACACACGTTTGGTATTCGACTCGAGTTATCCTGTGTGCTTTGATGTGGCTTTCCCAGCATTGGAGGACTTTGCGGACAGTACTGTTTCCCAGCCACCTAGCCAGATGCCTGGGCATTTGTTCTTTATGGTCGCAGCAGGAACATTCTGTGGCCCGTATCATGGTACCGTGAATGGCTGCCATTTCATTTTCTTGGTGTACTACAAGCAATTTTCCCAGGCCCTGTTCATGTCATGTCAGTCGTCAAAATCTATGTCTGGTGTTTCCTGCTAAAGAACATCACTAAAGTGCCTTTGTGTGGCCGTTTTAGTTGTTGCAGTCTGCCTTGTTCATCACTTGGGAATGGAAACTGGAAAACAAGGTTTTCACAGGTTAGGAACAGCCTTCCAGGCCATAAGAACCACGTAACTAACCTGATAGGAAGGGCAGGCCCGTAGTCGAGTTCAGAGAAGTCCCCTGGGGCCAGACTGGCCTCTTCCTAAGACTTGAGTGTCAAACATCCAAACCTACAGACTGGAGCATCAAACATCCAAACGTCAGGCTGCAAGAGGGCAGGGGCCAGCCAAGAGGCCAGGTGATAAGAATCGGGGGACAGAGGTGAGAATGTGCTTGATCCTTGAGCCAGCAGTCCAGGCCAAAACTCTCCTCCCATGAAGAGGCCTAGATCCACATGAGAGGAGGCAGGAAGCCACCCCTGACTCTAGAACAGGGAGGGCAGAGAGAAAAGCAGGTTCTGACACCATAATACTTTTTTTGGTAGTGTTCTTTTCAGATATTCCCTTCTTTTCTGGCCAGGTGTGGTGGCTCCTGCCTGTAATCCCAGCACTTTGGGAGGCTGAGGCAGGTGGATCACTTGAGATCAGGAGCTTGAGACCAGTCTGGCCAACATGGTGAAACCCCGTCTCTAGTAAAAATACAAAAATTAGCCAGACCTGGTGGTAGGCGCCTGTAATCCCAGCTACCTAGAAGGCTGAGGCACGAGAATCGCTTGAACCCAGGAGGCAGAGGTTGCAGTGAGCCTGCACTCCAGCCTGGGCGACAGAGCAAGACTCTGTCTCAAAAAAAAAAAACAAAAACCTGAAACAGAGAGTCCCTTCTTTTTTCTAAGGGATGTGATGTTTTAAATAAACTGAAACGATCTCTAAAGGTACTGCTAGAGGCAACCTGGCAGTAATCTCATCAGTTACACACATGAGTAAACCTGGGGGCCCTGGTGTGTGGCCAACACTGACACAGGTGGCCTAGGCAGGTGGTGGGCTCGTGGTCACATGGAAGACGAGGGTGCAGCAGGGACATGTCTTGGAGCCACCACAGGCATCCCCAGCTCATCAGTGCCAGTGAGTACCTGACGCTACACGCGCAGTCCAATGTGGGGACCAAAGGAAACAAAGGCCAAAGAGGGGGTGAATTGCCAAGCAGAACACTGGCAGCTGAAGACACCCAGCAGCGAGTGATGGGGACAATGGAAGGCTCATTAAATAGCAACAAGGTAACTCACTCCAGCCCCCAGCGGTCACTCCTTCTGCTGCCCAGACCAGCAAGTGTGGCTGGTACTCTAGAAGCACCTAGTAGCCAGTACCCAGTCTCCAGTTGTGAGGAAAGGAATAAACTCCTTTTTTTTTTTTTTGAGACAGGGTCTTGCTCTGTTACCAGGCTGGAGTGCAATGGTGCAAATCATGGCTCATGGCACCCTCAAACTCCTGGGCTCAAGCGATCCTCCCACTTCAGCCTCCTGAGTAACTGGGACCACAGGTGCGCACCTCCATGCCTGGCTTTATTTTTTTCTTTTCGCGATGGACTCTCACTCTGTCACTCAGGCTGGAGTACAATGGCACGATCCCGGCTCACTGCAGCCTCTGCCTCCTGGGTTCAAGCGATTCTCATGCCTCAGCCTCCTGAATAGCTGGGATTACAGACCTGCGCCACCATGCCTGGCTAATTTTTGTATTTTCAGTAGAGAAAGGGTTTCACCATGTTGACCAGGCTGGTCTTGGACTCCTGACCTCGAGTGATCCTCCCACCTTGGCCTCCCAAAGTGCTGGGATTACAGGCCTGAGCCACTGCGCCTAGCGTTTTTTTGTTTTTGTTTTTGTTTTTTAAGAAACAGGGTCTCACTCTGTTGCCCAGACTGGTCTGAAACTCCTGGGCTCAAGTGATCCTCCCACCTCACCCTCCCAAAGTGCTGGGATTCCAGGCATGAGCCACCACACCTGGCCAAACTCCATTTTACATGTGAAAAATCAGAACTTTGTAATAAGACATTTTTGGGTTTTGTTTTGTTCTTTTTAATACTATTATATAAAGAAAAAAGATTAGCAATGAGAACAAATTTAAAGGGGGAAGAGAAGGTGCTTTTTCAGTAGAGAAAAATTCAGCTAGAAGATCCAAGACCAGTGGGGGTATTTCTGATCACCCTCTTCCTCCCCACTCTCATGCTAGGTGGGTGAAAGGTAATTAAGAGAAAGGTCTCCCCAGCTCCCTTCAACTCCCACTCCAGGCTGCAGAAAGGGTAGGAAAGTAGCCTCTTCTAGCATCGCTTAGTCAAGTGGAAAATTTATAGAGAAAACAAAAGTCAGGCTAATGCATTTCATTATCAGCAGAATGCCTTGAGCCACTTTTTTTTTTTTTTTTTTTTTTTTTTTTTTTTTTTTTGAGACAGGGTCTATTTCTGTCACCCAGGCTGGAGTAGAGTGGTGCAATCTCAGCTCACTGCAACCTCCACCTCCCAGGTCCAAGCAATCCTCCCACCTCAGCCTCCCAGGTAGCTGGGACTCTAGGCACGCACCACCACACCCTGCTAATTTGGGTTTGTTTGTTTGTTTGTTTGTTTTTGGTAGAGACAGGGTTTCGCCATGTTGCCCAGGCTGCTCTTGAACTCCTGAGTTCAAGCAGTCCATCTGCCTCAGCCTCCCAAAGTGCTGGGATTACAGGCATGAGCCACCGCGCCTGGCCTTGAGACATATTTTTTAAAAAAACATAAGCTGTGTTCATATCTCAAACTTTGAGCCTGGTTTTGTCCAAAACATACCCCTACCTAATCATGACAAATTCTTAGAAAAGAAGATGTACCTGGGTGGTCTCTTTAGTGTTGATTGCCAGCTCCCTGTGAAATGTTCTCTTGGGGTTTAGGTGATTTCCTTGAAGGGACAGAACTCCTGCATTCAGGAACAGGTTGTTTATGGAGTTTACGCTGGAATCCTGGTTGATACCAGACTCTGTATTGATGAATGGGGTTCTATAATTCTAATATTAGGTAACTTTTAAGAAGATTAGCTTTTTAGAAGCTAATAAAAAAAAAGCAATGTTTCCCTAAAAGTGTGATGTAAATTCTTAGGAAAGGATAATTGGCATAAACAGATATTGGACTTAATCCCATTATTTTGGGAAAGGGACAGCTTGTTTTACATCTTCCTGAAAATAGAATACCTCGAGTTGGGTGTGGTTGTGCATTCCTATAGACCAGCTACTCAGGACGCTGAGGCAGAAGGATTGTTTGAGTTCAGAAGTTCAAGACTATAGCGAGCTATGATCATGCCTGTGAATAGCCACTGCACTCCAGCCTAGGCAACATAGTGAGTTCCCATCTCTAGATAGACAGAAGAAAATAGAAGACCTGCGTTTCAGAATTCCTTTGTAAAAACCAGGCATTCTCTGAGGATTAGTTTCCCAGACTTTCAGCTACAAAAGATAACTTCAGAATATCTCTAAAATGGTTGTTAGCTCATCTGATTGGCGAGTGAGGGTAATGAAGTCAGTAGATGTAGTTCCCTGTAGGTGTGTTCTAAAGACACAGACTTATCCTTCATCTCAGCCAACCTTCTAAGTGGGTCCTCCACTAATGAAGGGGACCAAGCCAAAGAATGGAAGGATTGTAGCACAGCGCCTCTCCTGACAGCCACAGGCCCTTCAGAGGAGGAGTCAGTAATGGCACCCCAGGTTTGAAAGATAGTATTCCTATAGAAACAGCTTCCTGCATTTCCACCTTGCTAATGGTTTCTTCCATTCTTCCTTTTCAGGGCCCCTGAGATCATCCTTGGTTTACCATTTTGTGAGGCAATTGACATGTGGTCCCTGGGCTGTGTTATTGCAGAATTGTTCCTGGGTTGGCCGTTATATCCAGGAGCTTCTGAGTATGATCAGGTGGGTCCAGATGACACAGATATTCACAAGACCTCATTCTTCATCTGGAAAATAGCCTGGATTAGCATTTCATTGATTACATGACAAATGGGCGGGACTATGGAATGTCATGCTGTCTCCCAAACCTTGCTTCCCTTAACCTTGCTATTTTTTCTTTATTCCTTTCTCTTTTCCCTTTTTCTCTTTTTTGTTAACTTCTTTCCCTACAAAAATTGTCATTTTCATTGTTCTCAAAGCCAGCAGAGCCATTAGTATACCATATGTATAGTGACAGGAAAAGCCCTGACCTCATTCTTATCTTTTCTTGCAGATTCGGTATATTTCACAAACACAGGGTTTGCCGGCTGAATATTTATTAAGCGCAGGGACAAAGACAACTAGGTTTTTCAACCGTGACACGGACTCACCATATCCTTTGTGGAGACTGAAGGTAGGAAGAGCATCTCCTCCACTCCTCACAGTGGCCCAGCGCTTAGGGAAGAGGGCCATAGACCCATTAGTGGGGAGCTTTTGATTCAGTCAGCAAAATGAAGGCACTTGGGAGGCTGTTGTTAATACACGGTGTGGCTGCATCTGAATGCTCAGAAGCCCCTCTTTCCCTTGGCCTATCGTGGCCTGTGAGAGTCCCACGTTATGACTGCTGAACTCCCAGGATTTAATCCGATAAGCCTTGATGACTGTCTGATTTATGCTAGGGAGAGAAACAAACCCCACTCTGCCCTTGAGAGCTGGCAGTCCAGAGGGAGACGGCACCATGTGCCACAAGCTCCCACCCACTGTAATAAGGGCCCTGTTCCTGGTCAAGAATGGGTGTGGGTGCCAAGGGGAAGGAACATTTAATTCTGCCTGCAGCAGAGGGGCAAGGAGGAGCATTTGAACTGGGCCCTAAAGAATGAAGAGGGAGCGTGGTGGCTCGTGCCTGTAATCCCAGCACTTTGGGAGGCTGAGGCGGGCGGATCGCTTGAGGTCATGAATTCGAGACCAGCCTGGCCAACATAGTGAAACCCCGTCTCTACTAAAAGTCTAAAAATTAGCTGGGCGTGATGGCATGCGCCTGTAATCCCAGCTACTCGGGAAGCTGAGGCATGTGAATCGCTTGCACCTGGGAGGCGGAGGTTGCAGTGAGCTGAGATTGTGCCACTGCACTCCAGCCTGGGCGACAGAGTGAGACTGTATCTCAAAAAAAGAAAAGGAAGAATGAAGCAGGTTTGCCCAGTAGAGAAGTGTGGGGTGGCGGCTGGAGTGATGGGGGTTAGGGAGAGGGGTTCCAGGCAAATGAGCCTGCCTGATGAGCCCATGAGAATGTCCTAAGACGCGGGGAGGTGTCTGGTTCATACAAGTAACCATAAACCTGAAACTCCGGGGGCAGGGGCTTCACTTTAACAGAAACATAGTTTGCTTTCACTTTGATCTGTGCCTAACAATTAAAATCAAAGTATTTTCCTGGTAAAAAGAAAATAATAAAGTCTTAAATATGTTTCATTTTAGGTATTTCTTTTTTTTCAGCAGGGTGGGTGGGTGTTTGTTTTATTGTTGTTTTGGGTTTTTTTTTTTAAATGGAAACTGCAGCCAAATTCTAATATAGTTTAAAGATAATATATATCCAGTAGTCACAAAAGACTGAGAAAAGAGATTTGGGAACTGAGCAAGCACTCAGGCTATTGATGGGAGGCCACAACTGTGAGGGTGAGTGTCAAGGTCAGGTCCAGTAAAAAGAGTCCTCCGGTGGAGGAGGGTGAGGCTGGAGTTCGCTGCTGTGTTTTATTGAAGAGCCTTAGTCCCACATGTCCAGCTGTTCCCAGGACTTAAGCCACTCCAGGTGTGCTGTCCTTGAGTGAGATTTTGAGGATTAATTACCTCTGGATTACCTCATGGATGAGTCCAAAAATCCATAGTAATTGGAAACAGCAGTTTCCCCAGCCATTTGGGGAATGTATGTCTGTGTCTCAGCCACCAATAGAGGGGCAGCCCAGCCACAGACTCCGGGGCCAGCTGCCACCTATTGGCCATGTGACCACGGCAAGTGCCTTGAGCTTTCTCTTCCTGTTTCCCCATCTGGAAAATGGGGATAGTAATTGTGCTACCTAATGTGGTTGTCAAAACTATTAAATGAATAAATGTGCCTTAGAACAATGTCTGGCATGTAGCAAGAGCTATGCGCATAAGGGTTTATTGAATAAAGTTGGAAAATGCATGGGAAAGCCCTTTGCCTTTCCACAATGGAATCTTGTCTTATTCCTTAGACTCAGAGAAGGCTGTAAGCTGATCAATGATGTGGCATACCTTGATCAGCTGGTGGTACGGAGCAAGACTGCTCCGTACCTGACTCAGAGCCAGCCACTGACACATGTGCATGGGAAGAAGGAGGGATGGGTTGGTGTGGATGAAGAGAGAAAGGAATTGCAGGTGTGCAGGTCATTGAAGAATCAAAATATCTTCTGAAATGTGGGAAAGAGACCCTCTGTGAGACACAGAAGTTCCAAGGCTTGAGTCCCAGTGATGAGGAGCTAAGTCACGTTACCAGTCGGCTTTTGCCTCTCTTGACAGACACCAGATGACCATGAAGCAGAGACAGGGATTAAGTCAAAAGAAGCAAGAAAGTACATTTTCAACTGTTTAGATGATATGGCCCAGGTAAGCTTCATGGGTGAGTATGCAACGTAAGCCCTTTAAAACCGAGGGCAGCAAGACTTCTGCAATAGTAATAGAAGATAATGGGTTGAAATCCACATTATTCAACTGCAGTGGTTGACCTTGACCTTAAACAGTTACAGCCAGCCTTAGTAAGATACCATTTGGTGTGTGACACATTTTTAAAACTTCATACCAGCTCCTTTAAAATCGTTCCAGTTGGCCGGGCATGGTGGCTCATGCCTGTAATCCTAGCACTTTGGGAGGCCGAGGCGAGTGGATGACCTTAGGTCAGGAGTTCGAGACCAGCCTGGCCAACATGAGGAAACCCCGTCTCTACTAAAAATACAAAAATTAGCTGGGCATGGTGGTGAGCGCTTATAATCTCAGCTACTTGGGAGGCTGAGGCAGGAGAATCACTGGAACCCAGGAGGCAGTGAGCTGAGATCACGCCACTGCACTCCAGCCTGGGCAACAAGATCAAAACTCTGTCTCAAAAAAAAAAAAAAAAAAAAATCATTCCAGTTTATTGGTTCCCACTTGTAATATAGTACTGGCCTATCTTCCTGATGTTATCATGAGAAGAATTCCAGCCCATTAGTACCCATGGGTTTAATGCCCATGATTTAGTGTATATGTTTCCTGGGGCAGCCGTTAGAAGGTGCCATGAACTGGATGGCTTAGGACAACAGACTTTCATTCCCCCACAGTTCTGGA
Source organism: Nomascus leucogenys (assembly GCF_006542625.1). Lineage (NCBI taxonomy): Eukaryota > Metazoa > Chordata > Mammalia > Primates > Hylobatidae > Nomascus > Nomascus leucogenys. Next base: position 88,642,568 of record NC_044393.1, on the reverse strand, counting down.
GGCCAGAAATTGGAAGTTGGGCTTCAGCAGGCCCATGTTCACTGTAAAGGCCATAGGGGAAGAGCATCCGTGTCTGTCTGCCAGCTTCTGGCAGCTCTGGCAATCCTCAGCCTTCTTTGACTTGTAGCTGCATCCCTCTAATCTCTGCTTCCTTCTTCACATGGCTTTTGTCCTGTGTCTCCTCTGTGCTTCTGTATCCACATCTCCCTTGCCTTGTCACTGGCCCACCCTATCGAGTATGACCTCATCTTAACTCAATTTGATTACATCTGCGAAGACCCTATTTCCAAATAAGGTCACATTCACACCTACTGGGGACTGGGACTTTAATATATCTTTTAGGGGGATACACTTCAATCTGCTACACAGTCTCAGCTCACTGGCAGGGACCACAGGCTCTCACCTTTGTGCCCCAGAGAAAATTCTAGAACTTCAGCTATTTTTAGTGTGAAAACTAGTCTGAAACCAGGGCAACCCAAAGTGAGTTTTCTCTTTAAAGCAATGAGAAACAAAGCTATACACCAGTAAACACTTAGCACCCCTCTTACTGTAGATGACTATAACCAAAAATCATGATTCTGTGTAAAGTGTGCTTGTCAGTTGATTAGCAGCTTAGATTGTCTGAGAAAACTGAAATTGGTTTCCAGACCATGTCCTGGAAAATACAGAAATCACCACAAAACAAGCCTTTTAAAGACGATCCTAGTATAGACTCACCCTTGGAAGAAAAATCCTGCATTCAGATATCCTGCCTGTCTTGGCCAGAGGTGACTCCATTGAACACAGGGACTAAAATAATTCTGGCCCTAACTGGGGAAGCCATGAGAAGGATGATATGCTGTAGGTGGAGGATGGGCACACTCAGGCCCTTCCACTTCCCTCTAAAGGTTAAATACATACATACATATATACATACATAGACTTTTTTGTGTCTTATTTCTACTGCTTGGCCGTGACTCTTTTTTAAACATTGTGGCAAACACACACATAGCATAAAATTTATCATCTTAGCCTTTGTTAAGGGTACAGTTCAATAGTATTAACACTCCCATTGTTATGCAACCAGTCTCCAGAACTCTTTTCATCTTGTGGTTATTTTTAATGAGGAGTGATGAAAGCTGCATTTCAACTTAACTGATGAAAGCAGGAGCAGTTTACATCCTGTCATTCAGATATATTTGCAGGTCCCAGCAGCGGCCCTCTCTCCTTCCTGGGGCACAGCCCCTCTCTGCCTTTCCTGCAGAGAGAAAAGCCACATCCTGTGGGCAATGACAACATGTGGGTGGTGCCTCCCATAGGGGCAGAGTTCCTGGGAACTGAGAAAGGGGACTTGAGAGATCAGGATGAAGTTGCAGGGCAAAAAATAAGGGGAGCCAGGAGAGGGGAGGCACGCTGGGGTCTTCCTTGGTAACCTGTCCTTACTTGCGTCCAGGTGAACATGACGACAGATTTGGAAGGGAGCGACATGTTGGTGGAAAAGGCTGACCGGCGGGAGTTCATTGACCTGTTGAAGAAAATGCTGACCATTGATGCTGACAAGAGAATCACTCCAATAGAAACCCTGAACCATCCCTTTGTCACCATGACACACTTACTCGATTTTCCCCACAGCACACAGTAGGTGTCCTGCTTGATGCTTCGTACCAGGGATCGGCAAACTTTAAAGGCCCAGACACTAAATATTTTAGGTTTTGCAGCCATAAGGTCTTGGTAACAACTACTCAGCTGTCACTGTAGCTGAAAGCAGCCACAGATGCAATACATAAACAGATGAGTGAGGCTACATTCTAATAAAATATTTATGAAAGTGGGCAGGGCCGGGCATGGTGTCTCATGCCTGTAATCCTAGCACTTTGGGAGGCCAAGGCAGGTGGATCACCTGAGGTCAGGAGTTCGAGACCAGCCTGGCCAGTATGGTGAAACCCTGTCTCTACTAAAAATACAAAAATCAGCTAGGTGTGGTGGGGCGCACCTGTAATCCCAGTTATTTGGGAGGCTGAAGCAGGAGAATTGCTTGAACCCGGGAGGTGGAGGTTGCAGTGAGCCGAGATCACGCCATTGCACTCCAGCCTGGGTGACAGAGCGAGACTCCATCTCAAAAAAAAAAAAAAAAAAAAGAGAAAAAAGGAAGTGGGCAGTGGCTGGACTGGGTCCCTGGCCTGCAGTTGGCTTCACACTGAAAAGGAGGGAAGAGGCGAGCACATTGCTGGATGACCCTGACTCTGGGTATCTGTGCAGGAAGAGAGGTGCCCAAAATGGTAGTCTCTGTAGCACAAAACTAGTCTCAGGGCCAAAGATTGCTCCCAGAACCATCCCAGAGTGGACTCAGTCTAGTTTGGGTTTGGATTTGTTCATTCGTTTCTTCAGAGTGCTGTGTGCCGGGGTACAATGGTGAGTAGAGCAGATGGCCCTGCCCACTGGAGCTTGCAGTCCGTAAGAGAGAAAATGGTATAAAACAAGTGATGCCCAAATCACCAGGCTACTACAAGGACAAGTATCAGGTGTGATGAGAGCATACCCATAGGGGAGCCTCATTTTGGGGCAAACCAGGAAGACTCCCAGGGAGTGGCCTGTGAAGGATGAGGAAGAGGATGGGCATGAGCAGGCAGGGCATTGCCTGTATGGACAGGACACTCCCCCATAGGCAGGACCATGCACCCATCCCAGAAGGCAGTAGGTGACACAGTGAGGCATCCAGTCAGCCAGGGCAGGCCGTACATGTTAAGGTTTTTAATCTTGATCCAAAAAGCAATGGGAACTCATTAAATGATTCTTCAGCAAGGGAATAGCTGGTTAGATCTGTGTTGAGCAAAGATCTGTCTGCTGCCACACAAGTCAAATGAGTCTGGAAAAAAATGTCCATTCGGTTTAACAACTCACAAGTTGTCAGTAACGCAGTGGCAGCCATTCAGTGGAGTGGTAAAAGCAGAAACCAGTTTAGCAGGTTGAAAGACCAAGTGAGAGGTGAAGAAATAGCAACCTTTCATGAAGTGAGGCTGTGCAAGAGAAGAAATAGAGGGGTGACTGGGGAGGGGTCAGGGGGATTGTTTTTAAGACGGGGTGCAGAGCACAGCGATGGGCCAGTATCACTGGAAGGATGGATGGATAAGGGGCGTGTGGATGGCAGCATATGTGCTGGTCTCGTGGAGAAAAGTTGAGGGAGTCCTGTCAGACAGCTTCTGCTTCTCAGAAGTAGGCAATGAGGTTATCTGTTGAGAACGAGGTGGAGGGTGGTTTAAGAAGGGTAGAAAGTTTAGGTAACTGGAGCAGAAGGTGGCAGAGCAAACTCACCAGAGAAATACGGTGGAATTGTTGAGCCCTGAGGTTCGACATGAATCGTTTGTAGTGTAACTCATCTCCCCAGGTGAAGGCATAGAGAAGACAGATCAGTCTTCTGATCTAGGTTTGTCCAGGTGGAATTTTTGCCAGGCTGATAAGAGAAGAAGACAGATTGACAAGGAAGCTGATGAGGCTAGCCAGAGAGTAACTGTAATCCAGAATGATGGCTATTGGAGGCTTTGCCCACAGGGAAAGGAAGTGAAGATGGGAGGGGATCCAAGTAAACACGGTGTTCTGGTCAATGCAGAGAAGGGTTATCATGGTCATAGTGGAATGAGCCAGATGAAGAAGAATGTGGCTGGGAAAACAGGATGCTTGAACTTGTCGTTTCTGGAGGTGGAGCAATTTCAGGTTTGACGGTCCAGGGAATGAGTGGCTGTACTGGGTTGAGAACAAAAGTCACTGGACATGAGAAGTAAGCGGGAAGCCAGGATGTTTGAAAAGGGACCTGTGACTTCTGAAGCCTTCCTGGCGAGGCAGGGAATGGCTTGGAGAGGAAGATCCAGCCAGTGGCAAAGGCCTCAGTGAACGAAGGGGAGAGGAAAGGAATTCATGGCGGGCACAGTGGCTCACGCCTGTAATCCCGGCACTTTGGGACGCCAAGGAGGGAGGATCAGCTGAGGTCAGGAGCTCGAGACCAGCCTGGCCAACATGGTAAAACCCCGTCTCTACTAAAAATACAAAAATTAGCCAGGCGTGGTGGCACGCTTCTGTAATCCCAGCTACTTGGGAGGCTGAAGCACAAGAATCGCTTGAACCCAGGAGGCGGAGGTTGCAGTGAGCTGAGATAGTGCCACTGCACTCCAGCCTGGGCGACAGAGCGAGACTCCTTCAAAAAAAAAAATAGGAAGCCGTTGGTGGATGGGAAGGTAATGGAGGGTCTCACTTCAGCCTCTCAACCCTGAGGTACTTGGTATGTGAAAGAATAAATAATCACATCCTACGTCTGCAGGGAAAAGGGGTGTGCTCAAAAGAGCAACAGATTCTATAAGGATCAGGAGGGGAAGGGAATCCTGTGAGAAGAGCCTGGAGATGTGAGAATTGTGCATATCATGGCGGGCCCTGCTGTCTCCAGTCAGAGGGGGCTGGGTCTCAAGGCTGGATCCGCCCCTTCCTGGCCTACAGGAAGTGAGTGGGTGGCACCACCATGGATAGTGCTGCCTCCATTTCAGTTCTGTGCCTTACTATCAGTGAAGCAAGTCAAATGGCATTGCAACAAACAGATAGTGCCTCTTTAATGTAAAACCATGCTTGAAACAACTAAACTCCAGTACAAAGAAGGAATCAGGACCCATCCCTCCCCTACTCTTGTTACGGGATTGGTCCTGTTTCTTTTTTTTTTGAAGTGGAGTCTCACTCTGTTGCACAGGCTGGACTGCAGCAGTACGATCTCTGCTCACTGAGTCACTGCAGCCTCCACTTCCCAGGTTCAAGCGATTCTCCTGCCTCAGCCTCCCGAGTAGCTGAGATTACAGGCACAGGCCACCACGCCCGGGTAATTTTTGTATTTTTAATAGAGACTGTTTCACCATGTTGGCCAGGCTGGTCTCGAGCTCCTGACCTCAGGTGATCTGCCCGCCTCGGCCTCCCAAAGTGCTGGGATTACAGGCGTGAGCCACCATGCCTGGTCTGGATTTGTCCTGTTTCTGAGTGCCATAGGGATCAGCCACAGAGCTGTCCGTCTGTACCACAAGAAGAAGAAAGGCAAACTTGGCAATTTATTGGATAGGGCTCCCATGAGTTCAGTCTTTTGATATGAGGGGTAAAATGGGATGACTTAGAAACAGCTATGGATAGGAGACTGAGGATGGGGGTGCCCTCTGCAGAGGTCCTCTTAGCCGTCTGCACCAAAACAGTCAGACAGTCACTCGCATAAAGCCTGGGGCTTTAATGACCTCAGAGTCCTTCCACCTCTGGGTTCTGTAAGGAAGCATCAGTAGAGCGTTTCATGGCTTGGTCACATGGAGACCGTGAGCATCAGCAACCAATTCAGAACTTCGTGTAGAACCCAAGAGGGGCACTGACAAGTTAGAACTTAGAAATTAGCCTAAGAAGGAAAAGTGGGTCTCTGAACACACCTAGGCTTGCCTGAAAGTAGGCCTGGTCCCTACAGTTCTCTAGAACTTGCTGGGAAGACCTTGAAGAACTCCAGAGCAAGGATAAACCTCCAGGCCTGTGCGGCTGTAGCACCCCCGCCCTGGGAGCTGAGCCACAGCTACTGGATTACTAGGTGCAAGAGACCCCACTCCTTTCTCCATACAAGGATTCCAGTGTACAATTTTTTTAAAACCAATCTTCTTATAAACCTAAAGTGAAAGTACTTGCCCTTTCCTAAAACCCAAAACTTGAAAGATTTCAGTTAGAAAATTCTGAAGGAGTATAAAAATTTTGTGTTGAATTGTCAGGAAACCGTCAAATGCTTTAAACCCATTCCAAAAAGAATACAAAATGCATTGGTTTTATGCTACAGCCTCCACACGCAAGACCTTGGTACTTAGTAGGAGCTGAAAACACACTGGCATTAACAGCATTATTAGGAGTATTTTTAGCTATTGGATACCGCAGAATATGTTTTCTTTTCAGCATCATCAGTCGGTAAATGGTTATGTCGTGTGCATGACATGGCCAGTGTAAGTGGTCAGAATCTTAGAAAGAAGATTCTACTCTAAGTCGCGTCTCAGTCAGTCGTTTGAAACTTGGAATGCATTTTTCACAGGATGTTTGGGAATAGCCCACAGACACCTGCTTAGCCCCAAAGATAGCATACCCACAGAGTGCTGAAGTAGTACACAGTTGTAATCCTAAAATAGTAGAAAACTTTTATTTTACTCATATTCAGTTATTACATTTTTTATAATTAAAATAGACATTTCGAATTGAAAATTAAATGGGTTTTTTTTTCTTTTTCTTTTTCTTTTTTTTTTTTTTTTTTTTTTTTTTCTGTGACAGGGTCTCGCCCTGTCACCCAGACTGGAATATAGTGGCATAATCATGACTCACTGTAGCCTCGACCTCACAGGCTCAAGTGATTCTCCAACCTCAGCCTCCTAAGTAGCTGGGACCATGCACATGTGCCACCACACCCAGCTAATTTTTATATTTTTTTGTAGAGAGTGGGATCTCCCTATGTTGTCCAAGCTGGTCTTGAGCTCTTGGACTCCACCCACCTTGACCTCCCAAAGTGCTGGGATTAAGGCGTGAGCCACCCCACCCGGACTAAAAGGGATTTTATTTTCTTGAATATTAGCATTTGAGGAAAAGTGAGTTTAACTACAAGAAATGAATGAGAAGCGCTGTATAAATTCTGAAGGACGCTTTTTGGTCGATTTTCAAGAATTTGGGTGATTGAAGCCACTTGTGGCTTTCCTTTTCCTTGATGCTGGTTTCAGCACCACTTTTATACTTTACTTTTGTAGTTGGGGTTTTGTTTTGATACGCAGATGCAATGGGGGAAGAAAAGGAGAAAATTTCTATTTCATGTAACTGGACAAGACTTAGACCAGAAAATGAAGGCTGATGTTGGTGAAAGAGGACGTATGTGTATACACGAAGGTAGCCAGTGATTACCTATCCTCGGGAAACTCCCTACCTCCCTAAGCTTCAGCCTTACTCGTGAAGTAGGGACGAGAATCACGTCTCCGTCTTATGGATGTCGCCGGACCAAGTGAGAGGTTGCAGAGTATTATTATTAGGACACTAATATATGTTAACCACTATTATTAATTGTTAGTATTATTACTGTTTCCGTTACCTACCTGCACAACCCCCGTGGGAGAAAGTGTGGCAGTAGGGTCACCATACCGGGTTGGAGAGTTCCTTGGCCGTCCCCTAGGTGGTGCTGGTGACCCAGGGTAGCTGAAGAAGGTGAGCACAAGGGTTGTCTTTGGGAAAGGTGGAGGTGGATTATTAGTGGCTAGTTAATGTCCCCATTCAGAGCGCTTATACATTGGTTTATGGGCCAGAAACCAGGCTGAGAGTTGAGAATGAGCAGTGACGCTGCAGGTGGACCTGATGTGAGAATGCAGTGTGAGCAGTCAGTTTTGTTGTGATATATAGAACCTATATGGAGAAAGGGTAGTAGGGCACTGGAGAAAATTCATCTGAATAACTGTGCCTGTTGCAAATGCACAGGCTTTGCACAAGCAATTCAAGAAACTTAGACCTAAAGTTTAGTTTCCCTGCCTGTCCTGTTTACTGAATTAACCCTTCTCTCCTTTTCTTTGTTTTCTCCCCTTCATCCCATGTTACCCTCTTCCCCTCCCCTTATGTCTCAATATGCCTCTGCCTTTTGCATGAACAGCGTCAAATCGTGTTTCCAGAACATGGAGATCTGCAAGCGTCGGGTGAATATGTATGACACGGTGAACCAGAGCAAAACCCCTTTCATCACGCACGTGGCCCCCAGCACGTCCACCAACCTGACCATGACCTTTAACAACCAGCTGACCACTGTCCACAACCAGGTAAGTGGGAAACAGAAGGGAAAGAGAGGCGGGCTGCACAGTGTGAGCCTCAGGACTTGTATTTTCCATCAGACCTAGTCAGGAGGCAAAATTCCTGCTGTCATATTCAACAACTGAACAAAGTATTTGCGTCCAAGGTTATTTCCTTTGAGGGACCCAGGCACATTTTGTGTTGACTACTGGCCGCATTGACAGGTCCCAGAAAGGACTGGTGAGGGGCATTCTCTCTGAGATGGTTCCCCTTACTGCTTTCCTCTGTCCTGATGTGGGAATAGGGGAAAGGGGGTGCTGTGATCCTTTTATGCCTGATATGTGCCTGGTAAAGAATTCCAGAACTGGCCAAGCACAGTGGCTCATGCCTATAACCCCAGCACTTTGGGAGTCCAGGGTGGGAGGATCACTTAAAGCCAGGAAGTTGAAGAGTAGCCTAGGCAACACAGTGAGACCCCGTCTCTACAGAAAATACAAAAATTATCTGGGTGTGGTGGTGCATGCCTATAGTCTCAGCTACTCAGGAGGCAGAGGTGGGAGAATTGCTTGAGCCCAGGACTTCAGGGCTACAGTGAACTGTGATTGTGTCATTGCACTCCAGCCTAGGGGACAGAGTGAGACCCTGTCTCAAAAAAAAAAAAAGAAAAAGATCATGGAAACATGGATTTAATCTAAAAAAAATAAAGATTCTAGAACTGGGAAGGACTCAGGGAATCTCCCAGTTCAGGCCCTTCCCCTCATCCCCACATGGCTGGATCTACCTGATCTCCTTTTGGGACAGATAAACCCTGTCCTTTCTCCGAGTCATGGAGAAAATCAGTTGATCAGCCTGTCACCAGAATCCCAGCAGCTGGAACTAAATGGGATCAGGAAGCTAAGGTTTTCTTCCCAGATTTCCAGGAAATTGGCAGAACGAGCAGCTAACATACTGCTTGAAACTTGGATGACACCCAGGCAATATTTATTGAATGAATAATCTCCAAGTCTGAGCTGAGACTGCCTCTAGTGTCTAAGAAACTGTAACTCCTACTCCCATCTTTCAATCTTCCTGGTTCCCCCAAAGAAGGGTCCCCAGATTTTTGGTCTTAATATCAATCTTGAATGACAAGACTTCTGTGTGGATGTGTGTGTACCTGAAATGTGAATACCTTATGTCCACTCTTTGAAAGGTCCCTCCTGTCACTGAAGAGTCACTGCCCCTGCTTTTCAGCCCCTCCCTTTCCCACGCTTTTCCCCTAGGCCATCCTTGTGGCACATTGGCCTGCTCAGGCCTAGCTTTTCTTCCCAGCCTGCCATCTCCCTTTGCCCAAATTCTAGGAGGGGCCACCTGGTATCTGCTGCCCTCTGGGGGCCGTTTGCATTCTTGAAGCTCTCCTCAGGGTGAAAGAGCTGTTGGGAGTCCGAAAACTCACCTTGCCCAGCCCTAAGGCTAAGGCATCCATAGCCAGACCTGTGAGCTTCTTGACAAAAATCAGCATGGTTTTGTTCATTACCTCCTTGAAGACATTTGTTTCTCCCACCAGCCCTCATGAGACACCTGGTCTTAACTCCCTAACCCCAAACTACCTGTCCCCATCTGCCATCTGCCCTATCAGGTATCAAAGGCATCTGAGAAACAGGAGGAAGGAGCACCCCTCCAATGCAGGCGTCATGTCAGGTGGAGTCTCCCCAGCAGGCTATCCTTCCCATGGATGTCTTTCTGCCAGGCTGGAGAACTGTGGTCCCTGACCAGACGGGCGGGAGGGGCCACCGCCATCTTGCTGGTGATATGACAGCCAGCATATCCACTCCAAAGGGTGTCGCAAAGACTCTGCAAAACTAAAAGCGTTGCCCATCAAAAGGCAGTTGTCAAATAAGAACACCCGTCTTCTCCACGGCACTGAGACCATCCAGATCTGGCTTGGGACCGGGGTGAAGTAGAAGTAGCTGGTAATTTAGTGTGATGCTTGGGCCAGAGTTGTGGGTAAGGGAAAATGACATCCCACAAAAGCAAAGGGTCCAAGAACAGGATTTCCGTTCTCTTGCATTGGATTCTACTACTCCCTACTTTTGAATACATCAGAAAAAAAAAAAATTACTCAGGACACACCTAGCCTTAAGTACTAAGGCATGCTTTCCCTCCACTGATACTGTTGTTACTAAATAACATCATTACTAATAGCTAACACTTATTATGTGCCAGGCTTTACTAAGCACACCATAACTCTTAATCCTCCCAGCAACGTTGTGAGATAGGTTTTATTATTATCATTTCCATTTTAGAGGAGGAAACTGAGGCACAGAATGATTAATTCTCTTACCGAAGGCCCTTGCTTGTTCATGAGAGATGGGCTTAGGCTTTGCAGCCAGCAATCTGGCTTCAGAGTCTGGACTCAAAATATACATACACAGCAGCATAAGTAAGTCTTAAGTAAGTCTTATGGAGGTCCCCAAATGCCTTTCCTAGGTGATGTCTGCTCGTTAAATCCAACAAGACTTCTTTTGTTCATTGCTGGTTCTAGCAGCTAGCTTTCTACATGAGCTCCTTGGAGCTGTTTGCCCATTTAGATATTTAGAAGCAATAAAATATATGCATAGTTTTATGTTAGAAGTCGAAGGACATTAAATTACTTAAAGAATCTCTTGCTACCTTTAACATATATCCAGTAGACTAACCAAAGAACCATTTCCCAAATGATCATGAATCTACAATCCTTTAGGTCTCAGAGATGCTGGGTCAATAATTCATAACCTGTTAAGTCTCAAGGCAGCTGACTTCCTCTACTTTCTAAAACTTTCAGGTTACCCAGTTGGTAACATATTGAATAATAAGCCTTCTCTCAGCTATTCCTTGTTTATCATGTGGATCAGCCACTTCTCTAACATTTCTGTGGAATTCTATTATTTGGACCTAGCCTTCTACCAAGAATTTGAATTTGAGTTTATAGACCAAGCTCAAACCCCTTCCTTCTGGAACCATTTGAACATCTACTACAACTGCTTCCAGGAATCACTTCTTCCATTTTTGGAAAACCTGTGTCATCAATAAACTTGCTTTTTCACTAGGCACAATGGTGCACACCTGTAATCCTAGCTATTTGGAAGGCTGAAGTGGGAGGACCACTTGAGTCAGGAGTTCAAGTCCAGCCTGGGCAACATAGCAAGACCCCAGTCTCTGATTTTTTTTTTAACTTGTTTTTTCTTGTTATTACTATCTGTCAGCTGCAAGGGCTCTTCCCAGTTCTCTGTGTGCTCCTGTCTGGCAAGTGATAGGCTAGTTACCTTTCTGAGAGCTAAAGGAGGATATACAGAAGTAGAAAACTTTTTGTTGCCCTCACATGGGCTTCCTCAACTGGTCCTTAAGCAGGATTAGAAACTAGGGGAAAACCTTATGCATGTCTGATGGTCACACTGGAGACTGGGTCCATATCAGGACACAAGTGCCATTTGTCCTTGAGTCTACAAAGAGCTAGAAGATTCAGCCTCTCAAGGAGCTCATGGTCTCCATGGTGAGACAGGCTGTAAGCAAAAATAGTTTAATCAAAATGCAGAATAGCATGCACTAGGGGCCAGGTAGACAAACAGATTATGTGTTACAGAATCGAGAGGAAGGAGAGACCACTGCAGGCTGGAGGAAAACACCACTAAGACACAGCCCCTCCCTCCCAGGAGACTTTAGGCTGGAAAGACCAACTGTACTGTAAGGCAGATTGTGACAGGAGCTGGGCTAGAAGGCTATATTGTACTGTGTGATAGCAAAGGAAGGAGCAATTCATTTCCATTAATGGTGTCTGAAAGGGTTTCACAATGAGGCATGTGGGACCCAGGCTAGGCCTTAAAGCACACAGGCTTGGAGAGAATGCTATGGGTCAGAGAACTTGTATGAAGGGAAAGGCCTGTGCTCACAGTATGCTTGCAAAACAATGAGTAAACTAATCTTGGTGTCAGAAGAGTGGAGAGCAGAGGGAGATAAGTCTAGAAGGTAAGGTTGGCCAAACCAGGGAAAACAGGGCACTAGACCAAGGCGCATACAATGTTCATCAAGCCATAATTGGGATTTTGGAGCAGGGGTGCTGACATGCACAAAGGTGTCTTTTGGAAAGAATGATCTAGCCTCTGTGCTCAAGAAGTCCGGAAGGGAAGTAGAGACCAGAACATTTCTAGTCAGGGCCTTATAGGTCCCAGGCACCAGGAAGTCACAACTGAAAAGAGTCAGTGGATTCCAGGGACATCAGGAAGGAAGCAGCAGCAGGAGCAGTGGCTGGCGAGAAAGTGGAACCACCGAGCACAAGTTTGGGAACCTAGAGGATACAGGTGCCAGGACCCCCAGCAGGGACACCCACAGGGGCTAAGGGCTGGGGGGGAGTCTAGATATGAGCAGACCATGGGGAATGTGGAGGGTTGAGGGGGAAGAAGCCTCCAGAAGAGATTGTGATATGGAGAAAACAGGAAATACAAGTCATGTCATCTGACAAAACACAGACACTGATGCCCACATACGTGCACACGTGTCCCAGGCAGACTATGCGATGCTGCAAAAGCACACCCACTTTAAAACATGTGGCTTAAAATCAGACATCTGTGCCACTCAATTTCATGATTACTTTCAAACAAATCAATTTGCTTTGCAATGAAATTTAGCACAAAATCTTTCTAAGTATAGAAAACATATGTAAAATAAGACTTTGTCCTTTTTATCAAATGTGACATCCATACACACCCTACTTGAAATTCTATTTATGTCCAAGATATCTTCGTGGTTTCTTCCCACATATTCTCTGGTCCTTGCAACTTCTAGAGGCAAAAGCTCTTGTAGACAGTGCTGAATGTGAAACCACTGGTAACCTCCACCTGTCTTGCTAAAGGATCAGTATGAAGGCTAAGATAGGGGAAACTGGAGAATTCCAAAGTTCGAATTTATTTTCCTTACACAGCCTCATTTGGCATGCAAGTTCAGTCTCAAGTGATGTCTTTTTCTGGAAGAGAAAGGCGAGAGGACATAATGTCAATGGCTTGTGTTTGTCAAAGCCACCTCCATTTCAGTTATCTGGACTCACCAGCATCTTTTCTATCTGCCAGGCTTTGTCACTGCATACCAACATGAATGCATGGGATGCAGACACAAAGCCCCAGGCTCGGCATGTCCCTCTCCCTCTCTGCATACATCTCCTGTACTTCTCTTAGCAGTAACCTGCTTTGCAGCCATCTAAGGACATCTATAAACAGTACTGCCCATAGACCTGAGCCCCTCTTCGGCCCTGTTCTCCGCCTGTTGCATGTGCTTCTGTGCCAAGCTCTGGGTACCTGAGACCATAGTCCTTCAGGGCCTGCAAGAGCCTCCCCCTGGATTTGTCCTCCCACATGTGGACTGCACCCACCAGGCCCGAGGGGAGTGTGAGCAGAGCTTGGACGTGCAGGCTGGCAGGTCCAGGCACCCAGAGCCCATCGTGTTGTGGGATGGAATGGGGCTCAGGCAGAGAGAAGGAGGGCAAGGTCCAGCGCTCTCCCTGTCACCATGTGTCAGCACAGAACCCAAGGAATCCCAGAGTCCTCAACTCAAGCCTGGTCTTCCCGGTTATTGGGAAGGTGTATTTGTCAACATGAAAAGGCAGAGCATTTTATTAAACAGTTTTCTAGCCTAATTTTTAGCCTTTTCAGCATTTAGACATATGGTAGCAGGCATCCGTGTGTCCTCTTCTCCGGGCCTCACAAATGCCAGGAGCAGGACTGGATGTGAACACCAAGGTGACTGTCTCCCATGCTTTCAGGGACCTGCTTTTCTCTGCAACTTTCAACCATGTTTCCACTCCTCTCTGCTTTTGCCTTTCTGCTCTTAGTTTTTGTTTGTTTGTTCTTCTTTGAGTTCATTTATTTGATTTAGATTCGTGTCTCCCAACATGCCACCTCCCTCATTTTTTATTTTTGTTTATTTTTGTTTAATCCCCATCACTCCTTTAGGCTCCCTCCTCTACCAGTGCCACTATTTCCTTAGCCAATCCCGAAGTCTCCATACTAAACTACCCATCTACACTCTACCAGCCCTCAGCGGCATCCATGGCTGCAGTGGCCCAGCGGAGCATGCCCCTGCAGACAGGAACAGCCCAGATTTGTGCCCGGCCTGACCCGTTCCAGCAAGCTCTCATCGTGTGTCCCCCCGGCTTCCAAGGTAAGGTTGAGCAGCCACAGCCTCTCACCTGCTTCTTACAGAACGGCCTCTGGGGCTCCGGCACCTGCAGTTTTCTGTCACGCTCGTTTTCATGGAGAAAGGCCCTCCTCCTCATTTCTTCCTGGTATCACTGAACTTGAGGGCTCCTCTCCTACTGTGGCCAACCTAGAAACAATAGGGCTTATGCCTCAGCACCAAGTCAATCCTTTGTGACTCTCACACCTGCTAGGGACTGTGTCCCTGGCCAGCTGTCTGTAAATAAGTACATTGTTTGTGCTTTCATTGTTATGCTGATGTCAGCTCTTGCTTTTCCTCGCATGAAATATCCTCTGTGTGGGTTATCTATAGAAAACTGCCAATCTCTGACAGCCGACATAGTCCCAGCTCCCATGAAGAATATCAATCAGTCTGAAAAGTACTTACCTGGGACCCCTCCTCAAAACGATTCTTTGGCCATGACCCCAGCACTCCTCTCCTGTAGACTCTAAGAAGCTAGACTGTGTACTTTGTTACAATTTACCCAGAAAGCCTAAGAATTTATTTTTGCAAGCCTCATGGTGTAAACTGTGTGGTTACAGTCAATGCAATTCCAAATGGGTTCATACATCTCCCCAACACCCCTTATTTTGACATACACAGGTACATCTTGATGGTCAGAAGCCCTTGTTTTCCTGTTGTAATCTGCCAGCATAACTGTCCTACTTTTGGCCTTACAGCCTCCTTAATTTGACCTTCTGGCCTTTGAAGACATTCAAGATTTCAGGAGGAGTTTTGTTTTTTAATTTGTTAGAAGCCAACGGGGAGACTTCCAAGGACCAGGCAATACCTGGTTGTTGTCGGTGACCAGTGCAAAGGGAAGCTGAAAGATGACATAACTGGCCAGGAAGGTTCTCTTCATCCAGCTGTTCACAGCCTCTCAGCTAACCCTTCTCTCCCTCACACTGTCTGGAACAGGCTTGCAGGCCTCTCCCTCTAAGCACGCTGGCTACTCGGTGCGAATGGAAAATGCAGTTCCCATCGTCACTCAAGCCCCAGGAGCTCAGCCTCTTCAGATCCAACCAGGTCTGCTTGCCCAGGTAATTCCTTCTCCTTTATTATTACTGGTATTACCATTACCCGTGTTAATGTTGTTCACAAAAGATATGTATCTCCACTCCCTCTCTCCCTAGTAATGAGTTAGGTGCTTCTAGTCATTGGAATATATCTGTAATATTCTAAATGGTCCCCAAGTGAATTACCTTCCTAAGTATCTGCTTACAGTTCCAAGAAGAAATTTAGATACAGGGAGAGTCTGGGGAAATTATTATTATTATATCTTTGAAATGCAAATTAATCTGGGAGACCTAGGTTTTAATCCTAACTGCTAGTAACTCGTCTATGACCTAAGGCAAGTCAGTTAATATCTCTTTGCCTCAAATTTCTTTCTTGTAAAATAGAAATGAGTTTTTAGAGCCAAAAGGAGCCTTGGTGATTATCCTCTCATTTTATAGTTGAAAAACCAGGCTCATGGTAACTGTAAGCTGGAACCTTCTATCTCTCTATCCGTGTAGGTGCTCTGATGGTAGAATGAGATGGCGGAGCTGAAAAATGGTTGAAAATTTGTAAAGTGTTATGTAAACGTAAGGTAACAGTAGTGATGCAATGATAACAGTAACAATCCTTAATGACACTCAAACCCTAATAACAAATACATCATCATTATACCAGGGCACTTTACAGTTGTTAATGATTTAATCCCCACAATGCCACAGTATTTGTCACCATTTGACAAACAGGGAAACTGAAGCAGAATAACTTGCTCATCAGAGTTTCACAACAATTAGGTAACAGAACCAGGACACACACCCAATAAGTCTGATGCCAGCATCTGTATTCCAGCCACCAAGCTATACTACTTTTGTGTAATCATTTCTACTATTGAGTAGCTTGACCTAAATATTATTAGTTTAGAAGCAACTTTATTTTTAAATAAGGTAGGTTCACAAAGGCTTTTCCCAAAGACACTATTTGTTCTGTCTTGTTAAATGGAAGGTGTTTTTGTTGTTGTTTAATTTTTAATTTAAAAAATTAAAAGTTTAATTTTTATGTAATCAAATTGCATAGGTTTGTTCTGTGCTCTCTCCTATTCTGTGGGCTTCTCTAATATCCTGTTGTCTTAACCATTGTAACTTTAGTCTGTCTTGGTATCCAGTAGCGAAGCCGTGTTCCCATAGAATTCTTCAAATTTTCCTTGTCTGTTCTTGTCCCTTCACATTTGCGTGTGAATTTTAACATCACTCTTTCAAAAGGATTTTAGTCACAGAAACAAGAAATCTGCTTTATATTTACTGGATATACATTGAATTTATATTTACTTCAGGAACAACTGACATCTTTAAACATGTAAGTCATTTTTATCCATGAACATGGTATAACACTCTGTAATGGGTGTGGTGGTGCACACCTGTAGTCCCAGGCCTGTAGTCTCAGCTACTCAGGAGGCTGAGATGAGAGGATCACTTGAGCCCAGGAGTTCAAGGCCAGCGTGGGCAACATAGACCCCATCTCTACAAAAAAAATTAAAAATTAGCTGCGCATGGTGGCACATGCCTGTAGTCCCAGATACACAGGAGGCTGAGGCAAAAGGATCACTTGAGCCCAGGAGTTTGAAGCTGCAATGAGCTATGATCACATCATTGCACTCCAGCGTGGGCAACAGGGTATGACCCTGTCTGTAAAAAAAAAAAAAAAAAAAATTAATAGAAACAATTTATCACATTTAAGTTTTGTAATGAATATTGAATTATATCAAATGTTCTTTCTGTATCTATTAAGACACTCATATGCTTTTTGTTCCTTAATCTACTAATGGGACAAGTTATATTAATATATTTTGTAATATTAAACTACCCTTTTATTTATGACATAAACTCCATTTGCTCATGTGCTTGATATGATATGCTTTTTAATATTGGATTCAGTTTGTAAATACTATAGTTAGTATTTTTATATCTATGTTCATAAATGAAAAACGGCATATAATTTCCCTTTTTATAAAATCCTTATCTGATTTGAGTACAAGGTTACACCAGGCTCATAAAATATCTTCTTCTTGTTGTTACCCACACGAGTGGGTTTGGTCACTTGACAGGTACCAACCCAATGACCACAGCCAAGGAGGATTTAGCAAGGAGATTTTATTACTTGTAACAAGTAAGGAGAACACTGGAGATAGTTCCCAAAGCAGTGTCTCTAAGCAAAGGGCTGGGTCAGGTTTTATAAGCATAGGGTAATGAGGCATGATCTGATTGGATCTTTCAACGAATTCATATCAGAGGCATGATCTGACTGGATCCTGCCATGCAGTGATGCCAAGCTCGATCTGATTGGATCCTGGATCCTGCCATGTGGTATCCATTTCTAAATTCCATTCACTCACCTCAATCCAGGCACTTAGGTTCTGCCTATGGTTGCATACCTGGTTCATCTGGGCATGCTCAGGTTATGTGACCTTTAACCTGTGGATCCATGGCAAATGCAAAACAACTCACAACTTTGTTACATAAAAGTTGAACCAGACTGCTGTGGTTACATTATTGTCTATTCTGTTTTCCGGAACAGTTTGTTTAAGATTGATATTAAACATTCTTCATCTCTGTGCTAAAGTCCGTAATGACACTGTGCAGTTGACCACTAACACCAGTGACTGGTAGCACACAAAGTTTTGTCTTATTGAAAGTTTGTAAACAGAACTTTTTGTATTTAAAACAGGCCTTCTCTTCCTTCCTCTCTCTCCAGTGGGTCCTTGTAGCTTCGTTTTATTTGCATAGTTCAGTAGCAGGGAGTTCAGAAAAGGCCAAGATAGATCAGAGAAAGAACTACAGCTCAGTCCAGGGGCAAAAAAGCTTGTTCATACTGTATCTGAGTGGCAAAAATCCACACCAGTCTCCCAGTGCTCCGCCTTTGTGAGCCCAAATCTACAGAACTCACGTGTACTTTTAAAGGATAATTACAGATCTTTTTTATGTTTGCACACTTAACCCTAGTAAGCCAGGACCCATCTCTGAAAGAAGTAATAATTAGCATCTCTTATTAGCCAAAATAGGGATTCTTCATTGTTCAGTTTGGTGGAACCAGTAGACTTGGCAGTCAGAATTTGTTTCAGTCCTTTAGTCGTAGCAGGGGAGAACTTTACCTTTTGCTTCCTTGAAAGAGAGTCCCTAGAGTGTTGTAAATCTCCAAGTAGATTTAACCTAAAGCTGTAATTAGGAAAGTGAACAAAAAATATATGTATAAGGATTTTAATTGCTACCGTGTTTATAACTGAGATCGTTGGAAGAAACTTGAACGTTCGTCAGTAGGGGATTGGTTAAATAAGTTGATGCACACATAAAATGGAACACCATGTAGCCATTAAAAGAACATGGTAGACCTTTGTGTCTTGACATGCAGAGATTTCTAAGATATATTAAGTGAAAAAAATCCTGCCCTATCCAGTATCGTGTTGTGTCTTTTTGTCAGTTGCTTTTTATTTTTCTCTCTGCTTGTCACTTAATCCATGCCAATATGTTAGCCTGTTGAGATGGGCTCTCTCCTAGATATTTTTAAACATTCCCTTCAAAGGACAAAAATAAGTTAATTTATAAAACTCTTATGGTGGCTATAAAAAAGCAACAATTAAGCATTTAAACTGAAGCCTTCGTTTTTCTACGGTTAAATTTCTAGGCACCAGGCAGAGGCATTCCAAATACTATTATTTGACATAAATGTATTCAGAAAGTTGACATTGTTCTTTTTCTCTAAATACTGAAAATCTTTTAAAGGATTTTACTTGTGAACACTTAGAGATGGAGTCTTTGAATCCACTCTTCATGTTAATTTCATTTTCTTTGCCCTTTTCCTCCCCACCTCCCAGCAGCATAACATAAAACTTTCAGGGAAACAGGCCTCTGTGGGGCACCCAGAGGATGTGTGCATGGCAGGTGGAAATCATAATCATTCTGCTTATGTTAGTGATATGGGAGTGATCTTTGTGGATCACCTTGCAACAAAAGCTTTTTTGGTACTGCCTACAAGGAGTTGTCAACTCCATCCTCCCAAGCCCCACGCCACAGCTAGCATCTTGGCCACCAACAGAAATTGTGAACGAGTAGGTAATAGTGGAGAGATGGGAAGCACAGTTCTTGATTGAGACAGTATTGAATTTATCCCACTTGTCAAATGTCAGGATCTAAAATCTCCTTTGACTAGCAGGGTTAGAGAAATCACTGTAGACTCCACCCTTCCACGAAGTGTTTTGCATTCTTCTAGCCAATCAAATCATATCACCTGAACCTCTTTTTTTTTTTTACTTATTTACTGTATTTCTTGGGCTCATGTTTGACTAACTGAACCTTTAAATGTTTCCCTAAAAACAAACTGTTGGCTTGAACCCTTTAAACTGTTCAAAATACAAAACTTTAATGTTTCTCACTCAAAAGTTCCTCTGATAACATTTTCAGCAACCAGTCTTTCCAACCATTGTCCTGCTGTCTGCCTGTCTCTTGACTGGCACCTGATATTGTTCGAGAATAAGGAAGACTTGTTCATGCCACCTTTATGCAGTTACCACCAATGCCTGATCCTGAATAGGGGCCATTATTTTTGTTTATTATCAACACAAAGAGAGGTAGTATATTGGCTGAAAGCATGGGCGCTGGAATTAGGTTGCCCACATTCAGATGGCTGCCTCACCACTTACTGGCTATATGGCTTTGGGGAAGTTATTTTTGAAATTTAAATTTAATTCCTTTTCAAAGTAGTACATGTACATAATTTTTAAAAGTTAAATAATACCATGAACTTATATGAAAATTATAGTCCTCTGCTCTATCCCATCCTTAATGTCTACTCCTCATAACAATATATATAGTTACATTATATATATGTATATATATGTGTGTGTATATATATATATATACACACACATATATATTATCCCTGTTATATATATATTTTATATATATAATATGTATTATCCCTGACAGTTTTTATTTATATATACACACACACACACACACACACACACACATTTTTTTTGAGACATAGTCTTGCTTTGCCACCAGGCTGGAGTGCAGTGGTGCAATCTCAGCTCACTGTAACCTCTGCCTCCTGGGTTCAAGCAATTCTCGTGCCTCAGCCTCCCGAGTAGCTGGGATTACAGGCATGTGCCACCACGCCCTGGCTAATTTTTTTTGTATTTTTAGTAGAGACTAGGTTTCAATGTGTTGGCCAGGCTGGTCTCAAACTCCTGGCATCAAGTGATCCACCCGCCTTGGCCTCCCAAAATGCTGGGATTACAGGTGTGAGCCACTGTTCCCTGCCCATAACAATAATTTTTAACTTAACTGTTTAATCTGTTCTTTAACTCTGTGTTTCTTTTTTTGTTTGTTTGTTTTGTTTTTTGAGACGGAGTCTCGCTCTATCGCCCAGGCTGGAGTGCAGTGGCGCGATCTCGGTTCACTGCAGGCTCCGCTTCCCGGGTTCACGCCATTCTCCTGGCACAGCCTCCTGAGTAGCTAGGACTACAGGCACCCGCAACCATGCCTGGCTAATTTTTTGTATTTTTAGTAGAGACAGGGTTTCTCACCATGTTGGCCAGGATGGTCTTGATCTCCTGACCTCGTGATCTGCCCACCTCGGCCTCTCAAAGTGCTGAGATTACAGGCGAGAGCCAACGTGCCCAGCCTTAACTCTGTGTTTCTAAATAACATGCTTAGACTGCTTTTTATGGATTTTTTTTCCATTTTAGGTATTATCCATTGACTTCCTATTATGGAAGATGAAGATTTAGCTTTCTAACCCACTGCCATCCCCATAACACACACACAATTTCCCTCCTGTTCCTCCTTTCACTCACTGTTTTCTCCTATTCCTCCCACATAATTTTGATTCAACTACTTTGTAATATTTACATAATTATCAATATTATATAATATTATTCTTAGTTAAGCCTTATAATGTACTGGGATTATATTTTCTTTCTTACACATCTTTTTGTTTTTCCTGGAGTTAATGATTGCCTCATTTTTCCCATTGGGTTAGTTTTCTATGTATCTCATTATACAGCCCCAAACCCTTCCAGAGCTATAAAAGGTTTGTATGTTTGATGTGTTGATGTGTTTGAGCACACTGATCTCAGTATGTTATTTTTTCTTTCTCTGAAAGCTTTTAAGACTTACTCCTCATCCACAGTGGACTCACATTTCATGACTATGTGCCTTCTTTTGGGTCTTTTTTCTTACATTGTCCTGAACACCCTATTTGCCCTTTTAATCTGGATTTTTTTTTTCTTTGATAATTTGTTTCCCTCTATTTTCTCTGTTTCTCCTTTGCAGAATTCTTATTAAGTGAGTGTTGTTACTTCTAAATTGATCTTCCAATTTTCTTATCTTTTTTTCCCCTCTATTTCCTATATATCCTCTATCTGCACTACTTCATAAGAGATTTCTTAAACTTTTTTAAAAACCTTTTGAATAGTTAATTTCTGTTGTTGTAGTTCTCATTTCCAAGAGTTTGTTCTCTGCTCCCTCCCCACCAAAAAAGAGCGTGTTCTCTGAATATAGATACTGATTCTTTATATGATCTTGTTTCATGGATATATTTTTTAACTCTGCAATGGCATTAATTATAGATTTTAGAAAATTTTCTTCTGATTCCCACACCATTTTTGTTTTCTCTTTCTTTTGTTTGCTTATTTTATTCTCTTTCAGGTTAGAAGCTTCCTTTACTGTCTGGTGTTCATTAGCTATTCATTCGTATTTAAGACTAAAGCACTAAAAAACTAATTGGAAAGCTGGAGGGTAGGGGAGAGACTATTGAATGTGGGCTTCTCTATAGGCTGAAAACAGGCAAGTCCAGCATTTTCACTGGCAGATCCCCTGATCCTTAAATGTCATATCTGTAGTTATTTTCTCTTGGACTAGTCATTTCCCCTAGAGAGAATCCTCTAGCCTCCTGCTTTGGGGCAGGGAGTGGAGGGTGGTATAAGCATATACACCAAGGATCTGGGAACTAAGGGGAAATGAAGACCTGACCTTAGATTCCTTCAGTCTGTTAATTCACTTAGTAATTGTCCATCAGTTTTTCACCTTCTAAAATTTTATTAATGGTGATTGCCTCTCTCCTACTCTCTTTCCCCTTATGAATCTGTATTTTTTATTCCTTTACTATCATTTTAGTTGAGTGTAAAGAAGGCAATAAATGTGTATGTTTAATTTACCATATTTCTGGGCAAGTTATTAGTATTATTAATCTCACTGTGTCTCAATTTATTAATCTGAGAAATGGAAGAAAATAACAGTCCCTACCTCACAGAACTGGTGTTAAGAAGTCAGAAAAAAAAGAAGTAGTCAGAAACCCGCTTATGACTTAACTCTGTGTTTGGCACACAATATGCATTAAGAAATGTTGCTCCATTCTTGTTAGTAGTAATAAATTATAAAGATGTCTGATGAAGTGTTGTTGCAAATGAGCCAAGCATATCAATCAGTGAAATAAGTCAAAAGTAGTCTTTCTACCCCATCTATTTGGGGTAAAATGTTAATATCCATTTCAGGGAAATAGAAGAAAAATGATAACCTTAGCTTGATATCAAGATTTATTTTTTTAAATGACATTGGTTAAAACTAATGCTTTTCATGAGATCTGAAATGAGTTCCAACTGGCTAAGTCACTAGAAACCTTACTGCAAACGAAATTGTTACTCATTTAATATTTGGAATTTGCAACTGTTTTAATCAATTAAATTATGTTTCTGCTTTTTGTGAATTAAGTAAACCTGAAATACAATTAACTGTAGTTAATAGCCTTGGTGGAGTTGCTTCTTTCATTTTATCAACAGATATTAAGCACTCATGGTATGAGCTATGGTCCCTGAGCTTCTGCCTATATCAAAAGCAAACAAACAGTATCAAAAACATCTAAGAGATCTCACTGGGCCTCAGGTGCAACATGAAAATAATGGAACAGGTGAACTGGTCCACTCAGCTCTCAAATGTGATTCTATCATTTTTATAAGTGTCAGTGTTTTTTAGGCCCTGACTCAAATCTGTAATCCATTTTCAGAAGTGCTTATTTGTACATATAAAACACCCACATTGAGCACATGCACAGTTTGTGAAGCACTGCATTCGATAAATTACGCAATGTTAGTCACATCCACTCTGATAGAAAGAGAGATAGCTAAGATATCAAACCTTTAAATATTTGATCTTTCTGAAAGGTATTTTACCTTAGTGACTATCCTTTAAGTGTCCAACTTTAGGCAGTGGTATTCAGTCTGAATCATCTAATGACCAAAGACAAGCAGAATAGTGATCATGGATAAAAAGAGCTTAAAACACAACATACACACACACACACACACACACACACACACACCCCAGTGAATCTATCAAGGAAGAATCAGAAACGTTCATTTTAGATTTCTTAGAAAAATTAGATTCAAGCAGTGACTTCCGCCTATCGCTCATTTTTGCTTTGAGAATCACAGTAATTCTCAATTAAGCTATAGTCACAGCTAAGAATTTTACTTCATACTTGCTTGCCCTCAGATGTAGGTTCCAGATATTTGGTGATCTTAGAGATAACACAAGCTGGAACCTAGATTCTAATTGATAAATCAAAGGTAAAATGTTAAATAAAGGATACTAGGCAGAAAGCTTCTTGAGGGCCAGCGGTCTCCCTCATCTAGCCCAACTCAACTACACTAATCCCCTGTACATAGTTGCGGGACAGAACAAGTAAATAAATAAACTTTCAGAAACTTCAAGCATTGCTCATTAGAGCAAATTTATAAAGAAACCATTCTTTAACATGAATGAATCCCTTCCATACACCTGTGTCCCTGTACTTAATTATCTTCTACTTAGTTCATATATGTTCTTTTATTTTTTTTATTTTTTTATTTTTTTGAGATGGAGTCTCGCTCTCTCGCCCATGCTGGAGTGCAGTGGCACCATCTCAGCTCACTGCAAGCTCCACCTCCCAGGTTCACGCCATTCTCCTGCCTCAGCCTCCCGAGTAGCTGGGACTACAGGCGCCCACCACCACGCCCAGCTAATTGTTTGTATTTTTAGTAGAGATGGGGTTTCACCATGTTAGCCAGGATGGTCTGGATCTCCTGACCTTGTGATCCGCCCGCCTCAGCCTCCCAAAGTGCTGGGATTACAGGCATGAGCCACCGCACCTGGCCTGTATGTTCATTGTTTATCTCCCCTTACTTTAGTTTTTGAGGCCAGAGACCAGGCCCTCACTCTCACACCCATAAGAATGTCTAGCACAACCCCAGGCACAGAATAAGTGTGGATTCATGCAAATCAATTACGGGATTAGCAAACATGGTCATTGCACATGTCCTGTGTTCTACAGCAGGCTTGGCCAAGTGGGACCCAGCAGATCCTGCTTCCCCCAGCATGGCAGCAGCTGACTGGAGTGGCCACCCACACATCAGTGCAGCACGCCACCGTGATTCCCGAGACCATGGCAGGCACCCAGCAGCTGGCAGACTGGAGGTAAGCAGGAAACCCCTCTAGGGTGAGTGGGTGTGTCTGCGATGGGAGGCACGTCCACCGCCAACACAGGGCTGCCAGGCTGGCCTGTACTTCAATTCCTCGGTTTGTAGAGAGCTTTTTAAATCTTTTAAAAATATTGTGTGGACTATGAGTGCAGGGTAACAAGAAGCAATTTTTAAATAATATACCAGGATACAAGAAAATCAGCTTCGTTAATTTATGCTTGGTTGTCATTTCCACCCAAAATTCAGTTATGTCATTTAATCATCAGTGTAATTCACCAGACTTGGTTCTGGGATGATGTTTGGTAGTTTCTCAGAATTAAATTCCACGTTCAGAAAACAAAGGTCTGTCACCAGTGAAAGAATGCAGAAGAGGGTCCCCAAAGCCCTAAGCAATTCTAGAAAGTGTTCTGAAGATGTTTGAGACGGGGGTACTCTGGAGTCTATCTGACCTCCCACGGGAAGGCTTGACAGAATGGGGTTTATTTGGAAGGGTAAATGCTGGCATGTTTGCTGAGTGTGCCTCTTCAGTTAATAGTCATATCTTACAGATCAGTGTCTTATACTTCCCACACACCCCAGAGGCGTCCACCTGACTGCCTGCCCGTATAGCATACCCCCTGCATCTGTTTCCAGAACTCTACCCTGCCCAACTCATGATTTCCTCACAGATGCGCTCCTCTGTTATTTTTATGGCTAGATACCCTTGTACCTTCCCCCCAACACCACCACAATGGCCCCCTTCACCAGTGCAGAGCCAGATGGCAACCCTCCAAGTTGTTCCCAACTCCTCATGGCCCTGTTGGGCTATCTCTCATTCTGCACGAATATCAGGACAGGTCACTCCCCTCAACCCTCTGACAGCCTCCATATCACCCAGGGAGCCTCCCACAGTTCTTATTCTGCCAATGCTATTGTGAATTAAGATCTCTCAGGGAAAAGTAGAAAGGTGGTGATATAAGCCCCCAGTCAGACCCCTACTGCAGCTTCCTCCATTCCTCCATTTCATTTTCTGTCCAGTACAGAGTACCTGGGCCCTTCCCCACAGTCCCACTCACTTCCCTACTGGCAACACCCTCGTGCCACCACTCCAGCCTGGGCAACAGAGTGAGACTCCATCCCAAACCATGTAGAGCTGAGTTCAATCCTGGCTCTGCATGACCTGGGGCAAGTTAACCTTTATGCACTTCAGTTTCTTCTTCAATAAAGTGGGGATAGTAATGCCTACTTCAAGGGATTGTTGGGAGGTTTAAATTAAGATAAAATACAAAGCACTTGGCCTATATTTAACATGCACCATCGCAGTGCCCAGTACATGACAGGCATTAAATAAACCTGTCATCTTCCCTCCCCACTATCATGTCGGCCCATGCTCAGCAAGATCGCCTTTCCTCCTCCAGCTCATTAGGAGCAGCCAAGTGGAAAGCTGTCTGACCAACTGGGTTTTTTTTTCCCTCGCCCCTTTTTCTCCTAAAAGACCACACACATGACATATTCGTTTTTTTCCCCTTTCTTTTTCAGCATTTATAGCTCATCTAATTTCAGAAATACACATACACTTACTAATTCCTACATATTTTCTTATGCCTCCTCCCTCCTTCCTTTTTTTTGACATCTCTTACCCAGTGACCACAGAAGACATCTAAAGCCAGCGTACTCTCTTCCTGGTCTCTCTCCATTTCATGTGTGAGCCAAAGAATATCTATTATTGTGGCTAACAAACAGAAGTACCAGTGCTGGGCCTGACTCAAAGGAGAAAGAGTGCCACCTGTCTATAGGAGAAAGAGCTACAACAAAATAAAGAAGCCATAGTATCAGTTTCTTGGTCGGATGCAGTGGCTCATGTCTGTAATCCCAACACTTTGGGAAGCTGAGACAGCCAGATCATCTGAGGTCAGGAGTTTGAGACCAGCCTGGTCAGCATGGTGAAACCCCATCTCTACTAAAAATACAAAAATTAGCCGGGCGTGGCAGTGCATGCCTGTAATCCCAGCTACTCAGGAGGCTGAGGCAGGAGAATCACTTGAACCCAGGAGGCAGAGGTTGCAGTGAGCCCAGATTGCACCACTGCACTCCAGCCTGGGCAACAGACTGAGACTCCATCTCAAAAAAAAAAAAAAGCCATAATATGAATTTCTAAAGTCCATGTAAATGCCCAAAAGGCGCTATCAAAATCCCTACAAAAGTGTTCATATACTTCTTATTTTTTCCTGTTCATCCTTTTCCCCATGTTGCAACAATAGGTTCTTATAATTTTTTTAAATTCAAATGAATTATCCTTTAGCTTTGAATTTTATTATGTGTTAAATGAGCTCTTATGGGCAACTCTCTGAGTCAGTCACCACTTTTAACATTTCTGTGGGAAAACAAGTCTTTGGGCGTCATACAACCCAGATTATAGGAATTTTGAAACATAACCCAGTTTTAGGATGAGGGCTGCTAGTATTTCTATCATGACTGTTATTAATTTTGATTTAATACCAACTTTATACTTGTCTAGTCAACCTTCAGTTAATCTAATTATTCATTCAGCAAGCGTGTAATTAATTGATCAGCTGCTATATGCCTGAGCATTGTTCTAGCCACTGAGGGAATTCAAAAGAACATTAACACTTCCTAACACCAGAAGCATATGGCTCCCAGGCTTCAAAGTTTGTTTTTCACGTAAAGTATAATTTCTTCTTTAATAAAATGGTATTGCTAAGATATCCTGCCTACATCACAGAGTGGAATAAAATAGCCCATTGAAGACACTTTGTAAATTCCGCTTTTTCTTTATTTAAAAATTTTTTTTATAAAATTAAGGTGAAACTTTTTTTTTTTTTTGAGACAGTGTCTCGCTCTGTCACCCAGACTGGAGTGCAGTGGCACAATCTCAGCTCACTGCAACCTCGGCCTCCCAGGCTTAAGTGATCCTGCCACCTCAGCCTCCCTAGTAGCTGGGCCCATAGGTGCACACCACCATGCCCAGCTAATTTTTTGTATTTCTGGTAGAAAGGGGGTTTTGCCATGTTGCCCAGGCTGGTCTCAAACTCTTGAGCTCAAGCCATCTGCCCTCCTCGGTCTCCCAGAGTGCTGGGATTACAGGTGAGCCACCATATCTGGCCTGTAAATTCTAAAATAGAATATTGTTCAGGATAATCACCTAGGTGCTCAGGGACTTTAAAAGTTGGAGGGAATATTTATCTCCTGTCCCTAGAACTTAAAAACTTGGAGCCAGTGCACTTGGCATTCTTCTCACTTGAAAGTCCTCTTTCTCATTCACAACTAGTTACGTTTCTCCTACTCCTTATGAGTAGAAGAAACCCACCCGTTGAGCACACATGGCCAGGCTCATCCCTTTAGCAGCCGCACAGCTAGTGAGATAACCAACTATAGTCCGCGTTTAATTGGGGAGGAAGCTTGATCTTATAGAGGAGCTCTGTTTTTAGAACACCTCTAAGGCACCTTGTTGTCCCGGTTCCCTTTCAGGAACACGCATGCTCACGGAAGCCATTACAATCCCATCATGCAGCAGCCTGCGCTATTGACCGGTCATGTGACCCTTCCAGCAGCCCAGCCCTTAAATGTGGGTGTGGCCCACGTAATGCGGCAGCAGCCAACCAGCACCACCTCCTCCCGGAAGAGTAAGCAGCACCAGTCATCTGTGAGGTAGGTGGTGAGAGCCACCCTAGGGAAGAGAAATCCCAGGGGATGTGAGTGCTAAAGAAATGTAGTTTAGGATTAGGGAGTATCAGCACCCACTCTGAACATGGGACAGTTGCATGGGATGGGGGGACTCCTCTTCCTGCAGTGGCTAGCAAAACATCCCATTCCACCTGGATTGGCCTAGGGTTTGCAGGAAGCACTTGGTTTAAGACCATGGTGATAGTGTGGGGATGGATGCAACGGAATCTTGCAGTGGGCAAGAGAGATTGGGCTCAACCCCATACAGCGTGGGCAAGTGAAAATTTGTAGCCAAGGCAGGGTTGGGGGGTGTTGGTGGATGGGAGGTCACTAAGAGGAAGCATCAGGGGTAAGGGAGATTCTGCCTAAACTGACCTAACAGGATTCTTGCTAATGACAGGCCCAGGTGATCAGACACCACACCTGGAGGATGAGGAACCTAATCAGATGTATCAAGGATGGTGGGTTCTTGCTAAACTGACTTAGCAAGGTTTTTTGCCAAAAGTAGATTGTACAGCAGAGTGCACAGTTAGACCTAGGAGAAGGTTCACCAGCCTGACTAAAGTTTGGTGAAGCAAATTATCTTTTGTCACTTTCTACTTGTCCAGAGAACACTCGGCCTCACCTGAAGTTTCATTTTGGAAATCATTTACCATAATAATTGTTTTAAAATGTTTTAAAATGTTGAAGTTGTTAAAAAATATTTTAAAAATACTAAACAAATGTGTTTTCTTTGTATCTAAGATCAGAAGTTTAACTGATTTAGCACCTTGCTTAAATATAAGCAATAGCTTGTTTAATCCCAGACACTAACCAGCAGAACACCAATCTTTCCCATTCCCTTTAAATCCATTCTCATCTCAGTGAACACTTTAAAAAATCAAGGTCAACAAAAGGCTGCATGCTGTATGATTCCATTTATATGGCATTTTGGAAAAGGCAAAACATAGAGGCAGAGATCTGATTAGGGCTTGCCAGAGACCAGTCGGAGAGAAGGAGATTGACTGCGAAGAAGCCTGAGGGGAAAAGCTCTAAGTCTGGATTGTAGTGGGGGGTTATGACTGTGCATTTGTCAAAACTCATCAAATACTTCAAAGGGAGAAATGTTGCTATATGTCAGTTATACCTTAATAAACCTGACTTTTTAAAAAATAGAGATTTCCAAGCCAGAGAGAGAGAGAGAGAGAGATCGTGTAACTACAGGATTGCTCCGATATCTCTTCCTAATGGCACAGCTTTGAGGTGCTTAATTGCTTATTTGCGATAAATTAATCAAGAGAAATCCGGTATAAAAAATGTCTAGTGATTTTGGTTTTCTGCTTCCTCATATAACCAGATACCAGAAACTAGGCCTTCTTCTTTTCATTCTCATTCAGAAATTCATCCAAAGGCTGAAGTTGTCATCCTCCAAGATTCCTTATTTGGGTGTTTCTGACAACTCAGGGAAATTTATCTCAGATCATTGGCAGCTTTCCAGAACGCTTTTGTTTGGCAGCCTTGTGACAGCTCACCCATGTCATTATTAGACTGGGTGGCAACCAAGTCCACTGTCTCGATCCTCATGGGCTGTCCTGCCCAGCAAGGTCACATGGAGCACTAATCTGTCCCAGGACTGAGCTTAGCATCTCTGTGGTTCATCTTGGCTGAGTAGGGGCAGTCAGAACCCTCAGCCTCCCAACCTGTTTAGCAAGTCCCTCCTTTTTGTTTACTCACCACCCAGCTGGTTTCATGAAGGCTCATTGCCAGTACATTTCAAGATCGATATAATTATAGTGAAAGTTATGTATTGGCTTATTTTTAAGACCAATGCCTTAGGCAAAACAGTCTGAAAGACCAGAAGTCTCTCCCTTGTTGGCGATGTGGCCAGGCGTACTTTTCCTTAACAATGCCAAGTGGAGATACTAAAACTATTGGTAGTGAAAAACATAATCTTAAAATTGTAATGTATTAGCAACAACAAATACATAGGTTTATAGTAAGTACAAACAATGGTACAATCATACCAGTAAAACATATTACCAGTCCCTAGGAAGGAGCAAGCAATGTATCTGGCACTAGCTAGATAGGAAAATAAATCCACCTTTATTGAATTATTTTCATTTTACTACCATCCCTTTAGCTAGAAGGTGCTAGAATCTCTAAAGACATATAAAAGTCTGAGTTTCATTATACATTGGCGTTAGTCTCTCACTGCATAGATACTACAGGTTGAGCATCCCTAATCCAGAAATCCAAAATTGTCCCAAATTTGGAACTTTTTGAGGATTGACATGATGCCGTAAGTGGAAAATTCCACACCTGACATGAGGTCTCAGTCAAAACTTTGTTTCATCCACAAAATTATTTTAAAACAATGTATAAAATGACCTCAGGCTATGTGTATAAGGTGTATATGAAACAAAAGAATTTTGTGTTTAGACTTGGGTTTCATCCCCAAGAGATCTCATTATGTATATGCAAATATTCCAAAATCTGAAAAAAAAAAATCCGAAACACTTCTGGACCAAGCATTTCAGATAAAAGATGTTTAACCTGTGCCAGAGTCAGTGGAGATCTAATAGGGAGGGGAAAAAGTATTTTTCCCCTAAAGTTACCAAAAATCACATTGGTTAATTTAGTAAGGAATTTCAAGTTGATCAAAATTAAGATTAAAAGGTCTCTTTTTAAGGGTGCTTTTTCCTCTTGCACTTTTCCAAATTTTCTGTTACAATTTAGACTAATGAGCCTCCCATGAGGCTCCACGAGGCAAAATCCAGAAAAATCATTTTTAAGGTTTTTAGCAATTATATGCACACAAATACTTTGACGGTCAAGTTCTTTTTCCAGAGGAGGAAAGAAGGAAAACTGAACCATTGGTCACCAAGGTTAGGTCCTTCAGATCCTGAAACTCTTAAGGAATAAATGTTTCAGTAGAATAACCATTAGCAAGGAAACCAAAGCTTGATGTAGCAAACACCAGTTCTTCCACCACCCCCAAAACAAGACTTAAGTACCTTTGAAGGGATGACACAAGACAGAGCTCAGAAGTAGGGCCTTGACCCTGAAGGCGAGGGGGTTTGTTGGGGCAAACACAGCTGGAATCCTAGCGTGACATCTGCTCCTACAAGACCTGTAGAGCCTGGGGCACAAGAGCCCCCTCCCTGCTCCAAAAGCCCTGGCTGCTCCCTTTGTCCTGCTGGGAGCAGGCATGTAGATCCCAACCAGAGCCCAGAGAAGGCCTGTGTAGCCGCTCACTGAATGATCCCTTTCCCAGTCACAGATGGAGACTCACTGGCCAGCCACTGACTTGTTTTACAGAGATTTGGCAAAGCAGGTGTTTCTAGGCAATTGGGCTCCTTCGAAGGAGTTGTGGGGCCTGACCTTCCTCTGTGTACGAGTGTGGTTTTCTCATTACAGAAATGTCTCCACCTGTGAGGTGTCCTCCTCTCAGGCCATCAGCTCCCCACAGCGATCCAAGCGTGTCAAGGAGAACACACCTCCCCGCTGCGCCATGGTGCACGGTAGCCCGGCCTGCAGCACCTCGGTCACCTGTGGGTGGGGCGACGTGGCCTCCAGCACCACCCGGGAGCGGCAGCGGCAGACAATTGTCATTCCCGACACCCCCAGCCCCACGGTCAGCGTCATCACCATCAGCAGTGACACGGACGAGGAGGAGGAACAGAAACACGCGCCCACCAGGTGAGGCAGTGCCACCTTAGCCTTCCAGGAAGGAGCCGGGAGGGTTTGCATTGTGTGTGGATCTGACCATCTTCCATCATCGAACATAAGGATCCCTCTCTTCTGACCCCTAAAGTTTGGTTTTGCCATCTACTATGGTCCTAAAGTTATTTCAAGAGAATGTCAAACAGATTTTCCATAATTGTTTGAAACCAAAATAATGTTGAATCATGTTGGTCTTAAAAGATAATTATAGGCCCTATACATTTGGGGAACTTGAGACCATAAGAGTCGGGCACACAATGCCAATGTATTTCATCCTCTGTAAGTTTAAAAGTCTCTGCCTCAAGCTAGTGAATTTATTCCCAGTTGGTCATGATATTTCTCTAACATTGCCTTGGCTCACTCAGAATACGAAGTAATTGTCCAATTAATCAGAAATTTCCCTGTGTCTGATTAACCTAATCTTTCAAAACTGCCAGTTGGCTCTTCACCCAGAGAGCATTACTGTTCATCCCAAAGTGATAATAATTCATTTTAGTCTTTGTGTACTTCCTGGGGAGAGGGAAGAAATCTTTATTATATTTACAAAACTACTAACCCTGGCGCCAGAGCCTCTTTTTCTGTACTGCCCAGCCAGACCTCAGCAAAATGTGGTTTTTGTTTGGGCCACTCAGCTCAGGTTCTGAGCAACCCCTCTAGAACAGTTGGCCTCCTGGCCTTCTGCACCCCTAGAGTGCGGCTTTGTAGAGCCCAAAATCTCATGGCCCCACCCTGCTGGCTCCTTTGCACTGGGACTGAGAGCCAGGGAAGGGAGGCCTGCCGCTCCCAAGCCCAGCGCTGCCAGTCAGCACGCATCCTGCAGCTGGATATGAAGCCTAATTCACAATTAGGCTCGAATTATTAATTCCTGATTGGATGCAGTGTAACTAATTAGTAATCACAAATCCTTTGATTAGTTAATAAATTCTCACAGTTGAAATCATTACAAAATGTATAGATAGACTGATGAAAACATTTTCATTATAACTATTCCTGCATAGGACATTCCCTTCCCTCTTTATAATGAAGTCCAGTGGTTTTAGTTTGTTTCCAGGTGGGGTTAGTACATATCTCATTCAGGTGTCCTCTTCCCACCAATTAGGTACAGCCTAATTGTCATTGTATTTCAGAGAAGAAAGTAGTGGAGCACTTGTGGCTGTAGCATTGTGCCAGGTGCCAGAAGGGACCCTGGTCAAAGGTCCAGGCTCAGCACTGAATACGTTGGCAGCCCAGGACTGCCTTATTCCCCATCTGCCTAGTCCAGAACTGGCCTCAGGTCCCTTTTTGATGACAGCCTCAAGTTGAGTCAATGGTCCATTCTCCGCAGTGCCCCCACGCCACCACCCAGGAATACTGTCAGTTCAGTCCTCACGTGGGCTCAGCAGTCTCTTCACAAAGGGGATGGCCCTGCCCAGCCTCAGACTGAAGCCTGGCCTGGAGCAGCCACCCACACATGGGTAGCCTTTGTCATCAGAAGGGCCCAGCAGCCTTGCCCGGCCCTTTGCCACAAATGGAAAAAAGCAAAAGCAATTTAAAATCTGACAATCAGCTAGATTGGAATCTCGTTCCTAACATATGAGATCTGAGTTGACACAGACTCTCAACATCTGTGCCCAGGAGAGAATTGAATAGCGTGTCTGAGAAGGAGGATGAGAGAGCCGTCTCTCCACCAATCAGAGAGCTGACAGGGCTGAGAGCGGGACGCAAAGCCAGAGCATGTCCCTGCCTCTGCAGCAGCCCCTAAGGCCCCCAGAAAGAAATGATAGAACCGAGAGGCTGGGCAGCCGATGAGGACCTTCATGGGAACAACTCAGAGAAACCTGGGAGAGGGAGCCAGGTGCACAGGTGAGGGGCAGCCACAGACAGACAGTAGCAGTGGCCCCTGAGTTCCACAGCATCCTGCAGTGAAGAGTGGTGGGGACTGCCAGCCTGCCAGGGTCATGAAAATGTGCTGGACACATCAGGCTGAATAGGGAAGCTGCAGACTGAGGCTAGGGAGTCATCCAAAAGGCTTCAGCTGTCCACAGTTGTGACTGGGAGCTCCCAGAATAATGTTTTCTAGAGAGATCTAATGGCTATTGCCTTAGAAAATGTCTTTGCACTCAAGAAGGTAGGAAAGTGTATTTGAGTCTGAGTAGGATAAAACAGAAAGCAGGAGCTGTTTTATTTATAGAGAAAACACTGTGTAATTGTGATCACATTATTGTGACTACATTTTGGAATGAGAAAAAAAATGTGGGGAAATATGATTACTTGTTCTTAGAAGTCAGAATTATCATAAAATTTAACACAGTCAGTATTTATTGGCCCCACTAGTGTAAGATATTATGCTGGGAACTGCAGGTGTTACATAAATAAGGTAGACAGTCTGTGTCCTCATGAGGTTTGCAGGGTAATAAGCAAGATGAAACACACACAAATCATTATAACACAAAACAGAGTATCAGTCACATAAAAATGAGCAAAGTACCATGGGGACTCAAAGGGAAAATAGCTTAAGGGAATAGCAGGGGAGGGAGGCTTTGAAGGCCAAAGGCCTTGCAGGTCCACACAGTAGAGGAGGTGCAGTTGCAAATTCAAGTGAGGTGATTGATGGGGCAGAGCCTCCAAGGCAGGTGAACAGGATCAAGAGCCCTGTGCAGGAGCTTATCCAAAAGGGGCTTCAGGATGGAAAGGGGGTTGGGGAGGGATCTCCACTTACATGGGGGTGGTCAGCTTTGTCAGGAGATACTGAGGGGCTCAAGGGGAAGCATCAGTCCTGGGAAAACAAGGATGCACCCCCAAGTGCAGCCACATGGAAGAGTCACCTGGTCCCTCTCCAGCTGAAGAGCTTCCCCAGCCCTTCTGTGTCCCAGCTGGAGCAACGGAGACCTTCCCTTCTACACGTTGATCATCCTTGTTCTCGAGCCTGATTTCTCTGTGCCGTGGGCATGTTGATTCCCACCTTCTGTGTTCCCAGCCTCGTTTTCTATTTGCTACTAACCCCAATGCCAGTCCTGTAACTTTGCCTAAAATGCTGGTTAATTCCCCTAACATGGCTCAGCCTCAGCTTGGCAGCCAGAGTCAGGCAGCCGATGACCTTCAGAGGGATGGCAGTGCCTCCACCACCAAAGGGGCTTTTAGACCTGATTGAGGGTGTCACTAAACCTCTAGGACTAGATGATATAGCCTAGAATTTTTAAAAGAAGGCCAAGGCAAAATCATTATTCCTGACCCCATGTATGTGGCACTGGCTGGCCAGCAGCTCCACTCGTAAGAACTCCAGGTCATGTTGGAGGCAGATGCTGGGAGACGCTGAGCTAAAGACAGGAGAATCATAGCAAACATCCACTGGGTGTTCCACCTGCACTAGCTCCTCCATCATTTGATGGGGCACGCAAGGCTGATATTTCTATTCCCATTTGATAGATGAAGAAACTGAGGCTCAGGGAAGGTAGATGACTCACCCAAATTGATACAGGTTCTAAACAGCAGAATTGGGACTCAGGTGCCATGCTCTTGAAGAAATGGCAAACTTAATAACTGGCAAAAATAACTGATTTCAGTCATTCATTCAACGAATACAAATTCCATCCTGCTCCCTCCTGTGACTACCACTATGCCACTGTGTGCAGGGCACCATGCCAGGGCCATAAGGAGTCTAGAGTATTGTCCACTGAGCCCCCTCTTGGTGCTGGGCATTTGTCAGGGTGCCGGAGCCATGGCACTGAGAAGGGCGGAGTCAGCTCTTTTTAAAGTAGGAAGGGCAGGGCAGAGCCAGGGAACTCCTTTTCAGTGAATTACCGTTGGACTAGAGGACTCTGGTCATGGCTAGAGAATTGGCCAAAAGATGAGACAAACAGATACTGTTCTGGGTCCCCCAGGATTAAGTAGTAGAACTGGTCTTCTTTTAAATATTTATAGACAATTTTGATTAGAAAAGCATTTAATTGTCTACACATACTGAACAAGCCGTCTTTTCTCTCCTGGACTCTCTTGATCCACGTCTCCTGATCCAGACCCCCCTGCTATCTTTACCTTGTGTTGAAATGGTCTCGTAAAGGCTGTAGCATACAACCTTTAGTCATAAGGGTAATTTCTTTTTTTATTTTTGTAAGAACTAGAGACAGAGACAGTGTCTCACTATGTTGCCTAGGCTGGTCTTGAACTCCTGGGCTCAAGCAGTTCTCCTGCCTTGGCCTCCCAAAGTGCTGGGATTACAGGTGTGAGCCACCATGCCTGGCCGAGAGTAATTTTTTAAGTGTGTAAACCAAAGTGGCTCACGTCAACTGATCATCTAGAAATGATTTTGTCCAGCTCCATTATTCATTCACGTATTCACTCATCAGTTACCCGGAGATTTCTGGTAGGTGGGTTGTTCTGCTTAGGTCATCGAGGCCCTCCTGCAGGCTGCACTGACTTCACTGTGCCTGTGTAAGCAGCCACTGTTTCAGCCAATGTTACCAAAAATGAAAACTTTAAGAAAATTGATTCATAAATGTCATTCAGTATTTTAGATACAGAAACAGTTACTTAGCTCACTCTTAACATATTTATATACAAAAAAAAATTTGACCTGAAATGTTTTCCTTCTTTACACTAAGTTGAAAGTCTAGAGAAATCATTATAGATAAAGCAAGGTTAGAAAACTGATAAACTGCTGCTCAACTTACTTTGGCCTGAAAAATTAACATCCACTTAACAGAGGGAGCAAAAACCACACACACTCATTTATTATTGCATGGGCAAAAAGCCCAAAGTGGGATTAGCCTCCATTGCTACCTATAACCATGTAGCTTGCTCCATCCTGCCCTTGGTTGAGAAGCTACTTACAGCCAACCTCCTGCCATGCTCATGGGCACGTGGGAATCAGCTTGAGTGAAGGAACAAAGGAACCCAGACACACAGTGCCATTTGAAGGAACTTTGGTGTCTCTCCATTTTGAGTACAATACATCCCCAGTTGAAAAATATTTCAGTCATGTGACTCATCTCAAGAGATGATGGTAGGATCTTTTGTCCAGCTGACTTCACCACACCCTCTTTACAGGGCTCCATTTAAGACACTCCAGTGGGCTGAGTGGAGTGGCTTAGGGGTGTATTTTGAAGAAGAGACACTTCACCCTACTGGCCCCAGCTGCTTTCACATTACAAAGCTGTCACTGATGTGCCACAGCTTCCTGGTTTGCTCCTTGCTTTCCACAGGGAAGAGGGAGGAAGAGGGGTGGGAGAGGGTTGGATACCGTAGGGCAGAGTGGTGCTCAGTGGATGGACTGAAGGTGATTAGGAAAGATAAGTCAAAACTCCCAGGCCAGTTGGGAAGAGAGAGACTGGACTTCAGAAGAAGATGGAAGGAGAGCAAACGCTTCCTTCCGCTGCATCTGATGGGACAAGGACGAGGTGACTACTCATGGCTCCTTCTGCAACCCTGTTTCTGATGTCTCTAGAAAGTAGTCATGTAAACATGATCTTAAGGGTGATATATGTGTATTTATATACACACACATGTAGACATAGACATAAATATGCAGATAATACAATTTGAAAGGAGGAGCCAGGCATGGTGGCTCACACCTGGAATCCCAGCACTTTGGGAGGCCAAGGTGTGAGGATCACTTGAGGCCAAGAGTTTGAGACCAACCTGGGCAATATAGCAAGACCCTGTCTCTACAAAAATTTTTTTTAAATTCTCCGGGCACAGTGGTACGTGCCTGTAGCCCCAGCTACTTGGGAAGCTGAGATGGGAGGATTGCTTCCACCCAGGAGTTTGAGGCTGCAATGAGCTATGCTCACAACACAATACTGCAGTCTAGATGACAGAGTGAGACCCTGTCTCTAAAAATAATAATAATAATTTGGATGGAATGTATGTGCCATATTAAAATGAAGATTTTTTTTTTCTCTCTAATGACTCTAAGTCAGCAGCTATCAGGAAGGAGCACGCTGGTCTGGGGGCACACTGGAATTACCAGCGTGAGCCACTGTGCCCAGCCAGAAGCAGTCATATTCTTTACCACATCATCGTGCCGTGATGATTAAAGGAGATAAACACATAAAACATTTTAAGCTGTAGTTAGTATGCATCCAATAAATGTTACCTGTACTTAATAATCAGCATCATAGTAATAGAACACATAGCATTGACTATGAAATCAGAATGGTGAAAGAAGTTATTGGAGGAGATGAGTTTTGACCCTGGTCTTGAAGGATGAAATTGACTCAGATTAGCAAATAGAAATCAGAGACACATTCCAGATAAGACCCTACAGGGAAGGGGTCACAGGTTATATCTGATCTTCTGCCAGTGCTTTCTCCTTTAGGGATTTCTTTACTTTTTAGCTCCTTATTTATTTTCATCATTTTAAAATGATGAAAATTATCTATTGCCATGACAACATAATGCAATTGTGAACTCTGACAGCTTTGTTCTTTATTCAGAAGTGATGTTCTTTCAAGGCCATTTCAGCAAATATTTCTCATTCTGCCCCTTTCGCTATCTCTCTCACTTGCATTAACCAACTCATAATGGGATTGATAAGCTGTCAATAATAATTAGACGCAATCATGGAATGAATCCCAGTAGTATCGATAGATATGAGCCTAAAGAATCTGCGGTAGTCATTTCAAATGTGTGCTCATTTCTAAAGTGACTTCTTTAACAGCTTCTCATTAGTTCTCTAATCTGCATAGTATGTTCAGGTAGAGCACAGAGCTTTCTAACAATGGAAGAGATGAAAAACAGCTAGCAAATGAATTCACCTTCTGCAAATAAATGTGTCACTTGTAAATCCAAAAAGGTAGGCAAATCAGCATCAAGCTGTGCCGTACATATTTGCTCATTAAGCTAGGGGCTCCCCAGCTACAACAAAGGGATGGGACCCGGGAAGAGTTTATAAAGGTATTATCCCACACTCCTTGTAGATAATTAGACACTGACATGCAGATTCTTCAGTCTCTTCGGTGGGAGGCTCACTACCTGTTGGGTTTCCATCAAGGAGATGGCCCTCAGTTCTCACAGGTCACCCGGGCCAAGCTGTCAGCTCTCACAAGACTCATGCCAGAAAGTCATTCTTGAGTGACAAGAAGCTCAGTGACTCATGAAGTGGCTATTGTGTCTTGAGATAGTTCTAGTTGTTAGAAAATTCTTATTCATATTAAGCTGAAGCTTCTCCACAATTTCCACATTTGAGTGAAGAGCTCCAAATATGCCCAATTTGAATTTTACTCGAGGACAGATTACAGTTTGGCCAAAATTAGTGTGTGTTTTTGTCTTTTTGTTTCAAAAAAAAAAATGCGCATTTTCTAAACTACTCAGATCCTAAGGAAGATAATGATCAGCAAGAACTGGCCAGATCTGGGTCTATAGGTAAGGTACATCTACTGAAAGGATCTCTTTCCTCT
The DNA here is from genome assembly GCF_006542625.1 of Nomascus leucogenys. Taxonomy (NCBI): domain Eukaryota; kingdom Metazoa; phylum Chordata; class Mammalia; order Primates; family Hylobatidae; genus Nomascus; species Nomascus leucogenys. Next base: position 88,603,352 of record NC_044393.1, on the reverse strand, counting down.
CCAGATTAGGGCTAGACCATTCCTATTTTAAAATGTCTCTAGGAATCTTTCAGAGATCCTCACAATGACTCCTTTAATGCCATGAGTAATTTCTCTCAATGAATTTCAGAGCAGGTTGGAGCTGGATGGATGTTACAGGCCACTGTCCAGAGCCACACCAGTAAAGGAACAGCAGAGCTAGGACTGTAGTGCCAGCTCCCAGGACACATTTGGGAGTCAGCCTCCATCCTCACCTGGGGTCCTCCACCCACAGAATGGGCACCCGCAACAGAACATGTCTGCGTTTCATGAGATGACCAGAGGCATGTTCACCATTCAGGAGTAGCTGTGCCCGAAGCTGAGAGTGAAGGGCAGGGCAGCGCCATCTCCTCACCTCCCCTCGGGAGCCAGCAGCTGCTCCCAGTCACGGCTCCCAGCTCTTCCCCTGGCCCTCAGAGTACTTCGAAACAGTGTGGGGTGGGAGGAGTTCCCTTATTACACAAGAGACTGCAGCAGACCAGTTGTTTCCCTTTATTCTCCCCCATTCATCCCAGAAGACAGCTGCAGGTTTCCCTGCCCTTGTCTTGTTAAGGCAGCTCTCCTCCCCTCCTGCTCCCTCCTCGTCCTCAACCTCCAGTGTCTCCCTGCTCTCAGATCCCTCCTCCCTACCTCAGAGACCTCCTGGAGTCCCACTTCCTTTTTTTGCTTAATTTATATTTATAAAATATTTCGAGATATTCTTTTTTGTTGTTATTGGTAGACAGCAATCTTTTTTTTTTTTTTAAGTCAGAGTCTGGCTGTGTCACCCAGGCTGGAGTGTAGTGGTGTGATCTCAGCTCACTACAACCTCACCTCCCAGGTTCAAGCAGTTCTCCCACCTCAGCCTCCCAAGAAGCTAGGATTACAGGCATGCGCCACCACACCCAGGATTTTTTTTTTTTTTTTTTTTTTTGCAGCAGGTGGCCGGGCGGGGATGGGGGCGGGGCAGAGTCTCACTCTGTCACCCAGGCTGGAGTGCAGTGGTGTGATCTCTGCTCACTCCAACCTCCACCTCCCGGGTTCAAGCAATTCTCCTGCCTCAGCCTGCCTAGTAGCTGGGATTACAGGTGCACACCACCACACCTGGCTAATTTTTGTATTTTTAGTAGAGACGGGGGTTTTGCCATGTTGGCCAGGCTGGTCTCGAACTCCTGACCTCAAGTGATCTGCCCACCTCAGCCTCCCAAAGTTCTGGGATTACAGGTGTGAGCCACTGCACCCAGCGGATTTTTTATTTTTAGTAGAGACAAGGTTTCACCATGTTGGCCAGGCTGGTCTTAAACTCCTGGCCTCAAATGATCTGCTTGCCTTGACCTCCCAAAGTGCTAATTACAGGTGTCAGCCACCGTACCTAATTATTTTTATTTATTTATTTTCTTTAGAGTGTAGGTCTCTTTGTCACCCACACTGGAGTGCAGTGACACGACCACAGCTCACTGCAGCCTCAAACTCCTGGGCTCAAGCCGTCTTCCTGCCTCAGTCTCCCGAGCAGCTAGCACTATAGGCGCACACCACCATGCCTAGCTAATGTTTTTATTTTTGTAGAGGTGGGATCTCACTGTGTTGCCCAGGCTGGTCTCAAACTTCTGGCCTTAAGCGCTGGGATTACAGGGGTGAGCTACCACACCTAGCTCCCACTTTGTAATTCTTGTACTGGATCTCAGTGCCCTCCCACCCTCTGGGTGTCTCTACTGAGCCCTGATGTACAGTGGTGAAGTGCCCAAAACTCTCAATCTCTTTTGCTTTTTTTTTTTGAGACAGAGCCTTGCTCTGTCGCCCAGGCTGGAGTACAATGGTGCAATCTTGGCTGACCGCAACCTCCACCTCCTGGGTTCAAGTGATTCTCCTGCCTCAGCCTCTGAGTAGCTGGGATTACAGGCACCCGCCACCACTCCCGGCTAATTTTTGGTATTTTTAGTAGAGAAGGATTTTCACCATGTTGGTCAGGCTGATCTCAAACTTGTGACCTCAGGTGATCCACCCACCTCGGCCTCCCAAAGTGCTGGGATTACAGGCATGAGTCACCTCATCCAGCCTGGACTTTGTTTTCGATGGAGATATAATTCATGTACTGTACTGTACAGTTCACCCATTGGATGTGTACAATTCAGTGGTTTTAGTCTATTAATTTTTAATTGTGGTAAAATATATATAACATAAAATTTGCCATTTCAACCATTTTTAAGTGTAAATTCAGTGACATTAATTATATTCATAATGCTGTATAGCCATCACCATTATCTATTTTCAGAACTTTTCCATTGCCCCAACCAAAAACTATACCATTAATCAGTAACTTCCCACTCTCCTCTCCCCTAGCCCCCAACCTCTGGTAACCTCTAATGTATTTTCTGTCTGTATGAATTTGCCTGTTCTAGATATTTCATGTATGTAGACTCAAACTATTTGTCCTTTTGTGTCTGGTTTATTTCATTTAATGTTTTCAAGGTTCATATTGTAGCATGTATCAGAACTTTTTTTTTTTTTTTTTTTTGGAGACATGGTCTCACTCTGACACCCAGGCTGGAGTGCAGTGGTGTGATCATAGCTCACTGCAGCCTCAAACTCCTGGGCTCCCACCTCAGCCTCCCAAACAGCTGGGTCTACAGGCATGCACCACCATACTTTGCTTATTTTTTTAATTTTTTTAATTGTTCGTAGAGATGGGCTCTTAGTGTGTTGCCCAGGCTGGTCTTGAACTCCTGGCCTCAAGCAATCCTCCCACCTCAGCCTCCCAAAGTGCCGAGATTACAGGCATGAGCCACCCCTCCCAGCGTGCATTCATTTTTATGACTGAATAGTATTCCACTGTATGGATACACCACATTTTCTATTCATTCACCAGCTGATGGACACTTGGGTCATTTCTACCTCTTGGTATTTTGAATAGTGCTGCAGTGAACATTGGCTTACATGTATCTGAGTACTTGTTTCCAATCCTTTGAGTACATACTTAGGAATGGAATTGCTACAGGGTAACTCTGTGTTTAGCTTTTTGAGGAACAAGCATATGGACATTTCACATTTAAACTGTCATAACTGGGAGGTGTGGATCTTTATTAATTAAAATTTATCTACTTTAAGTTAATGTGAAGAGCCATAAATATATGCAACCAATTCATTCCTCACCTTCTTTTGAGTTCTTAACAATTATCATCTGTACAATTCATCTGACAGTTAATCACGGAGGCTTTGTGACATCCATTATTCCCTCTAACTGGTTATTTTAAAGCTTTTACTATTTAACTTGTCATGTTTTTATACAGTCCTCCACTGAGATTTTAATCTCCTCGAGGGCAGAGACACATATTTCTTTGTATAGGTATTCCCTGTAGTACCCCACATAGATCTCCAAGATATCATGAGTTTTAATTTTCTTTCATTTCAATCTTCTGGTTTATTCATAGACTAGAAAAAAGGAAACTTTTCCAGCAAGTCCTTACCCTGATAGAATTCTCTTTGCCTAGATAAGTTTTTTGCAAACCTGTTTTCACATGTTAAATAAGGTAACACAACTTCTAAGAAGAATAATAGCAGCTATTATGGAATACTTACCATGTGTTGTGTATCATTGAAAGCACTTATATTTTCTCACTTAGTTCTCAAAACAAGCCTATGATATAGGTACAATTATTACCTACCTTTTACTGATGAGGCCACTGAATCACTGAGAGGTTAAATAGCTGCCCGCCACCCTGTCACCAGCACATGCTGAAGTTAGACAGCTGACTACAAGGTTCATGTTCTCACCCACAAACACGGTTAGGCACCCTGAACCAGAGAGGACAGTGTCCAGCCACTGGAAGAATTATCCAGCCTAGATGTCAGGAGCGCTGGGCGTTGGGGAGCAGGGACTGCACCTCCCAGATCCCGTAGCCTTCTGTAGCTCAGCAGCCAGGCTCTTCTTCTGTCCCTCCTGCCTGGCTGCTGTGGGCTCTGGAATTTGCCCACTTCCCTGCTGCCTCTAGGGTGGTGGAGATCCATCATGGGAAGAGCCTGGCCTGGCTATGTGGCCTCAAGCAAGATACCTGGGAGGTGGCTGTGACTCTATGAGGCTCTATAAATACCAGCTGCTTCTCTCATCCAATTAGCTGGAAACTGACCAGCTTGCCTAGGCAATTTTTATTTCTTAAAAATAAATGATCAATATACAAAAATAGATGCACATTCATTTTAAAGCCTTAAATAAGCACACAATAAACAATAAATTTCACATCCATCATGCCGGCAGCCTCTCACTGAGTTTGAAGACAGACAGAAGTAGTTCCCAAAGTAACCACACTAACTTAAATATCTTTGAACAAACATGCCGGCCAAGAGCTATCCAAAGCCAGTGCCTCCCTATTATATGAAGTTCCACATGTAAGATGAAGGCCAGAGCTTCAGAGTGGCTTTCACACAGCATCAACCTGGCAGGGGCCTTCCCACCAGGCCCCGAAGCAATACCATCTCCCCCGATCCTTGGCCCAGGCAGCGGAAAAGCTGCAGGTGAGCCTGGCTCCTGAAAAGGGGACTGCAGAGGTCATAGTGGCCTGCACACAGCCCACAGAGCACACTCAAAGCAAGGAGAGGCAGAGGGTGTCAACTCCAGCTCTGCATTCTCAGCAGCGTGTCTGCACTGTGCTGTGTGGGTGCAGCCCCCTCAGAGCCTCACACTGCATCCCATTCCTTGGACATTCTGCTCCCTCCTGCATAAGCTTTGCCAGGCCACAGGCACCAAACCTAAGCTTATGACATTCTTCTCCCAGCGAGGTTTACTCCTAACCCAGGTCCCCAGGTTGCTGGGTTCTTGCTGGTTCTCTCATTGCTCAGATGTCCCATTCTGGCAGGCCCACGGGGATTGTACCCAGCTCTGGGCTGCAGGTGCCTCCCCTGCAGCTCTGCTGAGCTCTGCTGCACAGGAAGAGTCCAGGCCAGCCTGGAAGCATCTCACTCCCTAGTTTCCAGAAGCACTTGTGGGTCCAGCTCCAGCCCCTTCTCCATGTCTTCACATGTCCCCCTGCTGCCGGCTACACAGGGGACATTTGCATGCCCAGCCTCCCCATGGGGGTTAGGGAGGGCAAAAGCCCTGTTCCTGCCCTCTCCCCTCTGCCTCCCTCCCCTGCCCCAGGGCATGAAATGCTAGTGGTGTCTCACCTCACGGCCTTCTCCCACCTCTGACTTCTCCCTTTGCATTTTCAGCACTGTCTCCAAGCAAAGAAAAAACGTCATCAGCTGTGTCACAGTCCACGACTCCCCCTACTCCGACTCCTCCAGCAACACCAGCCCCTACTCCGTGCAGCAGCGCGCCGGGCACAACAATGCCAACACCTTTGACACCAAGGGGAGCCTGGAGAATCACTGCACGGGGAACCCCCGAACCATCATCGTGCCACCCCTGAAAACCCAGGCCAGCGAAGTATTGGTGGAGTGTGATAGCCTGGTGCCAGGTAATTTGGGGCCAGGACAGGACAGGAACATCTCCCTGGAGAGCGGTTTTCCTGTTTTTCTGCTGCTAGAAATGTTGCTGTATGGGAGCTAGTACAATAGAAAGTGCCCAGTGACTGCAGGCGATCCTTACCGAGGATTTTATTCAAGTAGCCAGGGGAGGCTTCTGCTTAACAGCACATTGTATAAGCAGCGTTTTCCTTCTTTAATTCTGTAATCAATACCTCTCTGCCTTTACAATGGCTCTGCTTCTAACTAGGTTGATTAATAGAAAATGAAAGCCTCCTGGTTCTTTATGCCTGAGCCTGGAAGAATACCTGGTCTGGGGAGTTCCAGGCTGACATCTAGCACCACTCCCTTCCAGGAAGCCCTGGTGGTCAGATGGGCTTCTTGTGTAGGAAGAACCTCCTCCGAGTCTTGCTAGGGAAGGGTGAAATTGGCCCCTCTCAGCCCCTCCTCAGAATCGGCTGCTGGGTGGCGAGACCAAGTCATGCGTGTTTCTCTGCTCATGCACTGCTCTCTTCAAAGAACTCCTCCTGTCCCGCGAAGGCTTGTCCTGAAAATTGGGCCCTGGAATAAAGGCTGAGAACGTACCCTTCTGAATAAACTCAGTGGCTCACTGTAGATTTTGTAGCACCTATTTAGCGTTTCCCTTGCTCATGCTCACAGTGAAAGAATGTGGGGACTAAATCAGAAGAAATCTGCGCATCCCACTATTCCGCCATAAACCACACCCAAGCCAGCCTGCACCTGCGTGACGGCACAACTGAAAAGGGAAGGAAAGGGAACGCCAGGAAGCTTTTGTCTAGATGTGAGAAGCTGTTACTTCTCAGGAGGACCTCATGTCTGTCACCTGAGGTCGCTACAGGAAACTGGGGACTCTTCCTGGGTGGTGACCACATGTGAGACCCAGTGGGCGCAGGCCCCATTCAGGGGCTGCCACTGAGGGTGAAGACTAGAGGCAGGATGGGGTCATTAGGGCTTTTCCAGCCCAGTGCCTCAGGCCAGCCTGCACGGTGAGGGTCAGCGCCCTGGGACGCTCTCCCAAGAGCTCATGGCATTGCCTGGGAGGGGGCCCCTTTTGCTGAGAGGCTCTGCCTAAAGGGGAGATGGTGACAGCCACAGGCTTGTGCTCCCTGCCGCCCACTTCCCAACCCAAGGCAGCATCACCCTTTCCAACATTTGTGGCGGAAGCTCTTTTTCCCTGACTTTGGAGTTACCCCAGCTACCTTTCCTCTGAAGAAATGCTTGTGAAACGCAGCTTTTCAGCACCCTGCTAAAACGTCTCTGTTTTCAAGTCCTGGTCCATCCCCAACAGTACCGTCACGACGATGCAGCCTCCAAGCAGCTTTAACATCAGAGCCAGCGCTCCTGTGGGCATGGGGGCAGGGGGTCATGGTGCCTACGGTGTCCTGGCTGCTCCACAAGAAAGACAGACAAGCACACGCAGCTCGCGCCGTGCTCTCTCAGAAGAAGGAGACCTTACCTTCGGGAAAAATAGTCACAGCAGTGCCACTTGCCAGGGCAAGCATTCTGGTTGACAGGGGCCAGACTGTACTTTCTGCTAGGGTCTGGTGACCTGGGGCCAGAGGACCAGGCTGGAGCCCTCCCCAAATTAGGCATCTCTGTGAGGAAAAGAAAATGAAGCTGTACCTTCCACAAGGCTACAAGGACATCCCTCTCCAAAAACCATCTTTTTCCACCCAGGCGAATGTTTTGGTGGAAACCCTGCCAGGAAGCAACATTCTCTAGCAGTAACCAAAGGGCCCTGGGAGGCACCCGAAGTCATTCACACCAGGAGCCAGGATTCCTTAGAGAGAGCTGCATACTTTTCAGCTCAACTATCCTTTAAATATTGTTTAAAGCTGTATGCAGCACACATTTTTAAGTTTAAATCTTTGCAAAGGATAGAATTTGTCTTGTATCATTATTTAAGTTCTTTAAATATATGTTTGTGGAAACCTTGAAGCTGCAGACTGAACTCATTCCATATGCGGGAGTGCTGCCTGTGCCCTTGCGAGCAGGGGCATTCCTCGTCTGGTGCCTGCCCTTCCCCAGCCAGTGGCATTCAATACTGATACACACCTTTAGCTACAGAACCAGCCTAGGCTTGGAAAAGTCAGGAAAGCAGCCTTCCTCAGCTCCCTGGGGCCCGGTGATGCATACAGGCCAAGGTACAGCCAGTTAACAGCTCCCCCAGGTGCAGCGCCCAGAGCATGGGAGGGTTCAGGGCTCCCCCAGCCCTCTTAGGTCAGGCTGTGCACTGCTGTTTCCCCGCCGTACTCACCCTCTCCTGTGGCTCTCAGCCTTTCAGTCCTTCTCAGGTTGGGGTTAGTGAAGTTTCTTTTGGAAGCAACAGAATGAACTCTACACTGGCTTAAGACAAACAACTTATTGGAAGGATGCAGGGCTAAGGGAAAGTTCAACAACTAAGTCCCAGGCAGGGCAGGAGCCAGAACCCCTGGGACCTGAGCCCTGGGGGCCAGATGCCTGCTCTCTGAAGCTGCTTTCACCCGACTCACAGCCAGCAGCTCCCAGGCTTCTGGTGTCCCATTTCCAGGAGACCAGAATTGATTGTCCCAGCTTGGAGAGACACCTGTTTTTTTTTGTTTGTTTGTTTGTTTGTTTCTTTGTTTCAGAGAGGAGTCTCGCTATGTTGCCCAGGCTGGAGTGCAGTGGCGCGATCTCGGCTTACTGCAACCTCCATCTCCCAGGTTCAAGCAATTCTGCTGTCTCAGCCTCCCGAATAGCTGGGACTACAGGCATACACCACCACGCCCGGCTAACTTTTTGTATTTTAGTAGAGATGGGGTTTCACCGTGTTAGCCAGGCTGGTCTCGAACTCCTGAGTTCAGGCAATCCGCCCGCCTCAGCCTCCCAAAGTGCTGGGATTACAGGCATGAGCCACCACGCCTGGCCAAGACACCTATTTTTTGAGCCTCGGCTTTAACCAGGAGACAGAGTTCAATAATGACACCAATAATAGCTAACACTAAGTACTTAAATGCCAGCTACTCAATACTTAAGCCCTTAGATGCCAGATACTAAGCATTCTACACATGTTAACTCATTTAATCCTCATCACAGCCCTACATGGAGCTGCCATGATTTTCCCAGTTTCCCAGGTTAAAAATGGAGGCACAGAGGCTTGACCAGCCTTCCCAGAGCCATGTGGCTGGGCCTCCCAGAGATCTGGCCCTGGAGCTTATCTGTTGCTGTAAGCACCCCCCCCACACCCCCGCCCCACTCACCTAGTGCAGACAGGGCCACTGTGGCTGTTCTCAGGACAGGGGGTCACGGAGAGTAGCTGGACAAGGCATGACTGGAAAACTGAAGAATATTTCCTCACTGTTCCAAAGTATACATTAGGAGGTTGACCAGCATTAGCCCATTGTCGCTTTGTCCATCGCCACAGGAGGAGTTACTGTTATACTTTAATCTCTTGGTCCCCTTCAGGACGTCCTCCCTTACTCGGGCTTCTCGTCCTCTGAGAGTTTGGCAAGCTCTGACTCAACCCCCATCTCCTGTCCCCATGATGACAGTAGCATCAGGGCTGCATTACGCCCATTTCATCTAACATTCCCTAACCCCTTCACTGATCCCTCGAGCTCAGTGTTTCTCCCTCAAATATCATTACCACAAAATGCCCAGGAATTTGGAAGAGAAGAAGTAGGTGACATGCACAGCAGGGCCCAGCACAGTCTGCGACCCGCCGCAGAGCAAGAAGGAGGCTTCTTCCCCCAACACAGCCACAGTGTGGCTGTGGAAGGCGAGAAGTAGGCTCTGCAGAGCCAGTGTTTGCAGCTTTCTATTTTTTTTTTCTACATTGAGTCCACAAAAATCCCTCCATCCCCCAGGTTTTGGGGGACCTTTGAGTCTAACGGGTTTGGCTTGGGCACAGTGTTGGGTCACAAGGCCCTGATTCCCAAATGCAGGTCTGTTCAGCCAGGGCCAGGAGGCTCTGGAGTCCTGGGAAGCTTGCCAAGAATACCGATTCCGGATCTCCCACACCTACCTGAGGGATTCCGATTCAGTGGATGGGGTGGGAGGGGCCCCGGGCGCAAATGCACGGTTGGATTTGCGGCCTCTGAGTAGCACCCACTGCCCCCATCCCCACTGAGGCAGCTTACCCTTCACTCAGGGCAGGGGACTCTGGGTTTTGGGGTCAGGAAGGCCCCCTTCCACTTGCAGTGTGCACCAGAAACTCCTGTCCCCAGGTTTCCGGTTTTCCTTTGACGTTCTTGATAGGCTGAGACCTCTAGAGGCACATTTCTCTCTTCATCAGCGATTAATCAGCATTCTCTCTTGCTGGGCTCCAGCCTCAGGCGTCTCCTCTTTGACTTTGATTTCATCGCCCTGGGATTTGTAATAGAATTGATCCAACCAAATTCAATCAAGGGCCTGGTCGTTTCCATGCATGGCTCATTAATATTTAGCACCTCTGCCCCAAGAATGACCAGATTCTCTCCTTTTACACTAACCACCCACAGGATAGTTCATTGAGACGGTATGAGCCTTCCGGTTCACCTAAGATGCTCAGGCCCCAAAATGAATGCTGCGAATTCTTGCGTCTGAACGTGAGGTGTAGGTCTGTCTTTGGACATCTTGCAATATGTTCTTGCTGCCTCTCCCTTCATATGAAACATTTTACCTGATTCGTCCTTTGAATACCCCTACTTTGGGCACCTTCCTCAAATGTGGACCGCTTTAGAGTTGGGGCTCTGTGGAACAACAGCGCCGCATTTTGGCGGATGACTGGATTCCCTGGCCAAAGCTGTTTCCCATACTCAGTTATTTCATCTTTCCTCTCCTAGGGCTTCCTTATGCTTTTTGGTGTCACCAGGCAGTAATCCTAAAGTCCAGCAAGGTTTCCAGAAAATATAAATCACAGAAATACAGCTTTCCAGCGCGGTGGCTCACGCCTATAATCCCAGCACTTTGGGAGGCCAAGGGGGGCAGATCACCTGAGATCAGGAGTTCGAGACCAGCCTGGCCAACATGGCAAAACCCCATCTCTACTAAAAAATACAAAAATTAGCCAGGTTTGGTGGCACGCACCTGTAATCCCAGCTACTCGGAAGGCTGAGGCTGGAGGATCACTTGAACCCGGGAGGCGGAGGTTGCAGTGAGTCGAGATTGCACCACTGCACTCCAACCTGAGCGACAGAGCAGGACTCCACCTCAAAATAAAAAAAGGAATTTAGCTGTCCTCCATAGAAAATCAAGGTAATAAAAATATTTCAAGCACATTCCAGAAACTTGATGAAGAAAAATAACTGAGTACAAGATACAACACATGAAGTGCTCAAATCAACAAAGGATGGTGGAAAGGAGGTTACTCATTACCTTTCTCTCTTAAAATGCGCTCCCTTTTTCCTGGGCAAAGTCTTCCTCAGTCTGGTTCTTAGACTAAGAGTCAGTACCATGGCTGGGCACAGTGGCTCACGCCTGTAATCCCAACACTTTGGGAGACTGAGGCAGGCAAATCACTTGAGGTCAGGAGTTCACGACCAGCCTGGCTAACGTGGTCAAACTCTGTCTCTACCAAAAATACAAAAATTAGCAGCTGGGTGTGGTGGCTCATGCCTGTAATCCCAGCAGTTTGGGAGGCCGAGGCAGGCGGATCACAAGGTCAGGAGTTCGAGACCAGCCTGACCAATATGGTGAAACCCCGTCTCTACTAAAAATACAAAAATTAGCTGGGTGTGGCAGTGGGCGCCTGTAGTCCCAGCTACTTGGGAGGCTGAGGCAGGAGAATCACTTGAACCCGGGAGGCGGAGGCTGCAGTGAGCTGAGATCACGCCACTGTACTCCAGCCTGGGCGACAGAGCGAGACTCTGTCTCAAAAAAAAAAATTAGCTGGGCGTGGTGGCGCATGCCTGTAATCCCAGCTACTCGGGAGGCTGAGGCACGAGAATCAATTAAACCTGGGAGGCAGAGGTTGCAGTGAGCCAAGATCACACCACTGCGCTCCAGCCTGGGAGACAGAGCAAGACTCCATCTCAAAAAAAAAAAAAAAAAAAAAAAAAGAATCAGTATTGTTTCTGTGCACATCTCACCCCAGCAGGACTGGTTGCCCAAGGAGGCAGGATAGCTCCCAGCCCTAGCGCCAGGCTCTTGTTCATTCCCTGGTCTGCCCTGCCTTTCTTGGTGGGGGACCATCTGCCTGTCTTTCCACCTGGAAGATGTTTTCTTCTCCATTAACCCTATTGTTCTTTAGCGTTTAAGGAACAGAAGCAATGCTTGTTGTAACTATGGTTTCTAACTATACAACACAAACCACACAGTCTTCAGGCTGCTTTGTCATAGCCTTCACTTACTAAACCCCTCTTTTTCTGCTTCTGTTGTCATTGAAGTTAGAGAAAGGTGTCTGGAATTTTCTCCCTCCCACACTTTGCTAGGCTATTATGCAGGTTTGCTCTTAAAGAAGCCCAGTGTTGGCCCGGCGCGGTGGCTCACGCCTGTAATCCCAGCACTTTGGGAGGCCAAGGGCAGGTGGATCACCTGAGGTCAGGAGTTTGAGACCAGCCTGGCCAACATGGTGAAACCCCGTCTCTACTAAAAATGCAAAAAATTAGCCAGGCATGGTGCCGGGCGCCTGTAATCCCAGCTACTTGGGAGGCTGAGGCAGGAGAATCACTTGAACCTGAGAGGCAGAGGTTGCAGTGAGCCGAGATCGCACCATTGCACTCCAGCCTGGGCGACAGGAGTGAAACTCCATCTCAAAAAAAAAAAAAGAAGCAGCCCGGTATCTTCTCACTAGTCTGGGTCTGTTTGTTGCTTTTGCCATTACAAAAGTGCTTACATTTAATGAATGGCTATGACTGGTGCATCTGGGTGCATTTGATTAGAAATTTCCCTTAGGTGTGCGTTAATACTGCGCTGTCTATTAGGCAGCCCCCTCCTGGAGGAGAGCTGAGGCACAGGGACATGGGGGGCTAGTAAAGCATCTCTTCTGCTTTTATCAAGGGGTGATGGTCCTGTCTGCAGAACTCCCCAAGCTGGGATGGGGAGATGGCCCCCACTTGGCAGCAGAGCTCCCGCCCTCTGGGGCTCTTGCCCCTTCTGGGCTGGACACTCATGCCCTGTCTTGCCCTGTCCTGTTCCGGCGGCCTCCTTGGACTTGGGCTGTCCCTGCCTGTCAGCGTCTTCACCTGGTTTATCCTCTGCCTCGCCACCTCATCTGCGTGATCTGTGATGCCTCCTCCTTATTCACGCTCTCAGCCTTCTCCCTGCCACCCCCGTCCCCGTCCCCGGTGGTACACAGTCACCGTCCTTAGCACACAGCAGGAGCTCAGAAAATACTTGGATCAGTTAAAACCACTGGGCTCTGAAGAGGCTCCTGGCTCCTGTGGCTCTCTGGCTAGGTAACATGGAAGCCATCCAGCTCGGGGTTTAACCCACCTCTCTCAGAGCCCCTGGCTACTCAGAGCTCGGCCCCCCAACCAGCAGCGCTGGCATCCCCTGGGAGCTTGTCAGAAATGCAGATGCTCAGGCCCCCCAGAGCTGCTGGCCAGAGTCTGCACTGAACAAGATGCAGGAATTACATTTGAGAAGTGTTGATGGAGCCACCTGCTGACCACGAGGTCACCTCTGGAGGGTTGCAATGTTTTTTCCACTCTTCAGCCCTCTTGGCAATAACATGGAGGCAGTTTTGTGCTTGGCCATGTTTGGCTCACAGGGCCATTCCCTGGATGACTTAGTCTCATCCTGCCTAGAGGCAGGTAACTAGACCAGGTGACTCTGAGGGTTATTTTAGCTTCTAGTAATTCATTAGGTCCCACCACAGACACTGTCTCCTCTGATACTCATAGTCACCCATGGTGGGGACCAAGCAGGGATCCTGTCTTAGTCTATTTTGTGTTGATGTAACAGAGTACCTGAGACTGGGGAATTTATAATCAATAGAAGTTTATTTGGCTCACGGTTCTGAAGACTGGAAGTCCAAGAACAGGGTGCCGGCATCTGGCAAGGACCTTTGTGCTGCATCTTCCCAGCACAGGAGGCAGAAGGAAAAGAGAGCATGAGGGTGAGGGGGCCAGACTTGTTTTCATCAAAAAGGCCAATCTCTCAATAGCTAACCCACTCCCAAGATAACATTGATACACTGATGAAGTCATACACTCATGAGGGCTCTGCCCTCAGGACCTAACATCCCTTACTGGCCCCACCCTAAACACTTGCACTGGGGACTAAGTTTCTAACACAAGAACTTTGAGGAACACATTCAAATTATAGCAGATCTCTCCTACGCATTTTCCAGATACTGGAAGTAACACCTCCCAGAGGAGCGGCACTGGGCCTGGCCTTAGGCCGCCAGCCCACCTTGCCTCTCCTGATTCTTTTTCGCTTTCCCTTGCTTCATTCCCTCATGCAGCCCCAACCACCCTCCCAGCCGAGGGAGTGAGCCAGAGCCGCACTGCATCCAGAGTCAAGGCAAAGTCCTAGTGGGTCCAGGGGAGATGAGGCTGATTTGTGACTGCCCGGCCTCAGGCACATGTTTCTTCTTGGAAGACCACTTCTCTGGTGGGGTAGCATCTTCTGGGCAGCTGGGACCCTGCCACCGATCTGACCTCTTTCTCCTCCTGACACAGTCAACACCAGTCACCACTCGTCCTCCTACAAGTCCAAGTCCTCCAGCAACGTGACCTCCACCAGCGGTCACTCTTCAGGGAGCTCATCTGGAGCCATCACCTACCGGCAGCAGCGGCCGGGCCCCCACTTCCAGCAGCAGCAGCCACTCAATCTCAGCCAGGTAAGCCCCACAGCTGGCGCCCCAGGTCAGAGAGAGCCCCCATCCCCTCATCCTTCCGCTTCAGAGAGGATCACTGTGGCGGCCCCTCACCCACCTCACAGGGCTGCAGTCCTGGCCACGGGTGGCAGCACATGCCCTTGGTGACCTCTGGTGGCTTTTTCTACCACAGGTCACCCTTGGGGAAGTTGATATCACCGGTGCACAGAGAGCTGGCCCAAAGCAAAGTGACTTGTCTAATGTTACAAAGCCCTTGGTGACATTGTGCCAGAGCTTAAAAATAGGATGGCCCACACTTGCTGTTTCAACCCAGCAAAGGGTAGAACACTGTGTCCCGGCTATGTCAGCCTGGGACATCAGGGACAGACCTGCATCCGACTCATTGCAGGGAAGGCCCGCACACCACAGCCCCCAAGTCAAGGGTAAGAGTTGTCCCAGGACCTGGAGGAAGGGGGGTGGTTGAGATGAAATGTGAGTGACCCGAGTTTCTGCGGGCGCAGGGCTGTGTCAAGGGCTCGGCATCAGGCCTGACTCACACGGTGGACTCAGGGCCCTGTTTCTCTAGAAACAAGGTGAGATAAATGGGGTGTTTGTGTTCACAGCCCCTAATCTGAAGTGCTGCCCCAGGTCATCAGTGGAGCCCGTATCTCTGTCACGTGACTTAGGTTCTCCAGGTAGAAGAGGGCTATTTTATTTGGACTGACAGAACTTCGAACAGCAATGCTTCTGAGAGCCAACTTTTTTTTTTTTTTTTAAGACAGGGTCTTGTTCTGTCACCCAGGCCCAGGCTCAGGCTCAAGTGCAGTGGCACAGTCATGGCTCTCACTGCAGCCTCCGCCTCCTGGACTCAAGTAATCCTCCACCTTAGCCTCCCGAGTAGCTGAGACTACAGACATGAGCCACCACACCCAGCTAATTTTCAAAATTTTTTGTAGAGATGTTGTGAGAGCCAATAATTTTGAGAACAAGATTTTAGTGAGTAAGAAAGCAATTTTTGCTCAAAGAGAGTGTCCTGGCTGGGTGCCGTGGCTTACACCTGTGGTCCCAGCTTCTCGGGAGCCCAAGGTGGGGGGATCATTCTAGGCCAGGAGTTCAAGGCTACAGTGAGCTAGGTTCATGCCACTGCACTCCAGCCTGGGCATCCTGATACTTCACAGCTTCTGTACATCCTTGGGAGAAATATGTTCTCCTGTAACTTTGCAGCTGGCTTTATCCGTGTATCATCCCAGCCCAGTGAATGGCAGGCCAAGTCGGGACTTTCTCAGTCCAAGTGAATTTTTTTTTTTTTTTTTGAGACAGAGTTTCACTTTGTCACCCAGGCTGGATTGCAGTCGTGTGATCTCAGCTCACTGCAACCTCTACCTCCCAGGTTCAAGCGATTCTCATGCCTCAGCCCACAGAATAACTGGGACTACAGGCAAAGCACACGCCACCATGCCCGGCTAATTTTTTTGTATTTTAGTAGAGAAGGGGTTTCGCCATATTGGCCAGGCTGGTCTCGAACTCTCGACCTCAGGTGATCCGCCCACCTCTGCCTCCCAAAGTGCTGGGATTACAGGCGTGAGCCACTGCGCCGGGTCCCAAGTAAATTTTTACTTTCGCACACAGAGGGAAGCCCCTTCTATTACTTCTGGCGTCTTTCCCTTCTCTTCCTCCTCCCTGCCCTCCTGCCCCTCCTCCCATTCCTTCATCCCCACGTGTCGGCCCCTGACGTCTCTCTTGGTGCCTCTCCTCCCCAGGCTCAGCAGCACATCACCGCGGACCGCACTGGGAGCCACCGAAGGCAGCAGGCCTACATCACTCCCACCATGGCCCAGGCTCCTTACTCCTTCCCGCACAACAGCCCCAGCCACGGCACTGTGCACCCCCATCTGGCTGCAGCCGCCGCCGCCGCCCACCTCCCCACACAGCCCCACCTCTACACCTACACTGCGCCGGCGGCCCTGGGCTCCACCGGCACCGTGGCCCACCTGGTGGCCTCGCAAGGCTCGGCGCGCCACACCGTGCAGCACACTGCCTACCCAGCCAGCATCGTCCACCAGGTCCCCGTGAGCATGGGCCCCCGGGTCCTGCCCTCGCCCACCATCCACCCGAGTCAGTATCCAGCCCAATTTGCCCACCAGACCTACATCAGCGCCTCGCCAGCCTCCACCGTCTACACTGGATACCCACTGAGCCCCGCCAAGGTCAACCAGTACCCTTACATATAAACACTGGAGGGGAGGGAGGGAGGGAGAGACTGGCCCAAGGGAGGAGGGAGAGAAGGAGGGAGGCGCTCCTGGGACCGTGGGCGCTGCTGGCCTTTTATACTGAAGATGCCGCACACAAACAATGCAAACGGGGCAGGGGCGGGGGGCAGGGGGCAGGGGGCAGGGGGACGGGACGGGACACCAGTGAAACTTGAACCGGGAAGTGGGAGGACGTAGAGCAGAGAAGAGAACATTTTTAAAAGGAAGGGATTAAAGAGGGTGGGAAATCTATGGTTTTTATTTTAAAAACGAAAAAGGAAAAAAAAGTCAGTAACAAAAAACACAGCTCAAGAACCCATTCTACACCAAACTGGAAAGGAGAAGAGAGCAACAGGAAGATTCCAGAAGCGGGGGGCCCCAGTTTTTGAAGAACTTTATGAACTTTTCAAAGATTATTTTCATATGGCAGCAAGTGATACGGAAGACTTTGCTGTCAGGGACACCTAATATGGAAATCAAATAGATTTTTAATTAATTGAACATAAGATTTAGGGATTTTTCCAGAACTCGAAAGGGTCATCAGCCCTCCAGAATGTCAGGCTGCAGCCTGAGGAGGCTGATGTTTGGAGCTGGTGTGGGGTTGGCGAAGCCCAGTCCGGGCTCCCTAGTCAGGAAAGACGAGGGGACGGCCAGGCTACTGGAAGGCCCCCGGGGGCGCGGGGCGGGTTTTCTTTTTCTGAGCACTCTGGATAAATCCCTAAGCAATGTTGTTCCTCAAATGTCATTAATAATGTGTGTTGCAAACTTTAGGTTTTTTTCTTTTCTGAAAATGTATTTTCTCTTTGAATCCACCCCTAGTCGTGTAGCGTAGGGCTAGCGGTCGTCACAGACACCCTAGTAGAATGTAGCACTCAGCACCCTTGTCTCCTACCTTGTGTTCAACTCCAGTGATACCAATAGAATATTCCTCAATGTAATTGCACAAAAAAAAAAAGCGATATAACATAGGCATGTAACCAATGTGGCGGTGCAGGTGTGTGGGTGAGCGAGCACGTGTGGGTGTGCACGCGCCGCCCTCCCCGCGTGGCCCTCAGTGCCGCCACCCTAGCTGGCGCAGTCTTGACACTGCATCCTTCCCTCCTAGTGCCTTACCGAGCGACAGACGCGGCGTGAGGGTTTACTTCCACTGGTACTCCAAGAAACTGAGGCTAGTCAGACACAATCTCAGCTCTTCTGTTGTGCTGTTGTAACAGTTTACTCTGGCCTTTTTTTTTTCTTTTTCTTTTTAAAATGTTAATGCCCGTTGTCTTTCCTGGGCTGTTTGCTAGCGGAAGGATGCCAGGGAAGCCAGCAGGAGCTAGGAGAGAGTCCGTGGATCTTGAAAGAAATATGGGAGACAGATGCCCGGCGGGTGCGTCTGGAGATGGGGACGGCGGGAGTTGAGTTGTGGCAGTAGTTGAGTTGTAATTTGTGGGCGGAGGCCCAGAGAGACTCCCCACCCTTCACCCCTGCCCCACTCTGTCCCCAGCTCTGCCATTTGTGAGGCCAGAGGTTTCCGGACTGTTGGCCTCGCCAGGCAGCCGTCTCCTGCCCCAGGCAGCATCCCCCAGTCCCTCCCACCACGAGAGCCTGGAGCTCTCAGCCTCACCCCGGGCTCCACTCTGTCCTCCGGCTCCCTGGGCTGTTTTGCTCTAACGATCTTGCCAGATCCCTCCCTCTGTAGACAACCACCAACCTCTGTTTGCTGTTGAATTCTCTCCTCACATTACCCAGGTCTGCTCAAGACATGATTTTGGTTTTGGTTTCCGAGGGGTCTAGTGGGCAGAAGGTTGGAGGGACACTTATGAGGGTGACCGGGGGTCTGACGCTGCACTTTGGAAAAACTCACACAGTTAAATTTCCAAAGAAATCTGCCCTTTGCCCTCTTTGCACCTTTGATACATTCTGGAAGTTTTCTCAGGCTTTGGACACTGCTGGGGATGGAGGTGTGGAGAAGTGGGGAGTTCCCTCTCTTCATAGTAAATAACTCTGAAATATGTGAATGTGAATGGCAGGAGAATCTGGCCAAGGATGGGGCCGAAAAGGGCGGTTCTAATTGTTTGCTTCTGATGTTGAGTCCTTAGCTGACCCCACAGGCAGGTTTCCAAGGTGCAAAGAGATCTTTCCCCAGTCAGTGGCCCCATCCTCATCCTCCCCCCCATACTTCCTCACTGTGCAGTCTCCCTCAAGGATCTACTGTGAAAGGTGTGTTTGTAGTGGTATCCAACCTAACTCAGTAACAAAGCCGTTACTTAGCTCTTAGCTGTGAAATAACTCTGGAAACTTCCCCACCCCAACCATAAATTCTTACTTATAAAGAAACAGGTCCCCAAACTGGAAACAGCTTAGTCCAGGCCTCAGCGAGAAGGAAGGACACCATGACTGCTCAATGCTGGGCACAGCCGGGCGGTCTTGCCAAGTGCCTGCTGGAGGCTGAGCCGGCAAGAGGCCTGCAGCAAGGAGATTCCCTCCCCTCGGGCCATTATCAATACTGTCTTTATCTGGAGGTGGGGAAGTGCAGCCCTCTGAGACAGCAGGACAATGGTCAGTTCAGAGAGGGTGAGGGCAGCAAACGCTTCAGAGGACACAGAAGCCAGAGGACCCCACCCCGCCAACCCGCCGCCCCACAGCTGGGTCAGCCTGGAAAATCCATCTGTTAGGGACTTTTTGGCAGCCAGATGGCAGCAATAGCCCATTAGGTCTCATTCCGAGTTCCAAGTCTTGCTGCAAATGAGCCTGAGTTCGCCCTTACGGGAGAGCACCCCCAGATTCCCGGCACAGTTCAGTTCCAGCCCTTTCTAGATCTGATCTTTTAGAGGGAAAGACAGCTTAAAATGTTCTTTTCATTTTAAAGAAAATGCTTCTGTCTGCTTAAGTTGGAGGCTACTTCCTCTTTCACCTGACATCTGACATTTTCTTTCCTTTTATTCTTCCAGATCAGGAATGAAATTGCCATGCTGCTCATAAGATAATATTATTGTACTAATTATTTTTATTACCATTGTAATTATGATCATTATGTTGATATTTTAGTCAGGGTTTTAAATGCACATTTATTCCAAGTATCTTTGTGTTTTCTCTCTAATATTTAAACTTATTCTCTCTGTGAGTATATGAGTAGACTGGAGGGACGTCCAGATGTCCAGTTTTGTCAGGCAAAAAAAAGGAAAGACGTAGGCAGTAGGAAAATTGTTTCTGTCATCTCTATCCCAACAAGAGACATCAGGAAACATCCACCACAGAACAAAAGTTTAAAGAAGAATCAAAGCCTTGATTGGGCTTCTGACAACATGGTCACCATCAAGGTTGTCATTTTCTAGATCCCAGAGGCCTGGGATGCGACGTCAGGTGGCATCTCATGGGCTCGGGGAATGTCGAGTCACTGACTGTCCAGCCCTTAGCCAGCTTCTCTCCCACATCCTCAGAGCTCTCCTGTGCTTCTGAAATCTGTTAACTAAATCTTTGGCTTGCCTCTGATATTTAAGCAAGAAAATTCCCTCCTAGAGGTGACCCCACCTACTTCCCCACAATCCACCCTTTTCCCTGGGGCGTGGCTTAGATTCTTCAATGCAGAGACATTTGCCCCCTCCCAGAAGCCGCTGGGCACAGTGAGGTGGCATAAGAGTGACTGGCAGGTGGTACCTCCCCCAGGAAATTTCACCACACCACCCAGTTCCTCAGCCTGCCCCCTCCCCCTGTGATGCATGCCCCCAGCACCCAATTCTAGCCAGCTGGAAGTGGGTGGAGGGATGGCAAGAGGCCAGAGAAACCCTGAACAAAGCTGGGCGGCTGCTCAGGCATCACAGGCTGCACCCCCTCTGAAAGCATCCCCACTGGGCTCCGGCCACATCCTCAGTGCACTGCGCTGTGTGTGCTGGGTGCTCACACGCTGTCCCCAGACCCACAAAGTGCTAGGCCCCAGATGAAGAAAGGGGTGAAATAGCTGGCTTCACTGAAGGGAAGGGAAGTATTGGGCAATGCCAGCCCCACAGGCACTCAGCAAACATTAGTGCACATTCTCCTAGTCCTCACCCGATGGCCTCCTCTACCCCCATGCATGGAGCTGCCACGTCAGAAGCCCCAGGAGAAGCTCCCCGCAGGAGAGGCCAGCTCCCTGGATGCCCAGTTGCATACCTGGCCAAATCTGCCATTGAGTCACCTTGGCAAATAGGCTGCTGACACTAGGACCAAGCTCTCAAGCAAAGGGATGCCAACCTAGTCCTTTCTTAGCCCACGAATCACCTAGAGCATCCTCTAGTCTTTCGTGGGCTCCCTGCTTCCCATTTGAAGAAACATTGTTCAGAGGAAGAGGGGAAGATTTGAAATGTCAGGTCATGGAGGAGTGTTTAACTGGAGCCTGGTGAACTGCAGGGCGATTTGCTTCTGCTCACTAGGTTCTGACTGGCCCGTCTGGACGTGGGCCCCCATGTCTCTGTGCTTAGGGCCTCTTCATGATGTTTTGGATGTTTCCAAGGGAAGTGGGTGAGCAGATCAAGGGGTGGGAGAGTCGAGGCTTGATGCCAGTTAATACTGTGAAGTGGAGCGTGCGGTCAGTGGAATTCAGAGGAAAAAGAAGGGTTGGAGCAAAGCGGCATTCATCTCCTGGACTGTTAGCCTTTCTAGTCTTCCTGGTGGCTGAGGTGTTCACAGGCTGGGGAAGCCAGCTGACCTTTGCCCTGTTCAACCTGGAAGACTCAGCCTGCCCAGACACCAACGTGTGAGACGGATGGATATCAGGAAGGGAAGGGGAGATTAGCCCAACTGCCGACAGAACGATTTCCCTTGGTTGGACCTTGGGAATGGCAAACATTCATATTGGAACAAGCTTGGGGTGGAAGATTTAGGCCGTGTGAGAGTGTGTGAGTGAGTGGAACAAACTTTCTTGGAAACTGGAGGGAGGAGATGAGGAGGCTTCGGGAAGTATTACTGATGGCTCATGGTTGAGAGAGCGACGTGGGGCCCCAGCTCGCCCCAGCTTTCGTCCCAGGTTCTCTTTGTCTGATGCTGAGGGCAGGGTGGGGTGTGGGACCACCACTCTTGTTGGCCTGTCAAGTAGCCCCTAGGACAGAAAATGGAAAGAAGGAAATGGCTCGGTGCTCTCAACTAGCAGAGAGAATTCAAGAGAGGCGAGGGTTCCTTCTGCAGGCCAGCCTGGGACTCCACAGCGCCAGCAGGAGTGACTTTGCCACGAGACATTCCAGCTCCAGGGACTTTGCAGGCTTCATTCCCTGTCTGTGTCTTTTCCTTCTGATGTGTTTTACAGATTTCTGATGGGGAAGCTTCAAACTTGAGCAGGCCAGAGATGTCCTTACCAAATTGGAAAGGAAGGTGAAACTGTTCCTTTCTTTAGCCAAAGAACCCTTCTCAAAGACGCCTCCAGAAATGGACAAAATGGCCTTCCCCTCGTTCCTTTCCAGGCAATAATGACATCATTAGTGATGCAATTCTGTTTGTCTTTCTCTTTCCTCTCTGTCCTTTTTTAAAAAAAAAAAAATTGCATTTATTTCAAAACCATGCTATTCTTTTAAGAGGAGTGGAGGAGACCCCTTCGATGCTGCTGCTATTGGGAGACAAGGTGCTGTACCAATACGTGGGCTTCACTAATCCCAGACCACCAAGGGAGCGAGCAAGACAGAGCTGCCAGGAGTTCAGCTACATCAGGGGCGTAGAGCATGCGGGGGCTGGGCTCGGAATAGCTGTACTTTTCCACTTTGATGCCTTAGAACTCTCACTTCTCATCTCCACAGACCAGATTCAGTAAAATAGACCACTAGAGAATGGAAGGCGGTGAAACGGGATTTAAATGCAAAAGAAACCTATTGGAGGCTTTTAGTACCATGGCTCACTAGAGGGACCCAGCATAGTAGAGGTTTCTCTTGTTGCAGCTTCTGAAAAGTTCAAAAAAGAACTCCAGGCCGTTCTTCCCTCAGACCCAGTGAGAGTTTGCGGAGAAGTGCCCCCTGCAGGGCTCCTGTCCCAGAACACCAGCACCAGAGAGGGTCTTCCCGATGCCCCCTGCTGGACTTGCCCAAGCCTCTGGGAGCCCCTCATCTCCGATCCCTGTGTTGAACATGACACTGACTGTCCCTTATTTGTTAAAATTTGCAATATCTCTCAAGTAAATAATAGCCAACATTTGTTGAATGCTTTCATGACTCCCGGGCTAAGGCCTTTATGAGCGTTGTCTCAAGGGGCCCCCACAGCCACCCCACAGGGAGGGGGATAGCAGCCCCCATTTATAGATAAGGGAACTGACCGGATGCTCTGAGAAGTGGCAGGTGTTGAAGGAAGGATAAAGCAGTGATGGGCCAGAATCCCCAAGGTTCCCTTTTTTGTTAATCAGGCCCTTCCTGAGATGTGATTTTTAATCTTTTAACTTTTTTAATTAATAGCAATGCGTGGCTTCATATTTCTATGAACCATTTAGTGATACTCCTGCTTCCTGCATGCCACACACTGTGCTGGGAATTGCTCATGGGTTGTCCTGTTTCATCTTCTCAGTAGCCCTGTGAGATCGGCGATATTAGTCCCCCTACAGCCAAGGAAACTGCCCAGAGCCACACAACTCATGAGGGGCGAGGAGGGCTTGAACCTGAGTCTGCCCAGCTTCAGAACTGAGCTTGCAGCCATTAGCCACAGCTGTCTCCTGCGTATCTGAGCGAAGAAAGGCCTTTACACAGCACCACCCTGTGCCCTCCCATGCACCGTGGGACTCAGCTAACGGACTGTGCAAAGAGGGGGCTCCTGAGTTGGATTTAGGCAAAAGGGGCAGAATTAGTTTGATTTTTAGAGAAAATCTCTGGAGAGTTTCTTTTGATTCATAGAATTCCTTTTAGATTTCTTTCCAGCATACCAACTAGCTTTAGTAGTGCTGCTACAACCAGCTCTTATAAGTAAGAGTGAAAAAGAAATATTCTTTTCTTCTTTAAAAAATAAGTTTTTCTTGCTTATAGTTAATTCTAGAAAGGCAATACTAAAGGTATATATTTTTTTCAAAATGCTATTTTTTACTGCACTTGATAATTATCCTGACAGCTCTGATCTCTGTAATAGAATCACTCTTCAGCTCTGGGCAGAACCAGAGGCAGGGTTCACACCAAATTTGTAAATACCATATGTGGGTCTGGTGTCCAGGAACTTTTTTCTTTCTGTTAAAAAAAAGAAAAAAAAAGGAAAAAAAAAAAAAAGAAGTAGAGGTGGAAGAAAGACAAGACTTGGAGGAACAAAAGAACGTTTTCTTTTGAGATAGATACTCTTCTCAAAGAAATAGCAACAATTGTATAAACAGGAAAACCAGCCAGCTTTCATGATAAAAGGAAGGAGTGTCTCTTGCCCTGGTATGAGATTAACAGAAATACAGATGCATTTTTATTTTGGTTGAAAGATGGTGAGAATTTAGAAATGCTTAGGACTAGATTTTTAATTTTTTAAAATAACTATTATCATTTATTATGAAATATTTGTTCAGTTGTTTTGAGTGGATTTCTTGTTCCTTTTTTCAATTAAAACCTTCTTTGTTGACTGGCTCCAGGCTTGTTTGCCTAAATTCTTAGGTAGTTTACACAAGTTCTAGAATCTTTTAGAACTTTAACTCCATTGGAAGCAAACCTAACTAATCGGAGTTTGAGATCCTGGTTGGTTTCAATAGGTATTCTGGAATTCTGGCAGAACACCTGAAGATTTTTTTTTTAGAAGGTTTTAGATACATTATCTTACACAAACTGTGACCTAATGGCAATAATTACCTCAAATGTGGGCATTCATCCTGGTTTTAGCCTTTTTTGAAATCATGTAGCCAGCTTGATCTTGGAATTTAAAGACTATGAATTCTCTGTGGGCTGAAAATAATGATTACTTCATACCCCTGGTCATCGTTGCTTAAGTGAATTCTGAAAGTAGCTCATCTTTACAACAAAAATTAAACCAAGGAAGAGATTATTCTTTGTATGTTGTACTCAAATGTGATGTTCAAATGCACATGTTAAGTATATATGTTTTTAGCTACTGTAAAATGCTGTTAGCCTTCTAAGCTATCAAGACAGTCACATTTTAAATGAGTAAACTAAACAATTGACTGGATACTTAAGCATATTTCTGGCTACGTTTTATAGTTAAAGTGTTTTATAGTTTACATTTAGACTGGTACTTTTTAAAGAAAAGTTCTGTTTATAACCGACATCCACAAACCCCAGTGAATGCCTCTTAGTTGGAGGCTGTGTCTCCCCCAAGGCAGGTGTGTTGTCCCAGACTCTTCTGTAGTCCAGCATGTGCACTTCCCTCTGGATTATTAGTTTCCATGTGAACTCGAGAGAACACGAAAGGCAATCCAGATGGAGGGAGAAGGTGTGAGTCTGCAGCCCGGGCCAGATGCGAAGGTCTCATGCATGTTGTCTAAACACTTGTCTTCAAGGCCTTCTCTCTGACATCTTGGAAGGGTCATTGAGAACAGATAACCTGGTTCATTGATTTTTGTCTTGATTTGAATATTTAACTTATTAATAGATCCACTGATTTCCAGGCACCAGGCAGTAGAAGATACTGGGATTCAGGTGACCATGAAGGCACAGCTGCTACTTCTGGGCCGGGGGTGATATTTTGATCAGCGTTTTGTAGGGGAGGACCATATACCCCTATTCCCATGGTCGCTGGCTGGGTTTTCCATATATCTGCTGTCATTTATTCGTTTTCCCCTTGAAAGCAAAATCAATGTAAAAGGCTATGTTTACGTTTTACTCATTGTCCAGCTTAGACTCAAAGCCTAGTTCGGTGGGAGGGGGACCTTAGCGTCCTCTCAGAGATGGTCAGGGTTGAGCAGGAGGAGGCGGAGACAGAGGGGCAGCTCAGCCTGGTCCATTGAGACCCACTCTAAACAGACACCGTATTTGGAACAAGAGAGATGCTTCGAGACGGGAATGGGCCCCACTGTCACGCAGAAACAGACGGGGGGAATGGCAGTTTCCCTGAGTCTTGGTTTCTTTATGTTTTCTCTTGTGCCACCGCCAAACTGCCGAGGACCTGCTGTGACCTAAAGGGCATTCCTTTAGCAGATAAGACCTTGAAAACTGCAAAACACCTGGGACCAGGGAGCTTTTAAAAAATACAAAAAAAAAAATACCACATTTGCTTTTTCTCTGGGAACTGCATTGACAGCGTGTTCTTACGACAGTCTTCTGGTGAAAATGTTGCTGTAAAATAGTTTTCGTCTCACCCTCCTAATCGTATGCCCACTTTCCTGTTTGTGTGGTGGTGTTGCTGTTTCTTCCTTTACATGAATTAACCAAATGAATTTTGTGTCATTGTTTTTGGGGCTTATATTTTTAAAACATAGAAATTGCCTTTTTGTTCATTTGAAAAGTAAGTATGTTGTATCTGAAAAAGGGCTCTGCCTCTGCTCTCCCTAGCTTCCTTGTAACCAATCTCCAAATGAATCCCTCCTGGCACTACCCCCTTCCTTATGTAGGGTCACTGTCCCCAGGGCCACCTCTGCCTCCACCCTGCTGTCACCACTGCCCTGGGCTAAGGCACCCAGGACTCCCAGAAAGCGTGAGAGCCGGCAAGAAGGCCCCACTCAGCCTTGAGACTGGTGGTCACACCTCCCTGTCAGAGTCGCCTGCTGGGCTGAAGGGGCAATGGATTGTCATTGTTGAAATTGTTTGGCTCAGGTTATAAGGAGGAACTTGGGAAGTAGAAAGTGGCTTGACCATGCGCATCCTTGGTAGCTTCCTGTAACTAATGAATGGAACAGAGAGCGCACCCCCACCCCGCCCCGCCCCACCCAGCCCCGAGCAGATGTTCCCGTCTGCGCTGCCCCGAGTCAGTCGGTCTCCTCCCTTTTGTGTTCTGCTCACTTCAAGCATCTTCCGTGGACTTTCCAGGGCATAATCATCTCTAGCCCCCAAATCATCTCTTCATCCTCTTTGTGTGCATTTTTTTAACCAAATGAAATAGACAAGAAAGTCATACTTTGGGGCAGCAGAATTTCTAGTTTAGTAGAATCACTGTATAGAGATAGATGTTGATATATATGTTTGTGTATATATATCAAACCAAATTTGATAGGAGAAGTATAGCTTTACAGATGAGGAGGAGAAGGAGCTCTTTAGAGGTCGGAGTCAGCACTGGTGTCTTGGACGTGCATGGGCTGTATCCCAGGCCACTCCGCACACATGGGGCTGAGGCGTGGCGCCGGGCCCTTGTCATCCACCTCACTATGGCAGAGCCAGCAGGCCCTGTAGGGTGCCGCTGCTCTCACTGGGTCCCAGCTTCAAGCGCATCGGTGGGTGACGGGGGCAACAAATCAGAGTGACTGGAATTTTCCATCCCGTTTTGCTTTGACCACATGTATTGAGCTGCAGCCTCTGATATTCTATCACATTTCCAAAAATGGTACCCATTAGGATAGAAAGAGAATGGATCTGTAGAAATGTTTATCTTTCAACTGCTCATGAATTCAGGACACTGGATAGAAAGACTCACTCCCCAAAATGAGAACAGGGAAGAGGAGACCTGGCGACACTAAGTCACCAGGTCCAAGGAATGTGGCTCCCTCCCCAGGGTCATCTCACCTAGATCTTTCTCTCCCAGGTCATCTCAGCTCAGTCTCAATAACCCTATGAAAGCCCTGGTCTGTTGTGTTCCTTCACCGTACGGTTTCTGTAATAAAAAGTGTTAATCCATGTTAATCTGTGTGAAAATTATTGCGTGCAACAGTATTTTCTCGTGTACCTCTTTTTCCTATGTGAATTGTCCCTCTTTTTTATTTATAAATGTCTACTTTTGTTTTTTTAAAGACAAACCAATGTGTTGTAGACCTATATGTAACCTATTCCTTAGTCTCATATTATAGGTATGTTATAAGAATGGATATTTTACTTGGCTTTAGAATGTTTTACAAGAAAACTAATTCTTAACTGATCAAGTCCTTGCTACTAAAATGCTTGTGTTTTTCATCATGACGTCGTGTGCTTCTAAATTAATCATTTTCGTTGTAGAAAAATGGAGTGAATTTATATTAGTCTTGGAAACTAATAATAGCATTGTAAATTTATGAGATGATTTTAACAGAAAAAAATATAGAAGAATATAGTTATTTTAATTGTAATATTACTAACTGTAGGGTGAGAAAAAGGGGGGGTCCCATTGTGGTGAACTATGTTATAGCTTGTTACTCACAGTTTCTTTTTGATCATTTTTTCGGTCTCCGAGGTGAAATGACTTATTAATTAAAATTTGTAAACTCACATATGCATATTGTATATGTGTAGAAATGTAATCACACTTTGTCTTGGAATTACATTAAACTGTTTGAAATCACTGTACACCTGCCTGGCATGCTTATTTATCCTGGAACCAGACCTGTCATAAAAGCGAAGAGGTTATTGTTACAAGTAACATATTTTGGGTTGGTTGGTTGGTTGGTTTGTTTATTTAGACAGAGTTTCGCTCCTGTTGCCCAGGCTGGAGGGCAATGGCACGATCCTGGCTCACTGCAACCTCCACCTCCCAGGTTCAAGTGATTCTCTTGCCTCAGCCTCCCGAGTAGCTGGGATTACAGGCATACGTCACCACGCCCAGCTAATTTTGTATTTTTAGTAGAGATGAGGTTTCTCCATTTTTTGGTCAGGCTGGTCTCGAACTCCCGACCTCACATGATCCACCTGCCTCGGCCCCCCAAAGTGCTGGGATTACAGGCATGAGCCACCGCGCCCGACCGAGATTATTTAATGGCTCTGGAAATGTGTAGAAACCGCTACTGCATTGAACATTTGCAGAGAGAGGTGGGGGGCCTTGAGATCACGTGACTACCAATTCCCATGCAGTTGAGTGAGGCTAAGAGTCTCCCAGCTTCCTACTGCCTCTTCCAAGCCATTTCAGCCCCATCTGCTCCCAATCTCTGTCCCTGACACCTAAGGTATGGCTGTCACCTGCTGTCCTGGAAGCTTTCCAACATGCATCCCGGATCCTCTGCACCCAGGCCCTGCCATCTGACCAGACACCATCAGCACCCACAGCCTCGTGGCTTGCTGGCCCATCGCCAGGGCCCTTGCCACTCCGCACTTGAGCTCTGTGCTCCACAGCCCCATCCAGGCCCTGGGCCTGCAGCAGCTCCGCCTCAGCAAGCCTAAGAAACTCCACATCCTGCTGGGACTGGGGTTTCCCAGCCTTCTGACACTCCTTTTGTCTTAAATTATGGTAAAATATACATAATATAAAATTACCATGTTAACATTTTTAAGTGGACTACTAGCAACGTTAAATACATTCACATTATTGTATAGCTGTCACCACTATTTCCAGAATTTTTTCATCATCCCAAACACAAGTTCTGTCCCATTAACAACTCCCCATTTCTCCCTCCACCCAGCTCCTAGCAACCACCCTTCTACTCTGTCTCCATGAATTTGCCTATCCTAGATATTTCATGTAAGTAGAATCATATATTTGTCCTTTTGTGTCTGGTTTATCTCACTTAGCATAATGTTTTTCAGGTTCATTCATGTTATGGCATACATCAGAATTCCATTCCTTTTCATGGCTGAGTAATATTCCATTGTATGGAGAGATCACATTTGGCTGATCCATTTATCTGTTGAGGGACATTTGAGTTGCTTCCACCTTTTGGCTGTTGTGCAAATGCTGCTGTGAACATTGGTGTGCAAAGGATCTGTTCAAATCCCTGCTTTCAGTTCTTCCGGGAGTGTACGCACAAGGGAATTGCTGGATCCTACAGCAATTTTAAGATTAACTGTTTGAGGTCCCATCATTCTGTTCCCCACAGCAGCTGTACCATTTCACATTCCCACCAGCAATGCACAGGGGTCCTGTTTCTCCACTTAGCACTCATCCTGGCTTCCATTTCCAGGATTTTCAAGTCTGGGGAGCTCTGGGTTCCAAGCCTTCGGTCTTCTGTGCCTCTGGGTTGGCCAGACTAAACTCCACAGCCCTTCCCTCCACCCACCTTCTCCCATACACCCTCAGCTTGCTGCCTTTTGCCTCTGCCACACCCCCTCGCAATGGCTCAGTGATTCTGCCGTCCACCTCTGCTCCGAGGGCTGCTGGGTAAGACCACCAAGCCCTGAAAACGAATAACCTCCAGCCTCGCCAGGTCTTCTGTTCCAGCAGCAACTTCTGGGGCTAATGGGAAACACCAATCCAGGCCCTGAGCCCCACTCTCATGAGACGTCTACTCCCCAGGCAACCCAAAGAGGTTAAGGCTGCTGGACAGAGTGCCCTCATCCCCCTCCTCCAGTCCCAGCGGCATCTGCCTTGCCGCCTCGGATCCCTTCAGCCATAGGGGAGGAAGGCCCTGAGATTCCCCCGTCCTTCCCTCTCTCCCGAGGGCTCTTTCTCCTTCAAGTGTCCCCTCCTTTCAGACCTTCAGCCGTGTCTCCTAAATGTCCTTCAAGAACCAGCCTGAGTGCCCTCTCTAGGGAGCTTGCCCTAACGCTCCTGACTGAGGCAGTCAGCCCCAGTCTCGGTTCCCAGCGCCTTGTGCATTGTTCTCATTAGGCCACACTGTCAACATTGCCTCCCTTATTTTCCTTCCCCACAAAACCCTAACATTCTTGCAGGTAAAGATCTGTCTTTCATCTGTTTCCAGGGCATCTATTACGATGCCAGGCACAGAGTGGGTGGTCAATGAATCTTCAGGTGAATGAACAAACCCCTCAGCCCACCTTCATCCAACCCCCAACCCACCTTTCCACTCTCCAAATTCAGCATCTCCCAGAATTCCAGTAATAAAAACAAAACCCTGAATGTGGCCCACACTTCAACTCGGATTAAATTCAACTCAGGTAAAATGTAAACTACATAAAATCCATGCAACACATTTGGACAAAGCTTCAGAATTCTTCCATCATGCATTTTGTCATTTTTATGACAAATGCATTGAGAGGAATCACATCGTGTGGAAACGGAAAGGGAAGTAGATTCTGCACACCAGTGAGATACGAGTGGGCCAGGCTGGCGCGGGGCCGGAGGGATCACCTGAGGTCAGGAATTCGAGACCAGCCTGGCCAATATGGTGAAACCTCGTCTCTACTGAAAACACAAAAGTTAGCCAGGTGTGGTGGCACACACCTGTAGTCCCAGCTACTCGGGTGGCTGAGGCAGGAGAATGGCTTGAACCCAAGAGGTGGATGTTGCAGTGAGCCGAGATCATGCCACTGCACTCCAGCCTGGGCAACAGAGCCAGACTCCATCTCAAAAAAAAAAAAAAAAAAAAAGATACGAATGGGTGAAAGGGGAAGGCAGTGTAGCTGTATCCAAGGAGCTCACACTCGTGTACCATAAAGTTGATTAAGTCTAAAGTGAAAAGACTAACTTACTGTTGTCAATATTTCCCTTAAGCATAGTTAATATTGGGGTAATAAAAATAATAAGCTGCAGGCCGGGCGCGGTGGCTCACGCTTGTAATCCCAGCACTTTGGGAGACCGAGGCGGACGGATCACGAGGTCAGGAGATCGAGACCACGGTGAAACCCTGCCTCTACTAAAAATACAAAAAAAATTAGCCGGGCGTGGTGGCGGGCGCCTGTAGTCCCAGCTACTCGGAGAGGCTGAGCCAGGAGAATGGCGTGAACCCGGGAGGCGGAGCTTGCAGTGAGCCGAGATTGCGCCACTGCACGCCAGCCCGGGCGGCAGAGCGAGACTCCGTCTCAAAAAAAATAATAATAATAATAACAATAATAATCTGCTTACTAGCCAAGGCGGCCCCTACAGAAAGACCAAGCAAACAAGCAAATGGCACCCCCACTTAGCAGCCAGGTTGTGGCGGTCCCTGTTGCGGCGTTGGCTCTAGAGGGCATGCTCCTGCATCACAAACCCCTCCTTGCTTTTAGGGTACATGGCTGCGTGTCAGCAGCTATGCCCTAGCCTGTTCCAAACAAGTGTAAAGTTTTTTATGACAGTCTAGCTTATATGTGTTTTCCAACCCTTTACTAGAATAGCTAACTTTAAGCAAATATTAAGTATAAAAGCAGAGCATACATTAAGAGCAAAGTGTAGTTGTAACACTATTAGGGTTGGATGTCCTCATGTCTCTTAACTTTCATTTTTCAGTCCTTCCTTTTTGCCAGCATTCGGTTTTAAAGAAGGAATCTGTGCCGCGCGCGGTAACTCACGCCTGTAATCTCAGCTACTTGAACCCAGGAGGCAGATGTTGCAGTGAGCACAGATCACGCCATTGCACTCCAGCCTTGGGCAACAAAGCGAGACTGTCTCGAGAAACAAAAGGAATCTGGGACTCTTTCTTTCACCCACCTCACACATTTTATATCCAACTTGGACCACACAAACTTCCTCTTAGGAAATTTATTTCCTTCATGGCTTCCCATACACCATCTTGCACTGCTTGAGGATGAAAAAAATCCACTGTTCAGCATCAACCCCAACCCTCATTCTATACGGAAGACACTGATAGCTAGAAACTAGACATTTCATCCAGTATTGTGAGACCATCGATTCCATTTTGTAAATGCTTGTTTTCCATGTACAGAGATCTCTAGGCCTATGGTCTCTTCTATGGGGTCACTCCTCATTTGCTGCCACTTCTAAAGCAATGCTAGACTATAGGTAACCTTGAAAAGGATCACTTGACATACACTTTTATGTCTTCGTATATATTCTGTTTCTTTGTGTTTTTTTTTTGTTTTGTTTTGTTTTTGTTTGTTTTTTTGAGACAGAGTCTCGCTCTGTCGCCAGGCTGGAGTGCAGTGGTGCGATCTCGGCTCACTGCAATCTCTGCCTCCTAGGTTCAAATGATTCTCCTGCCTCAGCCTCCCAAGTAGCTGGGATTACAGGCGCATGCCACCACACCCAGCTAAATTTTTTGTATTTTTAGTGGAGACAGGGTTTCACCATATTGGCCAGGATGGTCTTGATCTCCTGACCTCGTGATCTGCCTGCCTTGGCCCCCCAAAGTGCTGGGATTACAGGCGTGAGCCACCACACTCAGCCTCATTACTTCTACTCAACATTATTTATAGAAGTTAAAAAAATACAACAAAATACAAGATTGTATAATATGAAACACCATATAATAAAAATATTGAAAAAGGAGAAGTAAAACTGTCTTTATTCAGAGAAAACATGATTGCATACAAAATCCTAAGCAATCAACATAAAAATCTACTAGAGCCAACAAGTCAGTCTGGCAAAGTTACAGGATAAAAGGCCTGTGTACAAAAATCAATTGCCTTTCTTCATCCTATCAACGAACAATTGGAATATGAAATTTTAAAAACAATACCATCTATAATAGCATCAAAAATAAAAAATATTTTAGGATAAATTTAACAAAATATGTAAAGCTTATCCTTAAAACTTGTAACACATTGCTGAGAGAAAATTTTTTAAATTGTAAATGAATCCAGAGAGCCACCTTGTTCATTGATTGAAATACTCATTGTTAAAATTACCTCTCTAAACTGATTTATAGATTCAATGCAATCTCAATCAAAATTCTAGCAGACTTTTTTTTGTAGAATTGACAAACTGATTACAAAAATGTGTATGAAAAATTAAAGAACCCAAAGAAGAGTCAAAACAATTTTGAAAAAGAATGAAGTATAATATTGTTGTAAAGATAAACAAATACATTAATGAAACAAAACAGAGTATGAAAGTAAATCCAGGCTGAGGAAGGCAGATTGCTTGAGCTCAGGAGTTCAAGACAAGCCTGGGCAACAAAGTGAGACCCTACATCTACCAAAAACACAAAAAATTAGCTGGGAATGGTGGCACATGCCTGTAAGCCCAGCTACCTGGGAGGCTGAGGCACGAGAATCACTTGAACCCGGGAGGTGGAAGTTGCGGTGAGTCAAGATCATGCCATTGCACTCTAGCATGGGCGAAGAGCCAGACCCTGTCTCAAAAAAAATAAGAAAAGAAAGTAAATACACACTTACAGGGTCAATTCATTTCAACTAAAGCACCAAAGCAATTCAAAGGGAAATAGAAAGTTCCTTTAACAAATGGCTATCTATATGGAAAAACTGGCTGTCTATATGGGAAAAAAAGGAACCTTGATCCATACCTCACAACATATACAAAGACCAATTCAAGATAGATCATAAATCTAAGTGCAGAAGTTAAAACTATTGAGCTTCTAGAATATATAGCAGAAAAGTCTCCACAATCTTGGATAGACAAAGATTTCTTAGGACATAGAAAAGCAAGGTGTGCAAAAGAAAAAACTAACAAAATTGACTGTATCAAAATTAAAATCTTCTGTTCATCCAACATCATCATTTAAAAAATGAATAGATAAGTAGCAGACTGGGAGAAAATGTTCATATACATATACCTTGGAAAGAAATGTATCCAGAATATTGCATAAGTTCACAGCTCCTACGAATCAAGAATAAAAAGACAAACAATCCGATTTTTAAAAATGAGTGAAATTTCTGAACATTGCCTTCACAATGGAAGATAGACAAATGGCCAATAAGCAAATAGAAAAGTACTCAACAATGCTATTCATCAGAAAAATGTAAATTAAAAGCATAATGAAACACCTCTACATACCCTGTAGAGCTGACAACACTATTTAGAGCAAATGAAACTCTGATTCTTTGCTGATGGGAGTGTAAAATGGAATAGCCACTTTGGAAATTGATCTGACAACTTCTATAAAATTCCTATGAACACCCTATGACCCAGCAATTCCACTTCTAGGCATTTATTCAAGAAAAATGAACACACACATACATAAATACACTTCTAAAAGAATGTTCATAATAGCTTTTTCCTTTCACACTTTATTAGTCCGTTTTCATGCTGCTGATAAACACATACCTGAGACTGGGCAACTTATAAAAGAAAGAGTTTTATGGGATTCACAGTTCCACATGGCTGGGGAGGCCTCACAATCATGACAGAAGGCAAGGAGGAGCAAGTCACATCTTACATGAATAGCAGCAGGCAAAGAGAGAGCTTGTGCAGAGAAACTCCCATTTTTAAAACCATCAGATATCATGAGACCCATTTACTATCACGAGAACAGCACGGGAAAGACACGCCCCCATGATTCAATCATCTCCCACCAGGTCCCTCTCACAACACGTGGGAATTATGGGAGCTAAAAGATGAGACTTGGGTGGGGACACAGAGCCAAACCGTATCATTCCACTCCTGGCCCCTCCCAAATTTCATATCTTCACATTTCAAAACCAGTCATGCTTCCCAACTGTCTTCCCAAAGTCTCAGCTCATTTCAGCATTAATTCAAAAGTCCACAGTCCAAAGTCTCATCCAAGACAAGGCAAATCCCTTCCATCTATGAGCCTGTAAAATCAAAAGCAAGCTAGTTACTTCCTAGATACAATGGAGGTACTGGCATTGGTTAAATACAGCCATTCAAAATGGGAGAAATTGGCCAAAACAAAGGGGCTACAGGCCGCAGCCAGGTCCAAAATCCAGCTGGGCAGTCAAATCTTAAAGCTCCAAAATTATCTCCTTTGACTCCAGGTCATGCTGATGCAAGAGGTGGGTTCCCATGGTCTTGGGCAGCTCTGCCTCTGTGGCTTTGCAGAGTATGGCCTCCCTCCCGGCTGCTTTCATGGGCTGGCATTGATTGTCTGTGGCTTTTCCAGGCGAAAGGTGCAAGCTGTTGGTGGATCTACCATTCTGGGGTCTGGAAGACGGTGGCCCTCTTCTCAAAGCTCCACTAGGTGGTGCCCCAGTAGGGACTCTGTGTGGAGGTTCTGATCCCACATTTCTCTTCCGCACTGCCCTAGCAGAAGTTCTCCATGAGCGCCGCCTGCCCCCACAGCAGCAAACTTCTGCCTGGGCATCCAGGCATTTCCATACAACTTCTGAAATCTAGGAGAAGGTTCCCAAACCCCAATTCTTGACGTCTGTGCGCTCCCAGGCTAACACCACGTGGAAGCTGCCAAGGCTTGGGGGTTGCACCCTCTGAAGCCACGACCCAAGCTCTACATTGGCCCCTCTCAGCCATAGCTGGAGCAGGTGGGACACAGGGCACCAAGTCCCTAGGCTGCACATAGCACAGGGACCCTGGGCCCAAGAAACCATTTTCTCCTAGGCCTCTGGGCCTGTGATGGGAGGGGCTGCCATGAAGACCTCTGACATGCCCTGGAGACATTTTCCCCATTGTCTTGAGGATTAACATTCGGCTCCTCCTTACTTACACAAATTTCTGCAGCCAGCTTGAATTTCTCCTCAGAAAATGGGTTTTTCTTTTCTATCACATTGTCAGGCTGCAAATTTTCCAAACTTTTATGCTCTGCTTCCCTTATAAAACAGAATGCCTTTAACAGCACCCAAGTAACCTCTTGAATGCTTTGCTCCTTAGAAATTTATTCTGCCAGATACCCTAAATCATCTCTCTCAAATTCAAAGTTCCACAAATCTCTAGGGCAGGGGCAAAATGCCACCAGTCTCTTTGCTAAAACATAACTAGAGTCAACTTTGCTCCAGTTCCCAACAAGTTCCTCATCTCCATCTGAGACCACTTCAGCCTGGATTTCATTGTCCATATCACTATCAGCATTTTAGTCAAAGCCATTCAACAAGTCTCTAGGAAGTTCCAAACTTTCCCCCATTTTCCTGTCTTCTTCTGAGCCTCCAAACTGTTCCAACCTCTGCCTGGTACCCAGTTCCAAAGTCACTTCCACATTTTTGGGTATCTTTTCAGCAACACCCCACTCTACCAGTACCAATTGACTGAATTAGTCCGTTTTCACACTACTGATAAATACACATACCTGAGACTGGGCAATTTACAAAAGAAAGAGGTTTATTGGACTCACAGTTCCATGTGACTGGAGAGGTCTCACAATCATGGCAGAAGGCAAGGAGGAGCAAGTCACATCTTACATGGATGGCAGCAGGCAAAGAGAGAGCTTGTGCAGAGAAACTCCCATTTTTAAAACCATTGGATCTTGTGAGACCCATTCACCATCATGAGAACAGCATGGGAAAGACTCATCCCCATGATTCAATCATCTCCCACTGGGTCCCTCCCATAACACCTGGGAATTATGGGAGCTACCAGATGAAATTTGGGTGGGGACATAGAGCCAAACCATATCATTCATGATAGCTAAAAATTGGAAACAACCCAAGTGACATCAAAGGACAAAAGATCAAAGAAATAATATATCCGTACAGTGGACTACAACCAAAAAAATAGAATGCACTACTAATATATGCAACAATATGCATGAACGTCAAAAATATTATACTGACTGAACAAAACGAAACACTCAAGAGCACCTATTGTACAAGTCCAGTCAAAACTAATCTATAGTGAAAGAAATTGTAACAGTGGTTGCCTTAAGGAGTTGGGACTGATCTGGAAGGAATGAACATGAGCAAGCTTTTTGGAATGATGGAAATGTTCTGAAAATTGATAAGAATGTGGGCTTTATGAGTGTATGCAATTGTCAAAACTCATTAAAATGTACATAAGATCTATGCATTTCCATATATGTAACTATACCTCAAAAAATAAGTATTATAAGACACAGGAAGAAGCAGGAAAATAAATAATCAGTATAAGCAGCAGAAGAAATAATCAGTAGACACAGACCCACAGATATTAGCAGGTAAAGACTCTAAAATAACTATTATATCCCTGTGGGGGCATAAAAAATAAAATAATAAAATAAAATAACTATTATGAATATGTTAAAGAAAAATTAAAAATATATTTGGTCAGTGAAAGGATAGATAATTTCAGCAGTGAAACGGAAACTATAAAAGAACCAAGAAGAAATTGAAGAATTGAAAAGTACATTATCTAAAATGAAAAATCTATTGAAAAATGTCTCACAGCAAACTGGACACAGCAGAAGAAAGTACCACTTAACTCAAAGACTTGTCAGTAGAAAATATTCAAACTGGCTAGGCATGGTGGCTCACACCTATAATCCCAGAACTTGGAGAGGCTGAGCCAGAAAAATTGCTTGAGCCCAGGAGTTCAAGACCAGCCTGGACAACATAGGGAGAGTGTGTCTCTACAATAAATTAAAAATTAGCAGGCCATGGTGGTACATGCCTATAGTCCCAGATACTTGGGAGGCTGAGGCAGGAGGATCACTTGAACCTGGGAGGTCAAGGTTGCAGTGAGCTATGATCACACCACTGCACTCCAGCCTGGGTGACAGAGTGAGATCCTGTCTCTAAAAAAAAAAGAAGGAAAAAAAATTTATATATATATACACACACACACACACATATACATACACACACATATATAACAACCCTAATTGGAATCTTGGAAGGAGAGAAGAAACAGAAGAGTATAGCACAAAAAAATGTTTAAAGAGATGAAGGTGGAGAATTTTTCAAAACTGATGAAAGACATAAACTCACAAAATCAAGAATTTCACTCCACACAGCATACAGCTAGACTCTATTTCTCCGCCTTCCATAACCAGCCTGGCCAATAAATGTAGGCAGAAGTTTTGTGTGCCACCTCCAGATCTGGCCCTTGTCCAATATAGGTTAAGATATGCCATAGCAACAAACTCAAAATCTCAGAGCCTTTATTTCTCACTTAAACAGTCCAAGCCAGCCAGGAACGGTGGCTCACGCCTATAATCCCAGTACTCTGAGAGGCCAAGGTGGGCGTATCACTTGAGGCCAAGAGTTCGAGACCAGCCTGACCAACATGGTGACACCTCATCTCTACTAAAAATACAAAAATTAGCCGGGTGTGGTGGCAGCTGCCAGTAATCCCACCTACTCAGGAAGAAGCTGAGGCAAGAGAATCACTTGAACCGGGAGGCCGAGGTTGCAGTGAGCTGAGCTCGCGCCACTGCACTCCAGCCTGGGTGACAAAGCGAGATTCCACCTTAAAACAAACAAAAAACCAGCCGGGCAGGGTGGCTCACGCCTGTAATCCCAGCACTTTGGGAGGCCGAGGTGGGCGGATCACAAGGTCAGGAGATCGAGACCATCCTGGCTAACACAGTGAAACCCCGTCTCTACTAAAAATACAAAAAATTAGCCGGCATGGTGGTGGGCGCCTGTAGTCCCAGCTACTCAGGAGGCTGAGGCAGGAGAATGGCGTGAACCCAGGAGGCGGAGCTTGCAGTGAGCCGAGATCACACCACTGCACTCCAGCCTGGGTGACAGAGCGAGACTCTGCCTCAAAAAAACAACAACAAAAAAAAAAAAAAAAAAAAAAAAAAACCAGTCCAAGCAACCCTCCAGGAAACCTGTCCCCCACATATTGGCTTAGCATCCCAGGATGCTTCAGTCTTATGGAACCTCCAAATCAATCACTGCAATGGGGAGGGAAAATATGAAGCAGACATTGTTTCTTAAATGCTTCCACCTAAAAATGACATGTGTCACTTTTCCTTGGTAAAAGCAAGTCACATGGACACCTAACTTCAAGAGGCCAGGAAATACAGTCCTTCCATCTGCTTGGAGACAAAGAAAAGTGATAAATATTAGTGCAGGGCAGTCATACCTATCACATCCCTCAATGCACATGCTGTGTGAATGGCTCCTGATTGGAGCCAAGTGGTTCCTATCATTGACCCACAGTAGTCTGTGGTGTGAGCAAGAAATACAGTTATCCCTCTGTATCCATGAGGGATTGGCTCCAGGAACCCCCATAAATATCAAAATTCACAGATTCTCAATTCTCTTATATAAAATGGCATATGACCTATGCATGTCCTCTCATACACTTTAAATAATCTCTGGATTACTTATAATACCTAATACAATGTAAATGCTATGCAAATAATTGTGAGGTTTTTTTTTTTTTTGAGGCAGAGTCTCACTCTGTGGCGTACAGTGGCGCGATCTTGGCTCACTGCAGCCTCCACCTCCCGGGTTCAAGCAACTCTCCTGCCTCAGCCTCCCAAGGAGCTGCGGTTACAGGCATGTGCCACCATGCCCAGCTAATTTTCATATTTTTAGTAGAGACAGGGTTTCACCATGTTGCCCAGGCTGGTCTCGAACTCCTGACCTCAGGTGATCCACCTGTCTTGGCCTCCCAAAGTGCTAGGATTACAGGCATGAGCCACTGCAAATAATTGCTATATTATGTTCTTTTATTGTTCGTTTTTCAAATAGTTTCAATCCATGGTTGGTTGAACCCACGGATGCAGAACCCACGGATGTGAAGGGCCAGCCTCTGAAATTTGAGTATTATTACAGAAGCTAGCATAATGCTTTGCACAATACCTAGTCCATAATAAGCTCTTAATTAATGTTGTTATTGTTATTCCAATTTATTGTTACTCTTATTCCAGGTATTGCTTTTCCAATTTTGTCTTCGTTGTATATTTATCTGCTGAAAAGGAGTCTGTCCTCTAAACCATAGGACCCTAATAGATATCCTAAGTGGCTGGTCATCTCATTTATCTTTTTCTCAAAACCATCTGCAAGTTTCCTACTTTGTGGGCAGCTGAATTGGAAATGTGGGTTTCTAGGATCACAGACAGCATGGTGTAAAGAAAAGAGCATTTGAACCAGGAGGCAAGATCAGTTTAATTCAACACATATTTATGGAGCACCTTCTGTATGTACCAGGTGCTAGGGCTACAAAGGAGTGTGCAACTGGATCCCTGCTCTCCAGGAGCTCACACCTCTGCATGAATGATGGACCAGTAGACAATTCAACAAAGCATGACACGTGCAATAATGAATATAAACCAGAATAGGAGAGCCAGACGGCCTGAATGATGTGACCTAGGATGTGTTACTTAACTGCTCTGGGCCTCATGGATAGTGAGATGGGGTAGATCATTTCTAGCCCCTGAAATACTAACATTTACAATTCTCAAAGCCCTGTGAGGTCAGCAGGGCAATTATTATTCCAACCTTATAGACAGATGTAAAGCCTGAGGTCAGAGAGATTTCATACGGCGGCCTGAGCTACACAACTGCTTGCTGGTAGAACCAGACCCAGATTCAGGCAGGCCTTGGGAGCTGTGTGTAGTGCGTCCACTCCAGGCTGCCGTGGCAGAGAGAGGGGAATCTCTGATGGGCGTGGCAAGGGGCTTTCTTGTTGCTCCCAATTTGAATTCCATACTTACAGTTTGGAGCTGGCCACAGACCAAGGGAAAAGAGGCAGGTACTCCTCCACCTGCTTCTGGTGCAAGCACTCAGCAGAAAGTGGGCATTTCTGAAAACCAGGTCACCTCTCACAGAACACCACAGTGATATGATATGGACAGGATTTTCCCAGTGATCACAGGACCCTTCAAAAGCCAACCCCGGTCACTGATGGCAACATTGCCGGGCCTGGCTTCCTCTTCCAGCTGTCTCGTCACTGGGCTTAGTGTGTGATGTGAAGGACACTCGGGAGACGGAGGCGGCTTTCCCTCAGCACCCCTGGACTTTTGGGCCACCCCACCCTCAACCCATCCAGCATGTGCACACTTAGGGAATGTGAATGAGCTCATTTAACGTAAGCAAGGAGTTCACATTGGCTGTGCCTCTGAAATCATGCCATGCCATCAAAGCCAAAAAAACGAGGCTCTGGACAATAGCCAGCCATTGCTACCTCCCACCATGGCAAATAGTTCACAGATGACACTACAGGCAATCTTATAATCATATACAGCAATTTCTGAGCATCTGCCATGTGTACTAAAAAGAGTCCAACAACACGCAGTCCCTGCCATCTAGGGGCCACTATGGAGAGGCTTATAATCAGATCACAGGAATGGTCAGATGACATAAAGAGAAGAGTCACAAGATGACAAGGCCACACAGACACAGGGCCATGTAAGAGGCTCAGTCTTAAGAGGCAGAGACTTTGGGCAAAGGGAGTGCTCATGAGTGCTGTTGCTGCCAGGGAGGCATCCCGGGAAGCTGGAGCTGGGCCTTAAAGGAAGAGAAGGACAGAAGTCATTCTTCACATCACCCACTCTCCATGGGTAATTCACATGAATATCGTGTGATGAAGATAAAGTCATCCAGAAAAAGAATTGCCCATGGGCACACAGATGTCCTTTCCCAGGGTGGCCCCTTCTCAGCCACTGGCACACAAAAACACTTCCCACTGCTCCATCCTCAGAGCTGGCCAGCACAGCAGGCAGCTCGCCTGCCACACATGCAGCTTCCCGAGGGCCCTGTGGGGATGGGTCTGGGTACAAATCCTAGCTTTTCCACCACCCAACAAATCCTGGCTTTGCCACCTCCCAACTGTGTACTATGGGGCAAGTCCCATAGCCGCTGACCTGGGCTGATGATGCTGACCTGGCAGGGCTGTGAGGAAGAAGCATATAATACTAGTTAATCCTCTAGGACAGCACCAAATGCTACCACCCAGTAAAGCTTCTTAAAAAGTCTTTCCTAGGGCCGGGAGCAGTGGCTCATGCCTGTAATCCCAGCACTTTGGGAGGCCAAGGCAGGCAGATCACCTGAAGTCAGGAGTTTGAGACCAGCCTGGCCAACACAGCAAAACCCCATCTCTACTAAAAATACAAAAATTAGCCTGGCATGGTGGCACGTGCCTGTAATCCCAGCTACTCGGGAGGCTGAGGAAGGAGAATCACTTGAACTCGAGAGGCGGAGGCTGCAGTGAGCTGAGATCGCACCACTGCACTCCAGCCCGGGCGACACAGCAAGATTCCCTTTCAAAAAAAATAAATAATAGGCCAGGCGTGGTGGCTCATGCCTGTTATCCCAGCACTTTGGGAGGACAAGGCAGGCAGATTAAGAGGTCAGGAGTTCGAGACTAGCCTAACCAACATGGTGAAACCCTGTCTCTACTAAAAATACAAAAAATTAGCTGGGTGTGGTGGTGCATTCCTGTCCCAGTTACTCAGGAGGCTGAGGCAGGAGAATCTCTGGAACCTGGGAGGCAGAGGTTGCAGTGAGCCGAGATCACGCCACTGCACTCCAGCCTGGGTGACAGAGCGAGACTCCGTCTCAGATAATAATAATAATAATTAATTAATTAATTAAATAAAAATAAAAAGTCTCTCCTGGGTATCCTCCATCACAAAGTGCATCTGTGGGTGGCTGTGTGTGTGTTCTGGCTTCTACAAGCCCCCCTGCCTACTGGGATTAGGGCTCAAACCTGCCTAGGGAGCACCTTCCCCAGCTCTGAGCTCCAAGGCCAGTCACCTCAAAAAGGAAAAATCTGCCCCAGGGGATAAGGAGTGAGACTTGGGGAGATGCAGTCCTACAGACCCTCCTTGCTGAAGGAGACATGAGCTCTGGGGATCAGAAACAAATGGCATGTCTGCCCTCATTGCTGCCGCCTCTAGCTGCTGAGAACACAGCACGGGGTGCCAAGGCCACGCAAACTGAGCCTGGTTCAGCCCACAAAGGGGACAGGGGTGGCCCAGCTGGTCTGTAACCTTTGGAAGGATTTCTGACATTGCTGAAGTTGGGTGTGCAGGGTTTTGTTTTTATCTTGTACTTCCTTCATTGGTAGAATACAGATTGAAAAAATCTTCTTTTTTTTTAGACGGAGTCTCGCTCTGTTGCCCAGGCTGGAGTACAGTGGCACGATCTTGGCTCACTGCAACCTCCGTCTCCCAGGTTCAAGCAATTCTCCTGCCTTAGCCTCCTGAGTAGCTGGGATTACAGGCGCCCGCCACCACGCCCAGCTAATTTTTGTATTTTTAGTAGAGACGGGGCTTCACCATGTTGGTCAAGCTGGTCTCAAACTCCTGACCTCGTGATCCACCCGCCTCGACCTCCCAAAGTGCTGGGATTACATGCATGAGCCACTGCACCCGGCCTGAAAAAAATCTTAAAACGTTGATGACCCTGGATCAGGGCACATGCTCTGCCAAACTGATTTAGAATTGTTGTATGGTCCCAGGACAAACCTAAAGTTAAAGGAGCTTATTTGCCACTAGGCTTTAAAAGCTTCAGGCAGTGGGCTTTGCATCATTTAATAAAAAATAAAACCCAGGTCAGACGCAGTGGCTCACATCTCTAATCCCAGCACCTTGGGAGGCCGAGGCAGGCAGATCACCTGAGGTCAGGAGTTCAAGACCAGCCTGGCCAACATGGTGAAACCCTGTCTCTACTAAAAATACAAAAATTAGCTGGCCATGGTGGCACTCACCTGTAGTCCCAGCTACTCGGGAGGCTGAGGCAGGAGAATCACATGAACCCAGGAGGTGGAGGTTGCAGTTAGCCAAGATTGTGCCGGTGCACTCCAGCCTGGGCAACAGAGTGAGACCCTTTCTCAGAAAAATAAATAAATACATACATACATACATACATACATACATACATACATACATACATAAGTAAATAATAAAATAAAACCCGAATGGCACAGGTCACCCATTCCCTGTCCTCTCACATTGCTTCCCTGAACTCACAGGGCAGAAGGAAAGCAGGGCTCTGAAGCCCTCGGCCAAGTGGTTCTCAGGACTCTGGCAA
The DNA here is from genome assembly GCF_006542625.1 of Nomascus leucogenys. Lineage (NCBI taxonomy): Eukaryota > Metazoa > Chordata > Mammalia > Primates > Hylobatidae > Nomascus > Nomascus leucogenys. Next base: position 88,559,583 of record NC_044393.1, on the reverse strand, counting down.
GGTAGTTTACTCACCTTTGGCAGTATGCCCTGCCTCGGGCATCTCTGCAAGAATTAAGGGAGCTGCCATATGTAAAGCAAAAAGTACTGAGGCTTTTGAACCTCGCTGTCTTTGAGGGGTGGATACTGGTGAGAAACACAGGCTTATAAGTAACTGAGAACAGGTGGGAGTGTGGGACTCTCACTGGAGAAGTGGCAGCAGCTGACCACTTCCTCACCCCTCAGCCCCTCACAGCCACCCCTACAGGCCCACCATCACCAGCTGAATTCCCTTAACTACTTTATTGTATACTCAGTTCCCCCACTGGCTTCCCAGTGACAGCAAAATATAAAACCACAAACCACCTGTATTTTATGAAATATCTGGAAAGCACGCAGAAAATGTAACAAACTCAAGTTGGTGGTTTTGTCTGAAGACAATAAAACCAGTACTAGGACTGCGCAGAGCACAGCAGGACCCGGTTTCTCTGAGCTATTTTCTGAAAATGGGCCAGGACCCAAATGCACACACTGGGCTCCCAGGCAGGCCACCCACATCTCATCCGCCCGGGGGCATCAGGAGGCCGGAGAGGCCTGGGCTCCACAGCTGGAGCCTCAAGTGTATGTGGAGGAGAGTGTGGAGCCCCCACAGACCCGAGGGCATTGCCTGCCAACCCCATGCCCCCACTGCTTCCTCCCCAGGCAGATCAAGGGGGAAAGGAAGAGGCCATAAGACTTTCACAAACTCTTTTCCAGCCCAATGTGAACACCACCTAATTTTCCCATTCACTTCATTCCGTCCTGCCCCAATGCAGAATAAACCATCCCTTGACTATGTTCCAGAATGTTCTAGCACTTTCTGAACTGTTTCCTCTGCTCCTTGCGTGCTTCTTGGTGGATTAAGGCCATAGATCCCCCATGCCTGGCATGGTGTCTGGCTTGCGGTAGGTGTGAATAAACGTTTGTCATCTTGAGATGACTAGCAATGAAGGAGCTGGAACGGCCACCTAAGAATACCTTAAAGGCTTAGCAACATGAAACGATGCCCTGAGGCCAGAAGGTGCTTTTTTTCCCACCCTCACACACTGCTATCTGCTGCACTAGAACAGGCGCATTTTGTGGTGGCCCCCACAGACTGGCACCCAGAGATGTGCCCCTCTCTGCCCCTCCCCGAGCTCTGACTCTGGAACAAATGGCGGCAGACTTCTCTGGACACAAGTTATTAACTCTTTATTCCGTTAGTGACCAATACAACAGCACCACGGACACAGCAGGGGCCCTGCCTGAGAACCCAGGCAAGGCAAAGAAGGGGGATGCAGGGGACCTCTGGGGCCCAGGGCTGGCCTGGCCTAGGTGAGGGGGAAGCTTTCCCAGCCTACCTCCGCCCGCAGCCAGGAGAGAAACCACTGGGGAAGCGGGGCTGCTAGGTGAACAGTCAAACCACCTGTCAATGCCCCTCCTTCCCCAGAGCACCAGGGCTGCAGTGAGGAGAGGGCTTCTAGGGGGCTGGAGAGAGATCTGTGGGGTGGCTCAGTATGGACACTGAGCTTCAGAGGGGAGAGTGTCTGTGCGTGTGTGTGCGTATGCATGTGTGTGTGTGTAGGTGAGCAGATGCCTACACTACCTAGCATATGGGATTTAACTGCTGAGCCACACGACCTGCCTGGAGACAAAGGAGGCCAGGAACCAGGGACTCAGAGGGCCAGGGCCTGGGAGAGGGGCCTGGGGCGGAAGCCACCCACCCACCGCTTCGCCTTGCAGAGGGCAGGCGACTCCGCTGGAGGCAGGTCTGGAGCAGATGCCTCCCACAGGCCTGGGGGCGGAGCCACCTCTGGCCCCACCCACCTCACGTATAGGCCATCTTGCTGCACACCCAGGGCCGGGTCATCAGACACTCCGTCGACACCAGCCTGGTGGGCTCCACGAAGACACACTCCCCTGGACCTGCAATGGTGAACCTGTGGCCAGGAGAGAAGACCAGAGGTTTATGATCTGGAACATTCAGCCCAAAACCCAGTGGCAGGGGAGGCCATGGAGGCCCTGTGACCTATCCCTCCCTCACTTCATCACTGGAGCTGCCTTCTAGGACATTTGGGCCTACAGACTGTTCTAGCTTGGCATCCCATTGTCTCCCTACTCTGTGCACCGTAGCTCCAGCCACCCTGGCATGCCGCTCAGACATTTCCTGGACACACATGCACTTCCCCATTCTCCATGTCCTTGCAGGGTCGGCTCACATATCCCAGGCTCCATGGCACCCAGTTCAGGGCCACTCTCTGCCCACCCTACTTCCCCACAGTCCCCTGCCTGCTCTGTGGGGCACTCCCATAGCCCCCTGGGGCCTCTACCTGTCTGTCCACACAGGTCCCCAAAGCAGCCAGCTCCTGAGCAGTGAGTTCTGTGCCCTCTCATCTTGGCTCCCTGCAGTGTGCAGAGTCGAGCACACAAGAGGAGCTCTGCTGAGCTGGCTGAAGTCAGCTACCCTTCACAGGTTAGGGGTAAGCTGCAATAACCCCAATATGGGCTAACTGAGGCTGTGTTGCCCAGGAACTCACTGACATCACACACAGATGTGTGTGGTGGGAGGATTCTCCCCTATGTAAAATCACCCCTTTCCAGCCTCAGAGGTTTCTTCATAGCCTTAGTTTTTCACCCGGACCTCTGATCCCTGCCGAGGCTGGAGGTAGACCCTCACAACAGACGGCACTGGAAGGACCCCAAGAAGGTGTGCAAGGGAAAGAACCTCTGCAGTGTCTGAGAAATGTGGCCAAAGGCCCCTTGGTTGCCAGGTGGTCAGCACACCACAGACCCCAGCCTGCAGGGCTCTGAGAACAAGAAGCTTCCAGAACGGCAGGGAGAGGGGTGCAAAGTGCAAGACCTCCTCAGCCACTCTGAGAGAGCAGACCTGAGAGGGGTACAGCAAAAGGAGTGAGAAAAGGAAGGGGCACTGAGGCCCGAGTAAGGGGCAAAAATGAAGAGTGCTTGAGATAAGGAAAAGGAGGAGGAGGGGAAGCATCATGAATGCCCCTGCCTCCAGGGCTGCCATGGGCGTGACTGCCTAAGCCATCCTCAGCTGGGAGGGCAGCTGATGGCCACCTCTGGCAACCAGGAGGATCCGAGGGTCTCAGATGCCCTTCTGCTTTAGCCCCTGCCTTGGGGACGCTCACGTGTCATCATCATCGGGTTAGGAGCTGTGTTCCCCACCCCACCCCATGCCCTCCGCTGGCACCTCAGAGCCTATTCCTCCAGCCACAGGATCTGTTCTGCGGGTCCCACTCCCCTATACCCGCTTCCCTGCATTTCTCTAGTCCTACACCACTTCCTTCCCCACGCCCCACACAGTCATCACTGTACTGCCACAGCCACACATCTGCCACCCACTCCACCCGTGACCATCGCCCCCACACCACACACCAGACCCGGCATCACACACTCACATCCACACCACTTGAGTCTTACAAAACCGCCACGGCACACACCACCACCTCAGCAGCGCTCCCTCCATCAAGAGATGTGTTCGCCAGTAAAATGTGGCCTAGAACACTCCCAGGTGCCTGCCTTCAGATCGCCTTTCTTCCACAGCTACAGTGCTTAGGGGGCACGTGGCTGCCCAGGACAGAGGCGCATCTCCCATCCTCCCTTGCGGCCAGGTGCGGCCATGTGACTAAGTTCTGGCCCATGGGGTGAGGTCATCCAGGGCCCACCCTCCCGTTCTCTGTCCCGTTCTGTGAATGGGATGTGGTTGTGCCACACTGAGTGGAGCCGACGGGCGCCAGGCTGCACAGATCGCGGACTCAAGGGTGGAGACACCCTGGGCCAGACACCGCGAAGCTCCGATGGCTTTGCAGGGCAGAGCCACCAAGCCAGGCTGGACTTTTATGAGAGAGGGAGAAGTACAGACATTTTCATGGCTGGGTCTCTAGCGCACACTGCTGGACCCCGAGACTAGTCTCTCTAGCTAGCACAAAACAAGGGCTTCTCTCTTCGGGAGTTGTGTCCAGGGGGTGAGTCAGGCCTTTCTCAGTCTAAGCTCGGTGGCCAGAAGATGAAGCCTCAGCTCACGTGTCCGGATCAAACGGGTCCCCGTTGACCCAGTGGAATTCGTCCCCAACTCTGCGTAGTCCAATCCAGGGCTCCCTCCGCGTGAACTTGAACATAAATTCCTGCACCGAGGAAAGAGGGACACCTCAGGGTCAGATGCGGTCTCCTGACCGCCGTCACATCCCAAGACAAACCTCAGCTTGGAAGATACTGGCTCTCGTGATGTACAGATGCCAGGAGAGTGACTGCTGTCTCGCTGCATCCCGAAAGTGAGGAGCTAGGGTTACAGGATCCTCTGCAGTCACGCTGCCAGAGTTCGGCTCCAAGCTGCTGGCTGACCTCACAATTGCCTCCGACAGCTTGAAAGGGACCCTGGCTCTGTGTGCATGCCCACTGGCCAGGAAGACTGTACAGGGCTTGTCCTCCAAGCTCAGCAGGCCAGCATTCCTGATTTGCAGGAAGCTTGGGGATTGCCCACTGGTTGGATGATCTGGGACAAATCTCAATGTTCAGGTTGGTTGTCCTACCTGCAAATTTCTGGGACTTTCCCTGCAGACTGGGGATATCATACTGTGTATGAAAGGCAAACAGAAGTGATTTTTAGATTATCTTCTATTTTGGTTAACACCACTGTTAACCTCAAAGTCCAAAATGGCCAATAGACTCCATTAATTGTGTTTCTTTCACGTTTCTGTTGCTAAAACTGTTTTGGATGTTAAATGAGAGACCATGTCCTGATTTGGATCTTTAGAAAATGACAATGTGTTTTCACATTTCACAATGCATTTATAATTGTAATTCTTTTTTTTTCTTAAGAGACAAGTCTTGTGGCTGGGCGTGGTAGCTCACACCTGTAATACCAGCACTTTGGGAGGCCTAGGCGGGTGGATCACTTGAGGCCAGGAGTTCGAGACCAGCCTGGCCAACAGGGCGAAACCCCGTCTCTACTAGAAATACAAAAAGTAGCCAGGCGTGGTGGCGCCCAGCTGCAGTCCCAGCGACTCAGGAGGATGAGGCACGAGAATCACTTGAACCCAGGAGGCGGAGGCTGCAGTGAGCCCAGACTGCACCACTGTACTCCAGCCAGGGCGACAGAGTGAGACTGTCTCAAAAGAAAAAAGAGAGACAAAGTCTTGCTATGTTACCCAGGCTGGCCTCGAACTCCTGTGATCCTCCTGCCTCAGCCCCCTAAGTAGCTGGGACTACAGGCACACTCCACCATGCCCACCTAATTTTCTTTTTACTTTTTGTAGAGCTGGGGTCTCACTATGTTGCCCAGACTAGCCTCCAACTCCTGGGCTCAAGTGATCCTCCTGCCTCAGCCTCCTGAGTAGCTGGTACTGGAGGTGGATATCACATCACCAGCTTTATAACGTGTACTTCTTATGGTTTATAATACTAAGTGACCTCAACCAGTGGGCCTTGGATTGAAATAGGTGGATTTGACAATGGAAGTGGAAACTGGAGCCACTCATTGACCTGCCCAGACCGTGAGGTCTGCCCACACCCCCAGTGGTTATGCAGCAGGTGGGTGGCTTTGGAGACGTGTCACAGGGAACACTGCATCCTTTAGGGTGTGGCTGTCCCCTAGAGTCAAGGTTGGAGGCCCTGAGGGTCCCTTCCTCCACCCCCCTTCACCTTGGCACACTCACCAGCTCCTTCTGGCTCTGAATCACAGCCAGCACCGCCTCGTGGGTGTGGCAGTACTGCCTGCCTGTGTTCCAGTCTCTGGGTTCCTCGGAAAAGAAGTAGCACTTCCTTCCGTAGAGCAGCCAGTCCTCCGGGCAGGGCGCTTCGCACTTGATGCAGCCCTTGGAAGCTGCAGGGAAGAGACCGGCTCGGCCCTGCCCGCCCCCTGCCCGAGTCCCACTCTGCTTTCTGTGGCTCCCTCCCTTGCCTCAGCTTTGGTGTCCTCCAGGGACATTGCAGACATGGCTGTCCTCTCCTGGTGCCTGGAGGTAAAAGGGTGGCCACTAAATGAATGAGAAAGGGGACTGTGGGAAGCCTGGCAGGGGCGTCACCACGAGGGGAAGTGGCAGCAGGGTAGCCCCTGGGTTAGGATCTCTTCTGTCTCCAAACTCCCAGAGGCATGGAACGCCAGAAACTCAGACTGGGAAGAGGCCTGGCGGCCATGTGTCCTCTCTTTCCAGCTAGGCCAGGTACCAACAGCAGGACAGACTGCCCGCTGTTATTAACCACGCCCATGTTAGCTACCAAGGCTGCCATTCCACCACTGAACTGCTGGGAAGTTCTTTTCATTTTTATTTTTTTAACCCCCTTGCTGTCAGTGTGCATGGAAAGTTCTTAAATGTTGAGTCCCAACCTGTCCCCCTGTGACCTAGACATGCTGGTCTAAGGCCTCTGGAGTGACCCAGAGACACCCGCTCTGTCTTCTACCCCCCTACTCGAAGAAGCACACCAGCCTCCCTCATCCAGGTTGAAACAGATGCCATCTCTCCCATGATTCCTGGCAAGGGTTGCTCTCCATCCTGCCTGCTCACTGCAATGTCCCCATGTTACCACTGAATCGCTGCCACCAGGACAGACCGGGACACATCAGATGTGGCTCTACCAGCAGCAACAGTGACCACCATGCTGTCTTCCAGTTGTCATGGGATCTCCAGTCTGCAGACTGCTTCCACGAACAGATCAGCGGGTATGTGCATACATGGACTTTTCTGGGAAGGAAGCCCGAAGCTTCTCAAAGGGCCTCCTTGCCAAAAGGAATTAATCCACAATCTTAGATTGTTTTCATATGATCTGATTCTAAGCCAGGTCTCCCCCAGTGTCAGAACATGTGAAAATAACTTCTTAAATCCAAATGCAGAACCTTATATTTATTTTTTCCACATTTATCTCATTCACTTTGGCCCATCATTTGAGTTTTTCAAGATACATTTTAATCTTGATTTCTTTCACCCATCTGTCATATGGGATTGTGTTTTTGGATTGTGTCAGCTGCAAATTCCATAAGCGTACTTTTTGTTTGTTTTCATACAAGTGATTGATTAAAATGTAGACCAGGACAGAGCCAAGAACAGGCCTCTGGTACTCAAGCCCCTAGGGATCTCCAGCCACACAGACACCAATTCATTCATCGACACCCCCTGGGCATATATATCTGTTCAGTGAGATGCAAGTCCACCTGGGAGTACTGACCATGGTGTGGCTACATTTCAACTGCCTTTCCGCAAGGATCTCCTAAGAGACTGTTGTGCTTTATTGAAATCATATTAGCCATGTCTCTGGCCTCCCAACCTAGTAAGAGGAGAAAAGGAAACTGATTTAATTTGTAGGAACTACTCCAAGTGAATTTAAGTTAGGCCCAGTGGTTGCCTTTTTTGTTTGTTTGTTTTGTTTTGTTTTGTTTTGTTTTGTTTTGAGGCGGAGTCTCTTCTGTCACTCAGGCTGGAGTGTGTGGCACAATCTCAGCTCACTGCAACCTCTGCCTCCCAGGTTCAAGTGGTTCTTCCTCAGCCTCCCGAGTAGCTGGGACTACAGGTGCACACCACCATGCCCAGCTAATTTTTGTATTCTTAGTAGAGAGAGGATTTCACCATGTTGGCCAGGCTGGTCTCAAACTCCTGACCTCAAGTGATCCACCCACCTTGGCCTCCCAAAGTGCTGGGATTACAGGCTTGAGCCAATGCACACGGCTGCCATATCCATTTCTAAACACTCAGAACCCCTCTCCTTGTCGTACAAGCCCTATAGGGGAGGGTTTGGTAAAAATTGATCATACTGGTGGACTTTTCCCCCATTTTGTGGATTCCACCTCTGGTCTTATGGCATTTCTCAAAGATTAAAGACAGAGGCACTAAAATCATTTTTGCAAACCCTTCAGAAGCTACAATACACTTGTATTTGAATCTCTTAAAAGGAATCAGATTCCCTGTTCATATAGCCTCACATGGTCTTAGTTGCAGTTTCTACCTTTTTCATTTATCCAGCCCTTTCAGTTCCACACACACTCTGTTTCTCAGGCCTCTCCCACTTAGAATATTCTATTCCCTTGATGGGGTCCAGAATATGCCACCCTAAAATATGCCACTTTGACATATGGATCATTTTAAGCTGAAGGCAATTCAGAATCAACAGGAAGGGTTCTCTGCCCTCTCATCTGCCTAAAAGTAGGGCATAAATTTCCCTTTGGGGAAGGTGCTGCCCTACTCCTCACTCCCCATCCCTCACCCCATACCCTCTCATACCCCCACTGCCCACCCTAAACCAGGGAGGGAAGAGTGACTCATCATCAAACATGCCAAGGAATCAACACCAGGATTAGTTTGCATAAGCAAACCTTACCCAAATAGCCTTTATCTCCCATTGTTCCTCTATATATTTCCTAGTTACTTCCTTCAATTTACCAGCCCTTGAAACCCAAGCCCTCTTTCATTTGTTAAAAAGGTATATAAGCCCCTGAGTCTAAATTCTTCTTTGAGTTTCACTTATTATCTGTGAACTCCCATGAACATTAATATTAATAAACATTGGTTACCTTTTCTCCTGCTAATTTGTCTTTGATAGTTTAATTTACAGGCCCCCAGACACTGAACTTAAGAGGGCAGAGGAAAAGTTTTTTCCTCCCTAGCACTCTCTACCTCCTAATCTCTGGAAAACTCCTATTCATTCTCCAGGGTTCAGTGCACATGTTTTTTCCTTCTGGGAAGCCACTGGGCAGTAATACCTCTATTATTGCACTTACCCCTGGACAGAGGAGACAATGTTATATTTGTCTTCTTTTTAACTCTAGCACTTAGCCCAGAGCTTAACACACAGCAGCACTCAATAAATGTTTGCTGACTGAATGTGATCTTTTTTTTTTTTTTTTGACATGGAGTTTTTCTCTGTCGCCCAGGGTGGAGTGCAGTGGCGCGCGATCTCAGGTCACTGCAACCTCTGCCTCCCAGGTTCCAGTGATTCTCCTGCCTCAGCCTCCAACTAGCTGGGATTACTGGCACCCACCACCATACCTGGCTAATTTTTGTACTTTTAGTAGAGACAGGGTTTCACCATGTTGGCCAGGCTGATCTCAAACTCCTGACCTCAGGTGATCCACCCACCTCAGCTTCCCAAAGTGCTGGGATTACAGGCATGAGCCACTGCGCCTGGCTGAATATGATCCTTAAAGGTCCTTATTCCCAAACCGTCTCCTCCAAGAAGCACTGTCTTCCTAACCTACCCCAAGTTTGTTCTGAGTTCTCACAGCACTTACAAAATAATACCAAAGTAACATCTCCACTCTACTTGCATGGCTTGATAAAGGGGACATGTATAGTCTGTGTGTGAATATATTATTTTAAGCTAAAATCTCAACAACTGACACTATGTATTTTCTACTTACTTAGTCCCCCACAGGATTCTTGGAATGTCTAGAGTCTTTCTTTAACTAATTAGATGTGCTTTTAACAAGGAGCGTGCAAACTGACTTGCATAAATGCTCTGACATGCATGCTCACCCAAGATGCTCATCACCACCAAGATGGCGAACAGAAGGACCGCGATGGCACCCAGCAGGAGGCGTGTGGTGGTGTCTAGGAGAAGAGAGAGGGGTTCAACATCCCACCCCCCATCCCACCGCCAGTCCCACCGCCAGCCCCACACCCTGCTAATGAGAAACAGGGGGAGGTAGAGCCCAGCAAGCTGTGTTTTGTTGTTGTTGTTGTTTTGAGATGGGGTTTCACCATGTTGGCCAGGTTGGTCTCGAACTCCTGACCTCAAATGATCCACCCGCCTTGGCCTCCCAAAGTGCTGGGATTACAGGCGTGAGCTACCACACCCGGCCAACAAGCTGTGTTTAAACAAGCCCTCCAGGTGATTCTGATGCAGGCTGGAGTTTGCGATCCACTGCTGTAGAGCGCAGCTCAGATTCTGTGACTTCCCCGGCTTGAAACCCTCCCTGCTGGGCTACCCACTGCTCACAAAATCTTCAGTGATGGTCAGAGCTTTCCACCTTGAATCTCCTGCCGCTTCTCTATGCGGTCGCAGGTTTCAGCCACATGGGTTCCTCAAAATAACCCATTCAACCCTCACAGCCCTGCTACTGAATCTCTGCTCCCGAAGTCTCCTCCTCCACGTCCTCCATAGATACTTCCTAAAATTCGCCCACCTCTACACCATCCATCCTCTTCCTGATCCTCTGGGTTCTCTCTTTGTTATTTTCATGTATTTATTTTATTTTGTTATAATTTAATATTCTCATTTTATATTTAATGAGATAACCCTTTTAGAATTTAAGCATAGGGTATTTTAAGCATTTTAAAAATTGTGATGAAAATATATAACATAAAATTTGCGATTTTAACCATTTTTTAGTGTACGGTTAGTGGCATTAAGTACATTCACAATGTTGTGCAACCATCATCACTGTCTGTTTGCAAACTTTTTCATCATCCCAGACAGGAGTTCTGTCCCCTTAAACAACTCCTATCCCCTCCTCTCCCCAGCCTCTGGCAACCACCCTTCTACTTTCTGTCTCTATGAATTGGACCACTCTAGGAATTTCATATAAGAGGAAACATCCAGTATTTGTCCTTTTGTGTCTGGTTCCTTTCACAGATTGTTTTCAAGGCTCATCCATGTTGTCACATATGTCAGAACTTCATTCCATCTTAAGGCTGAATAATGTTCCATCGTATAGCAAGACCACGTTGTGTTTATCCATTCATCTGTTGGTAGACATTTGGGCTGTTTCCACATTTTGGCTATTGTGAATAATGCAGCTATGAACATGGTGTATGAGTATCTGTTCAAGTCCTTGCTTTCAATTCTTTTGGATATATCCTTAGGAGTGGACTTGCTGGATCACATGGTAGGTTTTTTGTTGTTGTTGTTCTTTTGTTTTGTTTTTTTTACTAAAGAACACTTATTTATTTTTACCAAAATTTTATCTTGAGGACATGGCTAAACTGCGTTTCCATCCCCCACCGCATCTTGAAGAAGGGTTACTACAGTGAATGTTATAAAGTAGATATAAACAGTTGAAGGACTGGAACCAACATTAACTGACGAAGAACAACTTCCATGTAAATCATCATAAAAATGTTTAAGTAAAAAAAAAGAAACAAAAGAAAAAAAGAGGGGGCAACGGGGGGTTCCGACTGAACAAGATCCTCACATTTCATCTAATACAGCCAATCTTGGCTAGAGTATAACAAAGTGGAAGCAGGATTACTATGATACAAAACTTCCGCTACAGCACACTGTACACATCTGTGTTCCAAGCCCACCCCCAACCCCTCTAATGCTTCCAATACAATTATTTATTAGCCTGTTGAGCCTGCCGACGAAGAAGCATGTAGATCTTCTCTTTAATCCAGTCTTTTTTTATAAGGCTGGTATGTCTGGGTATCAGCTCGGTAAACCAGGCAGCTGAGGTCTGCCAGATCATTGATGAAATCAAACAACTGACTGATGTCATATGTGATAGAGGGACTGTTGGGATTCATTCTTTTCACATGTCTTCATACATTTTACAAACGCCTTCCATGCATTCATTCACAGATTCGTAGTCAGCATAAGTTCTGCCTTCTGGCCTCTTGGTAGTCTGTACCAGCAAAATGGTGTGAGACATCGCGCCAAATTCTTCGCTACAGACGCTGCCGACACCACCGCCGCTACCGGTAGTTCTTTCTGAGGAACCACTAACTCCATCATTGGTTGCATAATTTTACATTCTCACCAGCAACAGACGAGGGTTCCAGTTTCTCCACATCCTCACCAATACTTGTTGGTTTGCATTGTTTTGATTACAGCCCTCCTAGCAGGTGTGAATTCCCTTAACAATTTTGTTTGGATTTTTTTTTTATCATCTTAACCATTAAGTGCACAGTTAAGTATAGTTACATTGTTGTGCACCCATTTTGAAAGTGTTTTTTCAGTCAATGTTATACATAAATCATAGATGAAAACAGTGCCTCTGCAGCTCAATGTTTGTCTGTAAACTGTTACTTGTCCATCATGATATAAGTGCCAAAATTGAGAGGAAGAATCTGTAGCAATTCAGCATTACCCGACATCCAAGTGCCTGTTGCTAGTTATTCATTTGTGTTACATTTTACAAAGGATTTTGAAAAGAAACCTGTTTCCTTCACCAAGGATAGTCTGAAAAGCACAGATTTAAGGAATCGAGAAATTCTAAAAGGCTTCATTTAAAAAATAATAGTACGGAGCACAGTGGCTCACACCTGTAATCCCAACACTTTGGGAGGCTGAGGCAGGCAGATCACTTGAAGTCAGGAGTTCGAGACCAGCCTGGGCAACATGGTGAAACCTTGTCTCTACAGAAATTACAGAAATTAGCCGGGTGTGGTGGTGTGTGCCTGTAATCCCAGCTACTCGATAGGCTCAGGCAGAAGTATCGATTGAACTCAGGAGGCAGAGGTTGCAGTGAGCCAAGATCGCATCAGTGCACTCCAGTCTGAGCGACAAAGCGAGACTCTGTCTCCAAAAACTAATAATAGTAGTAATAACATTGCTTCTTCCCCAAAGCCAGCCACTTTCAACTCTTTTAGCTGACTCTTTTGGTATTAGCTCCAAATTTCTAAGTGCCATGTGTACGTAAATACTTCTAGATTTTTTTCTGTTTTAGATATAATTTATTGACTTTACATTATAATGATGCAGACTTAATTCTCTGCATTACCATTCTACCCTGACCACTCAGTCCCTGCCCTCTCAATATCATAGTTTGTATTAGCTTGATACTTCGGTGTTATATTCTTAGCTCAGCGTAAACAGTACTCTCAGCAAAGCCATGCTGTGTGCTATGATCATTTGCATAGAACTTCTTGTTTCCCTGTTAATCCTGGTCTTCTTTTCCCTTTGCTCAGTTTCTGTATGTATATCATTATTTCAACACCAAAATGCCTCTTTCATGATGAGACAAAATCGGAATCACTCTTTCACTTTGGTCTTAGTTCAGTCTGCTATAACAAACTGTCATAGACTGGGCGGCTTAAACAACAGACATTTATTTCTCCTAATAGTTCTAGAGGCTGGATCAGGGTGCCAGCATGGTCAGGTTCTGGTGGAGGCCCATTTCCTGGCTTGCTGACAGCTGCTTTCTTACTGTGTCCTCACATAGCGGAGAGAGGAAGTTCTGGTGTCTCTTCCTTTTCTTATAAGGGTACTAATTCCATCACGGGAGCTCTACCCTCATGACCTCATCTAAACCTAATTACCGCTCAATTACCCACCTCAATATCATCACGTTGGAGGTTAGTGATTCAACCTATAAATTTGTGGAGGAAACCAACATGCAGGCCATAACGACCATCTTGAAGAAATGTCCCTTGGAACTTTCTGACCTGCTCGAATCTGACTAGTTGCCTTCTAAGCCCAGCTGCCATCCAGGGTCTCCCCACACCAGCAGCCTGAGGATTTCTCTGCCTCTCTCCTATGTTGGCTCCTCTGTTCCTTTTCTCCCATGTCTTCCCCTCCCTTGGTTTACTCCCTCATCTTGGTGAAGCACATCATCCAATGGCTGCCTGAGGAAGGGTAGAGCAAAACCACTGCACTGCACAAATCCGAGGAGCAAAGCTTCTCATTGTGTTCCATGGTGAACTGGTGAATGTTGCCCATGGAATTGTGAACTCAGAGGACTGAGTATTACAGATCAAGAATAATTTTCCTTCAGAATTTTGAAGGTATTACTTAATTGTCTTCTAGCTCCATTGTTGCTTTTGAAAAGTCTAGATCCATTCTCACCCATGATCCTTTTCAATTGCTTAATTATTTTCTTTCTAGATGCTTTTACGGTCTTCATTGCACAATGTTCTAAAATTTCATCACTGCATGCCATGCCTTGGTTTGGTCTGTTTCATCTACTCTAGTAGGCCCTTTCAATTCGGAAAGTGATGTTTTTCAGTTCCAGGAAATTTTTTTTCATTTTCCTTTTCTTTCTTTTTTTTTTTTTTTTTTTTTTTTTTTTTTTTTTTTTTTTTTTTGAGAGAGAGTCTTCCTCTGTTGCCCAGGGTGGAGTGCCATGGCATGACCTCAGCTCACTGCAACCTCCACCTCCCGGGTTCAAGCAATTTTCCTGCCTCAGCCTCCCAAGTAGCTGAGATTACAGGTGCCTGCCATCACACCTGGCTAATTTTTTGTAATTTTAGTAGAGATGGGGTTTCACCATGTTGGCCAGGATGGTCTTGAACTCCTGACCTCAGGTGATCCACCCGCCTCGGCCCCCAAAGTGCTGGGATTACAGGGGTAAGCCACCATGCCCAGCCAGGAAATTTTCTTTAATTATATTATTGATGATTTCTTCTCTTCCATGTTTTGTTTTCTTTCTGGAAGTCATAGTCTTCAAATGTTGGATCTCTTAGATTGGTCCTCCAAATTTCTCATCTTATTTTCCCCTCTTGTTTGCTATATCTTTGCCTTTTTGCTCTATTTCCTGGAACATTTTCTCAATTTTATCATCCTACTCTTCTACTGAGTTCTTAATTTCTGTGACTATATTTTTAATTTCCAAGGTTTGTTTGGTTTTGTTGCTGCTGCTCTATGAATACCCCCTCTTAAAGAATCCTATTCTTGTTTTAATGATGCAATACTTTCTCTTATCTCTTCTCTCTGAAGATATGACTGACAGGTTTTTTGGAGGGGTGGGGGAATGAGCAGAAAAATTATTTCTCCCTGTATAACCTCTGTTTTGGTCTTGAGCTTCCATGTTAGAGACTTTCCTCAGGGGTCTGGGGACCACAGTTATCTGTTCATGATTAAGGCAGGAAGACTAATGAGTTCATTGGAGCCTCCAAGCCCATAGATAGGGGCTTATTAACTGTGGGGGACACAGTAGACTGATTTGGCTGGGCTGATTCTTGGGATTCTCTGAATGCTAATTTCATTATGTTTTTCCTCTTGGACAGATGACAGTCCATGGAGGAGGCTTTTCTGTTTTCTCCCCAGGAGAATACAGGGCTAGCTGAGGGAAGAGGCTGGGACACTGTCCTCAGCATTCAGTATGTAAATGTTGGCTTAGTTGCTTGTTCTCAGGGTGGTGATGTCTAGAGGCCTTCCTTTTTTTTTTTTTTTTTTTTTTGAGACAGAGTCTCGCTCTGTCGCCCAGGCTGGAGTGCAGTGGTGCGATCTCGGCTCACTGCAACCTCTGCTTCCTGGGTTCAAGCAATTCTCCCACCTCAACCTCCTGAGTAGCTGGGATTATAGGCGCCCACGACCACACCTGGCTAATTTTTGTAATTTTAGTAGACATGGGGTTTCACCATGTTGGTCAGGCTGGTCTCAAACTCCTGACCTCAGGTGATCCGCCAGCCTCGGCCTCTCAAAGTGCTGGGAGCCACCATGCCCGGCTGAAGCCCTCTTTCTTGAGAGATTTCACCTCAGGTTCCTACCAGGGCTGGGGAGAATCTGTACAGAATGGGAATCTAAATCCTCCTTAAAGAAATTTACACCAGTCCTCCTGTTCTCAGCCCCATCTTCAAGCACTGCCACCAACCCCTGAGCCTTAGAGGTCCTCCCGTGAGGCTCAGGTGGCTCCTCTGCTCTCTGGACTTTCTCAGTTGGGGTGAAGTCAGTTACCATTTATCCACTTGTTCCCTAGCTCTCTATTTTGTTGCTATTTTCTCTCTTGTTCTTGTCCTTATGGCCTTTTAAAAATCCCCTTGCTGTTTGGTTTGGTTTAGTTTGGTTTTTTTATTTGAGTCGGAGTCTTACTCTGTCACACAGGCTGGAGTGCAGTGGTGCAATCCCGGCTCACTGCAACCTCCGCCTCCCGGGTTCAAGCAATTCTCCTGCCTCAGCCTCCTGAGTGGCTGGGATTAGAGGCACGTGCCACCATGCCTGGCTAATTTTTTTTTTTTTTTTTTTTTTTTTTTTTGGCTCACTGCAACCTCCACCTCCCAGGCTCAAGTGATTCTCCTGCCTCAGCCTCCCAAGTAGCTGGAACTATAGGTGCACACCACCACGCCTGGCTAACCTATTGTATTTTTAGTAGAGTTGGGGTTTCTCCATGTTAGCCAGATTAGTCTCACACTCCTGACCTCAGGTGATCCGCCCACCTCGGCCTCCCAAAGTGCTGGGATTATAGGCGTGAGCCACTGCGCCCGGCCCCTTTACTGTTGTATTAGTGGGCTTCTGAAGGAAAAAAGAAAAAATGCATGTGTTCAGTTCGCCATCTTGACCTGCAAGTCCAACAAACATTTCCAGTCTTTCCTATTGGCAAGGTCTATGTTGGCAAGTGACCAGGAGTCCTGGGTGGGTAGCTTCAGACATGGTAAGAGCAGAGGCTTCAGCCTGCACTGGAGGACTGGGCTCTCTGTTCCTGCTCTGCTGTCCTTGGTGGCAGCTTCATCACACTTTCCTGGAGCTACAGGATGGCTGCCTATGGTGAGCATGCTGAGTGCATCCTTCTTCTCCCTTCTATTAGCCTCTTCTCTATCATTGATGCTGTAATCCTTTGTGCACTGAAGATAAGAGCATAACATCTGACATCACTTTGCCTGGGTTCAAATCCTAGCTCTGCCACTTTCTAGATGTGTATGGATGGTAAAGTTTCTTAGCCTCTATTGTAGTTCATTTTCCTCATCTTGAAAATGAGGTAATGATAATATCTACCTGTCTCTTAGAGAGTTATAGGAATTCAGTATACAGTGCTTAGCACAGTGCCTGGCGTGCTAAACTCTATTCAATCAACTCGCGGTGATTACACAGGCCATCAGTGTGATGATGACCATCAGCCCTAGGCTCCTTTGGGGTAAGGGCTGTGCTTTACTCACCTTCAGATTCCCTGAAATAGGGCTGCGTCATTGCCCTGCACGTTACAGAGCACCCACTGGGACTCAAAAACTATGGGAGAAATTTAGTTACACCAAATGACAACATCCTTGGTCAACTTTAAATTCAACTGAATTTGTAGGAAAGACCACACAGGGAAGAGGGATCGGTAGATGTATCTGCAGCACTGCCAGACCTGAGGTGCCTCTTCATTATGTCTCAGGGATAATTTTTTTTTTTTTTTTTTTTTTTTTTTTTTTGAGACGGAGTCTCACTCTGTCACCCAGGCTGGAGTGCAGTGGCGCAATCTCGGCTCACTGCAAGCTCCGCCTCCCGGGTTCACGCCATTCTCTTGCCTCAGCCTCTCCGAGTAGCTGGGACTACAGGCGCCTGCCACCACGCCTGGCTAATTTTTTGTATTTTTAGTAGAGACGGGGTTTCACCATGGTCTCGATCTCTTGACCTCGTGATCCGCCCACCTCGGCCTCCCAAAGTGCTGGGATTACAAGCGTGAGCCACCGCGCCCGGCCTTTCAGGGATAATTTCTCTAGATGCTGCACTGGACCATGCTTCCTCTGACCTCTGCAGGGGCTCCTTCCTTGCCTCTTCTAGTGTCCAGTGGTTGCTGACGGACTTTGGCACTCCTTGGCTTGCAGCCACATCAGTCCAATCTCTGCCTTTATCATCACATGGTATTCTCTCTGTGTGTCTTATGTCGTTCAACTATGTCCCCACCCAGATCTCATCTTGAATTGTACTTCCCATAATTCCCATGTGTCATGGGGTGGGAGGTAATTGAATCATGGGGGCAGGTTTTTCCCAAATCATGCTGTTCTTGTGATAGTGAGTAAGTCTCACAAGATCTGATGGTTTTATAAAGGGCAGTTACTCTGCACACACTCTCTTGCCTGCCACCATGTAAGACGTGTCTTTGCTCCTCCTTCACCTTCCTTCATGATTGTGAGGCCTCCCCAGCCATGTGGAACTGTAAGTCCATTAAACCTCTTTCCTTTATAAATTACCCAGTCTTGGGTATGTCTTTATTAGCAGTGTGAGAACGGACTAATACAGTGCCCTTGTCTTCATGTGACCATCTTCTTATAAGGATGCCAGTTCATATGGGATTACGGCCCACCCTACTCCAGTCTGACCTCATCTTAACTACAAATAATCTGCCAGACTGTATTTCCATATGCGGTCACATTCAGAGGTACCAGAGATTAAGACTCCAATATCTCTTTTTTGGTGGGGACACAATTCAACTTCTAACAAATGTCTAACTCATTACTTGTTCCCCACTATGCCGTGGCCCATATTAGATGGCGTTTAAGGGTGTAGTTTATTTAGGTTTCTAAATGTGTGTGATTTCACCTAATATTAGAAGGAACAACTGAAAAAACCTGACTCCCAGGCCCAGACAAAGCTCCCATCATCCTCACACTCATATCCCAAAAAAGGCCCATGCTGCTGTCTCTAAGTCATCAGGGACACAGCCTGGCAAGCATAATCTTGGTAGTTAAAAACTACCAAATGTGAAGTTTGGTAATTTTTAAATTTTTAAGAGGCTAAAAGCATGTGTGTGGTTTTGATCAGGAAGTTGTGGGTTTATGCCTAATCAAGAAACTTTCAACATTAAAAATTTAGAATCGGTGAGCACTGAAAAATCTATAGGCTGAGGCATGCAGGCTCACTCTGTCCCCTCTCCCGTACCCCCAGGCCACTCTGCCCCACTGCCACTCTCAATGCCAGAAATATCCCCATCTTGAATCATCTCTCTTGTTCCCAGAACCCAGGCGGGCTCTCCGGGTCACCTTTTCTAGCCTTATACCCCAGGCTGGAAGGAAAGGTTCATATCTACAGTGAGAGAAAAGACTTGATTAAGGCAACTTCTGTTTGGCTTCCTGTTTATAAAGCTAGTTATTCATCTCAGAAAAGTCTTAAAGATCCGGGCTGTAATCCCAGCTTTCTGCTTTAAGAAGCGCTCTGACTCATTTAACCCATAAGGAGGGAAACGTCAATGCTGGAGGTGGCAGGGTTGTGTGGGGAGCAGAAGGAGGAGAACGTGTGTGTGGGAATTTGATGGTCCCCAGCTAGCCTCACCAAGGCTGATGTCCTTGGCCATGCAGGAAGGGGTCAGAGCCTTCACAACAGGGCTTTCATGTGTTAGCAACCAAGGATGTCCTTGGGCAAGACACTTAGGCTATCAGTCTCAGTCTTGGCTCCCTCATCTATGAAACAGAACACTCACCAGCCCCCTGCAAGGGGAGAGGTGAGGACTGAGATGATGACTATGAAAGCCCCAGCACGGCTCCAGCACGGCTCCAGCACGGCTCCAGCACGGCTCCAGCACGTAGCGGGTGCTTGATGTGCGTTGGGCACATGGTGATAAAGGAGCAGAGACTTCTTGGAGGGTTCAGCTCAGTCAAGTCAGAAAATGTCCCATTTCTCTCAAGACAAGTGCTTGGCTAAGCAGGGGCAGCATAACCCTGGGTCCCCAAAGGATAGATCCCTCCTCTCGTTGACAGTGTTTCATTACCTGAACTCTGGACTCAGGTTTGGGGTGGGAAGCAGAATCAAGGGAGGCTGACCAGAAGTCCAAGTGCTGCAGTTAGGCCTGGGCTCCCCCAGCAGGGGCTGCAGGAGGCCAAGCCAGACAGCTGGGAAGAGGAGTCACTGTACACACAGCCCACACTCCAGGGCCTCTGTCTACCTGAGAGGTAGAAATCCTGACCTGACTTAGCAGATGAGGAAGCAAATGGTCCAGGAAGTTGGAAAGCCCGCCAGCCTGTGGCAATGGAAGGCTCTGCCCCAGCTTTACCAGATGCTCTGCTCCCCGCACCTCCCCACACTGCCTCAGTCCCTGTCCTGGAACCTCTGAGAGAACACAAATGTGCCCAGGACCCAGAATGGTACCCGGATGTTGCAGAAAGAATGAATGTATGATGGAGACCAGTACGAAAGCCAGCACTGGGCCAGTGCAGCAGCACCCTGGAGAGGAGCAGCCGTGCTCCATGAGCTCCTTTCTTCTAGGTCCTCCAGAAGAGGACCTCTCCTTCCGTCTGGGTCCTCCAGACCTGTCTCTCTCTACCCTGCCCCACCCCAGTACTCCAGGGCTCAGTTCCTACATGGGACAGACTAGCTCTGGCCACCTGGCCCGGAACAGGTCGTGCTCTGGGTCTGGGACACCTTTCCCTCTGTCTCCTCTCAGGCTCCTTTCCCAGGCTCCTCTCAGAAGAGAGGAGCTT
Organism: Nomascus leucogenys; assembly: GCF_006542625.1. Classification (NCBI taxonomy): domain Eukaryota; kingdom Metazoa; phylum Chordata; class Mammalia; order Primates; family Hylobatidae; genus Nomascus; species Nomascus leucogenys. Next base: position 88,539,587 of record NC_044393.1, on the reverse strand, counting down.
GGGGGCACCCAAGTAGACCTTCAGAGAACTGGCAGAAGGGAGACCCCTGGCCAGACTCAGACTCCAGATCCTAAAACTCCTACGGGAAAAGTCCGTAGGCCCGAGATGCTGAGCGCCCAAGGACCACAGGCCATCAGGAGTGGGACTGCTCCTGGGGAGACCAGGGGAAGGAGGGGGAGGGGACTGCAGGTGGCATGAGTCAGAGAGCAAGGCAAGGCAGGGGGCCATGGTGAGGCAAGGCTGGACCACACGAAGATGCTAAGCATGGGAGCCGGCTTGACTCAGGGCCCCAGGCAGCCTCTGGGTGACCTTCCAGCTTGGTGTGTGGTCTCTTCTGCAGCCTGACTGGCAGGTGGGTAGCCCAGCCACAGTGGGGAGGAGGAAGCACAAGGGGGTGGAAGTCAGGGCAGGAGGTGGACAGGAACAGCAAGCAGGAGGCATTAAAGGGCCACAGCAGCCCAGAAGCAGCCCTACCATGGGGGCTGGGGTTAAGGTTAGGGCAGACCCTTCAGAAATGCTGACGAATAAATGAATGAAGAAACACAGGCAAGAGGAGGGAACAACTTCAAGAAATAGCTTTGGCAGGAGTGAAGCGTGGGAACACAGGGCCACTCCAACAGTAAAGCCGGAGACAGCGTCACAGGGGGGTGTCTGACCACCTCCATCCATTCCACACAACTCTTCACAACCCACAGCTCTGCTACAGCTCTTCCCCTCGGTGACGCAACATCTTCGCCTCCTCTGTCCCTGCCACTGCCTGGTGGTCCAGCTTCAGAGTCTGCACAGCCCTTCCTCGGACAGTGCACGTCCCCTGCCCCACAGCCTTTGTGCAGAAGGCTGGCATTACCATCCCCACGTCGCCATCCTCAGCAGCCCCATGACCTGTCTTGGCCCAGGTGCTGGTCATGTCCCTCCTGGTCCACTGCCCCACCCCCTCCCTGACCTTGAGCCTCGGTCCCACCCCTCTGGGCCACCATCAGTCTTCCAAGGGCAAACCCACCGTCTCCACCCCTCAGTGGCCCCTTCAGAGCGAAGTCCAAGCTCCTGGGCAAGGCCTGGCTGACCCTTCACCGTCTGGGTCCTTCAGGCCCGTCTCTCTCCACCCTGCCCCATCCCAGTACTCCAGGGCTCAGTTCCCACATGGGACAGAGTAGCTCTGACCACCTGGCCCGGAATACGTCATGCGCTGGGTCTGGAACACCTTCCCCTCTGTCTCCATGCCCGCTAAGAGGTCACCTACTCCTGGGAAGCCCTCCTTTTCTGACACTGCCTCCCTAAGGATGGGTGATCCAGGCTCCGGGCTTCCCTAGATAATGCTGCCCAGGTCCTCCTTGTCCTTGGATTCAGGGTGCCAGGAGCACCCTGAGAAGCACCCAAAGGGCCAGCCACCCTCTCACCAACTCCTGCATCTTCCACACCATACGCCGCCGGCGGCAGCTAATACAAGTTTCCTAAAAGAGCTCATGAACTTGAAATCAATTCTCTACTTGGGTTACTGCCCCCGAGGCAGGCCAGGGGTCCCTCCATGAGGCAGTCTGATGGAGGAGTAGGTGTGACCCCTGATCTTGCAAGGAAGAGCCTCTCATGGATTCTCCACCCCTGCCCTGCCCTCCCCACATGCCCCACCACCACGGGGTCCCCGCGGCTCTCACAGGGGCGGGCACCACCTCTGGGGTCTCCAGCTTTCTTACTTTACTCGAAGCGTGTTCACGGCCACAGATTCTGCCACCCTCTCAACACGCCTGTCAGGTGGGTGTCAGGCAGTGGCTGTCCCCTTCATGCGTGAGGAGACGAAGGCTCAGAGCGTGAAGCCCGCTCCAAGGTCAGACAGGGAGTCGCAGCAGAGGCGGGGTCGAGGCTGTGACTCGCGGTGGCCCCCGGTTCCCTCCCACCCCACCCCACGAACCGGCGTCTGGCCACCCTGAAATGAATGACTCCGCCGCGTCCCGGCGCCGCGCTCCTAGCGCTCCCCTCCGGGACAGCGGCCAAGGTGACTCTGACCGCCTCCGGGTCCCGGGTCGGGCCTGAGCAGGGGTCCCTGGGCCAGGAGAGGGAGGCCGCTCCGCGCTTACCCTCCAAGGCCGCCTTCCAGCTGGTGCTGCCCTCGTAGCCCGACCCGGATCGCCGCAGTAGCCCCTCAGGGCCGCGGGCCTCAGCCTCTGCGGGCGAACGCGGCCTGGGGGCGGCGGGGGCGGGCACCGGGCGCGCGGCGAGGGGCGGCGGCGGCGGCCGGGCCCGCGAGGGGGGCTCCCGGGCCGGCTCCATGCGGGGCGCTCCGCCGCGCCGCACCCGCGCTCCTGCACCGGGGTGCGGGGCCCAGCCCGACGCGCACTCGGCGCTCCGCGCGCCCTGCGGGCCCCCCAGGCCGGCCTCGGGTGGGCTAAGACCGGCGCTCGCAGGCCGGGGCTAAGCCCGGCTCCCCGCGCCGGAGCCTCTGCGCCGGGTGCCGCCGCCGTGCGCTCAGCCCCTACCCCGCCGAGCCGCAGCCTCCACGCACAGCCGGGCTGGGGAGGAGCGCGAGGCGGCGCGCGGGAGCCGTGAGCTGTGGACCCGGGCGGGGCGGGGCGGGGGCGGAGAGGGAGGAGGAGCGGGGACAGCCGGGTCCCCGACCCCGCCACCTGGGCTGGAGGCCGGTTGCTGCCGGGCTGGGAGCGCAGTCTTGGAGCCGGGAGACCTGGTTCTAACTCAGCTCCACCTCCCCAGCCGCCTGCTCATCATCTGTGAAAATGAGAATAAAGTTCACGGGGACAGTTCAGAGAGGCTCAGGGAAGATGAGCGCATTTCTTCCAGGCTGCCGTGGAGCCAGAGCAGAGTGGTAGGGACTGTGACTTTTCCCCCAAATTCTGGATAAAGGAGAGAAGCGTCCGAACGATGAGCACAGAGAGAGTGGAGTCTAAAGGAGCGAGCGAAGCGACGTTGCAGATTCAGTTAACATTTATTGAGCACCTACTAAGCGCCAGGGACTTTCACATATATTAGCTGACAATGCCCCCAGGTGAGGCTGAGAAGTGGAATTTTGAGGTCAAGGACATTTCCGAAGGCGGCGTCAGGCAGGTGTGTGCTTGGCAGGTGTCTGACTCCCCGGCCAGGGCTCCCACCGGAGCCTTCACTGGCCCCTTGCCTCAGCTGACCTCGCGTCGCCTGAGGACCCACGCCTCCAGCCCTGATCCTCTTTCCTCCCCCACCATTCTCAGTCCCCCCTATGGTTCCTGTCTCAGTCTACAGTTCCTCATCCCCAGCTCCTCCTGCTCCCTCCCCCAAATCCAATAGGCCACTGACTCCTGTGAATTCTCCCTTTAAAAATATTTTTATTTTTATTTTTTGAGACAGGGTCTCGTTCTGTAGCCCAGGCTGGAGTGCAGTGTCGAAATCACGGCTCACTGCAGCCTCGGCCTCCTGGGCTCAAGCGATCCTCCCACCTGGGTCTCCCAAAGTTCTAGGATTGCAGGCGTGAGCTGCGGTGCCTGGCCCCTTTTAAACTCTTAGTCTGCCCATTGCACTCCATCCCTCTAGCCACTGGTCAAGTACAAGCCAACGCCTTCTCTTGCCCGACCACAGCAGCAGCCTTCTAAGGGGTCTCACAGCCTCCACTCTTGCTCCTTCCTATCCAGCCCCTCCCCATCTGCACCCACAGCATCTCCCTAAAGTGCAAACTCACCACTCCTTCAGGGGTCCCTTTACCTGTGGATTAAGGCCATCTTTTTACACGGCCTCAAGGTCCCTCATGGTCGAAGTCCTGCTCCTACCTAAGGCTTCCTCTCCTCCCACCCCTTCTCCGCCAGCCCCAGACACACCCAACTATTCTGACTCTTTCCTCTGGGCCTTTGAACACTGTCTTCCTTCTGCCTGGAACACATCTCCTCCTTGGTCCTTCTAACCCCTCCTTGTAGCCCCCATGCACCCTAGTTTGCCTACCAAATTTCTGCTAATGCTTCTGATTGCAGTCTCTAGGATACTGCATTCATTCAGAGTAGGTTCAGCAGACTACAACAGAAAACCCCAGTAAGAGTTTAACTAGAAAGAAGGTTTTTGGTTTTTGGTTTTTTTTTTTTTTTTATCTGAAAGAAGTCTAGAGGTGATCAGCCCAGGGCTGGATTGAGAGCTTTAAGATCATCAAGGACCCTAGCTCTTTCTCTCATTCTGCTCGCCATCATCCTTAGTATATAGCCTACATCTTCAGGATTCCCTCATGGTCACATTATGGCCACTGTGGTTCCAGCCATCACACCTGCACACCAGATTACAGAAAGTAGGAAGAACCAGGGGGAAAAGAGCATGCCTCTTGTTGAATCAGACTCCTTTAAAGAGTTTTTCTGGAACCCCCAATGATTTCCACTTACCTTCTGCTGGACACATCTATCTCAAGTAAGTCTGTGGAGTATAGTGGCAATTAGCTAAAGCCATTGCCACACTCAATAACGCAGAGATTCTGTTAGGAAGAAGGGGAGAATGGAATACGTGCATGACCAGCAATCCCTGCCTCCTAAGGCTCCTGTGATCCCAGACTGTGGCACCTGTCCTTTGGGCCTTTGGAACACTCTCCACCTCTCTTCCCATAGCACTTGCCACATCCTACTGTCATTGTTTGATCCCCAACCAGATGGCCAGCTGTGGGGCGAGGGTAGAGGCACTGCTATATCCCCCGTTCCTAGAGCAGTGCCCCATTGGAACATCAGGCCCAAAGCTTCAGACTTCATGTAAGCACAAGGAAGCATCAAAGATGCTTGAGCAAAGAAAGGTCAGGATCACACCATGCTTTAGGAAAATTAACTTTGGTACCAGGTACAAAGCAGTTTGGGAGCAGATCAGCAAAGAAACTCTTGAAATAAACCGTTGAGATAAAAAAGGAGTAAGGCCGGGCGCGGTGGCTCACGCTTGTAATCCCAGCACTTTGGGAGGCCGAGGCAGGTGGATCACGAGGTCAGGAGATCGAGACCACGGTGAAACCCCGTCTCTACTAAAAATATAAAAAAAAATTAGCCGGGAGTGGTGGCGGGCGCCTGTAGTCCCAGCTACTTGGAGAGGCTGAGGCAGGAGAATGGCGTGAACCCGGGAGGCGGAGCTTGCAGTGAGCCGAGATTGCGCCACTGAACTCCAGCCTGGGCGACAGAGCGAGACTCCGTCTCAAAAAAAAAAAAAAAAAAAAAAGGAGTAACAACGGTGTAATACCAACGCATCGGCAGTGGAGCTGACCTTAGGAGCCTTCCGAAAGTCAATCACAATACTTCAGGACCTATCAGAGGTAGGATCTAAGCCTCCCAGAGTCCCTGCATGCCCTTGTCAGCTTCCCTGCTCCTCTCCTGATGCTTCCTGGGATCACTTCCCAAATAAATTACTTGCACTTAAATCCTTGTGTCAGGGTCTGTTTTGGGGGGAGCCCAAAAGGCAATGACCCTTAGGGCTCTGAAAGGGTCCGCTTCCTCAAGAAGGAGGTGCTCATGAAAATGGACACCACAATTGAGATAAAGCCCATCAAGACTCCCCACCCTAGGCCGGGCGCAGTGGCTCACGCCTATAATCCGAGCATTTTGGGAGGTCGAGGCAGGCAGATCGCTTGAAGTCAGGAGTTCAAGACCAGCCTGGCTAACATTGTGAAACCCCGTCTGTACTAAAAATATAAAAAATTAGCCAGGCATCATGGTGGGTGCCTGTAGTCCTAGCTACTCGGCAGGCTGAAGCAGGAGAAGGACATGAACCCGGGAGGCAGATCTTGCAGTGAGCAGAGATCGTGCCACTGCACTCCAGCTTGGGCGATAGAGCCAGACTCCGTCAAAACAAAACAAAACAAAACAAAAACAAAAACAAACAAACAAAAAACCTGCCCTCTATCCCTGAGCGACTGTAGAGTTTCTAAGACGGCCCTCCTTGAGGAGCTCGGGTGACTAAGGCTGCACCAGCTATACTCCCAGGAGCAAGCAGGGGATGTACTACTTACCTCTCAGGACGCAGTTTTGTCCCATGAGGGTGTAGCAAGTAGTAAACCCTCTGCTTTCAAACCCCCTCAGATTCATAGACTCTTACAGTGGACAGCTAAAATTCCCTAGGGAACCCCAGCATGTGCACCTCCATGTCACATGCTGTCAAGGAGGTCCAACAGGAAACTTGATCAGATTTAGAGTGAGCTTAAGTAGAGGTCTGCAAAGATTTCAAACGCAGCCTGGCCAGCACCTTGGTCTTCAGGGCAGGGTTATTTTGTGTGTGTTTTTTTGTTTTGTTTTGTTTTTTACTACTTTCTAACAAAGTGCATGTCCCCATCTCTGAATGGCTCTGTCCTGCCTTCCCCTGTGTCTCAGGATATTGACTCCGTTTCCTTTTCTTAGCGTTATGGAATAGGTGTGACTCCTGGCCCACAAATTCAGAGGTTGAAAAAATAATGACATGTTCTTTCCTTCTTTTAAGTCAACTAAATTGTAACTTCACGTCACCATGCCATTATGGGGGTAGAAAATTCCATCAGGCTGGGTGTGGTGGCTCATGCCTGTAATCCCAGCACTTTGGGAGGCTGAGGCAGGTGGATCACTTGAGTCCAGAAGTTTGATACCAGCCTGGCCAACATGGTAAAACCCCATGTCTACTGAAAATACAAAAATTAGTTGGGTGTGGTGGCACGCACCTGTAGTCCCAGCTACTCGGGAGACTGAGGCAGGAGAATTGCTTGAACCTGGGAGGCAGAAGTTGCAGTGAGCAGAGATCTTGCCACTGCACTCCAGCGTGGGCAACAGAGTGGATGAGACTCCGTGTCAAAAAAAAAAAAAAGAATTCCATCAAAGTTTTTAAAAACTTTTATTGAACTAAAATCTAAATAACATAAAATTCGCTATTTTAACCATTTTAAAGCCCACAATTCAGACTTTTGGTATATTCACAACCCTCACCACTGTCTAATTCCAGAACATGCTCACACCCCGTAAGGAAATCCTGTGCCCACCAATCAGCCACTCTCCATTTCCCCTCACCCCCAGCCCCTGGCAACCACTAGTCTACTTTCTTTCCTTTTTCTGTATTAACTATTTTTCATTTACTACTTATAAGTAACCACTAATCTACTTTCTGTCTCTATGAATCTGCCTATATTGGACATCTCATATAAATGGAATTGTACAATCCATGGTCTCCTGAAACTGGCTTCGTCACTAAGCATAATGTTTTCAAGGGTCACATGTCACAGCATGGGTCAGTCCTTTATTCCTTTTCTTCTCAGCCAGTTTTGAGGACTCCTCATTGTATTTTTTTTTTTTTTTTTGATGGAGTCTCACTCTGTCACCCAGGCTGGAGTGCAGTGGTGCAATCTCGGCTCACTGTGACCTCCACCTGCCAGGTTCAAGTGATTCTCCTGCATCAGCCTCCCAAGAAGCTGGGATTATAGATGCCTGCTGCCAGGCCCAGCTAATTTTTGTATGTTTAGTAGAAACGGGGTTTTGCCATATTGACCAGGCTGGTCTCGAACTCATGACCTCAAGTGATCCACCCACCTCAGCCTTCCACAAAGTGCTGGGATTACAGGCGTGAGCCACCGCACCTGGCAGAGGGTTCCTCATTCTTCCAAAGCTGTGTCAGAATCCCCAAGGCTTAGGAGGGAAGGTCTACCGTGACCATGGCTGACATCAAATCAGCATGTCCCTCGAAGCCCAGCAGGTCTTGCTTCCTGGCTTTCACAAGATATGGGGTCTTTGCTGGTGCTGGGGTTCCGGGGGCAGAGTCCTGCCTCTCTTGGCCATTCTGCCATGTGGTCCCTTTCAGGAGGCTATCATTAAGTGGTGGATGGCCTTGTGGCACTTGAGCGGCCTCAGACCTGCCCTTCTCAGGCAGGGTGAGCCCCCTCACTTCACCACCTCTCCAAGGCTCTGTCCCTTTTCCTCTCTTTTTCCAGGATACTCTATAATCTCCTAGTGGTCTTAGGTTTTCAGTACAGACCAGCCTCGTTCTCAGGCTGCTTTGCTCTCTGCCCCACTGAAATCCTATAGGGAAGGAGGTACAAAGCCTGCTAAATTGCTTACAGTTAGGAAATATGTAGAGAGACAAAAAACTTTTTTTTTTCTTTGAGACGGAGTCTTGCTCTGTTGCCCAGGCTGGAGTGCAGTGGCATGATCTTGGCTCACTGCAGCCTCCATTTCCCAGGTTAAAGTGATTCTCCTGACTCAGCCTCCCAAGTAGCTGGGACTATAGGCATGCACCACCATGCAGGGCTAGTTTTTGTATTTTTAGTAGAGACAGGCTTTCACCATGTTGGCCAGGCTGGTCTCGAACTCCTGGCCTCAAGTGATCCATCCACCTCAGCCTCCCCGCCCGCCTTGGTCTCCAAAAAATTTATATCAATAAATTATCCTGCCACCTGCCAGAATGTGATGCTTAGACCTGAATCCTTTGTCTTTTCCCAATGAGTCCTTGAGCATTTCTGGAATGTTGGTGTTTACTGGACTAGGGAGGGGACAGCGCTGCAAGCTGAAATCTCCCTAGACATTTTATGGGAGGGAGTAAGTCCCCCAACCTCTGCTCATGTCAGCAGGTCATTAAAAACACTGCCCCGGCCAGGTGCGGTGGCTCACGCCTGTAATCCCAGCACTTTGGGAGGCCGAGGGGGGCGGATCACAAGGTCAGGAGATCGAGACCATCCTGACTAACACGGTGAAACCCCGTCTCTACTAAAAATACAAAAAAATTAGCCGGGCGTGGTGGTAGGCGCCTGTAGTCCCAGCTACGCGGGAGGCTGAGGCAGGAGAACGGCGTGAACCCCAGGGGGCGGAGCCTGCAGTGAGCCGAGATCGCGCCACTGCACTCCAGCCTGGGTGAAAGAGCGAGACTCCGTCTCAAAAAAAAAAACCAAAAAAAAACACTGCCCCACTATTACCAGAAACTTTCCATTTTCCCAAAGGAGCTGGGAATCTGAGTTGTTACGTGAAACTTTGCAATTTTTAATGCCGGCAAATAATTCAGATTTTTAATATAAAACGTTGTTTTGAGCCTAAACAAAACAAAACACATCTGCAGGATGGATTCAGCTCCTGAGCTGCCAGGTCACAATCCCTGATTTAAGCAACGCATTCAATGGCAGGGTGTCAGTGACCCCATAGAGCACAAGATGCCACGAGCCTGAAGGAAAATGGTCACTGGATGGGACTCCTGAAGACAAATGACTCCGAATCAGGTAAAGGCCTTATTGGCTGGCCTGTTCCTCCCATGTGGAAGGAAACGTTCTCACCGCTCGTTAGGTGAGCATAGTGGGTGGGCCATTGGGATGATGAGGAGGCGCATAACGGGGAGGATGCTGGGGAAAGGTATTTGCATATGAATGAGAACTTAGCCATAGGTGGGTTATAGGTTTCTCAGTCTATTCCTTTGGACTGGGCTTGAGAAATCACATAGACTTCCCCCCAGTCTCCCACATGTCAGAAATTAATGAAGCCACCTAAGATCTGCAACCAGGCTGCCCTTGTCTTCACATCACTGTGGGACGCCAGGGAGGACTTAGTTCTTGGGAGAAAGGACTAGGAAGAAGTGACTTATAATAACAAATATATTGAACCCAGGAGGTGAAGGTTGCAGTGAGCCGAGATTGCGCCACTGCATCCCAACCCAGGCGACAGAGCGAGACTCTGTCTCAAAATAAATAAATAAATATTCACTACATTTTAATCAGTTAATCAAGTAAAACAAATTGTGAAACCAGGACAAAGAGCAGAAACGCTAAGTACTCGAAGGGGAAGATGTTTTATTGCATGATCGTATTTTGACACGTTCTCCTTCCTCAGTCTATTCTTGGCTGTTAACAATCCAGTCCATGGGGAGTGGGGGACATAGAGAGTTGCTGGTCAAAGGGCATGAAGTTTCCCTTAGGAGAAATAAGTTTTTTGAGATCTAGTGCACAGTGTAGTGACCATAGTTAATAATAACATACAGTATTGTATATTTCAAATGTTACCACAAAAAAATAAGTATTTGAGGTGATGGATGTGTTAATTAGTTTGAGTTAATTATTCTACATTGTATACATACAATATCATTTTGTATCCATAAATATAAACAATTATCGGCCAGGCCTGGTGGCTCACGTCTGTGATCCCAGCACATTAGTAGGCCAAGGCAGGAGGATCACTTGAGACCAGGAGTTCCAGACCAGCCTGGGCAACCTAGCAAGACCCCACCTCTAAAAAATTACCCAGGTGTGGTGGCATTGCCTGTGGTCCTAGCTGCTCGGGAGGCTGAGGTGGGAGGGTTGCTTGAGCCCAGGAGTCGAGGCTGCAGTGAGCTATGACTGTGCCACTGCAATCCAGCCTTGGCAAAGAGCAAGACCTTATTGCTAAAAAAAATTTTTTTAATTAAAAAAATTCCAGCCTGGCCAATATGGTGGAATCCCGTCTCTACCAAAAATACAAAAATTAGCCAGGTGTGGTGGCAGGTGCCTGTAGTCCCAGCTACTCAGGAGGCTGAGGTGATCATACCACTGCACTCCAGCCTGGGTGACAAAGTGAGACTCTGTCTCAAAAAAAAAAAAAAAAAAAAAAATATATATATATATATAATTTTCAGTTTACAATAAAACAATTTAAAAAGCAATCAAATTCCCATTGCCAAGACCATGCGAACATCACTATATGACCTACTGCTCTGCTCAGATCCATGGAAGCTTCAAGGCCCTTCTTCCTGGGGTTTAGGCGGAACTGTCCTTTCTATGGAGTAGCGGTGGGCACGGCTGTCTATTGAAGAAATGTCTCTCCACTGGCCCAAGCCCGTGCCTCCGTAAAGCCTACCTCTGCTTCCCTCTGGACCCTGGCTCTTCTTGCTAGGACAAGTCTCCCCGGCAGTTAAGGACCACACCTGGGTCCTGCCTTTGTCACGGGTTCCCAGTGATGTAACTCTTCCTTAACTCATTGCTGTCATCCTCCTCCCAGGCCAGGCGAAGACACAGAAGCCTTTCCACCCTCAGCCCAACCCCGATACACAGCCTCTATGTGCAAACCCAAGTAGGGGACACAGATAGATCGCTCAAAGCAGAAAGAGTGGGGATCGTCAGAAGACTTGAGCCAAGAGCTGTTCAGATCCCAGAGCCAACTGTGGGAAATGTCACCAGTGATATTACAGCCTAGGAAGTGAGCCTGGGCTGGGTGAGTTCTTGGTCCACGCACATCAAGTGCAGATAATTTCTCATGGTCAAATGTTTCCCTCAGCTACTCCAGTGATTTTTCTAGAGAAGGAAGAGTCTGGAGGATTTAAAGGGTGTGGGAATGAGGGAAAGATCTCCTGAGGATGGGCAAGATGACATGTCTTGTCTGCAGAGCCAGAGGCACAGGCTGCTCCTTGTTGGTGCCACAGGGCTTGGAGATTACTCTGTGAGGTTAGCAAACCCCAGCCTTTGTGAGCCAAACGCCAGTTCCTCTGACGGCACAATTCCCTTAGGATTTCAGGGCTACCCTGGCTATTTGCTTCCAGTCAATGCTGTGGAGCAGTCACAAAGCCAGAGATCTTGCCAAGGGGCAGTGTTTGATTCCAGGATCTGCCGTGGAAACTTCCATGTCTTGAATCAGGCCTCAGTGCTCTGTTCAATCGCTAAGTATCCCCATCTTGGTCTCTGCCTTGAGGTACTGGTAAGGAGGTGTTTAGAAGAAGCAGAAAGGGCTGGGCGCAGTGCCTCATGCCTATAATCCCAGCACTTTGGGAGGCCGAGGTGGGTGGATTACTTGAGGTCAGGAGTTCGAGACCAACCTGGCCAACATGGCAAATCACCATCTCTATTAAAAATACAAAAATTAGCCAGGTGCGGTGGTGGTGCACCTGTAGTTCTAGCTACTCTGGAGGCTGAGGGACGAGAATTGTTTGAACCAAGGAGGTGGAGTTCATAGTGAGCCAAGAGCCAAGATCTCACCACTGCACTCCAGCCTGGGCAACAGAGTAAGACTCCATCTCAAAAAAAAAAAAAGAAGAGGAAAAGAAAGAAGAAGAAGAAGAGCCCAGACGTTGAAGAAGAAGAAGGGCCCAGATGTTGCAGAACCCACGTGGTGCAAAGGTTAGAAGCTCAGGACTGACCCAGATTGATTGGGGCACAGCCTGGCTCTGTCACCTACTTCATCAGGATGGATTCATTTAACTTCCCATGCCTTTATTTTCCTCATCTGTAGAACAGTACCAACTTTGTGGGGTGTTATAAGAAATAGATGAGGTCATATACGTATTTTTTTTATTTTTGAGGCAGAGTCTCGCTCTGTTGCGCAGGCTGGAGTGCAGTGGTGTGATCTCGGCTCACTGCAACCTCTGCCTCCTGGGCTCAAGCGATTCTCCTGCCTCAGCCTCCTGAGTAGTTGGGACTACAGGCGCATGCCACCATGCCCGGCTAATTTTTTGTATTTTTAGTAGAGACAGGGTTTCACCGTGTTAGCCAGGATGGTCTCGATCTCCTGACCTCGTGATCCACCTGCCTCAGCCTCCCGAAGTGCTGGGATTACAGGTGTGAGCCACAGTTCCTGGCTGTAAAACATTTATAAGAGACACCAAAATGTTATCATCCTTATTCTCCTAAATTCCACCCTTCTCTCTTGCTGTGTTTTCTGCCTCCCAGGCTTTGCTCACAGTAGATTTAGTGCACTGCAGATAATTCCACTGTTCTAAGGCAGCATCACTAGACAGAAAGGGCCTTTCTTAACAAAGCTGCATTTTCTCCCTTCTGTGTATGTTGTTGGGTTTTTTTGTAAATTGTGATAAAATATACAGAACAAAAAATTTACCATCTGAATCATTTTCAGGCTTACATTTTAGTGGCATTCCTTCAGTATTTTCATATTGTTGTGCAACCAGTCACCATCTCCTAAACTCCTTTCATCTTATAAAACTGAAACTCTGTCCCTGTTAAACAACAATTCCCCATCTCCCCTTCCCTGGCTCCCTTGGCAACCACCCTTCTCTTTTCTGTCTCTATGAATTTGACTACTCTAGGGACCTTGCATAAGTGGAATCAAACAGTATTTGTCTTTTTGTGGCTGGCTGATTTCACTTAGGATAATGCCAAGATTCAACACAGTTGTAGCATGGGTCAGAATGTCCTTGAGGTTTGTTTCTTTCATGTAAGATCTTACCCAAAGTGGCAGAAAAAGCTCATTAACTTCATCTCTTCAGCCTCCTAGCTCTCCCGCATTGGTAAACACCTGGTTTGAGGGGCAACAATTTAATTTGTTGCTGCATTGTTACATAACAAGAATCACCAATATGCTAGCCAAGGATAGAAGGGTCTTCATCTTACCTTGACTCAGCCAGTTCTATACTTTAGGGTCACTGCAATCCCCCATTATTTTATTTTTTTCTTATTTGTTGGGGGGACACAGTCTTGCTCTGTCACCCAGGCTGGAGTGCAGCGGTGCAATCTCAGCTCACTGCAGCCTGCACCTCCCAGGTTCAAGCAAATTATCCTGCCTCAGCCACCCGAGTAGCTGGGATCACAGGCGCATGCCAGCGCGCCTGGTTAATTTTTGTATTTTTAGCAGAGAGTGGGTTTTGCCATGTTGGCCAGGCTGGTCTCAAACTCCTGGCCTCAAGTGATCCACCCGCCTCAGCCTCCCAAAGTGCTGGGATTACAGGCATGAGTCACTGTACCTAGTCAATAATCCTCCATTCTTTATGCCAGTTTCTATATCAGGACTCTTCCCAGGGTAAGCAACAGAAAGCCTAACCCACGTTGGTTTTGGCAAAAAAAAAAAAAAAAAAAAAGGAATTCATTGTCTTATGTAACTGAAAGTCCAGAGTGGAGAGGAAGGGTTCCGAGTACTGCCTGAACCAGGCATGTCAGCTGTGTCGTCAAGACAAGCACCAGGCCAGGCGCGGTGGCTCACACCTGTAATCCCAGCACTTTGGGAGGCCGAGGTGGGTGGATCACAAGGTCAGGAGTTAGAGACCAGTCTGGTCAACATGGTGAAACCCCATCGCTACTAAAAATACAAAAATTAGCCAGGTGTGTCGGCAGGCACCTGTAATTCCAGCTACTCGGGAAGCTGAGGGAGGAGAATTGCTTGAACTCAGGAGGTGGAGGTTGGAGTGAGCGGAGATTGTGCCATTGCACTCCAGCCTGGGCAACAAGAGCGAAACTCTGTCTCAAGAATAAAATAAAGTAAATAAAAATTAAAAATTAAAAAAATAAAAAAAATAAGACGAGCACCGTCTCTCTCCTTATGTTGGCTTTGTTCTTCACCATGCGAGCTTTACTCTCGGACTCCACGCCATGAGAAATTGGCTTCCAAGCACTCCAGGCCAGTATCTCCTCATGTGTGAAGCCAGCAGAAAAAAGAGCTTCTCTTCCTTTAATACTTCAAAGAAAGTCTTGGCCATGATTGGCACTGCCCCAGCATGGGTTCTGAACCAATCATGGTGGTAAGGCCTGGGTTATCTGCCCAACCCTGGGTCACCTCCACCTAAATCAAAGAACTGAAAATGGGGAAGACATGATTCCCCCCCAGAAATCAGGCTGCTATTATGAGAGGAAAGGGAAAGCTTCCTGGGGAAGAAAAAGCCACATATGCACTGGAATAGTAGTCATCTGTTTAAAAAGGATAATGCTGATGTGTATATCCTGATTTGGAACAATCTCCAAGATACATTAAGTTAGAAGAAAGCAAGGTGCAGAAGACATGTGGGTGTGGATGAGTGTATGTGTTTGTTTGTATAGATTTTTGGAAGGATACGCAAGAAACGGTTAATGGTGTTTATCTCTATAGCGCAGACCTGGCAGAGTAGGGTGGAATGAAGACTCTGTTTTTTGTTTTCTATCTTTCTGATGTTTAACTGCGTACATGTGCATTTTCAGTGAATATCAACTAACCAGGCCCAACTATTTCATTCCATTCAGAACATCTATATTAGAATTTTTACCCCTATAGAGAATGGAGAAGACCACTATGTGTGTGTAGGTGTAGGTGTGTGGAGTCTGTGAACTGGAAGAGATTTTGATAGCAAGGCCCAGGGGCCTAGAGCAGGAGCTCGGGCAAAGCAGAGGCCGCCATCACATTTTTTTGGTTGGGGGCAGAGGCTGGGGATACCTTCAGCTGAAAAGGGGAACTTGGGGCTCAGCTGTAAGAGCTCAAGGCTGGGGATAGGGAGGGCTAGTCTCTGTGCAGGCCTGGATTTGGGGTCCAGCGGGTCTTTGGAGGAGCTCAGAACAGCTGCAAGCCCACCCAGGCCCTTCCTTGGTACCCGGGCCCCAAAGCTGCCCCAGAAGTGCTTATTTTGCTTTGGCCATTAACACCACTCACCATTGCTTACGTGAGGTGATTAATGTTTATATGTGAGGTGGTTAATGTTTATGTCTAGCTATTGGGTTTTTAAAATAAAATTATTTTTGTTTTGTTTTGTTTTTTGAGATGGAGTCTCTCTCTGTCACCAGGCTAGAGTGCAGTGGTGCGATCTCGGCTCACTGCAACCTCCACCTCCCGGGTTCAGGCGATTCTCCTGCCTCGGCCTCCGGAGTAGCTGGGACTACAGGCACGCACCACCACACCCAGCTAATTTTTGTGTTTTTAGTAGAGATGGGGTTTCACCATGTTGGCCAGGATGGTCTTCATCTCTTGACCTCGTGATCTGCCCGCCTCCTGCTCCCAAAGTGCTGGGATTACAGGCATGAGCCACCATTCCCCGCCTATTTTCTTTAAAAAATAAAATAGAGACAGTGTCTCACTATGTTGCCTAGGCTGGTCTCAGACTCCTGGGCTCAAGCAATCTGTCTATCTCAGCCACCCAAAGTGTTGAGATTAGAGGCATGAGCCACTGCCCCAGGCCTATGTCTAGCTATCATGTAGCAGAAACATTCTGGAAATTGCTAAGAAATGTCAGATCAATTCCTGGGTATTGTTTCTGAGCTCAGGCCCAGGCATGGCGCCTGCTCCTGTGTGCTGATGTCATAAGGTGCTTCCCGGGTGGCAGGACCCTCTGAGCATAACCTTACAAAACAGGGACCCCTGGAGGCAAACCTGGACTCACCAGCCAGGAACTGCAAGCCATCTTCACTGACACCCCACTTCCCCAGACACATGAGAATCAAGCTGACAGGACTCAAAGGGTCCTTCTTCCTTCCACAAATTCATTCAACAATTAGCGTCAGCTATGCATGAAGCACTGTGCTAGGTACCGGAAACGCAGAGATGAATGACGTATTCAGCTCAGGCTCTCAGCTCAGCTGCCTGGTAGGCTCTTGTTCTCATTAGAAGTTCCTGTGGGAGAGACCCCATGCCTCACTCATCACAAAGGTAGCCTAGGAACCAGCTCTGTGAATCAGAGGGGAATATGTTTAGCATTTCCTGATGGAAACAAAATCTACAGTCAAGAAAAAGCTGGGCCTGGCTAAAACATTGACTTTTGGAGGAGAATGATGCCTTAGTAACCATCCTGCCCAAAACCACTGCCTCATGCATTAGCCTTCTCCCCGGAGGGTAACAAGACCCGCGAGGCACAGAAAACTCAACTCACACCAGCTAAGGAAAAAAAAAACAAATCTGATCCGATTTTTTGTTTCTATTATAAAACAACAAAAATAAGCATAGATTTTCTTATTGTAAAACTAACATGTAGGCTGTTTTCATGTAAACAACATATAAATGTTTAAAATAATTTTTCTTTAGAATTTGGCATACTATTTACATGCTTCTAAGTACTTTTTAAATGTATGCAAAATAAATCCTTATGAACTTTTTTTTCACACAAATGGGATGACTTAATATACTCTGCAAACTTGCTTCTTGTGTCATTTCATATAGCTCCATCACATTCTTAACCTAGAATTCCAGAGCAGGCAAGGAACAGTGGCTCACATCTGTAATCCCAGCACTTTGGAAGGCCAAGGTGGGAGGATTGCTTGAGCCCAGGAGTTCAAGACCAGTCTGGGCAACATAGTGAGACTCCTGTGCCTATTTTATTATTAAAAATAAATAAATAGAGGAGGGAGGGGGGAGGGGAGAGGGACAGCATTAGGAGATATACCTAATGTAAATGACGAGTTAATGGATGCAGCACACCAACATGGCACATGTATACACATGTAACAAACCTGCACGTTGTGCACATGTACCCTAGAACTTAAAGTATAATAAAAATAAATAAATAAACAAAAAATTGAATTCTAGAGTATGGAGCTACCACAATTATTTCATTATTCTATTTTGTTGTTGTTCTTGTTGTTGTTTATTTGTTTTCTGAGACAGGAGCTCACTCTGTCACCAAGATTGGAGTGCAGCGGAGCAATCATGGCTCACTGTAGCCTCGACCTCCTGGCCTTAAGCCATCTTCCTGCCTTAGCTTTCTGAGTAGCTGGGACTATGGGTGCACATCACCATTAGCCCCAGTGCTGACTTTTAAAAATTATTTTTTGTAGAGATGGTGTCCCACTATGTTGCCCAGGCTGGTCTCAAACTCCTGGGCTCAAGCAATCCTCCTGCTTCAGCCTCCCAAAGTGCTGGGATTACAGGTATGAGCCGCTGTGCCCGTCCTATTCTTCTATTGATGGATATTTAAATTGTTTCTTTTATTTATTTATTTATTTTTTTGAGAAAGGGTCACCCTCTGTCACCCCGGCAGTCTGGAGTGCAGTGGTGTGATCACAGCTCACTGCAGCCTTGACCTCCCAGGCTCAAGCAACCCTCCTGCCTCAGCCTCCCAAGTAGCTGGGGCTATAGGCAAGTGCCACCATGCCCAGCTCATTTTTGTATTTTTTGTAGTGGTGGGTGTCTCACTATATTGCCGAGGTTGGTCCCAAACTCCTGCCTCAGGAGATCCTCCTGCCTCAGCCTCCCAAACTAAATTTTTACTACAACGCTGCAATGAACATCCTAGCACATACACTTCTGTGCCCTTGTGGAAGTGTTTCTCCGGAAGAAATTTCCAGAAGTGGAATTACTGGGTCAGAAGCTGTCTGAAATGGTAGAATTTGATTTTGAGGTGAAGAATACCCTATGAGTGAACACTCTGCAGACCAGAGGGGCAGAAAATGATACACAGGATTAATTATTTATGGTGAACTGTGAAGTGTGCTGGAGGGGATGCCGCTGGCTGGCCTGCTCAGAAATGTTGCAGTCACTGCCTTCCTGCTAGGACAGGAAATCTGCAGAGAAGGATCCCGGCTCTGCGTGTCCCTGACCCCACTGCTAGACCTCGGGAAGGCGTTTTTTGGGGGGTTTTGTTGTTGTTGTTTTTGTTTTCAAGACAGAGTCTTGCTCTGTCACCCAGGCTGGAATGCAGTGGTACCATCTCGGCTCACTGCAGCCTCTGCCTCCCGGGTTCACACAATTCTCCTGCCTCAGCCTGCCGAGTAGGTGGGATTACGGGGGTGCACTACCACGCCCAGATAATTTTTGTATTTTTAGTAGAGACAGGGTTTCACCATGTTGGCCAGGCTGGTCTCAAACTCCTGATCTCAAGTGATCTGCCTGCCTCAGCCTCGCAAAGTGCTGGGATTACAGGTGCGAGCCACTGTGCCCGGCCTCGGGAAGGGTTTTGATGGCGGCCTCGGGAGTAGTCATGAAGTGAACATGCCACACACTGTGAGCACACAGCTGATGGAGAAGCCCTCGGACTCGCAGCAGGTGCTGCTCTGTAGAAAGAACAGCGCCCCCAGGTGTCGTGCAGATACCACCACCTGTCCTCACGCAACCGCGGCTGGTCTTTGCCTTTAGAGGAGAAGGCAGGGTTCAGTTTCTCTTCTTCTGAAACTCGCCAGCAAATGTTTGCTGTCTAAACTTCTTCTTAACTAATGTTAATACAACATGACACAGTAAGACTCCGGGTGAGTCTTAGTGAGTGAGTGTTCTCATTTTGGGAGTGACCGAAGGCCCACGGAATGGAATGGTATAGAAGGATATTCCCAGAGCTAGCAGGTGGGCCTCCCAGCTAGTCAGCGTCCACATCTCACCGCTGTTTCACTGTTGCACCTGCATTATTGAACTCTCCGTGCTGCTCCGAAACTGATAGGAACTGGCACAATGGCTTGAAAAATGGTCGAGCAATTGGAAAGTTTGTTGGAAATGGAAATGAAAGATTACCTACTGTGCAGTAGGAGAACAGGCAAAGGAACAACTCTAGACTGCATTTTTTTTTTTTTTTTGAGACTGAGTCCCCAGTCTGTCACCCAGGCTGGAGTGCAGTGGTGGAATCTCAGCTCACTGCATCCTTTACCTCTCGGGTTCAGGTGATTCTCCTGCCTCAGCCTCCTGAGTAGCTGGGATTACAGGCGCCTGCCAACCATGCCCGGCTAATTTTTGTATTTTGAGTACTGACTGGGTTTCACCATGTTGGCCAGGCTGGTCTTGAACTCCTCACCTCAGGTGATCCGCCCACCTCGGCCTCCCAAAGTGTTGGGATTACAGGTGCCAGCCACCATGCCTGGCCTGGACTGCGATTTTTAAAGGAGCCAAATAAACGTTCTCATATTTCAAGTTTCCTCGACTTCCACACTCTCCATATTTTGGACTAGAAACTTCCTCGTTTTAGGGGCTGTCCTGTGCCTAGTAGGATGTTTGGTGTCATCCCTGGTGTCTACCCACCAGCTGCCAGTAGCAACCCCTGGCTTCCAGTTGTGAAAACCAAAAATGTTTCCGGAACCACTTCCATATTTGAACGTTTGGTTCAGGAAGGTCTTGAGAAGTAGCTCTCTGGAAGACCAAGCAGCAGCTGTGTGTCCTACCCACAACCGTAGGAACCACTTTGGACTTTTGGTAACTATTTTTTTATGTGGAAATAATATGAAACATTTATTAGATACACTGGACAAGAACAGAACTAAGTACTCCAACTCTACTGCAGCATTACAAAATCCATCCCTTCACCACAGTGTAAGATTTAAGGGCAACCTGCCCAAGGATGCATGGTTTTTTGTTTTTTGTTTTTTGTTTTGAGACAGAGTTTCGCTCTTGTTGCCCAGGCTGGAGTGCAATGGCGCGATCTTGGCTCACCACAACTTCCGCCTCCCCGGTTCAAGCGATTCTCCTGCCTCAGCTTCCCAAGTAGCTGGGATTACAGGCATGCACCGCCACGCCTGGCTCATTTTGTATTTTTAGTACAGACGGGGTTTCTCCATGTTGGTCAGTCTGGTCTCGAACTCCCGACCTCAGGTGATCGCCTGCCTTGGCCTCCCAAAGTGCTAGGATTACTGGCGTGAGCCACCATACCCAGGCGGATACACGTTATATAAAACACAGCAAGATTGCTGCGGCCCTGCCAAGTACTTCCAGTCCCTACCCAGGTCCTACTGAAATACTGGTGGTCCTAATTAGTTTTATTGAAATAATTTTTTTTTTTTGAGACGGAATCTAGTTCTGTCTAGTGCAATGACGTGATCTCCGCTCACTGCAAGCTCCGCCTCCCGAGTTCAAGCGATTATCCTGCCTCAGCCTCCTGAGTAGATGGGATTACAGGCGTGTGCCACCATGCCTGGCTAATTTTTGTATTTTCAGTAGAGACGGAATTTAACCACGTTGGTCAGACTGGTCTCGAACTCCTGACCTCGTGATCCACCCACCTCGGCCTCCTAAAGTGCTGGGATTACAGGCGTAAGCCACCGCGCCTGGCCTGAAATAAACCTTTAAAGGAAAAGATAAAGCATTTCAAATACAAGTCAAAATGCTTCAGGAACCACATATCCAACATAAGCTTTATCCTCAAATGAGCTATGTTTGCCTTGCACTAATAAACTTTTATTTCACGCAAATTAGGGTGAAAATCTTCCATACATAAGTATCTTCCTTGACCAATAATGCAAAGAAAATAAATCCAAAATGATTAGTAAAGAAAAATATAAGAATTAACAGACCCTTTAAATTTGTTTTAAATATTTTTCAGGTTTAAAAAGTGTTGAAAGTTTGTAATTCCTAGCAGAAAAACATTATCTGAATGAATACCCTAATGGCAAACCACTGTAAAATGCTTCAGCTGCATTTGGAGGAGTGGGGTAGGGATTATCTTCAAAGCACCCCAGCTCTCTTGATGAGAAGGTCAGAGGTACACTGATTTGTATTATTGCGACATCCATAAGGTGATCTAGGTTGCTTTTCCTTCAGCAAGGGCTTTTTATTTTTTATTTATTTATTTTTGTTTTTGACAGAGTCTTGCTCTGTTGCCCAGGCTAGAGTGCAGTGGCGTGTGGTCTCGGCTCATTGTAACCTCTGCCTCTCGGGTTCAAGCGATTCTTCTGCCTCAGCCTCCCGAGTAGCTGGGATTACAGGTATGTGCCACCATGCCCGGCCAATTTTTGTATTTTTAGTGGGGATGGGGTTTCACCATGTTAGTCAGGCTGGTCTCAAACTCCTGACCTGGTGATCCGCCCACCTCAGCCTCCCAAAGTGCTGGGACTACAGGTGTGAGCCACCGCACCAGGCGTAAGGGCTTTCTTTATCAGAAGGGCATTACGCTTGACCTCCAAATTTGGCTGACAATTTACTGATAAGATTCATAATCTTTGGGTTGCTCTGGTATTTTGACATATTTGCTGGGTCCTCAGCCACATCCTGGAAGGCCACCATAACTTCTGGATCCTGCATGGCTGCAAGAACCTCTGGATCACTAAGAATTTCACTGAGTCCAGGGATTCCGGCCATTCCAGCCATGCCCCCTCCCATTCCAGACATTCTTCTGGAAAATTACCAGGCACTCCCCCAGGAAAGCCACCTGGAAAAGAGCCATACTGAGCCCCTGACTGTCATCTGGCTTCTTCCCCCCTCTGGCCTCTCTCATGCTCTTCTCGAGCCTTCTTAACTCTTTCTATTCTTTCTTTGATCTCTTGCTCTTCACATTTTCGCTCATACTTTCTCCGACGTTCTGCAATTTTCTGTGCCCCAGTTTGAACTTCCTTCAGCATTGCACTAGCATCTTCATCATAATCCAATTTAAGGGCAAGTCTGTGTGCTTTCCCTTGCCACTTGTAAGGCTGAGCTGAATCAGGATTTATTTCTTTTCTTTTCTTTTTTTTTTTTTTGAGATGGAGTCTTGCTCTGTCACCCAGGCTGGAGTGCTGTGGCGAGATCTCGGCTCACTGCAACCTCCGCCTCCCGGGTTCAAGCAATTCTCTGCCTCAGCCTCCCAAGTAGCTGGGATTACAGGTGCCCGCCACCACACCCAGCTAATTTTTGTATTTTTAGTAGAGACAGGGTTTCACCATCTTGGCCAGGCTGGTCTTGAACTCCTGACCTCGTGATCCACCTGCCTCGCCCTCCCAGTGCTGGGATTACAGGCGTGAGCCACCGGGCCTGGCACAGTCTCAGATGGCAGCATTTGGCTTCTATAATTTGACGAAGACACTAGCCCTCTTGGCATACAAAATGGCCAAGTGAGGATTCAGCTTGATGGCATCTGTGAACAAGTAAATGGCTTTCTGCAGTTCACCATCATTTAGGGCTTCAATAGCAGCCACTTTCTTATTTGCCTGATCCATCATCTCCTCTGTTATCTCTGCATTCTCATCTCCCATTTCTTGAGGGGCATCAGTGCCTGGTTCAATCACACCTTCATTATCAATTTCTAGATCACTTTCCTCACTTGATGGTTCATCTGCCTTTAAGTCTTCCTCCACCTTCTTACTGTCAGGTTTTTCTTCCTTGGTATTTTCTTCTGATTTAGCTTTCTGAGTAGCAGGTGGTACTTTACCCCCCATGCTCTCCACCCTCTCCCTCAGGAAATGCATTTCCTCGGCGTGCGGAACGCTCGGATCCTGCTTACACATTTTCACAAAGGCCCGAAGCTCGTTCACTTTGCAAGGGTCCATGGTCGGGAGGCAGTGGGCAAGGCTGAGGGGCTGCGGCCCAGTTCCAGGCCCAGGCGCTGGCTCGGCGTGACCGTGCAGAAGGCGACTTTTGGTAATTATTATTAGGCGTTTTCCCTCATCCAGACCTGAGACCTGAATTCAGCCCCCATGGGACAGAGTGAGGCACCATCGACTTCATGGAGATATTTCAGGGCCGACGTTAGACGATACACATGAACATCTATTGCGAATGAAGGTAAGACGTAAAGACTAGAGAAAGTTATCTCCAGATTGCTTTTCAAATATGCCCAGACCTTGATTCACATTTTAGGGGATAAAAGCAGGGTTCTATTTTCTTTTCCTCACATTCTATGATCCAATTAAATAGGTATCAAAAGTTGTATGAATAATCATTGTTTCCTGTAGTTTTAAAACTGTATTTTCATTTTGATTCTTTTATTTATTTATTTTTTGGAGACAAGGTCTCGCTCTTTCGCCCAGGCTGGAGTGCAGCGGTATGATCTCGGCTCCCTGCAACCTCTGCCCCCTGTGTTCAAGTGATTCTCCTGCCTCAGCCTCTCGAGTAGCTGGGATTACAAGCGCGGGCCACTAGGTCCAAATAATTTTTGTATTTTTAGTAGAGATGGGGTTTCACCATGTTGACCAGGCTGGTTTCGAACTCCTGGCCTCAAGCGATCCACCTGCCACGGCCTTCCCAAGGCTGGGATTACAGGTGTGAGCCATCGCGCCCGGCCCTGTATTTTCATTTTGATTAGGGCAAAAATGCAACCTTTAAATCTTTTTTTTTCCAACTTTTATTTTAGATTCAAGGGGTACGTGTGCAGGTGTGTAAGCTGGACATATCACGTGATGCCCAGGTTTGGAGTACAAATGGTTCCTTCCCCCAAGTGCTGAGCACAGTACCGAATAGTTTTTCAACCCTTGCCCTTCTCCCTCCCCCATCTAGGAGTCCCCAGTGTCTATTGTCCCCATCTTTATGTCCATAATTACCCAATGTCTAGCTCCCACTTATAAGTGAGAACATGCAACCGGCCAGGCGCGGTGGCTCACGCCTGTAATCCCAGCACTTTGGGAGGCCGAGGCGGGTGGATCTCCTGAGGTCGGGAGTTCGAGACCAGCCTGACCAACATGGAGAAACCCCGTCTCTATTAAAAATACAAAATTAGCCGGCCGTGGTGGCACGTGCCTGTGATCCCAGCTACTTAGGAGGCTGAGGCAGGAGAATCGCTTGAACCCGGGAGGCTGAGGTTGCCGTGACCCGAGATTGTGCCATTGCACTCCAGCCTGGGCAACAAGAGCAAAATTCCATCTCAAAAAAAAAAAAAAAAAGTGAAATAATGCATATTTGGTTTGTTTTCGGTTCCTGTGTTAATTCACTTAGGATAATGGCCTCCAGCTGCGTCCAGGTTGCTGCAAAGGACACGACACTTTTAAATCTTTATTTTCCCTGGTTTGGCTTTGGAAACAACAGGTTATGGCCTTTCTGAAGCCCCATCCCATTCTTCATTCTTTCCCAGTTTATTAACCCACAGGTGACACCAATGGCCTCTGAGAGCCTCGACCCTGGAACCCTGAGCAGACGCCCAGGAACCTGTGGCCGGCACATTCGCAGGGCAGAGCGAATTCACATCAAGCTCCCAAACACGCGTTGTTGTTGTTGTTGTTGTGTTATGTAATTTTAGTTATTATTTAATTTACAAGCTGTGAGCACACAGAGCCACTCTGGTTCTGCCCTTGGATCGCCGCTCGCGCGCTGCCGAGGCCCACCTGGGCATCCCAAAGTGCTGGGATTACAGGCATGAGTCTCGCTTTTTCGCCCAGGCTGGAGTGCAGTGGCGCGGTCTCGGCTCACTGCAAGCTCCGCCTCCCGGGTTCACGCCATTCTCCTGTCTCAGCCTCCTGAGTAGCTGGGACTACAGGCGCCCGCCACCACGCCCGGCTAATTTTTTGTATTTTTAGTAGAGACGGGGTTTCACTGTGTTAGCCAGGATGGTCTCGATCTCCTGACCTCGTGATCTACCCGCCTCGGCCTCCCAAAGTGCTGGGATTACAGGCGTAAGCCATCGCGCCCGGCCCGGAATTGCTCTTAAGAGTCACACCTCCTGAGTCTCCTGCTCTCTCCAGCCTTGCGTTGCCTTTCTGGCCTCAAGGCCCTCGCCTTGGAAAAAGTCCGCGTCCTCACGCTGCCTCTGCAAGCCTGTGTGCGAGCGAGGTCCCGCAGCTCTTTGCTTTCCTGTTACGCGCGGTCGCCCTCTAGTGACAACAAGGACGCACTGCTACGTTCAGACGCGAAGCCTTCCACCGCTGCGGCTCTGGGACTTTTGGTCTGCACAGGACAGCTCTGTGGCCCCGAAGTGCACCTCATCCGGGCCCTGGTGGGGAGCATCACTGGGGGCCCTTGGCTCTTCCGCAACACGCGGCCTGGGGCCGACTCCCCAGAGGAAGGCTGGTCTGATGCAAACACTGGATCATGTTGACTGAGCCACCAGCGGCTCCAGAGCAGACTTGTCTGGAAGTCCTGCGGGCTTAGGAAACCCCATCGTTTGTTGGCAGGTGGGAAAAGTGTTCAGAGATGGGGCTGGGTGCGGTGGCTCATGCCTGTAATCCCAGCACTTTGGGAAGCCGAGGCGGGCAGATCACTTAAGGCCAGGAGTTCGAGACCAGCCTGACAAACATGGCGAATCGTCGTCTCTATTAAAAATACAAAAATTAGCCCGGTGTAATGGTGCACGCCTGTAATACCAACTACTTGGGAGGCTGAGGCAGGAGAATCGTTTGAACCCAGAAGGTGGAGGTTGCAGTGAACCGAGATCACGCCACTGCACTCCAGCCTGGGCAACAGAGCCAGATTCCGTCTCAAAAACAAAAACAAAAGAAAACTGTTCAGGGACACAACAATATCAGAGGGGGCTCCACCAGTGACTAGAAAGCCTGCCCCCTGCCCTCCCTGAGGGCACCTCCATTACAGACCCTGAAGACAGGGAGAGCAGAACTCCTAGGTTCCAGAACAGTCTCCTCAGAGCTATTCAGAACTTCCTCGCCCCCCACCACCCTTCCCACAGGCGCAGCCACAAGGAGCAAGCACCTTCTGCACCCAGTAAGCATCCAGACGGGGAGAGACTCCCAAGGGGAAGGAGGTTTTGGTGGCCAAAACAGACCGTGAGTTAGCTTAGTGGCCAGAGAAACGGAGGTCTGCAGAAGGCCAGGTGGTCAGTGCACCTGATTCGTCACAGGCTTCACCCCTTCAACTTTTGAAATACATTTTCTCCATCATCATTGTGAAGATCTCAAAACTGACAATAGCTTCAAGGCCTGTTTTAGTTGATGTGTTTTGCTTGCAGAAATGTGAAAGTTTTCTGCCTGAATATCACAGTGTGCCATTCTCAAGTGCTATGATCAGACTAGCTCTCATGCTGGCTGAGTCAGGGTATTTAACTCTGGTATTAAATCTGGATAAAAGTCACCCATCATCTCAGTTTGGGGCTCTGAAGAATCAGGTGGAAAACAGCCCTCCCATGGCCTGTGAAAGTGTCCTGCGCAAAAATGCAGTAGAATCAATAAGCCAGCTGGTAGAGCTCCCGCCTGGAACCAGGGCTCCTTATATTGTTGTTCATGAGTGGGCTTCAGGTTGTGAACCCCTGAAACTGAAATGTATAGGTATTTACTAGGGAGAGGGTTCCTAACTTTTACTGGAGTTTCCAAGGAATCTATATACAAACCAATTTGGAACTACTTCCCTAGAAACTCCCATTACCCACAAGTGAAATAATAAACCGATTTTTCCTGAAGTGTAAAAGGTTCATCACGAAACTAGAATTGTTAGCAATGAAACAAAAGCTTTAAACTTGACAATGGTGGATCTCCCAAGCTGGGCCTTGAAATTCCCATCAAGGTTACATATGTGGATTTATAAAGTGCGGTCTGAGCCCCGGTGATCACAAAATGGCCAGTGATTTTGTCCTCAGGGGCCTGGTGTCTCTGATGGGTACTCAGTAGTAAGAGTGTCTATTCCCTTAGGGAGGAGGGTGGACCTTGGTGGATCCATGGACTTGGTCCCAAGATTGTTAGAGATGTTAGATTTGTCCCTTAGAAGGTCACCTCTATATATCGGAGGCAGTGACTCATGCCTGTAATCCCAGTACTTTGGGAGGCTGAGGTGGGTGGATCACTTGAGCTCAGGAGCTCGAGACCAGCCTGGGCAACTTGGCGAAATCTGTCTCTACTTAAAAAAAAAAAAAAATTAGCCTGGTGTGGTAGCACACACCTGTAATCGCAGCTGCTCAGGAGGCTGAGGCATGAGAACCATTTAAACCTGGGAGGCGGGGATTGTAGTGAGCAGAGATTGAGCCACTGCATTCCAGCCTGGGCAACAGAGTGAGACTCTGTCTCAAAAAAAAAAAAAAAAAGAGAGACGGTCACATCTATAGCAGGTTTTTGTTCACTTCAGCCAGAGCTAAGTGATGGCTGACAATTTCCACTTGGCTGACGCCCTCATGATTTTTTTTGTTTGTTTGTTTGTTTCTTGAGACGGGGTCTCGCTCTGTTGCCAAGGCTGGAGTGCAGTGGCACAATCTCGGCTCACTGCAACCTCCGCCTCCTGGGTTCAAGCGATTCTTCTCCCTCAGCCTCCTGAGTAGCTGGGATTACAGGTGCCTGCCATCACGCCCAGCTAATTGTTGTATTTTTAATAGAGGTGGGGTTCCATCGTGTTGCCCAGGCTGATCTCGAACTCCTGAGCTCAAGCGATCTGCCCACCTCAGCCTCCCAAAGTGCTGGGATTACAGACAAGAGCCACTGCGTCCGGCTTCAAGATGTTTATGATTAGGACCCAAACTGGTCCAACTTTCTTTCTCATTCTCCCATTCATCTGACCCTGATCCTCCTCTACTCTTCACCCTTAAAATATTTATATCTGCTTAGAATTCAGCAAAGCGAAACTCTGCATCCTGAAAACCTGAGCAGGCATTTTGGGCCACGTGTTCATGGCAACATAACCTGGATCATATTCACGGGGTCCGTGGTAGGGAACGTTCTCACTTTGCATTAAGAAAAGGACAACCAGATACCAACTTTTAGAGAATGAAATTAGGAAATTTTAGCAAAGCATTTAAACTGTTTTCTTTTTCCTTTTCTTTTTTTCTTTTTTTTTTTTTTTTGAGGTGGAGTCTCGCTCTGTCACCCAGACTGGAATGCAGTGGCACAATGTTGGCTCACTGCGACCTCCACCTCCCAGGTTCAAGCAATTCTCCTGCCTCAGCCTCTTGAGTAGCTGGGACTACAGGCATGTGCACCACGTCCAGCTAATTCTTTTCATATTTTTAGTAGATACGAGGTTTCACCATGTTGGTCAGGCTGGTCTCGAACTCCTGACCTCAAATGATCCACCTGCCTCGGCCTCCCAAAGTGCTGGGATTACAGGCATGAACCACCACGCCCGGCCTCAACTATTTTCTGAAGTAGATTTCCCCTGAAGCCAGAGGCTCCTCATCAGACATTTATTCTTCTCTGATGAATGCGGCTTTTACGCTGGGGAGAAAAGCCTCTTTGTGGGCTGTGACCATCTTCCTCCAGCCACCTGGCTCCTCGTGTTTGACAGGCTGGTGATCATGTTATGCTTGTACACAGAGGACTGTGCAGATATCTGACCAGATATTCTCGCTGCTTGAAAAGCGCATGTCTGATTCAACCCTGCATGGTGCCGTCATGAAACCCTCCTCCCCAGCCAAGCCATATGCATGGATGTTAGTGTTGATGTGTTGTAGTGTCATTGTGTGCCCCCAATCTCCCTTAAAGGCCATGGTTATTGCCCGAGTTTTTAACCTGGGCCAAGGAGGGTCTGTCCTCACAACTCCCACTTTCAGGGGAATGAGGGAATTTCAGGCTTTTTCTGGGCCACAGTTGATTTGCACCCTTGAGGGTGGTCCCAACAGGTACAGAAGAGCTTGGCACAAAATATCCATGGATAGCAAGTCCTGGCTGGGGTATTCCCCCTGCCATTGCCAGTTTTGGGTTAATAGGGGCACTGAGGGCTGGATGTGTGACGGGAGGTGGGGTGTGACCCTGAGCCCCTAGAGAAAAGGGACACGTGGTTTGGATTAAGGTCCAAAGGAAGATCTGGCCTTGCAGTGTGCTGGTTTTGGAGCCTGCAGGACGGAGTGACTGCGATTTGGGAGCAGGGTGTGGGGAATCCCTGGATTCTAGGGCTGCTCCCTTTTGGGGTGTGTGAGTGTCCCTGGAGAGGCACGGTGGTCATGTGAGACCCCTCCTCTGTTTCACACAGGCAAGTCCTGGAGTGTTCAGAATCCTCCCAATATCCGACAGCTCTCAGGAAGCAGCCCCTCCTGTCCTGAGGCAGGCAGAGGAGATGGAGAGAACAGGTGAAGGCAGGTAAGAGGGAGCCATCATAGAAGAAAGACAGGACTGAGACGCACCAGGGCCTGGCCAGGCAGTGGACCTCAGACTGAGGATAGGCAGAGGCAGCAGGGCAGTTCAGTCCCAACAGAGCCAACTCCAGGGCCCGAGAGACCATCAGGCAAATCTGACCCCCCAGAGGGCTGTGGCGCCCCTGAGGCTTTGCGTCTACCCTTTAATCCTGAGCAGCCCAGGCTGCTCGCTGCCTCCAGCCCTGCTATCTACCCTGACATCCAGCTTTACTGCAGTGGCCTGACTTCCCTGGGAGGACCAATCTCTTAGATCCAGGTGGAACCAGAATCTGGTGGGTTTGAAATGGATTCAATCTCTTTGTCCTCACTGAGCTTCACACAGTCAGGCCAAAGCGGGTAGTCAGGGTCTTGTGAGGAGACCCCCACATCTTCCTCTGCAGTCTAGCAACCCATTGGGGCCCGGGCACAGGATCTAGGAGAGGGGCTCTTCACCAGGGCTGCGCATTCAGCAGAGCAGGCTGTGGGCTGCTTAGCCCCAGAGGGTGCCATTCACCCAGTGCAGATGTGAATGACATCCCTAGAGTGGAGCAACTCATCATCCCTGCTCCTGACAGCAGTGACAAAAACACCCCACTGATGGGTAGAGAGAGTCTGATTTAAAATTAGCCCTTTCACTTTCCTATTGAGTCATTACCCAAAAAAAAAAAAGATTTTCTGCTTCCTCCTCTGAAGAGGGCAGTTGGACTTTTTATCCTGAAAATGGAAGTGTGCCTAGCCCCAGGGGAGAGTTGAGTGTTTTGTTTTTAAAAGCCTAGACTCATAAAATAATAATAATACAGGAGGTTTGGAATCAAGGAAGCCTCCATGGACTGAGAGCTAAGAATAGCCCAAGGATGGAGGAGGCTGATGGGACAGGTGTTCCCAGAGGGTCTGGGGAGGTGGCAGGCCCCCAGACTGGGGAGGGTGTGAGTGAAGGCTGCCTGTACGGGGTGGCCCTGAAAGTGTGGGCAGGTGCAATGGCTGTCAATGCCACATAAAGGGCAAGGGGATCTACATCCTAAACAGTGAAAGACCAGTGGCCGGAGGCTACATCTACATCAGGCAGAAGAAGCAGCAAAATTCTGACCCACAGTCCCCAAGAGTGAGCATCCTTTTTCAGGACATTAATAAGCCCTGGGGTCCTTGTTTACTCTCTTGGGAGGAGAGGGCCCCAGAATGCACACATAGTGAAGTTCTCCTGTATCTTTACAAATGAGGGCTGGAGCTGGATACAGTGTAACTTGGGTAAATAAGGAAGGTGACATTTCTCATACCTGAGAGTTGAGAAGCACATTACTACTCATCACTGACTTTTAGGAGCCCTGTCCACCTAAGGGACAACAGTAATGCAGAAATAGGAGAGGAAGTTGATAGGATTCAACCAACAAATAGTTCATCTCCACAGCTGTTTCCTAAGGTTCAGTGGGGTTGGACTTTAAAGAAAATGAGATCAGGAGCCAGGCGTGGTGGCTCACGCCTGTCATCCCAGCCCTTGGGAGGCTGAGACAGGCAGATCACTGGAGGTCAGGAGTTCGAGACCAGTCTGGCCAACATGATGAAATCCTGTCTCTACTAAAAATACAAAAATTAGCCGGGCATGGTGGCACACGCCTGTACTCCCAGCTACTCGGGAGGGTGAGGCAGAAGAATCGCTTGAACCCAGGAGGTGGAGGTTGCAGTGAGCTGAGATCGCGCCACTGTACTCCAGCCTGGGCAACAAGAGCGACTCCACCTCAAAAAGAAAGTGAGATCAGGGACATCAGGGATAGCATGCTGCAGACACAATGGTTGAGCTAGGAGATCTCCCTTTAAAAACTCTGCGCTGGCTGGGCAGGTTGGACAATACCTGTAATCCCAGCATTTTGGGAGGTCAAGGTGGGAGGTTCGTTTGGAGGCCAGGAATTTGAGAGCAGCCTGGGCAACATGACCCAGACCCTGTCTCTGAAATTTTTTTTAAAAAAATTAGCCAAGCATTGTGCTATGTCCCTGCAGTCCCAGCTACTCAGGAGACTGAGGCAAAAGGATTTCTTGAACTCAGGAGATAAAGGCTGCAGTTATTATTATTGCACCACTGAGCTATGATCACACCACTGCACTCTAGCCAAAGTGACAGAGCAAGACCCTGTCTCTTAGATATAAATTTAAAAATAAATTTTAAAACTTCCTTAAAAATCTCTTGCTTAAAAAACTAAGCACATGGGCTGGGCACAGTGGCTCACGCCTATAATCCCAGCACTTTGAGAGTCCGACGCAGGTGGATCACCTGAGGTCAGGAGTTCAAGACCAGCCTGGCCAACATAGTGAAACCCCTCTCTACTAAAATTACAAAAATTAGTTGGAAGTGGTGGCACACACCTGTAACCCCAGCTACTCAGGAGGCTGAGGTGGGAGAATCACTTGAACCTGGGAGGCAGAGGTTGCAGTGGGCTGAGATCACACCACTGCACTCCAGCCTGGGTGATACAGCGAGACTCTGTCTCAAAAAAAAAAAACAAGGCCAGGCGCTGTGGCTCACGCCTGTAATCACAGCACTTTGAGAGGCCAAGGCGGGCAGATCACTTGAGGTCAGGAGTTCAAGACCAGCCTGGCCAACATGGTAAAACCCCGTCTCTACTAAAAATACAAAAATTAGCCAGGCATGGTGTCACGTGCCTGTAGTCCCAGCTACTTGGGAGGCTGAGGCAGGAGAATCGCTTGAACCCAGGAGGTGGAGGTTGCAGTGTGCTGAGATCACACCACTGCACTCCAGCCTGTGTGACAGAGTGAGACTCCATTTCAAAAACAACAAAACAAAACCAAACAAAAAAGCCGAAGCAGATGGTCACCAAATGACACATATATCCAAATACAAGATCATTCATATAAGGTGGGGGAGATACTGCAGCACGGCCTCTCCTTCTACCTGCAGGGAGTTTTCTGAAGGGAAGAAAGAGCCATGATTAGGCAGAACAGGAACTGGAGACATCACAGTAGATGAGGAAACCCTAGTGGTGAGGCAGTAGCACTAAGACTACAGGAGAATAGTAAACTCTAGACCAAGCAGGCAGGATCTGGTCTAAGGGGCAAGGTGGAGTAGACGGTTTTAAATGGCAGGTTTTCACAACAGGCTAATGGATTCAGCTTTAAATGAGAGCGAAAAAGGGAAGGGAATGGCTAGGAACCATGTTGGGACAGACAACTGGGCCAAGCTTCAGGTGAGACTGACCTAAGGAGAGTCTGGCAGGAAATGGAGTCCAGGGCCTGGGCAGACTGACCCTATGCTCAGGGGTTACACAGGGAAGCTGCTGTGTGTTGAGTGTATTCACCAGAATTCATGTGTTGGAAATTTGGTCCCCAGTGTGGCAGTGTTGGGAAGTGAGGTTAGTAAGAGGTGACTAGATCATTGAGCGAAATCAATGCCTGTCTGGAGAGCATAAATGGGTAAATTATCACACTCACTTGCCCTTCCCCTTTGCTGCCATGTTATGGTGCAACATGAAAGCCCTTACCAGAAGCTGCTGCCATGCCCTTGGACTTCCCAGTCTTTAGAACTATAAGAAATAACTTTCTTTTCTTTTTTCTTTTCCTTTTTTTCATTTTTTATCTTTTTGAGACCGAGTCTCATTCTACTGCCCAGGCTTGAGTGCAGTGGTGTGATCTCAGCTCACTGCAACCTCTTACCTCCTGGGTTCAAGTGATTCTCCTGCCTCAGCCCCCTGAGTAGCTGGGATTACAGGCATGTGCCACAACACCAGCTAATTTTTGAATTTTTAGTAGAGATGGGGTTTCACCATATTGGCCAGGCTGGTCTCGAACTCCTGACCTCAAGTGATCTGTCTGCCTTGGCCTCCCAAATTGCTGGGATTATAGGCATGAACCACTGCACCTGGCCTTTTCTTTCTTTATGAATTACTCAGTCTCAGAATACCTGGCAGGTATTCTGTTATAGCAACAGAAAATGGACTAAGACAGAAACTAAGGAGACTCCCAGCCACCTGCACATTAGTGGTGAAGGACCCCTGATACTTCTCCCTCCCATATTGGTTTAGGGCTTCAGTGTTAGGAGGCTGGCTGGCAGTGGGTGGCATGGGGCAGGCATGAGTCCCCTGCATCTCAGGGAATCAGAATATCTGTGTCTCTCTATCTTGGGCAGTGCTAGAGAAACTTGCCAAATTCTTGTATTTGGGAGACCTTACATTCTACTCTTTTCTCCACTCCTCCCCACTTTTCCCTGAAAATGATTGCTTCATGGCTTTTTTTCCTGATTATAGAAGTAATTACCACCTTTGTCTTAAAACACACATGAACACATAGCTGTTAATATATTTGATTAGACTACAATTTTCTACATTTAGTCATGACTTTCTGGTGGTGTATTCTAGGCCCTTTAATTAGATTTTTGCAAGGCCTGTTTGATTTGGGGGATACCTAGGCCTCAAGACTCTTGGACCAGCAAATCTCATTCATAATGAGCTGATTTAGTTCAGAGGGGAAGAGGATACTATTATCCTTAAATCTGGGACCTCTTCACCAAGGTGCTCCTGGGCACTTGTGTCTGCTCCCTTTGCTACCCTCAGTCTCTGGTGACAGGAGTCCCACACAGCCTGGCAGGAAAAGTCTGTTACACACCTGTGATGCAAGGAAGTGCTTTTCCTGGTCTCGTATATCCAAGCCCAGCCCTACTCCATTGCTCCCCCAGGTCTCCTGGTCCTTCTACCTGCTCCCATCTAGGTCTTTCCAAGTGTTGAGCCCCAGACTCAACAAAGTCAGCTAATGCTGGGGACACTAATCCAGAGGAGAGCTAGGTCTGCCCCCCATATCCCTGAGTCACAGCTGTCTATCCACACCATTACAATCCCACAAGTGCTGCACTGGACAGGAAAGGATTCTGGGGATGGAGCTCCTAAAAGGGAGAGTTTTGTTTTGCTTTGTTTTTTCTTTTGAGACGGAGTCTCACTCTGTCACCCAGGCTGGAGTGCAGTGCTGCAATCTCGGCTCACTGCAACCTCCACCTCCCGGGTTCAAGTGATTCTCCTGCCTCAGCTTCCTGAGTAGCTGAGATTACAGGCGCCTGCCACCACACCCAGCCAATTTTTGTATTTTTAGTAGAGACGGGGTTTCACCATGTTGGTCAGGCTGGTCTCAAACTCCTGACCTCATGATCCGGTTTTTTTGTTTGTTTGTTTGTTTGTTTTTGAGACGGAGTTTCGCTCTTGTTGCCCAGTCTGAAGTGCAATGGCACAATCTCAGCTCACTTCAACCTCCGCCTCCCGGGTTCAAGTGATTCTCCTGCCCCAGCCTCCCGAGTAGCTGAGATTACAGGTGCGTGCCACCACACCTGGCTAATTTTTGTATTTTTAGTGGAGACAGGGTGTCACCATGTCGGTCAGGCTGGTCTCGAACTCCTGGCCTCATGTTCCTTTTTTTTTTTTTTTTTTGAGATGGAGTTTCCCTCTTGTTGCCCAGGCTGGGGTGCAGTGGCATGATCTCGGCTCACTGCAATCTCCACCTCAAGGGGTGGGTCTTTGTTTCGACACGCAGATGTCTCAGGGAGCTGTTTTCCTGCTGGGGCATGGCTCTTCTCCAATTTTCCCAGGATAAGCTTGCGTGTATTCAGGTGGAATGTTTTCTCAGTCCCTGCCTTACCCACACTCTTGACCTAAAGCTACCTTTTGTTCCTCCACTAGAGCTGCCTAGCTCTCTCTCTTCTGCCTCGCCCAGCTGCAGGTGGATCCTCCACTAAAATGAGGTTGCCTCGTCACTCCCAATGGATGGCTGATGTCTCAGAAAGTTACAGGGGATGGGGGTCAGGGCTGTGGTGTGGCTGAAGGAACTGGAAAGCGAAGCTAAGTCTGCTAGTAACAGGAGCAACATCTATCTATACCTCTGCCCCAGCCCATGACCTGCATGGACTCAATCAGCGGGAGACTGGGGATGAAACGTTCGGGGAACCAGGAGGACTAGGGGAGCATAAGCCAGCAAAAGGGGAGAAAAGACGTGTTTTGGGAGCCAGAGCTGCCCAATGACATGCTGGCTTTCCCACCGAGGAGCCATGCAACCCTGCACGAGCTCCTCAACCTCTCTGAATCTCCGTTTCCTCACCTGTGAAGTAGGGATTTTAGTTATTATAAAGAGTAAATGGACCTAACAGCCAAATGTCATGCGTGAACCCTGATGAGAACCTGGTTGGAAAAAAAATTAGAAAAATTTAAATTTGGTCTCCAAAATATCACCTAGCTTGGCGTTATTGTTCATTTCTTTGGTGTGAGAATGGCATTGTACTTATGGAAAACACGTGTATTCTTAGCAGATGCACGCTGAAATATTGAAGGGTGAGGTTTTGTGAGGTCGGCAGCTCACACTCAGATGGCTCCATAACAACAGAGAGAATGTTTGCACAGAGATGGAGGGAAGGACAAGAACGATGTGTGAAATGCTAACTGTTGAATCAAGGTGGAGGGTGTTCACGTGATCACCATTTATTCTTTCCATGTTTCTTAATGTTTAAAAATATGTCAACTAAAGACTGGGGTGGGGTGGCGGGGAGAAAGAGAGACCAGGTATGTGAAGCACTCTGCACAATGCCCCATTCAGCATAATTTATTTAATAAATATTCACTAAGCTCCTGGCGGAGACGTCAGTCAAGAACCAGGGATGGCGTGCCAGATACTGATCTGGGGATGCAGTGAGGATTTCTAGGAGGCCAGAGACAAGCATTAAAGGAAGAACAACCATGTGCACGTGTTGACCACAGACAGTGGAGAGTGCTAGGAAGACAGCTGACAGGTGAGAGACCAAGGTGGGGGCTTAGGCGGGGTGGGGGGATGTCACACTGGCTTGGGTGCCCTCTAGCCTCTGAGCAGGTGGAATGTGAGCTGGGGATGGGCTGTGTCAGGGAGCTGGCTGTGCGGAAACCCCCCTCCTTCCTCATCTGTGTCTCCAGGGCCCCTAGAGGGGCCCAAGATGCCACGGGGATGACATCAGCCAAGAATCAGGAGTGGGAATGTTTGCCTCCTCTCTGGGGAATTAAGCTGCAATTTAATTTATGCTTGTAGAACTCGGTCTGTTCGGACAGACCAGATACCATCAGCCACCCTTGACCAGTGAACTTCATGGTGTAGGGCAGGGAAAATGACGAGGATTCCTGCAGGGCCACCTCCTGGAACCAGCCCGTGATTTGGAACTGGCATTAGAGGAAATGTTAGTGGTGTTTTACCCAGGCCCTGACAGCGTCCAAGACACTTCTCAGTAGCACAATTAACAAATGAAAAGATGTTCAGCTTCATTCATAAAGAAATGCAAGCTGGAATTCAATATTTTTGCCCATCAGATTGGTAAGGACTAAGAAGACTGATGATACGGAGCGATGGGGCAGCCACGGGAACAGCCCTCTCATCCTTTGTTTGTTGAGCCTCTTGCGGGTAATTTAGCAGTATCCATCACGTCCAAAATTCTGACCACCGTTTGGCTCAGCAATTTCATTTTAATGATTCTATTCTGAAGATATTTCAGAGATGTGATTTTTAAAAACAGTATATACAAGGATGCTCACTGAATTATATCTATATCACGTTCAGCATTACAGTAATTATGTCACCCAAATGGAAACAACTCAAACGTCCATCAATAGGAGACTTCTTAAATAAATTACATATAGGAAAACATTTAATATGAGTGAAGTTTCGGAAATAAAGATATTTATATATATATAATAACAGTACAGGTTAGTGTATACATTTGTTTAAAAATCTTGAAGACTGCATACCAAAATGTTAGTAACAGAAATTTCTGGGGCATAGAAAACAGGGGACCTTTATTTTCTACATTTTGTATTGCAGGCATGCATTGCTGTCGCAAGCAGAAAACAGGATTTTAAAGTGAGGGAAAGTGAGAAAAGGATGAAAGGAAGGATCACGGTAGATATTTGTTCTTTTTTGCCAGCCAATATCTGAACCCCCTTGAAACATTTGGGTAATTCACCTATCTTAGGATGTCCCAATTTAGAAGTTATAAATGGCCTTCTGGTGCCAGGCTGCTGTGCTGTGTCACAGGAGGTACAGAGAGACTCCATCGAAGTCTGGCCCTCACCTCAAGAGAGACGTGGAGCCCAGTGGGACTTGGGTTTTCGGCCACTTGCAATCAGATTCCTCCTTCCTTCCTTTTATCCACCTTCCCTCCCCCTTCCCCTCCCCTTCCCTTCCCCCTCCCCTTACACTTACCCTTCCCCTCCCCTTCCCTTCCCCCTTCCCCTTCCCCTCACCCTTCCTTTCCCCTTCCCCTTTCCCTTCCCTTCCCTCCTCTCCCCTTTACTCTTTTTCTCTCCTTCCTTCCTTGCCTTCCTTTCTTTTTTTGAGACAGGATCTCACTCTATTGCCTAGGCTGGAGTGCAATGGCACAATCACAGCTCACTGCAGCCTCAAACTCTCAGGCTCAAGCAATCCTCCTGCCTCAGCCTCCCTAGTAGCTGAGACCACAGATGCATGCCACTGCACTCAGCTAACATTTTGCTTTTTTAGTGGAGACAAAGTCTCCCTATGCTGCCCAGATTCAAACTCCCGGGCTCAAGTGATCCTCCTGCCTTGGCCTCCCAAAGTGCTGGGATTACAGGTGTGAGTCACCATGCCTAACCCAGAGTCTTAAATGATAAGGCAAAAAGTGGAGGAGGTATGAGAAGGATACTCAGGGTCTCATGAAATCCACAGAATTGAACAAACAAGCTTTAGGAAGGGCTGAGATCAGACAAACTCTGGGGCCCAGAGCAGGAGTTTCTGGGCTTTCTCTCTAGGGAGCTGCCCTACTAGGAACTCTGACAACACTCAGCTCTGGGTCTCTCATATCTAGTGTCAAATTCCTGCAAAGAAGAACCTAAGCTCAGGAGAAAGATCTGGGCTTGAAGGTCACCGACATATGGTGGGTGAGAAGCTCTGCAGCAACTTTCAAAGGAACAGCCAAGGAGGCAGAAGGAGAGCTGGTAGAGGTGGTGTCAGAAGGCCACAGGCCACAGATGAGTGGGTTTTTGAGAGGAGGAAGAAATGATCATAATGTCAAAACCTGAGAGATAAAACGAGCACTGAAGAGCATCTGCAAGCCGGGCACAGTAACTCACACCTATAAGCCCAGCACTTTGGGAGGCTGAGGCAAGAAGATGGCTTAAGGCCAGGAGTTCAAGACCAGCCTGGGCAACATAGCAAGACTCCTCCATCCTTATAATATATATAAAATATAACATATATTTTTTTTTCCAAAAATGGAAAAAAAGCATTTGCTGGGTTTGGTGACTGGTACCCTTGCCAAGGAAAATTTTTTTGGCAGACAAATGGGGGCAATTACCTTGTTAAAGAAGGTTGGTCATGGCCCGGTGTGGTGGCTCACGCCTGTAATCCCAGCACTTTGGGAGGTTAAAGCTTGCAGATCACCTGAGGTCAGGAGTTCAAGACCCTGTCTCTACTAAAAATACAAAAATTAAGTGGTTGTGATGGTACACACCTATAATCCCAGCTACTTGGGAGGCTGAGGCACGAGAATTGCTTGAACCCGGGAGGCCGTGGTTGTAGTGAGCCGAGATCATGCCACTGCACTCCAGCCTAGGCAACAGAACAAGACTCTCTTTCAAAAAAAAAAAAAAAAAAAAGGCTGGCCACGACAAGGCAAATACAGAGGGTGTTAGCAGGAGGAAGGTACTGGGCCCAAAGAGGCATTTAAAGCTTTAGCATATTGAGTGATGCCCTTGACTGATGAGGAATGAACAGAAGCCTCGTGGTGGTGGAGAAGGACCCTTTGGTGAAGCTTTCCCAGGTGGTTTTCTGCTAAAGTTTTGGCTTTCTCAAAACACTCTCATAATAAGCAGATGTTATTGCTCTTTGGCCCTCTAGAAAGCCAACACGCAAAATGCCTTGAGCATCCCAAAAAACTGTTGCTGTGACTTCTGCTCTTGACCTGTCCACTTTTGCTGTGACTGGGCCACTTCCACCTCTTGGGAGCCATTGCTTTGTGCTTTGTCTTCAGGATCCTACTGGTAAAGCCACGTTCCATCTCCTGTTACAACTCTTCAGAGAAATGCTTCAGGATCTTGATCCTACTTGTTTTAAATTTCCATTGAAAGTTCTGCTCTTGGCTGCAGCTGATCTGGACGCAATTGTTTTCCATAGAGTGGAAACTTTGCTCAACTTTAATTTTTCAGTCAGAAAAGTGTAAGCTGAACCAATTGAGACGTCTTTGGTGTTGGCTGTTGTTTGTGCTGTTAATCATTGGTCCTCTTCATGAGGGCACAAACAAGATTAATTATTTTACTCAAAAATTGATGTGGATGGTCTGCCACTGAGGGCTTTATCCTCAACATTGTCTCATCCCTTCTCTTTTTTTTTTTTTTTTTTGAGATGGAGTCTCCTTCTGTCACCCAGGCTGGAGTACAATGGCACAATCTCGGCTCACTGCAACCTCTGCCTCCTGCGTTCAAGCAATTCTCCTGCCTCAGCCTCCCCAGTAGCTAGGATTACAGGCACCCACTACCACGCCCGGCTAACTTTTTGTATTTTCAGGCACCTGAGTAGCTGGGACTACAGGCACACACCGCCATGCCCAGCTAATTTTTTGTATTTTAGTAGAGACGGGGTTTCACCATGTTGCCCAGGCTGGTCTCGAACTCTTGAGCTCAGGCAATCTGCCCACCTCGGCCTCCCAAAGTGCTGGGATTACAGGTGTGAGCTGCCGCGCCCGGCCTAATTTTTGCTTT
Source organism: Nomascus leucogenys (assembly GCF_006542625.1). Classification (NCBI taxonomy): domain Eukaryota; kingdom Metazoa; phylum Chordata; class Mammalia; order Primates; family Hylobatidae; genus Nomascus; species Nomascus leucogenys. The sequence continues at coordinate 88,499,739 of NC_044393.1, read as the reverse complement.
TTTAATAGAGACATGATTTCACCATGTTGGCCAGGCTGGTCTCGAACTCCTTACCTCAAGTGATCCACCCGCCTCGGCCTCCCAAAGTGCTGGGATTACCGGCTGAGCCACCGCACCTGGCCTCATCCCTTCTTAAAATGAGTTAGCCATTTGCAAACTGCTGGTTTCTTTGGGGCATTGTCCCCATGAGCTTTTCATAAAAACATCAATGATGTCACCATAAATGTGATGATTATTCTTGCTTCAAATTTAGCAGAATCCTTGTTGCTCTGACAGGAGCTCTTTTCAAACTGATGTCTTATCCTTCTTAGTGCCTCAAACTAGATCTTGTTGAGACGTGTGATAACAAGTTAGTACAAATTTATTTTGGTGCCAAAAAATTTTGAAATCCATGCATAGTTTTTTTCATAATATGAATTTTCCATGAAAATTCGTTTGAAGACCGCTTGTATAGAAAAAAACAGTATATATAGGGTTTGGTGCTATCCAAAGTTTCAGGCATTCACTGGGAAGTCTTGGAACTATCCCAGTGGATAAGGGAGGACTACTGTGCTAAAAACTATCCCTTGTTTAACTGAAATTCAAATTAAACTGAGTGGCCTGCATTTTATCTGCCAACCCTACCCTGGGGGCACTTAAAAATACCAGAGGCCAGGCCGGGCGCAGTGGCTCACGCCTGTAACCCCAGCACTTTCGGAGGCCGAAGCAGGAGGATCACAAGGTCAGGAGATCGAGATCATCCTGGCCAGCATGGTGAAACCCCGTCTCTACTAAAAATACAAAAATATAGGCGGGTGTGGTGGCGCGTGCCTATAGTCCCAGCTACTCGGGAGGCTGAGGCAGGAGAACCGCTTGAACCTGGGAGGCGGAGGTTGCAGTGAGCCGAGATCGGGCCACTGCACTCCAGCCTGGTGACAGAGCAAGACTCCGTCTCAAAAAAAAAAAAAGAAGAAGAATTGCTTATCCATGCCCTGTTTCTTTTCTCTTAGCGTTACTCAGTGGGGGAGTCCTCCCAAGTGTGATGGAGAGTCCTTTCGAAACCCTACTGGACTGTCAGGACAACCAACTGGGCTACTTTTCCACAGGTCGCCCCAATTCCTTTGGGTTCTGATTTCTCTGAGGTCCCAGGATCCAGACAGGCTTGGCCAATCCTTCCCCGCCCAAACTGTAACTCTCAAAACCAACACCCTGGCATAGGGCTGGAGGGGAAAATGGGTGAGGTCAGAGACAAAGAAGAGGGAAGGGTCAGGCGGGGCCCCGGGTTCCCTGCCACATGCCTCCGCTCGTGTTCTGCTTTTCTCCCGAGAGCTCCCGCCCACCCTGCAACCCTCGCCTGGCCCCGCTGCCCTTCCCAGCTCCCTCCCGTTCCTTGTGGAGGCCGAGGCGGTGTCCCGAAGGGGGGCGGGGCAGCAGAACGGCAGCCACAGCCAATCACAGCGGGGTCCTTCGAGGAGGGGCGTGGCCTGACAACTTCGGCGACGCGGCTGGACCAATCCGGACGCAGGAGACCGAAGCTCCTCTGCACTGGGCCCAGGTGCGCTCCGCAGTGTCTCCTGGTGGCGGGGCGCGCGGGATGGAGCGGGCTTGGGAGGCTGCGCCCGGAGGCCAAGTCGGGGCCGAGCTCCCAATGGAGCCCGTAGGAAGCTTGGTCCCCGGGCTGGAGCAGCCGCAGGTGCCCGCGAAGGCGCCACAACCTGAAGGTCCCGAAAGCAGCCGGAGTCCGGCTGGGGCCGTGGAGAAGGCGGCGGGCGCAGGCCTGGAGCCCTCGAGCAAGAAAAAGTTGCCTTCGCCTCGCCCAGGGTCCCCGCGCGTGCCGCCGCTCAGCCTGGGCTACGGGGTCTGCCCCGAGCCGCCGTCGCCGGTCCCCGCCTTGGTCAAGCTGCCCCGGAATGGCGAGGCGCCCGGGGCTGAGCCTGCGCCCGGCGCCTGGGCGCCCATGGAGCTGCAGGTAGATGTGCGCGTGAAGCCCGTGGGCGCGGCCGGTGGCAGCCGCACGCCGTCGCCCAGGCCCTCCACGCGCTTCCTCACGGTGCCGGTACCCGAGTCCCCTGCCTTCTCCCGCCACGCGGACCCGGCGCACCAGCTCCTGCGGCGCGCACAGTCCCTGGGCGGCACGTGGGGCCGCGGCTCGCCGCTGGCTGCAGCCCGGACGGAGAGCGGCTGCGACGCCGAGGGCCGGGCCAGCCCCGCCGAAGGAAGCGCCGGCTCCCCGGGCTCCCCCACGTGCTGCCGCTGCAAGGAGCTGGGGCTGGAGAAGGAGGATGCGGCGCTACTGCCCTGCGCGGGGTTGGACGGCGACAAGAAGCTACCCCGGGCCGTAACGCTTACGGGTGAGTGCTCACCTGCGCCGGCAGCCGACGCCGCCAGGTCGGGTGGACGTAGCCGAAACCCCCACACCCGCCCAGCCCTGGACCGCTAGGCAGCTGACCGACTAAGGGACCCAGCTGGCCATCCCGATCTCCCACCCGATCTGGCCTCTCGGGCTTACAATCAATAACATTCCTGTCTACGTAACTGTAATTCACATTGTTGCAGTGGCTCACGCCTGTAATCCCAGCACTTTGGGAAGCCGAGGCGGGCGGATCACCTGAGGTCAGGAGTTCGAGACCAACCTGACCCACATAGTGAAACCCCGTCTCTACTAAAAATACAAAAATTAGCCTGGCATGGTGGCATGCACCTGTAATCCCAGCTACTCGGGAGGCTGAGACAGGAGAGTCGCTTGAACCCGAGAAGCGGAGGTTGCAGTGGGCCAAGATCATGCCATTGCACTCCAGCCTGGGCAACAAGAGCGACACTCCGTCTCAAAAAAAAAAAAAAAAAAAAAAAGAATAAAGCCACTCCCCTTCTCATCCTCCCCTACCCGCACTCCCGAACTTTCGAATTCCCTCTTAGCATGCTCAGCACCTTTGAGAAGTAGCAGTGGAAGGAACTCCAGATGAAGGGAAGTCATTCAGGATCAGGTGGCAGGGGTGGCAGCCCAGACCCCCCCCATCCTTGCACTGCCAAGGACCTTCTGGAAGGTCCAGGCTGCTGCTTTCTTTCCACCACATTGAGGAGCATTTAGCCCCAAACACTCACCCATTCAGTAGATACTGAGTGGGACCACAGGGTAGATGTGCCAGTAGTGTGTGTGGCTGGTTTTTTATTTTGTGGTGCGGGGGAGGGGGAGCTTGACACAGAAGAAAGAGCCCACAAAAGATACAAACAGTCCTGGACAAGGAGACTGGAGGGAGTAGTTGGTGAATTTGGGGGCATGGGAAAGCCAATTTTTTTTTCTTTTTTCTTTTAAGACATAAGTTTTGCTCTTGTCGCCCAGGCTGGAATGCAATGGCACAATCTCGGCTCACTGCAACCTTCGCCTCCTGGGTTCAAGCGATTCTCCCGCCTCAGCCTCCCGAGTAGCTGGGATTACAGGCGCCCGCCACCATGCCCGGCAAGTTTTTGTATTTTTAGTAGAGACGGAGTTTCACCATGTTGGCCAGGCTGGTCTGGAACTCCTGACCTCAGGTGATCCACCTGCCTCAGCCTCCCAAAGTGCTGGGATTACAGGTGTGAGCCACCGGGCCAGCCAGAAAGCCACATCTTGAAAGATGAGTAGGAGTAGGGGGTGCCAGGGATCCCTGCTAGGTAGAGAGACTGGAAGGAGAAGCGGCCAGGAGGGGTCAGAGCCCTGCCCAGCAGGCAAACGCAAAAGCTTGGCTGATTGAGAGGCAGGCCAAGCCCACTGACAGGCACCAAATTCCCAGGGCCTCTAGTTGAGAGGTTCTTAGACAGGGCTAGGGTTCAGGGGCTTGGATCACTCAGGAACTTTTGCAGAGTTTGATGTGAGCACATTTTCTGTGTGATGGAATATTAGTTTTCTATTGCTGTTACAACAAATTACCACAGACTTAGTGTCTTTAAGTGACACAAATGTATTATCTTACAATTCCATAAGTCAGAAGTCTATAATGCCGGCTCACTGGTTCTAAAATCGAGTTTTCAGTGGGGCTGCATTCCTTTCTGGGGGTCTAGGGGAGACTCCCTTTTCTTGCCTTTGCTAGCTTCTGGGCACCACTGCTTTTCTTAGGTCAAGCCCTTCTCTATATTAAAATCCAGCGTTGCTGGTAGAGTCCTGCTGCCACCTCTGACACTCACCACCTGTCTTCCTCTTCCATGTATAAGGATCCTGAAGCTGGGCACGGTGGCTCACGCCTGTAATCCCAGCACTTTGGGAGGCCAAGGAGGGCGGATCACTTAGGGTCAGGAGTTCAAGACCAGCCTGACCAACATCGTCAAACCCCATCTCTACTAAAGATACAAAAATTAGCCAGGCATGGTGGCAGGCACCTGTAATCCCAGCTACTTGGGAGGCTAAGGCACGAGAATTGCTTGAACCCGGGAGGTGGAGGTTGCAGTGAGCTGAGATCATGCCACTGCACTCCAGCCTCCGCAATAGAGTAAGACTCAGTCTCAAAAAAAAAAAAAAAAAAAAAGGGCCAGACGCGTTGGCTCATGCCTGTAATCCCAGCACTTTGGGAGGCCGAGGCGGGCAGATCACAAGGTCAGGAGTTCGAGACCAACCTGGCCAACGTGGTGAAACCCCATCTCTACTAAAAATACAAAAAAATTAGCTGGGCATGGTGGCATGTACCTGTAACCACAGCTACTCAGGAGGCTGAGGCAGGAGAATTGCTTGAACCTGGGAGGCGGAGGTTGCAGTAAGCCGAGATCACACCACTGCACTCCAACCTGGGCAACAAAGCAAGACTCTATCTCGAAAAAAAAAAAAAGAATATCTGGCTTCTTTCTCCAGAATATAAAGTTGGAACTTAAAGGTTGTGGTTTATGTTGGCATCCCAGGCTGAGGGGGTGGGTGCTGGGGTGAGCGGGGTGCTGGGGTGAGGTGGGTGCTGGGGTGAGGTGGGTGCGATGCTGGTGTGCTGTGTCTGTGGTTCTGAGTTGGGTTGGTTGGGATGGTCTCCGCTAATCTGATTGTCCTGTTTGCCCCCGTCCCAGGGCTACCCATGTACGTGAAGTCCCTGTACTGGGCCCTGGCGTTCATGGCTGTGCTCCTGGCAGTCTCTGGGGTTGTCATTGTGGTCCTGGCCTCAAGAGCAGGTATGGTGTCCCTGCAGTCCCCATCCCCTCTCCCTGCTGCTCCACTACTGGGGCTGTGTTTCCAGCCCTTAAAATACCTTAGAATTAGAAAGAGACACTGGGAGATGCAATGTGAAGACATGGTGCTTGATGAGCAAAGTTAAGGAAAATTGGTGCCTTCCTCCCACTGGACACAGCTTGTGCCCTGATAAGCAATCAGATGCCAGCTGCCACCCCGGGGACTTTGTGCACTGCACAGACTATAAAAGCTCCCTAGGGCCCTGCCCACCCTGAGGTTTGCCAGTTCCATGCCCCTTCATTTGAGGCAGCAGCCAGGCTTTGTTTATTTAATGCAGCTTACCCTGCAGCTCACCAGCGGTCTCTGTGCTTGCAGGAGCCAGATGCCAGCAATGCCCCCCAGGCTGGGTGTTGTCCGAGGAGCACTGTTACTACTTCTCTGCAGAAGCACAGGCCTGGGAAGCCAGCCAGGCTTTCTGCTCAGCCTACCACGCTACCCTCCCCCTGCTAAGCCACACCCAGGTGAGAAGGGGGTGGCCAATCTAGGGGGGTACAGATCCTTCTAGACCACAGAATCCTAGCACTGGAAAGAAGCTTAATGACTGAGTCCAGCTCTTCATTATAGAAGTCACCAAGGTGTAGAGGAGTAGCATGACCATAACTTCATGCAGCCTCTAACTCCTGTGCTTAGGCAATCCTCCTGCCTCAGCCTTCTGGGTAGCTACAGGCATGTGCCACCATGCCCAGCTTTAAAAAAAAATTTTTTTTGGCCAGGCACAGTGGCTCACACCTATAATCCCAGCACTCTGGGAGGCCAAGACAGGCGAATCACAAGGTCAGGAGTTCTAGACCAGTCTGACCAACATAGTGAAACCCCGTCTCTACCAAAAATACAAAAATTAGCCGGACATGGTGGCAGGCGCCTGTAATCCCAGCTATTTAGGAGGCTGAGGCAGGAGAATTGCTTGAACCCGGGAGGCGGAGGTTGCAGTGAGCCGAGATCACTCCACTGCACTCCAGCCTGGGCAACAGAGCAAGGCTCCGTCTCAAAAAAAAAAAATAAATAAAAATAAAAATAATTTTTTTTAAGAGACAGGGTCTCACTATGTTGGCCAGGCTGGTTCAAACTTCTGGCCTCAAGTGATCCTCCTTCCTTAGCCTCCCAAAGGGCTGGAATTACAGGCATGAGCCACTGCGCACAGCCAAGCACTTATGTTTTAATTGTTGGTCTCTGGGTCATCTTTTGATAGGCTGGGCTTGGCTGGACAGCTCAGCTTTAGAATGCAGATTGCCAGGGCTTGGTTTGAAGCTGCAGGTTGGGTTTGTATAGAATATTCCATCCCCATGGAGAGGGAGAGGAGTGGATGTTTGCTGAATAGTAATGCAGTCAGTGGGTTTGAGAGCATCTACAAAAAGGGACCAATAGACAGGATCCAGCCCTTGGCATAATTTTTGTTTTCCTTATTTATTTATTTATTTATTGAGTCTCACTCTGTCACCCAGGCTGGAGTGCAGTGGCATGATCTCGGCTCACTACAACCTCCGCCTCCCAGGTTCAAGGGATTCTCTTGCCTCAGCCTCCCAAGTAGCTGGGATTACAGGCATGCGCCAACGCACCTGGCTAATTTTTGTATTTTTAGTAGAGACAGGGTTTCTCCATGTTGGTCAGGCTGGTCTCGAAATCCCCACCTCAGGTAATCCGCCTGCCTCAGCCTCCCAAAGTGCTGGGATTACAGGCATGAGCCACTGCGTCCAGTGTTGTCCTTTTTTTTTTTTTTTTTTTTTGGAACAGGTCCTCACTCTGTTGCCCAGGCTGAGTGCAGTAGTGCAGTCATGGCTTACTGCAGCCTTGAACTCCCAGGCTCAAGCAATCCTCCCATCTCAGCCTCCTGAATAGCAAGGACTATAGGCATGTGCCACCACAACTGGCTAATTTATTTTTTGTAGAGACACAAGTCTTGCTATGTTGCCCAGGCTGGTCTCAAACTCCTGGACTCAAGCGATCCTCCCACTTCGGCCTCTTAAAGTGCTGGGATTACAGGTGTGAGCCACTGTGCCTGGCTTTTTTTGTCCCCCATTTAAAAAATTGTGTTAAAATACACATAACATAAAATTTACCATCCTAGCCATTTTAAGTGTACAGTTGAGTGATATTAAATACATTCATAATGTTGAGCATCTATCACCACCATCCATCTCCTGAACTCTTTTCGTCTTGTACAACTGAAACGCTAACCCCTCTAAACACTAATTCCCCATTTCCCCCGCCCCCAGTCCTTGGCAGCCACCAAGCTGCGTTCTCTCTCTCTCTTTGGTTTGGACTATTCTAAGAACCTCATACAAGTGGAATCGCACAGTATTTGTCTTGTTGTGACTGGCTTATTTCACTTAGCATCATGTCCTCAAGGCTCATCCATATCGTAGCCTGTATGAGAATTCCATTCCTTTTTAAGGCTGAATAATATTCCATTGTATGTATGCACCACATTTTGCTTATTTGTTCACTGGTCAGTGGACAGACCCTTGGGTTGCTTCCATGTTTGGGTTGTTGTGAATAATGCAGCTATGAATTTGGGTGGACAAATATCTCTTCGAGACCCTGTTTTCAGTTCTTAGAGTATATACCCAGAAATGAGAATTGCTGGATCATATGGTAATCCTATTTTTAATTTTTTGAGGAATTGCCATACTGTTTTCCACAGGAGCTGTGCAATTTTACATTCCCAGCAATCCTTGGCTTAATTTTACCTGGGGGCAGGTGCCAGGAATTTATATTAGCTGTTCTGGTATGTACAAAAACGCAGCATTCCTTCTGTCAGTGCTTCAGTGAGTGTGTATTAAGCACTTACTCCATGTTTGGCAAGGGGGATTCAATAATGAGCCAGAATAGCACAGCCCCCACCTTGACAAAGCTAAGAGAGCAGTGAGTGAGGCAGACATCAACCAGGAAATCATAGAAATAGATGTTTAATGACCACACTGATCAGTGTTGTGAAGGGACGGTGCACAGCGCTATGAGAGTAAATGACAGGAGGATGTGACCTGAAGGTCAAGGTAAGCAAGGCAGCATGTGCCTTTCAAAAAATATTCAAGAAAAGATAGTGAGGCCAGGTGCAGTGGATCATACCTGTAATCCCAGCACTTTGGGAGCCTGAGGAGGCAGGCGGATCACCTGAAGTTGGGAGTTAAAGACCTGCCTGGCCAACCTGGTTAAACCCTGTCTCTACTAAAAATACAAAAATTAGCCAGGCATGGTGGCGGGCACCTGTAGTCCCCACTACTTGGGAGGCTGAGGCATGGGAGTTGCTTGAACCCAGAAGACAGGATGCAGTGAGCCAAGATCGCGCCACTGCGCTCCAGCCTGGGTAACAGAGTGAGACTCTGTCTCAAAAAAAAAAAAGATAGTGACACTGGGCCAGACAGCCTCCTGGAATCCTCTCTTCTCTGTTCCAGTCTGGACCTGTTGCTCACCAGGCCTGCTGCACAGCTGTTTACCTGCATCCTCAGTATGCCTTTTGCCTCCCTCCTCCGTGGGATTCCCTGTTTCCTAAATCGCATGTCTTTTCATTGGTTTCACCTCAGTCTCCTCAGTGCAGTCAGAGTTTTGCCACTTGCCCAGACTGGTCCCGAACTCCTGGGCTCAGGGGATCCACCTGCCTCAGCCTCCCTAAGTGCTGGGATTACAGACATGAGCCACCGCGCCCGGCCTCAATTTCTTGAGACCTTTTGTGCTTAAAGAACTTTTATTCTAACCTCCAAGCCAATCGCTTGGCTAGTGTGTAGGAAAAACACTCAAACTGTCTTTCCTCTGCTCTCACACAACAACAGCAATCAACCCAGAAGGCTTCTGTGACCAAATGTGTTTTTTTTTTCTCTTACGCACGAAGCGGTGGGTACTAGCTGGGTGTCCTGTAATTTAATTCAGTTCTGATGCTGTTTTCCTGGAGATAGCTTCAGATCCCACAGTTTGAGGGCTCAGTCCCTAAGGCTGCCCAGCTTCAGACACCAGTCACAAGTCCAGGCCTCTGGAACTTCCTACTGCCTGGCTTCAAGTTTGGGCTCCCATGTTCCCTCTTTGGGTTTGATTAATTTGCTAGAGCAGCTCACAGAACTTAGGGAAACACATTTACTGGTTTGTTACAAAGGGTATTTTAAATGATACAAACACACAGCCAGAGGAGATGCACAGGGTGAGGTCTGGAAGAGTCCCAAGTGCAGGAGATTCTGTCCTTATAGAGCTGCGTGGGGTGTGCCACCCCCCAGCATGGGGACGAGTTCTTTTTTGAGATAGAGTCTTGCGCTGTCGCCAAGGCTGGAGTGCAGTGGCATGATCTCGGCTCACTGCAACCTCCGCCTGCCGGGTTCACGCCATTCTCCTGCCTCAGCCTCCCAAGTAGCTGGGACTACAAGGCGCCCACCACCACGCCCGGCTAATTTTTTGTATTTTTAGTAGAGACGAGGTTTCACTGTGTTAGCCAGGATGGTCTCGATCTCCTGACCTCGTGATCCGCCCGCCTCAGCCTCCCAAAGTGCTGGGATTACAGGCATGAGCCACCGCGCCCAGCCTGGGACGAGTTCTTACTCACCCTCCTGTTAGCCTTTATGTGTTCAGCCTATCCGGAAGCCCCCAAACCCTGTCCCGTTGGGCCTTTTGTGGAGACTTCGTTGGACAGGCATGACTAAAGCAGGGACAACTGTGTCAAGATTTGATTGGGCAGAAACGATTTGATCTCATACTAATAGACTGGGCAGGAAACCCAGCGAGGCCTGTCTGCTCCAATTCTTCTTGGCCTGTCTCTGCAGCATTCCTCCCTTCAGAGATGGGCCAGGACGTTCCCTGGAATAGGGTCTTATGATCCACAGCAGATTAGAGTCCTGCCTTGGGCAGAAGGTCAGAGAGCAAGATTCTATTTCCTAGGTCTGGGCCTGCATCTGAGGCCTGGAGCACCACAGCATTACAACAAATCCTGTGGCAAGGGCTATGGGAGTTATGTGCCAGGAACTGTGGACAAGAACTTTATTTTATTTGATTCTATTTATTTATTTTTTTTTTGAGACGAAGTTTCACTCTGTCGCCCAGGCTGGAGTGCAGTGGCGTGATCGCGGCTCACTGCAACCTCCGCCTCCTGGATTCAAGCAATTCTCCTGCCTCAGCTTCCCAAGTAGCTGGAATTACAGGCGTGTGCCACCATACCCAGCTAATTTTTTTGTATTTTTAGTAAAGACGGGGTTTCACCATGTTGGCCAGGCTGGTCTCGAACTCCTGACCTCAAATGATCCACCTGCCTCGGCCTCCCAAAGTTCTAGGATTACAAGTGTGAGCCACCATGCCCAGGCAAAAACATTATTTTAGATAGAGATATGGAAATAGAGACATAGATATCATAATATCACATCTGGGTATAGAATTCTATGTAGAAAATCGCTTTCCCCCAGAATTCTCCGTGACTGTCAGCTCTTAGTCTTGCCATTAAGAAGTCTGAGCCAACGCGGGGCACAGTGGCTCATGCCTGTAATCCCAGCACATTGGGAGGCCAAGGCAGATGGATCACTTGAGGTCAGGAGTTCGAGATCAGCCTACGCAACATGGTGATACCCTATCTCTACTAAAAATCCAAAAAAAAAAAAAAAATTAGCTAGGCATGGTGGCACACACCTGTAGTCCCAGCTACTCGGGAGGCTGAGGTACTAGAATTGCTTGAACCCAGGAGGTGGAGGTGGCAGTGAGCCAAGATTGTGTCACTTGCACTCCAGCCTGGGCGACAGAGTGAGACTAGGTCTCCAAAAAAAAAAAAAAAAAAAGAAGTCTGAGCCACTCTGATTCCCAGTTCTTTGTATGTCACTCATTTTTATTTCTTCTCTGGAAAATTTCAGTGTCTTCTTTGTTCTCAGTGTTCTGAAATTTAATAATATGCCCTGTGGGTCTTTTTCTTCTTCATTTACATTTTTGCTGCCTTGTTTCTAATTTTTAGAACTGTTTTGACCTTTCAAATGTTCCTTTTTTGTGGTGTCCTGTTCCTGTTTCACGGATGTCATCTTTTCGGTCTTGAACTCCTAACCTCAGGTGATCTGCCCACCTCGGCCTCCCAAAGTGCTGGGAGCCACTGTACCTGGCTGATGCCATCTTTTCTTATCTCATTGTGGATGCTGGTGTTTTTGAAATTTTCCTCTTCTCCCTGCATTAGCTCTGATTTTTCGTGTGTACTTTCTATTCTGTTTGTTGTCTGTCTTTTTCATGTTAGAAAATTTCCTCAAATGTTGTGATCCTCAGCCGCTGTCATTGAGAGTAAAGTACTAAATTACAGATTAAGTGTTCTATGTCAGGTGGGAGGGTGGGGGTGAGGCTGAGCTTTTTTAGAGGCAGGCTTTACCATATGGGAATCAGGCAGGGACTCAGTCATTTTCTTAGTGAGTGCTGAGCTGTCATCATTCTGGGGATAGGAGGGGGTGGTTTCACCTCTAAGTGTGTAGCACTCAAATATCCTTCCCTTTTTATTTATTTATCTTTATTTTATTTTATTTTATTTTTGAGACAGAGTCTCGGTCTATCACCCAGGCTGGAGTGCACTGGAGCAATCTCAGCTCACTGCAACCTCTGCCTTGCAGGTTCAAGTGATTCTCCTGCCTCAGCCTCCCGAGTAGCTGGGATTATAGGGTCAAACCACCACACCCAGCTAATTTTTGTATTTTTGTAGAGACAGTGTTTTGCTGTGTTGGCCAGGCTGGTCTCAAACTCCTGGCCTCAAGCGATGCACCCACCTCGGCCTCCCAAAGTACTGGGATTACAGGCGCGGGCCACTGCATCCCCTTCCCTTTTTAGTATAAACACCTTCACCCTTAGCTGAACCTAGTATCCTGGATTCTAAAAGCCTCTGTGGTTCATCTTTCCAAATAGCTCTGCCAGTTAGTTACCTCGCTGCATGGGGAAGATGAGTGGATCTTTGGGCTGGGGGTGGAGGGTCCTAACTGCTTCTTTTACAGACTTTCAACCAGTCCTTTTTCCCATACATTGGCCTTAAGAAGGACCTGTTGTCTCTAATACTTAAGCTTTGGGGGCTTCTCAATTCAAATTGGGGTATTTCTTGGCTTTCTCCCAGCTGTCTATCTGTCCTTTCCTTGAAAACCACTGAGCTTTCTCAGCTCTATGAGGCTGTTACAGTTGTCCAGCTTCCAAAATGTTGATGTTTCTCATGTGATGTTGCCTCTTCCCATTCTTTTTTTTTTTTAATAGACACAGGGTCTTACTATGTTTCCCAGGCTGGTCTTGAACTCCTGAGCTCAAGTGATCTTCCTTCCCTGGCCTCCCAAAGTGCTGGGATTACAGACATGAGCCACCGCATTCAACCTCTCTTCCAATTTTTTTAAGAGTTTTAAATATGAATGAGTTTAAATCATTGAATGCTTTTTATGCATCCAGTGGGATGATAGTATCTTTTTTGTTTCTCCTTTTAATCTCTTGTGGTGGTTTATTTGTTTGTTTTATTCGTGGCTTCTTGTGGTCAAGTCTACTTAGTCATGATTTTTTTTCCCCAAATATTTCTGGACTTGACTTGTTAATATTTCACTGAAGACTTTTGCATGCATGACGTTTTGTTGGACTGTCCCTACCTGGAATCAAAGTTATTCTGCCCCACACGATAGGGAGGGGAGGGAGTTCCTAGCTTTTTTTTTTCCTCTGGGATTGTCCCTGGAAGTGGCTGCCATGCGTTACAGAAGGATTAGGTGTGCAGGCTCTGCCCTAGGATTAGGGGTCAGGAACTGCCACACGTCAAGTGACAGCTCTGGAACAGTCTGTGGCCTGGTATCCCCACCTTCTATATTGTGCTTCCCAGCCCTTTATCCCACCCACTTTGGCTGTCATATCCACACCTCTCTGAGACACACACCTCCTCTGAGACTCACCTCTGTTCGTGCTACCTCGCCTGGGGACACACAATGAGAGTGAGAGTGGAGGGACAGCCCTGAAGAACTGGCCACTGGGCCTGCCCTGCCAGCTGCCTGCAGTGCCTGACGTCTCTTGCCCTGGATGAGCCAAGAGAAGCCCTCCTGAGAACCCCTAGGGACCCTTGCAAGAGCAGGACAGGAAGTGAATTCTTTTTTTTTTTTTTTTTTTTTTTGAGACAGGGTCTTGCTCAGCCATCCAGGCTGGAGTGCAGTGGCACTGCAACCACCGTCTCCCAGGTTCAAGTGATCCTCCCATCTCAGCCTTCCGAGTAGCTGGGATTACAGGCACCTGCCATCATGCCCAGCTAATTTTTGTATTTTAGTAGAGACAGGGTTTCACCATGTTGGCCAGGCTGTTCTTAAACTCTTGACCTCAGGTGATCTGCCCACCTTGGGCTCCCAAAGTGCTAGGATTATAGGCGTGAACCACCACTCCCAGCCAAGAAGTGAATTCTTGAACACACATGCCAGTATCTCTTATTGCTGTATATTTTTCTCATTATTAAGTAATACGTTCACTGCAAAAAGTTTGGAAAACATAAACATTTAGAAAGAAAATAAATTTTACTCATTATCTCGTACCTAAAGATAAGCACTTACAAAATATTTTGGAATATCTACTTCCAGGCTTTTTTCTGTGATATGTAATTTTTTCTTTAAAACAAAAATGGAAGGCCGGGCCCGGTGGCTCACGCCTGTAATCCCAGCACTTTGGGAGGCCGAAGCAGGTGGATCACCTGAGGCCAGGAGCTCAGGACCAGCGTGGCCAACATGGTGAAACCCTATCTCTACTAAAAAAAAAAACAAAAATTAGCCAGGTGTGGTGACAGGTGCCTGTAATCCCAGCTACTCGGAGGCTGAGGGAAGAGAATTGCTTTAACCTGGGAGACAGGGGTTGCAGTGAGCCGAGATCGTGCCATTGCACTCCAGCCTGGGCAATAGAGTGAGACTCTGTCTCAAAAAAAAAAAAAAAAGTATGTACTGTTTCATAATCTGGTTTTATTTATTTATTTATTTATTTATTTATTTTAGAGACAGGTCTCTGTTGCCCAGGCTGGAGTGCAGTGGTGCCATCATAGCTCACTGCAGCCTCGAACTCTCCTGGGCTTAAGCAATCCTCCTGCCTCAGCTTCCCGAGTAGCTGGGACCACAGGCATGTACCACCACACCCAGCTAATTTTTTATTTTTTGTAGAGATGAAATCTTACTATGTTGCCCAGGCTGATCTCAAAATCCTGGCCTCAAGCGATCCTCCCACCTCAGGCTCCCAAAGTCCTGGGATTGTTGGCATGAGCCACTGCACCTGGCTTTTTCTGTTTTTCTAACTTTTGTTTAAATCTTTGTCAGTTTGACAGGGGAAAAAGAAGACTGGCTTTGCATTTCTTGTATTTCCACATAAGGCCAGACCGTGGCTCATACTGGTTTGGCTGTCTGGAAATAGAATTGCTTATCCATAGCCGGGCACGGTGGCTCATGCCTGTAATCCCAGCAATTTGGGAGGCTGAGGTGGGCAGATCACGAGGTCAGGAGATCGAGACCATCCTGGCCAACATGGTGAACTCTCGTCTCTATTCAAAATACAAAAAAATTAGCTGGGCATGGTGGCACGCACATGTAGTCCCAGCTATTGGGAGGCTGGGGCAGGAGAATCGCTTGAACCTGGGAGGCGGAGGTTGCAGTGAGCCAAAATCACACCACTGCATTTAAGCCTGGCAACAGAGCGAGACTGTCCAAAAAAAAAAAAAAAAAAGAATTGCTTACCCATGCCCTGTTTCTTTTCTCTTAGCATTACTCAGTCTTTTTCTTGTTGATGTGTAGGAGCTCTTTCCTTTGGTTGTCCTCCTGTTACGTAGGGAATATCCTTATGCCCTTAGGCACACTTGTGCCATAAGGAATCTCTACTCCTTACGCCCCACAGTGTCCTGATCTTGTGCTGGAGACTGGGCATGCAGGGGTGCAGAAGGCATGGCTGGGCCTCAGGGTCCAGCGGGAGGCCTCAGATCTTCCTTCTAGTCCTGTAGTCTTCCATTTATTAAAGAAGTGAAACCTGTTTTCAAATCTTATTGTATTAGCTGGGCGTAGTGGCTCACGCCTGTAATCCCAGCACTTTGGGAGGCCCAGGCGGGTGGATCATCTGAGGTCAGGAGTTTGAGACCATTCTGGGCAACATGACGAAACCCCATCTCTACTAAAAATATAAAATTAGCAGTACATGGTGATGCACACCTGTGATCCCAGCTACTTAAGAGTCTGAAGCAGAAGAACACTTGAACCCGGGAGGCGGAGGTTGCAGTAAGCCGAGATCACGCTACTGGGTGACAGAGCGAAACTCTGTCTCAAAAAATAAATAAGTAGGCTGGGTGTGGTGGCTCACACCTGTAATCACAGCACTTTGGGAGGCCGAGGCAGACAGATCACTTGAGGTCAGGAGTTCAAGACCAGCCTGGGTAACATGGTGAAACCCCGTCTCTACTAAAAATACAAAACTTAGTTGAGCGTGGTGGCACACACCTGTAGTCCCAGCTACTTGGGAGGCTGAGGCAGGAGACTCGCATGAACCCAGGAGGCAGAGGCTGCAGTGAGCCAAGATCGCACCACCGCACTCCAGCCTGGGTGACAGAGCGAGACCCTATCTCAAAAAAATAAGTAAATAAACAAATCTTACTGTATTAGTTTACTGGGGCTGCTATAGCAAAATATTGCAGACTGGGTAGCTTCAACAAGCTGACTTTCTCACAGTCCTGAAGGCTGGAAGTCTAAGATCAAGGTGTCAGCAGGTTCTGGGTTTCCAGAGGCCTCTCCTTGGCTTTCAGGTAGTGGCCCTTCTCCCTGTGTCCTCACGTGGCAATCCTGTGCCCTCCCATCTCTAGGTCTCTCGGTATGTCTAAATTTACTCCTCTTGTAACAACCCCAGTCACATTGGATTAGGGGCCACCCGAACAGCTTTATGTGCATTTAATATTTAATCACTCTTTAAAGGCGTGACTCCAAGTACAGTCACATTCTGAGGTACTGGGGTTTAGGGCACCCACATATGAACTTTAGGGTGACAGAATTCATCCCGTCACACTTATGGAATCCCAACACTTAAAGACTGACGCATGTGACATTTTGATTTGTATCAAATTGTTTTATAAGTGCAAAAGAGAACACTATCCTTTTCACTGGCGTCCATGTGAACAAGGTGAAATAAACAAGGCTGTTTATTTCACCTGGGTGCAAGGCGGGCTGGGTCCAAAAAAAGAGTCAGCGAAGGGAGATAAGGGTGGGGCCGTTTTATAGGATTTGGGTAGGTAGTGGAAAATTACAGTCAAAGGGGGTTGTTCTCTGGCAGGCGGGGGCGGGGGTCACAAGGTGCTCAGTAGGGGAGCTTTTGAGCCAGGATGAGCCAGGAGAAGGAATTTCACAAAGTAATGTCATCAGTTAAGGCAGGAATAGGCCATTTTCACTTCTTTTGTGATTCTTCGGTTACTTCAGGCCATCTGGATGTATATATATGTGCAGGTCACAGGGGATATGATGGCTTAGCTTGGGCTCAGAGGCCTGACATTCCTGGCTTCTTATAGTAATAAGAAAAATAAAACGAAATCGTGGTAAAGTATTGGGGCGGCGAAAATTTTGGGGGGTGATATGGAGAGATAACGGGCAATGTTTCTCATGGCTGCTTCGAGCGGGATTTGGAGCGACGTGGGAACCTAGAGTGGAAGAGATTAAGCTGAAGGAAGATTTTGTGGTAAGGGGCGATATTGTGGGGTTGTTAAAAGGAGTATTTGTCATATAGAATGTTTGGTGATGGCCTGGATGCAGTTTTGTATGAATTGAGAGCCTAAACAGAAGACACAAGGTCCGAATAAGAGAAGGAGAAAAACAGATATTAAAGGACTAAGAATTAGGAGGGCCCAAGACATCCAATTAGAGAGTGCCTAAGGGGGTTCAGCCTAATTACTTGATTGGTTGATTGGTTGGCAAGTTTTTAGGCTCTGTCTTTGAGGTTTTTTTTTTTTTTTTTTTTTGATGTTGTCATATACCAGGCCAGATTGATTTAGGTAAAAACAGCACTGCTCATTTAAAAATATACGGAGTACCCCCCCTTTTTTTTTTTTTAGCAGTGAGTAAGTCGAGGTGATTTTGGAGGAAAGAGAAATGCAAAGGTAGCAATTGTTTGTTAAAGAAGGATTAGAAACAGCTAGGAGAGAGTGACTGAGATTGATAGTGTGGTGGAGATAGCTGGAGAGAGGTAGAGGGTGGCATAAGAACGGGAATGAGAATAAGAGTAAGTATAAAAGTAAAGAATAGGACTTCATCAGGGTGAAAGTATTGGAGTGTACTTTGTCACTGAAGATCTTCTATCCACTTAAAGAGAGACTTAAGGGTGGTGATTTGAGGTAAAACCAGGAGCCACTAAGTACCAAGAGCCTGAGAAACTGCTTGGGTGATTTGACTAATAAAGGCCGGTCCGTTATCAGACAGTATAGAGGTGGGAAGGCCAAACCAAGGAATTATGTCTGACAGAAGGGAAGAAATGACTGCGGTGGCCTTCTCAGACCCTGTGGGAAAGGCCTCTACCCATCCAGTGAAAGTGTCTACCCAGACCAAGAGGTATTTTAGTTTCCTGACCCGGGTTTGCCAGTCCTGGGCAGGGGCAAATCCCTGAGCTTGATGTGTAGGGAAGGGAGGGGGCCTGAATAATCCCTGAGAAGTAGGAGAATAGCGGATGGAACACTGAGACTTTTTTGAGGATAGATTTTTTTTTGTTTTGAGACAGAGTCTCGCTCTGTCGCCCAGGCTGGAGTGCAGTGGCGCAATCTCAGCTCACTGCAAGCTCCGCCTCCCGGGTTCACGCCATTCTCCTGCCTCAGCCTCTCCGAGTAGCTGGGACTACAGGCGCCCGCCACCACGCCCGGCTAATATTTTGTATTTTTAGTAGAGACGGGGTTTCACCGTGGTCTCGATCTCCTGACCTCGTGATCCGCCCGCCTCGGCCTCCCAAAGTGCTGGGATTACAAGCATGAGCCACCGCGCCCGGCCCCAAGGAT
The DNA here is from genome assembly GCF_006542625.1 of Nomascus leucogenys. Classification (NCBI taxonomy): domain Eukaryota; kingdom Metazoa; phylum Chordata; class Mammalia; order Primates; family Hylobatidae; genus Nomascus; species Nomascus leucogenys. Next base: position 88,481,659 of record NC_044393.1, on the reverse strand, counting down.
AGATTTTTACAATGGAAAGGAAATGAGAGGTTCTAAGAGGCAGGCTAGTGGCTTGTAACCTTTATGGAAGAGGTTATGAAATGATGAATAGAATGGGCCTATGAGGCTGGAAGGAGGTATTTTCCTTGGTCCAAGAACCATTTGCCTTGTGTGGGAAGAGATTGACAGGTGGAAGTTTGCGTAGGGGAGTAGGTGGGAGTGGCCAGATGAGAAGGAGAAAAACTGCCGTGAGGGATAGAAGTTGGAACGCTAGTGGCTTTTTTAGCTACCTTATCAGCATATGCATTGCTCTGAGCGATGAGATCTGATGCCTTTTGATGGCTGCTTGCAGTGAATGACTCTAGCTTCCTTCCTTTCTTTTTTTTTTTTTTTGAGATGGAGTCTTGCACTCTCGCCTAGGCTGGAGTGCAGTGGTGCCATCTCGGCTCACTGCAAGCTCTGCCTCCCGGGTTCACCCCATTCTCCTGCCTCAGCCTCCTGAGTAGCTGGGACTACAGGTGCTGAGGCAGGGTGGGGAGGACAGGACACACACATAGAAGCAGCGCGCACAAACCCCAGGAATGCACCAGGGCCAGGGCGCCCAGAGGTACAGGATAGACGCAGCTCATCTTCCCCAGAAGCCTGTTTCGCTCGGGATTAGTGAAAAGTGGGAAGTTGTAAGTGCTCACCATTAGTTTAATAACAGCTTTGCTTTGCAGAGTGGAGGAAGGAGGAAGCTACCTTAACAGCACACACTGAACTTGAGCGTGATCCTAATTTCAACAAGATTAAACCATGAATACATATACACCCTAGGATTCAGAAAAGTAATTTGAAACATTTTAATATTAAAACAGACATGGATGAAGATAGAGAGTAGAATGGTGGTTGCCAGGGCAGCGGGGGATAGGGAGTTGTTTAATGAGGACAGCTTCAGTTTGGGAAGGTGAAAAAGTTCAGGAGATGGATGGTGATGATGGTTTCACAACAATGTGGATATACTTCCTGCCCTTGAACTGTACACTTATCATGGTTAAAATGGTAAGTTTTATGTCATTAAATTTTCTTTTTCTTTTTTTTTTTTGAGACAGGATCTTGCTTTGTCACCCAGGCTGGAGTGCAGTAGTGCGATCATGGCTTACTGCAGCCTCGACCTCCCAGGGTCAAGCCATCCTTCAGCCTCAGCCTCCTGAGTAGCTGGGACTACAGGAGTGTGCCACCACACCTGGTTAATATTTGTATTTTTTTAGAGACAGGGTCTCTTTCATGCGCGTCCGTGTGAAGAGACCACCAAACAGGCTTTGTGTGAGCAACATGGCTGTTTATTTCACCTGGGTGCAGGCGGGCTGAGTCCGAAAAGAGAGTCAGCAAAGGGTGGTGGATTATCATTAGTTCTTACAGGTTTTGGGATAGGCGGTGGAGTTAGGAGCAGTGTTTTGGGGGCAGGGGGTGGATCTCTGAAAGTACATTCTTAAGGGTAGGGAGAATTACAAAGAACCTTCTTAAGGGTGGGGGAGATTACAAAGTACATTGATCAGTTAGGGTGGGGCAGGAACAAATCACAGTGGTGGAATGTCATCAGTTAAGGCTATTTTTACTTCTTTTGTGGATCTTCAGTTACTTCAGGCCATCTGGATGTATACGTGCAAGTCACAGGGGATGCGATGGCTTGGCTTGGGCTCAGAGGCCTGACAGTCTTACTATGTTACCCAGGCTGGTCTCAAACTCCTGAGCTTGAGTGATCTGCCCTCCTCAGCCTCCCAAAGTGCTAAGACCACAGCTGTGAGCAGCCATGCCTGCCCATGAATCTTTTATCACAATTTTTTAAAAAGAAATGTATGAAGGCATAGGAAATATTTTCTATAATTTTAAGATGTAAAATATGAGCTTTTCAGTCCATTCTGCTCAAGATTGCATTCTCTCTCCCCATATTAGTGGAAAAGTTGGAGAATCCTCAGTTTAAAGAGGCCTCAGGATCTTTTGCACAGAGCAGTCCTTTTAGCCATAAATTACTTAGTAGTTCCCGGAGTTTATTTATAACTCTGAACAATGCCTTCCGTACACCACCATTTTTGCTAACAATGAGATCAGGAATCTCAAATGTAAGGAAAAGAAGAATGGAATGGAGTGGGTGGGTCTAGGCGGGGTTGGGGCTGGGAGGAGGCCTTCAGCTCCTGTCACCAGGAGGCCCAGAGGGGAAGGGAGAGAGAGGCAGATGGCTTGGGGCTCTGACAGAAGGGCAGGGTCCTCTTGAGGTTGCTGTAAGCATCAAAGGGGCTCATGTGTGTAGGAGGCAGGTCACAAGCTTTGCCCACCACACATCAGACGCGAGAGGACTTGGGATGAGTGTGTACTAGGTGGCCCTGGCTTTATATGTTAGTATCTCAAGCTTCATCACAAGCACCCTCATTTTACAGAGGACCACACAGCAGCTCTGAAAGGTTGGGTAACTTGTCTGAGGTCGCATGGCTCACAAGTCATGGAGCCAGAATTTGCATATGGGGTAGCCCGACCCCATCTCAGCCCTGGGAGAGGCACTTAGCCCTGGTGTGCATACAGCATCAATCATTTGAAACATAAGTAAATCCGCAGAAAACATATCATAGTCAGGGTAAACCCCTTCCCTGCAAAAAGACTGATGCTAAGATTCAAGATGCAGGCAGTTAAAATCTGGAATATAATGATTGTGGAACTCTGGAATTTTCCTGAGTTCTGGACAAGGACCGGAAGCTCCTGCAGGTCCTGAGGCAGGGTGGGGAGGACAGGACGCACACACAGAAGCAGCGCACACAAACCCCAGGAATGCACCAGGGCCAGGGCGCCCAGAGATACTGGATAGACGCAGCTCATCTTCCCCAGAAGCCTGTTTTGCTTGGGATTAGTGAAAAGTGGGAAGTTGTCAGTGCTCTAATAACAGCTTTGCTTTGCAGAGTGGAGGAGGGAGGAAGCTATCTTAACAGCACACGCTGAACTTGAGCCCGATCCTAATTTCAAAAAGATTAAACCTTGGTGTGCCTTCCCAAACAGGCAGCTGAGTGCTCCCAGGAAGACGGTGTTGGGCCACTCAGCCCTCTGACTCACACCTCAGAGCAGCCTGGGGCCCTCCCATCCTCTCCAAGTTTCCCCGCCCAGCCCCACCCTGGGCCCCAGTGTGTCCCCAAAGCAGCAGCCAAGGAACAGCTGCCCAGTGTACTTTGTTCCACCCACTCACCACTCTCCATTTTCCTATGCACTCTGTTCTTTAGGATTCAAGAAGGGTAAGATTAGCAAACATCAGCCTGGAAGTTGCCCCTGGCTTCTCTCTGGGCTGTTAACTGACTGGTGCTAACCTTGAGGGGCAGAAGATGGGTTTTCCTTGACACTTCTGGGATACACAGTGGCCTGATGGCCTGGTCTCACTGTGGCTCTTGCTGATTTTTGGCAGTGAGCGCGGAGAGGCAGTTTCACTGAGCTGACCAGTTACTGTGCGCTGGGTTATCATAGTGCGATGTTGAGTAAGACAAGCTCCTGGTTCACTATCAAATACAAGAAAGGGACAAGGAGGCAAGCCATTAGAAGGCAGCATATGAGTGATGGCACGCACCAGCAGTCCCAGCTACTTCGGAGGCTGAGATGGGAGCATCACTTGAGCCCAGAGGTTCAAGGCCAGCCTGGACAACATAGTGAGATCCTGTCTCTTAAAAAATAAAAAAGAGAGGCTGGGTGTGGTGGTTTATGCCTGTAATCCTAGCACTTTGGGAGGCTGAGGTGGGTGGATCACCTGAGGTCAGGAGTTCAAGACCAGCCTGGCCAACATGGTGAAACCCCATCTCTACTAAAATGGGCATCATGGCAGGTGCCTGTAATCCCAGCTACTTGGGAGGCTGAGATGGGAGAATTCCTTGAACCCAGGAGACGGTGGTTGCAGTAAGCCGAGATTGTGCCACTGCACTCCAGCCTAGGCGGCTGAGCAAGACTCCGTCTGAAAAATAAAAATTAAAAAAATAAAAATAAAAAAGAGGCAGCTCTATTCTGTGAAAGTTATGGAAACCAAGGGGAGGGAGGAACACCTATTTCACCTTGGAGAGGGTCAGCCCAGCGTCCGTTAAAAAAGCAACCTTTAGATCAGATCTGAAGGATAGAGGAGGTGGCAGCAACGGGACAATCTTCACTCTAATTCCCAGGGCTTGTCTTTGTTGACTTAAACCATTTTCTTAGGGAAGAAGAACTGAGCATATGTGAAATTCATTTATACCGCTCTGCTCCTAACCTGCCTCGTGTGAATATGTGCTTCTTGACATTGTTGTGAGTGATATGTACTTGCTAGTGTAGTCTTTTTTTTTTTTACATGGCATGATTTCATATTTACGTTTTCCTGCATAATGACATTTTCTATACACTTGTCATTTTTAATAGCACTATAATTTTCCATCATGTTGACATCCTATAATTTACCCTGTTATTTCTCGATTGCCAAGCGTTTGGGGAGTTTCCAGTTTTTCTTCACAAATAGCACCGTGTTATCTTCAGATAAGTTCATTTTTTTCCCTTTATATTCTTGGATTTATTTCTCAGTGAAATCACCCATTTGAACAGGAGTGGTGGTGCTGCTCTTGTCATATAGCGCCAAACAACATTTCAGAAAGAACAAGCTGATGCGGGCTGCGCTGGCATCACTGCCCCCTCCACCATGCCCCCACCCTGGGACTTAAAAGATTTAAACTTTTTTTTCCAAGTTAAAAAATCTTGGCCGGGCGCAGTGGCTCACGCCTGTAATCCCAGCACTTTGAGAGGCTGAGGCAGGCGGATCATGAGGTCAGGAGATCGAGACCATCCTGGCTAACACGGTGAAACCCCATCTCTACTAAAAATACAAAAAATTAGCCAGGCATGGTGGCAGGCGCCTGTAGTCCCAGCTACTCGGGAGGCTGAGGCAGGAGAATGGCGTGAACCTGGGAGACGGAGCTTGCAGTGAGCCGAGACCGCGCCATTGCACTCCAGCCTGGGCAACAGAGCAAGACTGTCTCAAAAAAAAAAAAAAAAATCTTGGCCAGGTACAGTGGCTCACACCACTAATTCTACACTTGGGAGGCTAAAGTGGACAGATCACTTGAGGCCAGGAGCTCAAGACCAGCCTAGGCCAACATGGCGAAACACTTCCCTACTAAAAATACGAAAATTATGTGGGTGTGGTGGTGCATGCCTGTAGTTCCAGCTTCTCAGGAGGCTGAGGCAGAAGAATTGGTTGAACCTGAGAGGCGGAGGCTACAGCGAGCCAGGATCGTGCCACTGCACTCCAGCCTGGGTGACAGAGCAAGGCTCCATCTCAAAAAAAAAAAAAAAAAAAAAAAATCTTAAATATATACTTTAAAACATTGTCTTTTTTGCTTTAATTCATTGTTTAAAATAATGTGACATTGAGGGCAAATATTTAAAAGAAAAAAGTCTCCTCTAGTACCTCTCCAACATACTTACTTTGGTTTTTGTTGTTCCTGCACATCTGCATGTATTATTATTATTATTATTATTATTATTATTATTATTATTTTGAGACAGAGTTTCCCTCTTGTCAGCCCAGGCTGGAATGCAGTGGCGCAATCTTGGCTTACTTCAACCTCTGCCTCCTGGGTTCAATCGATTCTCCTGTTTCAGCCTCCCAAGTAGCTGGGATTACAGGCGCCCGCCACCATGCCCAGCTAATTTTTTTTTCTTTTTTAGTAGAAACGGCGTTTCACTATGTTGGACAGGCTGGTCTCGAACTCCTGGTCTCAGGTAATCTGCCAGGCTCAGCCTCCCAATGTGCTGGAATTACAGGCATGAGCCACCGTGCCTGACCACCTCCCTCGCTTTCTGAGCTTCCTTGTTTCTTTGCCCACTCAACGCCCACTGAGCATCGCTTAGTGGTGTTTGGCGTTCACATCCCTTTGGCTGAGATGGGGTCACCCTCATTTTGGCCCCAAGCCCTGAGCACAGCGCCTGGAACCCAGCAGGCATCCAATCCAGCTTTCAAGGTTGTTTTGTTCTGTAAGCGCTGGCTTGAGCGGGTCCTTCTGGATTGGCCAGCTGGGATCCTGTGGAAGCCCCGGGGAACCCGTACGCCCCAGGTGAGCCACGCCAGTGTCCAGGAGAGTGACCAGCTTACTTTTCTCCCTCAGGACTTCCTGGGCAGATACCCAGTCTCCAGGCACTCCTGGGTGGGGGCCTGGCGAGGCCCCCAGGGCTGGCACTGGATCAACGAGGCCCCCCTCCTGCCCCAGCTGTGAGTGACGGTGGCTTTTCTCCCTCCTCTGCTGTTCTGGATCCTCCATTTGTCCCCAGGCTCCACCTCCTTGCTGCTCCCCTAGCCTGGAATGCCACTCGGAAAGCAACCCATGCCCATGCTCGCGGCCTGGTGCCTGATTAGTCCCTGTCACTTCACTCTTTATTTGGGTTCCCAGCACGTTCACCCAAGCAGGGTTGTCACCCCCATTTTACAGATGCGGGGTCAGCTGCCCAGGGAGGTTTGGGGATTCATCCAGTGCCACGTGGCTGACCAGTGCAGTGACTCACTCAGTGCGCAGGCCGGTAGAGGTGACAGGCACACAGGCTGGAGGGTCTGGCTGGGAAGCGAGGCCCCGGCACCCTAAACACCTCTACTCTTTCCCCTCCCACCCTTCCCCAGACTCCCTGAGGACGGCGAGGACAATCTGGATATCAACTGCGGGGCCCTGGAGGAAGGCATGCTGGTGGCTGCAAACTGCAGCACTCTAAGACCCTGGGTCTGTGCCAAGGGGACCCAGTGATCTGGGCTCTGCCTGTCCTCAGCCTGCCAGGCAGATGCAGCACCCCCTACAGGGGAGGCCAGTTGAGAGCTTGGGCAGCCTCTTCCTGGACCCAGGCATCCAGGTCTCCCTGCTGTGCCCAAGGGGGCCACATGAGCGAGCCTATGAGCTGGACTTCAACCCAGGAAGATGCATCCGAGGGAAAGATTTTCTATGGCCTCAGGCCTGAATGCCAATATTAGTCTCCAGCTTCTGTGGGTGATTGGTTTGATGACATTGGGATGGTTGTTTAGCATTTCTGTGCCTTGGTTTCATTAAAATGACAATTTCTCCCTAGAGGAAAAAGACAGGGTTAATAACCACAGCTGATTCCAATCTGGGTTCTCATTCCGGCTCATGGAAACGAGTCTGCCGTTGTTCGGTGGCAGTGGGACTTGGCAGGGATAGCGTCATTGTTGTGAATTCTATTTCAGGCTGCTGGGTGTACATCGGACACAGCCTACCGGCAGCCTCTGTGGAAAATTAACCAAGCAAAAGGAGCGGTCAGCCCTGGGAGGAGGGAAGAGCGAGGTTTTCCTTCCCCGCCCTGAGAGTTGGCAAACGGTTGGCAGACAGGAAGGTTCTGGGTGGAGGTACCCACATGTGGGCTGGCCAGCCCCTGGCACGCTGATGCCCAAGGGTGAGACAAGGCAGAGAGGACAGGGCCACCTGGCAGGAGAAGCCAGGAGAGCACCCCAGCTTGGTAGGTGGAAGCTGAGGAGTCTGAGTGAGAAAGGAAATCAGAGAAATGCGGGCAGGTTCCAGGCAGCTCTTCTACCCACAGCTGCAGAGATGACCAGCCTGAAGATGTCTGCATGCTGGGGTGCAGTGAAGACCTTCAGGCTGGAGGAAGTGGCTGACAGAGTTGCGTAGTCCCTTGAGTCCAGCTAGACCTCCAAACAGCAGGAACCTGGGCCTGCATGTTAGCTGAGCATGAGTGCTGAGCACGCACTCAACTGGCCCTTGCAAGCCAGCCTTCCCTCTAAAGTCAGACCACGCACCCAGATCCCTCCGAAACAGAAATCCTTATTGGTGCGTTTGAACCAGTAATGGGCCATCTGGGAGAATGGGATGGAGAGTCCTAGACGCGAGAAGTTTCTCACACCCCGGTTTTCATTAGTATTATTATACTTTAAGTTCTGGGGTACATGTGCAGAACGTGCAGGTTTGTTACACAGGTATACACATGCCATGGTGGTTTGCTGCACCCATCAACTTGTCATCCACATTAGAAATTTCTCCTAATGCTATCCCTCCCTTCTCACACTCCTGAAACGTAACAACAAAAAGGGAAATGGAGGCCGGGCACGGTGGCTCATGCCTGTAATCCCAGCACTTTGGGAGGCCAAGGTGGGCAAATCACAAGGTCAGGAGTTCGAGACCAGCCTGCCAGCCTGGCCGACATGGTGAAACCCTGTCTCTACTAAAAACAAAAAAAATTAGCTGGGCGTGGTGGTGGGTGCCTGTAATTCTAGCTACTCGGGAGGCTGGGGCAGGAGAATTGCTTGAACCCAGGAGGCAGAGGTTGCAGTGAGCCAAGATTGCACCCCTGCACTCCAGCCCAGGTGACAGTGCAAGACTCTGTCTCAAAAAGAAAAAAAGGAAATGGAAATTCCCTGGCTGGACGTGAAATTGGTGGCTCGGGTGGGGCAAGCACCAATCAAAACACATCCTATGTGGGCAGGAAGCTGTGCATGTTACCGCCCCCATCCCCTGCCATGTGTTCCCAGGGTCTGTGCCTGGAGAAATGACACATCTGTAGGTTATGAATATACAGAACCTTATCTAGCCTTCTCAGTACCTTTTAGAGAAGGGAAGTGTTGTACTCAGTGTCACCCAGCTAGAAAGTGGAAGGTCTAGAATGAAACCCACTTGCTGTCTGACTCCAAAGGCTACACTGTTTCCATCCCAGCACGCAGTAGAGGAATCTAGAACAGGTATTAGTGACAGCTGAGTGGGAAGCCATCAGGTGGAGTGAGGGAGAAAGGAGTACCAAGTTGTTTCACACTTGTGATAATCCACTCCCTCGGTTATCTGTTGCTTTATAACCAAAAAAAATTTTGTTTTTGAGGCGGAGTCTCGCTCTGTCGCCAGGCTGGAGTGCAGTGTCACTATCTTGGCTCACCGCAACCTCCGCCTCCCAGGTTCAAGTGATTCTCATGCCTCAGCCTCCCAAGTAGCTGGGACTATAGGCGTCCACCACTATGCCCAGCTAATTTTTGTATTTTTAGTAGAGATGGGGTTTCACCATCTTGGCCAGGCCAGTCTCAAACTCCTGACCTCAGATGATCCACCTGCCTCAGCCTCCCAAAGTGCTGGGATTACAGGCTTGAGCCACGGTGCACGGCCTGCTTTATAACAAATTGTCCCCAAACTTAGCAACAACTATTTGCCCCAGACAACTGTTTATCCCCCTTCATTCTATGGATTGACCAGGCAGTTCTGCTTTAGATGGTATTGGATGGAGCCCTGGAACGGCTGGAAAGTCCAAAATGGCCTGACTTGCTCAGCCAGCAATGTGGTGCAGGCTCCTAGCTGGGACCTTAGTTCTCCTGCACGTGCGGCTCTCCATATGGCTGCTTGGGCTTCCTCATAGCATGGCAGATGGATTACAAGAAGGAGCATTCCCAAATAAAGGACCGCATAAGCTAGATCTCTGGAGGGCTAGCCTCAGAAGTCACCCAGTGTCACATGGGCCACATTTTATTGGTTACAGGGCCAGCCAGTTTGAAGGGGAAGAGAAATATGTCTCTGTTTATGCTGTGTCCAGTGCTAGCTTGCTACCTGCTCTCCCAGTTCCAGCACTCAGGGCAGCACTGGCAGAACAGAAGTACTTACTGAGTTAAAAACAGCAACATCCAAGACAATTGTTAACTTTTTTTTTTTTTTTTTTTTTTTTTTTTGAGACGGAGTCTCTCGCTCTTTCACCCAGGCTGGAGTGCAGTGGCGCGATCTCGGCTCACTGCAGGCTCCGCCCCCAGGGGTTCACGCCATTCTCCTGCCTCAGCCTCCCGCGTAGCTGGGACTACAGGCGCCCGCCACCTCGCCCGGCTAATTTTTTGTGTTTTTAGTGGAGATGGGGTTTCACCGTGTTAGCCAGGATGGTCTCGATCTCCTGACCTCGTGATCCATCCGCCTCGGCCTCCCAAAGTGCTGGGATTACAGGCGTGAGCCACCGCGCCCGGCCGACAATTGTTAACTTTTAAAACTGTCTCCCATCCTAGAAGGTATAACTAAAAAAGTAATAATAAAATAATAATAATAAATCATAAAAATAAAACTAATTGTGTCTGAAATATTAAACAAAAAATAGCTTTGTAAGTCCCTGTGGGACTTCTGAATTCATCAAGATAATTGTTAATATGGTCGGGCGCAGTGGCTCACCCCTGTAATCCCAGCACTTTGGGAGGCCAAGGTGGGCAGATCACGAGGTCAAGAGTTTGAGACCAGCCTGGCTAACACAGTGAAACCCCATCTCTACTAAAAATACAAAAAATTAGCCGGGAGTGGTGGCGGGCACCTGTAGTCCCAGCTACTTGGGAGGCTGAGACAGGAGAATGGCGTGAACCCGGGAGGCAGAGCTTGCAGTGAGCCAAGATCGCGCCACTGCACTCCAGCCTGGGCGACAGAGGAAGACTCCGTCTCAAAAAAAAACCAAAAACAAAAACAAACATTAGCCAGGCGTGGTGGTGGGCACCTGTAATCCCAGCTACTTGGGAGACTGAGGCAAGAGAATCGCTTGAACCCGGGAGGCAGAGGTTGCAGTGAGGCAAGATTACACCACTGCACTCCACCCTGGGTGACAGAGTGAGACTCCGTTTCAAAAACAAAAACAAACAAAAAAAACTGTTAATAGAAAAAAGCTTAAAGAATAAGGATATAGGCCAGGCACGGTGGCTCACGCCTGTAATCCCAGCACTTTGGGAGGCCGAGGCAGGCAGATCACAAGGTCAGGAGATCGAGACCATCCTGGCTAACAGGATGAAACCCTGTCTCTACTAAAAATACAAAAAAAAATTTAACCAAGCGTGGTGGCGGGTGCCTGTAGTCCCAGCTACTCGGAAGGCTGAGGCAGGAGAATGGCATGAACATGGCAGGTGGAGCTTGCAGTGAGCCAAGATTGTGCCACTGCACTGCAGCCTGGGTGACAGAGGGAGACTTCGTCTCAAAACAAAAAAAAAGAATAAGGATATAGAGGAAGAAAATATTTTTGTACAGGTGTATAATATTTGTGTTTTAAGCTTAGTGTTATTACAAAAAAGTCAAAAAGTTAAAAAAAATTTATGAAGTTACAGTAAGCTAAGATTTATTATTGAAAGAAAATTACTTTTCATAAATTTAGTGTAGCCTAAGTGTGCAGTGTTTATAAAGTCTCCAATAGTGTAATGTCCTAAACTTTCACAGTCACTCCCCATTCACCCAGAACAACTTCCAGTCCTATAAGTGCCCCATACAAGTACACCATTTTTAATTTTTTTGAAGCGGAGCCTCACTCTGTCACCCAGGCTGGAGTGCAGTGGTGCAATCTCTGCTCACTGCAACCTCCACCTCCCAGCTTCAAGTGATTCACCTGCCTCAGCCTCTGAGTAGCTGGGATTAATAGGTGCCCTCCGCCATGCTGGGCTAATTTTTATATTTTTAGTAGAGACGGGGTTTCACCATGTTAGCCAGGCTGGTCTTGAACTCCTGACCTTAGGTGATCCACCCATCTCTGCCTCCCAAGGTGCTGGGATTACAGGCGTGAGCCACCGTGCCCAACAATTTTTGTTTTGTTTTTTTTGAGATGGAGTCTTCCTCTGTCACCCAGGCTGGAATGCAGTGGTGTGATCTCAGCTCACTGCAACCTCCACCTCCCAGGTTCAAGCAATTCTCTGCCTCAGCCTCCCGAGTAGCTGGGATTACAGGTGCTCGCCACCACACCTGGATAATTTTCGTATTTTTAGTAGAGACAGGGTTTCACCATCTTGACCAGGCTGGTCTTGAACTCCTGACCTCATGATCCACCCACCTCAGCCTCCCAAAGCGCTCGTATTACAGGCGTGAGCCACTGTGCCCATCCAATGTTTTTAAATTTAATTTTTAAACCGCAGCCATGCTAGTAGAGACTATATATGTGCTGCTGAAGCAAGCACTATTTATCTTTTAAAAAAATTTTTTATTTTATTTATTATTATGGTTTTTTTGAGAAGGAGTCTTGCTCTGTCACCCAGGCTGGAGTGCAGTAGCGCAATCTTGGCTCACTGCAACCTCCACCTCCCAGGTTCAAGCAATCCTCCTGCCTCAGCCTCGAGTAGCTGGGATTACAGGCGTGAGCCACTGCGCCCAGCCTATTTATCTTTTACACCATATTTTTACTGTACTTTTTCTATGTTTAGATACACAAATACTTACCATTGTGTTACAGTTGCCAACAGTATTCAGTGCAGTATATTGGAGTCAAAATTAAAATATAGAGACGAATCTCTAAATTTCTCATGTTATTTGGGATACCAGAATTGCAACTTCAGGCATACAAACAGACTGACTGGTCTTCAATATGTCCAAAGAACAAAGAGGAGATTTTATAAAAAGGAGAAATGTTGGCCAGGTGTGGTGGCTCACACCTGTAATCACAGGACTTTAGGAGGCAGAGGCAGGAGGATCGCTTGAGCCCAGGAGTTTGAGACCAGCCTGGACAACATGGTGAGACCGCATCTCTACAAAAAAAATAAAAAATAAGCTGGGTGTGGTGGCCCCCAGCCTGCAGTCCCAGCTGCTTGGGAGGATGAAGATGGAGGATCCCTTGAGCCTAGGAGGTTGAGGCTGCAGTGAGCCATGATTGTACACCTGCACTCTAGCCTGAGTGACAGAGCCAGACCTGCCTGTCTGACAAGAAAAGAAAGGAGAAATGTTATGCATTGTTTTTCCAGGAAGTCCATTAGCACTCGTAGAGTGTTGGCACGCTCTGATTGGTAAGTGGCTTCAGTGGGTAAAACTAGATTTAGAGCTGCAGCAGGTTGTTTCAGAAGCCATTAGATAAAACTGGTTTCAGGTGACAGCAGGCAGCTTCGGCAGCCAGGCTGGCAGAGAATTACATTCTTGGAGCTGTGCTATGTGCTCTAAGTGCTTTTTCCCCCTAGCTTCTCAACTGTTTTAACTGGGTCTGATAAGAATGGCCCAATTCAAAAGGCCGGGTGTGGTGGCTCACACCTGTAGTCCCAGCACTTTGGGAGGCCAAGGTGGGCAGATCACTTGAGGTCAGGAGTTCGAGACCAGCCTGGCCAACATGGTGAAACCCCCCCCAGCCTCTACTAAAAATACAAAAATTAGCAGGGTGTGGTGGTGGGCGCCTGTAATCCCAGTTACTTGGGAGGCTGAGGCATGAGAATGGCTTAAACCCAGGAGGTGAAAGCTGCAGTGAGCTGAGATCATACCACTGCACTCGAGCCTGGGTGACAGAGCAAGACTCTGTCTCAAAAAAAAAAAAAGAATGACCCAAGTCATATGATCAACTTTCACAAGTAACATGCTGTACAGGTTTGTGGCCTAGAAGTAATAGGCCATACCATATGGCCCAGGTGGGTAAGAGGCCCTAACCTATAGGTTCGTGTAATTAAATGACGTTTGCACAATGATAAAATCGCCTAACAACAAATTTCTTAGACATTTCCCTGTTGTTAAGAGACACATGACTATTTAAAATGTATTTGATCTGAAACTATCTCTTTCGAATGCTACTTTATTGGGTTTTAATGTTATGCTGACTTCATTAAAAGAATAAGGACTTTCTGTCATCTAAGCTCTGGAGTAAACACCACTGATGTGTTTGGCAGGGAAGGCAAGGAAGTGCTCAGAGTCTACCAGGTCCTGTCAAGAGAACTGAGGACCAACCTGAAGAGGCTGTCACTGACCAAAGGCAGTTTTCTTTTTAAATTAATTAATTTTTGCTTTAAAAAATCTTTTTTTCCTACGATGACTGTGATTAAATTAAGGGTCTTCAAATAAAATGAGCCTGGGTTACCCAGGTGTACCCAATGTAATCACAAGCGTCCTTATAAGAGGGAGGCAGGCGGGTCGGGGGGTGAAGGAGGAGGAAGTTGGATGTCAGAAGCCGAGGTCGGAGGAGGAGGGAGAACTCAAAGATGCTACATTCTGGCTTTGAAGGGGGGAGGGAACCAGGAGCTATGGACTGCAGGAAGATTCCAGAAGCTGAAAAAGAGGCTGGGCACGGTGGCTCACGCCTGTAATCCCAGCACTTTGGGAGGCTGAGGAGGGCGGATCACTTGAGGCCAGGAATTCGAGACCAGCCTGGCCGATGTGGCAAAACTCCATAATACAAAAAATTAGCCGGGGATGGTGGCAGTCACCTGTAATCCTGCTACTCAGGAGGCTGAGGCATGAAAATCGCTTGAACCCAGGAGGTAGAAGTTGCAGTGAGCCAAGACTGAACTACTGCACTCCAGCAGCCTGGGCGACAGAGGGAGACTCTGTCTCAAAAAAAAAAAAAAGAACCTGGAAAATGCAAAGAATGGATTCTCCCCTCAAGCCTCCAGGGGGAAAGTGGCTCTGCTGACACCCTGATTTTGGCTCAGTGAGACTGCAGACTTCTGGCCTCCCCAGTGGTAAGGTACAAATTTTGTGTTGTTTTGAGCCTCTAAGTTTGTAGCAACACTATCAACTGTATCACAACTTTAAAAATATCTTAGACTGGCCATGGTGGCTCACGCCTGTAATCCCAGCACTTTGGGAGGCTGAGGCGGGCGGATCATCTGAGGTCAGGAGTTCGAGACCAGCCTGGCCAACAGCCTGGCTAACATGGAAAGCTCGTTTCTACTAAAAACACAAAACATTAGCCGGGTGTGGTGGTATGCGCCTGCAATCCCAGCTACTCGGGAGGCTGAGGCAGGAGAATTGCTTAAACCCAGGAGGCGGAGGTTGCAGTGAGCCGAGATTGTGCCATTGCACTCCTGTTTGGGTAACAAGAGTGAAACTCCATCTCAAAAAAAAAATAAAATTTAAAGAGCAAAACTCTGTCTTAAAATATATATATATATATATATATATATATAAATTATTTAGGAAGGACTCTATAGGCCTTGCCAGATTACCGAAGGGGTCTGTGAAACCAAAAAAGGTTAAGAACCCTTGATCCATCCGCCCCCTGTGATTTCACCCTGTCTCATGGTATTAAATACCATCAATAAGCCGATGATTCCAGAAACATATCTACAGGCTGGGCTGCTCTTCTGAACGTCAGATCTGGTCCCCTGCCACCTGTCAGGCCTCATGTCCCTTCTTCCCTGGGCTCACTCCCCTCCAGCTGTTTCTCAAGCCCACCTGTCACTTCTCCTTCCCTCTTCATCTCCTTCCATGGCTGAAATCACCTGCTTTGAAATCATCTGTGTGCTTGATTATGCGTAAGCTCCACGAGGACAGGATTTGTCTATGCATGAATCCACCCTTGGTGCTTAGAATGATGCCAGCCCAGCCTCACGCCTGTAATCCCAGCACTTTGGGAGGTTGAGGCAGGTGGATCACCTGAGGTCAGGGGTTCGAGACCAGCCTGGCCAACATGGGGAAACTCTGTCTCTACTGAAAATACAAAACATTAGCGCAGCACAATGGTGGGCACCTGTAATTCCAGCTACTCGGGAGGCTGAAGCAGGAGAATTACTTCAACATGGGAGGCAGAGATTGCAGTGAGCTGAGATTGCACCACTGCACTCCAGGCAGGGTGAAAGAGTGAGAGACTCCAACTCAAAAAAAAAAAAAAAAAAAAAAAAAAAAAAAAGAAATAGTGCCAGCCCATAGGAAATGCTTAATTCCCCTTAGTGGAAAGGAGGAGGAAGGGATGAACCTTCCTGAATCTCTTTGTGTTTGGGTGAATCTCGTCTCTTGTCTACAGTTTGTTGGTTTTGCTTTATTATTCAATCTAAGGCTTCATAGGAAGATTAGCCCGTTTTTATACTTATGGATAGGAGAAAATGTTTGGTTTTAGCGCTGTCTGCATATTTATGTTCAAAATATTTCACTATTTAATCTGTTTGCTCTGTAGGATGTGTAGCTTATAGTTTGGGAGTTTTGTGTCATTGTACTAGTGACTATTTTTATATTGGCTGCTCATGGTGCCATAACAATGTACCATAGACTGGGTGCAAGGTAAACATAAACCACAGAAATGTATTTTCTTCCAGTTCTGGAGGCTGGAAGTCTGAGATCAGGGTGTCCACATGGTCTGTTCCTGGTGAGGGCTCTCCTCTTGCCTTGCAGATGGCCACCCTCTCACTGTGTCCTCATGTGGCACAGAAGGAGTAAGCTCTTTAGTGTCTCTTATAAGGTCACTAATTCCATCATAGGGGCTCCTCTTCATGACCTCATCTAAACTGAATTACCAGCTGGGCACGGTGGCTCACGCCTGTAATAGCAGCACTTTGGGAGACCGAGGCAGGTGGATCACCTGAGTTCAGGAGTTCGAGACCAGCCTGGCCAACATGGTGAAACCCCATCTCTACTAAAAATACAAAAATTAGCCAGGCGTGGTGCTGGGCGCCTGTAATCCCAGCTACAGTTAATATTGTCAACTTGATTGGATTGAAGGATGCAAAGTATTGTTCCTGGGTGTGTCTGTGAGGGTGTTGCTAAAGGAGATGACTATTTGAGTCAGTGGACTGGGAGAGGCAGACCCACCCTCAGTATGGGTAGAGGTACCATCTAATCAGCCTCCAGCGTGGCTAGGATAAAAGGCGGAAGAAGTTAGAAAGAGCAGACTTGCTGAGGCTTCTGGCCTTTATCTTCCTCCCGTGCTGGATGCTTCCTGCACTTGAACATCAGACTCCAAGTTCTTCAGCTTTTGGACTCTTGGACTTATACCAGTGGTTTGCCAGGGGCTCTCAGGCCTTTGGCCACAGACTGAAACCTGTACTGTTGACTTCCCTACTTTTGAGGTTTTGGGACTTGGGCTGAGCCACTACTGGCTTCCTTGCTCCTCAGTTTGCAGACAGCCTATCATGGGACTTAATCTAGTGATAGTACGAATCAATTCTCTGTAAACTCCCTCTCAGGCCGTGGTGGGCAGACGACGTCAGGAGTTTGAGACCAGCCTGGCCAACATGGTGAAACCCTGTCTCTACTAAAAATACAAAAATTAGCCCAGCCTGGTGACATGCCTGTAGTCCCAACTACTCAGGAGGCTAAAGCAGGAGAATCGTTTGAACCTGGGAGGTGGAGGTTGCAGTGAGCTGAGATCATGCCATTGCACTCCAGCCTGGGCAGCAGGGCGAGACTTCATCTCAAAAAATAAACTCCCTCTCATCTATACATACATCCTCTAAACATCTAGTTCTGTCCCTCTAGAGAACCCTGACTAATACACTTTTATTTTTTCCTAGGACTTGGTATTATACCTTATCAGCATGTTGATCCAAGTCATTTTATTTTTAGAAAGCCTTCTTGGCTTATTTTATTTCTTTAAATATCTTCCCTGGCCAGGTGCCAGTGACTCACTCCTATAATCCCAACACTTTGGGAGGCCAAGGTGGGTGGATCACTTGAGATCAGGAGTTTGAGACCAGCCTGGCCGACATGGTGAAACCCTGTCTCTACTAAAAATACATAAATTAGCCCAGCCTGGTGACATGCCTGTAGTCCCAGCTACCCAGGAGGCTAAAGCAGGAGAATCCCTTGAACCTGGGAGGCAGAGGTTGTAGTGAGCCAAGATCACACCACTGCACTCCAGCCTGGGCAACAGAGCAAGACTCCATCTCAAAAAAAAAAAAAAAAAAAAAAAAAGTTTTTTTCCTGTTCCATTATTTTTGTTTTTGCCTCCAGGAATATTAACTAAATGTATATAGTACTTCTTGGATCTTCATGTCTATCATTTTCTGTGTATTCATTTTAAACTTTTGTCCACTCTACCTTGTTCTTTACTATTTTTCTCAATCCCAATGTATTTCTTTTTTCTTGGTCTTCCTTTTTATGATTTCAGGATTACTTCTTTTCA
The DNA here is from genome assembly GCF_006542625.1 of Nomascus leucogenys. Taxonomy (NCBI): domain Eukaryota; kingdom Metazoa; phylum Chordata; class Mammalia; order Primates; family Hylobatidae; genus Nomascus; species Nomascus leucogenys. Next base: position 88,463,923 of record NC_044393.1, on the reverse strand, counting down.
GTTGTGCTGCATCCACTGTACCTGGCTGTCTGTGATAGCTTTTGTTTTGTTTTGAGGCAGGGTCTCACTCTGTCACCCAGACTGGAGTATAGTGGCATGATATTAACTCACTATGACTTTAGCCTCCTGGGCTCCCTCAATCCTCCTGCCTCAGCCTCCTATCTGGGACTACAGGTGTGTGCCACAATGCCTGGCTAATTTTTGTATTTTTTGTAGAGACAAAGTTTTGCCATGTTGCCCAGGCTGGTCTTGAACTTTGGAGCTCAAGTGATCCACCCACCGTGGCCTCCCAAAGTGCTGGGATTACAGGCATGAGCCACCACACCCGGCTAAGTTTTGCATTTTTGTAGACATGAGGTCTCACTATGTAGCCTAGTCTGGTCTTGAACTCTTGAACTCAAGCCATCCTCCCACCTCGGCCTCCCAAAGTGCTGGGATTACAGGTGTGAGCCACCGTGCCTGGCCTATCAGTCATCTTTGAATGAGGCAAGTCTAGACCACTAGATGTCAGGAGTTGAAGGGCCTGGGCTATGCTCTAGGAGAGCAGCATTCACCTGAGTGGATAACCTTCACTCCTCCTGTCTGCCGAGCTCACTGGATGCAGGTTCATGGTGGACAGTTGCTCCCCTCCGCCCAACCTCACTTGCAGATTCCTTCCATCAAACAAGGCTTGTCTGTGTGACTCTGCATTCAGCCTCACCTCCTGTGTTCACTCCAGCTCCCTACCTGGGTCTGGGCAAGTGTCCCCCCCACCCCGAGCATCCTGTCAAGCTTTGCTCCTTGGCACGTCACTGACTTTGGAGAATTATGCTCAGCTGGCTGCCTCCAGGACATGCCCCTCTCCTTACACCCATTTAACATTCAGGGCAGTTGGCGTCCCTTCCTCATACTTTCATGGCTGAGGGTTTCAGATGTCTCCTAGTTTCCTTAGTGCCAAGGTCTGGATTTCTGCTGCTTGTTCTCCTTACTGCTTTGGGGTAGATTTGGAGAGAAGCAGCATTATTCTGACATTTTTAAACAGGAAGTCTTTCGCTGTGTGCTGCAGCCTGTCTAAACAGCCAGCCTCGGTTCAGAACGTGGCAGCCAGAGGAGAGGCCTATTCAATAGATGAATCAAGAGATTCAATACACTTATTTTTGCTCTGTTGCCCGGGCTGGAGTGCAATGGCATGATCTTGACTCAATCCAATCTCTACCTCCCTGGGCTCAAGGGATCCTCCTGCCTCAGCCTCCCAAGTAGCTGGGACCACAGGTGTGCACCACCATGCCCAGCTGTTTTTTTTTTTTTTTATACTTTAAGTTCTGGGGTACATGTGTGCAATGTGCAGGTTTGTTACGTAGGTTTATATGTGCCATGTTGGTTTGTTGCACCCATCAACTTTTACATTAGGTATTTCTCTTAATGCTATCCCTCCCCCAGTCCCCCACCCACCGACAGGCCCCAGTGTGTGATGTTCTCCTCCCTGTGTCCATGTGTTCTCATTGTTCAATTCTCACCTATGAGTGAGAACATGCAGTGTTTGGTTTTTTGTCCTTGTGATAGTTTGCTGAGAATGATAGTTTCCAGCTTCATCTATGTCCCTGCAAAGGACATGAACTCATCCTTTTTTATGGCTGCATGGTATTCCATGGTGTATATGTGCCACATTTTCTTTATCCAGTCCATTATTGATGGACATTTGGGTTGGTTCCAAGTCTGCTATTGTGAATAGTGCCGCAATAAACATGCGTGTGCATGTGTCTTTATAGTAGCATGATTTATAATCCTTTGTGTACATACCCAGTAATGGGATTGACGCCTAGCTATTTTTTGTATTTTTTGGTAAAGACAGCGTTTTGCCATGATGACCTGGCTGGTCTTGAACTCCTGAGCTCAGGTGATCTGCCCACCTTGGCCTCCCAAAGTGCTGGGATTACAAGCATGGGCCACCATGGCCAGCCTCAATACACTTATAAAAGAAATATAATCTGCACAGCTGATGGTTGTCAGTTGAAGCTGACAGACTGCTAGATGAGGGTCATATAAATAAACAATAAAATAGAGCCTGCTGTTATAGATTGAATTGTGTCCCCCAAAATGTTGAAGTCCTAATTCCCAATACTTATGAATGTGACCTTATTTGGAAATGGGGTCTTTTAAGATGAGGCCGTGCCAGGCACTGTGGTACGTGCCTGTAGTCCCAGCTACTAGGGAGGCCGAAGGGGAAGGATCACTTGAACCCTGGGGTCTGAGACCAGCCTGGACAACATAGTGAGATCATATCTCTATTAAAAAAATAGATGAGATCATTAGGTTGGGCCCTAATCCAATTTGACTAGTGGTGTTATAAAACACACAAATTAAATCAGCTATGGTGGCTCGCAGCTGTAATCCCAACACTTTTGGGAGGCTGAGGTGGAAGGCTCACAGGAGTTGGAGATCAGCCTGGGTACCATAGGAAGATCCAGTCTCTACTAAAAATACAACAGAAAAAAAAAAGCCAGGTGAGATGATGGCACACGCTTGTAATTCCAGCTACTCAGGAGGCTGAGGCACAAGAATCACTCAAGCCCGGGAGACCGGGGCTGCAGTGAGCTGAGATCATGCCACTGCATTCCAGTCTGGGCGAAAGAGCAAGACTCTATCTTTAAAAAAAAAAAAAAAAAAAAAAATGTGGACACAGAGGCAGACATGCCTGTAGAGAGCACATCATGTGAAAAAGACACAGGGAGAAGACAGCCAAGGGACACCTGACGCTACCAGTAGCCAGGAGAGAGGCCTAGAAACGGATCCTTCCTTGGCACCATGAGAGGGAGCACAGCCCTGCTCATGCCTTGGTTTTGGACTCTGACCTCCAGAACTGTGAGAATAAATTTCTGGGTTTTTGGGTTTAATTATTATTTTTTAAACAAAAGCATCAGGTTGGTGAAAAAAAAAAATCTGTTGTTTAAGCCATCCAGTCTGTGATACTTTGTTACAATACCCCTGGGAAACCAACCCATCATCACCTTTGTGTCCACTATTCCCAACCAACATCCGCATCCCCTCCTGTGCCGAGGCAGGGGTCCAGGAGGTTCATGTTACCCCGCGGGCTTTACGTTTCCAGAGTATCACGTGCTGGAAATTGGGGAGGAAGCAGGGAACTACTAAGTGTCTTGAGGGATGGCAGCTTGGGCAAAAAGAGGAAGACTGAGTCTCTGGCCCAGCCTGGAACCCCCATGAGTGTCGGCCGCTCTGCTCAGGATAACAGCCGAATCAGGTCATGCACACAAGGCCCTTGCCACTTGGTCTCGCCCACCTTTCAAACCTCGCCTCTAACTGCACACCCTGGTTTCTCCCTGCTCCAACCATCTGAACTGTTTCCCCTTAACAGCACCCCAGAAAGCTCCCTCAAGGCCCTTCCCCGTGCCCCCCACACCCACTCCAGAGACAAACACTGTCCTGATGTGTTCCACCACATCCATCTTCCCTGTTGTAGAGTTCGTAGAAGCATGTGCACTGCATGCGGCATAATGCTTCTGGAAATTCATGTTGCACATATGAACAGCTCTTTCTGTTGGATGGATATACAGTACTACGATGTGTTTATCCATTCACCAGTTGATAGACATTAGTCTTGTCTCCAGTCTGGGGTGGTTATGAATTAAGCTGTTAGGAACATGTCAGTACAAGTACTTGTATGGAAGTGTTTTCATTTCTCCCGGATTCCTGGGGATTGGATCACTGGGTCAGGTGCTAAGTATATAGTTCACCTTTTAAGAAATTGCCAAGTGGGGCATGGTGGCTCACGCCTGTAATCCCAGCACTTTGTGGCGGGGGCAGTTGGGGCGAGTGGGGGGCAGGGATCGTCTGAGGTCGGGAGTTTGAGACCAGCCTGACCAACGTGGAGAAACCCCGTCTCTACTAAAAATACAAAATTAGCCGGGTGTGGTGGCACATGCCTGTAATCCCAGCTACTCAGGAGATTGAGGCAGGAGAATCACTTGCACCTGGGAGGTGGAGGGTGCAGTGAGCTGAGATCGTGCCATTGCACTCCAGCCTGGGCAACAAGAGTGAAACTCCATCTCAAAACAAAAATTGCAAAATGTTTCCCAAAGAAGGTGTTTCATGTTCTATTTCCACCAACAATGCATGAAAGTCCAGGTGCTACAAGTCCTCACCAACACTTGGTGTTGTCTTTTTACTTTCAGCCCTACTGATCGGTGTATAGTGGTATCTAATTTAAAATTGCATTTCTGATCCAGTGCAGTGGCTCATACCTCTAATCCCAATACTTGAGGAGGCCAAGGCAGGAGAATCTCTTGGTCCCAAGAGTTCTAGACCAGCCTGGGCAACAAAGCAAGACCCTGTATATACCAAAGAAAATAGCCAGGAATGGTGGCACATGTCTGTGGTCCCAGCTACTCAGGTGGGAGGATCAGTTGAGCCCAGGAGTTCAAGGCTATACTGAGCTACAGTCACAGCACTGCACTCTAGCCTGGGTGACAAAGTGAGACCCCTCCATCTCAAAAATAAAATTGCATTTCTGAACAATACACGTTTGGCTGGCTCCATCAATCTCAGCTGGGTTCCCCTACATCTGCAGGTTGGCTTGGGTGGCCTTCTCTAGCCTGGCCTTGGCTGGAGCAGCCCTGTTCCGCGTGTCCTTCATTGTCTTCCAGCTACTGGGATAGGCGGGCATAGTCTTGTGACAATGGCAAGAGAGCCAAAAGAAACACGCAAGGCCTTTTGAGGCCTAGGTCAGAACTGACACACCATCCTTTCCCCAACAGGCCACTGGCTGGAGCCACGGAAACAGCCAAACTCAGTAGACGGGGATGGGGGAGTCTAGCCAGTCCTGGTGTAGATGGAGCTGCAGGCTCAGGTGGCAAAGGGCATGGATGCAGGGAGAGGCGAAGAACTGGACCAGAGATGATCTCAAACACACAATCCCTTCTGTGAATGTTTCACAATTTATGCCTAATAACTTGTAGAAAAATGACTGATGGCCAGGTGCGGTGGCTCACGCTTGTAATCCCACACTTTGGGAGGCCGAGGCAGGCAGATCACCTGAGGTCAGGAGTTGGAGACAGTATGGCCAATGTGGCAAAACCCCATCTGTACTGAAAATACAAAAAATTAGCCGGGTGTGGTGGTATATGCCTGTAATTCCAGCTACTCAGGAGTCTGAGGCATGAGAATTGCTTGAACCTGGGAGACAGTGGTTGCAGTGAGCTGAGATCATGCCACTGTACTCCAGCCTGGGCAACAGAGCGAGACTGTCTCAAACAAAAAACTAATGATGAATCTATCTTTTTTTTTTTTTTTGGAGACAGAGTCTCGCTCAGCTGCCCAGGCTAGAGTGCAGTAGTATAATCTCGGCTCACTGCAACCACCATCTCCCGGGTTCAAGCGATTCTCCCATCTCAGCCTCCCAAGTAGCTGAGATTACAGGCACCCGCCATCATGCCTGGCTAATTTTTGTATTTTGGTAGAGATGGGTTTCACCATGTTGGCCAAGCTGGTCTTGAACTCCTGACCTCAAGTGATCCGTCCACCTCGGCCTCCCAAAGGGCTAGGATTACAGGCATGAGCCACTGCGCCTGGCCAAACCATTCATTTCTAGAATGTTTGTAGGAAGAGTCTAGAGGCTGGGTCTGTCAGTTCTGCACAGTGGCGTCTTTCTCACAGATGGCATTTCCCACTTCACAGGGTGTTAGGTTGTTCTTCGTCCCCTGTCGAGTCAAGCTCCGGCCTCGCCTCAAACCCCTAAGGTCCTTGCACACACGGTCTGGGTGAGGCTGTGAGGATCCAAGGACACCGAGTGAAGTGAGGACAGCAGGACCCAGTGCCTGGCCATTCTAGCTGGGATCATCCACCTAGCAGTGTCATAGCCACCATCTGTGGTGACTCTGCCATGCTCCAGGGAGTGTGCGTGAGCAGTTTATGTACAGAGCGCATGGAATTCCCACAATGACCCGGTACATTAGTGGGTTAGTTTGGCTTTTAGAAACAAAAACCCAATTCCAAGCTGCCTACGCAAGAAAGAGAAATGATTAGAAGACTCAGGAGGGCCTCAGAGAGGCCAAGAATAGGGATACAACTGGGCCTGGGACTGGCTGGAGCCAGGCTCCTCGTGTCTTGCCTTGACCTCTCTTCCCGTGCCTGGGTCACTCGCTTCTGCAGTGGACAGCTTTATCTGCTCCTGGAGAACATGGCGGCACATGGCCACTAACAGCTGTCAACTTCCGCGACGTCCTCAGTTCAAGAGAACAGCCAGTCCAAGCTAGAAACTAGTCCCAAGGAAGGGCTGGGTTTGTTTGAAACAGGCTCAGGCACCCGCCTCTGGACCACTAAGCTGTCACTGTTACCAGTGTGGAAACGTCCACATTGACTAAAACATTCGTGTGACTGCAGAGGCGTGAAGGGGAGGTTCCCTAGACAGTGGGGAAGGACAGACGGAACGACAGCAGTCTTCTTCCATGCTTGCATTTTTATTTCCATTTAATAGATGAGACTCGAGGAAAAAAGTGCACAGGTGGAGTGTGCTGGTTAAGAGTACAGACCCGGCCAGGCTCAACGGCTCACGCTTGTAATCCCACCACTTTGGGAGCCTGAGGTGGGTGGATCACCTGATGTCAGGAGTTCGAGACCAGCCTGGCCAATGTGGTGAAACCCCATCTCTACTAAAAAATACAAAAATTAGCCGGGTATGGTGGTGCGCACCTGTAATCCCAGCTACTTGGGAGGCTGAGACAGGAGAATCACTTGAACATGGGAGGTGGAGGTTGCAATGAGCCAAGATTGCGCCATTGCACTCCAGCCTGGGTGACAGAGTGAGACCCTATCTCAAAAAAAAAAAAAAAAGATTACAGGCCCTATATAAGATCTGAATAGACACTTTACCAAAAAGATATACAAAAAGCAAATAAACACATAACTTTAAGTGGATAAGCGGTAGGATACCCTTACAATGGATTCTACTCAATGTGAAAAGGTGGGATGTGCTGATGTACACAGCACGGGTGAATCTCAGCAGCATCGTGTTAAGGGAAGGAAGCCGGCACGAAAGTCTGTATGCCAATGACTCCGTTTATATAAAGTTCTAGAGAAGATAAAGCTCATGCTAGAGACATCAGTGGTTGCCGGGGCCAGAGGTTGAGGAGAGGATTGGGAGAGGCCAGGAGAGAATTTGTGGAGAGATGGAACTATTCTATATCATGATTGCAGTGGTGGGATACACTTGTCAACTTATTATATGCTTAAAATTGGTGATTTTTTTTGAGACAGAGTCTTGCTCTGTCACCCAGGCTGGAGTGCAGTGGCGCTATCTTGGCTCACTGCAACCTCCACCTCCAGGGTTCAAGAGATTCTCCTGCCTCACCGTCCTGAGAAGCTGGGATTACAGGTGCCTGCCACCATGCCGGCTAATTTTTTGTGTTTTTAGTAGAGATGGGGCTTCACCATGTTGGCCAGGCTGGTCTCGAACTCCTGACCTCAAGTGATCCACTCCCCTCGGCCTCCCAAAGTGCGGGGATTACAGGCGTGAGCCACTGTGCCCAGCCGAAATTGGTGAATTTTACTGTGGGAAAATTAAATCTCCATAAAGTTTTTTTAAAAAAGGTAGCCATTATCATTTTTAGGCATCTCTTATAGGTTTTGTCTTTGAATAAACATAATAAAAATAAAGTAGTAGGTCCTGGGATTAATCTAAACTACATTCGACTCCCCCAGGCCCTATTATGATACTTTGAATACCTTTTTGACTTTTTAAAGCCTCAGCAATCTCATCTGTAAGTCTGGAGATGATAACTTCTAGCTTATAGATTTATTGTTATGAAGGATGAAGAGATGATGTGGATAACTCCTCAGCACTGGGGTTATCTAGTCTGACTTTGGTAAATGTATTATTATTGCTGCCCAAGGGCACACAGCTTCTAAGTGGCAGATTCAGGGCTCAAACCGAAGACTGTTTCCAAACCCCAGCTCCCGGCCGCCCGCGCCGCACCGCCTCACTAGCGCCCTCTTGCGCTAGTTCTATGCTCCCAAGCACACTTCGGATTCTTTGACTTCCCCTGTAAGAACACAGCGTGCTGATCAACAAACCAGAGCATCTGCTTCTATTTATAACTCTAAGTAGAAAATTGACATTCAGCTTTTATAAATACTTTTAAAAAACAGGAACAGGCTGCAAGTCTTTTGATTTGGAAACTCTGAATAGCAAGGAGAGGGCTCAGGCCACAAGGAATCCATACGGCTTAGGGAGGGGAGGGCAGGCTCTGGCCCCAGCAACTCATCTAGATGACTGCCGTGTAAAGGGGTTTGGCTGTTGATGCTCCCAGCCAAGGAGGGAAGGTAGGTGGCCAGTGCCTCCAGCTGTAAGCGGAAGCCCAGGTGTCACTGGTTGGGAGTAAGAGAAGGAGAAGGAGAACAAACCATGATGATAAGTTGGTTCTGAATTATGACCAGGCAAAGGGTGGGAGAACTGTGGCCACATTTGAGCTCTGATAAGAGCAAAACTGGAATCTAAATATTTAGATACGGAGCCCTAAAGGATGTACTTGACAAGCAATAAAAATCTTAGAAACACTTCAGTAATTCTCATGGCTTGCTTCTTATTCCAACTGCAAATTAACCTGGCAGTCTGAGAACATATTCTATTTTAACTTCCAAGCTCCTCACAGCAAACATCCTGTGTCTGGGACATCAGAAGCCTTTCAGCTCCTCCCAGCCTCAGGGCCAAGTACCACAGGCTCAGGGCTCCCCAGGGCCAGGTGCCAGCTGGAATCACCTGTGAGGTTAAAAAATGCAGGTGATGCTGGGCGTGGTGGCTCACACCGAAGTGCTCCCAGCACTTTGGGAGGCCGAGGCAGGGGATCACCTGAGGTCAGGAGTTCGAGACCAGCCTGGCCAACATGGTTGAAACCCTGTCTCTACTAAAAATACAAAAATTAGCCTGGTGTAGTGGCAGGCACCTGTAATCCCAGCTACTTAGGAGGCTGAGGCAGGAGAATCGCTTGAACCCGGGAGGTGGAGGTTGCGGTGAGCCAAGAATGCGCCACTGCACTCCAGCCTGGGCGACAGAGCAAGACTCCATCTCAAAAAAAAAAAAAAAAAAAAAAAAAACACAGGCCAGGTGTGGTGGCTCACGCCTGTAACCCCAGCACTTTGGGAGGCCAAGGCAGGCTGATCACTCAAGGTCGGGAGTTCAAGACCAGCCTGACCAACATGGAGAAACCCCGTCTCTACTTAAAAATACAAAATTAGCCGGGTGTGGTGGCACATGCCTGTAATGCCAGCTACTCAGGAGACTGAGGCAGCAGAATCGCTTGAACTCGGGAGGTGGAGGTTGTGGTGAGCCGAGATTGCGCCATTGCACTCCAGCCTGTGCAACAAGAGTGAAACTACATCTCCAAAAAACAAAACAAAACAAAACAAAAACCCGCAGGTACTCAGACTCCTCCCAGGTGCAGGATTCAATCTGAGTAAGCCGAGGTAGTGGTCCGAGTGATCCCGGGGCCTAGAAATCTGGAACATTTTTGCTTTACTTGGTGAGGATGCAGACTGAGTGAAAGTCTGGTCTGCTATTCAAGAAAGCTACTATTGTCCCAAGTTGGCAAGCCAAGAAACAGCAGTATAAACATTATTTAGAACTATGAAAACAAATACAAGAGGGAAATGCAGAAAGCACCTAAAGTGGTTCTAACCAGTGGTGTCCAAAGTCAGAATAGTGATTATCTTGAGAAGTGGGGACTATTAGCTTGGAGCCTCAGGGAACTTTCTAGGGTGTTGGAAATGGTCCGTATCTTGATCTGAATGGGAGTTGGGTGTTGGCCCTCCCGATCCATGGATTCTGCGTTGGTGATTTCAACCAACCTTGGGTTTAAAATATTTGGGAAAAAATCATTAAAAAAATACAAATAATATACAAACAATGTAACAACTGTTTACGTAGCATTTACATTATATCAGGTGTTATAAGTAATGTAGAGGTGACAAAGTATACAGAGGATATGTATAGGTTATGTGCAAATACCACACCATTTTGTATGAGACACTTGTGCACCCTCAGATTTAGCACTTGAACCCAGGAAGCAGAGGCGGAGGCTGCACTGAACCGAGATCGTGCCACTGCACTCAGACCTGAGAAACAGTTAGATTCCGTCTCAAAAAAAAAAAAAATTGGGAGGGTCCTGCAATCAATCCCCCACAGATACCGAGGAATGACTGTACATATATAAAAACCCATCAAGCTGTACTCTCAAGATTGTGTATTTCGCCTACATATAATTTAAACTTTGTAAATGTCTCCCTCCAAAGAGGAATCAGTTTACAGCGAGACTAAGCTGCAGACAGACTTTTTTTTTCTTTTTCTTTTTTCAAAGACAGAGTCCCTCTCTGTCGACTGGGCTGGAGCGCAGCGGTGGGATCACAGCTCACTGCAGTCTCAACTCCTGGGCACCAGTGATCCTCCCGCCTCAGCCTCCCAAGTAGCTGGGAGTACGGGCACAGGCCACTGTGCTGGCTAGATTTTAAATATTTTGTAGAGACAGGATCTCCCTTTGTTGCCTGTGTTGGGCTTGAACTCCTGGGCTCAAGCAATCCTCCTGCCTTAGCCTCTCAAAGTGCTGGGATTACAAGCGTGAGGCACCATGCCTGGTCAGGACTGATTTTTTTTTTAAAAACATACATTAACAAACTTAAAACCATCTCCACCTTTTTTAAAAACACCATATTCATGTATCCTTTGATAAAAATAGAAATTAGATGTTTTAAAAGGTCCACAAGAGTCTGGTGTACAGCCTGGGTTGAGAAGTTCTGACTTCAGAAATGCTTCCTGCGACTGCTTTTTAAAAATAGCTTCTAACCCTTTCTTTCACCAAGGTAAATTCTCATGAGTTTCAACCTCTACTTTAGAGCATATCTTTTGCCTTCCATAAGCAGAAGTTTGAAGAGAAGAGCTACGCAGTAGGTTGGTCTGCATGGAATTCCTCTACTTCTTCTAGTCTCTTCCCACCAGGCACTGCCAGCTGCTATTGTTTGAAACTGACACTCAACATTACCACCAGCCCCAGCTTCATGTAGTGGAGCTTTTGAGGCCGGGCTCTGACTCAGGCTGGCCTAGCGGATCGCAGGCCACAGAAGAGCAGCTCTGGATATTTGGTTTTTCAGTAGGTCAGGCATGGGATGGGGGTCCCCAAACAAGGTCTTTCCTGGTTTTCCTGGTAATTCTGATGCTAGTTGGTGGTCCAGAAGCCACATTTTGAGCTACCCTGCCTAAAAGAGTCCATACTGCCAACAGGAAAAAAAAAAAGTGTATATATTTTCAATCAGATTTACTGAGGCATAATGAAGAAAGTATACCCATTTTAAGACTACCTTTTGACAAATGTATGCACCCATGTAACTACTGCCAATCAAAATATGGAAGATTTCCAACACGCTAGAAAGTTCCCTCTCTGCCATCAATCCTTGGTCCTCCCTGAGCTCCGGCCCCAGACAAACCTGCTTTCTGTCCCTAGAAACCAGTTTTGCCTGTTCTAGGATTTCACATAAAGAGAATTGATTGTACAGTATGTGTACTCTTTTGTGTCTCGTTCCTTTAGCTCAGCTTTTGATTAGCTCAGCATGTTTTAAAGGTATTCATGTTGCTGCTTTTGTCAGTAATCCCTTCCTTTGTAGAGATTTATCACAATTTATCCTTTTTTTTTTTTTTTTTTTTTCCCTGAGACAGGGTCTCACTCTGTCACCCAGGCTGAAGTGCAATGGCGCAATCTCGGCCCACTGCTGCAACCTCCACCCCACTAGGTTCAAGCAATTCTTCTGCCTCAGCCTCCCAACTAGCTGGGATTACAGGCACCTGCCACCATGCCTACCTAATTTTTGTATTTTTAGTAGAGACAGGGTTTCACCACGTTGGCCAGGCTGGTTTCAAACTCCTGACCTCAAGTGATCCGCTTGCCTTGGCCTCCCAAAGTGCTGGGATTAGAGGGGTGAGCCACCACACCTTGCCTGTTTATCTGCTTTCTAATTGATGGATATTTCCGCTCTTATGAATACAGCTGCTATGAATGTTCAAATGCAAGTGTTTGACTGGACATAAGTCTTCACTTCCCTTGGGTACCTAGGAGGATTGCTGGGTCATATGGTAAGGATATACTTATTTGTAAGAAGCTGCCTGTTTTCCAAAATAGCTGTACCATGTTACAACACCACTAGCAAATAGGAGTTCTGGTTGCTCTACATCTTCATTCATACTTAGGTGCTGTCAGTCTTTTTACTTTTGATCATTCTAGTGGATGTGTAATGGGATCTCATAGTTTTAACTTTTTTTTTTTTTTTTTTTTTGAGACGGAGTTTCGCTCTTGTTGCCCAGGCTGGAGTGCAATGGCTCAATCTCAGCTCACTGCAACCTCTGCCTCCCGGGTTCAAGTGATTCTCCTGTCTCAGCCTCCCACGTACCTGGGATTACAGGCATGCGCCACCACGCCTGGCTAATTTTGTATTTTTAGTAGAGATGGGGTTTCTCCATGTTGGTCAGGCCGGTCTCAAACTCCCGACCTCCGGTGATCTGCCTGCCTCAGCTTCCCAAAGTGCTGGGATTACAGGCATTAGCCATCGCGCCCAGCAGTTTTAACTTTCATTTTGTAATGAAGGATGATGGTGATTCTCCTTTTATGTGCTTATCGGCCATCTGAATATTTTGTGATTCTGATTCAGAATGTTTAGAGATCATATTTTGTGGAACCCTGCCTTAAAAACACCCATATATATGGCCTCCAGAAAAGAACGACTTAAAGTGATGATTTATTTACTTATTTTTTGAGACAGGGTCTTGCTCTGTCACCCAGGCTGGAGTACAGTGGCAAAATCTTGGCCCACTGCAACCTCCACTTCCAGGATTAAAGCAATTCTCATGCCTCAGCCTCCTGAGTAGTTGCAACTACAGGTGCGCACCACCACGCCTGGCTAATTTTTGTACTTTTAGTAGAAATGGGGTTTCATCATGTTGGCCAGGCTGGTCTTGAACTCCTGAACTCATGTGATCCACCCACCTCGGCCTGGGATTACAGGCGTGAGCCATCACGCCTGGTCTAAAGTGATTATTTAAATGGAAAATCTAAGAGTTCCTCCCCCCAACTTTGTGAAAAAAAAGTTGAAAAACCAGTGATCTACTTAGATCTAACAGTGAACAATTTGTTACACCTGCTCTTTATGTGTTTATCAAATTGTTGAACTATTTAAAAGTAAGCTGCAGACATCCAGATGCTTCATCCTTAAATACTTTTAGCACTTATCTCCTAAGAATATTCTTCTATGTAATGGCAATTCCACCATTATACCTAATAAAATTAACAATAAATTCATATTCAATCCATATCCTAATTTCTCCAGTTATTCCAGCCTTTTAAACAAAGATCCAATCACAGTTCAAGCCCTTTTACTGATTATCATCTCTTCAGTCTCCTTTGTATTTCATTACCTAGTATATTGTCGTATTGATTTCAAGTAATTTGTATCAAACTTTCCGAACAAAAATTTCAAGAAATCAAAAAATGTAACTGGCCAGGCAGGGTAGCTCATGCCTATACTCCCAGCACTTTGGGAAGCCAAGGTAGGAGGATCACTTGAGCTCAGTGGTTTGAGACCAGCCTGGGAAACATGGTGTGATCCCATCTCTGCAAAAAAAAATTTAAAAATTTAAAAAACAAAATTAGCTGAGTGGGAGAGTGGTGGGTAGGGGTGGGGCTATTCAGGAGGCTGAGGCAGGAGGATTACTTGAGCCCAGGAGGTCGAAACTATAGTAAGCCATGTGCACCACTGCACCCCAGCCTGGGCAACATGGTGAGACCCTGTCTGAAAACAAAAAACAAAAAATGGTAACTCCTATATACCATGTTATTTGGATAACTATGGGTTTTTTATCTGTTACAATCAGCTTGAGAGATACTATGAGACTAGAATAAAAGGTGCTGGAAATGGGAGAGTACTTGCAGTTATCATCCTGCTTCATTCATTTCAGTCTTTTTTGTAATGGACATTTCTGTTGCTTCCTTCTTGCCACTCCCACCTGAGACCTACCTGTCACAATACTTTATGCCAGGAAGAGCCTTTCACTTAGAATCAAAAAGGTGTCGGCTGACTCTGTCCTATTAGTCACTCAGCATGGCTCAGCTTCCTACTCTGAAAAACGGGCATGATGGTGATAGAATATGGTCCCTTCGAGTAACCACAGGATTACTATACGAATCAAATGAGATCGTGTGGGTTAACGTATGTTGGAAACGATGAGGCACTTCATTCATTCATTCCACATTCATTGAGCATCGTCTGTGTAGATCTCTGTGCCAGGGACAGAGATGTGAGAAAAAGGTTGCGAGGTTCTGGGAAAAGTTGCCTTGCTCTTAGGAGACACAAGATGAAATGGTTTCTCTTCATATGGATATAGGGATCAGGTGCTAGTCCAAGATATGGAGCTGGCATGCAACTCAATCACATGAGCTGCTAAGGTCCCTTCAGAGTTTAAGCCCATTTGAGTGTATTTTCTTTTACAGGTAGCCAACAGCATCCAGAGACAGGTGTGAACAGCATTTGGGACTTGAATCAGTCTCCCAAAGGAGCATCAGAGCAGATTTTGATGCTGGCACCAGCCTTTGACTTCTGCTTGGCTGACCCCATCTCTTGGATCCCTGCTTGACTGACAGCCCAATTCTGTGAGTCTCAATGCTTTGCTTCAGCCTAAACCCTCCAAAGCTGGCCATTAGCTTGCTCTGATCCCCAGATATGCCTATAGACCCCAAACCTCTAACACCCTAATGTTTCTGCTGCTACCTGGAGAACATGCCAGTGTGCTGCCTGCTGACCCTAGAGCCCCCAAGGCCCCACTCATGCATGGCCCCAGTACTACTCTGCTGGCAGACCCCTGCCTACTCTCCCCTACTCAGCCTCTGCCCAGGGAAACCCTGTTCTCTCAGCTCTCTAACCTTTCCTAACTCCCCTGAGGGAGCAAATGCTTTTTCAAATAACAGGCAGTACAAAGAAAAATACTGAGAAAGGGCAACTTCATATTGCCTTATTTATACCCCCAGAAAATTTTAATTATCAACAGTCACGATATAATAAAATCATGATGTAGGCCGGGCGCAGTGGCACACACTTGTAGTCCCAGCACTCTAGGAGGCTGAGGCAGGCAGATCGCTGGGACTCAGGAGTTGGAGATCAGCTTTGCCAACACGATGAAACCCTCTCTCTACTAAAACTAGTCAGGGATGCTGGTACACACCTATCGTCCCAGCTACTCAGGGGCCTGAGGTGAAAAGATCGCCTGAGCCCAGGATGTTGAGGATGTAGTGAGCCGAGATTGCGCCACTGCACACCAGCCTGGGCAACAGAGTGAGACCCTGTCTTAAAAACAAAACAACAACAAAAAACAACCCACAGCATTTATTTGAAAAAACTTACAGGTAGATAACCATTACCTAAAAACCATTATTGAATCAAATAGCCTCTGCTTTTTCAGATACAAAACAGACAAGAATGTGTTTCAAACTATTTAAGTCAGTATAGCATGTGGTAGTGAACTAATTCTGGAGGTTCCTGGCTGTGCTTGCTGGTCTTATGTTGGGGGCAGGCACTCAACTAGCCCAGGGCAGCAGCTAATTTACCAGTTAAGGGACATGTTGCAATGGTTTCACAACTGGGACAGCCATAACAGCTGAACATCCACATTAGGTATGTGGTTTTTTTAATATGTAATATTTACTTCGATTTTTAAAGCTAAAAAATCCATAAATGGGCTTGATGTGGTGGCTCATGTCTGTAATCTCAGCACCTTGGGAGGCTGAGGTGGGAGAATTGCTTGAGCCCAGGAGTTGGAGACCAGCCTGGCCAATAAAGCAAGACTCCATCTCTACAATTTTTAGTTTTTTTTGAGATGGGAGTTTTATTCTTGTCGCCCAGGCTGGAGTGCAGTGGCACCATCTCGACTCACTGCAACCTCTGCCTCCAGGGTTCAAGTGATTCTCCTGCCTCAGTCTCCGGAGTAGCTGGAATTACAGGCATGTGCCACCATGCCTGGTAATTTTGTTTTGTTTTTTGAGATGAAGTCTCACTCTGTTGCCCAGGCTGGAGTGCAATCTCGGCTCACTGCAGCCTCTGCCTCCCGGGTTCAAACGATTCTCGTGCCTTAAGCCTCCCGAATAGCTGAGACTACAGGTGTGTGCTACCACACCCGGCTAATTTTTGTGTGTGTGGTTTTTGTTTTGTTGTTTTGTTTTGTTTTTAGTACAGATGGGGTTTCACCATGTTGGCCAGGCTGGTCTTGAACTCCTGACCTCAAGTGATCCGCCTGCCTCGGCCTCTCAAAATGCTGAGATTATAGGCATGAGTCACCATACCCAGCCTCTACGAATTTTTTTTTTTAATTAGCTGGGCATGGTGGTATGTGCCTATAATCCCAGCTCCTTGGGAGGGTGAAGTGGGAAGATCACTTGTGCCCAGGACATTGAGGTTGCAGTGAGCTAAGATCATGCCACTGTGCTCTAGCTTGGTGACACAGCAAGACCTTACATTAAAAAACAAAAACAAAAAAAAACCTATGAACATTTAAAAATTATAACCAGCATTTATTTGGAAAAGCTTAAATGATGTACACAATCATTACCTGAAAACCATTTTGAAAGAATTTACAACATCAAATGGCAAAAGTGTGGAAATTGTAATGCATACTCAGCGATGGCTCAAAAGGCCAATGTTGAAAGCTATCACTAAAAATAGATGCTTAAAATGTAACATGGAGGGGAAAGAGGGAACTTGGAAAAGATAAAGGTATATTGGTTTTAGGTCTAATAATCACAGGTAAGAAAGTCTTTATTTAAAAAACAAGCCTGGCAGGGGTAGGGCGGGGAGGGTTGCTCATGCCTTATACTCCCAGCACTTTGGGAGGCCGAGGCAGGCATATCACCTGAGGCCAGGAGTTCAAGACCAGCCTGGGCAACATGACGAAACCCCGTCTCTACTAAAAATACAAAAATTAGCCGGGCGTGGTGGTGCACGTCTGTAATCCCAGCTACTCGGGAGGCTGAGGCAGGAGAATTGCTTGAACCCAGGAGGCGGAAGTCGCAGTGAGCTGAGATTGCACCACTGCACTCCAGCCTGGGCAACAAGAGTGAAACTCCGTCTCAAAAAAAATAAAAATAAAAAACACACCTATTTAAGGAGGCTCTTTTCCTCAGTTTTAGTTGGTGTTGATAAGCTCAGCAAAGGAGCTTTAGGATAGTACTTGATGACAGTAAAATGAAGGAAACCTTACTGAAGGTAAAAACTTAGCAAAACACTCCCCAGAGGGACAAAAGTTTTTTGCAAATACAATATATTTAGTTATGTTTTCTACCAGTCACCAACACAGAAAGACCAAAAATTGCGTATGAGAAAGTGATATTAAGATTTGAGGTTTTATTCTAATTCAGTGGCATCAATCATGTAAAGAACCATGCGGTTGAAGTGGTCCACCGTGGCACGCAGCCCCACAGTGACGGTGCGCTTCATGCCCTGTTCGTGTTGGGGCAGCCTATACCATCTAGAAACCACAACTGCAGTAACCACTGATATACAGACCTGTGTTACTTCTACAAGTGTTCCATTCCAACTGTACACATGCTTTAGAGTTCAAAATCTAAGTCCAGATACACTATTATAATGGGCCAGGTCCAGGCATTCTTCCTCACAGCAACCAGCTAGTGCTTTTGATCTTACTCCAAACCCCAATGTACGAAATCTGAAGTGCTTGTAAGGATTTAGAACAGCACAGACTACCAGGAACAAAGGAGACACAAAACATTTCTCAGCAACCAAAAATAAAAGAAGGGAAACGGGCTACTGAGGCAGATGGATCTCTCAGATTAAATGCCATATAAATTGCATGTGTGGAACCAAATACAGCAGAAAACCCTCAGTTAATGAGGCATAGCTTGGTAAATTGGGAGCTTGATGAGGGTTTTTTAACGTCATCTGGTATCACTTAGAATGGCCTTGGTTTCCCATTCTCTCACCACCTTCACAGAGGCCCACATGCCTCTGACATCAAATCTGTCAAACTTGGGGATGAAGGACATTAACAGTTCTTGAAAGGTGACCTTAGTGATACCCACAGATACTAATTTCATTACTTAAGGAATTCGTGTTCCTCAGAATTTCCAGAATCACAAGTGATACCTGCCAATTACAGTTTAAGTTACTAGTGAATATACAACTCTTCAATGCAGAAACTTAAGTCTCATTATGTTGGTTACATATACTGTTTTTATTTGGGTTTGTTGAATGAGAATAACAACACCCCAGTTTCTTCTCCAGGTCGAGCCCTTCTCTATAATGGTCATTACAAACAACCCTGAAGTGGCTGGAATATAGTCAGCAAGGGGCCCACATGAACAGCTCATCTGGAATCTTTGCAAGTACATATTTATGTCCTTTGGTGCCTTGCACAGTAAGGCACTGTTAATGACGTAACAGAACAGAGGAAATGCCCACAGCAAATAGTTCTAGTGACAATTTACTAGACAAGTTACAGTTTAATAATGGTGGTGGTGATTGTTTCTTTCATTTTATTATTATTTTTTTACAATAAGGGTGTAGCCTTTATACTCCACACACACAAAATAAAACAAGTGCTTATTACGAAGAGTCCCTGCCCCCACCCCCCTAGAACATCCTGAACATAGCAATTCAACAGAACAGAAAAATCAAGACAAGTTTGATTTCAAAATTTCAACAGAAAAGCAAAAGTATGTAATGCAACAGCTGTTCAACTTCCAACTCTAAATAGGCACCATTAAACAAAAAACCCCAGTATTTTAAATTTCTCCAGCACACATTCCAGGATCAATGCTCTGAACTGTAATCAGCTAGTAATTCATAACGGGGTACAGCCTTAGAATGGAAGCTATATTGCTTCCCTGCCCCCTTTCTCTTACAATTGGAGAGTGTAGGTATTAAGGGATACAAAGTCAGAGGAAGAATTAAAAAGAAAAATGCCCAAAGCTGCAGCTGTTTGGACTGGGAAGACAGCATTTTACAAACGTTCAAAAAATCCCAAGGCAAGTAACACAGTTTGTTCACTATCACTCTTAACTTGAAAGAATAAAGAGATCAGCATCTTATTATATAAAACTGTACTTTCAGAACTGTATTACAGGTTCACCAGAAACTATGGATGTAGTTTTAGGCATCATCAAGGAAAACAGGTTCAGTTCAGATCAAGTTAAGATACTGTACATCTAGCCTAGCTGGATCTGGTGTCTGGATCTGCTCACTGTCACCCTGAACAGCTGTGAACTAAACAATAGTACGTAACTCCATAGGAAGCTTAAGGATTGAAGAAATGTACACAGCTAGTTAGATCTCCCCTGCTTCGCGCTCTTCAGAGCTCCTCCTGTCTTCTGATCTGCCATTAGCACTTTCATAGGACCTCTTCTTATCTTTCCGATCTCTGTCACGAGGTGATCTGTCTCTTGAACTCCTGTCTCTGTCACATGATGCTAAGTCTTGGTCTCTGAATCTTTCTTTTGAGGATCTGAAAGATATTAATTTGAGGAGCAAAATATGTTGGGAAACCCAAAAACCCAAATTAAAGAATAGGATAAATATTAAGCTCTTGATAGCTGAAGATATATAGAAGAATATACCCATGACAGAGGAGTCAGTTTTCTGACAAATTACAGAGCACTACCATAGTTGATAAGGGCATTAAAACAAGAAGATGGGTGAAAAACAGCTGAGGGGCAGAAGGCTAAAATAATTTCTTACAGGCTACTCTCATTATCTCAGAGACAACACAGAGTTTCTCCAATTCATAAAAGGTATTTTAATATAAATAATACATAGATAATAGCTTTAAAAAGTGAAAGAAATGTATTTATTATCTAAATTTTAAATGGCTTAGAATAGGGGCCAGATGGTGACTATCTGGGGTGCTGCAGGTCCATGCAATCTTTGTGGCAGTTCTTTTCTTTTTAGAATGTAAAAACCATCCATAGCTTGCTGGTTGTACAGGCTACTGGCCAGATTTGGCCTATCGGCAACAGTTTGCCAACACCTGACTTAGATAAAGAGAACTACTCAATTATTAATATGAATTTAAATAACCACTTTTAAAAATCTACTCATACTGAGTTAGCTTATTCAACCAACAAGGGGAAATAAAAAAAGACAAAGATGCTCACGCTAATAAATCTTGATTAGCCAAAGCTGTTTACTACCTTCTCCATTCCCATACCCAACTTCAATAAGAAAGGTAAATAATAAACCAATCAGAAGGAAAACCAAACATATTATGGAATCAGAATAAACATGGAATCTTCTATACTTCCAACATCTAAAATTGAACAAATTACATTTATTTGGTTCTTTACAGGTGACACAGTACTTTTACATAATTATCTCACTCAACCCATATTCAAAATTAGGATCTGAGGCACTACCAAGAACCCGAATAATACTTTCAGGAAAATAAAAAATATGACTGTTCAGTTTTAGAAATATAGTTAAGGAGGGTTAAACAAAAAGTGGTTCCAAAATGTCAACTTTGAACATTCTACTTAATGTTTTAATAAACTTAAAATGATATAAAAAGACTGGGCACAGTGACTCACACCTGTAATCCCAGCATTTTGGGAAGCCAAGGCGGGCAGATCACTTGAGGTCAGGACAACACCAGCCTAGCCAACATAGTGAAACCCCGTCTCTACTTAAAATACAAAAAATTAGCTGGGCATGGTGGTGCGCACCTATAGTCCCAGCTACTCGGGAGGCTGAGGCAGGAGAATCACTTGAACCTGGGAAGCGGAGGCTGCAGTGAGCCCAGGTCGCATCACTGCACTCCAGCCTGGGTGACAGAGCAAGACTCCATCTCAAAAAAAAAAAAAAAAAAAAAAAACATAGTGCCAAGTCTAGTGATTCCACGTCTACACTAGTCCTATCCATAGCCTTTGTTGGAATAAAATATGAAAAGAGATGGTAAAAATGACACTAGTGTCTAAAAAGACACTAGATGCTAAACAGTCCCAGTGATCAGTAATAAAACTAAAAAAATAGTATCAACTACTATGTCCCACACATAAGTGGTTTCCATATACTATTTTACTCAAACTACCAATCATCTTAACAAAGCAGGTATTCTTACTATCTCCACTTAGTAGATGAGGAAAGACAGGTGAGATGATTAAATTAGTTAGCCAAGGTGGGAGGTGGTGGCTCATGCCTGTAATCCCAGCATTTTGGGAGGCCAAGTCAGGGTGGATCACCTGAGGAGTTCGAGACCAGCCTGGCCAACATGGCGAAACCCTTTCTCTACTAAAAATACAAATATAACCAGGTGTGGTGGCCTGGGCCTGTAATCCCAGCTACTTGGGAGGCCGAGGCAGGAGAATCGCTTGAACCTGCAAGGCGGAGGTTGCAATGAGCCGAGATCGTGCCACTGTCCTCCAGCCTGGGCGATACAGCGAGACTCTCGTCTCAAAAAAAAAAAATAAATTACTTAGCCTAAACCAATGAACCCAAGTAATCTGACTTTGGAGTGTGCACTAAACATGTTTCAACAGAGCAAGAAGAAAGATGCAAATGGTCCTCATTTACGCAGGGTACTATTGCCAGGAAGAGGTCACAAAGACAATCTATATCAGAGACAAGTATTTCACAGTAGGGAAAGGAGAACAGCAAAACATAAAAGGCTTTCAATAAGAACTTTTTACCTTGAAAAATTAAACCCAAATCTGTAGCAATAACTTGATGTCGTATGAAATACCAAGTAGGTTTTAACAGCAATTATCTGATAATTTTTAGTAAAAACAAAGAATGATGCTTTAAAAGAGAATAATTTGAATTCACAGATGAGAAAGTGCTCGAGAAAAGCAAAACTTTTAATAGTTTTACAAAAATAATCCTCTTTATGAACATGCTGACATCTTAGATATGATCATGTATCATGTATGGTGGAAAAAACTCCTATACAACTTCATAAACGCAGGAAGCATCAGGGAGTAAAATAACACAATCTCAGATGAGGGGACTTCACGCCCATCCTTCCCATACCCACCACCAATAAAGACATTTAGGAGTTCAGCAACAACAACAACAGTTGGGCAGATTGATACAAGAAAATGTCTAAACCTTCCATCACCTAGCAGGATAATTCTGAAAATTCATTGTGCAGATAAGACAGGTAACTTTTAAAAAATGCTTATTTCTGAACACTGCACTGAGGGTAGACCCCCAAAATCAGTTGCAAGAGTGTGAGGTAAGAGGCCTACAAATCACTCTGTCCTTTACAAACTCCCTGCTCATTCTCTGCATTTGCCTAGGATAGTCACTCTATATGGAAGATCTTTTCGCTAGCTGATTCTACCTGTTCAAATTTTACCGACTACCTGAAGCCATTTTTGATTACTGTTATTTGTCTCATCTAAACTCTCGGATCATTTATTCTATGATATGCAGTTTCGCACTTTATAACGTGGTAGTCTTATGCCAGTCTAATTGTTGTCAAATATGTTGATCCTGTGTTCTAACTCGCATAGGAAACTTTTTTTTTTCTTTGAGGGACAGAGTCTCGCTCTGTCACCCAGGCTGGAGTGCAGTCATGCGATCTTGGCTCACTGCAACCTCCACCTTCGGGTTCAAGCAATTCTCCTTCCTCAGCCTCCTGAGTAGCTGGGATTACAGGCATGTGCCAT
The DNA here is from genome assembly GCF_006542625.1 of Nomascus leucogenys. Classification (NCBI taxonomy): domain Eukaryota; kingdom Metazoa; phylum Chordata; class Mammalia; order Primates; family Hylobatidae; genus Nomascus; species Nomascus leucogenys. Next base: position 88,441,238 of record NC_044393.1, on the reverse strand, counting down.
CATGCCCAGCTAATGTTTGTATTTTAGCAGAGACGGGGTTGGCTGGCCAGGCTGGTCTTGAACTCCTGATCTCAAGTGATACGCCCATCTTGGTCTCCCAAAGTGCTGGGATTCTAAGTGTGAGCCACCGTGCCCAGCCTCATATAGGAAACTTCTTAGAGCAACTTAAAGTTGTTCAACTATGTTATACATCTTTCTTATGTTTTACTAAGTCTAGTACAGTAAAACATATGCAATTATTAAAATCACCTTAATACTAAAAAACAATGCCAGAATATAAGAAATAAAATATTGAGAGCCTATTAACAAACTCAGCTTATGAGTGATTTCAGGGAATGGAAAGTTGAGTCAAAAAAAAAAAAAAAAGTAAAGATTTTAACAGCTTTCTGTGGATTATAGATTTTATGTGGAGTAATCCACAGAGTAAGTAAGACTAGTAGGTACTAGGCACTCAAAAAATGTTTATCATACATATACTTTTGAATAGTTGTCAAGAAAAAAGCAATTTTAAACATGGCTTACATTACACAGAAATTACCTGGTTTAAGGGCCATCATGTGACCTGAGAAGTTTTGAGAGTTTGATCTATACAGACTATGAATGCTAAACTCTTCTACCACATTATAATCCTTTGTCTATTCTTAATAGATATTCAAGTCCTCAAACATACCTTACCCTATGCCTGCACCTTTTGAATGTTCTCACTAAACCAAGGGAAGTCTTGGATCTTCCTTAGTCTGCCTTGCCAAGCTGAAGGTATGTAACAATACATATCTATAGTGCAGATAAAACAAGACTATACTAGAATGTGTCTGCTCTGAAAAAGCATCCCAGCTTAAATAAGTTTAGAAAACAATAAATCAAAGCTAAACAACTCTTTTAAGGAAAGGACTTCTCAGATCCCCTAATTTGCTGATCCATACTAAGGGCATTGGTATTTAAAATTATTTACCTGTGAAGAACTTTTTTCCAAGACACACTAAGCAGAGAAAAGCAATAACCTCTGCACATATTGGTTCCAATTTCTTGCTCTGGCTCATAAGTATATTCTTTCAAAACTACCCATATAATCACAGAAAAATGTTGTACACCCACACACAAATGTGTACATATTACCAGATGCAAAAGTTTCAAACCAATAAACTGAACTCTAAACATAAGTAACATAAGTAAACATAAACAACTCTAAAACATTAAGGTAGCTCCATATCCTCTGATTGACACATCAATACCTCCTCTTGGATCGTTCTCTGCTCCTATCTCTAGAACTGTGCCGACTTCTCTGGTGGCTACGGCTGCGGCTACGGCTGCTGGAGCGGGACCTGTGGCGATGACGTTTCTCCCGAGATTTGGATCGAGTTCTCCTCTTGCGTTCACGTGACATGGAGCGAGATCGATGTCTGCGATGCTCTCTGGACCTGGATCTACCAGACAAGATTTGATTTTGTTTTTACTTTTGTAATTACTACATTTCCATTTATTAAAGCCTTTTCTTTCTTTAAAGAGAAACTTTCAGTAGTCTTAATGTCAATTATATTCCAAGTCAGCTAAATCTACACTAAATTGCTGGTGTGTTAATAACTACATACTAGAATTCAAAATAAATCAATAAGTCTCAGCCAGGAGCCATGGCTCACACCTGTAATCCCAACACTTTGGGAGTCTGAGGCAGGAGGATCGCTTGAGCTCAGGATTTCGAGACCAGCCTAGGCAACATGGCGAAACTCTGTCTCTATAAAACATACAAAAATTAGCTGGACACAGAGGCACATGCCTGTAGTCCCAGCTACTCAGGAAGCTGAGGTGGGAGGATCTCTTGAGCTAGGGAGGTCAAGGCTGCTGCAATGACCTGATGATCACACCGCTGCAGTCCAGCCTGGGCAACAGAGTGAAATTCTGTCTCAAAAACAAAAACAAGACACTGATAATTCTCAGAGATCAATCAGTAATGTATAAATTTATTATCAGAAATAGTTTTTCAAGTGAAAGCAACTTTCGAACCACTACTATATGCCAGGGGGGCTATATTATCTAGATGTGTTATGAATTTAATTGCACTTAAGTATCTTGAACATTTTTTGTATTCTCTAGAAATTAAATAAGTACCTGACAGACCTGGATAGAAGGGAAGAGAAGAGATGAGGAAGAATACGTCAGGACAAATTACTCTCTTTCTGAATTAGAAAGGTGAGATAACCATAGAAATAAGTTTTTAATGCCCACAATATGCATGCCTAGTTGCAGTGTAATCAAAACAGAGTAAGGGCCAGGGGTGGTAGCTCATGCCTTTAATCCCAGCATTTTGGGAGGCTAAGGCAGGATGATCACCCAAGCCCAGGAAGTCAAGGCTACAGGGAGCTGTGTTCACACCACTGCATTCCAGCCTGGGCAATAGAGAGCAAGACAAACACAGTAAGACAGTTCTCTATTCAAGGAGCAAAGAGTTTGGGAGAAAGAAAACTTGAGAAAATCATTTTTGAGAACTCGATTCAGATGCAAAAAAAATGTATTTCTAACGAATACACAGAAATAGAGAACGAAACACATTCTGAAAAACCAGAAGATATACGATCAAGGTGCTGGCAAAATAAAAACATTTTTTGAAAAGAAAAAAACCCACAAGGTAAGACACTTTTATAGCCTCCACCAGGTCACAAACTAACTTGTGGGGTGAGTGGTGAGGGTGGAAATGGCATGCAGAGGACATAAATGTTTGACAGAAAACAAGGGGAAACAAAGGAATGCAACTTTGTTAGAAGAGTTACTTTAAAAATGATGGAAATGTTCTCAACTGGATTATGGTGATAATTTGCTAAAAAATCACTGACTTCAGAGTAAATCATTTATATATATATTTTATACCTCAATAAAACTAAGTCACTTTAAGAATGTGAGGTTTGCTCATAATTTGATACAGCAAGTTCAAAATCATATTATACATATGAGATAGTTTACAAATACAGTTTATCTTCAACTGATTGTTATGAACGATGCTTAAAGGCATTCAGCTTATATCATTATAGTCAAAGAAAGGTACATGACATGGACGTAGCTTTAAGCCACACTTAAAAAGCATATTTCTGGCTGGGCACAGTAGCTTGTGTCTGTAATCCCAGCACTTTGGGAGGCCACAACGGGAGGACTGCTTAATCCTTAAACGGGAGGAGTTCAAGACCAGCCTGGGCAACATAGGGAAACCCCATATCTACAATAAATTTTTAAAAATTAGCTCGACATGGTGGCACAAGCCTGTAGTCCCAGCTACTCAGGACACAGTGAGACCCTGTCTCAAAAAAAAAAAAAAAAAAAAAAAAAAAAAAAAAAAAAAAAAAAAAAAAAAAAAAAAAAAAAGGTTATTTCCACAGCTGAAAAGAGTAATTCTAAAAGGAAGCAGAGGGAAAAAATATAAAACTCTTTCAATGTAAGTTTTATCAAATCATATTTCGTTTAACCACTCATTTTGAGTTATTATGAATGCCATTTCTTCCAATGTATAACTTTATTCATCTTTTTAAAAATTCTAGGTAATTTTTTCATCCAAAAAATATACACTAGGTATTTTTGCACTCTTCTAAGTACTAAGGGAGGTTGAGCAGCAAGTAAAATAAAGTTTCTGAACTAAACTTAGTGCTTATACTATAGAAAGGGATCTATACAGGTTTGCAGGCAGTAAATAACGATATGTCAGGTGGTTAAGAAAAAAAAAGATCTATTGCTGGATACGGTGACTCATGCCTGTAATCCCAGCACTTTGGAGGGCTGAGGCAGGCGGATCACTTGAGGTCGGGAGTTCAAGACCAGCCTGGCCAACATGGTGAAACCCCCTCTCTACTAAAAATACAAAAAAAAAAAAACTTAGCAGGGCATGGTGGCACGTGCCTGTAATCCTAGCTACTAGGGAGCCTAAGGTAGAAGAATCACTTGAACCTGGGAGGTGGAGGTTGCAGTGAGCTGGCATCGTGCCACTGCACTCCAGCCTGTGCAACAGAGTAAGACTCCATCTCAAAAAAATTAAAAGATGTATTACGTAGGGTGGAGAAAGATAGAGAAAAGAGTGGAAATATTTATACGGAATAAGCAGGGAAGGCTTTTCTGATGGGGTGGCACTGAAGCAAAGCTGAAAGAAGAAAGGGAACAAGTGAATCAGTCATCTCAGAGAGGAGTGCTTCAGGCTGAGGGAACACAGATGCAAACTCCCTGAGGTGGGAAAAAGCTCAGCAAGTCGAAGGAAAAGACCAGTGTGGCTGGAATGAAGTGAGCAAAAGGAAGTAATATCAGGGTCTTACAGGCAGGATGACCAGGTACTTTATCATTCAAACTAGAAGGCTCTGAATAAGTTACTGGGTGTAATGAGAAGCTATTAATACATATTCTGAGATAAAAGACATAAACCAGAACTATCCCAGAGCAGTTTGGGCTATGCCAAGCTTGTCCAACCTGCGGCCTCCAAGCCGCATGCTGCCCAGGATGGCTTTGAATACAGTCCAACACAAATTTGTAAACTTTCTTAAAATATTATGAGATTTCTTTGCAATTTTTTTTTCAGCTCATCAGTTATCATTAGTGTATCTGATGTGTGGCCCAGGGAAGCCAGAAGATTGGACACCCCAGGCCACACTGTCACCCTATGTAAAAGCTTTGGTAAAGATGTTACCTTCTCGTATGAATGAGATGAAAAACCTTTGGAGAATCAGAGGGCTGATGTGATGTATTTCATTTTTTAAAGGCTCATCCTGGCTGATGTGTGAAAAATAGAATGAGGTGAAGAAGGGGAGTGGGCAAGCACAGAGAAGTAAGAAGCCCAGTTACAAGGCAAACATACTATCTAGGTAACAGGACTAGAGGAGCAGAAATTAAATTTCTGGCCCAAATATCTAAAATGTTCTATGTGTAATACTTTATGTTTTCAACCAAGGGACCAGCTTATAGTAATCAAATAGTAAACAAGAACAGTATCATAGTTTAATGTTTCTACTTATCATGCTAGATCAGAGAAATTCACCAATTATATAAATTAGCTGCCACAACTGGCCCCACTTATTAATGTTCTTTAGTTTTTTAGTATTTTAGGCAGAAATATCATTGAAAGATGTAGCTAACAGAACCATAAGTTTTTTGTTTTTCTTTTCTTTGAGACAGTCTCACTCTGTCACCCAAGCTGGAATGCAGTGGCACAATCTCAGCTTACTGTAACCTTCACCTCCTGGGTTCAAGTGATTCTCCTGCCTCAGCCTCTCAAGTAGCTGGGATTACAGGGACCTGCCACCACACCCGGCTAATGTTTGTGTTTTTAGTAGAGATGGAGTTTCGCCATGTTGGCCAGGCTGGTCTCGAACTCCTGACTTCAGGTGATCTGCCTGCCTCGGCCTCCCAAAGAGCTGGGAATGTAAGCATGAGGCACTGCATTCAGCCAGGTTTTTCTTTCGTAACAACAAATTCGCTACTTTTTAGGGAAAAGTTTTTGGGAAATAGTCTCTAGAGCTGAGAACTCAGAAGGTTTCTAAAAGAAGATGTGATCTGAACAAGACGAATGGTAGAATTTGGAAAAGACTGCCAAAGGGCATTCTAGGTGGGAATGGATTCATGAAGAAAGCTCAACGATTGGAATGAGAATGGCAAGTGAAGAATTGAGAAAGAATAATGAAGTACAACACATTTCCCTGCCTTTCTCAGACAAAAAAAATGTATCAGCAACTAGCAAAAACTATAAAGAAAGGTTTCAAACCCCAAATATTAATGCTGAAAGTCAAAACAAAGTATTGTCTTGCTCTTTAAGGCTGCAAGGCCGGGCGCGGTGGCTCACGCTTGTAATCCCAGCACTTTGGGAGGCCGAGGCGGGCGGATCACGAGGTCAGGAGATCGAGACCACAGTGAAACCCCGTCTCTACTAATAATACAAAAAAATTAGCCGGGCGAGGTGGCGGGCGCCTGTAGTCCCAGCTACTCGGAGAGGCTGAGGCAGGAGAATGGCGTGAACCCGGGAGGCGGAGCTTGCAGTGAGCCGAGATTGCGCCACTGCACTCCAGCCTGGGCGACAGAGCGAGACTCCGTCTCAAAAAAAAAAAAAAAAAAAAAAAAAAGGCTGCAAATGCCTCTCTGAAAGCTTTCTGTGATCACTCTAAAAAGGAATGGGTAATAAACTCACATAAAGTCAAGACTGGAGGGTATACTAAACATTTTGGTTTTGCTTAACCCACAGTGGATCAATCAAAATTTTATCCAACTATTAACCTACTTACATTTTCAACAGCTACAACCTCTTAGAACATGTTTCCTAAATGTACCACCCAAATCAATTTTTAAAAAATTAATCCTTTTACATATCTACTCTGAGCGTCTAAATGATTTCAAAATATATATATATATTTTTTAAGACAGAGTCCTGCTCTGTTGCCCAGGCTGGAGTGAAGTGGTGCAATCTTGGCTCACTGCAACTTCTGCCTCCCGGCTTCAAGCAATTCTGCCTCAGCCTCCTGAGTAGCTGGGATTACAAGCACGTATCACCGTGCCCAGCCAAAAAAGAAAATTTTTAAAGGACCATTTAATCTATAAAAACTACCTCTGAAAAAGACAACTTCACTACTTATACCTGTCTTATGTAATACACCCACCTTTTCGGATTCTTGCTGTGTGATCGGGACCTAAAAAAAAGAGTATGTATTTTTAGAAAAGTGGCTATAAATAAGAAAACAGTGCAATGTTACACCAAACTCGACAGATTTCTTCACCTTGCAGGGTTTGCTTAACTCAGAATACCTGGCTCTTAAAGAATATGTTCTTAGGAGATTAAAACACAGTACAGGTTGAGTACTCCTTCTCCGAAACGCTAAGGATCAGAAGTGTTTTGGATTGCTTTTTTTTTTTTTTAATTTTTACATTTTTTTTGTTGCCCAGGGTGGTCTTGAACTCCTGGATGCAAATGATCCTACCACCTTGGCCTTCCAAAGTGCTGAGAGTACAGTGGCTGATTTTTTTTCAAAATTTGAAGTGTCTGCATTATAATTTACTGGTTCAGCATCCCTAAATCCAGAAACTGAAATCTGAAATGCCCTAATAAGCATCTCCTTTAAATGCTGTCAGCACTCAAGAAGTTTCAGATTTTGAAGCTCACTGGATTTCATTTTTTGGATTTGGGATGCTCAAACTATACATCACAACTTGCTAATTTTCCAGAAACCACTTACCAGCTTGGAAAAAATTCTTTTATATCTGTCATTTCTTTGTTCCCTTCTGGGAAAAGAGTGAAATTTCTATGGTCTGAGATCGATATACTCTTGGAGCTACAACCTCATACTATATAATCTCTAGAACACCTAGTTCAATCTTACAATGTGTTTCTTCAAATGAAATGAGATGCTCTACATAAGGCACTTGTCACATTTCCTAGACACAGTTAATGCTCAATAAAATGTAAAGTGAATATTATGGCCAGTAGGACATCACAGGGATTTTTTTTGTTTTTTTTTGGATGATACACAGCATTGTTGAAAGCATGGCTTTGAGATCAGCCAGATTTGAGTTTTATTTCTGGTTCTACCATTCACCGTCTGTGTGACCTGAATAAGTTATATATCCTCTCTCAGCTTATTCTGTCACTAGCAAAAGAGGGATACTAATATAAATTTTACTGGGATGGAGTGGGGGTGGGGTTTATAAAGATTAGATGAATATGGATAAATTCCTTATTACAGTGCCTGGCATACAATAAGCACCCAGTAAATGATTATGATTTTTTTCTTTTATCCCATCTTGTATAATTTTATACGTTTCTAATTTCCTCATCTTCCATACTTCCATATTTCTTTAAGCTCACAGATTCAACAACTTTTTTTAACATTTCTGAAATTTGCATTGTATAATCACTGTCAAAAGAAACTTGCCATTTGGCAAAGGAGTAAGATGTGATAATACTTTTTCATCATCTACAAATGTGAAAATGTAGTCCTGCAAAGAAATTCTGTTCCATGTTACTGTCACCTCAATTGAATCTTAAAATGAGATTCCCAATATTATTGAAAATTCCACTTACATATGAGAATACTGGGCAATATTCCCATAAGGACTTAGTGCACACAAAAGAACAAGTAGATAAAAGTTCTGAGGTAAACTTTATGGTAAATGAAGCAATCTCTCTCTCTCAACAGAGGACTGACATCACTTCCCCTAAAAAGGGACCATACAGACATGTAGTTTTGTTTGTCATTATGGTGCAAAAAGATTACCTGGTTATAAGCCATGTAACACAAATGAAGTCTGTTTAAACTTCTCAAAATATACTGAGTATATAATATGCTCAAAGATTGAAGGAAGTGAACATAACCTAATACTACAAAGGGTTTTAATTAGCTTAAGCACATCTGCTAACTCTGAAGAGAAGGTATTTAAATTTCAGACATTTAAATGTAATATGATTCAGGGAACACTATAAATGAGGACTACAGGCAAATCTTTTGTGATATAACTGTCCATCCTAAAGCCACTGAAGAAGTTATAAAGATGAGTTACAAAAAAATGTTGCCACCATGATGCTATGTGATTTTAGCTACCAATGGGTAAAAGTGACTCAGAAGAACGTTTAGACATTCCAAATACTAGAATTATAAGATTTTATCAATTAATGAATACCAATGTAAGAGGAATTATATACATTTAGGTATTATTTTTAGACTTTTTAATAGTTTATGGCTCCTAGAATTGAGGAACTAACGAACCACAAGTTCAATGTAAAAAAAATCCTTCAATGAAACAACCACCCTTAAACCTTTTATTAACAAAATACATCATAAAAAAATAATAATTCTATGCTAACCTGGTGCAAATCTAGCCCAATATGAAAAATCAAAGGGTTAGAAAAGGATTTTGTTATAAATCTTACAAGATATGAAGCATTCTTTATTCACTCTTCCACACATTTTAAAGGAAATCACATTCCATTAAATGGCCAAGAGTTACAATACTTGTATAATTAAACATTTATATAATTCGCACAGTAATATTTTTTAAAGTAAGCAGAAGTTTCCCACGTCCCATAACAGATTTATCACCATCTAAAATTTAAAATCAATTATATCTCTTTTTAGAACCACAGAGATTCAACTTCAATTACTTGGCCCATTACTCCATACCTCCTCAGCTTCTCCCTTTCTTCTCTCTCTCTTTCTTCTCTTCGTTTCAGCCGTTCCTGGTTTCTTTTCTCCTGCTTCTCAGCTACGACTCTCTTAAAAATGGTAATAAATGAGGAGCATATTTACTGAGTCCATTCTCTATCAGCTTTATCCTAAACTTTACATTATCTAGTTTCTAATACAGTACAACTGCTGTCAAAATCTGTTTAATGATTCAATTTGAAGTACTGCCAGAAATAATCATTAGGCTTACAAGTCTTCTTTCCATAATCTTTCCCCATTTTGTGGAAGATGTGTAAAATTTCACCTTTCTCCATGATTTCTGCTTGTTTGTTTTTAAAATGAAAACAAATTATTTCAAAATAGAGATAGAATCTCGCTATGTTGCCCAGATGGGTCTACAACTCCTGGGCTCAAGTGATCCTCACACCTCAGCCTCCCAAAGTGCTAGAATTAACAGGTGCGAGCCACTGAGACCGGCCTATGATCTTATTATTATTATTTTTTTTTAGAGACAGAGTCTTACTATGTTGCCCAGACTGGAGTGCAGTAGCACCATCTCAGCTCACTGCAACCTCCACCTGCCAGCCTCAGCCACCTGAGGAGCTGGGATTACAGGCGTGCATCACCACACCCAATTTTTGTCTTAATATTTTTTAGTGGAGACGGGGTTTCACCATGTTGCCCAGGCTGGTCTCCAACTCCTGGCCTCAAGTAATCCGGCCACCTTGGCATCCCAAAGTGCTGGGATTACAGGCATGAGCCATCATACCCAGCTCCATGATTTCTTCTTATTTTATTTTTTTTTTTGAGACAGTCTTGTTCTGTCACCCAGGTTGGAGTGCAGTGGCACAATCTCAGCTCACTGCAACCTCCACCTCCCGGGTTCAAGCGATTCTCCTGCCTCAGTCTCCAGAGTAGCTGAGACTACAGGCACACGCCACCACACCCGGCTAATTTTTATATTTTTAGTAGAGACAGGATTTCACCATATTGGCCAGGCTGGTCTCGAACTCCTGACCTTGTGATCCACCTGCCCTGGCCTCCCAAAGTGCTACGATTACAGGCGTGAGCCACCGTGCCTGGCCTTTCATGATTTTTTTTTTTTTTTTTTTTTTTGGAGACGGAGTCTCGCTCTGTCGCCCAGGCTAGAGTGCAGTGGCGCGATCTCGGCTCACTGCAAGCTCCGCCTCCCGGGTTCACGCCATTCTCCTGCCTCAGCCTCCCGAGTAGCTGGGACTACAGGCGCCCGCCAACACGCCCGGCTAATTTTTTTGTATTTTTAGTAGAGACGGGGTTTCACCGTGTTAGCCAGGATGGTCTCGATCTCCTGACCTCGTGATCCGCCCGCCTCGGCCTCCCAAAGTGCTGGGATTACAGGCTTGAGCCACCGCGCCCGGCCTTTTTTTTTTTTTTTTTTTTTGAGACAGAGTCTTGCTGTCGCCCAGGCTGGAGTGCAGTGGCGCGATCTCGGCTCACTGCAGGCTCTGCCCCCGGGGTTCACACCATTCTGCTGCCTCAGCCTCCCAAGTAGCTGGGACTACAGGCGCCCGCCACCTCGCCCAGCTAATTTTTTGTATTTTTTAGTAGAGACGGGGTTTCACTGTGTTAGCCAGGATGGTCTCAATCTCCTGACCTTGTGATCCGCCCACCTCGGCCTCCCAAAGTGCTGGGATTATAGGCGTGAGCCACCGCGCCCGGCCCATGATTTCTTAATGACATTTCCAAGTCACTTCGAGATTTTCCTCCTCTAAATATTTTCTAGTATTATTTTCTATTTTTTAAAAAAACATCAACCATTATAAATCACTACAAGTTCTCATGCCCTGTGATTTCTAATATGGAAATGTTTAGGTCACTTCCAATTACCATCCTGATGCTGCTGCTTTTAAAGATATGAGTAAAATGCATGAGTTCTGTTGCTAGGTCTATATCTGCAAAGACTCCCAAGTAGGAACCACTGGAGTTTTAACTTGGAGCCCAATAACTATTTGCTATAATGACTCTTTTCGAAAATTTTTTAAAAATTACTTGAGATCACCCTAGCTACTCAGAATACTGAAAAGAGCCCACTGTTACCTGCGAATATGGAGATGTCCCTAGGCATTTTCTGATTCTACATTATTTTAAATGCTATGGACCTTGAGTTAATTCCGGTGATAATAGTTACAAAGAAAATGACTATCCCATGTTTCCCATCTGTCAGTTAGTCCTCTAGTCCTCAATTCATGAAAAAAACACTACAGTGCCACAATTCTTAAAAAGCTATCAGCATATTAAAAGGTAAATAGATTATATCCACCAACACTCATCTTTACCACTTCAGAAATACCACCATGCTTTTTTTGTGTTTATCCCCTCTAAACAAGAGTAAAAACTGTGTTGTCTTCCTCACAAAAGCCTATATATTTAAGTAGTAGTGATTTTCCTTTTAAAAAATATATAAATTTTTTCGTAAGTCCTTTCTGAAGTGGAAGCAGGAGCATAAAATAAAACTAGAGATTCTGCAAGCTTGCTATTTAATAAAGAATTGCAAAATATTTCAAATTAATATTGGGTTCATTTTCTCAAACTTCTTATAAATATTATATTAATACTACATTCTTATTGACCTTATTGAAAAGAACGATAACAATGAAATTTTATGGGACTCTATTAGTAACTAGTTTGAAAGATTCCTAATTCAGTGTCATATCTAATATAAAATGGTAACTCCCAAAATAACAGGATATTTAAGTCTATTTCTCAGGCAGCATCCATTAAACCAACATTAAACCAACTTGAATTTCCATCTGTAATCCTACACTGTTTAGTATTAATCATTAGATACTATATTACTGAATCATAGTCAAGAATATCATACAAAAAGACAACTGATACAGATCAAAAGAACAAGAGGATAAAGTGAGGAATATTTTACCAATGTACCTTTAATTCTTCAAGCTTCTCTCTTATTTCAATAAATCCCAGGTGCAGTTTACCACCAAAATGATCAGCCAGTCGTCTGTCATTATCATGAAGTCCTAAATAGGCAGAGCAGACTTCACAGACTCGAAGTTTCTGCTGTTGAAAACTGGAAGCTGGCATAGAATTCCGATAAACTTCCTAAACAAAAGTGAGAAAAACAATGACCATATAAATCTCACTAAAAGTCATACAATTAAATAAAATATACTATGCTTATACCAAAAATGTTTTCTAAAAAATACACAAAAGTGGCCGGGCATGGTGGCTCACTGGGGCGAGACTCCAGCTCAAAACAAAAAACAACAAAAAAAAACACAAAAGCATGGCTATTTTGTTATGAAAATTATAGGTTCCCTTTATCCCCATCCTCTATCCTTAGGGCCTCTCTCCACTGGAGTATAAGGAAATAATAAACATGAACAAAAATCAATGAAATAGAAAACAAGAAAAAAACAATAAAATCAGAAGACTGGTTCTTCGAAAAACAAAATAAAACTGACCAGCTAGATCAATCAAGAAAAGACACGAATTGCAAACATTCTACAGATATTAAAAGAGAACACTATGAACAACTTTATATCAATAAATACAACTTAGATTTAGTGAAAGACAAATTTACCAAAAGTAATTTAAAAAACAACAGCAACAACAACAACAACAACAACAACAACAACAAAACAGGCCAGGCGTGGTGGCTCACGCCTGTAATCCCAGCACTTTGGGAGGCTGAGGTGGACAGATCACCTGAGGTCAGGAGTTCAAGACCAGCCTGGCCAACATGGTGAAAGCCTGTCTCTACTAAAAATACAAAAAATTAGCCAGGCATGGTGGTGCACGCCTGTAGTCCCAGCTACTTGGCAGGCTGAAGCAAGAGAATCGCTTGAACCCGGGAAGCACTGGTTTCAGTGAGCTGAGATCGCACCACTATACTCCAGCCTTGGAGAGAGAGTAAGACTCTGTCTTAAAAAAAAGGCCTGGCGCAGTGGTTCACACCTGTAATCCTAGCACTTTGGGAGGCCAAGGCAGGTGGATTGCCTGAGGTCGGGTGTTCAAGACCAGCCTGACCAACATGGAGAAACCCTGTCTCTACTAAAAATACAAAAATTAGCCAGGTGTGGTGGCATGGGCCTGTAACCCCAGCTACTTGGGAGGCTGAGGCAGGAGAATCGCTTGAACCCGGGAAGCAGAGGTTGCAGTGAGCCGAGATCATGCCATTGCACTCCTGCGTGAGCAACAAGAGCAAAACTCCATCTCAAAAAAAAACAAAAAGAAGAAGGTTCGACTTGAACTGGACTCAAGCGATCTGCCTCAGCCTGCAGAAGAGCTGGGACCAAAGGCACGCACCACCACAACCAGCTTTTTCTGTGTTTTGTTTTGTTTTTGTCTTTTAGTTCAACTTCTCTTTAATAACTGTTCAATAATTTCCATTCAAATATATGTTCTTAGAGAAGTATAGATACTGAAGTTTCATCTACTACTTTTATTTTGTAGTCTTACCAAATTAAGCAGAATTCGTCTACTACTATTAAGAATTTACCTCTGCTTCTCTTTTCTTTGCCCGTGCTTTCTCTACTTCATCCATTACTTTCTGGGATTCCTCCACATTCCCTTCAGCTCCTAGTTGTTCCACCTTGGCTAATAATTTACCAATTTCTTCATTTAACTCATGAACACGTTCTGCCTAAAAAGAAATAAAAAAGAAGATCATGAATAAACAAGACAATGAATTTTAAACTTCAAAGTATTTCAGAACTGCTGAGAAAAAACTTGTTATCTAAGGCAATATGAGGTTAAAGAATGCTTTCTCAGCATATCCCAAATGAACTACTGAGACATCAGGATGTTCTGAGTCTGCCTGCCTTACCTCAATGAAGTCAGGGCTACTACTGGGCCCAATATAACTTTCTGTCCTCTGGCGAGGTGGTGTATTCCTAGTGTAACATACCATTTCTTCCATGATCTGGCCCTTTGTACTTTTCTAAACCATCTCTTGCTACTTCCCCACCTCACAACCTAATCTATAGTTTCCCAAACTTATCCTGTTGTTTTCTACCTCTGTGACTTTGCACATACTCTTCTTTCTGGGATGGGATCCCTTACCTCTCTTGTCTGCCTACTGAATATTCATTCGTTCCAACAAGATCCAACTCAAGGGCCATTTCTGTAAAGCATTCCTGAACAATCACCACATCCCAGCCCCACTTAAACACATCAGCAAAGATGGCCATACTTTCTCCTTTGTGTCACCTTTGTATCTTTTTTGACAGTTCCTTTCATAAATATCATACTACTTTAAGGAGAGCTATCTGTATTTCCCATCTTTGTATCTCTAGTGCTCAGCAAATAGCCTAGGCTCAAATACGAGTTAAAGAAATGAATTGGTGGATCAAGCTCAGGAGTCCATCAGATCTGACTTATTGCTGAACCAGTTACTATCTGTGTAATTTTGGCCACATTACTTATACCTGAATCCATTTCCTCATCTAAGAAGTACCTATCCCACAAAGTTGTGAGAAATGAGAAAATATGCCTTGTATGTACACTGCATAGCACCTTGCTGATTTTCAGCATACTCGCCTGGCAACTCCACTCTATGAGTCCTTAGCTTTCCACCGGGATTAACTCTTGCCTTGGGAAAGAATACGTTCCTCTTCCTCATCACCATCATCATCCTAGCAACTTAGTTCATTCTTACTGTTGTAATGGCACATAAAACATACATATAATCATTATTTGGGCCACAAAGTCTTTGCTGTATGGCCAATTATAATATGTTAGCAAAGAAAGTTTTAGATTTTTGTTATTGTTGTTTTTGAGATGGAGTCTTGCTCTGTCACCCAGGCTGGAGTGCAGTGGCACGATTTCAGTTCACTACAACCTCCGCCTCCTGAGTTCAAGCAATTCTCCTGTCTCAGCCTCCCACGCAGCTGAGATTACAGGCATGCACCACCATGCCTGGCTAATTTTGCAGTTTTTGTAGAGACAGGGTTTCACCATGTTGGCCAGGCTGGTCTCAAACTCCTGACCTTAAGTGGTCAACCCACCTTGGCCTCACAAAGTGCTGGGATTACAGGTGTGAGCCACCACACCCGGCCGAAGGTTTTAGTTTGGTATAAGTTTCCAGTCCCAACAAACCAGTTTACTGGTTTAATTAATAATCTTTATTTCTCAAATATCCTTCAACCCAAAATATTTCTTCCCTCAATGAGAGTCCAATTCTATTATCACTATCCTCCCTCTCTACCAAATGGTATTTTCCTTTAAATACATCACTGAATGACTAAACTGTTGTCCAAAACTCTTCTTTCTTCCCTGTATCCATGTCCTTGACCATGTAATCGTGTACCATCGTACTCTGACTCTGAATTTGGCCATGAACTTGCTTTGGTTACTGAGATGGTAGCAAATATGACCAACGGAGAGGCCTCTGTGAGGGGGCTTGATGCTTCTGTACCTCTGCCACCACCATGAGAACACGGCCAGGCTAGCGTGCTGGGCATGGCTCTGCATCCTCTAGCGGACTGCAAGGCATGTGAGTAAGCCCAGCTGAAACAAGAATAACTGCTCAGTCAAGTTCAGCCTAAATCATTGACTGCAGAGTCATGGGCTAAATAAATACTTACTGTTTTAAGTCACTGAGCTTTGAGGTGGTTTGTTATACAGCATTTGTGTAGTGATGGATAACCAATACAACCAATACAACTCGGGCTCTACCAAGCACTTACAGATCTCTTCCAACCACGAGATACTAGATCCTTTGTACTTGAGGATGCCCATCTTTCCAGTCACCATCTTCAGAGAATTTTCAGAAAAGGCTGACGAAAAGCAACCCTTTTCTCAAACGATGGAATCTATTTTCATTTGTATATACATATCTGAACACCATATTTTAATACTGTCATCTAAACTCCACCTGGGTAACTCTTTTTCTCCCATTCTGCATTTTCATAAAACACACTAGATCATACTGAATGGAATATAATTATGTTGTAATAAGTCATCAACAAAATGTAATATAAAAGACCTTGTTTGGATTCTAATAACAAATCGACTCTATATAAGAAAAATAAACATACACTGGATAACATTAAAAAAATTACTGTTAACTTTATGTATGTATTACTGTGGTTATAATTTACAGGTGAAATATGACATTTAACATTTGCTTTTAAAAGCAAATAAAAATACTGTGGTATATCTGTACAATGGAGAAATAAAAAGGAATGAACTGATACACACAACTTGAATGAATCTCAAGAAAGTTATATGGAATGAAAAAGGCCAAATCTCAAAACGGTACACAGGATTTCATTTATGTAACACTCCATGAAATAACATAACTACAGAGATAGAGAATAGGTTAGTGGTTGCCAAGGGTAGAGATGCTGGGTGGGGGTGAAGATAGATGTAGCTATAAAAGGGGTAACATGAGGGAGTCTTGTGGCAATGTTACAGTTAAGCATCCTAATTGTGACTGTAATTACACATGTGATTAAACTGCAGAGAGCTGGCCAGGCGTGGTGGCTCACACCTGTAATCCCAGCACTTTGGGAGGCCAAGGTGGGCAGATTGCTTGAGGCCAGAAGTTTGAGACCAGCCTGGCCAACATGGCAAAACGCCGTCTCTGCTAAAAATAAAAAAAATTAGCTGGGCCTGGTGATGCACGCCTGTAATCTCAGTTACTCAGGAGGCTGAGGCACGAGACTTGAGCCCAGAAGGCAGAGATTGCAGCAAGCCAAGATTACACCACTGTACTCCAGCCTGGGCAACACAGCAAAACTCTGTCTCAAACAAAAATAAAAACAAAAAAATTGCACAGAGCTATACATGCAGACATGCATACACAAATAAATGCATGCATAACTGGCAAAATCTGAATAAAATATAAGGATTAGACCAATGTCAATTTATTTGATATTGTACTATATTGTATAAGATGTTTACATTGGGGCAGACAAGTATACAGAATTCTTTGTATATGTCTTTGCAATCTCTTGCAAATCTAATTATTTCAAAATAAAAACTTAAACAAAAGGAGTCAAAATAATACTTTGTACTAATGAAATGATTAAAATTCTTACCTTTGCTGCTACTTCAGCACTAATCTCTTCTTGAGTTTCTGCTAATCTTTTCTTGGCCACTTCTGTTCTACGATCACAATCTGCAATGAATGACTGCAAATGATCCATGGCCTACAAAGTTTAATTAAAGACAATTATTGTCAGAAAGTCAACTTTATTCAGAAATATCTTCATACAAAAATCACACTGCTTTTTAAAGTGCTACCATGGCGGGGCACGGTGGCTCACGTCAGTAATCCAAGCACTTTAGGAGGCTAAGGCAGGCAGTTCACTTGAGGCCAGCCTGGCCAAATTGGTGAAACCCCGCCTCTACTTAAAAATCCAAATTTAGCCAGGTGTGTGGTGCACACCTGTAGTCTCAGCTTCTCGGGAGGCTGAGGTGGAAGGAACACTTGGGCCCAAAGAGTCTGAGGCTGCAGTGAGCCCTGATGATGCCACTGCACTCCAGTCTGGGTGACAGAGTGAGACCCTGTCATTAAAAAAAAAAAAAAAAAAAAAGCTGGGCGTGGTGGGTCACGCCTGTAATTCCAGCACTTTGGGAGGCCGAAGCAGGTAGATCACCTGAAGTCAGGAGTTTGAGACCACGCTGGCCAACATGGTGAAACCCCGTCTCTACTAAAAATACAAAAATTAGCCAGGCATAGTAGTGCGTGCCTATAATCCCAGCTACTCGGGAGGCTGAGGCAGGAGAATCACTTGCACCTGGGAGGCGGAGGTTGCAGTGAGCCAAGATCGCACCACTGCATTCTAGCCTGAGTGACAGAATGAGACTGTCTCAAAAAAAAATCACTTGAGGATATGGAGAAATGTTCAGGATTCACTTGTAAATAAAAAGGAAATTACAAATGTTATGCAGTAAGATCCCAATTTTGTAAAATAAAGACAGAAAAATCTGCTGCAAGTCTAGATCTGAATGGACAAAAAGAAAATACAGAAAAAATGGAAAACTATACAAAACGCTAACAAGTATTTCTGAACATTTTTACCCTTTTTTCTTTTAATTCTCTAAACTGCTTTAGAATTTTTTCCTTTTTGAGACAAGAGTGTCGCACATCAGGAAAACTTATTTTTCAGAGAATAAACCATTGAGAATTTTAGCAGTATCTACACTATAAAAATTCAATATTTATATAAAAGACATCTGTGAGGCACATATTAATGTCTACAATGAATAGTTCATTTAAAAGTAAACTTTAAGAATTCATTCTCAAGTCTGGACTTCCAAATCTTCCTGTACAGAAATATAACTCATGCTTTGTTCTTTTGGCTTAGGATTGACTTGGCGATGCGGGCTCTTTTTTGGTTCCATATGAACTTTAAAGTAGTTTTTTCCAATTCTGTGAAGAAAGTCATTGGTAGCTTGATGGGGATGGCATTGAATCTATAAATTACTTTGGGCAGTATGGCCATTTTCACGATATTGATTCTTCCAACCCATGAGCATGGAATGTTCTTCCATTTGTTTGTATCCTCTTTTATTTCATTGAGCAGTGGTTTGTAGTTCACCTGACTTCAAACTATACTACAAGGCTACAGTAACCAAAACAGCATGGTACTGGTACCACAACAGAGATATAGATCAATGGAACAGAACAGAGCCCTCAGAAATGATGCCGCATATCTACAACTATCTGACAAAAACAAGAAATGGGGAAAGGATTCCCTATTTAATAAATGGTGCTGGGAAAACTGGCTAGCCATATGTAGAAAGCTGAAACTGGATCCCTTCCTTACACCTTATACAAAAATTAATTCAAGATGGATTAAAGACTTAAATGTTAGACCTAAAACCATTAAAATCCTACAAGAAAACCTAGGCAATACCATTCAGGACATAGGCGTGGGCAAGGACTTCATGTCTAAAACACCAAAAGCAATGGCAACAAAAGCCAAAATTGACAAATGGGATCTCATTAAACTAAAGAGCTTCTGCACAGCAAAAGAAGCTACCATGAGAGTGAACAGGCAACCTACAGAATGGGAGAAAATTTTTGCAACCTACTCATCTGACAAAGGGCTAATATCCAGAATCTACAATGAACTCAAACAAATTTACAAGAAAAAAACAAACAACCCCATCAAAAGGTGGGCAAAGGACATGAACAGACACTTCTCAAAAGAAGACATTTATGCAGCCAAAAAACACATGAAGAAATGCTCATCATCACTGGCCATCAGAGAAATGCAAATCAAAACCACAGTGAGATACCATCTCACACCAGTTAGAATGGCCATCATTAAAAAACAGGAAACAACAGGTGCTGGAGAGGATGTGGAGAAATAGGAACACTTTTACACTGTTGGTGGGACTGTAAACTAGTTCAACCATTGTGGAAGTCAGTGTGGCGATTCCTCAGGGATCTAGAACTAGAAATACCATTTGACCCAGCCATCCCATTACTGGGTATATACCCAAAGGACTATAAATCATGCTGCTATAAAGACACATGCACACGTATGTTTATTGCGGCACTATTCACAATAGCAAAGAGTTGGAACCAACCGAAATGTCCAACAATGATAGACTGGATTAAGAAAATGTGGCACATATACACCATGGAATACTATGCAGCCATAAAAAATGATGAGTTCGTGTCCTTTGTAGGGACATGGATGAAACTGGAAAACATCATTCTCAGTAAACTATCGCAAGGACAAAAAACCAAACACCGCATGTTCTCACTCATAGGTGGGAATTGAACAATGAGAACTCATGGACACAGGAAGGGGAACATCACATTCCAGGGACTGTTGTGGGGTGGGGGGAGGGGGGAGGGACAGCATTAGGAGATATACCTAATGCTAAATGACGAGTTAATGGGTGCAGGAAATCAACATGGCATATGGATACATATGTAACAAACCTGCACATTGTGCACATGTACCCTAAAACCTAAAGTATAATTAAAAAAAAAAAGAAATATAACTCATTCAAGATACAAATGTTTAACTAAAAATACAAATTTATTCAGCACACATTGAATTCCAAAAATAGTTGGATAACCCAAGAATTTCTTCAATGTGAAAAGCAATAAGGATCATTTTTTAAAAAGCTTTTATCTGTGATAACATAAAAATTGTTAATTTCTTTTAATTTGAAATTTTTAAAATTACAACAGAAATCTATTCAAATTTCCTTATGTAAAGATAAAGGTGGCATCTCAAAGCAGTGAGAGAAAAGATGGACTAATTAGCAAATAGTGTTGGGTGACTAAGTAGCTATGTGGGGTTGGGGGGAGACTAGATCCATATCTCAGTTCCTTAAACCAGAATAAATCTGAGATGAATCAAGGACTTAAAAGTCTAAAAATGAAGCCAAAATATGCCAGCAGAAACCACCGGAGAGAACTCTTAGCACCTCAGAATAAGAAAAGCGTTTAGAATTAATGCAATAGATTTGGTTTTTCTGTTTGTTTTTTGAGACGGAGTCTCGCTCTGTCCCCCAAGCTGGAGCACAGTGGCACGATCTAGGCTCACTGCAACCTGACTCCCGGATTCAAGTGATTCTCCTGCCTCAGCCTCCCGAGTAGCTGGGATTACAGGCACCCACCACCATGCCCGGCTAATTTTTGTATTTTTAGTAGAGAGGGGGTTTCACCATGTTGGCCAGGCTGGTCTTGAACTACTGACCTTAGGTGACCCAACCCTGCCTTGGCCTCCCAAAGTGCTGGGATTACAGGCATATGAGCCACCACGCCTGGCTATAGATTTGTTAAAGATTGATAAATCAGAAGATATAAATATAAAAATACTCCGCAAGGCCAAAAACCACCAAAAAAGTAGGGAAAGTGTGTTGTAAATTATATTTTTGAAAACAATTTCATTTCCATTAGCAGAAATTCTTGGATATTCAGAAGACAGGAGGACCTATTTGTTGGTTTATCTCCTAAACCAAATTTAAAACATCTATTATTTCACTAATAAAATGTACCATAAGATTTATGCACATGAGTATGTTTTATGTAATGCTGATTGTTATGCTTTATATATAAGCAAAAAAAGTTTTTATGCAAACGATTTTCATATAAAAGCAACAATATAAAGTTACATTTCAGGCTGTTTTAGGTATCTAAATGGTGTCTTCCATTTCTTGGTTTTTCATTAAAAACATCGTCCTTAATATCCCCCAAACGGCCGGGCGCAGTGGCTCACGCCTGTAATCCCAGTACTTTGGAAGGCTGAGGCGGGCAGATCACGAGGTCAGGAGATCAAGACCATCCTGGCTAACACGGTGAAACCCTGTCTCTACTAAAAACACAAAAAATTAGCCGGGTGTGGTGGTGGGCGTCTGTAGTCCCAGCTACTTGGGAGGCTGAGGCAGGAGAATGGTGTGAACCTGGGGGGCGAAGGTTGCAGTGAGCCGAGATCGGGCCACTGCACTCCAGCCTGGGCGACAGAGCAAGGCTCTGTCTCAAAAAAAAATAATAATAATAAAAAAATCCCCCAAACACCCATATGCATGTCCCTCAGTATCTGTGGGAGGTTGGTTCCAGGATACCCAGTGGATACCAAAATCCATGAATGCACGTTTTTTAATATAAAATGGTGTAATACTTGCATATAATATAAAATGGTGTAATACTTGCATATAATCTCCCAGTACACATCCTCCCATATACTTTAAATTGTCTCCGGATTACTTATAATACCTAATACAATGTAAATGCTATGTAAACAGTTATACTGTAATGTTTGGGGAATAATAACAAGAACAAAATGTCTGTACATGTTCAGTACGGAGGCAACAATCCATTTCTTCTGCTAAGTATTTACAATCCCCAGTGGGTTCCTTCTACAGATTCAACAACAGATATGGGGGGCCAACTATATATACATGTATATATATGTAAGTAGATTCAAAAATAAATACGAATGTAAAAACTCAGTATATTACTAAAGATATGTCCTTATATACACTATAAAATTAGTTGCTTACATTTGCTCAATATTTCCTTAATCATTACTACTTTGTTGGGAAGAATATGCTTAATTTTCAAAAGAACATATGAATCATACGACTTTTACACATTTTCTTAAAATACAGTCTCACCGGCCGGGCGCGGTGGCTCACGCTTGTAATCCCAGCACTTTGGGAGGCCGAGGCGGGCGGATCACGAGGTCAGGAGATCGAGACCACGGTGAAACCCCGTCTCTACTAAAAAATACAAAAAAATTAGCCGGGCGTGGTGGCGGGCGCCTGTAGTCCCAGCTACTCGGAGAGGCTGAGGCAGGAGAATGGCGTGAACCCGGGAGGCGGAGCTTGCAGTGAGCCGAGATTGCGCCACTGCACTCCAGCCTGGGCGACCGAGTGAGACTCCGTCTCAAAAAAAAAAAAAAAAAAATACAGTCTCACCTCATATTTTTAAAAGAGTTGTCAACAAAGTACATGATCTTACTTGAGTCTTACCCTTCATATAACCAGAGGATAAACTGCTAAGAGTTTCTCCTATTAAGAGATATTAATCCACATTCACAATGTTTTACAGCAAAAGATAACAACAAACCATTAAAGCAAAATCACATACATCAAGTTCAAAGAAAAAATCTTGTTCTTTGGATGCAATTTCATAATCCGCTCTTAAAGCCAGGTCATGGACTTTCAGACATTCTCCAAGATCCATTCTCTGGAAGGGAAAAAAGACATAATATTAAAATAAAAAAAAAAAGTTTTTTAAAAAATGCTTCAACAACCACAGTTCTTTTCAGAATACATATTAAGTCTTACAGACGTTTTATGTAGGGGCTTCCAAATTACAAAATTTCATAGACAAATATAAAACGTGGTGTCAGAAGAAAAAATGGCACCAATTCTGTCTACCAACAGATGGGAACAGGGATCACTTGTATTTAAGAATAAATGGATATGGAAAAGCTTTTCAGAATCTGAAAAAAGCTTCTAGCTTCTATATCACAACATAGTTCATTTAGCTCCACAACACAAAAAAGATAATTTTAAACCAAACTAAAAGAATATATAAATCGAATTGTTGAGACGTCAATGTGCTTTGAAGAACATCCTATTTTTCAAATAAAGGTGGAGTTCTCAAAAAACAGACTGGTGGCTGGGCATGGTGGCTCATGCCTGTAATCCCAGCACTTTGGAAGGCCAAGGCAGGAGGATCGCTTGAGCCCAGGAATTTGAGACCAGCCTGGGCAACACACTAAGATGTGTCTCAATTTTAAAAAATAAAAAATAAAAAAAAAACCCACAACAAAACAGACTGGTGACTTTGATATAGTCTTGTCTGGGGACAAGACTCCATGTAAACTAGTAAAGGTGTGATTTACTACTAAGACCCAATATAAGTGCACAGAGATCAGGCATTTAATCCCACTTACAATAAGCATGTATCAGGGAAATAAATACTCTTACTGAACCTAGGGTCCTTCTACTTGGAAATTCCAATTAGGTGTTATTTACCAAACCAGACGCTTTCCTCATATCTGAGACAAAATATCTAAAAATCTACCAATTTTTACATGTATCTGAGCAACTGGTAATATCTTTCATGAAACTTTTTTGGGGGAAAATATGAGAAAAAATTGGCAAGATGCAAGGATCATTACAGGTACGATTAATCAGTGATGAAAGCAAGGCAGAGATTTTCCAACTGGAGGTGTGACCACCTTTGGAATACCTCAAAATCTGTGGAGGGTTGGTAAAAAGGGAGTACAAGTCATTCTCCTTCCTTTGACTATTAAGTTCCCACTTGTGGCAAGCACTATCTTAGGTGCTAAGGATATAGAGTTAAGTGACACAGACAGTCTGACTTCATGGAGCTTACATTCTATTTGAGGGGAAACAAAAAACAAGAATCATGTCTATGGAACAAAGTTAGATGATGTAATAAAATAGCAATGCTCCCTATTATTACGGGGGGCTACTTGGGATGAGTTGGTCAGAGAAGACCTTTCTGAAGAGGATACAATTAAACTGGATCTAAAGAGGGAGAAACAAATGAATCTTAGGAAAAGGCAAAAAGTAATGTTCCAGGTTGTACAGAAGATTTAGAAGGCAGATCTTTAAAATATTTATTTATTTATATGCCACTATTAATCACAGGGAAGTTTATGGTAACAGGGAACAGGAATAGAGTATGGCACACAGGTCTGAGCCTTAGCTTTGTATACAGTATCTAAAAATGAGTATGCCTATTTAACTTGTCAACAACCTAAATATGTATAAAACAAAAGTATGATAATTAATTTTGTAAAATATCCCAACTAAAAAGGATAGTTAATTCACAAGATCAAGATTCAAAAGTATTAACAGACCAGATAAAATTTAAAAGAAATAAATATGAAGTCCTATAGTTACGTATCCAAGACAATAAATTTACAAATAAGTAGGTATGAGCAGAGAATCAGACATTTAAAAAAAGTAAGTAGTCAAGAGTAACGGTTACAGTATGGCACAACTGAGAAAAATCGATATTGTCTAAAACTGTATCAAAGAGGACACACTATAAACAAAGTAGGAACTCTCTACTGAAGGCTGGTTTTAAAAGCAAACCACTGCTCTCCAAAACACACATTCTATGTACTAACACATTTCAAAAGGAATATGAGAAAATTAGACAAAGTATCTCAAAACTAGGCTATACAAAAAAGCCAGGGAACAGAAATAGAGAAGACAAAAGAAAGATGTGAACCAACTTCAATCAACTGAGGAATTTTTCATAAAGCAGCAGAAATAGATTTGTTTTATTATGGCCCGAAGGGACTCCAGTGAGTCAGACTTTAACTCTCTGAATACTTTTTCTTCTTTTTTTGAGACAGGGTCTCACTTTGTCACCTAGGCTGGAGTGCCGTGGCATAATCATGGCTCACTGCAGCCTCCACCTCCCAGCTCAAGCGATCCTCCCACCTAAGCACCCCTCCCCGACAAGTAGCTGGGACCACAGTCTCCCGCCACCATATCCAGCTAATTTTTTTTTTTTTTTTAAGTAGAGACAAAGGGTGCTATCTTGCCCAGGCTGGTCTCAAACTCCTGAGCTTGAGTGATCCTCCCACTTCGGCCTCCCAATGCTGGATTACAGGTATGAGCAACTGCACCTGGCCAAGAAAATATTTTCAATAATCAAAGCTTTCTGAAGGTAGAACAAACATCCTCAGAGTTAGTGAGTTCCCAGATAAGTGAGGTGTTCAAACACTGTTTTGACAACCATTTTACTAGGATATTAAGGAAATAATTCAACCACCAGGTAGCTTTTTTCTTCGGACTCTTAGATGCTGTGACTATTAAAAAAAAAAGCCAACGTTTCTGGCCACAGTGGCTAATGCCTATAATCCGAGCACTTTGGGGGGCCAGGGTGGGAGGAGCGCTTGAGCCCAGGAGTTCCAGACCAGCCTGGGCAATATAAGAAAACCCCGTCTCTACAAAAAGTAAAAAAGAAAAAAATTATCTAGGCATGGTGGCCCATGCTTGTGGTCTCAGCTCCTCAGGAGACAGAGGCAGGGGGATCACTTGAGCTCTGGAGGTCAAAGCTGCAGTAAGCTGTGATCATGCCACTGCATTCCAGCCTGGGTGACAGAGCTAGACCCTGTCTCAAAAGTAAAAACAAACAGAAAATGTTTTTCTGTAAAACTATATTACCTTCAGTTCTTAATTATATAATGGAATGAATGGGAACATATAAATTCTGCCCCCAAAGTTATCCTTTGGGAAATGAGGACTCATCACTGTTATAAAAGTCCTCATCATGCTTAATGGTATTAAAGTACTGTACTGTTACTGAGCATGCTGAGATTTTTCCCGGCTCCAATCCTTAACCCCGATTCATTAGTCTGGTTTAACAAGCTAAGGAGTTTTTCAGTGACAATAAATGAAAAGTAAAGTTTTCTATGGATGTGTAGAAATTCAAATTTAAAAGGTGCTCATTAAACAATTATTAAGAAAATGCAGAAAAACTTAAATATTCCTAAGAAAGAATTCCAGAAAATATAACAGGAATGAAAGAAGCTAATGGCAGAAGGATGCTGTCATTGTCTTTGATATGCCAGGCAGTAGGTTTCTGAAATTAACAATTTCTAAACATCAATCACGCCAACAACTTCCTTAATATTTTATTTCCACAAGCTATAGCTGTTCACATGATGCTACATTTTATTTTATTTCATAAAATGCAAGATGTCACAGTTGGAAAGGCTTTTTGATACACTGTGGTTCTCAACCTAGATCTGGTGAACTTTTACACAATATTGATGGAAGCTTTTAAAAAACAGTCCCAATTCCTACCTCCCAAACACTGACTGAATTGTAAAAGCCTCCCAGGTACTTTTAATGTGCAGTGTTGAGAACCACTCACTGATCTAGTTTTATTCCCATTCTTTGCACAGAAAGAATGACTTGCTCAGGGTGCTTATCAGAAAATCTGGTTTGACTGATTCCTAGTCTAATATTGCTTCCACTTTACCATGCTAGTTCCGGTTATTTCAGTACTAACTTACCTTTCAATATTTTTCAGTAAGTCATTCCCCACAACATCTAAAAAAAGCTCACGGCAGAGATTCAAAGCAGCTGTCTACTTCCTTTCTTCCGTATCTCCTTTATCTTACTTTCATCAGTTCTCTGATCAACTACATTTCCAAACCCTATTCAACAAAAACTTAAAAGTAACACATAAATTTTGCCTCATTGTTTTTAACCTAAACATCTCTGTCTCTATTGCAATAATTCTAGGCTCCCTGTCTCCACTTCTTTAAAGTTACATCACACAACCAACCAAAGGAAGAAAAGCAATTATGTAGACCAAGAACAAAATGAACACAAGAAAAGATACAATGTTACCACTATAGTAGAGGTAGACTTTTTGGTGAGAGTAGCGTTTTGGGGAAGGCATGCCATGGGGAGATGCATGAGAGGGGGAAGATTAACTCACTAAAATGTGAGCTCCATAGGGCAAGGATTCTTCTTTTTTATCTACGATGTGCCTATGTTGAATAAATCAAACTAGGAAAGAGGGCAAAGAAGAACATTTGGCACAGGGGGGCTTATTAACAAGCCAGAGTGGTCAAGATGAATTCCAGGACAAAACTGATCTAAGCTTCTGGAGCGGAGGTTCTTCTTAGCCTCTCCTTGGATTATGTCCTTTGCTTGGACTCCTTACCTTCTCAAGTGTTTTGAGCTATTCTTTTTTCCTCCAAGAGGCAGGCTAGTTGGGCTTGTCACTTTCTGGGCTATGAGTCTGTGAGTTTATAGTCTAGCCTGACTCATCATAGTAGATTTTGGTGTCAAAGCCCTAGGACCAAGGGCCTAATTATAATAAAGAAGGCTTTTTTTGTATGTGGAATATCCTCAGTGGTTATCTCTTCAGGGACCTAGAGGGACAGTAAGTATAGCCAAGGCAGATTTTTCAGAATACTAGGCATCTATGTTCCTCTGTCCACACCATGATGACTACTAAGCATCTACTCTGGCACTGTGCTATGCACATGAGGAGTATTTAAAATTTAAAACAAGGTCAGGTGCGGTGGCTCACTCCTGAAATCCCAGCACTTTGGGAGGCCAAGGCAGGCAGATCACTTGAGGTCAGAAGCTCAAGACCAGCCTGGGCAACATGGTGAAACCCCGTCTCTACTAAAAACACGAAAAACAGCTGGACATGCTGGCAGGCACCTGTAATCCCAGCTACTCAGGAGGATGAGGTACAATAATCACTTGAACCCAGGAGGCAGAGATCTGCAGTGAGCTGAGATGGTGCCACTGCACTCCAGCCTGGGAAACAGAGTAAGACTCTGTCACGAAATATATATTTATTTATTTATTTATTTTTACTTTTTTAGAGACAGGGCCTCACTCTGTCCCCTGGTCTGGAGTACAATGGCATGATCTCAGCTCACTGCAACCCTACTTCCCAGGGTCAAGCAATCCTCCCGCTTCAGCCACCTGACACCTAAGTAGCTGGGACCAACAGGCACACATCACCATACCCGGCTAATTTTTTGGAGACAGAGTCTCGCTCTGTTGCCCAGGCTGGAGTGCAGTGGCGCAATCTCAGCTCACTGCAACCTCTGCCTCCCAGGTTCAAGCAATTCTCCTGCCTCGGCCTCCCTAGTAGCTGGGATTACAGGCGTGCACCACCACACCCGGCTAATTTTTTATTTTTAGTAGAGATGGGGTTTCACCATGTTGGCCAGGCTGGTCTCAAACTCTTCACCTCAGGTAATTCAACCGCCTCGGCCTCCCAAAGTGCTGGGATTACAGGCGTGAGCCACCACACTTGGTCTTAAAATTTTTTAATTTAACAAGTAGTTGCTGGGTGCGGTTGCTCATGCCTGTAATTCCAGCACTTTGGGAGGCCAAGGCGGGCAGATCACCTGAGGTTGGGAGCTCGAGAACAGCTTGACCAACATGGAGAAACCTCGTCTCTACCAAAAAAAATACAAAATTAGCCAGGCGTGGTGGTGCATGCCTGTAATCCCAACTACTCGGGAGGCTGAGGCAGGAGAATAGCTTGAACCTGGAGGGCAGAGGTTGCGGTGAGCCAAGATCACACCATTGCACTCCAGCCTGGGCAACAAGAGCGAAACTCCATCTCAAAAAAAAAACAAGTAGTTTACTTCATAATTAAATTCCTTCCACAAGTTTATTCTTGGTTTTTAATTTTTACATCTAAATGCTTAGATTGTAGATTTTTAAAAAAACGCTTATTTGCAATTAAGTTCAGTTCTGCATTTTGTCTTCATTCTGAATCCACTACTCCATGAAATGTTGACCAAATAACTATACCTGATCCTGGTAACTTATAGCCCCACAGCATTTTATACTGTTTTACTAACAAAGGTAACAAAGTTAAATCGTCAAGAATTTTTAACTTTTCTTTTGAAATTCCAAAAGTGAATGTTATTTCCCCAAATAAACTCTAAGCTTCATTAGAAAAATGGTCCGTTTCTCTTACTTACCCCTCCCAGAAGACCAGGTTTTGCACAAACCATGACTATTGAATAAATCTGATAATTTGACTACGGAATTCTATTTCTAAGGAATTAAGAAAATAGTGAAATAATTATAAAAAGATAAATGGAGAATAAAATTTAACAATGTTGTTTTTTAGAAAACGAGAAACATTTTAAGAGCCTCTCAACAAGGGTTTGGTTGATTCAGCTATGGAATAGCCATACAGTGTCTATTTAGCCTTTAAAAATGATGTTCTTGATATACCAAGTGGAAAAAAGCGAAGGTGGCAAAGAAAGACATAATAAAATACGAATTTTGGTATTTACAAATCTATATTACTTATGAGGGTTGTTTGAACTTTCTGGTACTGGTTGAATTATAAGCAACGAGCATGTATTAGTATTACAATTAGAAAAATCAATGAAGCCAGGCCGGGCATGGTGGCTCACACCTGTAGTCCCAGCACTATGGGAGCCTGAGGCTGGCAGATCACTAGAGGCCAGGAGTTCGAGACCAGCCTGGCAAACATGGTGAAACCCCTTCTCTACCAAAAATATAAAAATTAGCTGGGCATGGTGACGTGCCTGCAATCCCAACTACTCAAGAGGCTGAGGCAGAAGAATCACTTGAACCTGGGAGGCAGAGGTTGCAGTGAGCCAAGATCATGTCACCGCCCTCTAGCCTGGGTGATAGACTGAAACCCTGTCCCAAAAAAAAAAAAAAAGCCAATTTAATTTTAGAGAAAAAAATTGAGAGGCATGTGAAAACTAAAATCAACGAATAGAAATATTACGGTAGAGCAAAAAAAAAAAAAAAAAAAAAAAAAAAAAAAAAAAAAAAAAAAAAAAAAAAAAAAAAAAAAAAAAAAAATATAGAGCAAATCAAAAGGTTGATTTATACATTTTGAGTGTACTGCTAAGTGTAAATTAATAGCAGTAATGTTAATGAATATATAAATGATAGAATTTGGCACAGTAATAGCTCCAAGTAATTGTAAATATACCTGCTTTGTTATGTGTTTGAACATTTGTTCAGTTCTATGAACCAGATCCTGAATAAAATTACAAAACAGCATGAGAATATAATTTCTACTATCAAGGAATTTATATTCACAATGGAAATCAAGACCTTAAACTAAAGCAACAGCTACAAATGTCTACAAAGATGTACATGCAAGGATTTGACTGCCACAGTGTACACCAAAAACAGAAACAAAGACTATTAATATATTAATACTCACTGCATAAAAGATAAGAGAACAGCCACACTACAAAATATTATTCAGGCATTTTTAAAAATGCAGACAACTGATATGGAAACCAAGACAAGTGAAAAAAATTCAAACAATATAATGCCATCTGTCAAAACACACAACCTTGTGTAAACGCACAAGCATTTACACAAGGCGAGTGAAGATGTACACTAAATTGTTGACAAGGTTTAGATCTGATAAGGAGGGTGATGTATAATTGGAAACATTCATGTTTTATGCTTTATTCTCTTGTACTTAAAAACTACATTGTCTAAGTAATGAGACAGACTAGGCCAGACACAGTGGCTCATGTCTGCAATCCCACCACTTTGGGAGGCCGAGGCAGGTGGATCACTTGAGGTCAGAAGTTTGAGACCAGCCTGACCAATACGGCAAAACCCGTCTCTACTAAAAATACAAAAATTAGCTGGATGTGGTGGCATGTGCCTCTAGTCCCAGCTACTCAAGAGGCTGAGGCAGGAAAATCACTTGAACCCAGGAGGCAGAGGTTGTGGTGAGCAGAGATGGCGCCACTGCACTCCAGAGCCTGGGGGACAGAGTGAGACCCTGGTCTCCAAAAAAAAAAAAAAAAAAAAAAAAAAAAAAAAAAAAAAAGAGAGAGAGAGACTGGGCACTGGACCACATCAAAACACCTCCCTTTACCTCGTACTATCCATTTGATCCTGATAATCAAAACTTAAACTCTCTGAACTTCCAAGCTGGGGTGCAGTGGCACAATCATAGCTCACTGCAGCCTTGAACTCCTAGGCTTAAGTGATCTTCCCACTTTAGTCTCCTCACTAGCTAGAAGTACATGTGCATGCCACACCGAGTTAAATTTTTCTTTTGAGATGGGATCTTGCTATGTTGTCTAGGCTGGTAACTCCTGGCCTCAAGTGATCCTGCCTGCGCCAGCTGAACTTCTGTTTTCTCAAGTACTTCAGGAATGCTGTTCAGATCAAGTAAGATGTTTATAAAAGCACACTTTTTGCATATTGATTGCGATGGGATATAAGCTCAATGAGGGAGGAACACAGTCTTTCTTGATCACTGTAACAGCCCCAATCAGGTAACATGGTCCACCACATAATAGGTACTCAATATTTTGTTACATTAATATTATATTACAGCTCAATATTTGTTCAATGAATAACTTAGTTCTTTGGCTCATAACTTTATGTACTTCTAATGCTTCCATTTTCAAGCGAATTCACAAAAGAGGGCTATCTTTATTAAATATCAGTGTGTATGAGGCGGTTTCTAGGACAAGTGAAGATAATTTACACAGAAGACAAAGAACAGAGGGAAGAGCCAGAGTAAATGCTTCAAGAGGAGAATACAGTATTTCCTATCGGGAAAATAAAGAGGAACAACTTTACTGGAACGAGATGATTTCTACTAGAAGATAAAGGAAAATGATGGGGTGAAAGGGGGATGTAGGATTACACTGGCCCACAGGCCACTAGCTTACAGCCTCTGACTAGATTGTGAAAGAGTCTGAAAATGAGTCAAAAAAATGCAGAATTTATTCTGCAGGCAAAGAAGAATGCTTGACTACTTAGGCAGAAATATGACACAATAAAATACATGTTTCAGAACCATTAACACTAGATGGATTGACCAAAAGAAAGAGACAAAGGGCAAGAGAAGATACTACAAGAACCTAGGAATAAAGCCACTGGGGTCAAATTAGAAGAGAAAAGAGAAAGGAGGTGACAGAGGTAAACCAGAGTGCCGAAGAATTTAAAAAAAAAAAAAACATTTAAAAAATGTGAAGTGTCTCTGGAATAATGAATCCCATCACACCTTCTTACAAATATGGAAATCAAGACTCAGAGAGATCAATATTTGCCTAAGATCATAAGCTAATGGCAGCAGAGTAAAAATCTCAACAGGTCTTTAATATAGCTCAATATTCTTTCAATAACACAGTAACTTTCAACCTACAAGTATTAGCTAAATGGAAATCAAGTGTGGAAAGAAAAAAGTCAGGAGTCTTCTCAGGGTTTCAAGTATTTCAAACATGAGAAAACAATGATGCCACCAAGAGAATTGACTAAATCAAATGGGAAAACCGATCTATGAGGGAAAATGTCTTGTTCTGGACAAGATGATTTTGATGTAATAACAGGAAATCTAAGTAGCAGCACC
The DNA here is from genome assembly GCF_006542625.1 of Nomascus leucogenys. Classification (NCBI taxonomy): domain Eukaryota; kingdom Metazoa; phylum Chordata; class Mammalia; order Primates; family Hylobatidae; genus Nomascus; species Nomascus leucogenys. The sequence goes on along the minus strand of NC_044393.1, from coordinate 88,408,763 downwards.
TAGTATGATACAGATATATGACTACATTCACTACAGGCTTTCTTTATCCAAGTTTTCCAGGATGAAAGTTCTACACATTCCTCCCCAGAGCTACAGCTCAAGCATTTTTCCAAAAGACCCTCTAACAAATTATACAAGAACACAGAGTCTGACCTCCATGCTAACAAGTACACCTTACACGAGTATAGGGTGAAGAGAAATGGGGCACATTGTGCATATGTAACGTTGCTGCTTTTCTACCACTTCCCAATTTCTTAACTTCCTCTTCCCACTTGTATATGTTCCACCTCCAAACCTATTTTTCCCAGAGTAAAGATAAATCATGATATTTTTCTACCTTTTTGTAATTTTTTTAAGAACACAGGAAATATTTTTGTTATCCATTTCTGACCCTAGATATGCAACGAAAATTAGAAAAAGTTAAAACAAGAGGTCTTACCGCACAAAGACTATGGTGTACTATCTAACTGGAAAGAGAGAGAGAATGAGAATATATACACAAATGAGATGAATTTTTTTTCAGTAGTACAGAAAGCAGGTGCTGTACTGGGGTTCAGAGGCTAAATTGCTACAGGGTAAGGCAATCGAATATAGTAAGCCAAATAGGATTTAAATTTGTGGAGAGGAGAAAGAATATTGCAGGCAGAGGAAAAGAGTGTAAACAAAAATAAGAAGCATGTGAGGGAAAGAAAGAAGTGAGACGACAATAAGTAAATCAGTTTCGTCAAACGAGTGAACCAGGCCAGAAATGGTGGCTCATGCCTGCAATCCCAACACTTTGTGAGGCTATAGCAGGAGGATGACTTGAGGCCAGGAGTTTCAGGCTTCAGTGAGCTATAATGACACTATTGCACTTCAGTCCTGCGTGACAGAGCAAGATTCTGTCTCCAAAAAAAAAAAAAAGGAAAAGAAGAAACAACTTATACTATTTATTCATTCAAGGGAGAAGTAGCCTGGGTAAGTATTTTAGATTTTTCAGTACAGGTATAAACAATACAGAACTACCCCAAGTTTTGCATAGGAACAAAATGGCAAGTTGATTCTCACTCAGAAATGACTACCTTCTTCTCCACATTCGATCTCTTCAAATGTCACTTCATCGAAAATTTTCTCCATTAGGAAACAAGAGCTCTCATATAAAAAATAAATAAATAAAATAAAAATTTTCAGCCAGGCGCAGTGGCTCACACCTGTAATCCCAGCACTTCAGGAGGCCGATGTGAGCAGGAGTTCAAGACCAGCCTGGCCAACATGGTAAAATCATGTCTATAATGAAAATACAAAAAAGTAGCAAGGTGTGGTGGCGGGTGCCTGTAGTCCCAGCTACTCGGGAGGCTGAGGCAGGAAAATGGCGTGAACCCGGGAGGCAGAGCTTGCAGTGAGCCAAGATCGGGCCACTGCACTCCAGCTTTACAAGTCATATTATATGAGTAAAATCAACACCTATCTTTATTTTTGATCCTGTAAGCCAAAAAAGTTTATGAGACCTTGTATTCTCAAAATGCTTTGGCCAGGCATGGTGGCTCACGCCTGTGATCCCAGCACTTTGGGAGGCTGAGGCGGGCAGATCATCTGTGGCCAAGAGTTCAAAACCAGCCTGGCCAACATGGTGAAACCCTGTCTCTACTACAAATAGAAAAAATTAGCCAGGCATGGTGGCATGTGCCTGTAATCCAGCTACTTGGGAGGCTGAGGCAGGAGAATCGCTTGAACCCAGGAGGAGGCTGCAGTGGGCTAAAATCAAGCCACTGCACTCCAGCCTGGGGAACAAGAGCAAAACTCTGTCTCAAAAAAAAAAAAAAAAAAAAAAGCTTTAATCCTTTAATCCTATATAGGTTAAAGCAAAACACTAATGAGCTTTTAGAAGTTCCCTTAATGAGTAAGAATCAACTAGAAAGCATTTAGGTCTTGCCTAAAGGTAGAACTCATCACATGTTAAAAAATATTTCCAGTGACAGAGGACTTGTAATTCTTTGTAAATTTGCTTGATGTTTGTGGCTAATTGCCTGTATAAGAATATTTTTAGCCTGGGCACAGTGGCTCAGGTCTGTAATCCCAGCACTCTGAGAGGTCAAGGCAGGTGGATTACTTGAGGCCAGGAGTTAAGACCAGCTTAGCCAACATGGCGAAACCCCATCTCTACTAAAAATACAAAAATCAGCCAGGCGTGGTGGTGGGTGTCTGTAACCCCAGCTACTCCAGAGGCTGAGGCATGAGAATCACTTGAACTTGGGAGGTGGAGGCTGCAGTGAGCCAAGATTGTGCCATTGCACTCCAGCCTGGGAGACACATCAAGACTCTGGTCTCAAAAAAAAAATTATGGTTTTCAAGTTTTCATTTCTTACTATTGTGTTCAATGAACTACATCCAAATGATGCATTTATAACTCCATATTCCCTTTTTCAACAAATAGTTTCAGAGAACACACTTGTTTCCTTAGAAGTGTTAAAATACAGTTGATAGAACTACTTATCTCTAAAAAACATCTGGAGGGTCCAGGAAATACTAACAGAATAATTCCTGATCCTTAGGTAATAAGCATTTATAAGCATTTATTGAGACTCATTGTACAAAGAAATCAATGTGACACTGAAATATATTAACCACTACTAGACTATGAAAAACAATCTGCTTCAATGACTCCCAGACCACCTACTTTGTTTGGGAATAACTGGTTTTTACTACTTTCTTTAATTTCAAGAGTCATCTTACGGCTGGGTACAGTTGTTCACATCCATATCCCAGCATGTTTGAGAGGCCCAGGTGTGAGGATCCCTCGAGGCCAGGAGTTTGAGAAGAGCCTGGACAGCATGGCGAGAGTTTGTCTCTACAAAAATTTTAAAATTAGCTGGGCATGGTGGCATGAGCCTGCAGTCCTTGCTACTTGGGAGGCTGAGGCAGGAGGATCACTTGAGCCCCAGAGTTCAAGACTGCAGTGGCTACGATTATACCACTGCACTCCAGCCTAGGTGCCAGAGTGAGAACCTGTTTCTTAAAAAAAAAAAAAAAAAAAAAAAAAAAAAAAAGTCATCCTAACTGATAGGTTCAAGACTTTTGAAGATGTGCTTCAAAAAAAAGCTGCAGGGGGAATATATGTGATTATAAATAAAATACAGTAGGCTGTATGTAAAGTATTTCCTGAAGCTAGCTGATGGGTACATGGAAATTCATTAAATAAATATCAACACAACAGTCCGCCATACCCATATGAACGTATATCTGTACTTATTAATACAAGTAATACACAAAAGTGCTGACAACCCTCAACTAGAAACAAAGACTAAACCAGAACAAGATATTACTATACATGGTTTATGGGTCACCGTGGGGAAAAAAATTACCTACCTCCATAAGCCTGAATTGTATTATTTTAAAAAGTATATAAAATGAATGATCTAAGATTATTCAAAATAGAGCCAGATATGGTGGTGTGCATCTGCAGTAGTCCCAGCTACTTAGGTGGCTGAGTTGGAAGGATCACCTGAGCCCAGGAGTTCAAGGCTGTATTGCACCATGATTGCTCCTACAAATAGCCACTGCACTCCAGCCCGGACAACACAGTGAGACCCCCAACTCTTAAAAAAAAATTATTATTCAGAATGACAGAAAAGGATTATTTCCAAAGGGTGTAAGTACCCCAAGTTTACTATTTTTGAGTATTCTTGTTCCTATTTGCCAAAAATGCTTTAAACGATTAAAGCCTTGATTTTTAAGGTTTAATAGTAAAATTTTAATTATTCACTGGCAATCTTTTAAAGCACTGTTAACTTCCTGGGCACCAAATGCATTTCTTATTTAGGCAGTCTCCAGAAATAGTTAAGAGAATGTATATTTTTGTAATAGACTGAGAAAAATAAAATACAGCAAATCTGCTTAAAATAAGAACACAACACACTTCAAACCTAAATTTGGAAATTAGCTGGGCATGGTGGTGCAAGCCTGTAATGCCAGCTACTCGGGAGGCTGAGGCAGGAGAATCGCTTGAACCCAAGTGGCAGAGGTTGCAGTGAGCCACGATCACACCACTGCACTCCAGCCTAGAGTATATATGAAATATACATCATATATATACATATGACTAAACATCAAGCCAATAATCAGGGTTAATGCCAAAAACATCAGATCTCCACATCCAGATCTCTTCAAATTTTAATCTTAGTTAAACAATACTTAAACCCTTAAATAATACCAAGACAGCTCAAAATAAACCATTTATGGGAAAATAGTTACACAATTTACAGACTGATTTTTCACACTTGCACAGGTAACCACTGGTGTCATATTTTGGTAAGAAATCCAGGCCAGGGCCAGGCAAGGTGGCTCACGCCTGTAATCCCAGCACTTTGGGAGGCCAAGGTGGGTGGATCACTTGAGGTCAGGAGTTCGAAACCAGCCTGGCCAACATGGTGAAATCCTGTCTCTACTAAAAATACAAATAATAATAATAATAATAATAATAATAATAATAATAATAATAATTAGCCAGGCATGGTAGCGGGGCACCTGTAGTCCCAGCTACTCGGGAGGCTGAGGCAGGAGAATCACCTGAACCCGGGAGGCAGAGGTTGCAGAGAGCCGAGATCACGCCACTGCACTCCAGCCTAGGCGACAGAGCAAAACTCCATCTCAAAAAAAGAAAAAAAAAAAGAAAAAAAAGACATCAAGGCCAGGTGCAGTGGCTTGCATCTGTAATCCCAGCACTTTGGAAGGCCAAGGTGGGCAGATCACCTGAGGTCAGGAGTTCAAGACCAGCCTGGCTAACATGGTGAAACCCCGTTTCTACTAAAAATACACAAAATTAGCCAGGCATGGTGGCGTGCAGCACCTGTAATCCCAGCTACTCGGGAGGCTGAGGCAGGAAAACTGCTTGAGCCCGGGAGGCAGAGGTTGAAGTGAACCAAGATTGCGCCATTACACTCCAGCTTGGGCAGTAAGAGCAAAACTCCATCTCAAAAAATAAATAAATAAATAAATCCAATAAAACCAAGATACTCTCCAGCTCTGTATCTATTAAATGGTAACCCTTTTGCCATTAATGACTGTTAATTTTTGAAATTCAAAGTTGGTTTTTGAAATAATTTATGTAGCATTCTACTTTTGGGCAGACTGATTATTCATTTGACACAATAAATGGACCTGTTCTAGATGCTTCGGATATAGCAGTAAACAATACAATGTCCCCGCCCTTATGACCTTACATTCTAGTGGCTGGTTGAGAAAATTTTGTGCAGGTCTACTTCTCAGCACTTATTCTGGATTTCCATATTTTCATGGCTTTTAGGTATGTACCATCAAAGATACTTCAGGGCCAGGCATGGTGGATCATGCCTGTAATCCCGGCACTTTGGGAGGCCGAGGTGGGCAGATCTGAGGTCAGGAGTTTGAGACCAGCCTGGCCAACCAACATGGCGACATCCCATCTCTACTAAAAATACAAAAATGCCAGGCGCAGTGGCTCACGCTTGTAATCCCAGCACTTTGGGAGGCCGAGGTGGGCAGATCACTTGAGGTCAAGAGTTCAAGACCAGCCTGACCAACATGGAGAAACCCCATCTCTATTAAAAATACAAAAAAAATTAGCCAGGTGTGGTGGCACATGCCTGTAATCCCAGCTACTCGGGAGGCTGAGGCAGGAGAATTGCTCAAACCTGGGAGGCGGAGGTTGCAGTGAGCCGAGATCACGCCACTGCACTCCAGCCTGGGCAATAAGAGCAAAACTCCCATCTCAAAAATAAATAAATAAATAAATAAATAAAAATACAGGCCGGGCGCAGTGGCTCATGCTTGTAATCCTAGCACTTTGGGAGGCCGAGGCGGGCGGATCACGAGGTCAGGAGATCGAGACCACAGTGAAACCCCGTCTCTACTAAAAATACAAAAAAATTAGCCGGGCGTGGTGGTGGGCGCCTGTAGTCCCAGCTACTCGGAGAGGCTGAGGCAGGAGAATGGCGTGAACCCGGGAGGCGGAGCTTGCAGTGAGCCGAGATTGCGCCACTGCACTCCAGCCTGGGCAACAGAGCGAGACTCCGTCTCAAAAAAAAAAAAAATACAAAAATTAGCCAGGCATGGTGGCGTGCGCCTGTAATCCCACCTACTTGGGAGGATGAGGCAGGAGAATTGCTTATACCTAGGAGGCAGAGGTTGCAGTGAGCTGAGATGACACCAGTACACTCCAGCCTGGGCAACAAAGGGAGACTCCTCCAAAAAAAAAAAAAGATACTTCAGCAGTTTTTAAAGTTTGGGTTTGTATGTACCCATGTAGCTGATTTTTACATCAGGCTTTAAAAGAGAGTCAGGGAAGCAATAAAAAAAGGAGTTTGAAATCATAAAAGGTGCACTTGGGATAAAACCCGGAACCTACTGGGGCAACATAAAATTCGGTCAGAATATCTGACAACTAATAATCCCATCCAATCACTTCAAATAAGCAGATAAATTTTTACTTTAATGACTTTAGGCTGGGCATGGTGCCAAATTCCTGTAAGCCCAGCACTTTGAGAGGCCTAGGCTCATGGATCCCAAGAGCCCAGGAGTGTGAGACCAGCCAGGACAACATGGTGAAAGTGAAACTTCGTCTCTACAAAAAAAACACAAAAATAAGCTGGGTGTGGCTGCGCATGGCTGTTGTTCTAGCTACTTGGGAGACTCAGGCAGGAGAATCACTTGAACTCAGGAGGCAGAGGTTGCAGTGAGCTAAGATAGCACCACTGCACTCCAGCCTGAGCGACAGGGAGAGACTGTCTCAAAAAATAAATAAAGACTGTGACAATATCAAAGTCCCCAATAAAAAATAATATTGACTGCGACAATATCAAAGTCCCTAACCCCATCTGTAAGTATTTTTCAAGATTGGTTTTTTTTTTGGGAGGCTTAGGCAGGCAGATCACTTGAGGTCAAGAGTTTGAGACCAGCTTGGGCAACATGGTAAAACCCAATCTCTATTAAAAATACAAAAATTAGCTAGGGGCAGTGGCTCACGCCTATAATCCCAGCACTCTGGGAGGCCGAGGTAGGCGCACCACGAGGTCAGGAGATTGAGACCACCCTGGCCAACATGGTGAAACTCCGTCTCTACAAAAATACAAAAAATTAGCCAGGCCTGGTGGGGCGTGCCTGTAGTCCCAGCTGCTCGGGAGGCTGAGGTAGTGGAATCGCTTGAACCTGGGAGGCTGAGGTTGCAGTGAGCCAAGATCACGCCACTGCACTCCAGCCTGGTGTCAAAGCAAGACTCCGTCTCAAAAAAAAAAAAGGCCGGGAGCAGTGGCTCATGCCTGTAATCCCAGCACTCTCTGAGGGTGAGGCGGGCAGATCATCTGAGGTCAGCAGTTGGAGACCAGCCTGACCAACATGGCAAAACCCCATCTCTACTAAAAATACAAAACTAGGCAGGCATGGTGGCGTGTGTCTGTAATCTCAGCTACTCGGGAGGCTGGGGCGGGAAAATCACTTGAACTTGGGAGTGGGAGGTTGCAGTGAGCCAAGATGAAACCACTGCACTCCAGCCTGGGCAACAGAGTGAGACTCTGTCTCAAAAAAAAAAAGAAAAAAAAAATTAGCCGAGCCTAGTGGCGCACATTTGTAATCCCAGCTACCCGGGAGGCTGAGGCAGGAGACTTGCTTGATTCCAGGAGGCGAAGGCTGCAGTGAGCCGAGATGACACCACTGCACTCCAGCCTGGGCAAGAGTGTGACCCTGTCTCAATAAAATAAAATAAAATAAAATAAAATACGTAAAATTCGAGTTGAAATAGAATGAACTAGCCTACTCCTAAATCCTTAGTGCATGAGATGGCTCCAAGGATGTTTCAGAAACATCTGAAAGTCACTGCCCTAGGTAACTGAATCACCTAAAAAACTAACAAAAAATTGTTTTAAGTATTTCTAGATTTAAGATTCCTAAATGGTATAGAATACTGTGGTTTTTTTATTGAGACATTTAACAGCACAATTTCTCTAAGCCTTAGTTTTTCTGAACTGTAAAATGATGACTTCACACTAGAAGATATGAGGGCCTATCAACGGTAAAGTTACACTATAATGAGGGCTATAATAAAATCAGTGGTGTTGATTTCTGAATTTTGAACCAGCATACTATGAAAGTATACATTTTCCACGTCCTAAGATCTTAATTTCAAGTTTCTGTTAACATCTTTGCTTTATATTTAAAGTCTACTATAAATTATTAGTCATGTATCTTTTTTCCAGACCACTAGGAACTAGATGGAAATATTTTTTAAAGCATGTCAATTTCTTTATCTTTCCTCAGGGAAGATACGTACCAGAAGAAATGTGTTGGGGAAAAAAATGACAGCTTGGTTTAGGTTTTTTTGTTTTGCCTAAATCTGAAAGGGCACACTGCCTACAGTGAATTTAGCAGGGGGAAAGTGGGCCAAAACGAGGAAAAGAGAGAGACTACAATATGAAAATATTCTAGAAGAATAGAAAAGTAATCCAAGCTTCTTATTTTTTTATTATTTTTTTTAAACAGTGTCTCGCTCTTTTGCTCAGGCTGGAGTGCAGTGGTGCGTCTCAGCTCACTGCAACCTCCACCTCCGGGGTTCAAGCGATTCTCCTGTCTCAGCCTCCCGAGCAGCTGGAATCACAGGCACCCGCCACCATGCCCGGCTACTTTTTTTGTATTTTTAGTAGAGACGGGGTTTCAACATGTTGGCCAGGCTGGTCTCGAACTCCTGACCTCAGATGATCCCCCCGCCTCGGCCTCTCAAAGTGCTGGGATTACAGGCATGAGCCACTGAGCCCAGCTGCAAGCTTTTGAAGTATAGTAACTTTCTGAGATAAAGAAAATATTAATATTTCTTATAAAAATCATTAAATGTATATTTTGATCCTCTGTTCTGTCTTACCTCCTCTGATTAATTTTTTATTTATTTATTTATTTATTTATTTATTTTGAGACAGAGTCTTGCTCTGTCGCCCAGGCTGGAGTGCAGTGGTGTGATCTCGGCTCACTGCAACCTTTACCTCCAGGGTTCAAGTAATTCTCCTGCCTCAGCTTCCCGAGTAGCTGGGATTACAGGTGCGGGCCACCACGCCCAGCTAATTTTTTGTATTTTCAGTAGAGATGGGGTTTCACCATGTTGGTTGGCCAGGCTGGTCTCAAACTCCTGACCTCAAGTGATCGGCCTCCCAACCTGCTGGGATTACAGGCGTGAACCACCATGCCCAGCCCTGATTAATTTATTATTTTAAGAATTAGTTATGCCAGACCAGGCACAGTGGCTCAGGCCTATAATCCCAGCACTTTGGGAGGCCGAGGCGGGCAGATCACCTGAGGTCAGGAGTTCAAAACCAGCCTGGCCAACAAGATGAAACCCTGTCCCTACTAAAAATACAAAAATTAGCTGGGTGTGGTGGCGCATGCCTGTAATCCCAGCTACTCGGGAGGCTGACGCAGAATCGCTTGAACCTGGAGGCAGAGGTTGCAGTGAGCTGAGATCACGCCACTGCACTCCAGCCTAGGCCAACAGAGCGAGTATCTGTCTATTTAAAAAAAAAAAAAAAAAAAAAAAAAAAAGAATTAGTTATACTAGAGTAATGAAAGGTAAAATGTTATAAGTGCATTTTCATGAAACTCAATTGCAAAAAATTCCAAACTAACTTGTCAGTTATGAAGAGAATTTTTAGAAATCACACTCTCCATCTCTAAGTGCTTGACATAAAGTTCCAACTTCTTTATAATGAAAAAAAGGCAGGAAATGCATTTCTGGATACTTTTTTCCTCTGTAACAGTCTTACCATGTTGTCCAGGCTACATTTGAAATCCTGAGTTCAGGCAACCTTCCCACCTCAGCCTCCAAAGTAGCTGGGGCTATAGGTATGTACCACCATGCCTGGCTTTTCTGTATTCTTTTTCTAAATAATTTAAAATATTGGTAAATCATATTCTGCTGCAAGTGACAGATCTTAGGCACACCCAATCACGCCTGTAATTCCAGGACTTTGGGAGGGCGAGGCGGACAGATTAAGAGGTCAAGAGTTTCAAGACCAGCCTGACCAACATGGTGAAACTCCGTCTCTACTAAAAATACAAACTAAAGGGCAACCTTTAGTCATACAACCTTTAGGTACACAACAAAGAAAAAGCATCATAAAATCAACAGTTAAGGCCAGGCACAGTGGCTCCTGCCTGTAATCCTAGTGCTTTGGAAGGCTGAGATGGGAGGATTGCTTCAGTCGTGAACCTTTCAGAATTTATGCAGAGTTTTGAGGACTCGGTAAAGGACGTTGTGAGACTCCAAAAGTGTCATACAATGGTGTCCTTAAAGACCTGAAAAACTTAACAGCTTACCCTATGTACAAATAGCTTATAATTATAGAGCTATGGCTTCTCAGCAGTCAATCCCTAAAGAACAAATGCTTTTTGGGACAGAGTGTGATAGTTCACACATCTTTATGTTCAAGATGCCTATTTCTTTTCTGACGTTAAATGAAGAATGAAAAACACTGAATTGTAACTATTGATTTTTCTTTTTTTTTTTTGAGGCAGGGTCTCACTCTGTTGCCCAGGGTAGAGTGCACTGGTGTGATCATAGCTCACTTGAAGTCTTGAATTCCTGAGCTCAAGCAATCCTCCTGTCTCAGCCTCCCAGGCAGTTAGGACTTCAGGAAATACCACCATGCCAGGCTAATTTTTTTTTTTAATTCTTTTTGTAGAGATGGGGCTTCACTATGTTGACCAGGCTAGTCTCAAACTCCTGGCCTCAAGTGGTTTTGTTAATGTTGTTCTCAAAATTTATCTCAAGTGGTAATTTAGCCATTAAATAAAAATTAAATTTTTTAAATTAAATAACTTTAACAGTTAAATTTCATATAATATTAAACATGGAGAATCACAGTATACTATAGACAATCATAGATTTTATAGATTTCAGATGCAGCATAGCACGGTATAAAATAATTATGAAAATGTTAGAAAGTAGATAAAGGAGTTTATTATGGCCGGGTGCAGTGGTTCACGCTTGTAATCCCAGTACTTTGGGAGGCCGAGACAGGAGGATCACTTGAAGCCAGGAGTTTGAGACAAGCCTGGGTAACATGGTGAGACCTAGTCTCTACAAAAAAAACAAAAATTAGCCGAGCATGGTGGTGCGTGCCTGTAGCTCCACCTACTCGGGAGGTTGAGGTGGGAGAAACTCTTGAGCCCGGGGGATGGAGGCTGCAGTGGGCAGTGTTCACAGCCTGGCTGACAGAGGAAGACTCTGTCTCAAAAAAAAAAAAAAAAAAAAAAGGCCAGGCGTGGTAGCTCACACCTGTAATTCCAGCACTTTGGGAGGCTGAAGCGGACAGATCAAGAGGTCAGGAGTTCAAGAACAGCCTGACCAACATGGTGAAACCCCGTCTCTACTAAAAATACAAAAATTAGGGCCGGGCGCGGTGGCTCATGCCTGTAATCCCAGCACTTTGGGAGGCCAAGACAGGTGGATCACGAGGTCAGAAGTTCGAGACCAGCCTGGCCAACATGACAAAACTTCATCTCTACTAAAAATACAAAAATTAGTTGGGTGTGGTGGTGGACACCTGTAGTCCCAGCTACTTGGGAGGCTGAGGCAGAAGAATCGCTTGAACCGAGGAGGCAGAGGCTGCAATAAGCCGAGATTGTGCCACTGTACTCCAGCTTGGGTGACAAGAGCAAGACTCCGTCTCAAAAATAAATAAATAAATAAAAATAAAAATACAAAAATTAGCCGGGCGTGGTGGCACGCAAGTGTAATCCCAGCTACACCAGAGGCTGAGGCAGGAGAATCACTTGAAGCCAGGCAGTGGAGGTAGCAGTGAGCTGAGATCACGCCACTGCACTCCAAGCCTGGGTGACACAGCAAGACTCTGTATCAGAAAAAATAAATAAATAAAGAGTTTAGAGTTTATTATATTTATTATCTGTCATAGTCCTTCCAAATTCCTGCGCTCAGAAACTGGATTTCTTGCCTTGTAGTATTATACTTTAAAATAAACTTAGGCTCTTTTTTCCCATTAACATAATATAGTTTCAACTGTCTTTCCTACTGGAAAAAGTCAAAGGTGTTTCCTGTTGCATATGCCTTGACACATTATCTCTTTGGGGCATGTCCTTAATTTTAACTCTTCCTATCAAAGAAGAAACCACTCATTTGGCTAAGAAACCCATTGCTTCTGAAAAGGCGAGTCAGAAATCTTTCTTCATTTCAGTCATTTCTGGCAAATGAGAACTAAAGCCAGCTTGAGGTTTAGCCCCTACTAGCACCCCACCAGCATCAGATGCAGCTATGAAGGGAAGCTACTTGTAATCATTTCAACCAAATCCCAAAGTCAGAGAATCAAATTCTCTGTTCCATATTCCAACAGGTCCATCATCATGCAGTTTATCTTCCAAATTAAAACGATGATACTCTAAGATCAACATCTCTGCACACACAGTATCTAAATTGAGCTTTACATTATTAGCAGGAGCAATATTTTAAGTGACAATACTCCCAAATTAAGCTGTGTGGATATAAGTATTTACTAATATATTTCCCCACTGATTCCACAATATAAATGTGTACAAATCTTAACAAAAATGCATACTGTACTAGATAAAAGTCTACTCTGTTTAACAGTAAAAGGAACTTTAAAAATAAATTATTTTATTTCTGAACTAAAAGTACAAATGCTATATAACTACCTCTGTATTCCAAATAAAACATGCTTTTAAAAAACTGCTCTGAAGAATGGAAAAAATTATAAAACAAAACATATCAACCACTTTTGTGAGGAAACCCATTATTGAAGATTTAAGTAATCATCCTGAATAAACAAACAATAAAGGATGCAAATCTCCCCTCACAAGTCAATTCTTTTGACAGAATTAAGACTTTATCAAGTAGTTCATTGCTGCAGCATATCAGTAATCAAACAATACATTTAGTAAATACATACAGTTCCAGAAAGGACATCATGAGGACAACAGTTGAGAAGGTGACTCTTGCATACTCTGTCATCACTGAATTTGATTCGTTGACGAGTAGTATCTCCTGTAATATAGAAGAGTTAATAACATTCAAGGTTAGACAACTGGAAAGTATTTTCTGAGAGCCCTACTATTACTAGCTTTTTATGTGTGGCTATATACACACATTATAAATCAGCTCAAGAAGGATTAGTTTTTATATACATCCTATAGAAAAACTATTTTAGACAACATGCAGTTGCAGTAAGTGTACTGCATACATAATTCAAATAGTCAAAGTGAGAAAGCAATGCATTCTGTTAAATAGAGTACTTCAGAAAAGCACAGGATTTTAGAGTAGGAATGGACTTTTAAAGATTATCGAGTCCAACTCCTTCATATTGCAGATGAGAAAACTGAGGCCCCGAGAGGTTAAGCAACTTGCAGACCCACTAAGAGAGTTTAGACTGGTATACAATGTTCCCTTCTTGACACTAAGTATTGATATATTTTTATTTACAGTAATTAAAAAACATAAAAAATAATCTTGCAAACATTGCATACACACTGCGAATCCCCACTGAACCCCAGACGCCATTTCTTCCACTATTTTGTTCCAGCTGAAGTTCTCCCTTTTGCTGCTGGGAGGAGTTAGAGAGGGTAGAATAACGCGTTTAAGAGCGTACAAACCTGGAAGAAGGACTTACACACCAGTCAAACAAAGGCACATTGCCTAATGAAACGTTAACTTTAATACGTCCAAAGGTTCCATACCTCCAAGTTTTATGTAGTCTGAGCTTTTTTATACTGCCAAACTAGGTATATTTAAATTCATTCTGTCTTCAAAAAAACACAATCCACCTACCTCCTAAGCAACAGAAGCATCCAACCTGCTCATCAAATATGGCTATCTACTCAAAACATTAAAGAATCTAAGAAAAAGAAAGGTAACTAGCTCCAATAACAAAATATAGATGTTAGTTACAATTTTTTTGCTTAGAATCCCTTTGGAAAAACAAAAGAAAAAACTCATAAGGATGTTTCCTCTTTCTATATAGAATGATAAGCCCTAAGAAATGTGTTTTATTTTAGCCTTAAACTGATACATTATCGATGAATGAAAACCTACTGGTGAATTACTGAAGCAAGAACTATTGGTGCCAAAAGAGATATAAATACCTCTGTACTTCACGTGATATGCCTGGAGCACTCCAAAAACTTTCGTGTAGGATGTGATTCAATCATTTAGTTTCTGTATTTTCACAAGTAAATAACAAAAAAGATTAAAACTTTACCCCTTTATATGGTCATATACTAAAGAGCTTAACTTAAATTCAACTAAATACTATCATTTTTAGATGGGGTAAGATTTTGTTCAAATTGTTTTAACTTGGTTAAAGATATTTTTAAAACATTCTAATTTGCAACCAGGGTATATAAAATTTTAACAACAGTAATTTATAGTTAAAATGATAGCTTCAGAGCAGTTCAACAATAGGTTTTCTAGAAGCTTGTCTCTAGTAGGTTATTTCTGACACAATTTGGAATATTCAGTTTAGTGTTTACGCCTGCTACTATAATAAAAGTTATTTTGATGGTCCTTTTTCCTTTTAAACACAACTGCTTTTGTTCCACATTCATTAACACATCTGAAAAGTTAGCAATAACTCACGGCTTGGCGAATGCGGGGCCTTTCTGACACTCCCTTGCAGATTGAGGTAGGCAGGCATAGATACATTGAACCTTTACAAATAAAACAAGGGGCCAGATTGTTCATTTTGTATAGAATAAACTCTGCCAGCAATTTCAATACAGCATCTAGAAGTACATGTTGACTGTAAAGATTGTTTTATATAAAAACAAAAGTGAACAAAATCAGGGTGTTTCATTTTTTTAAATACTGACTTAACAAGTACAACCCCAGATAATTGTATGACTGTCTACAGGTTAAAAGTCCAAAGCTGGAGCTCTGGACAATGTCTTTGAGCCAAGTGGGGTTTCAAAAAATTATTTCTTTAAAAAGTATGTTTCATCAAGACTTTGGTGAGGACCTCAAGCTCATGTTAGAATGGTGCTATGATAAGCTCATATCAGAATGTCAATGCTATTTAATTAGAGGCTTTTTGCTTCCTACCATTTAAGAAAAAAATTTCATTTTAAATCTGTACCCTAATTATATTAAGCAATTTTAAAATGATAAAATTTTAAAGTTGAAACAAAACAAAACAAAAAAACCCTTATGTATCTAATAGTCTTCCTGCTAAAAGTATCTAAATGTTTTGGTAATGTGACAGCAGAATCATTTCAGTGCTTTGTTAAACTAATGGCTCAGGCCTTAGAATAAAATCAGTATTCATGAAGTTCTACTAATTAAACATTTCATCAAGTAGAGTAACTGATTTGTGCTTAACAACTTACATTCAAATATTAAGTTAATTGTGCCCTGAAGACACAGCTATCAGTTAAAATATGAACAATTCCTAATAGGAATATAGCGAACCAGAAGTATCCCTGGTGAGCTTGTGTTTTTTAAAATTTTTATGGATACATAATAGTTGTACATATTTTCCCTGGTGAGCTTTTAAAATCAGAATCTGTTTCTATAAATGCCAAAAAGTATTTTAAAGTAACTCCTCACCTCAAATGAGTGGGTGCTCCATAAATATTTGATAACTGTAGCAAACACAACAAATACAGCTATCAAATAGCAGCCATTATAGAAATCTTTAAAACAATGAAATAATAAAACGCTTAATAATTTGAGATACAGAAATACCCTGAGAGAGAATGGCAACTAACTTTATTCATATTTTTAAAGTTCTGCTTAGGGGACTTTAAGGTTGACATTTTAAAACAATCTGGCTGCATAACCATGCAGTACTTAACAAATTTATTTGGGCTTATTCCATGGAAGTACAATTCAGCTAAACCAACAATGATTTTTAAAAGAAAAATGCTGGTAATTTGGCTTCTGTCAAGATATCTGGCCCAAACCATGTTTTTCATAAGAAACTAGGTAAAACAGCGCCTATTTTATAAAAAGAAGAAGAAAGAACTGCAAATAGGAACCAAATCACCTTATAATACAAGAAATTATTTTCAATTTAATGTGCTTTATCTTTGGGTTTTGTGGGCATAAAGTCATATAAAAATAACCTAAATAATGGGGGAAAAAAGTATCCTGTCACAATGACATTGGATCCAAATCACAGAATCTAACCTATTAGTGACCACATCTGCTGTGCTAGGCAATGGAATTACAAAGGGGCATATAAGACAAGCTCTCTCCCCTCAAGGAGCCAATGATTTTGCTAAAGAAAGAGGACATACTAATTTTTTTAATTTTTTAAATTTTTTTGTAGAGACAGGGTCTATGTTGCCCAGGCTGATCTCCAACTCCTGGCCTCAAATGACCTTCCCGCCTCCACCTCCCAATATGCTGGGATTGTAGGCAGGAGCCACTGTACCCAGCCGAGGATATATTAATGGAGTAATAAGTTATAATACAAGATAACATGATCCAAGTATCAAATGTGTTTCAATTAGGTAGTACTTCAGGAATTCTTAGACTAAAATTACCACCAAGAATGGAGATATTGGGAAAAGCTTCATGCAATAAGTAGCCAAAATTTGAAGGAAAGACAGGACTTAGATCAAAGGAAAGTAGAAAAAAAAGCACTACAACCTGGAGTAATAGCTTTGACAAAGCTTATAAGAGCAAGAAGGTTTGGGGGAACAGTAAGTAAACCATATTTGGCTTTGGCAAATGGCTTCATGTAGAAGAATTGCAGAGTTGGGATCAGAACAACACTTTTTGAGTAACATTTGATTTCTTACATTTTTATTTTTTAATCCAAATTTTTAGTGTATAAAGTAAAAAAAAAAAATTAAAACAATGGAACAGATATCAGGCGAAGTTACTTCTGTCAACAACAAAAAACATCCCACCTATAAAAACATGGAGATCTCTCTGTCCTATAACCTCTAAAATAGTTAATTAGGCCTTGTACATAACTACACAGCCAAGTTTTTAGAATTAGAAACTTGATTTAGAACTCTAGCAAGTGAGGTGTTTTTCATTTTAACAGAAACATCAACTTTTCTATTAATTCCTATTTCTACCAAATTCTCTACCAAGCAACAACTCTCTTACCTCCCTCTTTTGTTCAATCCCTTCATGAGTTTCATGAATTATAATCTTTGAGAACACCTGAGTCACAAGTATACAATAAAAATGAGGATGCATATTATTCATCTCCAGGTCTGTCACCAATGTATCAGAGCCTAAGGCAGTCAGTTCCAGTCAGGGAATATGGACAGGTCACTTTAAAAAGAGGCCTCCTCTCTAAATTATACTCAAATACTGCTATTCTCAAAATCCCCTTCCATATATCAGGAGGGAAAAAATAAGCCCACTGTAATTCCCAACACTGCCATTCTATGGTCCTGCCTTTTCTGAAACTTACATTAACACTTAAATTTTATTAGCAACATTACAACCTTAGCCTAGGTAGTATCTGACATGATTTTATACGTTGCATGCTATCTTCCCAATATCCGCCCCCTCCCCCCAGTACTACCCACCCTCTCCCTCCCATACAAACAAGAAACCAAATCAACTTTCATAGATTTAGGTGCTATTTTAAAAACATCAAAATTTTACTTTACCCATTCTCTCCGATGCTCCCTGTATTTTTTTAAGCTGTGAGTGGATGACCATGCTATGTGATCAACAACTGTGAAGGCTAAGCAAAAGTGAACTGAGTTTAGTATTGTAATTTCAAAAATAAAGTTTGTAATATTTGACATATTTAATGGTATGCAGAATCCTATTTTACTGTACATTATCAGGCATTCATGGCAAGCAATTTACAAAAACAGTATTTATTTTGTACAGAATTAGCTTAGAGCTTAGCTTAGGGAAAACAAAGGGGGAGGAGAAAATGCAAGAGCATACAAAGCAATGGAGACACTCCCATGTCTACAAATGGGGGCAGGGGAAGGGAAGCCCTCCCACACTCTCTAGGGTGGCAACTGAAGCCCTCCCCACAGGTATACTAGTTAAGGGTCACGTATCACAGTGGGCTTGGGACAGGACAGTTTCCTTCCCTCTGAAATAAGATCCATAACCCCTCAGTGAAAGGAAAGCTAGAGCTACAGAGGTGTACAACCAAAAGCTTAAAGCTTGTTTTCCTGACCCCTTGAATGCCTAAATGCAGAGAAACGTTCCTCCCTCTTTTTCCCTCCAATTTCCTCCCTCCATTTCTTCCAACATAAGCTGCTGAGTTCACATAATAATGTGGGAACTGTATAAAGATCCATGGCCAATTTCTAGTCTAGTTCAGGGCAGGAAGGGATCTAAAGCAGTACACAAGTAAAAACCTTGTGGCACTGGGCACGGTGGCTCATGTCTGTAATCCCAGCACTTTGGGTGGCCAAGGCAGGCAGATCACCTGAGGTCAGGAGTTCAAGGCTAGCCTGGCTAACATGGTGAAACCCCGTCACTACTAAAAATATAAAAATTAGCTGGGTGTAGTGGCACATGCCTGTAATATAAGCTACTCAGGAGGCTGGGGTGGGAGAATCGCTTGAACCTGGGAGTTGGAGGTTGCAGTGAGCTGAGATAGCGCCACTGCACTCCAGCCTGGCTCGCAGAGCAAGACTCTGTCTCAAAACAAACAAACAAAAAACCCTTGTGTCTTCATGTGGAATCAAAGTAAAAGCGATGACTACTGCTGCACAATAACTCTTAAACTAAGGAACCAATCTGATCATTTTTACATCTTCCTCAAACTTTCTCACCCACTCTGCCAACTTCTCCCACCTACCTTTGTTGTTCCTTTAGAATTCAGCTTAAAATCCACCTATACAAATCCTTTTGTAATTAACCTTTTAAAAAAACATTACTCCCTTGCTACATGTTCCCTTGTTAAAATATACACTCAGTTTAACCCACTGTATTTTTAAACAGTCCAAAGTATAGGGTTCATTTTACAAAAGGACTCATCACCATGTCTTAACATAGTAATACAGATGCTTTGAAAACATTTAATATGTCTTGATCTATGTAAAACTTTCCAGGCATATATTTATTACATAAGGAAAGGGAAGAGTACTATGCCAAAAATGGCAACGGGAAAAAACAATTATGACAGTCTGCCTTCCAAATGTGACATCAAGTCATTTCTAAAAAAACAAAGCAGCTTTCCTTTCCTCCAGAAAATGCAAACACAAGGGTGCTATACAGCTCAGAAAAGCTATCCTTCTTAATATTCTGGTTCATATGGTCCCATAAGTTTATAATCAGAAATAGGTACCAGTATCACCCCCCACCATAATCCCCATGACAAGCCGAACATTTTAAAAATGTAATGCCCATTGTAGAAGAAATTTCCAGAACAAGTTCATTCTTGCTGGATACGATCAAAGATTAATGTTTTTAAAATGTTAAAAATCTGGCCCACTTGTCTGTGAAAATCCGTATCACAAGATTATAAGAATGAGACTGGGAAACAGCCTTGTTAGTAGAAGAAAAACCTTGTAGGATCTTTTGAAGCTAACCAGAATGGTGATGATGAAAATGTGACAACAGGAATACTAAAGAATCTCCATTCCAAGGGCTCTATTCCATGCCCTGCACCTATCTTCTCTCATTATATTAATACAAGCAAAGGGTCTTGACAGCTGACAGGGAACAATGCCATCATGTTTTGGGGGGTACCTGCTTTAGGAAATCTTTCAGCCTATTTCTCTTCTTAAATTTACAAGAGACATCAGAAAAGCCTGAATAGTTACTTTAAAATTAAGTCCTAAAATGGGTTATATAGAATTTATTTTAAGATACATGGCATAAAAAGTTGCAGCCTGCTAAATTTTATATTTTGATACTTACTTGCAGAGCTGCAATTCTGATATAGTAACAATTGCACTCTGGATAGCTGGTGCCTTCTATCATCCAGAACTTTCTATATACAAAATTAGAAGTAACTAAAGCTATCTTTGGCTATCAAGCAATAGCTGAAAATAATCAAAGAAAAAGTAACTGGCTGATTTATCTATTAAAAGACAAGTTCTCATCAGCTGGTGATAGTTACAGAAGCCAACTAGAGCCTCCCCAAATCCAAAAGAAAAGAAATAAAAAAGATGAGAATATCAAAGGACAGAGGTGATAGACAACCCAATGATAAAGGAAGAAGTTAAAATGAAAAACAGATTAACATGAAGGAGACGTGAGCCTTAAAACTAAACAACACAGCAGAAATATTGCCTTACAGTGAATATGCAACAAATTTACAAAAAGGATTGCCTCTGGGGAAAGGACTGAGACTGTGAAGGGGACCACAAAAGACTTTATTTGTAATGCTTTATCTACTTTTTCCTTTTTTTTTGAGACGGTGTCTCACTCTGTTGCCCAGGCTGGAGTGCACTGGCACCGTGTCGGCTCACTGCAACCTCCGTCTCCTGGGTTCAAGCAATTCTCCTGCCTCAGCCTCCTGGGTGGCTGGGATTACAGGCACCCACCACCACATCTGGCTAATCTTTATATTTTTAGTAGAGACAGGTTTCACCATGTTGGCCAGGCCAGTCTTGAACTCCTGACCTCAGGCTGATCCACCCACCTTGGCCTCCCAAAGTGCTGGGATTATAGGCGTGAGCCACAGTGCCCGGCCTCTTTATCCATTTTTTAAAATTTGACAGAATATACGAAATAACATTTGTTCAATCATATAGATGCTTGCTTGACCTTTGTACTTTTTAAAACATTTTTTAAATGCAGACGCCTATAATCAGTATCACAGAACTTATTACTTAAAAATAAACATTCAAGTATAATTCTTCATTCCCATTAGACTTTTTGTCAAAAGATGACAGAAGCAAATTATGTCTATAATCTCTAAGAAAAGGAAATAAAGATATAACTAAAGCAACTCAGCAACCTGGGGATACTATGGAAAGTTAAGAATCTATTGCTATAAATAATTACTATACCCTAAAGCACATCAACCAATAAATATATAGAACACCATGTGCAGGGAAGCATTCCCTCTAACACAATGGAGTAAATTAAATTGTAACAGGAATTTTTCTTTTTTTCTTTTTTTTTTTTTGAGACAGAGTCTCACTCTGTCGCCCAGGCTGGAGTGCAGTGGCGCAATCTCAGCTCACTGCAAGCTCCGCCTCCCAGTTTCATGCCATTCTCCTGCCTCAGCCTCCCAAGTAGCTGGGACTACAGGCACCCGCCATGACGCCCAGCTAATTTTTTGTATTTTTAGTAGAGACGGGGTTTCACCGTGTTAGGATGGTCTCGATCTCCTGACCTCGTGATCCAGCCGCCTCGGCCTCCCAAAGTGCTGGGATTACAAGCGTGAGCCACCGCGCCTGGCCGGTGGAATTTTTCAAAATATTTATACATGGTGTCCAGACTCAGGTGAATCAACTGCTTAGTCCTAGCAACATGCCCTGCCGCTCTGGTCCCATCCATAATGCAGACTCACAGCCACTTCCCCTAGCATTTCTATCAGGCCTCTCTTTGATAAGTAGCTTTCCCCACAGCCAGGCACCTTTTCATATTCCCACTGTGGAACCAGTTGGTGAAATCCTGCAGAACCATCGACCCCCGTGGACCAAAGCACTAAAGGAGAGGTGAGAAATTGAGCTAAATGAGGTAATTTCACCCTGGAGGTCTAGATGGACCTCTCTAGGGATCTCCTAGATCTCTCTGTCTCACAGGCTTGTATTTCTGTCCAGTCATTTCTGCTTACTGGCTTGGGTATATATATAGTTCAAACAGCTTTTCTTTCACATGAATACTCCCTGGAACAGTAATTTCCAAAATATGAGATTTGCACAAAAGACGACTTTGGGTGTTACATGATTTTGCCAACATATTTTAAATACCACTCAGTAAGAAAATTATTAATCACGATTAAGTCAAGAAAAATGTTCCCATTTTGCAACAGTACTTGTTTAATAAATTTAACAACTTCTAATTTTTAGCACAGGAACGATTCCTAAGTGACGAGTCTAGTTATATAATATACCATTTTGTTTTCATTGTATTTATTTTTATGGTGGTATCAACTTTCATTTTAAAATTAACTTAAAATTTTTAGAAAGTGAGTTGACATAAAGGAAAATATTAAATAAACAGAAAACAGTAAAAAATAATAAAGGCAAGGCTAGGCATGGTGGCTCATGCCTGTAATCTCAGCACTTTGGGAGGCCAAGGCAGGTAGGTCACTTGAGGTCAGGAGTTTGAGACCAGCCTGGCCAACACAGCAAAACCTCATCTCTACTAAAAATACAAAAATTAGCAGGGCGTGACAGTGCACGCCTGTAATCTCAGCTACTCGGGAAGCTAAGGTAATCGCCTGAACTGAGAGGCGGAGGTTGCAGTGAGCCAAGATCAGGCCACTGCACTTCACGCCTGGGTGACAGAGACTCTGTCTCAAAAAAATAAATAAAAATAAATAATAATAAAGGCAGTAAGTGTGACAAACATTTGGGAAACATTTATCTAGAAGAGGGTTTCTCAAACTTTTAATGTGTATCAGAATCACCTGGAAGGTTTCTAAAAACATAGATTACTGGGGCCCATACCCAGAATTTCTGACTCAGAAGGTGGGTCCAAGAATTTACATTTCTAACAATACCACGTGATGCTGAGGTGATGCTGAATTGCTGGTCCAGGGACCACACTTTGAGAATAACTAAACCAATACAGTGATCAACAAGCTTTTTGTTTAAGAGTCAAATGGTAAATGTTTTAGGTTTGCGGGCCATGTGACTCTGTTGCAACCATTCAACTCTGCTGTCATAAGCCAAAGCAGCCATAGACAATATGTATATGAATCGGCATGGATGTGTTCCAATAAAACTTTATTTACCAAAAGCAAGAGGCCATAGTGCCAGTCCCTGATCTAAAACATACCCTCAAGTAACTTTAACTATTAGTTAAACTATTAAAGTTACTTTAAGAGAAAAGTCTACCGTTTAAACTAATATTAGGGCAGAATACAGAACAGCCAGGTATACTATAGATACTATCCAATAATTATCAGTTAACTCTAAAAGAGAAAACTGGGGTCTGCAGAAATCTAAGGTATTAAGAAGATTAAAAACAAAAACCATTTACCATATTCAGGAGACAAGATTCAGCAAGGGCAGCTGGTTAAATTCCTTTCATGTTGAGTCAAGTAAGTCAAACACCAGTTGTACATGGTTCACAACTACACTGGAACATATGGGTCAATACTGAGTGCTTTTTGGAAAGAAGTTTTAAAGATTCTTTTCTATGCTAATAGCAAAATATGACATTTATTCAGCTGAATGGACTTCATGTTACTTTCTGACGGCTTTGACTTCTCAAAGTCCTAAGTTACTCAGTTCAAACAAAAACTTGGAGCTGCAGATTTCAGTTTTTACAAATTACTTTTCTCTATATCCTCAATAATCTTGCAAAACTGAGTAACTGACCTATTTTGGCCCTGCCTTCCAATATCTATTCTAGCAGCTGCTAGTGCATGAGAACCTAAACAAAAAGGAAACAGAACAGCTTTTCTGCAAGTTCTGAATTCACAAGATTCCAGTCAGAAACTTACCCTCATTCACTCCCTCATTCTTTTTCCAGTAAGATGTCCCAACTTCCTTCATCTTCTTATAGTTTCTTAGTAGACTGATTAAGTTATGTCAAACTGCTTGTTTCCTCAAGAACTCTACATATTAACAGCAGTAGTCTTTAAGGACTCAGTCCTTTTCAAGCACCTTTCTGGAATTCCATCTTTGGGGAGTATCTGCCTCATTTAACTAGTCTTGCCCACTTACTGACCTTTAGTTTTAAACCATCTGCCTGTCTTCTCAACCCTCCTGCTTACTGAACTCACAGCAATTTTAAGCTTCAATGCTTTGTATGAACCACCTGTTACTGAAGAGTACCTGATTCACTAAACCTGACCTTGATCCATGACACCTCATGGCCACTGAATTCCTACTACCCATCTTGAACACGTAGAACACTACCATCTATCCTTACATGACAACAACCAACCTAAACAAAAATAAAGAATTTACTTGCTCCTTATAGAACTGACGCAGAAATAGACAAAATGATTTTCTTTGTTTTGCTTATATTTACCTGAAGTAAAAGAATGTCTCAGAAGCATATGCTTACTTGAGAAGAACTAAACAACTGTAGAGAATCCAGGAACGATGCAATGTTATATGAAGCGATACTTTTATTGTTTTCTGGGCTGCTGTGTAGACAGAAATATTATTCAGAGTTCAAAATGCAAATTGAGGAAAACTTTTCTTTTTTCATTGATTCACTATGCAGGTGCTTTCAGTGTTTTGGATATGCCTGAAACTCTGATAAAGTTAAATAGTTAACTGAAACTCAGAGAAACTACTGTTTAATCCTATAAAACTCCTTATATTAAAGAATTTACAAGCTCTAGACTAAGAAATATCCTGTTATTATTTTAAAAATGTCTGCTTATATATTAAAGGCTCCGCCTCCTTCACTTAAAATGAACAATCCAAGTGGAATAAAAGAATGGCTTACAACTGACCAAGAAATGAATATGGTTCATTATGTTAATGAGAAAAAATTAAGAGAAAATGTTTTCAATGCTGATGAAAAGTCAAGGAACACAGATTACAGTAAAGATGATTTTATAAATAAAATCCATTAAAGAACGCACTACTTCAAACTTTGATTCAATAATTTTGCAGAAAGGCAGAAATGTCATACTATCTTACAGATTATATGGTTATGTATTACTAACCTTACATTAGCAACAGGTAAATGGCTTTCTTAACTGTATTTTCCCGGGTATGAGGATGAGTATCCTTTCAGTTTTATCTCCCACAAACTATAACTACTGTACAACTGATCAGCAAAAATATTATGATTAATATGTTAACTGAGGAAGTATATCCTACAATTTAGAAAGATTAACATTTAAAATAGTTAAAATTATTGAAAGTTTTAACTTGCCCAAAACAGTCCCTAACCATAACGGACAACTAATGATGCTATAAAATTCTATCTAACATTCCTAGTCTACTTGTTGTTTTGTAGGGCAGGCTGCCATTCCTGCCTGTTTTAATCTTTCAAAGGTGGGCTCTACTCCCATTTAAAGGTATAAGCAATTAAGAGATACAGAACCCTCAGAACTACCTTCTGTAACTTACCTAACTGCTAAGCTTAAAATTGTAATCTAGGCTGGGTGTGGTGGATCACCTGAGGTCAGGAGTTCGAGACCAGCCTGGCCAATATGGAGAAACCCCGTCTCTACTAAAAATACAAAAATTAGCCAGGCGTAGTGGCAGCCACCTGTAATCCCAGCTACTCGGGAGGCTGAGGCAGGAGAATCACTCGAACCCAGTAGGTTCGAGGAGGTTGCAGCAGTGAGCTGAAATCGTGCCACTGCACTCCAGCCTGGGCGACAGAGACCCTGTCTCAAAAAAAAAAAAAAAAAAAAAGATGTAATCTAAATCCACACCCTCAATTTTATTTAATTCTTATTGCATGCATCTTCCCAGCCTTTCCTGGGATCAAGACCAGAGACTTATGACCAAACTGTATTTGTTGGCAAAGGGGCTTTAGCTAAGGAACATCCTTGCAATTAATCCAACTGAGCAAAAATCATAGTCTGTGTGAGGATATCAGGTTCTTCCAACTGTCACACAGACAATTCTCAAACTGGTTCTTGGATTTTCCTGTGCACCTCCTTCCTGCTTTCAAATAGAATGAATATGTTCAGGGAAAACAAATTATCCCTCTCCCCTCTGCTAATACTAACAACTAAAACAAAGATATTTGTAAAATGTAATGAATCATAAACGAGATAAAATAAGATACTAGTAATTACTATCTACTTATAGTTCCTCCTTTCTAAAAAAACTTAAAATATATTTATTTTTCAACATTTCTGAGTATAACATAGGAAATTATTTGGTTTCCCATATAACAAATTACAGATTTAACTTGAGGCAAAAAAGGTTAAGTGACTTACCCAAGGTTACAATTAGAGGTACAGCTGGGGCTAGAAACCAGGTCTCCTGAGTCTCAGCCCAGTGCTCTTTTCCTTAGCCCATGATGCCTTATCAGAAAAATCCAAATACAGTCAGACCCCCAGTTACATGGGTATGAGTTACACTGATTCACATATACAAACTTTATATAGTGTGACCAATGTTTCAACTCACGCGGTACCCTGCTTCCATTTATGCAGTATGCCAGGCATCGGCACGATTTTCAGTGGCACACAGGCGGTTGCCACCACCAGGGCCCTAGGCAAAATTGCAAAGAAGGCAGAGTTTGTCTTTGGCCCTCCCACCTCCCTTATGCATTCCTCTCCCACCTCCTGGCAGTCCCCCTGCCCAGCCTCCCGGCACCATCATGCTGCCCTCAGATTGTCTAAAGCCCCCAATTTCCACCACTCACCCAGGAATGTCCTTTCTTGAAGTACCCAGTGATCCAAAATTACCTCTCCATTTCTCTGCTAACAAAATTCCTACTCCTAAGGATTCCAGTGAAGTTCAGGTAATCTAAATGATTAACTACTTTATGTAATTCAAGTTAAGGTACATTTAACTAACAGACTTAAATCTCCAATGAATTTTAAAAGAAACTAATTAAAAACTGTCAGGAAGGGGAGGGAAAAACCTTGAGGGGGTAAGGAGGTAATGTTTTCCCAAAGCCCCAGGACTCTGTGCCACTTCAGATTCCTTCACAGACAGGACACTAAGGGTTGAGGGGGTCACTGCCACCTTGAACCCCACTTCCAAAAAAGAGAGTAGCTGGAATTTCTCTGGAATTTAAGAAAAAAAAGGACAGACTTGCCTTAAATACCCTCCTACCTACCTTTTCCATCTCTCTCCCACCTCCTGGATACCCATTTCCACCTCTTAGTGCCAGACACCCAACAGCGTTCCCATAAGCTGTTTGTGTGTCCAATACAAGGCTTCCCATTAAATGGTTTCAAATTACATGGTGTTATTCAGGGGATGTTTCCATGTTCCCCTATCCCTGGGTAACTTGAAGTTGACTGTATGCTAAAAAAGAACAATCCTAATTATTAAAAGCCCTGAATCATAAAATGATATATATAAACTCATTAAATGGTAAGAAAAAAGAGAATGTTCTGATTCTTATTTTGCATATATAGAATTTTGATATCTAAAAAAAACTCCACTCAATTATTTTTCCTTGAAAGTAGTATATTTTTTACTTCTAACCCAATACAACAGTGAAAAATCCAGTCATTTCAGCTAAACAATACTGTGGACTCGTAAATAAGAGTTCGATCATAAATCCCCTAAGTCTGAAGGTAAAAAAAAAAAAAAAAAAATCCAGCAACAGACACATAAAAAAATACACAAAGTGGATTTTAAGAAATCCATGTTTCTGCTGACTACACACACAGAAATATGTATATTTAAATTTAGCTTTGCAATACTAGACGGGCTGCCTAATTCAGAAACTTATCAGGAGATGCTTTACCTTGATCCAACTACCCTCCCAGTAAAACTAAGAAATCCAATCCAAGAAGAAGATCCGAAAAATGGTATCCATCAAGGATTAAAAGGATCATGTAAAGCAAGTCTTAAATAACTTCTTTAATTTTATTACACAGATTATTCTGTTAGCTAGGATCCAATGAAGTCCGTTCCCAATACCCTCTCTCATGTTGGAAAAGGAGGAATGTTAAGACATGCTGCAGTGATAAAGTAACCATTCTTATCTAAACGTGAGAAATGATAACAGTTAAAAGTTTCTCCAGTGACATTTTATGTTAATGTTAACTTTCCATACAAAACTCATTTCCTTCCCAATCTTTCCTCTCTACACAACCACAAGTAGGTTTGCCATCTACACCTATTTGTCTATATATTCTACAAAGAAAAGTTCCCAATATGGGTTTTTATTAAAACTGAAAATGTGAACACTGAAAAGCCACTCTATGCGCTGCTGAAAGATTTGAATGCAATGAAGTTTTTAAAATCTACTCATATTTTGCTGTAAAGCACTCATGTAAATTAAAAGAGTAACTTAAAAACTAAATTTAAGATGTGCCTTTTCTCTTACATCAATACACTTAAATAACTTCTGAAGAAAAAAAGCATTTCCTAAGTGGCTAAGAAACTATCCGCCTAAACAAGCAACACATAAAAACTACCAAGGATTTTGCTGTGCTAAGAAAGTAATGAACTAGACCTTTCCTACATATTTGAATGTATTTAAGTTGAATTTGAGAGTACATTACTAATTATCATCACCAAAAAAGCAACAGCATTTCATCATTTTATTTAGAAATTTTCTTTATGACAAGGGATAATCCAGCAATTAAGGGCTCTCTATACAGATTCTAAACTAAGCGCCTGAAAGGATCTTTGTTCTCCTCAATTCTACTTCACTGGGTACCAAATTTTCAAAATCGTTCTATTTGGGACATGCAGGATGTGTCAATATTTACTGAACAAAGCCTCTATTAAATTGTCTAACAAAATGGAGGTCTCTCGGAAAAACAGGCCATAACATGTTCCTTCTCACAAAATGGGGCCAAACACACCCACTTAAGAAACCATGGTTTGGGTCAGATTTTCCATAAAAATGGTTGTTTCTGTGGGGCTCGAGGGTGCATCTCTGGGACTGGGTTAGTAATAAAGGTTTCCTCCTGACCCAGGAAGAGGAGGGGGAAGCTTCTCTCTAGATACTCTGGAGAACGGCGGCGAGGGATGATCCCAAAGCTCTGGGTTAAGGAATTAGACCGGGGGTGGAGGCCTTAGCTTTCCGCAGGTACCTAACCAGCGACAAAACGGGCCCCCCAACTACGCAACAGAGACGCGGGCTCTCCCATCTCAGCCAAGTCAACATTAAAAGCACAAACTCTCCTTTCTCATCCAGGCCCCGCCTCACCCCATTGGCAGCAGTTCCCGCCAATCCGCATGGTCACCGCCCCCCGTGCCCGCCTGCCAAGCCCTGATTGGATGGGACGGGGGCCGGGGACCTCGTGTTACCAATCTGGGAGCCCCTTACTCAGCCACACGCGCGCGCCCAGGTGCGCCCTCGGAACCCCTTCCCTTCGTCGTCCCCGTCCCCTCCCCCACCCCCAGGGCCCTGGCAGAGACTTACCGTCCCGGGAGGTGCCCATCAACTGGTCCAGCATCGCGCGCATCTGGGCCTGCGCCGACATGGCGGCGGCGTAGCGGGCGGACGGGCGGGGATGGGGCGCAGACCGGGCCCTTTTAGGCAGGGGGATAAGGGGAAGGGATGGGGAAAGGTGCGCTGCTGTCTCGGTGGCCGCCGCCGCCGCCTCGAGGCGTGCGGAAAGGGAGCCGGAGGGGTTGCGGGAGAGTCCGGACTGCGCTCCTCACGACGACGTGTACGTGGAAGACGACAGCCCCCGACAGCGACCCTCGTGCCCTCACTCTCCGTCTGGTTCTTGGGACAGAAGCGACACGGGCCAAGCAAGCTCTCGCCTTCAACACCGCCACCCGCCAGAAGCCGTCAACCCCCCCTCCAAGCTCTGACGCCGCTCGCCGCCACCGTCGCCACGACGGGAGCGCGCACGCTCCTCGCGCTCAGTCGTTCCCGCGGGGGCTCCACCAACTGGCGTCCAGCTGTATCGCTCCGCCCGCCCCGCCCGAGTGGAGTTCCACCCTAACGGCTCTGGGCGCGTCCACGCGCGCTCCTCTCGTCCCTTTACACCGGATCTCGCGATACTCTGGTTCCTTAACTGACTGTACAAGCCGGATCCGCCCTGAGGCGCCAAACCTTACACTCTCTCCTGGCTGTAGGGTTGGCGGCTAAGGCTGCGCTGCCCGCGGCGATGGCGATTTAGACCCAAATTAGCAAAATGCGCTAGAGGCTTAGCCTGGGCGGAAAGTAAGTAGAGACCATGCCCATCGCTGACCCGACTGCAGTCAGCCTTCTTGGCGTCTGAGGTGGGCGTGCTCTGGGCGAACGCCCGCCCCGAGTGGCGTGGACGCGTCCTGGTTCTCGTGCGCCTTTCCCGGCCGGGAGCAGCCTTGTCTCGCCGCCGCCGGGGCCGGGCCGCGTTCCTTCCGCCGCGTGGGGCTCTAGGGCTCCTCGGCTGGGAAGTGTCAACTTAAGGAGAAAGCGCCCGAAAGCAGTACTCTAGGATAAACAGGCTCGCCGACCCATTCGGATTCATCTTTACCTACAAGGTCACGGGCAACTTAGTCTGAATGTGAAACCATAAAAACTCAGCGTATTCTGAGCTACTGGGGAGGCGATCTCGGGGAGCAGGGAGCCAGCGGCGCTGGCCGCAGGGAAGCCTGGGTTCTGAAGCCCGGCCAGTGACTGACTGGGGCCTTGGCTTTAATTCTACCCCTCGTAGGGCTCGTGGAGGTGGTCACACGTCTCCTATGGCGTGGCTGTGAGAACAAACGAATAAAATACTTAGCCCAGAGCCTTTCCCTGGTGTTTCTAAAAACTGTTGTAGTAAAATATTAATTCTTTGCCGGGCGCGGTGGCTCACGACTGTAAACCCAGCACTTTGGGAGGCCAAGGGAGGCGGATTGCCTGAGGTCAGGAATTCAAGATCAGCCTGGCCAACATGGTGAAACCCTGTCTCTACTTAAAATACAAAAATTAGCCGGGCGTGGTGGCGGGCGCCTCCCCAGCTACTCGGGAGGCTGAGGCAGGAGAATCGTTTGAACCCGGGAGACGGAGGTTGCAGTGAGCCGAGATGACGCCACTGCACTGCAGCCTGCGCGACAAAGCGAGACTTGGTCTAAAAAAAAAAAAAAAATTCCTTAAGACAGACATATAGGTCAGTGTGCAGGAAGAAAGGTTGCTTAAAAAGAAATTTATAAGAAAAATGAATGAGTTAATAAAATCAAATGTTTAAGAAGACAGGCACTTTCTAGATACTTTGAAAGGAAATAATAGAGATTTGTGTTCCATTAACACTGTATATTCATCGCCTTGGAACTGTTATTAGCAGATCAATAAAAAACATGAATAGTAGTAATGGTCCCAATATTCCTTTAAATGTATATTGCGGCCGGGAGCGATGGCTCATGCCTGTAATCCCAGCACTTTGGGAGGCAGAGGCGGGCGGATCACCTTGAGGTCAGGAGTTCGCGACCACCCTGACCGACATGGTGAAATTCCATCTCTACTAAAAATATGAAAATTAGCCCGGCATATGGCCGGGCGCGGTGGCTCAAGTTTGTAATCCCAGCACTTTGGGAGGCCGAGGCGGGCGGATCACAAAGTCAGAAGATCGAGACCATCCTGGCTAACACGGTGAAACCCCGTCTCTAGTAAAAATACAAAAAAAAAAAAAATTAGCCGGGCATGGTGGCGGATGCCTGTAGTCCCAGCTACTCGGGAGGCTGAGGCAGGAGAATGGCGTGAACCCGGGAGGCGGAGCTTGCAGTGAGCCGAGATTGCGCCACTGCACTCCAGCCTGGGGGACAGAGCAAGACTCCGTCTCAAAAAAAAAAAAAAAAAAAAAAATTAGCCTGGCATAGATGCGCGGGCCTGTAATCTCAGCTACTCAGAGGCTGAGGCAGGAGAATCACTTGAACCCGGGAGGTGGAGGTTGCAGTAAACAGAGATTATGCCACTGCACTCCAGCCTGGGGATAGAGCAAGACTCTATCTCAAAAATAAATGCGTATTAGGCCAATGAAAATTTCTGAGGCCGGACGTGGTGGCTCACACCTGTAATTCTAGCACTTTGGGAGGCCAAGGCAGGCGAATCACGAGGTCGAGAGTTTGAGACCAGCCTGCCAACATGGTGAAACCCTGTCTCTACTAAAAATAGAAAAAATGAGCTGGGCGTGGTGGCGCACGCCTGTACTCCCAGCTACACCAGAGGCTGAGGCAGGAGAACCGCTTGAACCCAGGAGGCCGAGGTTGCAGTGAGCCGAGATTGCGCCACTGCACTCCAGCCCTGGTGACAGTGTGAGACTGTCTCAAAAAAAAAAAAAAAATTTCTTTTGAATCACGTTATCTTTAGTAATAGACAAAATAGCTTCTCTCCAGTTATTCAGAGAACTCTGAATTCCAAACTCCAAATACTAGGATATCCTTTGGGAACTGATTTACAATAATAGAAAAATGTGCAAATTAATATGTCTTAGAGGGATACACTATTATGTACACAATGTTATCTGACCCTGAAAAACAATGTATTTAGGGAAATAAACTAAAACAAATAATTATGTTTTGGTGAAGAGATCTGAGTTCTTGTTTATATTTTAGATGTCTCTTATAAACAGCATAAAATTGGGGCTTAAAAAATAGTCTATACAATACATAATGATCAAAATTGAGGAGTGAAATTGAGTGAATTAAGTGATGTTCACTCTTGGAAGCATTGATGATTTACATTCATGTAATTACTCCTGTGTTTGGGTTTAAAACTTATTTTTGTCTATTTGTCTCACCTATTTCATGTTTTTCTCTCCTTTCTGGCCTGATTTTTAATCATTCCAATTTTTTCTGCTCTAGTAGTGTGGAAGTTTCATCTTACTATATTTTTATTCTTTCAGTGATTACCCTAGAAGTTATAATGTGTATCCTTAAGGTATCAAAGTCTAATTTAATCAATACCTTTATACCCCCCTTCCCCAAGAGAAGTAATACAAGGAACCTAGAACACTAACTCCATTTACTCTCATCCCAAGTTATATGCTCTTGTTACCAGGTCTTTTAGTTCTCTTATTTTTTAAAACCAAGTTTTATATAATCAATGTTCTTTATTTACCACTTATTTTGCTCTTCATTCCTTTGGAAATCTCTGCATGTCCATCTGGGATCATTTCCCTTTTGTCTGAAGTTTATCCTTTAGTACAGGAGTCAGCAAGCTATGGTCCACAGGCCAAATGCAGCCCACGGCCTATTTTTGTGAATAAAGTTTCATTCAAATACTGCCACGCTCGTTCATTTACATACTGTTATGGTTGCTTTTGCCCCACAAAAGAGTGGCTTGTGAGGGATCCCATACTGTGTGGCCTACAAGACTCAAATATTTACTATCTGACTTTTTTTTTTTAAGACGGGTTTTCACCATGTTGGCCAGGCTGGTCTCAAACTCCTAACCTTAAGTGATCCACCTGCTCGGCCTCCCAAAGTGCTGGGATTACCGGGGTGAGCCACTCACTGTGCCCAGCCTGACTATAAAGTTTGCCTACCTTGCTTCAGGGTTTGCTTTTGTGTTGGTCGGCTAGTTGGGAGAACGCTCCCATTTTGTTTATCTAAAAAGATCTTTATTTTGCTTTAAATTCTAGATGGATTTTTTTTTTTTTTTTTGAGACGGAGTCTGGCTTTGTCGCCCAGGCTGGAGTGCAGTGGCGCGACCTTGTCTCACTGCAAGCTCCGCCTCCCGAGTTCACGCCATTCTCCTGCCTCAGCCTCCCGAGTAGCTGGGACTACAGACGCCTGCCACCGCGCCCGGCTAATTTTTTGTATTTTTAGTAGAGACGGGGTTTCACCGTGTTAGCCAGGATGGTCTCGATCTCCTGACCTCGTGATCGACCCGTCTCGGCCTCCCAAAGTGCTGGGATTACAGGCGTGAGCCACCACGCCTGGCACTAGATGGATATTTTTATCAGCTAAATCCTAGGTTGGAGATTCCTTTTTTTTTTTTTTTTTTTTTTTTTTTAGATAGGGTGTTGCTCTGTCACCCAGGCTGGAGTGCAGTGGCGAGATCTTGCCTTGGCTCACTGCAGCCTTGGCTTCCTGGGCTCAAGTGATCCTCCCACCTCAGCCTCCCAAGTAGCTGGGACTACAGGTATGCACCACCACACTGAGCTAATTTTTAAAATTTTTCTTGTAGAGACAAGGTCTCTCTATGTTGCCCAGGCTGGTCTCAAACTCCTGGGCTCAAGCAATCTGCCCACCTCAGCCTACTGAAGTGCTGGAATTACATGTGTGAGCCACCATGCCCAGTGGTTATTTTCTTTGGGCACATACATTCTACCTGACCTTTTACCCTCCACTGCTCCTAAGATGTCAGTTCTGTTTTTCACTCTTTTAAAGATAGCTGGCTACTTTATCGTGCTATGGACTCACTGAACAATGAGCTTTCATTAATTCATTCATTGAGAATCCATCAACTAACATCTTTTGTCAATTTAGGAAATTCTTAGCTCTTACCTCCTCAGATACTGCCTCTCTCATCAACTTCTGGACATTTAAATACATGCATATTAGATAGTTTTCACTGTATCCTATCTCTTTACTCTCAGTTTTGCACTTTTTACCTTGGTCTTTCAAAGCTGATGCCTTTTTCTGACAAATTTTATAGTTAATTAATGTCACTATAGAGCTGTATCTAATTTGTTGTTAAATCCATCAGTTGAATTATTTTTCAGTTCTAGAATTTGTATTAGGTTCTTTATCAAACCTATAATGTCATTTTACAGTTTCTGGTTCCCTGATGAAATTTCCAAGCTTGGCTGCTTCTTTGACCTTAGTGAACAATTGTGTAATCTGAGTTGGCCAATTCTAGTATCTTAAGGTTTTTGCGGTCTGTCGTTCGTGTTGGTTCTCACATATGAAGTCTTTTCTTGTGTGCCTGGTTTTCTTTGTGTGCTAAACATGTATTTGTAAAAAAAAAAAAAAAAAAAAAAAGTATAGAAATAATATAAGCCCTAAGTATAATCCTGTCTTACTCTAGAGAGGATTTTTATTTTACTTTGTTAGGTAATTGAAGAGATTACTAGTCAGGAACCACCATAATACAGGTTCAAGGCCTCATTTATCTTGACCAACAAATGACAAAAATCTGGGCAGAAAGTCTGGCAAGGAGGCTGGGTGGGCACCATGGCTCACACCTCTAATCCCCACACTTTGGGAGATCCAGGCGGAAAATCACTTGAGGCCAGGAGTTTGAGACCAGCCTGGGCAACATGGAGAAACCGTCTCTACAAAAAGTAAAAAAATAAAAATTAGCAGAGCATGTTGTGTGCCAGTAATCCCAGCTACTCAGAAGCCTGAGGCAAGAGGTTCTCTTGAGCCCCATGTGGTCAAGACTGCAATTAGCCATGACCTTACTACTGCACTCCAGCCTGGACAACAGAGCAAGACCCTGTCTCAAAAAAAAAAAAAAAAGTCCGGCAAGAATTTTTGTTTTGTTTTGTTTTATTTACTTCCAATTCACATTTGGGATTGAATTTCAGGATCCTAGCTTCAAGTGGGTGTGATTTATTAGAGTCTCTACCTTTGTGAGCCTAAACTGCTTTTTTTCTCTCAGTCCTACAGCTCACTCAAAGTGCAGCTCAGTTTCAGTACTGAAGCTATGTCTACTAAATTGACAAATGCTGGCAGGGTATAGTGGCTCATGCCTGTAATTCCAGCATTTTGGGAGGCCAAGGCCAGTGGATAACTTGAAGTGAGGAGTTCGAGACCAGCCTGGCCAACATGGTGAAACCCCATCTCTACTAAAAATAAAAAAATTAGCCAGTTGTGGTGGCGCGTGCCTGTAATCCGAGCTATTCCGGAGGCTGAGGCAGGGGAATCGCTTGAACCCAGGAGGCAGAGGTTGCAATGAGCCAAGATCGCACCACCGCACTCCAGCCTGGGTGAGAGAGAGAGAGAGACTCTGCTTCAAAAATAAATAAATTGACAAATGCCATCATGCCAACAATGTGTCTTTGTGTGCTACACTACTTGTCTTGGTTGTCTTCTCCTATGTTCTGACCCAGCATTTCACCACTAGTTTTATTAGCTCTTTAATGATTTCAAGAATTTAAAAAAATTTTGACTTTTTTTTCAGTTGTCGTCAACAGAAGGGTCACTCCAAATTACCTAGACTGCCATTAACAGAATTGGAAGTTTGTTCTCCTGTTTGTAAATTTTTTCAAGTTGTTTTCTTTTTTTTTTTCTGAGACTGAGTATCTATTGCCCAGGCTGGAGTGCAGTGGCGTGATCTTGGCTCACTGCAACTCCCGCCTCCCAGGTTCAAGCAATTCTCCTGCCTCAGCCTCCTGAGTAGCTGGTATTACAGGTGCCAGCCACCACACCCAGCTAATTTTTTGTATTTTTAGTAGAGACGGGGTTTCGCCATGTTGCCCAGGCTGGTTTTGAACTCCCGAGCTCAGGCAATCTGCCTGCCTTGACCTCTCAAAGTGCTGGGATTACAGGCGTGAGCCACCGTGCCTGGCCTTAAATTTTTTTTTTTTTTTTTTTGAAACGGAGTCTTGCTCTGTCACCAGGCTGGAGTGCAGTGGCACAATCTAGGCTCACTGCAACCTCCACCTCCCAGGTTCAAGTGATTCTCCTGCCTCAGCCTCTCCGAGTAGCTGGGACTACAGGCGCCTGCCACCACGCCCAGCTAATTTTTGTATTTTTAGTAGAGATGGGGTTTCACCATGTTGGCCAGGATAGTCTCTGACCTTGTGATCCACCCGCCTCGGCCTCCCAAAGCAAAATTTTTAAATGTAGTAACAATGTATTCATCTTAGCATCTGAAAAAAAAAATCTCTGTATGTCTATGTCTACATTTTAGCAATGATAACCATACCTCTTCCAGGAACAAGGTCTCAGAGGGAAACAAAATCATATAAAGTAGGATTAAACTATACATTTAAAACTAGGTAATTAAAACAGAATAGGTACAAGTAACATGTTTTGCTAGCTGTCCAGAACAGACAACTCTTCAATTTATTGTAATTTATTAACTAAATACGGTAAATAAAGGCTATATCATACAAATTAATATTGCAGTTTTACTTGGGGCGTCAGTACATACAATCAAATTTTATAAACATAGTGCCTATTAATTTTTGAGACAGTCTTGCTTTGTCGCCCAGGCTGAAGTACAGTGGCAGGATCTCGGCTCACTGCAACCTCTGCCTCCCAGGTTCAAGCGATTCTCCTGCCTCAGCCTCCCAAGTAGGTGGGATTACAGGTGCCCGTCCCCAAGCCCAGCTGATTTTTGTATTTTTAGTAAAGACAGGGTTTCACCATGTTGGCCAGGCTGGTCTCGAACTCCTGACCTCAGGTGATCTGCCCGCCTCAGCCTCCCAAAGTGCTGGGATTACAAGCGTGAGCCACCGCGCCCAGCTGGTGCCTATTAATGTAGATTTTAAAATTCAAATTTTTTGAAAATTACCATCTTTTAGTTGGATAAATTAAAACTTACTTTACAGTCTGCCTTGGATTAGCCTGCCTTTAGTTCAGAGCAACACAGATTTCTTTTCCTACCACATAATCCTAGTATGTGAACATCTTGTTCTTATCACATGTTCATATTTGTATCTCTAACACTTAACCAGACAAGGAACTCAATACTTTATAGCCAGAAACATCCTCAGTTCTAGTGAAAATGTATTAATATCTGAAGCTTGTGGAGAGGAGAAATGACAAGAGCCAAACCTAAACCAAAAGAACTAGTTAATTGGTTTATTCAAGACAGGGGAATTAAAATCGGTAAGCATACAAACTATATTGCTTGAAATAAACTTTTTAAAATAATTTATTCTTTGAGATGGGGTCTTGCTCTGTCACCTGGGTGAGTGCAGTGGCACAATCATGGCTCACTGCTGCAGTCTTGACCTCCCAGGCTCAAGGGATCCTTCCACCTCAGCGTCCTGAGCAGCTAGGATTACAGGCATAAGCCACCATGCCCAGCTAATTTTTTTATTTTTATTTTTGTAGAGAAGGTGTCTCCTTATGTTGCCCAGGCTGGTCACAAACTCCTGGCCCCAAGCCATCCTCCTGCCTCAGCCTCCCAAAGTATGGGGATTAAAGGTGTGGCCCACCATGCCTGGCTTTTTTTCTTTTTTAGAGATGGTATTTCTCTGTCGCCCAGGCTGGAGAGCAGTGGCTATGATCATAGCTCACTGCAGCCTCTAATTCCTGGAGGCTGAAGTGATCTTCCTACCTCCGCCTCCTGAGTAGCTGGGACTATGGGGGCATGCCACCACACCTGGCTAATTTTTACATTTTTTCTAGAGACAGGGTCTCATTATGTTGCTCAGGCTGGTCTCAAACTTCTGGCCTCAAGCAGTCCTCCCATCCAGGCCTCCCACTGTGCTGGGATTACAAACAGGAGCCACCGCCCCACACGTTTAAGAGTGAAAAGGTAAAGGTAGCTAAAGCAGTATCACCCATGTAGTAGGCATTCATAAATCCTTGTTGAAGGAAGAAAAGAGAGAAAGTGAAATTTAACCTGAAATCCTGAAGAATGAATAGGAAAGAGCTATTGAAGGGGAGTATGATTGGAAGAAAAGCTTTCCCTGTATAAGGAACAGCAAAATGTTGAAATCAAGACCATGGCGGTCGGGCGCTGTGGCTCACGCCTGTAATCCCAGCACTTTGGGAGGCCAAGGCGGGCGGATCACGAGGTCAGGAGATGAGACCATCCTGGCTAACACGGTGAAACCCCGTCTCTACTAAAAATACAAAAAAATTAGCCAGGCACGGTGGCGGGCGCCTGTAGTCCCAGCTACTCGGGAGGCTGAGGCAGGAGAATGGTGTGAACCCAGGAGGCAGAGCTTGCAGTGAGCCGACATAGTGCCACTGCAGTCCGGCCGGGGCGAAAAGAGCGAGACTCCGTCTCCAAGAAAAAAAAAAAAAAAAACCATGGCTCCCAATAACTGAATTTCTGTATTCAGTTCTAGCTGGACTGTCAAAAACAGAGAACAGAGATGAAGCTGAAGAGGTCTGGCAAGGGCCAGGCCCTGGAGGTTCTTGTTAAAGTCTTTCTTTGAAGGGTTCTGAGTAGGGTGACAAGATCCGATCTGTGTTGCATAGGGGAAAATGGACTTGAAGAGAGCACAATTGGAGGTAAAAGGGACCAATTAGGGAGGGCAGTGGTTAAGGGAAGAGATGTAAGAGGTCTACACCAGGATAGCAGCGATAAAAATTGAAGAGCTTGTTAGGAAGTAAAATCTGATTTAGTGATTGTTTAACTGAAGATATGAAGGAGAGAAAGCAGTAAAGAATAACTTAGATTTCTGGCTTCAGGGACTGAGTGAAAGTGTCATTGAACTGAGAGGGAATACCAGGAGAGATTTGTAGGGGAAGATGAGGAGGTTCCATTTTGGACACATTGAATTTGAGATACCTGAGTTATCTAAGTGGTGTCATCTGCCAGGCCATTGGACATACAGGTCTTCAGCATGCCAGAGGAGGCTGAACTGGAGTTATCAGCATTTTGAGAATAATTGAAGTCATGGAAGTGAAGGTGATCACTCAGGGGAAACCATGTAGGGTGTGACATAAGGACCTTGGTCTGGACCCTGAGGAATACCCAACACATAAGGGATACACAGAACATGAAACTGAAAAATGACCAGAGTAAGAAAAAAAACAGAAGAATGTGGACCAGGTGCAGTGGCTCACACCTGTAATCTCAGCACTTTAGGAGGCCAAGACAGGCAAATCACGAGGTCAGGAGTTGGAGACCAGCCTGGCCAGCATGGTGAAACCCCATCTCTACTAAAAATCCAAAATTAACCAGGCGTGGTGGCGGGTGCCTGTAATCCCAGCTACTCAGGAGGCTGAGGCAGGAGAATCACTTGAACCCTGAAGGCAGAGGTTGCAGTGAGCCAAGATCGCACCACTGCACTCCAGCCTGGCGACTGGGCGAGACTCCATCTCAAAAAAAAAAAAAAAAAAAAGAAGAATGTGGTGTCATCAAAGCCAAGGGAAAAGCAGGGAATTGCCCATAGTGTCAAATGCTCCCTAGACAACAAACAAGATAAAAAATAAGCCGGGCGCGGTGGCTTGTAATCCCAGCACTTTGGGAGGCCGAGGCGGGCGGATCACCAGGTCAGGAGATCGAGACCACGGTGAAACCCTGTCTCTACTAAAAATACAAAAAAAAAAAAATTAGCCGGGCGTGGTGGCGGGCGCCTATAGTCCCAGCTACTCGGAGAGGCTGAGGCAGGAGAATGGCGTGAACCCGGGAGGCGGAGCTTGCAGTGAGCCGAGATCGCGCCACTGCACTCCAGCTGGGTGACAGAGCAAGACTCCGTCTCAAAAAAAAAAAAAAAAAAAAAAGATAAAAAATAAATAGGATCCACTGGGTTTGGTGTCTTGAAGGTCATCTGTACCTCTGGGTTGCAGTTTTGGTGGTAGTAGAGGGGTGGAAACCAGACTGCAGTGCACTGAGGATGAGTAAGTGGTGAAAATGCAGAAAATGGATACATAACAACAACATGGATTACTAACAAGATAAGGTGGCCGGGTGCGGTGGCTCATGCCTGAAATCCCAGCACTTTGGGAGGCCGAGGCAGGCGGATCACGAGGTCAGGAGATGGAGACCATCCTGGCTAACACAGTGAAACCCCGTCTCTACTAGAAATACAAAAAATTAGCTGGCCGTGTTGGCGGGCCCCTGTAGTCCCAGCTACTCAGGAGGCTGAGGCAGGAGAATGGCGTGAACCTGGGAGGCGGAGCTTGCAGTGAGCCGAGATAGTGCCACTGCACTCTAGCCTGGGCGACAGAGCAAGACTCCGTCTCAAAAAAAAAAGATAAGGTTAAGGCTCAAAATCAGTACGCTCAACAAAAGAAGCTGCCTCAAAAGAGTGCATACTGTATGGCTGCATTTGGATAAAATACTAGAAAAGCCAAATCTATAGTGACAAGCAGGTCAGTGGTTGCCGAGACCAGGTGTGGGGAAGGGGAATTGACTGCAAAGGGGCACAAGATAACTTTTTGGGGTGATGGAAATGTTACATAACTTTACTGGGATGTTTATGACACAGGTGTAGTCATTTGTCAAAATTCATTGACCTGTACACCTAAAATGGGTATATTTATTATATGTAAATTTACCTTGATACAACTTCAGAAGTTTCAAAAATACAGCAAGTGAATATAATTCATTCAAGTCTTTGAATACATTCATTCATTTGTGAAGAGGAACAGTGGGTAGTAGCTGAAAAAGCATTTGAGATAGAGGCAGAGTGGTTTTTAGAAGGAAAAGTCTTAAGCATATTTAAGTACTATTAAAGGAAAATCCAGAGAGGGGGAGCAGTTGACATTAAAGGAGGTGAGCAAGAGAT
This sequence comes from Nomascus leucogenys, assembly GCF_006542625.1. Lineage (NCBI taxonomy): Eukaryota > Metazoa > Chordata > Mammalia > Primates > Hylobatidae > Nomascus > Nomascus leucogenys. Next base: position 88,367,841 of record NC_044393.1, on the reverse strand, counting down.
AGCAAAATGAAGTAAAGCACTTATCACTAGTGCTTTATCACTTATCACTAGACTAGTAACCAAAACCTCAGGATTCCCAGGCTGGGACCTTCCAGTATAGAGAGTTTACTGCCAATATAGTTTGTGTTCTAGAATCAATTCTTTCTAACACTGACTTCAGCTGATTATTGATGGTGCGACTATGAATAGGAGGTACAGGTTGGTTATATGTGAACAGAAACGGCCTGAGCAAATTATTTAAACCATAATAACATAATACGCATATACTTCTGAAGACTGGTGGCAGTAGGGCTTAAAAAACGGTTCATAATAAAAGGAATGAGAATAAAGTAAAAAGATAAAAACAGTAAGATTTTCTCTTTGTTGAACACTCATTATGCACCATGCAAGTGTTTGATTTTTTTGTTTGCTTGTTGGTTTGTTTCCGAGACAGCGTCTTGCTCTGTCACCCAGGCTGGAGTGCTGTGGCGCCATCTCAGCTCACTGCAACCTCTGCCTCCCAGGTTCAAACAATTCTTGTGCCTCAGCCTCCAAAGTAGCTGGGATTACTTGCATGTGCTACAACGTCTGGCTAGTTTTTTGTATTTTTAGTACAAACGGGGTTTTACTATGTTGGCCAGGATGGTCTCAATCTCCTGACCTCAAGTGATCTACCTGCCTCAGCCTCCCAAAGTGCTGGGATTACAGGCATGAGCCACCACACTCAGCCCTAAGTGTTTTATATAAACATTATTCTCATTTATTACAACAACCTTGTTGGCCTTCCCATTTAATATAAGAAGGAAAAAGCACAGGTCAACTAACCTGCCCAAGATCACACGTCCGGTAAATTATAAAAGTAGAATCATAATATAAATATATATTTTTTTTGAGATGGAGTCTCACTCTGTCACCAGGCTTGAATGCAGTGGTGTGATCTTGGGTCACTGCAACCTCCGCCTCCCAGGTTCAAGCGATTCTCCTGTCTCTGCCTCCAGAGTAGCTGGGACTACAGGTGCACACCACTACGCCCAGCTAATTTTTGTACTTTTAGTAGAGACAGGGTTTCACCATGTTGGCCAGGATGATCTCAATCTCTCGACCTCGTGATCCACCTGCCTCGGCCGCTCAAAGTGCTGGGATTACAGGCATGAGCCACCGTGCCCGGCCTAAATTATTTATTTTTTAACAATCTAAATCTATATGACTTCAAAACCGTACTATTTCTTACCATTAGACAATTCTGCTTCAAATCTCTTTCTTGAAAAATAATGGCCAGACATGGTGGCTCATGCCTATAATCCCAGCACTTTGGGGGTCCTAGGTGGGAGGATCACTTGAGCCCACAAGTTCAAGACCAACCTGGGCAACACAGTGAGACCCCATCTCTATTTTAACAAAAAGGAAAAATATTATTATATATTATTATATGTATTATAATATTGTATATTATTATGTACATATTATAATTATTATATTATTGTATATATTCAATATGGTAACAACAAAGGAAATCAAAACATTAACCTATCCTCACCCTTTTGCTGTCTTCACTCTTACCAAAGTAAAATATCAGTATTAATAACAAACCTGCATCCATGAAATAAAGCAGAGAACAAATAAACATATGTCAGCTGGGCATGGCGGCTCACACCTGTAATCCCAACATTTTGAGAGGCCCAGGCAGGCGATCATTTGAGGTCAGGAGTTCGAGACCAGCCTGGCCAACATGGTGAAACCCCATCTCTACTAAAAATACAAAAATGAGCTGGACCTGCAGTCCCAGCCACTCAGGAGGCTAAAGCAGAAGAATCACTTGAACCTGGGAGGCAGAGGCTGCAGTACTCCACTGTATTCCAGCCTGGGCAACAGAGTGAGACCCTGTCTCAAAACAAAACAAAACAAAACAAAAAGAGTATGTTAAACATTTCTTTTAATACATTCAGTCAAATAAATGCTTGTTTGACCTATTAATACTATTATTTTAATGTTAACCTCTTAGAAGAGATGGTGTTTTGAATTGCCTTTTTTTTTTTTTGAGACGGAGTTCCATTCTTGTTGCCCAGGCTGGAGTGCAATGGTGCAATCTCAGCTCACTGCAACCTCCGCCTCCTGGGTTCAAGCGATTTTCCTGCCTCAGCCTCCACGCCCAGCTAATTCTGTAGTTTTAGTAGAGATGAGGTTTCTCCACGTTGGTCAGGCTGGTCTGGAACTCCCAACCTCAGGTGATCCGCCCACTTCGGCTTCCCAAAGTCCTGGGATTACAGGCGTGAGCCACCACACCCAGCTTGAATTGCTTTATGAATAGTTCTGTTGAGACTGTACTTCTCCGAGTGGAGCTATGTATTCAAAAATATTTAATACATGCAATGTGTAAGTCACTGTGGAAGGTGCTTTGGAAATTGCAAAGATGAATGAGACATAGTCCAGGAGAAAAGAGGTTATCTATCTACCAGAAGAAACTGACATATACCATAAAGGAGCCAAAGGTAAATAAGTGTTGGCAATTCACAGAAAGAGAATGATTTTTGAGGAAATAAGGATATAAGAAGCAAAGGGACCCTTTAGGAGACTATTTTATTGGTTCAGCCAAAAGATTCTCAGTGCTTGAACTAGGACAGAGGCAGTGGAGACAGATGGGGGAGAAGGTTATTAGAGCTATTGCAGAAGCTGAAATTGCTGAATAATTGTGAAAAATAAGGAGACAGGAATACCAAATGAAGCCCAAGTTTCTGTCTTGGTTAGCAAGTGCATGGTGGAACTATTTGCCCAGATAGGGAGTTCAAGAGGAGGAACAATTTGACAAGATTAGGATACAGAAAGAGATGTCTATGTACTTATCCATCCCTCTCTGTGAGTTATAGCTGAGCTGTGGCCATGTTCCTCAGCTTAAGGGCCTGCATTGGTCAGGCCTAGGGAGGTTAGAACTCTCCACTAGAGAGTCTCTCTTAACCTATTCTGTCCGGGGGCTGCCCAATTAAAAATAAAATATAAAAAGACCTCTCTACTATTGAGAATCCCTAAGAGCTTCACCATCTCGACCTTAATTCGCCCACATCTTTATGTATCCCTTTAACTCTCCTCAATGACCCTATTTGAGTGTGCCACCTATTTCCTGCCAGGACTGTAACACATCAAATTTATGTATTTTTAAATGAGATATGTATGTATAATTGTATATGTATAGGAAATATCTGGAAAGACGCACATCAAACTGTTAGTAATAGTGACCACCTGGTAATGGGGACAAAGGAGGAGGACAAAGGAAAAGAGGGTTTCTTTTATAACATTTGAATTCCTTAAACAAAAGGCTTGTACTACTTTTTTTTTTTTGAGATGGAGTTTCGCTCCTGTTGCCCAGACTGGAGTACCATGGCACGATCTCAGCTCACGGCAACCTCCACCTCCCGGGTTCAAGCGATTCTCCTGTCCCAGCCTCCTGAGTAGCTGGGATTACAGGCATGTGCCACCATGCCCAGCTAATTTTGTATTTTTAGTAGAGACAGGGTTTTTCCATGTTGGTCAGGCTGGTCTCGAACTCCCGAACTCAGGTGATCTGCCTGCCTTGGCCTCCCAAAGTGCTGGGATTGCAGGCGTGAGCCACCACGCCTGGCCAAGGCTTGTACTACTTTTAAAATTTAAAAAAAAAAAAAATTTTTTTTTCAAGTAGAAAAACAACATCAGTCTAGTGCAAAAAGTTCAGTAAATTCACTGAGAGTAAAGATGAAACTTTCAGTTAATTCCCCTAAGAACTAGTAAACAAAATTACAGAGAAAAACCTTAAACTTAAAAAAAAAATTTAATGATAAATACATATTGATAGAAATTATTCAATTCTCTTATGAATGCAGCATCCAAGGATACTCTCCATGTTCATGGCTCCCAGCCCTTCCCTCCAGGCTGACGGGGCAACTTGAGACCCACCAAGCCAGCAGACTCCTCCACTGAGCGCTCACCCTTGCCATGAAATTCCTGATGTAGGGCCACATGTTCCCGGATGCTACGCAGGAGGCAGAGATAGGTGGCAGCTTGGAAATGAAGCTCATGTTGGGCTCTGCACAACTTTTCACTGGTGACCTAGAGAAGCAGCAAGTCAGAAATTCTTAACCCAGCTACAGATACAGGTCCACAGAGAAAGATTTAATAAATAAGCATTCACTAGAGTGAAAGTAAATTGCACAGAGGAAATACAGACATGTATGTATATACATGTATACTTAATACATCTATAGAGGCACTCTATAATTATTAGTAAAGCTGACCTCTAGTTCAGATTTTTAAAAGGAGTTGCATTGAATGTCCCTGTATTCAGTCAGTACTGCAAGAAGTCATCTAGTTTCAATTCCTTAATTTTACAGATGAGGAAACTAAAGTCCAGAGATGCTCGGAGGTTGGTTAATGGTAGATATGGAAATTATAATTAGGTCACTGATCATTAATGTCACCTAAAGAATATTATGTAGAACTTTCTCCCTTTCAAGCAAATAAAGGACTGCTTTATTTATATTTCTGGGACTCTGATTAACGTGGCATATACCTTTCATTACAATGAAAATTGAAAACTTGGCCGGGCACGGTGGCTCACGCCTGTAATCCCAACACTTTGGGAGGCCGAGGCGGGCAGATCACGAGGTCAGGGGATCAAGGCCATCCTGGCTAACACAGTGAAACCCTGTCTCTACTAAAAATAGAAAAAAAAAAAAAATTAGCCGGGCGTGGTAGTGGGCACCTGTAGTCCCAACTACTCAGGAGGCTGAGGTGGGAGAATGCTGTGAACCCAGGAGGCAGAGCTTGCAGTGAGTCAAGATCGGGCCACTGCACTCCAGTCTGGGCGACAGAAGGAGACTCCATCTCAACAAAAAAAAAAAAGAAAATTGAAAACTTTTGTCTGAAAAATGATAGCTTTGTGCTAAATAGTAACAAATGAAGGTTTTATGTATAAAAGTAATATGCTTATGTTCATATTACTTATTACAATTGGCCCTCCATATCCATGGGTTCTGCATCTTTGGATTCAATCAACTTCTGATAAAAAATACTCAGAAAAAAATAAAAGGATGATCATGTCTTACCAAACATATGTTTTGTCATTATTCCCTAAACAATGTAGTATAACAACTATTTACATAGCATTTACATTGCATAAGGTATTATAATCTAGAGATGACCAACTATACAGGAGGATGTGCATAGTTATACTGCAAATACTACAGCATTTTATGCCAGGGACTTGAGCATCTGTGGATTTTGGTATACCTGAGCGGGGGTGGGGGGTGTCCTGGAACCAATCCCCACAGTTACTGAGGAATGGCTGTTCTCGCTCTCACAATTTGCTTATCCATCTTGAAAAATCTCAACTCATGACTTTAAGAAGCTAGAAATTCCATATCCATTCCAAAGTCCCCAAATGACTCGAAACCTTTTTTCTTCATCATACTTAACTTTTGAGATTCAATGCACCCTCTTTGACTAGTTCTGTATTCAAGGCTGTGAGAAAGGGGCAGGAAAGGTGAGATGGGGATGTGTGCATAGCTCTGAGGGACTAAAGGAGCCATGTCCAAGTGTGGATGAATCTGGGCACCACTGCCTAAATAATCTGCCCCCTACCAACTTTTTTTTTTTTTTGAGACAGGATCTCACTTTGTTGCCCAGGCTGGAGTGCAATGGCATGAACATGGCTGTCGATCTCCCCAGCTCAAGTGATCCTCCTGCCTCAGCCCCGAAGTAGCTGGGACTACAGACGCACGCCACCACATCCGGCTAATTTTTGTATTTTTTATAGAAACAGGGTTTCACCATGTTGCCCAGGCTGGTCTTGAACTCCTGGGCACAAGCAATCCACCCGCCGCCTCCTCCCAGAGTGCTGGGATTATAGGCGTGAGCCACCGCTCCTGGCCTAATCCCCTTTCTCTATCTGAATATCTAGGGTTAGAATCTGAAAACTAGAACGTGTGTGGCTTCTTGGTTTTTGAGACAGGGTCTTGCTCCGTGGCCTATGCTGGAGAGCAGTGGTATGAACATGGCTCACTGCAGCCTCGATCGACTTCTTGGGCTCAAGTGATCCTCTCACCTCAGCTTCCCAATTAGCTGGAACTAGAGGATGGGCCATCACGCCTGGATAATTTTCAAGTTTTTTGGAGAGGAGGTCTCACTACACTATGTTGCCCATGCTGTTAGAATGTGGGTTTTAGGATCTGCAGATCGTGTTGAAAGCAACATTCATTAGCTGCTTAAAAACAGAATTAATCTGCTTTAATACAAATTGAACTTTTTAGTAATTTAAATTTTATGAGAAATCAACACCAATGTCTACCATTAACAAATCATAGCATCCATTTCTATTAATATATAAGCCCAAATTTGTGGAATTTGACATGGGAATTCTAAGTTAATGTAGGATAGAATACTGCTCTTGATTCGGTTGAGCCTGAATGATGAGGACAAAAGGGTCAGCAATAGACAGGAAACAGTAAATAGATCACAAGAACCCAAAAGAGATCAAATGAAATAGAACACTGCATTTTCCCTGTGGAGAAAGGAGAGGTTTCTCCCTAATAGAATCCCTTCTCCGGAGGGAAAGGATAGAGAAAATGGGATGGTTACTGAGTTAGCTGTGAGCCTGAAGGAAATAGAAACCGTTTCCCCTATGCTCAAGTGCATTCCAGAGCGGTATTTGCAGAATGTACCATGAATTTCAGAACCATTACCAAGTCTCTGTCTCAAGGGTAATAATGTTATCCCCATAAGGTACAACTATAATCATGTCACCTCCTTAAAAATCTTAGAATGGGGCCAAGTTCGGTAGTTCACACCTGTAATCACAATACTTTGGGAGGCCGAGGCAGGCGGATCACCTGAGGTCGGGAGTTCAAGACCAGCCTGACCAACATGGAGAAACCCGATCTCCACTAAAAATACAAAATTAGCCAGGCATGGTGTCGCATGTCGCCTGCCTGTACTACTCGGGAGGCTGAGGCAGGAGAATCGCTTGAACCTGGGAGGCGATCCCAATCTTAGAAGGGCTTCCCATTACACTTACAATAAAGTTTAAATTCCTGTTCGGCCTACTACTTCATCTACCTCCACTTCACCCACCACACCCTAGGGCTAAACCACTCTAAATTGGCAATTTTTCTCCCCTTGGGCTTTCAATTGTGTAGCTTTTAAACCTGGACCCTAACCCCAATTTACTTGCTAACTCCAAATTAGCCTTCAGGTCCCTGATTAATTCCTCTGGAAACCTTCCCTAACTACCCCTTCTTTATACCCCAGCCCCTGTTGTCTACACATTGAGCACTTATTTATCCTAAGTACTTTACTGCATGGCTCCTCAGGTGGGCAGCAAGCTTCTTAAAGGACAGGACCCATGTGCATCTGATTCTTCCTGTTTAGACCAGGTTCCTAGCACAGCCCCTAACGTTGTCATCTTTTAAAAACTAGGTGAATTTGAGTTCTAAGATTTTACATTCTGACGTCCATGGCTCAGAAATCCGACAGTTGATCGTTCTCCCTTTCCCCACATTGCTCAAGGGCAGCAAGTTTCCTTCCCTAAAGCCCAGTTGTTCTTTTCCGCCTCAAAAAGAAATGCTTTTTAGAATAACTTTTCTAGGGGACGGGTGAGCAAATTGTTGGCCAGATGCTGTGGCTTTAAGTCTAGCGACAGTACACCCTTCAACGCCGTCTTCATTCTTTTATCCCCGGCATTCCCTCCATTCCACTTTCCTGACTTTACCCTCCGCAGAGGCAACAGACCAGCCAATGAAATCCTTCGGGACGGGTCCGCCCCTCTGCAGGACAGACTGACGTCCCCAGAGCGACTCTGCGCCCCCGCCGGTCCTTTGGTCCCCGAGTTTATGCCAGAGCACGGAGCCTAGGGCCTGGGGTGGTTTGGTCGGAACCAGGGCTCCGTGGGAGGACTCGCCTCAGAAGTGCAGGAATTAAACACCGTGCTCCCCACCCTAGCCCAGAGCCGGCTCTTCCTCCCTTCCCCAGCACGTAGAGCACCCGGGACATGGCTCCCGTACCCGATGTGCACGGAAAGCCTTCACAAGGTACCGATAGGCCGCGGTGTCGCGATAGGGTCGGCCGGTGGCCGCGCTCAGGTAGCGCAACTCCCGCAGAAGTCCTCGAAAAGTGTGCGCCGGGGACCCTAAGGCCGCCATTTTCCTGTCCTCCGAGCCTGGTTCCCGACGGCGTCCTACGACCCTGCAAAACCCCTCCTCCCGCCCAGGCGCCTAATGGTACGGTCAGACCGACTACCGACTCCCCCTATCGACTGACGAGCAGTGGAACCGCTCACTTGTCCGTTGTACCGAGCCTTATTAATCGAAGGCCGAGGGGCGCCCTAACAAGAAAACCAAACGAAACCCGACTGTTAACTGACGGTACCAGGTCCTCTAACCCAGAACAAGGGTTTGGGGAAACAAGGGCCTTTCTTCACTGCGTCACTGAAGATGCCCGTTAGCCGACCAACCGCTGAGTCTCAGGAGAAGCGGGCCCGGCGGGGGGTGTGGGTGTGGATTTGATATGGAACACGCTGAGAAGACATTTTTAAATGATTTATAGAAGGGATATCAAAATTCAACGTACTGACGTTTCCCCAAATCCCAGGGGACCTGCGGCTCAGCGAAAGGACATGGGAGTGTGGAGATTCTCGAAAATTGCAGCCTACCAGCTAGTAAAAACACACACACGCCTCCCATTTAAAAAAAAAAAAAGTTGACATATTTCGCTTTGTTTAGAAGAGGAGAAAAGTATTTTAGAGGCCAAAAAAAAAAAACTCATGCCACCCCAGATGGGACTCGAACCCACAATCCCTGGCTTAGGAGGCCAATGCCTTATCCATTAGGCCACTGGGGCTTCTGTGAAGGACGCCTCACACAACATATTCAACTATTTTCCTCTTTGGTACGTCACATCATTTTATTTTCGCCTTACCCTATCCCACGAAACCACACCTAGCGCCCACGTGAGGGGTGACGTATGCTGGGAGTTGTAGTTAGAGCACAAAAGTCCACATCACTGCGCCAAAGGCTTTACCCTCGAAACTGCACAGATGCTCCGGACGTTGAACGGGCGCGCGCACGCTTCTGCGTTCGCGCTTGCCGGCGCAATAGTCTCCGCGCCTGCGCCCTAGTCCCCGCGCCTGCGCAAAAGCGGGCATGCGTCGTCGCGGAGCACAGCGCCCTCGACAAATTGGCCGGATTTTCGAGACTCGCCCTCTGAACGTCAGTTCTGTTGGGTTTTTACCGGAAGCAGCCGGACCTTTTCCGGTGTTGCGACTTTCCGGGAGGAGCCTTGCTCCAGCGGCCGTTAGATGGCGCCTGCGGCGGTCAGTTTCTCTTTCCGGTTGAAGCGTTGAGGCCATTTCCGCAGGCCGGGCGCGGTGGCTCACGCTTGTAATCCCAGCACTTTGGGAGGCCGAGGTGGGCGGATCATCTTAGTTCGGGGGTTTGAAACCAGCCTGACCAGCACGGATAAACCCTGTCTCTACTAAAAATACAGAATTAGCCGGGCATGGTGGCGCATGCCTGTAATCCCAGCTACTCAGGAGGCTGAGGCAGGAGAATTGCTTCTGGAATCGGAGTTTGCAGTGAGCCGAGATCGCGCCATTGCTCTCCAGACTGGGCAACAGGAGCGAAACTCCATCTCAAAAAAGAAGAAACATGTGCCGTGTCCTTTGAATTGGTGGGTCAGCGATAAACATGGGACAGCGGGGAAGTAATAGTACATTGATTAGGACTTAATTTTAAAAATTAGTTCATTTTTTGGTTCCGTTCCTAATTGTATAACTTGAACAAATCACTTCGGAGTGCCAGTAAACTTACCCTTACTTATAGTATCACAGGGGCTTCCCATTGTCCCTGAGATAAAGTTCAGACGACATAAATTGATCCTCGCTTGTACCTTAATCTTCATCTCTCACTTTTCGCTTCTTGTCACCCTCTGCTCCAGGTATCTCTACTTTCATTGTCTCTTTCCCACCACACACCTTACCTGATATTCCCTCTGCCTGAAACTTAACCATTTGTGTTAATATGCCTCTTTACCCTTTGGGCTTCAGCTTACTCCACAAGTCTAGGTTAGACGCTTCTCTAGGCCCTTGAGGTCAATACGGCAAGGTGAAAATTATTCATTTCACCTCCTCTGGTCCCCTGTTGCTCCCTTTATTTACTCATCATAAATAACAATGTAGGTACATGGCCACTACTCCATACTGTAGTTGTCAGTCTCTTCCATCAGACTGGGAAATTGTTGAGCTCCGAAAGCCCTGTGCCTAACAGAAAAGCCTGTTTCTTCACCAGGCTTATTCCTTAGTAGCATAGTCATAACAGCTTAGTCTGAAGCTCCTAAAGGGATTGGCACTGTCTGGCCCCAGTGGCTAGGAGACATAAGCTACTGAGCAGGAATGACAAACAAATGGAACATCATTTGTTCATTAATGAGTAAAGCTGGCTTGGTTGGAAACCTGGTGAACTGGACGGCGCCTAGCCCACCTGTCCAGGGGGCAGCCATTACTCACCTCCACTGATTGTTGCCATTTTAGGAAAGCAAATCCTTTAAAAAACATTTTTTTTTTCCCAGAAAACTCTGGAAATCTGTTTTAATGCTATAGCTTTCCTTCTAAATATTGGCCACTAATGAATACTTTAAAAGTACTGCATGCCAAACAAAACAGCCCACAGACTTCTAGTCTGTAAAGAAAGAAGAAAAAAAGGGCGACAGGATTCGAAGTTAAGAAAAGGTAAATACGTGTGGCGTGCCTACTTCGTGGGAAAAAAAGCAATGCTTTGATGATCCTGCCTTTTTATTTTTTCTTTTTAGAAAAAATTTTTAAAACTTTATTGTCTTTTTAAGTTTTTAAATGATTTTTTTTCTTTCCTATCGTCTCCTTAGCCTGATACCCTGCCTTATCTTTAGGAAAAAAAATGCTCCTCATAATAAATACAAAATATAGTAAACTCATTTGTATTAACATGTGAGGTTCTGTTTAAAACCCAGTCTCATTTTAGTCACTCTTCAGCACCCTCAGCTGATTACCACACTGGCTAAATTAAGGAACTTTAACATCTTAAACAGCCTTCTCAAGATTACCATTTTAAATGTTCCCCACTCTTGGCTGGGTGCTGTGTCTCACGCCTGTAATCCCAGCACTTAGGGAGGCTCAAGGTGGGCGGATCACTTGAGGCCAGGGGTTCAAGACCAGCCTGGCCAACATGGCAAAAACACATTCTCCACTAAAAATACAAAAATTAGCTGGGCGTGGTGGTGCGTGCTTGTAGTCCCAGCTACTCTGGAAGCTGAGGCAGGAGAATTGCTTGAACCCGGGAGGCAGAGGTTGCACTCCAGCCTAGGTGACACAGCAAGCGCGAGCCTATCTAAAAAAAAAAGTTCCCCACTCTTACGTATTTCCAGATACTAAGGGTTTTCGGATAGTACTTTTTGGCTAGACACACCAACTAATTATTTAACTGAGTGTACAGTGATAGAATTAAATCTCTCAGGAGCCTGGGCAACAAAGCAAGATCCTGTCTCTATAAAAAAAATAAATCGCTGTATATATGGTGGTACATGACTGTAGTTCTAGCTATGCAGTAGTTTGAGGATCACTTAGCCCAGAAGTTCAGGGCTGCACTGAGCTGTTATCTCTCCACTGCATGGCACCCTAGATGACACCAAGACACTGTCTCTAAAATAATAATAATTGTTGGGAGCAGTGGCCCACGCCTGTAATCCCAGCAACTTGGGAGGCTGAGGCAGACGGATTGCTTGAGCTCAGAAGTTTGAGACCAGCCTGGGCAACTGTGAAAACCCACTTATACAAAAAAATTTTTAATTTAGCCAGGTGTGGTGGTGTGTGCCTGTATTCCCAGCTACATGGGAGGCTGAGGTGGGAGGATCGCTTGAGCCTGTGGTGAACCTTGATCACACCACTACACTCCAGCATGGGTATCAGAGTGAGACCCTGTCTCAAAATTTTTTTTTCTTTTTGTGAAGGTTTTTCTATTTTGTTTTGTTTTTGTTTTTGAGATGGAGTCTCACTCTGTCGCCCAGGCTGGAGTGCAGTGGCATGATCTCAGCTCACTGCAACCTCTGCCTCCCAGGTTCAAGCGATTCTCCTGCCTTAGCCTCCCGAGTAGCTGGGACTATAGGTGCACGCCATCATGCCCAGCTAATTTTGTTTTTTTTGTTTCTTTGTTTGTTTTTGAGACGGAGTCTCGCTCTGTCACCCAGGCTGGAGTGCAGTGGCGCGATCTTGGCTCACTGCAAGCTCCGCCTCCCGGGTTCACGCCGTTCTCCTGCCTCAGCCTCCTGAGTAGCTGGGACTACAGGCACCGCCACCAAGCCCGGCTAATTTTTCGCATTTTTATTAATTTTTTTTGCACACAAAAACAATAAACATTTTCTAAAAATACATACAAACAAAAAGATGCATATCAAACATATTAGGAAGGTTACACATGGGAAGTCGGGGAATAGAAATGGGGGGTGGGAGTTAAAATAAGGTAGAGAGGGACTTTATGTGGATCAGTGATAATAACTCAATCCTCTATTTGACAAAGAAGAGGGAGAAGGAAGAGGAAGAAAAAGAAAGTGGGATAAAGGATCAGAAAGGGAGGAAAATAGAAAAAATTAGAGTATGACTCCAGGGTAGACCTGTTTTGTTGTCACTGAATTGGTTGGTTGGTTTGTCTGTTGTATTTTTCATGTTTCGCCAAGTTGGCCAGACTGGTCTCGAACTCCTAGCCCGAAGTGATCAACCCGCCTCGCCCCCCAGAGTGCCGGGACCACAGGTGTGAGCCACCACGTCCAGCCCCCACATTGCTTCTGGCCTCCATGGTAGACCTCCCAGACGGAGCGGCCGGGCAGAGGCGCTCCTCACTTCCCAGACAGGGCGGCCAGGCAGAGATGCTCCTCACTTCTTCCCAGACGATAGGTGGCCGGGCAGAGGCGCCCCTCACTTCCCAGACGGGGCGGCCGGGCAGAGGCGCCCCTCACTTCCCAGACGGTGGGTGGCCGGGCAGAGGCGCTCCTCACTTCCCAGACGGGGGGCCGGGCAGAGGCGCTCCTCACTTCCCAGACGGGGCGGCCGGGCAGAGGCGCTCCTCACTTCCCAGACGGGGCGGCCGGGCAGAGGCGCTCCTCACTTCCCAGACGGGGCGGCCGGGCAGAGGCGCTCCTCACTTCCCAGACGGGGCGGCCGGGCAGAGGCGCTCCTCACTTCCCAGACGGGGCGGCCGGGCAGAGGCGCTCCTCACTTCCCAGACGGGGCGGCCGGGCAGAGGCGCTCCTCACTTCCCAGACGGGGCGGCCGGGCAGAGGCGCTCCTCACCTCCCAGACAATGGGTGGCCGGGCAGAGGTTCTCACCTCCCAGACGGGGGCCGGGCAGAGGCGCTCCTCACTTCTTCCCGGACGGGGCGGCCGGGCAGAGGCGCTCCTCACTTCCTCCCGGACGGGACGGCCGGGCAGAGGCGCTCCTCACCTCCCAGACGATAGGTGGCCAGGCAGAGGCGCTCCTCACTTCCCAGACGGGGCGGCCGGGCAGAGTCGCTCCTCACTTCCCAGACGATGGGTGGCCGGGCAGAGGCGCTCCTCACTTCCCAGGCGGGGCGGCCGGGCAGAGGTGCTCCTCACTTCCCAGACGGGGCGGCCGGGCAGAGGTACCCCTCACCTCTTCCCAGACGGGGCGGCCGGGCAGAGGCGCTCCTCACTTCTTCCCGGACGGGGCGGCCGGGCAGAGGCGCTCCTCACTTCTTCCCGGACGGGGCGCCCAGGCAGAGGCGCTCCTCACTTCCCAGATGGGGCAGCCGGGCAGAGGCGCTCCTCACTTCTTCCCGGACGGGCGCCCGGCAGGCGCTCCTCACTTCCCAGATGGGGCAGCCGGGCAGAGGCGCTCCTCACTTCTTCCCAGACGGGGCGGCCGGGCAGAGGCGCTCCTCACTTCCTCCCGGACGGGGGGCCGGCAGAGGCGCTCCTCACTTCCTCCCGGACGGGGCGGCCGGGCAGAGGCGCTCCTCACTTCTTCCCGGACGGGGCGGCCGGGCAGAGGCGCTCCTCACTTCTTCCCAGACGGGGCGGCCGGGCAGAGGCGCTCCCCACCTCCCAGACGGGGCAGTGGCCGGGCAGGGGCTCGGGAGGCTGAGGCGGGCAGAGCACTCGGCGTCAGGAGCTGGTGAGCAGCGTGGCCAACATGGCGACCACGCGCCTGCAGCCAAACGAGAAAAAGTAGGCAGCGGTGGCGCGCGGCGGCAGTCCCAGGCAGTCCGCGGCGCGGGCAGCAGCGAGCTGAGTAGATTGCAGCCTGGGTCACAGAGGAAAGAAGGAAGGAAGGAAGGAAGGAAGGAAGGAAGGAAGGAAGGAAGGAAGGAAGGAAGGAAGGAAGGAAGGGAGCGAGCAGGGAGCGAGGAGCGAGCAAGCAAGCAAGCAAGCTAGCTAGCTAGCTTTTTCGCATTTTTAATAGGAACAGGGTTTCACCGTGTTAGCCAGGATGGTAATTTTGTATTTTTAATAGAGATGGGGGTTTCACTATGTTGGCCAGGCTGGTCTCGAACTCCTGACCTCAAGTGATAATACCCGCCTCGGCCTCCCAAAGTGCTAGGATTACAGGCGTGAGTCATCGCACCAGGCATTTTGTTTTTTCTTTTTGAAGTGGTTTATTTAATTAATTAATTAATTTTTTTTTTTTTTTTTTTGAGACGGAGTCTAGCTCTTTCACCCAGGCTGGAGTGCGGTGGCGCAATCTCGGCTCACTGCAGGCTCCGCCCCCCGGGGTTCATGCCATTCTCCTGCGTCAGCCTCCCGCGTAGCTGGGACTACAGGCGCCTGCCACCTCGCGCGGCTAATTTTTTTTTTTGTATTTTTAGTAGAGACGGGGTTTCACCGTGTTAGCCAGGATGGTCTCGATCTCCTGACCTCGTGATCCGCCTGCCTTGGCCTCCCAAAGTGCTGGGATTACAGGCGTGAGCCACCGCGCCCGGCCAATTAATTTATTTTTGAGACAGAGTCTCGCTCTGTCACCCAGGTTGGAGTGCAGTGGCGCGATCTCAGCTCACTACAATCTCCGCCTCCCAGGTTCAAGCGATTCTCCTGCCTCAGCCTCCGGAGTAGCTGGGATTACAGGCGTGCATCACCACATCCGACTAATTTTTGTATTTTTAGTAAAGACGGGGTTTCACCATGTTGGCCCAGCTGGTCTCAAACTCTTGACCTTAAGTGATCTGCCCCCTTGGCTTCCCAAAGTGCTGGGATTACAGGCATGAGCCACTGCGCCCAGCCAGAAGGTTTTAAAAGAGTAAAAACATTAAAACATAATAAAATAATTATTAAAACTAATGAATTAATTAAATTAAAACCATCACCCAGAGAGTTTGGGACCTATCTGGGTCATTATGATGATGTAATATAGCTCCCGTGTGGAGCTATGGTCTTTGGTCTTTGGGGCTGGCCCTGGAATAGCTGATCTCCACGATAGAACCTGCAAAGTGCTGTTGTTTGGAGATGGCCCACCATTATGGAATATGTCGTACCTGAGTGATGATATCTTGAGGCAGCTCTCTCAGTTGCCATCATTTTTCTAGTAATTGTCAAATAGAGATCACATAGAACCTCCAAGGAGGACAGTTTTCCTGAGACTCTTAGAAGCCTAAACAATTGGCTGGGCGCGGTGGCTCATGCCTGTAATCCCAACACTTGGGAGGCCGAGGTAGGCGGATCACCTGAGGTCAGGAGTTCGGGACTAGCCTGACCGACATGGAGTAACCCTGTCTCTACTAAAAAAAATACAAAATTAGCCGGGTGTGGTGGTTCACGACTGTAATCCCAGCTACTTGGGAGGCTGAGGCAGGAGAATCGCTTGAACCCAGGGGGCAGAGGTTGCAGTGAGCCAAGATTGTGCCGTTGCACTCCAGCCTGGGCAACAAGAGCGAAACTCCATCTCAAAAGAAAAAGAAAAAGAAAAAGAAACCTAAACGGTTTACTTCTTTAGTTCCTATTTGTTGTGCTGTTTGTAATAAGACTTGAGGAAAAGTATATAATACTGAGGTGAAACCTATCAGGTTGTATGCACCTAGCATGATGAATTTAATGACAACCATTTGGTACAGTCACAATTCTGAATTGATTCAAATGACATAGAAGTGACCTTGGAATTTATTTAGGTGCTACTTTTATGTGAGAAATCTCAAGCTCAGTGAATTACACAAATTCATTCTGCTAGTCATTTTTTAGTGAATTTTTGTTGTTATAGCATGTGACTTAAGATATCATTATGGAAGCCAGGTGCAGTGGCTCACGCCTGTAATCCCTGCACTTTGGAAGGCCGAGGTGGGTGGATCACCTGAGGTCAAGAGTTTGAGACCAGTCCGGCCAACATGATGAAACCCCGTCTCTACTAAAAATACAAAAAATTAGCCGGGCGTGGTGGCAGGCACCTGTAATCCCAGCTACTTAGGAGGCTGAGGCAGGAGAATCACTTGAACCTGGGAGGTGGAAGTTGCAGTGAGCTGAGATAGTGCCACTGCACCCCAGCCTGGGTAATAAGAGCAAAACTCCATCTAAAAAAAAAAAAAAAAAAGAAAAGAAAAGAAAAAAAAAGATGTCATTATGGCATATGATGAGTGTAGGAATGGTCTGCCACGACATCTTGGCAACCATGCACATCTCCATGTAGGCCATGTATATTGCAGTCAGGCACCCCCAAAATCTATTTCCCCATTTTCCAGTAGAATGCCCTGTGATTGCTCCTGATGCAAAAGGGGATATGCCTGGTAAGGAGCTACTACTGTAAGGCAGTTTCGCATCCCTATTTTTTGGGAGACTGCTACAAGGCCATTTCTCATCAACTTCTCTAATTTCAGTTGAGCACAGAACTTTCCACTTTATTCTAACTTATGGTACAGCTGCAGACTTCTGTGTGAGTCTATAAAATGCCTTGGTTGTAGTTTGGATTTGGCTCCATGGCAGAGCAATCCACCACTTGAGCTATCTTCATCATCGTGAGCTATGATTCATCATCATCCTGCTGGGCTGGGGACATGGGAGCAGACACCATCTTGCTTTTGCTGTCTGTGTAAATAATAAACTATCTGAACCCATTGGATTCATTGTCTCCTTCTTGACTGGGTCTGTCGAAGTTTGGCAAGTCAGCCTAGAAACTACTGCAGTGTTAGGCACTGAGCTGTTGCTTAGGGACTGCTTGACCACTTGAAAATGAGGTTGAATATAAAAGAAATGACATCACATTTGGAGTCACCCTCGATGTGTGAATAATAGACTCATTAAAATGTCCATCAACAGAGATGAATAAATAAAATGTAGCATATCGGTACAGTGGAATACTACTCAGCAATAAAAAAGGACAAACTACAGATGCATGTGATAACATGGATGAATCTAAAGTCATTATCCTGAGCAAAACCAGACACAAAGCCTACATACTATATGATCCATTTATATAAAATGCAACTCAATCTATAGTGACAAAAATCTCATTTGGGGTAGTGGTTTCAGTTATATCAAAAACCATTAAATTGTATACTTTAGCCAGACGTGGTGGCTCACGCCTGTAATCCTAGCACTTTGGGAGGCCGAGGCAGGTGGATCACTTGAGGTCAGGAGTTCAAAACCAGCCTGGCCAACATGGCGAAACTCTGTCTCTACTAAAAATACAAAAATTAGCTGGGCTTGCTGGCGCGTACCTATGATGCCAGCTACTTGGGAGGCTGAGGCACAAAAATCGCTTGAACCCAGGAGGCGGAGGTTGCAGTGAGCCAAGATTGCTCTCCAGCCTGGGTGACAGAGCAAGACTCTGGCTGGGAGCGGTGGCTCATGCCTGTAATCCCAGCACTTCGGGAGGCAGAGGCAGGTGGATCTGGAGTTCGAGACCAGGCTGACCAACATTGTGAAACCCCGTCTCTACTAAAAATACAAAACTTTGCCAGGTGTGGTGGACACCTGTAATCCCAGCTACTCAGGAGGCTGAGGCAGAAGAATCGCTTGAACTGGGAGCCAGAGGTTGCAGTGAGCCAAGATCACACCATTGCATTCTAGCCTGGGCAACAAGAGTGAAACTACATCTCAAAAAAAAAAAAAAATTGTATATTTAAGCAGATGAAGTCAGGTCAGAAAGCTCTGTGTATATCAGTTGTCTTCTCTTTCTGAACTGATTTCTTTTTTGTTTTTGTTTGTTTGTTTGTTTCGTTGTTGTTTTTTTTGAGACAGAGTCTCACTCTGTTGCCCAGGCTGGAGTGCAATGGTGCGATCTCGGCTCCTGCAACCTCTGCCTCCTGAGTTCAAGCGATTCTCCTGTCTTAGCCTCCCGAGTAGCTGGGATTACAGGCACGTGCCACCAGGCCTGGCTAATTTTTGTATTTTTAGTAGAGATGGGGTTTCATCATGTTGGTCAGGCTGGTCTCGAACTCCTAACCTTGTGATCCGCCCACCTCAGCCTCCCAGAGTGCTGGGATTACAGGCATGAGCCACCGCGTCCGGCTTCTCAACTGATTTCTTATATGTATTAATTAAAGGCTAAACTGCTGTAACAAAGAGACCTCAAACACAGTAGCTTAAATTAAAAATTAAATAAAAAATATTTCTCTTGCATAATAGTCTAGAAGTGGTCATTCCAGGTTAGTAGGGCAGCTCTGCTCTAAAATGTCATCTAGGGGCTGAGCTTCCTTTTGTAGCCGTGGGACAAGCTCAAGCTGATTAACCATTACTTGCGACAGGTGACACGGAGCCAAAATTGTCCAGGCATGTGAAATAGAAAGGGCTGTAACCTCCTAATTGTTACTACCACCAGCCTGGCAGACCAGCTGCATTGGCATCACCTGGGACTAGATGGCCAGGCCATAAAGGCTGGACCCACCTGCAGACTGGGGAGACAAATTTGACTGCTGCCTCCCTCCTATCTCCTTGCCAGTTGACTTGTGATAATAAAGCTTTTTTTTTTCCCCTCAAAAGCCAGTGCCATAGTATTAGCTTCTATGCAGCATTCCCCAGCACATTATCGGCTTCTTCAAACAATTGTATTTTCACTCTATGCCTATTCAGTAGTCCCCCCTTACCTGAGGGCTGTATGTTACGAGACCCTCAGTGGATGCCTGAAACTGCAGATAGTACTGAATCCTATATAGACTGTTTTTTCCTATACACACATACCTATGGCAAGGTTTAATTTATAAATTAGGTACAGTAAGAGACTAATGACTAATAAAATAGAACAATTATAACAGTATACTATAATAAAGCTTATGTGAATGTGGTCTCTCAAAACATCTAACTGTACTGTACTCACCTATTTTCAGACATCAGTTGATAGCAGGTAACAAACTGGAAGGTGAAACCTCAGTAAAGGAAATACTGTATTCCATTAGGTTCACTTTCTTTTTTCTTTTTTCTTTTTTTTTATTTTTTTGAGACAGAGTCTCACTGTGTCTCCCAGGTGGGAGTGCTGTGGCGCCATCTCGGCTCACTGCAACCTCTGCCTCCCGGGTTCAATAAGCAATTCTCCTGCCTCGCCTCCTGAGTAGCTGGGATTACAGGCGCATGCCACTGCACCCAGCTAAATTTTGTATTTTTTGGTAGAGACGGTATTTCGCCATGTTGGCCAGTGAGGTCTCGAACTCCTAACCTCAAGTGATTCACCCACCTTGGCCTCCCAAAGTGCTAGGTTTACAGTCATGAGCCACTGTGTCCGGCAGATCCACTTTTCTTTTATTTATGTATTTATTTATTTTGAGACGGAGTCTCGCTCTGTCGCCCAGGCTGGAATGCAGTGGCGCGATCTCGGCTCACTGCAAGCTCCGCCTCCCGGGTTCACGCCATTCTCCTGCCTCAGCCTCCTGAGTAGCTGGGACTACAGGCGCCCGCCACCATGCCCGGCTAATTTTTTTGTATTTTTTGTAGAGACGGGGTTTCACCGCGTTAGCCAGGATGGTCTTGATCTCCTGACCTCGTGATCCGCCTGCCTCGGCCTCCCAAAGTGCTGGGATTACAGGCGTGAGCCACCGCGCCCAGCCAATTTCTGTATTTTTAGTAGAGACGGGGTTTCACCGTGTTAGCCAGGATGGTCTCGATCTCCTGAACTCATGATCCGCCCGCCTCGGTCTCCCAAAGTGCTGAGTTTACAGGCGTGAGCCACCGCGACCAGCCCAGACCCACTTTTCAACAGAGTAGCTCACTCACAAAAAACCCTCTCACATCCTCTCTCCACAACCCTCCTAATTGCCTGCCCTGGTTTCAGTAGAGGGGAAATATTTTCTCTTCCTGAAAGCCAAGCCTCTGTTGGGCGAGGAGAGAGGTTATGATTGAGTTAATCCGCAATGGCCAATGATCAAATCAGTCAGGCCTACATATGACTGTGTATGAAACTGCCACTAAAATTTCTACACAACAGGGTTTTGGGAGCTTCTGGGTTGGTAACGCATTGAGGTGCTAGGAGGGTGGTATATGCAGAGAGGGCCTGGAAGCTCCACTTTTCCGTTCCCATACTTTGCTCTATTTATTTCTTCCATTCAGCTGTTCTTAAGTTGTATCCTTTATAATAACCTGACGATAGTAAGTAATGCACTTTCCTGGGTCCTGTGAGTCATTCTAGCAAATTATCCAATCTGGGAGGATTGTGGGAACCCCCGAATTTATAGTTATGTCAGACAGAAATGTGGGTAACCTGCGGACCCAATACTGGAGACTGGCCCAGGTTGTGTAAGTGAAGGCAGTCTTGTGGGACTGAATGCTTAAAGCTGTGAGTCTTATAGTAACTCTGGGTAGTTACTGTCAAAATGGAATTGAATGGTAGGATTCTCGGTTGGTGTCTGGAGAGTTGGAGAATAGGTTGGTGTCAGGAAGGGAAAAAAACAACTACCCTCATTTGGTGTTGAAGAGGTGTGAGAAAAAACCCAACAGTGGTATTGTGAAATGATGTAACCACTATGGAAAACTGTATGGCAGTTCTTCAAAAACTTAAAAATAGAACTTTTCATAAGCTAAAGCCCCACTTCCGGGTATATATCCAAAAGAATTGAAAGTAGAAACTCAAACAGATATTTGTACACCCACATTCATGGCAGCATTATTCACAATAGCCAAGAGGTGGAAACATCCCACGTGTCCATCAATGGATGAATGGATAAATAAAATGTGGTCCATTCATACCATGCAATATTATTCAGCCTTACAGAGGAAGGAAATCCTGTCACATGACAAACAACATGGACCAACCTTGAAGACATTACACTAAGTGACATAAGCCAGTCACAGAAGGACAAATACTACATGATTTCACTTATATGAGGTATCTACAGTTGTCAGAGTCATAGACAAAGGAAGTTGAATGGTGGTTACCAGGAGTTGGAAGTAAGAGGCAAAAAGGAGTTGTTTAATGAGTACACAGTTTCAGTTCTACAAGATCTGGAGATCTATTTCACAACAATGAAAATATACTTAACACTTAAAACATAGTTATGGTAAATGTTATGAATTTCTCATACACTTAAAAATTGAAAAATTTATCTGTCACTTAAAAAAACTGATTTTGTTTGATTTTTGGCCTCTATAGATACCCCAAACTTGCATTAATTGGGGTCATCTAAGGTGATGTACATTTGAAGCAAATAGTTCTTTTTCCAAGTAAAGTAATTGAGAGGGCACCCTATAATATGAGAGGTGTTGTAAGGCCTTGACTACAAGCCAACTCTTTTCTGGGGATTTTCGTAAGGGGAGTTGGGGACTTCAGGCTCATATGGTACCTTGCCCAGAGTGCACAGCTTGTGGGCCTTGTGGAGCCAGCATGAGAACCCAGGACTATCTGACCCCAAAGCTAAAGTTCTTAATCATTACACCTTGGTACCTTTGCAGCCATGGTCACAGCTATTTGTTGAATTAATTGAACAGGAGTTGGGAGAATGCTTTTCTGCTTTTCTTTTCCAGTTATGTTAGTGGCCCCAATCCTCTGATCACATTCTCAGTTTGTTGGTGCTGAATCCTGGTCTGGGGGCAGCCAACTAGCCTAGAGCAGAGTTGGGTTCCAAAGAAGGGTTTGGCCCTCATTTTGAATACCTGTACAAGTAGAAACATACTGGGACAAGATGTTCCAAGGCTTCCTGGAGCTCCTACATCCATCACCCACGTAAGAATACTCTCCTGCCAGTTCCTATGGGTTTGGAGCTGTGATAACTAAAAACTCCTATGGCTTAGAATGGAACAACCTTCTCTCCTCTGTAGTGGATTACTTCTGTTTCAGTGGGAATGAAAGTGTCAGGCCAGTGGGGCTCAGTACTGAATATACATTAGAATTACCCAGGGAAACTTTCAAAAACACCAGTGGCTGGGACCCACCCCCAGAAATTCTGATTCACAAGTTGGGCTAGGGTCCAGGCAACAGTAATTTTTTTTTTAAGCTTAATGTGTAGCTGGGGTCAAGAACTGCTGTCTCAGCAGATAAGCAACTGGAACAGTGGTTGACTGGGGGAATCACAAGAGTATCCGATTTCTCCTTGACCCTTCTTGTCAGGGTCCAAATTGTTCAGAGACATCTCTAAGGCAAGGCCCCTGTAAGAAAAGAAGAAACAAGTCTTATTTTTGAAAAAAAAAAAAAAAAAAAAATCTTTTCTTACAGCAACTGGCCTTACTGACCTCTAAATCATTCCCTGGCTTTATTTCACACTAATTTCTGCCCTTGGCCTTGAAGTTTATAATTTAAAAAAAAATAGAGATTGGATCTTGCTATGTTTCCCAGGTTGATCTCAAATGCCTGGGCTCAAGTGATCCTCCCATCTCAGCCTCCCAAAGTGCTGGGATTACACGTGTGAGCCATCTTGGCCTGCTTGAAGTTCATGATTTTTAAATCGCTGCTAAAAAGCCTCTGCATTTGAGTTTAATCTTTAGTTTCTACTGATGGGTTCCTAATTTCTTTTCCTTTTTTTTTTTTTTCCTTGAGACAGGGTCTCAGTCTGTTGTGGAGTGCAGTGGTATGATCATAGCTCACTGAAGCCTTGACCTCCCCAGCTCAAGCGATCCTCCTGCCTCAGCCTCCTGAATAGCTGGGACTACAGACATGTGCCACCATACCTGACTTTCTGATTTCTGATTTAACATGTTTTTGTGAGTTTCATAATGCTGATGCTGGTTCATCTTTGGTGTGAGTCATGATTCATCCTAATTTTCCCTGGACTCTTTCCCAGTACAAGCTAGATGACCTATGTCTCAGCTCCATCATCTTCCATGTGAGCCAGGATGCAACTGCTCAGAGTAAGGACTTCTCACTCTAGCAGCTCTTCTGTCCTAGGTCCCTGTCAGGGTTTAGCTCTAGCTGTAGCCCCGATAGGGTTTGGCTCTGTGTCCCCACTGAAATCTCATGTCAAATGGTAATCCTCACATGTCAAGGGAGGGGCCTCGTGGAAGGTGATTGGATCATGGGGGTGGATTTCCCCCTTGCTATTCTCACGATAGTGAGTGAGTTCTCACGAGAGCTGATGGTTTAAAAGTGTGGCACTTCCCCCTTCACTCTCTCACCTGCCACCATGTAAGACGTGCCTTGCTTCTTCTTCACCTTCCATCATGATTGTAAGTTTCCTGAGGCCTCCCCAGCCATATGGAACTGTGAATCAATTAAAGCTCTTTTTACCCAGTCTCAGGTAG
This sequence comes from Nomascus leucogenys, assembly GCF_006542625.1. Taxonomy (NCBI): domain Eukaryota; kingdom Metazoa; phylum Chordata; class Mammalia; order Primates; family Hylobatidae; genus Nomascus; species Nomascus leucogenys. The sequence goes on along the minus strand of NC_044393.1, from coordinate 88,344,224 downwards.
TTCTTTATAGCAGTGTGAAAATAGACTAATACAGCCCTTTTTGATATAATCTTTCAAACCCTAGCTGGAATCCTGACACTTTCAGAGTCAACAGAAGAGGAAACTATATAACTTAAGGAGAATGAATTAATCTGTCCCACTCACACTCATGTTTATTTTATCAACCTCTAGTTCACAAGTATATGGTTTTAAAGGGCAAATACACGGGAGGGATTAGGGAGAAATCTATCAGTTATTCTCCTTGTGATAGAAATTTAAGCAGTTTTGTAAGATGCAGCAGATTTTAGCCAGCCTTGAAGAAGTGGGATAAATTTCTGGAAATAGGTCTTCAATAACTGTTGTGGTAAGGGGTGATAAGAATTCTGGATTTACTGAACTGCCAGAAGACTCTTATCTTCCATTCTATGCTATTAGTTCATTAAGGCAGAGTGCTATGGTTTGAATGTATTCCCCACAGTTCATATGTTGGAAACTAGGTTCCCAGTACAAGTGTTGGGAGGTGAGGCCTAATAGGTGATTAGGTCATGAGGGCAGAGTGCATTAATATTGTTATTGCAGAGTGTTTGTTGTCACTAGAGTGGGCTTGTTATAAAAGTGAGTTTGGGTCCCTTTTGCTTTCTTGCCCTTCTGCCTTCTGACACAACACAAAGGCCCTCACCAGATGCCAGCACCTTGATATTGGACTTCCGAGCCTCCAGAATTATGAGAAATAAATTTCTTTTCTTTATAAATTACCTAGGCTGTGGTATTCTGTGATAGTAACACAAAATAGACTAATACACAGAGTAAATAATAAAATGTTGGCTCTGGGCTGGGTGTGGTGGCTCACGCCTATAGTCCCAGCACTTTGGGAGGCTGAGGCCGGCAGATCACCTGAGGTCGGGAGCTCGAGACCAGCCTGACCAACACGGAGAAACCCCGTCTCTACTGAAAATACAAAATTAGCTGGGTATGGTGGCACATGCCTGTAACCCTAGCTACTCAGGAGGCTGAGGCAGGATAATCGCTTGAACCCGGGAGGCGGAGGTTGCAGTGAGCTGAGATCGTGCCATTGCATTCCAGCCTGGGCAACAAGAATGAAACTCCGTCTCAAAACAAAAATAAACAAATAAAATAAAATAAAAAGGAAAGAAGAAGAAGAAAATACTTTCATTAAAAGGATGCAGGGTGCCTCTCGCAATTTTCTGGTAAGGCTAGAGACCAGGCTTGGGAGTGACATAGCCAACAACCTCACCCAAATCCTGCCACAGATCTGGTCCAGTGAGAACATCCCCAGGCACAGTCACCACAGTTTGCAGTGCTGACACAGTGGCCCTGGGCCGGACCTGGACACCGGCACCGAAGCTGCTGCTACAGCACACTAGCAGTGGCTGGCTTCTCTGCTCCCACATGTGCCAGGATGAGTCTAAGTCATTATCTGGGTCATGTTCTCAAGTGAGTGGTTCTAATTGGCATGGCCTGGGTGATGTGCCCATGTCTTGGCTTCAAGGAAGCCTGGGAAAGCAAATATTTTATCATTCAACGAATTTTACTGCACACTTGCTATGAGTTAGGCACTCTTCTAGGTGATAAGGAAATCAGAGCAAGCAAAATAGGTAAAAGTTCCTATACTCACAAAGCTTCTGTTCGAGAGATGGGCAGATAATAATAAATAACAAATAAAACAAAGTTTGTCAAAGGGTGATGTGTGCTATGGGGAAAAATAAAGCCAGGGCTGGGGACTGGACCTGCTGCTTTGTAATGTGTTCTGGAGGTCCTTCCTGAGAAGGTGATATTTGAGCTGAGAGGCAAATGATAGGAGGGTTCTGCCATTTTCAACGTGTGTGTACATATGCTGTATGGGGCAACGCCCATTTTTTGTTTGTTTGTTTTGAGACAGAGTCTTGCTCTGTTGTCCAGGCTGGAGTGCAGGGGTACAATCTTGGCTCACTGCAACCTCTGCCTCCTGGGTTCAAGCGATTCTCCTGCCTCAGCCTCTCAAGTAACTGGGACTACAGGTACACACCACCACGCCTGGTTAATTTTTGTATTTTTAGTAGAGATGGGGTTTCTCCATGTTGACCAGTCTGGTCGTCGAACCGGCTAATTTTTGTACTTTTAGTAGAGATGGGGTTTCTCTATGTTGACCAGGCTGGTCTCAAACCCCTGGCCTCAAGTGATCCATCCCCCTTGGCCTCCCAAAGTGCTGGGATTACAGGCGTGAGCCACCACCCGGCCCAATGCCCATGTTTTTAACTAAAGAAACCCTACCTCCACTCCCCAGCCGTTGTCAGGTCACCTCCATCCTGTCCTTCAAGCTTTATGTGAAGGTAACGGAGCTCTGGGACAACAGTTTACTATGCCCAGCAAAACTGTGGGGACAGACTTCGAGGGCCCAATCTTTACTCTTCAACTACAGCAAGGACTGGCAACCTGGATGTGCTACCATAATTGCAGGGAGATTTTGGTGGGCAAGTGTCAGGACTGATGAAAATGAGTATACATTGGAGTATACATGTGTGTGCATGCACTTCTGTCGAGTGTGATGCTATAGATGTTGTGTCTGAAAGCGGTGATTTCGGCCAGGCATGGTGGCTCATGCCTCAAATCCCAGCACTTTGGGAGGCTGAGGCAGGTGGATCACTTGAGGTCAAAAGTTCGAGACTAGCCTGGCCAACATGGTGAAACCCTGTTTCTATTAAAAATACAAAACATTAGCCGGGCGTGGTGGTGGGCACCTGTAATCCCAGCTACTCAGGAGGCTGAGGCAGGAGAATCACTTGAACCCGGGAGGCGGAGGTTGCAGTGAGCCAAGATCGCGCCATTGCACTCTGTCTCAAAAAAAAAAAAAAAAAGAAGAAAAAGAAAGCAGTGATTTCTAAACTTTTTTATTATGTACTCATATCAGTAAAAGTCTTGTTCCTCCCCTGTAATCCTTTGTATTTATTTTTAAATTACATACATTTACTACGGAAGCATTTATAAAACATGAAAAAATAGAAATGTTTTAAAAATGAAATACATATTTTGAAAATATTTTTATCAACATTTTAAAAAGTCCTAATTTCTTTCAGTAAAGAAAGATTATGACTGCGTATTTTATTGAAAACACGTAATTCAGTATGTTTCGTTGTTCTGAAAAATCTTTTTTTTTTTTTTTTTGAGATGGAGTCTTGCTCTGTCGCCCAGGCTGGAGTACAGTGGTGCAATCTCGGCTCACTGCAACCTCTGCCTTCCAGGTTCAAGCGATTCTCCTGCCTCAGCCTCCCAAGTAGCTGGAATTACAGGCGCACACCACTGCGCCCGGCTAATTTTTGTATGTTTAGTAGAGACGGAGCTTTGCCATATTGACCAGGCTGGTTTCGAACCTCTGGCCTGAGGAGATCTGCCCGCCTCAGCCTCCCGAAGTGCTGGGATTACAGGCGTGAGCCACCGCGCCCGGCCATATTCTGAAAAATCTTTAGCACATTATTTCAGGCAACAAAATTGCACAGTGATAAACACTGCAAGCTCCGCCTCCCAGATTCACGCCATTCTCCTGCCTCAGCCTCCCGAGTAGCTGGGATTACAGGCGCCCGCCACTGCGCCCAGCTAATTTTTTGTATTTTTAGTAGGGACGGGGTTTCACCATGTTCTCAATCTCCTGACCTCGTGATCCGCCCGCCTCCGCCTCCCAAAGTGCTGGGATTACAGGCGTGAGCCACCGCGCCCAGCCAAGTTTCTTTTAAAATTGGCAGTTAATGTTTCATTAAAGCTTAAAAAAATGTTTAACTTAAAGAGACCCATTAAAGATCTCCATTTTTTTCAAAATATCAGCTAGGCATCCATATTAGTCAGGGTTCAGCAAGAAAAAGAGAACCACTGTAGGCCTTTCAAACAGACAGGAATTGAGTGCAGGATATTTAAATGCTTATGACATCATAAGAATGGCAGCGGGAATTAGGAGCTAGGGGAAGTCTGCCACCATACAGTACTTCAGAGTACAGGAGGTTGGTTGCTGCTGTCACCCAGGTCAGAAAAATGCAGGAAACCCCTGTTGATGGCAGAGGCCCCAAAGCACTGAGATGGGGCTAATGGATCACTTGGAGGCTACTGTGGGATTTTAGGTCTGCCATGGCCTCCAAAATAATAATACCACTTTTTCCTTGCACCTACGAAAACTTGCATGAGTACAAAAAAAATCACATCCATTCGAGACCAGCCTGGCCAACATGGTGAAACCTCGTCTCTACCAAAAAATACCAAAATTAGCTGGGCTTGGTGGCGGGCGCCTGTAATCCCAGCTACTCAGGAGGCTGAGGCAGGAGAATCGCTTGAACCCGGGAGGTGGAGGTTGCTGTGAGCCAAGACCGCGCCACTGAACTCCAGCCTGGATGATAAGAGTGAGACTCCGTCTCAAAAATAATAATAATAATAATAATAATAATAATAATAATAATTAGGTCCAGAAGCTTGCAAGCAAGAGAAATTGAGAAATGCAGTTTCCATAATTTTAGTCCCTGTAATACGGAGAGTAGCATATAAAAATTTGGGAACGAAGCCTGATTGCCAAAAATATGCTGTGAACCTCAGGGCAGCACACTCCTGACAGCCACTTGTCATCAAAGGAGAGAGGTCAGCATATGAGAAATGCTTGACTCTTTTGTAAAAGAAAACTAGGTGATTAATTTTGACATTTGACACCCAGCTGATTTTTGTATTTTTTGGTAGAGACGAGGTTTCACCATGTTGGCCAGGCTGATCTCGCACTCCTGACCTCAAGTGATCTGCCCACCTTGGCCTCCTAAAGTGCTGGGATTACAGGTATGAACCACTGCACCCAGCCAACAATTCTTGTATATGAGATTTTCATGGCTTCTTTCCATTACATAGTCGTTTCTGTTATTTGAAGGTCTTGCTTTTAATCAAGTTAACCCACTGATGACATCCTGCAGCATGGAAACTGCAGTACATGACAATACTCAGTATATTATGAAACTCATAACAGGCACCTGCTGGATGCAAGGAGAGAGTGAGTGATTCCTTCTCATCACTGCCACTCGTCAGCTTCCTGGGTGACTTCTTTCTGTCCTGTGTGAAACTGGGGGTGGTTTACACAGCCTTTCCAGGAAATAGCAGGACAATCTTCCTCTTTGGTTTTTTAAAAAAATCCAGCCGGGCGCGGTGGCCCACGCCTGTAATCCCAGCACTTTGGGAAGCCGAGGCGGGCAGATCATGAGGTCAGGAGATCAAGATCAAGACCATCCTGGCCAACATGGTGACACTCCGTCTCTACTAAAAATACAAAAATTTGCTGGGTGTGGTGGGATGCCACTGCACTCCAGCCTCTCGACAGAGTGAGACTCCGTCTCAAAAAAAAAAAAAAAAAAAAAAAAAAAAAAAAAACATGAAAACTCCAAAGTTCCAATGAAACGTCTCCCCATTGCTGGCTTAGCTTGCCCCGGCCTGGAAGTGGGCCAAGAGGGCCAGGGGACATGGCTCACCTGTTTCCCTGACCTGACCTTCTACACTCCCATGCAGCCTTTTGCTGAAGGAGCTAAGGTAGGAACAAAAAGCAACTTTGCTTTCTTAGGAGTGCCCCTACAAATCAGTTGTAATGATACGTTCTTTCCTAGGCCTGGATGACATTTATAGCTTTTCCAGGCTCTTTTGGGTAACAAACAGGTTAAAGAGTTTTTTGTTTTGTTTTTTGTTCTTTTACTTAAAAAATGGTCTCAGCTGAGCACGGCAGCTCATGCCTGTAATCCTAGCACTTTGGGAGGCCAAGGTGGGTGGATCACCTGAGGTCAGGAGTTCGAGACCAGCCTGGCCAACATGGTGAAACCCTGTCTCTACTAAAAATACACAAATTAGCCAGGCATAGTGGCACGTGTCTATAGTCCCAGCTACTCCGGAGGCTGAGGCAGGAGTATCACTTGAACCTGGGAGGCAGAGGTTGCAGTGAGCTGAGATTGCGCCACTGCACTCCAGCCTGGGAGACACAGGATTCTGTCTCAAAAAAAAAAAAAAAAAGAGTCTCTTTTTCTACGTATTAGTCAGTCTTATCATACAGTGTCATCTCAAAACTTCAAATGTCATTGACTTGAAAGCCTCTCTCCTCCTCCAGCCTGGAGTCTGTGGGGTCATGGTCAGTGTCATTTCTCTTTCTCATACTGCCTCCTCCGGCCTCGCTGGCTGCTGTCCCTGGCCTGCTGCTGTCCTGGGGAAGCAGGGGAAGGAAGGTCAGGTTTCACTCCATGAGTTGAGTCTGGGAGTGACAGATTCCAAATGGCGCTTCTTTTCTCCTAGGCGTTTTCTCATGGGTTCTGGAGAGTCTCCACCCCCAGGCCACCTGCTGTCCCCCAGAGGTTACACCTTCTCCAGCTGGACACTAGGATACCTGCCCAGCCCCTTAGGCTCCAGAAGTCCTCCCATCTATTGAGGTTATCCCATCCCTCCGGTGTTCCCTTTGGCTGGAACAAGGCTGTCTCCCCTTCTAGAGAGCCACAGCAGGCCTACAGGAACTCTGAGAGTGCAAACCATGCCAAAGGCAGCCATCTCCAGGGGCTAGCCCCCAACACGGAGTCAAATCCCAGTCCACGTGTCCCTCAAACTCCAGAAGACATGTCACACTTTCCAAATGGTCCTCTTGAAGTGCTCCCTTATTTGGCATGAGCTGAAGATGAGGCACCCACCCCCTCCTGCCTGGGGAGAAGGGCAACGTCCAGCACACAGACAGTTGCTCCAAAGCAATCCTCTCGCATTCCGCCAAGGCCAGGAAGTGGATGCCAAGCTAATCCTTCCCAGTGTGGAGCTAACGGTTTTACAAACTCAGCATGAGCTGCGAAGGTGATCTAGCTCCTCCTGCCTTTAGAATGTGGAAGTACTTGGCACCTACTGTTTTGTTCTCAGCCTTTGGGGCCTCTGGTGAAACTGACACAGAAAGAGTCCCATTTTAGTAAAAGAAGTTATCATTATAAAAAGTAACCCCTTCCTCACGCCAGGATACCTGATGCACCGCAGGTGTCTCATGACAGCCTGACTTAGGAAGTGGGCTGTGTGAAGGTATAGCTAATATAGAATTATTACATATTTATATATTACATCCTTATATTAATATGACTTTTTATACAAAATATATAGAGAATGTTTTTTTGTTTTGTTTTGTTTTGCTTTGTTTTGAGACGGAGTCTCACTCTGTTGCCCAAGCTGGAGTGTAGTGGCATGATCTTGGCTCACTGCAACCTCCACCTCTTGGGTTCAAGCGATTCTCCTGCCTCAGCCTCCTGAGTAGCTGGGACTACAGGCGCCCACCACCACGTCCGGCTGATTTTTGTATTTTTAGTAGAGACGGGGTTTCACCATGTTGACCAGGCTGGTCTCGAATGTCTGACCACAAGTGATCCGCCTGCCTTGGCCTCCCAAAGTGTTGGGATTATAGGCATGAGCCACTGCAACTATAATCCCAGCACTTTGCCAGAATTTTTGTTTTTGACGTTATGGATAATTAGATGTGCAGATAAATCTCTGTCAATATAGGCTACCTTAAAGTGTTGGGTGAAATTTTGTTTTGTTTTTGAGATGGAATCTCTCTCTGTCACCCAGGCTGGAGTGCAGTATCGTGATCTCGGCTCACTGCAACCTCCACCTCCTGGTTCAAGTGATTTTCCTGCCTCAGCCTCCTGAGTAGCTGGGATTACAGGCGCCTGCCACCACGCCCGGCTAATGTTTGTATTTTTAGTAGAGACCGGGTTTCACCATGTTGTCTAGGCTGGTCTCAAACTCCTGACCTCAGGTGATCCGCCCACCTCGGCCTCCCAAACTGCTGGGATTACAGGTGTGAGCCATCACGCCTGGTCAGAATTTTTGTTTTTGAAATTATGGATAATTAGATGTGCAGAGAAATCTCCGTCAATAGAGACTACTTTGAGTATTGGGTGAAATTTCTCTTTTTTTTTTTTTTTTGAGATGGAGTCTCGCTCTGTCGCCCAGGCTGGAGTGCAGTGGCGCGATCTTGGCTCACTGCAAGCTCTGCCTCCTGGGTTCGTGCCATTCTCCTGCCTCAGCCTCCTGAGTAGCTGGGACTACAGGCACCCATCACCACGCCCGGCTAATTTTTTGTATTTTTAGTAAAGACGGGGTTTCACCGTATTAGCCAGGATGGTCTCCATCTCCTGACCTTGTGATCTGCCCGCCTCGGCCTCCCAAAGTGCTGTGATTACAGGCATGAGCCACCACACCCGCCCGAGTGTTGGGTGAAATTTTAATAAATACACAAAAAATACTTTAAAGCATGACTGAGCTAACAGGGAAGTAAAGGAGACTAGAAGAACTGGAGGTCAGAAGGAGGAGGACCCAGAAAGAGAGCAGGAATGCGTTGTTTGCCCTGAGGGCCTATGCTAATCCCTGGTGGCCTAGAGGCTGGAATTTTTATCACTTTTTTATTTTTTAGAGATGGAATGCCTGCTATGTTGCCCAGGCTGGACTTGCATTCCTGGGCTCAAGCAATCCTCTTGCCTCAGCCTCCCAAGTAGCTGGGACTACAGGTGAGCATCTGCACAACTGGCTTTTGAGTACGGATTTTTAATTTGCCTCAGGCAGCCAAAAGGAAAGAAGGCCCCAGACAGGCATGGTGGGGTGGCAGATTAAGACTCTTGTGGACCGGGTGCGGTGGCTCATGCCTGTAATCCCAGCACTTCGGGAAGCCCGGGTCGGCAGATTACTGGAGGTCAGGAGTTCGAGATCAGCCTGGCCAACATGGCGAAACCCTGTCTCTACTAAAAATACAAAAATTAGCCAGGCATGGTGGTGCCCACCTGTAATCCCAGCTACTCAGGAAGCTGAGGCAGGAAAATCGCTTGAACCCGGGAGGCAAGAGGTTTCACTGAGCCAAGATTGCACCTCTGCACTCCAGCCTGGGCAACAGAGAAGCACTACCATCTCAAAAAAAAAACAAACAAAAAAAGACTCTTGCATAATGCTGGGGCCGCAAAGATGGGGAATTGCTGAGAATGAAAAAAGCATCCCTGACCTTGCTGAGAAGAGGCTTTTCTGTCTCGACTGCAATGTTGGGTGGGTGGCAGGGTGGAGAACCCCCCCCACAAGAGTCCTTAGTCACCAGCCGGAGAACCGCCCACAGGAGTCCTTAACCACCAGCCCTTACCACTCGTATGAATTTGTGGCTGAAATCCATCCTAACTTCGCAGCCCGGAAATCCCAAGCTGAAAATTAATTTGAAGCGGTCAGTCTTGGGTTGGTAATGTCCCTAGGAACCTGGAAGAAGCAAATCAAGTCCTCTCTAGAAGAAGGATTTCTTTAAATCCTTCTTTAAATCCAGTCCTCAAATTAAAAAAAAATTAGCTGGTGGCACGCACCTGTAGTCCCAACTATTTGGGAGGCTGAGGTGGGAGGATCACTCGAGCCACGGAGGTCAGGGCTGCAGTAAGGAATGATCATGTCACTGCATTCTGGCCTGGGCATACAGTGAAACCCTGCCTTAAAAAACAAACAAACAAATATCCAGGCCTCAAAGAATGTCCATAAAGTTCTGAAGTGCAGGGATATATCATACAAAAATCACTAAACACACAGAGAAAGAAACCACCATGAGCAAGTTAGTAGAAAACAGTAAACTGCAGAATCAGACCCACAGTTTAAGTTCAGGTCTGACTCAGGTGCCTGGAAGTTTGCTCTGGGAAAGGCTGCTGCTGCTCCCAGCCCACTTGCTAAAGCACAGGCTAGGAGCTGGACCTTGCCCATGCCCCTGACTGTATGTCACCAGCTAAGGAAGCTGAAAAGCTCAGGGAAAAACAAGCTCGGAGGTATATATCACCAGATATTTTAAGAGTACAATCACATCAAAGGAGACAAACTGTCCTACACAAACCGGAATGGAACAAGACAGATCAGGACTCTAAAATAAGCACAACAAAGATCCTCAGAGAGATAAGAGGATGATAACAAGGAACGAGCAGTGGCACAGAATCCAGTGGAAACACTGATATGAAGTTGGTAACAAACTCAGGAAAGTGGATAAAAAGAATAATAGTTGGGCTGTGTGCAGTGGCTCATGCCTGTAATCCCAGCACTTTGGGAGGCCGAGGCGGGTGGCTCACCTGAGGTCAGGAGTTTGAGACTAGCCTGGCCAACATGGTGAGACCCCATCTCTACTAAAAATGCAAAAATTAGCTGGGCGTGGTGGCGGGCACTTGTGATCCCGGCTACTTGGGAGGCTGAGGCAGGAGAATCGCTTGAACCCGGGAGGTGGAGGTTGCAGTGAGCCAAGATTGTGCCACTGCACTCCAGCCTGGACAACAGAGCGAGACTCTGTCTCAAAAAACAAAACAACAACAACAACAAAAACAACAAGAATAGCTGAAAAATGAATAATGATCTAAATCAGCTGAAGAAATTTTCCTAGAAGGTACTGAAAAGTAATAAGGAGATGGAAAATACCAAAGAAAATTTAAGAGAGATGGAAAATATTAGTATCAATATCTGCCTAATATGAGTTCCAGAAAAAGAGAAAATGGATGTAAGAAAGAGAATGTATTAAAAAATTGTGTGTGTGTTTCATGTTGGGAGCCAAAAAGAAAAAAAAAAAGAAAAAAAAAAGCTTAAGTGTGAAATTTTAAAGATTAATCTTGAGACCAGCCGGGGCAATGTAGTGAGACCCTGTCTCTAAAAAAATTAAAAATTAGCTGGGTGTGGTGGCGTGCACCATATAGTTCCAACTACTTGGGAGGCTGAGGTGGGAGGATCAGTTGAGCCTGGGAGGTTGAGGCTGCAGTGAGCCGTGCACTCCAGCTTGGGTGGCAGAGCAAGACTCTATCTCAAATAATAATAATAAAGATTAATGATAAAAAGACCGCAAGGCAAAGGTCTTGTGGAACATCAAACAGAAAAGAGAAGGAAAAACCTAAACTTCGACGTGTTGTAATGAAATTTAGGAACACTGGCCTGTAGTCCTAGCTACTCGGGAGGCTGCGGTGGGAGAACTGCTTGAACCCGGGAAGCAGAGGTTGCAGTGAGCCGAGACCACACCATTGCACTCCAGCCTGGGTGACAGAGTAAGACTCCATCTCAAAAAAAAAAAAAAAAAAGAAACTTAGGAACATCAAAGACCAAAAAAGAAGAACAAAAAATTCAAAAAGCTTATAGAAAGATGGAATATAGTTCACAAAAGAATAAAAATTGGATTGGCATTAGTCTTCCTAACAGAAAAATTGGAGACAAAAAAGCAATGAAATTATACATATATATACATATACATAATTTTTTATTTTTTTATTTTTATTTTTTGAGACAGAGTTTCACTCTTGTCATCCAGGCTGGAGTGCAGTAGCGTGATCTCTGCTCATTGCAACCTCTGCTTCCTGGGTTCAGGTGATTCTCTAGCCTCAGCCTCCCGAGTAACTCAGATTACAGGCCCCTGCCACCATGCCCAGCTAAGTTTTGTATTTGTAGTAGAGACGGGTTTTCACCAGGTTGGCCAGGCTGATCTGCCCGCCTTGGCCTCCCAAAGTGCTGGGATTACAGGCGTGAGCCACTGTGCACGGCCATGAAATTATATTTCTAAGTGATGAAGGAAAAGAACCTAGAAAATTACATCCCACTAAACTATTATTTAAACGTGAAGAAGCAAAGATGATACGATACTTTCAGACATACAAATACTTTCAGACATACAAAGTTTAAAACCAGCACAAAAGCCCCTTCGAAAACTCTCCTGGAATAAGTACTTTTATACTTAATATATTATACTTAATATACTAAGAACTTACTAAGCACATGAAAAGATGTTCAACACTGTTATTATAAAAATTCAAATCAAAAGAATAATGATACCACTTATACCCACTAGGAGATGACAGCCATAATTTAAAAAATGAAAAATGACAAATGCTGATGAGAATGTAGAGGAACTGGAACTTTTTTTTTTTATTTTTTTGAGACGAAGTCTCGCTCTTGTCCCCCAGGCTGGAGTGCAATGGTGCAATCTCAGCTCACTGCAACCTCTGCCTCCCAGGTTCAAGCGATTCTCCTGCCTCAGCCTCCCCAGCAGCTGGGATTACAGGCACCCACCACCACGCCTGGCTAATTTTTGTGATTTTAGTAGAGACGGGGTTTCACCATGTTGGCCAGGCTGGTCTCGAACTCCTGAGCTCAGGTGATCCGCCTGCCTCTGCCCCCAAAAGTGCTGGGATTACAGGTGTGAGCCACCATGCCCGGCCTGAGCCACCGTGCCTGGCCGGAACTGGAACTCTTATACATTGCCGGTGGGGATGTAAAATGGTTGGGCTACCATGGAAAAGAGTTTGGTAGTTCCTCAAATGAAACGTAGTTAGCATAAAATCCAGCAATTCCACTCCCAGGTCTATACCTAACAGGACTGAAAACATATATCCACACAAAAACTTGTGCACAAGTGTTAAAAGGAGCATTATTCCTAATAGCTAAAAAGTGGAAACAGCCCAAGTGTCTATCAACTGATGAATGGGTAAACTGTGACATATTCATACAATAAGTTACTATTTGGGGTATAGATATATGGATATTAAATTTAATACTAGACAGGCAAAAAGTCACAAAGAAAAATGAGGGACATCACATTAGTAAAAGAACGTTATATCAGTGCTTGCTTCAGCAGCACATATACTAAAACTGGGATGATACAGAGATTAACACCGCCCCTGCGCAAAGATGACACACAAATTCGTGAAGCGTTCCATATTTTAAAAAATAATTATATCAAAAAGATGTAACCATAATGAACATATATGCATCCAAAAACATTCATGGTTCTTCGAAAAGTTATTGAGAAGGAAGAATGGCAAGACTGATTAAGAGTAAGATGATGCATCTAAACAAAGCACAGCATGAAAACGGAAACAAACACAGGAACTAGGAAACAAACGGAACTAGGAGATTACAAACAATTAAAAATTGGCCAGGCACGGTGGCTCATATCTGCAATCCCAGCACTTTGGGAGGTCAAGGTGGGCAGATCCCCTGAAGTCGGGAGTTCGAGACCATCCTGGCCAACATGGTGAAACCCTGTCTCTACTAAAAATACAAAAATTAGCTGGGTGCGGTGGCGCATGCCTATAATTCCAGCTACTCGGGAGGCTGAGGCAGGACACTAGCTTGAACCTGGGAGACAGAGGTTGCAGTGAGCCGAGATCAGACCATAGCACTCCAGCCTGGGTGACAGAGTGAGACTCAGTCTAAAAAAATAAATAAATAAGTAATCCTACAAATACACTTTTTTTTTTTTTTTGAGACAGAGTTTCTCTTTGTTGCCCAGGCTGGAGTGCAGTGGCACGATCTTGGCTCACTGCAGCCTCTGCCTCCTGGGTTCAAGCGATTCTCCTGCCTCAGCCTCCTGAGTAGATGGGACTACAGGCACCCACCACCACGCCCAGCTAATTTTTGTATTTTTAGTACAGACAGGGTTTCACCATATTGGCCAGGCTAGTCTCTAACTCCTGACCTTGTGATCCGCCCGCTTTGGCCTCCCAAAGTGCTGGGATTACAGGCATGAGCCACTGTGCCTGGCCACAGATATACTTCTACAATTTCTGGGCCAGACGCAGTGACTCACACCTGTAATCCCAGCAGTTTGGGAGGCTGAGGCAGGTGGATCGCCTGAGGTCAGGAGTTCAAGGTCAGCCTGACCAACATGGTGAAACCCCATCTCTACTAAAAATACAAAATTAGCCAGGCATGGTGGCACACGCCTGTAATCCCAGCTACTTGGGAGGCTGAGGCAAGAGAATCACTTGAACCCGGGAGGTGGAGGTTGCAATGAGCTGAGATTGTGCCACTGTACTCCAGCCTGGGCAACAAGAGCAAAACTCTGTCTCAAAAAAAAAAAAGAAAATTCTGTCATTGTTGATCATATATAGGTATTATGGGAAAAGCACTTGATCTAATTCAGCGCATGCATATAATCAACCTTCCCAGAAAATTAGGAATAGAACTTAAGTTCATAAAAACTATATACCAAAAATCTAGAATAACACCATACTTAATGGAGAAGACTTAGATCAATAAGGAACAAAGATTTTAATGTTCCCATTAAAATATGGAACAAAGATGCCACTTTCCCCATTACTGTTTAGCATAGTATTAAAGGACCAGTCTAATACTCCAAGACAAGATGTAAAATGTGAAATTGAAAGAGGAGATAAAACTGTCATTATTTGTACATTATATGGTCACTTCCATCAAAAAGCTAGTAAAATAATCAGATGAGTTATTAGAATAACAGTTTAGCAAAATTGCTGGATATAAAATCAACTTTAAAGGATCAATAGCATTCCTTAGTACCAACAACAAATTAGAAAACAAAGAATAAGATACAATTCATGGAAGAAACACTATAAAATACCTAGAAATTAATATAAACAAGACCTTCGTAGAGAAGTTTCAAAAGCTTTATTGGAAGACACAAAAAAAATCTGTAACTTAAAGATTCTATTATTCTTCTTAAACCACTCTACAGGCCCCAAAGAATGTGAATTTAATGCAAATTCAATCCTAATCAATATTTCAACTGGATTTTAAATGGAAGTGGAAAATTTTACTCTAAAATTTATATGGAAGAATAAAAATCCATAATTAGCTGGGCCAACATAGAATAACAAAGACGGGGACTCTCTTTACTAGACATTAAGGCATATTTTTAAGTCTATGGTAATAGAAAACAGTAAGATACTGGTGTGGAAATAAAAAGAACAGTGGAACAGAACAGAGCTCAAAAATAGATCTTTCCATGTATAAGAACTGGATATATGATAAAAATGGTACCACAGATTAATGGGAGAAGTATTGATCTGTTAGGTGGTATTAGGAAAACTGCTTCACTAAATATAGAAAAATAAAGCTGGATTCCCTACATTACACAATATACAAAGGTGGATGCCAGATGGATTGTCAATGAAAATGTGAAGGCAAAACTATAAAGCTCATAGGAGAAAATGCTGGAGGACATCTTTGTGGTGTAGGGCTAGGGAAATATTTCATAAGTAAACTGCCCAAAACACAAACATAAGACAAAAAGTAGATTAATTAAAAAGTAAGGATTTTTGTTCAATAAAGGATGTCACAGACAAAGTTAAAAGACAGGTAACAGACAAAGTTAAAAGACAGGTAACAGACAAAAGTAACTGACACATCTAAAACTGGTAAGAGATTAATGTCCACAACAAGAAACCAAAATGCAATTGCACAATGAGCAAAGATCAACACACAATTGACAGAAGGGAAGACTAACTATCACCTTATTTTTGATAATAAGGAATTGAAGATAACCTAGTTATCCACTGTGAGGGGAACAGGTATGTATAACATGGTACATGCACACTAGGGAATCCATGCAGCAGTAAGAAGCAACACCCTAAATGTACGCATAGCAACATGGATGTATCTAAGTAAGTAGAAAACAGTAAACATGGCTACCACAGTACCATTGGTATGAATTAAAATTGTATACATACAACACAATATTACTTACTTCGAAGAATGCCTGCAAAACAAGGGGCACATATCAAAAAAGTAAGAGTGGTGCCTATGGGACAGAGCAGAGTGGGGACTAAGGAAGAGGAGAAACTTAATGGATAATGAAGTGAGGGAACGAGTTCTTGAGGTGACTGATGACAATGTGCTATGAATCAAGGCATATGATTGACGCATTACTTTGCATTTGAGTACAAAGTAAAAAGAAATTATCCACAGCACATACTCACATATAGTTTGAAACAACAGCAGGCATTTGACTATAGAAAGAGAGACTGAGGCTGTCACAGACTCCCTGCGGAGCCAGGCCCTTGGAATGGCAGAGTGGAGACAGAGCTGGATCTTGGAGACATGGAATCACTCCATGACGCTTCATCTACACCAAGTATCTGTAAGACCGCTCAGATGAACCAGATTCCCTTGACTTTTTCAGCCAGGGGTTTCTGATACCTGTGATGAAAGAATTTTAACGGCTATCTATCTATGCCTGTACTGTAAGCAGTAACTACACCAGATTTTTAAATAACACTATGGCTTCACTTTTATACTTTTGGGAAATTAGGGGAGCAAGACGAAGCATACATTTAAGAAGTAAAAAGGCAGAGGAGAGACAGAATAATAGTAGCCATTTATAAGCTCCTATTATGTGCTAGGCACTGTGCTAGGTGCTTTCCATACCTTGTCTCTAATCCGAACAATACACCCGCCTGGGGTCTGATCCCTGTGCAGATGAGGAAATGGGCTTGAAAGGGAAAGCATCTTGTCTAGAGCGACACGGCTTCACAGTGGGGTCTTGTGAACCCGTCTGTCTGCTGTCAACCTGTTCTTCACACCACGCCACCCTACTAGAAAAGATGATGGGGAAATGAAGAAGGGACAAACACAGAGACACAGAAGAGGCAAATATACAGAGGGAGAAAAAACAAACTACGCCTAGGCACATATGGAGGCCTGATGTTTTCTGAAGGACACCCATGACACGTCAGAGTATGCCTGCCTGAGAAGAGACTGTCATTGTCCTTTGAAAAGTGTACGATCTCACGATTAACCCAACCCTTACCAAATTCAAAGGCATCTCTTCTGCCTGTTTCCAATTATCAAAAATCTTAAACAAAAGACTAATTTTCTCAAGTATTTCTCAAAGCTTTGTATGTATAGGAAGCAGTGGTACAGATTTCAGACAGACTCAAATCTAGAGTTACATCATTTATTGTCCATGGCAAAGCAAACTTTTGACTGTCCGTTTGCAATATATACAGATGGCCAATATATAAAGGATATTGTGGTTTACCTCTGATAGTAACCTAAGCACCCATCAATAAGTGATATCACAACTATAGAATACTATGAAGCTGTTCAAAGAACCAGACAGACCTCTATGTGCTGATGTGAAATAACCTCCAAGATAACTGAAAAATGCTAGATACAGTGTATATGTATGCTAAGTTTATTTATTTATTTTTGAGACAGAGTCTCGCTCTGTCGCCCAGGCTGGAGTGCAGTAGCACAATCTCGGCTCACTGCAACCTCTGCCTCCCAGGTGCAAGCGATTCTCCTGCCTCAGCCTCCTGAGTAGCTGGGATTACAGACATGCGTCACCATGCCCGGCTGATTTTTTTGTATTTTTGGTAGAGACGGGGTTTCACCACGTTGGCCAGGTTAGTTTCTAACTCCTGACCTCAAATGATCCGCCTCCTTTGGCCTCCCAAAGTGCTGGGATTACAGGCGTGACCACTGTGCCTAGCCATGTATGCTAAGTTTATATTACAAACTCAGATACATATCACTGCTTATAAGTGGAGAAATTGATAGGTGGTTGCTCTGGGGAAGGAAGATGGGATTGTGGGCAGGAAGATTTGCTTTGCACGCATTTATCCCCATGTACTTTGTACTTTTTTTCCCTACCAAATATAACCTTTTTTTTTTTTTTTAAGACACAGGGTCTTGCTCTGTTGCCCAGGATAGATTACTGCAACCTCAACCTCCTGGGCTCATGTGATCCTCCCACTTCAGCCTCCCAAAGCAAAACAATGTTTGACCCTCCAAGCCAAATCCAATGTTAGGATCTACTAAGGTCTGAGTGGAAGAAATACATTCCTTTCTTTCCCCTTCTTCCAGTGATGAGACAGGGAGAGGCCCCTTCCCATTTCTTTCTCCCTCTTTTCAACCAAAAAGTCACCTATTTGTTACACAAAACAACTTACTCATGTTATCCACGTTCATTGAAAATATATCTCAGTAAAAGGAAAAATAAGAAAAAGTACTGATACCACCACTCTACATTTTGGGGTGTATGTTCTTTTGTATATTTTCTAATGCATGTATGTACACACACATGTATTTACACTTACAATCACCCAGGATGGAGTGCAGTGGCGCGATCTTGGCTCACTGCAACCTCTGCCTCCTGGGTTCAAGTGATTTTTGTGTCTCAGCCTCCTGAATAGCTGGGATTACAGGTGTTCGCCACCAAGCCCAGCTAATTTTGTATTTTTAGTCTACTAAAAAGACGGGGTTTCTCCATGTTGGTCAGGCTGATCTCAAATTCCCCACCTCAGGTGATCCACCCGCCTTGGCCACGTTTTAAAATTTAATGTTAACTGGAATTACATGAAAAAAGTGTCCCATGCCAAATACTCTTGGTAAAATAGGAGTTTTTAAAGTAAATTTAACAATGACATGTTTATATGTTAACATACACTTACAAGATGGTGAAAACATGGTTAAGTATAGTTGAATTACATAACCACAGGGTTTTCTGGTTTTGTCAAAAATCATCTTGAGGAGTACTGCTGACAACACACTTTTGCAAAATTGTCCGTAAATGTTAAAGGCACTTACAGTCCCCCTCATCCCCTAATGTATGAGGTCCATGTCTTTTTGAATTTCTTAGTTCTTTTCATCTTCATGACAACACACTGAAAATACACTTAAAAGGAAAAAATAAAAAGCACTCATACCATCACTCTATTTTGGGGCGTATGTCCTTTTTGATATTTTTTCCTACACCCCCATTTCAGCAAGAACCTCTTTGATATTTTCTATGCAGATCACATGTACACTTATAAATTATTCACTTCCTCTGACAAGTTGCTTTCTCTCTCTTCATCGTTCTCCCACCCCTTACCTGAATTTCTTTTTTTTGTTGAGGTAAGAGTCTCGCTCTGTTACCAGGCTGGAGTGCAGTGGCGCGATCTCGGCTCACTGCAACCTCTGACTCCCTGGTTCAAGCGATTCTCCTGTCTCAGCCTCCCGTGTAGCTGGGATTACAGGCACATGCCACCATGCCCAGCTAATTTTTGTATTTTCGGCAGAGACGGGGTTGCACCATGTTGGCCAGGATGGTCTCAATCTCCTGACCTTGTGATCCGCCCGCCTCTGCCTCCCAAAGTGCTGGGATTACAGGCGTGAGCCACCGCGCCTGGCCTCTTACCTGAATTTCTAAGGTTGAATTATTTTTGTATGATTCCCACATCTACATTTCAAGTCCTGACCGTAGTAGCATCATCAAATACACATATACCCTATTACCCAAAAAACCTAGAGTGAGTCACAATCAAGGACTCCCAGGCTCTGCCTTCCTCTATTTGTCCAAACATGCCCCTCACAGCAAATGATCTACCTTCCTGATTTGGCCAAATTCCACCAGTTCTTGGAGGCCCACGTCAAGTGCCACCCATTGCACTGAGTCTTCCCAGATTACTCCAGTCCTGTTTCTTCCCCACTGTGAACTCAAATGTCAGGTAGCAATGGACCACACCTTTGTGACACATTTTGAACCATTATCTTTTAACTTATCATGTGACTACAAATTGTGAGTATACCGGGAGGCAGGAGACCGTGTCCTTTACTTCTTGTACCCCATAAACCTAGCATAATGTGATATGGACAGCAGATACTCCACGACAGCTGAGAGTGTGATGTTAGAACCCAAGGTAACTCAGTAACACAGCAGACACGAGGATAGTATGTACATTCCTCTTTATTTAATACAACAACAAACACGTAACATATACAAAAAGAAAAAACACTCATTAAAAGGCCCTGTCACAAAGGATAGACAGGAAACATCTACACTGAATCAAATAAGGCTCTTGCTTCAAAAACAGGGGTTTGCTAGCTACATGTGGAATATGAGCAAGGCTGTTGCAAAAAAATTTAAAAAAAAAAAACAACACAAAAATCCCTGCACTGAAAGAGTATATTCATGGGAGTAATTTACTAAATTCACAGGTCCATATTTAGGAATGTTTATGCCCTCTCACATATCCAAAATTCATCAGGGTTTTATGAAATGTGTAAATTTTTTTTTGGTTAAAAAAATTTACCTGCCCTTCTTTTTTCTTAGGAAGGAGTGGTAACAGCTTTCTAAAAACTAGAGACAAGCAAACCACCCAAAGTTTGAAATGTTTTACCATTAAAGTTCAAAGGGCACGTAGAACTGAGAATGCAAAGGCAAGATGGCAGTGGGAAGAAGAACGTGACTTCTGCGTCATTTCCTGGTAGCTAGCGTTTAATTAACCAAATGGAAATACCTCGGCTCAGTGCAGGGTTCAGTAGCAGCAGTTTGTCCATATTCCTGCTCCGATTTGAGCTGGAAATTAAACAAGCACCAGTTCATCTCAAAAGAGCCTTATACAAACACACACACACACATACCCACACCCATTCACATGTCATCACCACCCCCTTTTATTTAAATTTATTATTATTATTTTTTTTACTAAAATACAAAAAAGGGAGACAGGTATATTTACAAAAATCCATGGCTGGTACAGTACATAATTTTTAAGACACACTAAATGCTACAATCTTTCAGGTCCTGAGATTATTACAAATATCAACTCAAAGCTTGTGTTCAGGTCCAGTTTTTAAAGGAGGAAAAAAAAATCCCAAAATATTAAGTCACACACTTATTTGAAATACAGTATATCCCTTCAAGTTAGCAAAAACACACCTCCCTATAAGCAAATGCAATACAGTAATTCGTGTCTTTCACCTAGAGGACCATCAACTCTTTAGGCTCCTTCGAGATTGGTTTTGAAACATGTTGGCATCTATGTCAAGTGTGGAGGTGGCCAATGTATGAGGAAGATGTAACTGGAGGGAAGTTCCTCTGCAGAGTGAATAGTCACTGTATAAATACATCCTGTTTTTCCTTGGGCTACCAAACAAGTCTTTCCCTTATCAAAATTCACACCGTAAGGGTTGGAAGTATGTGCTTACCCAGACTAAAAATCAGAATCACTGTTTCCAATCAGTTATAGCAAATAGGTCTGGAGTTCGGTAATCATTTTTACAACTGCAAATAAACTTTCTTGCTTGTAATAAAAAGAGAGAAAACACCCATCACTTAGTTACCTTGGTAGACTTGGATTAATATGTTATTTGGGGCACAAAATTTTCACCAGCTGGAGATTTATTTTCTTCTTTTATGTTTGAGGGTGTTTAACAAGTGAAATCCAAGGGCAAGCCCCAGATTTACATACTTTCTGAAAGACCAATTTGGTATTTTTGATACTTTCTGAAATAAAGTAAGTTTTCAATGACAATCAACAAAATGGCAGTGCAAAGCTTGAATCTTTTCTCTGGAGGCTTGCCATGGATCACAGGAAATTACTTGTAGGCTGGGAACCTACCTCTAATGGGGAAGGGCCCATTGATTATCTGAAGGTCTCAGAAGGTATATGTAACTAATTACAAAGGCATAGCCAAGACTCAAAAACAGGTGACCAAAGTTGGCCAACTTTCCAATTAACTATGTAAAACAGTAATACTTTTGTCAACTGAGAATAAGTTCTTTTTAATTCTTCTAGACAATATTGGGGTAACCCTTGGTAATTTTGCAGGTATAGTAAAAAAAACTCAATTTTCTGACAGAGGGCACACTAACCCTACAAACAGCAGGGATAAGCAAAAAAGGAGGAAAGCTTATGGCTGCAAGCACAGCAAACACAAGATAGTTAAGATCTGACAATTTAAGGGCAGGTTGTCACACAGAAAAACATGTCAACTGGCTGGTCTTGGTTGATACTCCTAAATGTGCTTTGAGGGCAGACGGTGTTGTTAACTTCAAAAACAGAAGTATTTCCATGTTATCTTGGGTAATAGTCATCTTGTTTGTATTTATTAGGTTTCCATTAGTGCTCTATTATAAAATATTTAAAACACAGATTTACAATAAAATCATTATATTATTATTAGCAAAGTGGAAACAAATAATGTATAGAAAATTTTGTGAGGAACCAACATAAAATTTGATTCATATGGCCTGTTTGCAAAAGTAGGCTTATTTCAGGGGGAGTATGAAAATAAGCAAGGCAGACTATTATGAGAAATAGCCCCTAATAAAGATCTCCATCTCTTCAGAATAACCTTGAAAAGTAACAAGAGGAAGTCATGAAATGCCGCATTATACAGTAGTAAAATCTATTTTTTAATACAAACGAGAAGAGGAAAATAAAAACAACCTCTAGTCCCAGTGATGACCACTGATGACTGTAAGTCCTAGACACAGAGACCCTAATAATACTACTGCGATTCTGAAAAGCATTCCTGACTTGTTTAACAGTTTGGAAAAGTGTCCGAAGTTTAAGTACTAACCCACTATGAAATGGCGATACACAGGAAAGACTCAGAAGTAGAACTATTACAATATAAGGAAATTAAAGATCACAAGTAGCTACTTTCAAGCAAGTGGTACTTTGAGAGTCTATGAGAAAAATAAAATTTAATATCACATTATTCAAAGGCAGTCTGATTAAAATCCTAAGAGAGTCCCTGCCTGATTCCTCTGCTGGGATGTAAACAGTCTTCTAAAGCAGGCCTGCACGGGGCTTTACTTTTCAGTTCTACGGGGACACAGGATAGGTTGCCAGAGTGAGTGAGAAGAGGATGTAAAAGACAATTTAACCTTTCCTCCCCAGACTCCTAATATACAACTCATATTCTAGTGTCGCAATATGATTAAGAGCTCTGAATAAAGAATGAAGACTAACGGAAAGCAAGAAAGAAGAATTAAACATTAATATTCAAAGCTATTTTTAATTAGAGTTTGACCACCCATTCAGCTCTATAAACCTGAACATTGTGTCATATAATCTAAAACTCTCAGAATTGAACACTGGGATGATTTTGTCATTTACAACCCAAAGACATTCCATGATACTAACTACAGCTTTGCACCAGTGAAAGGATCTGTAGATAGTTTTTGAATACAGAGTTCACATTTTAGGATAGATGAACACACAAAGTATCTCTATTTTATGCTTCTGTTAATTTTCCCTAGAGGAACAAACACATACTCAACAAAAACCCTTATGCCTTATTTCTTTGGGTCTTAACATTTGTTATCTGAGAATGGAAAAGACAGGGAAATGTGAAAAAAAAGGAGTATGTTTATCTGCATAGTTGATATTTAGAGGCTACTAAGGCCTTATCTGGAAAAAGCAACAAAAATTCAAAAAGTGACTTACACACACACACACACACACACACACACACACGCATCCTATCATTAGAGATTCAGTGGACCTTAGCCAATTCTGAAAATTAACCAGATGCTTTGTCTGCTTGGACCTGGTGCTTTCTACTAACTCACTCGAACCTGATAAAATTGGTTCCTCATCCCCCACATTCTCCTTTCCTGACCCTGAATATGTGCTACAATTTAAATTTACACACACACTCCAACAATCGCTGCTCAGCATTTAGCCCCAACTAAAACTGCAGCATCCATTTTTTTTTTCCTGTTGCTATTATTTTAAGCGATAACGGGAAAATTCTATGTAGTAGTACTACTTAATATACAGGGATAGAAGGTGGGATAAAATGATCTTCGTCTCCTCCTGGGAGCTGGGGAAAACATGTTTCCTTCTACCCTGACCTTCCCCACCCCGACCCAGTTAGAAAGTGAATCCTGCCTTCCGTCTCCCATTTTCTTACAACCTGAGCAGCTGATGGCTCCACCTCTTTCATGGGTTGAAGAAGCATGAATTACAAAGGTGCAATGGCTACAAGAGTATCCAGCTGGCTGTGTGTAGTGCTCCCCCCTTCAGTGCAGAGCTGGATACACCTACAGTTAATGGAATTAGTACACAATCTCTGATTTGCAAGAATGAGGCATCCTATTCATTCTTAGAAAGTTAAAAAGCTTAGCTATCCGTCCCCAAACAAGCAATAAAAGGAAATTAGACTGAGAAGATGGAAAAGTGAGGCAGTTAAAACTTCCAGGATCATTTATCAACTCCAATAACCAAGCATCATAACTTTATCTAACTTTAGCTCCACAACCTTGACGAAAATCACAATAACACCGTAAAAGGCTAAAAAAAACTACTTAGTGTTATTTCTCTCCCTTGTTAACCTGAAACTAAACATTTTATCCCACTTCAAAGATGTTTAAATAACAAATAGGTATCTAAATTAAAATTCCAGTGATTTTTATTTAAAAATCATAGGGTGCTTTTTATACTCATAAGGAAAACATTTTTTAGCCTCTGCAGGAAGATGATAATACTATTTTTAATTATATAGGACATTTTACAAAAACTCGAAATATTTTTGAAATAGTAAAGTCTCTGATACCCCTGGGAGGTAGGTGAATATGATTATACCCAATTGTCTAATGGGTAATCTGAGGCACGAAGGTTAAACAATATTCCCCCTAGACATAGTCATTCAAGAGTAACACTCATGAATTCCAACTGCCTGGTAAGTTCTGCTATCGGGTAACATACCAGGAGCTTCTGCTTTCTCCTTTTAAGCCACTAGTCTCTTCTTCTTCCCAATTAGAATGTATTGAAAGGGGGGCACTTACTAGGTATATTTGTACTGGGCTTGAGGGATGGTTCAACTTGGTCTCCCTTAACATGTCACATCTATTTGTTTTCAACAAGAAATCGATGAATCTTAGATACTGAAAATTATGTTATTTTGCTCAAGGGAGAAATCTAAATAACCATAAAATCAGATTAAGCCAAATGTAATTATCTAGCAAATAAAAAGCAAATGAAAAATCTCTCAAGAATGCTATAGATTATATGAATGTTTTCCTCAGCATCTGAAGTCTTTCTACTTCTGAGTTTATTAACCTTTTAACAGATAGATATGCAGCTATATGATTTCTTTAAAAATCATTTTCCAGAAGAAAATATCACACATTTTTAACATTGACAGTTGCTAACTTCCTTCTAAACTTATTTAGATACCAAACCATGGTTCTAACGCTAGCCTTCTCACATGTTTAGTCTAGCGCACCTTACCAATGTGACTTGCAAGGTACTCTTGTTATTCCAACGCTGTCTCCTATATTTCTTATGCCAAGTTTAAAGAGCACAGAAAAGTGGGCTATATCCAAGAATAGTCAATGATTCACTAAGTTTATTTTACTTGTGGTAACTGACGTGTGTGTGTATTGTTATTGTTAACTTCTACAAGCAGATATTCAAATGGCGAAGATGGCCTCTTGTGAAAAGATACTTTTCTATACTTTTCTTTTCTTTTTTTGAGATGGAGTGTTGCTCTGTCGCCCAGGCTGGAGTGCAGTGGCGCGATCTCAGCTCACTGCAACTTCCGCCTCCCGGGTTCATGCCATTCTCCTGCCTCAGCCTCCCAAGTAGCTGGGACTACAGGCGCCTGCTACCACGCCCAGCTAATTTTTTGTATTTTTAGTAGAGACGGGGTTTCACCATATTAGCCAGGATGGTCTCGATCTCCTGACCACATGATCCACTCACCTCGGCCTCCCAAAGAGCTGGGATTACAGGCGTGAGCCACCGCGCCCGGCCGAAAAGATACTTTTCTAATCCACCCACTTTAATCAACTAAAAGCAATGGAATAAACAAGGCAGAAGTTTTGCAAACATTGAAAGGGGAGTGTTTGGAAAGGATGCAATGGTACAGCAGCTCCTAGTTTTATATATATGTAATGTATGTATCTTACACATATATCCATATACATAGAAAGAAAAGGAAGAGGGTTACACAGCATGACATGACATTGGCAAGTGTGAGATTCTTCCTCCTGAATCCCCTGACTTATCAGTCTGTACTTTAAGTTAATCTGACAATAGTTTCAAAAGAGAGGAAAAAAGA
Organism: Nomascus leucogenys; assembly: GCF_006542625.1. Classification (NCBI taxonomy): domain Eukaryota; kingdom Metazoa; phylum Chordata; class Mammalia; order Primates; family Hylobatidae; genus Nomascus; species Nomascus leucogenys. The sequence continues at coordinate 88,318,652 of NC_044393.1, read as the reverse complement.
AAGAAAAAAGGCACTTAACAAAGACAAAGGCCTGAATTGAGCATGTTTTAGAGGAGTAATATAAGCATTTTACCAGAGCTAAGAAATGATTTACAAAGAGTTAAACTTTTCCCCTTACAATTTTATAAAAATAAAATTGCATAACATGTTGTGATCATTTATCTACTACTGCACTTTTCTTCTGCTTCATTATTACAAACACAAAAGCCCCCCTAAAAGCAAAAAACAACAATCATACATGCACAATAGAAAGTAAAAGTGCCTCTTTTGAGAACATTAGGTCAGCAGAATTACAGTGCTGAAGCACAGGAAAGTTCTCAAGTTTGGCCTGATTATAGATTTTTCTCATTCTTCCATTTCCAACTTTAAAAAAAACAAAAACAGAAACAAAACAAAAAACAAAAAAAAAAGCAAACAGAAATTCCAAACCTAAATAATAAAAACAACAAAGGGACCAGTGTGCTTTTATGGTACACTCCTAAAATAAAGTATCCTAATTCTATACATGAGTCAAACTAGAGGACAAAACATCCTAGAAATAAAGAACTGTAAATTAAAGTCAACCAATACAGGCAAAGTTCATTTTACAAATGTAGCAGCAAATATGATAGATCACTGGAGTTCTAAGAGATGATCCCAAAGGACACAGAGTTCTCATAACCAATGGCAGTTTGAATAACAGTAGAATTTTCGTTTCAGAAAATGTCTTGAACCAAGTATAGGTGGAAAGGGGTGTGGGAGAGGGCAACCAGAGGAGAAAGACTAGATTAGAGGTGCCTGCCCTTTCCAACCCTGGGTAGTAAACAATTTAGATCTGCTTTGGGAAAAAAATATCCTGGGTTAAAAATCATGAACAATACGTTGTTTTCAACCAGGTGTCAAACCCACAGTATTCTAACACATACGTACCCGGTTTTTCCCCTTACCTTCCTGATTCAATAAACCCTATTCAATGTCCGTGATATGAAAAATGTAATTTGGGCTAACAACATCCATCAGAGGGGGGGTGGGCACGAAAGAATGCACTATCACCATCTTCTAATTTCCACAAAGTATCAGAATTTTATGACTACAGATTAGCCTCATTTCCTTTCCCAAAACCTTTTTCTTCAGGATGTTTTAAAATCATGATTTCATTTACCCTCTGACCTCAAAAGCATACAAGAATTATAATTGACTTATAATGGAAATTATTGCTTGCATTTATTCTGGATGCTCTGAATGAGCTTGACACTTTGCTCCCAGTCTCCAACTGAGGCTCAGCACAGCTATCTCCGAGGACAACCCTGCTGACTGTTATTGCTTGTGAATACTGAGGATTAACTTGTATGTACAGTAACAGCTTATATATCAGTGAAGGCAATTTAAAATATAAAACAGTTGAAAACAAACAGCTTAATCTTCCTGAATCAAGAATCCCGAGGAGTGGGATATAATCATGTGTGCTGATTATTTTTGCATTTGGATGTTGCTAATGCTCTTCAGAAATACACGTTGCTCTATAGATATCCTTTCCAATGACTCACCATTTTAAAAAATAACATAATTTGATTTTTAAGTGCAAAAATACAGTATGAGTCACAAGTCTCTGTGCTAAAAAATAACCAATTTATATGTTTGTTTTTAGTAATAAAAACGGTAAAGACAGGTGACCATAAAGTATGGGCACCTTTTTCAATGTTATGATCTAGAAAAGAAATAGATTACTATTTACATGTAGAAACTCTCTGATCATACTTTATCTATACAGAAATACAATGATGTTTGACTGATTCATACAACATAAAAGGGGGGTCCTGACTGAAATCAATGTAAGTCGTCAGTGCAGATGGGGGTTTAAGGTAGGGATCTGACAGTAGTCCTCAAGGAATCAAGACTAAAGAGAACACAGAAGAATCTCCATATTATATTCTTGGAGCCAAGGGCCTTCAGATATTTTTACTGGTTAGTATAAAATGTTACAGGGAAAAGAACTGATTATCTTGTTCTTTTCTAATGATGAGCGTCACCAGGGATCTTCATGTGGCATGATTCAGAATTGATGGTTTTAAGAAATTCAAATGATTTTTTGACTCAAACTAGTCATTTATATGAATATATGTGTGTATGTATATATACATACAGAAAAACATATATAAAGTATTCAGGAAGAGAAATTAATATGCACTTCGACTTCTCTTGTGGTATGAGAAGTAAAACAAAGGTTACCTTCCCAAAGGGAAATCCCATCACTTCCCCTAGTATGAAGAAAAGACCTTTTTATTCAAATTTTGTAAAAGCAAGAGGTCCACTACATTTGAAAACATAAAAAAAATTGGACAAGCTTCCCTAATTGAAACCAAGCAAATCTTCATCAAACATACCGAATTCAAGTCAAACCTCTCTGCAACATCCTCCCAGTATCCTCCTAAAATATCTGCTGGGGTTCATACTACATCCATATTTGTTTTATTGATCAACTAAATTCTTTGAGTCAAGAAATTATATCAGTGATTCCTTTGAAATAATCCTTTCCCTGTACCATAACAAGTTCTTGGAACTGAAGTTTTCAGTTATTTATTAACTTTTTCGCTATGAAGCAAGCCAATGTGACTTTGAAGTCAAAATATAGGCATACAGATCTGAACCGATTTGTGGTTATTTATTCACAGTCCTGTAGGATATCTGGGACTTTTGTGTATAAAAGAAAAAAGGGCCTGGTTAATACTCTTAATTGAGTAAATCTAATGGATAGGGTAATGTATAATAAACACATATGCAATAAATCTTGTCACTACCAGTCTATTTTAAGTTAGTGTCATTATAAATGGATCAAGCTTACACCATGTAGCGTTTACACCATTCTCTGATATAGTATGAAAATATTCAGAAGCTTAAAAAACTAGAATAATGCGGCAAAAAAAAAAAAACATCAAATCAAATGTATCCAAGGAGAACCATAAATTCTTCCCTTAAGATCTTTTGTTGAATATGCTATTTGCATAAGGAAGCTATAATAACTAAGGAGTCTTATGTTCTGCAGATTTACTCACATATCAATACACTGAGCAAATATTAGTAAAGCTTTAGGATCTCAAATGCTCCAAACAATTTCACTACACTGGAAACAGGGAGTCAAAATACATCGTGATTGTGATCCTAACATGATTCCTCCCTTTAAAATACCATCTTAAAAATTCAAAAACTATATTCATGCCATTTGAATGACCAATGAAGAAACATAGTGTACACTTCTACCTGTTTATACCAATAGCTAATAATCACCTGAAGGACCACTAGCTAAAAGAACAGAAGGAGAAGTTGTGAAGTTAGATGAATTGGGGAAACTTAGAGTTTATGTTGCTGCAAGGGCTAAAAGCAGCAAAGCAATAACCCTGTAAAGATCCCCATTTCTCAAGAGAAAAATGTGAACACAGTCACATTTTAACATCAAGAATGGAAATAAGAATTAACCAGTCAATACTAGATGCACAAATCACCTGAAGAAAAGAGTTAAGTACCTGCTTCTGAACAGAAGATGAAATTGACCCTTTTACAAAAAGGGGACATCTAGGTTTCATCTCTTAAGAGCAACAGGCTCAACTTCCTGATTTTTAAAAATCTAGATGATTTAATAATATATATCACTGTGCTAAAATAACTTTCCTGAAGGATCTTTAGTCCACTGATTTAGGGGAGTTGCTACACACTGGAGGAGATTCAAGTTTGTTCAGGACTTTTGAGGGTGTGGTATTTCTTCAGCTACTGTCTATCGGAGATAGAATCATTATTATTTTTTTTGTGGCAAATCTGCTACACAGTCCATTCAAATAGACATGATCATTATTCCTGACAAACTGGCCTAATTCCAGTTTTTAATGCCTTTTATTAGCAATTACGTCTGTAAGTGTTCAGATCCAACCCCCAGGATGGATGGAGTTTACCCAAATTCTCTTGACTTCCTTCTTCCTCCCCCGGGAAAAATCAAATTTGTAGTTCTGTGGGTTTGACAACTGAGTCTCTTTCAAGTCTGTTAATAGGGTAACTCTGTCATTCTTTAGAAGAGACCCAAGGTCACTAACTTTGCACAAAAGCATTTCTTCCTCCTGCACCTGGCTTTGCTCAAGTAATGTTTTCTTTTCTTTTTCCTCCTCACCACAGTGCTTGGGACGAGAGAATGTAAACATCGACAGAAACAGCAGCCCTATGACCACATAAGTACTTTCCCATCAGGTAGATTCCATCAGTCAACTAAACATTTCGTCTCCTTTGCTTGCTGGGCAGTCACTGAGATTTCCGTGGTAATTTAGTGTCCCCTTTACTTTGGCCTCCATCTGAGAAAAAGAGATGTTAAATTGGTATGGGTCCACATGTTACAAAAACCAGCTAAGAAAAACAAAGCAAAAAGAACAATTAACTTTTATCTTTTGTGGATGACATCTCTGAAAAGATATAACTTTTAATATCTTGCATCCCATATAGCATTATAGAGGTTGATAAAACATCATGGAGATAAAAACTCAACAACAATGATTCTCTTCTCTCAAATGACTGTGGTTTCCAGTGTTCTACCTCCGAGGGACCCACTACATCTTTCAATTCCTTTGGAAGACAGGTCAATTTCATCTTTTTTTTTTTTTGTAAGTGAAATAAAATTTCTTGCCAGGACACAGCATTTCGTAATTCCTGATTATTTGTGTAAACAAATGTAGCAAACTTTTCATCTGTAGTGAAAAACATCCAGCTGAGTCTGTGTGCTCATTCTAACCTACCTTTAAGTGACAGGAAAGTCTGCTACTGGGACAAGGCTCTTTCCTTTATTTTTTTTTGAAGACGGAGTTTCGCTCTGTTGCCCAGGCTGGAGTGCAATGGTGCGATCTCAGCTCACTGCAACCTCCGCCTCCCAGGTTCAAGCAATTCTCCTGTCTCAGCCTCCCGAGTTGCTGGGATTACAGGCGCACACCACCATGCCCGGCTAATTTTTGTATTTTTAGTAGAGACGGGGTTTCACCATGTTGGTCAGGGTGGTCTCAAACTCCTGACCTCGTGATCCGCCCGCCTCAACCTCCCAAAGTGCTGGGATTACAGGCATGAGCCACCACGCCTGGCTCTTTCACTTTTTAAGAGAGAGTCTTGCTAGGTTTTCCAGGCTGGAGTGCAGTGGCTATGCACAGGTGCGATCACAGCGCACTATAGCCTCAAATTCCTGGGCTCAAGAGACCCTCCTGCCTTAGCCTTCTAAGTAGGGGGACTACAGGTGTGTGCCACCACACCAGCTCAAAATAATTTCTATTTTTACATACTGCTGTTTAAATGCTTGCAGAAAAAATGTTGGTTACTTCATTTAAGCCTCAACTAAATTACGTACAAAAACTGGACAGGAGGAGAGGAAAGGGGTGATACCAGGGCAAGGGTAAGGCCCAGTGACTTGGAGAGCCAACAGAATATGGAGAAAGTCTCCAACAGGTCATGGCCTTAGCAAGAAAAATGAGGCCTCAAAGACAACCCACGTCTGACAGCAAAGGACAGGAGAAGGAAACCTTTTACTCTGAGGGAAGAGGCATGAATGGCAGAAATACGCAGGTGAAAAGGACCAAATTTGACCAGGGTTTGGCAAACTACAGCCCACAGGCCAAATCTGATTCCCTGCCTGCTTTTGCAGATAAAAGTTTTATCTACAGTCATACTCATGTGTTTAAATACTCCCTATGGCTGTTTTTCACTACAATGGTCAGTTGAGTAGTGGTGACAGAAACCATATGGCCTGCAAAACCTAAAATGTTTACTATTTGGCCCTTTATAGAAAAATTTTACTGATCTTTGTTTTAGACCAAATAAAATTAATTAACATTAATTAAGCTCTTACTATGCACCAGGTGCCATGTTAGAAGCTTTAAATCAATTTTTTTAATTAAATTCTCATATGAAGTCATTAAAAACATTTATTGTCTCCAGTTTACAAGCAAGAGAAAGTGATGGTCAAACAAGCCTACTCAAACTGGCAGTTCTGGAACTCAAAAATCCAAGTCTGATCCTCAAGTTCAGTGACTTATACTTTAAAATGTTTCTTAAAGGAAAAATTTTAAAGTTTTTTTTTTTTTGGAGACAGATTCTCACTCTGTCACCCAGACTGGAGTGCGGTGGCACAATCAGAGCTCACTGCAGCCTCAACCTCCCAGGTGTAGGTGATCCTCCCACCTCAGCCTCCTGGGTAGCTGGGACTACAGGTGCACACCACCATGTCCAGAAAATTTGTTGTATTTTTTTGTAGAGAGAGCGCTTCACCATGTTGACCAGATTGGTCTCGAACTCCTGGACTCAAGCCATCCATCTGCCTTGGCCTCCCAAAATGCTGGGATTATAGGCACGAGCTACCATGCCTGGCTGAAAAATTTTAAACTTTTTAACTTTAGTTATTTGGAAAATACTGTCGTATTTCCTTTCTCCCTCTGGAATAGCAGCGCTGCATAGATAAATTTGATAGTTCGTGTAAGAGCGAACACTGGGGTCTTTTTGAGCTGCGAGAATCCTACTTGTTTAATTCCTTGTGGCCACATTCATGCCAATCTGCCCATGAGTACACTACCCTCAGCTGGATTCATTATACCAAGCAGTTGTCTACACCCGGGGGGAGGGGGATGTGCTTTAGTCACAGGGCAATTCTCTTTAGATATTTAAACTAGTCAGAGTTCAGGAAGATCGGGATTGCTGACATTTGTGCCACGACTCTGTGTTACCCATTTTACATAACTGTGGTTTTATGCTCATTCTCAAGGGTAAGACTGAGACAGCTCACCACTTAGTTCTTTCGGAGGATTAATGGCAATCTGTTGCCTCAAGATTGCCTCTCAGTTCCCATCTCTGCACTGTGGTTAACAGTAAACTGGTTCAAAGATCATTTTTAATGCAGTGGCCAAAAAAAAAAAAAGTGAGGCCTAGTCAACTTCCAAAGTTAAGAGGGCAGCTGAGCAGTTATTTCTGCTCAAAAGATCCTGAAAATGGGCTTCAGAATAATATCAGTGTCTGTGGAGGTAGACTGCTGGGGAAAATGAGAAGCTGGAGCCCAGTGTGTTACGCACACTGCCTAATCTGACTGCCTAATGTCAGATTTCAGAGCCATCTGGCTGCCTACAAGGACATAACGCATACAGCTTGGATGATATTAATTTTTCTTTTTTGAGACGGAGTCTTACTCTGTTGCACAGGCTGGAGTGCAGTGGCGTGATCTCGGCTCACCGCAACCTCCACCTCCCGGGTTCAAGTAAATCTTCTGCCCCAGCCTCCCAAGTAGCTGGGACTACAGGCATGCACCACCAGGCCCGGCTAACTTTTGTATTTTTAGTAGAGACGGGGTTTCACCATATTGGCCAGGCTGGTCTCAAACTCCCAACCTCAGGTGACCTGCCCACTCTGGCCTCCCAAAGTGCTGGAATTACAGGAGTGAGCCACTGTGCCTGGCAGGATCATATTAATTTCATCTCCGCTAAAATGCCAAGACATTTAATGGCTAAGAATACAGGCCATGGAGTCAGACTTCCTGGGTTTGTATCTCAGATCAAGCGTTTGTTATCTGGGAAAGTTGTGTATTATCTTGGGCAAGGTGCTTAGCTCTCTGATTCAGTTTCGTGATCGGTAAAATGGAGATGGTCGTCTATCATTCAGGGGCTTGCTGTAAGGATTAAGTTAGCTAATCCATGTAAGCTGTCACAAGACTATGTGGCATTTAGTAAGCTTTCAATAAATGTAAACTACTATCATTACTGTACATAACTTTTAACTATCTTATGAACCCTCTGATTAGTCATCATTTCCACATAATAAAACACCTTCAAAAAGGTTCTTTTTATGTTACAGATCTCATTTACCTATTTCCTTCCTCTTAAAAGGAATGTGTTGCTAATGAGGAATGAGGATTCAGTCTATGAATATTTGCATTTTCCAACCTTTGTCATTCCATTCATTGTTTTCAGAAAAGTATAATCCATATCTACAAGCCTATACAAATAAGAAAGAGATGAAGAAGGAGGTGGCATTCTCACCGTGAAATGCTTGCTGTAAGTGTGCAGGCAGAGGTGAGTGGGAAAGCGTTGCTGCATGCTGAGCTCCTCCTGGCTGTAAACCCTTTAGTAAATCTGAGAGGAAAAGACTTGTCAGTCATCTTTAAATCCAGATTTGAGCCCTTTTAGTCCCAAAATGAAAACTGATTTATGTAATGCAGGCACAGCACCTGACTTCGAAGGCCTTCTAAAACTACAGCACGTTTTTAAAAATTTACTTATGTTAATGTATGTGTATGCGCATAACCCAACACAATTGACTTCCTCTTAAAATTTTCATTAAGATGGAAATGTGGTATAGATAGCTTAAAAACTGTACATAAAACCCCAGTGTCCAATAATTTGACTTACTATATATAAACTGCATTTCTTTTTTTTTTTTTGAGACAGAGTCTCGCTCTGTCGCCCAGGCTGGAGTGCAGTGGCGCAATCTTGGCTCACTGCAAGCGCCGCCTCCCGGGTTCACGCCATTCTCCTGCCTCAGCCTCTCCGAGTAGCTGGGACTACAGGCGCCTGCCACCCCGCCCTGCTAATTTTTTTTGTATTTTTAGTAGAGACGGGGTTTCACCGTGGTCTCGATCTTCTGACCTCGTGATCCGCCCGCCTTGGCCTCCCAAAGTGCTGGGATTACAAGCGTGAGCCACCGCACCTGGCTAAACTGCATTTCTTAAAAAAAAAAACAACAACAACAACAAAAAAACTATAATCTTCATTAACTCCAACTGGACTACTCTTAATTAGAATAAATTTGTGAGGTTTCCTGTTCTGTCAAGCTAGACAGCCCAACCAAATAGAAGAGCCCCACTTACTCTGAGTTAGGCTATGGTGGAAAGCGGCTGAGGTAGATCCCGAGGTGGTTGTCACTCCAGCTGTGTCCGTTCCAAAGCCAAGTATCTCCAAGGGAAACTGGAAGGGCATGGGCACTGGAACAAGGCCACCCAGCATCCCAAAAGGAGTCACATTTTGATTTGTTACAGACAAAGGTGATGTCATGAGAGTCAGAGGTGAGGCATTAGCCAATAATGATGCTCCTGCTGTGGACTGTGCAGAAACCAGGGGTCAAAATACATAAGAAATAAAGTAACCCAAATTGATTTATTTTCTATAATATCCTCACAGATGCAAGACTGTGCCTTACATCTGCTCTGACAGAAATGTTGTGAGACAGACTCTTCATTATCACTGTAGGTTCCTTAGATGCTGTTATTTTAGTGGCACTTACATGAACACCCACGCACTCTCTCAATCTACTAATTCCCAACCTTCCACTCGCACTCCTCCACTTTTGCCTCCTAGCCCAAACACCTGAACCATGAGTAAATAATTCTGTGCAATTTCAGCTCAGTCTCTGAAAATGCTCACTTTACTATTTGTCTCATCATGTCTCCTGCAGCAGCTGCTCTAGACTGCTGCTTTCAGGGCCCTACTTGGTATCCTTTACTGTCATCACATCAGCTTAGAGAGACGAGGCCGAGGTGTTCTTCCTCGCCATGAGCCTCACCTGCCCTTCTCCAAAGCTAACCACCTGACTTACTCCATGAATTCTCACCGTGTGGAACTTTCTTGTATAAATATCTAGTACTGCACCTTTTCCATGTTTCCTCTGCCTTCTCAGATACAGAAGCTTATTATTTTTTTATAACCACGCTGTTATTCTAGCTCTTCCCCAGCTCCTAGCAACTGTCTTCCTTTTATTATCAAACAGAATGACAGACTTCAGTTTCCTTAGTTCTAGTCTCTAACTCCTGAAAGTGGGTTTTCACTTTATTACTTTTTTGAAATTACACTCCTTGAGGTAAAAGATAAATTGGACAGTGTTTTCACACTCCCCTACCTGGGCTTTGATGCCATGTTTATGAATAAAAACACTGAAATCAGAAATATGCTAACACATCTGGACTGCAGGGAGGACTTTAAAAAAATAAAATAAATAAGAAATATGCCAACATGGATGGGCTTTCACAGAGAACTTACTTAAATATATTCCCCCTGCCCAAACTCCGCCCCCTTTTTTTTTGAGACAGGGTCTCCTGTTGCCCACACTGGACTGCAGTGGTGCAATCACAGCTAACTGCCATCTCAGCCTCCTGGAGGCTCAAGTGATCCTCCTACCTCAGCCTCCCGAGTAGCTAAGTCTACAGACACATGCCACCATACCCGGCTAACAATTTTTTGTATTTATTATAGAGATAGGGTTTCACCATGTTGCCCAGGCTGGGCTCGAACTCCTGGGCTCAAACCATCTCCTCACTGCCTTGGCCTCCCAAAGTGCTAGAATTATAGCGTGAGCCAGAATGCCTGGAAAATATATTCCTATAGCTAGTATAATTCTTTGAACAATTTTCTACACAGCAATTAAATCATTTTTTTCCATTTTGACTTTTTTATTTAAAAAAATTTATTATTATTATTTTTTTAGAGACGGGGTTTCACTCTGTTATCCAGGCTAGAGAGCAGTGGAACAATTGTAGCTCATGGCAGACTCAAACTCCTGGGCTCAAGTGATCCTCCCACCTCAGCCTCCCAAGTACCTGGGACTACAGACAGGCGTGTGCCACCAGACCCAGCTAATTTTTGTATTTTTAGTAGAGACGGGGTTTCACCATGTTGGCCAGGATGGTCTCAAACTCCTGTGCTCAAGTGATCCGCCTGCCTTGGCCTCCCAAAGTGCTGGGATTACATGCGTGAGCCACCGTGTCCATCTAAATCTAAATTTGTTCAGGAAAATAGAATTTGTTGACTATTTTAAAAATAACTAAAAATGTTAGCTCTTTCCAGTTTTATTATGTATATCAATAAGCATTATTAATTAAGGACTGATTGTTTTAAAAATCTTTGTCCTTTTGCTCCTAGTGGGGTATTTCTTAAGTTAATGTATAAGAAAAATGCAGACAATCTTTCCGCACACATATGCCACATAACATTACATATATTTATACACTTAAGAGGCTACGCCACTGCTGAACAAACAAATGAAGAATATCCGCAAGCAGCCTTCTTTCTGGTTCTTTAACTGCCTCCCTCCCCTGTTCTCCTTCATTTGTTAATAAAAATAACAAATTTTACAACTGAAATTTATATCCGTAGTTCTGGCCTCTCATCTCAATTTCCATCCTGCATATCTGAGATTCAAGTGAATAATTCCACTTGAATATCTAGCACCAACTTGACATATCCAAAGCTGAAATCATCTTCTCCAATGGGTTCCCCCATCTTCTGTCAACTGCTTTCATCAGGGAATTCCATTCTTTCCAGTCCCTTAGGCTTGAAACCTTAGTTTTCAGGCATTATAAAATGATAACATTATAGTAAAAAACCCCATTCTTTCTTTTTTACCAAAATTTCCTCTTACACTTAAGTACAAACCTTCACCACTCCATGTTTGAACCTGACAGTTTTTCTTATTTGCCTGTCTTTTCCTGTACTGTGCCAACCACAATACATAAAATGGGAGAATTTAGGAAAAAATTACCAAGTTAGAAATAATAGTATCTTAATGCAACTAGGATAGAAAAGATCCTGCATCAACTTAAAAATTAACCAGAGTTGGCCAGGCGCGGTGGCTCATGCCTGTAATCCCAACACTTTGGGAGGCCAAGGTGGGTGGATCATGAGATCAGGAATTCGAAACCAGCCTGACTAACATGGTGGTCTCTACTAACCCCGTCTCTACTAAAAATACAAAATTACAATAATTAATTCATTAATACAATACAAAAATTAGCCAGGTGTGGTGGCGCGTGCCTGTAATCCCAGCTACTCGGGAGGCTGAGGCAGGAGAACCACTTGAACCTGGGAGGCAGAGGTTGCAGTGAGCCAAGATTGTGCCACTGCACTCTAGCCTGGGAGACACAGCAAGACTGTCTCGGAAAAAAAAAAAAAAAATTAACCAGAGTTGCTTCTTCTAATCATAATTCTACTGCAGTCTTGGGATGATAAAGAGTCTCCAAGGCTGTGTGCCCCAGTTGGAGTTCCCTAGTGAGGAACACTAAATACTGTTAATAAAAGGAATCTTTTAAAGCTTTTCTGGAGGAGTGTAATTGAAGCATTAAAATAGATGCAAAATGAGGGCCAGGTGCTATGGCTCACTCCTATTATCCCAGCACTTTGGGAGACTAAGTTGGGTGAATCACCTGAGGCCAGGGGTTCAAGACCAGCCTGACCAACATGGTGAAACACCGTCTCTACTAAAAATACAAAAATGAGCCGGGCATGGTGGCACGCTCCTGTAATCCCAGGTACTCAGAGGCTGAGGCAGGAGAGCTGCTTGAACCCTAGAGGCGGAAGCTGCAGTGAGCCAAGATTGCGCCACTGCACTCCAGCCTGGGCAACAGAGTTAGACCCTGTTTCAAAAAAAAAAAAAAAGCAAAATGTAAATTAGGGAGGGCAATTTCCAAAATTAAATAACTCAAGTATAGCAAAAAAGTGATACTATGCCATAACTAACATTTTACACTTTCAAGTAACTTCTATATCCACTTTCATTTGTTTACAAATATAAATGGAAGCATCAGATAATCTAAATGTGACATGGGTATTTGCAAATCTCTCTATCCTAAAAGATGGAGACCTTTCAGCAGTGGGGTACTCCAATGTTGATATCATCTGGGATCATGCACAAGAAGTCAGCATGAAGCAGGTAAATAGTTCCGGATTATGCCCCAGAATCAAAAAGAGTTTCCGTGACCTCTACATTTTATTCCCAGGGGAAAAAACATTGAAGGGAAACCTTGCTCTTCCCGTAGTGGGCATTAATTTTTTCTTTTTTTTTTTTTTTTGAGATGGCGTCTCCCTCTGTTGCCAGGCTGGATTGCAGTGGTGCCATCTCGGCTCACCGCAACCTCCAACTCCAGGATTCAAGTGATTCTCCTGCCTCAGCCTCCCAAGTAGCTGAGATTACAGGCACGTCCCACCACACCCAGCTAATTTTTGTATTTTTAGTAGAGATGGGGTTTCACCATGTTGGCCAGGATGACCTCAATCTCCTGACCTCGTGATCCGCTCACCTCGGCCTCCTAAAGTCCTGGGTTTACAGGCATGAGCCACCGCGACCAGCCGCAATTAAATTTTTTTTAAACCACATACTCTACTTTGGTGAGTGCACTGGTCCCCTGTTCCCCACAACACCCAGAGTAACCTTTTGAGATGCAAATCAGACCATACCAGTCCCCTGTTTAAGAACCTCCAATAGCTTCCCACTGCACAGAGAATAAAATCCAAAGTCCTTACTATGGTCCACAAGGTCTTCCATGACATGGTTCTGGTCTCTCTCTGATCTCATCACCTACCACTCTCTCCCCATGGTCCAGCCATGCAGGCCTTCACTTCAGGCTCTTTTCCATCTCAGTGTCTTCATACAACTGTTCCCTCTGGCCTGAACTACTTTCCCCCTCATTTCTCCACATGGCTGGCTTCTGCTCATTCAATTCTCAGATCAAACGTTACCTCCTCAAACCTTCTTAACCTTCTTTACGTTAGCAGCAATCACTTTATCATATTATCCTACAATTTTATTTTTTCACAGCATTTACCACATTTTGAAAAAACTTGTATTTTTCCTTGTCTTCCTACCTAGACTATATGCGTGAGTATGCTGTTCATACCTATATCCCCAGCACCTAGAAGAGTGCCTGGCACATAGTAAACACTCAATAAACATTTGCTTAATGAATGAATGATGTTTGGAATTATCAAGTGGCAAAGACAGGATTCACAGAATATCAGTAAGTTGAAGGGTAAGAAAGAGGAGGAAACCCCTGTGTGGAAAGTTACTAAATAGAAAGCAAGCAGAGCTAACAAGCTGAACCCAGAAGGAGTTTAACTTTTGCCATTTGTTAAAGGACCTGTCATTTTCACTCTGCAAATGAGTAGACACCCACAGATGCCTTTCAGACAGAAGGTGAATGCTTTACAGGCATAGATAGGAACTCTGTTTTCAGTGTTGGAGAGCTATAGACAGGTTCTAGAGGCCACAAGATAGCTGATAAGACTTCATTGAGACGCTATGTTAAAACAAAAAGAACCTTACTTTCGCCAAAGGGTAGAAATGACCTTATTCAATTATTAACCTTTTCTTCAGTCAAACCAGTAAGACAGAAAAAAAAAAAAAGATAAGATATGAAGGCAGGAACCCTTCAGTCTCCAAATCATAAAGCCATTTGGGAGAGGAAGAAAACCAGGAGGGAGTAGTTAGTCTTCAGAAACTCAAACTTTGCCAAGTAGCCTCCATGCTGACAAACCAATTATTTGTTAGACAGTATAGGGGTTCTTTTGCAATAAATAATGAAATACAGGAAGATCTTTGGGAACAAAATAGAACTGAAAGAATGTAGAGATGACAAAGGATGAAGAAAGATTTAATCTTAAGTTCAAAGAAAATGAAGCAAATGAAAACAAAAATGAATTTTTAATTCCAGAAATAACTCCCCAATTTTTTATAAAATTGATAAAATCAAGAGTTTTCCATTTATTATTCTTATTTAAAAGCAAAAAGAAAATGCTGAGAGAGTTAAAAGTAGTTAACCCTAGGAGGAGGATACGGGGCAGGGAACTACCATTTATGCTATCTTTTCACTTATTCCTTTGATCAAATTAAGAATTAATTTTAAGAAGAGTAAACTATTTAATAAACAGTAATGCAGACTAACTCCAATCTTCCATATACCTTTTTTTTCATAAGGGAAGGCCTTTATTCATCCATCTCCATATACATTTTAACATATAATCCCTAATATCAATGTTTTTATTATTTTATTTCTGATGAAAGTAAATGTACATACATAAAACATCAGTTAATCCTAGATTTCAATTAATGAACTACCAGTTAGCTGAATTCGTTCTACATTAGAATTCTGGCATCCAGTCATTCCTATGCCTACATAGTAGCAGAATGATGATTTGAATACACAATGTATATTGAATATCAACCCTTAGACTATATTGAACAGCAGGAAACCTTGACATACAGCAAGGGGAAACTCTTCTCATTACATGTTCCTGTTCCACATAAATAGGAGGCAGTACAAAGAGCACTTCCTTAGACAACACAATTCCATAAATAAATAAAAGTTATGTTTCCAAAGAATATTTAAGAACCTAAGAACTTGCATATCATAAAATGGTATTTTTTTTTTTGCCGGTTATAAAACAAAATATTATATAAAACACATTTTGTTGAAAAAAGTCTTAAAAAGTACCTACAAAGCATAAACAGTATTGGATTAATAGGTGATTTTTACTTCCTTTTTTCTAAATTTGCCTTCAATGAACACATATTACTTTCAGGGGAAAAAAGTTAAAGAAACTAAATCATTAACATAAAGGACAAATCTGAGAAAGTGTCAGAATACAAAGAAGTGGCATAGAGATGAAAACAATAACAGAAGATGATATGGAAGACAGAGAGATGAAATACAGGCCCGGCGCAGTGACTTATGCCTGTAATCCCAGCACTTTGGGAGGTGGAAGCGGGCAGATCACTTGAGGTTAGGAGTTTGAGACCAGCCTAGTCAACATAGTAAAACCCCATCTCTACTAAAAATATAAAAATTAGGCCAGGCGTGGTAGCTCATGCCTGTAATCCCAGCACTTTGGGAGGCCGAGGTGGGCGGATCACCTGGGGTCAGGAGTTCAAGACCAGCCCGGCCAACATGGCAATACACCGTCTCTACTAAAAATACAAAAATTAGCTGGGCATGGTGGCCCATGCCTGTAATCCCAGCTACTCAGGAGGCTGAGGCAGGGAGAACTGCTTTGAACCTAGGAGGTGGAGGTTGCAGTGAGCAGAGATCACGTCATTGCACTCCAGCCTGGCAACAGAGGAGACTCCGTCACAAAAAAATAATAATAATAATAAATAAATATACAAAAATTAGCCAGGCATGGTGGTGGGTGCCTGTAATTCCAGCTACTCGGGAGCCTGAGGCAGGAGAATCTCTTGAACCCGAGAAGCGGAGGTTGCAGTAAGCCAAGATTGCGCCACTGCCCTTCAGCGTGGACGACAGAGCGAGACTCTGTCTCAGGGAAAAATAAAAAAATATATACATAATAAAGAGTTCTCAAAAAACTTACAATAAATAGATCAGAAACAGTAATCAGACACATAATACAATAAAATATTCTTGATCTAAAATAAATAACCAGGTCTGAGATGGAAAGCTACTACTATGTTCTAGGTATACAATTAATGAAAACTAGGCAGAGAAAACACATTAATGATAACGGAACAAAACGAGAATGAGAAAGAGTCTGAGAATGGCCTCAGACTTCTCCATAATCCTAAACACTAAGCAAGAGTCAGTGGAGTAGTATTTACAAAATTTGGAGTGGAGCAGTTAGTGCCCCCCTTTTTTTTTTTTTTTTTTTTGAGATGAAGTTTCGCTCTGTCACCCAGGCTGGAGTGCAATGGCATGATATCGGCTCACTGCAACCTCTGCTTCCTGGGTTCAAGCGATTCTCCTCACTCAGCCTCCCGAATAGCTGGGACTACAGGCATGTGCCACCATGCCCAGCTAATTTTTTTGTATTTTTAGTAGAGACAGGGTTTTGCCATGTTGGCCAGGCTGGTCTTGAACTCCTGACCTCAAGTGATCCTCCTGCCTTGGCCTCCCAAAGTGCTGGGATTACAGGCATGAGCTACCATGCCCGGCTACCCTTCTTAAAAAGATTGCTTGAGTGAGGCACTCAGCTAATTGAGATATAAGTTTAAACTAAAAATTCATGAATGGGAAAATTGTGGTATAAAAGGGCGAATGACACTAATTTGACACCGAAAATTATATATAACTACAAAATTAACGCAAAATAAAAATTTTGAGAAGATAAATGATTTAAAAAATAACATGAATGTATAAATTTGATTTAAAAATAAGAAAACTGGCAGGAGAAAAAGGGAAGGGAAGAGCTAAGCGAATGTTTGTTAAATTCCTAAGTTACTACTTTGTTCTGGACTTGGTAAGAGAGAAAGTTTGAAATAAGCATTTTAGTTTTGTTTTTTCAAATAATTTTAAAGTTGATTTAGTGATGGTTGCTTGTAATGAAGACATCATTCTGTCAGACAGCTGAATGCTGGTGCACCTTTGTTACTTTAAGAAAAATCCATATCCCAACAAACACCTCATCTACAAGTGTGTCTGTCACTGTGATGTCAGCATCAGGAACATTCCATGGCCGCAGGCTGTAATAAGCCAATTGAGAACAATCCACACATAAAAAGCTTATTAAAGTTACCCGCAAGACAGATGACATTATACAATCTTACAGTTTATCACACGGATGTACAGAACATACATACCTGCACACTGGCTGTTACCACTGAAGACCCTGAGGCAGTGGATGGTCTATGTGGAGTAGACAACGGTTTGGTAGCACCCTGTGTTCCACTTCCTGCTCCCCCAGATAGACTAGTCCTATTAGCTCCGCTTGAGTTAAGGTTGCTACCTCTGCTGGCAGGTACATTCATTGCAATTCCACTCAAGCTATTCTTCCCAACAGTTCCAGTGGATGATGAGTTTGTTAGCTTTGAGGAGGCCTGAAGATTTTTTGTAGGTGGAAGGCCTGAAGTGCGACTAGAGGGCAATAAATTCAAGGTGGGAGACTGTCTGCTGATGTTCATTCCACTGGGCTGTTTATGGACTGGGTTGTTAGTGCTGGAGTGGCTACTCTGGGCGACTAGTGCATTTGGACTGGAACTACTTGGGGATACAGTAGGCTTGGGAGTTGGGTTGGATTTAGAAATAAGTTTAGTTGATACTGAAGGCTTAGCTGACAGAGAGGGCTTGGGTGAGGCAGAAGGCTTAGGCGAGGGCAGGGGTTTAGGAGATGTGGCAGGCTTGGGAGATGCGGCAAGTTTTGGGGAGGCAGCCATCGAGAAGGGAGATTTGAAACCCTGCGTGGAGATCTGTGACACCATAGCCTTGGCTAAATAGTTACTGGAGGTAGTGGTGCTAGGTACTGTCCTAGAAACCAGGGGGTGGGACCCTTGAGAACCATTTCCAGGTGAGGGGGTAGATAAGGGAAGGCGGTACATAAGTGGCTTATCTGAAGTCTTAATAAGCGAGGAGGAACAGGAGAGTTGGGGATTATTACTTAACTTCACGACGGGGTTGGTCTGGGATTTACTGATGGTGGCCTGTAATGGAGACACATAGTTCTGCTGGACAGCTGAATGCTGGTGCACCTTTGTTACTTGTGTTAACGAAGAAGCATCTTGGGCCTCGGATGTTCCCAGAGCATGAGAAGAGGCAGCAATTTGGGCTTGGGAAGAAGAGGAGACATGGGTCTGTGAAGAGGAAGAAGTGTGAATCTGGCTTGACCTCTGAAGTCCTTGTTGAAGTAGCCTGGCTGGCAAAGGTTCTAAAGAAACTTTAGGGTTCTGAATGGAAGAACCAGCAATAAGGCCTGAAGAGATGCCAGTATGAGCTAAATCCTGGGGTTTCTTTGGTACTGGCCCTGTGTGACCAGCAATAAGACTTGAAGAATGTGTAGTCTGAGTAGAATCTAGTTTTTTGGGAGTAGCTAGTGGCAGCTTACTCATGATACTTGCTAATTTTTCTTCTCTCAGTCCTGGACGAGGCTTTGTGGTTGGCATGCTTATCCTTGAGCCAACTGGAGGGCCCTTGTTCCCATTGTTGATAACCGCTAAAGCTTCAGAAACAAGATCCAGTGAAGGTGAATGGAAAGAAAGGTCTTCATCTAGTGAGTCGTCGAGGCAGATGGTTTCTTGGGCTGGTGCAGAGCTAGAGCTGGCTGCAGCAACGGTAGTTGTGCTGGAGCTCGTTGGAGGACCGCTAACCGAAGCCACCAGGGATGCTGGAGTTTTCTGGTCCTTTTTTGGACTACACTCCTAATGTAAAGCATCATATGGAAAAAAATAGAAATGGTGAATAAAAAATTACAAAGTTAATTTAAAATAACTAAAAGATTCTCATGGCAATTAAAATTGTTTTTCTACTGGAAATCTTTCGAGACTATCAAAACAAAAATAATTTTTGAGATGACAGAGCTCCTGACTGAGCTGTCCTCACAAGACAAAGTATCTGATATATTGCACATAGCTGTCATACCTTGGTAAGCTTAACACCAAGTGGAAGGAACATTCATATACTAGTTACATTACTGATGAGCCTCCCTCACCTGCATCAGATCTTCAAATCCTGCTCCAAATCCATCGTTCAGATTATTATCTTTTTATTCCCCTGCACTCAGAGGAAATTCTGCCTTTATATTAAGACTCTCTCCTTCTCGTCTGGGATGGTTTGCTAGGAGGCTGACCTTCACTTTCTGCTTCCATGCATTTCTGCCTCTTTGTATGCCCTGTCCTGCAGCTACCCTACAGCCAGTACATAGAAAAACTGGTACGTCAAAGTGGCAGATGATTCAATCCAAGCACAAATAAATTATGCTATTTATTATGGTGAATCTGTAATTTGCTTGTAAATTATTCATTTGTCATTTATTCAATATATCCACTAAGTGTCCGCTGTGAACAGGGCTCTATGCTAAGAAAACAAGGATATTAAGAATTACAACTCTGAATACCTAAGAGTTGTTAGTCTGTTTCTCAAATAATCAACCTTCTTAATATTTAAGAAAAAGAACTAGAGCACAGTTTATAATATTCAAAGAGCAAAATAATTAAAAAGCAACTATTTATTTTTAAAGATAAAGTATTTGACTCATTTTAAGATTGAGAAGCAAAAGCCTATTACATAAAAGTCATATCAAAGTCTCTTCAATTAGTTTCTTAAACAAACCCAAACAAACCTAAAGTGTTATATTACGTACTGATTTATACAACCATAGCACTTACCTTAAGCATAGTGGGGAAAGAATGGAGAGGAAGGGTCTTTACCATCACCTCCTAAGGTATTACATAAGCAAGCTGTTAAGAATACTGTTACACTCTAACTTCCTTAGTATTTTTTCTAAGCTTTTATTCTAAAACCCCTGATTAAAAACCTCACTACCTATTGGAAGTACAAGTGTAACTGCATTAAGGTCACAAATGTCTGCTAAGAAGAATGGGTAATGCAGATGAAACATGTTTGTTTTGATATGCCATCCACTGACATGATTAGTGAAAATTCCATTATAAAAAGTACAGAATAAAGGGTAGGAAATGTATCCAAATGTTGGAAGTATTACTAGTATAAAACTGCTGTTTTAAAATAACTTTTTGATTAATTTTTATTTATAAAAACACTAAATCCACTCTAATAGAATACTGTGAAGATTTATACTGGCAGAGAAAATTGTTCAGGACATATAACTGAGTCAAAAAAGCAGGTTATCCCATTTATATAAAAGACTAAATAAATAGATAGCTGACTGGATAGATGGATGGATGAATGGAAGGGAGGGAGGGAGGAACAGAGTTTCAGAAGAAGGGAAGGAAGATGTGTCTTAGAAAGCTAAGAGCTTTTACTCTCTGACTGAGGAGAAATTTATAGATACTTTTACTTTTCTCCTTACTTTTCTGGGTTATTTGCATTTTCTATTGTAGTCATTCCCTTATCTTACCTTTATAACTAGAAACAGTACGGGGAGTTACAGTAGAAAAAAACCACATCAACAATATAGCTTTTCCATTTTGGGAAAATGAAAAAAGTAATTTAATCATAGAGAAGGAAACAAACAAAAAAACTGATGACTCCCCCATATCATCCTAACACAACAGTATTAGAATTTAACAAATTTCCTATCCTATTATTCTATTAATCATAGATGTATCAAATGTAACCAATCCTTTATGGAGGGTATTAAGACTTTAGTATTCTAATAAAGTCAAGTGTCAAAACAACGTCTAAATTCAACAGATTTAATGAAAGATTGGCTCAATATTATTTGGATCAGAAGACAAAGTAGGCTATTAAGAAAAAGAGGACTGGCTGGGTGTGGTGGCTCACGCCTGTAATCCCAACACTTTGGGAGGCCAAGGCGGGTGGGTCACGAGGTCAGGAGTTCAAGACCAGCCTGACCAACATGGTGAAACCCCGTCTCTACTAAAAATATAAAAATTGGCCAGGCGTGGTGGTGCGCGCCTGTAATCCCAGCTACTCAGGAGACTGAGGCAGGAGAATCGCTTGAACCTGGGAGGCGGAGGTTGCAGTGAGCCGAGATCGCACCACTGCACTCCAGCCTAGGCAACAGAGCGAGACTCTGTCTCCAAAAGAAAAAAAAAAAAAAGAAAGAAAAAGAAGACTATTTACCCTGCATTTAAAGAGGCTCTAATACCAAAAAAGTCAGGAAGGCCACAGAATAATATATATTGACCATCTGGCCACAATCTTATAAGCAAAGAACCTCATCTATTAAAAACAACAACAACAACAAAAAACCAGAGACAAAGGCTATGGAGCAAAGTGTAAAACCTAAAGGGTATGGGCTTTCATTAAAATTTTAATTTCAAATCATTATAGTTTTTACTTCTGGAGGTTATATCTTGGTTCTCTTTCAAATCTACTTTGTTTATTTTGATAGGATATTTTTTATTCCCTTTTCTATTTCTCTAAATATTAAACATTTTTAAGTAAAATTATTTTATGTACTAAATTCCATAAATGTACTACTTGTCCATCTTAGGGATCTAACTGCTGTTTATTGTTCCTACTGACTCTCACTCATCGTAACTTATTCTCTCATGTATTCTGTATTTCAGACTGTAAGCTCAGGTCTGACATGGTTTATAGGAGGAAGGACTTTGAGGCCTCTGAAGCAGGCACATTATACCAGAGAGAATTTGCTTTTGCCAGTGGCCCCAGGTTACTACTAATCCAGTAACTAAGTTACTTTTTCAGCTTGGGTTTTTCTCAGATTGTAGAGGTAGTGTAACTTAAATTCCTAAGCCAAGAAAATTTTTCAGCAAGGACATTCTTCCCCCAAACCAGAACCCAGTCCAAGACAGCCACTTAATGTCTCTGCTGGTGGCTGGATTTTTTTCTAGTCCTTTCTTTTACTAAAGATGTTATTGTTTGAAGGTCCAGCTTTATGCAGATTTCATCCCAAGTTTTAACCTGCACAAGCCCAAGAAAACCCTAACTGCTATGCTCTGAGAAGAAACGTAAAAAGAAACCATAAAGTGATGGGTAGAAAGTGCCAAATGCCTCCAAGGGCAACCAAAGTTTAAGCGACAGATTAACACTGTCAGCTCCTTTTTTGGTTTTGGTCTTATGAATTTTCCTTACGTATTTTCAATCACACCTATGCTATGAAAGAATATTTGTTATATTTTACCTAGCATTTCCAAGTATTAATAGAGTTAAGCTTTACAATTGGTGTATGCATATTTCCCACTGCTACACAGGAATCTATTCTCCCAAATACAGAAGTACTAAGATTATTAGGAAGTTGAAAACATCTATCTTATAGTGCCTACTGACCTCTGCTAAATACATCTTTTTCATCTTAGGAATGTATTTCAACATTCACCAACTATAACTAATTAAATATTTTGTTTCAATACTTACCTTTACTTTGGGTTTAGGTGCAGGAATCACCTTTTTCTTTGCCCTAAGATAAAAAGATTTTAAAAGGCTATTTCAGTAGCAGTTATATTGCTCATTAGAAAGTTATAATATATAGCTTTGTAATTATGTGGTAAATAATTCCTTCTGCTATTTGGAAAGCTCTTTGAAGGAACTGTATTTAAGTGCTCAGTTTATACGAAGTATGTAGCAACATTTTCCCCAATTCAGATTAATTGAAAGGCCAAACAACTAGTAAACCATGAAACGCAGATAATACAATTTTTAAAAAATTAAATGTAAATAAGCTATAAAATAACCCCCCCAAAAAAAGAGCTTCAAGGAACTTCAGGCTCAAATTAAACCATGCCAAGAAGGTGTGAATGCGATTTAACTTAACCAAAACAAAAAAACCCCTGAGCTTTTAAAGAAAAATTTTTGTAATGTAAAAATTCAAATAAAAAATGTCAAAATGACAGGGAGAAAAAGGGCAAGAAAAATTACTATGGAATCCTGGAACTTTTGGAAAACTATGATAAAGTTTGAAGATGAAAAAACGAACGAGTTCCACAGTAAGTCAAAGTATTCAAATGTTTGTTGAACAATTAAAGTGTTGACAAGCTAAAATACTTCACCTTGTCTACTTCACTTGGCTAAAATGTCATCAATTAGATTAACAAGAATCTTGATTAAAACTGTCAATTTACAACTTCATTTAGGCAACAGTAATTTTCTGAGTTTTTTTTTGATGAAGGCCATTTAGGGAAACGACCTCTAGGCCCACTTATCCCATAGATTCCTACTTTCTGGTATAAAACAAAACACAAAGTTAAACAAAACACAAAGTTAATGATAATAATGAAGCTATTTAAAAAAAGGGAGGAGGAGGCTGGGTGCAGTGGCTCATGCCTGTAATCCTAGCACTTTGGGCTGAGGCAGGCGGATCACGTGAGGCCAGGAGTTTGAGACCAGCCTGGCCAACATGGTGAAACCCTGTCTCTACTAAAAATACAAAAATTAGCCGGGCGTGGTGGCACATGCCTGTAGTCCCAGCTACTCAGGAGGCTGAGGCAGGAAAATTGCTTGAACCTGGGTGCGGTGAGTCGAGATCGTGCCACTGCACTCCAGCCTGGGCGACAGAGCAAGACTCCATCTCAAAAAAAAAAAAAAAAAAAAAAAAGCCAGAGAGACAGAGAGGGAGACATCTTTTGTAAACACCTTTAGAATTAAAGGAATGCATTATTTGTACCTGAATTGTAATGCATATATGGCTTTAGAACTACAGTAGCCCCCCTTATCCACAGTTTTCAATTTCTGCGGTTTCAGTTGCCTGTGGTCAACTGAGGTCTGAAAATATTAAATGGAAAATTCCAGAAAAAGAGATAAACCACATTCACATAACTTTTATTATACTATACTGTTAAACTGTTCTCTTTTATTATTGTTGTTGTTAATCTCTTACTGTGCCTAATTTGTAAACTAAAATCTATTATAGGAATGTATGTATAGGAAAAAATAGTCTATGTAGGGTTCAGTACTGTCTGCAGTTTTGGCATCTACTGCAGGCATCTTGGAGTATATCATCTGAGGATAAGGGGGACTACTGAATAGGGAAATTAAAGGCAAAAATACTACTGACACAAACATATACATATGTATATAAAATTTATTTCAAAGACAACAAAAACTCTTGCAACAAAGTAAACCTGTAATATATGAAACCAAACTACTTAGAATTTATACTAAAAAAACCAGTAAGAACCAAAAACCACAACCAACTCAATGCATTTCTGATATACAGTTGACCCGAGGATGAAGACCTTTATGATGATTCACTTCCACTTAATGAATAGTAAATACAATTTCTCTTCCTTATGATTTTCTTATTAACATTTTCTTTTCTTTAGCTTACTTTATTGTAAGAATATAGTATACTGTACATAAAACACATACAATGTGTTCATGACCTATTTATGTTATCAGTAAGGCTTCGGGTCAACAGTAGGCTATTAGCAGTGAAGTTTTGGGAGAGTTGAAAGTTACACGTGGATTTCTGTGTGGGATGAGGGGGTGAAATCCCTAACTCACGTGTTGTTCCAAGGGTCAACTGTAGTAATGAAGTGTCCTTCCTAAAAACTAAAAAATTCCTATATAACTGCATACAAGCAGAGTACGAATTTTATAATGTTGCCCAAAAGATATTAAACAGACCTCTCAGCAGAATATTGAATTAGAGTGTTCAGTAAATTCTCAGTAACTTGCTAATTTTATATTTTAATAACCCCCTTTTTTTTTTCTGGAAACAAAGTCTGCTCTGTCCCCCAGGCTGGAGGGCAGTGGCATGATCTCCACTTACTACAACCTCTGCCTCCCTGGCATAAGCCATCCTCCCACCTCAGCCTCCTGAGTAGCCGGGACTACAGGCACACACACCATGCCTGGCTAATTTTTGTAGTTTTTATAGAGATGGAGTTTCGCCATGTTGCCCAGGCCAGTCTCAAACTCCTGGGCTCAAGCGATCCACCTGCCTCAGCCTCCCAAAGTGCTGGGATTACAGAAGCGAGCCACTGTGCCTGGCTTTAATAACCCTTAATGCCACCCTTGCAGGCTACAGAGAAGTAGCCCTAAGTTGTAGGGAAAAATAAAACTGTTCTGGAATTGACCAATATTCAACCAAAAAGGTGACCACAGAAAAAACTTGCCTTTTTGTTGTATGTTGGGGGGATAAAAGCTTTCTCTAGTAATCACATCACTAAGGAAATATCCAGTTTTGAACAGAAGACCTCAAGAACAGGTTAATTTTGTGGAATAAAACACTCTGCAGTGCAGCAAGGGTGGGTGTGCATATGGATCTGTCCTGGTAAACTCAGGACACAGAGGGCTGTAGATTACAAATGCAGATGGACGTTAGGAGGTGGAGAAAAAGACTGGCAGGTAGAAGGCCCAGGAACAAAGGAAAACCCCTGAGCCTTCACGCTTCCCTACTACCGGAATCCCAGGCCATTATGTGTCACGGTGTGGATTTAGTAGGTGTTTAGAGAGTAGCCTGACAATTATTTCAATAGATAAATGTGTTCTGAAGTCTAAATAGTCAATGGTCAAAATGATCTTTTTAAGTCCTATTCCAACTAGCATTTAATAAATGATACTTTTGTTCACTAAAGCACATAATGTGAATAAATGAAGCAATCTGGGGTCTGCATTTACTCACGGAGCAGAAGTAAGATGATTATGAACACTCCGGCTTTCCTTAAAAAGCATTCTGGAAAAATTTAAAGAACAAAATTATTATTTTCTTTATAGCAGATAATAACATAATTGTTTTATTTTTTAAAGTAATTTAATTTTCAATAGACTATTACTGCTTATTTACCAAGTAAAAGTTATAATGGTACAGTATACTCAATAATCTATTTTATGGAGAGTTTTATTCATGGCTCACTATAACCTAGGCCTCCTGGGCTCAAATGGTCCTTCCAACTCAGCCTTCAAAGAAGCTGGAATTACAGGTGTATGCCACCACGCCCAGCTAATTTTTAAAACTTTTTGCAGAGTCAGGGGTCTCACTATGCTGCCCAGGCTGGTCTTGAACCCCTGGCCTCAAGCAATCCTCTCACTGTGGCCCTTGGCCTCCTAAAGTGCTGAGATTACAGGGGTGAGCTACCACACCTGGCCAACAGATCTTTTCTGTTGATAGAAGATGGAGCAATTTAAGATCATGGGTTGAACTAGCCAAGTTTATTAATTTTTACTTAACTCTTTTTTTTTTTTTTTTTGAGACAAGAGTTTTGCTCTTGTTGCCCAGGTGGAGTGCAATAGTGCAATCTCGGCTCACTGTAACCTCTGCCTCCTGGGTTCAAGTGATTCTCCTGCCTCAGCCTCCTGCATAGCTGGGATTACAGGTGCCCACCACCACGCCCAGCTAATTTTTAGTAGATACAGGGTTTCACCATGCTGGCCAGGCTGGTCTCAAACTCTGGACCTCAGGTGATCCGCCAGCCTCAGCCTCCCAAAGTGCTGCTATTACAGGTGTGAGCCACCACAATGGGCCACATTCTTAACCCTTGAGACTTTAAACAGAGCGACTCTTTGTTTCTTGAGATATCTCTCTACACTGATCTTCTTATTTATTTACTTATTTTTTGAGACTGGTCTCAAACTCCTGGGGCTCAAAGTGATCCTCCCACCTTGGCCTCCCAAAGTGCTGAGATTACAGGTGTGAGCCACTGCACCTGGCCTACACTGACTATTTTCTTTTTTTTTTTTTTTTTTGAGACGGAGTCTCGCTCTGTCACCCAGGCTGGAGTGCAGTGGCGCAATCTCGGCTCACTGCAAGCTCCGCCTCCCGGGTTCACGCCATTCTCCAGACTCAGCCTCTCCGAGTAGCTGCGACTACAGGCGCCCACCACCACGCCCGGCTAATTTTTTGTATTTTTAGTAGAGACGGGGTTTCACTGTGGTCTCGATCTCCTGACCTCGTGATCTGCCTGCCTCGGCCTCCCAAAGTGCTGGGATTACAAGCGTGAGCCACCACGCCCGGCCGACACTGACTATTTTCTTTTCTCTTTTTCTTTTTTTTTTCTGAGACAGAGTTTTGCTCTTGTTGCCCAGGCTGGAGTGCAATGGTGTGATCTCGGCTCACCACAACCTCCACCTCCAGGGTTCAAGTGATTCTCCTGCCTCAACCTCCCAAGTAGCTGGGATAACAGGCATGCGCCACCACGCCTGGATAATTTTGAATTTTTAGTAGAGATGAGGTTTCTCCATGTTGGTCAGGCTGGTCTTGAACTCCCGACCTCAGGTGATCCGCCTGCCTTGGCCTCCCAAAGTGCTGGGACTGGCATAAGCCACCACGCCCGGCCTCTACACTGACTATTTTCAATAGAATCTAAGGCTGTATCTCTTTTCCTATGTTCTAATCCCGTATTAGTTTCCTTATCTTCATGTTACCCATATGAAACTCCTCTCCCAAACTTCATAACCATTTGGGAGTCTTCCCTCCTCTCTTTTTCTCTACTAGCAAATTTGGGTGTTTAAAAAAAAAAAAGTTAAGTAAAATATCACCTTTACATCTATCTCTGTGTGTGCATGACTGTTTTGTCATTTAAGTGCTTAAGGTTTTCAAAGCAAGGATCATCTGAGATGACTAGACAGCATGCTGAATATATTAGGTTCTTAGCAAAATCAATGTCACATATGTGTATGTGTATCTTTAATAACAGCAATAATAATAAAATAAAATAAAATCCAGTAAGTCACATTTCTTACCTTGCCTGCATCCAGCCCTTAGGCCACAGGGGCTTCACTTCTGTCTCCATAAAAGACTTAAGATAATCTTCAGCAGACTGGCTTTTATTTGGTTCTAACTCATAGCATCCCAATTTGATCTCAACAAGGTTACATAACAAAGTTCTAAACAGATTGAAAATTAAATTTGAAACTTTTTTTAGAACATACATTTGGCAGCAATAATACAGATTATGTGAAAAATTCAGAAAATAACAAACAATTTCCAACAGATATCATTCATTGCACCACAGTCAAACCCGCAATATGAAACAATTTCCTTTGATATCTTTAATCAAAGCACCAAAGATTGAAAGGGATGGTTCTCTACTTGGGGTATAGAAATTCTATTGAGAAAGATGGCTAAAGAAGAAATATGTTGAAAGTATTTCACCTTCTGAAACCAGTATGACTTACTCCATTATTAGATTAGTTTATAAAAAGTATTACAGTGTATATGAAAATAAAAGCAATAATACTCTGAGGATATTAGAGCCCAATTAATCTTCTCTTGAATAATTTTTTCCTACACACTAATCTTTGGTTGCTTCCAATCTAGTTTTATATTTATTATAGATTTTTTTTTAAATGAGGAATCTTACTTCTGCATTATATATTAAAAGTGAAAACTAATTAAATCTTACCTGATGGTGTCATCCCAGTGGAATTTCTTTCTTGGTCCTATGACACGTTTTCCTGGTTTCTCATCATCATCCTCTTCAGATCCATTTTTTTCTCGTTCTTCATCTGTCTGCAATCTAAAAATGAAAAACACTTTACAAAACAAACTTTTAACCCAACACTGCCTATATAATATGCTCCATAAATACTCGTTGAATTGCTTAACTGAATGTTAAAAGAGAGGGTAAAGACGAAATCTACCTTTCCACATAATACTTCAAATTTGAAAGGAGTTATAAAGTAGTTTGGTAAATAAGGACTTTTGATTATAATGTAAAGGCACCAACTTTTATCTTTTAGGTCAGAAAATACTTGCGTTCAACCACAGTCAGTCAAGCTGGGGTTGTGAAATCTCTCACCAGTGTCAGCTCTTGCTTGATCACCTCCATACAATCAATCAACAGACACCTTTTGTCTCTGACTGCAAAGCAACTGAGTGCCATTTACAAAATACTCAATTATATCATGTCAGCAGTATATGTGGATTTCTACTTGAGAATGAGGTCCACTTAACATCAGAACAGTTAAAAGTACTTCTCAAATGCATGTCCAGGTGCAGTGGCCCATGCCTGTAATCCCAGCACTTTGGGAGGCTAAGGCAGGTGGATCACCTGAAGTCAGGAGTTTGAGACCAGCCTGGCCAACATGGTGAAACCCTGTCTCTATTAAAAATACAAAAATTAGCCTAGTGTGGTGGCACGTGCCTGTAATCCCAGTTACTTGTGAGGCTGAGGCAGGAGAATCGCTTGAACCTGGGAGGCAGAGGTTGTACTGAGCTGAAATCGTACCACTCCACTCCAGCCTGGGCAACAGACTGAGATTCTGTCTCAAAATACATACATACATACATACATACATACATACATACATACATACATACGTACACACACTTCTCAAATGCAAAAGCCAGTCCAAATAGAAGAGATACATACTTGGCACACTTAGCTTGACTACGAGCCTGGCAGTCCTCCTGGTATTTAAATAGCTGTTCAGGCATGACATTGCTAACAGCCAGTTTCAGTTTTTGCAGAGGTTCTCTTAAACGATCATCCTAAAAAGAAAAACATACTAGAAGTTTTATCAGACATATTTACAAAATCTTGTAAGCAGGTCCTCAAAAGATAAAATTTATGTTTTAGATACCAACTATAGATTTGAAATATTAGCATATCTAAATATGGACATTTCTTCTACAGCACTGACTTTTCGTAAGATACACTGGATACAAAATTAGAATGACATTTTCCAGTTAGCCAAGAAGAGTCCCAGTTTTTCCCTGTCGCCCAGCATAATTATTAATAGTGTTCCGTTACACTCTTAAAAATGCCCCGTGGACACTTTCATACAGAAAACAAAATCATTGTATTCTACTTGTATAGACTACTGCTGGTTAATCTCCATTATGATGGGAAACCAGTACCCTAAGAAGAGACACTGGTCTGGAACATGAAGACATGTGTTTGGTTTGGGTGACTACCAACCAGATGTTGGTATCCTGTTCTCTCAGTTATGGTTAGTAATTTTAACTCAGGCTGCAAGTAAAAATGCAAGGTCAAGGCCAAAGTGAAAGGAACCCAAAAACTCTTATTCACGTGGGTTTTCAGGGCAAAAAAGAAAGTAGGTTTGCATCTGACAGTTTTAATCAACCAATTTATTACTTTCATCTTGCAAGCAACCGTATATATATGTAACTACTTAAAACATACTTTTATCACCATCATAGGTGCAGAAATATTATAAGACTTTTCTTCACTGAACAATTTTTTTTTTTTTTTTGGAGACAGAGTCTCGCTGTCACACAGGCTGGAGTGCAGTGGCACCATCTTGGCTAACTGCAACCTCCGCCTTCTGGGTTCAAGTGATTATCGTGCCTCAGCCACCTGAGTAGCTGGGACTACAGGTGTGTGCCACCACACCCAACTAATTTTTCTATTTTTAGTAGGACAGAGTTTTGCCATGTTGGCCAGGCTGGTCTCGAACTCCTGGCATCAAGTGATCTGCCTGCCTCGGCCTCCCAAAGTGCTTGGATTACAGGCATGAGCCACCCAGCCAAAACAACTGTTTTTAAAATGTGATTTTTGGTAAAGAAAAGATTTTTAAAACACAAACATTACAAATAAGCATATTAACCTACTCCATGAACACCAGTAAATATTACAGCACATATAACATAAAATCCTATGTTTAAAAATGTACATATTAATCTATTCCATGAACACCAGTAAATAAATATTATAGCACATATGACAAAATCCTATGTTTAAAAATGTGAACATCTGGCCAGGCACAGTGGCTCACGCCTGTAATCCTAGCACTTTAGGAGGCCAAGGCAGGCAGATCACCTGAGGTCAGGAGTTCGAGACCAGCCTGGAGAATGGAGAACCCTGTCTCTACTAAACATGGAGAAACCCTGTCTCTATTAAAAATACAAAGTTATCTGGGCGTGGTGGCGCATGTCTGTAATCCCAGCTAGTCAGGAGGCTGAGGCAGGATAGTCACTTGAACCTGGGAGGTGGAGGTTGTGGTGAGCCGAGATCGCGCCATTGCACTCCAGCCTGGGCAACAAGAGTGAAACTCTGTCTCAAAAAAAAAATTAAAAAGTGAACATCCAGTATCATGGTTCCTAGATGATTACTGGTTCCTAGATGATTACAAAGTAATTCTTCAATTACTTTGAAGAATTATTTAGCTTAGACTATCTGCCTGGAAACAACCCAAATATCCATAAATAGTAAAATGGACAAATTAATTGGGAATATTCACACAATGGAACACTGTGTACCCAGCAGTAAAAAATGAATGTATTTCTGGCCGGGCACGGTGGCTCACGCCTGTAATCCTAGCACTTTGGGAGGCCGAGCTGGGCGGATCACCTGAGGTCAGGAATTCAAGACCCCAGCCTGGCCAACATGGAGAAACCCCATCTTTACTAAAATACGAAACTAGCTGGGCATGATGGCGGGTGCCTGTAATCCCAGCTACTCGGGAGGCTGAGACAGGAGAATTGCTTGAACCCAAGAGATGGTGGTTGCAGTGAGCTGAGATCGCGCCACTGCACTCCAGCCTGGGCTGAGTGAGACTCTGTCTCAAAAAAAAAAAAAAAAAAAGTATTTCTGCTATATGTAGACGTAAGATGAATCTCAGGTGCACAATATTGAGCATTACAAGCTACAGAAGAAAGCAGACAGTATTTCTTTATATATATGAAGCTCAAAAATATGCAAAACTAAATATAATGTTTAGGGATACAAATATATGTGATAAAACCATATAAAGAAAAACAAGGATAAGATATCTTTCTTCCATAGCCAAAGGGATATTAAATAACTTCAAACATGCCAGGGATTCAAGACCAGCCTCGGCAACATAGTAAGACCCTGTCCCTACAGAAAAAAATTAAAAAATGGCCAGGCGTGATGACACCAGCCTGCAGTCCTAGCTACTTGGGAGGCTGAGGTGGGAGGACTGCTTGAGCCCAGGAGGTTAAGGCTGCAGTGAGAGCCATGTTCACGCCACGGCACTCCAGCCTGGGCAACAGGGCAAGACTCTGTATCAAAAGGAAAAAAAAAAAAAGGTGAGTACTTATATTAAAAAATACTGTTTGTCAGAGCATACCTACTATATTAACTTACATCCAGCAATCTATGCCGTAGAAAACATTTCTCATCTAAACTTAACAATTGTTGAAGACGCAATTATTTTTCAGGGGATCCAACATACTTTTAATAACCTCCCATGGTTATTAAATACATACAATATGACTATAAATCTATTAATGTGCAAAGGCCCCAAACAGAAACAAGTATCTTTACAGGTTATGAAACCCAAGATGTAGATATTATTGTTCTTCCTCCTACCTGGACATTGAGATGTAACTTCTTCAGACGTTTTACTAGTGTTTCTTTATTGCATGGCACAAAAGCTTCAAGGTGGGAGTAGACACCACTGCGAATGACAGGGCCTAGTTCTTGTAGCTGTAACTCAATGCTGGCCAAAAAAGTTAACAACAATGAATAGTATAGAATTTATTTTAGGTGGCATTGTACAGACAAGAAAGCAAAGCCAGTTCTTGTTCTCATTTTATCTTTTCATGATTTCCTAAACAGTATTCTTCAAGGAAAAAAAAAAAACCCATAGCAATAAATAGTTTATTTATTCATTTATTTAGAGACAGAGTTTTGTTCTTGTAGCCCAGGCTGGAGTGCGATGGTGCAGTCTCGGCTCACTGGAACCTCCACCTCCTGGGTTCAAGCGATTCTCCTGCCTCAGCCTCCCAGGTAGCCAGGATTACAGGCACCCGCCACCATGCCCAGCTAAGTTTTTTGTATTTTTAGTAGAGACAGGGTTTCACCATGTTGGCCAGGCTGGTCTCAAACTCCTGACCTCAGATGAACCACCTGCCTTGGCCTTTGATTCCGAAGTGTGGGATTACAGGTGTGAGCCACTGCACCCAGCCCCATACCAATAAATAGCAATGCTATAAAAGTATTCTTGGCGGGGCACGGTGGCTCATGCTTGTAATCCCAGCACTTTGGGAGGCCGAGGTGGGTGGATCCTGAGGTCAGGAGATCGAGACCACGGTGAAACCCCGTCTCTACTAAAAATACAAAAAAAAAAAAATTAGCCGGGCATGGTGGCGGGTGCCTGTAGTCCCAGCTACTCGGAGAGGCTGAGGCAGGAGAACGGCATGAACCCGGGAGGCGGAGCTTGCAGTGAGCCGAGATTGCACCACTGCACTCCAGCCTGGGCGACAGAGTGAGACTCCGTCTCAAAAAAAAAAAAAAAAAGTATTCTATCAGTCTAGTTTAAGTCTATCAGTCTAGTTCATGGTTCTATAACCATGAACAAGCTGGAAATATTTTTTGGGTTACAGGGGCAAACTCTATGTTTTCAGGTAAAGCACAATAAATTTGTAATTAATCAAAAGCTTCTTTCCTCAAAGAGATACTATAGTACCCCCCGGACCACTGGCAATTGCCCGGCAGGTCAAAGCTGCAGTGAGCCATGAGCACATCACTACTCCAGCCTGGGCAACAGAGTGACATCCTGTCTCAAAAAAGAAAAAAGAAAAAAACATTTATGAGCAACGTCTGCTCTAGGTAGTAGGCAAGGAAATCGTCAGCATGTTTTATCTTTATTGATCCGGGTCAAATTCAATCAGGAAAAAAAAAGGGGGGGTTCCCTATTCCAACAAATTGATCTCTTTTTTCCCTAGTATAAGGAAGCAATGGCGAGGTATCACCAATACAACTGGATAGCTTCATGGGAGTTCCTACTCTAAATAATCATGTTCCATATTCTCTTAGAAGGGCAACTCAATACAGAAAATAAGACATGTTTGTTTAGGAAAGTGGAAAAAGAGGCTGAGAGAATAAGAAAGTGACTAAAAGGGAAAAAATTCAACTCAGAACACTAGTACTTGTGAAACTGGAGGCATACCCTCTGTGAAATAAAAAGCAGATGGGCTCCAAAAAATGAGAAGACTCGTTTTAAGACAGACATGAGAGGAATAAACAGGAAAGCCTGTTAATGGAATGCTGATATTCTGCTTATCTGAGATGCTATGTCCCAAGGATGGTCTTTTGACTCTCCCGGGAGAGAAACAGTTGTTCCCTTTTACAGAAGAGCAAAATAAAAAAGAACAGCCTCAGTCACAAGAGAAGGACCTGAACACACTTCGGGTTCCCAGGTGGAAAGAAAAAGAAGAGTTGGTCAGATCCCTGACTATGGAATCTGGGTCAGCTCTGACAAGTAATGGCTGCACTGTTCACTGAGTCCGGGGTTTTAAAGGGAGCTAGGTAAAAGGAGGTGGTGTAGATAGAAAGCATTTGCCTGGCTGCCAGGCAGAAAGACTCCATCTGAAAATTCCTGGTTAAACTAGGAACAGAAATGAGAAACTCCTCTGCCACCATACTAGCAGCAGACTAAGTTATACATTTTCTGAGTCTATTTTTAAGCACTCTAAAATAATAGACAGTAGTAAATTACAAGCATTATCAGAAGCAATGATCAATCAGTCTTTCTTCACATCTCATGAGAAACTATCTCCATTATGTATTTAAAAGATGGGAATCATCGTATTATAAATATTACCTTCCTTTTCCCTTTATTTCCCTTTTCCTTCTGTTTTTTTTTTTGGAAGGGGAGACAGAGTTTCACCCTATCACCCAGGTTGGGGTACAGTGGCATGAACACAGCTCACTGCAGGCTCAATCTCCCAGGCTTAATGAATCCTCCCAACTCGGCCTCCTGAGTAGCTGACATGATAGGTGTGCACTACCACACCTGGCTAATTTTTCTGTATATTTTATAGAAATGGAGTTTCACTATGTTCCCCAAGCTGATCTCAAATTCCTCAGCTCAAGCGATCCTCCCACCTTGGCCTCCCAAAGTGTTGAGATTATAGGCATGAGCCACCATGCCTGGCCTTTCCTGTGTCTTTCTATAATATATGATGCTACTAAACCACTAAGAATAAGCAAACATTATCTTCACCAGAGAGGGCTAAAATTTGCTATTTTCCTCATGATTACTGTTTTGCCCAGTTCTGCATCCAATTATATACCTGATTCCAGTAAACGATGGTTAAAATCTAAGTTAAGGACAAGGTTTATAAGTTCAGTTTATTTGACCACAACCTTAGACCCTACAGCTTCATTAGTATCAAACTCTGAGTGTGAAATTATTGCTAAGTTAAATACAAAATTTGCTAATTTAAATACAATCTATATTATATATCTACCTTCACCTTCTTATTCTCAATCTAACTGCTATCTCCTCTACATTATCTCTACCCTACCTCACAACCACAATTTCTTTATAAAACTACTTTCCATTTGACTATAAAAGTTTGTACAAATTATAATTAACCTCACTAGATATCAATGGAATTACTATTCCCCACTGTAAGTAATAAAAGTAGATGGAAAATCATGCCAAATCTGTATATAAACGCTCTAACATTTCCCAGAAAGATACTTTCATATAAGGTGATATGAAGTACTTTAAGTCTAGCTTAATATCCAACCTGTATAGTCATCACTTGCTCTGGCAGTTGTAACTATTGGAAGCTTTGATTATCCTAAGTGGTCCAGGAAAACCAATATATACAGAAAGATAATTTTGCTGAGAAACAAATGTGAATCACACATGCTGTAAGGCTTAAAGGGAAGAACTCACGCCCAAGACTTGCCAAACACTCAGTATCTCAAAGGCCTATTACATTTTTTAATGAATCATTCTTAAGGTTTCTTTTTTTTTTAAAGAAAATTACTTACTCCAGAAGAATATTATTCATATCCTGTGTAAAGAATTTTTTCCTTCCTTCTTCATCAAAAAGTTTGGCAGCCTAAAGAAACAAGAAAGATGATCATAATTCAAAATAGGCCATTACTGTATTTTGTATTCTTAGGACACGTGTTCAAAGGTTTTTTTGTTTTGTTTTGTTTTGTTTGTTTGTTTGTTTGTTTTGAGATAGGGCCTCACTATGTTGCCCAGGTTGGTATCAAACTTCTGGGCTCAAGCAACCCTCCCACCTTACAGCTTCCCAAGTAGCTGGGATTACAGGTATGTACCACTGTGCCCTGCTGCAATAAACAATTACTTTGAGATGAACATCCAATGGAAAAAAAAAAAAGAATCTCCTATCAGTAGAACACCAAATGAGTTGTGATGAACAGAGAGGCAAAGCCATTTGAGAGATTCAAATTCAGCTGGATATTGTGTAAGTTTCCTGCAGCTACCATACCACAAACTTTATGGCTTGAAAAAAGAGAAATGTATCCTTCCTCAGTCCAAAGTCCAAAGTCAGTATCACTGGGCTGAAATGAAGGTGTCAGCAGGCCCATGGTCCCTCCAAAGGGTCTAGGGAAGACCTCGTTCCTTGCCTCTTCCAGCTTCTGGTGGCTGCCAGCATTCTTTGGACACAGCTGTAGCATTCTTCAGACACAGCCGCAGCACTCCAACCTCAAATCCCTCTAGGCTCTCCCTTCACATTACCTTCTCCTCTGTGTGTATAACACCTCCTTCTGCCTCCCTCTTCTAAGCATACAAGTGATTGCATTTATGGGCCATAGGCTAATCTAGGATAACAACCCCATCTCAAGATCCTTAACTTAATCACACACACAAAGATTCCACCCTTCTTTTGCCATATAAAATAACATTTGCAGATTCCAAGGATTAGAATATGGCTATCTTTTGTAAGCCTTAATACAAAAATTTCTTTTTTTTTTTTTTTGAGAGAGTCTCACTCTGTTGTCCAGGCTGGAGTGCAGTGGCGTGATCTCAGCTCACTGCAACCTCCACCTCCTGGGTTTAGGTGATTCTCCTGCCTCAGCCTCCCAAGTAGCTGGGACTACAGGTGTGTGCCACCACGCCTGGCTAATTTTTTGTATTTTCAGTAAAGATGGGGTTTCATTGTGTTAGCCAGGATAGTCTTGATCTCCTGCCTCAGCCTCCCAAAGTGCTGGGATTACAGGCGTGGGCCACTGCGCCTGGCCGATATTTTAAAAATCTGTAAAAGTTGTGATCCTAAGAATATGAAAAAACAAAAAGATAAATTTCCATCAAGGTTAAGAGTCTTTAGAATCAAATAGAAAGATATTTAGAAATAGTGTAGGTCACAGTAGGGTAGCTACAGTTAAAAATAATTGATGGCACATTTCAAAATAGCTAGAAGACAATAATTCAAATGTTCCTGGTATAAAGATAAATATTTAAGGTGATGGCTAGCTCAATTACCATGATTTTATCATATGAATGTATCAAATTATGACATGTACCCTGAAAATATATACATCTTATATGTATCAATTAAAAAATAGTGTAGGCCAGGCATGGTGGCTCACACTTGTAATCCCAGCACTTTGGGAGGCCAAGGCGGGTGGATCATGAGGTCAAGAGACCAAGACCATCCTAACGAACATGGTGAAACCCCATCTCTACTAAAAATACAAAAATTAGCTGGGTGTGGTGGCATGTGGACCTTCTAGTCCCAGCTACTTGGGAGGCTGAGGCAGGAGAACTGCTTGAACCCGGGAGGCAGAGGTTGCAGGGAGGTGGAGGTTGCAGTGAGCTGAGATCGCACCACTGTACTCCAGCCTGGGGACACAGCAAGACTCCGTCTCAAAACAAACAAAAATAGTGTAGGTAAAAAAAAAAAAAGGTCCAAATCGTGTCATCAACCCACGTTGAAGTTGCAGACTTCTACGAGCAGACAAAAGAATCTGGTGCCATATCTAACTTGAATCTAAGAAGACAGACTCTATGACTCTGTCCTTAAGGAGTCACTGACATCATAATTATTAATAGAGTTAGCTACATTCCATGAGGATTGTTGACCAGAATACAGTCAATGATCCAGCTGAAATGTGTGGCTGGAGGCAGTATGCTGTATTTTGGGGAAAAAAATAACCTTAGATATAGTCAACAACAACAAAAAATCAGTAGAGTTGGCAATCTCTAAGAGGAAGTTAAAAAGCCAAACATGTAGTGAATAAGTAAAGTAATACGGAATCGAAAGTACAACTGTCGAAATAAAGGATTTTTTTAAAAGGTCATTTAACTGATGATTTGGTGAAGGCAAAAACAGTATTTTTTAAAAAGTAATGTGAATAATAAATTAGTACTGCCTATTTTTAGATTCAATCATCATCACAGGTCATAAAAGGTATCAAACTGCAAATTAAGTTATAATCTCTTCATGATGCATACAGTACTCACCAAACCCTAATGTGAATAAAAAATAGATTTCCTTTGAGTAAAAACACCTAGAAGAATTTCTGATGGAATTTTAAACTTTATAACCTTAAGACTTTTTATATGACCTAGTTATAGAAAATTAGATTTAGTCATCCAGTAGTCACACATGTATTTAAACAAACATGCCATACAACAATACTTTTGGAACCTAGTTTTGATGTATTAGCACGTATTCCTATCTTTTTTTTTTTTTTTGAGATGGAGTCTTGCTTGGTTGCCCAGGCTGGAGTGCAGTGGCATGCTCACTGCAACCTCCACCTCCTGGGTTCAAGCGATTCTCCCACCTCAGCCTCCCAAGTAGCTGGGATTACAGGCACCCGCCACCACGCGGGGCTAATTTTTGTATGTTTAGTAGAGATGGAGTTTCACCATGTTGGCTAGGCTGGTCTCAAACTCCCGACCTCAGGTGATCCGCCCACCTCGGCCTCCCAAAGTGCTGGGATTACAGGTGTGAGCCACTGTGCCTGACCATTTTTATTTCGTTTTTTAAAAATGCTGGCCTTTACCTACTATTGTGATTTCCAACCAATTGGTAAGTCTCAATCCACAGTTTAAAAAACAAGATACTGTTTCCACATTTATTTACTAAAAAATAAGCTCCTTGAGGGTAGGGCTATAATTCACTTAACTTTGTATCCTTGGTATGCAATTTAGTACCTGGCATAAAGTAGGCAATTAAAGAGTGTTGAAATTTAGCATACATACCCTTCTTTCATATTTGATATACATACATATAATAATTTGTCTTCCTAAATTCACAAAATGAGGCAAATACTTTGGATGTCTTGTGTATTTTGATTATCCATAGGTTTATTAATTCTTGCTGTGATTTCCAAGGTAACAGAAAGGAGACAGAAACAGATGTCTCATTTTCTATGCATGTTACTGCCTACCATGTGTCTGACTTCATACTCATCACCATGTTTAACTTCCGTAACAGCCAAAAAAGTTGGTGTTATAGTCCCTATCTTACAAATAAGGAACATACAGGATTGGTTCTTGCTAAATAAACGATAGCTATTATTAATAATTACACCTTGAAAAACCTGAATTACATCATTAGCACTTTTTAAAACCTAAAAGAAACTAAGATTGTACAGATGGGGCCACATGGGATAAC
Source organism: Nomascus leucogenys (assembly GCF_006542625.1). Taxonomy (NCBI): domain Eukaryota; kingdom Metazoa; phylum Chordata; class Mammalia; order Primates; family Hylobatidae; genus Nomascus; species Nomascus leucogenys. The sequence continues at coordinate 88,279,305 of NC_044393.1, read as the reverse complement.
AAAAAACCTATGCCACCAATTCTGGAGTCAGGTGAATCCTGCTGTTTAATAATAAAAGAATCAACTCTATTGATGTTATCACTATAGTTATTTCTATTTATTTATTTGGGTTTTTTTTTTTTTTTTTGAGACGGAGTCTTGCTCTGTCACCCAGGATGGAGTGCAGTGGCACAATCTCGGCTCACTGCAACCTCTGCCTACCAGGTTCAAGCAATTCTCCTGCCTCAGCCTCCGAGTAGCTGGGATTACAGGCACGCGCCACCACACCCACCTAATTTTTTTTTGTATTTTTAGTAGAGACAGGGTTTCAGCATATTGACCAGGCTAGTCTCAAACTCCTAACCTCAGGTGGTTCACCCACCTTGGCTTCCCAAAGTGCTGGGATTACATGCATGTGCCACCATGCCCAGACAGTTATTTCTATTTAAGAGAAAAGGTCTAGGCTGGGCACAATGGGTCACGACTGTAATCCCAGCACTTTGGGAGGTCAAAGCAGGCAGATCACCTGAGGTCAGGAATTCAAGACCAGCCTGGCCAACATAGCGAAACCCCATCTCTACTAAACATACAAAAATTAGCCGGGGGAGGTGGTGTGCACCTGTAATCCCAGATACTCAGGAGGCTGAGGCAGGAGAATCTCTTGAACCTGGGAGGCGGAAGTTGCAGTAAGCAGAGCACGGCACTGCACTCCAGCCTGGGCGACGGAGCAAGGCTTCGTCTCAAAAAATAAATAAATAAATAAAATAAAACGCCGGGTGCGGTGGCTCACGCCTGTAATCCCAACACTTTGGGAGGCTGAGGCGGGCGGATCACAAGGTCAGCAGATCGAGACCATCCTGGCTAACACGGTGAAACCCCGTCTCTACTAAAAAAAAAAAAAAACAAGAAAGAAAGAAAGAAAAAAGAAAGGTCTAAAAGGAAACATGGCAAATAAAAAGTTACAAAAATGTTGGGATTGCAGTTTATTATTTTTATCTTTAAAAAACAAAAGCAATTATATCAGTGTTAAACATAGAAAAAAAACAAAAGCATTAATTCCTATGTTTGTGCAGCAAATAAAAAGCAAAAGAATTATTATACTTACTACACGAAGGTCTTCGATACGTTTTTCAAGAAGTACAGGTAGACCCTCTGGGAGTGTAGGTACCACTTTGGGCATAACCTGAGAAGTGTAGGTTGGCTGGGTGGTGGTTCCATTTTCACCCCCCGACTCAGATAGGGGGCTACCATCAGAAGCAGCATCCAGTAATCTGTCGAAGTCAAAATCATCTAGCATCTCTAGGGCATTTTCAGCTTCCTGAAACAGCTCATGTTCATTTGTGCTAACAAAAATGGGAAGGTCTGGATCAGCGCTGCTCAGATTTAAGTCCGGGACATCATTCCCCAGTGCTGCAGCAGCACATGGGGGTTTATTCAGAGAAGGGGTTGACAAGGTCACTGGGACTTTGGGGTTAGACTCCTTCTTTAATGCATCCTTCTCCTTCTGGAATTTTCTAATCATGGCAGCTAGAGAAAGAGAATCTTTATAACGTTTCTTCTTTTTTTCAGACTTGTGTGAATTTAGAGCCACAACTCTGTGAAGAAAAAAATGATCAGTTAGGTTATGTGTGATTTTAAAGGTTAAAGTGTCACATAAATAAGCAGGCACAGAATTCAGATAATCATTTGACAGGTGACAGAGCAGTTTTCTTAATTTCTTATTAACTTATACTATTACAATAGCACCTTCTTCAGTATAATCTGGAATGTCACCCATGAAAGGCAAATAGGTAAATGGCCATTACAGTGAAGAAAATGGGGAAACAGCTCAGTTTAGCTATTACTTCCTCCTAGAAATCTTTTCTAAATCCTATGGCTTAAATGCTTCCATGTGCATTACAGAACCTAAAAGGTTATTAGCATCTTGAAGGCAGCCCCATATTTCAGTCACTGTTATACAACTCAAACCCTGTATCAGTGCCTGGTATACAGCAGGGTACTTAATAAATATTAGCTGAAAAAATGAATAAATTATAAAGTTGAAAAACAATACATTCAATAAAAGGGATTACTTGTAGCCTACATTCCCAAAGAAGTCTACCTGTAAATAATGAACATTTAAGACAACCATTAGTAATATACACATTTTTTCTCCTAATTTCTTAATGACTGTAATCCCAAGTTTTAGGAGGGGAGAAATACACCCTACATCAATCTTATGGATATTGATAACCCAAAATTCAGATGCACCTCCACTGCTAAGTAGAGTAAGAAAATTCAGCCTCTCACAAGCATCATTCCCTTAGCTCTGTGAAAAAAGCCACAGAGAAGTCAAGGCAATTGGTAGTTTTTGACTGCATTATACAAATATTTTATTCTTCTTATGTAAGGCTTCTAAGAAATTCTATTTGTTTTTTAGCAGCAATATCATTAATAATAGCTATATACTGGCTGTGTGCAGTGGCTCATGCCTGTAATCCCAGCACTTTGGGAGGCTGAGGGAGGCAGAATACCTGAGGTCAGGAGTTTGAGACCAGTCTGGCCAACATGGTGAAACCCTCATGTTTCACTACTAAAATATTCTCTACTAAAAATACAAAAATTAACCGGGTGTGATGGCATACACCTGTAATCCCAGCTACTTGGGAGGCTGAGGCATAAGAACCACTTGAACCCAGGAGATGGAAGTTGCAGTGAGCCTAGATTGTGCGACTGCACTCCAGCCTGGGTGACAGAGTGAGACTCTGTCTCAAATCACTCAAATCAAAATTTTTAAAACAACCATAAATTGTTTACATATAGGCTACTGCCAATCCTCATTCCCCAGGCATCTAAACTTAGTTTTAGTACCAAAAAGATTAGAACAGTTTTTCCAATGTTTATAATATCTTTTCAAACTGGTTCTTGTTGGTAAAAGTAGTAATGAGCATTTCACCTAAAACACTATGAGTCTCTAAGATGACAAAGCCTTCTACTTAAGAACAAATACTACAATAGTATTAAATGTAAGTCACTAATATTTGTCAATAACGTACTAAATTAGACTCAGCTAGGTTGAATTAGTTAATGGTAAGTATATCTTTCTAAAGGGAGAGACAGTCAGACTGTGACGCCAGTTCCATTCTTAGGTTTAATTTAACGTACCCCAGTTGTTTGGGAACTTTTTTCCTTGGCTTCTTCTCCTTTTCCCCTTCCTCTTTCCGCTTCCGCTTCTTCATCTCAATATCATCTTCTTTTATTTTGGGGACCTGCAAAATGATAAAAGAATGATCATTTATGTAAGTATCAATGCTTTACTCTTTGATGTTAGCAATCCAGCATCGGCAGTGGTTTTTCTCAAATGTCAGTGTGCATTACAATCGTTTGTTATAACTGCAGATCCTTGGGGTTCAAGAGCACTCTCACCTCCAGTTTCGATTCAGTTATCTGAGTTAGGACCTTATAATTTGCATTTTAAACATGCATTCTGGTGATTCTGGTATAAGTAAGTCTTTGGACCACACTTCAAGAAACACTTATCTAAGGCCACTATATCTTTCCCAAAGACAACGTATACAAATTCTATAGATTTTGTTAAAAATGACATCTTAGGAAAGGTAACAGCTATTAGTATTAACCTATCCGAGAAATATAACCTTCTCCCAGAAAGAGTAAATTATTAGCCCACATTTGTAGAGAGAAGTTTTTACAGGAAAATATAATTCTATGATGTAAATATCAATTTTCCCATATCTACATGTTAATTTTAAAGCATGTAATTATATATTCATGACACAATGATTTGTATTTTACTTTTCCTTACATTCACACTTGTGACACAAGTAACATTAAAAAAATATATCCTATTAATTGAACATTCTCATTACTGTTGCAATGTTTGATAAACTCACCTTGGGTGGCTTGTGCTTTTGGTTGTCTGTAATATCATCTTCTTCAGTATCTGAAGCTTGGCGAAACTGTAGAGTGCCAGTGTTGATATAAAAGCCTCCATATTTTGTTGTTAGAGAAGCGGGAACTAATTCGTCATACTAGATTAAAAAACAAAAAAGTTTCAGCTATATCCTATTGTCTTTAACTCTATAAATGTCAAAGAAATTCATCCACCATGGCAGCATCTCCCTTAAATCCTAACTGCAACACAGACTGCAATGAGGATGTTTGTAAAATAAATTTAGAAAAGGTTACTATCTGAAATAAAAATTAGTTCTGATAATTTGGTATAAGAAAAAAACTTCTGAAATAATAAAGTAAATTCTAAATATATCACCTGCTAAGAAAAATTTAAGGATCACTGCTACTATTCCTTTTTTTTTTCCTTCCCACTGCTACTATTCTTAATGACAAATGGTTCTGATGAGAAACCAAGTTTAAAAAGATAGGCCGGGCGTGGTGGCTCACGCTTGTAATCCCAGCACTTTGGGAGGCCGAGGCGGGCGGATCACGAGGTCAGGAGATCGAGACCACTGTGAAACCCTGTCTCTACTAAAAATACAAAAAAATTAGCCGGGCGTGGTGGCGGGCGCCTGTAGTCCCAGCTACTTGGAGAGGCTGAGGCAGGAGAATGGCGTCAACCCAGGAGGCGGAGCTTGCAGTGAGCCAAGATTGCACCACTGCACTCTAGCCTGGGCAACAGAGCGAGACTCCGTCTCAAAAAAAAAAAAAAAAAAAAAATGACTAAGTGTCCAGATAAGGAGTAAATTTCATTTCCTACCATAAGGAGATTTTATAAAGAATAACAAAACTGGCTGGGCGCAGTGGCTCCACCTATCATCCCAGCACTTTGGGAGGCTGAGGCAGGTGGATCACCTGGGGTCAGGAGTTCGAGACCAGCCTGGCCAACATGGTGAAACCCTGTCTCGACTGAAAATACCAAAAATTAGCTGGGCGTAGTAAGCCCAGCAACTCAGGAGGCTGAGACAGGAGAATCCCTTGAATCTGGGAGGCAGAGGTTGCAGTGAGCTGAGATCGCGCCATTGCACAACAAGAGCGAAACTTGGTCTAAAAAAACAAAAAACAGCAACAACATTCTATTTAACAGAAACTATTTTTTCTGTCTTAGCCGTACGCTTCTAAGTGGGGAAAACCTTAAAAACATTTAATTTAGGCCGGGCATGGTGGCTCACGCCCATAATCCCAGCACTTTGGGAGGCCAAGGCAGGCGAATCATGAGGTCAGGAGTTCAAGACCAGCCTGGCCAACATAGTGAAACGCCATCTCTACTAAAAATACAAAAAAAAAAAAAAAAAAAAATTAGCCGGGTGTGGTGGGGTGGGTGCCTATAGTCCCAGGTACTTGGGAGGCTGAGGCAGGAGAATCGCTTGAACGTGGGAGGTGGAGGTTGCAGTGAGCTGAGATCATACCACTGCACTCCAGACTGGGTGACACAGCGAGACTCTGTCTCAAAAGAAAAAGAAAAAGAAAAAGAAAGAAAAATAGCAAATATATTTTATAAAAAGAATAGCACATATTTTAAAAGAATTGAATAGCATAGAAAAACAACTGCCCAGTTCAGAAAGCACATACTTGAGGACCTAGAATGAGGAGGTACTTTGCTTGGAGCAAGGAACTCAATTTGTTTAAATCACACTTATGTTCCCAAAGGCTGGATCTTAAGGTTTATCATTACCTCACCTGATGAAGATGGGTAAAAAGCAAACACTAAGTGAAGGACAACTTAACCAAATGAAGGTATTCAAAGTAGGAAAGAAAAAAGGAACTTATTTGATTGTAGAAAGATATCTGTCACCTGGGATCTCCAGACCTCTACTTCCAAGGTTCTTCATCATCTAACTAGTCTTTAAGAAAGTCAGATTTTTAGGGAAACTTCATTGCCATGGGCAAGGAATATACATATCCTATTAGTTACTGTAAGAATATTAAGGCTAAGTACAAAAGTTGTAATTTTAACCTGTATCCTTTTCAGTTATATGGAGAATGGAAAAAGGAAGAGGGTCTAGTTTAATCACACTGAATTAAGAAGAAATAAAATGATTGAAGAAAGGTAAAGAAAAAAATGAACTACTTTCTTATCGTTCTACTTGATATGCTACTAAAAAGATCTACTACAAAGATCTACACTATTATAAAGATCTTACAGAAAAGGGGCAGTACCATCTGCAAATAAAGTGATATGAGGAGTGAGGGATTAAATGTGAGACAGTAATAATTTTGAAAACTAACTGTGATAAGATAAAAACACCTGTACTCTTTGCCTACATTGTTTTGTACAATGCTTTATAATTTTCAATACTTCTTCATATAAATTATTTCATTTGGTCCTCATGATACCCTTGTGAGGTAAGAAAGGCAAATATTACTCCCACTTTAAAAATGAAAGCCTTACACCAAAGCAATTCTATACATATGTTTATGGCAAAGTCAGTGGCTGCCTCCAACCCATCTACTATACCAAGCAGCTTCACGTGGGAGTGAAATATGTTCATCTCCAGGTATACAGGGCAATTCTGATGTGCTCAAAGTCTGTTTTCTTATGCAGTATTCTGCTGAGCTTTTCCTATCTGAAAACTCTTCAGGGGAGTACACTCTTTGTGAATATTTAGTTCAGTCATTTCAGTAGAATGTGTTAAGAGGTAACACACTGAACTTAAGAATCAAAAGGCCTGGATTTAGATTCTTTGCCTATGACTAGCTACTGTGACCCAGGGAAAATCACTTAACATCAATTTTGGAGGGTTATAAAACAGGGACAATATTACTTCACAAAGTTCTAGTGAAATTTAAAAGAGACTATCTAAATAAAAGTGTGATTCATGCCTGGTATCATTATTTATTAATAATAAATAAAACATTTTCTTTCAGCTCTTTTATAATTTGGTAGCATAAATACGAGACTAAAAATAATCTTCAAAAGCATTTATTTTCAGGTATTTATTTTTAGTAATTAGTGCATGATTCGGAATACATTAAATAATATGCCAACACTGAAAGCTTACTGGCAATACAATAAATGAAAAGAACAAGAATCATTCGGTTCGACCATAGTTGTTTTATGTTTGAAGTATCTCATTAAAAAAAAAACAAACAATATGTCAAGGGCAAAGACACTAAGTTATTTTGTTAAGTCAAGCAACCTGCATTTCAGTTCGATTTCTTCTTATAAAACAGGAACCTACCTTGTTCAGAAACTAGTTGTTTGACTAAACAATTTGTATCTACAAAATTTATCCTGACTTATTAAAACAGAAGTTTTCAATTTTTCTTCACCACAACCCAAGTGGAAAATACATTACTCATCAAAATCTAGCACACACATACACACACAATAAAAACTGTATAGTCTACCAATGACGTACTAGTTCCTATTCTATTTGATTTCATTTTCTTTAAAAATACCAGTCATGCCCTTTAAGTTGATACATAATCCAATTATGGGTTACAAAAGTCAGCATGAAAATATCCTAAATGCTACAAAAGGAGATATTAAAAATGCTATTTATAAAAGTTACATACTATATGATTTTCTCTATAAGACATTCTGGAAAAGGTAAAACTCTGAAGACAGTTAAGACCAGTAGTTGCCAGTGATTAGGAGGGAAGGAGGAATGAATAGGCAGAGCACAGAAGATTTTAAGGGAAGTGAAACTATACTTCTGTGTGATACTACCATGGTAGATACGTGTCATTATTCATTTGTCCAAACCCACGAAGTGTACAATCCCAAGAATGAATCCTAATGTGAACTATGGACTTCGGTGACAATGATGTGTCACAATGTCTGGGCTCATCAACTATAACAAATGTACTACTGTGGTACAGGATGATGGGGGGGGGAAGGTAGCGTGTGCATGCGGGCAAGGTGTTCATGGAAACTCTGTACTTTCTGCTCAGTTTTGCTGTGACTCTAAAGCTGCTCTAAGAAAATGAAGCTTATTGGCCCGGCGCGGTGGCTCAAGCCTGTAATCCCAGCACTTTGGGAGGCTGAGGCGGGCGGATCACGAGGTCAGGAGATCGAGACCATCCTGGCTAACACAGTGAAACCCCGTCTCTACTAAAAATACAAAAAATTAGCCGGGTGTGTTGGCGGGCACCTGTAGTCCCAGTTACTCGGGAGGCTGAGGCAGGAGAATGGCGTGAACCCAGGAGGCGGAGCTTGCAGTGAGCCGAGATCGCGCCACTGCACTCCAGCCTGGGGCACACAGCAAGACTCCGACTCAAAAAAAAAAAAATGAAGTTTATTAATTTAAAAAAGCTATTTATGTAAGTTTGAGTACACGTGATGCCCATTTATATATGGCTAAGTTCCTTCTTGGGTTATTTAGAATTCAAAATGTACACATAACACTTCTACTGATGCTTTGCACTTGCTTCATGTTCTTCAGGTGGTTTACATTCATTACCTTATTTAAGGCTCAATAATTCTGTGGGGTAAGCAAGTCATAGCAGAGAAAACCGGGTGGTGCTAAAAGACTTGCTCCTGGCTACACAGCAAATTAGAAACTGAATTAAGATTACAATCTAGACTTCTGCACCGAGTTACAAATCAAGGTCAAGACTCTGGAAAACATTCCATGCCCTGATTTATTGGTTGACAACCTTTTTTGTAAGACGAAGGCCACTTTACTCCAAAGGGCACTGGCAATAGGTTACTTCTACAGACCAGACTGCCTAGTATGGTAAATAAGTTTACGTCGGGACAGCAGAATTTTTTTTTTTTTTTTTTTTTTTTTTGAGACGGAGTCTCGCTCTGTCGCCCAGGCTGGAGTGCAGTGGCACAATCTCGGCTCACTACAAGCTCCGCCTCCCGGGTTCACGCCATTCTCCTGCCTCAACCTCCCAAGTAGCTGGGACTATAGGCACCCGCCACCACGCCCGGCTAATTTTTTGTATTTTTAGTAGAGACAGGGTTTCAGTGTTAGCCAGGATGGTCTCGATCTCCTGACCTCGTGATCCGCCCACCTCTGCCTTCCAAAGTGCTGGGATTACAGGCATGAGCCACTGCACCCGGCCAGGAAAACAGAATTAACTTAGGAGTTTGACAGAGTATCCAATGTGTCTCCTGTTGAAGCCCTTACTGTCACTCTCCTACCTTTATATGTTCTGTCATCAACTTTATAAGCAAGCACTGTAGCAACAGGAAAAAAGACATACTATATAATTTGTGGGTAGTGTAATAGTCACCTAGTGTCACTTTCTGTACATGCTTAATTACTGCACACTGCAGAGGATATCATAATCCCAGGGATTAGATTACTCTAGTACACGGACAAGAATGGAAGAACATATACCTTCTCTACTGCAAAACATGACTTACTGTCTTTTATTTGCTATGTGATTAAGGGGCTGCTACAGTCCTTAAATGCTTTCCTAAATTCCTCTTCCTTTTGTAAGAGAAAGAGGATTCCAGGGGAAAAGCTGTAGGGCTCAATCAAAACAGACTGGTGATAAGGACTGGCATTCAATGTACCATCCTGGCAGCAATAAAGAATTAAATAGATATTAGAGATGTCTGCCAGATTAATTTCAACCCAGTAGCACCAATCTTTAAGATTGCGTGGTTCTTATCTTGGAAGTCATTTTGAAACACACCTGCCCAAGTTTGGGAATATCAATAAAAATCAAGATGCAAATAAATGCCCTTTGACCAATAAATTCCACTGCTAGAAATTTATCCTACCCATATAAATGCACCCCCTAAATACCCTTCATACACATTTACTTAAGTAGATAAATGCACCCAGATGCTCAATTATTTGTATGCACATAAAACCAGAAACAATTTAGATGTACATCAAATGGGTGTAGATAAACACATTATGTAATTTAGGTATATTCACTAGCAGCCATTAAAAGGATTATATCCATATACTAATATATAAGTATCATTGAAATTTCTGGATAACTACATAAGAAGATTTATAGTATTTACCTCTCAGGAGTGGGGCCTTTGGGTACTTTACCTTCTACTTCATAACCACCTTGTACTTTATTGCTGTTTTACCATAAGCGTATGTTAATCTTAAAATTAAAAAAAAAAAAGAACACTAAAATCATTGTAGGCCTCACCTCCAGAAATCCTAATTCCTTAAGTCTGAGTTAAGACAAGTGTACTAATATTCTCACCCTTGATTGAGAACCATTAGCTTAACATAATGTTTTTCGGCATTTGATTTTTCTTTTTCTCTTTTTTTTCAAAAAACTTATTTTTGTTCTGTTTGAGCAAGGGGTGAGGATGGAGTCAACACTATAATTAGACTTCTGAAAATGAGCAATGACTAGAGAATCCCAAGAGATTCTTTCAGGAACTGGAAAGGAGCAGAGCATATGAAAATAAAGACATTGTACAGAGTCAGCAAACCATGAGATGCACTGGCCAAATCCAGCCCACCGACTTGTTTTCAAACAGCTTGCAAGCTAGAAATGGATTTTACATTTTAAAAATTATTGGGAAAAAAATCAAAAGAAATTAATATTTCATGACACACGAAAAATTATATGAAATTTAAATTTCACAGACCATAAATAAAGTTTCATGGTAACACGGCCACGCTAATTCTTTAGGTATTATCTATGGCTGCTCTCATGCTACAATGGCAAACTTGTGTAGTTGTGACAGAAACCATAGGGTTCACAAAGTCTAAAATACTGTGTGGCCTTTTACAGAAAAAAGTTTGATAAAATTTGATCTATTTTAACAGTGTAATAACAACTCACCACAGACAAACCGGAAATTACATAATTCTCAATCTGCAGTATTCTTTAAAAAAAAAAAGGTTAAAAAAATCTTTAAGTAGTGAACATGGCTTTAAAAAGCACAAACAAAAACATTCACTGCACTATTTAAGTTACTTTACCCTTGACTTCTACTATCCCATACAAACAATGAATTTGCTGCTATATTAAAGATACATTACTCACAGCCTCTGAGTTATCAATAAATGGATCTGTCTCATCATAGCCAAAGCCTATATCAATTAAATCTTGTAGCCGATCCTTCCGGTGTTTACGGGGTTTCCCACCCTGCAAAGAACAGATACGTTAGACTGATTTGGTGCTCATGCTCTTTCCATAAAGTTTAAAAAGACCTGTTGGAATAATTCAAATAATTTTTGTAGATAATCCCCCTCTCCAGGAGGTTTAAGTCCTCCCACACCTTGAGTGCAAGTTGCACTTAGTGACTTGTTCCAAAGAGTATGAAAAGGGGAGGGACAGGGTAACTTCATAGTAGAAAACCTGGCCAACACTACCTCTCTAGGTGATCACAGTCAACATCAACAGGGATACATCATACTGACTGCATGTATCCATGATCTGTGATAAAAACTGCACTTCATCACCTCTGTGATCTTCTCAATAGCCTATAACCCCAGCCTAACCCTGAGAAAACCACCAGACAAAACAAATTCACGGACATTCTATGAAATGAGTGACCAGCGTTCTTCGAAGTTGTCAAAATTATCAAAACAAGGAAAATGTGAAAAACTGCCACAGTACAGATGAACCTAAGGAGAAATAATAACTAAGTGTAATATGGTAACCTGGCTGATTCAGGAACTGAAAAAAGACACTAGGGGAAAACTAGTAAAATCCAAATAAAATGTGGAGTTGAATGGTAGTGTGCCAATGCTGGCTCCTTAGCAGTAACAAATGTACAAATTTCAAGATGTCAACAACATTACAAGATGTCAACAACGGGGGACAGTGAGTGAAGGCTGTATGGGAACTCTCTGTATTGTCTCTGCAACTTTCCTGTAAACCTAAAATTATGTTTTAAATTATTATTATTTTTTTAAAGATAGGGTCTTGCTCTATTGCCCAGGCTGCGGTGCAGTGGCATGATCATGGCTCACTGCATGTTTATTTTTTGAGATAAGGTCTCACTCTGTCACCCAGGCTGGAGTGCAGTGGCATGATCATGGCTTCACTGCAGCCTCAACCTCCTGGGCTCAAGTGAACCTCCTGCCTCAGCCTCCTGAGTAAGTGGGACTACAGGTGCATGCCTCAAAGCCCTGCTAATTTTTAAATATTTTTGTAGAGACAGGGTCTCTCTATGTTGCCCAGGCTGCTCTTGAACTCCTGGGCTCAAGCAATCCTGTGCCTCAGCCTCCCAAAGTGCTGGGATTATAGGTGTGAGCCACTGGGTCCAGCCTAAAGGTATTTGTTTTAATAATTATAATTATATACACAGACATACAACAAAATGAAAAATGAGTGCATGTAAAAACTGAAATGAGTATGTGAAATCTGAGTTAAGATCTATTATCAGCCGGGCGCGGTGGCTCACGCTTGTAATCCCAGCACTTTGGGAGGCCGAGGCGGGTGGATCACGAGGTCAGGAGATCGAGACCACGGTGAAACCCCGTCTCTATTAAAAATACAAAAAAATTAGCCGGGCGTGGTGGCGGGCGCCTGTAGTCCCAGCTACTCGGAGAGGCTGAGGCAGGAGAATGGCGTGAACCCGGGAGGCGGAGCTTGCAGTGAGCCGAGCTTGCGCCACTGCACTCCAGCCTGGGTGACAGAGCGAGACTCCGTCTCAAAAAAAAAAAAATAAGATCTATTATCTAGTTACCTGTATTATGCCAATGTCAATTTCCTAGTTTGGATAACTGTAGATATGTAAGATATTACTACTGGGGGAAGCTGGGTTCAACGGGCACATGAGATTTCTCTGTAGTATATTTACAACCTTTTGTGAATCTATAGTTCTTCTTCTTTTTTTTTTTTTTTTTTTGATACAGGGTCTGGGCCGGACGCAGTGCCTCAGGCCTGTAATCCCAGCATTTTGGGAGGTCGAGGCAGGCGGATCACTTGAGGCCAGGAGTTCGAGACCAGCCTGGCCAAAATGGCGGGACCCCACCTATACTAAAAACACAAAAAAATTAGTTGGGTGTGGTGGCATGCGTCTGTAGTCTCAGCTACTTGGGTGGCTGAGGCTCAAGAATCACTTGAACTGGGGAGGCGGACGTTGCAGTGAGCCGAGATGGTACCACTGCACTTCAGCCTGGACAACAAAGCGAGACTCTGTCTCCAAAAGAAAAAAAATGATACAGGGTCTGGCTCTGTAGCCCAGACTACAGTGCCATGGTATGGTTATAGCTCACCTTGAACGCCTAGGCTCAAGTGATCCTCCTGCCTCACACTCCCAAGTAGTCAGGACTACAGACACAAGCTATGGTAACCATCTTAAATTTTCTACGCATCTTCTAAGACTTCCCTGTCCCATGATATTTTTTTTGGTAGGGGAGGGGGGAAGAGGATGCTTAGAAAGAGAAGAGAAGGCCAGATGCAGTGACTCACACCTGTAATTTCGCACTTTGGGAGGCCAAGGCAGGAGGATTGCGAGAGCCCAGGAGTTTGCGACTAGCCTAGGCAACATAGTGAGACCTGTCTCTACAAACTTTTTTTTTTTAAATTAGCCAGGCATGGTGGCATGTGCCTGTGGTCCTTGCTACTTGAAAGGCTGAGGCAGGAGGAACCCAGGAGGTTGAGGCTACACTGAGCCAAGTTCATGCCACTGCATTCCATCCTGGGTGACAGAGCGAGACCCTATCTCTAAAAACAAAAGCAAAAACAAAACCAAGAAAACGATTAGTGCAAAAGATTCTGCAAACCAACATGCCACCACTAAGCTACAGTAAGCCTTGTTGAGAGCATGAGATGCAAGATGTAAATCTCTAGTCACCTCATTTGGTTTCAGCTCTCAAACCGCATACCTCTCAATGAAAAGTGTGATTCTAACGGTTAAAGATGAGTAAGTTGTATGTAACATGGCCCTTAAATAAAAGCAAATTGCTTCGCCTTGTTTCAGCGCAAAGAAACACTGATCTGTTCCAGTGCTTGAGGGAAAAAAGTTATGCCAGACTTATGAAAGACATCTCCAACATGGTGTCATTACTTTACAAGTAACTTGCAAAAGCAATTCTAACTGCTATGTCTGTATTACACAGTGATGTTAAAAAAACCTAACTCCCACATAAGCTGTGCCTCCACTGTACACTTTTCAGTGGACAAAACAACACGATTACTGTACCATCATCACCAAGAAAGGTACTGTGGTGCGAAATATAAGTAATGGTTCCCATATTTTTAGATTTTACAAGTTAGGTAAAAGTTTCAAGTACAATTCTAGGAAGCAACATAGGGTGGCAACATCTTGCTGAACAGGGCTACTGAGGGTATAATCCCAGAACAATGACAATCCTTCTCAAGAAATGCCAGTTGGCAACCTTAAACAACATGCATACATGCATATATATATATATATATATATATATATACACACATACACACACATACATATATATACACACACACACATATACATACACACAATGTAATATATATATATATATATATACACACACATATACACATATATACATACAACATACCCGTGTGCTTAGATGCAAAATACATATTAGATTGTCCTTTATTTTTCCCATTTTGGCAGGTCTGCAGACTGAGACCTTTACATTATGTTATAGAATTACGGTGAGAATCAGCATTCAGGAAAAGGAAAGAGAGAGGTTGGTAGGAGGTAGTCTATTGAGAAAAAGTTACACACAAGCAGTTAAGGACATGAGGGATGATTTCACCCTAAACTGAGAGAGAGAGGAAGAGATCTAAGAAATATATAAAAATCCACAGACAAAACTAATGAAGAGGACTAGTCTTGCCACATACGAACTATTTTTAAAGTTATGGGAGTTAAAATAGATGAGGCAGGAATATAAGAATAAAAAGATTAATGAACAGCATTGTTCAGAAACCTACCCTATTTAAGAATTAAAGATGAAAAAGGCAGCATTACAACTCAATGGAAAATGATCAATAAATAAATGAGATTAAAGAAAGGTATCAATTTCTTCTATCAAATTATAAACCTTTAAATTCTGAAAAGATGGAGAATAGGACTGCTCAAACACTGCTGATAAAGAATGTACCAATAAAACCCTTTTGGAAAGCAATCTGAAAGCACCTGCCAAGAGACTTTGCAATACTCTTACATTTTCTTCTTCTGCCTCTTCTATGATTTCCAAATTTCCTCTGAAGTATTCCTGTTATAACAGAAATATGCTAAAATAATTTTTAAAACTCTTCATCTTATTTGACCCAATAATTCTACATAGCTTATTTCGAACTATTACTTAGAGTCAAAAATATCTGTTAAGAACTTATGCCACAGAAAGCAATATGTTAAAACATCAGAGTTTTAGTATGAAATGTCCTTGTCTTCAAGTAACTTAAAACAAGATAATCTATTAAATAAACTTACTGAGCACTTACCATGTGCCAGCCTTCATGGATTTTATAGTTATACACAAGCAGTTAAGTACAGAGAGGGGAAGAGAAAGATTAAACAAATTACTACAGTAGTTATAAATGGTAGAAAGGAAAAAGGTTGAAAGGAGACCTTTTCAACAGAGGACCTCATCAAGGCTTCTTCCTAAGATATTCATACCCAGACAAGGGCAAGTGGAGTTAAGCACTTGTGGAAGCCACCGAAGGCATCAGCACAAGGAAGTAACTGACAAGATCAGTGTTTAACAAAATCACTCTGACTACTGGTATGGGGAATTAACACAGTTGGAGAATAAAACAGCTAGAAAGAAAAAAAATGCTCAGATTTGCAAGAAATTCACAAGTTACTGGGGGCATAAAATATATATTTAAATACCAAGCTACCATTCACTGAATGCCAACTTTGCATCAGATCCTATACTAAGTACAACCATCTATTATTTCACATTTGACAAATGGGAAAAAAGAAGGCTAGGAAAGGACAAGTAACTTATCTAAGGTCACACAGAGAGTAGGCGAGCCAATCTTCAAACTCATGACTGCCTAACTCCAACAGGCCATTCTTTTAAAAATTCTATATGAGGGCCGGGCGCGGTGGCTCACGCCTGTAATCCCAGCACTTTGGGAGGCCGAGGCGGTCGGATCACGGGGTCAGGAGATCGAGACCATCCTGGCTAACACGGTGAAACCCCGTCTCTACTAAAAATACAAAAAAAAAAAAAATTCTATATGAGAAGTTATAGAACCTACAGGGTCATTTTTTTAGTTGAAAACACCTTAAACTCTAATAAAGCAAAACTGAAATTAGTGTTTCCACTGTCATTTGTCTCCAAATTAGCTTCTCCCACTTGACATTCCAATTTTGTTCATCCTGACTATTTTTTCTGCCTTAAAACCATTATTGGCTAAAATTAAAAGAGTGATGACATCAAATGCTAACACGGACATGGAGCAATTGGTTCTCTGATACATCACTAGCAGGAATGCAAAATGATGTGGCTACTTTGGAAAATGGTTTGGTAGTTTTTTGTTTTTTGTTTTCTTTTAAAGCTCTCTATCAGCGAATCAGGTAATTTCTTATTAAGCATACAGTTACCATTGGAGCTAACAACCCCACTGTTACATGCACCCAAGAGAAATGAAAACGTGTATTCACACACAGACTTGTACTCTCACGTTTATAGCAGCTTGACTCATGGCAGCCAAAAACCGGAAACAACCCAATGGTCATCATCTGGTGGACGGATAAACAATTGTGGTACATAATCCACAGCAGGAATACAGTGGATTACTGCTCAGCAATAAAAAGGGACACAGGCAATAGATGGAGGAATTTCAAAAGTACTATGCTAAGTGAAAGTACCCAGACGCAGAAGACGTGAGATTCCATTTACAGGAAACCCTAGAAAAGGCAAACAAACAAACACCAAAAAAGCCTAGAGTCACAGGAACCAGATCAGAGGATGCCAGAGGCTAAGTCTGGAGGGACAGATCTGTCTATAAAGGGAATTTTCTGGGGTGACGCAATTGTTCTGTATCATGATTGTAGTAGTGGTTACAGGATTGCATGCATCTGTTAAAATCCATCGAACTGTACGCTTAAAACGGATGAATTATATTTATTTAAATTATACCTCAATAATGCTATTTCAAAAGTCTCTTATAATTTCTGCTTCCAAGTGTCTCTCCCCATAAATCTTTGTTGCCATGATTAACCACATCTACAGCTTCCTTTCCATTCTAGCTGTCAATGCTAGAATGCTGGCCTTTGTTTTTCACCTAAATATAATGAATGTCTTAATTAGCCTCTCTTCCCTCAAATTTTTTTTGAGGTGGAGTCTCACTCTGTTGCCGCCCTGGCTGGAGTGCAGTGGTATGATCTCAGGTCACTGCAACCTCTGCCTCCCAGATTCAAGTGATTCTCCTGCCTCAGCCTCCGAGTAGCTGGGACTGCAGGTGCACACTACCACATCCAGCTAATTTTTGTATTTTTAGTAGAGGCAGGGTTTCACCATGTTGGCCAGGCTGGTCTCGAACCCCTGACCTCAGGTGATCTGCTTGCCTTGGCCTCCTAAAGCGCTGGGATTACAGATGTGAGCCACCGCACCCGGCCTCTTCCCTCAAATTTATCCTGTATAATTACCACCTAATTAATATTTTGAAAATACCCTATTATTTCCCCTGCTCAAAATGCTTCAGAAGCACTCCACCTGTAAGAACTGAAAATCCTTGGCCGGGTGCGGTGGCTCACGCCTGTAATCCCAGCACTTTGGGAGTCCGAGGTGGGCGGATCACGAGGTCAGGAGATCGAGACCATCCTGGCTAACACGGTGAAACCCCGTCTCTACTAAAAATACAAAAAATTAGCCAGGTGAGGTGGCAGGTGCCTGTAGTCCCAGCTACGCAGGAGGCTGAGGCAGGAGAACGGCGTGAACCCCAGGGGGCGGAGCCTGCAGTGAGCCGAGATCGCGCCACTGCACTCCCACTCCAGCCTGGGTCAAAGAGCGAGACTCCTTCTCAAAAAAAAAAAAAAAAAAAAAAAAAAAAAAAAAAAAAAGAAAAGAAAAGAAAACCCTTAACATGGCACCAGTTAAATGCCTTCTGCATGTTGACTCAAACCACCTTTCCAACTTTTTTCTCACAATTTTCCAACACGAACCCTTCATCCATTCAAACTGTCTACCAACTCTCCCCCAAACACACCTTCTTACTGTTCCTTGTGCTTTCTCCCCACCTGGGATAGTCTCCTGCTACTCACTTAATCCTCCCAGCTTTCACGTATCAGCCTATATTTTCAATCTTTTCTCCAGGATACTTTCTAATTAAAATCACAATGACAATGATCTTTTTCTGCTCTCCTAACATATTTTTTGTCTAGGCATAAATAGCTGCCTATAAGATTTACCAGGGAAAACTAAACAAACAGGTTCTGTTGTAATGGGCACAATCAGATATATGCAGAAGTGCAAACAATTTATGGGTAATTAGAGATTTAGGAACATCTATGTCTAGCCAAAGTGACTAGTTTGTTGCCACCAGAAACCATAATAGTTCTGAGTCCATAATCTAATCAAAGTAGTAAAATGATTAGTATTGTTAAATAAGTATAAATCTTATCAAGGGGAGCAAATAAAAGACTTAAAGCTTTATTTGATCATAATAGTATTAATCTGACCAAAATGCTTGCCCCCAAAATGATCTTACAGGTATAAGGTCTTCACCAAGCGTATTAATTATTAAAGTATAAATTATACAAACTATCACATATCCATTCAATGTTAATAGCCATCGAAGAATAA
This sequence comes from Nomascus leucogenys, assembly GCF_006542625.1. Taxonomy (NCBI): domain Eukaryota; kingdom Metazoa; phylum Chordata; class Mammalia; order Primates; family Hylobatidae; genus Nomascus; species Nomascus leucogenys. The sequence continues at coordinate 88,260,769 of NC_044393.1, read as the reverse complement.
TGTGGTAGGCTGGGCGAGGTGGCTCATGCCTATAATCCCAGCACTTTGGGAGGCTGAAGCAGGTTGACCTCTTGAGCCCAGGAGTTCAAGACCAGCCTGGGAAACATGGTGAAATCCTGTTTTTCCAAAAAAAAAAGAAGCTGGGCATGGTGGTGCATGCCTCTAGTCCCAGCTACTTGGGAGGCTGAGGTGGGAGGATCGCTTGAGCCCAGAAGGTCAAGGCTGCAGTGAGCTATGATCACACCACTGCACTCCAGTCTGGGTGATGAAGACCTTGTCTCCAAAATAAATTTTTAAAAGTTGTGATACAGAGTATTTACTAATATAGAAGGTAACAAGAAGAGTTTCCTAAATGTTATGTACAGCTCAGGCTAGTCACGAAAAGGTGCTATCAGTGTTCACTAAGCATTTGAAAAGGTCCTCAACTTAACTGGTAATTATGGAGACAACATCTAAATAACAAGATATTGTTTCTTCCACTATCATATGAACAGGATATTCTCATCTATGAAAAACAAAACATAGCAATATATATCTATAGATATGTATAAAATGCTCAAAGAATACACAACAAGCAGATAACCATGGTCATTATGATGGAGAAGGGATAGAACTGGAAGCAGTGGTGCAGGAAGACTTTGATGTATTATTTGAATTTGTTTTTAATAAAAGGAACATATTCATGTATTGTTCAGGTGATCTAACTTTTTTTTTAAGAGATGGGGTCTTGCTATGTTGCCCAGGCTGGTCTTGAACTCCTAGGCTCAAGACATCTTCTCTGCCTCAGCTTCCCAATTAGCTGAGATCACAGGTGTGAGCCACCACACCAGGCTCTAAAAAAATTTTTTTATAGTGTAAGAAAGTACAAATGTAATTGCACATGCATTTTTAAAACTCCTGAAAGGATACACTTTAAACCATCAAACTATTCACAGTGGTTCTGCCTGGCAGTGGACTTACAGGTGATTTGCTGATTTTTATTTTGATCTTTTCATTTATCTGTATTTATATATCCTCTTACAGTGAACAGTAACCAAAAAAAAAATCTTTGAAATATGTGACTGCCCACATACACATAGCTCTCTGGGGCAAGAAACTCACAGTGTCTCTAGGGAGTGACCTGGTTAGCTGGGAGTCAGGGGTAGGAAGGAGATTTACTTTTTATCATTAGCTTTTGTATCTTCCGAGTTTTATTAAGGACACGTACTACCCACTCAATAAATCTTATTTTATTAGGTTTGGCCCACAAAATGTTCACTACCAAAGTTTCCAACTCCTCCTCATTTGGCTCTACTTCCCAGTCCCACTGTGGGGAGTTTTGGATAACCTGTATTTGACACACCCATACCTGAGTAGCTCTTTCTTAACTCACTCTCCAACAACCAGAGTTCCAAAGGCATTGCTCCACTTATAAATAGATTTTTGCCAACTATAAGGCACAATCTCCAGTTCCCTCCTTCATCACAGAGGTCATTAGAGTAGTTTTCTAGGTACAGTTTGCTTTTCCTCACTTGTGGTCTTCCTGGAAAACTTCTAACCCTGACCTGCCTCCTGCCTTACCACCCCATATCTATTCTCCACCCTCCGGTTCCCTAACTGTGCTAAAATTCAATAATGTGTAAATTGTATAAGTTGGAACCAAACTTTTGGCAGTTGCCAGAAAGGTACATATAAATTAATTCACAAATATTAAAATTTAACCTAAAGAAACTCAAGTTACATTGGCAAAGGATTACAGTATCTTCCCTACTAGAAAGACTTCTGTTGAATTACTCTCTTTTTCAGTACCCTTACTGCAGCAGAATCAAAGTCTTACTTGATAAATTCTCTGAACCTCCGCAGTTGATATTACACAGTTTATAAATTAAGTAGATCTTATAAAAATCAAAACTTATTTTCCAAACAACAAGAACAACAACAAAAAAACCCCTGAATTTTGCTACATCTAAAGTGAAGAACCTCCTTCTTATCTACTCTTCTAGGCACTAGCTCCCTGTGACTCAGAAGAATATTCCTTACTGAGTCATTAGTACTTGCTTAACCTGACAATCAGTGTTTTAGGCCAATGCCGCCTCATTACAGTGTAACACTAAACTGGAAAACAAACAAACAAGATGTTCTTAGTACTGGACCCCCTGACCCCAAATTGCCTCCAGCTAATAGTAAACCAAACTAAAAACCAACATTCATTGATCACCTCTAGTAGACAGAGCAAGAATGACCCTGATGGCTAAAAAACACACCAGCCCTGTAAGTGAGAAGAAAACATCCTGTCATCACAAGACTCCCTACTTGTCCCAGCCCTGCCACAACCTTATCTCTTTACATCTATGCCCATTTCTTCAACCTACCAATAGAAAGGAGCTGAGTTTCAAGGCAGTGGAAATACAGCCAAGAGCTGACTACACAGCACAAAAATAGTATACAGAATTTCTATAATCACCACATATGGATACCAGTCCTTCCTCCTAAATACCCTAAAACTGCTGATTCTCAATTGTTGCTAAGGGATTAAAGAAGGCTGAAGAGAATTTATTCAATTCAAAGAGGCCAAGGAATTAAAAGGGCATGTCACAGCAAGTGATTAGAATGGGTAACTGCAATAAAGAAATTATTATTTGAGCTAGGATTCCTCCTTGCCCTTTTTTTAAGGCCCTCTCCCCTCCCCCAGTTTGCTCTGAAAGATTATTTTATATTTTTATTGTACATGTAATATCATACTAGTATTGGTCTACAAAACCCTAAATCCACTGGTATTTGTGTTTTGCAAGTAGAATTTACTTTGTGGTGGTGTCAACAAGTTTGCCCAAAGCTCTATATGGAGATCATCCTTAGGGACCAGACCTCAGGTAAGGCCAAAACAAACAGGTTAACCAGCCTATGAAGTTCCCAAGGAAGCTCTAACCCCTCAGCAAGTGTAGATGATCAACTAATAATATGAGTAATTGATATGATTCTTACAACTCCCAGAAACAGTACACAAATGCTTTCAAAACTAACTACTTGGTATCGGTTTCACATTTGAAGACAGTTTAAAACAATAATCTATAATTATTTTAAGACAAAATTATATTTCTTTCCACTTAGCCAAGTAGTATTTACTGTGAAGAAGTTACTCATCAGAAATTAGTTATTCCAAGATACTGCCATTCTTTAAAACATTGTCTGGAAAGAATCACTTTAACAAGTCATACAAAAGAAAATCAAGACTTTTTTGGGGGGGGAGCTGGATTCTTGCTTGTCACCCAGGCTGGAGTACAATGGCATGATTTCGGCTCACTGCAATCTCTGCCTCCTGGGTTCAAGGGATTCTCCTGCCTCAGTCTCCCGAATATCTGGAATTATAGGTACCCACGACCATGCCCAGCTAATTTTTGTATTTTTGGTAGAGATGGAAAGGTTTCACCATGTTGGCCAGGCTGGCTGCACTCCTGACCTCAGGTGATCTGCCCGCCTCGGCCTCCCAAAGGGCTGGGATTACAGGCACGGGCCACTTCACCTAGCTGATTTTATTATTCTTATTCTTATTAGAGACAGGGTCTCAAGAAAATCAAGAGTATTTAGAAGAATAATTTGTCTTTGAGTAAAAACAGTGTTATTCCATTTGGTCAACTGTTTTATTTATAAGACTGCTCAGAATTACTTTTCTACTATCAAATCTACACTTACCCTTCTTTTTAAAACAAATATGAAACTACTAGGGCTCTGAGAGCCCAAAATCACATAGAACTAAGCGTGAAAGATGGTATTCAAGGTCTATATAGCACAGTAAGCACATTTTTTTTAAAGTTATAATGTGATTTCATGATTATTAATAAATGCCTGGCAGAATATATGTCTTCCTATTCAGAGAGTCATTCAGATTCAAATAGTCTTAACTGAGCCCCTGCTAGGCACAAGGTATTGTGCTAGGTGCTTTCATTTAGATTATTGAATTTATATCCAATTCTAGGACAGTATGATCTTTCCAAATGGCTGGGGTAATGGAGTGAGAAAAAAATCACTAAGAGAAATCTTCCAACAATTATAGGTTATCCTATGTCCTATAAGGCTAAGAGAACAAGTCTATACCCATCAAACTGAAGCATCCTACTCCCGAGTATAGAGTATAGGTGGCCTCATAAAAGGCACATATTACCTAGAGACCATCTAAAAACTGAATTGGAAACCAAGATGTTTTGCCTAAACATTTTGGAGCCTTAACTGGGAATAAAGAGAGGCATGGGAGCCTCTTTTACCTGTATCCTGCCTCCTTTCTAGCCATCAAGACGAATCTGGAGCCTAGACAGTTGTAGAAATGTCAAAACTTGGACTTAGCTATTTAAAAAGATTTATGTACAACAACCAATTTAGTATAATCTAGGTAAAAATAAGTACTTAATAGTCATACTGACCTTTTCCCAAAAAACCATTTAGTAATTGATGCTGAATATGAACTGTCACATTACCTGAGCATAAGAACAACATAACAGAAAACAGAACATGGCCATAAAAATAGGACACAATGGGAGGGAGAACCCCATAAATTCAATGCAGGGTGCTCTTTTTACAATTTTATACTCCCTATAATTTCTGATATCACTGATGTTCAACTGCTGCAACACCTGCCCCAAACACCAATAAAGATCATCGTAGCTTAAGAGAGACATTTTGTGATAGCCTAGAGCTCTAGGCCTATAGCACCTAGCAGGACAATGTATCTTCTCTCAGGTCACTTTTGGCCTGATGATTTTCTTAAAAGGTTCCAAATAATTATTTAAAAAAATATATATATATATATTTAGGCTGGGTACAGTGGCTCATATCTGTAAACTCGGCACTTTGGGAGGCTGACGCAGGTGGATTGCCTAGGCTCAGGAGTTGAAGACCAGCCTAGGCAACACAACAAGACCCTGTCTATACCAAATAAATATATATACATATACACATACACACACACACACACACACACACACACACTTAATACTCATAGATACAACACTTGGGCATGCTTTTTGGTTAATATACATACAATCTCTAATTAGAATGGAAATAAGAGAGTAAGTCAGCAAAATAAAAATCCAGACAAGAAATATGGCCCATTAATTTAGATTATAACAAGAGTAATATTTTATCACTGTAATCAAAATAACAAGGCTTGAATATATCTAAGTCAACTGAAACTCAATTTCACGCATCAAACAACTTCTTCAGAACGCTGGTCTTTCTATGCCAGATACTATCCTAGGGTTAACTAAGAAGACTTAATGCTAACTTTAAGGTAGTGCGTCATATACTGAATCACTTTACTTATAGGATTATATATAGGAATTTTTCCATTTGCAAAGGGAAATTCTAATCCTTGATTTTGTAACCCACGGCAAAATAGACACTCTAGGCTGGGCGCAGTGGCTCACACCTGTAATCCCAACATTTTGGGAGGCCAAGGCGGTGGATCACCTAAGGTCAGGAGTTCGAGACCAGCCTGACCAACATGGTGAAACCCTGTCTCTACTAAATACAAAAAATTAGCTGGGCATGGTGGCGCATGCCTGCAGTCCCAGCTACTTGGGAGGCTGAGGCAGAAGGACTGCTTGAACCTGGGAGGTGGAGGTTGCAGTGAGCCGAGATCGCGCCATTGCACTCCAGCCTGTGCAACAAGAGTGAAACTGTCTCAAAAAAAAAAAAAAAAAAAAAAAAAAAAGACACTCTAATATAGTGATGGAGGGAGTAGGACTGGTAATTTCGTAATATATACTAAAATTATAAATGCATAAATCCTCCGACCTGAATCATCTACTTCTAGGAATCTGTCCTAGAGATAAACTTGAAATTGTGTAAAATGCCATTTTACAGACTAATTTACTGCAGCACTATTAATAAGGGCAAATTTTTGAAAACAACCTAAATCATTTGGGGACTGGTTACAGTGTGACAGTTCCATGCAATGAAACAGCATGCAGCCTCAAAAAAAAGGGAGAGAAAGCACTTTGTCCTGGTATGACCCCCGCAAATATACTAAGATACAGTAAATAAAAAGCAAAGAGCTTAAGTGTGTACAATTCTATAATATGTATAAAAAGGGGGTGGGAAAGGAATAGATGTATATGTACAGAGATATATCTCTAGTACCATAGGAATGTTACTTGCCTAGGAAGTGGGATTCCATGGGTGGGCAATACAACAAAAGGAGGATTTTTAATTTTTGAATTTTGAGCCACATAAGCGTACTAGTTGGTTAAAACATTAAGTGTAACCACTGTATAACTTGTATAAAAAGCACAGTATTTTAGGATTTATACATCCTATAGGATTTTACGATTTATACATCATGATACAATATAGTCCCAAAAGATTACATTGTAATTAAATACTACAATGCTATTCCTTCTATTTAAAAACCCACCAGTCCGTCCCTAAATTTATTATTATATAGTCACAGAATAAAGAACCAATAGGGTCTCTGAAAAATCTGAACCTCTCAATTTATAGATGGGAAAACTGTGGCCTTGGCCAGGCCCAATGGCTCACGCCTGTAATCCCAGCTCTTTGGGAGGCCAAGGTGGACAGATCAGTTGAGGTCAGGAGTTCAAGACCAGCCTGGCTAACATGGTGAAACCATCTCTACTAAAAATACAAAAATTAGCCAGGCATGGTGGTGCATGCCTGTAATCCCAGCTACTCAGGTGGCTGAGGCAGGAGAATTGCTTGAACCCGGGAGGTGGAGGTTACAGTGAGCCCGGATCACACCACTGCACTCCAGCCTGAGTGACAGAGACTCTGTCTTAGAAAAAAAGAAAAAAGAGAGAAAAAGAAAACGGTGGCCCGAAGCTAAAAAACCTCACCAAAAGGACACAATTGGTAGATGACAAAGTATGGCCTAGGACCTGACTCCAATTCCAATCTATTCTCATCTACTTCTTCTACCTTCAAATGGTTTCTTAATTACCACAAGGAGCCAGCACATATGGGTCAAGATCCCAGTTGTATCTTGAGGGTAGTATGAATGACAGGGCCAATGTGAGCTGGTATCCTTTCTCTTGTGGGATATTTTTCAATGCTCACAGAGGAATCAGAGGGGTAAGGTGTTGCTTCTCAACTGGGTTATGTTTTAGCAAAGTGCCAAGAGTATTTAAAGCCATAGTGTAAATGGGGGGTGAGGAGTGGGGCTTTCTACAAATTTAGTAATACTAGAAAATTTGAGAAAAATGTTAAGCAACTTAATCAGGTAATTAAAAATTATTTTTATATTCAAACAAACATCACTATGTTGTGGCATTGAATATAAAATGTACATGAATATTTAGCATAAACCGGACACTTTCAAAGAAGTCTCATGCTGGTTTTGAGTCTGATGCAATGAGCTTAGAAGTACACACATTCACTCTCAAACTCTTAGGAGGCAGGAAGGTTTCAGAACTACTATACCAAAGGAATTAAAATAGCATTCTCGATGGTGGCAGAAAGGGAATAGAGTTAAAGCTACACAGACCTGGACCTGTAGCCTACTCTTGCCACTGTGTGACATTATATCAGCTACTTAATCTTGAACTCAGAGCCTCAGTTTCCTCATCTGTAAAATATGGTCAATATTACTTAGCTTGTGGTTTTATTACAAAGATTGAAGATAATATATGTAAAGCAAACCGCTCAGACTCTAGAAAGACTATAATAAATGATGGCTACTTGGCAGGATGGATCACTTGAGGTCAGGAGTTCACGACCAGCTTGGCCAACATGGTGAAACCCCATCTCTACTAAAAATACAAAAAAATTAGCTGGGTGTGGTGTTGCCCCTATAGTCACAGCTACTTGGGAGGCTGAGGCATGAGAATCGCTTGAACCTGGGAGGCGGAGGTTGCAGTGAGCCAACACTGCACCACGGCACTCCAACCTGGGCGCCAGAGTGAGACCCTGTTTCCAAAATAAATAAATAAAAATGAATGATGGCTACTTTAACTATCACAAGCCTACTGGAATCTTTGACTGTCTAACCATTCATTTGGTTTCCATTGGTGAGAACAAGGTAAGGCAGGCAATGGATATTTATAGGCCCTCCCAACCAGCCACAGAAAGCAAACAGGTCAAAACGATAAAATTACCTAAGTGATCAGCTTATTATACTCACATATTTCATTTCAAACTTCTTAGCCAACATTTCCACCTCTTGCCTCTCCTGATGTTCATCATTAAATGGGTCTTCCGTGTGAATGAGCTTCTTCTGATTCAAGGTGAATGGGAAAAGAAACAGAAGTATCTATTAGTATTACAAATAGTATTATTATTTATGTATTTATCATTATGTAACAACCACCTCAATTCTATTTCAATAAATGTGATCTGAAAGGACATAAACTAGTGAGAATATATAACATGTTATATAATTAATTATATTATTACTCAGAGACTGTATCTTAAATTTAATCAATATGAGACAACTTTTCCTAATACTAACAAGTAAGTCAGAAGTATTAAAACTAAAAAAAAAAAAAAGTTGGTTATAGCAAAAAATATTTCCAGTTGTAATGGACTCATATACATTTCACAGTGTTTGGATGAGTAAGAACTCAACAATCCAAATTGTCTTCACCTGCAAAATGATCATATGGTCACCTCATCCAAAATAACAAGGAAAAAAATCCCCAGGAACACTAGCTAAATACGACAATCTCACTTATAACTCTAGATTGATATCTTCACTAACAAAGATTAACTACTTTGATCAGGAAATGCTTCTAAAAGGAGCTCTAGATTATTAATTAAAATCAACACTTAATCATCTGCCTGTGAGTTAACACTGTGTGTGTAGCGGCTAAGGCTTTCTGTTGAGGTCCAGTATCAACAACCATTGTATCACCAATATCCTGTCAATGGATATCCATTCAGGGAATACACATTACTTTTAAACAAAGCTAGAAAAGAGAAATAGCTGCAAAAAGATTACATTACCATGCCTTTCTTCTAGTAGGGGAAAGTGAAAGTTTATTATAATACATGGTTTAAAGCACACACACACAGAGCTAGAAGCCCACATGAACCATCTATTTAACAAAACAAACAAAAATAGCGATCACATCCTTAAGTCTTCTGTTTTAGTATACAAACATATATATGGTTTTCAATGCACAAAAAAACCAAAACAAGGATAAAAATACTACTTTTATCCAATTTCAGACAACTGACTCAGGTAATTAAAAATGAAGGTATACTACAACTGAAATACTGATATAGATTCAATGGACCCTGAAGAGCAAGGAAAAATGCAGAAGGAAGATTTGCACACTTTGAAACTGAGACACTTCATCCTGGATATAAAGGTTGAGACATGATTGGTCTAAAAAACATGATAGAAAAATGTGGACAGAATGAATACGAGACAATTCCTCACACTTGGGACATTAGAATATAGGGATACTTCTTTAAAGGAGTTAACTTTAGAATCAATTTTTAAAGTTATTGTAATAAGTAATAAATTTATAGAATAGTTCACCCCAATAGAAGTTTCCAATGAAAGGCCGGGCACAGAGGCTCACATCTGTAATCCCAGCACTTTGGGAGGCCAAGGTGGGTGGATCACCTGAGGTCAAGAGTTCAAGACCAGGCTGGCCAACATGGTGAAACCCCATCTCTACTAAAAATACAAAAACTAGCTGGGTGTGTGGCACATGCCTGTAGTCCCAGCTACTCAGGAGGCTGAGACAGGAGAATCGCTTGAACCTGGGAGGTGGAAGTTGCAAGTGAGCTGACATGCTGAGATTGCGCCACTGCACTCCAACCTGGTCGAGACAGAGTGAGACTTCATCTCAAAAAAAATAATAAATAAATAAATAAATAAAAATTTACCAATGAAAAACAGAAACATGATCCAAAAGGGAATAAACTAGTGAGAATAAACTAAGGAATCCTAGGCATGTCCAGGGTATAGCCTTAACTAGAGGCTCAGGTTAAGGACAGTAAGCAATTGCCACGCCTATTACAAACTGCTCCCTCATGCACTGTGAAGCCCAAATACTTACTACGGTATGACTCATTTTATATGTATAAATATAAACACATGGATCTATATTTTTAATAAGAATCACTTTATATGCCATTCTAAAATATTTTATGTACTTTATGTAGGTATCAAAAGTACAGCTCTTATTTTCTCTTGACAGCCTACAAAAACAAATTTAAGAAAATGGACTCACTTTTCTTTTACAGTTAAGAATAAACACCCTCCCCCAATCAACACTAAGCTTTTTTGTTTTTTCAGGTGAAAAAAAATCTGAAAATTATCAACTACCCACATGCAAAACTGATGCAATAATTTTGTCCTTTGATCTTAACTCATCAATACCATTTTCAGGAGGTCTTTCACAAATTTCATCAAAAATATGCAAACAATGAAATACCATGGAATTCTCAAATAGTATAGTTATATTAACACACTATAATCACTTATTTTTCTTTTTACAGTAAATGTTCAATTAAGCATGTTCACAAATGGGTGTTCTGGTTAACTGATTTTTCTGGTTTACTAAGAGTTAAACCTTTTCTTGTGTATCAATCATTGCCAAAATTTATTTCTAAAATGCACTATTACCCTTTAGCCAGAAATGGTGACCAAATTAATCTTTCAGGATAGAGATGATTCCAATGCCGGTCATCATCCTAAACCATCTCAATCACAGCACTGTACTGCCTAGAGACAATAAGGTTAAAGGTTTAGCTAACTTGTGGTTTTGCTTTTTTCATATTTTCCCAACGTAAATTATTTAATTGTGCTTTCCTCATTAATACAAATAGGGCATACAAAAATTTCTGATTGTGTTCCAGTAAATCAGGGTTTTACTGTTCATTTAGTATTTAAGAAGGGAACTGATTTAAATGCACCCATATGAATGGTATCCATAGCCGTAACATACCTTTTGTTGTTTGTTTTTTTTTTTAATAGCCCCACATCTACCAATTTCAGCATCTGGAGCTAAAATCTTATTTAGTGATAGATGGCTATTTCAAAAAATGTGGAGCCCTTCCTTTTCTAATTCTTCTAATTTTGGGAACCACCAACTTCCCAGACGAATCCTAATGTTCGCATTTTGCTTTTTGATGGTCTCTCTTCTAGGATTTCCTTTCATGAAACCATGACAATTTTACTTAAACATATGTTTTCTATGCTTTCTTGCATAATAAGGATATACGCTGGTAGCAATCACAGGAAAATGTGGCAAATCTTTGCTGCAAAGGTGATTATATACAATGGATTTTGTTTTGTTCAGAGGTATATGAAAAAAATAGAAGGTTGATATACGAGATAATTGGGCCAATAGACACCTACACTGTTAATAAGTAAAAAGAAAAATTAAATGGAATTATTCCTCTTTCTCCTATTGCATGAAAGTAGTACTTCCGGTGTTATCAAGTTAACAAAGCTAGGGTGTCAAACCTTTTTCTTTTTTATAATTAAATGATACACATTATTAATTTGCCATCGTGTGAATATTACAGCATAAACAGGGACATAATAAAGGTCTTTGTATTTCTACTATGACTTACATTTTACGTCATTTTGGCAGAATCCTCTAAACTATATGAGTTAATTTTAAGAAATTTTGTTTTACTAAGAAATTGTATCACTATGGAAAGAAGTACTAATAAAATTACATACATTTGTAAAGTGAGGATAATAGTTTTTACCTCATGGAGTTCTGTTGGACTACTAGAAAAACCATGTGCAGTGCTTAGAACTGTATCTAGCATACAGTAAGAACTCAGTAAATGTAGTTATTGCTATGTATTTTTACCCAAAGATAATGCTTTTCTCCTGTAATTTATGAAAATTACAAAAACTGCAAACGAACTTAGATTAGCAGCTCAAATACAATGTTTGAAAAATGCTCCAATCCAATATTTTTAATATTCTTTTGGGAAAAAAGTGACCTCACATTTATAAAGAGGGAGCATTCAAGTGAGTCTAAAGAGCAAAAGCTTAGGTGGACGTGACCAAAACGATCTCTACCTTTAAACAACTCAATTTGGTTGAAAACATTTTGTAATGATTTGACCACACAACATTTCTAAATAATGATGAAAACATTAGCTGGCCATGAAGTAAACAAAATCTAGTGAAACTGTTCAACATGATACTTTGTGACTAAGCAGTCAGTCATTTTGACCATAAAGGTAGTTGAAGATGAAAACAAAACAAGTGACTTCTGGAGTCCATTAGACCCAAGCTAAAGCAAAACCTAATAACGTGCATAATTGCTAAGCAACAGAGAAAACTGTTCTTTCTTTACTGTTAATCTATCATTTCCTTTTCTAATTTACTTCTGAAGATCCACCAACCCACAACAATAAAAATTACAATTACGAACATAACCCCTATTCTTTCTCCATTGTTCACCTCTTACATCAAAAGCATACCTACATATTTTCAATTGTTTTAAAAAATTCAAAGCTGAGATTTTTTTCATCATCCTCCGAAAATTACAAAGGCTGAGTACAATATTCTTCTATAAACTAATGATAGTACACTTAAATAATATGACGGGTAGGTGTCAAATAAAACAGGAGACACCTTCCCATTCAATTACAATATGAACGAACTCCACGAAAAAGGAAAGCTAAAAAGGTTTTCCAACACCAACACGAGAGAAAAATTAGTAACCAGATTAACCCACTTCTCCATTCCTAAAGTCTCTGAAAACCTTTAATTATTCTTAAATTCCCTTCGATTAAGAAAAATATCACAGGCACGCAAGCACACCTCAGCAGCCACGGCGCCCAGCAAAACAAACAGTGATGAGGATGAGGATGATACGAGAGGGGTTACACAATCTCTCTGCTTCAGACTCGGGGGCGTGTCCCCCAAGGTTTTCTCTTCCTTTCTACTGGAACGACAGCTGTAGCGCCACAGGGAGAACCCAGCCACACGGCCTGCAGGGCCCCAGGATTTTGTGTGGGGAGCAGAAAGGAAAGAAGGAAAATCTGAAGTTCCGAAAGGTGCACAAGAAAACAGGCTCGGCGCGGCGTTGGAAGCGAGTGCCGGGGGTTTGGAGATTCGGCGCAGCCGGGTGAGAGCCTCGGCCACCCCGGGGAGTGGAGAAAGCAGCGCTCACCGCCCCGTCCACCCGCTCGGCCCCGGCCCCCCGCACCCCACCCTCGGGGCGACCTGGACGCGCTCGGTGGGCGTCCCAAGGTGCAAACCAGCTGGGGAAGGCGGCGGGTCCTGAGGCTCCCGGGGTCTGGGGCAGGAGAGAGGAATCTTCTGTACCCGTTGTTCTCCGCACAGCAGCAGCTCCGGGTAACTGAACTCCACGCAGCTCTCATCGGTGGGGTCCTTAAGCACCAGCTCCAGGCGCACCGTCTCCCTCGGCGGCCGCGGCGGCTGTTCAGCCCGGGAAGCCGACTCCCGCGGCGGGGGCGGCTGCAAGGGCAGCGGCGGGAGCGGCGGCGGCGGCTCGGGCCGCGGGGGCTCCCGCTGCAGCGACATGGGCGGCTCGGAGCGGCTGACCTCGCGCTGGGGGAGCGGCTTCTCCCGCGGCGGGGGCTGCGCGTCCGAGCGGGGGGCAGGCTCCCGCGGGGCCGGTGGCTCCGCCCGGGCCGGCTCGCGGTACGGCTGCGGCTCCAGCCGGGGGGGCTCGCGGGAGTACTCGGGCTCACGCTCGGGCCCCGCGTGCCGCACCGGTGACAAGCTAATGAACGCTACTCTGCGCGGCTCCGCCATCCCCACTGTTCTGGCCCTCCGCTTTTGCTCGAGCCGGCGCTCGCTTCTACGCCGCGCTGCGTGCCTGCCCGCCCTTCCTCTTGCTCTCCCTCGCTTTTCTTCCCTCCACCACCCTCAGCCGTCTCCGCCGACGCCACGGTGAGTGCGGACCGTGTCCCCTTCCCCGCTACTACGTTCTGATGGGCTTCACCGCCATCGCCAGGGTCGCCGCGGCCGCCATGTTGGATCCCCCACATAAATAGAAGCAGGCCGCTGAGCGGGCGCATGCGCACAGAGGAGACGCTCGCGTCCACTGTCGTGGCTGTTGCTCAGTTTTCCCCTTTTCCTCCCAACAGTCTGGAGTCCAGACAGGTCGGCGGAAGTGACGACATGGCTCGGCCTGTTTCCGTGGAAACGGAGACGCCGTCTGCACCCTTCCTCAAAGGGAGGGTTCTGGGGTTTCCCGAGTAGCTTACTATTCGCACCCGGAAACCAGAGGCGCTCCAGCAGCTTCCCGGGGCTTGCATCGGGATGGGACTGAGACCGACCTAGCCATTGGCGCCGGGTCTCCGGCGCTGGGTTCAAGGGAATTGGGGTTGTTAGCTGATTATTCAAGGCAGACTCTGGGCAAGGGTAGAGAGACGCGCCAGCCGTTGTGCCTGCCTGCCCGCCGTGCGTCCCCGTAGCCTTAAGTATCGAGGGAAAAAAGGAAGTGCCCAGCTTCAGCCAGACTAGCCCCAGCGGCTTCCCTCCCGAAAGCGCAGGGCTCCCCTTCCTCGACCTACTCTGGTTTCCCTTGCCCGGCCGCAGTGGGCGTTGCGTGGGGCAGGGTCATTAAATGTTCAATAACGCTTTGCAGTTGGAAAATTAACAAGCAGATGACGAGTTCTGGGCTCATTCAGAAGGCTTAAACTGCTGAAATAATAGAAAACTGCTTAAGAGGGTTTAGTGGTATTTCAGGAAACGTACTGTTTAAAAGAATGCTAAAAGACCCATTTCAGGATGGGGAAGGAATTGATTGGGCACGCCCCATAGGCTCACTTGTAATTAATTAATTGGAAGTGGGGTTTAAAAGGATAAGAATTACTGGCCATTTTAATCCATTGAATAAAAAGTAAATTTGAGGGCTCGCCCTTCACATCCTGAAGGGAATCCAAGCCTTCTGTTAATTGCATTAACTGGATTAACTATTGAAATCTCTTTTATTAAGTCCGTGTGACGTCATAGACAAATTCTGAGAGGGTTCCGTTTTTTCCTCTCCTGTTACTTTCCCTACGTGGACGAAGATCGTGATGAAATCTATGATTCCAAAGGTCTCTCCCAGCTCTAAAACCCTATCTTTTCTACTCGGCACCATGTTTTACCTACATTCTCTCCTTCCCTGTTGCTCCTTTTCTGAATTCGGGTCTCATTTGTAGATTGTCTTAGTGATACTTAAATGACCTTTCTGCCTTCAGTCTCTATTCCCACCAGCCTTGAGAAGGGGTCATATTAATATCTCTCAAAGAGTTTTTATTATATCGTTCTCTGTTCTGGCTGCAACTTACCTACAAACTGAGTTCTATGTGTGTATACTCGTATTCAATATCCTCCACAATTTAGCTCAGAGACTGCAAACTGGTGGTCTGTGGGCCAAAACCTCCTACAGGTGTGTTACTTATCCAACATTATCTTCTAACCCACTGAGTTTTCCAACTTTTTGATCCACAACCCACAGTAAGAAATTTTACATTGTAACCCAGAATATACACCCATATATACATAACACATATGTGCATATCTGAAATATAAGTTTCACAATACTTCCCTACTGCTTAGGATAAAGTAAAAGCAACAGACGCAACAGAGTTAATTTAATATAAAATATTTTATAATACAGTGTAAAAAAAGTTAACATCCTATAGAAGCAAATTAGGAAAGATTTTAATGCCATGGAAGTTCTTGCCTGTTCATAGGTTTATTGCACTCCAGAAGTCATGAGGACAGTGGTACATGAACATCTGATCCACTATGGCGCTTGATCTTTTTCTTTTTCTAAACTGATCAAAATTGAAAAACCTAGTTCAGATATATAGGCAGTCATGAATAGTAATAATGCGTATGCATGTTCGACATAGTAATAAATCCTTCTTTAATCTTAGTCTGACATCATGATAAATTTCATACCTGACAATCATTTTTCTGTGTAAATGAAGTACTAAGCTGTAATAATGTATTCTCTTCATAAAATACCAAGTTTAATCAAATTAATTATTTAAGTCAATAAAAATGATCTGGTTCACCCTATTAACTGCCCAACAAACTGTTTGAAAACTATATATTCTTTGTTAAAGGGCAGATTACAAGAAATGTTTTCCATGTTCTTAATTTAAAAAACAAGATTCTCATATAATGAACCTAAATCAAAATTCACAAATGGTGGCTGAAATCCTGTCAGAGTACAACATAAATCCATAGTTATTGTGCATAAACAATTCAAAATTAGTTTATAAAGGAAACGCCAACAAGTCATATAACCACCACACCTTATTACTAATGGGTTCCACCACACTTCACCCAGGCACAGCAGATAGAAACATCTGATAGACTGCTCAGAAAATTAAAGCTGTTAGAGCTATAAATAAGGAATGCCTAAATATAAACATATCAATGCCAATACATCAGTGCCATTTTAAAAAGTGAATAAGATGCAGTGTAAACACACCTGATAGTTCCGTCTGTAAGCCACTTTCCCACTGATTTATAAAGCTATGGTTCTATAATTCTTTTAAAAAGGAAGATTTTTCTACACTACTGCATGCAGTAATTTCCCCGTATGTTCTTGATTACAACACAGTCTTCAAATCCTCTTGAAGAGCTCGACATATCAGGATTTCTCCAGAAAGTTAGATTGTCATGTTTTCAGCAGCCTTTTGTGCTTTGGTAGTCTTTCGAAGCTCCTTAATAACCGGTGATATTTCCTTGGTTATTTATTAATTCTGGGTTAAGTCCTTGCTCACAAAGCTTTACACAAATAGCCAGAGTTTCCAGTAAGCCAGTATTCAGAATTCTTGAAATCTCTTTTTTTTTTCTCGAGATGGAGTCTTGCTCTGTCGCCCAGGCTGGATTGCAGTGGCGCGATCTCGGCTCACTGCAAGCTCCGCCTTCCAGGTTCACCACCTTCTCCTGCCTCAGCCTGCAAAGTAGCTGGGACTACAAGCAGAATGTCCACGATCTCCCTCACCGCATTCTGATCACTGCTGCTGCCCAGATGCTGCTACTACTTGCCATGATGGAGCCAAGGGAACTATTTTAAAATTCTGAATATATTTTTCTTTATACAGTCAATAATTCCTCTATAAAGTTATCTTGCTACACATATCTGGCATAAAAGTATTATGCAACTTTCAGTATTAGTACTCTCAGCAAGTTGGACTGTTACTACATCATAGTTATTGTTGCTGTAAATATTCTGTGGTAGGTAATACACTGATACTGTGTTTTTGCCAAGAAATATAGTTTTTCATTGATCAGCTGATTTGTCACTGAAAGCATGTGCACCATACCCATAAATACTGGATGAAGTTTTTCAGCACTTAACTATGACCCATATTTCTTTTGCACACTGATTGTCTTTATCCTTAAGATTTGTGGAACAGCTCTCTGAGCTCGGACGTAGTTCACGGCCACATCGCTAAACCAAGAAGTAGGAATCGTTGGTAAATACAGGACCCGCTATGGGGCCTCCCTCCAGAAAATGGTGAAGAAAATTGAAATCAGCCAGTACGCCAAGTACATTTGCTCTTTTCTGTGGCAAAACCAAGATGAAGAGACGAGCTGTGGGGATCTGGCGCTGTGGTTCCTGCATGAAGACAGTAGCGGTGTCTTCATCCAGGAACCACATTGTCTGGACCTACAATACCACTTCTGCTCTCACGGTAAAGTCCACCATCAGAAGACTGCAGCGACTGAAAGACCAGTAGACGCTCCTCTACTCTTTGAGACATGACTAGCCTATAATAAATGGGTTAATTTATGTAACTAAAAAAATTAAAAAGATTTGTGGAAAAACTGAGAAATTGTGCCAATAACTCTACTCCCCTCCCCCCTTTTTTAGGAACATATTTGAGGGACTTATTGACAAGTTCATCATGTTAAATTTTCAGATGTCCTTTTATTTTTTTCCCGAGATGGAGTCTTGCTCTGTTACCCAGGCTGGAGTGTAGTGGCGCGATCTTAGCTCACTGCAACCTCTGCCTCCTGAGTTCAAGCAATTCTCCTGCCTCTGCCTCCCGAGTAGCTGGGATTACAGGCACGCGCCACCACGCCCAGCTAATTTTTGTATTTTTAGAAATTTTTTGAAAATTTTGTATTTTGGGGCCAGGCGTGGTGGCGCAAGCCTGTAATCCCAGCACTTTGGGAGGCCAAGGCAGGCGGATCACGAGGTCAGGAGATCGAGACCATCCTGGCTAACACGGTGAAACCCCGCCTCTACTAAAAATACAAAAAAATTAGCCGGGCGTGTTGGCGGGCGCCTGTAGTGCCAGCTACTCGGGAGGCTGAGGCAGGAGAATGGCGTGAACTTGGGAGGCGGAGCTTGCAGTGAGCCGAGATCGTGCCACTGCACTCCAGCCTGGGCGACAGAGAAAGACTCCATCTCAAAAAAAAAAAAAAAAAAAAGAAAAGAAAATTTTGTATTTTTAGAGACGGGGTTTCACCATGTTGGCCAGACTGGTCTCGAACTTCTGACCTCATGATCTGCCCACCTCCACCTCCCAAAGTGCTAGGATTACAGATGTGAGCTACTGCACCCAGCCTCAGATGTCCTTTTAATTTTGAAGGTATTAAACTCATTTGCAGGAAAAGTGCTTTTTCTTTTTAGAATGAGATGTAAAGTCAATGTTTGATGATAGAGTTAACATTTTCTCAGTATTTCCACTATAATTCCAGACCCAGCAGCTGAATTGGAATATGTTTCTGTATTTTTCACTTTCTTATTCCTTTTTCTTCTAATAATAAAACAATCTCTTTGAGAGCAATTTATACTAGTTTAATATATCATAGTTCACACACACATGTCATACTGATGGTGCTTTCCCAAAAACATACTTAAAGCTCTTCACTGTAACCCAGTTGAAAATTATGAGTTTTTTATCACTGAATGAAATTCTCCTTTACTTCATTTCATAAGTCATGGGCAGTTGTGATAACATAAAATTAGGCTGTACCATGTATTCTGTCCAACAAAGGAACCTAGGAGTTCCCGTGAGATCCCAGGGACTGCAGTCACCCCTCCCTCCCTGTCCTTCTCTTCATCAGCAGTTAGAGTGTCTGTATTCCTGGATAAGGATCAGTGTGTACACTCTGATATTTTCCATAAGATTCTGTTGTAATATATTGCATGTTTTTAAAATGCTGCTTGTGATCCTCAAAACTGTTTCACAAACTTCTAATTGGCTGCGATCACCAATTTGAAAGTTAGTTCAGTCTCTTCCAGCAGAGACTGAGCAGGTGATGAGAAAGTAATTTTGTTACTAGGGACTAGGGGTAGAGCACACCTACTTATGCATTTCCATGTAAATTTGGAAAATCCAAAATGCGTTTGTTGGGTAGTGGGGGCCCTTCAAGGAGGCTGAGAAGAGGTCAAAGTCAATTCCTGTAGAATACAAAGTCAAAATACCTTTAATATTATTTAACTGTAATGCTATAAGGTCAGATCAGGCACTCTTGTTTTATTTAGCAAATAAATGAATACATAATAAAATACCCTGTGAGATCAAGTTACTCATCCCTTCTTGACAACATATAAGTTTAAAGACCAAAATGCCTTGTGAAGATCCAAAGGAAGAGTATCAGAAAGAAAAGCAAGTACGAAGCCTATGGAGGGAGTGGTTTGGTGAGTTGGAAGAAAGGTGAGGGTGGCCAAAGTGCAGTGAGCAGGGTGGGCAAAGATGGAATCTGAGAGGGAGCGAAGGGCCAGTTCATGGAATGGCATAAAGAGATTGGATCTGGCCAGGTTGCAGTGGCTCACGCCTATACTCCCAGCGCTTTGGAAGACCAAGGCAGGAGGATCACTTGAGCCCTGAAGTTCGAAACCAGACTGAGCAACATAATGAGACCTGTCTCTAAAAAAACTAAAAATAAAAAATTAACCAGGCATGGTGGCACACACCTGTAGTCCTAGCTACTCAAGAGGCTGAAGTGGGAGGACTCCTTGAGCACGGGAGTTTGAGGCTACAATGAGCTGTGATCGTAACATTGCACTCCAGTCTGGGCAACAGAGGAAGACCCTGTCTCAAAAACAAAAACAAAAAAAAAAGAGTTTGGATCTTACTGTAAATGAAACCAGAAGCCATTGGGGAAATTTTAAGTAGAAAAGTGACATGATCTTATAACAAACACATTTCAAGAAAGTAGGAGTAGCCAACTAACTGTTGAATGCTACCAAGAATTCTAGTAAGATGAGAGCTGAGATATTGGTAACCTTGATGACCTTTTTATTTTTAATTTTCACTTCAGGCAAAGAAGGTTGAATTAATCATATTTCACAGTTTGTGGCACATTATCATCATCAGTCTTTTTCTCTCTCTGTGAAATTCCTCTTTATTTCCATTCATTGCATCCAATGGCAAAAATTCTAAAATTTTAAATTTTTTTTTTTTTTTTTTTTTGAGACAGAGTCTCGCTCTGTTGCACAGGCTGGAGTGCAGTGGCACAATCTCAGCTCACTGCAACCTCTGCCTCCCAGGTTCAAGCGATTCTCCTGCCTCAGCCTCCCAAGTAGCTGGGATTATAGGCATTTGCCACCATGCCTGGCTAATTTTTGTATTTTTAGTAGAGGCGAGGTTTCGCCATGTTGGTCAGGCTGGTCTCAAACTCCTAACCTCAGGTGATCCACCCACCTCGGCCTCCCAAAGTGCTAGGATTACAGAAATGAGCCACCGCGCCTGGCCAATTTTAACTTTTTGTATGTGACCTTGTATATATTTTTATTTTACATCCATATATTTGTAATTTGTTACTATGTTATATATCTCATTCTGTTTCTTTTTTTGCTCAACACCGTATTTTTAAGAACCACTCATGCTGCTGTGTATAATATATTCACTTTGCAACTTTTTTTATTTTTAACAACTTTTGAGTGGTAATCTGCAATCGCATATTTTGCCTGTTTACTTCCTCAGTGATGGATGCTCAGCTTGCCTCCAACTACCCCCAACCCCACCACCACCACAGTGCAACTATGGACATCCTTAGTCATGTGCTCTTTGAGTCTATATGAGAATTTATTTCGGACACAGACCCAGGAAAGAACCATTGGATCTTCAGGCCTGCGTACACATTAAGAGACTATTCTCCAGAATGGTCACACCAGTGGTGTGAGGGTTGCTGTATCACCTCCTCTTCTCCCACCGCATTGCCACCAATAAATACAGTTTAATTTCTGCCATTCATTATTATTTTAATTTGCACTGCTCTGATGACTAAGGAATTTGAGCATCTCTTCATATATCTGCTAGTCTTTTAAGTTTCTTCTTGTGTAAATTGCCTGTTTATAATCATTATTCATATTTCTATTATGATTTCTGTCTTTTTCTGGTTGAATATGCAAGCATTTCAAATCAGTGAGGAAAGCTTAGATTATTCAATAAATAGCTTAAGACAAATAGGTAATTATCTAGACTAGAATAAAATTCTATCTCACACCTTACAAAAGGATAAATTTCTAGTGAATAAATGTTTTAAATAGAAAAAAGAAGTTATAATATTTCTAGAAGAAATAGGCTGAGATTAAAAAAATAACAGACAAAGAAAGGCCTTTCCAAGTATGACTGATAATTTCAACTGCTTCAATAGCATTAATCAAAAGACTAATGACAAAACTGGAAAAAAAAATTACAATACATTTCACAAAGAGTAAATTTCCCTAATCTATAAGGAACTCCTGCAGATCAAAGAAACAACAATAACCTCTTAGAAAAATGGAGAAAGATAGGCCGGGCGCGGTGGCTCACGCTTGTAATCCCAGCACTTTGGGAGGCCGAAGCGGGCGGATCATGAAGTCAGGAGATCGAGACCACAGTGAAACCCCGTCTCTACTAAAAATACAAAAAATTAGCCGGGCATGGTGGCGGACGCCTGTAGTCCCAGCTACTCCGAGAGGCTGAGGCAGGAGAATGGCGTGAACCTGGGAGGCGGAGCTTGCAGTGAGCCAAGATCGTGCCACTGCACTCCAGCCTGGGCGACAGAGCGAGACTCTGTCTCGAAAAAAAAAAAAAAAAAAGAAAAATGGAGAAAGATATGAACAAATAGTTCACAGGAAAGGAAATATGAGGCTCTTATATGAATGAAATATGTTCAACCTAACTCAATTGCTGAACAAAATAATATGTGTATTTCTAACTTTGATAAATTGCCTTCCATAGAAAGTACTGATTTATATTCCACTGGCAATACATGAGGGTCTGTATTTCCCAATCCCCTTGGCAACTTATGTTATCAAATGTTTTAATCTTTGCCAAAAGATGATATATTTCAAAAAATGATTTTGGTGTACATGTCTCTTATTTTGAGTAAATCCATGCAATCGAATTCTATGCAATCTTTTAAAACATTAATTACCAAAATCTATTCTTAAGTGAAAAAAGGAATATGCAGACTATTATTTAATATACTACCATTAGGATAAAAAGAGGAACATTTTGTTAAAAGGGAGAACTAATGTATTATTTGTATATGCATGTATCTATGTATGTGTATGTATATAAGAATTTATAAAATAAATCTCTTGGTGTATATTTACAACACTGAGAACTGATCTCAAAAGGGATATTATGTGGCGCAGTTTTAGAAACAGAAGAGAGACCTGTAGATTTAACTATGGAGACAGCCCAGCTGTGCTTGTTTAGCCTTGGGGCAAACTGATAGCAGAACATTTGCATCTTTTAAAATTTTTAGGCCGGCACGGTGGCTCATGCCTGTAATCCCAGTACTTTGGGAGGCCAAGGCAGGAGGATCACCTGAGGTCAGGAGTTTGAGACCAGCCTGGCCAACATGGTGAAACCCCATTTCTAGTTTAAAAAAAAAAAAAAAAAGACGACGCTGTGGCTCACACCTGTAATCTCAGCACTTTGGGAGGCCGAGGCAGGCGGATCATGAGGTCAGGAGATCGAGACCATCCTGGCTAACATGGTGAAACCCCGTCTCTACTAAAAATACAAAAAATTAGCCGGGCGTGGTGGTGGTGGGTGCCCGTAGTCCCAGCTACTCGGAAGGCTGAGGCAGGAGAATGGCGTGAACCTGGGAGGCGAAGCTGGCAGTGAGCCGAGATTGCACCACTGCACTCCAGCCTGGGTGACAGAACAAGACTCCCTCTCAAAAAAAAAAAAAAATTAGCCTGGCATGGTGGCTCACACCTGTAGTCCCAGCTACTTGGGAGGCTGAGGCAGGAGAATCGGTTGGGCAGAGATTGTGCCACTGCCCTCCAGGCCTGGGTGACAAAGTGAGACTCTGTCTAAAAAAGAAAAAAAAATTTTTTTTTAATTAAGGGATTCTGGACTTACAGAAAGATGCATACGACTTGATGAATTTTACTCTTTGCACACATTCCTTTAACCACTATCCATTCAAGATGTATAAGATTTCCATCACCTCTAAAGGTCCATCTTTCCCCTTTCCAGTCCATATGCTCCCAGAGGTAACCATTCTGACATCCATCACCACAGATAAGTTTTGCCTGTTCTTGAACCTTATGTTCATGGAATCATTGCAATATGTATTTATATATTATGTCTGTCTTCTTTCTCTCAACACAATGGTTTTGAAATTCATGTTACTGCATATCATCAGTAGTTTATCCTTTTTCGTGCTGTATAGTATTCCATTTATGAATATACCACCATTTGTTTATACTGTGAACTTATAATGGACATTTTATGTACTATTCAGTTTTTATGCTTATAAAGTATATTAATTTTGTTTTTTAATTAATGTTGAACAGTTCCCTTGAGCAAAACTTGTTTTGTTGCAAATTGTGCTGGAAGTGGTGAAATAATAAATTAATAGTAGATTTAGTCCTGGTTTTTTTTGTTTGTTTTGTTTTGTTTTGAGATGGAGTTTCACTCTTGTCGCCCAGGCTGGAGTGCAATGGCGCGATCTTGGCTCACTGCAACCTCCGCTTCCCAGGTTCAAGTGATTCTCCTGCCTCAGCCTCCCCAGTAGCTGAGATTACAAGCGGCTGCCACCATGCCCGCCTATCTTTTTTTTTGTATTTTTAGTAGAGACAGAGTTTTGCCCTGTTGGCCAGGCTGGTCTTGAACTCTTGACCTCAGGTGATCCACCTGCCTCGGCCTCCCAAAGTGCCGGGATTACAGGCGTGGGCCACCGCGCCCAGCCAATTTAGTCTTGAATAGGTTGATGAGATTGTGACCATGGGTCAAGGCTGTGGGAATTTCACTGCAGAAGCGGAAAGACTAAAAGATTCCATGTGAAATTCACTCAGAGGCTTGAGATTTAAAAAGCTTTGAGTGTTATTTGGCATAGCTGGGGTAACATTTTTCAGCTCTTCCAATATATAAATGCAACATGGA
Organism: Nomascus leucogenys; assembly: GCF_006542625.1. NCBI lineage: Eukaryota > Metazoa > Chordata > Mammalia > Primates > Hylobatidae > Nomascus > Nomascus leucogenys. The sequence goes on along the minus strand of NC_044393.1, from coordinate 88,236,532 downwards.
AATTCAGAGGAGGGAGAAATCAATGAAATTTAGAATAGTCAGGGAAAACTTGATGGAGGAAATGGGAACTTGATGAGAATATGGATAAATAGAAAAGGGCAGGCATGGCTGGGCACGGTGGCTCACACCTGTAATCCCAGCACTTTGGGAGGCCAAGGCGGGTGGATCACCTGAGGTCAGGAGTTTGAGACCAGCCTGGCCAACATGGTGAAACCCCACCTCTACTAAAAATACAAAAATTAGCCGGGCATGGTGGCACATGCCTATAGTCCCGGCTACTCAGGAGGCTGAGGCAGGAGAATTGCTTGAACCCAGGAGGTGGAGGTTGCAGTGAGCTGAGATCATGCCACTGCACTCCAGCCTGGGTGACAGAGCGAGACTCCGAGAAAGAAAGAGAGAAAGAGAGAAAGAGAGAAAGAAAGAGAGAAAGAAAGAGAGAAAGAAAGAGAGAAAGAAAGAAAGAAAGAAAGAAAGAAAGAAAGAAAGAAAGAAAGAAAGAAAGAAAGAAAGAAAGAAAGAAAGAGAGAAAGAAAGAGGAAAGAAGGGAAAGAAAAGAGGCAGGCATGACTATAGTTTAGAGATGAACTCAACAGCCTGGGAAGGTGGAGTGAGCTGCCCCGACAGAAGAGGGGCAGTGGGAATTAGAACTGAAGAATGTGTTAGAATTTTTGGTTGCATGCACTATAAAATCAACTTAAGCTAGTTTAAACAGAAGAGTTTTTATAGCAGAGGTAGGGATATCTCCCAGAATCCAAGGGAAGGATTGCAGTCAGGTCCCAAGAAGATGGAACCAGAATTGGGAATTTAAAAAATCACATGGATTCCAGGCAATTTTATCTCTGTCTCATTTATGCATCTAAGATCTACTTCATTCTGTTCCCCTCTCTGTGGATTAGTTTTCTCTACTCCCCAAGTTACATGGTTAAAAATATGGCCTTATTATAATTAGCAATTTTAAAAAATACCTTCTTTGTTGAAGGGACCAGTCCAGACTAAGACTGAAGACCCTTACACCTACCTCCAAAATTCTAGGGAAGGATCTGTGATTGACCTATTTTGGGACAGTCTTAGAAACAGAAGAGAGACCCGTAGATTTAACTATGGAGACAGCCCAGCTGTGCTTGTTTAGCCTTGGGGCAAACTCTGATAGCAGAACATTTGCATCTTTTAAAATTTTTAGGCCAGCTCGGTGGCTCATGCCTGTAATCCCAGTACTTTGGGAGGCCAAGGCTCACTCCTAGGTCAAACAACTGTGAGGAAAGGTATGGCTACCAGGAGCTTCTGATTAGGTGGAAGGGGCTTAGGGGGCAAGATGCTATTCCAAGAAAGGGTAAGGGGCTTGTCAGGCAATCCATCTGATGTTTACAACATGAGATAGCAGAACAAAACAATGCAGGATGGGCTGGGCACAGTGGCTCATGCCTGTAATCCCAGCACTTTGGGAGGCCGAGGAGGGCAGATCACTTAGAGGTTAGGAGTTCTAGACCAGCCTGCCCAACATGGCAAAACCCCATCTCTACTAAAAATACAAAAAAAATTTAGCCGGGCCTGGTGGCAGGCACCTGTAATCCCAGCAACTCGTGAGGCTGAGGCAGGAGAATAGCTTGAACCCTGGAGGTGGAGGTTGCAGTGAGCCAAGATTCCACTGTACTCCAGCCTGGGGGACAGAGCGAAACTCTGTCTCAAAAAGAAAAAAAAAAAGAGCCAGGCGCGGTGGCTCACGCTTGTAATCCCAATACTTTGGGAGGCCAAGGCAGGCGGATCATGAGGTCAGGAGTGTGAGACCAGCCTGGCTGACATGGTGAAATCACGTCTCTACTAAAAATACAAAAATTACCCAGGCATGGTGGCAAACGCCTGAAATCCCTTCTCTACTAAAAATATAAAAATTAGCCAGGCATGGTGGCAAACACCTATAATCCCAGCTACTCGGGCGGCTGAGGCAAGAGAATCGCTTGAACCCAGGAGGCAGAGGTTGCAGTGAGCCAAGATTGCGCCACTGCACTCCAGCCTGGGTGACAGAGCGAGACTCTGTCTCAAAAAAAAAAAAAAAAAAAAAAAGATTCAGGAAGCTTTGTGTAAAAATGTGAATTACAGTGATGGCTTATCCATAAAAAAGGATAACAAAACTGGTTTCAGAAAAGACAGAAAATCCAGACCAGTTACTATAAAAGAAATCAAGAATGTTGCCCTGTATTCTCAGTACTTTGGGAGGCCAAGGTGGGAAGATTGCTTGGGAAGATTGCTTGAGGCCAGGAGTTCAAGAGCAATCTGTGCAACATAGCAAGACCCTCTCTCTACATAAATTTTTAAAAAACTGTCCAGGCATGGTGGTGCATGCCTGTAGTCCTAACTACCTGGGAAGCTGAGGTGAGAGGATCACTTGAGCCCAGGAGTTCAAGGCTGCAGTGAACCATGATCACGCCTCAGCACTCCAGCCTGGGCAACAGAGTGAGACCCTGTCTCAAAAACAAAACAAAAGAAAACAAAAAAACTAGGACCAGACAGTTACACAGGGGAATCCAACCAAGCATTTATAGAAAAATAGGTTTAATATTATTTAAAGTAATACAGCATGGAAGAAAACCTTCCAACTTCTTATCATGACTCAAGCAAAGCAGATTCCAATTCTGGCAAAGACTATAACCACAAAACAAAACAAAACAAAATAGACATTTATCTATAATACTATACAGAGGCACTACTTTTCATCTTTCAGGTTGACACATTGTAAAAATGGCTAATACTGCGTTGCTGAACATGTGAGGAAACAATCAGTTGCATTCATTGCTGGTGGAGATGGAAATTGGAAAAATCTTCTGTATATGGCAAATCAGCAGTATCTGTCAAAATTATAAACGTTCATACTCTCTAACCAGGATTTTCCACTTCTGTGAATTTTTCTAAGATCTATAATATTTTATATGTTTTCGTTTCTTTTGATTGTTTAAAGGCTCTTCTGTTTTATTGGTTTACCTTTTATTCAAAGAACCAGCTCCTTCACGTATTTATTGGTAGTACCATTTTTTCTGTTTGTAAATTCATTAATTTCATTTTATTTTTCTTTGTGGATTCCTTATTTTTATTTCAATTATTTTTTATAACCTCTTGATAAGATCCTTAAGTCATTCATTTTTATTTTTTTGTTTATTAATATAAAAATTAAAGACCTTACCTTCTGAGCTTTAACTCTAGTCCAGTTTGGATTGTCTTTTACCCAAAACTTAAAGGGTAGTTTTTGTTTGTTAACTGTTTGTTTCTTTGGGTGATTGGTTGGTTCGTTCATTTATTTTTTTCTTTTTAAATTTTAGGTGGCAGAGTTCTTAAGCTTTTTTGTTTTTACTATTAACTTCTGCTTTTAGGGCATTGTGATTGGAAACTATCTACAGCGGTTCTACTTTTGAGACTTCATTGAAAAAAGTCTCTGGCCTAGTGGTTAAGAGCAGATTGGGAGTGAGGCCGCCTGGGTTAAACTCCAGCTCTGCTGCTCACTAGCATGCTCCCTGCAATCTTGGCAAAAGTGATGTAACCATTCTGTGCCTTAGTCTCCCCACCTGCAAAATGGGAATCATAATATATGTACTTTTAAAAGTTGCTGGAATTAAGTGAGTTAACATACATGAATTGCTTAGAAGGATGGCTGGGGCATAGTAAGCTGTGTAAGTGTTTAGTGTTATTTTCTTGTGACCTAAGGTACAGCCAGTTTTATTGAACATGCTATGGATCCTATTCTTTGTTTTCAAGGCATAAGCTATATTTACAATCTATTCTTTATTATTTGTGATATTTAGATTGCCTATAAGCTTTACTCCTTTCTTCATGTCAACTCTCATGACCTGTAATCTTCTGTTACTACTGTCCTTGTGACTCTCACCATTTTTGTTTTTTAATATTGATGCCATTTTATTTGCTACATATTCATAACTGCTATATCTTCATTGAGAAATGGATCCTTTATCATTCAACGTGTGTTTCTTTGACTTGCTTAATGATTTTGACCCGGATTCAACCTTGTTTGATTGTGACACCTGCTCTTTTTATTTGCATTTGCCTAATTGTACTAGTGCCCATCTTTTTATTAACAACATTTATGCATCACTTTGTTCTGAGTAGAAGTAACAGCACAGAGTTAGAGTTTGCTTTGTGGTCCAATCTGCCAATCTTTTTCTTTTAATAGGTGAGTTCAGCCTATTTGCATTTTTGACACCAGAGGTATGTTTGAGCATAGATCTATCACATTATTTTATGTCATTCTCTCTCCTTTAAACCTTAAAAAAAATCCTCCATGAGCTTCTCCATTTGCTTTATTTTGTGTATGTTACTTCCAATAATTTGGAAGGTTTATATTTTTGTTCTAGCATTTATCTTTCATGTTACAAAAATCCAATTATATTCTTTTTGTTATTTTAAAATGTACAATTAAATTATTATTTTTTTTTTGAGACAGGGTCTTACTCTATGCCTTTAACCTTTAATTTTTGGAAACACATCTATCATTTCATACTATAATTCAATGATGAAATTAGTGGGTTTTTTTCTACATTTTGTGTTTAACTTGGTATTGCAAAATACACTCAGTCCTACTATTTGATTTATCACCTTTAAATGATATCTTAAATATATTAAGTTGATGCAAAAGTAATTGCATTTTTTGTCATTGAAAGTAATGGCAAAAAATTACTGTCGCACCAACCTAATATCAATGTACTAACACTACTTTCTACCTTTCTGTCCAATATGGTTTGGATCTGTGTCCCCACCCAAATCTCATGCTGAAGTGTCATCCCTACTGCTGGAGGTAAGGGAGGTGACTGGTGCATGGGGGCAGAGTTCTCATGAATGGTTTAGCATAATCCCCCGCTTGGCACTGTGTGGTGAGTTCTCATGAGATCTGGTTGTTTAAATGTGTGTGTCACCTCCCCTGCTTCTCTTCCTCTTGCTGTGGCCATATAAGATGAGCCTGCTTCCCCCTTCCTCCTTCGCCTGCCACCATAATTGTAAGTTTCCTGAGGGTTCCCCGCAAGTCCAGCAGATGCTGCCACACTTCCTCTACAGCCTCCAGAACTATGAGCCAATTAAACCTCTTTTCTTTATAAATTACCCATTCTCAGGTATTTCTTTATAGCAATGCGAGAACAGACTAATACACTGTCAGAGTAAAATGTTTGGTGATAGCTTTCCTATACATGAATATTCTAGTTATCTATTTTCTATTGATATTCTCTGTCCACCATTTGATTTTTTTGTTCCTTTCCCTTCTGTTTTTTTTTTTCTCTTCTGTTAATTTTCTATAGACTCTCAGCTGTGTTGTCTGTGTAGTTGCTCATCTTTGAGGAAGAGTTTTCCTGGACCAGCTATTTTGATGAATATACTTGTAGGGGGACCCCAGAGCCATGTGCCCACCTATTTAGCGGGCATTTACCTGACCCTGAATTTTGCATTTACTCTTCTCCATCCTATTTGATAAGTAGCTGTGGAACTGTTCACAATGATGTCTTCTCTTCTGCAGGGCAAAGTGCTTCCTACAAATATGGCTTGTCTCTGTGATTCTTTGCTTTGCTCAGCTTCCTCTGCTTCTCAGAAATAAATATGAGAGTTTCAGTCTAAATACATTGCATCTATCATATTGCAATGAAATATGAGGATTTGGTGCCCACACACTCTCTCTCACACACACATAACCCCCACACATGGATAGTTCCTATCTCCCCATCCTCCTAATACAGTTGGGTCAATTTTTGGTTGAATCAGTGTTCAGTGCTTACAGTTTTAGGACCAAATAAATACTTTTTACGGCTGATCCATGAAGTATCTTATGAATACTTTTCGTTTCTTGTACACCTTCTAATTGTCTTCTCATTTGCTTACTTTTCTATGTAACTCATCTCCAAACTCTCACAATGTTAATAAACATGTTATTGAAGTGTTGATAAATGAGGTATTTGTGTATTTAATCTTGCTTGAGCCTATCTTAGAGCCTTCTGACCTGCTTCTGACCTGTCTTGAAATATGTCCCCACCATTAGTCAGGGTAGTCCCTTCATCTCTCTTGTACTCAAGTTGGAGCCCTTGTTTCTTATACACCATGTCTTTTTCCCTAAATTTGTTCCCCAATTTTTGATGGAGTACATTATTCAGGAAATAATTTTATGCTATATACATGTCTGAAAAGATATTTGTTCTACTACATATTTGAATGACAGTTTTTAGTTGGAAATATATTTTCCTCAGAATTCTTAAGGCATCGCATCATTATTTTAGTGTCCAGAGTTGCTACTGAGAAGTCTGATGTCGGCCAGGCATGGTGGCTCATGCCTGTAATCCCAGAACTTTGGGAGGCCGAGGCAGGTGGATCACCTGAGGTCAGGAGTTCAAGACCAGGCTGTCCAACGTGGTGAAACCCTGTCTCTACTAAAAATACAAAAAATTAGCCAGGCGTGGTGGCAGGTGCCTGTAATTCCTGCTACTCAGGAGGCTGAGGCAGGAGAATCGCTTGAATCTGGGAGGCGGAGGTTGCAGTGAGCTGAGATCCTGCCATTGCACTCCAGCCTGGGCAACAAGAGCAAAACTTCGTCTCAAAAAAAAAAAGTCCGATGTCATTTGTTGATGTGATTTTTGATCGTTTGCAACTTGTGCCCATCTCCCCCCACGATTGAGGTCTCTTTGTCTCTGGTGTTCCTATAATTTTCTTTTTCAATTTCACTGACACCCTGGAATGATGCCTAGGTCTAATTCTAGTCTCTGGTTAGTAGTTGTGATCATGGAGAGTGAGCACTACTAATATTGGAAAAAATAAATTAAACCTGGGATTTAAAAAATAGCTTTATAGTTTTTTTTAAATATTTATATATTTAGGGAGTATAAGTACAGGTTTCCTTTTTATAATTTTTAATTTTTGTGGGTTCATAGTAGGTGTATATATTTACGGGGCACATGAGATACTTTGATATCTCATACACAAGGATACAATGTGTAATAATCACATTGTAAATGGGGGTAAATGGGGGTATTCATTACCTTGAGCATTTATCCTTTGTGTTAAAAACAATCCAATTATATTCTTTTTGTTATTTTAAAATGTACAACTAAATTATTATTATTATTATTTTATTTTTTGAGACAGGGTCTTGCTGTATTGCCCAGGCTGGAGTGCAGTGGTACGATCACAGCTCACTGCAGCCTTGAACTCCTGGGCTCAAGGGATCCTCTTGTCTGTCTCCTGAGTAGCTGGAACTAGAGCCCTACAACACTGTGCCTGGCTATTTTTATTTTTAGCACCTGTTGTGCTATCAAACACTAGATCTTATTCACTCTTTCTATTTTTTTGTACCCATTAACCATCCCCACAGTGTGCCCCACCCATATCCTTTCCAGCCTCTAGTAACCCATCATTCTACTCTTTATCTCCATGAGTTCAAGTGTCTTAACTTCTCGCTTCCACAAATAAGTGAGAACATGTGAAGTTTGTCTTCCCATGCCTGGCTTATTTCACCTAACATAATGACCTCCAGTTCCATCCATGCTGTTGCAAGTGACGGGATCTCATTCTTTTTATGGCTAAATTGTCCTCTATTGTGCATATGTATCACATTTTCTTTACCCATTTGTCTGTTGATGGACACTTAGGCTGCTTTCAAATTTCGGCTATTGTAAATAGTGCTGCAATAAACAGGAGTGTGCAGATGTCTCTTTGATAAACTGATTTCCTTTCTTTTGGGCATACACCTAGCAGTGAGATTGCTGGATCATATGGTCATCCTGTTTCTAGTTTTTTGAGGAACTTCCAAACTGTTCTCCATAGTGGTTGTGGTAATTTACATTCCCACTAACAGTGTAGGAGTGTCCCTTTTCTCCACAGCCTCTCCAGCATTCGTTGTTGCCTGTCTTTTGCATAAAAGCCACTTTAAGGGGGTGAGATGATCTCTCACTCTAATTTTAATTTGCATTTCTCTGATGATCAATGATGTTGAGTACCTTTTCTTATACCCATTTGTCATTTGTATGTCTTCAAGAAATGTCCATTCAGATCTTTTGCCCATTTTCAAATTGGATTATTACATTTTTTTCCCCTATTGAGTTGTTTGAGCTCCTTCTTTTTTTTTTTTTTTTTGAGATGGAGTCTTGCTCTGTCACCCAGGCTGGAGTGCAGTGGCACGATCTCGGCTCACTGCAACCTCTGCCTCCTGGGTTCAAGCGATTCTTCTGCCTCAGCCTCCCGAGTAGCTGGGACAACAGGCGCACGCCACCAACCCCGGCTAATTTTTGTATTTTTAGTAGATGCAAAGTTTCACCACATTGGCCAGGCTGGTCTCGAACTCTTGACTGCATGATCCACCCACCTCAGCCTCCTAAATTGCTGGGATTATAGGCATGAGCCACCACACCTGGTCCTGAACTCTTTCTATATTCTGGTTATTAATCCCTTGTCAGATGGATAGTTGGCAAATATTTTCTCCATTCTGTGGGTTGTCACTTCACTTTGTCGATTGTTTCCTTTGCTATGCAGAAGCTTTTTTCACTTGATGTGATCCCATTTCTCCATTTTTGCTTTGGTTGCCTGTGCTTGTGGGGTATTACTCAAGAAATCTTTGCCCATACCAATGTCCTGGAGAGTTTCCCACATGTTTTCTTGTAGTAGTTTCCTTGTCTGAGGTCTTAGATTTAAGTCTTTAATCCATTTTGATTTGATTTTGTGTAGGGTGAGAGATGGGGGTCTAGTTTCATTCTTCTGCATGTGGATATCCAGTTTTCCCAGTACCATTCATTGAAGAGACTGTCATTTATCCAATATATATTCTTGGCACCTTTGTCAAAAATGAGTTCACTATAGATGTATGGATTTATTTCTTGGTTCTCTATTGTGCTCCATTGGTCTATGTGTCTGTTTTTATGCCAGTACCGTGCTGTTTTGGTTACTATAGCTCTGGAGTATATTTAGAAGTCAGGTACTGTGATTCCTCCAGTTTTGTTCTTTTCTCTCAAGATAGCTTTGGCCATTCTGGGTCTTTTGTATTCCACACAAATTTTAGGATTTTTTTTTTCTATTTCTGTGCAGAATGTCATTGGTATTTTGATAGGGATTGCACTGAATTTGTAGATTGCTTTGAATAGTATGGACATTTTAATATTGATTCTTCCAATCCATGAACATGGCATCTCTTTCCATTTTTGTGTGTGTCCTCTTCAATTTCTTGCATCAATGTTTTATAGTTTTTATTGTAGAGATATTTCACTACTTTAGTTATGTTAATTCCTAGGCATTTCATTTTATTTGTAGCTATTGTAAATGGAATTACTTTCCTGATTTCATTTTCAGATTGTTTGCTGTTGGCATGTAGAAATGGTACTGGTGCACCTTTATTGAATTTATGAGTTCTAATAGTTTTTTTTGGTGGAGTCTTTAGGTTTTTCCAAATATAAGATCATATCATCTGCAGACAAGGATAATTTGACTTACTCTTTTCTACTTTGGACACACTTTATTTATTTCTCTTATCTGATTGTTCTAGCTAGGAATTCCAGTACTATGTTGAAAAACATTGGTGAAAGTGGGCATCCTTGTCTTGTTCTAGATCTTAGAGGAAAGGCTTTCCATTTTCCCCATTCAATATGATACTAGCTATGGGTCTGTCATATATGGCTTTTATTGTGTTGAGGTGTGTTCCTTCTATACTCATTTTTTTGAGGTTTTTTTTAATCATGAAGGGATACTGAATTTTATGAAATTCTTTTCACCATCAGTTGAAGTAGTCACATGGTTTTTGTTCTTCATTCTGTTGTTATGACATATCCCATTGATTGATTTGCATCTATTGAACCATCCTTGCATTCCTGGGATAAATCTCACTTGGTCAAGATGAATGATATTTTTAATGTGTTGTTAAATTTTGTTTACTAGTATTTGGTTGAGGATTTTTGCATCCATGTTCATCAGAGATACTGTCCTGTAGTTTTCTTTTTTTGATGTGTCTTTGTCTGGTTTTGGTATCAAGGTAATACTGGCCTCATAGAATGAGTTTGGAAATATTTCCTCCTCTTCTCTTTTTTGAAATAGTTTGAATAGGACTGGTATTTGTTCTTTTTAAAATGTTTGGTAAGATTCAGCAGTGAAGCCATTGGGTCCTGGGCTTTTCTTTGCTAGGAGACTTTTTATTATGGCTTTGATTCTGTTACTTATTATTGGTCTGTTTAGGTTTTGGATTTCTTCATGGTTCAATTTTGGTAGGTTGTATGTGTCTAGGAATTTATCAATTTCTTCTAGGTTTTCCAATTTATTGGCTTATTATTGCCCACAGTAGCCTCAATGATCTTTTGAATTTCAAGTCCAAGTTTCTTACATGCATATACTGCATAGTGGTGATGTCTGAGCTTTTAATGTACCCATCACCTGAATAGTGAATATTGTACCCAATAGTAATTTCTCAACCCTCACTCCACTCCCTCAAAAATAGCTTTATTATACAAAAAACCCCACCTATTTAAAACGTACATTTCTATGAGTGTTGGCAAATGTATACAGTCATGTAATGACTACCATATACATGTACATTAATGATATCCTCAGTCCTTTCCCAAAAGGACCTATCGCCATTTACTCAGGAACAGTACACTAGGGAATATCCAGCTATTTTGAGGATTATGAGACACAGGGTTTTAGTTAGCATTTATACATAGAGACCCAAAATGTCATCCTGGTCCCCTTTGTTGGAGTTGGCAGACAAGGTAATAAGTGCAGTCCTGGCCAAAGTCCATCTTACTGTGGGTTCACTGGGTCCCTAAGACCATTGGGTAGTCATTTCTCCTTCCACTGAAACTATGCCACTAAACCCTCTTCCAGTCTTTTGGTTATACCAGAAGAAAATATTTTTTCTTCAGCTACTCATAGATAGATGTATAATGATTATTAATAAAAATCTAAATTTAACTTTTCATGAGTATCCTTCTTGACATCTCTATGCATATACAAATATATATGCACAAATAAAATCACATGTGTCTTAGTCCATTTTGTTCTGTTATAACAGAACACCTGTGACTGGGTAACTTATAATGAACAGAAAGTTATTATCTCACAGTTCTGAAGGCTGGGAAGACCAAAATCAAGGCACCAGCATCTGAGTGCTTTCTTGCTGAGTTCTCCTATGAAGGAAGGCAGAAGAGCAAGAGACAGCAAACCCACTCCCAAAAGCCCTTTTCATAGTGGCATTAATCCATTCATGGGGGCTGAACCCTCATGACCTACACACCTCCCAAAAGATCCTACCTTTTAACACTGTTGCAGTGGGGATTAAGTTTCTAACATATGAGTTTTGGAGGATACGTTCAAACTATAACGACAACACAAAGTTATTTTGTAACCTACTTTTAAGACTTATCAGTATATCTTATAAATGTTTCTGTAGTGTTACTAGTTTCCTATTGTTGCTGTGACAAGTTATCACAAATTTAGTGGCTTAAAACAACACAAATTTTATCTTACAATTCTATAGGTCAGAAGTCTGAAAATGGGTTAAAGTCAGATTGTTGGCAGGACTGCATTCCTTTCTGGAAACTCCAGGAGAGAATCCATTTCCTTTCTGTTTCCAGCTTCTAGAGGAAGCCTACATTACTTGGTTCATGGCTTTCTTCCTCCATCTTCAAAGCCAGCAGCTTCAGCTGAGTCATTCTCATGCTGCCATCTCTTGGGTTCGCCCTCTTCCACTTTTAAGGACCTCTGTGATTACACCACATCTGCCTGGATAACCCAGGATAATTGCCCCATTTTAAGGCCAGTTTAATAGCAACTTTAGTTCTGTCTGAAACCTTAATTCCCCTTGCCATGTAGTTGCAAGTATTTTCAGGTTCCAGGGATTTTCATATGGACATATTTGTAGGACCATTATTCTGACTACCACAGTCATTAAATGTAAATCTACCTTACCATTTTTCAATGATTGCAAAGTATTATTATTTTTTGAAATAGGGTCTCACTCTGTCACCCAGCCTGGAGGGCAGTGGTGTGATCACAGATCTCACTGCAGCCTTGACTTCCTGGGCTCAAGCAGTCCTCCCACCTCAGCCCCCTGAGTAACTGGGACTACAGGCCTGGGCCACCATGCCCAGCTAATTTTTAATGTTTTTGTAGCAATAGAGTCTCACTATGTTGCCCAGGCTGGTTTTGAATTCCTGGGCTCAGGCAATCCTCCTGCCTTGACCTCTCAAAGTGTTGGGATTACAGGCATGAGCCACTGTGCCCAGCCTATGATTGCAAAGTATTATATTTTATAGATGCACCTGCATTTATGTAACCAACATCTTGTAGCTGAATATTCACTTATTAGTTCACCTAAGAAATATTCATTGGATACCTACCATATTGCATGATAGGTGCTAGGGATATATTTGGGAGCAATCATTTACGTTGTTTCCCTTTTACACTACTATAAACAATATTTTAATCATCAGGTTTGTGCCTATATCTTTATGCATATCTCCAACTATTTCCTTAGAATAAATTCCTAGATTTGGAAATGATGGATCAAAGGATAGTCTACATTTTGATACAGTTGTCATACTGCTTGCCAAATAAAGGTAGTATCTTTATTTTCTCATAATTGGTGCATGAGAGTTTTTTCTACTCTTTTCCCAGCTGGTTATTCTCAAATTTTTAACATTTACCCAACACAGAAGTGACAAAATTTACAGTTGCATATCTTTGCTTTCTAGTGAGACTGAATATCTTTTAAAAATATCACTATCCTGGAGATCGAATATTTTGTCATATGTTTATCAAAAATTTTAAATAAATTTCTCATCTGGATCTTGGATTCCTAGGTACAAGTGCCTTAGTGATATAGGAAGGAAGAGGCAGCTATAAGAAACATTTTAAGGCCAGGCATGGTGGCTCCCGCCTGTAATCCTAGCACTTTGGGAGGCTGAGGCAGCAGGATTGCTTGAGGAGTTCAAGACTAGCCTGGGCAACATGGTGAAACCTCATCTCTACCAAAAATACAAAAATTTGCCAGGCATGGTAGCACACACCTGCGGTCCCAGCTACTCAGGAGGCTGAGGTGGGGGGATGGTTTGAGCCCAGGAGGCAGAGGTTGCAGTGAGCCATGATCGTGCCACTGCACTCCAGCCTGGGTGACAGAGCCAGATCTTGTCTCAAAAAAAAAAAAAAAAAGAAATAACAAAAGAAAGAAAGAAAGAAAGGTATTACTTTAAAAATCAATATGAACCCTTAGCTTTCCTCAGAAGAATGAATGATTCCAAGTCTAGGGTAGAAAAGAAACAAGATAAATCAGAGACAACTTGCGTCAGAGAGCAAGGAAATTATCAAAGACTGATGGAGTCATGTCAGAAGTCACGGGAGGCCAGGTGCGGTGGCTCACGCCTGTAATCCCAGGGCTTTGGGAGGCCGAGGCGGGTGGATCACGAGGTCAGGAAATTGAGACCACCCTGGCTAACACAGTGAAACCCCGTCTCTACTAAAAATACAAAAAATTAGCCGGGTGTGATGGCAGGCGCCTGTAGTCCCAGCTACTTGGGAGGCTGAGGCAGGAGAACGGCGTGAACCCGGGAGGCGGAGCTTGCAGTGAGCTGAGATCCTGCCACTGCACTCCAGCCTGGGCGACAGTGCGAGACTCCATCTCAAAAAAAAAAAAAAAAAAAAAAGTCACAGGAAGCCAGACACGGTGGCTGTTGCTGGGTACCTGCTTTAGAAGGCATTTGAATGATTCTATCTAAATATATCCTTATCTTTTTCTCACTGAAATAAAATGATCAGGGGTAAAGAATTATTATTATTTTTCTTGAGACAGAGTCATGCTCCATCACCCAGGCTGGAGTGCAGTGGCATGATCATAGCTCGCAGTAGCCTCAAACTCCTGGGCTCAAGTGATCCTCCCATCCCAGCCTCCTGAGTAGCTAGGACTACACACATCTGCCACCACATAAGGGTAATATATTTTTTTTTTTTTTTGGACATGGCGTTTTGCTGTGCTGCCCAGGATGGTCTTGAATTTCTGGGCTCAAGTGATCCTCCCACCTCAGTCTTTCAAAGCCCTGGGTTACAGGCATGAGCCACTGTGCCTGGCTGGTAAAGGATTATTAAAGATTCCTTTGTTCTTAGGTTACATTAAAAAGTACAATGTAGGCCGGACACAGTGGCTCATGCCTGTAATCCCAGCACTTTGGGAGGCCGAGGTGGGCAGATCACCTGAGGTCAGGAGTTTGAAACCCCGTCTCTACCAAACATACAAAAATTAGCCGGGTGTGGTGGCATATGCCTATAGTTCCAGCCACTAGGGAGGCTGAGGCAGAAAAATCACTTGAACCTGGGAGGTAGAGGTTGCAGTGAGCCGAGATCATGCCACTGCACGCCAGCCTGGGTGACAGAGCGAGACTCCATCTCAAAATACAAACAAACAAACAAACAAAAACAACAACAATGTGGAGCCAGGCATGGTGGTGTGCACCTGTGGTCCCAGCAGGCATGGTGGTGTGCACCTATGGTCCCAGCAGGCATGGTGGTGTGCACCTGTGGTCCCAGCAGGCATGGTGGTGTGCACCTGTGGTCCCAGCAGGCATGGTGGTGTGCACCTGTGATCCCAGCAGGCATGGTGGTGTGCACCTGTGATCCCAGCAGGCATGGTGGTGTGCACCTGTGATCCCAGCAGGCATGGTGGTGTGCACTTGTAGTCCCAGCTACTTAGGGGGCTGGCGTGGGAGGAAACTTTGCATCCAGGAGTTAGAGTCCAGCCTGGGCAACACAGCAAGACTCCATTCTCTAAAAACAAAGTTCACAGGACAGAAGTGGGTGTAGATATTGTGTGGCAAGAGGAAAAGAGTTCTGGAAATTGGTTGCACAACAATGTGATTTTATTAAAACAACAAGGAGATATAACTTCATGCCTGTTAAGATGGCTATTATCAAAAAGACAAGAGATAATACGTGTTGGCAAGGATATGGGCAAAAGGGAACCTTTGTACACTGTTGGTAGAAGCCATTATGGAAAACCTTATGGAGATTCCTCCACAAATTAATAATAGAATTGCCATATAATCCAGCAAGCCCATTTCTGGGTATATATCTGAAAGAAATGAAATCAGTATGTCAAATAGGCATCTGCACTCCCATGTTCTTTGGCAGCATTATTCACGATAGCCAAGACATGGAAACAACCTAAGTGTCCATTGGTAGATGAATGGATACATTGTTATATAGATATACATACACATATACACACGCACACATGTACATATAGAGATGTGATAGACTGTTATTCAGGCACAAAAAGAAAATCCTGCTATTTGCAACAACATTATTCATAATAGCCAAGTGTAAACCTTGAGGGCATGATGCTAGGTGAAATATATCAGACAGAGAAAGACTAATACTATATAATCTTACTTCTATGTCAAATTTTAAAAAGATGAACTCACAGAAAGAGTAAAATGGTGGCTGCAGGGGCTAAGAGGCAGGAGATATGGGGAGATGTTGGTCAAAGGATAAAAACTGTCATAAGATGAGTAGGTTCTGGAGATCTAATGTAGCGTAGTGACATTATTTGATAACAATGTATACTTGAAATTTGCTAAGAGACTAGATCTCAAGTATTCTCATCACAGAGACACACATAACTAGGTAAGGCAATAGATGTGTTAACTAACTTGATTGTGGTAATTATTTCACAATATATTCATATATCACATAATCACTTTGTACAGCTTAGTTTTATGCAATCATATTTGTCAATTATACCTCATAAAGCTAGGGACAAAAAGAATATGGGGAAAGAAAGATTAATAACTACAAAAAGTCTTCATTAAGAGCTATTTCTTTTTTTCTTTTTTTTTTTTTTTTTTTTGAGACAGAGTCTTTCTCTGTCCCCCAGGCTGGAGTGCAGTGGCGCCATCTCGGCTCACTGCAAGCTCCGCCTCCTGGGTTCATGCCATTCTCTTGCCTCAGCCTCCCGAGTAGCTGGGACTACAGGCGCCCACCATTACACCTATTTTTTTTGTATTTTTTTTAGTAGAGACGGGGTTTCACTGTGTTAGCCAGGATGGTCTCTATCTCCTGACCTCGTGATCTGCCCATCTCAGACTCCCAAAGTGCTGGGATTACAGGTGTGAGCCACCGCGCCTGGCCTGAGCTATTTCTTATTATAAATTTTTTTTTTTTTTGAGATGGAGTTTCACTCTTGTTGCCCAGGCTGGAGTGCAGCGGTGCGATTTCGGCTCACTGCAACCTTCGCCTCCTGGTTTCAAGCCATTCTCCTGCCTCAGCCTCCCAAGTAGCTGAGATTACAGGCACTCACCACCATCCCCAGCTAATTTTTGTATTTTTAGTAGAGACGGGGTTTCGCCACGTTGACCAGGTCTCGAGCTCCTGACCTCAGATGATCCACCTGCCTTGGCCTTCCAAAGTGCTGGGATTACAGGCGTGAGCCGCCGCTCTCAGCCTAACCTCTTTATTTTTTTAAGATGAGGTTTTGCTCTGTTACCCAGGCTAGAGTGCACTGGTGCCATCATAGCTCACTGTAGCCTCAAATTCCTGGGCTCAAGCAGTCCTCCTACCCAGGCTTCCCAAAGTGCTAGGAATTACAGTTGTGAGCCACTGCACCTGGCCTATAACTCCTCAGGTTACTTGATAGCCTTATGCAGTTTTATAACATGCGCTAAACACAAATGAAAGGCAGATAAAAATATTATATATAAAAACCCAATGTGAATGTACTTTACACCACTCAACTGTATACTTCAAATGGCTAAGATGGGCCGGGCTTACACCTGTAATCCCAGCAGTTTGGGAGTCTGAGGCGGGCAGATCACCTGAGGTCAGGAGTTCAAGACCAGCCTGGCCAATATGGTGAAACCCTGTCTCTACTAAAAATACAAAAATTAGCCGGGCGTGGTGTCACACGCCTATAGCCCCAGCTACTCGGGAGGCTGAGGCAGAAGAATCACTTGAACCCGGGAGGCAGAAGTTGCAACGAGATGAGATCATGCTACTGCACTCCAGCCTGGGCGACAGAGTGAGATTCCGTCTCAAAAAAAAAAAGGCTAAGATGGGATTCCAGAAGAAACAAGAGCGTGATGTGAGTGTGCAGAGGCAAAAGAAAGCAAGGAATTACGCGACCATGAAGCCATGAAGAAAAGAAAGATTCCAACATACTAAAGGAAAGAGAAGTTCCTCAACACCCTTCCTGCTTATTTTTCCAATATAATACACAGCTGGGCCACCTTACCACATCCTTGTTGATACCAACTTTATCAACTTTTCCATTAAAGCCAAACCAGACTTAGTGCAGTCAATGATGGACTGTCTGTAGGCCAAGTGTATCCCTTATATAACTGATTATGTAATGGCTAAAATTGAGAAATTGGGGCAGAAGTATTGAGTGGTCCTAAGGATCTCCAAGGATCCAGCATTTGAATGATTACCATGCACACACAAAGGAACCTACGCAGATGACTGCTTAGTACAGAGAGAAACTCAGCACAAATGTTACATTGTGGCCACGGTTGACCAGGACCTTAAAAGAAGAATCTGTAAGATTCTGGGAGTTCCTATCATGTACATTTCTAACCATAGATATAACATCGAATGAATGACAGATGATTATGGAGTCCCTGGATTCTAATTCTTACAAGACAAAGTTTCCCTGCCTTTCTTTGACCAATTTTCCTCTTGTTGCCAGTTTCCTCTGCCTTTCTTTGACCAATTTTCTCTTGCTGCCAGTTCATTAAACATGTAATAGCATGAATTATTATTCTATTCACCCATTTGCTCCATTATGAGCTGAGTATGAATAATTATGCTCACTTGTTTTAACGCTGTTTTGAAATTGATATTTTGTCTCATTTAAAAATTTTAAGGCCGGGTGCAGTGGTTCACGCCTGTAATTCCAGCACTTTGGGAGGCCAAGGCAGGTGGATCACCTGAGGTCGGGAGTTTGAGACCAACCTGGCCAACATGGTGAAACCCCGTCTCTACTAAAAATACAAAAAATTAGCCAGGGGTGGTGGCAGGTGCCTGTAATCTCAGGTACTCTGGAGGCTGAGGCAGGAGAATCGCTTGAACCCGGCGGGGGCAGAGGTTGCAGTGAGCCGAGATCATACCATTACACTCCAGCCTGGGCAACAAGTGTGAAACTCTGTCTCCAAAAAAAAAAAAAAAAAAAAAAAAATTCAAATGATGGTCCAGGTACAAAATCTCAGGAAGAAGACATTTTATACTTTGAGTTCTGTTGCACAGTATGGTGAATATAGTTAATGATAGAGTATTTCTTTTCTTTTTTGAGAAGGAGTTTCACTCTTGTTGCCCAGGCTGGAGTGCAATGGTGCGATCTCAGCTCACCGTAAACTCCGCCTCCCGGGTTCAAGCGATTCTCCTGCCTCAGCCTCCCGACTAGCTGGGATTACAGGCATGCACCACCATGCCCGGCTAATTTTGTATTTTTTTAGTAGAGACAAGGTTTCTCCATGTTGGTCAGGCTGGTCTCGCACTCCTGACTTCAGGTGATCCGCCCGCCTCGGCCTCAAAAAGTGCTGGGATTACAGGCGTGAGCCACGGCGCCCAGCCCTAATAATAGAGTATTATACATTTCACAATTGCTAAGAGTAAATTTCAAATGTTCTCATCACAAAAATGTTAAGTACTTGAATTGATGGTTATGTTAACTAGCTTGATTTTGTTATTCCACATTGTACCCAAAAATTATGACATCACTTTGTGACCCATAAACTTATACAATTATAAATTGTCAATTTACAATAATTTGTTGCAAGTAATGGTTAAGATGGTAACTTTTATGTTATGTGTATTTTAGCACAATTTAAAACATTTTTTTACAGTTCACAGGAGCCAGTTTAAAGGAGCTCTTGCTGGAAAGCTCAAACATCAAAATAAATAGTGTTTGCAGTTAACTGATACATATAAAATATGTAACACTCCATGGTTTCAAGGCTCCTAATCCCAGCAAGCAGGCAGATTGTTTGAGCCTAGGAGTTCCAGGCCAGCCTGGGCAACATGGCGAAACCCTGTCTCTACCAAAAATACAAAAATCAGCCAGTTTCATAACCCAGTCTCAAAATAAATAAATAGATAAAAAATTTTAAATAAAATTTAAAAAATAAAAATAAAAAATTATTAAATTATTAAAATATCATTAAAAATAAATTAAAAAATAAAAAATCTCCATGGTTTCATGATACTTGAAAAGAAAAAAATAGGAAAGGAAAGAAAACCTCGTTGGTTACTATAGAAGGTTGCTAGGGCACTTATTTTTTTTTTGAAAACTGATAAAAGAATTTTCCTTCCTCTCACCTTCCCTGTATAAACTGATTTTGAGAGTAATCAAATAGTTAAATGAGAAAGTTCTTCTTTACAGAATTTCAGTCAAAAAGCAGATAACGAATGACAGAATTAGGAACTCACTATTTTGCAACCCTAAATAAAAGAAGGCCTCTCAGCATGATCATCATGGCTGCTCCAACAGTTAAATTAAAGGTCGAAGGCGAGCTTTGCAATGGAGGGATCAGAGGGAGCCGACTGATCCTCAGCATCAGCCTTTACATCCAATTACCAATGTAAAGGCAATCTGAGTTACACAGGAACATGTTCAACAATCCTACATGGAATCAGCCAACCAAATTTGTAACATGGGGCATTCCACAACACAAATGACTCAGTTTCTCCAACAAATCAATGGCTTGGGAGAACAGTGGGGAAAGGATAGCCATTAAAAAAATAAGTGGGCTGGGCCTGGTAGCTCACGCCTGTAATCCCAGCACTTTAGGAGGCTGAGGCAGGCGAATCACGAGGTCAGGAGTTCGAGACCAGCCTGGCCAACATGGTGAAATCCCATCCCCACTAAAAATACAAAGAATTAGCTGGGCGTGGTGGTGGGTGCCTGTAATCCCAGCTACTCGGAAGGCTGAGGCAGGAGAATTACTTGAACCCAGGAGGTGGAGGTTGCAGTTAGCCAAGATTGTGCCATTGTACCTCCGGCCTGGGCAACAGTGTGAAGACTCTGTTTTGAAAAAAAAAAAAAGTGTAGACCAGGTACAGTGGCTCACACCTGTAATGCCAGCACATTGGGAGGCTGAGGCAGGGAGGATCACTTGTGGCCAGGAGTTTAAGACCACCCTGGCCAACATAGCGAGACCTCATCCCTAACTTTAAAAAAAAAAAAAAGTGTAAGGGATACAATAGCTAAATATAGTGTTGTACTTAGTTGGGATCCTAATTATAGTAAACCATTTTGGAGACAACTGGAAAAATGTGAATAAAGACTAGGCATTAGATAATATGAAGAAATTATTTTGCTAGATGTAAAGATTTCTTTTATTTTACACTTTGTTGTTTGTTTGTTTGTTTGTTTGTTTTGCAGACTGGGCAACATAGCTCTAGCAAAAAAAGTTACAAAAATTAGCCAGGTGTGGGCCGGGCCCGGTGGCTCACGCCTGTAATCCCAGCACTTTGGGAGGCTGAGGCAGGTGGATCGCGAGCTCAGGAGATTGAGACCATCCTGGCTAACACGGTGAAACCCCGTCTCTACTAAAAATACAAAAAATTAGCCGGGTGTGGTGGTGAGTGCCTCTAGTTCCGCTACTCGGGAGGCTGAGGCAGGAGAATGGCGTGAACCCGGGAGGCGGAGCTTGCAGTGAGCCGAAATCGCGTCACTGCACTCCAGCCTGGGCGACAGAGCGAGACTCTGTCTGAAAACAAACAAACAAACAACAACAACAAAAATTAGCCAGATGTGATGGCACATGCCCATAGTCCCAGCTACTCGGGAGGCGGAGGCGGGAGGATCGTTTGGGCCCGGGAGGCAGAAGTTTCAGTGACCCAAGATTGTGGCACTGCACTCCAGCCTGGGCAACAGAACGAGACTCTGTTTCAAAAACAAAACAAAACAAAAAAATTTTTTTGATGATACAAATAATATGTGCTCATTCTAGAAAAATCAGAAAATACAGAATACAGAAAGAAGAATATACGATACCCAGTTCCATCATTTGAAGATAATCATTGTTCTTATATGTAGGAGCATTTCCTTCTAGTTATATATTTATAAACTTTGCTTTGTTTTACCTCAGTTGCACAGGATTGGGTTGGTCATACTCTTCGGCTCAAGAGGACACTCTCTCACCATTGGCCCTCTTTTATTTAACTATTTATAGTTTATTTTTAATAGTATATTTATAGATTATTAAGGAATAAACCCCTGTGACTCATCATCTACATGAAAACTAGAATCCTGATAATAACCTAATACGACATGATGAATCCTGATGATTATGTATGTGGCCTCCTCTCCATCTCAGCCCCTCCTCCCCAACTTGGTAACCACCATGCTGACTTGGTGTTCATCATTCCCCTGCTTTCCTTGTGAGTGTATATGTGAGTTGTCTTTAACTTATAAAAGGTTATTGCTCTAAGCAATATATATATATATATATTTTTTTGAGACGGAGTCTCGCTCTGTCGCCCAGGCTGGAGTGCAGTGGCGTGATCTCAGCTCACTGCAAGCTCCGCCTCCCGGGTTCACGCCATTCTCTTGCCTCAGCCTCTCCGAGTAGCTGGGACTACAGGCGCCCGCCACCACGCCCGGCTAATTTTTTGTATTTTTAGTAGAGACGGGGTTTCACCGTGGTCTTGATCTCCTGACCTCATGATCCGCCCGCCTCGGCCTCCCAAAGTGCTGGGATTACAAGCGTGAACCACTGTGCCCGGCCAGCAATATATTGTTGCAAGAGGCTGTAGTTCATTTATTCTGTATAATATTCCTTTGTGACTTTACTACAGTTTATTTATCTATTCTCCTGTGAATGGATATTTGGGTTGTTTCTAGGTTTTCCTGGGAACAGTTCTGACAGGTAGTTAAATTTTATACTTCAAATTTCATCTTAAGATACATTACTCCCATGCCACCTTTTCTTTTTATTTCCATAGGTTTTTGAGGAACAGGTGGTATTTAGTTACATGAGTAAGTAGTGGTGATTTAGTGGTGATTTGTGAGATTTTGGTGCACCCATCTCCTGAGCAGTATATACTCAATTTGTGGTCTTTTACCCCTCACCCCCTTCCCACCCTTTCCCCCTGAGTCCCCAAAGTCCATTGTGTCATTCTTATGCCTTTTGCATCCTCATAGCTTAGCTCCAACTTATGAGTGAGAACATATGATATTTGGTTTTCCAATGAATAGACGACTATTTATCTAAGACAGAGATGTTCTTAATACAGGATCTAGTAAATCACATTCCTGAATTACTTCGCTTAGAATAATCATCTCCAATCACATCCAGGTTGCTCCAAATGCCACTAATTAATTCCTTTTCATGGCGGAGTAGTATTCCATCATATATATATATGTATCATATATATATACATATATATGATACATATATATATTCACAGTTTCTTTATCCACCTGTTGATTGATGGGCACTTGGGTTGGTTCCACATTTTTGCAATTATGAATTGTGCTGCTATAAATATGTGTGTGCAAGTATCTTTTTTGTACAATGAGTTCTTTTCCTCTGGGTAGATACCCAGTAGTGGGATTGCTGGATCAAATGGTAGTTGTACTTTTAGTTCTTTAGGGAATCTCCACTGTTTTCCATAGTGGTTGTACCAGTTTACATTCCCACCAGCAGTGTAGAAGTGTTCTCTTTTTACTGCATCCACACTAACATGTATTATTTTTCTATTTTTTAATTATGACCATTCTTGCGGGAGTGAGGTGGTATCACATTGTGGTTTTGATTTGCATTTCCCTGATCATTAGTAATGTTGAGCATTTTTTCATGTTTGTTGGCCATTTCTATGTCTTCTTTTGAGAATTGTCTATTTATGTCCTTAGCCTAGGGGTTTTTTCCTTTTTTCTTTTTTTTTGAGACGGAGTTTTGCTCTTTTGCTCAGGCTAGAGTGCAATGGTGCAATCTCAGCTCACTGCGACCTCTGCCTCCCAGATTCAAGTGATTCTTGTGCCTCAGCTTCCTGAGTAGCTGAGGTTACAGGTGCCTGCCACCACACCTGGCTAATTTTTGTATTTTTTCATAGAGACAGGGTTTTACCATGTTGGCCAGGCTGGTCTCGAACTACTGACCTCATGATCCACCTGCCTCAGCATCCCAAAGTGCTGCGATTATAGGCGTGAGCCACCATGACCGGCCATCTCCTTCCTCCTTCACTACAATCACCAAATCAGCCACTAGGTGTTTTTGGTATTCAGATTTCATTTAAAGAAAAAGTTTTGATGGCAACAAATGTGCAAACTTCTCTACACAGTCCACACTCAACACACACACATTGACTGATGACATTCATTTTGTTGTGTGCTGTCTTATATTCTTCTTATATTCCTGAAGCTCTGTGTTAAGGTAGTTTACAGGCAAGTCACTAAGTCCCTAGCTCTGCTGCTCTGACACCATCTTAATAGTCTGGAGTACTGTTTGAACATTATTATAAAGTACATACTATAACCTTGAACTCCTGGTCTCAAGTGATCCTCCCTTCTCAGCCTCTCAAGTAGCTCGGATGACAGGAATGTGCCACTATACCTGACTAATTAAAAAAATTTTTTTTGTTGTTGTAAAGACAGGGTTTTGGTATGTTGCTCAGGCTGGTCTCAAACTCCTGGCATCAAGTGATCCTTCCACCTCAGCCTCCCAAAGTGTTGGGATTATAGGCATAAGCCACTATGCCCAACCTAGAAGTATTGTACAGGATGAAGAAAAGAGAGATAAGACAACTGTTCATCTAAGACAGAGATGTTCTTAATACAGGATCTAGTAAATCACTACTTCATTTTTGCCATTAGAAAGTAGATATAACTATTGTGATATCATGCCTGTTTGCTAGCACCTTTCTGAAAGTGCACTAGGCCACAGAGGAGGAAAGCAGTCCCTTGGCTTCCGTCTACTTGGATGCATGTGATGTGTGTGGCACACGTGGCAGAGCCATGGGCATCTTGCTAGCTGTTGAGCTTTGGGATCCATTCTGATTGCTTCTCCCAAATGAGGCAGGATGCATCTCATTTACATGGATGCAAACATTCCATTGCCTTCTTTTATTGCTCAATACTTTATTCCCACTGATTATATCAATCACGTTATATTGTGTTTAGTTGTGTATACTTCTGTTAGAGTTCCTTGAGAGTCAGGCCTGTGCATTATTTATCTTTGCATCCCAAGTACCTGGCATATGCTTAGCACACAATAAAATAATAATTAAATGGGAACTGAATATATGAGGTTAGACTTCACAAGTCACTTGCTCTACCAGTTACTGTATGTTTAATTATTCAGTCAACAAGTATTTGAGAGCTTTCTATGTGTGAGGTACTACACTATGCACTGGTCATATAACTTCTGAATGGGCTGTAATTCAGCAAAGAGCCAAGCCTAGTATGATTCAGCAGGAACCACCAGCCTCTTAGTGGAAAGGGCTTCTTGGGGAATATGTACTTTCCTCTCTTCTAAAGAGTAACTTATGGGGCCCAAAACTTTATTTCTCTCCTTTCATTCCAGGGCTAGGAAAGAAAGGGTAGAAGGCACATGACATACTTAGGTCCCACCCTCATCACACTCAACAGAATATCATACTAAGAACCAAATAATAAACTTTAATTTGAATATAATACAGTAGAATAATTATTTTGAGGTACAAAAATAATTATAAAATACTTTTCCCATTTGCAAGTAATGTATGCTATAGACTATAAATGCCAGAAACTGTACATATTTCACTACGTGCCTAAGTCTGGGTCTTCCTCTCTCCTCCATCATCACATGTAAGAAAACCAGCTGTGCAATACTACTTCGCAATCTCGAAACTCTGTTAAGACACTTCAGAAGTAGCTATCTTTAATGACAGAATTAGATGGTACCTTTCTTGAAAATAGTATGTATGTTTTTTGGCTCAGTCCTATAGATGAAAAAGTTTACAAAAATTAGATTTCTGCCATTTTTGGAATATCTGCTATTTTTCCCCAAAAGACAGGAAAATGTCAGAGAGAATCTAGAGTGTTGAACTCAACAAAAGCTCATTTGAAGTAAGTCTCCATCAATGGAAAAGCAATTTTTGACTACAGGCAATTTGAAAATAATAGCAATTCACTGGAAGACAAATTTCACTGCCAAAACCTGCTGACGAGTTCTCCCTGTCTTTTCTATTACTGTGTTTCCTAATATTTTAAGTGAGGTAAGAATTACAAGAATGATTCTAAAAATTATAGCAGGTTCTACCCAGATAGGACCCACCTAGTTCCTAAGATGCTGAGAGCCATTTATTATTTAAAAAGTAGGAACAACATGAGGAAACAGAAGCTTTGGCATATGAAAAAAGATGTAGCTTTGCTTCCTAGAATTCAGTTATTTAGGCCAGTTTATTTTGATTTGTGCTCTGAACTGATTATATATGGGTCTAAGATAAAAGACAGAAAAACTGGCCATCTTCACGAGTAGAGGTGAAATAACCCCTTGCGACAGTCCTGAAGGTGAAGGCGATCTTCAGTCATTGATCTCTTCTTGGCTGCTTCCACTCCTGCCATTTTCTCATCTCCTTTCTATACAACTCCTTCATCCACAAGTGGAGTGCTGGGATAAGTGGAACAACTAATACAGTGCCTATGGGGATTTTCCTGACTTCAGTGCTTAGGGAATTCTTTCTTTCAGTTCTCTTCCCATCTATTCTCTTCTAGGTAGGGATGGCTCTGCACTTTCTAGACCTGTAACACTAGGTACCTTAAACTAATAGAAAAAAACTATATGGTGTAAAAACAAAGGTAGTATAAAACATAGAAAGATGTGGGTCTCTTTTCTGGAAATAGGTTGTGAGCTTAAGAATGCTCAGTTATATAGCAGGTTTATGTTATAAGAGCTCAGAAACATGGGGCTGGAATATGACTTACAAGAGAGAGCCTAGCCATTAGGAGATTCCCTCAAAGGACTTTATATAATTCATGTTTTATTATCGTTACATTAATAAGTGCCTACAATGCATATAAATGACTGTAGCCCTACTTTCAAAACTGATGTTTGGGCCGGGCGCAGTGGCTCATGCCTGTAATCCCAGCACTTTGGGAGGCTGAGGCGGGCGGATCACGAGGTCAGGAGATGGAGAGCATCGTGGCTAACACGGTGAAACCCCGTCTCTACTAAAAATACAAAAAATCAGCCAGGCGTGGTGGCGGGCACCTGTAGTCCCAGCTACTCAGGAGGCTGAGGCAGGAGAATGGCGTGAACCCAAGAGGCGGAGCTTGCAGTGAGCCGAGATTGCGCCACTGCACTCCAGCCTGGGCAACGGAGCGAGACTCCTCCTCAAAACAACAACAACAACAACCACAACAACAAAAACTGATGTTTGTTCAGCGAGACACATGAACAAAAACCTAACCTGCTTTGTTACCGAAAATATGATGGTACCAAAATATAATGGACTAGTGAGATTCATAAACATTGTTTCTTGAATACCTTTAGAGGTACTACAATTTTTTTCATAGTACTCACCTTTTAAAACATTGCAATACTCATCTTACTGCACTGTAACATGTTATTATCATCCACAATTTAATTACTGAAAGAGTAATCCCATAAATCTATCCTATTAATGACTGGACAGTTTGATAAAGTAGCTTACTGCCATTCTTAGAATCACATAGCTAGTTATTCTCCCAAGATTCAGAGGTGAAGTTATAAAACCCTTTACGGAATTCCCCAATAAAATGGGATAAGGTACAGAGATGCCTTAAAGTTAAATGATACAATGATGCTGATTCTTGAACATCAAAGACATTTGTTATTGCAGCCAGGAAACAATGCCATAAAATGCTAACAAAAAAAAGTTATACTGTTTTCCTTAAAGTCAGTAAATTGCATAAAAGTACTCTGAGCATTTTTGGAAGAAAGGCACCAGATAAGTCCAAAGTCTTATTGCTACTAGGATCATACAGGGTCACAGACTATGGCACTCTGTTCAGCCAGGAGACTAGGTCTCAGCAAGTCAGTCTCTGACCTTGAGGCTTAAAGAGCAAGGAAGGAAAATATCAATAAAACAGAGCCCTGTATCACAGATTAAACTGGAGTGAAAATGATTTCCAGTTTTATGTCAAAGTAGAAGCTGGTTCCTAGGATGCTGGAGCTATTTTAGATGGGCACTCTGTTTTCTTTGGCCCATTTCTTCATGATCCGGATCATGTATTCTACTTGGGTGTTACCTGTGCTTCTCAGTAAATGGAGCACTTCTTGAAGGGTCTCTCTGAGGAAAAGATTTGAAAAGACAAAGTGTTTCAATGAAGAATGAAAATTAAAAAATAAAATAAACTCTGACCTGTCCTTCAGACTGTATGTCTTGTAGGGCATTTTTGGTAATAGACTCTTCCACTGTGTATTCATAAAGCAATTACAAACTGCCTAGCCTTATGTTCTTATGGTGGCATAGTAAAATGGAAATTATGTGAAATCTTTCTTATCAATCCAAGTGTTCCTTGTTTATCCATACTACCTATATACATACTGATAATCTTTTTGTCCTTTCTGAGATGACCTAAACATTCCCATTTCTATTCTTATTCTGCATGACTAGAAAGGGTATATCCAGAAGTTGGGGTTCAAGTTCTAGCTCTAACACCAGCAAGTCACTTAGTTTATCTAACTCATGGATTTCTCCCTTGTTTAAGGTGGTAACCACCTTCAACTAGGCATCACTGTCAAATTCATAAAATTTTACAAAGCCAAAGGAATAAGGGATTTTTTTCAAGAAAAACAATACATGAATAAATATGGAAGAGATGAACATTAAGGACTAAGCCTAGCATTTATATTTGAAGTAATTTAAATTTAATTAAAATTAAAACATATTTTAAGTAATGAATGCTAAAATTTCCCTATTGCCCTAGCAAATCTATAGGCGACTGCCTATGAACCTATTTGCTTAAGAGTCTTCTCATATTTTCTACTTCTTTTTCCCCACAAACAACCTCCTTCACCTAACCAAATGCTTTTAAACTTTTACTTGGAACTAGAAGTACTATAAGGTAGGAAGTAATTTTTGATAGATTATTTTCTTACAAAATTATCACATTTCCTATTCATATATCAGTAACAAATACATTCCATGAAGTTATTTTTAGAAAATGGAATCGAGTTGTGTTTTAATGTTTGTTTCAAATGAAACTATAGGCTGGGCATGGTGGCTCATACCTGCAATCCCAGAACTTTGGGAGGCTGAGGTGGAAGGATCATCTGAGGTCAGGAGTTTGGACCAGCCTGGCCAACATGGTGAAACCCTATCCCTACTAAAAATACAAAAATTAGCCAGGCATGGTGTCACGTGCCTGTAATCCCAGCTACTCGGGAGAGTGAGGCAGGAGAATCACTTAAACCCGGGAGGCAGAGGTTGCAGTGAGCTGAGATCACGCCATTGCACTCCAGCCTGGGCAACAGAGCAAGACTCTATCTAAAAAAAAAAAAAAAAAGAAAAGAAAAAAAGAAAGTATAAACGACTTAATTTTATTAATTTTATGTAAACTAATATCTCAGTATTTCCTAGAATATGAGAAAGTGAAAGAAAACAAAACAGTTATCAACCACATCTACTCCATTCCCAATTTTTTGAGACCTAAACTAAAGCACATGAGAAAAAGCCAATAGGCAAAAACCAAAAAACAAACAAAAAACCCGAAAGAGTAGAGTAAAAAAAAACACTTTGTTTATAAAAATGGCTATTTATTTGGAACCAAATATACACCCTGCTCTTATATTTGGAGGCTGTTAGTGTACTCAATGTATATATGACTTAGAATGATCTGATCCTATTATATATGATTTAGAATTATCTGATTCTACAAAATGAATTCTGGAGGAAAATGGTCAGATAGAAATATTTAACATCAACCTTTTTTTCATCATTCTAAAACATCATTATAATTATGCGTTTTCAGAAGATATCATCCAAGAGAATAATTATTTTCCCTCACAAACCAGCAAATGAGTAGAGGTAGTATTTCTTGCCTGTTTACTTACTTGGGTTCTCTCCCAGCTATGATCATCTGGAAAATGCCCACACAGGCACCCCGTTTGCCTTCCCAATATTCAGGATTAGGATCCAGCCTCTCAAGGACATCAAAAGCTTTGGCAGAATAGTAAAACTGGCCCATCTGAATAAGAGAAAGTATGTGGTAATACTTGCAGTAAAAAGATTGCACAGAAAGAACCTGAACATAAAGATAACATGAAATGGGACTGTATGAAATAAGTGCATGGGTGCTGACAACATTTTCAGTTAGCAAGTTAGAAAAACTTCAATTCCTAATTAAAACAATAAGAAGGAAAATTACAGTTTGGGTACACGGGTTCAGTTTAAACTACCTTATGTTCACTCAGTTTTCAACAGTATAACATTTTTTCTACATAGAGTCAAGTTATGCTACAATCAGCACTTTCGCCTTTTCTTCTAATTGTATTCTAATCTTGAGGATAAACTCTGAGGATTGTGATTTGAACTGAGTATTTTTCAAGTCTCTTCAATACATTCTTTTCAGATGACTACTATCATTCATTTTATGCTAATTTGATCATGTTCAACTCCAGGATGGTCTTTCCCTAGTCTTGTTCCTACATTCTCAGAATGCTTAGATGTATACTGACTACTATTCTAAACATTAAATCTTTTAAATGTTTAATGCATTTTAACAGACATTTTTCCCAAATATACTACACATTTCCTTGGCCTCATAGAACATGTTGAATGCCATTAAATTTTGCTTAATTAGTTTTCTTTTATTTAAAAAATTTTTTATTCATTTTTTTTTTAGAGATAAGATCTTGCACTATTGCCCAGGCTGGAGTGCAGTGGTGCCATCATGGCTCACTGCGACCTCAAATTCCTGGGCTCAAGAGATCCTCCTGCCTTACTGTTCCAAGCAGCTGGGACTACAGGTGCACACCACCATGCCCAGCTAATTTTTAACTTTTTGCAAGACAGGCTCTCACTATGTTGTCCTTGTTGGACAGAGTTGCTCAGCTTCATCAAAAGAATGAAACCTGGCCAGATGAGTTTTCTTACTTGGCAATCATAAATACATACTTAAGGCTTCAAATTGCTGGGCAACTCTCTTTATGGTTTAGTTACTTCTTTATTCCTGACAGATGTTTTTCTAAATCTTTGACAATTTCCTTAAGACAGCCTTCTTAGCTTAGCCTTATTCTGTACTTCATAGGGAAAACACAACTTTCTTCTCTTCAGTTCAAATTATATTTACACCTTCATTCTTCCTTTCCTCCTTTCTGTCTAATCTCACGCAAAGATTTTTTATTATTATTTTCAAGATTTGTCCTTCTATTTATGTACTCTTTTTAAAAAGTCTTCTCTGCCCAGCCACCCCGTCTGGGAAGAAGTGAGGAGTGCCTCTGCCTGGCCACCCCGTCTGGGAAGAAGTGAGGAGCACCTCTGCCCGGCCGCCCTGTCTGGGAAGTGGGGAGCACCTCTGCCCGGCCGCCCCGTCTGGGATGTGGGGAGCGCCTCTGCCCGGCCACCCCGTCTGGGAAGAAGTGAGGAGCGCCTCTGCCTGGCCGCCCTGTCTGGGAAGTGGGGAGCACCTCTGCCCGGCCGCCCCGTCTGGGAAGAAGTGAGGGGCGTCTCTGCCCAGCCGCCCCGTCTGGGAAGAAGTGAGGGGCGCCTCTGCCCGGCCGCCCTGTCTGGGAAGAAGTGAGGGGCGCCTCTGCCCGGCCGCCCCGTCTGGGAAGAAGTGAGGGGCGCCTCTGCCCGGCCGCCCCGTCTGGGTAGAAGTGAGGGGCACCTCTGCCCTGCCGCCCCGTCTGGGAAGAAATGAGGAGCGTCTCTGCTCGGCCGCCCCGTCTGGGAGTTGAGGAGCGTCTCTGCCCCACCGCCCCGTCTGGGAAGTGAGAAGCGCCTCTGCCCGGCCACCCCATCTGGGAAGAAGTGAGGAGCGTCTCTGCCCGGCCGCCCCGTCTGGGAAGTGAGGAGCGCCTCTGCCCAGCCGCGCCCCGTCTGGGAAGTGAGGAGCGCCTCTGCCCGGCCGCCCCGCCTGGGATGTGAGGAGCGCCTCTGCCCGGCCGCCACCCCGTCTAGGAAGTGAGGAGCGTCTCTGCCCGGCCGCCCCGTCTGGGAAGTGGGGGGCGCATCTGCCCAGCCGCCCATCGTCTGGGAAGTGAGGAGCGCCTCTGCCTGGCTGCCCCGTCCGGGAAGTGAGGAGCGCCTCTGCCCGGCCACCCCGTCCGGGAAGTGAGGAGCGCCTCTGCCCGGCCGCCACCCCGTCTAGGAAGTGAGGAGCGTCTCTGCCCAGCCACCCCATCTGGGATGTGGGGAGCACCTCTGCCCGGCCGCCCCGTCTGGGAGGTCTACCACGGAGGCCAGATGCAATGTGGGGGCTGGACGTGGTGGCTCACGCCTGTGGTCCCAGCACTCTGGGAGGCCGAGGCGGGTTGATCACTTGAGGCTAGGAGTTCGACACCAGCCTGGCCAACATGGTGAAACATATGAAAAATACAACAGACAAACCAACCAACCAACCCAGTGACAACAAAACAGGTCTACCCTGGAGTCATACTCTAATTTTTTCTATTTTCCTCCCTTTCTGATCCCTTATCCCACTTTCTTTTTCTTCCTCTTCCTTCTCCTTCTTCTTTGTCAAATAGAGGATTGAGTTATTATCATTGATCCATACAAAGTCCCTCTCTCATTTATTTTCTTTAATTCCCACCCCCCATTTCTATTCCCCGTCTTCCCATGTGCAACCTTCCGAATATGTTTGATATGCATCTTTTTGTTTGTATGTATTTTTAGAAAATGTTTATTGTTTTGTGTGCAAAAAAAAAAATTAATTAAAAATAAAACAAAATAAAATAAAAAAGTCTTTATCGGCCGGGCGCGGTGGCTCACGCTTGTAATCCCAGCACTTTGGGAGGCCGAGGCGGGCGGATCACGAGGTCAGGAGATTGAGACCACGGTGAAACCCCGTCTCTACTAAAAATACAAAAAATTAGCCGGGCGTGGTGGCAGGTGCCTGTAGTCCGAGCTACTCGGAGAGGCTGAGGCAGGAGAATGGCGTGAACCTGGGAGGTGGAGCTTGCAGTGACCCGAGATTGCGCCACTGCACTCCAGCCTGGGTGACAGAGCGAGACTCTGTCTCAAAAAAAAAAAAAAAAAAAATACTCTTTATTGTGAAATAACACACATATAGGATGGTATATGAAACATCCATGTACATCTCACTAATTATAATGTGAAAATACTGTAAACACTACCCAGGTCAAGACACTGAGAGCAACACAAAAGCTCTCTGTGTGTCACTTCCAGACCATAACTCCCTCTTTCCATACCCGGAGGTAACTACTCTTCTGACTTTTACGTTCTCTCTTCAGTATACACATCTTTAAACAATATAATTGAGTTCTGCTTCTCAGAACTTTATGTGAACGAATACTGTAAATATTCTATTATGTCTTGTACCTATGATTCAACATTATAAGACTCATCTTTATTGCTGTATATAGCTCTAGTTGATTCATTTAAAAATTTTTTTTATTTTGAAGTATTAATAATTATAGATCCATGGACAAAGATAGGACAGAAGTCACGTGTACCTTTCACCTAGTATCCTCCAAAGGTTACAGCTTAAATAAGGATAGTAAAATATCACAATATCAAAATCAGGAAATTGACACTGGTACCATGTATGTTGATGATGGTCCTGTTATTTCATCCTATGTGTAGATTCATGTAACCACAGCCATACAACTATGAAGATACCGAATTA
Source organism: Nomascus leucogenys (assembly GCF_006542625.1). Classification (NCBI taxonomy): domain Eukaryota; kingdom Metazoa; phylum Chordata; class Mammalia; order Primates; family Hylobatidae; genus Nomascus; species Nomascus leucogenys. The sequence goes on along the minus strand of NC_044393.1, from coordinate 88,203,765 downwards.
CTCTTTTTTTTTTGGACACAAGGTCTTGCTTTGTCATCCAGGTTGGAGTGCAGTAAAGCAATCACAGCTCACTGCAACCTTGAACTTCTGGGCTCAAGTGATTCTCCTGCCTTAGCCTCTTGAGGTAGCCACCATGCCCAGGTAATTTTTTTTTTTTTTTTTTTTTTGAGATGGAGTCTCGCCCTGTCACCCAGGCTGGAGTGCAGTGGCGCGATCTCGGCTCACTGCAAGCTCCACCTCCTGGATTCACACCATTCTCCTGCCTCAGCCTCCTGAGTAGCTGGGACTACAGGTGCCCGCCACCACGCCTGGCTAATTTTTTGTATTTTTAGTAGAGACAGGGTTTCACTGTGTTAACGAGGATGGTGTCGATCTCCTGACCTCATGATCCGCCTGCCTCAGCCTCCCAAAGTGCTGGAATTACAGGCATCAGCCACCACGCCCGGCCTTCCAGCTGCTTTTTAAAAATGTTTTATAGAGACAGTGTCTCACTATGTTGCCCAGGCTGGCCTTGATCTCCTGGCCTCAAGCAATCCTCCTGCCTTGGCCTCCCAAAGTACTAGGATTACAGGCATAAGCCACCATGCCTGACCAAGATGCAGAACTATTATATCATCACAAAGATTTCCCTTGTTACCCTTTTACAGTCACATGCACAGCCCTCCCTGCTCACCATCCCTAACATCTAACAACCACTAATTTGTTCTCTATCTCAATAATTTTGTCATTTCAAGAATGTTACATATATGAAAGCAAACAGTATGGGACCCTTTGAAACTGGCTTTTTTCCTTCAGTATAATGTCCTTGTTATTCCCTGTTAATTCAAGTTACTGTGTGTTCCAATAGCTGGCTCCTGTTCTGGTCATCCTGCAAATGCAAGAGGGACTCCCAACCAAAGTTTGGTTTGGATGGTGAAACTGATGATGCCACACACACACAGCAAGAGGATATGAAACGTTTTCTTACATAGTTGAAGTCTAGGGAGAGTAGAACGGCTCTATTAAGCAGATCTGAAAAGGCCTGAGAGAGCAAGGAAAGGAGACTGGCTTTGGTGTTTACTGTGGTTAGGAGGTGGGGCCATGGTGAAGGTTCCTGTGCGTGGGCAGGGACTTGTGTGGTTTAAATCACCCTATGGTGCCAAAGAAGGGAGCACATAGGTTTTCTTATCATTTTGTCCAGATGTGGGGCACGAGGGCAAGAGGCAGGGGTGAGGCTTAAAAGCTGTCAGCAGTCAAACTTCCAGAAATGGAGTCAGACTTCTCATTATAGTTCCTTTTTATTACTGAGTAGTATTCCATGCCAAACCAGTCTGTTTAACCATTCACCTACTGAAAGACTTTGACTGTCTCCATTTTTAGGCTATTACAAATAAAGCTGCTATTAACATTTAAATATTAAAATTTGTGTTATTAACATTTATGTATTTCTGTGGATATAGGTTTTCATTTATCTGGGATAAACACACAGGAATGCAATTGCTGGGTCATATGGCAAGTATGTTTATTAAAGAAACTGCCAGCCGGGCGCGGTGGCTCACGCTTGTAATCCCAGCACTTTTGGAGGCCGAGGTGGGCGGATCACGAGGTCACGAGATCGAGACCACAGTGAAACCCCGTCTCTACTAAAAATACAAAAAAATTAGCCGGGCGTGGTGGCGGGCGCCTGTAGTCCCAGCTACTCGGAGAGGCTGAGGCAGGAGAATGGCGTGAACCCGGGAGGCGGAGCTTGCAGTGAGCCGAGATTGCGCCACTGCACCCCAGCCTGGGCGAGAGAGCGAGACTCCATCTCAAAAAAAAGAAAAAAAAGAAACTGCCAAACTATTTCATGGTGGGTTTTTTTTTAAATCCTTTTATTTTTGACCTATGTATATCAATATATTTAAAGTGAATTTCTTGTTGAGAACACATAATTGGGTTATGTTTTTTAATCCACTCTCTCAATAGATGTCTTTTAATTGGCATATGTAGACCATTTACATTTAATTATTGACATGTTAGGGCTTAATTCTGCCATATCCCCCCTTATTCTCTTTGTTTTTCTTTGACAAGGACCTCACACATATGCTTGATAAAGACTTGACTGTGTGATCCCCACAGAAGGAAGATAAGAAAACCTGTATTTGGCTTCTCTAGCCTTCACCTACACCTATCTTTTTCCTGCTGTTCCTGTAGTGTAATAAATTTTAGCCGTGAGTATAACTATATATTGAGTCATATGAGTCCTTCTAGTAAATCACCAAACTAGTGGGTGGTCATGGGACCACTGAGACACTAGGTAATGCCAACTTGTTTTTCAAGTAGTTATCTTCCTTTGATGTTAACCCTATTCCCCTCTCATCTGCTCAGGGCCTAACTCCATCAAAAATGCCCCATCCTCCTGAATCTTTAATCTTACTGTTCAATGGCTCATTTTCTTCTGCCTACAAATATACTCTCCTATCCCCATTCTAAAAGAACTCTCTACCCCATCCCCCCCAATTCCAAACCCTGATTTTCCATTTAAGTTAGCATTACATTTTTCCTTCTTATTTTTAATATCAAATTTTTTAAGACTGTGGTCTACATTACACTCGCTGCATCTGCTTTGTAATCTGAGTCTATTCTCTACCCTTACTGTCTTCTCAGTCTTCATGCATTTCTATCCAGGTGCAGATTTGACACTCTCCTGCCTTGGTTTTTGATTAAATGGGAGCAAGAAAAAGTAATGAAAAGCATTTTTTTCCTGTCCTCATTGTTTTCCTTCTCTTCTGTTCATCCTCTCTTTCATTTACTCTTCTTTCTCTTTCTAGCCCTTAAACACTGGTGTTCCGCAAGGTTCCTCACCCCATTTACTGGCTAATCTTATTCTCTCTCATACTCTGCTGTTGCTGCTGCTGCTGCTGCTGCTGCTACTACCACCACTAACTACGGTTGACTTCTAAATCTACATTGTTAACTACTAAATCTACATTGCTAATCCTGATGAATACCAAAGCTCCAAGCACAGCCTGTTAATTTCCTACTTCTGTTATCTCTGCTGGGAGCCTCAAAGACACTTCAGATTTAATACATCTAAAACTGAAATAATTTCCTGTCTTACTAATGTTTTCCTTCCCTCTGCCTCCCCTAACTTATTTAAGAGACTTGCCATCCACCAAGTCATGTTAAACTATTATTTTTAAGTTTCCTGTGTCTTAAAGTATTTTCTTTTCTTTTTTTCTTTTTTTTTTTTTGAGACGGAGTCTTGCTGTGTCCCCCAGGCTGGAGTGCAGTGGCGCGATCTCGGCTCACTGCAAGCTCCGCCTCCCGGGTTCACGCCATTCTCCTGCCTCAGCCTCTCCGAGTAGCTGGGACTACAGGTGCCCGCCAACACGCCCGGCTAATTTTTTGTATTTTTAGTAGAGACGGGGTTTCATCGTGTTAGCCAGGATGGTCTCGATCTCCTGATATCGTGATCTGCCCGCCTCGGCCTCCCAAAGTGCTGGGATTACAGGCTTGAGCCACCGCGCCCGGCCGTCTTAAAGTATTTTCCACTGATGGGGTTTCACCTCTTTTTTTGGTAATGATTCACTTTGAAATGAGCTTTTGTTGATTAATTTAATACGAGATTCTCTTTACCTGACATTTACCTGATTTTTGACATTTTTGGAAGAAATAATCCAAAAATAGGAACTTCCAGAATTTGAGGCTGATTTAAAAATAATCTTAATCTATAGGCTAGGTCCCCAAACTACTACCACCTCCCAGGCTTTCCAACTCCCCCCGCCCCTCCACACACACACCCCAGCATGCACACAAAACAGCCATTTCTTTACTAAATCTGACTAATTTTTTATTCTCTTTTTCTGGTTCCTTTGTCTTTCCTGTCTGCCATTTGCACCTCAAAGTTTGGTTTGCACCTCTTCTCACTTTACATTTTACTTGGGTCATCTCACTGTTTTTCAGGACTTCAGTTAATCCAGTCATGTACTTCATAACCGTATTTTGATCAATGATGGGCAGCATATATGACTGTGGTTCCATAAGATCATAATATTATATTTTTACTGTGCCTTTTCTATGTTTAGATATGTTTCAATACACAGATATTAGCCATTGTGTTATAATTACCTACAGTATTCACTACAGGAACATGCTGTACAGGTTTGTAGCCTAGGGAGCAATAGGCTATATCATATGGCCCAAGTGTATAGTAGGCTATACCATCTAGGTTTGTGTAAGTACACTCTGATGTTTGTACAATGACGAAATCACCTAATGACACATTTCTCAGAACTTATCCCCATTATTAAGCAACACAGGACTGTACTTAAATGTTGATGACTCCCAATCTATGTCTCTAGATGTCAGAAGACATCTTTCTTGAACTTCAGAACCAAATTTCCAACTACCAGATGAATATCTATACATCAGCGCTGACTAAAGATTCATATCCTTTAGAAATCTAAAACTTCCTGTCTAAATAATTATTTCATATACACGTAAATCTCTGAAATACTGCCTATCTCTGAGTTGTTAATTCATAAAAAGAACGGCATCTCTTATAACACTACGTGAATCCTCTCACTACTAGCCATTTAGTCTGCAGGACATTTTCCCCTAATATTTAGCCAATGCAGCAATGTGATACGAATCTTTAATGTTCCCTTTAGTCTCAGTCAGACTCACCTTGTAGCAGTCATTAGCAATGAGCTGTAAGAGACTGAAGGACTCGCCGGAGGTTTCCATCTTAAGATAAAGTTCCCAGGCTAGTCTTGGTTTCTTATTCATAATATCTGCAAAAGGAAACAAAGAGTTGTAAACAAATGAGTCATTTTTACATGTACAAAAAATAATTTCTGCACCTTTATTATTCTATGGATTTCGTTCTATATTCCAAATAAAGTAATGGAAAGCTTTCATGGAAAGCTTGCAATGTTGGCATTAAGCTGGCTCCCTGCCAGAATTCTACCATACTTAAAATATTTAAGTTAGGAGTCACATAATTATGTCTTTCAGATTGGATTGACTTCTGGTAGTTCCTACTTTGCTCATATGCTTAAAAGAGGATACCTATCATTCATTCAATCCTACTCATCGTTTCAATCTCACTTAGAAGATAAGATTGCTAAATTTTCCTCTGACTACAAAAACTCAGTGAACATTTAATTTAATTTTTTTTTTTTTTTTTTGAGACAGAGTCTTTCTCTGTCACCCAGGCTGGAGTGCAGTGGTGCGATCTTGGCTCACTGCAACCTCTGCCTCCCAGGTTAAGTGATTCTCATGCCTCAGCCTCCCAAGCAGCTGGGATTACAGGTGTGTGCCACCACACCCAGCTAATTTTAGTATTTTTAGTAGAGCTGAGGTTTTGCCATGTTGGTGAGGCTGGTCTTAAACTCCTGGCCTCAAGTGATTTGCCTGCCTCACGCTCCCAAAGTGCTGGGATTACAGGTGTGAGCAACTGTGCCTGGCCAACATTTTAAATCTTGAGTTTTAAAAAGGAACAAGAAACGATAGTGAGTGAGAGAGAGAAAGAGACAGAACGTAAAGTTCTATAACATACCAAAAAATTACATTTTTGACATTTTGCCACTTTTCAGACTTGACCCATAATGAAAAGTTAAAATCAGTGTAACAACATCATTTCACAAACAACACTATAAACTGAGACTCTGGAAACTTTAATGAGACTTTAGGAAGAACTTGACATTTTTCAGGCTATAAGTACTAGGTCAATGCTATACAGTAGAACTAATCACAGGGTAAACTTGTATGACACATTTACATGGCAACTCTTACTGAGTAGCATTAACAACCCTTAATTTCAGTGTTTACTCATTCTACAGAACAAAATGCAAAATAAAATTAGAAAACATTCAATGTCATTTCCAAACAGATTATGCAACCAAAAAGAAAAAGAGGATTCTTCTTGTAACATTTAAAAAAAGAAGACTCACAGCACCGAGCTAACCAGCTGAGGTAAATGTAATCGTTTTTCATCTTCTCACTTTGGATCAAGAGGAACGCCTGCAAGAAGAGGAAAGAAAGGGGAATACACATGAGGATGGTTTTACAATAAAAATACCCATTATTGGCTTGCCTTAGATTGATAATCACTGTAGCATTATAGATAACCAAATTCTACACAGGCTGCTAAGAAAAGTGAGGGACAAAATTGTGGTGATTTTAAAATATTACACCAGAAATTGATATTACAAGTTGACAAAAAGTTGGTAAGGATATAGAAGATTTAAACAGAATAATTAACAACTGTATGATACATATTCTTTTTTAAGCATATATGACCATGCTACACACAGGTCAGTAAGGCAAGCCTCAACAAATGGCACATGCCACTATACTCAGCTATTTAAAAAAATTTTTTGTAGAGATGGTGTCTCACTATATTGCCTAGGCTGGTCTCAAACTCCTGAGCTCAAGTGATCCTCCCACTTTTCAGCCTTCTGAAATGTTGGGATTATAGGTGTGAGCCAGCTCGCCCAGCCCAGAGCACATTCTATGACCACAAAAATACAATTAAGTTAGAAATCAAATAAGAAACATATTGATAGTCATCAAGCTGTATCCTTATGTATACTTTTCTGTACGTATGTTATAGTTCTATAAAATTTACTAAAAAGGGAAAATTTTAATATGGTTATAAAATCTATGTCTATTCACATTGTACTTTTTTTTTTTTTGAAGAGACAGGGTCTTGCTATGTTGCCCAGGCTAGAGTGCAGTGGCTATTCACAGGCATGATCATAGTGCACTGCAGCTTAAAACTTCCAGGCTCAAGCCATTGTCCTGCCTCGGCCTCCCAAGTAGCTGGGACTACAGGTGTGTGTCACTGCACCTTCTCCACAGTGTACTTTTTTTTTTTTTTTTTTTTTTTTTTTGAGACGGAGTTTCGCTCTGTCGCCCAGGCTGGAGTGCAGTGGCGCCATCTCGGCTCACTGCAAGCTCTGCCTCCTGGGTTCACGCCATTCTCCTGCCTCAGCCTCTCCGAGTAGCTGGGACTACAGGCGCCCGCCACCACGCCCGGCTAATTTTTTTGTATTTTTAGTAGAGACGGGATTTCACCACGGTCTCAATCTCCTGACCTCGTGATCCGCCCGCCTCGGCCTCCCAAAGTGCTGGGATTACAAGCGTGAGCCACCGCGCCCGGCCTCCACAGTGTACTTTTTAATGCATCCTAAGAATAGAGGAATCTTTAATAATCCTTAACCCTTGACCATTTTATTCCAGTGAGAAAAAGATAAGGATGTTTTTAGGCAGAATCATTCAAATGCTTTCAAAAGCAGGTACCCACCTCTTCACCCTCACTGGTATTGCCTGTTGCAGCTTTGGCTTGGGCATAATTAAAGTTAAAGATGTCATCATTATAGAAGTAACTCTGAAAAACATCCCAAGAACAAGTCACATTGCAAATGAACATATAAAGTATAAAACCATCAGTTATACGAGATAAACACAAAACTATCCTTAAGGATTAGTTGATGCCACTAATGCCACCACAGAAAAGGGCCATTTCTAAGGGTATCTTATCTTCTCTGACACATTCTATAGTATTTTGTATATAAAATCTTGTAGATAATTCTATACTGACCTTAAATGAGTTGAGGTAAATCAAAACATCATCAAATTGCTTAAGCAGGAAGAAACAGGAAGCCATGCACTGCCTCCCTGGTATTGTATCTGAAATGCAGAGGAAAAAAACCCACATATATTCATGAAACTAAAATCCACTTTAGCTGAAGTTTGAGTTATTTAATAATTTAGAGACAGGAAAATATTCCAAAATATCTTTCTAGATTCTGACATTATATATTTTGCTCAGTGGACAAAACCCCAGTATAATGGAGGTCACAGTCCTTGACAGTGACCAATAATCTCTCTGGGGATTAACTCCCAGAGTCCAAAATGAAGACACGCCCTGCACATTCACTAACTACGACATTACCCAGGTCATTTTCCAGGGCTTTGATTCTCTCATCCAACATGTGCACATTCAATTAGTGTGGCCTGGTCTCCATTATCACTTTTCTAAATCAACCTAGCACTACCAATCTCAAACGGAAAAATAATTTGCCATGGAACCATCTGCTTCTGATCCTGATCCAACTTTTTGCCTGATACCGGATTCCTATTTGAGTAGTGGAGGATTAGTATAACTCCCACCCTTACTTGCCACAGGCATTCCTAAGGCTCCTTATCCTGTTTAATTTTTTTCCTTTAGCATTTATCACAGTCTGATATACTATGTACATTTGATACACACACACACACACACACACACACTATATATATGTATGTCCGATCAGATATACATATAAAATATAAAACCATCAGTTATACCAGATAAACACAAAACTAATCTTAAGGATTAGTTGATGCCACTAATGCCACCACACAAAATTTTCTGGTATATCTGATGAGAGGTACATACATATAGTATATATATATATATATCTGATATACATAGTATATCAGACTGTGATAATTGATAAAGGAAAAAAATTAAACAGAATAAGGAGTCTTAGGAATGCCTGTGGCAAGGGTGGGAGTTATACTAATCCTCCACCACTCAAATAGGAATCTGATATCAGGCAAAAAGTTGGATAAGGATCAGAATACACATATCAGATATACATATGTAGTATAAATATATATATACACACATACTATATATATATATATGATATATTATTTCTTTTTTTCTTTTCTTTTCTTTTTTTTTTTTTTTTGAGACAGAGTCTTGCTCTGTTGCCCAGGGTGCAGTGCAGTGGTGCGATCTTGGCTCACTGCAACCTCCGTCTCCTGGGTTCAAGTGATTCTCCTACCTCAGCCTCCCGAGTAGTTGGGATTACAGGCACACGCCACCACACCCGGCTAATTTTTGTATTTTTGGTAGAGGTGGGGTTCCACCACGTTGGCCAGACTGGTCTCAATCTCCTGACTTCATGATCCGCCTGCCTCGGCCTCCCAAAGTGCTGGGATTACAGGTGTGAACCACCGTACCCGGCCACTGTATAGTGTTTCTAGTCCATCTGCCCTACTAGACTTAAGTTCCATAATGGTTGGGAGTTTTGTTTGTTTACTGCTGCATCCTCAACAGCTCAATAAATTTTTATTGTGTGAATGAATGAATGAATGAATGAATGAAATGGGGAAAATTGTACTCAATAACCAGTGTTGGTGAAACATTTGTGAATGTCCAGGAGTGATAAAAATATTTAATTTTCAGTTCAGCATGAACACTGTTACTCAGAATAGATGCCAGGCACAGACAACCAGTACAGGTAGCACCATATTGGTTCATGCTGGCTAATTGGCATCTCTTTTTATACCCCTTTCTCAAATCTTTCACTGAATCTTGCCTGATGAAATACTTTAATCACAAAAATGAAGTTTCAAGACTACTAGTGGGCAATATAGGTGAACATTATATAACTGTGGCAGAAAGAAAGCATTTTCTAAGCTTAATACCCATGCAAGAAATCATTATAGAAAAGAAAAACTTAATTAAATATGGTCTTAATATTTTTTGTTAACCTACTTTTTTTTTAATTTTTGTGGGTATGTAGTCCATATATCCATACTACATATGGATATCCAGTATATTTTGATACAGGCATACAATGCATACTAATCACATCAGGGTAAATGGGGTGTGCATCACATCAAGCATTTATCCTTTCTTTGTGTTACAAACAATCCAATTATACTCTTCTAGTTATTTTGAAATATACAATAAATTATATTGTTAACTGTAGTCACTCTGTTGTGCTGTCAAATACTAGATCTTAAGCTGGGCATGGTGGCTCACCCCTGTAATCCCAGCACATTGGGAGGCTGAGGTGGGTGGATCATTTGAGGTCAGGAGTTCAAGACCAGCCTGGCCAACATGGTGAAACCCTGTCTCTACTAAAAATACTGGGCATGGTGGCGGGCGCCTGTAGTCCCAGCTACTCGGGAGGCCGGCCGAGGCAGGAGAATTGCTTGAACCCGGGAGGTGGAGGTTGCAGTGAGCCGAAATCATGCCACTGCATTCCAGCCTCAGCGACAGAGCAAGATTCCATCTCAAAAAACAAAACAAAACAAACAAACAAAAAACAAATACTACATCTTATTAATTCTAATTTTTTTTTTGTAGCCATCCTCACTGTCCTCCCACTCCACTACCCTTCCCAGGCTCTGCTAACCATCATTCTACTCTATCTCCATGAGTTCAAGTGTTTTAATATTTTTTAGCTCCCACAAATAAGTGAAAAGTGTGTCTTTCTGTGCCTGGCTTATTTCACTTAACATAATGTCCTCCAATTCCATCCATGTTGTTGCAAATGATAGGATCTCATCTCATTCATCTCATCTCATCCTTTTTATGGCTGAACAGTAAGTATTCCATTGTGTATACGTACCACACTTTCTTTATTCCTTCACCTGTTGATGGATGCTTGGGGTGCTTCCAATTCTTCACCATTTTGAACTGTGCTGCAATAAACATTGGTGTGCAAATATCTCTTTGATATGCTGATTTCCTTTCTTTTGGCTATATACCTAGCAGTGAGATTTCTGTATCATATGGTCATCCTATTTTTAGTGTTTTGAGGAATTTCCAAACTGTTATCCATAGTAGGTGTGCTAATTTACATTCCCACCAACAGTGTACGAGGGTACCTTTTCTCTACATCCTCTCCAGCATTCATTGTTGCCTGTCTTTTGCATAAAAGCCATTTTAACTGGAGTGAGATGGTATCTCACTGTAGTTTTGATTTGCATTTCTCTGATGATCAGTGATGTCAAACACCTTTTCATATACCCATTTGTCATTTGTATGTCTTTTTTTTTCTTTCTTTCTTTTTTGAGACGGGGTTCCACTCTTGTTGTCCAGACGAGTGCGATGGTGTGACCTCAGCTCACTGCAGCCTCCGCCTCCTGGATTCAAGTGATTCTCCTGCCTCAATCTCCTGAGTAGCTGGGATTACGGGCGCCACCACCATGCCCAGCTAATTTTTTGTATTTTTAGTAGAGACGGAGTTTCACCATGTTGGCCAGGCTAGTCTTGAATTCCTGACGTCAGGTGATCCACCCGCCTCAGCCTCCTAAAGTGCTGGGATTACAGGTGTGAGCCATGGCACCTGGCCTTGTATGTCTCCTTTTAAGAAATGTCTGTTCAGAGCTTTTGCCCCTTTTAAATTGGATTGTTAGATTTTTTAACTATTGAGTTGTCTGGGCTCCTTCTATATTCTGATTATTAATCCCTTGTCAGATGGCAAATATTTTCTTCATTCTGTGGGTTCTCATTTCACTTTGTTGATTGTTTCCTTTGCTGTGCAGAAGCTTTTTTCACTTGATGCGACCCCATTTATCCATTTTTGCTTTGGTTGCCTGTGTTTGTGCAGTATTACTCAAGAAATCTTTGGGCCAGGCCACTCACACAAGGTCAGGAACCTCAAGTGTGCTTTATTGTTACTGTTTGCACCCCCTGACGCCACCGTGGGCTGCCAGTGGAGGAGGCCTCTGGACTACAGTTCCTGTCTTCATATTAAATCTCTCGTCCAGTGTGGCCCAGCGCCAGGTGGGCTCCCATGGGACGTCCTGCTGTCAGACCCAGATTGTTAATGTTATTGTTGGGAAAGACAAAAAAGGCAGAAAGATCCCAGAATATCTGATCTATTTTAATGGCTGGAACAGAAGCTGGGATAAATGGGCAACCGAAGATCATGTGCTTCATGATACCGATGAAAATCATAGATTACAGCATAAATTGGCAAGAAAAGCTGTAGCTCTCCTGAGGAGCACAGGAAGAAAGAAGTCCTGCAGGTTGCCTGGTGTTGATTGACTCTGTCTTAAAAGGCCTCCTCATTGATGAAAAAGATGAAAATGATGAAAACTCATTAGGCAGTTCCTCTGATAGCAGCAAAGGAGGAAGAAATAAGTGAAGAAAGTGATATTGAAGAAAAGACTGAAGTGAAAGAAGAACCAGAGCTTCAAACAAAAAGAGAAATGGAAGCAACAACAATAACTATAGAAATACCTGAAGTTCTGAAGCAGCAGAAGGATGATTGTTATTACATTAACAAGAGGAAATGGTTAATGAAACTTTCATGCCGGACCAACATCATAATGATTTTGGAAGCATTTTGCTCTCAATGCAGCCTTTTCAGCCAATGAGAGGCCTCGTCACCATCATGCTATGCCACATGCCAATATGAACGTGCATTATATCCCAGAAGAATGTTGACCTTTTTAAGGAGATGGTGGATGGATTAAGAATAACCTTTGATTACACTCTCCTGTTGGTTTTACTCTATCCGTATGAACAAGCTCAGTATAAAAAGGTGACTTTGCCGGGTGTGGTGGCTCACACCTGTAATCTCAGCACTTTGGGAGGCCGAGGTGAGTGGATCACCTGAGGTCAAGAGTTGGAGACTAGCCTGGCCAACATGGTGAAACCCCGTCTCTAGTAAAAATACAAAAATTAGCTGGGCATGGTGGCAGGAGCCTGTAATCCCCAGCTACTCGGGAGGCTGAGGCAAGAGAATCGCTCGAACCCAGGAGGCAGAGGTTGCAGTCAGCTGAGATCGCACCACCGCACTCCAGTCTGGGCGACAAGGGCGACAGGAGCGAGACTCCATCTCAAAAAAAAAAAAAGGTGACTTTGTCTAAGTTTTTTTTCCAATTCAGGTAAGTGCCACAAACACTAATACGATCCAGGAGGAACTCTCTCCCAGCCTGCCTTTGTTGAATCCATCCATGCCACAGTCCACAGAGAGTCAGCCAACCATTAGTGAACCAGCCACCCACAAAAGGCGCAAAGCTGAGTTGGAAGCATTGCAGTCTCTGAGGCGGTCCATGAGCCACACCACCAACTGTGATAGACTTTCTGACAGCAGCACCTCACCTCAGCCCAAGTGCCAGCAGCAGGACACATCCGTCAGTATAACCAAGCTGTTCCTGCACCTGGAAAAGAAGACACCTGTGCATAGCAGATTGTCTTCACCTATTCCTCTGACCCCTAGCAAGGAAGGAAGTGCAGTGTTTGCTGGCTTTGAAGGGAGAAAAACTAATGAAATGAACGAGGTCCTGTCCTGAAGCTTATGCCCGACAATTACCCACCAGGTGACCAGCCGCTTCCACCCTCTTACATTTATGGGGCATAACATTTACTGCGATTGTTTTTAAAACTTCCAGAAATCCTTGGAAAGATGTCCTTTTCTGAGAAAAATCTGAAGGCTTTGTTGAAGCACTTTGATCTCTATTTGAGGTTTTTAGCAGAATACTCTGATTACTTTTTCCCAGAGTCAGCTTGTGTTGCTGCCTGTGAGGTGCATTACAGCAGCAAGAATCTCCGGGCAATTTATTACAGTGTTGATGGTTCTGTAAGAACAACTCCTCTGTCTAGCTCAGCGCTCTGGGTTCCAGATGAACAACTATCCAGGTAGTGGGTCTTTACCCAGAGCACAAACACAATGCCCACCTGGCAGCTCTGACAGAGTTAGGTCCTGAGTTGCCCACATACTGTAGTTATTCTGTTAGGAATTGTTTCCTGGGTGCCTATAGTGCTCTAACACAACACTTGCTACTGTGCAGGCCATCTGTGATGGCAGGGAAAAAGCAACTGGGTCCATAGTGAAATGTTCGTGGAAGCATACATAGGTTAGGCTATTTCAATAGACATTGCAGTTAATTAGCTAGAACCACATTGTTTTGTTATTTGTTAGCATTAAATAATTTTTTTTTTTGCAAATTGGTTTCATTCTTTTGATGAAGCTGAGCAACTCTGTCCAACAAGGTTTAGTTTGTACTTGGAAACCACAAAGTAGTCTCAAAGTATTTTAGAGGGACTCGATATTGATGGCAAAAGAAAATTTGCAGCTACACATTTGCTTCTAACAGTTCCCTCTCTGTGAAACATTATTTTTGGTGGTCTAAAGACAGCATTGCGTTTCTTGTTTGAGATTTTACAGCTATACTTTGCTGTGTAATGTTATGGTTACTTTTCTGTAAAATGTTAGTTTTGGTGATCTAAATAAAGCCTATCTTGTTTGAAAGAAAACAAAAACAAGAACAACAATATAAAAGGAAGTCTTTGCCCACACCAATGTCCTGGAGAGTTTCTCCAATGTTTTCTTGTAGAATTTTCCTTATTTAAGGTCTTGGATTTCAGTCTTTAATCCATTTTGATTTGATTTTTGTATAGGGTGAGAAATGGAAGTCTAGTTTCATTCTTCTGCATATGGATATCCAGTTTTCCCAGCACAATTTATTGAAGAGACTGTCCTTTCCCTAAAGGTTCTTGGCACCTTTGTCAAAAACGAGTTCACTGTAGATGTATGGATTATTTCTGGGTTCTCTTAATGTGCTCCATTGGTCTATATGTCTGTGTTTATGCCAGTACCATGCTGTTTTTGTTACTATAGCTCTGAGGTATAATTAGAAGTACAGTGATTCCTCCAGTTTTGTCCTTTCTGCTCAGAACAGCTTTGGCTATTCTGGTCTTTTGTGGTTCTGTATAAATTTTAGGATTATTTTTTCTACTTTTATGAAGAATATCATTGGTATTTTCATAGGGATTGCATTTAATTTGCAGATTGCTTTGGGTAGTATGAACATTTTAACAACATTGATTCTTCCAATCTATGAAAATGGAATATCTTTCCTTTTTTGTGTGTCCTCTTCAGTTTCTTGCATCAATGTTTTATAGTTTTTATTGTAGAAATATTTCACTACTTTGGTTAAGTTAATTCCTAAGTATTTCATTTTATTGGTAGCTATTATAAATGGGATTACTTTTTTGATTTTCAGATTGTTTGCTGTTGGCATATAGAAATGCCACTGATTTTTGTTTGTTGGTTTTGTATCCTGCAATTTTACTGCATTTGCTTATGAGTTCTAACAGTTTTTTGGTGGAGTCTTTAGGTTTTTCCAAATATAAGATCATATCATCTGCAAACAAGGAAAATTTAACTTCTTCCTTTTCAATTCAGATGTCCTTTATTTCTTTCTCTTGTCTGATTACTAGCTAGGACTTCCAGTACTATGTTGAATAACAGTGGTGAAAGTGGGCATCCTGGTCTTGTTCCAGATCTTAGAGGAAAGGCTTTCCACTTTCCCCTTCAATATGATACTAGCTGTGGGTCTGTCATATATGGATTTTATTGTTTTGAGGCATGTTCCGTCTATACTCAGTTTTTTGGGGGATTTTTATCATAAAGGGATGTTGAATTTAATCAAATGCTTTTTCAGCATCAATTGAAATATCATATGGTTTTTGCCCTTCATTCTGCTGATATGATGTATCCCATTGATTTGCATATGTTGGACCATTCTTGCATTCCTGGGATAAATCTCAGTTGGTCATGATGAATGATCTTTTTAATGTGTTGTTGAATTGTTTGCTAATATTTTGTTAACAATTTTTTCATCCCTCTTCATTTGAGATATTGGACTTTAGTTTTCTTTTTTTGACGTGCCTTTGGTTTTGTTATTAGGGTAATACTGGTCTTGAAGAATGAGAGGAAATATTCCCCCCTGCTTTCTTTTTTGGAATAGTTTGAGTAGGATTGGTATTAGTTTTTCTTTAAATGTTTGGTAGAATTCTACAGTGAAGCCAATGGGTCCTGGGCTTTTCTTTACAGGGAATCTTGTTATTATGGCTTTGATCTCATTACTTGTTATTGGTTTGCTCAGGTTTTGGATTTGTTCATGGTTCAATCTTGGTTGGTTGTATGTGTCTAGGAATTTATCCATTTCTTCTAGGTTTTCCAATTTATTGACATATCATTGCTCATAGTAGCCTCTGGTGATTCTTTGAATTTCTGTAGTATTTGTTGTATGGTGTATACATATTTGAGATGAGGGTCTCACTCTGTTGCCCGGGCTGGAATGCAGTGGTGTAATTACATGGCTCACTGCAGCCTCAACTTCCTGGGCTCAGGCAGTCCTGACACCTCAGCCTCTCAAGTAGCTGGGGCCATAGGTGCATGCCACCATACTTGGCTAATTTTTTTTATTATTACTTGTAGAGATGGGGTCTTCCTATGTTGTCCAAGCTGGTCCTGAACTCCTGGGCTCAAGCCATCTGCCTGCCTCAGCCTCCCAAAGTACTGGGATTACAAGCCTAAGCCAGCATGCCTGGCTGGTTTTAATATTTTTATATGGAAAAAAATATCATAGGCAAAGTTTAAAGGCAAATGACCTACCAGAATGTGACAAAAGTTAATGCTCAAAAGAGCTCTTGAAAACTCAGTAAAAAATAACATTTTATATCTAAAACTGATTCAAAGTTTTAAAACTCTCAGGAACAAAACAGCAAATTTATTTATTCTCTTATCCCACTTTCACTGAGATGTTGAGAAGAACTAATTCAAATATTCTCTCTTATTTCTGACCTCACACTTTATAATGTGAAGCCTAATAGATACATCCCTAGACAGAGAATCAAACTTCACAGTCAATATATGCCCCACTCCAATTATGAAGCAGATCATAAGTACAGATTTCAGACATACCACATTCGCTAGCTGATCCTCCCACCAGCTGGAAGAACTGCTGGGCAATTTTCATATGATCCCTCTGAAAAACAAACTGAGCTGATATAGAGGAATAAGGTAAAAATATTTTATTTTATTATACTTTATCGTTCTAACATATTTGTCAGGATTTAAATATACCCTTGTTTTAAATCTTGCCCCAAACAATACTAATTCTCATTAACATAACAACTAGACCTGAAACTAACTAAAACCTGTGCAGGGACAGGCAGAAAAGAAGAAAAAGAATCAAATCCTTAAATTCTATCCTAAAACTTCATTAAATGAACACAATCATTCTACAAATATCTATTGCTCTTTTACCATATATCAGACCTTGGAACAGGAGCTATAGATATAACAAACAGTATTTATTAAACTCATTTATTTAATAAATATTTGCTGCCTATCTACTACACAAGGCACTGCAGAATGAACTTGAGATAAAAAGATTTATTCGTATCCCATTTTGTTCCAAAAAGAACAAATAACGCTGTATTAAGATGGATAAGAGCTTAATTTTAGACAGTGTTTTGGTGTTTATAAAAATAACTTCTCCAGAGAAACAATTTTCCCCACTTTACAGATGCCAAAATTATAACTAGATATATGTAAGTTAAAAAAAGTCACTGCAAATAAGAATGAAGTTGTGCAATGATTTTTAAGTTTTTATGAAATAAGTTGCTATTTAAAAATTGGACCCTTTTAAACAAGCAGGAGTCTTTAGGGTTACAAGTTTTTTTTTGTTTTTTTTTTGTCTTTAAATAACATAACATTCTTTTCACAATGCAGTCTGGATTGGGGGATATGGAGAAATAAAAGGAGCTACCGGAGAGCCTATTGCTGCTTGCACTTTGATAGTCATTTTGTTCTCTTCCATACACCTATAACTTTGCAACCTATAGATTATCAGTGATTTCATACTCACTGAACCCATTTCCTGGCCAAGGGCTGCATTGACCACTCCTTTGAGAATATACTCCTAGAAACATGGAATAACATTGATTAAGAGGAATGTGGAGCTATGAGATCATTTTCGAATTAACCCCTTGTATTAACTCAATACTTTACATAAATTATCAAAGATTACCCACAGTTACTTTTCTCTGTTCTATCCCTGGCTTGAATGAAAGAATTAGGAGACACTCATTTAGTTTCCAGCAGCCAAGTATCTATATAACATAATTTACCATATTTGTAAATTCTCAATCTTAAGCAAAAATAATTCAGTGGAAGCTCCAGGAGATAAGTTTCATTTTATTTCAATTCTATGGAAAAAAAAGTAAAATGTTGATACAATAATTTTTATTACCTTCTCAACCACTGCCATTCTCTGTGACCATACCATATATATTATTTTCCTTTTCCAATTTTTTATTTTTGAGACCGAGTCTCGCTCTGTCACCCAGGCTGGAGTACAGTGGCAGGATCTCAGTTCACTGCAACCTCCACCCCAGGGTTCTAGCAATTCTCCTACCTCAGCCTCCTGAGTAGCTGGGATTACAGGCCCCAGCCATCACGCCCGGCTAATTTTTTTGTATTTGTAGTAGAGATGGGGTTTCACCATGTTGGCCAGGCTGGTCTCGAACTCTGGACCTCAGGTGATCCACCCGCCTCAGCCTCCCAAAGTGCTGGGATTACAGGTGTGAGCCACCACTCCTGGCCCCTTTCCAATGTTATAGTAACTTTTCTTTGCTAGAAATCCTTTTCCTAAAAAAAAAATAAATAAAAGTGTCCTCTGATGTCCATTTATAAGGTATTCTCTCTTTTGGAGTCCTGGGGCCTCACTTGTATCCCTTTTTCCAGACTTGGTTCAATTCTTTAATAGATACCCTCCCTAGCTAGCAGCTTTATCAATCTTTCATTTAAGAGAGCTCACAAAGAACAGCATGAAAGAAGCTGAATCTTTTAATATACTTGAGAAATATAGTTGTTTAAACTCCATGGGGTCTGGAAATATTTTTCATTCAGTCTTTCATTCAATAAATGGAATGTTTACTATATACTTTATGTACATAGTGTTAGAGATACAATATAGACACAGTCCCTGACTACAAGGAGTTAACGATCCAATGGGGAAGAAAGACAAGTTACAGACAATTTATGAGATAATTGCATGTATCCAGTTGTTACTTTCATCAGAATTCTAAATTTTCATATTTCCAAATACTAAAGGAATTTTCCAAATTTCTTTACCCTTTTTGAGAAAATGACTACATATAAGGGGGTTTAAAAACATCAAAAAGCCTAGAACATTCATTCTCATATCACAAGTTGCATATAACATTTCTAAATGAATACATATGGTCTTTTCCTGGGATTCTACAGGCAGGAGTCTGCCTAATCTTCTCTAATATGACTTCCAACTAAATTTCTGAAGTTCCACTTTTAGCAGAACTTGGTTAGTAAAAATGTAAAACATTCTCAGTTACCTGAGGAGTAGTGGGTTCCAGATCCTTAATTAAGTTATAAGCTTCTTGTACATCATCTGAAACACAACAAAGTAATTATACTAGCCTGTATTCCAGAAAACCCTCCTGAAGCAGTCCTCCCAAAAGATAAGATCCTTCAGTACTTAAATATTCATGGGAAATATGATCTGTTTTATCTGTCTTCTAACTCTCCATGTTCGGTGTTGAGTAGTTATGCTAAAAATAACGAAATATCCTTAGAAAACTCATATTAAGCCATGAAGTACCTTAAAAATTGTTGAAGCTAAGAACATGGATGAGGCAGTCTATGCCAATGGCATTGTATTAAATAAGAAAAGCAATGATTTTTTTTTTAAAAGAGATATATATATATATTAAGTATATAGGAATTAAATGACATGAAGTCTGAGATTTGCTTTAAAACATTTCAGGAACAAAAAAGAGGTGATGAAAAAAGAAGATTGGAAATATCTTGAAAAGTGCCGAATCCAGGGTGAGTATTTGGGTGTTTATTGTACTATTTGTCTATGTTTGAAATTTTCCATAATAAAAATAATTTATAAAATATATATGCTGTTTATTTCATTCTTGTCCAAAACATATTTTTTTTTGCTTTTATATAAAAGAGAGGCTGGGCACGGTGGCTCACACCTGTAATCTCAGCACTTTGGGAGGCTGAGGCAGGCAGATCACCTGAGATCAGGAGTTCAAGACCAGCCTGGCCAACATGGTGAAACCCTGTCTCTACTAAAAATACAAAAATTAGCCAGGCATGGTGGCGCACGCCTGTAATCCCAGCTACTTGGGAGGCTGAGGAAGGAGAATCGCTTGAAACTGGGAGGCAGAGGTTGCAGTGAGTGGAGATCACGCCACTGCACTCCAGCCTGGGCAACAGAGTAAGACTGTCTCAAAATAATAATAATAAATAAATAAATAAATAAATAAATAAAATAAAATAGGACTGTTTGCAAGTTCATATTCTTATTTTAATAAATACATTTTCCTCCATGAGGAATCTGTTGTCCTGGTTGGATTTTACCATGCACCTAAAAAGGCCCACATTGTTAGTCCAGGGCCCATGACCAAATGCCACCACAAATGCATGGTGGCTGCTACCCTGTACTCATAGCTGTTAGAAAAGGCTGCTTTAGGTGTGTGTCTGACCATTTTAATCTTACTTAGGGGAAATAAATATCATATCCTCTTTGAATCATAGTATTTCTCATAAGCAGCCTGGGGTACAAAGAAACAGAAAGGCAGACAATCAAAGCAAATAAGAAACAGTTAATACTTTTTCCAAAAGACACAAGAAAATGTGAATGTACATTACACAACGGGGAAACTAGAAAAAGAAAAAAGAACTATAAGGGAAGGGGAGGAAAAACAATGAAAAAGAAAGAATGGATAGAGAATAAAGGACAGAAAAATAAAAGGAAAAAAGAAAAAGCAGAATGAGGGAGAAGGTAGGAGGCGACAGAAGAGGAAAGAGGATAAAAAAAGGCACAACAAATAACCACCAATAAACTTGTTCTATGAACTCGTTGCAAATATATTTTTGGAAGTATGAATTTAAAAAGTGAAGCAAATAGTTCCATCAGACATATTTAACTATTCTAAAATATCTCATTGTAAGTAAGACCAGGACAAATTTTTCTTACCTTGACGAAGGTAGTAAATCACCAAGTTTAGCCTAGCTTCAGGAATGACATCAACTAGGGGAGGTAAAACCTGCAAAGCCCCTTCACCTCCTCGGAAAACAACCTAGAGATACAGAAATCATGCTATTATGGCAATAATGATGTATATATTTATTGGTGACAATGTTTAAGGAGCTGGCACATATAACTGGGTTCATGATATTCAACTAAAATAGTTCTGGGAATCAGTTGATATATTGAGAACTTTTACTATTGGCTGAATTTATTATTGCCTACGTAATCCCTATGCTTCTTACCATCTCTCTTCTTTTCTTTCCTCTCTGCTTTTGATCCTTCTTGACAGCCTTGTCATAATTAAACATTTTATTTTTAACCCTATGTAAAACCTACCTCCATTATCATTCTCTCTATACCCTTGCCCTTCTTTTGTATTCGCAGCACTTATATCCTTATTTTATTGTATATTTCTTTATCTGTTTATCTGTTACATCCACCAGAATATAAGCTCCATATGGCAAGGAACTTTGCATTTACTGTGTATTCCTAGCCCCGAGAACTGTGACTAGTATAGTCGGCACTCAGTTATTTTTTGAAAGGACGAATATATTTTTGAAGCTCTATTTATACATATAACCTTGACCTCATTGAAAGAAAGCCATGATCTAAATTATAACAATATACACCTACTGTATACTCACAAAAATTTAAATTAAAAAGATCAAAACATAAAATTATTATAACTATGAGAAATAGAATAAAAGCATAACCCTTATTGTGTACATCTCTTTTCCTCTTCATAAGAACTGCAGAAAACTCCTAAAGTACCCAATAATTAACAAAACTCTTTTCTAGGCAGACATTCTAAATCAAAAACTCCATGATGGAATTTATATATCCTTTCTGAGCCTGTTTCCTCATCTCTAAATGGCATTAGTAATGCCTACCTTTCAGGTTATTATGAGGATTAAATGAGCACAAGTGGGCTAAATGTGTGGCACATATTTCAGTGTTTCATTGAATTAATTTAGTAAACATTCATTAGCGTGTACTATATGCCCACTACTGTAACAAGCACAGGGGTTATAGCAGGAACAGGCCACTCCCCTGTCACCACAGACTAGTCAAGTGGGGACAGACCTCCATAAAGCAAGCAAATAAATATGTTATCAGGTGATAATAAATGTTACAGAGAAAAGCTTAGAAATCAAAACAAACAAACAAAAAAATCCATGAAAGGACAATTTATTTTGTGTACTGTTGTATTTCTAGAGCCTAGCATAGTGTCTGGAATGTAGCAAGCTGTTTCACAAATAAATGCACAGAAAGCAAGGTCATCCAGCATGAACTACATAATCTCTTCTCTCGATCCCGAAATATCTATTTAGTGACCTTTTTTGGTTCCTTTTTCAGATATTCCCTTCTTTTGCCAAGATTCATTCACCTGTCTTCTTGATCCCATGACTTCTAACTCCATCTGAACCTCTTTTCTCCATTAATTATTGTACCTTCAATCTTCCCAAAGCCCTGGTCCTACTTCTCACTTTAAACACACACAAGGGGTTTTTGTTCTCTTGAAAAATCTTCCACTTGGCCCCACTGTTTCCTCTGGATAGTGCCCTATTTTTCTCTTTTCTTTCAATGCCACACTTCAAAAGTATGTTGCTTACTGCTTCTACTTTCTTCTCATCCTCACACTCCTTAACCTCTCAAAACATTGGCTTCTGCTCTCAGTATACAAATAAACTCACTCTCAGGAGTCACAAATTAATCTCTTTAGCCAAATTCAATGGACTTTTCTGTTCTCTTGCTCCCATGATGTGTCTGCAGTTTTGACACTGATGCCTCCAAGATGCCAATAATAACAACAATGCCATTTTCTTTTTTTTCTTTTTTTTTTTTAGACGGAGTCTCACTCTGTCACCCAGGCTGGAGTGCAGTGGTGCGATCTTCGCTCACTGCAAGCTTCGCCTCCCGGGTTCGCACCATTCTCCTGCCTCAGCCTCCCGAGTAGCTGGGACTAAAGGCACCCACAATAACGACCGGCTAATTTTTGTATTTTTAGTAGAGACAGGGTTTCACCATGTTAACTAGGATGGTCTCGATCTCCTGACCTCGTGATCCGACCGCCTCGGCCTCCCAAAGTGCTGGGATTACAGGCGTGAGCCACCGCGCCCGGCCTATCAATGCCATTTTCTAAATGCATACTGTGTGAAGCACCTTACACATATTACCTCATGTAATCTTCCCAAAAAAAAGCAAGATAAGTACTTTTTTTTTTTTTGAGACGGAGTGTCACTCTGTCGCCCAGGCTGGAGTGCAGTGGTGTAATCTTGGCTCACTGCAAGCTTTGCCTCCTGGGTTCAAGCAATTCTCCTGCCTTGGCCTCCTGAGTAGCTGGGATTACAGGCGCATGACACCACGTCCTGCTAATTTTTGTATTTTTAGTAGAGGTGGGGTTTCACCATGTCAGTCAGGCTAGTCTTGAACTCCTGACCTTGTGATCCACCCGCCTTGGCCTCCCAAAGTGATAGGATTACAGGCATGAGCCTCCGCACCCGGCCAAAATAAGTACTTTCATTTTCCCTATTCTACATATGAGAACACAGACTCAGCAATGTTAAGTGACTTACTCAAAGTTACAAAGCTAGTACATGGTAGAACTTGATTTTGACCTCAAATCTAACTTCAAAAGTTGATGTTTTTTAACAACCACTTATATTGCCCTGATATTTTTCAGGTTTAAAAAAAAAATAAAAGTAATATGTGTTCATTGGAAAAAACTTAAAGTATTATGAAAGAAAAATTTCCATATCGTTACTTCTCTTTCTAATCCTACTCTCTAAGAATTATCCCTATTTCATATGTTCCTTTCAGTCATATATTCATATAGTGGTTCTTTACCTTAGCTGTACATTATATCCACCTGGGATGCTTTCAAAAAAATACTGATAGCTGGGCTCCAGACCAACCATTAAATAAGATTACCTGGGGATGGGGCCCATGCATCATTAATTTCGAAAGCCTCCCAGGTGATTAAAATGTGCAGTTGTAAATGACATTACATTATCTAGATGCTTCTTCTTGTTTGCCCTTTCTTGTCTCATTTGTTGATACTCCTTCCTCCTGTCCCATAAATACAGATGCTGTTTTGGAACCATATTTTTCTATTTTTAATCATTTCTACAGTATTTATTTCACTTCAGCAATTGAAAACCTTCCATATTAATCTGTCAAGACTCTTAAAATAACTCCTAAATCTATTCTCAAGTCTTTATCTTTCTCCAAGCTTAAATTCCAGACTACTATATAACCCATAATTCTCCAGAAAAATTAATCTGGTTTCAATTTAGAAACTAAATTTGAAGTTAAAAGATTAGATGCAGAAACTCATAGTAGTAACTATCCAAATAAAACTGTATCTGCGATGGAGGCCTGAACTAGTGAAGAAATGGAGTAAATATAAGATACTGTCAACAAGAAGAGAATAGGATTTAGTAACTGAATAGAGATGGAGATAAAGAGAAGGGGAGTCTAAAACAGCTGTGGTTTACTGGAAGAACTGGTACTACAAAAAGGAATAGAGAAATCAGAAGGAAAAAGCATAGTTATTATTATTGCCACTTTTGGATGAAGAATCTCAGTAGTATTAGTTGATTTGCCCAGTGTTACCAGGTATCTGAATTGAGAGCAGCTGTTCTGCATCTCACTATATTACTTGGTCAACAGAATCATAATCTAGCCCTAAACCCAACCACCCATCCAACTTGAGTGTCTGCTATTCCCCAGTACAAATTTACTGTTCTAGTAAGATCAATCTGCTCACAATCTTTTACATATGTCAGCCTCATTCTAGCTCCATGTCCTTGACTAGAATGAACTCTCAGTCATCCTTCAAAGATGCAAAAATATTTCCCATTTATTTTAAACCACAGGGGGATATGTTCCTTTGTCTTGCTCAAAAAAACAGACACCTGGATCTACACTGCCTTGTGCTTCTTTCCAAATATTAAATATATTCCTGTTCTCACAAGGATTTCCTTAAGGAAACAGATTAGTACTTTAAAACTTATCTCCTCCACAGTGAGGAGGGGTTCCCTTGGAGTAAAGCATTATTTGCTGGGGCATCTCCTTTCATTCATCTTTCTAATTGCTGTGATGTACCAAAGCAGAATAGGACTGAACTCAGTCGAGACGGGAAATCGTTATTCACCAGATTGTGCCTGATGAGTTCTTTAGCAAATTCAAAGGATGAAGAAGCATTGTCCATCAAGCTTTTGAGTTCTGCCTGAAATTTAAAAAAGAAAGGCTTATGAAAATGACAAGTGTATAGTTCTTATACCATATATTGACACAATGGTTTATAATTTACAAGGAATTTAACATGCTATTTCATTCGATCCTCATGACTCTAGATCAATGTAATTATTATTATCCACATTTTCAAATGAGGGCAATAATAAATGGAAACAATGAGGCTTATAAAAGTTAAGGGACTTGGGCCGGGCGCAGTGGCTCATGCCTATAATCCCAGCACTTTGGGAGGCCAAGGCGGGCAGATCACAAGATCAACAGATCGAGACCATGTTTCCTCTGGTCAACGTGGTGAAACCCCATCTCTACTAAAAGTACAAAAAAATTAGCTAGGCGTGGTAGCACGCGCCTGTAGTCCCGGCTACTCAGGAGGCTGAGGCAGGAGAATCACTTGAACCTGGGAGGCGGAGGTTGCAGTGAGCCAAGATTGCGCCACTGCACTCCAGCCTGGTGACAGAGCGAGACTGTCTCAAAAAAAAAAAAAAAAAAGTTAAGTGACTTGAAACTTATACTAAGCAGCAAGTTTGAAAACTGGGATACACAAGTCTGAAGACTCCTAGAGTTAGTTTTTTCTTTCAGTGTCAAAGGTGATTAACGAGCTAAGCCTTAAACAACTAAGGTTGATTCTTTAATCTGAAAGGAGATGTTAAGAAATCCTCCTTTCATCCCTTTTCTATTTCTATTAGTGGGTTGCTAAGCTTTTCTGGATAAAATCATTAAATTCTTGATTGTTCTTCACTAACTACCACAAACTCATTCTGCCTGATCTCATAGTTGGGAGTGCATGTCTGCTCAGCAATTTTTTTTTATCACTCTTCTCTTGTCCACAGTACAATTCCAAAGTTTTGGGTAGTATTAGTTTACATCAGCAGTTTTCAAGCTTTTTGGTCTCAAGATCCCTTTTATACTCTATAAATAATCTCAAAGAATTTTTGTTTATGTGGGAAATAGCCATCAATACTTATCATATCAGAAATTAAAACAAAATTTTAAGTATTCAATTCATTGAAAATGGTAGTAATAATACGCCTTAAAATATGTTGGAATTAACATTTGGTCTCAATTTCAGAGCAACTTGTCATTACTGAAGATAAAAACAATTAAATTTTTTAAAAGTTTAAAAATAACAATAATAAACCCCACTACATATTGACATACATATTTTTTACTTTAAGAAACTGTATTTATCAAATCAAAAATTTAGTGAGAACAGTGTTATTGTTTTACATTTTTTGCAAATCTCTTTAATGTCTGGCTTAACAGGGGATAGATGGATTGTCATATCTGTATCTGCATTTGATCTATTTTAAGACCATTTGGTGCCAGGTGACAAGGACAAAAAAGAAAGCCCAATACCAGCACAAGGTGGGAAGTCTAGTGAAAGACCCTTCCCACAATCAGCAGGAACTACTAAAGAGCTACACTGGCAAAGGAAGGATAAAATGGAATTTTCTATGAACTTTTTGGGGACCCCTTGTACATAAATTAATAAAATAAAAAAACAGTTATATAATAGGATTTTTGAAAGTTGATTTTTGAAAAGACTAAAAAAATGTGAAAATGTAAATGAGATTGTCAAATTTTTAGAAAAATACAACTTACCAAAAATAACACAAGAAGAAATAGAAAACATGCATAGTCCTATAACCACTAAAGGAACTGAATTAGGTAATTTAAAATCTTCCAAACCTAGACAGTTTTGTCAATGAGTTCTACTAAACATTTAAGAAATATAAAAGCCAATCTTATACAAACATTTCCAGAAAATAGAAACATATGGTACCTGCTTCAATTCATTCATTTTCCTTTGAGATAATCTTTGCACCAAATCCTGACAAGAACTATACCAAAAAAGCAAATTATAAACCAATCGAACCAATATGTATTGATGCAACAAATTAAATAATAGCTATCTAATATGTGATATGTAAAGAGAAGAATGAACCATGATGAAGCTGGGTTTATTCTGGTATAATGTTGATTTTTAAAATATTTTGTTTTTTGAGACAGGGTCTCACTCTGCCACCCAGGCTGGAGTGCAGTGGCACCATCTTAGCTCACTGCAACCCCTGTCCCCCAGGCTCAAGTGATCCTCCCACCTCAGCCTCCCAAGTATCTGAAACCACAGCCACAAGCCACCACACCAGGGTAATTTTTGTATTTTTAGTAGAGATGGGATTTCACCATGCTGTCCAGGCTGGTCTCAAACTCCTGACCTCAAATGATCCGCCTATCTCAGCCTCCCAAAGTGCTGGGATTACAGACATGAGCCACCATGTCCAGCCTAAAGTTGATGTAACAGTAGAAAATACTTCAAATAATTTGCCACAAGAATAAAGGAAAATGATATGACTGTCTTAATAGACGAAGAATACAAGATGTTATACTTCAACATCTGATCCTTATAAAACCTCTTAGCAAATTAACACTAGAAGGGAAGTTCCTTAATCTGATAAAGGATATCTTTAAAAATCTACATTAAACATCATACTTAATGATGAAATATCATCAAAAGCTTTTCCTTTGAGATAAAAAAACCTTACAAGGATATTTCGTTTTTTACTTTGTTTTTGTTTTTGTTTTGAGATGGTGTCTAGCTCTGTCGCCTAGGCTGGAGTGCAGTGGCATAGTCTTGGCTCACTGCAACCTCTGCCTCCCAGATTCAAGCCATTCTCCTGCCTCAGCCTCCCAAGTAGCTGGGATTACAGGTGCATGCCACCATGCCCGGCTAATTTTTGTATTTTTAGTAGAGATAGGATTTCACCATGTTGGTCAGGCTGGTCTGGAACTCCTGACCTCGAGTGATCTGCCTGCCTCGGCCTCCCAAAGTGCTGGGATTACAGGCATGTGCCACCACGCCCAGCTAATTTTGTATTTTTAGTAGAGATGGGGTTTCACCATGTTGGTCAGGCTGGTCTCGAACTCCTGACCTCAGGTGATCCATCCAGGTTGGCCTCCCAAAGTTCTGGGATTCCAGGCGTGAGCCACCGTGCCTAGCCAGAAATGGTTTCTTAAGATACAGAAAGCACTAAACATAAAGAAAAAGATCAATGTGACTATGTTTCAGCCTATAAAATCTTTAATAATTACAAATATTTACTGACAGTTTACTATGTATATCAAGTTAAGGACTTTACATACCTCATACCATTTAATCTTCACAAGAACCTACAATGAGTCAATACTATTTTTTCCCTGTTTTACAGATGATGCTTAAGGAAGTTAAGTATTTCACCTGAAGTCACATAGCAACTATGCCAGGGTTGAAATTTGGGTCTATCCGATTCCAAGCCCAAACTCATCATCACTACCCTAGAGGCTGTGCCAGTTTTGGGGGAAAAGTTCTTCAACTCTTTAGTCTCTAAAACCAGCAGCTTTCTCCTCCTTTTTTATTTTTTTAAACCAGCATCTTACATTCAATGTTTCTATTTTTTCATCATCTACTTGCCATCCTTTCTGCCACACCCTTTATGAGAATTCTCAATCTGAGTTGTTACTCACTCACTCCTGATCTCCTTGCAACCTAGCTTCAAGCTCCAATAATAATGATATCCTGTGGCTCACGCTTGTAATCCCAGCACTTTGGGAGACCGAGGCGGGTGGATCACGAGGTCAGGAGATCGAGACCACGGTGAAACCCCGTCTCTACTAAAAATACAAAAAATTAGCCGGGCATGGTGGCGGGCGCCTGTAGTCCCAGCTACTCGGAGAGGCTGAGGCAGGAGAATGGCGTGAACCCGGGAGGCGGAGCTTGCAGTGAGCCGAGATTGGGCCACTGCACTCCAGCCTGGGTGACAGAGCGAGACTCCGTCTCAAAGAAAAAAAAAATGATATCCTAATCAGATAAGGAAATGTAGGAAACTCTAATTAAAATGGCCTTTTCTCAGTCTTCATTTCTGCTGACCTTTTGTACCTCCTCCTTCTTTTAAATGTGATTCTCCTTAATTTGTCAGTCATACTTTTAATTTCTCATTCAACAAATAAGTAGTTGGCATCAAATTTGTGCAAGCATTGTGCTCAGTCCTGGGACACAAATGTCAAAAGACACAGTCTCAACCATCAATGAGCTTGTTTAGATTGAAGATAATTAGGCAACTGACAAATAATAAGCAGAATGGAGACATTTTTTGTGTGTATATGGCAGGACATTTTAGTGGTTACGTCTATGTTGGAGTCAGATAGACAAAAGTTTGAGATTTGAATTTGCCACTTGTTATGTTAGTTGCATAAGCCTGAACAAGTTACTCAAAGTACTTTAAGAACTAAGTCAATCATTACAAATTATTTCCTGTTTACTTTAGAAAAGCAGGATGCTATTGGTGTTTGTGAGAGACTAAACAATATAATATAGACCCTATTATACAAGTTAGAAGAGTGTCTGAATTTAAATAGCTTATTAAAATTATAGTAATTAAACATAAACTCTATCTTACTGCTACCAAAAAAAGGTTCTTCTGGTACATTTGACATAGCCTTCTACTGCTGGAGTACATTATAAAATCAATATATAAACTACATTGACACAATTTCAAAGGAAAAAGCTTGTCTTTTGGGGTTAGAAGTACACTCTGATGTCCTAACTTGGATAATGCTAGGTGTATACTATAGATAGGATATTGAGTAACCATACTATGGAAATGACATATACAGACAAAATATAAACATTTAATAAATTGGACCATACACCAAAATTGGTAAATTTCCCCAAGACTGATTGACTCCAGGTAGAAGGGCAAGAATGTATTTCATTTATTTGTTCTTACTAATGGGTGAAAACTCTAAAGACACCAAATTGCTAATTCAGTCTATTACTAAACTGCTGATGCTGGAAACAAGCCAATTAGATAGACTTGGGGGACTCTTTAGTTGAAATGACTATTATCCCAAGAATGTATTTTATTTAATATATAAGTATATATTATGTGCTCAAGTGTATACTAAGCAATTCAGTTTGGAGGGCAAGGGTAGGATTTTTAAAGTTTGACACATGCAGAAATTTTACATTTAAATTTTGGTGGCTTCTGACATCAACTAAAGTAATAACCATGTTAAATTATCTATTTATATCCATATATTTGTATATAGATATAGTGTAGAACATATTCTCTATTCTTTATCTATGTATGTATCTACCTATATCTATATATGTACATATATGTGTATATGTTAAATAAAATTATGTTATTAAAATGTTAGTAAAGTTACATGTTATTTAAAACATGTTAAATTAAATAAAAGGAGGTAATAATCTATGGCCTCCTGTGTTTTCTCGATTTCCTACAAAACGAGAACTACGATAGCCTCTAACCACAGGCTTGTCAGGGAAATTAAATAATGGATTTAAAGTGTTCTGCATGGTGCCTACAAGTTAGCCAATTTCCAAGTATTTATAAAATGTCCACTATTTTTGCCTCTTGGGCTAACCTTAAAAAAGAAGTTGACGTGTACCAAGCAGAGAAAGAAGGAAGTCATTCCAGGAGTGAGAATGCTGCACACAAAGCTATGGTGGTAAGACAGTATGACATGTAGAACAAATTCAGTGGTCGGACTGAAGATAACAAGACTGACTAAAGGCAGGAACACTATTTAAAGAGCCAAAATAAGAGGTAAGAAACTCCTGGATTAGAATAGTGGCCAAGGAGAGGAAGGGATAGATAAAAGATATATCTAGGATGTATAGCTGATAGGAACTAAGGGATGATTATATGGAGATGAAGAAGAGAGCCAACAGATATGCCAGGTTTCTTTCTTTCTTTTTTTTTTTTCTTTGAGACGGAGTCTTGCTCTGTCGCCCAGGCTGGAGGGCAGTGGAACGATCTCGGCTCACTGCCAGCTCCGCCTCCCGGGTTCACGCCATTCTCCTGCCTCAGCCTCTCTGAGTAGCTGGGACTACAGGCGCCCGCCACCACACCCGGCTAATTTTTTGTGTTTTTAGTAGAGATGAGGTTTCACCGTGTTAGCCAGGATGGTCTGATCTTGTGATCCACCTGCCTCGGCCTCCCAAAGTGCTGGGATTACAGGCGTGAGCCACTGCACCCAGCCCAGATATGCCAGGTTTCTAATGTGGTTTACTGGATGTATGTTGGTGACATTCAATCACAGAGCCACACACAGATTTTAGAGGAAGAAGCTGAAGCATTTGTTTTTTGGTTTTTGGGTTTTTTTGAGACAGAGTCTCGCTCTGTCGCCTAGGCTGGAGTGCAGTGGCTCAATCTCGGGCTCACTGAAACCTCCACCGGCCCCCAAACCCCCCAGGAGCTGGGATTACAGGCATGCGCCACCACACCCGGCTAATTTTTTGTATTTTTAGTAGAGATGGGGCCGTGTTGGCTAGGCTGGTCTCAAACTCCTGGCCTCAAGTGATCTGCCCACCTCGGCCTCCCAAAGTGCTGAGCTACAGCGCCCAGCCAGAAGCATTTGGTTTTAAACATAAGCATTTGGTTTTAAATGTAAGGCATCTCAGTAAAATAATCTACAATTTAACGGACATAACACAGAGAATTCAGAAGTCAACATTCTTTTTAGAATACCCGATAAACATATAATTAGGTTCTTATAGAATCACACTGGCAATGACAAAGGGATATTAATCAAGAGTTACAGATAACAGAGTTTCATGAATAACTTGGAAAGTATAAAGTAATTCAAATTGGAATGAAGTACATTAAAAACACACTTCCATCAATACCTCCGCTGCTCTGCCATTGTAAAGGCGAAAATGATTACAGGCTTTAAGATTGAGTGCGATGGTACTATCAGGAATTTGCTGAAGGTAAACAGCCAAAACTTCTTGAGACACATCATAGTAATCCAACTTGTAGTAGCAAAGGGCTACATAAACATTGAGGGCAAGGTATTCCCTATTAGATGAAAGAATTAGGGTTAACCATTTAAGTCTACTTCACGGAAATGTCAAATTACAAAGCTCAAACGGACAAGGCAAAGAGGACAGTTCATGAACCTGCCTTATGAAGAAAGAGGGCAAGATATAATCAGTATAATTTTTTTCTTTTCGCATTGCAATATTTGGGTGTTTTGATATAAGTAGAGTGAAAGATGACAACCAGAGAAGGGAAAGTTCATGCTATTCATACTGAAAAACTAATATATGCAATAATTGAACATAAACACAAGCACAGTCCACACAGAAGACCAACAGACAAGACATGTAGGCTTGATGGCTGGAAATGGAAGCAGGTAGGAGACTAAGAAGGTAATGCAAAAGAGGATGGAAGGAAGGGGGATGAGATATTTTTTGGGAAGGGAGAGAGAGGCCAAGTGTTTAGTGATAAAGTTGGAATGTAAATTCTTAAGAATGGTTTGTATCTAATTTTGTCAGCAAGTTACCTACAATGTAACTATAATACTAAGTTTGATACATCTAGACCATACATTTCAACCGGGGTAATATCAATATCACCCCCAAAGGGGAAAAATTGGTTCTTAATGGGAGGATGAAAAAATCATACTCATTTTATATGTAAAGCACAGTTATACATATAGTACATAAATGGATATATATTAATATACATCTATCAGTATATTAAAATTTCATGGGAGGGCAATTGGGGGAAAAAGTCTTTTAGAAGGGTGACAATGCACAAAAAGGTAGAGAAAGCCTGATTTAGACAATATCTAATTCTTAATCTCACCAAATTATCAACTAAACAGATTTGAACACATAGTGGTACTAGATCCAGAGGACACTAGATTCTCAAACTAGTTACAGAAGAAACTAACAAAATGAAAGAAATGTAGAGTAGGCATAAAAGGACACAGACCTGTTATCTAGCAGTATTCGCTTATATATATCTATAGCTTCTTGGTAGTGAGATCGCATATAGTGGATTGAGGCCAAACTGAGTTGATCTTCTGTGACATCCTGAAGATTTTGATGAAAGCTCATCAATTTTTTCTCATCATTAAACTAAAATTGTGAGAGTGAAAAAGACATGTAAAGATTCTTATTAGTGTTGTTAGAGAAATCAATATCTATGTGATAGAGATTTTAACTCTTCCTTCTTTAGCCATTGTGTCTCTCTCTTCTTCCTATTTCCCTTAGGTTCTTTGTCTTCTACTTCATTTCCCCTGCAAAGAAAGAATGGAAATAGCCTCTGGAGGCATAGCTTGACAATGACAATGGAAAGCCCTTAGGTTACAGTTAATATTATTTGACCCCTCCCCTTATCTTTTCTTTTTCTTTATATTTTCTCCCTTTCCTTTTTTTTTTCTGTCTACTCTCTTTACTATTACCTGGTAACATTTTTAATCCGTTCTTTCTTTTTTTTTTTTTGAGACGGAGTCTTGCTCTGTCCCCCAGGCTGGAGTGCAATGGCACGATCTTGGCTCACTGCAACCTCCGCCTCCCAGGTTCAAGCAATTCTCCAGCCTCAGCCTCCCAAGTCCCTGGGATTACAGGAGCGTGCCACCATGCCCGGCTAATTTTTTGTATCTTTAGTAGAGATGGGGTTTCATCATGCTGGCCAGGTTGGTCTCGAACTCCTGACCTTGTGATCTGCCCACCTCGGCCTCCCAAAATGCTGGGATTACAGGCATGAACCACTGTGCCCAGCCAATCTGTTCTTTCATATCTCATTCTTCTTGGTAGACAATAGGGAATCAAAATGTATTTCTCATCATGTAACCTAGTGTACCCAATTTTTAATTTCCTGCTCTACATTTTTTCATCCTTTCTTCAGTTACTATACATTGTTGTTGTTTGAGATTGTCAGAATTCTATCCCAACCTTGTAATGCTTATTTCGTTAGATGGCTGCTGCAAATATTAGTTGCCTTTTGCTTATATATGGGGCAGAACAGATATATTTTTGACAGTGACCCTTAATATGTAGATTGCTCACTCCTGCCTGTTACAGAGAATGACTTATTAGCTTAAAAATTTTGTAAAGAATTGTCTTCTGTAGACTATCTAGTTACATGGAAAAATGTTCATGATACATTTTTAAGTGAAAAGCCTGGTTATAAAACAGAATATACACTATGATCCAAATTTGGCAATATAAATATAGATATATATACACACATAAAAATACAAATTTTTTAAAGACTGGAAGAAAAGAGAGTAAAATATTACAGTGTTAGCTCTATGTGGCAATCTTACATGAAATCTTGATTTTTGTATGTATGTAATTTGCTATTTCCTAAAAGTACTGTGAACATGTATTATTTTTGTAATCAGAAGAAAAACACGATAAAATATATTTCTTTAAATTCAAAGACTTTCACTACTAATAATATTAGAGTAGCTTATAGTATGCAGTGCTCCCACCAAGAACATCTAGAAAATCTTAAAAACTACTGAAAAATCTGTGTAAAAGGGGCCGGGGCAGTGGCTCACACCTGTAGTCCCAGCACTTTGAGAGGCTGAGGTGAGCAGATCACTTGAGCTCAGGAGTTTGAGACCAGCCTGGGCAACATGGTAAAACCCTGTCTCTAAAAAAATTAGCCGGGCGTGGCGGTGCACACTTGTAATCTCAGCTACTTGGGAGGCTGAGGCACAAGGATTGCTCAAGCCTGGGAGGCAGAGGTTACAGTGAGCTGAGATGGCGCCATTGCACTCCAGCCTGGGTGACAGGGAGTGAAATCTTGTCTCAAAAAAACAAACAAAAAAAATCTGTGTGAAGGGTTCAGAGAGCTACCAAGTGAGTGAAGACTTGAGATACCAAGATCCCGAGCAGAACAAAAGTGCAAAGAGGTGATTCTGATATTTAGTACCATTTTTTTCTCTAATGGTACCTACCAATTCTCAATTGGTGGCTGAGTTGCTGAAAATTAAGCAGAGCTTCAAGAAGTCTTATGGGCTTAATGGACAAAAAAATAGAGATTGGGGCCCACCAAGCTATCAGTTGGGACCATTGGAAAGCTACCCTAGAAACAGAGGTAAAATGGAAATAGACCAGCTTTAAATTGTTACAATCTCTGACAGGTATCGTTGATTTGCCCCTTTTCTATGTGCCTGCCAGAAGTAAAAGTAAATTCTAAATCCTCTCTGGAAGAAGACAAAAGCATCCAGAGACTCAAATTATCTCTATATATTTTAATATACAATAGCCAGCATTAAACACAATATTGCCAAGCAAACCAGGAGATAAGAACATTTGACTGAAAACCAGGAAACAGCTGTCTACTATCGGAATTACTAGACATGGACTTTAAAAATAACTGTTATCAATATATTTAAGAAATTAAATTTAAAATTAGGAAATTTTAACTGGAAATTAGAAATTTAAAAAGTAATAAAATGTAAATTCTAAAAATAAATACAATAACTGAAATTAAGAACGAAATAGATAAATGGAATAGCTGATTAGACACAGCTGAAGGACGATGATTAGTAAAATAAATTTCTGCAGGAAATATACAGAAAATGTGACAAAGTGTTTACATGTGATACAAATAAAAGGTCTATATACATACATATTACTGGGAGCCTAGAAGGAAAGAAGAGAGTATAGAGCAGAAGCAAAATTTGAAGTAACAATGACCAAGGATTTTCTTAATTAAAAAAAGAAAAGACCTCGAGCAAGCACTATGAACGTGATGTAGCGTAATACAAAGAAAACCGTATCTGGGAATATTATAGGAAAAGTGCTAATAACAAAAACCAATGTATAAATCTTAAACATGATCAGAAAAAACATCTTCATAGGAGCAACAATAAGACTGATGGCTAACATCTCAGTAGAGACAAGGACCTAGGAAGCAATAAAGCAACATCTTCAAAATGCTAAGCAAAAATAATTACCTACCTAGAACTCTACACTGAGAAAAAAATCCTTTAAAAAAGATAGTCGAATAAAAATATGTTTAGACAAAAACTGAGAGAATTCATCACCACTAAAGGAAATATTAAAGGAAATTCCTCAAATGGAAAATGATTTTAGATAGGAGCACAAACATGCAAGAAGAAATGAAGAGCAATGGAAAGGATAAATATGGCTAATTATAAATGAATATTAACTGCATAAAACAGTAATAAAACAGTCTTATGGGATTAGAAACATATAGACACTTAAAATATATTTCAAATTTGCACATAAGATGGAGAGTAAATGAGTTTAAATGATCTAAGGTCCTTTAATTTTCTAGAAATTGGTAAAAGTACTAATCAATATCAAACTTTTTAATATGCAAAAGACACATGATATGGTAACTGCTAAAATAATATTAAGAATGTACATAACTAGCAAGCAAATTGAGGATAAATACATAGTTTTTAAAATCAATCCAAAAAAAGACAAGAAAGGAGAGAAAAAGGAACATAGACCACATGGACCAGCTGGGCAAATAGAGAACTAATAATAGGATGGCAGTTATGAAGCTAACCGTATTTGTAAATACATTAAGTAAATGGATTATATACTAGAGTTTTTTTTTTAATAAAGATTTTAACTGGATTTTAAAACCCACAAAACTCATTTATATGCTGTTTATAAGAGTCACCTTAAATTTAAGGACATAGAAAGGTAGAAAGTAAAAGGATAGATGAGAGATATAATAGGCAAATGCTACCCAAAAAAGCTAGTATAGCTTACAAATATGACAAAGAGAAATTTTTTAGAGATGAGAGATATTTCATGATAATATATGTTTCAGTCTACTAGGAAGACATTATTGCTAGACAGTCTACTAGCAATTCTAAGTTTGTGTGCACTTAATGACAGAGTCTGCAAAACATGTAAAGCAGAACTAAAAAGAGAAAGAGACAAAGTGACAATTACCATGTGGAATTTCTAAATGTACCAAAAATATTTTCATATAATGCCTGTGGATGATTAAACTTTCTGTAAAACAACTTAGCAATATCAATTAAAAGCTTTAAAGTTGCTCATATCCAATAGGTATGTCCATTTCTAGGATGTTCAGAATGACATTTTTATAAATTTTTAAAATTATAAATAATCTAAAAGTCAAATAACTAAGAAACGTTGAATAAATAATGGCACATATGATGCATTTGGTGGAATGCTATAAAACAATTTTTTAAATAAACAATTATTTAAAATTTTAAATTTGAAAAATTATTTTAAAATAATTTTATCATTATCAAAATTTTTACAAAATTATACAGCAATTCTGAAAAGTGTATATTTATTTCTAGGAGTCAGGAGAAGGAGACTCTGAGTCTGTTTCCTAAGAGATAATAGGATAGTTGACACAAACTAAACTTATTTTTTTTTTTGAGACAGAGTCTCGCTCTGTCGCCCAGGCTGGAGTGCAGTGGCACGATCTCGGCTCACTGCAACCCCCGCCTCCTGGGTTCAAGTGATTCTCCTCCCTCAGCCTCCCCAGTAGCTGGGATTAAAGGCGTGTGCCACCAAGCTCAGCTAATTTTTTTTGTATTTTTAGTAGACACATGGTTTCACCATGTTGGCCAAGCTGGTCTCGAACTCCTGACTTCAGATTATCTGCCCGCTTCAGCCTCCCAAAGTGCTGGGATTACAGGCGTGAGCCACCATGCCCAGTCTAAACTTCTTATATGACTGTTGCTTAAGGAGAAATAAAACCTAACATCTCTGAATAAATTCAGCAGGTAAAGAACATTGATAGAGGAGAAAATATCAATTTCTCCTCTATACAATTAACAGTTATATTCCACTTGTTCTAGAAAACCATTAACAAGAATTTCTAATTAAGTATCTCTCACTAGTGTTAGTAACAAGAAGGAAGAAAAATAAAAATATTTTTAAAACAAAAAAATGTGAAATGAGAACATAAATACCTTGTGAGCCAAGTGGAAGAGGAGGCGGTTTTGGAGTCGGCTTTTTGAAGCTGAAAAAAAAATCCAAGCTGCTTATTAAAGAACTCAACAGTCTAGCAGTCCCTTGTAGGAATGAAATGAGACTCGGATGAATCTTCCCAAACCTTACTTATCTGATCCTAATATGTCTCTGCTAGAATACATAGTGTTTGAGTCTGGTCTCCACCTGCAGTAGCAAAAACAGCATCAAGAACTAGAAGAGAAATGTGCTAAGATTCTGCTCTTCTCCACTGCTTGTTCTACCTGATCCTATTACGGTGATCCCCGACGCAACACTCCACACACAGGGTTATAGTAGCAGCCCGCCTCTGTGTTGTTCATATACCAAACCAAACAGTGGTAAGAGACAACCACGGTCATCTCAATGTGTGTATGAATCCACTCTCATTCACCTCTTAGTCCCAGTATTCTTTGTTAATTCCTTCTGATATCTCCTTTTCCACAATTATACTGCCATATTTTCCTAAATACTAGCCCAGTCTCTATCCCACAGATTTTCTAGCATAATTATGTGCCATACTGAAACAGGCAGTCAAGCAAAAATGTTAACAGCTTTTAAGTTCCAAATCTCCTTTACACTCTTGGAAAACTTTCTGATTCTGGATACCCGATTCTTTTTTTTTTTTTTTTGAGACGGAGTCTCGCTCTGTCGCCCAGGCTGGGGTGCAGTGGCGCAATCTCGGCTCACTGCAAGCTCCGCCTCCCAGGTTCACGCCATTCTCCTGCCTCAGCCTCTCCGAGTAGCTGGGACTACAGGCGCCCGCCACCACGCCCGGCTAATTTTTTTGTATTTTTAGTAGAGACGGGGTTTCACTGTGGTCTCCATCTCCTGACCTCGTGATCCGCCCGCCTCGGCCTCCCAAAGTGCTGGGATTACAAGCGTGAGCCACCGCGCCCGGCCTCTGGATACCCGATTCTATCTCTTTTACAGAAAAAGTCATACTTCAATGCATAAGAAAGAAAAAAAAATATGGAAATAGAGATAGCTACCACGATCACCTTATATGTGTCTAACACTGTTCTTAGCACAGATAAAGCCTACAAATATGAGATAAAGTAAGTAATATAAAAGACCTTATAACTAAATTAGGAAAAACTACATTAGTACATATGAAATAATTTGGGTGCAAATCAAGAGAGGCTTTGCTGGGCGTGGTGGCAGGCGTGTCTGTAGTCTCAGCTACTCAGGAGGCTGGGGCTGGAGGATGGCTTGAACCCAGGAGTTTGAAGCTATAGCATGCTATGCTCAGACCTATGAATAGCCACTGTACTCCAGCTTGGGCAACATAGTGAGACCCTGTCTTTTTTTTTTTTTCAGAGTCTTGTTCTGTTGCCCAGGTTGGAGTGCAGTGGCGCAATCTCGGCTCACTGCAAGCTCCGCTCCCCGGGTTCATGCCATTCTCCTGCCTCAGCCTCCCCAGTAGCTGGGACTACAGGCGCCCACCACCACGCCCGGCTAATTTTTTTGTATTTTTAGTAGAGACGGGGTTTCACCGTGTTAGCCAGGATGGTCTCGATCTCCTGACCTCGTGATCCGCCCGCCTCGGCCTCCCAAAGTGCTGGGATTACAGGCGTGAGCCACTGCGCCCGGCTGACTCTGTCTCTTTAAAAAAATAAAAAAGTCTTCAAGTTCCATGTTTGCCATGAATTTGGGCTGAAATTCTTTATATGTATAAATTAATTCTACCTCGAATACATTCTTCCCTATCAAACATTACAGTGCCCACTTTCTCTGCATTTCCTTGAACTTAATTTGGTTCATACTTTAACAAACTTTTTTTTTTTTTTTTTTTGAGGTGGAGTTTCACTCTTGTTGCCCAGGCTGGAGTGCAATGGTGCGATCTGGGCTCACTGCAACCTCCACCTCCCGGGTTCAAGTGATTCTCCTGCCTCAGCCTCCCGAGTAGCTGGGATTACAGGCATGCACCACCTTTTGTATTTTTGTATTTTTAGTAGAGATGGGGTTTCTCCATGTTGGTCAGGCTGGTCTCGAACTCCTCACCTCAGGTGATCTGCCCACCTTAGCCTCCCAAAGTGCTGGGATAATAGGCGTGAGCAACCACGCCCAGCCATCTTTAACTTTTTCTACCATGTTTCCCTTTTATTCTTATTTTTAAATTTGAGTACAATCGCCCTGAGATGAATATCATATGTAAGAAAGCAGAAGGGATGATTTCTGGATTCTTCAAACTGAAATTGCTGGGTTTCTCACTTAGAAACAGGAAAAGCAGCCAAAAAGTCCACAGCCATAAGAGCCTGAACAAAACTATACCTAACTACCACCAACAGCATGCCCACCCTCCTGTGATGGGGCCTAAGAAAGACGCATGGACCTTTTTCTTCTTTTGTCCTTCTGTTTTTTGGCTGTAGCCTGGTGAGGGGTAGCACTAACTCTCTCTTTAAACATAGTTACTCTAATCCAATATTCTTTGAGGATTAAAGCTATTTTTTTAGCTTTCTAATATCAATTTTTTTTCTCAAGAGAAGAAGGAATACATTGTTTTAAAATCTTCAAAACAACTCTTAACTATGAATGAAGAATATCAGATATAAGAGCCCCTTTACCTTTAAATCCAGCTGCTTCAGCTTGTTTATACATCCCAAGAAAGAAGTAGGTGCAAGCTAGGTTCACCCAGACTTCAGAATTACAATTTTCCTCTTTTGTAGCATTTTCGTATTCCTGAAATATATAGTAAGCAGTGATCTCGTTTTGGCAGCAAAGCAATTGATGGGCCATTCTTCCACAATGGAATAGGATTTCATACTGAGATTAAGCAACTTCACATTTAGGGAATCCTACACACTCTGCAATTATTCTATCCTGAAAAGGTTAAATACTGAAACTAAAGCTCAGTCCTGCATCTGCAGGGCTATTGTCCATATAATCTTATACTTGTGGTTTTTGTCCCCCAATTAATACTGATAGGGACTAACAAACAGTAGAAACAAAAAGTAACTGAAATATTTTATTTCTGCTAACTTAAAAAGACATACAAAATACCCTTTAAGAAATTCACACATTCTTAAAATCTGATGGCTTTAATACACTACAAGTTTCATTTCATTCTAATTGTTTTCTGGCTTTTTTGGCATTGAGGGGGCCTTCATATTTTTAAAATGTTTTGTTTTTCCTGCCAAGGACACTTTCTAAGACTCACTTTGTTAGTGACATTTTCCATATACTCTCACTTTTTATCGGTCTTTCCCAGGTGCCTTTATTTCATTTTCTTACTACAAGTGGGTTGTTCTTTCTATCCTCCTATGCCTTTTACTAATACTACCAGCCTCTATTCTGTCCTTTTCACATCTTCCCTTTTCCTTCACCAACTTTGTTGCTTTGTTCTTCATCTCGCCTCCTCATTACCTGTCCTTGAATATTTTCATTTTAGTTATGAAGGTTCTTCAAATTTGCTTAGATTACATCTTGGGAATGAGAATATGTAGGAAATGTGGCTGGGCGCAGTGGCTCACGCCTGTCATCCCAGCACTTTGGGAGGCCGAGGCGGGTGGATCACGAGGTCAGGAGATCGAGACCATCCTGGCCAACATGGTGAAACCCCATCTCCACTAAAACACACAAAAAAATTAGCCGGGCATGGTGGCGCATGCCTGTAGTCCCAGCTACTCGGGGGGCTGAGGCAGGGGAATTGCTTGAACCCAGGAGGCGGAGGTTGCCGTGAGCCAAGATCGCACCACTGCATTCGAGCCTGGGCGACAGGGCAAGACTCCTCAAAAAAAAAAAAAAGAAAGTAAATCCATAATCCTATTGATTAATTATTGTAGATGGGTAGGGTTTACAATGACCAAGAAAAACAATTTCCCCAAAACAATTCTACTTGTAAAAATATAAATATAATCATTCCTATGTCTAAAAATAACCAAGCAAAGGAAAAGAGAAATTCTCTTGAGAGAAGACTCATGAAAGTTTTTATCAAAATGGCTTAATTTCCCTGTTCTGAAGATTGACTTAATAAATGCTAATACCAATATGTTGTACAATCTCATTAGTATGCATGTAAAAGTAAAACGTACACAAGATACATGTACATATACAGTAGCCCTCCTTTACCCACAGGGGATATGTTTAAAGATCCCTAGTAGATGCCTGAAATCTTGGATAGTACTGAATCCTATATATATTATGTTTTTTTCCTATACATACACAGCTGTGATAAAGTTTAATTTAGAAGCTAGGCACAATAAGAGATTAACACCAATAATGGATAATAGAACTATAACACTATATGGTAATAAAAGTTATGAGGATGTGGTCTCTTTTGCTCTCTCTCTCTGAAAATATCTTATTATACTGTACTCACCTATTTTTAGACTGAGATTGACCTTGGGTAACTCAGATGGACCTCGGGAAGCAAAACCATAGACAAGGGGGAACTACTGTAATGGAACATATTAACATCAGATGATTACTGAAGCCATAAATTTTTAAAAAGTTAGTGGTTACCTTCATTAACAAGTATAATTGAGGAATGCAAATAGGTAACTTCTTTTTGTTTCCTTCTGCATTGTTTGAATTTTACCATGAACATGTATTATTATAATATAAAGTTTAATAACATTTTAAACACAGTTCTGTTAGGAAAAAAAATTTTTTTACACTAACCTCCAGAGCTCTCTTGTAGTCACCCAGATGAAAGGCACAATATCCAATCCACAAATTAGTATCCTCTTCTTCTTCCCCAACATGACGTTTGAACTTCAGGTTAAAAATGTATTTAAAAAACATGAAAATTTTGAATAGTAAACTCTCTGTTTAAAAAAAAATGCTATGTTGGGTTACTGACGAACAACAGGCAATCTAAGTATTAGAAACATGACAATATGAGGTTTAATTAAACCTATACCTACAGGACAAGTATCTTCTAATTGTCACAGAAATTTATATTTTCAAGTATTTCATATTTGGCTTTCTGTATTTACTGATATTATACTCCAGAAAGCATTTGAGTTGCCTAACAATTCTGGGTGATATATAAAGAAGAGAATTATGTAAAATATTTAAAGCCAAATAACTGAAGGTTAGAGAGGCTGAACCATGAACTCAAGGCCACACGGCCAGCATGTGTGCTGGCAGGGACTTAAAGAAATGCCTGACTCCAAAGCCTGTGTTGTCACCCTCCACGCTCTACTGCATTTAACCTCCCGCTTGAGTCCTGTTGCATTAACACACGCATATATTTACTAATAGGTTGTAATCTTTCACTGAGGACAAGCCATTAAATCTTTCTATTACCCTTGAGCAGGCTAGCTTACAAGGCCTACAAGAGTTAAGGATGTTCAGAAGACTTGGCCTCACTTATGTCCATTGTGAACAAATATTTATGAATTCCTCAGCCAACAAAAGAAAAGCCTTATTTTGGAGGAAAAGACTGAGACCTTGACGGAGAATTCTGAATTTCCATGGTAAGATGAGTTTTTTTTCACTCTACAGGGTGTAAATCAAATAGGGAGCCAACACTTATTTACGGAGCATCACTATAGAACTTCAGGTGCCTCAGTCATTACAAGATGAAGACATCCCTTTGATATTTTCTTGTCTGGGCTAAGAATTTACTCCTGTAGCTAACTCTACAACATTAGAAATCCTCCTCATACCAAATGCTATGAATTTGAGTATCGTGCCTTAATTCTAGAGAAATTCTCATGTGAGGTTTCCCTGAATTCCCTGGAGCTACAGGAAAGCCCATGAGACTTCCTTACTCCAAACCATAGCAGTTTCCATTCCCACGCAGCAGGGTACTCCAACTAACGACCTAAGAATGTGAGCAAAGAGCAGAGCCTCCCTGCCAACTTAAAGGCAGCCTGGCCCTGTAATCCCAGCATTTTGGGAGGCCAGAAGCAGGAGGATCCGTGGAGCCCAGGAGTTCAAGACCAGCCTGGGCAACATGGTGAGACCCCTGTCTCCACACACACACACAAATAGCCAATCAAATGAAAATTAGCCAGGCATAGTGGCACGTGCCTGTAGTCTCAGCTACTTGGGAGGCTGAGGTGGGAGACTTGTGTGAGCCCTGGGAGGTTGAGGCTGCAGTGAGCCACCATCACGCCACTGCATTCCAGCCTGGGTGACAGAATGAGACCCTGTCTCAAAAATAAAATAAAATAAATAAAGGCAACCTGGTGTTATGCAATAAGGAAAATGTGGTCATTGTCTTAGAGAAAAAAGAGGAAAACAGACTGATGAAAATAGATACATACATAGCACTCAGTCCACTGATTCACAGAACTAGAAGGTTCTTCCATGCCAACTCCCCCACTGTAAA
Source organism: Nomascus leucogenys (assembly GCF_006542625.1). Taxonomy (NCBI): domain Eukaryota; kingdom Metazoa; phylum Chordata; class Mammalia; order Primates; family Hylobatidae; genus Nomascus; species Nomascus leucogenys. The sequence continues at coordinate 88,159,807 of NC_044393.1, read as the reverse complement.
GATGAGAAAGCTGATGCCCAAAAAGCTAAACAACACGCTCAATGCCAGAGCACTTAGTAAAAAGGCAAACTAGGCCGGGCGCGGTGGCCCACGCCTGTAAGCCCAGCACTTTGGGAGGCCAAGGCAGGTGGATCACCTGAGGCCAGGAGTTTGAGACCAGCCTGGCCAACATGGTGAAACCCCATCTCTACTAAAAATACAAATATTAGCCAGGTATGGTGGCAGGCACTTCTAATCTCAGCTACTCAGGAGGCTGAGGCAGGAGAATTGCTTGAACCAGGGAGGTGCAGGTTGCAGTGAGCTGTTGCGCCATTGCACTCTAGCCTGGGTGACAAGAGTGAAACTCCATCTCAGAAAAAGAAAAAAGAAAAAAAAAAGAAAGTGAACTATTCATGGAAGATGGAGAAATATATGTAAACCTAATTATAACAATTATTAATGGTAGATTCAGAGTAATATGGATGGAGCAGCATTTTAAGAGAAATGAGTGTGGCACAACAAAACCAGACCATGCTGTCAGAACTCTTCATTCTTTGGTGCAACCCTTCACCCTCCTATAACATGTGTTTCCCACAAAGCAGTTTTTCAAAGCGTAGTCTCCTGGGACCATTTCCATCAGAAGCACTTAGACTACTCACCTTAAAATGCAGATTCCTGAGCACCACTGCAGACCTAGAGCAGAAGCCCAGGAATCGATATCTTATTAAGCACCCTAGGTAATTCCAATGTATATTAAAAGGTGAGAACTACTGCCTTGGAGATTTGAAATATTTTCTGGGGCTATATTTTCAACCATAAGCATGTTAGAATTATTTAAATTTGATCAAAATTTTAGAACACATAATAGGAAAAAATCATACATTGAACAAGGGTTGGGATAAGCAATGTGTGAAATGACATTGTATTAAATATCCCTTCATATTTTTAGATTGTAATCACCATTGGTGAACTAGACATACTCAAAAGTGGCCCTCAAGAAATAAGTTTTTTTGGTTTGTTTGTTTTGTTTTGTTTTGTTTTGTTTTGAGACAGAGTCTTGCCTTGTAGCCAGGCTGGAGTGCAGCGGCATGATCTTGGCTCACTGCAACTTCCGCCTCTCGGGTTCAAGCGATTCTCCAGCCTCAGCCTCCCGAGTAGCTGGGACTACAAGCACGTGCCACCACGCCCAGCTAATTTTTGTATTTTTAATAGAGACGGGGTTTCACCATGTTGGCCAGGATGGTCTCGATCTCTTGACTTCGTGATCTGCCCGCCTCCGCCTCCCGAAGTGCTGGGATTACAGGCGTGAGCCACCACGCCCGGCCAAGTTTAGTTTTTTTAGTTCATTTTTTATCAGGTTTATAGTTAACTTGGAATTTGGAATCTGTGCCTGACTAGATTTACAGGGGATTTGTACAGGAAGCCCCAGAATGCACCCACCTATTTCTTTCTTTCTTTTTTTTTTTTTTTTTTTTTGAGACGGAGTCTCGCTCTGTCGCCCAGGCTGGAGTGCAGTGGCGCAATCTCGGCTCACTGCAAGCTCCGCCTCCCGGATTGACGCCATTCTCCTGACTCAGCCTCTCCGAGTAGCTGGGACTACAGGCGCCCGCCACCACGCCCGGCTAATTTTTTGTATTTTTTAGTAGAGACGGGGTTTCACCGTGGTCTCGATCTCCTGACCTCGTGATCTGCCCGCCTCGGCCTCCCAAAGTGCTGGGATTACAAGCGTGAGCCACCGCGCTCGGCCCGCACCCACCTATTTCAACAGCATAGCAACCAGCATTCACCCAAGCATTCATCTACAGTCTGGTATTCATACGCTAAGAAGCAACGTTCTTTGGGCATTACCTCCAACAGGGTAATAGCTCCAGTGAAATCTCTTTTTGAAAGTAGCTCCTCTAGTTTTGGAATCTTCCTATCTCTCTTCTTTCTTTTGTCAGTGTGCTGTACGCCTCTGCCTACAGCAGGTTTGGCCCTTGAAAGCATCTGTAAAAGAAACAAAGACAGCTGTATGGTCCAATTCTGATTATCAGATTTAAACTGAGAATGACAGCTCTGTAATTTATAAATCAAGGCCGGGCCCAGTGGCTCACACCTGTAATCCCAGCACTTTGGGAGGCCAAGGCAGCGGATCACGAGGTCAGGAGTTTGAGACCAGCCTGGTCAATATGGTGACACCGCATCTCTACTAAAAATATAAAAATTAGCCGGGCGTGGTGGCACGCGCCTGTAGTCCCAGCTACTCGGGAGGCTGAGGCAGAAGAAACGCTTGAACCTGGAGGCGGAGGTTGCAGTGAGCCGAGATCACGCCACTGCACTCCAGCCTGGGCGACACAGCGAGACTCCATCTCAAAAAAAAAAAAAATTATAAGTCAAATCCTTAACAACGAACCCCAGGAAAGCCTATTCAAACTCGTTTTGTAACAAGTATTCTACTAGAAGAGCCATCACCCAATACTTAGGAAGGACCAAAAAGCTATTCCTAACTTTATCTTCTCTGGCTAGAGATGCTTTCGCACAGCTTCTGTCATCTCAGCTTTCCCTTCCTCTGCTTCCCATCCCACGAGTGGTTTAGACTGGGTAAACGGAGAAGCAGGAGGGAAGAAAGCATCGAGGTATTTACAGTTGCATCTCTGTCCCCCGTGGGAACACGGGGAGAGCTGGTGATTACCCTCTGCGGACACACCTAGACTTTACACAGAAGTGTGCTGGGAACCTCTAATCGCCAGCCTCAGGACCTACTCAAAGTACTCCCTCACTATTCAGAGCCACTAACCATCTTGACGTCGGTCTTGTGAGTCCCCTCCAGATAGCAAACGCCGCTCCTCAGCGTTTCGCCGCATCCACACAGCACGCTCTGTCTCCACGGCAACCCCGCCGGGAGGCTGGTACGTACGGGAGAAAAGCTCGTTGGAGAACCAGCGCCCGCGGCTTCTTGGTTCCGTGCAGCTTCTGCAGCGGAAGAGCCGAGGTTCCTCTTGGGAGGAGAGCGTCGTTCTCTGTGCTGATAGCGAAAGTTTGGTTGTGTCTCTATTTATGAGTTTACTTTAGGAAAAGGCGAATTGGAATGGCATTGTTTTTCAAATGCAAGTTTTCTGGGAAATAAATTTTCAGGGACCACTTCCGTTTTGGGCCGCGTTGGACTCCATAGCAACCCTTGGCTATGTGCACCGCAGAATCTTGGTCTCCGGCTGGTGCGGGAAGCTTAGAAAATTTCTGTTGAAGGGGTTGTAGTTCCGTGATTTGGAGGCAGGAGTGCACCAAAATACAGTTTCCTATTTCCACAGATACACCTACACACAATAGAGAACTGTAATAAATATTTGTCGATTGAATGACTTAATTTATCTATCTTACTCCTGAACCCAGTTAATACAGGGGCAACCATAGTCTTTAAATTCACGAAATCGTGGAATGTTAAAGTTGGAAGGGACCTTACAGGACCTCTGGTCAACCCCTCAGAATTAACAGACTGAAGAACTAACATCTTGTTAGTTAACTAATGTCAGCCTAAAATAACCAAAAAGCTCAGGGATCCAGTTGAAAGAGTTTATTCAAGTGCAAAGTGTGAGGGCGGCTATCCCGGGAACCACTGACAGCAAAGAATGGTGATCAGTGCTCCCTGATGTAGGGAAAGGTGCGGGTCGTTTATATCGCCAAAACAGGGGTGCTGTACGTAATTACAGCATTTTCGAGATGAGGCTAAGGTACACAGAAGATTCAATTCACTACTATTGATTACACTCTAAGGGGGCTGTTTAATATTCTATTGTAAAGAGGTAACAATCACAAGGGAAAGAGGTAACAATCACAAGGGTCTCTATCTCCAACGTCATTTAGTCTGAATAAAGAATAAAAAATCTGGCCGGGCGGGTGGCTCACGCTTGTAATCCCAGCACTGTGGGAGGCCGAGGCGGGCGGATCACGAGGTCAGGAGATCGAGACCATAGTGAAACCCCGTCTCTACTGAAAATACAAAAAAATTAGCCGGGCGTGGTGGCGGGCGCCTGTAGTCCCAGCTACTCGGAGAGGCTGAGGCAGGAGAATAGCGTGAACCCGGGAGGCGGAGCTTGCAGTGAGCCGAGATCGGGCCACTGCACTCCAGCCTGGGTGACAGAGCAAGACTCCGTCTCAAAAAAAAAAAAAAAAAAAGAATAAAAAATCTGGTTAATGTATAACATCAACACAAAGATCAGGAAGCAACAGTCATGCACCAGAGAAGAAAAACAGCCATATTCTGTGATTTAGGTTACAGGGCTTAACTTTTCCCCTTGGCGTAACACGTTTGGAAGGTGCTGAAATTTTCTTTTCACATTTTCCCCTTTTCTTCAAAAGCTTTCAGAGAAAGCGTTATAGAAGAATTATATTCTCAGGCCGTGTATTTGATGAAACCTCATGTCACTAGGAAGGCCCCTTCCTGGCAGTCACATCCCAGGGAGGAGGGGAAATTGGAAAGGACCAAGTCCGTATTATAATGCAACAAGAGAAAGTGGTTCTGGAACCTGATTCAGGCTACATGGCTGCCTCTTCAATCAAACAATTCTCTGAGTAGTCTTTGTTCTAATTTTCTCAGCTGTGTGTTGACCCAATTGCAGATAAATACCATAACAGCTCTGCAAACAAAGGCAAGACAAAACAGGAACTGTGGTAATTCCTAAAATACATAACAGCTTTTGCCACCAAGTTCCCCAAGATCTCAATCAACTACTTAACCAGTAGCTTAGAGAGGGTTTTGGATCCGAAAGGTTAATTATTAGAGTTTTTCAAATCAGTCATTAATTTGGTGACATTATTTGATTCATCTGGGATAGAAACACAGCATTCAGTTTCCGTCATAGCACAGGTTCCTCCTTGGGCTGCAGTGAGTATGTCTAAGACCATACAGTTTTGTAATACAGTCTTCTCATGAGAGTAACTTCATTATTTAATAATGAGACATTCATGTGGCTGTCATCTGGGGCCTTTTGTGTGTAATTGGTTAGGGCCTCTACATGGCAAATGACATCTTCAATACCCAGTTGTGGTACAAAGACAGAAGCGAATCTAAGTGGCTTCTGGAAGGTAAGTACTTTCTATTTCTTCTGTTAAAGACACTATTGCGTAAACCTTTACAGTAAGTTCCAGATTCATCCTTTAAATAACATCCGTCTGTAAACCCAACAACATCAGCCTAAGTAAGAAAAGTCTCTTGCAGATCAGTCCTAGGAGAAAACAAGTTTATCAATTAGAGTTATGCAATTGTGTGGTGTTTCATCTGAAAGTGAAGGAAGAAGAGTTGCAATATTTAGCTTATTACATCTAGAGATGGTGACATGAGAAGCTAAAAGAAGTGAAACTTCCTACGAAGCTAGTCTACTCATTGAATAATGTTGAGTGTGGTGTCAGTTTAGCAATGCTTCCACAGAATGAGGGATGAAAACAGTAAGGGGAGTTTTAAACAATTTCTTTTCTCCCAGAGTGTAAAGAGAAAGGAAAGGCCTCTTTAAGTTCCATGGAGCACCCCCATTCTTTATTTTCTGCCTCCACCTGTTGTTCTTTCCTTTTTAGTTTTTGGCAGTTCTTTTTAATGTGATCAGGCTTTTTGCATTAATTGAAAATGTATGGTTAGGTCTATTTGGGGGTTTATAAGGATATTTTGAAGGTCCAAGTTGTGTGGACATTTCTTTCGACTGTAAATTCATAATTTTATTAACCTTGCTCTTTTGTTTGGCCTCCTTCTCAGTTTCATCTTCAGTTATGAGATAACTGGGCAGCAAGACTGACCAAATTATGAATTTGAGAAGTGGCCCAGCGAGAGTTTTGTCTTTTCACTATTAGTGCTAATTCTTCATCTAACCCATTTATAAAACTGGAGTTGAGAAGAATATCATCTTGATTATTAGCTTAGCTTTCTTCAGATAAACCCGAATATTGTTTAAGTTTACTCACATCTCTCAAAATATATTACTGAATCATCTGGATTTTGTTGACCTTGTTGTATTTTAACTACAGTCAGCTACTCTTAGAAACAGTGAGGAGTGGCTTGAAGCAATGCCTTTGCAGTTTTGTGTGTCTGCCTACAGTCCTGAGCATTTATGAAAGTATTCTAAGAGATTTCTATAATGGGCCTTGTCTGTCTAATCTTTTTTTTTTTTACTTTAAGTTCTAGGGTACATGTGCACAACGTGCATGTTTGTTACATGTATATACATGCACCATGTTGGTGTGCTGCACCCATTAACTCATCGTTTACATCAGGTATATCTCCTAATGCTGTCCCTCCCCCCTTCCTCCACCCTACAACAGGCCCCGGTGTGTGATGTTCCCCTTCCTGTGTCCAAGTGTTCTCATTGTTCAATTCCCACCTATGAATGACAACATGCAGTGTTTGGTTTTTTGTCCTTGTGATAGTTTGCTGAGAATGCTGATTTCCAGATTCATCCATGTGCCTACAAAGGACATGAACTCATCCTTTTTTATGGCTGCATAGTATTCCATGGTATATATGTGCCACATTTTCTTAATCCAGTCTATCATTGATGGACATTTGGGTTGGTTCCAAGTCTTTGCTATTGTGAATAGTGCCGCAATAAACATACGTGTGCATGTGTCTTTATAGTAGCATGATTTATAATCCTTTGGGTATATACCCAGTAATGGGATGGCTGGGTCAAATAGTATTTCTAGTTCTAGATCCTTGAGGAATCTGGAACACTGTCTTCCACAATGGTTGAACTAGTTTACCGTCCCACCAACAGTGTAAAAGTGTTCCTATTTCTCCACATCCTCTCCAGCACCCATTGTTTCCTGACTTTTTAATGATTGCCATTCTAACTGGTGTGAGATGATATCTCATTGTGGTTTTGATTTGCATTTCTCTGATGGCCAGTGATGGTGAGCATTTTTTCATGTGTCTGTTGGCTGCATAAATGTCTTCTTTTGAGAAGTGTCTGTTCGTATCCTTCACCCACTTTTTGATGGGATTGTTTTTCTCTTGTAAATTTGTTTGAGTTCTTTGTAGATTCTGGATATTAGCCATTTGTCAGATGAGTAGATTGCAAAAATTTTCTCCCATTCTATAGGTTTCCTGTTCACTCTGATGGTAGTTTCTTTTGCTGTGCAGAAGCTCTTTAGTTTAATTAGATCCCATTTGTCAATTTTGGCTTTTGTTGCCATTGTTTTTGGTGTTTTAGACATGAAGTCCTTGCCCATGCCTACGTCCTGAATGGTATTGCCTAGGTTTTCTTCTAGGGTTTTTATGGTTTTATGTCTAATGTTTAAGTCTTTAATCCATCTTGAATTAATTTTTGTATAAGGTGTAAGGAAGGGATCCAGTTTCAGCTTTCTACATATGGCTAGCCAGTTTTCCCAGCACCATTCATTAAATAGGGAAACCTTTCCCCATTTCTTGTTTTTGTCAGGTTTGTCAAAGATCAGATGGTTGTAGATGTGTGGTATTATTTCTGAGGGCTCTCTTCTGTTCCATTGGTCTATATCTCTGTTTTGGTACCAGTACCATGCTGTTTTGGTTACTGTAGCCTTGTAGTATAGTTTGAAATCAGGTAGCGTGATGCCTCCAGCTTTGTTCTTTTGGCTTAGGATTGTCTTGGCAATGCGGGCCCTTTTTTGGTTCCATATGAACTTTAAAATAGTTTTTTCCAATTCTGTGAAGAAAGTCATTGGTAGCTTGATGGGGATGGCATTGAATCTATAAATTACTTTGGGCAGTATGGCCATTTTCACAGTATCGATTCTTCCTATCCATGAGCTTGGAATTTTCTTTCATTTGTTTGTGTCCTCTTTTATTTTGTTGAGCAGTGGTTTGTAGTTTTTCTTGAAGAGGTCCTTCACGTCCCTTGTAAGTTGGATTCCTAGGTATTTTGTTCTCTTTGAAGCAATTGTGAATGGGAGTTCACTCATGATTTGGCTCTCTGTCTGCTATTGGTGTATAAGAATGCTTGTAATTTTTGCACATTGATTTTGTATCCTGAGACTTCGCTGAAGTTGCTTATCAATTTAAGGAGATTTTGGGCTGAGATGATGGGGTTTTCTAAATATACAATCATGTCGTCTGCAAACAGAGACAATTTGTGTCTGTCTAATCTTTAGCTTTACTTTCTGATAGTCACATGTGAGTTAGTTGATATAAATCAGAATAACCAGGGCCATAAGCTCAGATATTTAATTCAAATTCCCTGGCAAAACCAACAGGATCCTGGTTAAGGTCGGGGAATTATTTAACTATGCCTTTAAGTTCTACCTTAGACCATGGTTGATAAACTAAAGCAGGTTTCCCTCTACTAGATGCTGGATGTTCATGAAATCAAGCCAAAAAAGTGGGAGCAGGTGGAAGGGAAGGAGAAGGAAGAGAAGGTCAGTCTGGGCAAGGTAGTTCTGATAAGGGGGGATAGAGAGAAGGGGGAGCAGAAGGAGGAGAAGCAGCAGTTTCAGCAGCTTTTCTGAATTAAAGTTTTAGAGGCTTTTCATTCTCTTTCTATAGGAAAAGAACTCTGTCACAGCCTCTTTTGCATGCTTCTGGGTAGCATTGGAAATAACTCTCCAAATTATATTGTTTAATTCTAGAGTTGGCTTTTTCTAATTGTGCATGTGAGCAAACTAACTTAGGCATTTCACAAGTACCCCACTTTGGCCATTGTAATTCAAGATCTTCTTGGGTCAAGTAAGACCATTTTTCCCAATACTGACAGGAGGTAGCAGGTGCAATGGCTCACACCTGTAATCTCAGCACTTTGGCAGGTTGAGGCATGAGGATCACTTGAGCTCAGGAGTTTGAGATGAGCCTGGATGATGTAGTGAGACTGTCTCTATAAAAACTCAAAAAATTAGCCCAGCATGGGGGTGTGCCTGTGGTGCCAGCTACTCGGGAGGCTGAGGTGGGAGGATTGCTTGAGCCCCAGAGGTGGAGGTTGCAGTAAGCCGAGATCGTACTACTGCACTCCATCCTGGATGACAGAGTGAGACCCTGCCTCATAAAACATATAGACACACATACACACATATTTATGTATGTAGGTTGTGTGTGTATATATATATACGTATATATATGTATATATATGTATATATGTATATATACACACAATACACACACACACACACACACACAGGAGGTGGCACCATAAGTCTTGTACATAAATTTAGCTGGAGTTTCTAAAAGTGGGTCCACCCTTAAAGAGGACTTTGTTTTAGATGAACAGTTGTCCATAATTTGTATCCTCTTTTAAATTGACCAAAGATTGAAAGGGAAAGATGTTTTGGGTCTAGTGTGCTGCTTAATAGTTTTTACTCCTCAAGGTTTCACCCATGAGTCACCTCTCCCCTCTTATGTGTCCCAATGAAACTCAGAGATTTCTGGCGGTTTAAGGCACCGGGAGCCCAACCCCTTATGTGTGCCCACCGAGTTAAGCAGATTTCCCTAGAGCATAGTTACACATCCCAAGCTATGAACTCTGACATTCTTACATGACCTCAATCACCTAAGGTGCTTTTCTTCTGGGAGGAACAAGGTCTTTTGTATTTGGGACTTATGTTCTCATATGAACCCTTTTATAAATTTTTGGTCACTCAAGAAGAAAACTTAAATGTCAATTTTTACTGAGCTCCAAAACCTGGGTCACCAACCTGGGTCCAGTTTAAGACCACAGTCAATTTTTTTTTTTTTTTCTGAGTCATGGTCTCACTCGGTTACCCAGGCTGGAGTGCAGTGGCATGATCTGGGCCCACTGCAAGCTCCATCTCCCGGGTTTAAGCAATTCTCCTGCCTCAGCCTCCCAAGTAGCTAAGATTACAGGCACATGCCACCATGCCTGGCTAATTTTTGTGTTTTTAGTAGAGATGGGGTTTTGCCATGTTGGCCAGGCTGGTTTCAAACTCCTGGCTTTAAGTGATCCGCCTGCCTCAGCCTCTCAAGTGCTGGGATTACAGGTGTGAACCACTGGGCCTGGCCTAAAACCACAAATTTACCTAAAGCCACAAACATTCACTTTCTCTTTTCAGAGAGAGAACCTATGTTGTTCTCTGATCAAATTCGAATGACCAAAAGGGCCATACAAAGTCTAGCAAGTAGTTCAACAAACAAACCTTAACCTCAAAGAAAAGTGAACGTCATAAATCTGTGAAAGACAATATAAGCAAACAAAACTTCTATCTTAAAGTAGAGCTTCAATTCCATCTCTGTGGAGCATAGAACTGAATCACTTGCGTAAAGTCTGAATCTCAGTCAAAGCCAGGGAGATTCAAAACCGGAGAGGAGCCTTGCCAGAGCCCCCTGCCAGTTCCAATGAGGTGGGACGAGCAAAAGCCGCTCCTGTAGACACCAAAGCTCCGAATGTCAGCGAAGAGGCACAGATCTAAGGAGGCCCACTTAGAGTCTCTGGATCATCAAAATGTCAATCTAATATAATCAAACAGCTCAGGATCCAGTTAAAAGAGTTTATTCAAGTGCGAAGTGTGACAGCGGCCATCAGGTAAACACAGACACCAAAGAAAGAATGGTGATCAGTGCTCCCCAATGTAGGGAAAGGTGAGGGTGGTATATATAGGCAACCACAGGTGTGCTGCACAGAATTACAGCATATTACAGCATTTTCTTTTCTTTTCTTTTCTTTTCTTTTCTTTTCTTTTCTTTTCTTTTCTTTTTGAGACGGAGTCTGGCTCTGTCGCCCAGGCTGGAGTGCAGTGGCACGATCTCGGCTCACTGCAAGCTCCACCTCCGGGGTTCACGCCATTCTCCTGCCTCAGCTTCCCAAGTAGCTGGGACTACAGGTGCCTGCCACGCCTGGCTAATGTTTTTTTTTTGTTGTTGTTGTTTTTTTGTATTTTTAGTAGAGACAGGGTTGCACTGCGTTAGCCAGGATGGTCTTGATCTCCTGACCTCATGATGCACCTGCCTCGGCCTCCTAAAGTGCTGGGATTACAGGCGTAAGCCACCGTGCCCGGCCAGCATTTTCTATATAAGGCTAATATACACAGAAGATTTAATTCACTATTGTTGATTACACTCTAAGGGGGTTGTTTAACATTTTGTTGTAAAGAGGTAACAATCACAAGAGTCTCCATCTCCAACGTCATTTAGTCTAGGTTTGAATAAAGAATAGAGAGCCTGGTTAATGTATAACATCAATAAAAAGATCAGGAAGCAACAGTCATGCACCAGAGAAGAAAAACAGCCGTGTTACATGACTTGGTTTCCAGGGCTTGACTCTTCCCTTTGGCATAATAAATTTGGAGGGTCCTGAAATTTTCTTTCTTTTTTTTTTTTTTTTTTTCACAGTAACAAGTTGGGCAAAGTGAGGCAATTCTCCCAAGCGAATTTAAGTAATTGCATTGTTGAGTTACATTACATACCCTCCTGAATAACTAGCCTATGGAGATTCAAGTATACCACGAGCTCATGGAAGGCAGGTCTGATTTTTTTTTTTTTTTTTTTCGAGACGGAATCTCACTCTGTCACCCAGGCTGGAGTGCAGTAGTACAATCTCAGTTCACTGCAGCCTCCGCCTCCCAGGTTCAAGCCATTCTCCTGCCTCAGCCTCCAGAGTAGCCGGGATTACAGGCATGTGCCACCACACCCAGCTAATTTTTTGTATTTTTAGTAGAGCTGGGATTTCACCATGTTGGCCAGGCTGTTCTGGAACTCCTGACCTCAAGTGATCTGCCTGCCTCTGCCTCCCAAAGTGCTGGGATTACAGGCATGAGCAACTGTGCCTGGCTGAGTAGGTATGATTTCTTAGATTCTATTGCATACTCCTCATGCTCCGGCAACCCGCCACCACACCCCCCACTGTCCCTGTCACCCCACTGCAGTCACTTGGTGAGTAAATGAATGACTGGATATCTTACTTCACTGATTATATATATAGAAAAACATCAATATACAGAGATACATAAAGACAGCTACATGTGTAGATTTCAGATAAGCACAAATTCACCAGTAGTGTACTTATAATTCTTTTGGTTCCAAATTTCAGAATTATCCCTATATTTGGTTGAGTTTAAAACAAAAATTATTTCTAGCTCCTCTTTACAGCAGAATGTTCTTGTAGGGGAGTGAAAAATGACTTCCCTCTACTCTTCTAAGTTCTTTGGCTGGGCTATGAATTAAATTGACATAAGACAGATTAACAAGAGGAAATCCATTTTTAATTATGTACATACCCATGCAAGCCCACAAAATATGAGATTCAAAGAAGGGTCAGATGATTGAAGCTTATATAGCACCCTAAGGTACAGAAGGGAATAGAGGCTTTAGACTTCTGTGTGGGTGGTGGTGACACCAGTTATGAGAATATGAGGGGAGGGAGTGTATGGTGAACAAAGGTTTCTTGTTATGCAAATGAGAAGCCTCTCAAGTAATAAAGGTTCTCTTGGAGCAGCCCTCAGAAGAAGAGATGGCTGTCTAGGCATGATGTCAACCTCCAGTCTCCCCGTCTGTGATGCAAGTTCATTGTCCCTGGTTGATAAGATTCCAGGGGAGGGGATTCATGACAATTGAGTTCCTTTTGGAGGATCCCTTGATCTGTCTTAGGCAGATAAGCAGAGCTCAGAGAAAGCCTCTGCCTGCATCTGTTTTTCCCCAAGTGACATCAGTTCAAAGTAATGAATATGTCAAAGCATCATAGTTTGGGGTGGCATTTCTGAACTCCCATTGTGTATTTTTGGTGATAGCTTGATATATCATTCAAATTACCATAAAACCCACACTTTTAAAGTGTGAGTGGCTTTTAGTATATTCACAGTGTGCATCCAGTATCACTATTGAATTCCAGGACACTGTTATCACCCCAGAAAGAAACCCCACACCCGTCAGCAATCACTCATTGTTTCTCCCCTCCTCCCAGCCTCTGGCAACTACTAATCTCTTTATTGTCATTATAGATTTGTCTATTCTGGACATTTAATATAAATGAAATCATACATATGGAGGTCCATATACCATGCAGCTAAATGCTGGAAAATTTTAAGTCAGCTTAGCAAACTGTTCAATACGATGTTTTATCCTCCTACCTTGACAAATATACTATTATGAAGAAGGTCAGACTCCAATTTGGAATTCTCAGACTTCTCAAAATTCTGTTGTGGATGTGGCAGTGCAAAGAGATCCAGCCCCAACCCTCAGCCCACAACCCATCTCGTCTCACTCCAGGTTCTCTCTTCCCACACCATATAGGGCTTTGTGCATGTGTGTGGACACCCAGCCCACAAACTCAAGCTGTAGTCACCCAACTCACCTGTGATCTGTCATTTCCTAATAGACCTATAGGGAGGACAGACCCCAGGAAGAGACCTGCTCAGGTGTGGAAACAGGCTTGGGGTTGCATCAGCAGGGAATTCAGAGTCCTGGGCACCACAGCATGGTCAGGAGAGGTGCAATGACCCCTTAGCTCCATGGACTTTTCATACCTGGCTTAGGATGTGGCCACAGTAGAGAGCCCAGAGCAGGGGCTTCTCTTGCCAGGGTCTAAAGGGCTGATGATACTGTAAACAACCCTGCTGAATTTCCTAAATCAATAGAAATGACCACTGACTTCCAACAGTTGGGTTTAGCTTTAAATCTCTAAATCCTGGTAGAGGCTGTTTGAACTGTAGCTGTAGTTATGAAGGGCAGAATATGGCATTGAGTGTACTTGCGAAGAAGTTATTATTCCTAACTACGGCTCTAATGGTATTATGAAACACATCATAACATAGGCACACAAAACCTGGTTGCATAGGTAACAGGCAAAGTTGGAACTTGCAATTTCATTGCAGCTGCAATGGAGCAGTGGATTCTGAGGGACTGTAAAACATAATCCAGGTTTTGATGATTGTATGACTATAAAAATTTATTAAAAAGCATTGAATTGGCCAGGCGCGGTGGCTCATGCCTGAAATCCCAGCACTTTTGGAGGCCGAGGTGGGTGGATCACAAGGTCAGGAGTTCGAGACCAGCCTGACCCACATAGGGAAACCCCGTCTCTACTAAAAATACAAAAATTAGCCTGGTATGGTGGTGTACACCTGTAATCCCAGCTACTCAGGAGGCTGAGGCAGGAAAATCACTTGAACCTGGGAGGTGGAGGTTGCAGTGAGCTGAGATCATGCTACTGCACTCCAGCCTGGGCAACAGAGTGAGACTCTGTCTCAAAAAAAAAAAAAAAAAAAGCATTGAATTACACACTTTGAATAGGTGAATTATATAGTACTGTAAACAAAAAATAAAATTCTAAGCCCCCGCCCCACCCCCACAAGCATCTGAATGGACCCCTCCTCTCAACCAAGGGCATTCCGAAGTTAATCTGAAAAACTAGTTCAGGCCATGATGGGACAGGGGAGCTGGACATGCCTCATTATACTCTCCTCGCTTTTGGAATTACGGATAGACTAAACTCTTTAAATCTGATAAGAAACATTTATTATCTATTCTCTCAGAAGCCTGCTACCTGGAGGTTTCATGTGCATGATAAAACCTCAGTCTCTACAAACCGTTATTGTAAACCAGACATTCCTTTCTATTGATAATAACTCTGAACCAATTGCCAATCAGAAAATCTTTGAATTTGCCTATGTCTTGGAAGCCCCTATTTAAAACTGTCCCACCTTTCCAGACCCAACCCATGTATAGCTTACCTGTATTGGTTGATACCTTATGTCTCCCTAAAAATATATAAAACCAAGTTGTAGCCTGACCACCTTGGGCTCATGTTCTCAGATCTCCCGAGGGCTGTGTTACAGGCCACTGGTCACTCATATTTGGCTCAGAATAAATCTCTTCAAGTATTTTACAGAGTTTGACTCTTTTTGTTAACAGTAAGTAAATTGTATCTTGCTAAATCTGGTTTTGTTCGTTTGTTTATTTTAACGATAATCCAGCCCAGAGCTTAGAGTGCTGCTCTGGAGTCTCTGTTTCTCCAATTCAGCCTTGATACACAGTGATACTGACCCTAGGTCCTTAGAAATCACTGTAGAAATCATGTCTCTGTCATTGACCAGGGCCATGAGTTGCTGAAGGAATGCCAAGGCACTAAGTGTTGGCATTTCCTGCTAGGGTTGATTTTCCTTAAGGAAAAAAAAAATCTCATGAAAAGAAGAATCCTCCACTCTCTGCTGCAGAGCCACAGTAAATCTATTCATTGGCTCTGTTTGAGGGCTGTTAGTTTTTTCTGTTTTTGTGTGCTAGGTTTACAAATATTCTGCCTTACCAAAAAACCAAAAGAATGTTTTGTTTTTTCTTGACAGAGATTGTTCCTTCTGAAAAAAGAGAAGGCTTTAAAAACCATATTTTGGCTGGGTACAGTAGCTTACACCTATAATCCCAGCACTTCAAGAGGCCAGAGGTGGGAAGATTGCTTGAGCTCAGGATCTCAAGAACCAGCCTGGGCAACATAGTGAGATCCCAGCTCTACAAAAAATAAAAAATTATCTGGGTGCAGTGGTGTGCCACCTATAGTCCTAGCTACTCTGGAGGCTGAGGTGGGAGAATCCTTGAGCCCAGTTCGAGGCAGCAGAGAACTATGATCACACCACTACACTCCAGCCTGGATGACAGAGCAAGCCCCTGTCTCAAAAATAAAGCCCAAATATTTTTCTGCTCCCTCTTAAGTGAACTATATGAAATCATGGGGAAGGATTACTGATGGCTTGTTCCAAGCAAGAACAAGAATGACTCCTGGACCAAGCATTTGAAAATATACTCCTTAAAGAAATACATTTTTTTCAAGCCAGGTGACATGGCGTGCACTTGTAGTCCCAGCTACGCAGGAAGCTGAGGCAGGAGCATCCGTTGAGCCCCGGAGTTCAAGGCTATAGTACACCATAATCATGCCTGTGAACAATGACTGCACTACAATCTGGGCAACATAGTGAGATCCCCTCTCTAAAAAAAAGAAAAGAGAAAAAAAGACTTTTTTTTTTTTTTTTTTTTTTGAGATGGAGTCTCACTCTGTCGCCCAGGCTGGAGTGCAGTGGTGCGATCTCGGCTCACTGCGACCTCCGGCCACCTCTGCCTCCCGGGTTCAAGCAATTCTCCTGCCTCAGCCTCCCGAGTGGCTGGGATTCCAGGCGCCTGCCACCATACTCTGCTCATTTTTTTTGTATTTTTAGTAGAGACGGGGTTTCACCATGTTGGTCAGGCTGGTCTTGAGCCCCTGACCTCGTGATGCACACCCCTTGGCCTCCCAACGTGCTGGGATTACAGGCGTGAGCCACCACGCCTGGCCAAAAAAAAGACATTTTTTCAATCATTTTAAAATAGCATTTTCTCTTATTACAAAACTACTTCATGTTCGCTGTGGAAATTTGGAAAGGTACTGAGAAGTAAAATCAAGAAAGTGTAAATCATCTATAAAATTTATAACCAAGAAACAACACCTGTTAACATTTTGGTGCTTTTTAAAAAATGATTTAACAAGTGCTAAGGGATAACCATGTTGTGGCTCAACTATGAGTACGTTGGCAGACGAGACAGCTACAGGTGATAATTGTTGAAGCTATATGATGAGTACATGGGCATTTATTGTACTATTCTATTTTTGTGTAGAAATTTTCTGTAATCTAAAATTAAAAAGAAATTTATTTGAAAATTCCCAAATTCGGCCAGGCACGGTGGCTCACACCTGTAATCCCAGCACTTTGGGAGGCTGAGGCGGGCAGATCACGAGGTCAGGAGATCGAGACCATCCTAGCCAACATGGTGAAACCCCGTCTCTACTAAACATACAAAAAATTATCCAGGCGTGGTGGTGGACACCTGTAGCCCTAGCTGCTGGGGAGGCTGAGCCAGGAGAATGGCATAAACCCGGGAGGCAGAGCTTGCAGTGAGCCGAGATCTGGCCACTGCACTCCGCTCTGGGTGACAGAGCGAGACTCTGTCTCAGAAAAAAAAAAAAAAAAAAGAAAATTCCCAAATTCTTCTTTATGGCCGAAGTTTAACTGAAATGAGTTAAAGATATGGGAGTCAATATTTATTTCAATATGAAAGGTAACTTATCTTTTTTTCTTTTCTTTTCTTTTTTTTTTTGAGACAGGGTCTTGCTCTGTCACCCAGGCTAGAGTGCAGTAGTGCAACCATGGCTCACTGTACCCTCAACCTCCTGGGCTCAATCGATCCTCCCACCTCAGCCTCCCTAGTAGGTAGAACTACAGGCATGTGCCAGCATGCCTGGCTAATTTTTAAATTTTTTTTGTAGAGATGAGGTCTCCCTATTTTGCCCAGACTGGTCTCAATCTCCTGGCCCAAACAATCCTCCTGCCTCAGCCTCCCAGAGTGCTGGGATTACAAGCCTGAGCCACTACGTCCTTCCTGGTAACTTATCTTCATAGCAGTTAAAACGAAGTAGCTTTGTTGGGCTGGGCACAGTGGCTCACGCCTGTAATCCCAGCACTTGGAACGCTGAGGTGGGCAGATCACTTAAGGCCAGGAGTTCGAGACCAGCCTGGCCAACATGGTGAAACCCCGTCTCTACTAAAAATACAAAAATTAGCTGGGCATGGTGGTGTGTGCCTGTAATCCCAGCTACTCAGGAGGCTGATGCAGGAGAATCGCTTGAGTCCGGGAGGTAGAGGTTGCAGTGAGCTGAGATTGCACCACTGTGCTCCAGTCTGGGTGACAGAGACCCCATCTCAAAAATAAACAAGTAAAAACAAAAAAACTAAGTGGCTTTGTGTGAGGATACTATAAAAAATAATTTTCAACTTGTAATTGCTAGTGTAACCATTTATTTGGCAGAAAGATGATTGAGAAATCAGAAAGCAATATAAACATAAAAGGATGCTAACGGGAAAACATCAGGTGTTCCAATGCAGGGAGCCCTGTAAGGAGGGCCCCTCTATGTCAGCTAGCTTCTGAGGTGCCAGGCCCTGTTGTGTTGTGTGGTTCACTTCCTCCTCTAGTGCTGAAGGCAGCTGCTAGCAAGAACTGAAGGTGACATAGGGTTGTATGCCTTGGAGTCAGCAAGACCCAGATTTGAATCCTGCCTCTGCTGCCTCCAATGTGTGCTAACCTGAGTTTCAGTGTTCTCCTCTGTAAGTCGAGGTAATTAAATTTACCTCACTGATTTTCTTAAGACTCACCAGATACATAAGCATGAAGCAGTATAATGTAAGCAATCAACATTCTTATCTCTTTCAGTTTCTGCTGAGTGGCTTCGCTGGGTGGTTCTGGCGCAGAGTCTCGGTGAGGTCACAGTTAATTGGGGCTGCAGTCATGTGATGCCTTGAGTGGGGCTGAAGGCTCCCCTTCCCACTGGCTCACCCACATGCTGGGCAGGTTAGTGCTGGCCATTGGTGGGAAGGTTTAGTTACTTGCCACATGGACCCCTCTCTAGGGCTACTTGTGTGTCCACCCAACATAACAGTTGGCTTCCCCAAAGCAAGGGATCCAAGAGAGAGCAAGGAGAAAACCACAGCGTTGTTTTATGACCTAGTCTTGAAAGTCACACTGTTATTTTGACAGTATCCTATTGATTACACAGATCTGTGCTGTTTAGTGTGGAAGGGTGCACAAAGGTACAAATACCTGGGGGTAAAACCCACTGGGAGCCAGCTGGTTACCACATCAGGCCATCATCACCAAGTTAACCCCACCTCTGGATTTCTACATCCCCATTTTCTGTGCTCTCAGATATGTTACTGGAAGAAGGGTTGCAGCCTCATTTTAACACCACCAAAACAAAGTTTGTAAATAATCCTCTGAGAGGAATATGGCCCTTCTCCAACTCTAAAAGTATACCTGCAATTCCTTCCCTTGCCAGTACAGTACTCCCGGAGGCACTTGCAGTGATGCAGGTTCGAGCTAGGGAAATCCCTGATGCCTGCCCCCCACTGCAGCTTTCCCCTATTTGTCTGACCTTTGATTAATGCCTCTCTCGACTCCCATATCTCCTGTAGAACACCTGTTTGGCATGGACTTTGGACATTCCAAATGTCCAAATTTGACTCAACTCTCTGATGTTTATGTACTTTTCATTTCTATGACTTAGCATAGCTGACTCATTGCAGCCTGTGTGTTTTCTGCTTCCCTCTCTGATCGGTGGTTCAACAAGTTCATATGGCTCAATGTCACCCTAACATGCCCTAGCAACTTCAGCTTTGCACTCTCCTCAGATCTATTTCATTGAAACTTTCACAAATACCCAGATCTTCTAGTAAAATACCAACAAACAATAATAATAATAAACAAAAACAAAAAAATCAAAACAAGGGCAAGTATCAATTGAACAAAAAAAAATTCTCCCTCTCATTACCTGAACAATCTTTTCCCTCTCTTCTCCTCCCCTCCCATTCCCTTGCCTTCTCTGTCAATCCTCTAAAATGAATGTTCTGTACTCAATTGTTTTATTTCTTTACTTCACACACTTTGATTTCCAACTTCAGCATTCTGAGAGAACTGCTCTGTCAAGTGAGCTGGAATAATATGAGAATGTATACAGGAGAATTTATTGATATAAGGGCACATCTCAGGATACGAGGTTGAGCATCCTGGCAAGAACCAGGGGACGGGCCGGGCGCAGTGGCTCACGCCTGTAATCCCAGCACTTTGGGAGGCCGAGGCGGCCAGATCATGAGGTCAGGAGATCGAGACCATCCTGGCTAACACGATGAAACCCCGTCTCTACCAAAAATACAAAAAAATTAACCGGGCGTGGTGGCGGGTGCCTGTAGTCCCAGCTACTCAGGAGGCTGAGGCAGGAGAATGGCGTGAACCCGGGAGGCAGAGTTTTCAGTGAGCCCAGACCACGCCACTGCACTCCAGCCTGGGTGACAGAGCGAGACTCTGTCTCAAAAAAAAAAAAGAACCAGGAGATGGTACAAAATTGCTGCTAGGGTGGCTCCCTGAATCCTGGAGAAGTGCTGGTTCATGAAGAGTGAGTCTGAAGTGCCTAACTTGCTATGTCAGGCAGCAGAGGAAAGGATTAAAAGTCTCAGGAAAGGGGACATGCTGAAACAGATGTAAGGTTAGGCCAGAACACCCACCAGGGGATTATGTCCCATAGGATGGCTCAAGGAGCCATATTCATCAAGGCCATAGGGAACGCATTGGTGAGAGGGACAGCAACATCGCTAGTAAGTTCAGTGGTGCTTTCCCCAGTAGAACATAGTTGATGGAAGGAGGGGCTGTCCTGGAACTTGGCTCACTGACAGCAATGAAGATGATGGGACCCTGATGCACTAGACTCCAGAATGATGGCACTTAAGGGCGGAACCACCAAATCAGAGTGGCAGCTAACAGAATCTGACTTTTCGGGAGTTGTAGGGATTGTAAATAGCACACAGTTTCTCTAGGAAGAACATAGACTCATGGGGAGTCAAAAAGTCCAAATGGCCCTCAACATATGATTTTTCTGCCTCACCATGTTGTGCATTCAGTAGAAACTGCACTTCGAATTTTGAACTTTGATCTCTTCCCAGGCTAAGGATATGCCATATGATGCCCTCTTGTGATGCTGGGCAGTGGCAGCAAGCCATAGCTCCCAGTCAGCCACGTGATGACAAGAGTAAACAACTGATACTGTACAGTGTAGTGAATTCAAAAATTACATGATGAGATATTCAGAACCTTATTATACACTAGGCTTTGTGTTTGATGATTTTGCTCAACTGTAGGCTAATGTAATTGTTCTGAGCACATTTAATGTAGCTTAGGCTAAGCTATGATATTTGGTAGGTTAGGTGTATTAAATAGATTTGTTTGTTTGTTTGTTTGTTTTCTTTGAGACTGAGTCTTGCTCTGTCACCCAGGCTGGAGGGCAGTGGGGTGATCTAGGCTCACTGCAACCTCCGCCTCCCAGTTCAAGCAATTCTCCTGCCTCAGCCTCCCGAATACCTGGGATTACAGGTGTGAGCCGCCATGCCTGGCTAATTTTTGTTATTTTTTTTTAGGAGAGGTGGGGTTTCATCATGTTGGCCAGGCTGGTCTTAAATTCCTGACCTCAAGTGATCTGCCTGCCTCAGCCTCCCAAAGTGCTGGGATTACAGGCGTAAGCCACTGTGCCTGGCCTAAATACATTGTTTACTTACAGTATATTCAATGTATGATGGATTTGTTGGGACATAACTCCATTGTAAGTCAAGGAGCATCTGTCCTGCTTCATATGTATAATCTAAAATAAAAGAATTAATAAGCAGGACAATGAGAAAACATTTCCTTGCCTGGTTTCCATTCCTGAACCAATGTTCAGACTCAGAACCCACTGAGTGAAGTGGTGGCCAAGTCACCAAGATGAAGGACCTGTAACACCATGGCAAGAACGTATTGTCACAGTTCCTCTGATTCTTCCCCTAAAGAGATCTACAATATTTATTCCAGTGACGGAACACTGGGGATAGGAGAATATGCAGACATTTTGGTGACTGTTGGGTACAAGGTCAGAGGTCAACTGATGCCCAGAGAACTGGAGCATTCTCATCACTTCCATGTTAGAGTGGGAGCAAATGGAGTCCTGACTAGGTCCAGCTTACAGTGCGTTCCCTGGGTCCATGAACCCACCAATCGTCCTCCTAATCCCCAAATATGTGGTTGGGATTGCCACACTTGGGAATTGGGTTAACTCTCACATCCTGGTTTTGTAGAGTGGGAGCTATCACAGTAGGGAAGGCTAAGTGGAAGTATCTGAAACTGTCCTCCACCCCAGCCAATGTAGTAACTACAAAATAGCCTTGCAGTCTAGGATGAGGAGGATGGCAGATATTAGTGCCACTCTTAAATATCTAAAGGATGAAGAAGCATGGTCCCTATCATATTTCTGTTTAATTTGCCAGTGTGGACCCTGCAGCAATGGGATGGTTCCTAGAGAATGACTTCAGACTACTGCAAGGAAGTAGTAGCTCTGTACTGGATATAGCATCTTTGCCAGAGCAGATTTATGCAGTTTGAAGTGGTTTGAGGCCATTGATCTGGTGAATGCATTCTTTTCTATTGCAATCAAGAAAGAGGATCAGAAAGAGTTCATATTCATACTGAATTCATAGCAACAAGCCTTTACAGTTTTGCCACAGGGCTATGTTCCTTTCAGTCCTCTGCCATAATCTGGTCCAAAGAGAACTGGAGCATTTGGACATCTCATGTAACATCGTATTGATCTGTCACATCGAGGATGTCATGCTGCTCAGGCAGGATGAGAAAGAGGTGAAGAGCATGGTAGAGGCCTTGGTATGACACATGTGCTCCTGAGAGTGGGAAATAAATCCTACAAAGATAGGGTAACCTGCCACTTCACTAACGATTTGAAAGGTCCAATTGTCGCCAGTGTGTTGGGACATTCCTTCCAAGGCAAAACAAAAGTTGTTGCCTCATTTATACTTATTGGAAAGAAGGAAGCACAAAGTCTGTTAGGAATCTTTGGGTTCTCGACAAAACACATTTCACACCTAAGAATACTGCTGCTGCACATACACTGGGTTACACAGAGGTTGCCAGCTTTGAGTGGGGCTCAGAACAGGAAAGAGCTCTCCAGGCTGTGATACAAGCAGCTGTTTTGCTTGGACCATAAAATCTGGCACAGTTTCTTATGTTGGATATGTCAGTGATGGAAAAAGATGTAGTATGGCATTTATGGTAAGTCCCAATAGAGGAATCACAATGCAGACTCCTTGGATAGTGTAACAAGGTCATGCCAACTGCAGTGAAGGATTACACTCCTTTCAGAAAACAGCTCCTAGCTTCTACTGGGCCCTGGTGGAGACACCAAGTGATCATGGATTCAAAACTGGCTGCCGTCAGCTATGTCCTGTTAGATACACCAGGTGATAAGGTCAGGCAGGGTCACTATCAAAGCCATCATAGGGTAAAACTGGTACATCTGGGACTGAACACAAGTGGGACCAGAGGGCACATGCACACGCAAGCTGCATGAGCCCAGATTTCCATGTCACTCACTACAGTCGCACCAGCACCCCTCCCCCAGCCTCACCTGTGGTCATGTGAGGGGGTCCCATTCAACCAGCTAAAGGAGGAGGGAAAAAGACCAAGTTTGGGTTAATGATGGGCTAGCTTAATATGTGGGTACAAGCTGAAAATGCATGGCAGCTATATTACAGTCTCACTCAGGGAAGGCCTTGAAAACCAGTGGTAAGGGAAAATCTCCCCAGCGGGAGGAGCTTTGAGAGTGTACCTAGTCATCACTTCGTATGGAAGGAGTATGGCCTAGGGTTAGAACATACATGGATTCCTGGGCAGTGATGGTGGCCTGGCTGGGAGTTTGGGAGCCTAAGAGTAAAAGGAAGAATATGAATAGATGTATGGAAGTGGGCAGTTCATATTACATTAAGACCCACAAAAGATATGCCAACTTCACAAAATAACTAGGCCAGTTAATATTGGCCAGGCTTAGTGAGAGGCCCCCTCCCCCACTGCTGCACAGAGAGGCCATGGTGGCCAAGATGGAAGTGATGCAAGAACCTAACAGCATAGATTATCGTTTGCCGAAATGAACATAGCTCCTGCCGTCTCTGAATGTCCGATCTGCCAGCCAAAAAGACCAACGCTAAGCTCTATTCCTAAAGGAGACCAATAGACTACTTGGTGACCAGCAGACTGCATCGGGCCCCTTTTGTCCTGGCAGAACCAGTGGTGGTTCTCACAGAAAGAAGCAGTTATTCTGGATTTGGGGTTGCCCTTCCTCCCTGCAGAGCCTCAGTAGTAGCACTCTTTTTTTTTTTAGACGGAGTTTCACTCTTGTTGCCCAGGCTGGAGTACAATAGTGCGATCTCAGCTCACTGCAACCTCTGCCTTCTGGGTTCAAGCGATTCTCCTGCTTCAGCCTCCCAAATAGCTAGGATTACAGGCGTGTGCTACCACACCCAGCTAATTTTGTATTTTTAGTAGAGACAGGGTTTCACCATGATGGTCAGGCTGGTCTGGAACTCCTGAACTCAAGTGATCCACCTGCCTTGGCCTCCCAAAGTGATGAGATTACAGGTGTGAGCCACCGTGCCTGGCCAGTAGCACCACTTTCTGGAGCCTTAAAGATTGCCCGATCCACAGACATGGAATCACACTTAACATAGCATCTTATCAGGTGAATCTTTTCATGGCAAAGAAAGTGGAGGGTATGAACCCATGAACATGGTATCCATGGTCCTATCACACACTTCACCACTCAGTAGCTATAGGATAAAGTATTGGAATGGCCAGTTAAAGATGGAGTCAAAGCACCAGCATGGAGATGATACCCTACAATGATGACATAGACTCCAGAACATTGTGGTATATGCCTTGAATCGGTCAAGTTAGTATGGTACTGTGTCCATACTTGAGTCTGGAAAGAATGGGTAAGCCTGAGTGGCCCTACTTAGTATAATTCCAATGACCCCTTGCAATTTCCTCTCCTGAAATGCTGGGCTCTGCAGAGTTAGAGGTCCTGGTTCCCCAAAGGGGCACACTCTTGCCTGGAGATACAGCAGAGATCCCACTGGAATACAGTGATGGCTGTCACCAGGTACTTTGGCCTCCTAATGGTCAGAGACTAGCAAGTAAGAAAGGGAATGGCCATCTTATCCGAGGTAACTGTTGCTGGTCACCAGGAGGTGTGGCTGTTGTTACACAATGTGGGCAGGTGGAATATGTATGGAATTCTGGTGACCTATTTTGGTGCCTCTTGGTAATCCTTTGCCCAGCTGGGCCTGAGATGTGCTCAGACCACTTACAAATAGGGCACCTGACCAGATTAAGCTACTGAGAGCAGCTGAGTGGTGGCCAAGGGTGAGAGGGATTGGAATGGATAGTGGTGGAGGGATATGATGAGGACCAGACCACCAGCTGTGGTCTTGAGACCAACTACAGTGACAAGGACTATAGTTCATTCCATTAATTTCCCTCTTGTAAGCTTCCTTGTAGGAAGAGCGACTCTGAAAAGCCTGTTCCCTAAATACAAATGGATAAAGAAAGCCATGTGGTACAAAGGGTGGACTACAGCTGACACAGTGTGGCACTCAGGTCAAGCTTGCAGCCCAGCTTTGAGAAGCATGTTTAGCTGAAATCCTCCAGCTTTAGCTCTTTCAAGATCTGCCCCAGCATTAGAGCTGAAGTCATCCACTTCTCCGGTGGCCCCCACCAGTGGCTGAGCAAGGCAGTACAAGGGCCTAGCCTTTTCTGTCCAAAGCTGGACTCCTACTCCAGAGCTCCTCATTGGGCTGGCAGAGACTTTGTCAGGTCCGCACCAAAGTCTAATAGGCCCCATGGATCAATCATGCTTTTTCCTTTGACTTTTTCTGGCATTATGCCCCAGAAAAAGTGCAGAGAAAGTTCTGCACTCTTAACTCCATTTCAGGATCTCCTTCCTGGAGAACCCAATCTCTGATGGCACATATTTCAAAATTTTTCAAAATGTCTCCTTTTCCCTTCCCAGAACTCCTTAAATCACCTTTCTCTCTCACTTTCCCTTTCTTTTTTCCTTCCACTTTCCCTTCTTTTTTCCTCTTTTCCTTTCCCTTCCTTTTTTCCTTTTCCTTCCTTTTCCCTCTTTCCTTTCCCTTCTTTCCTTTCCCATCCTTCCTTTCCTTTCTCTTCCTTTCCTTTCCCTTCCTTTCTTTCCTTTCCCTCCCTTTCCCTTTCCATTTCCTTTTCTTTCTCTTTCACTTTCCTTTTCTGTTTCCATTTCCCTTTCCCTTTCTCTTCTCTTCCGTTTCCAAAAGGATCTTCCTCTGTTGCCTTGGCTGGAGTGCAGTGGCACAATTGTAGCTCACTGCAACCTTGAACTCCCGGGCTTAAGAAATCCTCTCCCCGCAGCCTCCCAAGTAGTTGGGACTACAGGCACATACCACTATGTCTGGCTAATTTTTATTTTTAGTAGAGATGAGGTCTCGCTATGTTACCCAGGTGGATCTCACACTATGTTGCCCAGGATGGTCATGATCCTCCTGCCTTGCTCTCCCAAAGTGTTGGGATTACAGGCACAAGCCACTGCACCTGGCCCTTAAATCATTTTTCATGGCTTCAAATTGGAGGAAATTCTATGCCTGTACTCCCAACCACTGTAGCCAATCTAGACTCTTCAGTCTCTCATCTTCTATATTCCCACTGGGGCATTTACCCACGAATTTGCTTATATTTCCATGCATTTTTTCATGTCTTCGCATACATGCTCCTTGAGTGCAGGGACTGTTTCTTAAACTTCTGCATGTTCTTACATTACTAACTAATGTAAAGACCACATAGAAGATAGTCAATAAACATCTAGAACTTAGTTGATTTGATAATAAAAGGTCCCTGGGAACCTGTCAGACCACAAATAAGGCCAAGTGCATTAAAAGACAACTATAGAAGCAGCAACTAGAGGGAACAAGATGTCCCTCTTAGACATCCTAAGATGATCCTATGTGGCCCCCATGTTTGCCTGGTTTTCATAACAAAGTACTCTATTCCTGAAAGAGGGTTTATATACCATGAATGACAAAACTGAGGAGAATTCTCATTAATCATTTTGAAGTATTTCTAAGTTGGCAACCAGATTCTATTATTTTTTAAAAATATGTATTTCTTATCTGATCAATGACCCATCTATTTTATTTGAAGATGTCGGAAAAAAAAAAAAACCTTTTTCCTCTTCAACTTGTGTCCTGTCTTTGGGGGCCTAAAAATTAACTGGCACTAGACAGATAAACAGGAGAAAAGACAAAGTTTATTTACACATGCAGGCAGGAGCTTCCGGTAAGAGAAAACTCAAAAGTAAAGGTTTATATACCTCGACTTAAC
Source organism: Nomascus leucogenys (assembly GCF_006542625.1). Classification (NCBI taxonomy): domain Eukaryota; kingdom Metazoa; phylum Chordata; class Mammalia; order Primates; family Hylobatidae; genus Nomascus; species Nomascus leucogenys. The sequence goes on along the minus strand of NC_044393.1, from coordinate 88,133,163 downwards.
AAAAAGGAAATTTTTAGGGCTTCAGTAGGAGAGTTTGGAAGTTTTGATTGGGTTGTTTTGTGTTTTTGAGACAAAGTCTCAGTGCTATCGCCCAGGCTGGAGTGCAGTGGCACAATCCCGGCTCACTGCAGCCTCCTCCCATGCTCAAGCAATCCTCCCACCTCAGGCTCCCGAGTAGCTGGGACTGCAGGTGTACACCACCATGCCCGGGTTATTATTATTATTATTATTGAAGAGAGCTCACTATGTTGCCCAGGCTAGTCTTGAACTCCTGGATTCAAGCAATCCTCCCACTGCCTCGGCTTCCTAAAGTGCTGGGATTACAGGCTGAGCCACAGCACCCAGCCCATTGGGTTTTTTTGGTGCTAATGGTAATGGGACAGTCTGTCTTCCTGGCAGCTGAATACTCCGAGAGGCTTTTAATGGCACCATGTTTTCGGGAGGTTCTGCTTTAGTCAGATAAGGGAAGTTTCATTAAGATTTCTTTCTATATCTTCTGTAGCTCAATGTTTTCACTTAAAAACAATCTTTATGTCAACTCTGGGGGTCAAAGTACGTCCCCACGGTGGAAAAGTTCTTGTCCCAATCTCTACGGGGAGGAACCGATCTGAAATCTTGGGATATGTCTTAACATGTCCATCGCGATTGAGGTACAAGCAGTGGTTCAGGGCACCAAGTTAGCGATTCTAGGTAAGCAAGACCATGTCAAGAAGAGACAGGGTTTCACCATGTCTCTTGGTTCGTCCAAAAGTTCGTGAAAAGGCAGAAACGAGGGAGAGTGACAATCGTTGTTCTTTAAGAGGGCACAGTGGTGGAGGAGAAACTTGCACATCGGGGCCTGGGGTACCACGATCTGGGGCCTGGGGACGCGATTTGGGGAAACTCGGTGGCATCTGGGCTCCGCTTGATGCCAGTGCGTGTTCGTGCAAGTTACTTCCTCAAGTTCAGGGTGAGGATAGTATCTACCGTGTGGAGTTGCTGGGAAGATTCACTACCAACGGAGGCAGAGCGCACGGCTCACAGGAAGCGCTCGCTAGGGTCTGCTCTTTCCGGGAATGGGTGGGGTGCGCACTCCTCAACAGGGCTCTCAAGACTTGCGTCACGCGCCTCAGTCGGCTGGCTTATAAAACACCGGCCAGAGCCCCAAGATCGCTTTTAGTTTCTCTTCTTTCTAAAGAAGCCTCGCGGAGCCCGGCTGGGGAACCTCACCCTCGCCGAGCCTAGAACCGAGAGGGGGCTACCCCAGGCGGTCACCAGCAGATTTGCCCGCGCGTTCTCTTTTTTTCCACCCAGTTGCCCTTGCGGCCGGCTGTAAACCTGCCACTAGGACCCGGTCGGTGAGATCTAGCCTCTTGACCTGAGAGCCGAGGGTGGATCGCTGGGCTGGGCTAACGGCGACGGAGAGCGCGCCCTCGCTGACTCCGGGCGCGCCCAGCAGTAGCACCGCCCGCGCCCGCCCCTGGACACTTGTAAGTTTCGATTTCCGATTTCCGCGGAACCCAGTCCCGCGCCGCGGCAGAGCCAGCGCAGCCAGCGCGCCATGGCGGACCCGGAGGTGTGCTGCTTCATCACCAAAATCCTGTGCGCCCATGGGGGCCGCATGGCCCTGGACGCGCTGCTCCAGAAGATCGCGCTGTCTGAGCTGCAGCTCTGTGAGGTGCTGCAGGTGGCCGGGCCCGACCGCTTTGTGGTGTTGGAGACCCGCGGCGAGGCCGGGATCACCCGATCGGTGGTGGCCACCACTCGAGCCCGGGTCTGCCGTCGCAAGTACTGCCAGAGACCCTGCGATAACCTGCATCTCTGCAAGCTCAACTTGCTGGGCCGGTGCAACTATTCGCAGTCGGAGCGGTGAGTGCACCCGGAGGGAGGGGCGCTGTCCGCAGCCGTGGTCAGGGTGGACTGTCCAGGCGGGCACTGTTCTGGGAGGGGCACGGCCTCGCCGGGACCCCGCACCTGACAGCCTCTGCCTCCAGCCACTCCCTTCTCTGCTCCCCTCTGGGAGCCTCTGCAGGGCCCGCGCTTCTGCCTTTGCCATTCCCTTCCTTCCGGCACCTCCAGACGTTTTCTCGAGAATGGCTAAAATGCTAGTGCCTGGCGGAGACGAGGCTCAACCTCCACCCCTTTCCCCACCTGCCCGCACGAATCAGAAGAATAAAGTGCTCTGGAGCCAGCCAGGGCCTAGAGAAGCGGGAGGCAGGTTTGGGAAAGAAGGAAAGAGCCTCCAGTCTTTGGTATCTTGAGTCTTTCCCTCCCTACTACCTCCTTCCCTAGACGTGGCGGAGCCAGTAACCCAGCCGCGCTGGGCCCCCGGTCCGTCTCAGCCGGAGCGAGCCGCAGGTCTCTCTGCTTGTTCCTCCCTTCCTGGTCACCCCCATGCCCCTCATCACCGCTTTTCTGATGCCTGGCGCGTAGCAGGGGTGACCCTTTTCCAGGTTCCTGAAGTTGTAGCAGCCGCGGGCCTTCCCTCCGGGTGGTCTCTCCACGGTGGCGCGCGCAGTTGACCGCCTGCCTTGGGATAACTCTCTTAAATCCCTTTGAAGCAGTGCGGCTCACCTCTCGGGCCACTGCTTCTGTTGTTTCCATTTGCCTTTTTTTTTTTTTTCGTCGAAATGCAGATGTACTGCAAGGTTTGGGTTAAGTATCTTGAGTGATTTTCTTCCCAGTTTCTCCCTAAGAGAGCTTGCTCCCTCGAGGACAGCTGCACATCTAAAAAGATGGCTTCCAGGTCCACATTCGCTGCCCAGGCCTTTCCCTTGATCCCAAGCCCTTTCTCTCCCGCGTGTGTCCTGTCCATAGAGTCAAACTCATCTTTTCCCCCAGGCAGGGTTTTAATCTTCCTCACAATCTGTCATCATCAAGTCCTTTTTGTAAAGTCTCTTTCCCTTCTTGTCGGGTTCCGCCTTCCCATCTCATTTCTGAATGAATTGAATGAATGCCTTGTTGAATTAATGAATGGTTCTCTCTGGCCAGTCTTTCCTCCCACCCTTTCTGTCATTATGTGCTTCTGCTCAATTACTTTTCTCGATAGAGTACTTTTTAAAACACTTGGCCCATTCTTAAACACTTTGACTTGTGTCCCAGGGTTTAAAATGGTGGTCAGCAAACTTTTTAGGCTGGAGTGCAGTGGCTCCACCTCGGTTCACTGCAACCTCCACCTCCCAAGTTCAAGTGATTCTCCTGCCTCAGCCTCCCGAGTAGCTGGGATTACAGGCATGCGCCATCGCACCTGGCTAATTTTTGTATTTTTAGTGGAGACAGGGTTTCGTCATGTTGGCCAGGCTGGTCTCGAACTCCTGACCTCAGGTGATCCACTTGTCTCAGCCTCCCAAAGTGCTGGGATTACAGGCATAAGCCACCGCGTCCGACTGGTCAGCAAACTTTTGATCACGCGCCTAACAGAAACTCTAGTCACTCACCCTCAATGTACGTGTAATAAAACACACAAAGGTAAGTGTTTTAGATGGATGAGGTAGAGGACACAATATATTTTTTAAAAAATTTCTTTACAGCAAAAACCCTTTCAGCTCACTCTAACGTTTTTAAAAAGTGCTTGAATATGTTCCTTTATTTAAAAATTTCTTTAATATGTTACGAGGCAACAATTTGAAGCTTGTTTCTGAGTTGCTGGGAGTTATGGGTATCGAGGAAATCATCTAAGTCATCGCTGGTCACTGAAGAAATCTCTGAGAAGGAGAAGAGAGCAGAGGGTGGAGGATAGAAAAGGAAGGAACATTCTAGCATGTTCTAGCACTACACCAAATAAAATGGTTGGAAGGCTTTGTTATGTTTTTTTTCTTATCTTTTCTATTATGACAAATTCTTCACCAACTAGTGTTGACTTTTAGTTTGAAATACATATGCTTTTTATTTTTTGATTTCTTACTATAGATATTTTCAACATACTCAAAAGTAGAGAGAAAAAAAATGATGAAGCCCCTTGTACCCATCATTTCATTTCAACTGTTTTCAAAATATGGCCAATTTTGTTTCATTTATTCTCCCTATTCCCCATGTGTCCCCAACTCCAATGTGTTATTTTAAAGCAAATCTCAGCAACCATTTGATTACTAAGTACTTTAGTATCTCTAAAAGATAAGAACTATGTTTTATTAACATAATACAGTACAATGATCACATTTTTGTAAAAAAAAGTTACAATTTTAATGTCATCTAATGTCCAGTTGGTATTCAGATTTCCCTGATTGTCTTATAAATCCAACTTTTATTTTCAGGAAAAAGGCTCCATAGACATAATCCTTTAAAAAAAATTTTTTTTTTTAAATTTTTTGAGATAGGGTCACCCAAGGCTGGAGTGCAGTGGCCAGATCTCAGCTCACTGCAAATTCTGCCTCCCAGGTTCAAGCAATTCTACTGCCTCAGACTCCCAAGTAGCTGGGATTATAGGTGTGTGCCACCATGCTTGGCTAATTTTTTGTATTTTTAGTAGAGATGGGGTTTCACGATGTTGGCCAGGCCAGTCTCGAACTCCTGAGCTCAAGCGATCTGCCGGCCTAGGCCTCCAAAGTGCTGAGATTACAGCCCTGAGCCACTGCCTCACCTGGCTTATAATTGTTTTCATATGTTACATATCTAACATTTAAATACTTTATTTCAATTTGTTGTAGGCAATATGCTTAGAAATTTTAGTTTTATGAATTTTATTATGGTATATTTTTCCCTGGTTTGAAACAGCAAAACTGTTTTAAACTCGTTAATTGGGTTGTTAATCCCCACTTTTATAAAAATATATATAATATAGGGATTATTTGGTCTATCTAAATTTGGATGGACCCTCCAGAGAATTCAGTAAAGTTTATTTTTTGTAGTAGAGTGATAAAATCTTATTTCCTAACGTTTATTGGCCGAGCCATATTTTTAATTTCGTTTTACATCACTTTTGAATTTGGGAATTACAAACTTTTAATCTATTAATGTATAAAGTGTTATAACAAGGACCTCTGGGAGAATTTTTTTTTTTTGTCCTCGGGTCCTAGAAAACATGTTTTTTTCCTCCCTACGTACGTTTTAAAAATATTTTCCTCTTAGCAATAATAAAACCTTGTCTTCCAAAACTTGCCACTTGTGAGTTTAAGAACTTTCTTTGTAGATTACCAGTTAATGGGATCTGTTAACTAATTGATACCCATCTTGACATTACTATTCAGTTCAGTAAACTGGTCTCTGTTTACAGGGGAACGATTTGCATTGTGCTGGGTGTATAAAATTGTGTCTGTGGTACTATTATTTATAGATAGGATTTATCCTGTCTATTCTGTAGTTCCTGTCTTTTCTTTTGTAATGTTTTTAGTGATACATTTTTGTTGACAATACGGCTTGCTTCGATGTTGGATAATTGTTTTGGTGAATCGGTTTGGATATTTCTATTTGCTTTGCTGAAATATATGCCCACACATGGAGTTCTAATCCCAGTTCTGATGCAAAAATAATCACTATTTATCGAACAAGTAACTATGTGCCAACCACTATGATAAGCACTTTGGAGATGATATCCAGGTTAGTCCTTAGGATAGCTCCTAAGGTAGTATTTTAAGTCCCATCTTTATTATAGGAAACTCCGGCATAGAGTCTTTCAGAAACCTACTGAAAGTAACATAACTAGAAGCTGGCAGGATTGGTATTTGAATCTAAATCTGCATGACTTCCTTTTTTTTTTTTTTCTTTAGAAATGAGATCTTGCTTTGTCATCCAGGCTGAAGTGCAGTGGCACGGTCATAGCTCACTGCCACTTTGAATTCCTGGGCTCAGATGATCCTCCTCCCTCAGCCTGCTGAGTAGCTGGGACTACAGGTGGGCGCCACCATGTCTGGCTAACTTTTTTTTTTTTTCTTTTTTTTTTGAGACAGAGTCTCACTCTGTCGCCCAGGCTGGAGTGCAGTGGCGTGATCTCGGCTCGCTGCAACCTCCGCCTCCTGGGTTCAAGCGATTCTCCTGCCTCAGCCTCCCGAGTAGCTGGGATTACAAGCATGTGCCACCACACCCGGCTAATTTTTGTATTTTTTAGTAGAGATGGGATTTTGCCATTTTGCCTGGGCTGCTCTCAAACTCCTGGGCTTAAGCAATCTTCCCAGCCTCCCAAAGTGCAGGATTACAGGCATGAGCCACCGCTCCCGGCCTTGTTTGACTTTTTTTGTGTGTGTGACAGAGTCTCACTCTGTCGCCAGGCTGGAGTGCAGTGGTGCGATCTCGGCTCACTGCAATTTCCGCCTTCCGGGTTCAAGCTATTCTCCTGCCTCAGCCTCCTGCGTAGCTGAGACTACAGGCCCCTGCCACCACGCCTGGCTAATTTTTTTTCTTTTTTTGCTTTTAGTAGAGACGGGGTTTCGCTATGTTGCCCAGTCTGGTCTCGAACTCCTGAGCTCAGGCAATCCGCCCACCTCAGCCTCCCAAAGTGCTGGGATTACAGGCGTGAGCCACCACGCCCGGCCTTGACTTCTTAACTAGCTACTTCCATTGTCCAGTAACTATATGAAGTTATTAATTCAAAAATTTTTTTTGCCTGCATGATTTCTGTTTAACTGTTTCAAGCAGGCTGCCTAAGCGTCTTTACCTTGCTTTGCGGTTTTTGCCAGTGTGGGTGTTTCCTCTGGGTTCTTTCCTGTTTGTGTCTTTCCTTTTTGGTTAATTCACATTTTGGGTGGGGGTGGGTAGATAGGAAGAGGACTAGTTGACTATTTCGCAAATTGAATAGAATACTGAAAAACGCAAAGAATAATATAACAAGCATCAGAGAATATTTATTCTGAACCCATACAAGTTAATAACTCACCTCCTAGAATAAATAAGTGTTCACATTTTTCAATTTTGCTCCTCTTTTAAAATATAGTAAACAATCATAACAGACCTAAGGTTATTTTTTTTCTCATCCCCAGTCTCATTTCCCTTTCCTAAGAAGCAGCTTCGGCCGGGCGCGGTGGCTCACGCTTGTAATCCCAGCACTTTGGGAGGCCGAGGCGGGCGGATCACGAGGTCAGGAGATCGAGACCACGGTGAAACCCCGTCTCTACTAAAAATACAAAAAATTAGCCGGGCGTGGTGGCGGGCGCCTGTAGTCCCAGCTACTCGGAGAGGCTGAGGCAGGAGAATGGCGTGAACCTGGGAGGCGGAGCTTGCAGTGAGCCGAGATTGCGCCACTGCGCTCCAGCCTGGGTGACAGAGCGAGACTCCGTCTCAAAAAAAAAAAAAAAGAAGCAGCTTCAATCATGATTTTGGTGTGTATCTTGCCCTTCCCATAATTTTATAATTTCCTCTTGTATATATTTGTATCCATATACAAAATGTAGTATTTTATGTGTTTTAGAATTTTTATTCAATGCTGTGTTTTGGAGATCTATTCATATTGCTACACAAGGACCTAGTTTATTCATTTTAACAGTTGAAAAGTATTTCATCATAGGATTTATGCCACAGTTCAGTTACCTATTCACCCCAGTAATGGATATATGGTATATTTCCAGGTTTTTGTTGTACCAAATCATGCTGCCAAGAATTTACATGCAAGTGTCTCTTGATGTTCATGGTTAGAGCTTTTCCAGGGTAGATCATTAGGAAGTGGGATTGTTGGTTTGAATTGTTACATAGCTTCAACTTTTCCAGATTCTGACAAATTAGTATAAAGGTGGCTGTGCCAATTTATACTTATATGTCTGAGTGTCCCAGTTTCCTCATTTTCTGGCCAATTAATGCTTGGTGTTATCAGACTTTTTTGGCTTATGCCAATCAGAAGGCTTTGAAATAGTCATTATTTGAATAAAAAAATTTTTTTTTCCTGGGCTGGGTGCAGTGGCTCATGGCTGTACTCCCAGTGCTTTGGGAGGCCAAGATGAGAGGATCGAGGACAGGAGTTCAAGACCAGCCTGGACAACATAGTGAGACCCCATCAAAAAATAAAAAAAAATAAAAAAATAAAAAAATTTTAAAAAAGTAAAATAAATAAAAAAATAAAAATAATTAGGTAAAAAATATTAGCTGGGTGTGGTGGTAGTCCTAGCAACGCTGGAGGCTGAGGCAGAAGGATTGCTTGATCCCAGGAATTTTGAGGTTACAGTGAGCTATGTTCATGCCACTGCACACCAGCCTGGGCAACAGAGTGTGGCTCTGTCTCAAAAAAATTTTTTTTATAACAAATTTTAAAAGTTTTTGTATTAAAGTTTTTATTTCATATATATCATATATATATACACACACATATACATATACATATATATACTTTTCTTTTTTTTTTTGAGACGGGATCTTGTTCTGTCACCACTCTGGAGTATGGTGGTGCAAACATGGCTCACGGCAGCCTCCACCTCCTGGATTCAAACGATCCTCCCACGTCAGCCTCCCAGTAGCTGGGACCAGGTTAATGCCACCATACCTGGCTAATTTGTGTGTGTGTGTGTGTGTGTGTGTGTGTGTGTGTGTGTGTGTGTGTAGAGATGGTGTCTCACTGTGTTGCCCAGGCTGGTCTTGAGTGCCTGGGCTCAGACATTCCTCTTGCCTCAGCCTCCTAAACTGCTGGGATTACAGGCATGAGCCACCGAGCCCAGCTCAGCATGATTTATTACTGTTAAATATTTAGACATTTGTATCCAAGCCTCCATTTATAACCTTGCTCTGGGCCCCACCAATTTTAGAGAAGGACTACTCTGATTCCCTGAAATGTTTTCATTGCTTTCTTTTGCATGAATGTACATAATTTATATATTGATTTTCTTATTATTAAAATTGAGACTGGGCTCAGTAGCTAATATCTGTAATCCCAGTACTTCAAGAGGCTGAGGTGGGAGGATCTCTTGAAGTCAGGGGTTCGAGACCAGCCCAGGCAACATAGCTCCTACAAAAACATTAAAAAATAAAATTAGCTGGACACAGTGGCACACACCTGTAGTCCCACTTACTCAGGAGGCTGAGGCGGGAGAATCACTTTAGCCTGGGAGGACGAGGCTGCGGTCAGGCGCAGTTGCGCCACTGCCCTCCAGCCTGGGCAATAGAACGAGACCCTGCCTCTGAAAAAACAAAGTAAAATTGATATTGTTTTAAGTTTTCGCTATTAAACCATTATGCTTTGAACATTTCGGTATATGCTTCTTTGTGTACATGTACATGAGTTTCCCTAGGGATCTAGTAGTGGAATTTTGATTCTTAAAGTTTTACGTGATAATGCCAAATTGTTTTCCAAAGTGTGTTTGCCAAGTTATACTCCCACCAGAAGAATAAGAGCCTTCCCTTGCCTCACATCGTGGTCAAGTGGTATCATCAGCTTTTTAAAATTTGTGCCAATACAAGGAATGTGAAATTGTATCTCATTGTGGTTTTTTTTTGTTTGTTTGTTGGTTGTTTTTTGTTTTTGAGACAGAGCCTCGCTCTGTCGCCCAGGCTGGAGTGCAGTGGCAGGATCTCCGCTCAATGCAGTCTCCGCCTCCCGGGTTCAAGCCATTCTCCTGCCTCAGCCTCCTGAGCAGCTGGGACTACAGGCGCATGCCACCACGCCCGGCTAATTTTTTTTTTTTTTTGTATTTTTAGTAGAGACGGGGTTTCACCGTGTTAGCCAGAATGGTCTTGATCTCCTGACCTCGTGATCTGCCCACCTAGGCCTCCCAAATTGCTGGGATTACAGGCGTGAGCCACCGCGCCCGGCCCTCTAGCCCTTTTAAGTCTTATTACTCGTTTTTTAAGTTTGTCTTACTTGGCATCTTAGTAGTTGCTTCTTATTTGCATTTTACTTTTTTGGTCATCATAGCACTCTATTTTTGTTTGTAACAGTTTTTTTGGTTTGTTTTTTACCATTTTAAAAATGGCTAAAATGATTTATTTTTATTTGTTTATTTATTTTTTTGAGATAGAGCCTTGTTCTGTCACCCAGGCTGGAGTGCAGTGGTGCGATCTCGGCTCACTGCAACCTCCGCCTCCTGGTTCAAGCGATTCTCTTGCCTCAGCCTCCCAGGTAGCTGGGATTACAGGCACGTGCCACCATGCCCGGCTAATTTTTGTATTTTTAGTAGAGACAGGATTTCGCCATGTTGGCCAGGCTGGTCTTGAACTCCTGACTTCAGGTGATCTGCCCTCCTGGGTCTCCCAAAGTAAAACTATTTTAAAGTGTACAGTTCAGTGGCAATAAGTATATTCATGATGTTGTGCAACTGTTACCACTATTGGAACTCCAGAACATTTTCATCACCCCAAAGAGAAACCCCACACCCATCAGGAACCAGTCCTCTTTCTCCCCTTTCCTCAGCCCCTGGCAATCTCTAGCCTACTTTTCGTTTGTTTTCCAATTCTGGACATTTCCTATAAATGGAATCTAATAATATGTGGCCTTTTGTGTCTGCTTCTTTCACTAAGGAAAAATGATTTGCATTTTACTCTTGCATGTTCCATGTTGTTTGTGTGGGTGTATTCATCTAGGAGAAGTCTTCCAGAAGTTCCTTCTGTAACTAATTCTGCACTGTCCATGGAGTCATGTTGTTGTCGGACTGGTGGCCTTAGAGACATGCTGTTTTCTGCAACATCGTGACACAAAAGGGTGCGCCCTGTAAGAGTCATTTGGGAATTTTTGTTCTCTTTTCACAGTCACTACATCTCAAATTTTTAATCTGATCAAATTTGACTCTCAGTGTCTGCAATTTTCTTTAGAAATTAAGCTAACAAACGTTATGACATTATAATATTGTGAACCATGATAAAATCTTAAATAGTGACAAATGAAGCATGTGATAACACAGTATTTTCTACTTTTTACATAATGCAGAGACGGCAAAATTACACATTTAAAATAAGTAGATATATTTTTCCATCCATTAAATGGTTCTAATTTGCTTACTGCTTCTGCCTGTATTTACTTCCAAACCAGGTATCTCCGATCTTTACCTACGGCTACTTTGGAACAGAAGAAGCCATAATAACATGGGGGTGAAAAAGGGGTAAAAGGTTTCAGGAGCACCTAGGATTTCAGGCCCAGTGAGAAATCACTTTAACCAAATTGCAGCAGGGGAGCTGGTCTCAGGTTGGGAGGAGAGAAGGGAGACTTACTTCATGATCTATTCCCTATTTCCCATACAGGGAAGAGATAGAATTTTATTATTTTTTATGTATTATTTTTATTTACTTATTTATTTATTAAAATAGAGACGGGGGTCTCAATATTTTGCCTGGGCTGATCTCAAACTCCCGAGCTCAAGCCACCCTCCTGCCCCAGCCTCCTGAATAGGTGGGATTACAGATGTGTACCACCACTCCTGGCACTGAGAAGATATTTTAATGTGTTTTAGACCAATTTAGAAAATCAAGCTACAAGAGGTCATCTAGGGAAATCGTTTCCTAACATTTTGATCCTGCATGCCTATCAGCAGAGAATGTTTTGAGCATGTACTCCTAATGTGTGTACATTTATTTAAACATTCTATGATGGAAATTTCTTAATTTGTATACTATTTACTGTTTTACTTTTTAAAACCTTTTAAAATCAATTTTATTGAGGTATGATTTACATACAATAAAATGTACCCATTTAAAGTGTATGGAGGCCGGGCGCGATGGCTCATGCCTGTAATCCTAGCACTTTGGGAGGCCAAGGCAGGCGGCTGACTTGAGGTCAGGAGTTTGAGAGCAGCCTGGCCAACATGGTGAAACCCCACCTCTACTAAAAAACACACAAAAAAATTTAGCCGGGCATAGTGGCGTGCACTTGTAATCCCAGCTACTCAGGAGGCTGAGGCAGGAGAATCTCTTGAACCCAGGGTGTGGAGGTTGCAGTGAGTCGAGATTGCACCATTGCCCTCCAACCTGGGCGACAGAGTGAGACTCCATCTTAAAAAAAAGGTAAATAAAGTGTATGGTTTAAAGAGTTTTGATAAATGGATGCCTCTGCGTAACCATTACAACACTCCAGATACAGAACATTTTCATCAGCCCTAAAGGTTCCCTTGTGCCCCTTCTCAGTTAACCAGGGAGTCCCCCCACTCCTCCAGCCCTTTCAGCCCACGCAATACTTTTCTGGGCTGAAAATATTTTTTTACATTAAAAAACATAAGGAGTTCCGGCCAGGCGCAGTGGCTCACGCCTGTAATCCCAGCACTTTGGCAGGACGAGGAGAGCGGATCGCGAGGTCAGGAGATCCAGACCATCCTGGCTAACACGGTGAAACCTCGTCTCTACTAAAAATACAAAAAATTAGCCGGGCGTGGTGGCGGGCGCCTGTAGTCCCAGCTACTCAGGAGGCTGAGGCAGGAGAATGGCGTGAACCTGGGAGGCTGAGCTTGCAGTGAGCCGAGATCACGCCACTGCACTCCAGCCGGGGCGACAGAGCGAGACTCCATCTCAAAAAAAAAAAAAAAAAAAAAAAAAAAAAAATATATATATATATATATATATATATATATATATGGAGTTCCAATATTTTTTTCCATCCATGATGGATTGTTTTGAGTAGCTTCTGGGATGTAGTTACCTAGCTTTGGGGCAGTACTTCTCAAACTTTGACATGCATTTTCATCACATGGAACAGTCTACTAAAATGCAGGTTCCCAAGTCACCTATTGGAAATTCTGTTCCGAAGAGGTGGGTTGGGGCCTGATAATCTGTGTTTTTATTCATTTATTTTTAAATTTTTCTTTTTATTTTTTCTTTCTTTTTTTTTTTAGACAGAGCCTCTCTCACCCAGGCCAGAGTGCAGTGGCACGATCTCTGCTCACTGCAACCTCTGCCTTCTGGGTTCAAGCGATCCTCTCACCAAACAATCCTCCCACCTCAGCTCTGAAGTAGCTGGGATTACAGGCCTCTGCCACCATGCCCAGCTAACTTTTTGTATTTTTAATAGAGATAAGGTTTCGTCATGTTGCCCAGGCTGGTCTTGAATTCCGGAGCTCAAGGTATCCACCCGCCTCAGCCTCCCAAACTGCTGGGATTACAGATGTAAGCCACTGCGTCCCAGGATCTGCATTTTAAATACCACCCTAAAGAATCCATTTGCAGGGGTCAAACCACACTTTCAGAAACATATAATTCCTTGGGGGTACACTTCCTGGAAGACTGCAAATGCAAAGTTTTATGTGGCTTTCGAGTTTGAGGGAGCGAGTAAAAGAAATGAATTTTTTAGTTCTGAATGAATGAAAGATTTTTCTTTAAGTGATCTTTCTCAGAGATTAGGGGTTCTATGACTTTTATGTGACAGACCAAAAGACATAGGAAACTTTTGGCATCCTAGGCACCAGGTCAATAAATATTTATTGAGCACAAACTTTGTGTCACAAATGGTAGACAATTCTAGAGGCTTCTACCCCTTCCTTTGTCACTCACAGGATCCTGAAATACTGTCAACCAGTTAATTAATCTCTCTCTGGTTAATATTTGTTAACTTTCAGAGGGACTTATGCTGGGAAGTATTGTGGCAGGTGGTGGGGAGAAGCCAGCCTGTGAGAGGAGAGGGGTCTCGTGTGAACTACTTTCTCTGATCATCAGGATTTTGGTGGCCGGGTGCGGTGGCTCACACCTGTAATCCCAGCACTTTGGGAAGCTGAGACGGGTGGATCACCTGAGGTCAGGAGTTCAAGACCAGCCTGACGAAAATGGAGAAACCCTGTCTCTATTAAAAACACAAAATTAGCCGGGAGTGGTGGTGCATGCCTATAATCCCAGCTACTCGGGAGGCTGAGGCAGGAGAATCACTTGAACCCAGGAGGCGGAGGTTGCGGTGAGCTGAGATCGCGCCATTGCACTCCAGCCTGAGCAACAAGACTGGAACTCTGTCTCAAAAAAAAAAAAAAAAAAAGATTGTAGCAGTAACGCCACCACCTGCGGCCATCTACTCTCCTTTTTCTCAGTCCTGATGTGGACCTAGGGCGATGTTTCTCAAACTTTGCTGCATGTTGGGATCACTTAGGAAATCTTTAAAAAATACTGATGCCCGACTCCTACATTCTGATTTAATTAGGGTTTGAATTGGACATTGGGATTTTTTTTTTAAGTCCCTAGATGGTTTTTAATGGGCAACAAAGCTTGTGAACCATGAACTTAGGGGACTAGAGAAGTCAAGACTGGAGAGACTGTCCATAATAACAGAAAGATGGTATTTTGGTGGCACCGGCACTGTTTGTCCCACTCTTGGTACAACCGTAGGGTATGTGCAGATTCTTGGCCTCCGGCCTCCCCTATCCTCAGTGGGCCCAGCCTCCTCTGCTGTCCAGTCTTGCAAGGCCCTCGGTGCTTTCCTCTCCCTCGGTGCAGGCTGGGGCTTGCTGTGGCTGCAGCCTTAAGGTCACCATTTTCTGCAGTGAGCTGGGGCTCTCTTTGTGCCTGGTGTGTTCTGGGTAACACGGTTGTGGTTAAAGCAAGCTCATTTTTTTCGGCTCCACCCTCTGTCTCTCCCCACATCCTTTGTTACCCCGCTCATGTGATCTCATCTGGTCCATTCTGTTTCGCCTCCATCTTACTAGGGGCTCTAGAGGCAGTGAACCATCCCTACCCTCTAATAACATGGCAATTTAATCTTGAATATCAGAAGTACAAACATGGGGAATAGGAGCCTCGTGGCTTTAAAATAATATCGCGTTAGGGTTGGTTTTGACTGATGACATTTTATTCTTTAGCTCAATGTTCTCTAGATTTTATCTTTCACACATCCTGGTTCCTTTTTTACCTGGCTTATATCATGGTGAGTAATTTCCTGTTTTCTATACAAATCAACGATCTTTTTGTTTTTGCCAACCGTATTAGGTGTTGGGGAGCAGAGGGGATGAAGGAGAGGAGGGAAGGAGTACTTCGATATAAATTACTGTCCAAAAAAAAAAAAGACTCGGGTTACTGTCTCTTTTTGGTCTGACTGTTGAGTGGAGAGCTAGCCCTGTGTTTACTGATTTGTGAAGTGCAAGCTCAGAGGTGAACATCCAGTTCAGGAATCTAACCCAGAATCGAATCTGACAAGCGCATCCAGTGATTCTCAGCTCTGACTGCACATGGGAATCACCTGGGCTCCCACCCCAGTCAAATGAAGCCAGTCTCCAGGGTGTGGCCCAGGTTTAGGTTATTTTCAACACTGCCCAGTTGATCATTATGTGTAGCCAGGAATGAGAATCACTGTGCAGGCTAGTTGTTTAGACTGCACCCGTGGTGAGAAAGCGCTTATTGCCTGGGCTAAAATAACATTTTGTTCTGTGGCTGGAAGAGAAAAGTGAAAAGGTCATTTGTTTTTAGGCTTTTGGCCGAGTTCCTTAAAGAGAGACAATTCTGCTCCTTTCAAGGATGTCTTTGCTCTTTTTTTTTTTTTAAGTTATCACCTCCTACCGCAACTCACCCTCTTTGTTTGAGGTTTATCTGCTCCAGGTGTGGGTAGCATTCTGCAAACGCTTGTTTTGTCCTGGGAAATTCATAATAATTAGTAGGAGAGCTCTTTTTGTACTGGCGAGAGGCGAGTTCCCACAGCTTCTAACCAACCTTCTGTAGGACCTGTTGTCCTTTTTGGGGAGGTGGCCCTGAGCTGCCTATACTCCAAGTATGTTCGTAAAACCAGATTGTTAGACATACAAATTCTTGGCCTCCAACCCTAGATTTACTGATTCAGACACTCCAGGGTGGGGGCCCAGGAATCGAATGGACCGCCTGTCTAGGTGATGCTGATGCATCCTAAAAGATTGAGAATCACCCTGGGATGTCTGGGATGGCGCCTGAGAATTTGCATTTCTGACAACCTCCCAAGTGATGCTGATGATGCTGGCCTAGGGACCAAATTTTCAGCATTGCTAGCTTAGCAAACCCCAAAAGGCCACGGGAGACTTTCACACTATGTCCTGGCTGAAGCCCACTAGCCAATATTAGGCACCTGGAGCTGGGAAAGAGTGATCAGAAGAAAGTCGTAAGGAAGGTTCTGCCACCTGAAACCTACACATGACCCCCTTCAAGCTCTGATCGTGGCCCATGCTGCTGAGCTTGTCTGTACAATACTAATTTCCACTCGTGTCCGTGTGAAGAGACCACCAAACAGGCTTTGTGTGAGCAACAAGGCTGTTTATTTCACCTGGATGCAGGCGGGCTGAGTCCGGAAAGAGAGTCAGCGAAGAGAGATAGGGTTGGGGCCATTTCATAGGATTTGGGTAGGTAGTGGAAAATTACAGTCAAAACGGGTTGTTCTCTGGTGGGCAGGGGTGGGGGACACAAGGTGCTCAGTGGGGGAGCTTTTGAGCCAGGATGAGCCAGAAGGAATTTCACAAAGTAATGTCATCAGTTAAGGCAGGAACAGGCCATTTTCACTTCTTTTGTGATTCTTCAGTTACTTCAGGCCATCTGGATGTATACGTGCAGGTCACAGGGGATATGATGGCTTAGCTTGGGCTCAGAGGCCTGACGCTAATCACAACAAATAGTGCCTATCACATAATGTGTTCCTACCACACCCTTTATGTGATTTATGTCCACGATCTCTGCTTGCATCCTGCTTAAATAGTTGGGGGAACAGTGGCTTAAATAATTCAGGATGCCAATTTAAATTTTTTTGGTTTGAAAAAGTTTCAGATCTGTTTTTGTTCATTTTTCCAGCTTAGGTTTTGGCTTGTGTTTTGGGATGCGTGTTCATTACTGGATCTTCCTCTTATCTCAGTCACCTTTGATTTCTCATTTTATCAGGCATCAGTTTCCCAAAGTAGGATTATCGTGACTACTAAAATAACATAGGTAAAGTTCCTGTCACTTAGTAAATGCGTAATAAATGTTAATTTCTGTAATTAACCCAAGTAGAAGGTAAGTGTAAACTGCCCCACCTTCGTGGCTGATCAATATCCTGAAATTAGGGCAAAGATAAAGCCCCTAAGAAGCCGCTGGGGAGAAGTCTAGGGAATGTGGGAAAACGAAGCAGAATTTGCCAGGGAAGGGGCTGCAGGTCAGACCAAGACAAGACAGAGATGTTGCAGGCTGAGACTGGGTTCAGGGTGAGAATCATAGAATCTAGAGGAATAAGAAGTTTGCCTGAGGATGGAGATGAAAAATGAGAAGGAAAACCAGGCCCCGAGGTGGGCAGCACCATGGACCCCAGCCAGTGCAGCATGGGCTAGCTTTGACTTTTCTTTCAGACATGAGCACCTTTGGAAAAGCCTGGACACCTGAGGTTCCAGGGAGAGGGCTCCCCATTAGGCTACTGGCTTCCCGTAGTTATTTAGAGGAAGTGCTGACTTCAGGGACCTTGGAAGTGCCCACTCCTCAGCTAGGACAGGACAGGAACAATTCTGCATCTCGTCATGAACAATTCTGCATCTCGTCATGACCTGCAGAGGTGCCGTAGGCTTGGCTCTAAGTTCAGGACGTCTGGGCTGGAGCTAAAGGGAAAGCAAAGATTCTTAATTCCTTCTGACTAACAAGTTGCTATGTAATGCCCAACCTTGTTTTTACTAACCCTGTTTTTAGACTCTCCCTTTCCTTTAATCACCTCGCCTTGTTTCCACCTGAATTGACCCTCCCGTAGCTAAGAGAGCCAGACAGACTCCATCTTGGCTCTTTCACTGGCAGTCCCTTCCTCAAGGACTTGTGCAAGCTGACTCCCAGCACATCCAAGAATGCAATTAACTGATAAGATACAGTGGCGAGCTATATCCGCAGTTCCCAGGAATTCGTCCGATTGATAACCCCCAAAGCCCCGCGTCTATCACCTTGTAATAGTCTTTAAGCCCCTGCACCTGGAACTGTTTACTTTCCTGTAACCATTTATCCTTTTAACTTTTTTGCCTACTTTACTTCTGTAAAATTGTTTTAACTAGACCACCCCCTTTCTAAATCAAAGTATAAAAGAAAATCTAGCCCCTTCTTCAGGGCCAAAAGATCTTTGAGCGTTAGCCATCTCTTGGCCGCCGGCTAAATAAACGGACTCTTAATTCGTCTCAAAGTGTGGCGTTTTCTGTAACTCGCTCAAGTACAACAGCTAAATATATCAGAGCCAGAGGGCAGAACCTGTCTAGAGGTGGGAAGTTTCAGTGAGGTCATTTTCAGCTCAATATCAAGAAGAATATTAGGGTGACACGGTGTCTCACGTCTGTATCCCAGCACCTAGGCCTAGGTGGGCGGATCGCTTGAGCCCAGGAGTTCGAGGCTGTTGTGAGCTGTGATTGTGCCACTGCACTCCAGCCTGGACAACAGTGAGACCCTGTCTCAAAAAAAAAAAGAAAAGAAAACATTAAAGGTAATGGCCATCAGAACAGCGAGGTAAGATCCTTGTGAGATAAAGGGGCTCACAGTCATCTGGTCAATCCACCGTAGAGAGGATTTCTGCTTTGAGGTGGAGGCTGGAGGGGATTACCTTTCTTTTTTTATTTTTTTGAGACAGAGTCTCGCTCTGTCGCCCAAG
Source organism: Nomascus leucogenys (assembly GCF_006542625.1). Lineage (NCBI taxonomy): Eukaryota > Metazoa > Chordata > Mammalia > Primates > Hylobatidae > Nomascus > Nomascus leucogenys. Next base: position 88,114,838 of record NC_044393.1, on the reverse strand, counting down.
CTGAAGTGCAGTGGCGCGATCTCGGCTCACTGCAAGCTCCGCCTTCTGGGTTCACGCCATTCTCCTGCCTCAGCCTCCCGAGTAACTGGGGCTATAGCTATTTTTAGTAGAGATAGGGTTTCACCTTGTTAGCTAGGACGGTCTCGGTCTCCTGACCTCGTGATCCACCCGCCTCGGCCTCCCAAAGTGCTGAGATTACAGGCGTGAGCCACCGCGCCTGGCCGGCCGGAGGGGATTAGTTTTCAAAGGCCCTTCTTGCTGTAGGAGTCCTTCCTCCGGGATTGATAAAGTGGAGTCTTAGCCCAGCTGCTGAGGGTTCTGGGTGGGGGCTGGCGGGGACTGGTTATCTGAAACCATAGCGCAGGACCAAAAAGCTGAGGTCGACCTTATCAAGGAGTGCCAGGAAGCCAGGGTCACAGGGTGGGGAAAGCAAGGAGAGGGTCCGCCTGGGAGAATGGCAAGGATAGAGGCTGTCGCTACAGCCTGAGTGACTGGCCTTGACTTCTCCAGGAGGCAAGGTACACGGAGGGCTGGCCGGGTTTCAAGGTCTCAGCTCCTGGTTGACGTAGTCCTTGATTCTCTATTTTTTTCGTATGAGGTTACACTGTAAAATCTGAGGGCAATCTAGAGAGTTGCAGACGTGATTTACACACAAATAATAGCATTGAATAAGTGACTTTTAAAAATTAATTCTTAGAGAATAACTTTTACCTAGATGTTTACATTTTCAAAAATTCATCAATTTCAATAAGATCATTTTGCATTTCTATTTACCAGTGACAAAAAATAATAGTGCAACAGATAATATTCAATATTTTGGAAATGAAGGAGAACTATTAAAAGAAAAATTTAAATTCACAATAGGAAAAAACAGAATAAATGGAGAGATATTTTCTGTTCCAGAATCAGAAGATTTAATGAAGTTAACATGATATACTTAATATCCAATCTAATTTATGGAGTTAATAGAAATTAAATTCCCAATATACTGTTTTATGGAAATTGACATAATTTATTCCCTAATAAAATGTTTATAATGAAAATAATAGGCTGGGTGTGGTGGTTCACATCTGTAATCCCAGTGCTTTGGGAGGCCAAGGAGGGAGGATCAAAGAAAAGAAAATAATAGTTAAGCACACTAAAGAGTTTTTTGAAAAGGTGTAAGCCAATGATATGAAAAATTACTGTTAATATTTAAAGTATATTTAAAATGTTAACAAAGGGCCAGGCATGGTGGCTCATACCTGTAATCCCAGCACTTTAGGAGGCTGAGGCGGATGGATCACCTGAGGTCAGGAGTTCAAGACCAGCCTGGCTAACATGGTGAAACCCCGTCTTTACTAAAAATACAAAAATTAGCCAGGTGTGGTGGTGGGGCCTGTAATCCCAGCTACTCGGGAGGCTGAGGCAGGAGAATTGCTTGAACCCAGGTGGCAGAGGTTGCAGTGAGCTGAGATCTTGCCATTGCACTCTAGCCTGGGCAACAAGAGCAAAACTACATCAAAAAAACAAAAAAAAAAAGTTAACATAGCTCACACCTGTACTCCCAGCACTTTGGGAGGCCAAAGCAAGTGGATCACTTGAGGTCGAGAGTTCCAGACTGGCCAACATGGTGAAACCGCCTCTCTACTAAAAATACAAAAATTAGCCAGGGGTGGTGGTGCGTGCCTGTAATCCCAGCTACTGAGGAGGCTAAGACAGGAGCATTGCCTGAACCCAGGAAGTGGAGGTTGCAGTGAGCTGAGAGTGTGCCACTGCATTTCAGCCTGGGCACAGAGTGAGACCCTGTCTCAAAAAAAAAAAAGACATTGATATGATATTATATGATAAATTGTATGATATTAGATTCTAAACAGAACAGTAGATTGATTAAAAACACAATAGGGATTACAATTTTTCTTTTTAAATTTTTTATTTATTTTTTAGAGACTGAGTCTTGTTCTGTCACCCAGGCTGGAGTGCAGTGGCAGTCACAGCTTGCTGCAGCCTCAAACTCCCAGTCTCAGTGACCCTCCCACCTCAGCCTCCTAAGTAGCTAGAACTACAAGTACGCACCATCATGCTGTGCTAACTTTTAAAATTTTTTATAGAGGCATGGGTCTTACTGTTTTGCTCTGGCTGGTCTCAAACTCCTGGCCTTAAGTGATTTTCCTGCCTTGGCCTCCCAAAGTGCTGGGATTACATACATGAGCCACCATGCACGGCCCCAGTGGTTGTAAACTTGATAAAAGGTTAATAAAAAAAAAAGTCTAGGATAACAAAATAATAAGAAAGGAATCATATTTAATAGATGTAATTGAGAAAAGTTGATATAAAACACTTATGTCCTCTGATGTCATTTATTATAATAATCTCCAGATGTTTTTATTATTTTTTTTATTTTATTTTATTTTTGAGATGGAGTCTCGCTCTGTTGCCCAGGCTGGAGGGCAGTGGCATGATCTCGGCTCTCTGCAAGCTCCACCTTCCGGGTTCACGCCATTCTCCTGCCTCAGCCTCCTGGGTAGCTGGGACTACAGGCGCCCGCCACCACGCCTGGCTAATTTTTTGTATTTTTATTAGAGACGGGGTTTCACTGTGTTAGCCAGGATGATCTCCATCTCCTGACCTCATGATCCACCCGCCTCAGCCTCCGAAAGTGCTGGGATTATAGGCGTGAGCCATCGCGCCTGGCCTACTAATCTCCAGATGTTTTAAAGAATTAATATTGAAAGTATCTCTTAAAGTTAAACTAATTAGTGTATATGTAATAGTTATCAAGCTGTGGTGGGTGAATTAATTTTGCAAGTATTAAAGCAGTAGGCTAGGGCCGGGTGCAGTGGCTCGTGCCTACAATCCTAATACTTTGGGAGGCTGAGGCGAGCAGATCACTTGAGGTCAGGAGTTTGAGATCAGCCTGGCTAACAATGGTGAAACCTCCTCTCTACAAAAATACAAAAATTAGCTGGGCATGGTGGCGTGCACCTGTAATCCCAGCTACTTGGGAGGCTGAGACACAAGAATTGCTTGAACCTGGGAGGTGGAGGTTGCAGTGAGGGTAGATCATGCCACTGCATCCCCCTGGGTGACATCCCCTGGGAGACAGAAAAAGACTCAGTCTCAAAAATAAATAAATAAATAAATGAATAAAATAAAGCAGTAGGGTAAATTATAAATGGCAAATTGGAAGGACCTGATCATATAAAAATTTAGCAATAATAATCTTAATCAACTCTTGATAAAAAGGAAGAAATACAAAACTATTTGAAATAAAGCTGGCAAAAATTAATATTAAAAATATAAAGAACAATTACAAATCTGTAGGCCAGTACTCGTTCTCTATTAAACAGTTAAAGGATATGAACAAATAGTATAAATAAGAGGAAACACAAGCACGAAGCCAACATTTGGGAATATTTTGGTCTTGCTAATAATGAAAGTGTGAATTAAATAAAAGAATGTCTTTCAGGCCAGGCGCAGTGGCTCATGCATGTAATCCCAGCACTTTGGGAGGCCAAGGCAGTGGATTACCTGAGGTCAGGAGTTCAAGACCAGCCTGACCAACATGGTGAAATCCCATCTCTACTAAAAATACAAAATTAGCTGGGCATGGTGGCACATGCATGCCTGTAATCCCAGCTACTCAGGAGGCTGAGGCAGGAGAATCTCTTGAACCTGGGAGACGGAGGTGGCAGTGAACTGAGATCTTGCCACTGCACTCCAGCCTGGGCAACAAGAGCAAAACTTCATCTCAAAAAAAAAAAAAAAAAGTCTTTCATATGAATTACTTGTATTTCATATCTATTGAAGTGGCATAGTAACAAAATTCAATGTTAATGTGCGTGTGTAGGAAATAGACACACTCCTAGATTGCTGGTGTGTTTTCTGGACAACAGTAGATCAAAATGAAACACAAGCTGCCAAGAAAATTATTGTTTTCTTTAAGGCAATATGCCCAAAGGAATAACTCTCAGGAAAATAATGTAAAAGAAGAAAGGTTATTTGTGTAAAAATAATTGTAGCCACATTATACTAGTGAAAACCTGGGCATTACCCAACTACCTGACAACTTGATAATTGTGGTGAAAACTAGAAAATATTAATATGTGGCCATTTTTTTTTTTTTTTGAGACGGAGTTTCGTTCTTGTTGCCTAGGCTGGAGTGCAATGGTGCAATCTCCGCTCACTGCAACCTCCGCCTCTCGGTTTCAAGTGATTCTCCTGCCCCAGCCTCCCGAGTAGCTGGGATTACAGGCGTGCACCACCACGCCTGGCTAATTTTTTGTATTTTTAAGAGATGGGGTTTCACCATGGGCAGTCTGGTCTTGAACTTCTGACCTCAGGTGATCTGCCCGCCTCGGCCTTCCAGAGTGCTGGGATTATAGGCGTGAGCCACTGCTCCCAGCCTGTGGTCATATTAATAACTACTAAGGCCTTAAACCTAAGGACTTTGACACTATCACATGTAGAATATTTAAGTTAAAAGGTGGAATGATAGTCAGGTGTGGTGGCGGGCGCCTGTAATCCAGCTACTTCAGAGGCCAGGGCAGGAGAATCGCTTGAATCCAGGAGGCAGAGGTGGCAGTGAGCTGAGATCGCGCCATTGCACTTCAGCCTGGGTGACAAGAGCAAGACTCTGTCTCAAAAAAAAAAAAAAAAAAAAAAAGTGGAATGAGGCCTGGCACGCCTGTAGTCCCAGCACTTTGGAAGGCTGAGGTGGTTGGATCACTTGAACCCAGGAGTTTGGGACCAGACTGGGCAACATGGCAAAACCCTGTCTCTACAAAAAATTAAAAAATTAGCTGGGTGTGGTGTCGCATGCCCGTAGTCCCAGCTACGGCTGGGACTGAGGTGGGAGGATCACCTGAGCTTGGGGAGGTCAAAGCTGCAGTGAGTCTCATTACACCACTGCTCCCCAACCTGGGGGGAGAGAGTGAGACCAAAGCTGCAGTGAGTCTCATTACACCACTGCTCCCCAACCTGGGGGGAGAGAGTGAGACCTTGTCTCCACAAAAAGGAAAAAACTGGAATGAGTTTGTTATATGGACATTGATAACTGTCAAATTATGTTTGTCTAGTAAGAGCAAAAGTGCTGCTAGTGTTTCTCAGTGATCTCAATCAGTGCTTCTCAGACTTTAATGTGATGAAATCAAGTGCTCCATCATGCTTCCATCTATGGCTTCCATATTGGAAAGTTTATATTATACAACAATTCCATGATTATAGAAAGTTCTACTGGACATTGTTGAACTAAATCATTAATGTCTCAAAGTGAAGGGGATGTTAAATCTTTTTCTGTAGAGTTGTTTGAAACAATTAAGACCTCGTTCCATTCCTTTGTATGTACAAATAAGTATGTACATTGGTATATAAGACATACAAGAGATACAGCAATGAGCAATGTTATATAATGAAAAGGTTAGATAAATGGAATTCTTTTGTCCCATTGATTTTACTGCAGTCCTGGATGCGTTTTCATAATTTGTTCTCTCTTTCTTGATAGGCAATCATTTTTAAAAGATTGGTTTTAGTTTCTTTGCCAATCTTTTCTTCTTCTGACCTTTCTGAGCAATACACAAATTATAACTTAATGTATACTACAGGAAATGCTGTTTAAAGAAATATTGCAATAATTTAAACTCAGATATATGTATATATTTGAAGAAGATACACCATACTCCCATCTACCTGTTTCATGAATTTATTTTACTAAAGTGTATTTTTGGCCGGGCGCAGTGGCTCATACCTGTAATCCCAGCACTTTGGGAGGCTGAGGCAGGCGGATCACCTGAGGTCAGGGGTTCGAGACCAGCCTGGCCAACATGGTGAAACCTCATCTCTACTAAAAATACAAAAAATTAGCCGGGTGTGGTGGTGCGTGCCTGTGGTTCCAGCTACTCGGGAGGCTGAGGCAGGAGAATCGCTTGAACCCAGGAGGTGGAGGTTGCAGTGAGCCGAGGTTGCACCACTGCACTTCAGCCTGGGCGACGAGCGCAACTCTGTCTCAAAAAAAAAAATAATAAAGTAAAATAAATAAATAAATAAAGTGTATTCTTTAAGCAGAAGCAACCTGTGTCCGTTATCAAAGAATATGGGCATGGGTCTTTGCTGACTGAAAGTTTAATGGCTGATTTCTGTTTCTTTGCATCTGTGGTGTAGAAATACTGACCATTGTCGTGTTTTCTTCCAGGAATTTATGCAAATATTCTCATGAGGTTCTCTCAGAAGAGAACTTCAGAGTCCTGAAAAATCACGAACTCTCTGGACTGAACAAAGAGGAATTAGCAGTGCTGCTCCTCCAAAGTGATCCTTTTTTTATGCCCGAGGTAAGTTGTGATTCCTCAGTTTAAGGAGGGAGAATATTACTGGCTGTATTGTGTCACAGATACTTTGGAGTAGGAGCAGAGAAAATTCAAAATTAATGCCAGGGTACTGCAGGTGGCAGTCGAAGCTGTTGTTGAGTAAACTCAGAGGTCCCAGAAATTTCTCTCCTATTTGAGGTTTTATAAGAATTTGAGTCTGGAATATCTCTTCCACTGGGCTGCAAGGGAACCCTGTGTGAGTAAGTATGAGCTGAAGATCTGATAGTAGTCAGACTACTTGATGCTTTAAATCAAGGTGACTTCTTGGAGGAGATGGACTTTGGAATGAGGTTGGGAAGATGGCAGGGAAGATGAGGGTATGGGCTAAGCTGTTGTAACAGAGACCCCCTCAAAATACAGTGATTCAAATAACATGTAATTTTGTTTCTCTATCACTTGATAATCTAGGTCAGGGGTTAGCAATCTATAACCCAGAGGCCAAATCTGGCCTGCCACCTTTTTTTTTTTTTTTTTTTGAGATGGAGTCTCGCTCTGTTGCCCAGGCTGGAGTGCAGTGGCGTGATCTCAGCTCACTGCAACCTCTGCCTCCCTGGTTTAAGCAATTCTCCTGCCTCAGCCTCCCAAGTAGCAGGGATTACAGGTGCCCGCCACCATGCCCTGCTAATTTTTATATTTTGGTAGAGACGGGGTTTCACCACGTTGGCCAGGCTGGCCTCAAACTCCCGACCTCAAGTGATCTGCCCACCTCGGCCTCCCAAAGTTCTGGGATTACAGGTGTGAGCCACCGCACCCGGCCTGTTTTTATAAACAAAGTTTTATTGGAACACAACCACACCTATTTGTTTATGACTGCTCTCACCCTGCAAGGGTGAGTTCAGTAGTTGCAGCAGAAACAGAATGGCCTACAAAGCCTAAAATATTTACTATCTGATCCTTTATGGAAAAGGTTTGCCAACTCTTGGTCTTTCCTGGATATGGACAGGGGGGTAGCCTGAGTTGTCAGGCAGCTAGACTCAATGATGTTATCAAGGGATTCAGGTCAGTAGGTCAGCTCTGTTATCTTCAAAATGTGGCTTCCGTCTCTGTGTACAATGAGTCTGTACTCACTGTCACCATTTTCTAGCCAGTGGAAATGTAGAGAGGAAGTAAATGGAAGGCAAGCAGTTTCCTTTTTTAAAAGATGTGACATGGACATTGTATATGGCACATCTGCTCAATCACATTGGCCAGAGATTATTACATGTCACACTTAGCTGAAAGGGAGTCTGGGAAATATAGTTTCTGTCTGGGAAACCATGTGTCTACCTAAAACTTGGGAGCTTCTATTACTAGAAGAAAGACAGGGACAATGGTGGATAATTAACAGTTTCATCCACTCAGGAATATAGACTTAAGGATCAGAGAATACTGTTTAAAGCCTGCTATCTGGCCCGATAAAATCCATGAATAGAGAAGTTAGCCTCACAGTTAAAGAGAGTCATAGAAACATAATGGGTGAGTGGAAGGGATTGAGAAAATGTAAGTAAAGTTGAAATTCAGTTGCACTTCTTTTTTTTTTTTTGGGACAGGATCTTGCTCTGTCATCCGGGCTGTAGTGCAATGGCATGATCAGGGCTCACTGCAGCCTTGACCTCCTGGGCTCAAGTTATCCTCCTGCCTAAGCCCCCCAAGTATCTGGGACTATAGGCATGCACCACCATAGCTGGCTAACTTTTTTTTAATTTTAGTAGGGACAGGGTCTCACTATGTTGCCCAGGCTGGTCTCGAACTCCTGAGCTCAAGCGATCCTCCTGCCTCAGCCTCTCAAAGTACTGGGATTACAGGCATGAGCCACTGCACCCAGCTCAGATGCACTTTTATATACAGTGAGATAGCTGTTGGGGACTTCCGGAGGCTTAAACACTTTTTGACTCTGAGCTCAGTGTGTTTCCCTAAGAACTTAAAAAACTTATAACATGAGAAGTGATTTTGAGTTGGCCACTGAGCTCAGGAGAGATACGAATGAAAGACACATTATAAAGACTTGTTGGGAGTTAGGGGAGGAAAATATGTCCCATTTGCTCTCCAGCCCCATGCATTCTTCTATCTAGATCTTGGATTTGTTTCTCTCTCTCTCTCTCTCTCTCTGTCTTTGTCTCTCTCTCTCTCTCTGTCTTTGTCTCTCTCTCTCTGTCTTTGTCTGTCCCTCTGTCTCTCTCTCTCCCTCTTTCTCTGTCTCTCTCTGTCTCATTTCCAGGAGTCCAAGGTTTAAAGGTCTTGTCTTGGGATATCTATGGCCCTTGACCTAGGTACTAGCCCAGTACCCTATGACTACCAGCATGGGAAAAATGCCTTACACATCAACCCCATTAAAGCTCACCCCGACCATCAGAGACAGCCCATCCTTTTCCTTTCATTGAGGGAATGACAAGATGCAGTCTTGCCATGACACTTGAGAGAAGGTATTTTGTGGTCTATCCTTAGTCTAGTGTTAACCCGGAGGCTTAGAAAGGCCATTCATCATGTCTGATCGCTGCTTCAGTTCTTCAAAAGCAACGGGTACTTTTAACATCAGGCCACACATCTATGTTGAGTCCCTGGAGAATAAGGACAGTCTTCCTGTATTAGTCCATTTTCATGCTGGTGTGAAGACATACCTGAGACTGGGTAATTTATTAAGAAAAGAGGTTTAATTGGCTCACAGTTCTGCATGGCTGGGGAGGCCTCAGGAAACTTACAATCATGGTGGATGGCAAAACACGAACATCTTACATGGTAGCAAGCAAGAGAAGTGAGTGCTAAGCAAAGGGGGAAGCCCTTTATAAAACATCACATCTTGTGAGAACTCACTGTCATGAGAACAGTAGAATGGGAGTAACTGCCCCCATGATTCAGTTGCCTCCTACCAGGTCCCTCCCATGACATGTGGGGATTATAGGAACTACAATTCCAGATGAGATTTGGGTGGGGACACAGCCAAACCATATCACTTCCCTTCTCTAGGGAGGAGGTCGGCAGATATGAACCTAAGACAAGGCGCTGTTGTGTAAGGGATCCCAGAAGAGCCCATTGACTACAGTGCTGTGAGGGTCCCTATAGGAAAATGCTCTCATCATGCTTTTATCAAACAGTGCAAAGAAGAGGTCAGCATCACCCAAGGCTCCCTTTCCGTTGTTAGAATTCAGTACCCACAATTAGAGGATGGGGTGGAGTGGGGAGGTTCTTGCCTGAAGCTTATTTTTGGCTAATAATTCAATTACCATTTTCCACTCGTCAGAGTTAAGATCCCAGAACGGGGGACTGCATTATTTCCTGAACTAGATAGAGGTCTGGGGAGCTGGTTTCTGGAGTTAGCATGACTTAGTACTGTTGGTATAAGTTTTTGTTCAAGAATGCTGGGCAAGAGAAGGCTCTAAAGGAGTGTTTTAACTTAGGGGGGAGTAGGATGGAATTTTTTCATAGGGCTTTGGCAGGAGGAGTCAGCCAGAGTTCAGCTAATTTCAAGAAGAGTTGGTCCAGGGTGGCTCTCTAAAGATGGAGGAATTATCCCTGCAGATTTGCAGCTGTTGTTTGGGCAATTTGGATTTTTTTTTTTCTTTTTTGAGATGGAGTCTCACTCTGTCTCCCAGGCTGGAGTGCAGTGGTGCAATCTCAGGTCACTGCAACCTCCGTCTCTGGTTAAAGCGATTCTCCTGCCTCAGCTTCCCGTGTAGCTGGGATTAACAGCCATACACCACCACACCCGGATAATTTTTTGTATTTTTAGTAGAGACAGGGTTTCACCATGTTGGCCAGGCTGGTGTTAAACTCCTGACCTCAGGTGATCCTCCCGCCTCAGCCTCCCAAAGTGCTGGGATTACAGGTGTGAGCCACCGTGCCCAGCCTGAACCACCATGCCTGGCCGATTTGGATTTTATCAGAAAGGAAGAGGAGGAAGAGAGGGGCGAAGTTAAGTGTAAGAGGCAGTGCAGAGAAACAGCTTTGTGGTTTAGGGGGTGTGAGATGGGGACCACAGTGGAATGTTTCCAGTCACTTCATTGGTTGTTTTGCATTCATTCAACTAATATTTAGGAGCACCCGCAAGTGTTAGTCACAATGTTAAAATACTGGAGGTAACCAGTGGGAATCCACACACCCAGCCCTAAAAAACTACATATTCGGCCGGGTGCGGTGGCTCACGCTTGTAATCCCAGCACTTTGGGAGGCCGAGGCGGGTGGATCACGAGGTCAGGAGATCGAGACCATGGTGAAACCCCGTCTGTACTAAAAATACAAAAAAAATTAGCCAGGCGTGGTGGCGGGCGCCTGTAGTCCCAGCTACTCGGAGAGGCTGAGGCAGGAGAATGGTGTGAACCCGGGAGGCGGAGCTTGCAGTGAGCTGAGATTGCACCACTGCACTCCAGCCTGGGCAACAGAGCGAGACTCCGTCTCAAAAAAAAAAAAACTACATATTCACACTTTTTCATTTTGTTTTGACTTGTGAGAACATAAAAAGATCAGGCAAACCTGACTGCCTGGTATATAAACTTGTACAATTGAAAATGGGCTTATTAAAGGAAGAAATGCTTTCATTTGTTCTGGCCTAATGAAGGCAGGAGCATTCTTGCTTAATATCAGCGTGGGAATAGGAATGTTAACAAAACATCATTTGTGAAGTTGCTAATGGTGCTTTTTTGCTACAGCTCAAACTTTAGTGGACATCAGAATCACCCGGAAGGTTTGTTAAAACACAGACTGTTGGGCCCCACCTCTGATGGTTCAGACTCTATAGATATGGGCAAGTGCCTGAAGATTTGCATTTCTAACAAATTTACAGGTAGTGCTGATTGTGCTGGTCTGGGGACCACACTTTGAGAATCGCTGGTCTGGAGTCTAGAATCTGGATAATAGACTTGATAGCAGTTACGTATATCTATTTGAATCAGGTTTTAGTGATTGTCCATGTGGCTAAATCATTGCTAGTGGGGTTTGAATCATGGCTTTGCCATCTAGACAGATCACAGTGAAGCATACTGATCTGGTTTGCTCAGAGTCTGTTGAAGTGACTCATTAAAATGTCTGAAATTCGGGTTTCTTACTAATTATATTGGTTTCCTCATTTCATGGTTCAAACACGTGCATCACACTTTATATTTTGCATAACACATTTACAAATTTTGTTATTTAGTCTGCTTAACAACTTGGTTTTTGTAGACAGAACAAATCGTTTCCTCCTGTTATAGCAAAGGAAACGGAGGCTAAGAGTAGGTAAGGCATCCTTTGAGGTCACACAGCTGCTTCCAGGGGGCCTCAGATTTTAAAACCAGCATCCTCCAGTTCTGTGTCATATGGCCTGGCCTCAGCTGCAGTATTTTCTCTGCCCTCTTTCCAGTAGGGACTACATCTCTTCAGAGCTAATCACGTACATGTATCTATTTAGATGGAAATACAAAACTTATCTTCTTTAGGCAATCTTTTGAGAAATGTCATTCTGCCTAGCAGAGACTAAATTTTGGATTTCCAAACAGTTGCAGGTAAGACCTATGTGTCCTTTTCATTGCAAAGTGAGTTGATAACCAAAGATGAGCCTTCCTGTGCTGGGTTCCTTCATGATATAGGGCTCACTTTGGGTCCTGTTTGTAGCTAACAAGCTTACGTTGATTCTTCCAAGGGTTGTCAAATTGATCAGTATCTTTTAGTTAGTCTGTGGACCTCTTCTGCCCCAAGTAAATCACCAATTGAATGTGACTCATCAAAGACTGTAGAATATGCATGTATTTTTCCCCCTTTGGTATATCTCTGCTTGCTTCAGAGATTTTTTGCACACGTGAGCTTGCCTTAATGAATGTTTGGCAAATACAAGAAGGTGTTTTGACTCTGGCTATTGTTTCTCCCTTCTGTAGATATGCAAAAGTTATAAGGGAGAGGGTCGGCAGCAGATTTGTAACCAGCAGCCACCGTGTTCAAGACTCCACATCTGTGACCACTTCACCCGAGGGAACTGTCGTTTTCCCAACTGCCTCCGGTCCCATAACCTGATGGACAGAAAGGTGCTGGCCATCATGAGGGAGCACGGGCTGAGCCCCGATGTGGTCCAGAACATCCAGGACATCTGCAACAGCAAGCACATGCAGAAGAACCCCCCGGGGCCCAGAGGTAAAGGCCTTTTCTTTTTCAATTGTGTGAATTCTTTTGTTTTTTTTGTTTGTTTGTTTGTTTTTGAGGCAGAGTCTCTCTGTCACCCAAGCTGGAGTGCAGTGGCGTGATCTCAGCTCACTGCAACCTCTGCCTCCCGGGTTCAAGTGATTCTCCTGCCTCAGCCTCCCGAGTAGCTGGGATTACAGGTGCGCACCACTACACCCAGCTCATCTTTGTATAAATTAGAGGCGGGGTTTCGCCATGTTGGCCAGGCTGGCCTTGAACTCCTGACCTAAGGTAATCTCCCTGCTTCAGCCTTTCAAAGTGCTGGGATTACAGGCATGAGCCACTGCACCTGGCCAATTGTGTGAACTTTCAAATCAGCAGAAATCGCAAACAAAGAAAAACTGCCATAATCACTCTACCTTGCCGTGTAAAACGGCATTTTTCCTTCCAAACTTCATGCATATGTATATACCATTTTTACATAATTATAATGGTAGTATACATGCCATGTTTGCAATTCAATTTTTATGCTTAGCACTATTGCCCCCCCCAGGTTTAAAAAAGTGCATATCATATTTCTAAAAACTAATTAATAAAGCTTTTTTTTTAAGGAAAAGAAACAAACATAAAATTGTTTAGATTTATTGGCTGTCAACGTTTTGCCCAATTGCTTTAGTGCTTTCTTTCTCTCTATGTATACATGCAGCTACTCACACACACGTGGAACATTTTAGTGGTTAAAGCATTTGATATATGTAAATATGACATTTCACACCTGAATATATCAGCATGTATCTCCTCAGAACAAGGCCATTCTCTTACATAATCACAAGACAATTAATACAGAAAATTTATTTTATTTTATTTTATTTTTTTATTTTTATTTTTTTGAGACGGAGTCTCGCTCTGTCGCCCAGGCTGGAGTGCAGTGGCGCAATCTCGGCTCACTGCAAGCTCCGCCTCCCGGGTTCACGCCATTCTCCTGCCTCAGCCTCTCCGAGTAGCTGGGACTACAGGCACCCACCACCACGCCCGGCTAATTTTTTGTATTTTTAGTAGAGACGGGGTTTCACCGTGGTCTCGATCTCCTGACCTCGTGATCCGCCCGCCTCGGCCTCCCAAAGTGCTGGGATTACAAGCATGAGTCACCGCGCCCGGCAGAAAATTTATTATTGATGTAAAACTATGTACGATTTAATTTATGGTCCTCGGTGCCATTTCTTTAAAAAAAAACCCAGTATTTTAAAATTTCTAGAAAAAACACAATAACTCCCATTCCCTCCTTTCCCCAGCCCCTGGCAACTAACATTCTGCTTTCTGTTTGTATGAATTTGACAACCCTAGGTAATTCACATAAGTGGAAGAGTACAATATTTATCCTTTTCTGACTGGCTTATTTCACTTAGCATGATGTCCTCAGGGTTCATCCATGTTATAGCATATGTCAGAATGAATATTTCATTGTATGTATATAATTGTATATTTTTTATCCATTCATCTGTCGATGGATATTTGGATCATTTCCAGTTTGGCTATTGTGAATAATGCTGCTGTAAACATGGTGTACAGATACCACTTTGAGACCCTGTTTTCAGTTCTTTGGGGGTATATAATCAGAAGTAGAATTGCTAGATCATATGGTAATTCTATGTTTAATTTTTGGAGGAACGATCACACCGTTTTTTGTAGCAGCTGTGCCATTTTTCATTTCTGCCAACAGTGCACATGGGTTCAAATTTCTCACATCCTCTATCATTTTGTGTTTTCTGATTTTTTTTTTAATAATAGCCATCCTAAGGAGTATGAAGTGCTATTACTTTTTTTTTTCTTGTTTTGAGACGGAGTCTCGCTCTGTCACCCAGGCTGGAGTGCAGTGGTGCGACCTTGGCTCACTGCAATGGCCGGCCGCCTCCCGGGTTCAAGTGATTCTTCTGCCTCAGTCTCCCAACTAGCTGGGATTACAGGTGCCCGCCACCATGCCCAGCTAATTTTTGTATTTTTAGTAGAGACGGGGTTTCACTATGTTGGCCAGGCTGGTCTTGAACTCCTGACCTCAAGTGATCCACCCACCTTAGCCACCCAAAGTGCTGGGATTACAGGCATGAGCCACCGTGCCCAGCCAAGTGCTGCTATTTCTGAAGCATTTTCATATTACATAATGGCATTCATTTTTAATGTCTTTATGAAGTGGATGTAGAAAAGATGAATTTTATGAAGCAGATAGAATACATGATTCTAAGATTCTGTGCAAAGTAATGAACAATTAAACCTCCTTATATTTGGGAAATGGTTTATCATTTACACGGGACTTTCACCCCAAATAAATATTTCATCATTGTTCGTCACAGTGAAACCACAAAGAAAGGTAGATATGTCATTTATTAGCCTTACTTAAGGGGGTAAAGAGACTGAGGCTCAGAAATAGTAAGCAACTTTTATTGCAAGCAGCCTCAGCTCATGTTTAGAAGAATGAAGGATAATGTAATGAAGAAATAAAAGGTAACATTTTCAAGGCCTCACATCACTAGAAAGTAGCAGAGTGCATGTTCTGATCCCATAGCTAATGTTTTTTCTCTCTCACTACGGTTCTCTCTGACCAGAGGAACATCTGGAGGGATGGGCTTTGTTGGTGGCTTCTCAATGTAAACTTATTGTGAATGAGAAAGATCTGTATGTATTTTCACTTCCAGTTAATCTCCTGAGTTAAGCCTTTTCTTGACAGGAGGAGGGTGTTTGCTTTCACTACATTACTGCTGCCCCCTGGGTTTGGAAGAGAAAAAAAATGTCTCTTCTACCCCTTCCCCACACAAAAAAGCACAACTCACACACACACAAGAGCACAAGTGCACACCTCACATTCACACACCACACGTGCACATGTGCCTCAAACACAGACATGCACGTCTTCCACATGTACCCCCAGCACACACACATACCCCACATAAGCATCACATGCATGCACGCCACACACATGCCACACGTGCTCACAAACACACGCTTACTCCTTCCTTCCTCCCTGCTTCCAGAAGGGTGTGACCTATCAAGTTTCTAGAGGAAGACCAGTTCCCTCCAGGCCACACTGCTTTGTTGATGTTGACTTCCGATATACTTTGGCCTTATAGAGTGGGATGAAGAAAACTGGAAAAATTTCCAGCTTAAACAAAGTCAGGCCTTTAGACAGTGGTTTCATTTTCTGTTGGTTTGTTTGAAGCGTTGTGAATCTGTCAATAGCCACGTACACCCATATCACAATATGGGCAAAATCGAATGCTTTCTGGAAAATCTTCTCTGATTTGCCCTAACCTATCTCTCCATTGACCATAGTGGTGAATGTTGACTCAGGACCAGGAGATAGTGGACAGCCCCACCTAAAAGTTTTGGGGTTTGGGGGCTACTTTGAGTCCCAGAAGAGAGCCAGTGTCTCACTATCATCCTAGGCCATGGAATGACGTGCTCTGCCGTGCAGGCAGAATGTCAAGATTCTTTCATCAGCTGACACAGTTGGTGAGCACCTGTAGTCCCAGCTACTCAAGAGGCTGAGGTGGGAGGATCGCTGGAGCCCAGGAGTTCGAGGTTGCAGTGAGCTGTGGTTGGGCCACTGCATTCCAGCCTGGGCAACAGAGCAACACTCCATCTCTTAAAAAAAAAAAAATCCCATCATTGTCAAACCACCCATCTTCAAGATTTGTACACATCAGAGTAGACCAAGTAATTTGATAGCACTTGGATAGCAAAGCTAGAAAAGCAAAGAGGAGGAAGGGTCGTAGGAACTCAGTCACATTAACTCTGATGTTCATTATTTTGTTTCATTTTGGCTTTTTTCCCTTAGCTCCTTCTTCACATCGTAGAAACACGGCATATAGGGCTAGAAGCAAAAGTAGAGATCGGTTCTTTCAGGGCAGCCAAGAATTTCTTGCGTCTGCTTCAGCGTCTGCTGAGAGGTCCTGCACGCCTAGTCCAGATCACATCGGCCACAGGGCTTCCCTGGAGGACGCACCTGTGGACGATCTCACCTACAAGTTCACGTATCTGGAGAGTCAGGATCGCGCTCGGCCTCCCTCAGGCTCGTCCAAGGCTACTGATCTTGGAGCAAAAAGTCAGGCCGGGGCAAGCCAGAGGTTTTTAGAGAACGGCAGTCAAGAGGACCTCTTGCATGGAAATCCAGGCAACACTTACCTTGCTTCCAATTCAACACCAGCCCCCAACTGGAAGAGCCTCACATCCTGGACGAATGACCAAGGCGCCAGGAGAAAGACTGTGTTTTCTCCCACGCTACCTGCCGCCCGCTCTTCTCTTGGCTCTCTGCAAACACCTGAAGCTGTGACCAACAGAAAGGGCACAGGCTTGCTTTCCTCAGACTACAGGAACATCGATGGCAAAAGTGGAACGCAGGACATCCAGCCTGGCCCTCTTTTTAATAATAATGCTGATGGAGTGGCCACAGATATAACTTCTACCAGATCCTTAAATTACAAAAGCACTAGCAGCGGTCAGAGAGAAATATCATCACCTAGGACTCAGGATGCTGGAGCTGCTTCCCGAGATGTCCAGGCCACTGGCAGAATCGCAGATGATGCTGACCCAAGAGTAGCACTTGTTAACGGTAAATACAAAGGGAAGACACTTTGGGCTGGTACATTTGTTCACGATATACCAAATGGCTCTAGTCAAGTGGCGGATAAAACTACTGATGTAGAAAAAACTGGTGCCACTGGTTTTGGCTTAACAATGGCGGTCAAGGCAGAAAAAGATGTGTTACGTACTGGAAGTCAGAGTCTGAGGAACCCGGTCCCCACCACACCTGGGGAATCCACTGCCCCTGCACAAGTCAGCACTCTGCCTCAGTCACCTGCTGCCCTTTCCTCAAGCAACAGAGCTGAAGTCTGGGGGGCCCAAAGGCAGAACTGCACCCAGGTTCCTGTTTCCTCTGCCAGCGAGCTCACAAGGAAGACAACAGGGTCTGCTCAGTGTAAGTCACTGAAGGACAAAGGGGCCTCTGTGTCTTGAGTCTGCAGCAGAGTGGCTATGGCTGGTGGTTTTTCCTTGGATGTTCCCCAGTTCTTAAAGGGTAGAGAGTTAGAGGGTTTGGGTTACGGGGTGGTCTGGTGAGGAGGTTGACTAGTGAAGACAGGGAAGGGCCAACCAGTAGAACCATAGGGAATTAGCTGCCACATTTATTGACAATAAGAATATTTCAACTATGATTTAAGAAATAAACATAGCTTTCACAGGACTCTGAGGTCCACATTTTTGTTCTATGGAGGGGCTGTCTAGACGCTCATGAGCAACACATAAATCATAAGAATTTTCTTGAACATGGCCCCCATTTCAGATATTCTTTCCCATTGTGAGACCAAGTGCCTTGATTTTTGGTTTAAACATGAAGATCAGCATACATGCATCCTTTTTTGTTTCATAGATTCTTTATCTGATGTCACAAGTACCACATCCTCTAGGGTGGATGATCATGACTCAAAGGAAATTTGTCTTGACCATCTGTGTAAGGGTTGTCCGCTTAATGGTGAGTAACCTAGGGACTTTTCTGTAAGCTTCTACCTTTTGGCCATTGTAAATAACACTGCTATGAACATGGGTGTGCAAATGCCTTCTCAAAACCCTGCTTTCAATTCTTTTGGATATATACCCAGAAGTGGAGTTGGGGGATCATACTTCCATGTTTAATTATTTTTTTTGAGGAACTATTATTCATAGTGGCTATACCATTTTTCTTTCCCACCAGCAATGCACAAGGGTTCAAATTTCTCCACATCCTCACCAACACTTGTTCTTTTTGTGTGTGTTTGTTTGCCTTTTTTGTTTGTTTTGAGACAGAGTCTCACTCTGTCACCCAGGATGGAGTGCAGTGGTGTAATCTCAGCTCCCTGCAACCTCTGCCCCCTGGGTTCAAGTGATTCTCCTGCCTCAGCCTCCCAAGTAGCTGGGGTTACAGGCGTGTGCCACCACGTCCGGCTAATTTTTGTATTTTTAGTAGAGACGGGGTTTTTGCACGTTGGCCAGACTGGTCTTGAACTCCTGACCTCAAGTGATCCACCCGCCTCGGCCTTCCAAAGTGCTGGGATTACAGGCATGAGCCACTGTGCCCAGCCACTGTTTGTCTTTGATAGCAGCCATTCTAACAAGTGTGAGGTGTGGACTATAATGAGTGGCTGTGTACTTTTCAGTTGGCCAAGTCTCAAGTAGGACCACTCTACGGGTGTCCCTGCAGTGTCTAAACCTGTCTTTTTTGTTTGTTTTGAAGTTGTCACACATCTTTATTTTGAATATTTCAAAACAATTTAAACATAACATAAGGCAAATTTTGAAAAACAGAACTATTTTCTGTCTTCCTGTACTGTAGCTTGTAACATCAATTCATTCTTTAGCCGGCATTCCTGCAATGGCTGTCTTTTGTATGGCTAGCCCTGTGCCAAATATGTAAGGGGGATGTAAGCTAAACCATGGTGCAGCCTTCTCTTTAGTAAGTTTATAATTAAGGTAGGGCATGAAAACATCCATAAAATGCCAGGCACGGTGGCTTATGCCTGTAATCCCAGAACTTTGGGAGGCTGAGGCAGGTGGATCACTTGAGGCCAGGAGTTCAAGACCAGTCTGGCCATCATAGTGAAAACGCATCTCTACTAAAAATACAAAAATTAGCTGGGCGTGGTGGCACATGCCTGTAATCCCAGCTACTCGGGAGGCTGAGGCGGGAGAATTTCTTGAACCCGGGAGGTGGAGGTTGTGGTGAGCCAAGATTGCACCATTGCACTCCAGCCTGGGCGACAGAGTGAGTGAGATTCTGCCTCAAAACAAAAACAAAAACAAAAACAAACAAAAAATTTGCAAATGGGAAAACTGTGTGAAGTAAGTAAAAACGTATAAAAAATTAACCCCCAACGGAATATTGGGTACTGGCTAAAGCAATGCAAAAAATACAAGTCAGATGGGGATGGAGTGAGATTCGTTAAGAGAATCTTTCTGGAAGAGATGAACTGTAGGCCAAGGCTTCAAGGAAATAAAGGCTGTTGCCTCTGCTGGAGAGCATTTTGGCTTAATACACTTGGGGGGGCGCAGAAAGGGTAACTAAATTTCTGATTACCTCAAATTTCTATCTGGGTAGAGTGATTTTGCGGGGAGTGGGGAATTTTTGTTTTCTTTTTCTTTTTGAGACAGAATTTCACTCCGTCACCCAGGCTGGAGTGCAATGGGGTGATCTCGGCTCACTGCAACCTCCACCTCCCAGATTCAAGTGATTCTCCTGCCTCAGTGTCCGGAGAAGCTGAGATTACAGGCACCCACTACCATGCCTGGCTAATTTTTGCATTTTTAGTAGAGACAGGATTTCACCATGTTGGCTAGGCTGGTGATGAACTCCTGGCCTCAAATGATCCGCCTGTTTCGGCCTCCCAAAGTGGTGGGATTACAGATGTGAGCCACCACTCTGCCTGAATTTTTGTTTTCTGATGAGTCTCCAAGGTAATGAAAGAACCTGGATAATGGACACACAGCAGTGTCAGCCAGTATAGATGGGACCTGTCTGGCAGGGGGCAGGGCAGGCATGGATGGGGAAAGCTGGCAGTGAACTTGACTGAATTGGTTAGAATCCCCGCTCAACAGTCCCTCAGACCCCTTGTTTGTCTTTGTAGGTAGCTGCAGCAAAGTCCACTTCCATCTGCCTTACCGGTGGCAGATGCTTATTGGTAAAACCTGGACGGACTTCGAGCACATGGAGATGATCGAAAAAGACTACTGTAACCCCGGAATCCACCTGTAAGTTGGTGGCTGTACTCTGGCTTTCAAGAGTCCAACATTACCAAAGGGAAGCATTAGTGCTAGGCTCAGGGGAAGAAGAAAAAAACACTTTTCCATCGGAATCCCATTCGAGTGTGAAATACCTCTTGAGATAAAAATGGCAAATGCCTGCCGAGTTAATGAAGGAAAAACACAGCTGGGTGGGTTTGAGGTCACACTGAGCCTGGCTAATACCAGAGATCCTGGGAATGTTTGCTAACTCAAATGAAACGAACAGTGACATGATTATTTGTTTAGTTGATAGTTGTCTGTGTCCTGCAGAAAAGCACAATGCAGAGTGAGGCTTGTATCCTGATCAGTTCGTCACAGAACTTTTAAAAGTACTAAATGATTTAGGACAAAAGAGCCTCTGGTTTAACTTCATAATTTAAAAACACGATGTGAATAATTTCATATAGTTTTAGTGTAGAATTTTGTTGTATACTTTAGCATTTAATACCTTCCTTATGTTTGCTATTTTCTCTATCGAGGCATCTAAGAGGGTACCTTACATTTCTGCTTCTGGCCGAGCGTGGTTGCTCATGCTTGTAATCCTAGCACTTTGGGAGGCTGAGGCAGGAGGATCACTTGAGCTCAGGAGTTCGAGATCAGCCTGGGCAACATGAGAAAACCCTGTCTCTACCAACAATACAAAAACTAGCCAGGCATGGTAGCACGCACCTGTGGTCCCAGCTACTCTCTGCTCGGGAAGCTGATGTGAGAGGATCACTGGAGCCCAAGAAGTGGAGGCTGCAATGAGCCGTGATTGTGCTACCACACTCCAGTCTGGGTGACGGAGGGAGACCCTGTCTCAAAAATAAATAAGTAAAAACATTTCTCCTTCTGGAAGAGCTGAAATTGGTGATACCCATATGACCGTATTTATCTATGGTGTGCAGGGATATAAGAAACATCCCAGTTTTACAAGGAAATTCGTAAGGCGGAAAAGTTACATTACTTTTCATCATATGAGAATTTAGTGATTTGAGGGTGGAGATTCTGTGTTGCTGGATTTGTACCACTAGAGGGCGACATCAGCTACTTTCTTGTTGCTAGGTCTCTATTTCCGCTCCCAGGCACGTTGAGAGCAGGGTTTCTCAACCTCAGCACTACTGACGTTTTGGGCCAGATTGTGTTTAGCACTATTCCTAGCCTTAATCCACAGATGACAGGAAGCACCACCCCCCGACCAGCCCCGCTGGTTGTCATAACCCAAAATGTCTTCAGATGTTGTAAAATACCCACTGAGATCAAAATCGTTCCTGATTGAGAACCACTGATCTAAGAGGTCTTTCTTAGAGCAGCAATTCTCAAACTTTTCGGTCAGAGGACTCCTCAACACTTAAAATGTACTCAGGATCCCAAAGAATTTCTGTTTATGTGGAATATAGCTATCAATATTTACCATATTAAAAATTAAAACTGAGAACAATTATATATTTGATTCACTTAAAAATAAGAATAAGCTTGCTATATGTTAACATAATGAACATGTTTCATGTAACTATATTTAATACTATATACATATTCACGTATATCCATTTAATATACATACCCAGGTATATAACTGTGTGTATTTATTTATGTGTTTAATTATATAAATATTTATATGGATAATTATAAAATAACTGTTTTCCAAAACAAAAAATTTATTGAGAGGAGCTTTATATTTTTGCAAATTAATGTCTGGCATAATAGAAGATAACTAGATTCTCCTATCTGCTTCTTTATTCAATCTGCTGTGAAATCATATATTGTGTAGCCTCTGGAAAATTTCATCGTGTATTCCTGAGAGAATGAAAGTGAAAAAAGCAAATAATGTTTAATGTTATTATGAAAATAACTTTAACCTTGCCAATTTTCTGCAAGCGTCTCCACATTTTGATAACGATTTAAATAATAATAAATAATTTTAAAAATGGACCAAATGTGAGTTTCTAACATACTTTATAACATTGAGCCAATCAGGAGTTTTGTGGGCACAGTTTTATTTTGATATACACTATGTAACACCATTAATTATGTGGTGCAGGCAAGTCACTTTCCCTTCTGCGTTTCCATTTTTCTTTTATGTGTAGGACCTGGAGCTATGGAAAGAAAACTTGAAGATCTATTTTAGCCCTGAAAGTTTAATTCTGTGCTCTCATTAGGGAAGACGAGATTGTAGAAAATAGGGGTCAATGAAGCATTATGTTAACTTAATACTTTTCTCTCTCAGCTGTTCTGTAGGAGTTTATACAATCAATTTTCGGGAAATGAGTAGTGATTTCTTTCCCATCCGACGCCTCTCTACTCCTTCTTCTGTCACCAAGCCAGCCAATTCTGTCTTCACCACCAAATGGATTTGGTATTGGAAGAATGAATCTGGCACATGGATTCAGTATGGAGAAGAGGTGAGCACTGTTCCTCCTTGTAGGGGGCTCTTGTTTAAGCTTGTCAACTTAAAAACAACACTATTGGCTGGGCACGGTGGCTCACGCCTGTAATCCCAGCACTTTGGGAGGCTGAGGCAGGTGGATCACCTGAGATCAGGAGTTCGAGACCAGCCTGGCCAACATGGTGAAACCCCATCTCTATTAAAAATACAAAAATTAGCCAGGCGTGGTGGCAGGCGCCTATAATCCCCGCTACCCCGGAGGCTGAGGCAGGAGAATCTCTTGAACCCGGGAGATGGATGTTGTAGTGAGCTGAGATTTCGCCACTGCATTCCAGCCTGGGGGATGGAGTGAGACTCTGTCTCCTAAATAAATAAATGAATAAATAAAATAATAAGAACACTATTAATGAAATGTTTGAAGCCTATGTGGCTACCCATGGAGTGTGGTAGAGGAAGTGGTATTTTTTTACTTTGCACACAGCTATATTCAATTTTTTTTCAGCAAGCATGCACTCCAATTGCAGTCATACATTAAAGTATATATTAATTTTTTTTTTTTTTTTTTTTTTTGAGATGGAGTTTCACTCTTATCACCCATGCTGGAGTGCAATGGCGTTATCTGGGCTCACTGCAACCTCCATCTCCTGGGTTCAAGCGATCTTCCTGCCTCAGCCTCCCGAGTAGCTGGGATTACAGGCATGTACCACCACACCCAGCTAATTTTTGTATTTTTAGTAGACATGGGGTTTCAACATGTTGGACAGGCTAGTCGTGAACTCCTGACCTCAGGTTATCCGCCCACCTCGGCTTCCCAAAGTGTTGGGATTATAGACGTGAGCCACCGCGCCCGGCCATATATTAATTATTTTTAAGGAACCGCTTGAGACATGTCAGCTGCACTTCCCTCTTTCCTCACCATCAGAGGGGAGGGCGGAACCTTGAGATAGCTTTCTATGTATAAACACATAAAATGTACAGAGACTACTGCTTTGAGCTGGAAAAGAGGGCAAGAGTGAGAACTTAAAGGACCGTATGGATGATGGCATGGTTAATTAGACCAGGGCATGTGTTAATTCACTCAAGCAGTGAAACCACATCTGGTACAGATAGTCACTACTATTCAATCGGAGTCTGGATTTAGATGGACTTAAAGGACTGGAACTAGAAGATCCTAGGCTGACCCATAGTGGGGGCATAGTAACAGGGATGGAAGTTTAGATAAGCAGAGCCTCTGTCCTTCCGTCTCAGTGTCCCTTCCTCCCTTCAACTCATAGGATTAAAGAGAGAGAGAAAACAGACCTTAAGCAGGTAATGAAATCAGGGTGATGAGAAACAGAAAATGAAAGCAAGAGATTAAAATGAAGCCAAAAATAATGCATGGGCTGGGTGCGGTGGCTCACTCCTGTAATCCCAGCACTTTGGGAGGCCGAGGGGGGTGGATCACCTGAAGTCAGGAGTTCGAGACCAGCCCGGCCAGCATGGTGAAACCCTGTCTCTACTGAAAATACAAAAAATTAGCCGGGTGTGGTGGCACGTGCTTGTAATCCCAGCTACTCAGGAGGCTGAGGCAGGAGAATTGCTTGAATCTGGAGGCAGAGGTTGCAGTGAGCCGAGATTGCACCACTGCACTCCAGCCTGAGTGACAAAGTGAGACTCCAAAAAAAAAAAAAAAAAAGACAATTCAGGGACAAAGGAATGGCAGTGTAAGGTTCTACATATTTAGGTTGGTGTAAAATTACTTTTGGGTTGGTGGTAATTACTTTTAATGGCAAAAACTGATTACTTTTGCACCGAACTAATAGTTACGAGTCAGTGGGTTATACATTTGGCTCTGAGCTGCCTAACTGCCAAAGCAAGCAAAATACTTGGGAGAGGCACTGCTCTGTTATGTTAGTGAGGCCTGAGGAAAACACTTCCTGTAGTGGGCCACATGGCGGGAACCCTGTGTGCTGTGGTGAGGTCCTCAACCACAAACAGCCCTACCATGAATTCAGCAGCATATTGGTTTCCAAACTGTCTTAGCAGCAGATACATTTTATCAAACCATCTTTCAAAGACCCTAAACGAGCCAACTAGAGTAGAGCAGGGCTGCCCTGGTGGAATAGGATATGAGCTTAGAGCCGTCTCCTGGGCCCCTCCTTGTTGCTCTTCTCTCTCCTGTGGTGGCCCATGTAGCATCTCTGTGGAACAGAGTTCTGCTGAAACTCCTGTGTGTGTGAAAACACCTGTGATATTAAACTTTGCACAGATTCTTTGTATGCTCAAGCCAAGGATGATGTCAAATAAGCGATTCTGTCAGGCACCTGTGGAAATAAAATTATGAACCCAAATTAATTAGCCTTGGTTAAAATAAAAATAAGCTATAGGTCTTGATGGTTTTTATGTCAAATAATTGGAATTTTCAGTAAGATATAAAGGGGAAGGTTGGCAAACATTTGCATTCTAGTTACATCAAGTTTCCAGGGGGCCAGGCGTGGTGACTCATGTCAGTAATCCCAGCACTTTGGGAGGCCAAGGCAGGTGGATCACCTGAGGTCAGGAGTTCGAGACCAGCCTGGCCAACATGGTGAAACTGTGTCTCTATTAAAAATACACACAGAAAATTAGCTGGGAGTGGTGGTGCGCACCTGTAATTCCAGCCACTTGGGAGGCTGAGGCAGGAAAATCACTTGAACCCAGGAGGTAGGGGTTGCAGTGATCCGAGATTGTGCCACTACACTCCAGCCTAGGTGACAGAATAAGACTCCAAAAAAAAAAAAAAAAAGATTTCAGGAACCAAAAAGAAGTATTCTGGGGAAAGAGATTGTATTTAAATTTAAATTTACAGAAGTTCAATCATGTTCCCTAATAAAACATCAAGAAACTTCCTGAACTTTTTTTTTTTTTTTTTTTTGAGACAGAGTTTTGCTCTTGTTGCCCAGGCTAGAGTGCAATGTTGTGATCTCGGCTCACTGCAACCTCTGCCTCCCAGGTTCAAGCAATTCTCCTGCCTCAGCTTCCCGAGTAGCTGGGATTACAGGCACCCACCACCATGCCTGGCTAAGTTTTTGTATTTTTTGTTGAGATGGGGTTTCACCATGTTGGCCAGGCTGGTCTTGAACTCCTGACCTCAGATGATCCGCCCGCCTCTGCCTCCCAAAGTGCTGGGATTACAGGTGTAAGCCACCATGCCCAGCCCTTCCTGAGGTTTTTTTTTTTTTTTTGTGAGGCGGAGTCTTGCTCTGTTGCCCAGGCTGGAGTGCAGTGGTGCAATCTTGGCTTACTGCAAGCTCCGCCTTCTGGGTTTACGCCATTCTCCTGCCTCAGCCTCCCAAGTAGCTGGGACTACAGGCGCCCACCACGCCTGGCTAATTTTTTCTATTTTTAGTAGAGATGGGGTTTCACCATGTTAGCCAGGATGGTCTCGATCTCCTGACCTCGTGATCCGCCTGCCTCAGCCTCCCAAAGTGCTGGGATTACAGATGTGAGCCACTGCGCCCAGCCTCCTGAGGTTTTTAATACAAAGTTCTCACTGGGACATTTAGTCTGTGTTAGCTGTAGAGTTTTTATTTTATTTATTTTTATTTTTATATTCTGGATTCCCATGAAAACTGTAGAGTTTTTAGAATGTAACACTCAATCTGCAAACACATGAATGTTGTATTCATTAAATGTGACACAGGTTTGTTGGATGTTCACTGAAGATGTGAATGAACTCTTACTGTCTCATACTAATAAGACCCATCATTATATAAATTGAATTGGCTCTAGTTATTAAAAAAAAAAAAAGGAAAAATCAGGCCCTGGGTTTAATGTTTTCCTTGCTGGGAGTCCAAGTAAAATTAAAATAATGTTTCCAGGAGATTTGAACCCCACATATCAGGAGCAGCCTGGTTTCCTTCATGGGTCAATGCATTATGGTCCAAGTTTGCAGCTCTTTGTTGACCTGCCTTGAGCCAGTGTACAGGCTAGGATACTTAGAGAAAAGAGTGGACTGTGAAGCCTTCAGCCAGTGCCCCACAGCTTTTATTTCTTGTAACTGAATTTTGAATAAGTCAGGCAACTAAGAGTTCTGGGTTGGAACCTCCCTAAGAGGAACTTGAGGTGTAGAAATTTTTGCCAACAGAGTAGGCACATATGCTTTGATTATGAGCTCTCTGGGAGGTAAAATAGATATCCTTTTATGGAAATTGATGTACTTAACCAGGACTCATACCTACACAGATGGTGGGCAGGGAGAGGGTGTGGTATTAGAAATGATGAGTGAATCGATGGGCAGTTGGGCAGCAATGGTGTAGGGTAGAGTGATAGCAGGGCTGACAGGAGGGTAGAGCCTGGGAGTCGTTGAATGTGCACCAGGTAGGGAGTGCAGATTCAGGTCCTCGAAGATGTTTACCAGCAAAGTAGCTAAGCTTAGCAGCTGTGGAAGCTGGTGTTGAGAACCAGCTATGGCCTGAGAGACCCTCTCAGAGCAAGGACAAGCCACAGCTCTAGAAAGCCAAGGTTGAGGCAATCATTGACACACAAAATAAAAGCTAAGACCTGTTTACTGCAACTGAAACATAAATTCAAGTCTTGTGGGGAATAAATAATTGACGGCTGTGTGATTCATTCGTTTACTCAGACCTGGAGTAACAGCACTGTACCCTAGGACACATTATGGCTATTAAACTAATGGTAGCTAAAAGGTCTAATGAGACATCTTGCAAGGCTGTCACTACCTGTCACTTAAGAGTATGGACAACTGTAGCTTAGGATTGCCAAAGAACTGGGGCCAGCTCAGCACAGATATGACTGACTTTCAGATACCACAAAAAGGACTTATCCTTACAAGAATAGCTCAGGATACCTTTACAATAGAAGCACCTGGTAATTGACCCAGACAACACACAGGAACAAGAGAGGGACTTTGAGAGTTGCTTCTGGACCATCAGTCAGTTGCGTGACCTCTTGACCATAACATACCCATGACATGGGCATGCTCCCGCTGTCCTGTTAGTCTTACAATAGCAAGGGTTGAATGAACCAGCCTATACATCAAGCAGTGCCTGAGACTCATCTCTGATGTGGATTAAACCAAGGGGAAATGTTACCTTTGAGGACTTCACCACCTATCAGGGTTCATGAACATGACAAGCGCAGTGTGAAGGCAAGGCTAGAGAAGGTCGGTGTGGAGCCATGCTAGGCTGTGCAGATGCTCAGACACTGACTTAGTGGCTTTGCGCTGTCCAGTATGACAACCACTTGCCACATGTGGCAATTTCATTTTAAACTTTAATTAAACACATAAAAAATTAAGAAATCAGTTCCATGGTCACTGTAGTCACATTTTCAGTGCTGTATAGGCACATATAGCTTCACTACTGAAGGAGTTAAAAATATACCACCCTGGCATATTGACTATTTTGAGTTAAAAGCACTTGAAAAACAGCAGGTGCAAGACGATCACTCTGACCTTCTGTTACTTAAAAGCAGGAGATGAAATTCTCATGTGAAAGATGTTCTTCCTAGGCTGGGCATGGTGGCTCACGCCTGTAATCCCAGCACTTTGGGAGGCTGAGGCGGGCAGATCACTTGAGGTCAGGAATTGGAGACCAGCCTGGCCAACGTGGTGAAACTGCATCTCTACTAAAAATACAAGAATCAGCCGGGTGTGGTGGGTCATGCCTGTAATCCCAGCTACTCGAGAGGCTGAGGCAGGAGAATCACTTGAACCCGGGAGGTGGAGGTTGCAGTGAGCTGAGATCGCACCATTGCGCTCCAGCCTGGGTGACAGAGACTCACTGAGTCTCAAAATAATAATAATAACAAAAAATAAAGAAAGAGGTCCTCCCTATACCAGAATGAAAGTAGCATTCTTATCATCAAAGCCAAGAAACCTGTGCAAACAAATCCTATTAGACAACTCTTCATCCTCCTGGACACTTCTCCACCCAATTAACTTCCCTAGCCGAAGCCCCTTTGCTTCATCCCATTTTCATAATTTATGACTTGTTGTCTAATTCAATACAAGTGTTTATCTCTAACTGCAGCTTAAGGTCTTCACTTTCTTGTGAAGGCTCCTGTGCCACATAAAACTTGTATTAAATGAACGTGTATGCTTTTCTCCTGTTGGTCTTTTTGTGTATAAATTTATAGAGTACAAATGTAATTTTGTTACATGCGTAGATTACCTAGTAGTAAAGTCAGGGCTTTTAGGGTGTCCGTCACCTGAATAATGTACATTGTACCCATTAAGTAATTTTTCATCATCTACTCCCTTCCCAACCTGCCCTATCCTTCTGAGTCTCCATTGTCTGTCATTCCTATTGTGGTCTTATGTCAATTTAATGCTCAGGTCCAGCCAAAATACTATAAAAGGGTAGAGATGAATTTTGCTTCCCTGGCCAGGTGCAGTAGCTCATGCCTGTAATCCCAGCACTTTGGGAGGTCGAGGCAAGCGGATCACCTGAGGTCAGAAGTTCGAAACCAGCCTGATCAATGCAGTGAAACCCTGTCTCTACTAAAAATACAAAAATTAGCTGGGGTGTGGTGACATGCGCCTGTAATCCCAGCTACTCAGGAGGCTGAGGCGGGAGAATCCCTTGAACCCAGGAGGCGGAGGTTGCAGTGAGCCGAGATTGTGCCACTGCACTCCAGCCTGGGCAACAGAGGGAGAGGGGACATCCTGTCTCAAAAAAAAAAAAAAAAAAGAAAGAAATTTTACCTCCCCTACATATCATATAGGACAGCGCAGAGAACATTTTCATCACCACAGAATGTTCTAGTGAATAGCACTGGTCTAGACCCTAGAGACTTGCTAGTCAAAGTGAGGTCCGCAGACCAGCAGCATCAGCCTCAGCGTCACCCGGGAGCTGGCAGAAGTATGGAATCTAAATCGTCCCCAACTTTCCCAGAATCATATCTGCACTTTGATATGATCTCTGGGGCACTCACATGTATGTCAATGTTTGAAAGTCTCTGGCCTTTTAAACCAGGAACAGAGTGGGTTTTACAGAGCTGAGCAGGCAGTGGATGCATATAGGACTTCAACTGTAGGGATGGGAAATTGGGAAGCGATTCAGCTAGTGGTCAAATGAGGGGGGATACCAAGGTGCTAGAGCGGCTCTACCCGCCCCACATCATGCCAGAGGTGTTTTGCCCACTTTGGCCCGAGGAAGGCATAGGGTTTACCAGGCACCATTGAATCACAGCAGCAAGCTCTTTTACAATCACTCTGATAGATACTATCCACAAAGCTGTGGCAACAAGCATCTTCATGATATGACTTAATTGTTGGCTGCTGTAAGTCAGAATGTTCTGCTAAAGTCAGCGTCCTTGTCCTTTCCACCCTTTGTACTGGTTCTACTTCCTGAAACACATTCAAGTTTATTCCTACTTTGCCCTGTGTACAAATATTTGAACACTGCTTTCTGCTCCCACCATGCTCCACTCCAGGATAAAGAGACCCAGCTCAGGCCTTTCTCTGTCCAGGACGTTTTCCTTGGACACGTACATTCTGTTGCCCTCTGCTTACAACCAGCAGGCATTTCCATTAGGGAAGAGGAAGGGGCGTAGGTCCAGCTGAAAGCCCGAGTCTGGAATGTCATTTAAAAAAGGAACTGTGAGCCCCTCCCCACCACGGCTGCTTGGAAAAATTTGCTGTCATTAACTCCTTTGTTCTAGATCACAGGAAACAAGTGTCTCCTCACCATTAAATACTGGGAACCCCTGCTGCTAGGGGCGTACTTCTAGTGTGCCCTGATTGGCCACCCTGGCCACGGAATGAGGAATAAGGGCAGTGGATCCGTAGCCTAGCCTGCCCCTTGCTAAAATCAACTCATTTCCCTTTTACCTACACATTCTGATGTTTGCATGCTTTCTATATGCTTTGAGACTAGAGATTATAGCTTTACATTTGGGGGGTATGCCTCATCCCTTCTTTTCTTTCTTTTTTTGATGGAGTCTCGCTCTGTCGCCAGGCTCTGCAGTGGCACGATCTCGGCTCACTGCAACCTCTGCCTCCTGGGTTTAAGCGATTCTCCTGTCTCAGCCTCCCGAGTAGCTGGGACTACAGGCATGTGCCACCATGTCCAGCTAATTTTTGAATTTTTAGTAGAGACGGGGTTTCACCATGTTGGCCAGGATGGTCTCGATCTCTTGACCTCGTGATCCACCCTCCTTGGCCTCCCAAAGTGCTGGGAT
The DNA here is from genome assembly GCF_006542625.1 of Nomascus leucogenys. NCBI lineage: Eukaryota > Metazoa > Chordata > Mammalia > Primates > Hylobatidae > Nomascus > Nomascus leucogenys. The sequence goes on along the minus strand of NC_044393.1, from coordinate 88,084,103 downwards.
TACAGGTGTGAGCCACTGCACCTGGCCACCTCATCCCTTTCATTATAGCTCCAGTTAGTGGCAAATCCAAGTGCATTTTCAGTTAGTTGGCTAGCAGGAGGCTTGGCCAATTTTGTTTACTTACTCTGGTTTGGGGCAGAGGAGAGGGTTAGGTTATTTATATTTGAACACTGCAACTGTTGGAGTTTGGACGAGGAGCAGATGGTCTTTCTTTACTTCCCTTCAAGACTACTGTAAACTGTGCGTGGCTAGAATAGCCCACGATGTTCTATTTCATGTAAGAGTCAGTGTCAGATTCTGTTAGATGACAGATGCCGGCGCGGCATCACAAAAGAGGGGATGCAAGTTGCTCTGTACATTTGGCTCGTATTTTATGGAAGGCTGTAAAAGAGTATTGCAAAAAGCTACATTTCTCAGGCCTCCCCCAAGTGTGTAGTGAGTTTCTGCAGGATAGACTTGTCTCTCTTAGGTATCATGATGGAGAAGACCACAGAAGTCTGTGACATAGCCCTGAGCTGGAAGCTCTTACAGTCTGGTTCGGGAAGCAAAATGTACTCCTGTTCACATCCCATTGCTAAAATGAAATCATATAACAGCAGAGATTTCCTAAAAGCCTACCCTGAACTCTTTACCTTTTATTTTTTTTCCAATTAGAAAGACAAACGGAAAAGTTCAAACATCGACTCTTCATACCTGGAGTCTCTCTATCAATCCTGTCCGAGGGGAGTTGTGACATTTCAGGCGGGCTCACGGAACTATGAGCTGAGTTTCCAAGGTGAGTTTCTATGTTTGGCAGTGTTGTGTGTCGTTGAAATCTGCCTGCAGTGTACATGTGGGAGTGGGAGCAGAGTAGGTATGCATTGCTATGGCCAGGGTCAAGGTCAAGATTTAGCAAGGCGGTGGAGTGCAAGCTAGTGGCCATCAGAAGACCTGTGTTCTAGAGCTCTGGTTCTGACCAACACTTGCTCTGCCACCCTAAGAGGGGCACCTGGCCTATCTAGGCCCACTTCTCTGAACTGCAAAATCAGGGGCTCAAACTAAGTAGTCTTGGGGGTACTTCCAGCTCTGCCATGCTGTTTCTGATTCTGGGTGGGCAGCTGCCCAGGCAGAGGCAATCTTTCAGGTGCTGGCGACTACGATAGAGGCCTTGGGGTTTTGGGCACCTTCAGAGTTTTAGAAACCTGCTGTTTCTTTTAGGGTTTATCATCTAGGTCAGTGGTTCCATCATCATATTGGTACCCAATCTATGGATTGGATACTGCTACTATAGATGTAGTATCCATCTATAGTAGCTCCAATAAACATGGTGAAAGTACTTTGCCTTCCACCCTGTTTATTGGGGCTACTATAGAAAGGTCTTCTGGTGAGCTGCTGCCAATCTACCTGCTGTTGTTTAGTTAGATATCAGGGCAGGAACTGCCCTCCTTCTGAAGGTACCATCCCGTTGGTCACCCCCTGCACATGATCAAGTACTTGCCCTTTCGGGACTTGCAGGTGCTTTGGAAGAGGTAAAGGAGCCTTTCTTAGGTCCCTGAATTTGCAGATGGTACCTGCAGTTGGATCCTGTACCACTTAGTGGGCATTAGATGATGTAGCTTTTACAAGGACCATTATACCAAGTATTTGGAAAAACAATCTGGCAGTACATGTCAAGTAACATTAAAATTTGCTAATATGTTTGTCTTTTCATTCCCTCAGGAACCTTTCTTAGGAAATAATTCACTAGAAGAAGGGGGGAAAGAAGCTATAGGCATAAAGTAAGGTGCTTGTTAAGCAGCATGGTGTGACCCAAGAATACTAGATCAAAACCATTATCTATAGTACTAAAAGTAGGACCAGTCTGTACCAGTACAGTGGTGACTAAATAAATTAAGGTATTAAATTTCAGTGGTGTATTTGGCACTTGTTAAAGATTTTGATTGTGAAAATTAGGAAAAGCAAAATTTGGTATTGTTAAATGAAAAAGGCAGAACACTTTTTTTTTTTTTTTGAGACAAGGTCCCACTCCATCACTCAGGCTAGAGTGTGGTGACGCCATCACGGCTCACTGCAGCCTCAACCTCCCAGGCTCAAGCGGTCCTGTCACCTCAGCCTCCCAACTAACTGGGAGTACAGGTTCATGCCACCATGCCCAGCTAATTTTCAAATTTTTTTGTAGAAATGGGGGTCTCACTTCGTTGCCCAGGCTGATCTTAAACTCTGGAGCTCAAGCGATCCTCCCACCTCAACCTCCCAAAATGCTAGGATTACAGGCATGACCCATAGTGCTCAGCCAGAACCCCAGATTTATGTTTCTGAAATTTTCTGTTTATATTTAAAATAGAAAAGTTAAAAAAAAAAACAAAAATCAATGTGCATGATAATTGCAGCAATGCATGCATGTGGGCTAAGACTGGAAGATAATGAAAAACTAAAATCTCTTCGATTGGGTGGTAGAATTAAAAATGACTTAAATTAAAAAAAAATTCTTAGATGGTATTGTATTTTTTTTATGGTTTAAAAGGGTGGTGGAGAGATGAGAGCCAATAGACTTTGTTCCTGAATCTAGAGCAATTTGTCCAGCTACTTCTGTTTGTTTGGTTCATAGAAACCAGTTCAGAGCAGTTTATAGTGTTCCAAATGGCTTTTTCTTTTCTTTTTTTTTTTTTTTTTGAGACAGAGTCTTGTTTTGTCACCAGGCTGGAGTGCAAAGGCGCAATCTCGGCTCACTGCAACCTCCACCTCCAAGGTTCAAGTGATTCTCTTGCCTCAGCCTCCCAAGTAGCTAGGACTACAGGTGTGTGCCACCACGCCTGGTTAATATTTTGTATTTTTAGTAGAGATGAGGTTTCACCATGTTAGCCAGGATGGTCTCGAACTCCTGACCTCGTGATCCACCTGCCTCAGCCTCCCAAAGTGTTGGGATTACAGGTGTGAGCCACTGCGCCCGGCTGCCTTTTTCTATTTCTTAACTAGACTGCAAGTGTATTCTGTCATGCATTAAGCTAGTATCTGAGTGCCAGCTGTATACTGGCTCCTGCTGTGGGTGCTGGGATATAGTGGTGAAGTTGCTCTTCGAGCCTATATTCAAAAGGGCGGTGAGAGACAGTGGTCAAGTAAACAAGTGAGGCCATTTCAGAAAGTGGTAACAGTTACTGAGAAAATGAAACAGTGGAGAAAATGAAACAGTGCAAGGAAGCAGCCAGAGAATGGAGGAGTCAGTGGGACAGCGCTTACTTTTTTTTTTTTTTTTTTTTTTGAGACGGAGTCTCGCTCTGTCACCCAGGCTGGAGTGCAGTGGCGCGATCTCGGCTCACTGCAAGCTCCGCCTCCCGGGTTCACGCCATTCTCCTGCCTCAGCCTCTCCGAGTAGCTGGGAATACAGGCGCCCGCCACCACGCCCGGCTAATTTTTTTTGTATTTTTAGTAGGGACGGGGTTTCACCGTGGTCTCGATCTCCTGACCTCGTGATCCGCCCGCCAAAGGGGACAGCACTTACTTTTATAGAGCAGCCTCAGCTTGCGGGAAGGAGGGTGCTCCAGGAGGAGGAAGAACTAAGGCTAAGGCTGGAAGGTACAGACCAGCTTGAAGTTTCACAGAAGAGGTAGATGGTCTGTAAGAGATGACAGCAGAGATAGAAACTTGGATATTTTATTAGACGGGGGCCCTGGGAAGATTTTGAGCAGTGTTGTGGCATGATCCGATTTGCTTTTGTGTGTGTGTGTGTGTGTGTGTGTGTGTGTGTGGTTTTTTATGTTTGTTTCATATTTTAAGAGTGCAGTTGGATGAGTATTGACAAATGCATGTAACCACCACCCTAAGCAGGATATAGAACATTTCCATCAATCCCAAAAGTTTCCTTATGTCTCTTTGCAGTGAGTCTCCCCAGCAACACCACATACACGTCACTTTATCCCCATCACAGGCTGTTGCTGATTTGCTTTCTGTCCCTGTTTTACCTGTTCTAGAACTTGATATTAATAAATGCTTGCAGTAGGCACGTTGCATGTGGCTGACTTCTTTCACTCTGAATAATGTTTTTTAGACTCATCCACGTCGTTCCATGTATAGTAGTTGTTCCTCTTTTATTACTGAGGAATAAGTAATAAGTTATTGTAAGGCTATTCCATAGTTTATTCGTTTACCAGCTGATGGACATTTAGGTTATTTCTCCTTTTTGGCTATCATAATAAAGCTGCTGTGAGCATTCATATGCACATCTTTGTGTAGATACAGGTTTTCATTTCTCGTGGGTAAATACCCAGAAATGGGATTGCTAAATCGTATAGGGGTGAATATTTAACTGTATAAGAAACCACCAAACTGTTTTCCAACGTGGTGGTTTTTTTTGTTTGTTTGTTTGTTTTTTGAGACGGAGTCTCGCTCTGCCACCCAGGCTGGAGTGCAGTGGCGCAATCTCGGCTCACTGCAAGCCCCGCCTCCCGGGTTCACGCCATTCTCCTGCCTCAGCCTCCCAAGTAGCTGGGACTACAGGCGCCCGCCACCACGCCCGGCTAATTTTTTGTATTTTTAGTAGAAACGGGGTTTCACCGTGTTAGCCAGGATGGTCTCGATCTCCTGACCTCGTGATCCACTCACCTCGGCCTCCCAAAGTGCTGGGATTACAGGGCACCTGGCCCAACGTGGTGGTTTCATTTTACACTCTCACTAGCAATATATTATGACTTACTTTTTGAAGGGATCACTCTGGTTGCAGTTTGGACTGAGGTTTACAGCATGAATTGAAAATGATCTTTCACACTTGATGTAGAAAAGAGCCCGTCAAGACAGCTACCAGATTCCAGCCCGTAATCACTGATGTCTGGTGCAGGGAAGCTTGCAAGGATGGTGTCTTGTTATTTGGCTGCCCCAGCTCTCCTCTTTTACCATCCAACTTGGATTTGAAGATTAGATTAATTCCTGAATATTCATTCACTCCTTTGCTTTGAGGCTTCTACTAATGGCAGTGAAGGATACAAGTCTTTTACTGTGAGCAATTCTCATCCCAAAGGATTTTCTCTATTCGTATACATCCAGGTCAGTCTTGAATATTTGCTGTGTAAATAGCCTCTGCAAAATAACAAGAAGTCATTTTCTGGGACTGATCCTGATTCTCACTGCTTTTTTTTTTTTTTCTGTCCAAAGGGATGATTCAGACAAACATAGCTTCCAAAACTCAAAAGGATGTCATCAGAAGACCAACATTTGTGTCTCAGTGGTATGTGCAGCAGATGAAGAGAGGGCCAGAGTAAGTGTTCGAAGCAGCTGTTTGCTGACAGATGCTTGAGATGTTCATGCCCTGGGCTCATCAAGTCACTCGTGAATCTGGAGCCTGTTTCCCTGAAAAGTTCCTGCTTGCATTACTCTGCAGTTTCCATTTGCATTATCGATGAGTAAGATGCTTGTTAAGCAGCATGGTGTGACTGAAAGGATACTAGATCAGAAAATGAATTTTCTTTCTGAAAGGGAAGTCTGAGCAAGTCTCCTAAATACTCTGGGCTTTAGCTTCTCCAGCTGTTTAAGAGCTGGATTGATGCAGTATGCCTAAGGAATAATCACATGTACTGGGTTTTTCTTTTGCTGTGGATTCTTTTTTTTTTTTTTTTTTTTTTAAGAGATGGGGTCTCACTTTGTTGCCCAGGCTGGTCTCAGACTCCTGAGCTCAAGTGATCTGCCTACCTCAGTCTCCCAAAGTGCTGGGATTACAGGCATGAGCCACCGTGCCTGGCTTTGCTGTGGATTCTTTTGTGTGTCTTTTGTTTTCCTACACGACTTATAGAGGATGAGGGGCGGAGAAAGAGATAGAAAAAAGGGATGAGCTAGCTGTTAGAGCAAGGGCTTCGGCGAGAGATAATGTTGATTGAAGGGATTTTAAAGGAAATGTTGCTGTGGGGGATTCGTTGTAACTCTCCTTGTGAACTGCTCAGTAAACTCTGCATTGTTCATGAACATTTTTGGAGTTGGATATTTTTTTTCTGGGCGATGTGCGATTACGTAAAACAGGCTTCAAGAGAAGTATAAAGTCAAGGTGTTCTAACTAGGTTCTTTTGGTTGTAAGAATTCAAGCTATTTGATGAAAAAGGGAAGTTGCTAAAAAGATAAATAACTATGAGGTCATATGGAAAACAACTCGCAAGAATCTAAGAATGGAAACTGAGCTATATCAGGGCCTCAGGAAGGGGAGTTGCTTCCAATTCTGCTTTAGAACTGGAGCAGCCTAGAGTCAAAGATTCTTTCTTGGGACCAGGTTAGCAGCCTGGATGCTGGATCTAGCTCACTTAGGTTCAAATTCCACCCTGCCACCCATTAGCTGTGTGGATTTGGACAAATGAATCACTCTGTATATCCTCATCTGTAAAATGGGCTTAATAATAATACCTTCCTCACGGTTGCTTGGGTAACACATTCCAAACACTCATCGGGTGTTCAGAAAATGTTAACTGCTCTGATTATTATTATTTTTATTCCCCTGCTATTAATAGACTTAGTAACTATATATATAATTAAGTTGACTTAATTCTAATTCATAATTCCAACTTGTATATCCCTTCAGCCTTATCTTCTGCCACTAACTGCCTAATTTGCTCTGAATTTCTCAAGTTGATTTCCCAAGAATTAGAATCTGATTGGTGTAGCTATCTAAAGTCCCTTTGAGTAATTTTTTTTTTTTTTTTTTTTTTTGACAGAGTCTTACTCTGTCGCCCAGGTTGGAGTGTAGTGGCATGATTTCGGCTCACTGCAACCTCTGCCTCCCTGGTTGAAGTGATTCTCCTGTCTCAGCCTCCTGAGTAGCTGGGACTACAGACGCATGGCACTATGCCCAGCTAATTTTTGTATTTTTAATAGAGACGGGGTTTCACCATGAGGGCCAGGCTGGTCTCAAACTCTTTACCTCAGTTGATCCACCTGCCTCGGCCTCCCAAAGTGCTGGGATGACAGGCATGAGCCACTGCACTTGGCCCCTTCCCGTAGTTTAAATATTCAAATTAATAAAGTAAAAAGAATATTTCAGGGTTTAGGGAAGAGAGGAATAAAGCTCATGCCCTCACGGGAGCTTACATTCTGGTGGATGAGGCAATAACTATTTCAGTTCCTGACAAATGTTAGGTGGGGGGAAAAAAGGCAGAGTAGGAGGATGAGGAGGGGCTGTTCACATTCAGCCAATGAATGAGATCATCAGAGCTGCTTTTCATTCGTTACAATCGTTCTGGCAGGATGTCTTCACAAAAGTGTGTTGGAACTGTCTTTCCTTAAAGCAACAAAACTGCATTTTTTTTTTAAAGTTCCGATAATTTTGATTTTTTAACAATTCAGGTACTCCCAATTAGTCTCAACTAGTGAGACCATGCTTTGTGGCCCTTCCAGACAGCAGGAACTGTGGAAAGTATAGTAAACCTTGACTCCAAGCTGGATGGTTCTTTCTATGCACATGTATTTCTAGGGGAAAAATTGCTTTGTGGCGTTTCCAGATAGCTCCTGTAGTCAGCCATTGTCAATCTCAAGAACTTTCATATGTCAGAGTTGCTTCACGCTTTTCCATTTGCCCTTCCCCTCTCCAGGAATACTCCTTCCCGTCATTCACGTGAATACAGCACCCCTCATGATTTAGCTGGAATGCCACTTTCCCATACTATAACATTCCTTGTGACTCTCCTCCAATTCTCCTGTGCCCTCCAGGAACACTCGAGATTCCCTTATAGTACTTACCCACTTCTACCTTGTGATTCAGTTATTCATGTAAATGTCTCTAGCACAACCTTCCCTCCTCCTCCCTTCCCCCTCCCTCCCCACCAACCTCAATTATCAGCTCCTCAGAGCTCTTGAAATATGTTGTTTTTTTTTTTTGGTGGGGGGTGGTTAGGGGGTTAGGTTGCTGGGGTGCAGTGCACAATCACAGCTCACTGCAGCCTCAACCTCTGACTCAGGCGATCCTCCCACTGCAGTCACCCAAGTAACTAGAACTATGTGTGCACACCACTACACCTGGCTAATTTTTGTATTTTTTAATAGAGACACGGTTTCTCCAGGTTGCCCAGGCTGTCTTGGAATATTTTGTGTAATGCATGGCACATAGTGATAATAAATAGCCACATGAATAAAAAAAAATAAATTAGAAAAACATGTTAGTGGGGGAGGGTGGAGGGTGGGTCATGCAGGGAACCAACTTTAATCCTGCTCTCACTAGCCCAAGGAGACACACTTGCTGTAGGATAGAATAAGGGCTGGGGTACTATCCTGAACTACAGTGGGATATAGACGCGAACTATAGCACACATCACTGTTCATGGGCATCTTACAACATATTCATTCAATCTATCCCACGTTATACAAATCCAGAATGGAAACCTGACCTTAACATAGAGATAAATTGGGGCCAATCTTTCTCATTCTAATGAGTCATCTTCTTCTTTAAAGAGTTTTTTCCTTCAAGAGTTTATTTTTTAAAATGTAATTGTTTTGATCATGGAAAATTTCAAACATAAAGTACAAAGAATTGATAATAAACCCCTGAGTACCTATCATCCAACTTAAACACTGTCAATATTTTACTATCTTTGTAACATATTTGTAGTAGCAACAATATTGTTACTACCATCACCTCTAAACTTTTTTTTTTCTTTGAGAACGAGTCTCATTCTGCAGCAGGTTAGAGTGCAGTGGTGCAATCATGGCTCACTGCAGCCTCAAACACCTGGATTCATGTGATCCTCCTGCCTTAGCCTCCTGAGTAGCTGGGACTACAGCCATGCACCACCACACCTGGATAATTTAAAAAAAGTGTTTCTAGAAATGGGGAGGGGGATCCCACTGTGTTGCTCAGGCTGGTCTTAAACTCCAGAGCTCAAGCAATCCTCCTGCTTCGGTCTCCCAAAGTGCTGGGATTATAGGCATGAACCACCACACCTAGCCCAACTTTTTTTCTTTTGCTGGAATATTTTAATGTAAATCCAATACATGTTATCATTTCCCTGTATATATATTAGGTGTGTTCCTACCAGGTAAGAGGTTTTAAAAAACATTATACAATATCATTAACCTATGTAACAAAGTTAATGATAATTCTTTAATATCATCTAATACCCAGTTCACGTTTTATGTTTTCCCATTGTCTTAAACAATGACTATTTAGAGTTGATGTATTGCAAGTCAGTATCTAAGCAGGGTCTGTACACTGTGTTTGGTTGATTTGTGTCATAAATATCTTTTAGTCTACTACAGTTTCCCCTCCTCTACTTTTTTCATGCAATTTCATTTTTTAAGAAACTAGATAGGCCAGGTGTGGTGGCTCATGCCTGTAATCCTAGCACTTTGGGAGGCCGAGGCAGAAGGATTGCTTGAGCCCAGGAGTTCAACACCAGCCTGGGCAACATGGTGAGTTGAGACCCCATCTCTACAAAAACTTTTTAAAAAGTTGGACAGGTGTGGTGGTACACACTTGTGGTCCCAGCTACTCAAGAGGTTGAGGTAGGAGGATCACTTGAGCCCAGGAGGTTGAGCTGTGTTTGCACCATTGTACTCCAGCCTGGGCAACAGAGTGAGACTCTGTCTCAAAAAAAAAAAAAAAAAAGAAAAAGAAAATTAAACAATAAAAACAGCGACTAGGTGATTTGACCTATAGAATTTGCCAAATTCAAAATGTAGAAAATTAACCTGGCATGCTGGCTTACGCTTATAATCCTAGCACTTTGGGAGGTTGAGGTGGGAGGATCACTTGGGCCCAGGAGGTTGAGGATATACTGAGCCATGATCACACCACTGTACTTCAGCCTGGGTGACAGAGTGAAACTCTTTCTCAAAACAGATCAGCAAATTATTTCCTCATGGGGTCATTTGATGTGTAATTTCCATAAATTGATCATTAGATTTAGGGAACTGATTAGATTTAGGTTCAATTTTGAGTCAAGTATACTATACAATTGATGGCTTCGTACCAGTCATTCTGTCCCAACTTATGAAGAGATATACGGTGTCTGATTGTCCTATTTTTAGTGATGGAGATCACAGAGTAGGTTCAGGTCATTCCAGTCTGATCATTCCACTATACTATTCATCTGATCTTTCACTTAATGGTTTTAGTAGCTAATGATAATGATTGTTTAGAACCATGAGATCATTAGGTATTGCCAAATGGTGGTTTTCTAATTCTATCAACTCTTTTGCAAGTATTAGTGTGATTCATCTATAAAGAAGAATTTTTCTGGTAGCTTTAGGTTCTATGGAATAGAAAAAAAATTACTTCTTAGGTATGGTTACCCTGAAATACAGTTCATACTGGAAAGGCAGAATTCTTTCCTCTAAATTCCTAATATATTTAATTGTTTATCCTTTGACCAAGAAGCTGTAAGACACATTTGCTTAATGCTAACACATTAGGACCTTTGACAGTTGAGCAGAAATATAAAAAAGAGCCCATACTTTTACATTTTAAGTCAATAGGAAAATGGCATTTAATTGACCGATTATGAATAGTTGCAGCATTTTTAAAAGACATGATAACTGGTACCTCTATACCAGGAATATGCGAGGATGTAGTCCAGAGAAAAATACAGAAATAAATATCGTGTATTTCTCTAGGCATCCTTGGCCTAGTGGCTGGAAGTTGAGAGAAAACGTCACTTGGGCCTGTGGAGCAGAGAGTTAAGTGAATTCTTTCTCTTTATTTGTAGCCATCAGCCAGCAAAGACCTCGTCAGTGTCTTTAACTGCGACCTTTCGTCCTCAGGAGGACCTTTGCTTCCTATCCTCAAAGAAATATAAGGTACTTGGTTTTACATGTTTGGTGGATGAATCTGTTAAAAGTTAGAAAAAGTACTTTGCTACAAGTGTATGTGTTTGGATGAATGAATTGCTCCCACGAAACTCTTAGATCGGCTGGGTGCGGTGGCTCACCCCTGTAATCCTAGCATTTTGGGAGGCCGAGGCGGGTGGATTGCCTGAGCTCAGGAGTTCAAAACCAGCCTGGACAACACGGTGAAACCCCGTCTCTACCAAAAATACAAAAAAATTAGCCGGGCGTGGCAGCATGAGCCTGGAGTCCCAGCTACTTGGGATGCTGAGACAGGAGAATCGCCTGTACCCGGGAGGCGGAGGTTGCAGTGAGCCAAGATCCCGCCACTGCAGTCCTGCCCACTGCACTCCAGCCTGGGCGACAGAGCGAGACTCCGTCTCCAAAAAACAAACAACAACAACAAACACTCTTAGATCAAGGTTGAAAGGCAGTCATCTAATGGTTCTCTTTCCCAGAGATCACCTAACTGCTATAGGGCACCTCATTGTTTCCAGAGTTCGGCCACACACAGTCTCATTTGGGCAGATCCTCACAACAGCCATGTGAAATGGATATCAACATCTCTATTTTATGGACAAGAAAACTAGAACTCACAGCGTAAAAGTGACTTGTCCGTTAGTTACAATTAACAAGTTTCTATGGGAGTCAAACAAACTGTGCCTCACTGTGTCACTTAACCTAGTTGGAACACAACTATTCCTAGATGGCTTAGCCTCCCCATGCTGGCTTCAGCTTTTGTGCAGGCTGGTCTGCTTGGATTGCATGGCACCTCAATTCCTCTTCCCTTGCATTGGGAAGAGGTTACTGGACTAACACAGACTGCAGGGGACTTCCTTTTCCCTTAGGCATAGTGCTTTGCTAGCTTTAAGTTGGCCTGGACAGACGCCCGCTGCCTCTCTAGTTAATTACGGGAATGAGTTGGCAGATGTGGGAACCCTAAGCCAGCTCATCCTATCTGCTGTTAGAAAGTACCCTGGTAACAATACTTCATGGCATAAGGGGGCACATATGTGGATGTATCATGCTTTAAATGTTTCCTATTTCACATTTATATATTTTTAAACTTTATTAGTTGTCAGAGATCCATCACCTACATCCAGAATATGTCAAAGTAAGTGAGCATTTTAAAGCTTCCATGAAAAATTTCAAGATTGAAAAGATAAAGAAGATCGAGAACTCAGAGCTCCTGGATAAATTTACATGGTTGGTGGCCAAGTTATGTTTCTTTACATAAAACTGGAAAGGATTAGTTAATATCTGTCCTTTAAGATTTATATTCACTGATTTATTTTAGTAGTTAACAGTTCCTTCAGGCTCTAGTCTTTTTTTTTTTTTTTTCATTCTATCAACTCCGGCTTCTCTCTCTCAGCCTTACTGTTTTACAATTCAATGATTTCATGTGTCTATCTTTTCAAAGTTTTCATAAATTTATTATTGTACAGCTGCTGCCTTAAAGTTAGTAGCTCCATTGTGAAAGCTGATGGAGTGAAATTTTTAGATGATTAGACTTTAGCTGGGATTAATGTTATGAACTGGAGTGGGAAGGGGATGTCTCAGTGTTAAGTCTCACATTTCTTATATTAGGAAGAAATCGCAGATGAAGGAAGAAGGAAAACTCCTATTTTATGCGACAAGCCGTGCCTGGGTGGAATCTATCTGTGCGAATAATTTTGACTATTTCCTACATGAAACTCATGAAAACAGATATGGAAAAGGTTAGTGCCGGGATAGAGAAGCGTAACTAGTAGAGTCATAACTCGGGCTTTATACGTGCTTCTATTAGGAGGTGTATGTAATTATTTTGTATTAACCAGAGTGTCCAGGCTCTAGTGGTCCTGGAGAGATAATAAGCTCACGGTAATATCAAATGCCCAAATGAGAGTGAATCAGTTGACTTGGAGCTTGATTGCTGGACCTTAGTCCCACTCCTGTCTTCTGTTTTCTTTCTGGGAGTGACCAAAGTCTTCATATGTGCTTGTAAACTACTCTATCTGTTGGTTTTGTTGTCTACCATTACTACTCACTTCTGGCTATGGCTCTTCCTGAACCCATGTCCATGACTGCGAAGCTATCTGAAGCTTCAATTGTCACAGATTGGTTTTAATTAAAGACAGGGAGAAGAGGCCTCTCCCCATCTCAGGCCACACTGGGTCACCTCGGTCTGAAGTGTCACAGGTCTGCCCACACACAAAATCTTTATAGCTCTTTCTTTTTGCTCCTAAACTCTTGCATGCAATTTTTTTTTTTTTTTTTGACACAGGGTCTCACTTTGTCACCCAGTTTGGGTGACAATCTTGGCTCACTGCAGCCTCAACCTCCTGGGCTCAGGTGATCCTACCACCTCAGCCCCTCAAGTAACTGGGACAACAGGTGTGTACCACCACATCCAGCTAATTTTTTGTTGTTGTTGTATTTTTTGTAGAGACAGGGTTTTGCCATGTTGCCACGGCTGGTCTCAACTCCTGAGCTCAAATAATCCGCCTACCTCGGCCTGCCAAAGTGCTGGGATTTTAGGCGTGAGCCACCGCTCCTGGATGCATGCAACTCTTTTTTTTTTTTTTTTTTTTTTTTTTTTTGAGACAGAGTTTCACTCTTATTGCCCAGGCTGGAGTGCAATGGCTCCATCTCAGCTCACTGCAACCTTCACCTCCTTGGTTCAAGCGATTCTCCTGCCTCAGCCTCCCAAGTAGCTGGGATTACAGGCATGTGCCACCATGCCTGGCTAATTTTGTATTTTCAGTAGAGACGGGGTTTCTCCATGTTGGTCAGGCTGGTCTAGAACTCCTGACCACAGGGGATCTGCCTGCCTCGGCCTCCCAAAGTGCCGGGATTACAGATGTGAGCCACCGTGCCCGGCCTGCATGCAACTCTTAAAAACAAACAAACCAAACTAAGAATCACTCATCTTTAGGAAATAAGTAATAGTTTATCACAGATTCAAAGTGAGTTCAACTCATACAACTAGGATTAAATTCAATTCTTGCCCCAAAAGGCAAGAAGTCAATCAGTCAGTCAGCAAATATTTTTGAGTGTCTTCTGTACACTAGATGGTGGGTACACAGTGGTGAACAAGTTAGACATGGCCCCAAACAAATTTTGCATAATTATCTTACATAATTAATTAAATGACTGTGGCCAGGCATGGTAGCTTAGACTTGTAATTCCTGTACTTTGGGAGGCTGAGGTGGGAGGACCACTTGAGCCCAGGAGTTGGAGACCAGCTTGGACAACATGGCAAGACCCTGTCTAATATTTTATTTTAATTACAAACAAATTTTTTTGATTACTTGGGCGTGGTGGCACATGCCTGTAGTCCCATCTACTCAGGAGGCTGAGGTGGGAGGATTGCTTGAGCCCAGAAGTTTGAGGCTGCAGTGAGCTGTGATTGTGCCACTGTACTCTAGCCTGGGCGACAGAGCAACACTTTGTCTCAAAAAAAAAAAAAATTAAATGATTGCAAATGTTGGGCTGCTATAGAGAAAAATAACAGGTCCAGGCCAGGCGCGGTAGCTCACGCCTGTAATCCCAGCACTTTGGGAGACCGAGGCAGGCAGTTCACTTGAGGTCGGGAGTTCAAGACCAGCCTGGTCAACATGGCGAAACCCCGTCTCTACTAAAAATACAAAAATTAGCTGGGTGCAGTGGCACGTGCCTGTAATCCCAGCTACTTGGGAGGCTGAGGCAGGATAATTGCTTGAATCCAGGAGGCAGAGGTTGTGGTGAGCCGAAATCGTGCCACTGCACACCAGCCGAGACTCCATCTCAAAAAAAAAAAAAAAGAAAAGAAAAGAAAAAAAGGAACATGTCCTGTGGACAGCTAACCCAGCTAGAGAGGTGTTCCCAAGGATACAGATAGAGTAGGATTCCCCTGCCTTGTAGAGTTACCGCATAGTGGAAAAGGGAGAAATGGAACAAGATATGACCATAAAGAGCTAAACTTGACGGTAAGGGCATGGGAAACTAATGAAAGGTTTTAAGCTGGGGAATGAATTTATTGATGAGATTTCATAAGTTTATTAAGTTTAAATGTATCAGTAAAACTTACCTAGAAGTGTTTGGAGGAAATGGGAAATGTAGTAGCCATCTTAAGTGACATGTAATAGGTGAAATTAAAACCCATCAGTTTCTTACAGGTCTATCCTGTGTTAGAATTCAAACAAATATTTATCCTAAAAAATGAAATGTTAGGCTAGGCACTGTGGCTCATTCCTGTAATCCCAGCACTTTGGGAGGCCGAGGTGGGTGAATCACCTGACGTTAGGAGTTCGAGACCAGCCTGACCACATGGTGAAACCCCCATCTCTAATAAAAATACAAAGTTAGCTGGGCGTGGTGGCACATGCCTGTAGTCCTAGCTACTCGGGAGGCTGAGGCATGACAGTTGATTGATCACAAGAAGGGGAGGCTGCAGTGAGCCAAGATCCTGCCACTGCACTCCAGCCTCAGCGACAGAGGAAAACTCTGTCTCAAAAAAGAAAAAAATAAAGCACTCGGAAATGTAGGAATAGAAATGAACTTTCTTAACACAATAAAGGGAATTTTAAAAATGAAAATATAGATTCCAGATTATGTAAGTGTGATATAAAAAAACTGATGCAACAAAAACAAAAATGGACAAATGAGATAGCATCAAACTAAAAAGCTTCTCCACAGCAAAGGAAACAATTAACAAAGTGAACAGACAAACCCACAGAGTGGGAGAAAATATTTGCAAGCCATACATCTGATAAGGGATTAATATCCAAAATATATAAGGAACTCAAACAATTCAACAGAAAGAGAACAAATAACCCGATTTTAAAATGGGCAAGCTGTTCCCATAAGTGGCCTGAGGTGATCTGTGAAAATGGTTCGCTATTCACTTGACCCAGAAAACTCCATGAAGTCATGCAAATAAAGAGGTTCAAATCTTCATGTTCACTTTAAGGACACCCATGAAACTGCCCAGGCCATCAAGAGTATGCCTATGTGAAAAGCCAGCAAGTGTGTGAAAGATGTCACTGTATAGAAACAATGTGTACCATTCCAACGTTACAAGGGTGGAGTTCGCAGGAGTGCCCAGACCAAACGGTGAGGCTGAGCACGCAGTTGGTGACCCCAAAAGAGTTGAAGTTTTGCTGTATACACTTAAAAACGCAGAGAGTAATGCTGAACTTAAGGGTTGAACTGTAGATTCTCTGGTCATTGAGGATATTCAGGTGAACAAAGCACCCAAGATGTGCCACCAGACTTCCAGAGCTCATGGTTGGATTAACTCATGCCTGAGCTCCCCCTGCCACACAGAGACAATCTTCACTGAAAAAGAACACCGTGTTCCTAAACCAGAAGAGGAGGTGCACAGAAGAAAAAGCTATCCCAGAAGATACTGAAGAAGCAAAAACTTATGGCACAGGAATAAATTCAGCATAAAATACATGCAAATAGAAGTTTCAAAAATGGGCAAAAGACTTGAATGGACATTTCTCAAAAGAAGAAATACAAATAGCCAATGAGTACATGAAAAAATGTTCAATCAACATCACTAATCATCAGGCAAATGCAAATTAAAACCACAATGAGCTGTTGCCTCGCACCGATTAGAATGGGAGGCTGAGGCGGGAAGATTGCTTGAGCCCAGGACGTCAAGGCTGCAGTGAGCCAAGATTGCACCACTGCACCCCACCCTAGGCAACAGAGACCCCGTCTCAAAAACAGCAGCAACAACAACAAAAAAAAAAAAAAAAGAGAGAGAGAGAGAGAGTTGGATGTACTGACTAGGACTAAAGTGGAAAAAAGTTGTACAACAGTTCATATATTATGATCCTATTTATGAACAAATAAACCACCATAAAACTATATTAGAGTATATGCACATATACGTATGTGAATGCATAGAAACAGGTGTGAAAGAACTCCCACCAGCCATGAACTGTTTTGGGAAGGGGGGTGGGACTGGACGTGGTAGGTCAGTATAGGTAGACTTCTATATTTTACTTTAAATATAGTAGAACATAATTTGCACAGAATATCTAGTATCTGACCTATTCAGGATAAGCAATGTTTCTGGAATTCAAACATCTAACTGTAAAATGATAAAAAGAACAAAAACAAAGTAAATGGAAAGTATATTAAACATTTGTTACCACAAATAAAGCAAATTCATTTTACTTATTAATTCTTGCATGGAAATAGGAGTTTGCAATATCTACTCATGGTCTTTAAAATGACAGAGTAGCTTTCTTAGAAAATATTATTAGTATTTTTTGATACAGAGTCTCACTCTGTTGCCCAGGCTGGAGTGCAGTGGTGTGATCCTAGCTTACTGCAGCCTCGACTTCCTGGGCTCAATCAATCCCGCCTCAGCTTCCTGAGTAGCTGGGATTACAAGTGCACGCCACCATGCCCGGCTAATTTTTAAATTTTTTGTAGAGATGGAGTCTCCCCATGTTGCCTAGGCTGGTCTCAAATTCTGGGCTCATGTGATCCACCCACCTCAACCTCCCGTAATGCTGGGATTACAGACATGAGCCACTGCACCTGCCCAGAGTGGCACTTGGCAATGATAAAAATAAAAATTTTAACTTGGCAGGAAATTGTTGGTCTGCTCTGTATGGAAGCAGCAATCATTATCTGAGGTTGTTTTAGAGTTGAGCACGAAGCATCAACCGACTCATCAGTTCCAAGTCGGCTCATTCAGCTCACACTGGGTGAATTGCATGAACTGGGCCACTGTGTCATTGTCATTTGGTCATTGCACCCAATGGCTCACACTATCAGCATGAGCTCTGCACTGTAGCAAATATTCCTCAGTCATTTCTATAGGGTTATATACTGTATTTAAGTTCGCCTGCATCATAAACATGTTTTTAAGTGCAAAGGAAAGTTTATAAGTATCAGTAAGGTATTATTGACATATGCTTAGTCCACGCCCATCTGCTTGAATATAACTAATCTTATAAACTGTATACCTGCTTTTATAATATTTCTTGACTTTTCTTTCTGATTCTTTCTAGGAATTTACTTTGCAAAAGATGCCATCTATTCCCACAAAAATTGCCCGTATGATGCCAAAAACATCATTATGTTTGTAGCCCAAGTTCTGGTTGGAAAGTTTATTGAAGGAAATATGACGTGCACGAGCCCTCCTCCACAGTGCGACAGCTGTGTGGATACCAGGTTGAATCCCTCGGTTTTTGTCATCTTTCAGAAAGATCAGATTTACCCACAATATGTGATTGAATATACTGAAGCAGACAAACCCTGCGTGATTAGTTAGAACCGATGAAAAAAAAAAAAGAACCGATGAATACAGCGTCAGAAGGATGCCATAACCATTCTGTTCCCTTACAGAACTAAATTGCCCCAGACAGGAGTTATAGTTTTATATTTTCCTGCCCAGCTATCTAATGTCTTAGATCAGTGGTCCGCAAACTTTCCTACATATTTGAATCATCTGGGAAATTTTAAACAAATTCCAATGCCCAGATTGCACCCCATGCCAATGAAATCATTTCTGGGTGTCAGCGCCAGGCAGTTGTATTTTTTTTTTTTTTTTTGGAGACCGAGTCACTCCATCGCCCAGGCTGGAGTGCAGTGGCGCAATCTCAGCTCACTGCAACCTCTGCCTCCTGGGTTCAAGCAATTCTCCTGCCTCAGCCTCCCGAGTAGCTGGAACTACAGGCACACGCTGTCATGCCCAGCTAATTTTTTGTATTTTTTAGTAGAGACAGGATTTCACTGTGTTGCCCAGGCTGGTCTCAAACTCCTGAGCTCAGGCAATCTGCCCGCCTTCGCCTCCCAAAGTGCTAGGATTACAGGTGTGAGCCACCGTGCCTGGCTGACAGTTGTATTTTTTAAAGCCCTTCTGATGATTCCAATGTGTTGGAAAGTTTACCTTGTCTGAGATGTAACTGGTAAAGGCTGATTTCTACATTATCTGTAATTGCAGCAGCCTTTCTCTCCTGTCTACCCTTTTAGTTTACTGTATGCCATGGTTTTATCTTGGTTACATTGAAAGAAAGTTAATTTGGAAAATTTGGGAGAAGTCTAATCATGCCCATTAAGGATATAAGACATTATAGCCTTAGAAGAAAGATTGTGAAAAGCTGGGGAGAAAATGCTTAAGGACATGCTAGGGGAAAAAAAAGTAAAATTGAAATGCTATTGCAGACATAGCTGCAGTGCTGTACCTTATCATTCTGATGAAACTGATTTGGAGCACCCTTTTCTTTATCGCTACATTTATTTAGGGGACAAACTCCATCCAGGCTGACTCTCTCTGGAATGCGGTAATAAGAGCTGGCAAGTAAGGCTCAGAGAGAAGCAACCAACTGGAGTTAATTGCCCATTTGGGCTCTTTGTATAATTATGGCAAAGTAGACATTTATGTTCTAATTAATATGATTACAGAGAAGGCTTTTTCTCAGGTCAGGCTTTTCATGAAAGTATTTTGAGAACAATGAATTGCAATAACCAGCTTCACACAAGCATAACTGATAAACGCGAGTGCTATTGTAGTCTTGGCAAATGAGCCAAGAACCTAGGAGCAGGGCCATTCCTACTGAAGGACGGGGCCCCTACGGAGATGAAATTTGTTTCCTGGTGAGCACAGAATCAGAACAAAGAACGATATCCCAAAGAGGCCCTGTGTCTACCAGGAGCTTCTTTTTCCAAATGTAATGGATTATGTGGAATTGTAGTACCAACGGTTTTTACTTAGAGCCCTTGACGTGCTTGGACCAATATTTCCTTCCTTCTTATGAACCAGGTTTTTCCTTCTGATTTTCCCTTTTCAACATTCCTTACCAGTCACCAAAGTTTCCTGTTATAATTTCTTCTAGCAGACATGTTATAAGTCCAATTTAATTAGCATCAGAGTTGATTTTATATTAGTCAGATTTTGGATCATCACAGAGATCTCCACAACTCCTTGGCTTAAACAGCTCCACCAGTAAAAAACCAAAAAAATAGAGAGTTTTTTTAGAGTAGAGTTATTTTCTGGGAGGGTTACCACAAATGCTTATTCTCATTGACTTATTTCTTTCATGGTAGCTTTCGTTTTGGAGTGTTCATTTTCTGAACTTGACCCTCATATTGTAAGGTTGCAGTTTGTCCAACTCTTTCCAACAGCCCACTAGACACCACTAGCTGGATATTTCACAGGCATCTTTGATTCAACATGTCCAAAGTGGAACTCTCCATCTGCCTCCCTCACATGAATCTGTTCCTCTCTCAGGATCTGTATGTAAGTGAATAGCATCACCATCTACCCATTGGCTCAAGCAGAAATCTGGAAGTCATCTTTGATTCCTTCCTCTCCCTCCTGATAAACATCTAAGCAGTTTCTAAGTCTAGTTTTACCTCTTAAATATCTCTGTTCCCTTCTAAGTTGTTTGCTGTGTTTTCTTCAGAGCAAGAAGGTTATATTTTTTAAAATGTACTTAGTAGTGCACATTCAAAACACACATCAAGGCTTCAGGATAAAGTTCAAAACCGCTATCATGGCCCCAAGTGATCTCTCCCTCCCCTACCCCTCTATCATTTAGTTTCTTCTGCGTAAGCCACTCTGGCTTTCTTACAGTTTTGTGGTTCCCGTTTTTAGCTAGTTCAGTGGTTTTCAATGGGCATTTCTGCCTTTTTTTTTTTCTAAATGACAAATAGAAATACATCTTCTTTATTATCCTCCAAATCCAATTCAGAGGTAATATACTCCACCTACACACAATTTTAGAAATAAATTAAAAATTAAATAAAACTAATATGAACATAAAGAGGAAATAAAAGGTACCTAACTTGGGCACAACTGTAATTGAAGACCTAATGAAGTAGTCAGATGCTTACAACTATTTATAATGCATCAATTTGAACTTAGAAGGTAGGAGATCAGATCATATGTGGGAAAATGTAAAAGCAGGGATATGGGTGGGCATTAGAATAAAAACTAGGGATACAATAACTTCTTTGCATATGACAATACTTATTTGTATATAAGAGAAAGAACGAAATAACCTTTATTGAAATAAAGATACTATGCAAAAAAATGTACAGTTGTCGAAGTGGAGAAAATGAGGATATATTTTTGCAGACGAGCTATAAGTCATACATGAATGTCTAGTGAGACATTCAAAATTCGTATAGGGTGCAGAATAATTTCTTATTGTGAGGAACTGTCCAATGTATTGCAAGATGTTCTGCATACTTGGCTCTCACATACTAAATGCTAGTAACGCCCCCACCCCCACGCCCAGTCATAGTGACAACAACAAACCCTATCAGATCTATTCACCCTTTTCAGAGCAGGTATTTTGTAACATTCTCTTTGCTGTCCTGAAATGACTCATAGATAATACAATCTACTTACACACATGAATTTCTTAAAAAATCAATTTAGTGCCCTATCTCTCTTATTAAGGAGAAATAGAAAAGAAGAAATTTATAATGAAAAGAAGATGAATTTCATTATGTAAATGCTCAGGCATGACTACGCTGTTTGAAACAGAGAGATGTTTACTCTTCCTTGTAATGAGTAGGTTTGGATTTAAGAGCCGATTAGAGGCTACTTCCTGTAAACAAGTACGGGAAAATGAAACTAGAGGGATGGGGGACACTAGAATGAAAACCAGTGTTAGGGTAAAGACAAAACAGACCATATACATAATCTGTATATGGGAAAAGAAAGAGCGAAATTACCTTACTTAAGGATAATAGGACAAGACAAATTACAGATTGTCTCAGAGAAAACAAATGAGTTACACTCTCAGACAAGCTGTAGGTCCTACCTAAATGTTCAGCAGGACATTAAACAGTCGTACAGGGTACAGAATAATTCTTCGTTGTGTGGCACTAACCCACACACTGCAGGACATCGTTCTCCCTGGCTGCATCCACTCAGTGCCGGGAGTAGTCCCCAGTTATTATGAAACCACCAATAACCCACTGACCACAGTGAGAACCACTGATTTTTTCCACTGACCTAGCGAATATCTAGCATCCTTAGATTGGCTCAACTGTTACTTCCCTAAGGAGTCCTTCTATAGAATAGGTCAGATCCTTGCATCCCAAACCCCTCATTTTTAAAATACTTTGCGCCTTGCTTTGATAATTTGTATTATGTATCCAAACTGAAATATCTGCTTTCTGCATTAGAATGTAAGCCCCCTGAGGGTTGAGTCAGTCTGTCTTGTTCGCTGTGCCATGCCTGATGCCCAGCCCAGCAGCATGCTTTGTACACTGATCTATTGGGTAAATTTTGTTGAATAAATTAAGCTCAACTATTTATATTTCAATAGTTGAGTTGTATTGCTTCCTGTTCTTCAAGCTTAATTTGAACTGTCTAATAAAAAGAAGTAATTAATTTGGTTCTACTGCCTTTATTTGATCTATTTCTAGATATCTCCAAAAACATCATCAACTGCAGACACCAGTTATTCAATGGGAGAGAGATGATGTGTTTTGCCCCTTCCAGCTTTATCATTCCAGGGCTCAATGACGAAGTCACCTGGGCAAGGCACAGTGGTGGTGATGTCCCCCACATCTTTTGTCTGGGGACTTTGAGAGGAAAGGGCTGAAAGCTGCTAATACACCTTTCTTCCTTTAGTCTCGGGGATGTGAACAGGGCCAGGCTGAGGCACAAAAGTTAAAAATATAAATGGTGATAAGCAGAATTACCCTATCAGCCATTCCTTCTCCAAAAGCCCTTCTCTACTCATTATTTTCTTCTTTTTTTTTTTGAGATGGAGTCTTACTCTGTCACCCAGGCTGGAGTGCAGTGGCGCAATCTCAGCTCACTGCAACCTCTGCCTCCTGAGTTCAAGCAATTCTCCTGCCTCAGCCTCCTGAGTAGCTGTGATTATAGGCACCTGCCACCATACCCGGCTAGTTTTTGTATTTTTAGGATAGATGGGGTTTCACCATGTTGGCCAGGCTGATCTTGAATTCCTGACCTAAGGTGATACACCTGCCTTGGCCTCCCAAAGTGCTACGATTACAGGTGTGAGCACCTCACCCGGCCTCATTATCTTTTTTAATCACAAAGCTTTCATTGGAGAGGGAGCAGGGAGAGAGTGAGGGAAATGGAGAGGGAGAGCAAGTTCTACAGCAGCAGAGATTTGATAAAGTGAAGGTAAAACTGCTATTTGACTTGGACCTCAATATAAATAAAGCAGTCATTGCTGTCAAAGCACCTGGATTGAAACACACAAAAATGCTATCAAACCAAGCATGAGCAGATCCTGGAGTTTTTTTTATTATTTTTTCTATGAGTTTGTTTACTTTGTCATAATGTGTCCAAGAAAACCTGCCATTATCTAGTTTCTGGTGGACTCCTCAGTCCAGCATTTGGTAGAAATGAAGCTATGGCCGGGTGCAGTGGCTCCTGCCTGTAGTCCCAGCACTTTGGGAGGCTGAGGCGGGTGGATCACGAGGTCAAGAGATCGAGACCATCCTGGCCAACATGGTGAAACCCTGTCTCTACTAAAAATATAAAAATTAGCTGGGCGTGGTGGCACACGCCTGTAGTCCCAGGTACTTGGGAGACTGAGGCAGGAGAATTGCTTGAACCCAGTAGGTGGAGGTTGCAGTGAGTCAAGACTGTGCCATGGCACTCCAGCCTGGGTGACAGAGCAAGAGTCTGTCTCAAAAAGAAAAAAAGAAAAAAAAGAAAAAAGAAATGAAGCTAAATAGCAACCACTTTCCACTCATACCTTCATACCTTAGCTACTGTAAAGAGAACTGCCATGAAACGCAATACTTAGTTGAGTGCTAAGCGTGTGTGTCTGGGGCCATGGGGGCCATGTTCTGGGACATGTCTTGGAAAGAGTTCAGGGGCTAACGGGCAGGTTTCATTTAGAAGGTTAAGACCAGAGCAGATGAGTTTATAACAGTGATATCAGTGCATGTCCCCGGAGTGACTTGCTCCAAAGCTCGTGCTACAGATGTGTGCCTGAGTGACCATAAGCTTGAGAATGAGCTTCAGAATCAGAGTGGGAGGAGACATCAGAACGTTCCAGGAAGTGCTTAAGTCTTAAAAGCTCCAATCCTAAAATACCACCCCCAATCTCAACCTCCTGTTTTCTCTTTTCCATTCCCTTGTGAACCTGCCCGGCATCTAATGTCACCCTCTTCTTCCTGAAAAATCCACATGCTTCAATAAACAGTCTGCTCTGGGATCTTTCCTTTTTACCCCTCTATGCACTTCCCCATGAATGGTCTTATTTATTCCCAGATTCAAGTGTCACACACTCTGACTCCAGGATCTATACCTTTGCTGAGGAGTCACATAACCTGTGCATGGTGTCACGGCTACTGAGTGCCAGAACCAAGATTCTAAACCCAGAAGTTCAGCTGCAGAGTCTGCAGGTTAAGTGTGTATCTGTAGGAAAAGTCTCTACCTCTTCCCTCTCACCTCCCCACCCGTCCCCCATTAACTCCTGCATTTACTCTTGGAGTCTTCTCCACACTGTGCCTCATAGTCTTCCTCTCCACTTAAAATCCTCCCTTTTCCTTCAGTGTTCACTATGGTCAACCCATGCAACACCCCTAGCCTTAGATGTCATTAACACCTGTCTTCACTGTCCTCACTATTCGGGGAACCAATAGCCATCACCCCACTGTCATACTGTCATCAGTTAGAATTACTCTAGAACTGCTTTTTTTTTTTTTTTTTTTTTTTGAGACAGAGTCTCGCTCTGTCGCCTAGGCTGGAGAGCAATGGTGTGATCTCAGCTCACTGCAACCTCTGCCTCCAGGGTTCGAGCGATTCTCCTGCCTCAGCCTCCCAAGTAGCTGAGATTACCGGCGCCCACCACCATGCCCAGCTAATTTTTAGTAGAGATGGGTTTTCACATGTTGGCCAGGCTGGTCTTGAATTCCTGACCCCAACTGATCCTCCTGCCTCGGCTTCCCAAAGTGCTGGAATTATAGGCATGAACCACCGCATCTGGCCTAGAACTGCTGTTTCTGAAATCCCAAACCTCTATATTCTACCTCTGACCCCAGCCTGCTTTTTAGCTCTCTCGCCCTCCTACATTTCATTCACATACAGTCTTCTTTCTCTGCCCATTGTTCAGCCCCTGACCACTCTTGCTTTTCTTCTCTTTTTTTTTTTTTTTTGAAACAGGGCCTCACTCTGTCTCCCAGGCTGGAGTGCAGTGGTGCGATCTCAGCTCACTGCAGCCTCCGCTTCCCAGGTTCAAGTGATTCTCCCACCTGAGCCTCCTGAGTAGCTGAGATTACAGGTACCCACTGCCATGCCTGGCTAATTTTAGTAGAGATGGGGTTTCAATATGTTGGCCAGGCTGGTCTCGAACTCCTGACCTCAGGTAATCCCCCTGCCTCAGCCTTCCAAAGTGCTACGATTACAGGCGTGTGCCTCCACACCTGGCTAATTTTTGTAATTTTGGGTAGAGACAGGGTTTCACCACGTTGCTAAGGCTGGTTTTGAATCCCCGACCTCAGGTGATCCACCTGCCTCGGCCTCCCAAGGTGGTGGGATTACAGGCATGAGTCACTGCACCCAGCTCCCTGATCACTCTTTCAATTCATACTTTCAATCATCCAGAACCTTGGACCTTAAGTCTCATCCACTGGCAAAACCTAAAGGTGAATCAAATTCTGTTCTTACACCTTGAAAGCTTTTAGAATTGCAGCACTGTTCGGATCAATGCCACTGCCAATTTGTGGCCTTGGCAAGGCCCTCCCCATGCCCACCAGTCCTACCTGTCAGGCTTCTCCCCACTCCACAAGTCAGCTTTGTCAAGCCTTTATGGTCTCCTCAAGTGACTCTCCACCACCCATTCTTGGTTTTGCCTTAAACTTAAAAAGACAAAACAAAACAAAGCCTACAAACTTGTCTTTAGATGCTCTAATCCTTGTCTCCTTTCCTGTTGTGTGAATGGAAGAAGCATCTCCCCTCCGTGAAAGGTTAGTTCCTCTGACGTCTCCCATTCTCCCTCACTGCCTATGGACATCCCCCGCTGATTACCATTCCCCTTTCCTTGATACTCTTTCTTTTTTTCTTCTCTCTCTCCTTCCTTTTCTTTCCTTTCCCTTCCTTCATACCTTTTTCTGTTGCCCAGGCTGGAGTGCAGTAGCACGATCTTGGCTCACTGCAGCCTCTGACCTCCTAGACTCAAGCAATCCTCCCACCTCAGCCTCCTGAGTAGCTGGGAGTACAGGCACATGCCGCCATGCCTAGCTAATTTTTGCATTTTTAGTAGAGATGGGGTTCTACCATGTTGCCCAAGCTGATCTCAAACTCCTCGGCTCAAGTGATTCTCCTGCCTCAGCCTCCCAAAGTGCTGGGACTGCAGGCATGAGCCACTGCGCCTGGCCTCCTTTATTTTCAACTTTCCATTCTTACTGGCTCTTTCTTTTCTTTTTGTTTTGTTTTTGAGACGGAGTTTCGCTTGGTTCCCCAGGCTGGAGTACAGTGGTGAAATCTCGGCTCACTGCAAGCTCCCCCGCCCCAGTTCACTCCATTCTCCTGCCTCAGCCTCCCGAGTAGCTGGGACTACAGGCGCCCGCCACCACGCCTGGCTAATTTTTTCTATTTTTAGTAGAGATGGGGTTTCACCATGTTAGCCAGGATGGTCTCAATCTCCTGACCTCATGATCCGCCTGCCTCAGCCTCCCAAAGTGCTGGGATTACAGGCATGAGCCACTGCACCCGGCCTTACTGGCTCTTTCTACTCAGCATGTAACTATGCTTGTCTCTCCTATAATAAAATACCTTTCTCAGTCTTGTGTCTTCCTCTTATTATCATTACCTTACTTTTAGAAGTAGTCTAAAGTCCCGGATTTTTCCATTCTTCTTTTTTTAAACCTACAGAAATCTACCTTTTCTCGTTATTCCTCTGAAACAAACTTGCCTAGGTTATCACTGCCTACAAGCTTTCCCTTGTAGGAAAGCTCCTCTCTGTAGTATCTCACTATGCTGATCACTTCCTCCTTGAAACTCTCTCCTCTGCGTGTCCATGAATGACTCAGTTTTCTCTAACCTCTCCTTATCAGTTTATATGTTGGGCTATGTTCCCTCAGGAGCAATCAGACAAGGATTGAATGCACGCAGTTTACTTGGGAGGTGATCCTAAGAAACACTGGCAGAGGAATGGGGAGGTGGGGCAAGGAAAGGAAGACTGTATGGGGAGTGCTAATGAGCAGGTGTGGCTGTGGGCAACTGGGGTTCAGTTCCACTGAGGAAACATTGGGAGACCATGGAATGTACACTTCCAAGTGGTTCCACATGAGGAATAATGAGTTGGGCGATTTGATCCATTGCTGGGGAGGAAAAACTTTTCCTGCTTTCTCTTATGTTCAGTTCTGAGGGGCTGCAAATTTAACTGACAAGAGAAAAAATATATATGCATATGGCACTGCACAAAAGAAGTGATGATGATTTATTTACCTAACTTAATAGGAGAGAGAGGGGGGCAAAAAGGCTCCTATGGAAAGAACAAAGGGGTTTCTAGGGAACAAACAGGAGATAAGGAAGTTTGTGATCATGTTTGTTTATGCAGGTGCACGTGGTCTTCTGTTTTATGTCCATAAACCCCTGGAGAGGGGATGAATGGCAGCCTCATTCCCAGAAGGTTCTGCTTTTACTGAAATAAAGGAAGCTTCAAGAAGGCTTCTTTTTGCCTCTATTCAATCTTACATGTCTTTAGTTTAAAATAATCCTCATGCCAACTTTAGGGTTGAGAGTGCATCCTCAAACCACCAATTCCCCAACATCCCTGGATGAGTGCTCTTCCTGGAGGTGTTGGCTCCTTGGTAATTCCAGCCTGCCTTTCCTGCTGGCTGCTTGCTCTTTCTGTTGGAAAAGCTTAGGCAGAGAGTTCAGGAACAAATGCTGAGTGCCAAGGGGACGTAGGCTACTGCCTATTTTTCTCTTCCCCCACTTGCTTATTTAATGTGGGTATTTGCCAAGGTTCTTTCCCCCCACCTCTGCTTTTTCACACTCTTCATTTTTGCCGGGTGATCTTATCAACTCTCAACTCTCAGTTACCTAATACTCTGATGTCACGCAAATCTACATCCCTTCCCTTCTCATGTCCCTCAAGGTCTAGACCTGTACACAGAATACACCTGCCTGTTGAGCATCTTACCTTGGGTTGTCCACTGCAAACTCAACATAAATAACATTTGGGTTATAGTCCCTCAAATCTTGCTTATTTTCTGTTATTCCCCACCTCGTCTTGCTTTTCTAGAAATCCATTCTTCTCATTGCTGCCAGGGGTCTTTCTAAAACACCTATCCTACAATATGGCCAGGTACTATTTTAGGTGGTAGGGATACAGCAATGAACAAAACAAGGTTCCTGCTTTCATGAGCCTGAATTCTATAGCTAAATATATAAATAAACAATAAAGAAGAAAAATATCAGTGGCAAGTTCCATGCAGACTGGGGAGCTACTTTAGATTTGATAAGTCAGGAAAGGTTTTGCTGAAGAGAAGACATTAAAGCTCAGAGCTGAATGACACACCTTGAGTGGCATTCAGGAGATATCCACACTTCCCAGATGAAAATCCTTTAGTGACTTCTCAAAGTTCTCGGGATATAAGTCCAAATTTCACAGCATGGCAGAGAAGGTCTTCTGGCATCTGGCCAATTGTCTTCCTCTCCAGCTTCTTTACATTACATGACATTAATGCATTTAATCCTCACAAGCACCTTGTAAAGTAGCAGCTAGGCTGGCTGAGTTCTCTGATGGTCTGATTCATCTTTGTACTGTCACTGCGTTAGTAGTTGGCTCAACAAATGTTCATTAAACAAGCAAGGTGTTGGACAAAATGCATGGATGCTTAAGGCAGGTCTAGACTGGTGCTGCTCAACAAAAATAAGGTAATCCACATTTGCAATGTAAAATTTCCTCATAGCTACATTAGGAAAGTAGAAGCAACACATGAAGTTGTCATAACATTTTATTTATCCAAATATATCCAAAATATTATGTTTAACGTGATTCATATAAAGTTAATGAGATATTTTACGTTCTTTTTTTCACTCTCAGTCCTCAAAATCTAGTGTGTGTATTTCACACTTACATCACATCTCAATTCGGACTAGCCACTTTCCAATAAAGCTCACCAGGCCCCGCGGGGTGGCTCACGCCTGTAATTCCAGTGCTCTGGGAGGCTGAGGCAGGTGGACCGCTTGAAGAGTTCGAGACCAGCCTGGGCAACATGAGGAGACCTCGTTTCTACGAGGCAAAACAAAAACCAAAAAAATTAGTAATGTGAACCTTCAGTCTCAGCTACTCAGGAGGCTGAGGTGGGAGGATCGCTTGAGCCCAGGAGTTCCAGGCTGCAGCGAACTATGATAGCGCCACTGCACTCCAGCCTGGGCGATAAAGTGAGGCCTTGTCTCCAAAAATAAAAATACAACAACAACAACAAATCCCAGAAGTGCTTAGCAGCCACATGTGGCTAGTGGCCACCTCCCCCGAAGCAGACCGGCCACTCACCTCCTACCACCTTTTATCTATTTCGCCTTCTCCGCAGGCCTCCCTAGCACTACCAGTTGTCTTACTTGTTGGCGAGTCCTTTGCGACTCCCATTATACAAGCCCCTCAAGGCCAGGCCTCGCCCTGAACGGTGCTCGGGCGGATCAGACGCTCCATCAACGCTGTCCCCGCCTGAGTCCGCGTCCAGGGAATCCGCAGGCGCCGTACCCTGCTTCCACGCGCCGGGGCCGCCCCTCTTCCGGCCTCCCGCAGGCCCACCCCTCGCCAGGCCCAGGCCCATCCCCGGGATGTTCGCTGGAAATCGTGGACGTGACTGGGAGGAGCCTGCCCGCCCGGGCTCGCGGCGCCGCGCGCACAGGGCCCGCGCCAGCGACCATGGCGGAGCCCACAGTGTGCTCCTTCCTCACCAAGGTGCTGTGCGCCCACGGCGGCCGCATGTTCCTGAGGGACCTGCGCGGCCACGTGGAGCTGTCGGAGGCCAGGCTCCGGGACGTGCTGCAGCGCGCCGGGCCCGAGCGTTTCCTGCTGCAGGAGGTGGAGACGCAGGAGGGCCTCGGGGACGCGGAGGCCGAGGCGGCGGCCGGCGCGGTGGGCGGTGGCGGCACCTCCGCCTGGAGGGTGGTGGCCGTGTCCTCTGTGCGCCTCTGCGCCCGCTACCAGCGCGGCGAGTGCCAGGCCTGCGACCAGCTGCACTTCTGCCGCCGGCACATGCTGGGCAAGTGCCCCAACCGGGACTGCTGGTGAGAAGGCGGCGGCGGGCGGGGACTGTGGGCGCTGGCTGCGGGCCTGGCCGTCCTTCTGGAAGCGGGAGCGACGGGAAGAGGGGCTTAGTCCTGCCCGGGGCCGGGGACGCGGGGCTGGACGACCCCCTCCCGCAGGCCTTTCCTGGGCGGCCTCTCCCGCGCTCCCAGGAGCTGGGCGGAAAGGCGCGAAGGTCCTCTCCATGGAGACGTCTCAACCGCCCCCGCCGGAAAAGTTGCTACCCCCGCCCGCCCCCCGGATCCTGCGCGACGCGGCCGGGTTAAATCCGGACTGGGACTTAGGAGTTCACTTACTCTGGTGATCTTTGGCGGGAGGTGGGGGGCGAGGGGCGTCTGAGGATCCCATGAGATCCCTGGATCCTTTAGCCGGAAATCGCCGTTCCCCCATATCCACACACTTGTGCAGAAGCGGGTCTGCGCCCTCTAGGTTTAACAGCGCTGAGCCAGTCTCACCCCAGGAAACAGGGCTGGATGACTTGGGTGAGGCCCTGTGGTTCCTGACTGCCAGAGCTGGGGTTCGGGGCCGTCTCCTGACCCCAGGCTGTGCTTCACAGCCCCGAATTTTCCTTGGTTGTCTCTAGCCACACACCCTGCCAAAGCGGTGCTGGGGATAGGGGCCCTTTCTTTTTAACGTTGGTGGACTGTGGCAGCTGTTGCCGGGGAGAAGGCCAGGTGCAGTCGCCTACAGAACAGATGCGCATCCTCAGGCGAGGTGGGCGACCCTTGGCTTCAAAGCATCCCTACTGAAAATTCAAATGACCCTGGGAGAGGAGTTGCTTCAACCCAACTTTCTTATTTTCCATCAGTGCTTATTAGGCCATACTATCCCCGGTTTCATGAAAATTACTCAACTTCACATGTATTAGATTGAAAGCTGCTCAAGGCAAGGAATTGGACAGACTGGTCCTTCTTCACCTGGGCATCTGACCGAGGGCTTTGTTCTTTTAGGTCTACCTGTACCCTTTCCCATGATATCCACACACCTGTCAACATGCAGGTCCTGAAAAACCATGGACTTTTTGGTCTCAATGAAAACCAGCTTCGGATCCTGCTTTTGCAGAATGACCCCTGTCTTTTACCCGAGGTGAGTCACCAAGGAGTCACCCTCATGTCACATTTGTTACAAGTACTTTCCCCATTTTTCTTTTGGCTTTATATATTAATTTTAATTGCTTTGAAGCAACATGATTCAGTTTCAAATGCTTTTTTTTTTTTTTTTTGAGACGGAGTCTTGCTCTGTCGCCCAGGCTGGAGTGCAGTGGCGCGATCTCGGCTAACTGCAAGCTCCGCCGCCCAGGTTCACGCCATTCTCCTGCCTCAGCCTCTCCAAGTAGCTGGGACTACAGGCGCCCGCCACCACGCCCGGCTAATTTTTTGTATTTTTTAGTAGAGACGGGGTTTCAACGTGGTCTCGATCTCCTGACCTCGTGATCCGCCCGCCTCGGCCTCCCAAAGTGCTGGGATTACAAGCGTGAGCCACCGCGCCCGGCTTCAAATGCTTTAAAGGTACCCTTTATAATTGCTACCATGGCGAAATAGTATGTTTGTTTCAGTTTGGCCATACACAAAGAAGTTTTAGAAACAAAATAGTACGGCCGGGCGCGGTGGCTCACGCCTGTAATCCCAGCACTTTGGGAGGCCGAGGCGGACGGATCACGAGGTCAGGAGATCGAGACCATCCTGGCTAATGCGGTGAAACCCCGTCTCCACTAAAAATACAAAAAATTCTCCGGGCATGGTGGCGGGCGCCTGTAGTCCCAGCTACTCCGGAGGCTGAGGCAGGAGAATGGCGTGAGCCCAGGAGGCGGAGCTTGCAGTGAGCGGAGATTGCGCCACTGCACTCCAGCCTGGGCGACAGAGCGAGACTCTGTCAGAAAAAAAAAAAAAAAAAAAATTGTACAAATTACAAGAGAAAATTGGAACATCAATTAAGACCACCAATTAAAAGCAAGGTTTTCTAATCTAGCACAGTGATGCTATCATAGACACCTCCACTTGGCCAGAAGAGGGATGGGAAGAAGGGGAGATGTTGAGAAAACACAGAGGATAGTTGATGATTGTGGCCTGATTTTAACTCTAAGGCATTTCAGCGTCTAGAAAGGAAGATAGCCACAAGACTAGAGGTAGGAGCTGGAGCCTTTGGTGCAGGTGGCAGAGGCTGCTCTCAAGGCAGCAGAATCTGTACCCAGAAGGCAGTCCTGGAGTTGATCTCAGGAACAAGTAGGTTTCTTCCTGACGTGCATAACCTGTTTCATTTCTTCGAGCACTGAAGCCAAGTCTGGTATGTCATGGTTGTGAGCCAGATGCATTCCAACCAACCATGTTGCCCAAAGTAGATCCAAGCTAGCTGACGCAGGTTATTGGCAGGAAGGGTGAGGAGGGTGGCTGCAGCTATGAGGCTGGGTCCAGTCCTTCCTCTCTCAGAAGGTGTGGTGCTGCTGCTATTTGCCTTTTAATTTTATAGTACTTTTTGATTTATAGAAGCTTAGTATTTTTATTTTGTCAAATCTATCGAATGTTTGTTTGGTGTGCCCTTTTTTAGGGTGTATCCTGGGCCCAGCCTCACCTTGTCATATTAGACACTTCAGTGTTTTGTGAGCAGCTGATGGGTTGGCTGCACTTACAACAGGAGCCTCCCCTGTGCCTCCACTTGTCCCCATTACCTGGGACTGGAAGTAGGTGACATGTGGCACAAAACGTGATCATGTGGACAGCAGGGACTGTGGAAAAACACAGTGCATGAGGCAAGAATGGTGCCTCACATCTCTTGTATGAAATGCCTGATGATTGCTTTTACCACTCTCTCAATAAAAAAGACAATAGACAAATACGTAAAGTTTCATGCTGGTGCATTAACAGACAAATTTCTAGAAAAATACAGCTTGTCAAAATGAATTCAAGAAGAAACGGAAAGCCAAAATAGTCTCATAAAAATTTTTAAAATAAAACCATTAAACCTCAAAGCATTAGTTAGAAGGCTTGCACAAGAAAACATCAGACTTATATAGTTTGTTATTTTGTTTTTTTTTTTTGAGACAGGGTCTTACTCTCTCACACAGGCTGTGGAAGTACCTCGGCTCACTGTAGCCTCTGCCTCCTGAGTTCAAGTGATTCTCCCACCTCAGTCTCCTGAATAGTTGGGACTACAGGCATGTGCCACCATGCCCAGCTAATTTTTGTACTTTTTGGTAGAGATAGTGTTTCGCTGTGTTGGCCAGGCTGGTCTTAAATGCCTGACCTCAAGTGATCCTTCTGCCTCAGCCTCCCAAAGTGCTGGGATTACAGGCGTGAGCCACTGCGCCTGGCCAGGCTTAGATAGTTTCATAGTTGAATTCTATCAAATTTTTGTCTTTATTAAAGTATAGTTGACAAATAATTTTGTATTTACAGTGTACAATGTGATGTTTTAATATATTTACATTGTGAATTGATTGCAACGATTAAGCTAATGAGCATACTATTACTTCACATAGCTGTTATTTTTTGGGTGTGGTAAGGACAGCAATTTTCAGGTATACAGTATGTTATTTTTAAATTTAATTTTATTATTTATTTATTTTATTTTATTTTAATTTAATTTTATTTTATTTTATTTATTTATTTTTTTTTTTCGAGATGGAGTCTCACTCTGTCACCCAGGCTGGAGTGCAGTGGTGCGATCTTGGCTCACTGCAAGCTCCGCCTCCCGGGTTCATGCCATTCTCCTGCCTCAGCCTCCCGAGTAGCTGGGACTACAGGCACCCACCACCATGCCCAGCTAAGTTTTTCTATTTTTTTAGTAGAGATGGAGTTTCACCTTGTTAGCCAGGATGGTCTCAATCTCCTGACCTCATCATGATCTGCCCGCCTCAGCCTCCCAGAGTGCTGGGATTATAGGTGTGAGCCACTGTGCCCGGCCATTATGTTATTATTAACTACAATCACCTTGCCATACCGCGGATTTCCAGAAATTCATCCTGTCTAATTGAAACTTTGTTCCCTTCGACCTACATATTCCTATTCTCCTTAATTTTAACAAATCTATAAGGAACAGGCTGTTCTAGTATTTGGAGTAGGTCTAGGATCTATTTTCCATGATCTCCAATTCTTGAACCACTATCATACTAATTAGTTTATCTTTCATTTTTAAAGTTTATTTACTCTTTTAGAGACATGTTCTCGCTGTGTCACTCAGGCTGGAGTGCAGAGACAGGGTTTTGCCATGTTGCCCAGGCTGGTCATAGCTCACTGCAACCCTGATCTCCTGGGCTCAAGCAATCCTCGCACTTCAGCCTCTCGAGTAGCTGGGACTACAGGTGTACACTACCACACCCAGCTACTTTTTTTTGTTTTTTTTTTGAGACGGAATCTTGCTCTATTGCCCAGGCTGGAGTGCAGTGGCGTGATCTCAGCTCACTGCAATCTCCACCTCCCTGGTTCAAGCGATTCTCCTGCCTCAGCCTCCCGAGTAGCTGGGATTGCAGGTGCTCGCCACCATACCCAGCTAGTTTTTTGTATTTTGAGTAGAGATGGGGTTTGTCATTTTGGCTAGGCTGGTCTTGAACTCCTGACCTCAAGTGATCCGCCCACCTTGGCCTCCCAAAGTGCTGGGATAACAGGCGTGAGCCATAGCGCCCGGCCCCCAGATACTTTTTTTTTTGTTTGTTTGTTTTGTAGACAGAGTCTCTCTCTGTCACCCAGACTGGAGTGCAGTGGCATGATCTTAGCTCATTGCAACCTCTGCCTCCCAGGTTCAAGCAATTCTCGTGCCTCAGCCTCCCTAGTAGCTGGGACTACAAGCATGTGCCACCATGCCTAGCTAATTTGTTGTATTTTTAGTAGTGACAGGGTTTCACCATGTTGCCCAGGCTGATCTCAAACTCCTGAGCTCAGGCAATTCGCCTGCCTTGGCCTCCCAAAGTGTTAGGATTACAGGCGTGAGCCACTGTGCCCAGTCAACTTTTTAAATTTTTTTGTAGAGACAGGGTCTTGCTGTGTTGCCTAGGCTGGTCTTGAACTCCTTGGCTCAAGCAATTTGCCATCCTTGGTCTCCCAAAGTGCTAGGAGTACAGCCATGAGCCACTGTGCCTGCCTAATTTTGTTTGTTTGTTTAATCAATTCATGTCTCCTTTTCCAGATAAGCTTTAGAATCACTTAAATTCCTAAAACTATTTTAAAGGAATTCTTTGAGAAGGGTAGAAATTGCATTAAAGTTATGAATTTATTTTAGGAAATTGGCATCACAATTATAAATAGGATGCTATTTCATTTTAAACCAGGTCATCTGTGTCTTGTAGGATTTCCCATATTTTAGATTTGACTGATTACATTCCTGTAGTACTATTGAACATGTTCCTGTATCCCTCAAATTTTGATCAGATTTAGGATTTATTTTACTTTATTTTATTTATTTATTTATTTATTTATTATTTATTATTATTTTTTTTTGAGATGGAGACTCACTCTGTCGTCCGGCCTGGAGTGCAGTGGCACAATCTCGGCTCATTGCAACCTCTGCCACCCGGGTTAAGCAATTCTGCCTCAGCCTCCCAAGCAGTTGGGATTAACAGGTGCCACCACGACTGGCTAATTTTTGTATTTTTGGTAGAGTCGGGGTTTCACCACATTGTCCAGGCTGGTCTTGAACTCCTGACCTTTTGATCCACCCTCCTTGGCCTCCCAAAGTGCTGGGATTACAGGCGTGAGCCACCACACCTGGCCTTATTTATCTTTGAAATGGAGTCTCGCTCTGTCGCCCAGGCTGGAGTGCAGTGGCGCGATCTCGGCTCACTGCAACCTCTGCCTCTATTTTATTTTATTTTTAAAACGGAGTCTTGCTGTGTTGCCCAGGCTGGAGTGCAGTGGCACAATCTTGGCTCACTGCAACCTCCACCTCCCCGGTTCATGTGATTCTCCTGCCTCAGCCTCCCCAGTAGCTGGAATTACAGGCGTGTGCCATCTTGCCTGGCTAATTTTTGTATTTTTAGTAGAGTCGGGGTTTCACCGTGTTGGCCAGGCTGTTAGGAACTCCTGACCTCAGGTGATCCTTCTGCCTTGGCCTCCCAAAGTGCTAGGATTACAGGTGTAAGCCACTGCGCCCGGCCAGGATTTATTTTATAGCAAGAATTTTTTTACATGTGCAGCATCGTTAGGGTGACTCGCCATCCCATTTGCCTGGGACTGAGGGGTTGCCAGGGATGTCAGACTTTCATAGTAAAACCTGGACAGTTCTGTTTCCTGTTGCATCACATCAGGAGGCATATAATGTCATCTTTGTGTGAGAGGCTAAGACTGATGCGTGGTTTCAGGGTCAACAGCCTGATCCCATCATTATAAAGTTCCCCATCAGTGTGGTCTTGATGTGTCTGGGATGGACCCAGTTTATGTTAGTTGTCCCAGTGCGATTATTAATAGTGCTCCCTTGCAGCCTAAAAATGCCCTTGTCTGGATCATAAATTATATCTTTGTGCCACCCGTTGAAATTGGTTTCCCTGGAAGCAGAGCCTGAGATAGAGACCCAGGTACATGTGATCTTTTTGAGGGTGGGCTTTTCAGGAAAACCCAGTGTGGGAGAGAGGCAAGCAGGGTCTAAGGAAGGAAAAGCTACAAGCACATAAGGTCTGGCCTTGACTTGATTCATGGGGAGCTGTGGAACAAAGATCACACTGAGTCTAGCTTTGAGGCACTCTAGCATTGTTTTTAGCTTTATCTACGTCATTCATTGGCTACAGGCTTTGGGGACAGAGGGCAGGTCAGCTGAGAGTGTAAAGTAAGAGAGGGGCAGCTGTGAGTCACGAGCAGCCAATGCCCACAGCAGCTGGAGTATGGTTAGCACCACTACACTATCATCAGGCTTTCACCCAAAGATTTTAACAGCCACTGGTGATCAGAAGATGTCATTTAGTCTTCAGTTTAGCTAGAGAAGCTATAGTCTTTTGGCTTCAAAGATAGAGTGAAAGCTAATATTGGCCGGGTGTGGTGGCTCACACCTGTAATCCCAGCACTTTGAGAGGCCGAGGTGGCCAGATCACCTGAGGTGAGGAGTTGGAGTCCAGCCTGGCCAACATGGTGAAACCCCGTCTCTACTAAAAATACAAAAATTAGCTGGCTGTGGTGGTGAACGCCTGTATTCTCAGCTACTTGGGAGGCTGAGGCAGGAGAATTGCTTGAACCCGGGAGATGGAGGTTGCAGTGAGCCAAGATGGTGCCACTGCACTCCAGCCTGGGTGACAGAGCGAGACTCCATCTCCCCCCCGGCCAAAAAAAAAAAAAAAAAAAAAGAAAACTAATATTTCAGGTGTTGCTTCATTTCTGTACCAGGTCTGTTTGCTCTACAACAAAGGGGAAGCCCTCTATGGCTACTGCAACCTCAAGGATAAATGCAACAAGTTTCACGTGTGTAAATCCTTTGTCAAGGGAGAATGCAAACTTCAGACCTGCAAACGGTCTCATCAGCTTATCCATGCTGCATCTTTGAAGCTGCTACAGGACCAAGGACTGAATATTCCAAGTGTTGTTAATTTTCAGATAATCTCCACCTACAAGCATATGAAGCTGCACAAGATGCTTGAAAATACAGGTAGGAATATCCAAGGAGGACAGAGAAGTATCAGCAATATAGTTTTGGGATGCTTCACTGTAAAGAAGTAAGAACAGTGACATGAAAGTGAGTCTGGGGGCAAAGCAGTTCCTATGTTAATTTCAGCTTTGTTCTTGGGAAAGTTTAGAACAGGCAACGTTTTACTGTATAGAACGGTGATCCAAACCAAAGGAGGGAAGGGTTGGAGTTTATCTTTAGCACTGTCACTGCCAGCTACTAGGATCTACCCAAGTGATTGAACAGTAGCTTGTTGGTAAATTGGATGTCAGGAAGTAGGTAGAACAGGTTTTTTTTGTTTTGTTTTGAGACAGAGTGTCTGTCGCCCAGGCTGAAGTGCAGTGGCGCAGTCGCATCCTCTACCTCCCGGGTTCAAGCGATTCTCCTGCCTCAGCCTCCCGAGTAGCTGAGACTACAGGCATGTGCCACCACACCCAGCTGATTTTTGTGTTTTTAGTAGAGATGGGGTTTCACCATGTTGGCCAGGATGGTCTCAATCTCTTGACCTCATGATCCACCTGCCTTGGCCTCCCAAAGTGCTGGGATTATAGGCATGAGCCACACGCCTGGCCTGGTAGAAGTTTTAATGGCATGGTTAGGAAAAAGAGGAAGGAAACGGGCCAGTGACTGGAAAAGTAAGATTAATGTAGGGATGGCTTTCTTTTCATAAATAGGATTTTTGGCTTTGTTAATTTTTAAGTAATTTTAACGACATTACAGAACAATTTGGAAAATAGCAACTGGAAATGAAAATTGTATATGATTTTGCTCACTCTAATCTACTATACTTGTTACAATTTTATTATAGGCCCTTCAATTCTGTTATATACAAACACGAATCCAGCTGTGCTCAAAGTATATGTTAATTTAATATCTTAAATTTCTACTTTATACAACATCATATTTTCCCATATTGCTAGGAATATTGCATATTCCCATTATAAATATATTCCCATAGTCTTTCAATAAGTTTTATTGTTGTTTTTGAAGACAGGATCTTGCTCTGTTGCCTAGGCTGGAGTACAATGGCACAGTCATGACTCAACTGCAGCCTCGAACTCCTGGGCTCAAGTGATCTTTCTGCTCAGCCTCCCTGGTAGCTGGGACTATAGGCACATGCCACCATGTCCAGCTATTTTTTAAAATTTTTCTTTTGTAGGGACAAGGTTTTGCTATGTTGACCAGGCTGGTTTTGAACTCCTGGGCTCAAGCAGTCCTCCAGCCCTGGCCTCCCAAAGTGTTGGGATGACAGGCGTGGGCCACTGCACCTGGCCTTTAGTAGTTTTTTAGTCTACAAAGTGTGGCTTGGTGTTCTTTTAATTATAATGCATTCAGTTACTTATTCTGTTACATTTGCTGGTACCTAGAAATCAGTAGGTGGTAGGCTTAGGAGAATTGCTGTTGGGAAAAGTAAATCACCAAAGGCGAAGTTGCTAAGCTTTCACCATCGAGTTTTCATGTGTTGGGATGTTAGCGTCAGACATAGTGAGTGCAGGCAGGGAGGGCTCTGCATATACCAGTGTCAGGGGCTGTTTAGGGAACCGTGAATGGTGGCAGGTACCTTCTACCCTATGCTGTGTCTAGGGCCTGTCATTGTCTTCATCTGGTTTTGTTTGGTGAGTCTCTCCTGTGACATAGTGACTTTCCGCTTGCTGTCTATTTTTTATCCACACACACATACAATTTTTTAAAATCCAGAAGACATGAACTCTCCAAATCAAGGTGTTGGGAGTCTTGTCTGATGTCTGGTTAGCTGGGCTGTTGCTCCCAACATAAAATGAAAGTTGGGGTATCGTAGGAAAACTTATCCCTTTCCTCTTTGTAGATAATTCATCACCTTCTACTGAGCATTCACAAGGCCTTGAGAAGCAGGGAGTGCACGCAGCTGGAGCTGCAGAAGCTGGTCCTCGGGCTTCTGTCCCCGCTCAGTCAGCCAAGAAGCCCTGCCCAGGTAAACCTTAAAGGGGGTCAGTGAACTAAGAAGAAGCTTGTCCAGCTTGGAAGATCTGAAAACAAGCCTTCTGTTTAGCTTTAATTTGTAACCATTCATTTAATGATAGATTTGTAATGGTCATAATAATATCTACCTCACAGTGTGTTGTGAGAAGTAAAGAAGATGGAAAAGGAGAAAATGTCCTTTTGGAAGAATACAGTTGGGCATGGGTAGTTGGGGATGGGGTTGGACATTGAGCAGGCAAAGAGAGGCTAAAATTGAGTGCAGATGGGGCCAGTCCAGGGCGAGTGCTGAAGATGGCAGCTTCTACCTGCAGCTCCTAGGTGCTTTCCTTAGGCTGAGTAGATGGAGCTCTGCTGACTTCTGTGGTCCACCATTGTTTTTCTATCAATTTATATTGTGGCAATCATAGAGTACTTTGCACACATTATTATTTTTTTTTTACTTAATATTGTCTCAAGCATCTTTCTATATTTGTCCACATCATACATAATCATGTTTTTGCACAGATACATTAATATATCATAGTTTATTTAACTACTTGAGATGGTCTTGCTTGTTGCCCAGGCTGGAGTGCAGTGACGTGATCTCGGCTCACTGCAGCCTTGACTTCCTGGGCTCAGGTGATCCTCACACCTCAGCCTCCTGAGTAGCTGGGACTACAGGTATGCACCACGACCAGCTAATTTTTTGTATTTTTTTTTGTAGAGAGCGTATTTTGCCATGTTGCCCAGGCTAGTCTTCAACTCCTGGGCTCAAGTGATCTGCCTGCTTCAGCCTCCCAGAGTGCTAGGATTACAGGCATGAGCCACTGCACCCAGCCTCTAACAAATTTTGAATATAACTCCTGTCTTAAAATCTGCAGAATATTGAATTTTCCCAGCTATTTTTTACTTTTGCTTAGCTTACAGATGCTAAAGGATACTGTCATTTGCATTTTTTAAAATATATGTATGAGTGAATAGTTTCCTGGTGTCTGCTTTCTGATTGTCCTTATTTTTTCATTTTATATTTGACCTTTTATTAATGGGGCCCTGATCTATGCTGATGTGGGACAGCCTTTAACGAGGCCTCGCAATTTTCATAAAAGGACCTCAGCAATACTGTGCTTGGATGATATTCAATTTTTGTAGGTCCATCCTCAGCCAATAGTACAGAGTATATAACCTTTGGGTTCTCTCCAGAGACTTCTACCTCACTCTGTCTACTTTTTTTTTTTTTTTTTTTTTTTTTTTGAGACGGAGTTTCACTCTTGTTGCCCAGGCTGGAGTGCAATGGTGCGATCTCAGCTCACCATAACCTCTGCCTCCCGGGTTCAAGCAATTCTCCTGCCTCAGCCTCCCAAGTAGCTGAGATTACAGGCATGCATCACCACACCCAGTTAATTATGTATTTTTAATAGAGACGGTGTTTCACCATGTTGGTCAGGCTGGTCTCAAACTCCTGATCTCAGGTGATCCGCCTGCCTCGGCCTCCCAAACTGCTGGGATTACAGGCGTGAGACTCTGTCTACTCTTCATCTCTTGCTGAACTTTTACCAAAGCCAAGTTGCATAGTTCGAAGGATGAGCAGTGTATCCACTCCCTTAAATTCTATCCATTATTCCTGTGGCTCAGGATGGACCATCAGAAGTCTGTATGTCTCCCATTTCATGTTCCCTTTCCCCTTTCTCCCTTCCCCCTTCCTCCCTGCTCTCCACCTACCCAGCTGTGTTCATTGAGTTACATTTCAATATTTTGTGGTTTGTTTTCATCAAGGGGTACCACAAGAAGCAGCTTTATGCGATTAAATTTTTTTTCTGTTTATTATAGTCATCCCCAAATGTCACTGTGTAAAATGTCATCATTGTTTTTTTTTAATTCAACTGTCCTGCAGTAACATAACATTTGAGAAACAGAGACAATGTAATAAGTTTTCATAAAGCTAAATTAATGTAGAGAAATTTTTATCATGAAATGCTATCTTTTCAATTGGGGAAAAAGCAAAAATGTCCTTTTTAAAGTGAGAAATGGCTGTGTTTTCTCCTAATGGATAATAAGAGTCATGCCACTTGTGTTGACCTTTTTACTTTCATTGTCAACAATATTTCTGAAAGCCCTTATGCTCTGCATATTTTGTTTCTTTTTTTCTAGTCCAGATTTCTCCTGGTGATAATTAAAAAGAATTTTTACATTTAATTATTACTATTATTTACACTTATCATTTTACTATGTATATTTTTGTAGTAAGCTATCTTAAATCTTTATTGGAAACAGTGTAGGGTATAAATGCATTTCCTTTACATTGAGAGACTTGCTGGACCTTTACTTATGTTCTGTTTATATGTTATCATTATGCTTTTATATGTGAAGTTATTGGTCCTCTGTCATCTTTGTTGCAGTGTTTTATTCAGTTCTATAATAGTCTACTTTAATCTTAGTTTTGTTGGTATTCATTCTGTAAAATATTTTATATAACCATGCCTGTCTTTCTCTGATTTTCACTCATGATTCAGCTGTTAGAAAGTTATCGTGTTATAGTTGGAGAAGAGTTTTCTTTGATAATTTATCGGGGTTTTTGATGTCAAGTCGCATGTCTGTAGACTACAAATTCAAGGTATTCTAAATTGGATTATGAATTTTCCTCTAGTCTTGTTCCTCCTTTTATTTCTTTATTTTTGAATGTCACCACTATCTACCTAATGACATAGGCAAAAAGCTGTAAATTGTCCTATACTTTTCTTTCTCCTTGTTCCCTTTGTCTAATTGGTTACCCAGTGTTGGAGAGTTTCTTCCCCTCAAAAGCCTTTCAAATATTTGTCCTTCTCTGCCCCTTTCTTTCCACCCCGTACATACTGCCTTGTTTCAAACCCTCATCACCTTCCTGCATATATCCTACAGATGCTTAAACT
Source organism: Nomascus leucogenys (assembly GCF_006542625.1). Taxonomy (NCBI): domain Eukaryota; kingdom Metazoa; phylum Chordata; class Mammalia; order Primates; family Hylobatidae; genus Nomascus; species Nomascus leucogenys. The sequence goes on along the minus strand of NC_044393.1, from coordinate 88,041,715 downwards.
CCATGGTTTTCAAGTCATCTGTTAACGGGAGTTTTTGGTAAAAGGTGCCCGGTTCCCACTGCAGTGATGATAGCCCTGTTTTAATCTTTTAATAGAATAGGCTTTTGTGGATTTCACTGGTTTCCTTACCACTCTTCACTTCTGCCTTCCGTCTGGCTGCCTGATGTTTTGAAAGCAAACCTAATCATACGGCTTTTTTCCTGCTGAAACCTTCCTTGGTCCCCGTCATGTAGGGTGGTATTCGTAAACTCAAAGGCCTGCAGGGACTAGAAAGGTGAGTTAAATGGATGAAGTGAACTGGATTCAAGAGAAATGGGAGAAGGGAGAAGTGCTGTGGCAAACTGTCCCATCTAAAAGGGACGCCTGCCTCTTGTATCCATGTGGGAATGTGGGCCCACTTTGTCATATTGCCCAGTTTTTTAAAAAGAAGCCAGAAATTCAAATTGTTACAAGAAATGTTCTGATTGAATATTGACTTTAGTCGAGTTTTTAAAATGCAGACCAACATTGTATGTACTTGACCTACTTGGAATTTCTGGAATGTGCTGTTTTGTCTTGTGATTCTCTGTAAATGATATTCCCTGTTTTTTTTTTTTTTTTTTTCTTTTTTCCTTTGAGATGGAGTCTCACTCTGTCGCCCAGGCTGGAGTGCAGTGGCATGATCTCAGCTCACTGCAACCTCCGTCTCCTGGGTTCAAGTGATTCTCCTGTCTCAGCCTCCTGAGTAGCTGGGATTATAGGCGTGCACCACCACACCTGGCTAATTTTTGTATTTTTAGTAGAGATGGGGTTTCACCATGTTGGCCAGGCTGGTCTTAAACTCCTCACCTCAAGTGATCCGCCCACCTCGGCCTCCCGAAGTGCTGGGATTATAGGCGTGAGCCACTGCACTCAGCCTGATGTTCCCTCTTTTATAAGTGCCATTCCTTCTTCCTTCTTCCTACTTCACAACCTGGCAAAATTGGATTCTTCAAAACGCCAGGTTGGCCTTTCTTGACTCGAAAAGAGGTGACTCTTGTAGCATTCTTACAGGCCTGACATAGCACTTACTTTATGTTGCAATGCTGTGTGTTTTTACTCCCTAGCTCTGAGCAAAACATTATTTATTCTTGGTAATTGTAACACTTGGTAGTGAAGACACATTTTTTGCCATATAATGGATTTTACTTTGTATTTGAATCCATGCAAATCAGTAGCATATTGGTCTTCATTGTTTTTCCTCCTTCTCCTACGTTTTTTTGAGACAGGGTCTCACTCTGTTGCCCAGGCTGGAGTGCAGGGCACAATTATAGCTCCCTGCAGCCTTGATTTCTCGGGCTCAAGCCATCCTCTTGCCTCAGCTTCCCCAGTAGCTGGGACTTTAGGTGCATGCCACCATACTCAGCTAATTTTTTTAGGGTTTTAGTAGAGACAAGGTCTCACTATGTTGTCCAGGTTGGTCTTGAACTCCTAAGCTCAAGCAGTCCTCCCACCTTGGCCTCTGAATGTGCTGGGATTACAGGCATGAGCCACTATGCCTAACCATATTTTTTCCAATATTAAAAAATCTGTTTTCCCCCTAAGGAATGTGTTACATAAGGTCAATATCTTTTTAGTGCTTCAATTTGACTTGTCTACATCTGAAGTTAACTCTTTAAGGCTTACATTTATGATAATAATTCTTTCCATCGAGGGATTTAGTCTCCGTTATTGTCATGTTTCTTGATTTTTTTCATTATACGTGGTTCTTCTTTTTGTCTAGGTTTTATATATACTTTAATTAATTCTTTCTTGGCTGTTTTATATCTATGTTGCTGTCAGCATGGGAATCTCTATTATTAGAAAGCTATTAACTTTTAAAATATGTATCTTTTGGTGATTGTCTTTGTTCTAACAGTTTTAGATGGCCTGTTTGCTTTTTCTAAATATAAAATCATAGGTATTTCTGTTTTGTTTTTGTGTTTCATAAAACTGTAGTAAGTTTTTTTGATATTTCTTCATTACATATGAAGTTAATTGTTGGTTTTAAACAAATGTTCTTTGTTAGGATAACAGAAATAACATCTATTCTTGTTTGTTGGAAGCTAAAAGCTTGATAAAAGGAATTGGTATCTTTTGATACAATCATTTTTATCACTTAAATTGCCTAATATGATTAAAATAAGGGTTTTTGTAATATTAAAACATCCTTAAATTCCTGAGATAAAACTCGACCTGGTTATACGTTCTTTTAATGTATTATCTTTCCTATTTGCTGTACGTCTATACATTCATAAATAAAATTCATTTATATTTTATGTGTGTATGTAGTAATTTCCTTTTTATTTTTACTGGCATATGGTCAAAGTATAAATCTTATTCTAAGTACTATCTGGAGTTTTTGTAAATTGATTTGTAATGCCATTTTTATTTAAAAAATAATGTATTATTGGGTTTTTGAATTACTCTGTTATTATTTAGGAATATTTTTCCAAAATTATTTTTTGAAAATATATCATTGTGGAAATTTTAGAGAGTACAAGAATATATGAAGGAGGTCATATTAATCATCTCATAATACCACTGTATAATCACTCTTAATACTGTATTTTTTTCTTTCTTTTTTTTTTCTTGAGACAGGGTTTCTCTGTGTCACCCAGGCTGGAGTGCAGTGGTACAATCATAGCTCACTGCAGCCTCTGCCTCCCGGGCTGAAGTGATCATCTCACTTCAGCCTCCTGAGTAGCTGGGACTACAGGCATGTGCCACCACGCCCAGCTAATTTTTTTTTTTTTTTGTAGAGACAAGGTGTTGTCATGTTGCCCAGGCTGGTCTTAAATTCCTGGACTTAAGCAATCCACCTGCCTCCCAGGTGGAGTCCTGGCTTCCCAAAGTGCTGGGGCTGCAGGTGTGAGCCACCAGGCCCAGGCTTTTTTCAGTCTTTTTTATGCATATATCCTTAAATATTGAAGGTATGCTGTACATACAATTTTATGCCATTTGGGATTGATATTATTTTGTAAGCATTTCCCTATGTAATTGAAAGCATTTACAATTACACATGATGGTTTCATTATATTTTTTAAAGTATTATTTAATAATAGTTCTATTGTTGGATATTTATTGTTTGTAACATTAATGGTACAAAAATCTTTGTCTGAATTTCTGATTTTTTTTTTTTTTTTGAAATGGAATTTTGCTCTTGTTGCCGAGGCTGGAGTGCAATGCTGCAATCTTGGCTCACTGCAACCTCCACCTCCTGGGTTTAAGCTATTCTCCTGCCTCAGCCTCCCGAGTAGCTGGGATTACAGGCATGCACTACCACACCCAGCTAATTTTTTGTATTTGGTAGAGACAGTTTCACCATGTTAGTCAGGATGGTCTTGAACTCCTGACCTCAGGTGATCCGCCTACCTTAGCCTCCCAAAGTGCTGGGATTACAGGTGTGCACCACCGTGCCCAGCCAATTGCCAATTATTTTTTAGAACAATTTTTTAGATGCGATTATACTGTGCCAGAAGATATGAATAGGATAAAGACTCAAAAAGAATTTCAAAACTCTCTTCCAGAATAGCTGCACCATATAACCGTCAGCATAGGAATTGCCTATCTCAGTACACTCGATAGCCTGTGTTAGAAAGCACATTCCCAGGAAAGGCACAGAATATATTTTGTTTCCTAAGGGGTTCTTCTGGGCAGATACTTAGAAAAATACATTTCTATTGATTTTGACTTACTTACCCAACCAGAGCTATATTTTAATGTTTGTTATACAATAACATGATTAAATTATGTACATTTTCTGATGTTTTGTCTTTACTGAGATTTCCTTTTGGATTTATGTTTGCATTGTCACTTTTTTTTGGTGAACTGATCACACAGCCTTCTAAAAGTAATATTTTATTCTCATAGTGCCTCATAGGTGCTCACTCTCAGATATTTATCTCCTAGATACATTTTCAGTTTACTCAGAAGAGATGCTGCCTCGTCTGGCATATATAGCAAGCTCTCAGTTTAATGAAGGAATGTCTGCTAACTTGAGTTGACTCTACCTACTTTCAAGATAAACCTGGGGACTGGGCGCGGTGGCTCACGCCTGTAATCCCAGCACTTTGGGAGGCCGAGGTGAGTGGATCATGAGGTCAGGAGATCGAGACCATCCTGGCGAACATGGTGAAACCCTGTCTCTACTAAAAATACAAAAAAAGAAAAAAAAATTAGCCGGGCGTGGTGGCGGGAGCCTGTAGTCCCAGCTACTTGGGAGGCTAAGGCAGGAGAATGGTGTGAACTAGGGGGCGGAGCTTGCAGTGAGCTGAGATCACGCCACTGCACTCCAGCCTGGGAGACAGTGAGACTCCGTCTCAAAAAAAAAAAAAAAAAAAAGGTAAACTTGGGAAAGCCTCAGATAAAACCTTCCTTTGGCTCAAACTTTTCTGCAGGTTCATAAAATCAAACCAGAAAACATGAGTGGATTGTTCTGTTACTTGTTTGGGTAATGGAGACTAGAGGAGAGTCCCCGTCACAGCTCCTCTGACAGTATAGCCTGCCATTCTCTCCATCTTCTCCACTTAAGACTCAGAAGAGAGTCCTCTGATTGTCCACGCCTTTCTAAGTCAAAGATACAGGGACAATAAGGGCTCACACAGAATGTAAAGACCAAGATAGGTTATTTGCAGCAATGAGCAACTCCCAAGTCTCATGGCTTACAACAACAAAGATTTATTTCTTACTTGTGTTCATTATAGTCAATTTCAGCTTTGTTCCATGTCATTTTCACTTAAGACGCAGGTTGACTGGGCATCCCCCACTGGGACCAGTGCTGGTGTCCCGGCAGGGGAAGACCATAGCTGGCTCTTCAAGCTTCTATTCTCATTGCATTGGCCAAAGAAAGTCATATGACTACCCTGTGTTCGACAGGGTGGGGAGGTATAATCCTGCATGGAGGGGTACTGCAGGTTACATGACCAAGTTTAATGTCAATGGACAAGGACAATAATACGTCCTCAGGAAGGGGCAGTGAATATTTTCAACATAATGCAGTCACCAAGGAGGAAGCTCAGGCCGGTGGCCTTTCTTGTGCTGCCCTGGGGAGGCAGAGTTCCCTTTAAGGATGCTGTAGGATTTCTGATGGTGGACTTTTATTGTCTCAACCAAAAAGCAGCAAACATTGCCAATGTGTTGACAACAGAGGTCAACCAAGACACCACAAGAGTTCTGGTTTCTGGCCAGAGGGACCCAGACCAGCACTAAGCTCCTAATTTAAGAACAGCATGGGTGAGGGGCAGAGCCAACAATCCTTCAGACTGGGGTATGGCTTAGGCCAGGGTGACCAACTATCCCCGTATGCCCAGGACAGAGGGGGGTTCCTGGGACAGTGTGGGGGCACAGCTGAGGTGTTCTTTGTGCTGCCTCATTTCTGCAGTAATGCAGACTTCCTTTGAAGCAGAGTTGAAGAGGTGAGCTGATGCATTGTGGCAAACATAATCCCTGACTGAATTAGCAAAGCCTGGGAAGTGTGTGTGTGTGTGTTGTGTGTTGGAAAAGGAAAAGCTCTTTTTTTTTTTTTTTTTTTTTTTTTGAGATAGAGTCTCGCTCTGTCACCAAGGCTGGAGTGCGGTGGCACGATCTTGGCTCGCTGCAGCCTCTGCCTCCCCAGGGAGAAACTCATTTTTCGTTTTCATTTTTTTATTGTATTTAGGGAATAATTTTTATTTTATTTGATGTTTAATTTTTTTTTTTTTTTCGAGACAGAGTCTCATTCTGTAACCCAGGCTGGAGTGCAATGGCACGATCTTGGCTCACTGCAACTTCTACCTCCCGGGTTCAAGAGATTCTTGTGCCTTCGTTTCCCTGGTAGCTGGGATTACAGGCATGTGCCACCACACTCAGCTAATTTTTGTATTTTTAGTAGAGATGGGGTTTTTCCATGTTGGCCAGGCTGGCCTTGAACTCCTGACCTCAAGTGATCCGTCTGCCTCAGCCTCCCAAAGTGCTGGGATTACAGGCGTGAGCTACCATGCCCACCCAGAGAAGAATTTTTTAAATGTTCATTTAGCTCTGATAACTAGAAATATATGTGTTTCAGAATATATTTGATGACCTTAAGGATAATTAAAAACAGGGTGCCACTGCCTAAATGATTATAGAAAAATAAAATCAGATACAATTTGTCTAATAAATCACAAAAAGAATAAGCAAGCAAACAACAACAACAACAAAATGGAGCATCCAAAACAAAGTAACAGAAATAGGGCTAAACATGCCAATCATATACTTTCTCAGTCAGTGGTTGTAGTTGCAGGCTGTAGAAAGCAATTCTGGTTTAAGCAAGTGAAGGAATTTGTTAAAAGAGTATTGGGTGGCTCATAGACTCTGAAGAGCTGTAGAGGAAAGCTCGGAGGCTGTGCTGCTGGAACCAAGTTGTGCTTAAGAACCAGTCCACTAAGACACCCAACAGGATGCTGCAGGCAGCATTGCCAGCAACAGGGATGTTACATCCTGAAAGCTGAACTGCTGCCACCCAGTGTCCAAACGATTCTGTACAGTCTTTGTTTCTCTGGATTACCAGCTTCTGATTCAAAGTGAGACTGTTTGGGGTACAGCATTGTGGCGTACAGCATTGAGGGGTAGAATCTATATCATGTCACTCTGCCCCAGCTGCGAGGAAAGATGAGAAAGTCTCTGGAATTTCCAGCTTCTGTAGTGGGCGATGGGCTCCACTTCAGAGGAGGTGAACTTATTCAACACATGAGGATTTACAATGACAAATGCCTACGCCGTTTCATTGCTTTGGCATGCCAAAATCATCATACACACTTTTCCCATTCTTACTTTAAAAAAGAAGTAGGGGTTTTCTAAACACTCTTAGATTTTTGTTGTTGTTGTTTTTGGCCAGGCATGGTGGCTCACGCCTGTAATCCCAGCACTTTGGGAGGCCGAGGTGGGCAGATCCCAAGGTCAAGAGATTGACACCAATCTCCTGGTCAACATGGTGAAACCTTGTCTCTACTAAAATACAAAAAATTAGCCGAGCATGGTGGTGTGCACTTGTAGTCCCAGCTACTCGGGAGGCTGAGGCAGGAGAATTGCTTGAACCCGGGAGGAGGATGTTGCGGTGAGCCAAGATTGCGCCGCTGCATTCCAGCCTGGCAATAGAGCGAGACTCCGTCTCAAAAAAAAAAAAAAAAAGGAATGCTTTTTTGTTTTTGAGATGGAGTTTTGCTTTTGTTATCCAGGCTAGAGTGCAACGGTGTGATCTCAGCTCACTGCAACCTCCACCTCTCGGGTTCAAGCGATTCTCCCGCTTCAGCCTCCCGAGTAGCTGGGACAACAGGCGCGCGCCACCAGGCCTGGCTAATTTTTCTATTTTTAGTAGAGACAGGGTTTCACCATGTTGGCCAGGCTGGTCTTGAACTCCTGACCTCAGGTGATCCACCTGCCTCAGCCTCCCAAAGTGCTGGGATTACAGGCATAAGCCACCGCACCCAGCCTCAGGATATTTTTAAATGGGGCAAAGCAAACCAAAATAAATCATATCTTCAATATGACTTCAAATAATAATTGAATAGGAAAAATATTAACAGTGTTTGTTTCTGGATGGGGTGTTTCTTCACACCCTTCTGGACCTTCTAGGTTTTCTGCAATGAGCATGTGTTATTTTTAGCGGGAAAAACACTCAAAAGAGAAGATGCTCAAAACAGAAATCATGTCCTATTCCTGGTATTCGTCAGTCCAACTTGGCCTTACTTTGTTGAAATCAATGCCTCCAGTGCCCTGCTGGGATGATCCCATCCTAAGAGTACATTGCATGGCTGATCTATTTTCTAGTGCCCACTTCTCAGGAAAGATGCCATCCACCTCCTGTGGGAATGGATATTACTTATTCATATGATGAGGATAATGAGATAATGAAGAAATAGATGCTACTTTTTTTTTTTTTTTGAGATAGAGTCTTAACTCTGTCACCTAGGTTGCAATGCAGTGGCGGGTTGAAACCTCCCAGGTTCAAGCAATTCTCCTGCCTCAGCCTCCCGAGCAGCTGGGATTACAGGCGCACGCCACCACACCGGCTAATTTTTTGTGTTTTTAGTAGAGATGAGGTTTCACTGTGTTAGCCAGGACGGTCTTGATCTCCTGACCTCGTGATCTGCCCGTCTCGGCCTCCCAAAGTGCTGGTATTACAGGTGTGAGCCACTTTTAAATCACTACAGGATATCCTATGAAGAACAGAGTCCTATAAGGAACCATAATATGAGGGATGGTCGATGCCACCCACATGGAAGAAGTGGCATTGACCATTTCCCATATTATGGCTCACTATAGGGCTTATGTTTCTATTTCTGAGTAAGAAAGTAGGGCAGGGACAGCTGGCCGATGGCAGGTCAAGATCCAGAGCTTCCTGAGACGCCGCCATCTTCATCACTGCTGAATGCCAATGGTTCAGCCTCAAAAGGACTTCATCATGGACCTGTGCATCGGCCCCTCCTCAGCCCCTCCTCTGTCACCAGCTTTGTGATAAGCATTCTCTTCCGTCCTGTCCTGAACCTCCATGTGCACCAGCCACTGCCATCTACTTTTTTGAGAAGGTTTGCACTTCCAAGGACTTCCTAACCACCGCGTCGCTGACTATGGTGCTGGTCCACCTGGCCCTGCCCACCATTCTATGGCAAGATGGAAAATATTAGCTGAATTTTAGAGGTGAACTGCTGCTGCTACATGATCTCCACATAAGAGAGTTGCTTTGTCCATCTCCCACTGCTCCACATTGGAGTTTGTAAATAACAAAATCTGGCACTTCTTCCATTGAGAACATGTTTGCTGCTGCCTCTCCTATCAACTCGGATGAAGACAGTTGTTCCAGCCCCGTGAGTTACACCAAGCAAGGTCAGCCTCCCTGAGGGGTGGATTCCAACCACAGTGGCTGATACCCCAGGAGCATCCCATATGTATGGCTGGGAGGGGTTGAAGCTAAATCATCAATTTACCTGTAGGCACTGTTCCCTTTTTTTTTTTTTTTTTTTTTGTCTCTGGAAAGAGGCAGAAGTTTATATTTGCCCTAAGAAATCTGTATATTTGACAGATGAAAGGCTTATGTTTGCTACCAAAACTTCTACTACAAGTGAGGAAAAAAACAAAACAGAGAGATTATATGTCTTATAAACATCTGAGTGTTTTACCCATGTAGCAATCAGAGATTGTTCAGAACCTCCTCTCTGCACCTTCCTTATGATAACTCTACATTGTAAAATAACTGTATACACTTTGTATATGCTGGGTGTTAAGACAATCAAACTCCATTTTCCCCTATTCGGAAATGTTCTATTTTTATTTTTATCTGATCTTTGGGATTAGTGTGTATTGAACATATTCATTTTAATTTTCTGTGTCCCATGGCCTCCCTGTGAAGCAGCTAGTGATCTATAAATACATAAGAGCCTTGAAGGTACTCATCATTGGTGGAACCATGTTATGAATTTTTCTGTAATGGGAGCAGTCATAACCTGAATTACCTATTTTGGGAGTTGGAACTATAGATGCATATATATGCTGCTCATCTTCCTCCCTATCTCCCCTCTGGATTATCTTGATTCCACTAATATGCTAAAAATATCTGCCCCCAGTTTTGCTTACTTGCCCACTCCCTCCTTATGTTTTATGCTTCAGTCCATGTTGGCCATTCTGCTCTAATTCTGACAGCTTTGGCATCACAGTAGAAGTTGCTGATAGCCATACCCAATTTTAAGTCTCAAGGGAGAAGGAAGCAACTCACCAGGATAAGTTAAATTACTCCACAGCAAAATCCACGTCACTGCCCCCTGATGCTGTACAGTACTCTGCTTCTGCAGCCTAATCTTCATTCCTGACTTTTGGCTTTCGATGACTTTTATTCAAACTAGTGACTACCGGTTTAATCCTGTCTGCAGGTCCTTGTGTCAGTCTTGAGTCTGCCGGCGGATCAAACTTGACCCTGTTTGCCTTCTGTGCTCAGCCCTTATTCTATCAGAAGTGACCGTCTCTTTCTGTTACCCACAACTGAAGCCTACTCATTGGCCTGCCCACCTGAAGACCAAACCAGCCCCATAACTGTTCCTGCGTATAAGGCAAACAGTATTTGTTTTAACATGTAGATGTAGGTTTTGTTTATATTCGGAGTTGGTGAGGCCAAAAGATTAGGAGATGATTGCCACGGAAAAGATAGTTTATTACAGCTCCCAAGAGGAGGGGAGCGTGCCATGCCGTGCAAGGCCACACAAGAGAACACCAAGGTCACAGGCACGAGAGAGACACACAGAGAGAGAGAAGAAATGGGTGAGTCAGGGTAAGCAGGCGAGGCAGGTTTAGGATTGGCTAGTTTTAGCGAAGAGTCAAACTCTTTAAAATATTTGAAGAGATTTATTCTGAGCCAAGTATGAATGACCATGGCCAGTGACACAGCCCTCGGGAGATCCTGAGAACATGTGCCCAAGGTGGATGGGGCACAGTATAGGGAGGCACGAGACCTCCATCAAGTACATTTAAGAAATACATTGGTTTGGTCCAGAAAGAAGGGATAATTCAAAGAGCGGGGGCAGGCAGTGGGCTTCCAGCTTCCAGGCTATAAGTAAATTTTAACATTTTCTGGTTGACAATTGGTTGAGTTTGTCTAAAGACGTGGGATTGATAGAAAGGAAATGTTCAGGTCAAGATAAAAGACTGTGGAGACCAAAGTTCCTTTGAAATTGTTGTTTCGAGACAGAGTTTTGCTCTTGTCACCCAGTGACATGATCTTGGGTCACCGAAACCTCTACCTCCCAGGTTCAAGTGATTCTCCTGCCTCAGACTCTGGAGTAGTTAGGATTACAGCCACCTGCCACCTCGCCTGGGTAATTTTTGTATTTTTTTAGTAGAGATGGGGTTTTGCCACGTTGGCCAGGCTGGTCTACGAACTCCTGATCTCAGGTGATCTGCCTGCCTTGGCCTCTCAAAGTGCTGGGATTACAAGTATGAGCTACCAAGCCTGGTCCCTTTGAAGTCTTATAGTGGCTGCCCTTAGAGACAATAGATGACAAGTGTTTCCTATTCAGATCTTTAAAAGGTGCTAGACTTTAGTTCATCTCTTTAGAATTGGGAGGGCCTGGAAGAAAAAGATCTAGCTATGTTAATAGAGATTCTTTAGAGATGCAAATTTTCCCCCACAAAGGACAGCTTTGCAGTGCCATTTCAAGATGTGGCAGAGAAACATGTTTTGGGGTAAAATATTTTGATTTTCTTCCTTGTCTTGTAATGTTATGCCAGAGTCAGATTGGAAAGTAAGTCACGACATATAGGGTTAAATGAAACCCATCTGATATGGTTTGGCTGTGTCCCCACCCAAATCTCAACTTGAATTGTATCTCCCAGAATTCCCTCATGTTGTGGGAGGGACCCAAGGGGAGGTAATTGGATTATGGGGGTGTTAGTTCCCATGCTATTCTCATGACAGTGTATAAGTCTCATGAGATCTGACGGGTTTATCAAGAGTTTCCGCTTTTGCTTCCTCCTCATTTTTCTCTTGCCACCACCATGTAAGAAATGCCTTTCACTTCCTGCCATGATTCTGAGGCCTCCCCAGACATGTGGAACTGTAAGTCCAATTAAACCTCTTTTTCTTCCCAGTCTCAGGTATGTCTTTATCAGCTGTGTGAAAACAGACTAATACAGGTTAAATAAAACCCATCTGATGAGAACTTACGGTCTGTAGAGCATGACTCCCCAGACCCCTTATATAGGAATTTGGACTAGATAAAACAACCAAAGCTTAGTCCTCACTAGTTTGAATAATAACTGTGGGCTCTGTGGTATAGCATCTGCCTCAAGCTGTCTGTTGCTTGCTTTGGGATGATTAGGGCAGGGGAATAGTGTCCTGCAATATAAGAGCCCAATAATGCAACTGGAAGGAGCTGGGGGCTGGAAGGATTGGTTAGTCTGATGAAAGGTGCTTTTGAAGGAGTCATTTTCTATCGCTAGGAATCCAGTAACCCTGAGAGGGGCCGTCCTTTTCTAGTCAACAAGGCCTCAATGATAAAACTTTAGGTACAGAAACTTTTTTTTTTTTTTTTTTGAGATGGAGTTTCGCTCTTGTTGCCCAGGCTGGAGTGCAATGGTATGATCTTGGCTCACTGCAACCTCCACTTCTCAGGTTCAAGCGATTCTTGTGCCCTAGGCTCCTGAGTAGCTGGGATTATAGGTGCCCACCACCATGCCCAACTAATTTTTTGTGTTTTTAGTGGAGACGGGGTTTCACCATGTGGGCCAGGCTGGTCTTGAACTCCTGACCTCAGGTGATCCACCTGCCTTGGCCTCCCAAAGTGTTGGGATTACAGGTGTGAGCCACCATGCCTGGCCACAGAAACCAATAAGACACTTAGTTAATACAATGTTTTAAATACCTCAGTCCTTCCTGGGCAGGGCTTACCATTAGCTCTCTGCTCAAATCCAGTACTAGGTGATACGCTGGTGGTCACTTGGCTGTGGGTTGCCTGCCTTTTGTATGAGACACCTGTAATAATAGCAGATTGGTTGCAAAAATGGCTCAACACCTCTCCCTATATCTACATCCTTTGCAATGTGACTTTGCAGCTCCTCCCATCAAAAGATAGAGTCTCTCTCCTCACTCGTTGAATCTGGGCTGGCCACATGACTTCTTTTGACAAATTAAATGCAGGGGAAGTGAAGGCATACCAGTTCTCAGCCCCTCTGAAAATCTTTGCACACTTCCAGTCGTTCTCTTGAATCCCATATGAAGGAACCCAGACTAGCCTGTTGTGGGATATGAGATCCTGTCAGAAGCGTTTGAACCAGAACAATTCCATCTTGAATAGGGGCTGGGTAAAATGAGGCTGAGAACTACGGGGCTGCATTCACAGACAGTTAAGGCATTCTAAGTCACAGGATGAGATAGGAGGTCGGCACAAGATACAGGTCATAAAGACCTTGCTGATAAAACAGCTTGCAGTAAAGAAGCCGACCAAAACCCACCCACCAAAACCAAGATGGCTACCAGAGTGACCTCTGGTTGTCCGCACTGCTACACTCCCACCAGCATCATGACAGTTCACAAATGCCCTGGCAACTTCAGGAAGCTACCCTATACGGTCTAAAAAGGGGAGGCCATAAAAATGGGCAACCAGCAGCCCTCGGGGCCGCTCTGTCTATGGAGTAGCCATTATTTTATTCCTCTACTTTCTCAATAAACTTGCTTTCACTTTACGGACTTGCTTTGAATTCTTTCTTGCACAAGATCCAAGAACCCTCTCTTGGGGTCTGGACTGGGACCCCGCTCCAGTAACAATCCCATGGAGGACAGTCCAGTTGTCCCAGGGGAGGCCATCCTATACCAGCCTCTTGCCTGTTGTCCCCCTAACATGAGAGAGAGCAGCCAAAATTACCAGAGTTGCCTACTCAGCCTGCAATTGACCATTTTGTGCATGAGCAAGCCCATCCAAGATTAAAAGAACTGCCAGGTTGACCTGTAGCTTTGTGAGCAATGATAAATGTTAATTGATTTAAGCCACTGAATTTTGGGGTGGTTTGTTACACAGCAAAAGCTAAATGATACTATATATACATCTCATTTAAACATGAGAACCCACCTGGTATAACAGGTACTATTAGCATTATCCCCATTTTACAAATAAGAACACTGAGGCACAGGGTACTGTTGACAAAAAGCCAAACTCTGTAAAATACTTGAAGAGATTTATTCTGAGCCAAATGTGACGATCATGACTCATGACACAGCTTCAGGAGGTCCTGGGAACATGTGCCCAAGGTGGTTGTGTTTCAGATTAATTTTATACATTTTAGGAGGACAGAAGTTACAGACAGGCATAAACTAATACACTTAAGGTGTACATTGGTTTGTTCTGGAAAGGTGGGACAACTCAAAGGGTTGGGAGGGGCTTCTGGGTCATAGGTGGTTCTAAAGATTTTCAGATTGGCAATGTTTTTTGGCAGGGGGATAGGTCTCGCTCTGGTGACTAGGCTGGAGTGCAGTGGTGCAATCATAGCTCACTGCAGCCTGTAACTCCTGGGCTCAAGCAATCCTCCCACCTCCTCCACTGGAGTAGCTGGGACTACAGGTGTGTGCCACTATGCCTGGCTGATTTTTCTTTTTTCTTTTCCTTTTTCTTTTTTAAGTAGAGATGAGATCTCGTCATGTTGCCCGGGATTGTCTCAACCTCCTGGGCTCAAGTGATCCTCCTGCCTTGGCCTCCCAAAGTGCTGAGATTACAGATGTGAGCCACCATATCTGGCCCTGATTGGCAATTGGTTGATAGAGTTATTATTTAAAATATTGGAGTCAGTAGAAAGGAATGTCTAGGTTAAGATAAGGGGCTGTGGCGACCAAGGTCTTATTATGTAGATAAAGTCTCATAGGCGGCCACCCTTACAGGCAATAAATAGATGGCAAATGTTTCCTATTCAGATCTTTAAAAAGTGCTAGACTTTCAGCTTATCTCTTCAGTGTCAGAAAAGACCTAGAGAGGGAAGGGGATTCTCTACAGAATGTAAATTTCCCCTACAAGAGACAGCTTTGCAAAGCCATTTCAAAATAAATCAAAGAAATGTATTTTGGAGGCTGGGCACAGTGGCTCACACCTGTAATCCCAGCACCTTGGGAAGCTGAGGCAGGCAGATCACTTGAGGTCAGGAGTTCAAGACCAGCCTGGCCAACATGGTGAAACCCCGCACTGCTAAAAATACAAAAATTAGCCAGGTGTGGTGGCACACACCTGTATTCCTAGCTGCTGGGGAGGCTGCATGAGAATTGCCTGAACCCGGGAGATGGAGGTTGCAGTGAGGTGAGATCATGCCACTACACTCCACACTGGGCAACAGAGCGAGACTCCATCTCAAAAAACAAAATATATATATGTATATGTATATATACATATACATATACTCTACTATAATCATATGACAGACAGACAGCAGGCCCTGAAAAGAATTATTTTACCTCAAAACATTATATATGTATACATATACATATACATATACATATACATATACATATATAATGTTTTGAGGTAAAATAATTCTTTTCAGGGCCTGCTGTCTGTCCGTCATATGATTATAGTAGAGTCAAGTTGGAATTTGGTATCTTATTGCTACAAAGAGTCTGTTTGTCAGTCTTAAGATCTCTGTTTTCAAGTTAATGCTGGTCAGTTGTGCCTGAGTTCCAAAGGGAGGAGGGTATACTGAGGCATGTCTGATCCCCCACTCACCTTACTTACCATCATGGCCTGAACTAGTTTTTCAGGTTTACTTCGGAATCCCCTTGGCCGATAGAAGGGGTTCATTCAGTCGGTTGGGGGGGGGGTGCTTAAAATGTTTTTTTTTTATGTTTAGAGTACATACAAGGCCACATACCTCATGTGTGATAGAGATGGGCTTTGAACACAGAAATCTAACTTCAGTGCCTGCTTTCTTCACTACTGTCTTTTTCTGCCATTCCCCTATTGCCAGTGAGGCCTAAGTCACTCTCAACAGGCTCTAACCCTATTTCTTTGCCTGTCCACCCTATGCCAAGTACCTAGTCCCAAGATAAGATTCTGTTAGTATCATTACCCATCTGACCCAGTCCATAGCACCTTCTAGAGATTTCCATATTCCTTTTTCAGAGAATCAGATAGTTCAAGTATACATTACAAAGTCTCTTCTGGTGCAATACTTTAAGTTTTAAAGTAAGATATTTTAAAAATTCTGTTACTCTTCAAACTGTCACCCATTAGTTTCAGCATCTATTGATGATTCCTGCCAGAATCAGTTCTTATGATGATGGCTACCAAGTGATAATTTTCCAGTTCCATACTTTATTCAACTTTTATTGATTGGCTTTCTACTGTAAGAGAATAATTTTCCCTTTTTATTTATTAAGTATCAGTGTGGACTCATGGTTTCCTTATTCAATGGTTATAATCGTTTACTATTGTACAGGAAAGGGGTCCTGATCCAGACCCCTAGAGAGGGTTCTTGGATCTCATGCAAGAACGAATTCAGGGTGAGTCCATAGAGTAAAGTGAAAGCAAGTTTATTGAGAAAGTAAAGGAACAAAAGAATGGCTACTCCATAAGGCAGCCCCGAGGGCTGCTGGTTGCCCATTTTTATGGTTATTTCTTGACTACATGCTAAACAAGGGGTAGATTATTCATGCCTCGCCTTTTTAGACCATATAGAGTAACTTCCTGACATTGGCATGGCATTTGTACACTGTCATGGCCCTGGTGGGAGTATAACAATGAGGACAACCAGAGGTCACTTTTGTTGCCATCTTGGTTTTGGTGGGTTTTGGCCGGCTTCTTTACTACAACCTGCTTTATCAGTAAGGTCTTTATGACCTGTATTTTGTGCCGACCTCCTATCTTATCCTGTGATTTAGAATGCCTTAACGGTCTGGGAATGCAGCCTAGTAGGTCTCACCTTCATTTTACCCAGCTCTTATTCAAGATGGAGTTGCTCTGGTTCACAAACCTCTGACATTTCTCCCCTCCCTTTTATAAGAGAACCCTTAATCCTAAGGGCTGCAGAGGGATGAAGATCCACTAGGTCCCAATCCAGATCCCAAGAGAGGATTCATGGATCTCACACAAGAAAGAAATCAGGGTGAGTTCATAGAGTAAAGTGAAGGCAAGTTTATTAAGAAAGTAGAGGAATAAAAGAATGGCTACTCCACAGACAGAGCAGCCCCGCAAGGGCTGCTGGTTTCCCATTTTAAAGGTTATTTCTTAATTATATGGTAAACAAGGGGTGGATTATTCATGCCTCCCCCTTTTTAGACCATATAGGATAACTTTCTGATGTTGTCATGGCATTTGTAAACTGTCATGGCACTGATGGGAGTGTAGAAGTGAGGACGATCAGAGGTCACTTTTGTGTCATCATCTTGGTTTTGGTGGGTTTTAGCTGACTTCTTTACTGCAACCTGTTTTATCAGCAATGTCTTTATGATTTGTACCTTGTGCTGACTTTCTATCTCATCCTATTTCTTAGAATGCCTTAACCATTTGGGAATGCAGTCCAGTATGTCTCAGCCCCATTTTACTCAGCTTCTATTCAAGATGGGACTGCTCTGGTTCACACACCTCTTGACATTTCTCCCCTCCATTTTATAAGAGAACCCTTAATCCTAAGGGTTGCAGAGGGACGGAGATCCATCTTCTGTAACTTCTTCAGGCTGAATAGGGGTGATGACATTCCTGCCTAACTATTATGGTCTGTTGTATTCAGGGTAGAGAGGAGCTCAGTCAGAAAGCATCAGTATGGTGAGGGGCATTCATAACTCTTGAGTTCTGACAAGGGTTGATATCTGGAAGATTAATAAGTATTCAGTTTAAGAAAACATTCAGTAAGCTTGTCCTGCATTCCTACACAAAGAGTACAACAGCAATGTATTCCACAAAAGTTAAGTAAAATAATCCCAAGTAAATTAAATTAGAAGGCTTTCCACGAACTGGGCAACTATTGGAACCAAGCTGATACAAGGTTGCTAGCTAATTCAAATATGTGCCCAGAATTAAAATATTGATTCAGATTTTTACATTACCCATCCCTCCTGTTTCTTATGAGCAGCAGCCAGAGATCACTAGTTGGTTCACATGAATAAGCAAGGTTAGCCTAAATTGCAGAAACAAAAACAACTGACGAGACTAGAATTTAATAAGAAGTATACCATAGTTTTTGAAACATAACTTTTCTGTCTCCAGTTTCCCATTTTTACTAAAGACAAATTATGGCAAGACTGATTTGTTTTATTATACTTGGCCTGATTATGTGTATAAAGTACACCAAGAGTATTTTTCACATAATCTCTTTTTAAATTGGCTTTGATGGAACTCTGTTACAGAGAAAGAATCTCAGATAAGACTTTTTTAAAGCCAAGCTCAGCCATGGGTGTGTACTCTCAAATACCTATGAGTTGAGTAAATGCCTCTCCTTTTGAGGTTCCAAGATAACCTGGGGCTCCTGGACCTGTGAGAAAGTGATATTCTTTACTTACCACAGGTCAGAAACCCTGTACAGGGCCTGTGTAGGCAAGGTATGAGGCCAGTTTCCCAAGGGGCTTTTATTGGCTCTATAAGTCAAGTTTAATTCCTTAAATGAAAGCACACCATTCCAGTCAAAGCCTTGGTAAAATAACGAATTTTTCCAATTGTGTCCTGTTACAAAAGAAAACAGATTCTTACTGCACTTATGCAAATAACTATTGCCATAAATTAAGAATACTCACAAATAGTTTCTAAATTCTGGAGAAATCAGGAAGAGAGGAACAAATATGCTCCAAATTTTGTTCATAGCAGTATGCTTTACTCAATTGCTAAAAGCTGTAAATAGCTCAAAAGAAAAGTTTCCTTGACTCTGAAAAAACAAAGCAAAGATCAGCAATGTTTTAAGCAAAGTTAAAAATATTACTTAAGTTTTTTTATTGGTTCAGTTAATTTAGTTAACTCCTGTCTTGCTTGATATTCACGGACATTTTAGCTCTCTCTGAGAGTTCTGAAAGCTGTTTCCTCTATTCTAATGTCACAATTTCCAAAGTTATTAGAAACCTGCATTCAAGAACACCTGTTAGAGTCCAATAGCCAATTATAAACCACCTTCTAAAGAGGATTAAAACAAGACAACAATTGTTTGTGGATGACAAAATGTTTTAGGAAGCCATAGTCAAAAACATGATTGACAAATAAATTTTGTTACCTCTGTAGTATACAATGATTTTATGTAACAATTATAATTATTAATAACATACACTGTCATATCAGAATTAGGAGTTTCCCATAATTTGGGAACATATGCTAATAACACATTTATACAAATATAGCCCAAAGAAAGCCAAACACCATTTCGTATTTGATAATGCTCCCTGTATAATTTTTATACCAAATAAGCCAAATGTCACTGTTGCATTAGTGCACTGTTGATGTCGAACTCAATTCTTAATGAAACCTTATAGATAAATGTATTCAATCTTAATCAGTTTGATGATAAAGTAAGATTTTCATACATCTTTTTTAACCCTTTACAAATTTTTGTTAAAGAGCAGATCATAAGCAGGTTTTTGCGCTAATAAAAACCTGTTGTGCTTTTATTCTGATGTTCAATTTATGAAAAACTGAATAATGCCCCTTTAATTTTAGCCAATATGTTCACACACAGAATTTCTTTCACAAGATTAATAATAAATAAACCTTTCACAACTTGCCTAAACCTTTAGATTTTTTCTATCTAACTTAAAACAATCCTATAACCCTTTTAATCTAGGCAAGAAAAGAAGTCCACATTCCCATGACTTCTTACAATCTTTTACCAAAAACACATTTCGCTTTCTTTACACACCTTGCATGTAAAACTGTTTCTTCAGTAGTTCAATTACATGTTATAATGTTAACCCTTAGTGACTTTTCACTGTTGGTAACAAATGTTGGTAAATAGCAATTTTAATTTTGTACTCGGTGTGGAGCCTAACCTAGAACACACCAGGCAGAAGTGCAGATAAGGGCTGAGTCCAGCATAGGTAGAGGTCGTGGCTAACTCCACATGTCCTAGGCCTTATCTAGAATCTAATGCTCAAAAGTTAAAGAAGCAGTTTATGACCTTAAAGCATTTAGCAAACTTAATAAATGCTTAATTTAGACCTGCATAATTTAGACCAAATATTTACATTTTGAAGATATTTTAATTTTACCAATAATCTTTAAAATTATCTTTATTTCCCAAAGATTACTTAAGTCACATGAACTAAAAGGCATTACACTTTTTACTTTTCTGACAAAATATTTTATTTAAGCTCTTATTATTAAACCAATTAATTAAAGCTCTTTTATATTATACACACAACACATACAAATACACAGACAGACAGAATGTAAAGGATCATTCCCTAAGCTGGGAATTGAACCCCAAACCCAGGCCACCATTGTGAA
Organism: Nomascus leucogenys; assembly: GCF_006542625.1. Lineage (NCBI taxonomy): Eukaryota > Metazoa > Chordata > Mammalia > Primates > Hylobatidae > Nomascus > Nomascus leucogenys. The sequence continues at coordinate 88,021,817 of NC_044393.1, read as the reverse complement.
AAGAGAAAGCATGGCCACATGGTTACAAGGTCAAGCTCCCAAGGACATACAAAACAAGAAGGAAACCTCATCTAGTTTTTTTCAGGGACCTGCAGCAAAGTTTATAACTGATCAGTTTGCTGGGCTGTTTTGCAAAGTGGGCTTACAGGTGTCCTAAGCCAGTGTTCTATCCTAAGTTACCCCTCTTTAAGACAGAACAATACAGAAAAAACACACAACAGATTTCCTACGGCTTAAGACTAGCCTCATAAATCCTTTTTTTTTTTTTCATTTATCAAAACTTTACAGCAGAGGAGATAAACAATGATTTTTTTTAACCATTTATTCAACCAGTGTGCACAGAGAGAGAGAAAGAGAGAGAGAGAGGAAAGCATTGCCTGAGGCAAGATGGGAAAGGCAGGCGCTCAAAGAAGCCAGAGAAAGACCCACCCATTGCAGTGACACTGAAAAGTTCAGGTGGCTGCTTGTCGGCAGTGAAGGGATCTTTTCCAGCAGTCCCAGCAGCTCTCAAGTTTCCCTTTTTAGGGAGGAAAGAGCTCCCCATGTCCCACGATCCTGTACATGCCTAATCCTGTCACCCACCAGCCGTTTGCAAAGAGTACAAGGCAGATTAATCCAAGGAGAATAGCAGTTAACATCCCATAGTGCCAAACCCGTTCTTAGCCAAAAGGGACTTTACTTACTGAGAGGGACTTTACTGACAGGGGCCTCTAACCCCCTAAATCTTAGAAGGGGCTCTAACCCTCCTAAGTCAGGCCTCTAATAACCTAAGGTCAGTCAAGCATCCTTGCCTTTTATTGAGAGGGGCCTTTAACCCTCTCTGTCTTAGGAGACACTGTAACTCCCCTAAGTTGGGCCTCTAACCCAATCCTATCCTTTATTCGGGTACCCCACCACTCACCCAAAGTCGTCCAGTCAGTGCTGCAGTCTATTTCCTTTGAGTCGGGGGGTTCTCCTCAATATCATCACTTCAGGGTTCACCAGAAAGATGTTACCAGACCCCACCACTTACCCAAAGCTAGCCATTGGGTTGGGGGTTTCCGTACTGTAGTTGCTTCTGTGGTCACCAGAAAGATGTTACAGGACACCAACACTTACCCGAAGTTAGCCTTTGGATCAGGGGTTTCTGTACTATAGTCCCTTTGTGGTCGCCAGAAAGATGTTACAGGAAAGGGGTCCTGATCCAGACCCCTAGAGAGGGTCTCTCTAGGATCTCACGCAAGAAAGAATTCAGGATGAGTCCTTAAAGTGAAAACAAGTTTATTAAGAAAGTAAAGGAACAGAAGAATGGCTACTCCATAGACAGAGCAGCCCCGAAGGCTGCTGGTTGCCCATTTTTATGGTTATTTCTTGATTACATGCTAAACAAGGGGTGGATTATTCATGCCTCCCCGTTTTAGACCATATATAGGGTAACTTCCTGACGCACGGCATTTGTACACTGTCATGGCCCTGGTGGGAGTGTAGCAGTGAGGACGACCAGAGGTCACTCTTGTGGCCATCTTGGTTTTGGTGGATTTTGGCCGGCTTCTTTACTACAACCTGTTTTATCAGTAAGGTCTTTATGACCTGTATTTTGGGCCAACCTCCTATGTCATCCTGTGACTTAGAATGCCTTAACGGTCTGGAAATGCAGCCCAGTAGGTCTCACCCTCATTTTACCCAGCCCCTATTCAAGATGGAGTTGCTCTGGTTCACACGCCTCTGACACTATCATTATTTTTTTGATGCATAGATTATCTTATATTTGTCCAGTGGGAGTCCCTCCAAGCTAGCTCCTGGGTCCTTTTGACAGATCCCCATCATTCTTTGAGCATGTCTTTACTTTTTTTTTTTTCTGAGACGGAGTCTGGCTCTATCACCCAGGCTGGAGTGCAGTGGCGTGATCTCAGCTCACTGCAAGCTCTGCCTCCCAGGTTCACGCCATTCTCCTGCCTCAGCCTCCCGAGCAGCTGGGATTACAGGCGCCCGCCACTACGCCAGGCTAATTTTTTTTTTGTATTTTTAGTGGAGACGGGGTTTCACTGTGTTAGCCAGGATGGTCTCGATCTCCTGACCTCGTGATCCGCCCGCCTCAGCCTCCCAAAGTGCTGGGATTACAGGCTTGAGCCACCGCGCCCGGCCATGTCTTTACTTTTTGACATGAGATGTTTCAGGCTCATTTATGCTTTTCCTGTACCAGCCCTGGAATGAATTTTTTCTTAAAAACAACAAAACACTACTGTCCCCTAACTCGGCCCTAAACCACCTTGTTTTCTTTTTGTAGAGAATGGTAACTTTTTTTTTCTGTCACCCAGGCTGGAGGACAGTGGTGCGATTATGGCTCACTGCAGCCTTGACCTCCTGGGGTCAAGTGATCCTCCCATCTCAGCCTCCCAAGTAGCTGGGACCACAGGTGCATGCCACCACGCCTGGCTAATTTTTGTGTTTTTCGTAGAGATGGAGTTTCGTCATGTTGCTCAGGCTGGTCTTGAACTCCTGGACTCAAGCAATCTGCCTGCCTTGGCCACCCAAAGTGCTGGGATTTACTTGTTTACTATTTTTTTCTTTTTCCTTTTCATTTATTATTTTATTTTATTTTATTTTTTATTTATTTATTTTTTTGAGACGGAGTCTCCCTCTGTCGCCCAGGCTGTAGAGCAGTGGCGCAATCTCGGCTCACTGCAAGCTCCGCCTCCCGGGTTCATGCCATTCTCCTGCCTCAGCCTCTAGGAGTAGCTGGGACTACAGGCGCCCGCCACCACGCCTGGCTAATTTTTTGTATTTTTAGTAGAGACGGGGTTGCACCGTGGTCTTGATCTCCTGACCTCGTGGTCCACCCGCTTTGGCCTCCCAAAGTGCTGGGATTACAAGCGTGAGCCACTGCGCCCGGCCCATTTAGTTTTATTTTTCAAAACAGAGATGGAGTTTCACCATGGTGCCCAGGCGGGTCTCAAACTCCTGGGCTCAAGTGATCCTCCTGCCTTGACCTTCCAAAGCATTGAGATTATGTAAAGGCATGGGCCAGCATATCTGGCCATACGTTTTTTCACTTAACAATTTATCCTGCAAATCTTTCCACGTGAGTCCATAAAGTAATTAGAACAAAGAATAAATATTAGAGCCAGATGCCGTGTTTCATGTCTGTAATCTCAGCTATTTGGGATGCTGATGTGGGAGCATTGCTTGAGGCCAGAAGTTTAAGACCAGCTTGGGCAACATGATGAGACCCCCAACTAAAAAAATAATTTTTTTTTTAATTAGCTGGGCATGGTGGCAAGCACCTGTAGTCCCAGCTACTTAGGAGGCCAAGGTGGAAGGACCAACTGGACACAGGAGTTCAAGGCTGCAGTGAACTGTGATTGTGCCTGTGAGCAGCCACTGCACTTCAGCCTGGGTGACAGAGCAAGACCCCATCTCTAAATAATAATAATAGTAATAATTCTCAGTAGGCGAAAACTTAGGGAAATGACTACTTTTGTGCAGTGTTTGTAGAAGTAAATTACCAAATTCTTCCTTTTCAGATAGATGTGGATTGAAGATCTTTAGAATTCAAGGAATCAACCGTGAGAGTCTTTTGAAAAGCCTTTCTGTGGTTTGTGTGTATTTTCCCTCTCCCTCTGGTTAGGACAAACTTAGTAAAGACTAAAGAAAGCTAACTTCTCTGGCACAGCGCAAGTTTGATCCTTTCACCTACCAAGAAATCCAGGGGGTAGAAGGCGGTATAGTTTTATATAAAGACCACTGGACTGGAAATCTGAGTTTAGGTTCTGGTTCTGCCTTCAATTTATTCTGGAACTTTTGATGGATCAAGAAATCAGCTGGGCATGATGGCTTATACCTGTAATCCCAGCACTTTGGGAGGCCAAGGTGGGCAGATCACCTGAGGTCTGGAGTTTGAATCTAGCCTGGCCAACACGGTGAAACCCTCTCTCTACTAAAAATAAAAAATTAGCCAGGCAAGCTGGCGCACACCTGTCCTTCCAGCTACTCGGGAGGCTGAGGCAGGAGAATCGCTTGAACCCAGGAGGTGGAGGTTGCAGTGAGCCGAGATAGCACCACTGCACTCCAACCTGGGTGACAGAGCGAGACTGTCTTAAAAAAAAAAAATTCTCTGTGAGGCGTTTGTCATCCATAAAACTGGATAAACGCCACCTGTTCTCAGAAGACTAAACTATTTTAATATTGCATAGGAAATAAGTGGTCCAAGACAAAGTAGAGATGTCATGGGTTATAGTTTATATAAAAGAAGGTACGTTTTTACCCAACAATATCATGTGAGGTAGAGAGGCAATGCGGTATCAACTATCTGAATAAACAAAAAGATTTTAGAGCTAGCAAGAGGGTTGTGGGGAGGAGGCTCTGGGCTAGAAGTACTGACGAAATATTAGAGTCGGGGTATTGGCAAGATAAACTCATTACGTAAAAGAGGAGGGAGAAACAGATTAAAGGAAAACAGTAAGTTTGAGTATACCCTAATAATAATAAATTGATGGTGTACAGTTATAAAAATGTGTTTACATGGTTAGGAAATCTTTAAACATGTAAAATCACGTAGAATAGACATATATTTAGAAAACCCACGCAAAACCAAATGAAATAGTAACAGGGATGGAGGTTGCCCAAATAACTTTGGACCGACAATGCTAATAGTTGATATTAGAATACAGAAATGGGTCACGGCGCAATCAGAAAAGCTGTGACCAGAATGTTTCAGCAATGCAGCTGATGAAAATCAATGGCAGTACTAAAGACTGCTCCTCACTGTCCTGACAATGTCAACGGCCTTAAGCAAGAAACAATTAAAGAGGCCGGGCGTGGTGGCTCACGCCTGTAATCCCAACACTTCGGGAGGCTAAGGCCGGTGGATCACTTGAGGTCAGTAGTTCGAGACCGGCCTGGCCAACATGGTGAAAACCCGTCTCAACTAAAAATACAAAAATTAGCTGGGCATGGTGGTACGCACGTGTAATCCCAGCTACTTGGGAGATTGAAGCATGAGAATAGCTTGAACCTGGGCGGCGGAGGTTGCAGTGAGCCGAGATCATGCTACTGCACTCCAGCCTGGGCGATAGAGCCAGTCTCGGGGAAACAAACAAACAAAACATTAAAAAAAGGAACCTGAATACATATTTTTAATTTTTGAACTTTGACAATAATAAAGAATACTTTATACAAGTAAGAAGGGGTTGGTAACATTTAAAGAAATACCAAATAGAATTATTTTGGACCTTGGAATCCAAATAAAAGCCAGAGGGACTGAAATCAGTATCTTCAAGATACTTCAAGCTAATAGTCATCAATGATAAGAAATAATGACATGTATTATAGCTTGCCTGTATTGTAGCTTTACTGGGAGACAAGTACTGTGTGAAGTCCTTTAGATATACTACCTCATTTAATTATCAGAACAGAGATGAGTTAGATCAATACTGCCCTTAGACTTGGGCAAGAGGGGCCCCTGCCCTGTGTCTCTGCTTTAGAGGGCCTTTGCTGTCAGGATTTATACCATCCAAGCCTCAGGGAAATTCTTCTCCACTCTACTTATCCTGTGTCCTCAAAACCAAACGTGACTGCTTCTGAACACTCTGTAGCTCCGTGGGCTATACCACTGCCAGCATTGGAAACAGACATGGTTTTGGACTTTGCAGAGGATTTCAGTGGTGGAAACATGTAGGTTGGCAAAGGCAAATTAACTCGTCAAGTCATGCCTTTCAGATAGCATAGATGCAATAGATTCTTGCTGAATGAAGTATCTTTCTCCAGTAGTTTCCAGCGTCCATTTTCCTTTCTTCTTTCTGTGTTTGAATCGGTAGTTCCAGAGGTAATCACAAATTGAACAGTATTCACTGCAAGTGCACACGGTGTCTGGGGAACATTTTTCATTAACAAACAATTCATATGACTGTTCAATATTTATATAAGTAGTTTTCTATGTAACATGTGAGAGGCAAGATATTCTTCCATTAGCAATTACATGCATATTGAATGTGGAATCAAATATAGTTCTGTTTTATTTTTATTAAAATGTTCACATTTAATTGCATGTTCAAAAAATTAAATGGGAAGTTTTACTTCAGCTCCGAATGCAGGAAGTCACAAGAAAAAGCCAGATAACCTACAAAATCATAACTTTTCTTGAATCCATCAATGAGCTGTGCTTACAAGGCAACCAAGTTCGCTGAAATCCAAAGAGTGACAAAGCCTTGCAAGGAGAGATGTGAGGCATAAACGGCTTCACCTTTGGCAAAGGGAGGGGAAAGAGAAGGCCCAAGTACAAATAGGTAAGATAAAATCAGCTAACATTTTAATGAATTATTATTACTATTTTTGAGACAGGGTCTCACTCTGCCACCCAGGCTGGAGTGCAGTGGCGTGATCATGGCTCACGGCAGCCTCTATTTCCTGGGCTCGAGTGATCTCCCTGCCTTAGCCTCTGGAGTAGCTGGTACTACATGTATGCACCAATATACCCAGCTAATCTTTTTTTTATTTGTTTTGTTTTGTTTTGTTTTTGAGATGGAGTTTCACTTGACTGGAGTGCAACGGTGCGATCTTGGCTCACTGCAACCTCCGCCTCCTGGGTTCAAGTGATTCTCCTGCCTCAGCCTCCCGAGTAGCTGGGATTACAGGCATGTGCCACCATGCCCGGCTAATTTTTTGTATTTTTAATAGACACGGCATTTCACCATGTTGGGGTCAGGCTGGTCTCGAACTCCTGACCTCGGGTGATCCGCCTGCCTCGGACTCCCAAAGTGCTGGGATAACAGGCGTGAGCCACCGTGCCCAGCCCCAGCTAATCTTATTATGATTCTTAGTAGAGACGAGGTCTTGCTGTGTTGCTCAGGCTGGCCTCAAACTCTTGAGATCAAGTCATCCGCCCACCTCAGCTTCCCAAAGTACTGAGATTACAGGCAAGAGCCACCATGCCTGGCCAATTTTAATGAATTCTTAGGGGCCAAGTATGGGCTAGCATGTCAATTTGTAATCGCTCATAGCAGAGGAAAATATTGAGAAAGTTATGCAAGAAACACCAAAAAAAAATAGACTGTGATAATTAATAGGTAATTTTCCCTTCTACACACACTTTCAGAGATGAGATGATCCCCGTATTATAGAAATGTTTATGAACACAGAAAAAGATGTAAATAAAATTTTTAATACTTAGTTTGGACACAGGGCCTGACGGCTGGTGCTGTCATACACTGTTGGAGGAAGGTATACTGGAAAACAAGTTGGCTATATTAGAAAAGGTTTTAAAAATACACATGCTGTGTGATCAAATAATTCCAGTTGCAGAAATGTATTATATGCTAATAGCAAAAAAAAAAAAAAAAAAAGGCAGAGAAATTTACTTACAAAGTTGTTTATATTTTCCGGCAAGAAACAGATGGCACACTTAAACTAGAAAAGCGAAGTGAATTTAATGAAGGACTATTTATAAAGGTGTGGGCAGGATTAAGGGAAATCAACAAAGGATGGTGGAGTACTCTGGGGTTAGGAACAGGAGGGACACCTTACCACCCTAAGCACGAAGGTGCAGGGTAGGGAGCTGTCACAGGAACCCAGGGAGGGTAACAGTAGGAGAGAACCTCCAACCAGGTGCGGTAGCATCTAGTTCAAGGACACAGCCAAGTAGTAGCCCTTTGGGGAGCAAGCTTGGGGCAGAAATATCCTGATCTCCCTTTTTTCCTATCCTTGGATTTCTTGCTGGTGCCTCCATTGGCCAAACCTACTGGAAGCCAGAGGGCAAGGAAGCCCAGTGATGTAAAGATCAGCCTCCCCAACCAAACAACATGGTGGAGAAAGGGAGAGGATGGACCGAAAGCTATTCAAAAGATCCAGCACAATGTTTGCCATGGCATTGCTTATAATGGTAAAATATTGGAAACCACCTCAATGTCTAACACTTGGGAATTTGCAAAACAACTTACATTGGGTTCATATCTTGGAATACATGCCACCATTAAAATTTAAGTTTTGGAAGTATTATTTATTAAGATGAAAAGATGTTCATAATATATTGTTGAATGAAACAAAATTTTATGTACAGTCTGATCACAGTTTTCTGTCAGCATTTTGTGTGTGTGTGTGTGTGTGTGTGTGTGAATTTATACATTAAAAATGTCTGGACGAATCAAATGTTAACAATGCTTCTTTGGAGGTGGTGAGATTATGGATCATTTTGATATTCATAATTTTGCTTCTCTGTATATTCTGCTTTTTCTACAATGTGTAATAAAAAATTAAAGTTCTTTTTTAGAAAAACGGGAGAGATGGCATGATCCCAAATTAATTCTGTGAGTTAAATAGGTGCTATTATTAACACTGATAAGGAAGATTCCTTAAAACTTCTATTAGAAGCCAATTTCATTTACATACACAGTTGAAAAATTCTTAAATAAAATTTCAGCAAAGATTTGAGCAATAATAACCATCATTGTATATTTAACTAGATGCCAATTACTGTATTGGGAAACTTAACTGATTAACTTATTTTCATACAACACCATGAAGAAGGTATTAACATTTCCATTTTAAGGTGAGGAAATCAAAGCTTAGAAAAAAAACTATGTCTAAAGATACACAGTTAATAAATAGTAAAACTATATTCAAAGTCAGGTCTGTCTTCATCTAAATCCAATGTTTTCAACCCCTGCACTGTATACCATACCATGACTCGGTGGAACTCATCTCCAAATACAAGACCAGGAGATCAAAAAGAAAACTTTGGATGTATTACATCATGTCAACAGAGCGAATAGTGAACATCAGAAGAATACTTTATAGATACTGCTAAGGCACGGTGCACGGTATACTTTTTTTTTTTTCTTTTTTTGAGACAGGGTCTCACTCTGTTACCCAGGCCGGAGTGCTGTAGCGTGATTTTGGCTCACTGCAACCTCTGCTTCTTGGGTTCAAAAAAATTAAATTCTAGTAAGCTCTAAGAAATAAGAGACCAACAAAAATTACTTATTTGGATGGAGCAGGACAGACAGGGCAGGCTGGGGTGAGGACGAGCACATCAGGTGTAGGGTAGGTGAAGGGAGGACACGGGGCTTCCAGGGTGGGTGAAGGGGGAGGGACACGGGGGACACCCAAGGCAGCACCTGGAAGGACAGTCCTACCAGCTGGGCTTCCCTGCAGGAGTCTGAGAACCTTTGCCTGGCACGCTCAGCAATGCATTTTATTTGATGGGTGAGTGGGGAGCTTTGGAAGTTTGCTTTTATATTTATGAAGTGTTTGTTTTCACTGCAGATGTTTTATCTGCTGATGTCTTTTATTTTGCGGACTTTCTCAGACATCTGCTGTGGTCACACGTGATGGTGGCTGAGTTGGATTTTGGCCCACATGTCAGGCAGAGACTGCCCAGCAAACCCAAACTGTGAATTTCAAGTTGATTCTCAGAAGGTTACAAGGACACAGTGCTGGTTAAGCTGAGGCGGGGATAAGGTAGTTACTATTATTTGTATTATTCTCATTTCACAGGTCCGGTCTAGAGAGTTGTGTTTGCCATAGATATCAGTGCCTATCATGAAACAAGTCCAGCAGTTGTGATCGGATCTGAATCATGTGTCATATGTTGGCAGTTTCTGTATTTAGTTTTCCGCACAGCAGCCATCATCATACTTTTTTTCATGGTCTAGAGTTACACTGTCCAATATGGTAGCCACTACCCACATGTGGATATTTAAATTAAAATTAATTAAAATTAAATGATATTAAAAATTCAGTTCCTCAGTTGCACCAGCCGTACTGCAAGTGCTCAATAGCCATTTGTGGCCAGCGGCAACTTCATTGGAGAGCACAGGGTTATACAGCAGTTCCACCATCTCAGAAAGTTCTTCTGGGCAGTGCCGGTCTAGAAGTTTCTTAATTTTCTCTTTAAAATGGTGGATGACTTCCACACAGAGTTGTTTGTGGGCAGATAATTTTATCATTCAGCTTCTCACAATTTTTATCCAAGAGCCTATAAAATTCAATTTTGGTAAACACACTTTATTGTTTGGAGATTGTCGTTTCCTAAAGGGCAGAGATGTTCTTCCTCTATTTTTGTGGAGAGCCTTAGTTCACTAAATTTAATAAGTGTTTGCTGGTGCCAATTACCGTAGTGTACTGAACTCTGCACAAGGCCAAGCAAATGTCATGTCTGAGGCAGCCTTAATATTTCTCAAGCAATCTCTGGTTGGTTTCATAGCATGTAGCAGAGGAATCCAGCATTTCTTGGCATTCTTGGAAGTTCGAGACGTTATACTGTGTCCGTGCCAGGATGGATACACAGATGCCACAGTACTTCCCTCCTGGCCTTGGTAGCAAAGAACTATGGGCAAGCTCAGGCTCCCCACTTAAGTTAGTTCAGCACCTTAGGGGGCAGGCATTGGTAGGATGAGGGTTAAGAGACCAGCTTGGAGCTTAGTACTTATATGTACTTCCATTTATTCATTTAACAAGTATTAATGGAACCTTATGACCGCCAAGCATTGCAGTAGGCACTGGGGAATGAAGAGATGAAAATGACAAGGTCCCTGCCCTTGAAGAACTTATAATCTAGTGCGGAGCAGACAATGAAGATTTAATTCCGCGCGGCCAATTTTAACTCCATGCGGTAAATGCAGTGACAGGTGTCACGGGCAATATGAGGAGATCAGGGATGGCCTCCTGCAGAAGTGATGCCCACAACTATAGGAGGCCTGAGAGCAGACGTCTCCATACTAGGAAGACTCTGTCTCTGGGGATTTGGGTGAGAAAGGGGTGTTCTAGAGAAGCGGAGAAGTTGCGACAGATGTATAGTTCATGTGGGTTTGGCTTTGTTCATGTAATTGATGGAAACTCATGACAAGATGGAAGAGCAAGAAGACCTAGATTGTCATCATTCTTCTCATTCTGAGTTTGAGCCAGAGTCGATGAGTTTTAGAACACAGTCATATGTGAGTTGGAGTAAGTATAATGCCAGAGAATGAGGGTGACTCTAAAAATAGCCTTCACCAACTGTTGCCATGATTCTAATGTGGATTTTTGGCATGCCTCGGGAGAGCTGCCCGTGGGTTTGGGGCTATAGCAGGAAATGACCATAGAGAATGTGGGCAGAGGATTGAGCCAGTTGATCTGCGGCAGCTTGTGTCTTAGGGGGCGGGGGCTTAGAGACAAAGGAGGTGAGAAAAACTGCAGTAGACAGGGAGGCAAGGCGTGGGATCTGCCTCAAGAACACTCTTATTTGCCATTATTGCTACCAAATTGTGCAGGAGGAGTAGACGTCTCCAGCCCAATTCATCCAACCAAGGATCCTGGTTTAAATGTTTTACCCATGGTCATGGGCACTCAGGATGTGTCTCTCTCCACGGGCTTCCCTTCCGATAGGCAGAAAGTCTTCCCTAGTGATTTAGGTAGACTGAGGTAGTTATTTAGTTTACATCATGGCAGTCTTTGGCATGGTCTAACTCATGGCAGGTCTAAATCTGACATTATCCTATTTATTTGCTCTTTTGTCTTCAAATTCCTCCAAATAGCTTTTCCTCTAGTTAAGCAGCCCTGTCTGAGGTCACATTCTGTCCATTTCTACCTTCTTGCCTTTGCTTTCCTCTACAATACCCCTTCCTCTCCCTTTTCTTTTTCCTTCCTTTAACAAATGCTACCCATTGTTCTCATTGTTCAAGACCCAGGTTAAGCCCCATGTACTCTGTGAAAGCTTCCATACCTACTCTAGCTCATGCTATCTTTTCCTCTTTAGGATTTTTGTGTTTTAGTCCAAATACTGCCATCTGACATTGAGACATTGATGTTGAAAAGGAAGAAATCACCTTATTTTATTTTATTTTATTTATTTTTTTTGAGACGGAGTCTCGCTCTATCACCCAGGCTGGAGTGCAGTGGCGCAATCTCAGCTCACTGCAAGCTCTGCCTCCCGGGTTCACGCCATTCTCCTGCCTCAGCCTCTCCGGGTACCTGGGACTACAGGCGCCCGCCACTATGCCCGGCTAATTTTTTGTATTTTTAGTAGAGACGGGGTTTCATCGTGGTCTCGATCTCCTGACCTCGTGATCCGCCCGCCTCGGCCTCCCAAAGTGCTGGGATTACAGGCATGAGCCACCGAGCCCGGCCGGGGAAGAAATCACTTTAGAGACTACTTAAGGCCTTTACCTTGATTAATCTGTCCTTTGTCTCTTCTTCTGGAGGAAGATTGTTCGTTCTTGTAAACATTTTCTATTGAAAAGACAAATATAACATCATCATCAAAGGAGAGAATGAATGCCCATAATCCCATTATCTTAGTACAACAATTTTAAGTACTGCGCAGTTCTTTCTCAGTCATACATATTGTTTTATATCAGCTCATAAACCATTTTATATTTGTTTTTTTCCTCCAGTTAACATTATAACCCAAACACTTCCTATGTTTTTTCACAGAAGTATAACATTCCCACGTGTTACTGTAGGGTGGTTTTATCAAGCCATTAAGCCACTCCCCTGACACTGGACATTGGGGCTGATTAAACTGCCATATCTTTTTTTTTGAGATGGAGTCTCGCTCTGTCGCCAGGCTGGAGTGCAGTGGTGCGGTTTCAGCTCACTGCAACCTCCACCTCCGGGGTTCAAGTGATTCTCCTGCCTCAGCCTCCCGAGTATAGCTGGGACTGCAGGCTTGTGCCACCACACCAGGCTAATTTTTGTATTTTCAGTAGAGATGGGGTTTCACCATATTGGCCAGGATGGTCTCGATCTCCTGACCTCATGATCCGCCCGCCTTGGCCTCCCAAAGTGCTGGGATTTCAGGTGTGAGCCACAGCGCCTGGCTGAAGCTCCCATTTCAAAAGAATGATCTGTTGCTGTTGATTCCATCTGCTGTTAGCTCTGAGAATTTGCTCTATTGATGATCCCTCTCTTGGATCTTATTTTCTCGTTGTCTTTGGACACCTCTTAAATCTACAAGGATGTTGCAGTCTTACCTATCCTAAAAAATATCTCAACCCTGTTACCCGTCATCTTCTGTGGCCTCCACTACTTCCTAACCCACTCATTCTTTTACCCCTTTTTGTTTGCCTCTCCTCCCCTGCCACCCCCTCACTTCAACACAGTATGAAGGGTCCTCAAAAAATTCAAAGTAAAACTATCCTATGGTCCAGCAATCCCACTACTGGGTATATATTCAGAGGAAATGAAATCAGTTGAAGAGGTATCTGCACCCCCATGTTCACTGCAGCTTATTCACAAAAGCCAAGATATGGAATCAACTTATATGTCCATGGTGGGATGAATGGATAAAGAGAATGTGGTGTATACAGACACAATGGAATACTATTCAGCCTTAAAAAAGAAGGAAATCTTGTTATTTGATACCGCATAGATGAACCTGGAGGACAAAATGAGCCAGGCACAGAAGGAAAGTCTCTTTTTAACCACTGCATCTGCAAGTCCAAAGAGGTCTTCTCAGTCCTGTTGTCTTTGACATTGACTGTCCTATTTTAAAACTCGTTTCCCAGACTGTCGGTGACACCACATTTCCATTGTGCTTCTCCACTTTCTTTCTAGATCTTTCTCTGCCTTTTTCACGGACTCCTCTTCAGCCTTTCCAAAACGAAGGTCTTTCTCCAGGGCTCTCCTTGGCCCTCTTTTCTTGCCTTCTCCCCTCTCTTTCTAGGCAGTCATTTACTCTCTCATCTTTAGCTAATGACGCCGTACGAATGATTCCATATCTGGAGTCACATCTCCCAAGCCCTCAGCTCACCTTCGCCATCGCTGGCATCAGCACAGCTCCCTGGTACTGGTCCAGCACCTACAGCCAACACACTCAGGACCCAACCCTCCATCTTTGCTTCTCACCCAGGCTTTCCAGCTGAATTCCCTTTTTTCCTATCCTTCCACAGATGGTCCAAAATCTCTGAATCATCTTTCATTCTTTCCTCTCCTCATATCTCACCGACTCATTTAGCATCCAGAATGTGTCTCATCCATTTTCTAATTTCCATTCAAACCCACAAAGTTTTTATTTAGAAAAATTTTGAAATACAAAAGCAGTATATGCTGGTGTCAAAAATTCAAATGCTATCTAATCTATCACAGGAGTGGAGTTAAATAAATGAAAAATAAAGAAAGAAAAAAGTTCAGATGATATGATGTGTATTAATCACATGTAATATTATTGTAATCAGGTGTATGGTTATATGGAGCAAAAAGTGAGTTTTCCTCTTCATACATTCACTCCCCAACTCCTCTTCAAACTCGATTTCCTTTCCCAGTAGTAACAACTGTTTACACTCATACTTTTTTAAAAAGTGGATTTACAATCACAATCACACTTTTTTTTCTCATTAGTGGGATTATACTATATAGTATCTTACTCCCCCATCCCCATGTAATATGTGAGTCTTCCATGGAAGACAATACAAAGTCTAGAAATAAATCCACACATACATAGTCAATTAATTTTGAGAAAGTATAAAGTCAATTAAATGGCAAAAGGATAGTCTGCAACAAATGGTGCTGTAACAACTAGACATCACACACACAAAATTAACTTCAACCCTTTAATCTCACAAAATATATAAAAGTTGACTCAAATGGATAATAGACTGAAACATAAGAGCTAAAACATTAAGTTTCTAGATAGAAACATGGGAGAAAATATTTGTGACCTCCAGCTAGGCAAATATTTTTTAGGACACAAAAAAACATGAACCAAAAAAGAAAAAAAATAATAAAAAAGTGTATTTCACCAAAGTTAAAAACCTCTGCTCTTTGAAATCTACCATTAAGAGAATGAAAAGACAAGTTATGGACTAGGAGAAAACATTCGCAAAACACACATCGGATAAAAGATTTGTATTTAGGATATATAAATATACATTTTGGTAACATGAAGACAATCCAATTGTAAAAAGAATAAAAGATTTGAACAGACATGCCACCAAAGAAGACATATTGATTGCAAATAAACACATGGAGAGTGTTCAGTATCATTAGTCATGAGGACAAGGCAGATTAAGTGCACAATGAGATATCATTAGACATTTGCTAGAATGGTTCAAATTAAAAAGGCTAACAAAACCAAGTGCTAACAAGGGTATGGAACAACTAGAACTTTCATACATTGCTGGTGGGGATCTAAAATATATCCCACCTTGGAAGACAGTTGGGCAGTTTAAATTTACATTTATCACGCCACCCAGTTAAATTTACATTTATCACATGACTTAGCAGATCTACTCCTAGGTATTTACCCAAGAGAAATGAAAACATATGTTCACACAAAATACCTGAAAACAAATGTTTTTAGCAGCGTTATTAATAATGACCAAAAACCTGGAAACAATCCAAATGTTCATCAGTTGGTGACTGGACAAATTGTGGTATATCCATTCAATAGAATACTACTAAGCAATAGAAAGGAACAAGTTACTGATGTATGCAACAACTTGGATGAATCTCAGACATTATGCTAAGTAAAAGAAACCAGACACAAAATGCTACAAACTATATAATTCCATTGATGTCAAATGCTGGAAAAGGCGAAGCTGTAGAAACAGAAATCAGATCAGTGGCTGTCAGAGGGAGGGTAGGGGATAGACTGCAAGCTGGCACAAGGGAACCTTAAGGGCAATGTAAATGTTCTTTACCTTGAATGTGGTGGCAGCTACAGGATTTCATAGAATTGTTGACACTCACTGAACACTTTTAAAAGGTGAATTTTCATCAAACTGTAAACTGCTTATGATTGTGGATAGCTTTGTTCTTTGCTTCTTGTGTTTTTCAGTTTCCTAAAGTGTACACATTAACTTTTAAAAAATAAAGATTATTTTAAAAACCTGGAAAAAAAGGTGAATATTTATTTATTTATTTATTTATTTATTTATTTATTTATTTATTTTTTGAGACAGAGTCTCGCTCTGTCACCAGACTGGAGTGCAATGATGTGATCTCTGCTCACCGCAACCTCCGCTTTCCACGTTCAAGCTGTTTTCCTGCCTCAGCCTCCTGACTAGTTGGGATTACAGGCACGCACCACCACACCTGGCTAATTTTTGTATTTTTAGTAGAGACAGGTTTTGCCAAGTTGGTCAGGCCGGTCTCAAACTCCTGATCTCGTGATCCACCCACCCTGGCCTCCCAAAGTGCTAGGATTACAGGCGTGAGCCACCACGCCTGGCCAAAAAAGGTGAATTTTATCTGATTAAATTACCTGACTAAATTTGCCAGCTGAATTAAACTTGACTTGAAAAAAAAAAAAAAGAAAAAGGAAAAGGAAGTGAGCTGATTTTATATTTTGATAGATAAGGTCAAATTATCCTCCAAAATGGCTACACCAGTAGAATTTGAGAGTGCCTATTTTGCTATACACTTGCACAAATGAATATAATCAAAATTTTAAAAGCTTTGTCTGTTTGATGGTGAAAAATGTTTTGATCCTTGATACTTCATGCATGCAGCATTAAGATCTTGTTCTGGCCAGGCGCGGTGGCTCATGCCTGTAATCCCAGCACTTTAGGAGGCTGAGGCGGGCAGATCACGAGGTCAAGAGATCGAGGCCAGCCTGGCCAACATGGTGAAAACCCGCCTCTACTAAAAATACAAAAAAATTAGCTAGGCGTGGTGATGTGCGCCTGCAGTCCCAACTACTTGGGAGGCTGAGGCAGAAGAATCGCTTGAACCGGGGAGGTGGAGGTTGCAGTGAGCGGAGATCGCGCCACTGCACTCCAGCCTGGTGACAGAGCTAGACTCCATCCCAAAAAAAAAAAAAAATCTTGTTCTAATTGGTCTCCTCATTTTTAGTCTTTTCTCTTTCCAAATCATCTTATATAATTTTAATAGAGTAATCCTTCTTGTGCCTAGTTCTAATAATATCTCAACAAATCTTTAATAATCCCCCATCACCTACAAAATTAAGTCCAAACCCTTCAGCCAGATCTTTAAGCTCTCCTTGTTCTATGTCAGCTTCCCTTTTCTCCCTTCTGTGCTGCGCCTCTCTTACCACTTTTAGTAAGTGATTATAAAGCCTGACTCTTAGACTTCTAGCTCAATGGTTCTTACACATCAGAATCCTGGAAAGCTTTTAAAAGACGGGGCTGTCCAAGCCTTGTCTGCAGAGATTTGGATTTTACTGGTCTGAAGCGTGGCCTGGGGGTGTTCTGTTTTGTTTTGTTTGTGGTGTCCAGGTGATTTTAATTTGCAGTCAGCATTGTGAACCACTGCTCTAGCTGATCTGGCCATCAGCTAGATAAATTTCATGCATTCCTGCCTTTATATTTTTGTACTGTTTGTTCCCTCCACCTGGAACACCTGTCCTGTTCTCTTTAGCTGTCCAAGTCCTCTTCAATTTTTAGGCGCCCCCTAACACCCAGCTTCAATGCAACACTACACTGAAGCTTTGCTTGATCTCTTGTGCCAAATATGATTTCTCCTTTGAACTTTTTTTTATAACTTCCTTCAGATATTTGTCATGTTCTACTTTGTAACATATAGGTTTTTAAAATTTGTTTTTTTTTCCCATAAGACTGTAAGCTCCTTGAAAAACCTGTAGATAATTAATTTTTTTTTTGAGGCAAGGTCTAGGTTTGTTGCCCAGGCTGAAGTGCACTGGCGTGATCACGGCTCACTGCAGCCTCGACCTCCTCAGGCTCAGGCAATCCTCCCACCTCAGCCTCTTGAGTGGCTGGGACTATAGGTGCACGCCACCATGCCTAGCTAATGTTTTGGATTTCTTCACAGAGATGGGATTCTCACCATGTCGCCCAGGCTGGTCTCAAATTCCTGGGCTTAAGCAATCCACCTGCCTCAGCCTCCCAAAGTGGTGGAATTACAGATGTAAGCCACTGTGCCCGGCCTAACTAATCTTACTGATCATTTAGCACATGACTCTATGGGGCGCTTACTTAGTAGGGACTCAGTAAATTTTTTTTGAATGTTTATTCTGGCTACTTCTCCACTTTGCACAGTTGTTCCCTCTGCCTGACACACTCTTCCCCAGCTATCCCCATGGCCCAATGTCACCTTAGTAGAGTGATCACCCCTGACTATTCTATTTAACACGGTAACACTGACCCTTCCCTCACTCCTTTTCCCTCTTTGTTATTTTGCAAATTGCTGTCATCAGCGAAATGCTCACTTACTGATTGCCTGTCTCCTCTCACTAGAACATAAGTTCCATGAGGAAGGGCCTTTGTTTTGTTCACTATTATACCTCCAGTGCCCACTGCAGTGCCTGGCATATGGTACATGCTCAAAAAATATTCATTGAATTTAATGAATGACCTTTGTGAACATTCATCTTATTTTGTATAATTCTCTTAAGAACCCACAGCTAAGCAAGGTAGGCATGTGAAGCCCATCATCAGATAAGAACATTTGAGGTTTGAGAGTAGGGTGAAGCATTTTGTTCAAGTTCATAAACTTTTCTGTGACAGAGCGGAATGCAGAACTCAGCTGTCCTGATTCCTATTCCAGGACTCTCACACTACCCTCTACTGACTTCCGGCCATCCTCTAACTTCAGTCCCTCTGTCCCATCCTTATCCATACCCTAAGAATTGAGGGGCCCAGGTCAAGAGTGCAAATAGGGGCTTACGCAGCCCATTTCACATTTGGCCATTTTGGCCAATTTCATATTGATGACCATGTTTTCATCAGCAAGTTACATGCCAAGCAAGCAAACTATTAAATATGTCTGTTCTACCTTAACAAATGTATGTCTTCAGAATGGTTAGGCTGGTTCACAGGCAGGATTCGCAGACTTCCTGCAGTTGTGAGCAGAACATCACAGCCAGGTTGCCATGTGAATATGGGGCGTGCCCGATCTTCTCTTCCCACCCCTGGTCCTTTGCTTCATTCCTATAGGCTGCATGTGTGCATCTTTAGAGACTCCTCTTGCATAAGTTCTGCCACTCCCCAGCAAACAACTATCCCTTGGAACCAGACACACCTTTGGTGCGGCCTTGGGAGAATGGACTTGAGGAAGAGGCCACATAGGCCTGAAGATGAGCTTGGGGTGAAATGGGCAGGATTCTGGGGTCCTGGGCACCTAAGCATGGGAAGCGGGGCTGCTGGTGAGGGTGCTTCCTGGGCTTCACAGACTCTGTCCTGAGGAGAGAGGTGCAGTTTGAGAAGGCCAGACTGGGGCCCGCTTTGTCTAGGTCTAAGGATAGTGCTGAGCCTACCTCTCCCTGTCCCCAGACCAGACTATAAGCCTATTGAGGACCCAGGTTAATTTTCCCCCTCCCCTGGAAGGTGTGTGGTTTAAATGGAGATGACAATTCCAGTTGGAGTTGAGCCTATGGAAATAAACTAACCCTCTCTGGCTTGTTTCTTTATCTATGAGAATTGGATGAGATAATCTCTAAAATCGACTTCAAAATCTTACACACACACACGCGCACACACACACACACTCCCCTACCTCCAAGGGCCACTCATCCCCTCTGGGTCTGCAGAGTGACACTACCTACCAGCTGGACTGTCAGAGCCTGGTAGACATTTTCCCAGACATGGAGGCAGAATGCTTTAAATCCTAACAGAGGTAAGATTTTGTTTTATGCCTTCAGAGCTGGAAGACTAAGGGACCCTAGGGACCTCACTTTCCATGGACACTTTGGTGTCCATGAGTCATTTCTATTATCTCAAAGTTCCAATTTTTATTTTTATTTCCAACTGATCAATCTCTTAATGGCAGGGCAAACACTTTATTGTCTTTGAGTTTGCAGAGAATGGAGAGGGAGACTCCTTTCTTTTGTTTTTTTCTTTTCTTTCTTTTTTTTTTTTTTTTGAGATGGAGTCTTCCTCTGGTACCCAGGCCAGAGTGCAGTGGCGTGATCTCGGCTTACTGTAACCTCCACCTCCTGGGTTCAAGTGATCCTCCTGCCTCAGCCTCCTGAGTAGCTGGGATTACAAGCACATGCCACCATGCCCGGGTAAATTTTTCCGTATTTTTATTAGAGATGGGGTTCGCCATGTTGGCCAGGCTGGTCTTGAACTCCTGATCTCAGGTGATCTGCCTGCCTTGGCCTCCCAAAGTGCTGGGATTACAGGCGTGAGCCACTGCGCATGGCCGAGGGAGGCTTTTTTCTCTGACACCAACAGGTCTAGTGTAGATGGCAGCTTGCAGGAGGCCGAGGCCAAATCCGAAGATGGAACCTCTTCGCTGGGGGAATGCATGCTCTGGCTCAAACCAACAATTGTCTACTGAGGGCTTACTGCGGCTATGAGAAATCCTAAGCAGGACAGCACCATATTGGAACTTCATATTAATTTATTGGAGGTGGGGTGGGGGCTGTGTGTGCAAGGCATAAATTCATAGAAGATAAAACAACACAACAGGACAAGACCATTCAAGAGTTGCACAAAGGCAGTGGTTTGTGGTCAAATGTGCTGTTATACAGAGTTCAGAGAATAAAGATAAGTGTGTGAATAAGAGGTCCCAGATCTATGGCCATGGTGTCCTGGGACCAGTCATATCTGGACAGTCTCTCTTAGGTATTTACCTGGGTGTGCAGGCAGAACCCTCTTTGGGAGACAGGAGCAGTTACTGTAATAAACATAGGGGCTGTATGATGGGGGGTCATAATAACGTGTAAAAATACCAGGAACATCAACAGAAGCTATTTTTAACCTTTATTCTCATTTTCCTTGAAACTACCAGGTTTCAAGTACCCTCCTGTAAGGACCAGGTGTGTACTTACAAAAGAGTGCCCCTGTCCTATTCTTAGGAAGAACTATTCGCCAAGGGCAAGGAGTCCAGACGAGTTGGAGCTGCAAGGCTGGGCAGCCCCTTCAAGGGCTGGGCCTGGCAGGGGAACCCGACTGAATAGCCACCAGGATCCCTCCGCCAGTGTAATGATTCACATTTTCCGTTGTCTGCCATAGGTTTTTTGGACAATAAGATAGTGTCCCACATACACACCGTTAATATCTGCTTGGTGCAACAATGCCAGTGGGATGCAATGATTCAAAACTCCCAATTCCTCCTCCCTAGACCCTGAAGCCACGGGGCGTCTTCAGAGTGACGTGCCTGGCACACAGTAGGTACTTGACAGATGTCAACTCCCTTCTTCCCGTTCCTCACTCCCCCCGCCGACTCCAACCCTCAAACGCTCTCTGGGCATTCTCTCCACCTCTCAGGAGCGCCACTTTCCCTAAAACGGCCTGGCCATGCGGGTCTCCCCAGCTCCACGCCCATTCGCTTCAGCAGCCGCCTGCTCAAGGCCTGCTAAGTGCAGGGTCCCACGGGCCTCCCAAGCCGAGCGCAGGGTCGCTTCCCGAAGACCCGCAGAGGTGGCCGCACCTTCTTAAGGCAGGAAGGCGGGGGAGAGCTGCGTGCGCTCTGCTCGCCCGTTTTGCACGCTGAGCTCTAGCGCAGGAGCCCGACTTTGTCTGGCTTTGTCCCCTCCGCGGCCCCGAGGCTGTCCTGAGAGCGCGGCGCCCCACACACCTGCTGCCCGCAAGGAGTCGGCAGGAGAGGAGGAGCGAGGGCGGCGAGAGGGCTGCGAGAGGCCCCCTCCCCCGGCTTGCCGGCCTACCCTGATCCGGGCGCCCCGGGGAACGCGCGGCGGGACCCGGGCGGCGGGACCCGGGGTTGGGTGCGGGTCGGGGCGGCACCGCCCGGCCCAGGCCCCCCGAGCCCCTCGCGCTCCCTCCGGGAGGCGGGTCCTGGGGAAGGGCTGGGCCTCGCCGCCTCTGCCGCGCCGAGCCCCGCGCACGCTGCCCCGGCCGCCTCGCAGGCAGGCAGGCAGGCAGGCAGGCAAGCGCCCGGCCGGCCGGGAGGGGGTGCTCGCCGCCCCGCGCCCGGGCCCGCGCGTTGCCGGGCAGCTGCTCCGAGGCTCCGAAGGGGGCGGAGCGGCAAGGCGGGCGTGCGGCTGGCGCCCCTGTCCGCGGTTCCGGCCCGACCCGCCCCCGCCTCGCCGGCTTCCCTCCGCGCCGGTGCGCGGCGCCCCGTCCCAGCCGCAGCCGCAGCGGCCGCCCCTCCCGGACCTGAGAGCCGCTGAGCCGTGAGGCCGGGCCGGGGCGCCGGCCGGGAATGCCGGGGGCGCGGCGCCGACGCCGAGGCGCGGCCATGGAGGGGAAGCCCCGCGCCGGGGTCGCGCTGGCCCCGGGGCCGAGCGGCCGAGGGCCTTCCGCCCGCTGCGCCCGCCGCCGCCGCCCGGGGCTGCTGCTCCCCGGCCTCTGGCTGCTGCTGCTGGCCCGGCCGGCCTCGTGCGCCCCAGGTAAGCCCCGCCGAGACCCTCGGGACGCGGCCGCGACCTCGCCTGCCTTTATCGCTGCTGTTTTCAAAACCCCGGCTTTCCCCGCCCATCCTCTTTTATTCTCCAGCTCCCTCGCTGTCCTTTCTGGAAGATGCTTTGCCATTCTTCTGGGGCCCAGCAAATAAAGGCACGGGGGAAATAAATAATTAAAACGAACAAGCGAGCGGCTTCTGGCCGGTCTTGCTGAGGGGTTTGCGAAGCTGTTCTCTTGTCCATAGAGCCCGAAGCGGGTCTGGTGGCTTCATCTCATAATGTGCCTGGTTTTTCCTGCAGAATGCAGGCACTGGAGTGCTTTTTTGTCAAGGCTGTATGATGTGGCATATCGAATGTTTTGAGATACTTTATTGTCGGGGCGAAGGGGGCATTCGGGTGTGCTTTAAAAGAGTATTGCATTACCGGGACAAGCCCAGCGTCCCCCAGATGCGGGCAGGCCGGCCGTGTCCCCCCGTGCAGCAGGACACAAAGAACATTCAAAGAAAACCTCTTGGAGAGCTCCCTGGCCACGGATCTTTCCAGGGAAATAGCTATTGGTATTACTTCTGCAAGGCATTATTAGTACAATGGAGTGTGAAAATATTTTGATTCTTAAGTGTCAGGGCATGAAAGGAGTAAGGGCTGTTTTTATAACAGATGCAGTTTAGTGACTGTTCATCAGTATGGAATGAAGAAGCATGATTTATGAGGGTTTTGTTGTGGAAGAAATAATTTAATTCCTGTTGCTTCTCCAAAATGTTTATTTGTCCACCCTGAGCCTGTACACAGGATGGTCTGGAAACCGTCTCTGAGCTGACGCTGCAGGCCAGCAATTGCCCCAGCACGGGCACTTGACCACTTTGAGGCGGAAAAGGAAAGGTGGAAGGAGCAGCTTAGGGTGGAGAGCTGCTGCACGCAGAACAAAAACCAGAAAGCCGTGAACGTTGCTCCGAATCCTCCCTTCTCGTGGGAGCAGGGCCAAAGGGCTACTCAGTGGCTGGGAGGAATTGGAACACATTTGAAGGTGTCCCTTGGACTTGTGAGAATTGTAACCAGTGCCCTAGAGGGGATGGTACAATAGAAGCACAGGGAGGACTTCAGGGATCATGGAACAGGTTCACTCTGCTTACCAAAGAGGAAACTAAGGCAGAGAAGTGCCTTGCTCAAGGTCACAGTCATCACTTTCCCTGCCTCCCACCCCAGCTCTTGGCCCATAGACATATCCACACCTGAAGCCTCAGCAGAGATTTCCCATAGCTGGGTGGAACCAGGGTTGGGGTGACAGAATGAGTCTCTTTTGGGCAGTATACAGCTAGTGCAAACACCTTACTCTAACCTAGTACCTCCCGTCTCAGTCCTGCTCCTGCGAGTTCCAGCCCTGTGTGTCCAGAGGAGATGAGATCATTGTCAGGGGTCTCTTGGCTTTAGTCAACAAAGAGAGCCCATCTGATACTCGTGGATTCATCTGTCATAAGACACAGCAGATAAATGGTTTCCATCTCCTGAGTGCTTTTTGTGTGCCAGGTGTTGAATTTTATATACACGATCCAATCACGTTGTGAGTTAGGAATAGTTATCCCCATTTTACAGATGAGGAAACTAAGGCTTTGAGTTTAGGTTGGCTTGCTTCAGACTCTATGACATGCTTCCTTTCTGTGCCTGATGGCTTACCCAGATGAATGTGGCCATCTGGGTGTACTGCAGAGGTTGTGGAGAATATAAGTGCTTCTTCTGGTAACTTTAAAATAAATAGGGAAGCTGTTTGCACTGCCCATCCCTAACCTTCTCTTCTTTGGAAGTCCTTTCCTGCTTCCCCTCTACCCCCAATACAAATATTCAACCTGGAGACATGAAATTAATAATATTTCCATTCTAGACCTGACATCATGGAAACAGAGACTTCATCCTTTCACTAGTTTGTATATTGGCTTCAGCCGCTGCCAGGCTCATAGACTAGGAACTAAGAAGTAAAGGGCACAGCCCCTGTGCTCCAGGATCCAGCTGGAAACACAGAGCAGTGAAGGAAGTACAAACCCTTGCACAGACCATTCCCAGACAGGAAAGGCAGGATTCCTTGTGGATGACCTGCTGGAGGTGACCCCATCTACTTCTTGAAGACTGTGAGGAACGATCTTAGTGGAGGGTGGCTTCCTGATGTAGCTAGGGTGTGTGTAGGGTGCCTGGGCGGTGCTGTTGATCCTGGGAAGAGGGTGCATTGCAGTTGCTTGGGCCGCGCTCCCAGTCCTGAGTATGGTATTTTCACCAGGAGATTTGGAAGATAGGAGAGCTTTGCTGAACACTGCCGTGGTGGTTGGTTCCCTTTCTGAGGAATAAGCAGTGCTAGTCAGAAAATGGTATGGCTTAGCTCTGTTTTGGACTTCCTACGTGAGGCAGCATTCCCATCCGTGGCTATCTGAAAGCTATCTCCTCCTTCAGCTGGCTTCTCTTGTTAACTTTTGTTCAACGGAGTCCACCTTCCAGGTGGTCCCCTTATTACAGTCTTTGGTCAAATCTCTATGTTGAATCGATTTCTTGTCTATTTCTATTTCATTCAGCATTTTGAATGTGTTTTTTGTTTTTTTTAAAAAAACATTTACAAGTTTGGTCTTAACCATTGACTGTTGTGGAAACAACTTGTAATACTTTGGACTTACTTTTGAATGCATTGCTCTTAAGTGATTAGCCATCCACAATATAAAAACAAAGAATCATGCTCTGTTTCTTCACCTTATTCAGAGATAAGTTTTTAAAAAGTAATAGTTATTATGAAATAGATTGCTTTGTAGGGAATTTGGAAATTACTGAAAGGTACAGAAACCAGTCACCCATAATCTCACAACCTGTAGGTAACACTAAGTAATTTTGTCGTTTTTTTGTTGTTAACATTAAAAAAAGAATTCAATTATATGCACAATTATATTTACTACCGTTTCCACTCTACATTTAACTTAAGCATTTTCCCATTCATTAAATCTTATTTGGAAACAATTTTCTATCCTAATGATTTATTCTTTTATTTCCATTTTTTGGGTTGCTGTAAGTAATGCTGATGAATAGCTACATAGAAAAGGCTTTGCTGGCCGGGTGCGCTGGCTCACGCCTGTAATCCCAGCACTTTGGGAAGCCGAGGTGGGCGGATCACCTGAGGTCAGGAGTTTGAGACCAGCCTTGCTAACATGGTGAAACCCCGCCTCTAATAAAAATACAAAAATGAGTCAGACGTGGTGGCACGCGCCTGTAATCCCAGCTGCTCGGGAGGCTGAGGCAGGAGAATTGCTTGAACCAGGGAGGCAGAGGTTGCAGTGAGCCGAGATGGCGCCATTGCACTCCAGCCTGGGTGACAGAGCAAGACTCCGTCTCAAAAAAAAAAAAAAGGCTTTGTGTATGTTTCTTTCTGTGTATATGTGTGTGTATGTGTGTGTGTGTGTTTTCTTGAGTATACATTTGTGGAAGGGGTATTAGAGTGTGATTAAAATGTAAGGCCCACCAGGCTGGGTTTCTGCATGTTTTGTTCAAAATGCTGGGCCCCTAGTAGGTACTTAGTATGTGATTTTTGAATGAAGCAATTTTTGAAAGTTATAATGCTGACATAAGCCCTTGAAGCTTACGCAGGGGCCTTCCATTATCACTTGCATTGAGTATTCACTTCATCACTGGCATTGAATGTTACTTTAAAAGCCCTTGTTTAAATAAATTTGTAATACATTGTTTTAACCTGCACGGTTTTATTGCTTTAGAATTGAATATTTTTTATTTTGTATTTGTATTCTGTGAATTTTCTCTGTATTTTTATTTGTTTACCTGTTGTGGCATAGATATGTATTTAAATCTTTATGTATTAGAAGGATAGCAACCATTTTTCCTTCTATTTGTTGCGTTTTCCCCCTTCCAAAGGAATTTCTTTTAAATTTTACATAATTTTGAAATGTAGAAGTTTTTGGTTATTTTGATTAGCAAGATCTGCCATTCGTTCTTTTAGTAATTTTTTTATTGCATTTATGCTTGTGGTGTGTTAAATTTTTTTCTTAATGTGCTATTTTATTATTGGCCATTTCTAGGTGAATATTTATGCTTTGTGAGTGGTTTAGTATATGATAAACAAATACTTAAATGTTTCAAAAGTGTGGCCCCTAGGCCTCCTGCATCAACATCATTTGGGGATGTGGGGGTGCTTGTTAAGAATTTAGTTGTCTAAGACTCACTCTTAGCCTCTAAATTAGACTCTTTGGTGGCAGTACCTGGGAATCTTCCTTTTAACAAGTTCACAGCTCAGTTTTAGCCACTGAGCATTGGAACCACTGATCCAGATATGGTAGCCCAGTAAATTAACAGTATTTTGAAGATATAGTAGTCCTTCCTTATCTGCAAGGGATGTGGTCCAAGACCCCCAGTGGATGCCTGAAACCTTGGGTAGTACTGAACTCTGTATATACCATGGTTTTTTCCTATATGTACATACCTGCAATAAAGTTTAATTAAAAAATGAGGCACAGTAAGATTAACAATAATAACAAAACGGAACAGTTCTAACAGTCTACTGTAATAAAACGTGAATATGCTGTATCTCAGAATACCTCAGAATATCTCAAAATATCTTCAGACTGCAGTTGTCCTCCGGTATCCGAAACCTTGGAGGAGGGGGACTACTGTATACCATTTAATATCTTGCAATTGTCTTTTCACTGTTAGAACAGCTAATTTAAAATCGTTATGTTGAGGCCAGGTGCGGTGTCTCACGCCTGTAATCCCAACACTTTGGGAGGCCGAGGTGGGTGGATCACCTGAGGTCAGGAGTTCGAGACCAGCCTCACCAACATGGTGAAACCCCGTCTTTACTAAAAATACAGAAATTAGCCGGGTGTGGTGGCAGGTGCCTGTAATCCCAGATACCTGGGAGGGTGAGGCAGGAGAATCGCTTGAACCCGGGAGGCAGAGGTTGCAGTGAGCTGAGATCGCGCCACTGCATTCCAGCCTGGGTGACAGAGCAAGACTCCGTCTCAAAATAAGATAAAATAAGATAAGGTAAAATAAAATAACCATTTTTTGTTACATATTTTTGCTTGGTTTAGTTTGGGTTGGGAGTGAAAGGGTGCAGAGGACTGCATTTTCAATGCTCACTCCTGCCCGTTTGGGAACAGCTGCTGCAGTGCTTGTCAGGAAGTGCCTCACTTAATTCTGAAAACAGAACCCAGCCAGGGAGTTGTTAAAAGTCACTAGGGACCTGGGAGCCACAGGTTTTCTATCAGTGCCCTGAATGATAGAGGCAGCTAATTACCGTCATTATAATTACACTAGGTTGATTTTCCCAGATAGGAAGACACTGTTCTAACTGATCTAATTTGTTTTCAAGTTGTGACCACCCACCTTTCAGCTGGAGCTCACAATGATGTGATTTCTTTTTCTTGTTAGGCAGCAGGATTTGTTAAAAGGTGAGTTAAAAAACCTGGGTGTGTGCATTTCTGCCTGTAACTTTGTGACTATGGACAAGTTACCTTGCCCTGGGTTTCCTCCTCGGTGTAAGAAAGGGTTAATGAGATTAGCGCTAATCTCATTAACCCTCTAGCTCCTTGTAGCTCATTTCTCCCTGTAGCTCCTACATATCAAGTCAACATCTTGGATGTCTTGGAATGCACTTATAAGCAGCATCTGTCCCTTTTCTGTTAGGCTGTTTTGTCATTTCTCTTTGCCTGGTAGATGTTCTAGGCCCATGACCTGCTGAAGGCAGCTCACTCTCACCATTGCAGATGGCTCTTCATTTTAAAAACTCCCTTTATTCTTCCCTCTTGCATCCACACACTCAGGACACATACTTTGCTTTCTCTTATTCTTTCTCTTTGTCTCTTTCTTTATTCCGTCTCCTTTGTTAGCTTCAGGCAATTACTTCTCATTAGTGAAATTCTAATCTTGTGGTCCCCACACACTCAGCATCTTCACTGCTTTGTAGCTTGTTAGAAAATGCAGAATCTTGGGGCCCACCCCCGACCTTCTGAATCAGAATCTGCATTTAACAAGATCCCCCTGGTGATTCTGCATGCACAATTGAAGTTTGGGAAGCAGTGAGCTAAGAGGTAAAGTGCCTCCTGTTCTAGCCTTCTGGGAATAGGTATTGTTGGAACACTGAAGGCTAAGTCAGCCTGGACTAACTCTGGAGCTGTCTAAATCTCCAGGGACCTTGAGAGACACCTGCTTTTGGGACTGAGTGTGAATAGTGTGCAAGAGCCATATTTTATTTGACCAGGCAACTAGATTAGAATGGTCCCCTAGACCTGCTGTTTTCATTCCTTGCGAGCATTTGACTGGTTGTAAAAACACTGAGATACAGGCTGGATGTGGTGGTTCACGCCTATAATCCCAGCATTTTGGGAGGCTGAGGCAGGCGGGTCACTTGAGGCCAGGAGTTCGAGACCAGCCTGGCCAACATGGTGAAATCTTGTCTCTACTAAAAACGAAAAAATAGCCGGGCATGGTAGTGGGTGCCTGTAATCCCAGCTACTCAGGAGGCTGAGGCTTGAACCCTGGAGGCAAAGGTTGCAGTGAGCTGAGATCACACCGCTGCACTCCAGCCTGGGCAACAAAATGAGACTCTGTCTCCAAAAACAAAACCAAACCACTGAGATACTACCCTAGCAGTTGGTAAATAGCTGCTTTACTGAATATTCCTTGCTCCCCACCCCCAAGTACCCTGAGCCTCCCTACCCTCTTTCAGGACTCTTTTCCCAAGGACCACCGCCACCCTCCACCTCACCGAGAACCAGTGACTGAAAGGTTAATGCTCAGCACAGCAGGCGCCTCAAGGACTCTGCTCTAGTTTTTTGGCTGAAGACCATTCTGGCAGGTGTGAGGTGCTAGCTCATTGTGGCTTTAATTTGCATTTCCCTAATGATTAGGGATGCTGAGCAATTTTTCTTTACCTGTTGACCATTTATGTGTCTCTTTTGAGAAATGTCTGTTCAGATCCTTTGCCCGTAAAATTAGAAAGCTCCCTTTCCGACTGTCAGTGCTCATGCTCCACTGCTGTTAACTGTGTTGACTATCACCTGTACATTCATTCATTTTTTAAAAATCTATCCCAGATCCAGTACTTAGAAAAAAAGTTAGGCTGGGTGCGGTGGCTCATGCCTGTATTCCTAGCACTTTGGAAGCCCAAGGCGGGAGGATTGCTTGAGCTCAGGAGTTTAAGACCAGCCTGGGCAACATAGTGAGACCTTGTTTCTACAAAAAAAATACAAAAATTAGCTGGGCATGGTGGCATGCACCTGCAGTCTCAGCTACTCGGGAGGCCGAGGCAGGAGGATTGCTTGAGCCCAGCAGGTTGAGGCTGCAGTGAGCTGGGATTGTGCCACTACACTCCAGCCTGGGTGACAGAGCAAGAACTTAAAACAAAAAAAAAAAGCTTGTTAAATGTTGCACTTGGTGGTAGTTGAAGTCATAGATATGGAAGACCCTAGTGAAGGGGGAGCATGGAGAGTTAGTAGACAAGGCGGCCGAGGACAGAAACCCTGAAACTAGCATGAAGGAGGGGGAAGACAAAGAGGAGCACACAAAGGAACTGACCATCATGACAAAATAGTGCTGTGAGAGCCAGGAGAGGAGAAGAGCGTTTTCCTCTAGGTAAGTGATCCAGCATGTCAAATGCTACTATACCAAACTGTTTCTTGAAGGATGGGATGAGGGCCAACTGATCGGAATCACCTGTGAAAAACCCGAACTCATGGTCAAGCCAGATCTACTGAAACAGGTGATGCCTGAGGATTTGTATTTCTGAAATGTTCCACAAGCTGTTAGTGTTATTCTTAGGCCTGGTGAGGTTTAAGTTACTCCCTATAACTTAATGGTGGCAGGAGGGTTGGTGGAAGTTTTAAAAACGTGTTTTAGACTTGTGTCTGTAGGCTTCAAGAGTCAGTAAAAATACAGTGACTGGGCCGGGCGCGGTGGCTCATGCCTGTAATCCCAGCACTTTGGGAGGCCCAGGCAGGCAGATCACTTGAGGTTAGAAGTTTGAGACCAGCCTGGCCAACATGGTGAAACCCCGCCATTACTAAAAATACAAAAATTAGCCAGGTATGGTGGCGGGTGCCTGCAGTCCCAGCTATTCGGGGGGCTGAGGCAGGAGAATCACTTGAATCTGGGAGGTGGATGTTACAGTGAGCTGAGATTGTGCCACTTTACTCCAGCCTGGGTGACAGAGCGACACTCTATCTCAAAAACAAAACAAAACAAAACAAAAACAGTGGTTGAAAATTTAAGGAAGTAGAAGGAAGGACCTGATGGCTAATTTACCAAAAGTGAGAAAGTTTTCACCTGGGCAGGCAGGACCACCCTAAGAAGAGTTAGAAAGAAGTAATATTGGGAGAAGGAATCGGAGGGACTGGTGGAAGGTTGGGAGTGAAGTCCAAGGTAACGGGGGTATCTGTGGTGATGTTAGGGAACCCGCCATGTGATTTTTGTCCTCTAGCACTTGATGTTCCAGTGTGTCTGGCAAAGGTGAGCCATTGGCCCAAGTCAGGGATGGGGAATCACAGGACAGGTGTGAAGAGCCAAAGGGGATTGAAGGAGTTGGCAAGAGGTGGTCTGGATGAGGTAGCATGGGGTCTAGGCTGGATGAGGTAGGAGGTGAACCATGGATGGAGCAGTGGGAAAGGGACTGGGAGGAGGGGGTGCAGCTGAGATCCCAGGGCAGGTGTTGGGAGAGAGGTGGGAGAGGGCGGGAGAGATTGGGGTGTCATTGTGCCGAGTTTCAGAAGTGGGTCATCTCTCTAGTTTTGGTCTTGGGTAATGAACAGGGTAGGGTGTAGTGGTGGGAATGAGTTGTTGAAGTGGAACATGGAGGAAGGCTTTGGGGTGAATAACTTCTGTGGATGTTGAACTTGCCTGGAGAGAGGAAGAAGGGACTGTGAGCCAGGCACCAGCCCCTCAGTGAGTGAAAGAAAGTTCCCAGAGGACTGTGCATGGGAGGGGAGGAAGTCTCTCTTGAATATATCTGCTGTACCATTGCTGGCACCACTGCCCTCTTTCAAGCTCCCATCCTCTTTTCTCCAGGTGACTGTCACGACCTCCACTTCTACTCTTGCTTCCTCCAATTCATCCTCCACCTTCAGCGGGAAGGGCCTGCTAGAGACAGGTCACGTCACTTCCTCCTTGCTTGACTGTCTGTAGTGGCCCCCATGGTTTTCATTACGCTCCACGTCTGAGTCAAAGCCTGTGTGCTCAGATAGCAGGTGTACAGGGCAGGAGTTGGGGGTCTAGGATGTGGGAAAATGGGCACAGAAGATGCAGAATATTCCGCATATTGGTACTGAAAGGGGCCAAGAAGATCTTTCCAGCAAGAGAAGGGAAGTAATGTGATTTGGAGGCTGAGTTTTGCCCTCTCGAGGTTGAGGTCCAGCTGCAAGACGGTTTCTCAACCCTAGGGGTGGGTTTTGTTGTGACAGGTAGCCGCTGACTGGGTAGGACCCAGCCCCTCAGAGGGCCAGCTTCTGCAGCATGAAGGGTGCTGTGTGTGCGCAAGGAGTGAAATAACGTAGGAAGAGGGAGTGGTAAGGTGGAGGCCATCTGTGCAGGTGAGGGCTAGGAAGAAGCCAATCTGGGGTGGGGTTGGAAAGGGAGGCAGAGAGGGCAGGAGTGAAGGCTCCTGGGGGCTTGGAAGGGATGGGATCTAGGGCAAGAGTGGAGGGGTTCATTTGAGAGAGGAGGAAAACAGAAGGAGAAACAGGTGGCATGTCTGGGGACAGAGATGTATGGGGGAGTGCAGGTCTATTCGTGGAGGGTGGGAGGCGAGCAGATCTGGAGAGAGGACAGCAGCGTGGGGGGATCAGGAGCTTGAGCAAACACAACTGGCTTCCAGAGGAGAGCGAGAAGGGATGAGTGAAAGAATTGCCAGGCAGTGGCAAGGGCCCAGTTGAAGTTGGAAGGCCAGTCTTGGTCACACTCCAGGCAGACACTCTGCTTGTCCCTCCAGCAGCCTGGGTGGCCCAGAACCTTGGCGGAAGATAGGCCACAGCGGTCCTGGGGTGTTGTGTCGAGGGCAAGGCAGCTGGGAAGGCTTCTTGCTCCTGATGGTTTCTTGGTGGTTCCCAGTCCTTTGGAGTCACTTGGAAACTCTCCTTGTCACTTCTTTCTTCTTTGTTCTCTTGTTTGGGCCTGAGGAAGGAACCCTTCATCACTTACTGTTTTGGTTGCTAGGATTAATTGTGGAGCCAGACAGTCTGAAGAGCTGCTTTAAAACACTGGGTAAATACTGTTGGGGAGCTTTCGAAGGGGGAAGCCTCAAACATACAAAACAGATGATCTTATGGAGCCAGCTTCCAGGGGAACTTGGGCAAAGCCCAGGAGACAGGTCTGAGCAGGTGGGAGGTTGCCAGGTCCTTGCTGCTCCAAGTGTGGTCCCCAGATCAGCAGCATCAGCATCACCTGGGAGCTTGTCAGAAACGCAGCACGTCGGACCCCACCCCGGACCTACTGCATCGACTTCTTGAAAGCATCTCCAGGTGACTTGTGTGCACACCAAAGCTTGAGAGGCTCAGAACTGTGCAGTTTCTCATTGAAGTTGGGTGTATTTCAAAGATTTTTGGTTCTCTAATTAGCGGAGAGTCCATAGCGCATAAAAATGCAGCCCAGATCTCAAGCCGTCGGGCAAAACTGAGGGTAGGAGCATTAGCGGGTTCAGAGCTGAGCTGGTGCCTGGCTGGATGTGCTGCTCAGAGAACTGCCGCTGCCCTGAGCATGGTCACAAGCCTTTAGTCCAGTCCTGAGTTCCCTGAGCTGGTGTTAGCAGGTGTTAGGGTGGTTGACTGTCAGGAATTACAAAAGCACTTGGAGATAGTTGAAGCAAAAGGGTGTCGAAGCTGAGACGGAGGCAGAAGCAACCCACATGTCTGTGGACAGATGAATGAATAAACAAACTGTGGTCTGGCAGGAAGTGGGGATGGTTAATAGGTACAAAAAAATAGAATGAATAAGTTGCTTTTATATAGGAAAGGAAAATTTTTAAAAAAGGAAAAGAGTGAAGAGTGAATAAGACCTAGTATTTGCTAGCCCAACAGGGTGACTATAGTCAAAAATAATTTAGTTGCACATTTAACAACAGCTAGTATAATTGGATTGTTTGTAACACAAAGGATAAATGCTTGGGGGGATGGACACACCGTTTACCTTGATGTGATTATTATGCATTACATACCTGTATCAAAGCATCTCATGGGCTGGGCACAGTGGCTCACGCCTGTAACCCCAGCCCTTTGGAAGGCTGAGGTGGTCAGATCACCTGAGGTCAGGAGTTCGAGACAAGCCTGGCCAACACAGTGAAACCCTGTCTCTACTAAAAATACAAAAATTAGTCAGGCATGGTGGTGCAGGCCTGTAATCCCAGCTACTCGGGAGGCTGAGGCAGGAGCATTGCTTGATCCCGGGAGGCAGAGGTTGCAGTGAGCCGAGATCGCATTACTGCACTCCAGACTGGGAGACAGAGCAAGATTCCATCTCAAAAACAAACAAACAAAAAAAACCAAAACTCATATAACCCATAAATATATATACCAACTATGTACCCACAAAATTGAAAATAAATAAATTTTTAAAAATGTGGTCTAGCCATTCAGTGGAATATTATTCAGCCTTAAAAAGGAAGGAAATTCTGACACATGCTACAACATGGATGAACCTCAAAGACGTTATGCCAAGTGAGATGAGCCAGTCACGAAAAGACAAATACTGTAGGATTCCACTTATATGAGATCCCTAGAGTAGTCAAAGCCATAGAGACAGGAAGTAGAAGGATGGCAAGGGCCTGGGAGGAGGGGGGAATGGGAAGTTTCTGTTTAATGGGGACAGAGTTTCAGCTTTGCAAGATGAAAGAGTTCAGGCTATCAGTTGCACAGCAGTGTGAATGTACTCAATACTGTGGAACTGTACACTTAGAAATGGTTAAGATGGTCAATTTGGGGGAGCTAAATGGTAACTTATGAACACAGAAAGAGTCAACAGACACTGGAGCCTCCTTGAGTTGGATGGTGGGAGGAGGGAGAGGAGCAGAAAAGGTAACTATTGGGTACTGGGCTTAATACTTGGGTGATGAAATAATATGTACAGCAGACTCCTGTGACACCTGTTTACCTGTGTAACAAACCTGCACTTATACCCCAAACCTAAAATAAAGTTTAAAAAAAAGGATGCTAAAGAAAATAATAAGAAGAAAATATTATTGGAGCACAAGGTTTTTTTTTTTTTTGAGACGGAGTCTGGCTCTGTTGCCCAGGCTGGAGTGCAGTGGCGCGATCTCGGCTCACTGCAAGCTCTGCCTCCCGGGTTCATGCCATTCTCCTGCCTCAGCCTCCCCAGTAGCTGGGACTACAGGCGCCCGCCACCACGCCTGCCTAATTTTTTTTTTTTTTTTTGGTATTTTTAGTAGAGATGGGGTTTCACCGTGTTAGCCAGGATGGTCTCGATCTCTTGACCTTGTGATCCGCCCACCTCAGCCTCCCAAAGTGCTGGGATTATAGGCGTGAGCCACCACGCCCGGCCTTGGAGCACAAGGTTTTTAGCTTTTTATACTTTGGCTGTACTAGATGGATTGAAAAATAAAGCTCTGTTGACTATCTGACCTCTAGTTTGTTTCCTTTTAAAAACGTATATCGCTGCTGCAATGAATTGCCTTTAAATAAACATTTCTGTTTAACACAAGATGGTAAATTTTATGTTATATTTTTAACCACAATTTTTTTAAAATTTTTATTTTTAGTTCTGGAATACAAGTGCAGGACGTGCAGGTTTGTTACATAGGTAGACGTGTGCCATGGGGGTTTGCTACACCTGTCAACCCATCATCTAGGTATTAAGCCCAGCATATATTAGCTCTTTTTCCTAATAATCTCTCTCCTCCCACCCCACCTACCGAGAGGGCCTGGTGTGTGTTGTTCCCTTTCCTGTGTCCATGTGATCTCATTGTTTAGCTCCCGCTTATAAGTGAGAACATGCGGTCTTTGGTTTTCTGTTCTTGCATTAGTTTGCTGAGGATAATGGCTTCCAGATTCATCCATGCCTAGTGGAGTGGGAACCAGCCGGTAGGGAAGCAAGAGTGGACATTGCTCAATGCTGGGAGCCTCAGTGGTCTTGGTGCAGAGCAGGAGCATGTGACAGGTGCTTGCTTTGGAAACTGGCAGTGGAGGCAGGTGACAGGCTGGGATGGAGGGGCATCTGTGCAGGACAGCACAGGCCAGATCTGGATGGGAGTTGGGGGGTAAATCAGCCACTGGTGGCCAGGATAGTGGTCAGGATTGTTGCCCTTGGCTTTGTAGCACCAGCAGAGATCTCGGGGCCTCTCCACCTTGGGGCTGCTTCACCTTACCTCACCTCAGCATCCTTGCACTGTTGAGTGCTTTTTCTCCTGGACAGCTGTTTGATGGAGATGGGCTGGGAGACTGGGCTGGGGAAGGTGGCTCCAGGAATGGGTTGGAGTTTTCAGCCTGGGCCTGAAGAGAGTCTTAGGAATTTGAAAAATTAGTTAGTTTTCCTAGCCCCTAGAATTGGGCTTTTAAATATCTCAATGCGTTTTGAGAGTACAATATCTTTATTGGCTTTTTCCTGATTATAAAAACGATATGCATTCATTGCAATCATT
The DNA here is from genome assembly GCF_006542625.1 of Nomascus leucogenys. Classification (NCBI taxonomy): domain Eukaryota; kingdom Metazoa; phylum Chordata; class Mammalia; order Primates; family Hylobatidae; genus Nomascus; species Nomascus leucogenys. Next base: position 87,986,028 of record NC_044393.1, on the reverse strand, counting down.
TGTACTTGCTGTTCCCTCTGGCTAGAACTTTCTCATCTCAGATATGATCGACACAGTTGACGCCCCTTCCTTCAGGTCTCTGCTCAAATCTCCTGTTATCAGAGAGGCCTTTCCTAACCTCCATGCAAAAAATTAGCAACCGCCTCCGTAATTCCTCTGCTCCTGCCTGCTTTTTTTCTCCATGACACTTATCATTGTCTTCTACATATTTGTCTGTGCATTCTGCCTTCCTTCACTGGACTGTAGGCCCCACCAGGGCTGACTTTGTGTCGTTCAGTGTCATTTGTCCATGTATTCCACAAATCTTTGAGTGCCTGCTCTGTGCAGGCACTGTGCTGGGCCCTTGGGATACATCAGTGGACAAAGTTAATGATATCATGTGTTACTCCGTGGTAAGTGTCATGTGTAAATGCAGCAGATAAACAGCTTGGACTGATGAGTTGCAATTTTGATCTGGGTGTTTAGGGAGCCTCGTTGAAAATGGGGCTGGATTCATTCGCTCGGGCTGCCATAATAACGTACCACACGCTGGGTGGCTTACACAACAAAAGGTTATTGTCTCATAGTTCTGGAGTCCAAGATCAAGGTGTCAGCAGCACAGTGCTTCCTCCAAAGGTGCTAGAGAAGGATCTATTCCAGGCCTATCTCCCAGCTTCTGGTGTCACAATGGTTAATATTGAGTGTCAACTCGATTGGATTGAAGGATGCAAAGTATTGATCCTGGGTGTGTCTGTGAGGGTGTTGCCAAAGGTGATTAACATTTGAGTCAGTGGGCTGGGAAAGGCAGACCTACCCTTAATCTGGGTGAGCACAATCTAATCAGCTGCCAGCATGGCTAGGATAAAAGCAAGCAGAAGAACATGAAAATACTAGACTGGCTTAGCCTCCCAGCCTACATCTTTCTCCCGTGCTGGATGCATCCTGCTGTTGAACATCGAACTTCAAGTTCTTCAGATTTGGGACTTGGACTGGCTTCCTTACTCCTCAGCTTGCAGTTGGCCTGTTGTGGGACCTTGTGATCGTGTGAATTTAATACTCCTTAGTAAACTCCTCTGTGTATATATATATATAGCTATCCTATTAGTTCTGTCCCTCTAGAGAACCCTGACTAATACAGGTGGTTCCTGGCTCATGGCAGTGTGACTCCAGTCTTTACGTGGCATTCCCTCTGTGTGTGTGTGTGTGTGTGTGTGCAAGTTTCCCCTTTTCATAAGGACCGTTGTATTGGATAGGGGCCCACCCTACTTCAGTATGACCTTATTTTAACTACATTTTTGATGACCCTGTTTCCACGTAAGGTCACATCCTGAGGTTCTAGGGTTAGGACTTCAACATGTGAATTTTGGGGGCACACAGTTCACCCCATAACAGTGATATTTAAACTAACATTTGAAAGAGGCAAGGGGGCAAGACAAGCAGGTATTGGGGGGAACGGTGTTCCCAGCAAACGATGTGGCCAGTGCAGAGGCCTTGAGGCAGGAGTGTGCCTGGTACTGGGGGAGGCAGAGGAGGCCTGTGCACCTAAAGCAGAGGGTGGAGGCGGGAGGTAGCAGGCACTCAGGTGTGAAGGGAGGTGGGTGCTAGGGGTAGAGGATCATAGAGGGTTTTGATCAGAGGGTGATGTGATGAGACAATGTAAAATTTCTTGCACATTGAATAAAGTCAGGTGGTACAAAGAAGGTGTAAATTAGAAAGCAAAAATCACCCCAAATCCTACCTGTCAGACAACTGCTATGACATTTTAGTATCTCTCCTTTCAGACTGTTTTCACATGTACAGGCGCATACACAGAAAGCAATGGTATCATATTCTACATGTTGTTTGGCAGCTTGCTTTTTTTCGCTTCACACTTTATCATGGAATCTTTAGTTGTCAGGAAATACAGATCCACACCATGATTTTATTCGACGCTGTGGATGTTCCACACTTCATTTATCTGGTTCTCTGTTGATGGGTGATTGTATTGTCTTCAGCTTTCAATGTTATAAGAAAACGTTGCTGGGCGTGGTGGCTCACGCCTGTAATCCCAGCGCTGTGGGAGGCTGAGGTGAGCAGATTGCTTGAGCCCAGGAGTTCAAGACCAGCCTGGGCAACATGGCAAAACCCCATCTCTACAAAAAATACAAAAATTAGTCAGCCATGGTGGCACGCACCTGTAGTTTGAGAATACAATATCTTCATTGGCTTTTTCCTGATTATAAAAACGATATGCATTCATTGCAATCATTTGTACTCGCTGTTCCCTGTACCTAGAACTTTCTCATCTCAGATATGATCAACACAGTTGACGCCCCTTCCTTCAGGTCTCTGCGCAAATCTCATGTTATCAGGGAGGCCTTCCCTAACCCCAATGTAAAAAATTAGCAACTGCCTCCGTAATTCCTCTGCTCCTGCCTGCTGAAGGAGGCCGAAGAGGGAGGATCGCTTGAGCCCAGGAGGTTAAGGCTGCAGTGAACCGAGATTGCACCACTGCACTTCAGCCTGGGCAGCAGAGCAAGACCCTGTCTCAAAAAAAAAAAGAAAAAGAAAAAGAAAAAAAACACTGCTATGAGCATCGTTGTGTATACATCTTTACACACTTTTCCAATTACTTTCTTAAGATAAATTCTCAGAAATAGATTTGCTGGACTAGGCAGTATGCACATATTAAATTTTGATGCATATTGCCAAATGGCTCTCTAGAAAGGCTGAAGCAATCCACATTCTCTCTAGCAATGCATCAGAGTGCCAGCTTGCTTCTCTCCTCCATAATACAGGCTGTTACCAGTCTTTATTGTCTTTGCCCAACTCATAGGTACAAAATATCTCCATTAAAGGTGCATTTCTCTGATGGTTCATTGGCATTTGGGCCTTTGAATGAGGTTCTCTTTGCACTTCTTTCTCTGGTCCTCTCCTGCAGCAGTCTCAGGGCCGAGCTGGGAATAATAATAATAGCCAACAATTACAGAGCGCGTGCTGTGTGCCCAACATTGTGTGAGGAGACGACACAGTGTCTCTTGTTTAATCCATGCAACAATTGTATGAGGTAGGTACTGTAAGGATCCCCATTTTACAGATGAGGAAAATAAAGCTTAGACAAGTTCATTGACTTGCTCAAGGTCACACAGCTAGCAAGAGTTTTTCCCACCCAGGGGGAGGGCATGTGCACCCCCAGCCGCGGTCTCCTCTGTTCTGGGTCTGGGTTAGAGAATGACTCTGTGGTCTCTCCCATTGAAGTGCCCACTCACAGGCTTTGCTTGCAGGGCAGAGTGAGCTCTGTGGACAGAGCCCCAGTCAGAGCCACCTGTGGCCCCTGGCCAGCTCCCTGTCCCTGTTAGAAGCCCTGACTGTGAAGTCACACCCTGGCCTAGCCCATAGAAGCTGCTCACCAAACATAGGTTAAGAGAAATGAATGAAGCAGGCTTTCAAAACCTACAGTGTTGTGTGGTGGTGCATTTTACTTTATTTCGGCAGATTAAACATTTTAACAATAAAAAAACTCAAAAAGTTAAAATTCCATGATGAGCCATATTCCATTTTCTCCACCAGTGAGGATAATATTTTTCTTAATACTGAGTGACATTTTCTTGCCTCATTTCCTCTTTTATCACGTCCTGGATCATTTCCTTGTGGTTTTGATACCATTTTTGCTTTGTGTTGACTGTGCTGTTTTTCTGTTGTTTGTTTCTGACAGCCAAGTGTGTGGTTGTCATACATCTTCTCCGTTAATTAAGTTAGTGTATACCACTGGTTTAAAATCAATTTCTTATTTACTTTGGAATTTTGGTGGGAGGAAGTCGATGCCTTAAAATAAGTACTTTGTTCAAAAACTGACCGGTACAGCCGGCTGTCCTACTTCGTTTGTTTTATATGCCCCTTGAGCCTCTTTGGTTCTTCATAAAACACACTGTATTAACGCCTTGAGTTCTTGCCTAGATCTGGTATAAAGTTTAACCTTCTGAATACTTCCCAGAAATCCTGAACCTGCAACTGTTCTGTTTTGTTCGTTGTAGTTTATATTGACTTTACTCATTGACAGCCTTCAGGTTCCTCTACTCCCTCTTCCAATTGTGTTCAGTTCCCCTGAGAGGAAAACAAGATATACCTGTAGAATGTGTACCCTGTCAGTCCGGGTAAACCAGCAGTGCTGTGGAAACAGTTTCCAAATCTCAATGGCTTTCCGCATGTGACTTCTGACTCCCACCGGCAGATCTTGCCCTTCGTCTCTCTCCTGCACCTTTTACATCTTGTCTGGTTCTGGGAAGTGTGCTTGCCTGGGTCCTGTTTTTCGTTCTTCCATCTTTGTTTTGGGTTTGCCAGTGCCAGAAGGCATGCCTGCAGGCAGGCCAGTTGTGTGGTGGTTCCATGCCCACGTGTCTGCATGACTGAGCCAACGTTGATGGAGCACTCACTGCCATGTGCTGAGCACTGTGCTGGATGTTGGGATACTAAGAGAAATACGGCAGTCAGTCACGGCCCTCGAGCAACTCCGTGTACAAGGGGAAGTAGTTCTGTACGTAAATGACTATCCAGTGGCATGTGAAGTGCTATTGTAGAGGACTGCAGTGGTGATACAAAGAGGGCAGTCACTGTTGGTGGATGTAGGACCGCAGAACTGTGGGGGATGTTTGAAGATGGATATGAGATGGAACATTCTTTTAAAGCTAAAGGGGAGCCTCGTTTCGGTTATCTATTGCTGCATAACAAATCACCCCGAAACAGAATGGTTTAAAACAGTAATGGTTTATTATTTCTCATGATTCTGCGGGTCAGGAATTCGGACAGGTCTCGGATGGATGATTCTCCTGCTCCATGAAACTCAGCTGGGGTCACTCACTTGGCTGTGTTCGGTTGGCTCCAGGGCTGGGCTGGAAGGCTGAGGCTGTTTCACCCCCCCTCCTACCTTCGTGTTCCACCACATGCCCTCCCTCTCTCTTCCCAGGTGGCCAGCTTGGACTTCCTTATAGTAGGACTTCATATGGGGCTGCTGGCTTCTAAGGGGAATGAAGCAGGAGCTAGTGGCCCTCTTAAGATCGGGGGCTCAAAAGTTGTCTCTGCTGCATTCTGCTGGTCAGAGAAAATCACAAGACTAGTCTACAAGGGGCAGGAGGAAATAGGGCTACCCATTGATGAGTGGTGAAATAGCCTAGACATTGACATTGATGGTGGTCGTCTTTGGAGATTAGCAGCTACCATAAGCACAAAATGGTTGAAGGTAATGGAGAGAAAAGATACAATTACTTGAGAAAGCTGTCAGAGAAGACTAGGATAAATGATAATAATCATAGACATAATAATAGGTAACTAAAATTGATGTGCACTTATGTCAGGCATTCTTCTAGGAAGTTGATATGTATTAATTGTATTAAGCCATGTAATCCTGATAACCCTATCCAGTACAATTATAAGGAGATGAAGTAACTCACCTCAGGTCACGTAGCTGATAACTGAGAGAGGAGAGATTCACACTCCATTGCATCCTTGCACGGGGAGAATGGTGCCTCTTCCACTGAGACAGGTGGGAAGGGGGAGTGATGGCTACAGGTTTAGGTGCATGCAGGTAAGGGGGCGGGAGGATGATGCTATTGAGGAAGTTGATGTCTGATAGCTTTTTTCTTTCTTTATTTCTTCCTTTCTTTTCTTTTTCCTTTCTTTTTTTTTTTTCTTAAGAGATGGAGCCTCTATCTGTCACCTAGGCTGGAGTGCAGTGGCGTGATCATCTCTCACTGCAGCCTTGAACCCCTGATATCAAGCAGTTCTCTTGCCTCAGCCTCCCAAAGTGCTGGGACTGCAGGCATGAGCCACTGTGCCTGGCCATGTTTTTCTTTTTGATAGTGGCATGGCCATCACTTAAATGAGATGGGGCAGGAGCAGGTCAGGTTCCATGAAAAAAGTAGTTTATAATTATAGTATCTGTGGATCACAGAAGAAGGAATAGAGCAGGAGGCTGTGAAAGGATTGTTGAGTGGGCCAGGCCTGGGGGAGATGAGGACCTTTTGTGTACAGCAGCAGCCTCCCGTGGTCCCTGTGGGGGATGATAGCCTCGTGGCAGGGTAGGGAAAGCACATCATGGGGCCGATCCCAAAGCAGCTCTCTCAGCCCACGGTAGGAGCCTAATAGATCTATTTTCTGCCCAGCTGCTGTGTTTGCCTCAGTCTCACAACACTTCCCCCAGCAGCTTTCAAAATGCAGCATTTCCGTCATAGACTTCAAAAGAAGAACGCCAAGATCTCCTGGCATGGAGCCCTCCTATGTACTTTGACCTTTAATTGGGTGCCTTCCAAGTCCAAACTTCAAGTCTTGAGACTGCTCTGAGGACAACAGGAGCAACTTAGAATGGGGTTTTAACCTCCCAGTGTGTGCCTAGAGGAGACCCCACTCTTTGGTGGGCAAGAGGATGTGGGCATTGACCGTCACCCAGATCCAAGTGAGGGACAGATGGCTCCTGCTCCTCGGCTGTGCTGTCCGATGGCCTGCAAGGGGCCCTTCTGTCAGAACTGCACAGGGAGAGGTTATGAGGGTATGGGGGAAAGACACATGTAGTGTCCCATTCATCTCTTTTCATGTCCCTTATTGCGTGGAGTTTGCAGTGCTTTTAGAATTTCCCAGCATTCTTATCATTTATGTTCGTGGAGACTTTGCTTCATAATAGTTTGATCTCTTTGGAAAATCCAGAAGACACCACCATGTGTGTTTCTAGTCCTACAGGGCCTTAGAAAGTGTTTCTTGAGAAAAGCACGTGCACTATGGAGAGAGCAGCTTTACTCCCAGTGGCTGCAGATACACTTCTGTGAGGTGCCTGCCGTGGCAGACTGGGCTCCAGCCTGGGGTGTCTGGGACGTTCAGCCCTTTGCTGGTGTTGGAAACACTTGCATGTATTTAAAATTTTTTTATTTTTGTGGCTGGGCACAGTGGCTCATGCCTGTAATCCTAGCACTTTGGGAGGCCGAGTCAGGTGGATCACCTGAGGTTAGGAGTTCGAGACCAGCCTGGCCAACATGGTGAAACCCCGTCTCTACTAAAAATACAAAAAATTAACCAGGCGTAGTGGCGGGTGCCTGTAATCCCAGCTACTTGGGAGGCTGAGGCAGGAGAATCGCTTGAACCTGGGAGGCAGAGGTTGCAGTGAGCTGAGATAGTGCCACTGCACTCCAGCCAGGATAATAGAGTGAGACATCATCTCAAAATAAATAAATAAATAAAAATAAATAAATAAAATTTATTTTTGTAGGGATGAGGTCTCACTATGTTGCCCAGGCTGGTCTCGAACTCCTGGCCTCAAGTGATCCTCCTGCCTCAGCCTCCCAAAGTGTTAGGATGACAGATGTAAGCCACCGTGCCCAGCCTTGTGTATATTTTTTGACACAGTATTTACACTATCTCCTCTGCCACAGAGCTCCAGGGCACAAATTCTGTTTCTCCTGGACCTCAGTGGCCCAGTCAGCCTTTGACCAACTGGAGTTGGGCTGTCACTCTGATTGCTGTTTGATTCACTCTGTCTTGCAGTAATTTTTCGACACATTTCAGAGCTTGTTTGTGTTAAGGGACCAGTAGTCTATCTTTTGCTCTCCAGTCCTGGGAACTGACCTGATCCCATACGGGTGTGACATTTGGAATTGAAAATTGTTAGTCCTTGAGAGCACTGTTTAAAGAGGGGTGGGGTCTGATTAAGAGGCGCAGTTGCTCTCTGATCCTCACAAATGAAGTTAGGTTGACACCTTTTGGCCCAGTAGTTCAGCTCTTAGGAATGTATCAAGTTACACCTCTTTGACAGTTAAATCTACATAAATTTATAAAGAGATTTGTGAATGGATCTTCTAATCCAGAAAAAAGTAATGCTTCTAACTTAATGTAAATTTAAATAAATTCTAATTATGACCAAACTTTCCTGACATATTTCATGCTGAAATAATTGATAACCAACAGTCAGGGTTAAAAATGATCATAACAAAGATGACATTTTTCTCCATTCGTAAAATGTGGGTTAGGTTAATTGCAGGCTTTTTATGGGAAATAAACATAAAGACCCTTTGTCCTATGCAGGTTGGGCCTCTCTGCCATAAACCCCCACTCCCTTTTCCTAATGGTGGGAGCCCCGTTAGCGTCATCTTTTTATTCCACAATGTACTGCGTGAGAGATGGATGCATGAATATGTAGATAAATGGGACTTTCCCTAGTTGTGTGTGGTTGTGATTTGTGGTGCTATTTAAGTCTTGATGTTTAGTTGATTGCCAAGAGGGAATGAATGAGTATATAGCAGATTTTTAGAATTATATTAAGGTCATTTGGTTAAAAAAGGATGTATGAGAACTTTTGTCTCAGCACTTTGGGAGGCTGAGGCAGGTGGATTACTTGAAGTCAGGAGTTCGAGACCAGCTTGGCCAACATGGTGCAACTCCGTCTCTATTAAAAATATAAAAATTAGCCAGATGTGGTGGCGGGCGCCTGCAATCCCAGCTACTCGGGGGGCTGAGGTAGGAGAATCACTTGAATTTGGGAGGCGGATGTTGCAGTGAGCCGAGATTGTGCCACTGCACTCCAGCCTGGGTGGCAGAGCGACACTCTATCTCAAAAACAAAACAAACAAGACAAAACAAAAAAAAAACTTTTGGCCATAGTACAAAAACAAATCTGTATATCTCGAATTGTGTAATTGGTACGTACCTGGACAGGAACAACTTCTGAATCATACTGGTTTGTTTGGATCATCTTGGATTGTTGCTGAGTGACCCTGAGGAAGTATTGTTGTCTACTGTTCGGAGTTGCTAGGAAGAAACCAGTCCTCTCTATACCAGGGAAGAAGAATAGCTGATGTGAGACAATGGGATAGTAATAAGCTAAACCAGGGGGAGAGAAAGAGATTTAAATGACAGTCCCAGGCAAGGCTGTCATCATGGGACGTAAGTGAGACTGTTAAGCTCCTGAGTCATAGAACTTTACAGCTGGGAAGTTATGTAAATATTCATATATATGTCAGTTTCCAGTTCTGTGGCCCTGACAAGATGCCTCAGGGCCTGCAGCTTGGGGATCCAGGCTGTAGGAGTTGAAGACTGTTCCTTTAGGGCATAGCCAACTGGATGAATTTCAGCCTTTTAATCATTCTGTTTGAGATTCAAATTTTGGGGAGAGAGCCTGGGGCTTGGGATAGTTGCCCATCCCTTGGTCAGGAGAGAATGAGCATCCTGAGTGATGGTGGCACCTAGATCCGGTGCCATGGTGGAAGGAGTGTTCCCCAAGGCAAGACTGGGGTGGGGGTAGGTGCCAGGCAGACTGAACCCACAGATGTCCCCTCTTGTGGCCCGCGCATGTGGGTCACATGCCCACTTGTGCTCAGCATACACACACAGGCGCATGCATAATCATTAACGTGCATGTATCCAGAGGATGACAGTCGTGCAAAGACAAGGAAAGACAAATATGTATTCACAGATGTTGTCACAGGAAAATACAAAACATAGATGCATGAGTACAAGTGTATAGGTTAACAGCAATATATGCAGAGATGCACATACAAGGAAATGCATGAATACAGACACACTGACTCATGAGTATGCACCCATAGCGAAATGCACTGTTGCTGGGAGAGGAAGGAAGGCTGAGTAGAAGAAGTGGACAAAGAATAAGGGACAGTAGAGATAAGGAGGCAGCAGCAAGTGACCCTGGGACACCAGTTGGGTCTATAGATACATGTTTTCAGGAAAGTTGACTGGGTGCAGTGGCTCACGCCTCTAATCCCAGCGCTTTGGGAGGCTGAGGGGGGCGGATCACCTGAGGTCAGGAATTTGAGACAAGCCTGGCCAATGTGGTGAAACCCTGTCTCTACTAAAAATACAAAAATTAGCTGGGTGTCATGATGCGAACCTGTAGTCCCAGCTACTTGGGAGGCTGAGGCAGGAGAATTGCTTGAACCTGGGAGGCAGAGGTTGCAGTGAGCCGAGACTATGCCACTGCACTCCAGCCTGGGCCAAAGAGCAAGACTTCATCTCAAAAAAAAAAAAAAAAAAAAAAAAAGAAAGTAGTAGGCCAAAATTTAGGATTTGACTTTGGGTTTCTGTTTGTTCCCTTATTGCTGGGCCCTCAGCTCAGTTCCTTGCCAGTGTGTTCACTAAGTTCACTTGATTAGGACCGTGTGGTGCCTCACATGGCAGTGTCTCTGGTTTGTTCAGTCTTCGTTTTTCTTGATCTGCAACAGCCTCCTCTCCCCTCTCCTGCCTCATTGCCTGCCTCTCCTGTTACCATATTGCTCTGGCAGTATGGTCATTCCCCATATGGGGAACTGTGTTGAACTGTTTTATGCCCCTGTGCCTTTGCACATGCTGTTCTTTCTGCGTGGAATGCACTTCTCTTCCTCATTTGCTTGATTCTGTACCTCCCTCAGGAAGACTTCCAGAAATCCCAGAATGGTTTGGATGCTCATTGTCCCTATTGTAACTCCGGCCACTGTGTTATGATTGTTCCTAACTAGCTTTTTGAGGACAGAGATTGTACCTTATTCACTCTTAAAGCGCCCCCGTACCTAGCACTGGGCCTGGCAGAGAGTAGGCCCTCAATAAATGTTTGTTGAATCATTAAGTGGGTGGGTATAGGAAGGAATGCTTCTATGAGTTAACAATTAAATAGGTAAATGATCATATGAACGATTGAATAGACCAGAATTAATAGCGACTTGGTGTATTTGTCCATTTTCACAGTGCTGATAAAGACATATCTGAGACTGGGTAATTTATAAAGAAAAAGAGGTTTAATGGACTCACAGTTCCATGTGGCTGGGGAGGCATCACAATCATGGCAGAAGGTGAGAGGCACGTCTTACATGGTGGCAGACAAGAGAGAATGAGAGCCAAGCAAAAGGGGTTTCCCCTTATAAAACCATCAGATCTCGTGAGACTTATTCACCACCACGAGAATAGTATGGAGGAAACCACCCCCACGATTCAATTATCTCCCACCAGATCCCTCCCACAACACATGGGAATTATGGGAGCTACAATTCAAGATGAGATTTGGGTGGGACACAGCCGAACCATATCACTTGGTGAATTCGGTACTGTGGCTTCTCCCCGGATTTGTAAGCTGCTTCATAAAGCTGGGCTTCTCTTTATCTTTCTCTTCCCCTTAGCTGCTTTCTCCTCCTGAATCCTAACTCAGAATGCCTTTTCACACCTTCCTTCCTTTCTTGAAGATCACCTGGAACTACATCTTCATCCCAGACCTGTTCCATGAACTAAATCCCTGTGGGTGATTAGCTGTCCTTTTAAACCCAGTGCTGACTTTGGGAGGCTGAGGTGGGCGCATCGCTTGAGGTTGGGAGTTCAAGACCAGCCTGGCCAACATAGTGAAAACCCATCTCTACTAAAAATACAAAAATTAGCTCAGCGTGGTGGTGCACACCTGTAGTCCCACCTACTTGGGAGGCTGAGGCAGGAGAATTGCCTCAACTCAGGAGGCGGAGATTGCAGTGAGCCGAGATCGCACCACTGCACTCCAGCCTGGGTGACAGAGCAAGACTCCGTCTCAAAACCCCACCCCCGCAAAAACAAAAAACCATCAATGCTGTCAGTGCCTGAGTTCCCTGCATGTTGGTTCCCTCTCTGTTGGGATAAAAAAAAGTTTGATTATAAATGGTCCTCATTTGTAGGTACTTTGGAAAGTACAGAAGTATATTTAGTAGAAAATAATCATCTTTATTTCTGCCACCTAACAATAACTATTATATAAACAGTTTGATATGCATCTTCCTAGTGTTTCAAAATATGTATACGAGACTTTACTTTTTTCATAAAATGGGATCATGCTATGTATACAATTTGCATCTTGCAGTTTTCATCGTATTGTAAACATTTTCATGCCATGATATACTTTCACTCTGCTGTGCCATCATCACCACCATCCATCTCCACGACACTTTTCATCCTGCAAAATAGAACCTCTGTACCCGTCAAGCAACTCCTCATTTCCCCTCTCCCCTATCCCCTGGCAGCCACCCTTCTACTTTCTGTCTCTATGAATTTGACTCCTCTAGGTACCTCCCGTAAATGGAATCATCTAGTATTTATTTTTGTTCCTTCGCATAATGACCTCAAGCTTCACCTGTGTTGTAGCTTGTGTCAGAATTTCCTTCCTTTTTGAGGCTGAGTGATATTCCATTGTGTGTTTGTGCCACCGTTTATTTATTCATTCATCAGCCAGTGGACAGTTGGTGAGTTGCTTCTGCCTTTTGGCTATTGTGAATTACAGTGATTTATTTTTCACTTCTGTTTTTAATACCAGACTGTGGACAGTGGGGGTCAGGGACAGTGTTTAACTCACCTCAGTTTCCTCGAAATCTAGTGGTGTCTCTGGCACATAGTAGGACACCGATCGGTGTTTGAATGAAGACATGGCAGAGCCAGTAGAGGGTGCTTCAGAGGAGGGGTGTGTGTGGGGGGACTTAATCCGAGGCCTGCTGCTCTGTGTGGTGCCAGCAGCCTCTTGGGCGGTGTGGCTTGCTTGCCCCAGGACATTACTGTCTCCCTGTCCCCCTTATCCTCAGCCCCTGGGTCACCTTTCCAGATGCCCCTCACATCTGCTGCTTTTCTTTCCCTGCCTTCTCTTTGGTCCGCCCCACCTGATCTGAGATCATTCAGTTTCTTCTGCAGTACGGGAATCTTCCTGCAGTTCCTGCACAAGCACCCTTCTCTGGAAGCTTCAGTCGCTCTGCATGGGCCAGTTACCTCCCCAGGAGTGGCAGAGGCTTCCATGAGCCCGGAGGGTGGTCTGAGACAATGTCCAGAGGGGTGATCCAAGTGGAAAACTGCCTATGGCATTGTTGTGGGGGGGTGCCACGGAGGCAGAGGAATTACCTGACAGACAAGGAGGAGGAACCAGACCATTTTTGGCCAGAGAACAGGAGCCTGAGGAGTTCTCCCAGGCTATCGTAGAGAGCCTGCGCTTTGGCAGGGGGTGGCTGATAGGGATGCCAGCTTGTTCAATAAAATCCACACTGCTTAGTTTGGCAGTTCAGGTCTTCTGTAGTCTAACCCCAGTACCCACCCAATCTCCATCGTGTCCCTGCAGGAATGGCTCACATTACAATTTAGCCATGTCCTGTGAGGCCTTCTGTTCTTTCTTTAATATCTTACTCATGCTCTTTTCCCCAAAGGGAGTGCCTGCCCAGGTTCCCCAATTTTCTAAATTCTGGCCATCTTCAGAGCAAAGTTTAGCTCTTATTTTTACCAATAGAATTAAATTGCACGAATGCACTCTGCTTCATATTCTTTTAGCAATTTCTGTCTACCATCGTATATTTATTTGCTGTTGTTAGAAGCCAATTTTTATTATTAATCTAACTTTTTGTGCGTATATCCTTTCTCCTTAAATAGCTTACTAGCCCCTTGCTAGCATTTTGCACATAGAAATATGACTGTTGATTACTAAACATAATATTTCATTGAAACTAAGATGCCATCAATAGTGTGATGCACCATTTATTTTCTGTACCCCTGAGAAAGATCATGGAGAAAAAATACTTCCATTTAAACCGTATGCACCAATAACTAGATTCACCCTGATTTCAGATATCTTAAAATGTGAAAGAACAGGTCTTAGAATGGATGAATCACAATAGATATGAAACAAGTGTTTGTTTAGTTTATTTTATTGTGTATATATTTGTGTCGTATGGAAGATAGATGAGAAAATTTATAAACATGGCAAGAAAAGGCCTTAACATTTTATTACTTAAACATTCCCAATTAAATGCTTGTTGAGTCTCTGCTTGGGAATACGGATCACATAGCTTTTGAATTCAGCACATTTCCTTGTAGTATATGTTCTTTCTTTAGGAAGCTTCCCTCATTTTATTTCACCTGTTTTCTTTCATATTTTGTTTTTTCACTGTAGATTTAAGCTTTTTTGTGTACTTTTTTTTTTGGCAGTATTTTATATAGGAGGGATGACTCTTCTTAAAAATGTATCTTTTTATAATTGCTTATTTTTATCATTGCTTTTTCCTATTATTACTGTGCTTGAAAAGAAAAGTAGAGATGAAGCTGCACTTATTTATTATTTATCTTTTTTTTGTTTTTGTTTTTGAGACAGAGTCTTGCTCTGTCATCTAGGCCGAAGTGCAGTGGTGTGATTTCAGTTCACTGCAGCCTCCACCTCCTGGGTTCAAGTGATTCTTGTGCCTCAGCCTCCTGAGTAGCTTGGACTACAGGTGTGCACCACCACACCCAGCTAATTTTTGTATTTTTAGTAGAGACGAGGTTTTACCATGTTGGCCAGGCTGGTCTTGAACTTCTGGCCTCAGGTGATCCACCTGCCTTGGCCTCCAATTACAGGCTGGGATTACAGGCATGAGCCACCGTGCCCAGCTACAGCTGCTTTTAAAACGAGTGATTCAGAACAGACTTTTGAAGCAACAAAATTTGATCACTTCCCATCTTAAAAGAGAGCTGACTCATTTGTCCTTACGGATGAATCCATCACTTGGTGATAGGAGAATGGTGATAGGAGAATATTCTGAATATTCAGTCTAGACTCACTTGCTCCTTATTTGCCTCCAGGCCTCTCTTTGCTGGGCTTTCTCCTTATTGGATGTTATTTACCAAGGGTTTCCACTCATTAGGGGTGGTGATGCTTGTTTTAAAGGTCTTCTAGAACCTTCTAGATAGAACACCTCCTCAGGATCTGAAAATCTCAAGATATCACAAAGTAACAAGTGATCAGAGCCAGAGCTAGTGTCTCCAATGCCAAGTACAAATTTCAATGCATGAAAAATACATTTTTAGAGTTGAGTATGCAACTTTTGTTAAAGAGGCCTCATTAGGCGGTTATTGTATTAGCAGCTGGTTGGAACTTCAGGCCCTGGGAATTCACAAAAGCCCTTCACAGCTCCTACTGTGTAGAGATGAGTGACCTTTATGAACACCATTTGATATGCAGAGTCCTCACTTTATTCCTGGGAACTACATTTTTCCTGATTTTTACTGTCTGAGAAGAACAGGAACAAGAAAACATGTTTGTTTGTGCTCTTAAACCCATTTCCCCTTAGGGTTCCTGATTATTAGAATACTGGTCTCTTGCCTTAGCCTGATTTCTTTGATGTGCCTCATCTTGTTTAGATCCAGAATCCCGGATTCTTATTTTTCTAGGCCATGTTATTAATAATTACACGAACAGCTGGCATTGTTTTTGAAAGCTTTGCCACATGTCAGTCCAGTGACTCTTGACCCTGTGCAGATTATAATCACCTGGGAAGTTTTGAAATTCCAGACCATACTCAGCCACATTGAGTCAGAACCTCTGAGGGTGGATCCAGACATGGGTAAAGTGCCGGGGGCTCTGACCTGCGGCTAGAGTTAGTGCCTTCCGTGTGTTCACCTGTGCAGTCCACGTAACCACCCTGTGTGTTCTTTTCCTCATTTTATAGACGGAATCACTAAGGACAGGATTGGTTAGCCCAGCATTCATGGAGATTCCAATCCAGATCGCTTGATTCCAGAGGTGATTCTTTTAGTATTTCTTTAATTAATGCACTGGAGCCAGACTATTTGGTTAAAACCAAGCAGTTGCATTCCATAGTATTTATAAAGGTAACCTTCAATGGTCATTTATGAAGTGCTTTTAAATTCCTGGCTGTTGCTTAGACATCTGTATTATGTTCTTTTCTTGTATAGTTTTCTCATCATGATGTATAGAATTTCTGTTGGTTCAAGAATATTTGCCCCATTAGCATTTTTATGAACTCAGATTTTCCCTGAATGATCTTAGAGGAGTGACTGGTTAAGTTTTGGGTACTTTATAAAAATCTGTGCTCATTTAAAATCACTAGTTTTGTGGGGAAAGCCGGTGTCATCATCTGACACCTGGGTTTATACCTTAAGCTAGCATGATCGGGGAGCAGCTCACTGAACTGCAGAGACAGACATAGGCAGTGTCAGGGCCAGCCTGTGTGTGCAGACCGTTCAGAGAGAACATGTGGGGAGAGGATGGCAACTGTGCACTCAAGGAAATGCCCAGGGAAGGGAAGGGAAAAGAAACAGTGGCAGGGTGGCAGCAGGGTCAAGGAGAAACTGTGCTAGGGAGAGAGGACCACTGATGTTCGAAGGTGAGAGAGAAGATCTAAAGAAGTGGGAGCGGCGAAGACGCGGGTGGAGGGAAGTGTCCGTGAACCCTGCATCCTGTGATGCCCTGTCTGGGATTCAGGTTCCTTCAGAGGGAGGGTGCGGCTGGGCATGGTGGCTCGTGCCTGTAATCCAAGCACTTTGGGAGGCTGAGGCAGGAGAATCGCTTGACCCCGGGAGGCGGAGGTTGCAGTGAGCCAAGATCGCACCACTGCATTCCAGCCTGGGCGACAGAGTAAGACTCTGTCTCAAAACAAAACAAAGAAACCAGAAGAGAGGGTGCATAGGATGGGGAGTGTTAGGGCGGGCCTAACCTTGGGGATGAAGGAGTAGGTAGGGAGGTAACTGGTGACAGCTGGGCCGAGGTGAGGGCGAGGTGGTCGGGGATCTCATGTGACATGATGCTGATAACCTCCGCAGGGTAGAGAGAGCGTCTGATGAAAGTGTGGCGAGGTCGTCAGGGACCTCATGTGACATGATGCTGATAACCTCAGCAGGGTAGAGGGAGCATCTGATGAAAGGTTTCAGCCCCCGGGGAGGTCCAGAGTCCTGGAGCCACAGTGAGGTGGGAACCCTCATACCAAGACATACGTGCAGGATTGGGCCAGACCTGGCAGGCCTCGGCCACCTTTGCTGTCAGTGGTGCCTGGGAGCCGTGCCTGGGAGCAGCATGGAAGACGCGTCCCTTTTGCAGCAAACCGAACTTATATGAGGGTTGCCCTGAGCATGGAAGATAAATCTGAAGTGATTATTCTTGTGCCAAATAGTCTTTAAATGACAAGAGTCCCCTAAACCACCTTAATAGAATTTGTATTCTAGAGGTGGGTTTCCACACAGCTCTTCAGGAATTCATCTCCCTGCACGCTTAAATGAAGGCTCTCAACTCCTTCTCCTTTCTTGAAACACAAGGAAGGCTGGAAGGGAAATTAGTCAGGCTTTCCTTTTCTGAGCAGCTTGGTTGAGTGGCTTTCAAACTTTGTTAGGGGGATCTGTTAGATGTGTGTTTGCAAATTTGATAGATATTTAGTTTTTGAAATTTTATATATATTCTGAAATTTTTTACAATTATAGTAAAAGATGTAATGTATTAATATATGAGTATTCATAAGCATACAATGAATTTTCACAAACTGAATGGCTGTATAACAACACCAATATCAAGAAACAGAACATGACCTGCCCCTCAGAAGCTCTCACGTCCCCTTCCAGTTACTACCATCCCCAGCTGAAATATTAAATCAGCATACGCAGTCCTGCCATACACACATTTTAACACAATGGAGACCACGAAGTGTTAGCTCGTGGTGCTGGGATAACTTGTTCCTGTGCAGATCTGAAATAAGGTAGCCTCAGCCATCTTCTTGAAAATTTGGCACCGACTAGGAAGATTGTGGGGCTTGGCACCGACTTGAAGTCAGGGGTATTCACTGCTCTCATGACATTGCGTGAACTGCCCCTGGCCCCTGCTGGGGTTGGCTCAGATGTATCGGAGTGTGAGACCCACCTGTGGGTCTCCGAGAGTCTGGCGTGTCATTGGCAGTCCTGGGGTCTGTCGTAGGTCCTCAGCGCTCCTGGGGTCTGCAGTCATGCGAAGCCACACTACTGTTTGGTGACTTTAGGAATTTTTTAACCTTGAGGCAAACATTTCCCGGTACTCTCCTGTTAAGCTTGAGCCAGATTGGACTTTTGTTCACTCAGGTGGTTGGTGCTTGAATACTGGTTTAGGTGTTTGTGGAGTCCTGCAGGCTGGCATTGGAACCCTGTCTCTTCATTAGCTGTATGCCGAGAGACAGCAGAATAGGCTTTCGGTCTCCACAGTTGGACATGGGAAGAAAACATTAGAACTTCCATTTACTTAAAAAAAATACTGATTTTTTATTTAAAAATAAAAATTAAATTTTACTAATACGTAATATGTGGGTCGATCGTGACATCACTTGGTCTATATGACAGAACGTTTTGTGTCACATATGAAGAGTAAAGTGTCCTGAGGACAGACAAATCCCATGACATGGAGGGGTTGATGGTGAGTTTGTCACTTTTTTATCTTTCAGTGACTTGGGGTAGATGAGGGTACTGACTACTCTGTTAAGTGAATTTTCAAATTATAGAAATAATTCCAGGTTTTATATAAACAAATTTTCCCTTAGTGGACAAATGGCTCAAAACAATTTTTTTCGAGAGGGTGGAGACTTGTAGATTAGAGATAGTTTAACAGTGCAAACACAAGCAGGTAAGAAATGACAGAGCTGTTACTCCTAGTATGAGCTCTTTGTCAACCTCATGACCCCATAAAAACAGTATAAACCCTGGCCGGGCACGGTGGCTCATGCCTGTAATCCCAGCACTTTGGGAGGCCGAGGTGGGTGGATCACCTGAGGTCAGGAGTTTGAGACCAGCCCTGACCAACATGGAGAAACTCCGTCTCTACTAAAAATACAAAAAATTAGCCAGGCATGGTGGCACATGCCTGTAATCCCAGCTACTCGGGAGGCTGAGGCCGGAGAATCGCTTGAACCCAGGAGGCAGAGATTGCAGTGAGCTGAGATCGCGCCATTGCACTCCAGCCTGGGCAATGAGAGTGAAACTCCCATCTCAAAAACAAACAAACAAACAAACAAAAAACCCAAAAAACAGAAAACAAAAAAAATAAAAAAACAGTATAAACCCCATAAACCACTGCACTGTCATGGAACAATGACTCTTTTGCTTGGCTATAGGGAGAGGTCAACCTCATTACCCCATAAAAACAGTGACAGTATCTATTGGTTTGCAAGGGCTGCGTAACAAGGTACCACAGACTGGGTGGCTTAAATGACAGAAGTTTACTCTCATGGTTTTGGAGCCTAGAAGTCCAAAATCAAGGTGCTGGCAGGGCCACGCTCCCTCTGATGGCTCCAGGGAGGATTCTTTCCTGCCTCTTCTGTTGGTCTGGCTGGCCTGGGCATTTGCTGGCAGGCCCAGGCACTCCTTGGCCTGTAGCTGCATCACCCCAACCACATGGCTGTCTTCGTCCTGTGTGTTCACACCATCTTCCCTCCATGTGTGTCTGTCTCTGTGTCCTAATTCCCCCATTTTCATGAGGACACTGGCCGTGTTGGATTATGGCCCACCACAGTGACCTCACTTTACCTTGATTGCTTATAGTAAGGCCCTATTTCCAAGTAAGGTCACATTCTGAGATATTGGGGGTTAGGACTCCAAAATATCTTTTTTGGCATACACAGTTCCTCCCATGAGATTAATCAGATGTGATAAGAAGCTGGTCCCTGAGGCCGGGTGCAGTGGCTCACACCTGTAATCCCAGTAATTTGGGAGGCCGAGGCAGGTGGATTGCTGGAGTCCAGGAGTTTGAGACCAGCCTGGGCAACGTGGTGAAACCCTGTCTCTACAAAAAATACAAAAATTAGCTTGGCTTCGTGGTGCATGCCTATAGTCCCAGCTACCTGGGAGGCTGAGGTGGGAGGATTGCTTGAGCCCAGGAGGCAGAGTTTGCAGTGAGCTGAGATGGTGCCACTATACTGCAGCCTGGGCAACAGAGTGAGACCCTGTCTCAAAAAAAAAAAAAGTTGGCCCCTGAATATTGAGATTCAGTTGCATCAAAATGACTGGAAGTGTAGTTTACATCTACAGTTATTATCAAGGAATCTCAGAAAAGTTTGGTTTTGCCTTCAGATGTTAGCAAGTATAATTATGAGGTTAGTTATTGCATGTTTTCTTCATTCTTTTAAAACTTGGTATTGTATATGTTTTGTAAGATTCTTCATATGAAAACAAGAGTCTGTGTGCATAATTTTAAAACAAAGTATATATGTGAAGGTGTGCTTGGGAATTTTTTTATTAATGGAGTGTGGACCCAGGCAGTGTGAGACCACCCCCTGGGCTGGCTGCTTGGTGGGGTCAGGTGCATATAAACCCCAGCTCCACGTCTTACTAACATTCAGCGTTTTCGGGTTTTTCAACCTCTGTAGCTTCCGTTTCCTCATTTGTAAAGTGGGTGGCTGGGGAAATTAAGTGATGTACTTATGTAATTTCCTTCTGGGAGAAGGTGCTTCTCCCGGAATTTGGCATATAGTAGGCATTCAGTACATAGAAGCCATCATGGATGCTAGTAAGTTAACTTGTTTTCCATGGTAGTTTATTTTATTAACGTTTCATCTTGGGTCATCTGGTCAACATGGGGCTGCAAATTACCCAAGAAACTCAGCTGCTCAACTGGATGAACAGTGGTTCTATACTAATGGACTTAAAATGGAAGGGAGCTAGAGTTTACTTATTGTCCTGCTTGGTGAGAACATGGAGGTAGATAAAATCCCAGTGAATGCTCTACTGTGGTTTTTCTGCACCCGTTGGCAGTGGGGGCTGCTGGGAGACCAGGGGTTGTTTACCTGCTCCCGTCAGCCTCTCTCCCCAGGCCACGCAGTAAAGCTGCAGTGAGTCTCAGACGGTTTTCAGTTGGGCAGTCTCACCTGCAGAGGCGCTGGGCAATGCCTGCGAGCATTTGTTGTTGTCATCATAGTTTGGGGAGAGGCATTACAGACGGGGGTGGGGTCAGGGATTCCAAAGAACTGGGGGTCTCTGTAGAGATGCCTCTATCACCCAGGCTGGAGTCCAGTGGCGTGATCTCGGCTCACTGCAACTTCTGCCTCCAGAATTTAAGTGATCCTGTCACCTCAGCCTCCTGAGTAGCTGAGACTACAGGCGCACACCACTTCACCAGGCTAATTTTTGTATTTTTGGTAGAGATGGGGTTTCGCCATAGTGCTCAGGCTGGTCTTGAACTCCTGGGCTCAAGTGATCCGCCTGCCTCAGCCTCCCAAAGTGCTGGGATTACAGGCATGAGCCACCGTGCCCGGCCTGGCCTTTTAAAAAAAAAATTCTGTTTTAGAATATCTTTAGTCTGTGAGACTTTTCCTCCTCTCCCCATAGCCAAGAGAAAGAAAGAGTAATTGTACCACGACAGTAGAGTAGTTTAAATTTTCACTGAAGATGCCCTGTGTTTCTTATCTAAATAGGGTCAGTAATCAAGAGTCTTTTTCTCTTAAAGGCCACTGGTTCCTCTGCAGAAATCAACTAAGGCTTACATACAAGCAGAAAACAATGTTTTAAAGAGAAAACTATAACCAGTGTTTAAAAGCAGAGAATAACAAGCCTCACTCAGTAAATGTAACAATGAACGTAATATATTATGTGACTTCATATTATTATGATATGTTAAACCAGTTAAGGAGAAAAGGGAGCAGATGAGAGGCAGTAAGAACATGGGACTGGGAAGAGGCAGGCAAAGGGTGGAGAGACCTTAGGGGTGGGGAAAGAGGGAGGGGAGGAGAGAAGGGGAAGGGGAACTTGTAAGCTTAGTTGAGAGAACCCTCTTGAACATACTGTTTTTCAAGCTTCCTGTTGGCCTCAATTGTGGAAATTTTATTTTTTTTTTTGACAGGGGTACTCATCCTGTTACTCAGGCTGGAGCGCAGTGGCACAATCATGGCACATTGCAGCCTTGAACTCCTGGGCTCAAGCCATCCTCCTGCCTCAGCCTCCAAACCACTGGGATTACAGGCGTGAGCCACTATGCCCAGCCATTGTGGATATATTTTTAAAATCACCACATCATATGAAAAAAACCAATCTTTTATAATCTACTTTTAAAGTGGTCTGTATTAAAGGATGATTTTAATATGCGTATAAAAAAATGTGTTAGCATTCTGGTTTTAAAGTACCGGTGGTCAGAAGTCACAGTCTGGGGCAGGATGGCACAAGTGACTTCGTGCTTTAAATACATAAAGTTGATATATGAAATATGAGTACAGAGAGCCAAACAGTCTCAACTCAAAAGCAAATAATCACCTGTGTGGACCAGAAGTGGTATAGAGCTGCAAAGTACTTAGTGGGGTCAAGGTCAGCTTCTGCCAGGTGAGGGGCTTGGTTTGCAAAGTGCAGCTGAGAGCTGAACACAGCAGATGCTAACAGCCCAGAGGTAGTACTTAGACAACAGCTGTCAGCATGCCTGGATTGGAGCGTTAGTAAGGAGGTGATTAACACACTCCTTTCAAGAAGCTCTGAGAACTGCCTGGAAGGATGGGGATGAGATGTGTTAGACAGTGGCTGGCGCTAAGGCACCTGGGGTGAGTGTTAAAATGTGCATTCCTGGGCCCCACCCCATCAGAGAGTCGGGGGAAAGGCCTGGAGTTCCATTTTTAAAAAAGATCCCCGGGACTCCTCTGTGAGAGACACTATACTGGTAGAAAATAAGTGAACTTTAGAAAAATAATAGCTTCCCAAGTTAAACTGGGATGAGGGTATTTAACTGGACCTAGGAGGTTTTTGTATTTGACCCTTCAACTGACTGCCTTAAATTATTTTTTGGTAAAATATGCATAACATAAAATTTACCATTTTAGCCCTTTCAAAGTGTTCAATTCAGTGACAGTAAGTACATCCACAGTAGTGTGCAGCCACAGGACTGGCTGGACAGAGGGCAATGGACAGGGGTCCATTGCACCCTCCTCACCCCTGGCAGCCACTAACTGCTTTCTGCCTCTGTGGGTTTGCCTTTTCTGGATATTTCATGTAAATGGAATCATACAGTATGTGTTTGTGTGTCTGGCTGCTTTCAGCATAATGTTTTCAAGGTTCATCTGTGTCGAACTATGCATTGGTCTTCCATTCCTTTCTGTGGTTGAATGGTATTGCATTTTATGAATATATCACCTTTTGTTTTTTCCATTCATTAGTTGGTGGACATTTGGGTTGATATCATCTGTTGGCTTTGTGAATAATGCTGCATTCAAGCAGAAGTTTTGGTTTGAACGCCTGCTTCCAGTGTTTTTTCGGGGATATAGCTAGGAGTGGAATTAGTGGGTTGTGTGATAATTCTATGTTTAACTTGTTGAGAGATCAGATCCCCGCCAAACTCTTTTCCACAGTGGAAGCACCAGCTGTGTATAAGGGTTCCAATTTCTCTATATTTTCACCAACACTTATTTTTCACTTTAAAAAATATAGCCATCCTATGGGTATGAATTGGTATTTTATTGTGCTTTTGATTTGCATTTCCTTGATAACAAATGATATTAAGCATCCTTCGATGTACTTCTTGGCAATTATATGGCTTTTGAGTGAAAAGTTATTCAGATGCTGGGGTGGTGTGGGGGCTGGGGTGGCTGGAGAGATGTTGGTCAAAGGATATAAAATTTCACTTAGGAGCAGTAAGTTCAAGAGATCTATTGTACAACGTTGTGATGATAGTCACCAGTTAATAACAATATATGGTAATGTTAAAAAATGCAGCCATTGACAAAAAAAAAAAAATGCTAAGAGAGGCCTGCTTGGTGGCTCACGCTTGTAATCCCAGCACTTTGGGAGGGCGAGGTGGGAGGATCGCTTGAGCCCAGGAGTTCAAGACCAGCTTGGGCAACATAACGAGACCCTGTCTCTATTAAAAAAAAAAATGCTAAGAGAGTAGATTTAAGTGTTCTTACCACAAAAACTAAGCTGTGTGAGGTAATGCATTGGTTTTTTTTTGTTTTTGTTTTTTGAGATGGAGTCTCGTTCTGTCGCCCAGGCTGGAGTGCAGTGGTGCGATCTTGGCTCACTGTAAGCTCCGCCTCCCGGGTTCACGCCATTCACCTGCCTCAGCCTCCCGAGTAGCTGGGACTACAGGTGCCCGGCACCACGCCCGGCTAATTTTTTGTATTTTTAGTAGAGATGGGGTTTCACCATGTTAGCCAGGGTGGTCTCGATCTCCGGACCTTGTGATCCGCCCTCCTTGGCCTCCCAAAGTGCTGGGATTATAGGCAGCCACAGTGCCTGGCGAGGTAATGCATTTGTTAATTAGCTTGATTTAGCCATGCCACAATGTATATATATTTCAAAACATTATGTTGTACACAATAAACATATACAGCTTATTTTGTCAATTATAAAAAGAATAAGGGAAATAAATAATTTTTGAAAAGTTATTCATTTGGGTGGTGTTTTCCTCCATAGGCATGAGTTTCGCGTGCTGTGACTGAGACTGTGGGCTCTGGGGGCAGACAGCCCAGGGCTCTAGTCCAGATTCTCTGGCAGGGATTTGGGCAAACCAGACCTCTCTGTGCTGCCTGCCCTGCTATAAAATGGAGATGAGAACAGTGCCTTCACCATCGGGCTTTGTGGGACTCGAGGGGGACTCGTGGCGCATCTGGGCACAAAGCAAACACTCTGGAGTCATTGTTGCCACTGTTGTCACAAACAAGGAGATCTGTGATTATTTCCCTCCTTCTCTCATGTGGGTCTAGCAAGCTGCCTTAGCTTCCTCTGCGGTGGAGGGCAGACTGTCTGCAGGGACACACGTTGATTGCTCATCGGTTGTTTAAGGCCCAGGCAGCCCTTAGTAGGTTTGCTGGGGGGCAGGAGGCAGGTCTTTGGTCCATTGTGTTTGTTGCTTGAATTTTCTTGCTTCTGGTCCAACCTCCAAGTTACTTTTTTTTTTTTTTTTTTTTTTTTGAGACGGAGTCTCGCTCTGTCACCAGGCTGGAGTGCAGTGGCACAATCTTGGCTCACTGCAACCTCTACCTCCTGGGTTCAAGCGATTCTCCTGCCTCAGCTTCCCAAGTAGCTGGGACTACAGGCGCCCACCACCATGCCTGGCTAATTTTTTATATTTTCAGTAGAGACAGGGTTTCACCGTGTTAGCCAGGATGGTCTCGATCTCCTGACCTGGTGATCCCGCCCACCTCGGCCTCCCAAAGTGCTGGGATTACAGGCGTGAGCCAGCATGCCCAGCCTCCAACTTACTTTTGCAGGTAAGGGAGCGCATGTATCACCAGTGCAGTGCCTGAGAAGGCTGGTGCCTGGGACAGTTCCCAACTTTTCATACCTCTCCTCTTTGGGTCTCCCTGTGGGCCTCAGCCACCGGAACCAGGTTCCAGGTCTTTCTGTGGCAGCATCCCCATGCGGTCATGGTGCAGAGCTGATTGCAGGAGCTAGCCTCATGCCCCTCTGGCTTTAGCATCCGAGATACTATTTTCACCGTATTGCTCTTTTACATGTTGTTTAAACCTCCTGAAGTTGATGGGCCTGTGTTGAGATGCAGTGAGTGGAGTTTTCAAATTAGGAAGCGGTTTTTTTTTTTTTTTTTTGAGACCGAGTCTCGCTCTGTTGCCTAGGCTGGAGTGCAGTGGCGCAATCTTGGCTCACTGCAGGCTCCGCCTCCCGGGTTCACGCCATTCTCCTGCCTCAGCCTCTCCGAGTAGCTGGGACTACAGGCGCCCGCCACCACGCCCGGCTAATTTTTTTGTATTTTTTTTTTAGTAGAGATGGGGTTTCACTGTGGTCTCGATCTCCTGACCTTGTGATCTGCCCGCCTCGGCCTCCCAAAGTGCTGGAATTACAAGCGTGAGCCACCGCGCCCGGCCGGGAAGCGGTTTTTAATACTTAGAATTCTCGTTTGCCTTCAATTATGAAAATTTTTGTACAGAGCTGCTCAAGAATGATAATCTGGAAATTTCTTTTGCAAGATCTCAGTGCACCTCTTCAGAGAGGCAGTGTGGTGCTGTGCCCAGAGGCAGTGTGGTGCTGGCAGCGGATGGATCCGGGTTCAAATACTGGGTCCACCACTTGCTAGTTGTGGGACTTGAACAAGTTACTTAATCTTTTGGAGCCTTGGGTTTTTCACCAATGACATGAGAAGGATAATGGATCATAGCACGTGGGAGAGGGTGGCTGTTGGCGACATGAGCTTATAAAAATTGAGCATCGTGACTTTTAATGTGGTAAAATATACATAACATAAAATGTATCATTTGAATCACTTTTAAGCGTACAGTTCAGTGGCATTCATTGCAAAGTTTTTTTGTTTTTTTTTTTTTGAGACAGAGTCTCGCTCTTTCACCCAGGCTGGAGTGCAGTGGCGCGATCTCGGCTCACTGCAGGCTCCGCCCCCCGGGGTTCACGCCATTCTCCTGCCTCAGCCTCCCACGTAGCTGGGACTACAGGCGCCCGCCACCTCGCCCGGCTAATTTTTTTTGTATTTTTAGTAGAGACAGGGTTTCACCGTGTTAGCCAGGATGGTCTCGATCTCCTGACTTCGTGATCTGCCCGCCTTGGCCTCCCAAAGTGCTGGGATTACAGGCGTGAGCCACCGCGCCCAGCCGCAAAGTTTTTTAACATTTCCTTATTTCCTCTTTGGAAGAGTTTAGTCTCCCTCATCTTACTGGTCCCTGAAGGTTATCCCTGATGTCTCCTGCTTCCTTTCCCTACCTTCTTGCAGCAGGCTGGGCAGTTCAGTTCAGCAGAGCGCTAATTGCTCTCCTGAGTGGAAGTGCTCTAACCCAGGGGGAAGTGCAGGTACCTGTGAGGCTTGGCTATTAATAGAGGGTTTCTCAGGGTCAGTAAGTGATTATGCAGAAGGCATTAACTAGCCTCTGTTTTTGAAGGGAGGAGGATTCTTCTGTTTGCACAGGTATTTTACTGTTTATTAACACTTCTCTGAGTAAGGGATAGGGAGAAAAGGATTCAGATTATTTTTTGCTGTTTTGTAGAAACTCTAGTTTAGGAAGAAGAGGAATTTGAAACTGTGTAACCATTGTATCTTAAGGTTATTTTAGTACTTCCTAATCTGTTCTTTGGAAAGGTGCTGTAATAAATGCACTGCTTTGAGATATTCTGACATTTCTATTTCCTCCTTCCCTCCTTCTTAAGTGTCATAATTTCCAAGATCTGCCTTATTCTTTACTATCTTTATGGAATAGTGAACCTTGGCGGGGGAGGGGGACTTTAATACATTCACAGGGTCAGTGATTTGTGTGTAATCTTTTTAAAGAACAGTACAGAAATCGGCATCTTTGTATTGAACTCCTAATCAGGTGACATATTAAATGTTCTTACAAAACACAAATAACATTATTGTTCCAGACCCCAAATTATTATTCTTTCTATAATTTGAGTGTTGGAACATCTTTTTAAATT
Organism: Nomascus leucogenys; assembly: GCF_006542625.1. Taxonomy (NCBI): domain Eukaryota; kingdom Metazoa; phylum Chordata; class Mammalia; order Primates; family Hylobatidae; genus Nomascus; species Nomascus leucogenys. The sequence goes on along the minus strand of NC_044393.1, from coordinate 87,958,992 downwards.
ACTATTTTTTATTTTTTTTAATAAATTTTTTTTAAAAGCAATGGCAACAAAAGCCAAAATTGACAAAAAGGATCTAATTAAACTAAAGAGCTTCTGCACAGCAAAAGAAACTGCCATCAGAGTGAACAGACAACCTACAGAATGGGAGAAAAGTTTTGCAATCTACTCATCTGACAAAGGGCTAATATCCAGAATCTACAAAGAACTCAAACAAATTTACAAGAAAAAAACAAACAACCCCATCAAAAAGTGGGTGAAGGATATGAACAGACACTTCTCAAAAGAAGACATTTATGCAGCCAAAAGACACATGAAAAAATGCTCATCATCACTGGCCATCAGAGAAATGCAAATCAAAACTACAAGGAGATACCATCTCGCACCAGTTAGAATGGCCATCATTAAAAAGTCAGGAAACAACAGGTGCTGGAGAGGATGTAGAGAAATAGGAACACTTTTACACTGTTGGTGGGACTGTAAACTAGTTCAACCATTGTGGAAGTCAGTGTGGCGATTCCTCAGGGATCTAGAACTAGAAATACCATTTGACCCAGCCATCCCATTACTGGGTATATACCCAAAGGATTATAAATCATGCTGCTATAAGGACACATGCACACGTATGTTTATTGTGGCACTATTCACAATAGCAAAGACTTGGAACCAACCCAAATGTCCATCAATGATAGACTGGATTAAGAAAATGTGGCACATATACCCCATGGAATACTGTGCAGCCATAAAAAATGATGAGTTCATGTCCTTTGTAGGGACACGGATGAAGCTGGAAACCATCATTCTCAGCAAACTTTTGCAAGGACAAAAAACCAAACACCGCATGTTCTCCCTCATAGGTGGGAATTGAACAATAAGAACACCTGGACACAGGAAGGGGAACATCACACACTGGGGCCTGTTGTGGGGTGGGAGGAGGGGGGAGGGATAGCATTAGGAGATATACCTAATGTAAACGACGAGTTAATGGGTGCAGCACACCAACATGGCACATGTATACATATGTAACAAACCTGCATGTTGTGCACATGTACCCTAAAATTTAAAGTGTAATAAAAAAATTATTTTTAAATTAAAATTAAAATTTTTTTTTTTAGAAATGGGGTCTCGCTATGTTGCCCAGGCTGGTCTCAAACCACAGGCTTCAAGCAGTCCTCTTGCTTGGGCCTGCCAGAGTGATGAGATTATAGGCGTGAGCCACCACGCCCGGCTGGAATATCTTTAATTAATGCAGGCTTAAAAAACCCAACTTCCTTAGTGAAATAATGGATGGAGGCAATGATCATCAGTGACTGCTTAGTTGTTATGTGAAGAGTTGATGAGGAGCCTTGTAATGGATGAAAAGGGCTGTCACCTCTTAAGTCCTTGATAAATTTTAGTATCACTCAGAATAGAACAGCCAGAAACCAGGCACTTCCTGCTGTGATACAGTGGAAATACAAAGGACCACCTAGGGAGTATTCTTGCCAAAAACATTGATTCTGAATCTAATGAAGCCTCTTGATCTAACTACCAGTTTATAAGAAATTTGGGGGAAGAACACATTAAATGACACCATGAGAATATAGTCAGCCAAATATAGAATGTGGACTGTCTACAGGGAGAAATGACCTTTCTTTAACAAGTAAATAGTGAGAGATTTAAAAAGGGGGGAAAAAAAGGAGAAAACTGTCATAAAGTAAGAGAGACCTAAGAGACACATGAAGCAAAAGCATTGTATGTACCTTGTTTGGATCCTGGTTTGAAAAAAGCAATTGTACTGTTATACAAAAATATTTTGAGGCCAGCAAGGAAAACCAAGTTTGAAATGCATAATTAGATGATATTAGGAATAATTTTTAATTTTGTTGGGTGTGATAATTATATTGTGGTTATAATTTTTTAAAGTCCTTATCAGAGATGCTGAAGTATTTACAGAAATTAATGATGTCTGGGATTTGCTCTATTTGTGTTTTAAAAAAAGTTTATGGGGTTGAAGCTGAGTAATGGGTTCCAGTCTTTCAACTTTTGTGTATGTCTGAAAATTTTATAATAAAAAGTTTAGTTAATTTTTTTTGAGACAGAGTCTCACTCGGCTCACTGCAACCTCTGCCTCCCAGGTTTAAGCTATTCTCCTGCCTCAGCCTCCCGAGTGGCTGGGATTACAGGCATGTGCCACCATGCCTGGCTAGTTTTTGCGTTTTTAGTAGACACAGGGTTTCGCCGTATTGGCTAGACTGGTCTTGAACTCTTGTCCTCAGGTGATCCACCTGCCTCAGCCTCCCAAAGTGCTGGGATTATAGGCGTAAGCCACTATGCCTGGCCTATAATAAAAAGTTTAAAATGCCAAAATTGGGTTGTTTGGCAGCATTTAAATAATTTATTGAATAGCAAAAACAGGCATAGAACTCTGCATGGAAGGGACTGCAGTTTTAGAAAATTGCTTTCTGGCTTACCTATAGATATGATCTGGTTAGTTTCTTGTCAAATTAGTATTTACATTAACTTCATGTCATTCCCTATCATGGATTCCCACAGAGCCCTCAAATAAACCAAGATAAGTCATAATTATAGACACTTAGTTAATGCTATGGATAATTGCTAATCAGTAGGCTCTTCATACCAATAAGCAGGCAGAACAGGGTTTTGGGAAAGATTACCAGTGAATGGAAATAAATTAAGTAAGGTTGAGAATGAATAATATGTGTGCTTGACTGAATTGGATTCCAGAAGTATATGTAACCAGAACTCAATTTGGTGTGTGTCTTAGTCCGTTTGGGCTGCTATAACAAAATACCTTGGACTGGTCACCTATAGACAATAGAAATTCATCACTCACAGTTCTGGAGGCTGAGAAGTCCAAGATGAAGATCATAGCAGGCTCAGTTTCTGGTGAGGGCTTGTTCCTCATAGACGGCGCCTTCTGTGTGTCCTCATATGGCAGAAGGGGCAAACAAGCTCTCTCGGGCCTTTTTTAGAAGGACACTAATCCTGTTCATGAGGGTGGGGCCCTCATGACCTAGTCACCTCCCAAAGGCCCTACCTCTTAATACCATCACCTTCGGGTTAGGTTTCAACATATGAATTTTAGGGGGACACAAATATTCAGATTATAGCAGTATGATTGCTAAAGGTGGCCCCTCCTGACTGTGGCAGAGCACTCTTAAATGAACGTGTCCCTGGAGGGCTTGGAAGTCAAACTCCCCCCACCTTTCTTGATGGTATCATTTGACCCCAATGATCATCTTTCTGCAGATTATCACCAATCTCTATCGTTGGCCCAGATTTCTCTCTCAAACCCTAGAGTCACATTTCCATCCGCCCCGAGTTGGCTCCTCACCTTCCGTGTGAGTCTCAAACGACAGGCTCCTCTTGGTGACCCCGCACCATTCGTACAAGCCATTTCCACATCTGTGAATCTCCTTCCTGCTTCAGGCCACTGCGCTCGCCACCCCCTCTGCCTGGAGCAGCCTTCCTGTCTCTCTCTCGGCTCCTCATCCTTTGCTGACCTTCCTTGCTGTCCATCACAGCATCTTGCTTATTTCCTTACCAGTCTTCTCTGTTCATCATTATTGTCTGTCTCCTCTTCTCAGCCATAAAGTTGTGAGCATGGGACCTTTCTATCTTGGCTAACACTTCATAGCTCACATGACTCGTGGGTGTTTGTTGGACTTATGAATGAATGAATGGACATGTTAGTCTTTGGGCTGGACATGGGAGGCACACTGATAAGACACAGCCTCTTCCTTCAAGTAGCTCACAGTCTGGGGTAGGGTGGTGGGGGCAAGTGAGTAATGAGTAAATCAAGAATACAACCTGAGTGTCAAGAGAGAAGCACATGCAGGGTTCTGGGGAAGATGGAAAAGGGGGTTCTGGGGTGTGATAGGAGTTACGGGAAGGAGGAGGGGCCAGTACCAGTAAAGGGAACAGTCTTTGCAAAAGCATGGTGGTCAGAGAGCACGTCGAATAGCTGGGGCATGGGCTGGTTGTAGGGGAGGGTAATACTAATGGCACAGGCGGGAACGGGGAGCCGAAGGCTCTTGTATCTCAGCTGAGGGCTTTGGATTTCTGAAGGCTTTTAAGAGCCACTGGAGGATTTGGAGAATGGGGTGACATCGTTTGATTGTTTCTTTCCTTTTGGATGAACTTCATATATATGGAATGGATTGATCAGCTCTGCATGTTAGAAAACTCCAGATGGATTGGAGGGGATAGAGGAGGCTGCAGAGCTTAGGGTGGGTTATGGCACCCTAAGATAACCACAGCCCTGACTGATTACCATGGCCAGGAACACACACCTCTGATCAGGGCTGGGGCAGTTACAGAGTTTCTCAGCACACCTTCCCTTGGCCCACAGCACCAGCGTTTGGAGGGTTGTGTGTGTGGTGGGGTGGGGGGTCACACATCTCTAGTTCTCTAGTGACACTGTTTGGACTAGGTGGAAACTTGTCATGCTGGAAGTGCTGCCACCCTTTGCATATGGGGCTTAAGACACGACCCAGGAAACACTTTAGAAGCCATTTGAAAGGGTGTTTGTGGATGCTGTGGCCTTTCGTGGTTCCCAGACCAAACCCAGAGTGAGCGAGGAAGCAGGCGATGTCCATGGACTCAGGACATCTCTGCTTCCTGCGCTTCAGTGTCCTGGAAAGCCTGTCTCTCACAGAAGTTGTGCGAGGCAGGGCTCTGAGCGGGTCTTTCTAAGGCCTAAAGTAATTGGTGGCGGTGGGGAGGAAGATGTGTGAGGGTCCACAGCGCTGGCAGGACCTGGCTACAGGCACGAGCTATTAAGTGGCATATGGGGGAGGGTCAGGGTTTTTTTAGGAGCCTGTTGGATACTCAAGTAGAATTGCCTAGTGGACAGTTGTAACTGTGACTTAGAATCACCTTTGACTTTTTGTTCTGTCTTCCCCATCCATTCCACTGGCTGCTGAATTTTATCATCTTTTTTACCTTAGTGCAGTCTCTCTGACTTGGAACTTCTTTTCTGTTCCCTTCACCATCCTGATCATACTCCTTGCCCCATCAACCATGCATATCTGTGTGTATGATGGAGCACTATTTTATGCTTCTTTCCACTCTGCCAGATTGATTTTTCTGCAGGATAACTTTGGTCAAAAAGCTGCTCTGCTCAAAATATCCTATTCCTTCCTATTGTCTGCCAACATTCTCACACTCTTGGGCCAACTTTTCTAGTATTATTCTCTCCAACCACTGCAGACACATCCCACTTTGTCCAGACACAGTGCCTTTGTCCTTGCCGCTGCTTCCAGCCGGCGTGACCCCTCTCTTAAGCCTCCTGATCCCTTGATATAAAATAAAAGTTAATTTAGAGCCGAATTAAGGCATTGAGCCTGCCACATAAGCTGTTTACTGTTTGTTGGAATTAATACCCCCCAGGGAGGCAGTGGTGTCTCCTGGCAGCTTGGACATCGCTGTGGATGTTCATGGCCGCTGGCTCCTGCTGTTGGGAGGGAAGGTGCCTGCCTATGCGTAGTCATGGATGTCGTGTGCCACTCCTGCTCTGAGTGTAATAGGAGACAGAAGATTATCTGGAAGCTGATGGTGTCCTTTTCCCTGTTGTTACAGGACTGTGTTTTAAATTAAATTATTTTAGAAACAGATGGCTGACAGACAAATTTTTTTGCCTTTGTTCTTAGTGAATTGAGTAGTTTAGTTTGTTTTGGTTACTCACAGTGCTGACAGTCTTGCTTTCTAGGTTGGTGAAAGAGGATTGCATTTTATTTAGGAAAGAATAAAGCAAAACAAAGCAAAACAGAACATCTTCTGGTAAATACTCTGGACCTTGCCTTCAATTAAACCAACATTTTAATATCCTTAGCTCCTCAAATGAGAAAGTCATGCACAGAAATAGAGTCTCCAAACCCCACCATGAAGCCTAAACTGATGTTTTAGCTAGAAGGGTTGGATTTTTTAAAAGCCTTGCAGTATTAGTATTTCAGTATTGTTCGGTTGCAGTCATTGTTTTCTGAAGTTCCACATGAGTTCTCTTTATGTTTGGGTGAGGTCACTAATTGTTATCTGTGTTCCATCTTTAGAGGAGGAAATGGAAGGGGTGACTAATTACAAGGGATTTCTCCAGGGGAACTGAGCAAGTTGGAGATAGAACAGCGCCCAGTTCTGTTCTCTGTGGAATGTTCTGGAGACTTTGGCCCCAGTATCCCTCTCTGGATGGGATTGTATTTTGCCAGTGCTGAAGAGCTGTGCTTTTTATGAGCTGGTGTTTTTCCAGCTAAAACTGAAGCTGCCCCACTGCTGGTATCATGGCCATTTATCATCTGGGGGCTCCCCGTTCTCTTTCTGGGGAACCCCTTATGGTTTGAGGGTTAGAGAAAACCTCATAGCATATACATAGGGTCCTGTTTTCCTTCCACTTGGGAAGTCAGATGTCAACACCCATTTCTCAGGTAGTAATTTTCAGGGACCACGTATCTTGTTAGAGGATGAAGGAACTGAGACCCAGGAATGTGAAATGGCTCCTCCAGGTGGGCGGGGATGTGGCCCGAGGCCTGCAAGCTCTCATCTCCGGCACTCTCTATTATTACACTATGGTGCCTCTTATTTGAGTCAGGAATCAAAGATGTGACATATGGCAATTCAAACATTTTAATGTTGTCTGTGACCTAATAAAAGTCAAGAAACAAAGGATGTCAAAGGAAGACTTCAAAATGAAGTTTAAGAATATTTGTGAACTTAGAACAGTGGGGATGAGCTGCAGTCAGTTACTTTTCTTTCACTCCCAGGCTGATATTTTCTGTGTTGCGAGATTAAGTCCCCATATCCAACTACAGCCCAAAACACTGATTTGGGAATAGCTGGTTTTCCTCCCATGGACATGGGAAACCTGTCTTCTAGTTTCAGGCAGAGCCCGGCCATCGTGTCTCATTTCTGTGGATGACTCCCTCTCCCCTGCCCCTCCAGGTCTTTCACGAATTCTCCGCTCTCCTGATGTGCTCCGCCCCATCCCTCAACCACTCCCCATTTTCAGTGGATGTTCTGGACTTGTTTTTTTTTTTTTTTTTTTTTTTTTTAAATAGGAAATACTGTATCCAGAGAAGCCCTCTAACCAGAATTCTCACAAATTCTCACAAGTAAATCTGTAAAGTTCCCTGGTCTCTGGACTCACTCTCTCAGTCTGTCCTCCATGGTAGTAATTTTCAGGTACCCTGTGTCTTGTGGAGGATCAAAGCCCACTTCCTCTTCAGGTTCTGTTCCTTCCTTCCTTCTCAGCCCCGTGGGCTCCTTGCTGGCCCTTTTGTCCTTGGTGTCATCATTTCTTTTACGTTACTCCATCAGCAGTGCTCTCGCTCTTTTGATGTCATTTGAGTCACCCTTTGGTTCCAATTATAGGTTCCAAAACAACAGTAAGAATGACAACAACAACAAAAACCCATGCACTACTTCCTGATGAGAAACTGACTTATTTTTGTTTTTATTTTGCAAGAATTGTATTTTATTTATTTTACTATTATTATTTTTGAGACAGAGTCTTACTCTGTCACCCAGGCTAGAGTACAGTGGCACAATCTCAGTTCACTGCAACCTCCGCTTCCTGGGTTCAAGTGATTCTCCTGCCTCAGCCTCCCGAGTAGCTGGGATTACAGGCACATGCCACCATGCCCGGCTAATTTTTGTATTTTCATTAGAGATGGGGTTTTGCCATGTTGGCCAGGCTGGTCTTGAACTTCTGACCTCAGGTGATCCGCCTGCCCCGGCCTCTGAAAGTGCTGGGATTACAGGCATGAGCCACCGTGCCTGGTCTATTTTGCAATAATTTTAGACATGAAGTTGGAAAATTAATGCACAGAGTTCCCATATACCCTTCATTCGGCTTCCCTTAATAATAACATCTTACATGATCATAGTGGAGTTACCACAATTATGAAGTTTGCATTTGTTCGATGCCATGAATGAAACTACAGACTTTACAGGGTTTCACCAGTTCTTCCACTTCTGTTCTGGAGTCCAGTCCAGACTTGCACATCACATTTAGTTGATGGCTCCTCAGTCTGCTCAGTTCCTCAGTCTTTTCTTGCCTTTTATGACCTTGGCGTTTTTGAAAGTCGGCTCTTTTATAGAACATCCCTGGTACTGGGTTTATCTGATGCTTCCTCATGATTGGAAGAAATATTTTGCATTAGCTGCTTTGCCTTTTTAGAAATTTGCGTCTTTAACCAGCTCCTCGGTGATTCTTCTCTCTCATCTCAGAACCAAGTGACTTCCCCAGACCTTCCAGGTGCCATCTCCCTTCCCTGCCTCACGCAGTGAAACTGCTCATGAAGTTGACTGCGTGGAGCTCCTGTTTCCTCATCTGCCCTTCACTAGTCAGCCTGGCTTCTGCCACCACGAGAAACGTGCATGCCAGGAGGGCCTCTCCAGCCTGCACGTGCCTGGTCTCTCGGGGTCATTCAGCACAGCGACCCTTCCCCAGTACCGACCGATTTTCTGTTTTCTTGTCACCTCCCGTTCCTGGTTTTCCCGTGTCTCCCTGGCTTCTCCTCTTCACGTTTGCAGGTTTATCTCAGGCTCGGATATCCATTTGCATACTTGATTTCACCATGTGAATTTCCCTAAAATAAATCCCAGGCTAGTGCTTCTCAAACTTGAATGAGTGCATGAATTACTTGGGGGTCATGGTAATAGCAGTTTCTGACTCCGTAGGGTCTTGAGTGGGCCTGAGATGCTGCATTTCCAAAACACTCTCGGGTGATGCTAAAGGTCTGCCGACCACACTCTTGAGGAGCAAAGTGCTAAATACAGCACTCTAAGCCGCTGTCATCTCAAGTTCAACTCTAGTGAGCACATAACTCATCTCTCTACATCTCCTCTTGCCTCCATTAGCCTGTTCTGCACACAGCAGCAAGAGGGATTTTTGAAAACCATTTTTCAGATCCTGTCATTCCCATGCTTTTAAATAGCTTCTTCAATGGCTTCTCACTGCAGTTGCTCAGTGTCCTCAGCATTGTGGCTTCCAAGCCTTGCATGGTCTGGTCTCCTACATTTCTCTGACTCTACCTTAGAGTTTAAAAATATTTTTTTTTCTGTTCCTTTCCAGACATGCTGGCCTTCTCTGTGTTCTCCAGTGGGCTGCATTCCTAGTACTGCCTCTCTGCCTCCAACCCCGAGACCATGTACAGATCCCACATCCTTTGCCCACATAGTGCCACAGAATGTGCCACTCTGCAAACTCTTGTTTTCCAGTTAAGACAAAATAAAGAACTTACACAACAGTGTGAATTGACTGTTCATAGAGCATGCTGTCTAGTTTTTATAATTTTAATTTTTAATTTTAGCATGGCCTATTCTCTGAAAAGGCAGTATGTTGATTTCCATACTGGTTCAAGAACCTTGTCTCATTGCAGACCCATAACAAAAAGCTTGTGGACCACACTGTGAGTAACAGTGGGTTAGGACACTCTCGTCTGCCTTCATGTCTCCTGCACACACACACCCCCAATGCCTCCCCCCCACCCCACACCTCCAGGAACACGTGGTCTTAAATGTGAAAAACAAAACCTTAAAACTGTTAGAAGACAACATAGAAGAGTAACATACTGCCTTTTAGTGATGGGAACAATTTCTTAAACCTTCCATCTTAAAATATATACACGTGAATCTCAAACAATAACAAAAGACTGATAAATTTGACCATATTAAAATTGAGACCTTCATTTTTTTTTTTTTTTGAGACGGGACTTTTGCTCTGTCACCTGGGTTGGAGTGCAGTGGTGTAGTCTCGGCTGACTGCGACCTCTGCCTCCTGGGCTCAAGAGATTCTCCTGCCTCAGCCTCCCGAGTAGCTGGGATTACAGGCACCCACCACCATGCCTGACTAGTTTTTGTATTTTTAATAGAGATGGGTTTTTGCCATGTTGGCCGGGCTGGTCTTGAACTCCTGACCTTAGGTGATCCCCCCACCTCGGCCTCCCAAAGTGTTGGGATTACAGGTGTGAGCCACCATGTCTGGCCAAAATTGAGACCTTCTGTTCATCAAAGACACCATTAAAAAAATCAAACAACAAGTCATGAACTGGAGAAGTTATAACTGACATAAGATATGAGGATCCAAAACACAGGTGTATGCCTGCCCCATTTTATTGCACTTTGCAGATACTGCACTTTTTACAGATGGAAGGCTCATGGCAGCCCTCCTTAGTTAAGTCTATCGACACTTTGTGTCTGTGTCACAATTTGGTAATTCTCACATTTCTGAGGTTTTCATTATTATTATATCTATTATGGTGATCTGTGATCAGTCATCTTTGATGTCACTATTGTAATTTGCCCCAGGGTGCCGCAAACTCTGCCCATATACAAAGGCAAACTTATTAAATGTGCATGTCCTAACTGCTCCACTCACCAGTCGTTCTCCTGTCTCTCTCCCTCTCCTGAGGGCTCCCCATCTCCTGAGACACAAGAATTTTGAAATTAGTCCAGTTTATAACCCTGCGCTGGCCTCTAGGTGCTCAAGTGAAAGGAAGAGTTGCATGTCTCTCACTTGCTGTCAGAAGCTAGAAATGATTAAGTGAGGAAGACATGTCAAAAGCTAAGGGAGCCTGAAAGCTGACCTCTTGCAACAAATAGATCACCAAGTTGTGAATGCAAAGGAAAAGTTCTCGAAGGAAATTAAAAGTAGTACCACAACGAACACATGAATAATAAGAAAGCAAAACAGCCTTGTTGCTGATACGGAGAAAGCTTGAATGGTCTGGGTAGATTATATCAGCTGCAACATTCCTGTAAGCCAAAGCCTAATCCAGAGCAAGGCTCTAACTCTGTTTGATTCTCTAAAGGCTGAAAAAGGTAAGGAAGCTGCAGAAGAAAAGTTCGAAGCTAGTAGAGGTTGGTTCATGAGATTTAAGGAAAGAAGCTGTCTCCGTACATAGAAGTACAAGGTATAACAGCAAATTATCCGGAGGATTTAGGTAAGATCATTGGTGAAGGCAGTTAGACTAAACAACAGATTTTCAGTGTAGATGAAGCAGCCGCCTAGGAGAAGAAGATGTCGTCTAGGACTTTCACAGCTAGAGAAGTCAATGCTTGGCTTCAGAGCTTCAAAGGATGGCTGACTCTCTTGCTAGCGGGCCAGTGAAGCTGGTGACTTGAAGTTGAAGCCAGTGCTCATTGACCATTCTGAAAAATCTGGGGCCCTTAAGAATTATGCTAAGTCGGCTCTGTTTGCACTCTGTAAGTGAAACAACACAGCCTGGATGACAGCACATCTGTGTAAAGCATGATTTACTGACTGGCCACTGTTGAGACCTACCGCTCAGAACAAAAGATTCCTTTCAAACTGTTACTGCTCATTGACAATGGACCTAGTCACCCAAGAACTCTTATCAAGATGGACAAGGAGATTAAAGTTGCTTTCATGTCTGTTAACACATATCCATTCTGCAACCCATGGATCAAGAGTAATTTTGACTTTCAAGTCTTACTATATAAGAAATACATTTCATGGCTGGGTGTGGTGGCTCACTTTGGGAGGCCGAGGCAGGAGGATTGCTTGAGGCCAGGAGTTTGAGACTAACCTGGGCAACATAGTGAGACCTTATCTCTACAAAAGAAAGATAAAATAAATTAGCTGGGCGTAGTCGCACATGCCTATGGTCCCAGCTGTTTGGGAGGCTGAGCTGTGGGGGATTGCTTGAGCCCAGGAGTGCAAGGGTGCTGTGAGCTATGATTGTACCATTGTACTCCAGCTTGGGAAACAGAGCAAGACACTGTCTTAAAAAACAAAACAAGACAAACAAAAAGATAAAAGAAATATATTTCATAAGGCTATATAGCTGCCATAGGTAGCGATTTCTCTCATGGGTCTCTGAGAAAAGTACGTCAAAAACATTCTGGAAAGGGTTCACCATTCTAGATGCCATTAAGAATATTCATGATTTATGAGAGACGGCCAAAATATCAACAGAAGTTTGGAAGAAGTTGATGCGAAACCTCATGGATGACTTTGAGGCGTTCAAGACTTCAGTGGAGGAAGTCACTGCAGATGGAGTGGAGAACCTGAATTAGAAGCAGAGCCAGAAGATGTGACGAATTGCAGCACTCTCATGGTTAAACTTAAACAGACGAGGAGTCACTTCTTATGGATGAGCAAAGAAAGTGGTTTCTTGAGATGGAATCTAGTGCTGGTAAAGATGCTGTGAATATTGTTGAAATGACAACAAAGAATGTAGGATATTCCATAAGCCTAGTCGATAAAGCAGTTGGTAGAGTTTGAGAGGATTCACTCCAATTTTGAAGGGAGTTCTACTGTGGGCCAAATGCTATCAAACAGCATCACAGGCTACAGAGAAGTCTTTCATGAAATGAAGCATCAATTGATGAGGCAAACTTCATTGTCTTAAGATACAGCCACCCTAACCTTCATCAGCCACCCACCCTCATCAGCCATCAACACTGAGATAAAACACCGCCAACAAAAAGATTGCAACTCACTGAAGGTTTAGATAATTGTTAGCATTTTTAACAATGAAGTATTTTTAGTTAAGGTGTGTACATTGTTTTTTTTTTTTTGAGACGGAGTCTCACTCTTTCACCCAGGCTGGAGTGCAGTGGCGCAATCTCGGCTCACTGCAGGCTCCGCCCCCCGGGGTTCACGCCATTCTCCTGCCTCAGCCTCCTGCGTAGCTGGGACTACAGGCGCCCGCCACCTCGCCCAGCCAATTTTTTGTATTTTTAGTGGATACGGGGTTTCACCGTGTTAGCCAGGATGGTCTCGATCTCCTGACCTCGTGATCTGCCCGCCTCGGCCTCCCAAAGTGCTGGGATTACAGGCGTGAGCCACCGCGCCCGGCACATTGTTTTTTTTTTAATATATTTTTTATTATACTTTAAGTTCTAGGGTACATGTGCACAATGTGCAGGTTTGTTACATATGTATATATGTGCCATGTTGGTGTGCTGCACCCATTAATTTGTCCTTTACGTTAGAGGGATAACATTAGGAGATGTACATTGTTTTTTTAAGACATAATGCTATTGTGTACTTAATAGACTACAGTATGGTATAAACATAGCTTTTATATGCACTGGGAAACCAAAAAATTTGTGTGACTTGCTTTATTGTGATATTCGCTTTATTAAGTTTGTCCAGGACCAAACCTGCAAATCTCAAAGGTATATTTATACATCAAGAATGCCTTTAGGCTGGGCGTGGTGGCTCATGCCTATAATCCCAGCACTATGGGAGGCTGAGGCGGGTGGATCACCTGAGGTCAGGAGTTAGAGACCAGCCTGGCCAACATGGTGAAACACTGTCTTTATTAAAAATACAAAAATTAGCTGGGCGTGGTGGCATGTGCCTGTAGTCCCAGCTACTCGGGAGGCTGAGGCAGGAGAATTGCTTGAACCTGGGAGGCAGAGGTTGCAGTGAGCTGAGATTGTGCCACTGCACTCCAGCCTGGGCAACAGAGTGAGACTCCGTCTCAAAAAAAAGAATGTCTTTAAATCAGAAAGAAAAAGATAGACAACCCAAAAGAAAAATGGGCAGTAGGATTGAAAAGACAATAGTAGGCCGGGTGTGGTGGCTCACGCCTGTAATCCCAGCACTTTGGGAGGCGGAGGCGGGCGGATCACAAGTTCAGGAGATTGAGACCATCCTGGCTAACACTGTGAAACCCCATCTCTACTAAAAATACAAAAAAATTAGCCGGGCGTGGTGGTGGGCACCTGTAGTCCCAGCTACTCGGGAGGCTGAGGCAGGAGAATGGCATGAACCTGGGAGGCAGAGCTTGCAGTGAGCCGAGATCGCACCACTGCACTCCAGCCTGGGCGACAGAGCAAGACTCTGTCTCAAAAAAAAAAAGACAAGACAATAGTAGAGGCAACATGAGTGGCCCGCAGATATTGAAAAGGTGATCCATCTATTTTAATCAGGGAAATGCAAATTAAAACCACAAGGTTTCACACCAGCCAGATTGGTAAACATGTGGATGTCTGGGGCTATCAAGTCATAGGATTTGCGGCCATCAAGCTCTCATATATTGTTCATAGGAGCACAGATTGGTTCAACGACTTTGAGAAATTTAATGAAATTACAGGTGAACATGCTGTCTGATCTGCAATTGCATTCTTTTTTTTTTTTTTTTTTTTTTTTAGGACGAAGTCTTGCTGTATCGCCAGGCTGGAGTGCAGTGGCACAGTCTCAGCTCACTGCAACTTCTGCCTCCCAGGTTCAAGTGATTCTTCTGCCTTAGCCTCCGGAGTAGCTGGGACTACTGACATGTGCCACCACACCCAGCTAATTTTTGTGTTTTTAGTAGAGACAGGGTTTCACTATGTTGGCCAGGATGGTCTCGATCTCTTGACCTTGTGATCTGCCCACCCGGCCTCCAAAAGTGCTGGGATTATAGGCGTGAGCCACTGCGCCCAGCCAATTGCATTCTTATGCATACACATATATACATATCCACACATGTATATAACACACACTTTAAATATGTGCACCAGAAAACAGGTAGGAAAGTTCATATCAGAAATGTTTGTAATAACAAACATTGGCAGTAGTCCAACCCTCCATCCACTGTAGATGGATAAATTTTGGTCTGTTCATATGGTGGAATTCATGTTGAAGTGAAAATGAAAAAATTATAGCTATGTGCAAAAAAGGACATAGATTAGAAAACCAATATGGAGACAAATAAGTTGCAGTAGATTATGTGCAATGTGACTGCATTTTGATAAAGTTTAAGAATACGCAAAGCTGAAGAATATATTCTTTAGGGCTACATACTTGTGGTCAGACTATAAAGAATAGCACAGATTTGAGAAATGCCTAATTTAAAATAGTGGCTACCTCAGTGGGAAGGAAGGGAGTTGGGAAGGGTTACACTGGGAGCATCACTGGTAAGGGTAGTACTTTTCTTAAATTGGGTGATGGGTACTCAAGTGTTCTTTGTATTATTTACATAACCTATATATATATATTTATAAATAGTATTATCTACTTAATATTTGATAATAAAACCAGTACCAGTTGGAGAGGTAACTTGGTAGAAGACATTGGTGTACATTTTGCATTGGAGAAACAAGAGGAAGACACTTTTTTTCTAAACCAGGAAGATAAATGGAACGTGGAGAAGTGGAAAGGATGGTTTTTGTAACGGCACTAAAAATCTGCCTAGGACAACCTGAGAACTAGAAGAAGAATAAAAAGTTGGCCAGGTGTGGTGGCTCATACCTGTAATCCTAGCACTTTGGGAGACCGAGACAGATGGATCACTTGAGGTCGGGAGTTTGAGGCCAGTCTGGCCAACGTGGTGAAACCCCACGTCTACTAAAAATACAAAAAGTGGCTGGGTGTGGTGGTGGGCGCCTGGAATCCCAGCTGCTCTGGAGGCTGAGGCACAAATCGGCTGAACCTAAGAGGCAGAGGTTGCAGTGAGCCGAGATTGCACCACTGCACTCCAGCCTGGGTGACACAACAAAACCTATCTCAAAAAAAAAGAAAAAGGAAAAAGTTGCTGGAGATTTGCGAAGTTGGGGAGTGGTTTAATGATCAACTGCTTTTGTTTGTAAACTCTTAGAAATCCTGGGGGCCAGGAGCCCCTGTTTTGTAGGAGATTTCATATCCACAGAGACTTGAGATGACTCATCATGTTTTAGAAACTCCACAATTTAGCAAAGAAGCAAAAGTAATGTTTCTGGATGAAAGCTCTTTAGAGACACTTGACACTGCTGTCCCTTGGGCCTCCCAGGCCAGCCCTCAGAGGAGGAGGTGTTTTCCCAGCATCTGTGCCTGCAGCTGTGACCTGTCCCCAGGTGGACTGTGGGGCTTCAGCGTCCAAAACGTGTGCCTGCCCGTAAGTTTTAGTAACAGAATTTAGCAAGTGCTTTCAACTCAATTGTACTCTAACATAGTTTAGTCTTTTTTTTTTTTTTTTTTTTTCGGAGACAGGGTCTGGCTCTGTTGCCCAGGCTGGAGTGCAGTGGCACAGTCTCAGCTCACTGCAACCGCCACCTCCTGGGCTCAAGAGATCCTCCCACCTCAGCCTCTCAAGTAGCTGGGACTACAGGTGGTTGCCACCATGCTCAGCTAATTTTTGATTTTTTGTAGAGACGGGGTTTCACCACGTTGCCCAGACTGGCGAACTCCAGGGCTCAAGCCATTCGCTCGCCTCCCGCCTCCTGCCTCGGCCTACCAGAGTGCTTGGATTATGGGGGTGAGCCACTAGCACCTGGCCATTTAGCATGTTTTTTAACTAAATTTCCTTGCCAACAACTTTAATTTGGTGGCTTGATTTGACAAAACACAGTGTGGTATGAAGAGCCTTCAGCCCCTGGGAAGGCAGGAACCTGCCTCTTTCTGTGTTGGCCCTGTGGGGTGCTATTTTGAGCTTTATTTGCACCATGAGGGATTGGCCTAGGTCTTAAAGGATCTATTAAGCTTGAAAAGTACATGATTCCATGATTGACTACTATGGTTCAGGAAGATTTCCAGATAGAAAAACATGACTTAAAAAAAAAATGTAAGGGTACCACTTTGACTTGCTTGTGAGAGTCTGAGACAGACAAGTGTTGGAGACAGCTGGGCCTCTTCCTCACTACTGTATAATCATGGAATCGGTGTGGCCTGGTGGTGAGAGTGCAGGGCAGTTTCCTGCTGTGACGTCCAGCGTGGCCAGAACCTGGCCAGGGTGAGGTGCAGGTGCCTGGTAGGCTCCCAGTGAACAAGGGTTTGCTGCCTAAATGGAGAAAAGGCCTCAGCGCTGGCTACTTGGAGTGGGTGGCAGGCCCGGGTCAGCTGGGAGCGGTGCAGGAGTCCAGGGTCCGGCGTCATTCAGGCGGGTGTCACAGTCCGAGAAGCACCCATCTCACTCCAACCCCTTTCCTTTCATTGTCATCCAAGAGAGAACCTTTCTCTCTTTTGTGAACCTATGCTTTAGAGCTTGAAAATTGATCTCCAGGGCTTGAAATTAGAGTCCCTGACGCCTTTTATGCTGTGAGAGAGACTTGCCTGGGTTTTCTGGTCTCCTCCTGAGTTAACTGCAGAAGTGATTCCCTTTGGCATTGCAGCTCCTTTGTCCCTCCTGGGGCTTGGCAGAGAGAAAGAAAGAAAAGCATCCTAGCTTGGCATGCCTTCCATTTCTTAATACGAAGTTTTTGTTCCCGTCATTTTCTAGTCAGGAGAATTTTTTTGTCCCTTTGGCCACTTTGCCCTCCCCGTTGCCTGTCCTTAGTAGGCCGAGTTGATTTAATTCTAGCTTGCATCAGATACCCAGGTTCATAAATTAGCCACTAAACGTTGCTCTTCTTGGTTATTTTATCTCTTGCAGTCTTCCGGTTCACTTCCAAATGCATTTGTGATTTGTTTTAAAAGGGAACTTGCTCCTTGGTCAGATCTAATATTTCAAAAGAAATTATATCATAGCACTTTTAAAACAGACACATAAAATGATTTATCCTTAGGAAAACACTCAGATTTATATGATACACAATTTGATAGAACTGTGATTTTATTACTTCTTACATTTATAACTTGTAAGCCTTTATTGTAGAAAAGAACATCAAAAAAAAAAAAAAAGAACAGCTGCTATTTTACTGTGGTCATAATAAGTATCGTGTTTTCTTTTACCTGTGCTTGGGATGTGACAGGTAAGTAACACAAGCACTTAGGCAAGGAATCCTACAGCCAGGTTGTATGGAAGACAACAAATGCTGTATAATATTGCTATGAAACAACTTAAAATATCGATTAAAAAATCCTTCTTGTATTATTTATTCATTTTAAAAATTCATATGATGGAGAAAGGAATATGACCCTTTAAGCATTTTATATATGGTTTAAGTTGGTGGCTTTCAGATGCTAGGAGAACCAGCTAGAAATATTTTATCTATGGCACTAAGTATTATTTACAAATTTTGGTATATAGAAACAAAAATCTATTCACAGAATTTTGTCTTAACTCTTGATCTCCATCTCTGCTAGTGAGTCAACAATACCTCTGGCTGTCCCTCTTATAGCTTCTATGCATAACTTTTAATTCCATATAATATGTCTTTTGTAAACTCACAAATTACATAAGAGTATTACTGTTCATTTATACCATCAGTATTTGTTTAGATTTAACCATATATTTATCTTTTTTTTTCTTTTTGAGATGGAGTCTCGCTCTGTTGCCCAGGCTGGAGTCCAATGGCACGATCTCAGTTCACTGCATTCTCCACCTCCCGGGTTCATGTGATTCTCCTGCCTCAGCCTCTCGAGTGGCTGGGACTACAGGTGCATGCCACCACACCCAGCTAATTTTTTATTTTTAGTAGAGATGGGGTTTCACCATGTTGGCCAGGCTGGTCTCGAACTCCTGACCTCAGGTGATCCGCCTGCCTTGGCCTCCCAAAGTGCTGGGATTACAGGCGTGAGCCACCACGTCTGGCCATATGTTTATCATTTATTCTCTATTCTCAGATCTTCCTGCTGAGACGATAACCCTTCTTTTTGAAGTTTATCCTTATTTAGAAGCTCATTTACTGTGGGTCTTTTTTTGGTGTAACCACTGTCAAGCTGAAAATGCCTTGATAGAGAGTTTTCCTGGTTGTTCACCTCTGAGATGTCAGAGAGTTTCTCTCAGCACTTGAGGATTTTGTTTCATTGTCACCTGGCTTCTAATTCTGTCAGGCAGTTATTTTTGCTAGTTTAGTTGCTGTTTCCTTTTTCTCTGACTGCTTTTACAATTTCTCTTTGTCGTTGGCCTATGGTATCATCATGTATATAGGTTTGGATTTTTTTTTTTTAATTCACCCTCCTTGGGATTTTTTGGACTTTCTGAATTGAATGGTTTGTTTCTCTTACTAATTTTGGCAAATTCTTAGCACTATGTCTTTGAGTATTGTATCTACCCTATTCCCTTTTATTTTTTTCCTAAAACTTTGATCAAATGTATGTTGGACTGCCTTATTCTGTCTTCTATGTCTCTTGTTTTTTTAATATTTCACATTTCTTTGTTTCCCTGTTCCCTTTCCTGAGTGATTTCTTCAGACCTGTCCCCCAGTTCACTAAATCTTGCTTCAGCTTTGTCTAAATTGTTGTTTTACATGTATATTGAGTTTAAAATTTATTAATTATAAAATTTTTATTTATAAATGTTTTAAAAATATTTCTGCCAACTTTTATAGTCTCTTATTACTCATGTTTTCAGACTTTATTATTTTAAATGAATTAGATATAACTTTAAAAAATGGGTCTCATAATTCCAATATCTAAAGTCTTTACAGATCTGATTCAATTTAGTTGGCCTTTTTAAAAAATACTTTTTTCATGGGATTTCTCTTGGCTTTTGTTCATGGTACTTTGCTTTCCTATGTATTTCATAATTTTTAATTCTGTGCTCTGCAACTCTAGCTGCAGGAATACTTTGAAACCAGACTGTGAGTGTGTTCTTCTGTGTGTGATTTATGTTAGTTTCTGACAGGTGCTAGAGACCTGGTCCACTTTAAATTATGACTCTAAGCATACAGTTGTTAGGACCATACAAGTAGTATAGGTTCCACACTCGGGACGATGTTTTGTACAGTAGCTATACAGAGTCAGAGCTGAGACATATACTTTTCCCTTATTTGGCTTAAACAGCAGAAATTGATTGTCTCGGAGGCTAGAAGTCCAAGTTCAAGGGTGGCTTCCTTCTGAAGCCTGTGAGGGAGAATCTGCTGCAGGGCTCTCCCCTAGCTGCTGGTGATTTGCTGTCAATCTTTGCTGTTCCTTGACTTGCAGATGCGTCGTCATGATCTCTGCCTTCATCTTCACATGGTGTTCTCCTTCTGTGTATGTCTGTGTCCAAATTTCTGCCTTTTTTTTTTTTTTTTTTTGAGACGGAGTCTCACTCTGTCTCCCAGGCTGGAGTGCAGTGGTGCGATCTCGGCTCACTGAACCCTCCGCCTCCTGGGTTCAAGCGATTCTCCTGCCTCAGCCTCCTGAGTAGCTGGGATGACAGGTGTGTGCCACCGCACCCGGCTAATTTTTGTATTTTTAGTGGAGATGGGGCTTTGCCATGTCGGCCAGGCTGGACTCGAACTCCTGACCTCATGATCTGCCCTCAGCCTCCCAAAGTGCTGGGATTACAGGCCTGAGCCACCGTGCCTGGCCCAACTTTCCGCCTTTTATACGGTCACCAGTATATTAGATGAGGGACCCACCCTACTTCAGTATGACCACATCTCAGCCAATTACATCTACAATGACCCTGTTTCCGAATATGGTCGTATTGTGAGGTCCTGGGATTTCAACATAGGAATATTGGGAGCACATAATACATAAGCCATAGCAGTGTCTTAACCTGGGTTTTCCCCCAGAAAGCAAAGTCTGAGACATGGGTTTATGTGCATATTTTATTCTAGGACATGATCCAGAGGAACAGAAGTGACAGACTGAGAAGAGTTCAACAGGGGAAAGGGAAAGTCAGTCCAAGGTGTTCTCAAGTCAGACACTATTGGAAGCCGATATCTGTTTTTGTTGTCTTCTGAAAAGTGGATATTTTTCTTCCTAACTCACTCTTTACCTGAGATTATGACACTTCCTGGGACTCTACTTTTGGAAAATGGTCTTCAGTTGGGTTCTTTGCTTGTCTAGGCTAACACTTGTCCCTCAGTCCCCTTGTGGCCTAAACAGCCGGCCAGCTGGTCCAGTACCTGCCTTGGGTCCCCAGTCACTGCCCTTGTGCAGCTCCTGTTTTATTCCTGCATTCAGCACGTTCCCCTTACTGTCTTGCAGGCCATCCAGTCACTTAGAAGATGGTTTTTAAACATTTATTAAGCAATCTTAAATGTTCTGAAGTAGAGAGTTTCAAGATCTCTAGTCTGCCATATTGCTAGAAATAGAATAGAAATGACTTACTTAAAAAAATAGAGTGAATTCAAGACTATCCTTATACCATTTCACACAGGTATGTTCTGATAGACTGTTGGGATTAGAGAAACGAGGTGTTGTTATGGATTTTGATAGTTGCTCAGTTCCCAGCCTGGGCTGCGGAGGACAGTCCTTGGGCCCTGGGCTTTCATCAGTGGCTGGGCTGTCACTTGTCCTGTTTCTCTAGGCTACGTCATACCTGAATTACCAGTGGAGAGGCCTCAACTTAACTAAATGATAATGACACCAGTCACAAGTTAAGGAATACAAAAGTTTGAATAGATGATGGGATAATGTTGGCTGTTGTTGTCAGAACTTGGTATCTTTGGATTTCATTCATTCATTCATCAATCCAACTGATGTCAATTGAGCTCCTAGCACTTATTGTGCTAGGCACTGGGGAGACAGGTAAACAATGCCTGTCCTTAGGAAGCCCTGACTCTAGTGAGCAGATAGTTCATTTCAGTGGGCATGATAAGGACAGGGAGAAGCCTAAGGAGAGACGCAAATCCAGCTTCAGAGCATCGAGGATGAAGCTCATATCTGTGCTGCATCTGAAGGGCCAGAAGGAGCCATCCATACAGGGAGCCGGGGAAGGGTATTCCAGGCGGGGGTGAGAGGAGCCATCCATATAGAGAGCCAGGGAAGGGCATTCCAGGTGGAGGTGAGAGGAGCCATCCATAGAGAGAGCTGGGGAGGGGCATTCCAGGCAGGGGTGAGAGGAGCCATCCATAGAGAGAGCCGGGAAGGGGCGTTCCAGGCGGGGGTGAGAGGAGCCATCCATAGAGAGAGCCGGGAAGGGGCGTTCCAGGCGGGGGTGAGAGGAGCCATCCATAGAGAGAGCCGGGAAGGGGCGTTCCAGGCGGGGGTGAGAGGAGCCATCCATATAGAGAGCCGGGGAGGGGCGTTCCAGGCGGGGGTGAGAGGAGCCATCCATAGAGAGAGCGGGGAGGGGCGTTCCAGGCGGGGGTGAGAGGAGCCATCCATATAGAGAGCGGGGAGGGGCATTCCAGGCGGGGGTGAGAGGAGCCATCCATATAGAGAGCGGGGAGGGGCATTCCAGGCGGGGGTGAGAGGAGCCATCCATATAGAGAGCCGGGGAGGGGCATTCCAGGCGGGGGTGAGAGGAGCCATCCATATAGAGAGCCCATAGAGAGAGCCGGGAAGGGGCGTTCCAGGTGGAGGTGAGAGGAGCCATCCATAGAGAGAGCCGGGAAGGGGCGTTCCAGGGGAGGTGAGAGGAGCCATCCATAGAGAGAGCCGGGAGGGGCGTTCCAGGCGGGGTGAGAGGAGCCATCCATAGAGAGAGCCGGGAAGGGGCGTTCCAGGCGGGGTGAGAGGAGCCATCCATAGAGAGAGCCGGGGGGGTCGCGGGGAGGGAGCCATCCATAGAGAGAGCCGGGAAGGGGCGTTCCAGGCAGGGGTGAGAGGAGCCATCCATAGAGAGAGCCGGGAAGGGGCGTTCCAGGCGGGGGTGAGAATGTGCACAGCCATGGAGGCCAGAGAGTGTTTGGGTTTGGGGCACTGCAGGTGCCAGAGCATAGCTGGGAAGGCCTGAGAGTGGGGCAGGAAATGGTGAAAGCTGAGGCTGCAGGAAGCCTGGGGCCTTCATGTGGAAGCCTCAGCAACTGTGTTGGGGAGCACAGCTAAGGAACTGGGGAGCTCTCTTACTTGGGTAGTGAGAGATGCAATGAGTTGTCGTGTTTATTTCTCGTAGCAGCCAGCTCCTGTCACCGAAGAGAAAACACACAGGCTTTGGAGTCAAGGAAGCCTTATATTCAGATTCCAGCTCCACTCTGTCTGGGTGGTCTTATAATTGATTTATTTACCTTCTGGAAACCTTTCTTTCCTCATGTCATAAATGAGAGAAAATGGACTAAACAGCCTCCTCTGTTTCCAGTGTCCTATGGTTCTGTGGGAAAAACTATGTAAATATGCCCTCCCCACTCCCACACATGCACAGCTTAGGTAAAAACAGTGCCCAAGTTTAGGAATATTTGCAGATATTGTCCTGATGGTAATTCTGTCAATTTCTGGTTTCCAACTAGCTGTTTAATTTCTGACGGTGATTCATGGATATTTATGGTGAATGGATGTTTGTTGAATGAGTAAATTCTCATGCCTGAAACAAAACGTTAGCTGTGTGACTTCCAATGCATTGCACTAACCCAGCTCTGATTTTCTTGATAGATGAGCTCTCGCCGGAACAGCACAACCTTTCTTTATACTCCGTGGAGCTCGTGCTGAAGAAAAGCACTGGGCACAGCGCTGCACAAGTGGCCTTAACAGAAACCGCTCCCAGGTCCCAGCACAGCAGTCCTCTCCATGTCACAGCCCCGCCATCTGCCACTACTTTTGATACAGCCTTTTTTAACCAAGGAAAACAGACCGAAAGTACAGCAGATCACAGCATCTTTGTGGCAACTTACGTGTCAGTGACGAGTAATGAGGTGGCCATCGATGACGATGAGATGGATAACTTTCTGCCAGATACTCACTGGACCACTCCACGGATGGTTTCTCCAATACAGTATATCACAGTCAGCCCACCAGGGCTGCCCGGGGAAGCGTTAGAACCTGTGCTCACTCCGTCGTTACCCATGGTTTCTTTACAAGATGAAGAAGTGACATCGGGCTGGCAGAACACAACGCGACAACCAGCGGCATATGCTGAGTCCACCAGTCATTTCCACACCTTTCGGTCAGCTTTTCGCACCTCTGAGGGCATCATTCCAACTCCTGGCAGGAATTTGGTGCTTTATCCTACTGATGCTTACAGTCATTTATCAAGCAGGACTCTGCCAGAGATTGTGGCTTCCCTAACAGAGGGTGTGGAAACCACCCTTTTTTTTAGCTCCTGGTCTTCAATGCCACAGCCGTTAGGCAATGGCATTACTGTACCGTTTCCCTCCTTGGGGGAGGTCTCACAGCCTGCAGAGGAGGTTTGGGCCACAAGTGCAGACAGATACACCGACGTGACCACCGTGTTGAGTCAAAGCCTAGAAGAAACCATCTCTCCAAGAACATACCCTACTGTGACTGCATCGCACGCAGCCCTTGCATTCAGCAGGACACATTCTGCATTGCTTTCAACTCCTCTTGCATTTGCGTCCTTCTCTGCTTCACCAGCTGATGTTTCATCTAACCCCTTTCTCCCTAGCGACTCCAGCAAAACATCAGAATTGCTTAGCAATTCAGGCCTCCCCGGTCCTGTGGACAACACTCATATCCTGAGCCTGGTGTCCTCATTCAGACCATACGCTTGGTGCGCGGCCTGCACTGTGCCTTCACCTCAGCAAGTTCTGGCCACGAGCCTCATGGAGAAAGATGTGGGATCAGGGGATGGTGCCGAGACTCTGTCCATGACTGTGCTAGAAGAAAGCAGCATCTCTCTAATGAGTAACGTCGTAGCCGACTTCTCTGAATTTGAGGAAGATCCTCAAGTGTTTAATACGCTTTTCCCCTCCAGACCTATGGTCCCACTTTCTTCTAGATCCATGGAAATCTCAGAGACGAGTGTTGGCATTTCTGCCGAGGTGGATATGAGTAGTGTTACAACCACACAGGTTCCCCCTGCCCATGGTCGCCTCTCTGTGCCGGCGTCACTTGATCCTACTGCTGGCTCCTTGTCTGTGGCTGAAACCCAAGTGACGCCATCCAGCGTGACCACTGCATTTTTCTCGGTCATCACCAGCATTCTCCTTGACTCATCTTTCTCTGTCATAGCAAACAAAAACACACCGTCGCTTGCCGTCAGAGACCCGAGTGTTTTTACGCCTTATAGTCTGGTTCCTTCAGTGGAGTCTTCACTTTTCTCTGACCAAGAACGTTCCAGTTTTTCTGAGCATAAACCCGGAGGTGCTTTGGATTTTGCATCCAGCTTTTTCTCAACACCCCCGCTGGAACTCAGCGGCTCCATCTCTTCGCCTTCGGAAGCGCCTGTGTCTCTGTCTCTGATGCCGAGTGACTTGTCCCCCTTCACATCTCAGTCTTTTTCTACCTTGGTTGAGACGTTTACATTGTTTGACTCTAGTGATCTGCGGTCATCTCAGCTGTCTCTTCCCAGTTCCACAAATCTTGAGTTTTCGCAGCTCCAGCCAAGTTCCGAGCTGCCTTTAAACCCTGTCACTTTGCTACCTAGCCGTTCTGAGGTGTCACCATGGTCAAACTTCCCTTCTGATTCTCTCGAGTTTGTTGAAGCGTCTACGGTTTCACTGATGGATTCAGAAGCTCATTTTACCTCAGCTTTCACTGAAACTACCTCCTATCTTGAGTCTTCACTCATTTCCCATGAATCCGCAGTCACCACACTGGTGCCCCCCAGCTCTGAGTCTTTTGACATTTTGACTGCCAGGATTCAAGCAACATCACCATTGACCACTGTCCACACAACGCCCATTTTAACCGAGTCTTCTTTATTCTCAACTCTGACACCTCCTGATGACCAAATCAGTGCTCTAGACGGTCACGTGTCTGTCCTGGCCTCTTTCTCCAAAGCCATTCCCACTGGTACGGTGTTGATCACTGACATGTATGTGCCATCAGGATCCTCGTTTGTTTCTGAAGCAACCCCCTTCCCTCTGCCCACAGAGCTGACCGTCATGGGCCCATCACTCACACCCACAGAGGTGCCACTGAACACCTCCACGGTAGTGAGCACAGCCAGCATCGGTGCTGCCACTGGTGGTCCCCTCGACTCCACCCTGATGAGCGATGCCGCAAGTCAGAGCCCCCCAGAGAGCAGCGCTGCTCCTCCCCTGCCGTCCCTGCATCCCGTGACTGCCTTCACTCTCGAAGCAACAGTCGACACACCAACACTGGCCACCGCCAAGCCGCCATATGTTTGTGATATCACAGTCCCCGATGCCTATCTGATCACAGCTGGTAAGGCCCAGCTTCCTGCCGCCTCTCTGGGGTGGGCGATCTTTCTAAGGAGCTTATGTGCAGTGCCTGTGAGGCTTGGAGCTTCATGGTTAAGAGCAGAGGCGCTGGGCTCAGTTAACTCCCAGGTAGCACTCCTAGGCTTACTTCCTGCGAGTTCTCAGGACAGTTATTTATCCTCTCTAATAGTCTGCTATCTCACCCATTAAACAAGGAGCTTAGTTAAACCTGCTTCATTGGGCTGTTGTTCAGATTTAATGCATTAGTCCCTGCAGAACACTCAGCCCCTGCCTAGCACGTCAGAGGCACACACGGGATGATGCGTATCAGTCAGCAGTCTCAAGGAGAATAAATATTAGAACAAATACAAGAACTAAACAAGCCTTGGAAGTTCTTGGTAGGATCTTTGTCCTACCATAACCCAGTAGGTGCATGGACGACATAGTTTAAACAAACATTTTTTTTTGTTTAATTCAAGCAATGAATTGGGCAACTATATAAGGGCAACCCTTGCAATTTCTTACTCATTTACTCTTCTTACTTTTCCTTGAAAGGAGACTGCACTTTGCTCTCATAGGTCCCTGTAAATGCTACTTAGGTCCCGAGGAAAGAAAAGTAGAGTGACTGTTTGCTCTCATAGGTCCCTGTAAATGCTACTTAGGTCCCGAGGAAAGAAAAGTAGAGTGACTAAATATCCTCTGAATCCAGTCTCAGCCTTTGGTCTCCTCCCCACTGCAGCCTGGGTTGCTAGCAGACCGGCCAGCAGCTTCCCTTGCAGTTGCATGGCTGCTGTGGTCGCGTGAAGCTGGCGCCCGCCTGAGGGCATGCCTGACAGGTAGACTGATTTCAAGGGTAACATCCCGCGATGGTGGCCCGCCTGGTCAGGGTCTCAGCATTTTTCCTCATGAGAGATGACGAGTGTGTGGTCTCGAGGGCCGTGCCTGCTGTGCTGAACCACAGCCTGGTGTTGACAAGCAGCCTGCCCTCTGTTTTGATTTTGATAGGAGTGGAGGACAGAAATGAAAAAGGGGACGAAAACGGCAGAAGAGGTAGAGAAGGAGTGGGGTGGAGTGGACCTGGAAGGAGAGGAGCAGAGAGTGTGGAAGGGGGAGAAGAAGGAGAACATGCTGGGTCTTTTCCTCTCTGTGGTCGGGGGAGCCGGGAGCCTCTGCTCACTGTGACAGTGCCACATCCCTGTGAGCAGGTGGGAGTGAGGATCCTGATGGCAGGTACGCGTCAGTGATCAACACCGTACCAGTGGGAATGGCTTTGGAGAATGAGGCCAGGACAACCTTTGATCCCCACACGCCAAAGGGAAACATTCGTTATTCCACATGACAAGTAATGATTGAGCACCTAGTATGTGTGAGGTGCTTCCGGAAGCTTCTAGGGATATACAGATGGGTAAGACACAGCCCTCCTGTGAGCACCTCAGGGCTTAGGAGGACGGTACTGAGCCACAGAGTAATAGCGGTTACTGTGGAGTTCTCCAAGAGTGGCTATTTGGGATAATCAGAGACGGGTTTGGAGGAATGTGAAATTGGAGATTCCCACAAAAGGAAGAGTAGAATGTTGTCATCTGGGGATGAAGAGAAACTGTCTTCTGGGGGAGGAGACAGTCATCATGGCTGGAGATTAGGCATTGTGATGGGAGGAACAGGTAATTATGCTTGGAAATGTGGTTGGAACAAAATCATGAGCTTGAATCTCAAGATTAGAGCAGTCCAGGGAGGAGGGAAAAGAGTTTCTCATGCTCATGATACTTTTCTTCCCTTCTTACGAAATTATTACAAAGTAGGTACAAAATTGTTACAAAGTGGTCAGTTGTAAGCAGCTTATTTAAAGAGTTACTGAAAGCTTCTTTAGGAGTCCTCATAGCTGGATTTAACTTTCATATGTGGTGTACACTTAATGACATTTGGTGCCTTTATTAGGTATCCAGGTATTTTTAACAGCTCTTTGGAGTAAAATTCAGCCATTGTTAAGTACACTTGAACAGTTTTTGTAAATGTCCAGAGTTGTGTATAAGTGTCCATGCTGTTAAATTGTGTCTTTTAGCGGAGATAAGTGCCATTTTTTGTTCCCGGTGATACCTTTGACCCAGAGGAAGTATCGGCTCATTTCTCACCTTCGCTTAGATTGGACCTTGCTGTCCTTTTCATAGTTATCCGTTAGTGAGAGAGTGCGGTGAGGAGGTTGAGGTGACTCCGCGTACCCCTGAAAGGATTCTTCCTGTGTGCTCTGTGATGATGAAGCAGAGCCACTCTGGGTGCTGGGGGTCTGCGATGGCGGAGGAAGCACTTGCCTGCACACGCCCTGGGAGGCGTGAGCTGTGCTTCCACCCAGGGCCTTTCTCACCCTGCGCTGCCTCTGGAAGTCTCTGTCACCTCTCTTCTCTTAGCTATGGGAAACATTCATTTAGGAAAAGATCTGTAAGATATTTGTTTGCTGATGATCCCTTTTCCCAAAGACTGGTGTCCTCATATCCTACTGTTGCAGTTTTATAGCTTTCTCAGATTCCCTAGAGAAAGTGGAGGTCATGGTGGTGGCTGTGGGGACTTTGCAGAGTGGCATTTAGACCGATGATGTCTTTAGCTGTGTGGGGCTACTTACAATGTGTTCTTCCTGCTTTCCTTTTTAGGGATTTTCTGTTTCTGCTTCCCATTCGGCCTCTGTTTCCCCTGAGTTTAGCTCTTGCCTCCCTCCCTCCCTCCCTCCCTTTCTTCCTTCCTCCCTTCCTTCCTTCTTTCCTTCCCCCTCCTCTCCCTCCCTCCTGCTTTTCTGTCCCCTCCTCCTTCCTGTCTCCTTCCTCCCTCATTTCTCCCTCTCCATTTCTTTCCTTAAATAAGGCATCTTTCCTTCTTTCCACTTTTCCCCCTTTCCTTCCTACTCATTTTATTTTTCCCTTTCAGGTCTATAGTCCAGCCCACTTGGAGCTTATGTGGGCTGTGCGGAGGTGGCTGCTGGTATGACTCAGCAAGGTGGTTGCGGGCTGTGGATTTGTTCCAATGGTCTCATGAACTAATAAAGAAGCCCCTGCCCACCTTTAAAAAATTTCAGCTCACTGATTCCTAGAAAAAACAATCAAATATAACTTAAATATTTGTGTTTTAAAGAATGAAGAATACAGAGTGATTCTGTCTCCAGTTTAAAAAATTAAAATCAGGAAATGGAAAACAATGATAATATCAAGTGTATTCTAATTCTGCATTATGGGAAGTTGATGGAAGAGGAGAGAAAAAATAGGAGAAAGAACAAGCTTACTAAACACTGAGAGACAGGCTTACTTATTAGTATAGATTTTTAAATGGAACTTTTAAAATATGAAAACAGTTAAACAGAACTAGACTTTGGTTATGAGAAATATTTTGTTTCCTACATAAAATTTTAATATGTGGGAATTGTGGAACTCATTTTTCCCCATGATTAGTGGTAAAAACTCTTCACCTTTGCCTTGAAACACCGGGGTAGGAGACCTCATTTTACAGAGGAAGATGTCATCTGGTTTTGTTGAGTGGCATCTTAAGGCCTTGAAAAATGTTACTTCTGGCCAGGCGCGGTGGCGCACGCCTGCAATCCCAGCACTTTGGGAGGCTGAGGCTGATGGATCACGAGGTCAGGAGATCGAGACCATCCTGGCTACATGGTGAAACCCCATCTCTACTAAAAATACAAAAAATTAGCCAGGCGTGGTGGCGGGTGCCTGTAGTCCCAGCTACTCGGAGAGGCTGAGGCAGGAGAAGGGTGTGAACCCAGGAGGCAGAGCTTGCAGTGAGCTGAGATTGCGCCACTGTACTCCAGCCTGGGTGACAGAGCGGGACTCCGTCTCGAAAAGCAAAGAAAAATGTTCCTTCTGAGAGCTTTTAAAGCCTCATGTTTTGTTGTCAGGGACATAGCCAAGAGACAGCCTGGAATTTGTCCAAGTGAAAATGAGAACTGGAAGCTCCTTGTCCCCCGGCTGGGTCATCACTGCTAATTCCTGATCTAACCTATCTGGGGCAAAGAGGGTTTTCTTAGTGTGTTGAGGTGAGGCTATGCAGAGTTGACCTGGTGTCTTCAAGGTCCCCACTGCTGTTCTTCTCCAGGTAGTTAGCAGCAACTAGATCCTTAACCCCTGTTCTGTCTTGGTCTGGCCTTTATTTTACAAAAAGACTTTTGGAGCTGCTAATACATTTTGGTACAGTGCTGGGGTCCAGAAGTCTGATGTGTTTGTTATTCATAATGACATGAAAATGCATTTGGTGGTTTGCTTTCATTTGCAGTGCTGGCCAGAAGAGCTGTGCAGGAGTACATCATTACAGCAATCAAAGAAGTACTGAGGATTCACTTCAACCGTGCAGTGGAACTGAAGGTGAGTCCTGGCAGCTCAGGAGTGTGATATCTGGTGAGACTGGGGCTGATGTGAGAGCCCCAGGTTAGAGGCAGGGGATTATGGCCGTGGAATCATTCTCTTTCATCTCTTCCCTCCTGTCTATTCCTGGTTAACTCCTGCTCATCCTCTGGATCTGCACTCCACCGTCACTGCATCGAGGAGGTCTTTCCTGATCCCACGTGAGGTCAGGGTTAGTCCTTTGGGGGATGTGTTG
The DNA here is from genome assembly GCF_006542625.1 of Nomascus leucogenys. Lineage (NCBI taxonomy): Eukaryota > Metazoa > Chordata > Mammalia > Primates > Hylobatidae > Nomascus > Nomascus leucogenys. The sequence continues at coordinate 87,928,662 of NC_044393.1, read as the reverse complement.
GCAGAGTTGGAACAAAGGGCTCTCAGACCAGAGGCAGCAGTCTAGGGTGACAGCCTTGATGATTTTACTTCCCTTGATTCACATGAAAGGACTTGGATTCGTGTTTAAATTAGACGTTAGAGTGAGTACAGGTGCATCTTTCTGGACATTTGGTAGGATAGAGATGGAGATCCAAATCTTTTAGACTGGATCCCATGCTGGTGCCACTTCTTCTCAATGATCCCAGAAAGCCACAGTCCATCTAGAGCAGAGCCATCCAGAACCAGAACTGCGCCCCACGCGTGGCGATGCAGCAGTGAAATGGGGCTCGTCCAAACCGAGATGGGCTTTGGGTGGAAAATACATACGAGACTTGAAAAATGCAGTGAAAAAAGGAGTGTAGAATATCTCATTAATAGTGTTTTGTATTGACTTCATGTTGAAATGATATTTTAGATACATTAAGTAAAATGTATTTAAAATTAATTTCACCTGTTCTTATGTTTTTAATGTGGCCACTAGAAATTGTTAAATTGCATATTTATTTTGGACAGTGCTGCTCAATAGGATAAGTACTCTTTTCTATGTGTTTTAAATACAGCAAACAGCTTGAATGCCCTGTAACTCATTATTCAGTTCATATTTCTGACTGTTCTTTCTTGCTGCTCTTATAATTTTGTGCTGTTTTTGAAAAGGTTGGCAGAGAGTAAAAGCAGTAACTAAAATAAAATTTTGATTATCCTTGATGCACTACCCCTTCATTCGAAACTACCAGTTTTTTTAGTTTATAATTTTTTATTTTTCTATCTAATACAACTTCCTTTAAGTTTGAATTGTCTTTGTATTTCTTATTTCCCTAGGTTTATGAACTATTTACTGACTTCACTTTTCTGGTAACATCCGGTCCTTTCGTTTACACGGCAATATCCGTCATAAATGTGCTTATAAACAGTAAGCTTGTGCGTGACCAGACTCCTTTAATCCTGTCTGTGAAACCTTCTTTTCTTGTGCCAGAGTCCAGGTTCCAAGTTCAAACAGGTGAGACAGCTCAGCATAGTTGTTTTTATTTGTAAAAAGAATTTCATTTTATTTTTTTATATTTCTAAAATATTGGAAATCATTTTTAGAATTCATTATTATGATGATGATTTTTAGAGACAGGATCTCACTGTGTCGCCCAGGCTGGAATGCAGTGGTGTGATGATAGCTCACTGTAGCCTCGAACCCCTGAGCTCGAACAATCTTCCTGCCTCAATCTCCTGAGTAGTTAGGACTAAAAGTGTATACCACCATGCGTGGCTAATTTTGTTTTAAATTTTTTTTTTAGGCCAGTTATGGTGGCTCATACCTGTAGTCTCACCACTTTGGGAGGCTGAGGCAGATGGATCACTTAAGTTCATGAGTTTGAGACCAGCCAGGGTAGCATGATGAAACCCTGTCTCTGCAAAAAATAAAAAAAATTAGACCAAGCGTGATGGCTCATGCCTGTAATCTCAGCACTTTGAGAGGCTGAGGCGAGCTGATCACTTGAGCTCTGGAGTTTGAGATGAGCCTGGACAACATGGCGAAGCCTCATCTCTACTAAAAATACAAAAATTAGCCACACATGGTGGCATACGCCTGTAATCCCAGTGACTTGGGTGGCTGGGGCAGGAGAATCATTTGAACCCAGGAGGTGGAGACTGCAGTGAGACGAGATCGTGCCACTGCACTCCAGCTTGGACAACAGAGTGAGACCCTATCTCAAAAAAAAAAAAAAAAGGAATTTAAGAAAAATTATGTTTTGTAGAGATGGGGTCTTCCTAAGTTGCCGAGACTGGTCTTGAACTCCTGGGCTCAAGCGATCCTCCTGTCTTGGCCTCCCAAAGTGCTGGGATTACGGGTGTGAGCTACCACACCTGACCTTATTATTTAACTTATAAAAGTGTTTATAATTATGGGAAATTTCAAGCATATACAAAAGTACATAGAATAGTTTAACAGACCACCATGTACTCATATGTCTTCAACCATTTTTCCGTTCCTAGCCAGTCTTGTTATAGCCATACCCCCATCTACCATCTACTTCCCCTCCTCTTGCACTATTTTAAAGTAAATCTCAGGCATCGTATCATCTCGCCCACACGTATTTCAGCCTATATAGCCTCTAAAAGATAAAGACTTTAAACATGTATATGAAGTTGACAGTGATTTCTTTTCTTTTCTTTCTTTTGGAGCTGGAGTCTTGCTCTGTTGCTGAGGCTGGAGTGCAATGGTGCGATCTCTGCTCACTGCAACCTTTGCCTCCCGGGCCCAAGCAGTTCTCCTGCCTGAGCCTCCCGAGTGGCTGGGATTACAGGCACCCACCGCCACGCTCGGCTAATTTCTGTATTTTTAGTAGAGATGGGGTTTCACCACGTTGGCCAGGCTGGTTTCGAACTCCTGATCTCAAATGATCTGCCCGCCTTAGCCTCCCAAAGTGCTGGGATTACAGGCGTGAGCTGCTGCACCTGGCTGTTAACAGTAATTTCTAAACATCATATTTAACTTTTCATTGTGGACATGTTCAAACATTTACAAAAGTAGAGAGAGTAACATACTAAGTCTACATATACCCATGGTTAAGCTTTAAAAAAATTTATCAACATCACCAATTTTGTTTCATCTATCTCCCATGAACGTTTTTGTGGACACTAGAGTGTTTTCAAGCAGTGCCAGATATCATGTCATTTCACCCATAAATATTCAAGAATTCATCTACAATGAATTTATATACATTTGAAATGTTTCCATCTGTTGTGTCTTTTGATACTCAAATTCTTATCTTAGATATTTTTCATTTTAAAATGATACCAGTCACCTTCACATTGCATGTCTTCATTTACTGCAAAGTTGCTTTTTACATTTCCGTGAGAAAATACGTAGAAATGGTACATCACAGTACTTAATCCCATACTATGGATGAATTAGTTGATTTAGATACTGTGTTTCTCTCTCTTAATTCCTTAATACTTCAGAAACACAAACACCTCATTCTTGGGACTTTGATTGCTTTTCTTTTCAGTACTTCAGTTTGTGCCTCCGAGTGTGGATACTGGCTTCTGCAACTTCACCCAGCGCATCGAGAAAGGCCTAATGACAGCTCTCTTTGAAGTGAGAAAACACCACCAGGGAACGTATAACCTCACGGTGCAGGTGAGACTGTCACTGAGTGCAGAGCAGAAGGCTTTTGCCCTTGAAGGGGAAATTGTTCCACATTGTTTAAGATGTGCCTCTTATTCCCTCCGGTGGCGGAAACCCAGTTTACATGAGTCGGGATTGATCTATTCCTGTGGCATAGGGTCGGCATAGCGTGCACGGGCTGAGCATCTTTGAGGGTTGCAGAGTAGCTGATACCCAGGGAGCTCAGATACGGTGAGCTGAAGAAACATGACCATATTCAGGAAACTCAAGAATTACCTAGAAAGGAATAGTATCAACCTAAATATCCAATGGGGGAATGCCTACCCATACTGCTGTTTCCATATAGCTACTAAGAACGGGTGTTGTACGTATCATACGGAAACTGCTGATGTTTTTGTATTTCTTTGATTTTTTTCCCTCTACATTCTTTCCTCTCTCTTTCCAAAATGGATGTTAAAATAGATTTTGGTGCTCCTGGATCCACTTTCCATGTTTCTTATTTTTTCCTCATATTTTCCATCTCTTTATTCTCTGTTTTTACAGATTTACTAAATGTTGTCCTCCAAATCATGAATTTAGTCCTTAGCTGTGTCCATTATGTTATGCAATCCCTCTGTTGAATTTTTAAGCTTTTTGTTCATTGTTCTTTGCTCCATTTTCATCGTAGGCTTTCCCGCGATGATGCAGTGTCGCCTTAAAAGTCTCTGAGGATGTTATTTAGAATTGTTAAAATGCGTCTTCTGTTTCCTAAGTCATTCCTGTTTTCTCTGCAGTCCTTGCTCTGCGTGTTGACCTCGGTGCTTTGCTTTTGTGCTGTTAGTTTCTGTAAATCTGGAGACTGTTGGTTTGTTGTTAGGAATGAAGAACCAAGTTGTTCATTTTAGTAGCTGGCACAGCTTTCCACTTGAGCGGTGGGGATCTCTTTCTATGTCAGCTCCATCTCCTGGTGGGAAAATTCGTTGGAGCGCTGGGTCCAGGGTGGAGTGTGTCAGCATGGGCTTCTCTCTGGGTGCAGTGTGTGGTCAGAGACAAGCAGACAGGGAACCCTCTCCTTCCAGCGTGTAGATAAAGAGGCTCTTCCTGGGGGCTGAGGCACTTTAGTGTGTGTCTCAGGGCAGAGCTAGCTGCGTTTTCATTCATTTTCTTTCCTTCTTTGTCTCTGGTGTGCACGGCAGTTATCTTAGCCTCTGCCCACCTTCTTGGTTAGGGCCCAGACCCACCATAGTCCTCTTAGACAGGGGTTTGTTTTCCTCAGGGAGCAGTCTTGTTCTGGGTGAGGGCCTGGCTGCTGCTAGCGCCTCTGTTGGCCTGGGTGTGGCAGTTAGAAAGGACGGAGGAGGAAGGCAATGGACTCAGCTCTTTGGCACAGCCTTGTAATTAATTATACTGATTGCCACTGCGTAGCCTGCTCTTGGTCTCATTCCTGCTGATTTCTGCCACGGAGCCCCTCCTGGTCCTCTTGGAGAGCATGGCCCTCAGCTCTGCTGCAGCCCATGCTTGTGTATGTTTTGGATTCTGGCTTTCTCTGTTCTGGTTTATATCAATCCGATCCCATCCTTTCTCCATCCCCCAGAGGCTTGACGGAATCTCTAGTTTTCTTCCATTCTCAGTGCTGTTGTGGATTTATTCCCCTTTGTTCAGCTTATTGTTATTTCAGTGGGATTCGGGGTGGGAGGAGCTGTACACGTGCTCAGTTCATCACTTAATGTAAGAAACATTTTCAATAAACTGAGCAGTTAAACTCTTACAGAAGGGAACCAGGTTAGAAAGCCAGTTATGTTTCCTTTAAAAACTTTACCTCCTCTAAAAAAATCGGTGAGAGGACCTGTGAGAGAGAAATCATGACTAAGCTTTCAGCAGAATGTTTTATTATAGAAGGTTATCCTGACTTCATTCTTTCAGATCTTGAATATCACCGTCAGTTCCTCAAGGGTGACTCCTCGGCGGGGCCCGGTGAATATCATCTTTGCGGTTAAAAGCACACAGGGATTTTTGAATGGGTCGGAAGTGAGCGAGCTGCTGAGGAACTTGAGTGTGGTGGAGTTCAGTTTCTATCTGGGATACCCGGTGCTGCAGATCGCAGAGCGTGAGTATGGCCCTCTTGGACATGCTGGGGAGGTAATGGTGGGCATTTTTGGTGGAAGACCTCTTCTTAAAATTTTTTTAGTTTTTTAAAAGGCTTGATTTTTTAAAAATTATTTTTCCATAAGGTGTTGGGGTACAGGTGGTATTTGGTTGCACGAGCAAGTTATTTAGTGGTGATTTTTGAGATCCTGGTGCACCCATCACCTGAGCAGTATACACCGCTCCATGTTTGTAGTCTTTTACCCCTCTCCCCACCACTCTTCCCCCCAAGTCTCCAAAGTCCATTGTATCATTCTTATGCCTTTGTGTCCTCATAGCTTAGCTCCCACATATCAGTGAGAACATACGATGTTTGGTTTTCCATTCCTGAGTTATTTCACTTAGAATAATAGTAAAAGACTTGAATTTTTAAGTGAAGTTTTTGGATTCACAGCAGATATGATCGGAGGGTTCAGAGATTTCCCATATACCTCCTGCTTCTGCGCGTTCATAACCTCCTCCATTATCAGCATCTCCCAGCACAGTGGTCCATTTGTTACAGTGATCAACCTGCATTGATGCGTCATCATCCATAGCCCATAGTTTACATTAAGGTTCACCCTGGGTGTCGTGCATTCTGTGGGTTTGAACAAATGTATAATGACATGCAAATAGCATAAATTCTCCATTTTAGTATCATACAGACTATTTTCACCTGGACCACTTTTTTCAAATGAAATATCTGATTTGAGTGCCAGAATATAAATCTGATAAAATTGGATTCAGGCCAGATGGGTCTGCAGAGCCCTGCTTACCCACCGTGCCTGACTTTATTATTTGGAGAGTAAAGGGGTGCTATCAAAAAGTACACGAGTTCTGGAAAAAGCATAACTTAGGGAGCACAAATCTGTGGTTGTCAGAGCTTAAGGGCCGTAGGAAAGTTTGACTACAAAAGGGTAGCAGAAGGCAGTGTTTTGGGGGTGATGAAACTGTTCTGTATCTTCATTGTGGTGATGATTATGTGAACATATATGCATTTATCAAAACCCATTAAACTGTATGCTTTTAGTGACATTTACTGTGTAAATTTTAAAATAAAAACAATAAGTGAAAACATGAAACCTTTCTTCCTGACTGAAGCAACTAGGTTCACAATGCAAATGGAGGCAGTGGGGAAAAGGGAAGACATTTATTAAAAAAAAAAAGTAGATTCCAGAGTTGAAGTCAGGCCAAAAAATTCAAATTCTTTTTCAAAATGAAACAACCAAATGGCCTAATGATTCGTAATATATTTTAGTGTATTGTTAATTAAGTTAAAAAGAATACCTTTACAGAAGTTATTCTATATGAAAGTAGACAGAGATAAAGCTGTTATTTACAAAGAACCATTTTCAGTTGTGCTCAGTGTGTGTATGGCTAAAATGAGGATGCCAGACAGTGGGGCACACTGGCTGGCCCTGGGTAAGTCAACGCGTGTGGTCACTTTACCCTGAGACCTTGCTGGGAAAGCCAGGGCTCTGAGGGGCATGGTGTGAACATGCATTGCTGTGGAACAGTGACATTCAAAGGAGAACTTGCCGGTGACCTCTCTGTGAAGCAGTGTCCTGTGACATAGCTGGAGCCGGCCCTTCCTTTCTTTTTATCTCTCTCTTTTTCCTTGAGACTAATGTGTTCAGAAATTGCTACTGTCCACGTCCTCGTGCTAATCTGACATTTTGTTCTTTCATATTTAGAGCTAAATAGTAAAGACAATGTGTTGGGACTTTGTCGTAAACATGGCTTTGTTTTTACAGATATTTTTCTCCTTCCCTAATTCTTTCCCTTTTGTAGCCTTCCAGTATCCACAGCTCAACTTATCTCAGTTGCTGAAGTCCTCTTGGGTCAGAACAGGTATGTTTAACTTATGTAATATTTTGGGAACTGTAAGGAGAAGAAGTCTATGCAGGCATATTGAGAATGATGCTGCCTTTCTTGTTTCCTAAATTTAGGGCAAAATGTACCTTACATTCTTGGCAAAGAATGAATGAGAAAGGGATTCAAATTTGGCTGTGGGAATGTATCCCACTGAGTTATAGAACAAAAAGGACTGACTTTCTTTAAAATTCATACATCAAGTTCAGGGCAGAGTCTAACAGGAACTGACAATCTTTTGACCCAGAACAGGGTGAGGTTCAGAAGCAAGGATCTCTCTCTCGTTTTTTGTTTTTTTTTTTCTAAAAGTGTTATTTGTTTAGTTTAATAAGGACAAGCAGGTGGCTTGGCACCTAGGAAGCTTTTTTTTTTTTTTTTTTTGTCTTAGGGGAGTGGGTCAGATATTTAGAGGTATGGCATTGCAGGTAAAGGCTTTCTAACCTAGTGCACAAAAGTCTGAACAGTAGTTACGTACTCACCAGCTGTCCAGTGTGCATGCAGCACAGGAACTAGCTGGGCACGAGAGAGCATGTGGGGTAGTGATAGTTGCCATTCACGGGGTTCCTGCACCTTGCAAGTTCTCCTTGCTGAACGCACAGCATCCCACGTCAAGGCCCTACCGCTTTGCATGGTGCCATCAGTGATCTTTTCCAGATAATTTCCATAGCAATTAAGTAACTTGCCCATGGTTGTATCTCAAAGAAAACTTAAACCAATTCTGGTTGAAAAGCACATGCTCCTTCCTCCCAGACCACGCTGGCAAGTGATTGTCTGTTGAGATCATCTCGTCTGAAGTAGATAACTAAAGATGGGCAGGCTTCCTTTTTTCAAGTTAGTTTGTGAGTCCAAGTCTCAAGGCAAGATAATGAACTCACACCAATTCCAGAAGTGTTGAGATAAGTGCAGACAAAATGTTTGATCTTGTGTAGGCGCTCTTCGCGCCGAAGCTTCTGCAGTGCTGAGTTCCTGGGACTTCTGGCCACCAGTCTGGGTAACACTGAGAGCTTGGAGCTCTCATGGGCTGCATTTCCTGGACTCTCCCCATTCATGATCACTTTTTCTCCTTTTGATGTTTCCTGTCTAGGAATTGGCATTTTATGGCAATCTTGCATTAATTTCAAATACATATGCACACACACACACACACACCCTGTTTTTTTACTGCTGACTTGTTTTGGGTGCCTCGTATGTTTTCATTTAAATGTAGTTCTCCTGGGCGTCGTGGAGAAGCAACTCCAGAATGAAGTGTTTCAAGCCGAGATGGAACGCAAGCTGGCCCAGCTGCTCAGCGAGGTTTCCACCAGAAGGCGGATGTGGAGAAGGGCCACTGTAGCTGCAGGGAACAGTGTGGTGCAGGTACTCCACATCAAAGGAGGAGGGGAAGGAGAGAGAGGGAGAGAGACACCGCTTGTGTGTGAGTGCACACTCCATCTAAAACCCTGTATTTTTATGCAAACGAGAAGTGCCATGAGAAATTTCTGATTTCCACTGATCGCTATATTGGGTAGCTGCTGAATCTGGCAGCATTTCAGTTCAACTGGAGTCTAGACAAACATTTACCAAGCCCATAGTAAGTAGTAGTATAACAATAGACCTTGCGGAGCAGAGCAGAATTGTCTTACTGGGTTACCATATCATCACAGGACCTCGTTTATCAAATAGTAGTTTTTAATTAACAAAAATGTAGCCTGTTTGATAGAATGGTCAGTATTATTGATAGCATCGTAGCGATAACTCATTCAACTGGAAGAGACCATAGGAGATCAGATAGAGGGAGATGTGCTGCCCTCTGCTTGGGCATTTCATCTTCTCTGCTTCCATGGTATTATGGAGTCATCATTTTGGTTAACATTTTCAATTTCATTTTTAAATTTATTTTCTGAGCAAAATCACATCTCTCTAGAAATTACATAGCCAATTAGAGAAATTTTGAAAAACACATGTAAAAAAATGTGTGAAGAATAAAGTGAAAATCACCTAAAATTCAGCCAACCAAAGAAAATCACTGTAAACATTTCAGCATATTTCCTTCCATTCTTTTTTCCCCATGAATTCTCTATTAACATTTGGATGACACTGCATACATCCTTTTGTAGCCTCTCTTCACTTGAGCTTCTTTCTTTCTTTCTTTCTTTCTTTCTTTCTTTCTTTCTTTCTTTCTTTCTTTCTTTTTCTTTTCTTTCCTTTCTTTTTTCTTTCTTTCTTCCTTCCTTCCTTTCTTTTCTTTTCTTTTCTTTTCTTTTCCTTTTCTTTTCTTTCTTCTTGAGACAGAGTCTCGCTCTGTCGCCCAGGCTGGAGTGCAGTGGCATGATCTCAGCTCACTACAACCTCCGACTCCTGGGTTCAAGTGATTCTTTTGCCTTAGCCTCCTGAGTAGCTGGTACTACAGGTGCCCGCCACCGGAGACACCTGGTTGTCTCATATTACCCTAAATCTTCTTTACTTGGTAAACTGGCAGACAGGTTACAAAAGACAGATTTGTTTGAATTGAAACGTGACCCATTTAAAAATGCCCATACTCACAGAAAGTTGGAGGTTGGGGCTGTCATTCATTTCCATCTCCATATGAATTATGTGGATTTTTTTCTTTACCAAATGCTGACTTGTTGAACTACGAAAATGGGATATTTAGAGCTGTGACATTTCAGAAACAGGAAACCAGGGTAGAACTCTGAAGCAGGGGGTGTGGGCTGGCAGGCAGGGTAGGGAGGTGGGTGGGTTAGAGGTATTAGAGAAAAAGACGCAAATGACATTGGCTGTTGGTGGGGGTGGGCGGGAGCGGGGAAGTGTTGCCTAGAACTGCATCATCGTCCTCTAGCCCTTTTACCAGTGTGTCCCTCTCATCATTACTCTTTGTCCCCCTCCCAGAAATGTAGTCCTTAGGTTTCTAAAATAGTTCCTTTGCCAGATGCAGTAAGTTACAGAGAAATTTAAAAACTAATCACAATTGAGAGTAATCATTAAACAAATAAGTATCAACAAAGAATAAAAGTTTGAATAAATTATAAAAGCTTTGCCTTATTCAACAATCCCTGGCTTCATAGAGCCCAAGGTCTAGGTGTGAGTTAACTTCTGCACATGAAATAGTTATAGGATACCATGAAAGTGTATAATACGGTGCTAAATTTGACATGCAAGCTCCCTTAGTAGGCATGCAGGTTTGTAAAAGTGGCACATCCAGGCTAATGTGCCATCTGATAGATTGCTTATAAGCCATGCTCTGCTTCTCTTCCCCCTTGGAGTGACCAAACATGAAGGTGTAGACAAGGATTTGTGTACAGTGTTACACGGCTGTTCATCAAAACTTAATTTGTACAAGTGAAAATGTTGAAACAACCTGGATGTCCAGCAATTGGGGAATGGGTAAATAAAATTATAGTAAATCTTTATGTGTTGGAATTTTATGCAGTCTTTTAAAAAAAAATTAGTGAGTGGTATAGAAAAATGCTCAAGTGGGCTGGGTGCAATGGCTCACACCTCTAATCCCAGCACTTTGGGAGGCCGAGCGGGTGGATCACTTGAGGCCAGGAGTTCAAGACCAGCCTGGCCAACATGGTGAAACCTCATCTCTACTAAAAATACAAAAATTATCCGGGCATGGTGGTGTGTGCCTGTAATCCCAGCTCTTCAGGAGGCTGAGGCATGAGAATCACTTGAACCCGGGAGGTGGAGGTTGCAGTGAGCTGAGATCACACCAATGCACTCCAGCCTCGGGGACAGAGTGAGACTCTGTCTCAAAAAAAAAAAAAAAAAAAAAAAAACCTCAAGCGAGGCTACAAAAGTATGTATGCCATGTAATCCAAATGTTAATACAGAATTCGTGGAGAAAGAGTAGAAGGAAAATGCTAAAATGTTTACAGTGATTTTCTTTGGTTGGTTGAATTTTAGGTGATTTTCATTTTATTCTTTATATATTTTTTTGCATGTGTTTTTCAACATTAATTGGCTATGTAATTTCTAGAGAGATGTGATTTTGCTCAGAAAATAATTTCTGAAATTGAAAATGTTAACCAAAGTGATGATGACTCCCTAATACCATGGTTATAAGCGTTCCAGTTAGGAATCTGATAGGCAGTAGTCTAGAAACGATGCTGGGATTAGATTTTCCTGGCTTACTATCTGCCTGGACATCTTAGTCCATTGATGTTGCCATAAAGGAATACCTGAGGCTGGGTTTGTAAAGAAAAGAGGTTTATTTGGCTCATGGTTCTTCAGGCTGTACAAAAAGCATGGTGCTGGTGTCATGGCGAGGGCCTCAGGCTGCTTCCCCTCTTGCTGGAAGGCGAAGGGAAGCCAGTGTAGAAATCGCATGGTGAGAGAGGAAGCAAGAGAGAGGGGAGGGAGGTGCCAGGCCCTTTCTAACACCAGCTCTCTCAGGAACTAGTAGAGCTCAGAACTCACTACGTCGAGGACAGCAGCAAGCCATTCATGAGGGATCTGCCTCCATGACTCAGATACCTCCCATTAGGCCCCACCACCATCATCGGGGATCACATTTCGACCGGAGAGTTGGAGGGGGTCCAACATCCAAACTGTAGCACTAGACAGACTTGTAGAATCTTTAATCAAGGTGGGTATCACTGGATTTTGGGGACTGTGATTTCTAGAAGAAGAAACTATACTTTTAAAATTTATTAGAACTTTTAAAATGGAATAAGTAGGTACATGGGTAGAGAGACAGGTGGATATAATCTCCTTCCTTTTCACTAGCCCTTGGATAGCATTCCATTCTAAAAGCTAATAAAAAATTAATCACCAGAGTACCATTGTCAGGGAGGGAGTAGGTGGCTGGGGAACAGAAGTGGTCAGGAAATTGGCTTTGAAACAGCAGCCAGAGGGCAGGACAATGAGTCCTTCTCAGGACAAAGCATAGAGAACAGATTGTTGAGGGAAGAGGGTTTGGACGTGTGTTGTTAAGGATCTTTAGACACGATCTGGAAGAAGGAGTTCACAGTGAAATCATGAAATTGCTGATCTGCCAGAAGTTTCCCATGGTGAAGGAGGGGTCCAGCAGCTGTGTCCAGAGCACAGGATGGTGTTACAAATCCATATGTGTGGACAGAGAAGTAGCAGCTGCATGTTGCCAATGGCAAATGTAGAGACCAGCAATTTAAATGGCATGTGTAAAATAAGGAGCTTGGAGCCATCGCTGATCCTTTTCTCAGGACAGAAGTTCAGAGTTTTGCTGGAATCTAAGGGGGTAATAAAAATGTTGCATATTATTAGAGAAATAGAGTGAAATGAAAAGGTATGATATGTCAAGTGTGCTAGATTTTGAAATAAGGGCATAAAAAGACTGCCTTTTAACACCAGAGAGAGAGAAGTTTTGGGATGAATCAAAGTATTATTTGGCCCACAAGATTATGAATTTATGAGGTTTATTGTCCATAGATCAGTGGTGGGTGGGGGTGATTTTGTCCGCCAGGGTGGATCTGGCAGTGTCTGGAGATGTTTTTGGTTGTACCTTGGGTGGTGTAGGGTGGGGGCACCTGGTGGTGGTGGGTAGAAGGCAGGGATACCACTAACCATCTACAATGCACCCCACGTCAAGGGAGTGTCAGTAGAGCTGAGGTTGAGAAGCCCTGCCCTAGAAGAATGAGGAGGAAATACCAATAGACTGAAGAAAGGATTGGGTAGAACCACTAATAGTTTCAGAGAACCAAGGATGTACCTAATCCTACAGTTAATGTTGGGAGGACGATGCTCTTCTATGATGTGGTCAGCACGTCAGAGATTGTGGGGATGATTCTAGACCACCTGGACTCGCCAGCCCTGGTTCTGTGCAGCCTCCCTGCCCCTTTGCCCCAGAAAAGATGTAGAGCGAGATGAAGCAACCTGTTACTCCACACAAAGGAACTCTCCACTGTCCCTCTTCCCATGAACAGAGAGCACCATGGTGATTCTGGGCCCCTGAATGGCTTACGGAGCTTATTATGAGGATTGGAATAAATCCTGAGTGACACAGTCAGGATTCAGCAACCTGAGAGAGGGCATCTAGAAACACGAGCTTCTGCAATGTGAATGGTTTTCTGCTATCTTTCAGGTGGTAAATGTGTCGAGGCTGGAGGGAGATGACAATCCTGTACAGCTCATCTACTTTGTGGAGGATCAAGATGGAGAAAGACTCAGTGCAGTCAAGTCTTCGGACCTGATTAACAAGATGGACCTCCAGAGAGCAGCCATCATCTTGGGCTACCGAATTCAAGGTGCCATTGCCCAGCGTAAGTGCCTGAGGTGTTGTCGTCTGTGCTGTGCTGGGCTCCAAAGCCAGGCTCGTTCTGACAGTGAGCTCTGAATGTAAAGCATTCCGACGTATGTATAACCCTGATAGTGAAGTGCCAGTTGTTAAAATTCATTCACCAAGACCTTCTTTATTTGGATTTCAATTGCTTGTAGGTTTAGCCTCCACTGCTGTTTTTTCTACCTAGCATTTTGTAGGTGGGGTGTTATAGTGATTTATAGTACATCAATTTAATATCTGTCACTCATTCCTGTACTACTTATTTTTTTTTATAAATTTTGTCTGAGGCAAAATGTGTTTGCTCTGTATTTATTCCAAAATCTTCTGTGTCATACTTTGAACACTGGCAGGGACAGTGAGTCATGCAGGAAGCTGGGAGGTGCACCCTGAATTTACTGGCTTCCTTCGGGGTCTTTTAACACAAAGAAGTCCTTGATCCTTCCCCTTTTCAGCCCTGTTTCTCTCCCACCTATCCTCACACCACTCCACAGTGTAGACAGAGGTATTTTGATGTTTCTTTATTATTGTTGGAATGTTCCACTCCTGCCTGCCTGGCCCTGGCTGCTGTCAGTACTTTCCTTTCCTCCTCACAGATTTGTTTTTTTTTTTTTTTGAGATGGAGTCTCACTCTGTCGCCAGGCTGGAGTGCAGTGGTGTGATCTCGGCTCACTGCAACCTCTGCCTCCTGGGTTCAAGTGATTCTCCTGCCTCAGCCTCCCAAGTAGCTGGGACTACAGGAGCACACCACCATGCCCAGCTAATTTTTGTATTATTAGTTGAGACGGGGTTTCACCATGTTGGCCAGGATGGTCTCGATCTCTTGACCTTGTGATCCGCCCGCCTTGGCCTCCCAAAGTGCTGGGATTAGTGCAGGTGTGAGCCACCGTGCCCGGCCCCACCTCACAGATTTTGAGTATTTAAAAATGAAGAAAAAGGAGGCACATGGAAGAGTGTATTTTTCTAAATAGTCCTTTAGGGTGTGAATCAGATTCCTCTATTTTTTTTTTTTTTTTGAGAAAGGGTCTTGCTCAGTCACCCAGGCTGGAGTGCAGTGGCTTGATCATAGCTCACTGCAGCCACAAACTCCTGGGCTCAGGTGATCCTCCTGCCTCAGTCTCCTGAGTAGCTAGGACCACAGTCACCACCACTACACCCGGCTGTTTTTTTCTTATTATCTGTAGAGACAGGGTCTTGCCATGTTGCCCAGGCTGGTCTTGAATCCCTGACTCAAGCGATCCTCCCACCTTGACCTCTCAAGGTGTTGGAATCCCAACCATGAACCAACACGCCTGGCCCAGACTCCTCTTTTAATGTCAGTGTTTTTCCTTTATGATCCTGCAAGCAGGTAAATGTTTAGAGGGAATTCAGCATCAGAGAATACAGAAAAATCTTTACAGAAAACATGTAGGCGATAAAGACAATTTTTAAAAAAATGATAGCTTTAAAATTATCCTTGATAGTAGAAGGTTTTTATGAAATCTGTACTTGTTCCTAGAGACCAACCAAGATAAGAGCTGATGGGCATAATTTCTCTATTTTATGGAAGATGATGGGAGAGTGTAAGCAAAATAACCATTGGCAGTTTGTGTTTGTGTACGTGAGATATGATCACATATTGATGTGTTCTCCTCCAAAGCAGTGAGCAAAAAATAACAAAAGCAGTTCATTACAGTTCTTCATATATGCTATTCCTGATTGTAGGAGACGTGCCCTACTCCAGCCAAGCACTTGACATTTTAAACAGCTAATTGCAATAGGATATGGGCACCTTTCAGATCTGATCTTGCACCTCTTTTCCTCAGTTTTGTACTGAAAACCACGTGGGTAAAGATCCTGGGATCTCAGGGCTGGCGATTGAAGGAAGCCTCAGCCAACACCAGGGATAGCCCAAAGGCAGACCCAGGACACTGGTGTCAGGGCCTAGTTTGATCAACCTCTGCCTCATCAGGGTTTTCCTAGGTTAGAGTAAGAAGAGGGCAGGTGCGGTGGCTCACGCCTGTAATCTCAGCACTTTGGGAGACAGAGGCAGGAGGATCATTTGAGCCCAGGAGTTCAAGACCAGGCTGGGAAACATAGCAAGACCCCATCTCTACAAATAATAATAATAATAAGCTAGCTGGGCATGGTGGGGCGTGCCTGTGGTCCCAGTTACTTGGGGGTCTGAGGCAGGAGGATCACCTGAGCCCAGGAGGTCTCAGCTGCAAGTGAGCTTGATTGTGCCACCACATTCTAGCCTGAGTGACTGAATGAGACCCTATCTCAAAAAGAAAAAAACAACCAACCAACTCCACCCACAAAGAACTAAGAAGAGTGTTCAGTTGTCTCAGCTTCTCAGTTTGATTCTGTCCCTACTTCTATATTGTCCGTTGCTTTTATGCAAAATGAGCTACATATATTAACTATATTCAGCCCAAATTAAAAAACACAAGTTTTTCACACTTTGTTGCTTTTTACCGTATCCCATGCAGCCTCTGCTCTAATCTGTGCTTTTTTCCCTGGTGCATTTGATTTAGAATGCTTGCTCCCTCCCTTGCCACTCCCTCAGTCTAAACCCAAAGTTAAACCAGCACCAAGAACCTTTTTGTTATTACATCTCTGAGCAGATACCTTTTGATCCCATAGCAGGTGTTAACTGTCATAGGATATGAAAGGAGCATAAGACTTGGTCCCTGCCCATGACAACTAAGATGTTTTTGAAAAGACAAGATTTGGTGTCAAGACCGGATGAATGAGTGCAGAAGCGTAGCACTTAACAGATTATCCATTTATACAATAGGAAGCATTTTAAATGAACAATAAGACACCATGTGCAAAACAAAGAGCTAGTAAAGGACATTAAGTGGCCGAGGAGTTGAAGTGCAACTGTCCTAAGCCGTGAAAGAGGAGTGGAGGCCGGGTGGGGTGGGTGTGGCAGCAGGGTGGGGAGTGGCAGATCCAAAATGAGTAAGATTTGCTTCGTGTAAAAGTGGACAACTGGTAGCTTAAATAATGCCATTTCAATGAGTCATGTTTCAAAGGTTTAGGGAGAGACACAGGGGGGGCAATGAAGGCAGTGCCTATGGGATGCTTATTAGGACTTCAGTTTCCAAATTAACACAGTGAAGCTTCATTTTGGAAAACATAAGGATCATCTTCCTTCTTTTTTAATTGCAGTAAAATATACATCAAGAAATATACCAATTTAACACTTTTAAGTGTATACTGCAGTGGCATTCAGTACATTCACAAGGCTGTGTAACCATCACCACTATCCATTTCCAGAATTTCTTCATCATTCCAAGCAGAAGCTTTCTATGAGTTTTTTCTAGATACCTCATATAGGTAGAATCATACATTTTGTCCTTTTGTGACTGGCTTGTTCCATTATCATGATGTTTTCAAGGCACATCTGTGTAGCAGCATGTGTAGAATTTCCTTCCCTTTTAAAGCTGAATGATACTCCATTGTATGGCTGTACCACATTTTGTTCATTCATTCGTCTGTGGATGGGCATTTGGGTTCTTTTCATCTTTTAGGCTATTGTGAATAACGCTGCTACAAACATCAGCATCTCTTTGTCATTTTTCATTGCTGAAGGGGAAACGACCAGTTGCATTGGTGCACACGTCGTATCTCCTTACTCTGTTTTGCTTTGTGTTTGGCACTAGTGCGATATGAAATTATTCAGTGATTCATTTACTTGATCATTTCTCCTTTCCCCCACTAGGACCTAAGCATCTTGAGGGACTTTGCTTGTTCATTGTTGAGTCTCAACTTGCAAACTGTGTCCAGCACACTTAATAAACATTTGTGAACACGAGAAACTTGGAGTAGTGAGGGAAGGGAGAAAGAGGTGAAGGGTTTTCTTCCATAAACTCCTAGTTGAGATGCATGTGCTTTATGTGATCTGGGAGGGTGTGAGTCCTGCGGTACTTGATGCAGCCGGCAGGACTGTGTTCTGGAGACACAGCTGTTTTTCTCTCCACTTTTGAAGAGAACTGCCTTTGTACAAAGTTGTACAGAACCAGTTTTGGTATGGAAATATCCTGCAGTGATAAGTTAGGGGTGAGCTAGTGGAATAAACTGGAAATCAGGAGACCTGGAATTAACCGAGCTTTGCCATTAATTCAGCCGTGTACCTTTGGATGCATCCATATGTCGTTGTGATCCCCAATGTATTCTAGATGTAACGTTGTATGTTGTCTTTCTCTGCTGGTCACATTTCCTGTCATCAGGAGATTATAACCTGGAACCAGCTATCTTGAGCCGAAATGTCAGGGACTTCTGAGTTTCTCGTAGAAGACACGTGCAATCTAGTACATGAGTGAAGGAATTATTGAAAGACCTTTCTTCTTTGTCTGCAGCTGTCGACAGGGTGAAGAGGCCGTCTCCGGAATCCCAGAGCAACAACTTGTGGGTCATTGTTGGTGTGGTCATCCCGGTGCTGGTGGTGATGGTGATTGTTGTCATCCTCTACTGGAAACTATGCCGCACAGACAAGCTGGACTTTCAGCCTGACACTGTGGCCAACATTCAGCAGCGTCAGAAGGTAAGGGGCAGCCTCTTCCCCCAAAACTGCTTCCTATAAGCAGTTTTGTGGGGCAGGGATAGGATGAGTTTGGGCTCTTGATACTGAAAGATGGGGAAGAGGGAGGGCTATTATGGAAATCTTCTGGCTTTAGTGGTGGCATCGCTTTGCCTTTGTTTCTGCTTCCTGAAACCCTCCTTCTGTGGTAGTAAATATAGTCCAAGAATGTGAAGCTGTATAAAAACCTAGCCATGACATGCGCTCTGGGTTCTACTGGGATTTTATTTTATATTTTTTGAGACAGAGTCTGGCTCTGTCACCCAGGCTGGAGTGCAGTGGCGCGAGCTTGGCTCACTGCACCCTCCGCCTCCTGGGTTCAAGCGATTCTCCTGCCTCAGTCTCTGAATAGCTGAGATTACAGGCGTGTGCCACCACACCTGGCTAATGTTTGTATTTTTAGTAGAGACAGGGTTTTGCCATGTTGGCCAGGCTGGTCTCGAACTCGTGGCCTCAAGAGATCTGCCTGCCTTGGCCTCCCAAAGTGCTGGGATTACAGGCATGAGCCACCGCACCAGGCCGAATTCTGATTTATTTTACCCCTGGATATTTTCAGAGGATAGGAGCCAAGGCAGACTTTCTCAGATCTGTTTATCTATTTCATATACAACTCCATTGGTCAGCTGCTTTATTTTCTGTCCACCCTATTTGGAAGCCCACTTACCCACCTTGATCATTAAAAACGAACAATACATACCTTGAACATTTTAACTTAAAATATATGAATGGACATTTATTTGCCAATCCTTCAACATTTCCCAAGTCTTGTTTTGTTGTGAGTGTTGGTCTACTGAGAGGAATCGTGTTTGGTCTTTCTTACAATAAACAACACCCATAATGTGTCAGTTTCAGGTTCCAGTTTGGGTTTCTTTAGAGAAGAGCAAAGCTACCTGAATGCAAAGTTCTCTCGATTTTTTTAATACCTCCCCCAACTCCCTATCCCCTCATTTTGCAGACTTTTGAGTTCACTCACTCACACCTAATTTGACAGCAGATTTTTTAAGTAACCCATCTTTCCTATGTCTCTCCAAAGCATTCAACTTAAGTTTTTATAGAAATAGCAATTTTCTTTTCCCATGTGTGTTTCAACAGTTGCCATAGTATTCGAGGGTCACATCAGGTTTCAGAGCAAAGACATTGACTTTTGGTCAACATTGGGCTCACCTGGTGTGAGCAAAAACATGCCAGGCCTAGAGGAGCACTCAATAGTACAGCATAAGTATCAGTCAGCGTGTTTATCAAGGGAGTGGAACGAGGTAGTCAGTCCACTGTTATTAACAATCTACTGGATTAACATGCACTCTCCGTGGGTCTTCCAGATGTGGAGGACTCATTCTGCTTTAAAGGCTTGATAAAAACAAGCAAAAGGCAAAAAACAAAGAATAAAAGATTGCCCTATTTATTTTTAAACTTTATTTTGGTTGTCTTGGGTATGAAAAATTCTGCATATTACAAACCTAGACCTGTTGAATGGAAAAAAATATCCATTACTTTAAAATTTATTTAATTTTTGTAAAAGCAAAGACAGTATTTGTCTTTTCATATGAATTAACAAAAAAATGCAAAATATTTATTAAATTGCAAGCTTATGGCTATCAAGTACATTAAAAGCATTTTATACATTAATATTATATTTGTTGCCTATCTTTGTTTATTATTTACACAGTCTGCTAAGGTTCTTTTGTTGTTTTTGTTATGCTGGTGAATGGCATGGGGGAAACCTGGAAAAAAAGTGCTGGGTATACTAAATGATTCATAGTGTGAATTTCACTGTAGTAAGATCAACAATGGGTTTGGAAATGTTTTTGTTCTGGTGAAGAGTGTTGTTACAGAGGGAGTTAACCAGTGTAGACGGTTATGTATTTAGGTCTTTTATGGGCCAAGTTTCCTAATGTATACACTGCCATGGAAGTCCATCTATTATCTGTAACTTCAGTAAACTATCAGAGGACAGCGTCTCTTGGGGTCAAAATGGAATATTCCCCCAAGCTTTCTCCTTCTCTCACTTTTACTTCCTAAACATTTTCAAGTCCCAGATGTGGCTGTAAATCAAATGGACAGAGTTTCAGATGGAACCTTAGAGCTGCACTTTTTCCTCCAGGGCTGCAAAGATCTGCCCATAAATCCTGACAACAGATTTACAGAAAAGGTCCTGCAGGGAGGATTCCCCGAAAGAATAACTGTCTTCTACTGTTAGGAGGGCAAAGCCTTGCCAGTGTTGCGGAAGCTCAGTCTTGTTTTGCTGGCACAGGAACCTGCCCTATAGATTTTGTCAGGTGTTTAAAATGGAAAAATGATGCTCTTCATTTAGTTTAAAAACAAATGTCTTTAGTTCATACGTGTTTCTTTTAAGGTCATGTGGCCATAGCAAAGGGCCTCTAGCCTCGTCCTCAGGGTAATTTGCAGAGATGTCACCCCTATGACTTCAAGAGCTCTGTCTCCTGCTCATGTGGCTGTTGTCTCTCTCTCCGTTCTGCTCTCCCCACCTCCTGATGCGCCTCACCACTACTCTCTGAAATCCTTCAGCAAATCCCAGAGCTGCAAACATCTGGAAACAATAAATCTGCTGACCTAAAATCCACACCCCCTTCCCCTTGTAACGAGAAGGAAACCTCTTCAGATTGTCTGGGAGTAGATGAATTTTGAAATATGATAGGAGGGAGAGGCCATTCTGTCTTGTTTTGAGGCACGGCCTTTGCTTATTTTCAGTAATAAAGAAAAAAACCCCATGCTTTCTTTTATCTGTATTCTCTCTCTGTAGACTAAAGTCATCATTTGTTACTGTTGCCTAAAAAACTCCAGCCTGGATCCTCTTCATCATGAATGGCATTGGCTGTATGCCACTGGTCTCATGGAAACTTATTCCTTCTGATGGGGGATAGTGCACACCTCGTTATTGGTGTCAGACCAGAGCTCCTGACTGCCCTTGGTGGCTTCTAAAGGGCAGCACTTTGGGCAACCGGCTGGAGCTGCCTCAGGCACTGGGTGTCACTCACCAAACATTGAGCATTTGCTCTGAGCCACGCCAGATCCGGCTCAGTTACCAACACAAATAGCACGCGATCTCTGCATTCCAGGGCTTTAGCAAGGGAGAAGGATGAGCCATCTGAAAGCAGACATCCAAGAGTATAAGGATGTCTAGAGAACACAGAGGAGGGGGGCACCCCACTCGCAGTGGTGGGGTACTTCCACCTTCTTCGAGGAGGTGACGCCAGAGCTGAAGCTTCACGGTGGAGATGAAGGTGGGCCCAGTGGGGGAGCCGAGGGCAGCTCAGGAAGCTAGAGCAAAGGTCGTAAAAAAGGGCACAGCCAAAACCCAGGTGGCAGAGAGCCAGGCCCTGGGGGATTTTCAGGACATAGAAGGGATTGCAAATTATGCTGTAAGCAGTGGTCAGCCATTGAAAGGTTTTCAGCAGGGAGAGCAGCTTGAACACATTTGCTTTTGGAACGATCCCTTTGGGAGGCAGTGTGGACAGTGGATTGAAAAGAGGCTCTGTGAGCATTTTGTTCCATCTCAGCTAAGGTCAGCTCATTCCCTACGGTTGCTGTTTGATTCTCTGCAAAGGTCCCCTGTCACACCTAACGTGTAGGTGGTCTCAGTTCACCCACAGCTGGCCGACTGTGCCGGGTGTCGCCTGTGTGGGGGAGAATCTGGGACCCCTGCTCTCCCAAACTCCGGGACCAAAGGGTTACGGGACTGCCCGTGTGGGGCTGCACTGAAGACAAACAGATGGCAATAACTTTGCCTTGTCTTCACCTCCTAAATGGAAACAGCATGGTGGTTGTGGTGACTTTTCACAAATGACATCAATCAGGTAATAAATGCTTACAATGGCACTCGCTACATGATGGCAAATTTTTATTCAGACACTTTTGGGATTTGCTCTGTGTTTCTATTGTCATCTCAACTCCTTCCCAGGGGCTCAGGCTAACCCGAATACTGCGGGCTTCGCTGCATTTTGTGCCACCTGGGCTGTATTGTATTTATGGCCCACGTGTTCACATTCATCAGGCGTCTCTCTCATTACTTGGCTGACCTGCCCACCAGTCAGTCTCCTTGGCTTGTTGGTGACGTATTCCGGTGGGGCACAGACACTGTGGCCTGTTCCCTCTGTGATATATTAAAGAGAGAAAGAACAAAAGAGCCATCCTTCTTCAGAAATAACTCGGGCCTATTATGAATATTGAACACTCTCATTAATCTTGATTCTTCTTTTATAAAATACTGATTAAACCTATGCTGCATGTGGGAGGGAGCTTGGAGACATTGTATACCAGCCAGACTGAACTCTAGATTCTATTTTAAAAGAAGTGGAAAAACTAGAAAAAGTGATCTGGCAAGCAGGGATGAGACAAAAGAAGGTAATTATCTAAGGGAGGAGGGGCAGTGTTCCCTCTAGGTTTTCCTTCTGTGTGTAGATGGCTTCTGTTTTGTGCATAATATGCAGAGACTGGTTGCCAAATTTCTACTGGTATAGAAGGTGATGACTCACTCAGCTTGTGAGAAGTGCAAGGATCTAATGGATATATTTAAAGATGTTGGTCAGAATCAACAGTAAGCCAACAGGACTTGTATATTTCATTTATGACACGTGCCCTTTTCTTGGTTACCCAAAAAAACCAGTAAGTTTGGTACTTCAGTTGACCGTTTTGAAATTCATTTGGCCATCAGCTATTTCTTGAGGGACCCTGTGTCACATCTTGTTGTTGACTTAACAAAATATTGTATCTAAATTCTTATTTACAACTCTGATGCCTTAGAATTCTTAGCTGTGTATTAACTGCTCAATGTTTCATCAATCAACAGTAATAATAATGCTGTCAGCATCATTTGTAGGGTATATTGGCATTTATGAAGCATTTTCATGAATACTATCATGTTTCTTTCCTACACAGGCCCTGAGCGTACGTGAGGGAAGACATTTAGGTGCCTCAGCTAGGCAGTACTGTTTGTATTTTTACGTTATTCATTTTGGAGACGTCCGCTCAGGGGAGGCCATCTGTAACTCCTTTTCCAGTTTTGGTAAAGCAAACCAACTAACTTGTTAAAAACAAAACAAAACAGTTGCCCAGTCATTAGAGGCATTCACTTTCTTACTGGGAAGTATACCAAAAAGGATTTCAGCAAGATTTATTAAATGATGAAGGTGATGATTAAATGACTGCTTAGTACATCTGTTTTCTTTCGCTTAGAGGCACCTTCTATGTAGTAAATGAGGTGCTGCTGGGGTAAAAGCAACCCCACAAAATTGGAAATTGCTCCTGTTAGGATTTTTATCATCAGCTGTGAATAAGTGGCATCCAACATCAGTTTTCTCAGGCATCTGAAAAAGGCTTGACAGATGGACATTTGAGAATTACATAGATGGATTAGTATTTCATTTCAAGATGAAAATAATATTTATAATTATATATTTCATAAATTAGGACTGCATGTCAAAGTCTGAGAAAGGAATCATCTTGATCACAGAATGGATTTTTTAATGTACAGGAGGGTTACCTCTTAGCCTGCCTAATTTTTCATCTACCCATATGTACATCAGTGATTTGCTTGCAAGACAGCAGTTGAATCTTTGTGGAAATTTACAACAAAAGGAAAAGATATTTGACTAGTAAGTGTGGGGTTTAGAAAAGACACATAGATGATTGCTGTTAAGTACATTATGGTAGAATCCAAACGTGTTGCTGTGTAGTTAATCTAAATCCAGTAAGTACACAACAAAGAAACCGGCAGAGAAAGGGGTCATGGACCAGTGAACAAGTGACTTGCATTCAAGCAACCTGGACACAGATGTGCAGTATCCAGTAATCAATCATTTGAAAGAAGTGAATGAAAATATCCTGCAAGTCTGAGTAAATGTGCAGGAAAGTATACAGTATTAACTCAGCTCTCCCTTATTTGCTCTTTTGAAGTTGTAACTTTGATCTTTCGGAAGTAAACATGGACCTTTTCACCTCTTTTCCCCTTTAATACAAAATATGTTGTTAAGACCTCAGCCAAGTCCCCACGCGCAAGGGTGCCTGCCAGGCTTTCATTCCTGAGGATGGTGAGCTCACGGAAAGCGTGTGCGTTGTGGCACCTTGGGTTTCCCACACGCTGCTGAACAGATTTGAACATTGCAGTTGTCACTTAGACAGATAAAGCACAGAGCCCTGTCATGAGTTTGTCCCCCGGATGAAATGAGACAGTACCCTTGGCATTTCTCACTGCCGTCTTCCTCCCTGTTCTTGGATTCTTCTGCGGGAGTGAACTATTCTTCAGTGGCTAGGGGATGGTAGAGGGGAAGCTATGAAATAAAACCCTCACTGCTGCTGCTGCTGCCGCCACCTCCTCTACAGAATATTTAAGTTCACAGTTTCCCAACATGGAACGAATTGCCCTATTTCATGGCTATATTTCTCTCTCATTTCTTTAAGAGAGAAAGCAAGCCGTACCACAAGTTTATTGTGCCTTGATTGACCAAGACCAGCATTTTGAATTGTGATTTTATTTGATGTTCCCGAGGTTCCTACATCTCTGGGCAGAGCACCACAGGAAGCTGCTGCATGGATGACAGGCGGGCCTCTCTTCTGTAAAGTGGGAGGACTTGGGAAAGGGAAGATGGGAGGGGGAGCCAGCATGCTGCCCGGACCACAGGCACATGCTGGACAGCTCTCAGGAAAATCACTAGTGTAGGGAGGGCTTGTACAGAGGTGTGCATCTGGAATGATCCCTGTAAAAGGGCTGCCTGCTCCTAGAAAACTGTGTGTCTGCCCCCCGGGGTTTGAGTAGACCAGTTAAAACTCAGGGTGCTAGTCCATGGGTCACAGGTGAGAAAATAAACGTATTTTATTTAAATACGTTTTTAATACATGTATTTAAAGAAATAGCTAATGATGAATTTATTTTATGTAAATAAATATTTAATAATTTAAATAATTTACACAAGTGCTTAATAAATTTAATTTAAATAAATATTTAATAATAAATAGGCCAGGCGTGGTGGCTCATGCCTGTAATGCCAGCCCTTTGGGAGGCTGAAGCAGGCAGATCACCTAAGGTCAGGAGTTTGAGACCAGCCTGGCCAACATGGTGAAACCCCATCTGTAATAAAAAAATATATACATAAAAGTTAGCCAGACGTGGTGGTGCATGCCTGTAGTCCCAGCTACTCGGAAGGCTGAAGCAGGAGAATCGCTTGAACCCAGGAGGTGGAGGCTGCAGTAAGCCGACATCGTACCATTGCATTCCAGCCTGGGCAACAGAGTGAGACTCCATCTCAAAAAAAAATAATAAATACATTTATTTAAATAAATAATAATAAATACGGCATGCAATGGAGCAGTAGGTTTGGGTTTGTCATTTGCAAAACAGTGTTCTTGGGCTGAGAGGCTGTTATGCTTATGAACTGCTGAAGTGGTGGAGTGGTGTATTCCTGTAACAGGAGCTCATTAATCAGAAAACAGAGGAAGTCAGCTTTTGCCTTTTGTTTCATTTTTGTAAACTGTATTTACTGTAAGTTTTGTCCCCCTCTGCTGGCATAAATCATTATTGCAGATGACATTCCTTCTACCCATTGATCCGAGAATTTTAGCTTAAAAAAGACCTTAAGGCTGGTCTCAGTGGCTCATGTCTATAGGCCCAGCACTTTGGGAGGCTGAGGCAGGAGGATTGCTTGAGCCCTGGAGTTCAAGACCAGATGGGCAATGTAGCAAGATCCTATCTCTACAAAAATATTTTTAAAAATTAGCCAGGTGTGGTGGCACATGTCTGTGGCCCCAGCTCCTTGGGAGGCTCAGGTGGGAGGATTGCTTGGGCTTGGGAGATTGAGGCTGCAGTGAGCTGAGATTGTGCTACTGCACTCCAGCCTGGGTGACAGAGCAAGACCACATCAAATGAAAAAAAAAAAAAGACCTTAGGTCACAGACCTAAGCCACTGATGTTGTCACTCATTTGTGCATAAAGTTAGCACAAATACAACAAAGCCTTTTGTGTCTGTGCGTAATATATTGTCTGAAATTGCTCCTTAGATCTGTTTGGCCTTTGTCTTTTGACTGACAGGACTCCGTAGGGGTGTGTGTGTGAGTGGAAAAACTCAAGCCATGTTTCCCCTCTGCCCTCACACCACACAACAACAGTCAACACAAAAGACTTCTGTGACCGAATTTGTGGGGGCTTTCCTCACACACCAAGCAGCAGTTATCAGCTGAGTGTCCTTGAATTCAGTTCCGACACTGTCTGCTGGGAGGTAGCCTCAGATCCTGGGTGGAGGGCTCAGTCCCCAAGACTGTCCTCCTCCACCCGCACCTGTCACAAGTGTAGGTCTCCAGAACTTCTGACGACTGGCTTCAAGTTGAGGTTCCCACCATCACTTTTGGGGTTTGATTAATTTGCTAGAGCAGTTCGCAGGACTTGAAGAAACACTTATGTTTACCAGTTTATCACAAAGCGTATGTTAACAGAAAAGCCAAACTCGGTAAAATATCTTAAAGAGGTGTATTCTGAGCCAGTATGCGTGACCATGGCCCTGAGAAAGCACGAGCCCAAGAAGCTGCGAGTAAGTGGCCCGAGGCGGTCAGATTACAATTTGGGTTGATACTGTTGCCATTGCGTCTGGCTGGGGCCGTCATGGTGGGTGGTAAGGGCCAAGATAGCTGCAGGTAAAGAAAGGCAGATTTATTAGAGAAAGTATGAAGATAATGTTGCAAGGGTGCAATGGCCAGCACAGCAGAGAAGGGGCTGTCGGGCAAGAGGCAGGGGTAGGAGGGAAGTTTTATGGGTCATGCTGCTGGGGCTATGAGCAGAATGAGGTGTTTGGGAACAGGATGTCGTGCCAGCAGGTTGTCTGTGATGAGCCGTTTCTCAGAACAATTGTTCTGCCCTACCTGGGACCCCTTCCACATTGTTACTTATCAGGACTCCACATATACATTTTTTTTATTTTTATTTTTTTGAGACAGAGTTTCGCTCTTGTCCCCCAGGCTGGAGTACAATGGTGTGATCTTGGCTCACCGCAACCTCTGCCTCCCGGGTTCAAGCGATTCTCCTGCCTCAGCCTCCCGAGTGGCTGGGATTATAGGCATGTGCCACCACGCCCGTCTAATTTTGTATTTTTAGTAGACACGGGGTTTCTCCATGTTGGTCAGGCTGGTCTCGAATTTCTGACCTTAGATGATCCACCCGGCTCGGCCTCCCAAAGTGTTGGGATTACAGACGTGAGCCACTGTGCCCGGCCCTCCACATAGACATTTTAAGGAGACAGAAGTTACAGGAAAAGAAATAACCCAATACATAGAAGCTCAGCCTGAAAGGGCGGGATATCTTGAAGTGAGGAGCTTATAAGTCATAGGTGTGTTTTAGGATTCTTTCGTTGGCAATTGGTTGAGAGTTAAGTTTTGTCTGAAGACTGAAAGTCACTTCAAAGGAATGCTTAAGTTAACATAAGGGGTCTGCTGTCTGCCATGTGATGCTATACCAGAGTCAGGTTAGAAAGTAAGCCACATTATACCGGGTTAATTAAAAAAACAAAACAAAACAATTTAACCAGATTTTATTGTTTGTAGGGTGTGACTTAACACTCCTTTGCATGGCTTTAGGTCTTGTTTGTAATTTGGTATCTTATTACCACAAAGAATCTGTTCTGTCAGTCATATAATCTCTGTTTTAATATTAATGCTGGTCAGTTTTGCCTAAACTCTAAAAGGGAGGGGCTGTAATGACGCATGTCCCACCTCCCTTCCTGCTACGGACAAGAACTCAGTTTTTCAGGTTTCTCTGAAGCACCTTTGGACAAGAGGGGGCCTGTTCAGTAGGTTGCGGGCTTAGGATTTTATTCTTAGTTTACAGATATTACAAAGCGCAAGCACACAGATGAAGAGATGCATAAGGCGAGGTACGGGGGGACTCGGGGGTGCAGAGCTTCTGTGCCCTCCGTGGGGGTGCTACCTTCCAGGAACCTCCGCAGTGTTCAGCCTTCCAGAAGCTCCCTGGACCCTGCCCTTTTGGGTTTTTCAGGAGGCTGCTTTACATAGGCCTGTTTGGCTATGGTGATTAACTTAACCAGTGGCTGTTGGTGATCAACTTATCCTTCAGCCCCTCTCCCCTCCCTGAAGGTTGGGGGGTGGGGCTGAATGCCCTGACCCTTGTATCATGCCTGGGGCTCTGTGGTGAGCAGCCCCCATCCTGCAGCTACCTGGGGCTGCGGGCCGTCAGTCAACTCACTAGCCTGTAAAAAGACATCCTCAGGAGACTCCATGTATTTTAGGAGGTATACGCCAGGAAACAGGGATGAAGACCATATAAGCATTTCAGAGTGTCACCGTGTGGATGTGGAATATGCCTGGCCAGGAGGGAGGGCTTCGGTTTGCTTGTGGCATTCCATGGAGGAGACCCCTTGGGACGACCATTGCTATGCAGTTTATTTCCCTGTGCTTTGTAAGCTTGAATTAAGGAAACTGTTAATACCTGGCACTTTTCATGTCATCAGAAATACTGTTATTGTCCACATTTCTGCGTACCTTGGAGAGTCTTTCCAAGGGCACAGTGGTTCACGCCTGTAATCCTAGCACTTTGGGCGGCCGAGGTGGGTGGATCACTGAAGACCAGGAGTTTGAGACCAGCCTGAGCAACATAGTGAGACCCCATTTCTACTAAAAATACCAAAAAATTACCCTGGCATGGTGGCGTGCACCCTTAGTCCCAGCTACTTGGGAGGCTGAGGCAGGAGAATTGCTTGAACCCAGGAGGCAGAGGTTGCAGTGAGCCGAGATTGTACCACTGCACTTCAGCCTGGGTGATGAAGCCAGACTCTGTCTTAAAAAAAAAAAAAAAAAAAAAAGAAACATGAACAACAACAAATAGCTTTTTTTTTTTTTTTTTTTGAGACGGAGTCTTAGTCTTTCACCCAGGCTGGAGTGTAGTGGCGCGATCTCAGCTTAGTGAAATCTCCGACTCCCAGGTTCAAGTGATTCTCCTGCCTCACCCTCCTGAGCAGCTGGGATTACAGGTGTGCACCACCATGCCCGGCTAATTTTTGTATTTTTTTTTTTTTTTTTTTTTTTTTTAAGTAGAGACGGGGTTTCACCATGTTGGCCAGGCTGGTCTCAAACTCCTGACCTCAGGTGATCTGCCCGATTCGGCCTCCCAAAGTGCTGGGATTACAGATGTGAGGCACCGCACCCGGCCAACAAATAGCATGTTTGATGATATAATATCTTACCACAGCTCTAGAAGCTGAGGCCTGGCATCTCTAGTTGCAGGCTCAGGGGTCTGTCATGGGTTTGGTGTGAGGTGATGCTCGTATCCCTGGAGAGGAATCCTGCATCCACTGGTTTGAGTGGGGGACATTTTTGAAGAGCCCTTTCTCCTTCAGTTTTGTGCCCCGTTACTTCTTTTGACCACTTCTTTCTAGAAATTCTTTGTTCCCTTTGCTTCTACTACATGGAACTTTCCAAATTCTTCTGTTTCTCTGAAATCACATTCTATTTTCTTCCTTGCTTCCTTTTTCTCTTCTTAGCCCCAAACTATTAGATGTTCTCCAACACTTTATCCACAGAATCTGTATTTATGTTGAAAAACTCAGCTCCCCTACCTGTCACCTTTATGTGGGTGGTTCTTGAAGTCACATCTGAGCCTGCAAGTTCCCCCAGGCTATGGTTCCCCACCTCCAGCTACACCAAGCTGACATCCTTTGGGGCCTCAAATTAAGCGTGTTTGAAATGAAACCTGTCATTTTGTCTTGAGCCGTCATTCCTATATGACTCGCCTCTTTCC
Organism: Nomascus leucogenys; assembly: GCF_006542625.1. Classification (NCBI taxonomy): domain Eukaryota; kingdom Metazoa; phylum Chordata; class Mammalia; order Primates; family Hylobatidae; genus Nomascus; species Nomascus leucogenys. The sequence goes on along the minus strand of NC_044393.1, from coordinate 87,898,989 downwards.
CTTAATGTCACTTTCACGCTTCACAATGCCCCTGCCCAAAAGATTCACGTCTTCATTGGCTTCTTTCTCTTCCTTTGCCTCTCATGTCTATTTGGCTTCTAGGTCTTTCTGCCTGATCCCTAGAGTTGTTCTTTCCTTCCCATCTTCACTGCTAAGATTTGGGGCTCATGTCTTTGTGGTTTTATGTGCATGGCCAAGCTCTCTTCCTGCTTCCTTGGTGTCCTGTGTGCTTGTATTTTAGAAATCTGCCTGTTTAGAAATGTTTAATGGTTTTCTGATTTCCCAAAGGGCCAGCTCCAGAAGCTGGCGTTTTTGGAGTCATCCATATACAGACTGGACTTTTCTCTCGTGCTCCTACGCTCTGACCCATCTAGCATAGCCAGTGTGATTTTCTTCCCAGGCCTCAGTGTTCTGTGGTTCCTGATATGATCTAGAACATTCTCTTTGTAGCCTCCTCTTTCTGTTTCCAAGTCTTGTCTGCTCTTTCTGTTTCCAAGTCCTGTCTGTTCTCAAGGCCTGGCTTTGGTCCCCATTACCCTATAAAGAATATCTTGCTCCTGCCACATGGCACATGGTATGCTGCTGTGACAGCAGGTCAGGTGTTGTCCTAGGGTCTGGCTATTTAATCCTTGTACTCTTGTTTAATCTTTCACAAATGCCTGTCTTCTCCTGGAACTCTGGGTATAAACAGAACCTGGCATGCAGTCCATGTTCTAGAGGTGTTTGTTGGATTGGAGTGGTGGAATTGCCAGCGCAGTCTTGGGTCAGAAGTTGTGCTCCTCTCGTCAGCCTTGGATTCCGGGTTAACAATCATGTTTGTGTGTGTGTATGTTTCAGCTGCAGATCCCTAGTGTGAAGGGCTTCGATTTTGCTAAGCAGCATCTGGGTCAGCACAATAAAGACGACATATTGATTATTCACGAGCCAGCACCACTGCCAGGACCTCTGAAGGACCACACCACGCCCTCGGAAAATGGAGACGTGCCAAGCCCCAAGTCAAAGATCCCTTCCAAGAACGTCCGTCACAGAGGAAGGTTATTATCGGGCTTTCTGTATTATTCTTTGTTGCAGAGCATGCTTCTGTTATCAGGCTGTGAGTTTCTGATGTCACAAGGGCTGATGGTGAGTGCAGCCCTGCATGTGCAGCCCAGGAGACCGATGACTTGCCCAGAGTCACACATGAGCCCAAGAGTGTTTCCGAGCCACTCTCACAGGCTGCCAAAGAAGGCTGTATGATTTCTTTCTCCGCACGGTTGAAGATCATGAATCACTATCTGTGATGGTTTGGGGGTCCCCATCAGACTTGATTAGAGATTGACCAGCTCATGTGTATATATCCTGAGGGGAGCATGCTAGGCCCCATGGAGATAATAACAGAAATAACACAGAAGGAGTGCACGGCACATGGTACACGCTCAGCCTGTGTGGGCCGCTGTGTCCATGCCTGGGATGCCAGCAGCTGCTGTGACTTCATTGCTTTGCCTGCAGGTGACCTTCATCACGTCCTCCTGTGTTTGCTTTGTTTTTCTCTGGCTACTCATGTATGTCCCCTTTGTCAGTATATCACACAAGACTCTTCACCGCCTCCTCCCGGCCTCGCTCCCCATTCCCCCTCTCAAAGTATAGCACAGGGAGAATTGCTTATTAGTTTTCCAAGCTACCTGGAAGCCCCTTCTCACCCTCTGACCCCGTGAGAAGGGCTGTAGCTCGGTGAAAGAAGACAGAGTTCAGAATCGGGTTTGTTAAGTTGACTTTCCATCATAGCACCGTTAGGCTTTGGTTACTGAAGCCTCCTGTTGTCAGCCTTTCTTTGAGCTTTGGAACGCTAAATCCTGATTTCCTGCTAAGAGCAAAAAAAAGTGTGTGATCATACCAACATTTGAAACGATGTCATGATTTCTGTCTTATCAGGAAACCTACCCCAGGGGTTCTGGCCTAGTTTTAAGAATGTAATAGATGTCAGAACATGATCTTTACAAAAGAAAATGAGTTATGTAGAGAGATGCTATTTGATTAATTATTTTGCAGGCTAAGAATAAATGGAATCATTGAAGATTATTTGATATGCAAGTAAAATTTTGCAAAGTATTTTTTTTCTTGCCTGGTAGCCTTGTCATTGACATTTAGTCATGACAGCTCAATGGTCTGCATGGTTAATACAATGTTTTAGCATCTTTCTGGGCACCAGAATGTCTTGGCATTCCACATTGTCATTGAAGCCAGGGAGCCTAAGGAATCAGGGAGCCAACTGATGAAGGAATTTTCCCTGGTGCAAGCTGGGTGCCACGATACCCTTGCTTTTTATATATAGAATCAAATCTCAGTGTAAGCACCTTCCAAAAATCTGGAGTTATTTGGGGTGACTGCAGAGCTGCTCTAGCATCCTGAGGATTCTTAATCCTGAACCCCAGGTCCTGTTTGATCCAACTCATGCTAAACCCAGACTGCTGGTCCAGAAAAGACTGGGGGCCAGGGACTGGGCCTTGAGCCTTGGTAACTGTGGGACCTTCCTCCTATCTGGCACTTAATTGCCTAGCATTTGTTGAAATGCAGCCTGCTGAGCCATTTAGTAAGCCGTGTTAATCTGTCTTCAGGAGGTGACGGTGGTTTTAATGTGATCCTTGAAGACGCTGTGCTATGGAATAATTTTTTGGACCATTTCATTTCTACTGGTTTTGCCTAGAAGCCTGACTTCCACACACAAATTAATGGGACTTTTTCCTTTTCATTCTTTCTTGTTTCTAATGTTTGCAATTCATTTTGTGTCTGCAGAGTTTCTCCCTCAGATGCTGACTCTACGGTCAGTGAAGAGTCCAGCGAGAGGGACGCAGGAGATAAGACGCCGGGAGCCGTCAACGATGGCAGGTCCCACAGAGCCCCGCAGAGCGGTCTGTGACTCTTCTGGTTCTTCCCATTAAAAGTAGTCCCTATGGGAGTCCAAAGGCTAGGGCCTTACACTACTTCAAATGCTAAATCCTTAAAAAAGAAATCTGGGAAATGGAAAATTCATCATTCCTATGGTTTCTTAGCACCAGTTGTCACCATCTAACGTGGTATTGGTGTCTGCTTTGGGGCCAGGGATTCACTGGGGTACGTCTTAAGGTTAATAGCCTTGTTTCACTCTAGTTTAGAGTCCTTACAAGTTTCCTGCCCAGAGGTCAAGGAGGAAGCACACTGAAACCAGAGTCTCAAAAACTGCCCCCAGGATTCAGTAGCTTTCTTAGGAACCAATTCAAGGATTCACAGCTGTCAGTCAGAAAGTTGTTTATCATAGGCCCAAATCCATTATGTTTAGTTCTGTTCCTAGATCTTTCTTCCAGCAGGTGGTTTAGTGTGATCAGATGGTTTAGCATGTTTGCTTTGGGAGTCACAAACAGCTTCATAGGCCAGGTATAAAATGAACTTCACTCCTGTTCTAAAGGGGATGACTGTTAAGACTGATGCACTTTAATAAAGTGAGACCCACAAGTCTTTAGACTTGGGAGCATTTTTTTGGAGTGATAGCAGGGTAGCTTGTTTTTAGTGTAATAGGTTGTATTAAATAGATGTGCTACTGCAGCTGTTGTATTTGCTGGAGGTTTATTTTTATTTAAGGATTGCATTTCAGTAATGCAAAGATCATTGGGAGGCCTCAGAATATTATTATTACTATTTTTTTTTGAGACAGGGTCTTGCTCTATCACTGAGGCTGGAGTGCAGTGGCACAGTCCCGGCTCACTGCAGCCTCGACCTCCCAGGCTCAGGCGATCCTCCCACCTCAGTCTCCCTAGTAGCTGGGATTACAGGCCTCTGCCATCACACCTGGCTAATTTTTGTTTATTTTTGTAGAGACGAGGTTTCACCGTGTTGCTCTGGCTGGTCTTGAACTCCTTGACTCAAGCGATCCATCTGCCTTGCCTTCCCAAAGTGCTGGGATTATAGGCATGAGCCACCACGCCCGGCCAGGATATTATTTTTAATAGTAATTTTTATACTTACAGTTTTTAATCATAAATTTCTCTGTATGGAAATGCAGTGCAGAGTGAACTGTATTCTAGAAATGAACAGACTGGACAGAAGCCCAGGGGCCTCTCCTCTCATTGACACGCTTGTGGCCTCACGGGTGGCTCAGCCTTTGAGGCTCCTGTGGGGCTGCCCTAGCCCGTCCTTGTCTCCTCTCACTGACAGGCTTGTGGCCTTTCGGGTCGCTCAGCCTTCAAGGCGCCTGTGGGGCTGCACTAGCTGGTCCTTGCAGTTCCTTGCAGCTCTTTCCACTTGATTCTTTTGTAATGTTAAGGACATCCCTTTAGAAAAAGGGAAGAGTTTTTTCTTTGGATGTAGTTTTTCAAAATCTTAAAAATTATTTAGCACCATGGTAACAGATACTGTTTCAGATAGACAGGATTAGAATCTTGTTTTGATCCTCAGAAAGAAATATTTGGGGGGGCGTGGAAAGAGCTCTGGATTTTATCAAGTTCTGTTCATTGCTTATCTGAGAAAACCTTACTTTCAGTGCCTGCATTTAACGCCTTCTGATGGTATTACAACCAGTATATTCTATAAGAATAACAAAAATCAAACACCACTCTCAACATAGGCTCAGAATCCAGGTAGTAAGCATCACAGCTCTGGGACCAAGAGTTGAATGTGAAGGAAAGAAGTGAATTAGATGATTTTGTGAATATTAGAAGCTCAGATGCTGCTGTTATAATTTGAAGAGATACCAGAATCTGTACATTATTTTCATGTTGTAGAAAGATAGTTTTCTCACTATAAATATCAATTTACTTCTAGAACTTTGCTTCTTGAAAGGTGCCATAAGATAGCTTTAGTGCTGCTGTGTAGGTATTTTATTGCTTGCATAGAAAATTAAATACCCTATTTTAAAATATTCTGAGTTTTTCTCCTAGCTTTCAGTTATTTTATTTTTTAAAATTTTTTGCTTTTTGAGACAGAGTCTCTTCCTGTTGTCTAGGCTGTAGGGCAGTGGTGCAATCTTGGCTCACTGCAACCTCTGCCTCCCAGGCTCAAATGATTCTCATGACTCACCCTCCTGACTACCTGGGATTACAGACGTACACCACCACACCTGGCCAATTTTTGTATTTTTGGTAGAGATGGGATTTCGCCATGTTGGCCAGGCTGGTCTTGAACTCCTGGCCTCATGTGATCTGCCCGCCTCAGCCTCCCAAAGTGCTGGGATTACAGGCGTGGGCCACCGTGTCCAGCTTGTTTTATAATTCACATAAAAATCTTTCTTTTGTTGAAATTCGTAATGAAGTAAAAGTTAATGGAGGTGGGGCGTGGGGAGGGAGGCTCCTTGAGATCCATTATGGAGCCCTCTTCCATGGTGCCATGGGACCAGCGTTCCCTCTCACTCCTGCGGGTGGCACAGCTACCGTCTCTATTTAGGCTTCTTGGCAAGGCTGTTGATGACTGTCCCAGGTCATGTGGCGTATTAAGGACCCACCTTGCAATGGAAGCTGAGAGAAGACTGTTGTTTCAGTTTTAGTAAATTGGAGGTTGTGCTTTATTCCTTTTCCAACTGACTGTTTTTGGAAGGTGACTAGGCCCTGACACATACCCTCATGGCCATCCATGAACCCTTCAGAGATTATTTACTCGAATGTCACTGTGTTCACAGCTATTCCAGCTTTAAAATAGCTCAAATCATAACCACTGGATCCCCTTAGTGAAGATGTGAAGGGAGAGATGAGGTAGGAGATGGGCTGCCATTGCTGCGTCTGTGCATAATTGTAGTTTTTCTCTCTCTCTCTCTCCCCTTTATCCAGTAATATACCAAGTAGGTAAGGATTGCAAAATACTCAGCATTCTTTTATGCTCTCCTTAGATTGCATGTGTGCAAGTGTGTGATTTTTAAGTAGTTAAAACTTCATTCATTTTAATTCCACAAATTCCAAATTCTAGAATTTCACATGCAAACCAAGCTGACACTGACTTTTGCATGTGCTAAGGAGCCTGCAGTGCTCGCTTCGGCAGCATATAGACTAAAATTGAAATGCAACAAAGAAGATGAGCGTGGCCCCTGTGCAAGGATGACATGCATGTTGGGGAAGCATTCCATATTTTAAAAAAATTAAAAGAGTTTGCAAAATAGTTTAAATGAGATTGAGTACATATAACAATGAAGTTTTTCAAGTAATTTTGGGGTACCATACCATTTATAAAATGATTGAGATCATAAAGTATAATTTTGTCTCACCTTTTCATGAAGGCAGATTCCCAGAGACCTTTTCGAGGTAAAATTTCATAAACATATTGGAGATGACTGTAGTCATTGAGTCATCCGTTTAGCAGATGTTTGCTAAGTGCCTGGGGTCAGGTGCTGGTGATACTCAGTGTCAGGTGCTGGTGATACAGTGAAGATGAGATAAATGTGATTGCTGTCTCACAGGATATTAACGTGGGTTGCACACATTAGTAAAGATGTGGTTTTCCAGCTTGGGCTACATAGCGAGACTCTGACTCTACAAAAAAAACAGGAAAAAATTAGCCAGGCCTGGTGGTGTGTGCCTGTGGTCCCAGCTACTGAAGAGGCTGAAGTGGGAGGATCGCTTGAGCCTGGGAGGTCGAGGCTGCAGTGATCTGTGATTGCATCACCGCACTCCAGTCTGAGTGACAGAGCGAGATCCTGTCTCGAGGAGGAAAAACAAAAAAAAATGGCTTGACTATATTTACTTGTAGATAATGAAATAATATTTCTTTAAAAATGCTCTCTTGCTTTGACAAGTTAGTAATTCAGACTGAATTTTCTCTTTCATTCTGCTTTGTTGACATCCTATTCTGTACAATCCTATATACTGTAATGTTTTATTTTTATGTTTTGTGCTTACCCAGTCTGGAGTGCAGTGGCACAATCACAGCTCACTGCAGCCTTGACCTCTTGGGCTCAAGCAGTCCTCTCACCTCAGCCTCCTGAGTAGCTGGGACTACAGGAGCATACCACGCCCAGCTAATTTTTTGTTTACTTTTTGTAGAGACAAGGTCTTGCCATGTTGCCCAGGCTGGTTTTGAACTCCTGGGCTCAAGCGATCCTCCTGCCTTAGCCTTCCAAGGTGCTGGGATTATAGGCATGAGCCACCATGCCCAGCCTTTTTCTTTCTTTTTAAGATTTTTATTTATATTTTAACTGATGGTAAGAAAACATATAAATTTATGGTGTACAACATGATGTGTTTTTTGCTTTTATTATTTTTAGTTGGCACATAATACTTACAAATATTTATGGGGGACATTGTGATATTTCCATGTATGAATATACTGTGTGATGATCAAATCAGGGTAATTAGCATATCTGTCACCACAAAGTAATCATTACTTTGCCTTGGGAACATTCAAAATCTGCTCTTCAAGCTAATCGAAAATACGCAATAAATTATTAGAGTTACCCTACAGTGCCTACAGGTGCTCAACCCATTCCTCCTCTCTAGCTGTGCACTTTTATTTTTATTTTTTTGAGACACAGTCTCACTCTATTGCCCCGGCTGGGGTGCAGTGGTGCAGTCATGGCTCACTGCAGCCTTGACCTCCCAGGCTCAGGTGATCATCCCTTCTCAGCCTCCTGAGTAGCTGGGCCTGCAGGTGTACACCACCACGCTGGGTTATTTTTTGTAGAGATGGGGTTTCTCCATGTTGCCCAGGCTGGTCTAGAACTCCTGGGCTCAAGTTACCCTCCCGCCTCAGCCTATCAAAGTGCTGGGATTACAGGCGAGAGCCACAATGTCCAGCCTCTGGTTGTGCTTTTGTATCTGTTAACCAACTTTTGTCTATGTCCCTCCTCTTCCCTTCCCAGCCTCAAGTAACCACTAGTCTACTCTCCACTTCTAGATCAACTTTCCAGTTTCCACATATGAGCAAGAACAGTGCAGTGTTTATCCTTCCTTGCCTGGCCTATTTTACTTAATGTCATCCAAGCTCATCCATATTGCTGTAAATGGCAGGATTTCATTCTTTCTTGTGGCTAAATGATGATGTTTTGATATGTGTATGCATTGTGAAATGGCTAAATCAAGCTATTTAACATATACATTACCTCACATACTTATTTTTTGTGATAACACTTAAAATCTACTCTCTTAGCTGTTTTCAAGTATACAATATATTGTTGTTAATTATAGTTACCATGAGGTACAATAGGTATCTTGACTATATAGTAAAATTTATGTCATTACTTTTAAAAAATAATTGAAGAGAAAAGGGTTTTAATCCCAAGTTCCTACTTGCCTTAAGGCAGGATTCACACAGCATTAATCTCTGTATGTCCATTGTACTTTGTACTAATCATTATTACCCGGGGAGCTTTTTTAGAAAAATTGTGCAATGCATAACAAACAATAATATATATTATATAATTATATATATTAATATATGACATAGAAGTATGTAATATGTAATATAATTACTAATATAATAGTCATATATTACTAATTACTAATTATATAATATATTACATATAATATACAGTTCTATAAACAAAATAATCATAATATATAATGTGTGATATAATTATATATATATGTGTGATATATATTATATGTATATGTAAAAAAATTAAAAGCCCCTCTTTTCAGCCATGTTGAAGGACTGGGTTCTGGGCAGTATGGAAGCTGGAAGATTTTCTGCACCTCTTATTTCCTCTCCTCCGCTTGGTCCCTCAGCTCTGTAGAGTGGCCCGGGATCTGTGCATCCCCTCCTCTGCTTGCAGTCTATGAACAGTTCAGCGAGGATGAAGCAAGGGCCGTGACTACAGTGGGAGCGGGTGAGCCGGGCTCTGGACAGGAGCCCAGTCTCAGGCTGCCGCTCCAGTGGTACCCAGGCAGGGCTGACAGCCCAGTAGGGAGGGGCCTTTTTTTTTTTTTATGCCTGTCACCTTTGTCTCCCAGCAACCCAGAGGTCTCTGCCACCCTGGAGGAAAGTGATCGCACTTCTAGGTATCAGTAGCTTAATGGGCTACCCTCTGTGACATTTATTGTTACTCTATAAGTCTGGGTTAGCAGGGCTAGCCTGTCTGGAGAAGCTCATGATCTCCTTTTAGGCATTATGCCTGCAACTTGAGTAGCTGCCACCGAGGAATGGTGGTGCCTGGCTGTGCTTCCATTGCACAAGTGCACAAATACTCAGGTTCCTTCTAGGTGTGGGGCCAGGAGAGAAAGCTTGAGCATAGCTGGAATCCAGACAATGGTGCCCCCTGGCTCAGACAGACATCATTCATTCAGAATCACACAAATAACTTCTAATTGCTTGGGATAATGAATGTAATTCAAATTGAGAGAAAATACAGACTTACATTGCCATGCTGTGCTTTCCTTATATGAAACATCAACTGCTGCTGCTTACTGCTTTGCTCATCTATGTTTTTTACACTGAGGAGAGACCTTTGTGTTTTTCACTTATATTTTGAAGTTTCAAATGTTAGGCTTTTGTTTAGAAGCAGTTTCTGCATGCGCTTATTCCCCTTGTCAGCCTGCTGGCCATTTATTTGAAAGCAGCATCCAGAAGTGACTGTGGCTGATTAGAAGAAGGGCATCAGTTGATGTTTTTTTTGGGGGGAGGGGGCACAGGGTCTCACTCTGTCACCCAGGCTGGAATGCAGAGATGTGATCTCGGCTCACTGCAACCTCTACCTCCTGGGCTTAAGGGATCCTCCCACCTCAGCCTCCTGAGTGACTAGGACTACAGACATGTGTCACCGCGTCCAACTAATTAAAAAAAAATTGTAGAGACAAGGTCTTACTATGTTGCCCAGACTGGTCTCAAACTCCTGGGCTCAAGCAATCCTCTTGCCTCAGCCTCTCAAAGTGCTGGGATTACAGGCATGAGCCACTGTGCCTGGCCAGTTGATCTTCTTAAGTGTGAGTAGCTAGCTGTTTCTACTCAGCCCGTCTTCATTTTTCTCTTTATCTTTTCAAAATTAAAGTGTATTGGGATTATCTCTACTATAAAAATAATACTTATTACAGAAAATCCTCATTATCAAAAATAAAAGACAATGGGAAGAATCACCCATCATGTGAAGATTCAGTCTCTGTTAACATTTTTAAGTGTTTCTTTTCTGTCTTTTTTTGTGCATCTGAATTTCTTTTTTTTTTCACAGTCCTGATTAGTTTTTAAGAAAATTATTGTGGTTAAATATAGAGGGCCTAAAATTTGCCATGTAACCATTTATACATGTACTCTTCACCTGTTTTTAAAGTAGGAACTAGCGCCAGGCACGGTGGCTCCCACCTGTAATCCCAGCACTTTGGGAGGCCGAGACAGGTGGATCACTTAAGGCCAGGAGTTCAAGACCAACTTGGTCAATATCGTGAAACCCTGTCTCTACTAAAAGTATTAATACAAAAGTTAGCTAGGCGTGGTGGCATGCACCTGTAATTCCAGCTACTCAGGAGGCTGAGGCAGGAGAATCACTTGAACCTGGGAGGTGAAGGTTGCAGTGAGCTGAGATCATGCCACTGCACTCCAGCCTAGGGGACAGAGTGAGACTCCGTCTCAAAAAAATAAAAAATAAATTAATAAAAATAAAAATAAAGTAGGAACTAATTCCCTGCAAGCAACAGGTTTTTTCTTCTTATGTGTCTTCAACTTTGTTTTCTTTCCACATCAGAACTGAAAAGCCAGAAGTGGTCATTGTTAACTGGTATCTGCCTGCATGTACTGGTCTTCTGTTTTCTCTGCAGTACGACATTGCCTTGGCAGCTGAATTTGTGTCACTCCGGCGAGCTCCCTCCCAGATGGTAGCAATAGTTCAGAGCCGCTATAAATGTGTTTTCTGAGAGTTCTGTGAATGGCTTATTGACTGCTGAGCAACTTCAGCTCCTTCTGTCCTGTATTCTTTCTGACTGAAGATTTTGAACCACAGTTAGACAAAACAGTGCAGTTTTTAACACAGTGTCATAATGATTTCCTCACATCTCTTCTCAGGGTACTTGTAATTTTTAATGAAGTTAGAGGATACAGTATATAGCCCAGACTATTTAAGCTCAGAGAGTGAAATTGTAAACACTCTGCTACTGCAGTGGGGATGTATTTTTGGTCAGGGGCCCATCCAAGGATTCTTTAAAGAATAATTCACAGTTTTGATTAGTTGCAGTTTCTTTAAATGACTTTGTGTATATGTTTTGCTTTTCCTTCTGTTCCAGGGCCACCACTGCCCAGTTCGGGAAATGAGCAGCACTCATCAGCCTCCATCTTCGAGCATGTGGACAGGATCTCCCGCCCCCCGGAGGCTAGCCGGCGGGTCCCCAGTAAGATCCAGCTTATTGCCATGCAGCCGATCCCGGCACCTCCTTTCCAGCGCCCCTCCCCAGCTGACCGAGTGGCAGAAACCAATAAAATCAACAAAGAGGTATTTGCTTTTATTTAAAAGTCTGTTAATTAAAAAACTCGGCTAAGCGCGGTGGCTTATGCCTGTAATCCCAGCACTTGGGGAGGCCAAGGCAGGCAGATCGCCTGAGGTCGGGAGTTTGAGACCAGCCTGGCCAACATGGTGAAATGCCGTCTCTACTAAAAATACAAAATTAGCTGGGCATGGTGGCGGTGGGTTCCTGTAATCCCAGCTGCTCAGGAGGCTGAGGCAGGAGAATCACTTGAACCCGGGAGGGGGAGTTTGTGCTGAGCCGGGATCTTGCCACTGCACTCCAGCCTGGGTGACAGAGTGAGACTCCATCTCAAAAAAAAAGAAAAAAACAAAAAAACAAAAAAAAAACTCACACTCTGATTTGGTCAGTGTTTGAAAATGAGTGCAAGGTACAGTGTCAACTGGTTACTAAAGGCATAAGCTGCTGACAAGGATTCTTTTTTTTTTTTTTTTTAATTATACTTTAGGTTTTAGGGTACATGTGCACAATGTGTAGGTTTGTTACATATGTATCCATGTGCCATGTTGATTTCCTGCACCCATCAACTCGTCATTTAGCATTATTCTTAATGTAAAACATCAGGCTTGTCGGAGATCAGATACTGTGTATGGACACTCGGGCGCATTGACAGACATGCAGAAAAGTGTTAGTGTGGCCAACCAGGGGCTGCCCTCCTCAGAAAGAGCCACTTCAGCTTCTAATCCTCCTCACGCTACGACCCAGTTCAGGTCTCCGTCTTTGGGGATACCATTCTGGGGGCAGGGTGTCTCATGTCAGGGAGCTTGTTTCGGTGACACTAGGTAATTATCTTCTTTGTATGTCAGTCCTATTTATTAAAGATCGCTAAAGGAGGAAAATATTTATTCTTTTCTGGTTATCAGATGTCTCTTTAAAGTTGTCATTGGCCGATTTCCAAGGTTCGAGTGACTTTTTTTCCCTGCTTTGGGGGATGGTGACAAGACTCCAGTGCACCACGCAGTGCTTGAGGGTAAAGCTCGGGGGATGGCAGGGTCTCTGCTCCTCCTTGGGCTGTGCCTGTCGCTCTCTCAGTGACTCCGTGGAGCTTACAGACAGCAAGTTAAGTGTGGGTCAGAGGAGAGGAGCATAGAAGGAAGGTGCTCCTAGAAGGCTTTGCTGGCCGGGCGTGGTGGCTCACACCTGTAATCCCAGCACTTTGGGAGGTTGAGGTCGGCGTGTCATTTCAGGTCAGGAGTTCGAGACCAGCCTGGCCAACATAGAGAAACCCCATCTCTACTAACAGTACAAAAAATGAACTGGGCATGATGATGCGTGCCTGTAATCCCAGCTACTTGGCAGGCTGAGGCAGGAGAATCACTTGAACCTGGGAAGTGGAGGTTGCAGTGAGCTTAGATCATGCCATTGCACTCCAGCCTGGGCAACAGAGTGAGACTCTGTGTCAAATAAATAAATAAACATAAAAATAAATAAATCAAAGACTTTGCAAAGTGTGTGTCCCAGAAGCCTCCCGGGACCTCTATGGCTGTCTTTCTCTCCCTCACCCTTCCTCAGATTCAGACCGCACTGCGGCACAAATCTGAGATCGAGCACCATCGCAACAAGATCCGCCTGCGCGCCAAGCGCCGCGGGCACTATGAGTTCCCGGTGGTGGATGACCTGTCCTCGGGCGACACCAAGGAGCGACACCGGGTGTACCGCAGGGCACAGATGCAGATCGACAAGATCCTGGACCCCACGGCCAGTGTGCCCTCCGTGTTCATAGAGCCCAGGAAGAGGTGGGCTGGGGTCCTGCAGCTAGGCAGCGGGGGCGGGCGCGCAGAGGTGCTGCGGGGGGCAGGACAGGAGCCCCTCTGCTACTGCAGGGCCTGTGACAGAAGGACCCCATCCGTGTTCACGTGGAGGTCTCTGAAGACAGTTGAAGGGGCTCATGCACAGAAGGATGTGGAGGCCACTCGGAAGGCTTACCCTGGCTGAGGGTCACCTTGGTGTGGGAGGCGGTGCCTTGTTCTCACCTCTGCCCCTCTGCCTGCCTCGGGGCATTTCCTGGGGCTTAATCTGTCTCTGCCAATTTAGCCTGTCTAAAACTGCGCTCACCCTTTCCCTTCCCACACTGGCTCCTTCTGTGGTGTCCTTGGCTCTTCCTCACCTCCCACTCTGTCACCTCCAATGTTTTCATCTCCCGGAGCCATCCAGACCGGTGCCCAGCAGATCTTCGTTGGTTTTCTCACAGCTGCCTGCAGGGTCTGGGGTCTTACCTTCCCCTGGTCTCCCAGACTCCCGCCCCCGACATAGATGCGTTTTCCTTAAACACGGATCTCATGTATGTCTTTCTTTGCTCAAAACCTGAGGTGGCTCTTGTTGCCTGCCAGGTGGGTCCCGTGCTCCCATCGCAGGCCGGCCCTGCCCCTCCACTCCAGCTCTTTTTCACAAGTCAGCTACACGGACAGAACTGCCACCCAGGAGACGGCCTGGTATCCCCTGAACATTCACCTGCCTGCTGTTTCTGCCCCTGACACCCACTTCCCACATCCTCCCTGGCTTCACGTCCCATTCATTCTTCAAGACCTAGCTCTGGGCCCGGCGTGCTGGCTCACGCCTATAATTCCAGCACTTTGGGAGGCCAAGGCAGGGGGATCACGAGGTCAGGAGTTCAACACCAGCCTGGCCAATATGGTGAAACCCCGCCTCTACTAAAGATACAAAAATTAACTGGGCGTGGTGGCAGGCGCCTATAATCCCAGCTACTCAGGAGGCTGAGGCAGGAGAATTGTTTGAACCTGGGAAGTGGAGGTTGCAGTGAGCCGAGATCGCGCCATTCCACTCCAGCCTGGGTGACAGTGTGAGACTATGTCTCAAAAAAAGAATAATAAAATAAAAAAGACCTAGTTCTAGCCCCATGGGACTAATGGCTCCCACTGACTTCTTTACTGAATGTCTATACAGCTAAATAATGTCACAATTACAAATGGCTTTGTATCATTCTGTGTTGCTCCACGTGGGTTAATAGGTCTGTTGAGGTAGGCTCTGAGCTTCCTTAGAGCACAGACTGTGTTGTACATGGCATTATTATCCTATGGGGTGTTTCCAGGGGCTAGCCTAGCACATCCTAGGTACTCAGGGTACTTAGTGTTTAGTTGATAAGTCAGTGGCAAAAAGGGTGATTTCCTACGAAGATAATTTCTCTTTTTCCTGGCAGCTCACGGATAAAACGTTCCCCCAAGCCTCGCCGGAAACACCAGGTCAATGGCTGTCCTGCCGACGCTGAGAAGGACCGGCTCATCACCACGGACAGTGATGGCACCTACAGGAGGCCCCCCGGCGTCCACAACTCGGCCTACATCGGATGCCCAGTGCGTGCCACCGACTCCGGTTTCTGGAACTGGGGTGGGGCGGCTCCTAGAAAGATGTGCTGAAGAGGGAGGAGAAGCAGCAGCACTGGCTGCCGCCCTGTGTGGTGTCGGTGCCTGATGGCTGGTGGCTGATGCACCAGGGCCCTCTAGGTCATGAAGTGGGTGGGGTGGGGTGCCACCCCTTCTGAGGGGAGACTTGAGTCCTGTCAACCAGGGTGCTGCCGAGTGCCACCTCTGGAAACACACTCCGTGTTTTTCCTCTCTATACGTAAGCCCCGTTCTCTCAGACTTCACAGTGGGACTTTTTTTGAGGTTAACTGGAAAACAGAGAGAGAGAAATATCCTCAAGGTTTTTTTCCTTCTCCCTAGTCAGAGAGTTATTTGGTTTTGTTGTTTATTTTTATTTTTATTTTTTTGAGACAGGGTCTTACTCTGTTGCCCAGGCTGGAGTGCAGCGGTGTGATCCAGGCTCACTGCAGCCTCAATCTCCTGGGCTTAAGTAATTCTCCCACCTCAGCCTGCTGAGTAGCTAGGACCATAGGCATGTGCCACCATGCCCAGCTAATTTTAAAAATTTTTGTAGAGATGGGGTCTCAGCATGTTGCCCAGGCTGGTCTCAAACTCCTGGCCTCAAGTGATCCTCCCGCCTTGGCCTCCCACAGTGCTAGGATTACAGGTATGAGGGCATGACCCTGAGATCAAGAGTCTCATGCTCTACTGACTGAGCTAGCCTGGCTGGGTTTCCTAATGAGAGGAGGGATATTTAGGGTTTTATTTCACTGTACTGTCCTTGGAGTGCTAAGAAGATAGCGTATTTGCATATATATATATTTTGCTTTTATGGGAGAAAGAGGTTAATGGAAATTAAGAAATAATGAGTGGTGGCTCAGACCTGTAATGCCAGCACTTTGGGAGGCTGAGGTGGGCGGATCGCTTGAGCCCAGGTGTTGGAGACCAGCCTGGGCAATATAGCAAAACCCCGTCTCTCCAAAAAATACAGAAATTAGCCAGGCATGGTGGTGCATGCCTGTAATCCCAGCTACTTGGGAGGCTGAGGTGGGAGAATTGCTTCAGCCCATGAGGTTGAGGCTGCAGTGAGCTTTGATTGCACCACTGCACTCCAGCCTGGGTGACAGAGCAAAACCCTGTCTCTAAATAAATAAATAAATAAATAAATAAAGGATTATTTTTTTCCAAAGTAAAAGAGGTCCAGACAGATTTGCTTGAAGTGTTAAAGGCAGATATTGATAGCGTAAGATACATACACACAGACTGCATTGAGTAGGGGAGAGAGAACCAGCTTCACTTAACAACCCATGAGAAATACAGACACAAAGATACCCCAAGACAGAGAGGGCGAGCCAGGTGCTGCTAACTCCGGCAGCACTGGGAAACACAGGGCGTCCTAAACTCCATACCAGGAGAGCCCTGCCTTGCCGCAGCAGGCCCCTTTCGTCTCCTGGAGGCACTCCCAGAGCCAGCCTGGTTTAGAGACACGTTAGCAAAAAGCACAGCCTTTGAGAAGGGATTTGTGATGGATGTGATCGCTTTAGATAGAGCTTATACAACCAGCCATTTCTTAGTTGAGGTTTGTATTTTTCTCCTAAATTATATAAATAACAAGCACTTAAATACGCTAAATATAATTACACAAATGTGCAAACGTTACACTGGGATGGGGCCTAAATACAACTCAATTATGATCATCTGAAAGAACGAGACTTTTCCTTAGGAACTTATGGTATTTCTAGGGTCTTAAAGACCCACCTTCTTGACCTACTCATGGGGATCGGTGTGATTTCAGAGAGTTGGGCTGTCTGTAAATGAAACTACTGTCTTCCTCAGTACAAGGAATTGAGTAGTTCCTGTTACTTTCTAAATGTGGTGCATGGCTGCTCTTACAGTAGGTGGTGCTCTTGTGCTGTGTTGGGTTCTGGGGGTATTTGGGCATCTGTGGGGTTTGGCTTGATCTGGAGAGGGCTCCCCAGGGTTGCCACCCGGAGCTTTTGTCTGTGCCAAGTGGAGACTTGCTGTGGTGTGGACCTAACAGATAGAAGGGCAGCATCCCTTCTTGCCCCTTCACTTCTCCAGCCAACCTGGGCTCCTCTCTCAAAGGAATTTGTGGGGGACCCTCTCAGTCCCCCTCCCTTTGATTTTTTTAAATGATGGAGTTTTTTATGGGGAGGAACCTGGCTTCTCCTGGCTGTCTTCATTTGCCTGCTTCAGTGACTCTAGATCAGCCTTCTTTCGCGGTAGCTTTGCAGCATCGTTTTCTTCCTTTTTCCCTTAGCAGAGAGTGCAGGGATTCGTCCTCCTGTGGGTGCAGAGCAGCGTCTTCCTGGAAGACACCACCCCAGAGGCTGCTTGCCTTCAGTGGCTTCTTTTTTAAAAGATTTCCCCAAAATAAAAACCTTCCTCAGATTTCGAATTCTGAAACACTTTAAAAGAGAATGCCTGTTTCAGAACTTATCTTTTCTTAGGTAGTTTGTCTTTTTTTCCCTCAACTTTTATTTTAGAATCAGTGGTACATGTACAGGGTTTTTTTGTTTTGTTTTGTTTTTTGCATCTTCAAGCCTATACTAGGGAAGTACTATGTGTTTTTGAATTACCTTGAATTTTCCACTTTCCCCTCAAAAGTATCTTCTCCTTGAGCAGTGTGTTCTCCTAAGGCCAAGAGAAATATTCCTTGGTTCCTTGTAATGAGGGTGACCATTATAATTCAGGCCTTGGTAGAAATCCAGCCAGCTGCCTGTTTTTGTAGTAATTTTTTTTTTTGAGACACTCCAGCTCTGTTGCCCAGGCTGGAGTGCAGTGGTGCAATCACGGCTCACTGCAGCCTCGACCTCCCCAAGTTCAGGTGATCCTCCCACCTGAGCCTCCCAAGTAGCTGGGATTACAGGCGCATGCTGCCTTGCCTGGCTAATTTTTGTATTTTTAGTAGAGATGGGGCTTCACCTTGTTGCCTAGGCTGGTCTCAAACTCCTGGGCTCAGTGATCCTCCTGCCTTGGCCTCCCAAATTTCTGGGATTATAGACACGAGTCACCAAACCTGGCCTAAATAGAGTTTTATTGCAACGCAACCGCACCCATTTGTTGACTTGATATCAATGACTGTTTTTGCTGCAAGGCAGAGTTGAGTAGTTGTGACAGACTATATGACTCATAAAACCTGAAGTATTTACTGTCTGGCCCTTTACAGAAAAAGTTTGATGTAATTTGTCATCCAATCCAGACACTTTTGAAAGTGTAAGGGGGTGTACTATTAATCATTACCGTGGGACAACAGGCATAAACTGAGGTTGTCCTGGACAACCAGGCTGTCTGGTCACCCTCTTACAGCACCCACTAAGGACTGCAAAATAGGCACCAAAATCCATAACTTTGATGACTAACAGTAAAAAGATGTACATTTATTTCTGAAGACTGATAGATAAACTGTATCTGAACACATCTATAGTCTAAATATAGATGTTAGAATATAGGAAATTGAGTAAATCCTCTTCTTGGCCTGCAAGTTCTGATAGACTTGCCTGCAAAATGAGGAGAAAACAAGAAGGTGAAGGACCAGAAGAGGAAGTGTCCTGGCCCAGGAGCTCCTGGCCTTCTGGCAGGATTCACGGGGGCCAATGGGAATCCAAGGAGACTGTCCTTCCCATCTGCAGATATCTCTCTCGGTATAGAAGTTTAGCCTTTTCTGAAATTCTGGCCACTGAGAATGAGATTGGCAGTGGTTATAGCCGCTGGAGACTCTACTCAAATGTCTGAGATCCTTTCCCACAATGGAATCTCAGTTTGTGCCTGCAGTTTTTTGTGTCACCACACTACTTGCTTCCTTGCAGTAGAGCCACATAGGCAGTCACCGGAATCACTGCCAGGAACATCGCTTCTGTTTCTGGAGAAACCCTCTTACTTACCAGTAGGCTGTTCTTCCAGACACACCCTCCCTTCTTTCCACCCGTAAACTGTAGATTGGTTGTACACTGCCGACCAGCCTTCCTCACCTGCTGCTCAAGAAAATCAAGAATTGGAGAAGGGCATGACTGTGGACCTTCATCCACCTCACAAGGAAAGGAGCACAGGTTCCTTCCAAGGTGACATCATCAACTAGAGGCCACCTTGGGGCCCCAGATTCTCACTTAGAATTCCTCAGTGACAAATCTCATTTATTAGAACCTCCACTGGGATGTTGCAGTTGGGAGAAATGGACTCATAAGCCCAAGAGTGTCACGTGCAAGAGAGGGAGGTCGCCAGTGGGGACTGCCGTGGAGAGAAGAGCACCTACCCCATCCCACAAGGGCAGTTGCTGCTTCACAGCAGTTGGTGGTTTCTGTGTTGCGTGAGGGCCTGGTCATTGCAGAGCTTCAGACTCTGCCAAGAGAACCCAGAAATCTGAGTGTTACTATGAAATTTTCAGATGTTTAAAATAATGGCTGTCAATTAAAAGAGTGTGTAGGCCAAGCAAAACCTGTCCGTGGGTGACTGTGGGTTTACTAGTTTTGTATGGTTCTCTCTCAGTTTGGGGTTAAGAACCTACTGCCCTTCACGCTTTCAGGAATAATAACTGATCACCTGTTAGAAGCATTTTTCAGATGGGGGCTAAGGTTAAGGTTGTATCTGTAGAGTAGTTTATCTTTGTAATAGACTCACTGATCCAGATGGGTAACGGAATGTCTTCCTTGGCCCCTTAAGTACGGTGATCCAACTAGCTGGGCTAAACTGCAGGCACGTGGCAAGTGAAGCATTCTAGATAGAAGCCGCCCACCCTTCCTCACAGAGGGTATGGGGTCCCCAGCTCCTTGGGCAGAACCTTTTCTCTCTTCACTGTGTCTGCTGCAGTCACCATGCTGTTTGGGCTCATTGAGCCTATAAGACCAGAAAGGACGACTCTTCTTCATTGGCTCCTGGTTTTATCTCTTACAGTTTACCTGGCGAATATTATGACCGTGTTTTGTTCATAACAGTATTGGGAAATGAGATTTAAAAAATCTTTATCGTTACTTATATTTCTACCTCTTAAACAGTAGGTATAGAACACAATTTAAACCTTTCTTTTTTTTTCTTTTTTTTTTTTTTTTTTTTGAGACAGAGTTTCACTCTTGTCACCCAGGCTGGAGTGCAAGAGTGCAATCTCAGTTCACTGCAACCTCCACCTCCTGGGTTCAAGCGATTCTCCTGCCTCAGCCTCCCGAGTAGCTGAGATTACAGGCGTGCACCACTACGCCCAGCTAATTTTTATATTTTTAGTAGAGACAAGGTTTCACCATGTTGGCCAGGCTGGTCTCGAACTCCTGACCTCAGGTGATCCACCCATCTCAGCCTCCCAAAGTGCTGGGATTACAGGCATGAGCCACTGTGTCTGGCCAATTTAAACCTTAATGACCCTTGTGATCCAGCGATACCTTCATTTTAAAGACAAATGATTCTGAATAGTTTTCATAAAGTAGATACTGTAATTGCTTGCACACATACGTAGGCTTTTTTTTTTTTTATTTTAAGAGTCTAGGTCTCTCTGTTACCAGGCTAGGGTGCAGTGGGGCAATCATAGCTTACTGCAACCTCGACCTCCTGGGCTTAGGAGATCCTCCTGGCTCAACCTCATGAGTAACTGGGACTGCAAGTGCTCACCACCACCCTCAGCTAACTTTTAAGCAATTTTTTGTAAAGATGGGGATCTTACTATGTTGCCTAGGTTAGTGTCAAATTCCTGGCCTCTCTGGAAATGATCTTCCTGCCTTGGTCTCCCAAGTTGCTGGGATTACAGGTGTGAGCCACTGCACCCAGCCCACATACATAGTTTTAATATGTATAGTTTTAAAAGTTTTGATCTTTTAAGGGTATGTAAGACTATTTTCTAATAGTCAATAGACTACTTTACTTTTTGACTTCTAGCTATGGAAAATTTACTAGTTTTTTTCAATACATAAACTTTGAAATATGTTTTTTGGCTGTTTAGGGGCTTTCAGTAAAAGTGTTCACTTCCAGGTACTGAAATGCCTTGTAAATAGTTGAGTGTTGCTAAAAAAATGATTGTTGAATTTTGGCAGTTTTTTTCGGGTTCAAGCCTCCTCTCTCCTTCCCATGAAATATAACGCACATTCCTCAGCTGTCATTTTTTAATTTTTTTGAGACAAGGTCTCACTCTGTCATCCAGGCTGGAGTACAATGATGCGATGATAGCTTACTGCAAGCTCAAATTCTTGGGCTCAAGCTATCCTTCCACCTCAGCCTCCCAAGTAACTGGGACTGCAGGTACACACCACCACACCTGGCTAATTTCTTTCTTTTTTTTTTTTTTTAGAGATGGGGTCTCACTCTGTTGCCCAGGCTGGTCTCGAACTCCTGGCCTCAAGTGCTTCTCCACCTCAGCCTCCCAAAGTCCTGGAATTAAAGGTGTGAGCCACTGCGTGCAGCCTCAACTGTCATTTTTTAATTCTTATGATAGAACTTTTCCTCAATGTCAGGAAAACTGTTTAGGGTTGCCACAAAAACTCATGTGTGATTCTTCCTTTGCCGTTTCTCACTGTAGTCGGATCCTGACCTCCCAGCCGATGTGCAGACGCCATCCTCGGTGGAACTGGGGAGGTATCCAGCCCTTCCCTTCCCGGCCTCCCAGTACATCCCACCCCAGCCGTCCATCGAGGAGGCACGCCAGACCATGCACTCCCTCCTGGACGACGCCTTTGCCCTCGTGGCCCCCAGCAGCCAGCCTGCCAGCGCCGCAGGTGTAGGCCCCGGAGTCCCACCCGGCCTGCCCGCAAACAGCACCCCTTCCCGGGAAGAAAGGCGAGCCACCCAGTGGGGGTCCTTCTACAGCCCAGCCCAGACGGCCAACAATCCCTGCAGTGTAAGTACTGGCCTTCTAGAATTCTCTGGTGGGCAAGATGTTGAAGCTTTGTTGCCTGACTGCCTGACTTTCACGCTCCGCACAAAACTGTGGTTGCATTTGATAAGAATTAAAACTCGGGTGATGGGTCTTAGTTTTTATCTTCTACTAAATTAATTCTTAATGTTGGAAGTATCCATTTATGTGGGTTTACAGGCTCATGCCTGTAATCCCAGCAATTTAGGAGGCCAAAGCAGGAGGACTTTTGCTTTGTGGAGGGATGGAGGGGGATTTTATGGAAGCATCTTCCTGGGTTCAAAACAGTGTCACTGAATGGAGATGGGGTAACCATCAAATGTATTCTTGTTGATGTCTCCAGAAGAGTTGCAGTTTAGAATGTATCCAAATCGTTGAGTTTCTTGTGTGGCCACCTGGTACTGGAGAGACTCCTGAGGTTCTGAGATTGTAGGCAGCCAGTCCCCCTGTGGACAGTGACAACCACTTTCACATGTCAGCTTTCCATCTTGGAGGTTGACATTTCAGCATTTCATCTGCCTTTGTTATCATTTATATTTTTCTTAGTCCTTTCAAATTTACCTTCCTGAGAGATGGAGAAGAAGTAAAATTCAAGGAAGTAAAGCCAACATTATTTTCTGCTAATTTCAGATGAAATGATTGGACTAAGATTTGACTCTGGAGAGAAGCTAATAGGTCGCAACATGAATTTATTAGGGAGGGTTTATACTGGGTCCACCTTGTTACATGAAATTGGGTGGCAATAAACATATGGTAAAATTATTTTTTATCTCTGAAATGGGTTTGAATTTTCAAAGTAAAAGCCTTCAGCAAGAGATAGTCTCCTTTGGGGCATGGGAGGCCGACAGCCTGCAGTATGGGGAACTGCTATCATGTGGGGTGGGGTAAGAATACCATTCAATCTCATCATTACTGTTTTTAATTTTAAAATATAGCTTGTTCCAACAAGTATCTTCAAAATTACAACTGTTGGTTTATAATATTTCAGGAAATGTATGGTACAGAACAAACCTCGGTGGTAAAATAAATGTGGAAACAGCTGCCATTGGGTCACTTTAAAGTTTTCTCATTTGCTTATTCATTCAAATATACTTACAAAGCACCTGCTGTGTCGCAGGCACTCTGCTTAGGTGCTGGAGAGTGTAGTGCACAGTACAGGTCCCTGCCCCCCAGTTTACATTCCAGTGGAGGCTCTGTGGACAATCTAAACTAATTCCAGTACAGCCTGGAAGGTGCTATGGCAGGGGGAGCTGATGTGGGAGGGGCGTCTTAGCAGAGCCTTGAGGTCTTTTGGGATGGATTTTTCTGGACAAAATAGCATCTCTGTGGAAGTCTAAGGATAATTAGTGGTTTTCAGTTGAAGAAGGATGTTCATGGTGGTGGGAAGTACAGCAGAGGCACAGAAATTAAAGTGTATGGGACAGGCTTCAGATGGAGGAACAGAGGCTGGGTTTACCTTCCTTCCTGAAACAGCTGAGAACACTGGAAGGAGTATCTGGGTGACTTGACATTAGACTTTAGGTAAGAAAGGACAGGGGGATCAGTGAGAAGTGAACTGAGTCCTCCAGTTGCCCCAGCTTACTTCTGGAGTTTCTAGTCATGGCGCAGCAGGTAGGACCCCAGGCAGAGCTCCATGGTCTCCCTGAGTTGAAGAAATGGAGTCTGGAAGTCTGGGAAGGAAAAGGCAGCCGGAGTTCATGAGGGAGAGTGCAGGAGAGCAGAGAGATACCCTGAGCAGGATGCTAGGCATCTGCAGAGAATCTTTGTTTGAGTACTGATCAGTTTATGGGTACACAGAAACTACCCAAAAGAGCCCCTCAAAAGGATTAGCGGGAACAACCCTCAAAATTCACACAGGCCTGGGGATAAGCTCTTGCTATGGATTGAACTGTGTCCTCCCCAAAATCACATGTTGAAGCCGTAACCCCCCATATGACTGCGTTGGAGATAAGGGCCTTTAGGGAGGTAATCAAGAGTAAATGAGGCTGGAAGGGTAGAGTCCCGATTCAACAGAACTGCTGCCTGTAGAAGATGAGGAAGAGACTCCAGAGCTCTCTCTCTGGCCAGGTTAAGACACAGAGAGCAGGCAACTGTCTGCAAGCCAGGAAGAAAGGCCCACCTGAAACTGAACACTGCCAGACGTTGATGTAAGACTTTCCAGCCTCCATAACTACGAGAAAATTATGAGAAAATCAGTTTCTGTTCTTGTGTGTGTGTGTTTTTTTTGTTTTTTTGTTTTTTGGTTTTTTTTTTTGAGACAGAGTCTTGCTCTGTTGCCCAGGCTGGAGTGCAGTGGCGCAGTCTTGGCTCACTGCAAGCTCCGCCTCCCAGGTTCACGCCATTCTCCTGCCTCAGCCTCTCGAGTAGCTGGGACTACAGGCACCCGCCACCTCGCCTGGCTAATTTTTTGTATTTTTAGTAGAGATGAGGTTTCACCATGTAGCCAGGATGGTCTCGATCTCCTGACCTCATGATCCGCCTGCCTCGGCCTCCCAAAGTGCTGGAGTTTCTGTTGTTTTAGGCCACCATTTCTAAGGTATTTTGTTATGGCAGCCTGAGCAGATGAATACGGTTCCTTTTCCAACAGTTGGTGGAAACTGCATAATTCATACAACATCAGTCAGAGTATTCAGAAGAGTTTTGCCTCAGTAATGGGGCAAAATTAGCCCCAACTTAAAGCTGCTCTGGTTCCACCTAACCACAAAACCGTAACATCTAAACCCAAGCAAAGCTCAAGAATATAGAAACACAAAAATATGCAGCATTCAATAAGGTAAAATTAATAATGTCTGCATCAAATCAAATTAAACAGACAAGGAAAGAAGCAGGAAAATGATACAGATGTTAGAGTTACTAGACAAGCTGTATGTGGTGGTTCACACCTGTAATCCCAGCACCTTGAGAGGCTGAGGCAGGAGGATTGCTTGAGTCCAGGAGTTTGAGACCAACTTGGGCAACACAGTGAGACTCTGTCTCTACAAAAAATATAAAAATTAGCTAGGCACTACTTAGGAAGCTAAGGTGGGAGGATCACTTGACCCTGGGAGGCTGAGGCTACAGTGAGCCATGATTGCATGATTGCACCACTGCACTCCAGCCTGGGTGACAGAGCAAGACTCTGTCTCAAAGAAAAGAAAAGAGAAAAAGAACTAGTAGACAGGATATTAAAAGAATTCTTACAATGGAGTTCATAGATTCAAGAAGCTAGAGGAAAGACTGTACACATTAACTAGAAGCATTGAAAATATTAAAGGATAAAAGTCAAACTTAGAGATGAAAACTACAGTCTCTTGAGATGAAAAAATACACTATGGGATTGAAGGCAGATTACATATTGGAGAAGAAAAAATTAGTGGGCTGTAGTAATAAAAACAGTATGGTACCGGCATAAAAACAGAAACATAGACCAATGGGACAGAATAGAGAGTCCAGAAATAAATCCACACGTATATGGTCAACTAATTTTTGACAAGGGCACCAAGAGGACATAATGGGGAAAGGATAGTCTTTTTAGTAAATGGTGAGGGGAAAACTAGATTTCTAGATGTAAAAGAATGAAATTGGACTCTTAGACACAAAAATCAACTCAAAATGAATAAAGGACCTAAGTGTAAGACCTGAGATGATAAAACTCCTAGAAGAGAACATAGGGGAAACTCCTTGATATTGACTTTGGCAATGATTTTTTAGATATCACATCTATCACACCAAAAGCTCAGGTTATAGAAGCAAAAATAAGTAAATGGTACTGCGTCAAACTAAAAAGCTCTGTACAGCAAAGGAAAACGTTGAAAATGTTTCAGTGAAAACACAACCTACAGACTGGAAAAAAATATTCATATACCACATATCTCATAAGGACTTAGTATCAAACATTTATTTTAAAAAACTCTTACAACTCAATAGCAGAAAAATAATCCAATTTAAAAATGGGCAAAGGATTTGAACAGATATTTTTCCAAAGAAGACATAAAAATGGCCAACAGGTATATGAAACAGTGTTCAACATCACCAATCATCAGCGAAATACAAATTAAAACCTCTATGAGGTTGGGTGCAGTGGCTCATGCTTGTAATCCCAGCATTTTGGGAGGTGGAGGTGGACAGATTGCTTGAGCTCAGGAGTTCAAGACCAGTCTGGCTAAAATGGTGACACCCCGCTTCTACTATAAATACAAAAATTAGCTGGGCATGGTGGCGCATGCTGGTAACCAGCTACTAAGGTGGTTGAGGCACAGGAATCACTTGAACCTGGGAGGCAGAGGTTACAGTGAGCCAAGATCATGCCATTGAACTGCAGCCTGGGTGACAGAGCAAGACCGTATCTCAAAACAAAACAAATAATACAAAACGTTCTATGAGATACTGCCTCACACTTGTTAGGATGGCTATTATCAAAAAGATAAGAAATAACAAATTTTTGCAAGGGTTTAGAGAAAAGGGAACCCTCGTACACTGTTAATGGCAATGTAGATTGGTACAGCCATTATGGAAAATAGTGTAGAGGTTTCTAAAGAAATTAAAAATAGCAATCCCTCTGCTGGGTATATACCCAAAGAAGGTAAAATCACCACCTTGTAAAGATATCTGCATTCCTATGTTCATTATAGCACTATTCACAATAACCAAGATATGAAAATAACCGAAGCGTCCATTGATGGATGAATGGATAAAGAAAATATTTTGGTGTATATATACAATGGAATATTATTTATCCTTTAAAAAGGAGATCCTGCTATTTGCTACAACATGGATGGTCCTGGAAGACACTATGCTAAGTGAAATAAGCCAGAAACAGAAAGAAAAATATTGCGTGATCTCACTTACATGTGGAATCTTTAAAAAAAAAGTACCACAGATGGGAGGGGAAAGGAAATTGGGAGATGGAGATCAAAGGATACAAAGTAGGGGATGTGTAGAATGAACAAGTCTAGAGATCTAAAGTACTAAATGACTATAGTTAATAAAATTTTATTATATTGGGGATTTTGTTAAATAAGTAGATTTTAGCTACTTTTGTCACAAAAAAGTATGTGAGAGAATAAATGTTAATTTGCTTCACTGTAAGTAACCATTTTACTGTCTGTATGTAGCCATTAATATGTTGTAAACCTCAAACATACCCAATAGAGTTGTTTTTAAAAACATAGAATGGCCAAAATTTTTCCAAATTTGGTGGAAACTGCAAATCCACAGATCCATTGGTTGGTGAACTCTATGTGCAAGAAATATGAAGAAAACTATACCCAAAATGCCATAGTCTAAATTGCTTAAAACGAGTAAAAAAGATCTTAAAAGCAGCCAGAGAACAAGAATACATTATATACAGTGGAACAAAGATAAGGATGGCAGAAGAAATCTCATTGTCCAGAAGACAGTGGAACAAATCTTCAAAGAACCGAAAAGACCAAATGATCAACCTAGAATCTATATCTGGTAAAAGTGTCTTTCAAAGACTAAGGTGAAATAAAAACGTTTTCAGACATATAAAAGCTGAAATAATTCATCGCCAGCTGACCTGCATTATAAGAAATGTTACAGGAAGTCTTTAAGGCAGAAGTACAATGATACCATATGAAGACCTGGATCTACATGCATATATGAAAAACACTGGAAATGTCAATATGTGTGTGGGAAATTATTTTTTAAAACCCTCTCTTCATTATTTAAAACTTTAAAAAAGATAATTGACTACTTAAAATGAAAGTAATAAGCATATATTGTTGGGGGGTTATAACATATATAGAAGTAAAATATATTAAAACAGCAGCACAAAAGGCCAAGAAAGGAGAAATTGAAGTTTGCTATTTTAATGTTCTTATACCATACAGGAAGTAGAATAATAGTGCTTAATGGGAGACTGTGATAAGTGAAAAATGCATAATATAGACCATAAAGCAACCTATTATTAGCTAATAAGCCAACAAAAGAATCAAAATGAAATAATAAAAAATAGCACAAAAGAAGGCAGAAAAGGGGCCGGGCATGGTGGCTCACACCTGTAATCCTAGCACTTTGGGAGACTGAGGCGGGTGGATCACCTGAGGTTAGGAGATCGAGACCATCCTGGCCCAACATGGTGAAATCACATCTCTCCTAAAATTCAAAAATTAGCTGGGTGTGGTGGCATGTGCCTGTAATCCCAGCTACTCGGGAGGCTGAGGCACAAGAATCGCTTGAACCCAGGAAGCGGAGTTGCAGTGAGCTGAGATCATGCCACTGCACTCCAGCCTGGGCAAAAGAGCGAGACTCTGTCACAAAAAAAAAAAAAAAAAAAAAAAAAAAAAAAAAAAAAAGAAGGCAGAAAAGGAAGTGAAAATCGATAAAGCACAGATGGGGAAAATGAAAAACAGATACCAAGATGGTTGATTTAAATCCAGCCCTATCAATAATCACATTAAATGTGAATGGTCTAAACACCCCTATTAAAGGGCAGAGCTTGTCAGTTTGCATAAAAAGCAAGATCCAAATACATGCTGCCTACAAGAAGCTTTCATTAAATACAAAGATACAAATAGGTAAAAAGGAAAAGTATGGAGAAAAGTTTGGAGAAAGATATGCCATACTAACACTAATGGTAGAAAGCTGGAATGGCTATGTTAATATTAGCCAAAATAGAGCTCATAGTAAAGAATATTATTAAAGATTAGGATCATTTCATAATAAAGTGGTCAGTTTATGTGGAAGACATAAAGTCTTATGTGTTTATGTGCATAGTATTAGAGCTTCAAAATACATTAAGCAAAAACTGACAAAACTGCATGTGGAAACAAATCTACAATTATGTTGATGAGAATGTAAACAACTGGAAGTCTCATGAACTGCTGGTGGGAATGTAAAATAGCACAACCACTTGGAAAAAAAGTTTGGCAGTCTCTTTAAAAAGTTAAACATATATCCTACCATATGAACTAACATTCTATTCCTAAGTATTTATCCAAGAGAAACAAAAGCATATTTTCATACAAAGACTTGTACATCATGGCAGATTTATTTATAATAGACCCAAAGAAAACAGCAGCACATACTAGTACTCCATTTACGAATATATCACATTTGTTTATCCATTCGTGTGTAGGGTCTATTATTTAAAATAGGGTTCTCCAGAGAAACAGAACTAGTAGTGTGTGTGTATGTGGGTGGGTGGGTGGGTGTGTGTGTGTGTGTGTGTGTGTATGCGTATGTGTTTATATGGAGAGAGTGAGGAGGAGAGAGAGAAATTTACTTATTACGAGGAGTCGGCTCATGTAATTATGAAGGCTGAGAATCCCATGATCTGCTTTCTGCAAACTGGAAACCCACAGAAGCCAGTGGTGTAGTTTGAAGGCCTGAGAGGTGGTTTCCAGTCTGAATCTGGAAGCTTGAGAACCAGGGGCTTCAAGGATGGGAGAAGATTGATGTCCCAGCTCATGCAGTCAGGCAGAGGAAGCCCAAATCCAACCTTCCTCTGCCTTTTTCTTCTATTCAAGCTTTCAACAGATTGGAAGATGCCCGCCCATATTGGGGAGGGCTGCCTTACTGTCCACCAATTCAAATGCTACTCTCTTCTGGAAACACCCTCACAGACACACCCAGAAAGAATGTTTAACCAGATATCAGGGTGTCCTGTGGCACAGTCAGGTTGATACATAAAATTAACTATTACAGTATGTTCTAAGCAGTGAAGTGAGTTCTGGCTGAGCAGTACAGAGCAGGCACTAAAAGTGGTGAGACATGAGGCAGGAGAGGAAAAGCAAGAAGCTGATGATTATGGAGCCTACACCTCATCCTGAGGATGATGGCTGCACATGGAAGGGTTTTGAGCAGGTGGAAACATAATTAGGTATGCCTTTTTGAAAGATTAGTCCCATTTTAGAGTGAAGAATGGTGGTCAGAAACAGACTAATAGAAAGCTGTTGTAATATTCTTGGTGAGAGAGTTGGTGACTCCAGCTAGTGCAGTGCAGTGGATAAATCCAAGAGGAAGAATCAACGGGCCTTCAACATGTTTAATGGCTGATGGTGCTGAGCCAGTGCGGAAGAAGAGTCTGACAATTCACAAAAGGGGATGAGATGAATCTGGAGTACCAGTGGAAGAGCTCTCTTTAGAAATGAGGGGATATGTGGGAGGCCGAGGCGGGCGGATCACGAGGTCAGGAGATCGAGACCATCCTGGCTAACATGGTGAAACCCCGTCTCTACTAAAAATACACACACACACACAAAATTAGCTGGGCACGGTGGCAGGCGCCTGTAGTCCCAGCTACTTGGGAGGCTGAGGCAGGAGAATGGGGTGAACCCTGGAGGCGGAGATTGCAGTGAGCCGAGATAGCGCCACTGCAGTCGGGCCTGGGCGGAAGAGCGAGACTCCTTCTCAAACAAATAAATAAATAATAAAAAAAAGAAATGAGGGGATATGCTTCTTCTAATTTAATGGGAAGGAGGAGGGAAAGGTTGGGCACAGATAAAATCAGGTTGTAGTTGGCTGGTAGAAGGTTGAGGAACCAGTCATCTCATGGCTTTTATCGTCACAGCAGAGAAGGCAGAGTCATCCATTGAGAATAACAGAAGAAATGTGGCAGGGCAGGAGGTTTGAGGGAGAGAAGAGATTTGAAAGACCTGTTAATGGAGAATGAGACAACACAGGTTAGGGACACAGGAATTATTTCTTAGCCTTGAGGGTGGTTGAGATTGACTATCATGAAATCGAAGTGGCTGTAATTAATGTTCTCGAGTTTCACTGATGAACATTCAGTACCCAAGTATATGCATTGGGATTGAAGACTAGGGCTTTGTCAGGCACATGTGATGTGCAGGTGAGAGGGAGCAGTTGAAATGATAGACCAGGCGCTGCAAAGGAAAGGTATGGAAAGCTGGGGTCATTTAAACATGCCAGAACTTTGTTGAATTCTTCCTCTTAAATCCATCCACACCATGACATCAGATGGAGCCACTGTCATCGCTCAGCAACAGCTTCTTAATTGTCTCCCTGCCTCTGGTCTTGAATGTATGATGTTAGGGTGGAGCAGTTCTGATGCCGAACACAGCATGGCAGCTGATAGGTAAAATGTGGTTCACTGGTGTCGAGTAAGCCAAGCTGCTGACGTTCTAACACCTTGGATGCATCTCAGGATGACAGGAAGACTGGAAAAGAGGAGGAAGACCTACCACCAGCCGCTTAGCTTAGCTTGTCCTGCGTTTTCCAAAGGGAAAGGCTCATCTCACGAGCTGACCTGAACTTGTTCACTGCTGGTCTCTGATTGTTTACTTCTCTCTGCTTCCAGGCTTTTCCTGATTCCCCGTCCCTCCCCTTCACCCTGTCTGCCAGTGCACCCCTCAGTGTACTCTCTAAGTGGCAATGTAATGCTGAGCATCCTGGGGATGGGCTTAGGAGCCACATTGTGCTGCCAGAATCTTTGTTTTGTTTGTTTGTTTGTTTCCCCCTTGACCACTGCTTTGCTCAGTGTGTAGCATGATTCTGCTGCTTTCCTTGTTTGGTTTCTGCTGATGAATTTTTAGCAGTAATTTTTGGCAGGTTTGTCTTGTTATTTCTCTTATTTGTTCATTGTTCATAGGTGTTACAGATTCAAGATTCCCTGATAATGCCTTATAAATTCAAGCCCATAGTAAGATTTTTTAAATAAACACCGTTATTCCTGGTTTTCTCATTGTGGACTTTTGATATTACTCTGATGTGGTTGGATGAGAATGGTAGCAGCTTAATCTAGTGGAAAACCAGAATCATTGGCTTTATCTGTGCATATCTAATATAATTTCAACATGTTTATAAATGGATTGTAAAGTTAGTGTTGCCAAGGGGAGCCTGATCACTATTTGCTGCTATTTGCTTTTTTTTGGTTAAAAAAAAGAAAAACCACAGGAATGTGGATTTCAAGGTGCCTTCAGTTACCGCATGAGCCTTTATTTGCCATCTGATGACATTATTACTCCTTTTTTGCGAGGGTAGGAGTGTTATGTGTCAGTGAGTCAGGCCACTTGATAGTTGGTATTGCTGCTTCCTTGAGAAGGTAAGCTCTCTCTGGACTAGTCCTTTGAGTAGCAAGTACAAATCCCTGGGCTGAGACACTTCACAAGCAGACCTCACTGTCTGGTTATTTTACCTCAGGCCTATCCCAAACTCTACCAACCATCTAACTTGCCTTCCTTGCTCTGTCGGCCTGTGTTTTATACTGAATAGAAAAAAAGGATGCATTAAAATGGGATTTTTATATACATAGCTGATTGAAACCTTCAAATGCGATTTTGTTCCCCAAACTTTTATATAGGTGTGATCCATCCTGCAACAGAATCAGAGAAATTCTGTCTGTGATTTTTTTTAAACCTTTTCATCAGGGCAGGTAGTCCCTAGAAATATGACATTCTTTTTCTGATGAGAATAGAGTTGAAATCCTCGCACTACAAAGATACAACAGATAATAAGTGGACAGCTATTTTTCATTGTTTTTCTCTTAGTATGCCACTAAGTCCTCCTGAGACTTTGGTAGGTAAACTGGTAAGCATTGACTTTTTTTTAGATTTTGCATATAAATATGCTTTAAAAAACCACACTGTGCCGAAAGCACCAGCACTGTGAATAATCTCTATGTAGTCTCAGATTTCCCTTTAATTATTTGGAAAAGGAATGAAGGCTTCTTTTCCTTCTCTTCCTGCCTTCATCCATAACCCCCTTTCCCTTGTTTTGCCTCAGCTGGGGAAGTCCACAAGGTTCCACATGACAGCCAAGGGGATGGAAGCAGAGGGAGTCAGAAGGTGAAGTAATCTGACCACAGTTTCATATTTAATAATCCCCTTAGAACTCTATGAATGTGGAGATCATTATATTCTCTTGGCATAAAGGAATAGGCCCAGGGATGTTAAGCCAGTCTATCTGACTCCAAAACCTCGACTTTTTCCCTCACAAAATAGCTATTTGTTCACAGGAGAGTGTCTGGTTTTGGAAACCATGGGCAATGCAGGGGGATTGGTGAGAAGCATGGTCTTTGGAGTCCAAAAGACATTAGAAGGAAATCACCTAATTTCTTTGTGGGTTGGTTTCGTTCATAAAACAGAGGCAGCGAGTGCTTTTTTAGAGATGTTGTGGGCCTGGGTTAATGCTCATACAATGCTTAACTCAAAATACTAATTCAGTAAATGACAGCTTATAAAAAGAAAGATATCATATTAGAGCAACTTCAGAAGCAAGGCTGACTTAGTCCTAACTTAGACAAACCATTGGTTCCAACTGACTGCAGCTGGACAGACTCTGCCCATAGTTACTATTCTTCTGAAATATCTAATTCCAAAAGGAACAATTCACAGTTATTGAAAAGAAATGTTGAAATAAGAGTCCCACGTATATTAGGGTTGGGATATATTGATTTCACCAGGAATACAACAGATCTCTTAGATGTATATTTCTTTAAATCATGTGGCATATTGTTTTAGTCAAAGAACATTTGGCTAGTTCAGGTTAGCTCAAGTAAAAAGAGTTGATTGAAGGATACGGGGGCACCTTATGGAATTTAAGGGCAGAAAATAGAGCTGGATCTCCTGGGGACCAGTAAATGGCCAGAAACAGAACGTGCTGTCTTCGTCTTATAGAGTCTCTCTAGTTTCTGGTTTTCTTTTTTTGCAGCATTCTGCAACGTGAGACAGCATTTGATACTTGAGTTGCTTGAGGTATTTGAATAGGTACTGGGCACCCACTGGGTCTTGCTGACCTTTGTGGCTCATGTGGTCGGAGTCACTTGTGCTAATTGTGGGCATTCAGGCCTGCCTTTTAGCAAAAGATATGAGGCCTTCTAGCAGAAGATACAGGTTTGCAGCAGAAGATACAGATGGATCTGTAGGGAACAGCAGGCACAGCAAGCCTGTCAGCTATTCATATTTGTAGTTGTCACGGAAAGCCTGTCAGCTATTCATATTTGCAGTTGTAATATACAAAAGAAGGAACGATCTAGAAATGAGTTGTGCGTTTTCTAAAGTCTGGTAGTGCAGGTCCTCGAACCGAAACTTGTAGCATCACTTGGTGGCAGAGTGCCCGGTAACATGCTAAGTTTTAATGAGAAAATAATTCTCTTGAAAGTTGATCCTGTAAAGCTGAATTTATAAGTTTGCTGTTGTCACTTTATAATAAGTATTGAATATTAATCTTCATGTTCTTTTGTATGTCTTCCAGAGATATGAAGACTATGGAATGACTCCCCCAACGGGTCCATTGCCAAGGTAAGGTTTTCAAAACAAAATGTATTATCACTTTCTCACATAGGCTATTTTTAAAAACTTTATAAACTCACTAATTTTAGCTAATATGAGCAGATGTAAAACTCTGCGTTGTATATTCTCTTGATCTAACCAGAATAGGAGGGAAAAAAAGTTGGAATTTAAGTTCTGTTCCAGTAATGACAGGCTAGGTAATTTGGACCAACTCTCCTGCTGAGGACAACTGGAAAAGCTGAACAAGATATTAACATTAAAAACCCCAGAGAGTTAACAGGGCAGTGAAGCAGTATGGGACCAAGATCCAGGAAATCCAGAGACATGAGCCCTGCTTCTTGGGCCACTTTTTCCCCAGGGACATCTGCAGATTCCAGAAGAAGCACCTGGGAAGCCAGTCAAAGCCTTTGACAGACTCATGGGGCTGGAAGCACGAAGGGAGACCCTGGTAAACATCCAAAGGTTTTGAGTTTGGACCCTTACGGGTTATGCTGTAGGAGTAAGGATGAATCATAAGTAGATCAGTCCCTGCAGGAAGTAAAGCTCAGCTTTGAAAGTTGATTAGGGTTGTTCCCTGGCAGAAACAAATGAACATCCCTTTTAGAAGAAGATTACATCACTCTTGGCTTTATATAATTGCTACAGTAGCCCCCTTTCCACACACCCCCACACCCACCCCCAGGCATATGAGAAGAAAAGAAAATACAGTTTTTTTTTTTAATTAAAAAGAAATAGACAATAGAAGCAGAACTATAGGGGATCCAGATATGGAGTTATCAGACACAAATTCTAAAATAATTACACTTATTCTTAATATGGAGGTAAGGTCCATTGTCCAGGAAGATGTAAAAGTGCTACTTTATGTTAGACTGTTATAAGTGAAGGTTTCTAGTGTAGTTCTAGGCTCAGTAAAAGAATGCTTAAATATAAAATAATAAGAGCAAAATAACTTAAAGATAATCCAAAGGAAGGTAGGAAATAGGAGAAAAAAGAACTTAGAATTTACAGGACATGCAGAAAGAAAACTTTAAGATGGTAGATATCTAAATTCAGATCTATAATGAATTACATTAAATGTTAATAACTAGATATTTCAGTTAAAAGACAAAGATTATTAGATTTGATTTTTAAAAAATGTATTTGGCTTATGAGCAACACATCAAAAAATGTAAAGATACAGAAAGGATATAGAAGATTGGAACAACATGATTAATCAATTTGACCTAATTGACATATATAGAACCCTGGAGTCAACTGTAAAATACAGCTTCCTTTAAAATACATTTTGAAAATTTACCATATGCTGGACCATAACAAATCTTAACAAATTTCAAGAAGTGAAATCACTCAGAGTATATTTGCTAATCCTAGTAGAATTAAGTTAGAAACCAAAAATAAAAGATAAAACCCAAAACTATAAAAACCTTGGAAGACATCCTAGGCAATAGCATTCTGGACATAAGAGTGAGCAAAGATTTCATGATGAAGACGCCAAAAGCAATCACAACAAAAGCAAAAATTGACATATGGGATCTAATTAAACTTCAGAGCTTCTGCACAGCAAAAGCTCTAGTTTGCAAATATTTTCTCCTATTCTGTAGGCTGTCTGTCGTATAGAATGGGAGAAAATATTTGCAAATTATGCATCTGACTGAGGTCTAATATCCAGCATCTATAAGGAACTTAACAAGAAAAAGAACAAACAACCCCATTAAAAAGTGGGCAAAGGACACAGACAGTTTTCAAAAGGAGATATACATGCGGCCAACGAGCATATGAAAAAAAGCTCAATATCACTGATTATTAGAGAAATGCAAATCAAAATTACAATGAGATACCATCTCATACCAGTCAGAATGGCTATTATTAAAAGGTCAAAAATAACAGATGCTGGTGAGGTTGTGGAGCAAAGGGAATGCTTACATACTGTTGGTGAGAGTGTAAATTAGTTCAACCATTGTGGAAGGCAGTGTGGCGATTCCTCAAAGACATAAAAACAGAACTACCAACTGATGTCAGAAAACAGCAGCACAGAGTGGATCCAGCCCAGACCAGATTGTCACAGAAAAGATGCTTCATAAGACGTGTTTTGATTAGTATATTTAAGTAAATGTAATTTAATTCGTGTTAAAAAAAAAAAAACAGAACTACCATTTGACTCAGCAGTTCCATTAATGGGTATATACACGAAGGAATATAAATTGTTCGGCTGTGAAGAAACATGCATGCAAATGTTCATTGAAGCACTGTTCACCAAAGCAGAGACATGGAATCAACCTAAATGCCCATCAGTGACAGATCAGATTAAAAAAAGTGGTATGCATACACAATGGAATACTATGCAGCCATAAAAAAGAGCAAAATCATGTCTTTTGCAGGAACATGGATGGAGCCAGAGGCCGTTATCCTTAGCAAACTAATGCAGGAACAGAAAACCAAATACTGCATGTTCTCACTTATAAGTGGGAGCTAAATGATGAGAACTCATGGACACAAAGAGAGGAGCAACAGACGTTGGGGCCCACTTGAGGGTAGAGGGTGGGAAGAGAGGATCAGAAAAAATAACTGTTGGATACTAGGCTTAGTACCTAGGTGACGAAATAATCTGTACAACAAACCCCTGTGACTTGAGTTTACCTATATAACAAACCTGCACATGTACCCCGAACCTAAAATAAAAGTTAAAAAAAAAGAAAATCTCTGTGTTTGCAAATTAATTAGTACTCTTGTAAGTAACCTGCAGTACACTGAAGAAATCAAAATGGAAATCAAAACATCCTAAAATGAATAATAATGAAAATATAACATGTCAAATGCTGTGAGGTGCAGCTATAGCAGTGTTTAGGGGGGAAGTGTTGCCTTAAATGCATATATTGGAAAGAAAAGTGGTTGAAAAATCAGTGATCTAAGCATTGACCTCAAGATGTAAAAAAAGATGATCCAATTAAACGTAAAGGAAGTAGATGGAAGGAAATATTAAAAATAATAATATAAATTAATGAAATAGAAAATAAATACCACATTGAGAGGATCAATAAAACCAAAAGGTAGTTCTCTGAAAACTAATAAAATTGATAGACTCGCACAAGCTTGATCAAATAATCTGTGCAACAAATTATCAATAAGAAGAATGAAAAGGATGCATTAATCCAGATCTTACAGACATTAAAAAGGAGATGTTATGAACTCATTTTTGTTAATAAATTTGGGGCTGGATGCAGTGGTGCATGGTTGTAATCCCAGCTACTCTGGAGGCTGAGATGGGAGGATTGCTTAAGCTCAGGCGTTTGAAACTACCCCGGGCAACATAGTGAGACCCTGTCTCAAAAAATTTTTTTTTCTGTAATGGAAAAATTCCTAGAAAGAGAAAACTTGAATAGTCATGTAACTATGTTTAAAGTGGAAATCATAATTACAGTTCTGCCCACAAACAAAACTCCAGGCCCAGGGGGCTTCAGCAGTGAATTCTGCCAAACACTGAAGGAGGGAAAGATACCGGTATTATACAGACTCTTCTAAAAAGTAGAAAAAGAGCACTTCTCAGTTCATTTTATGAAGCCAACATCATCTTGATACGAGGGACAAGGGCAAGAAGGACAAGGACATTGCAGGAAAAGAAATTGAGGGCCAGTTTCTCATGAACATAGATATGAAAAAATTGAAACTAAATATCAGTGAGCATAACCAGCAGTAGACACAAAAGAATCTCATATTACAACCACATTGGATTTCTTTCCAGCAGTGTAAGGATGATTTAGCATTAAAAAACCAAGCAGTGTAAGTTACCACTTTAAGGAGAATAAAGGAGGAAAATCTTGTCATTTCAATAGATACAGCAGGTGGTAAAATTCAACATCCCATCATGGTAAAAATCTTAGCAAACAAAGAATAGAAGTGAACTTCTCAATTCTGATAAAAGGTATCTTGGCAAATATTACTCAATGGTGAAATGTTAAAAAGGCTTCCCTCTGAGAGCTGGAACAAGACAGAGATGCCTGCTCACATGACCTCTATTCAAAATTGCTCTGTAACAAGGCAAGAAAAACACAAAAAGAGTAAAGAATTCAAAGAAAGGAGTAATACTGTTATTATTCACAGATGATGTAATTGTGTAGTAGCAAATCCTAAAATGTCAACACACAAATTGTTAGAATTTAGGGAATTTAGCAAAATTACTAAATAGCAAGCCAACTAAATTTCAAAGTAACTGGATATATAAAATCAGTATACAAAAATCTGTTTTATTTCTGCATATAAGCAACAAACAGAAAAGAAAAAATTTTCAAAGATGTCATTTAAAATAACACTTAGAAATATAAAACACCTCAGAATAAATCTAACCAAAGACTTTTAAGCCCTCTAAAGAAAAATGTTCACAGATTGGACAACTCAATATTTTAAAAATGTCATTTCT
This sequence comes from Nomascus leucogenys, assembly GCF_006542625.1. NCBI lineage: Eukaryota > Metazoa > Chordata > Mammalia > Primates > Hylobatidae > Nomascus > Nomascus leucogenys. The sequence goes on along the minus strand of NC_044393.1, from coordinate 87,860,836 downwards.
CTCCATGTGATTTGTAGATTCAATGCAATCCCATTCAAAATCCCAGTAATTCCTTTTTAATATGTGGAAACTGACAGATGGATGTTAAAATTTATCTGGAAATGCAAAGGGCCAAGGATAGCCCAGACACTTTGAGAAAGAAGAAGGAGGTGTTAGGACCATTCTAAATATTGTACATTACTGTCAAGTGATTAAGATGGTGCAGCATTGCTATGAGGCTAGAGAAATAGACCAGTCGACCAGCTATGTGTGGACACTGGTTTATTACAAAGCTGGCATTGCAGTAAAACAGAGTGAATCTCAGAAACCAAACCCAGCCATCCCTTCAGTGACCAGGAGTCACACCCAAATAGGAATGTTATATGCTTCCTACTTACTTTTTCTATTTTTTTTTAAACCATCATCATTTTCAGAGGGGTTTGCTTTGCTTTTCTCCAGCCTTCCTCCCCTACCACACAGCTTTGTGATCCAAAAGCAGCAAAGGTAAAACTGGCGAGGTGAGCTTAGGTGATACAGGGCAGAAGTTAGAGATGGGGGACCATGACTGGTCCAGTTACCCAGTTTAGTCCCATTATTAATAGCTTTCACCCTCAAAAGTGTTGTGGTGTGGATGATAAATTGTATAATCACCCACTTTAAAGGATTTTAGAGTGTTGGATTGCAAACCGTGTTAAGAATAGAGGGATGGAAATATTGGCAAGAGGTGGGGGAAAGTAGGGAGAATTAAGTCAATGGCAACAGCTAGTTTGTGGGTGGATGGTCCAGACATCGTGGTTAGGTGAGGTGTGGGCTCCAGTTTACAGTTCTTGAAGGAGGAGCATGCTTCATGGAAAGCTCTTAGATCTATAAAGTCAGGGATGTCACACGTCCCTCTCTTAGGCCAATCTAAAACAACAGCAGTTATTTAAAGAGAGTTACATAGGTAGCCTGGGTTTCAGTTTATGAGATATACTCTAGAAACAACACTGGAGAATAAGTGCAAGTCAGCCTACATTCTCACCAAACTGGTTACATCTGTGAACTACCGGTTCAGTGTCATTTGCAAAGAACCGTAGCAGACTATTATCTTTTTTTTCTTGAATTTCTTCAGAAGAGTGGTTCTCAAGGTGAGGTTCTCAGACTCCTAGGGGGTGCTTGAGACCCTTTTGGGGGTGGGGGGCGGTCTGCGAGATCAAAACAACTTTCATAATATTACTTAGATGTAATTTTCCTTTTTTCCATTGTATTGACATTTGTACAGAAGTGCAAAAGCAATGGTGGATGAAACTGCTCGTCGTCGTCTTCTTCTTTTTTTTTTTTTTTTTTTTTTTTTTTTGAGACGGAGTCTCGCTCCGTCACCCAGGCTGGAGTGCCTTGGCCTTGGCATGATTTCGGCTTACCGCAACCTCCACCTCCCAGGTTCAAGATATTCTCATGCCTCAGCCTCCCGAGTATCTGGATTACTTGTGCGTGCCACCATGCCCGGCTAATTTTTGTATTTTTAGTAGAGATGGGGTTTCACCATGTTGGCCAGGCTGGTCTTGAACTCATGACCTCAGGTGATCTGCCTGCCTTGGCCTCCCAAAGTGCTGGGATTACAGGCATGAGCCACCGCACCCGGCCAAAACTGCTAGTCTTTAGCATGCATCCAGGCAGTGCCACCAAATTGTATGAGTAGTCATCATATTCTTTACTGTCCTGTAATCACAGTTTTAAAAATGTGATTTATTAATTAAAAATTTATATTAGCATGTCCTTGGTGAGGTAGTCAAAATCATAAATCTTATTAAACCTAGACCTTTAAGTCTTTAGTAGTCTCTGTGACAAAAGAGGAAATACATAGAAAGCATTTCTGTGGAATATGGAATTTTGAAGAAAAGCCCTTGCTCCCATTGTTTGAGTGGAGACTGAACTGAACCAACTGCTTTGAACTGTGTTTGTTCAAGCTTTTTACTTGAACAAACAGCAGGCAGAAGTGGTTATTCAGACTCGGGTGTTTGGCAGACACTGTCTTGAAAATGAATGAAGTGAGCCTGTCACTTCAAGAAAAACAATGCCAGTATTTGTTGCTAATGATAAAATGAGCTTTCAAGAGAAAATCTGAGTTTTGGGAACTTGTCTGCCTGTCACTGTGAACTTGACAACTTCCTAGCACCGAAAGACTTTTCTGGATGAGTTTGATGATGAGATTAATGAATGGGATTTTTCAATACTGCAAAATGAGAGGTAACAATATCGAGAAGGTTTGCATAACTCAGTGAACTATGTTCCAAATGACAGATGTCATAAATCAGCCATGAGTTAGAGATCCCTTCCAAGTGCGAGATGGAGCTATGGGTTTTAGCATAACAGAGTCTGAAAAGTTCACCAATATCATTTCAGATTCCATATTGCAACTGACCCCTGAGGAATTACCACTTGTGGAATTTTTGTGTGGTAGCAAGAAGAATGCCTGCAATATTTTTTTAAGATTATCTGAAAAGGCTATTAAAATACTCCTTCCTTTTCCAACTATGTATTCTCTGAAGCCAGATTTTCTTCCTAACATCCAGCAACTGACAGGATGCAAACTCTATGAGAATCCTTCTGTTAAGGATATTTGAACAATACAGCGCTACTCTTCTCACTACTTTTTTTTGAGGGAGGATTGATGAATAGTTAATTTCATGAAAATATTATGTTAATATATGTTTAATTGTTATTTGTAAATAAATTTTTAAAATAAATACTTACATTTTTTTCCATTTTAATTTCCAATCTGGTAAATAGCGATACAATCCACAGAAACAAAAGCTCTTGGGAGTCCTCAATAATTTTTATGAGTCAAAAGAGGTCTGGAGATAAAAAAAAGTTTGCGATCCACTGCTTTAGAACACTGGTTTTCAGCCTTGATGGACAGCAGGATCGTCTGTAATTTTAAAAGTTACCACTGTGGAGCTTGCAGTGAGCCGAGATCGCGCCACTGCACTCCAGCCTGGGGGACAGAGCGAGACTCTGTCTCAAAAAAAAAAATTAACCGCTGTGTTGGTCTCATCCCTAGTGTTTCTGTTTCAATTCATCTGGGGTGCAGTGTGAGCATTGTAATTTTTTCAGGCCCCCCAGGTGATGCGGATGTGTAGCCAGGGGTAGGAAGCACAGGACTAGGCAGATGCTGGAGATGAGCAGGCCCTGGCTTTGTCAGCATCAACTATATTGCAGGCACTGTTCTTAGTGCTGGAGGTAGGGCAGTGAACAAATAGAAAAGTCCCTTCCCTCAGGGAGCAGGAGAAACATCTCGTCCCTGTCCAGGAGAGGAGATGGCTAAGCAGGTAGACAAATAAGTGTTACCTTCTGTAAGGTTGGGGGTGGACCTCATGGAATACCAAGGCCAGGGTGCAATGGAGTCCTGATGTGCTGGTTTGCTTTGCCTTCAGACCAGGTTTTGGCCCCGGTTTGCTGCAGTCTTCAGAGCTGGTGCCCCCTGACCCCCAGCAGCCACAGGCCTCCGCCGAAGCCCCATTTGCTGCCAGAGGGATCTACTCGGAGGAGATGCCGTCGGTGGCCCGGCCTCGACCTGTCGGGGGTACCACAGGTATATGTGGCTGTTTAGCTTCCATTTCTGAGCTATGGGACATTTACTTTTTGGCTAAATTGAAAGAAACTTTATTTTAGGCGTCTCAGTGTCAGTGTGCAGTGGCCTCTGCCGCTGTTCAGGGCTGTTTCCCCTCAGATCCTGACTGAGATGGAGGTGGAGAGAGAGGAGAGAGAGAGGCCGAGCTCCCAAAGCTGCTGTCTGCTGATTGGCTCTGGAGCCAGGCCCTTCATGTGAAGTTCACGGCACGCTTCCTCCAGGAAAAATGTTTCCAAATCCTCACTGTAAATGGAAAGATCTAGGTCTGAGCACTTTGGATGGCATGAAAACAAGAGTTAGTTTCCAAGAAGGTGCTTTTTTCAGCTTGTAATGAACAACTCTCAAAGTCTGGGTGACAGAGCAAAACTCTATCTCAAAACAAAACAACAGCAAGTAGTTTAAGCCAATTCCAAATTTGCAATAATTGGTGGATATTTTTTCATTATGGTTTTTCTAGGAAATTATTTTGCGTTGTCTATTACTCAGCAAAAAAATAATGTATCCTGGAATCTTATAGGTTTTCCTGAACTTTACAGGTGCTTTGCTTTGCAGTGAGTCTTGATTCCCCTGCTAATTTTAGATATTTGAACCTCCCTACATGGCATGCATACTAAGCAAAATTCAGATGTATTAATTTTTAGTTTAAAATCTGAACGAATATAGAAATTATACATGTTTGATAACATTCAAAAGGATTATTTTTAAATTTCTATTAGATGAAATTATGTAAAAACGTATAATGGAAAATGTTAAGATCTATTAGAAGGATTACCTTTTTAACTATAGAAAATTACGAAGCATGTATTTGTCTGAAAATTGCCAATTATTTTCAAAAAAAGAAAATAGTACCTAGGAGAAATTTACAGCACCTCACGATCAAGAAGTATTTTAATTGTAGAAGATACCTCATATAAATTAAGTGGACCAACCTGAAAAGATCAGTGGGAGGAGGAAAAAGGTCCAGTTTTTAAATTATTTTAAAATTGCAAATTAACACCATAATGCACCATTTCAATCGTGAAATTATTTTTATAATAATGTGGTATGGTAAAGTTAGCATCCAGTTTCTTCATCTGTATGTACTGGGAATATTCGTACTTACCTCCTTGGTTGTTTAGCTGATAAAACAAGATGACAGAAGTACCCAAAATAGTGCCTAGCATAGCATAAACTTTCAATCAATATTAGCTGCCATGACTATTGTCACTATTATTTTCAGTGGTGGCATAAATTATTAAATTTTTGGAAGGCAGTTTGGCAGTAGGACTTACAGAGCCTTTGATTTGGTAATTCCAGTTCTGGAAATCCAGGCTCACTCTCCTAAAATCCAAAATATTGGGGGAAAAAGACATAGGCCAAGATATTTATCACAGCATTATTTGCATAATAGCAAAGCATTGTTAGTTTCCCCAGATACTCAGTAGTAAGGGAATCCTTGAGTAAATCCTGCAGCTACTTAAGATGAAGAGGTCATAAAAAGCCAGAAAAGGGGGATTTGAGATTTACCAGTTGCCTCCTATGTGTTTGACGCTTGATCTGTTTTATGTCTTTTAATCCTTGAAATAACCCTCTGAGGTAGATTTTTTTTTTTTTTTTTGAGACGGAGTTTTTGCTCTGTCGCCCAGGCTGGAGTGCAGTGGCACGATCTCGGCGCACTGCAACCTCCACCTCCCGCGTTCAAGCGATTCTCCTGCTTCAACCTCCCAAGTAGCTGAGATTAGGATCACAGGCGCCCACCACTGCGTCCAGCTAATTTTTGTATTTTTGGTAGAGACGGGTTTCGCCATGTTGGCCAGGCTGGTCGTGAACTCCTGACCTCAGGCGATCCCGCCCGCCTCAGCCTCCCAAAGTGCTAGGATTACAGGCGTTAGCCATTGCACCTGGCTGAGGTAGATTTTTTATTCCTGCTGGAGAGGTAAGGAATCAAGGCTCAGTGGTAGCCATAGCCCATTGCTCAGGGTCACATGGCTTGTTGATGCAAACCCCGGCTTGCTGGGCTCAATGCTGACTCATGGGGGAAGCCTGTGCAGTATGTTAAGTGAACAGCACAGGATACAAAATCCTACCGAATGATGATTTCAGCTACTGGAGTGGCTTTACACAGAAGGTGTGCTTTTCTCCCTGTGCAGTTGGTTGAGCCTTTGGAAATAGGGAACACTGCGCTGCTCTTGTAGCATTTTGCAAGATTTGCTCAAACAACATCTGTTGGGCAAGGAGTGTCAGTTGTCCTGATCATTTTAATACCATTAGGATTTTTCAGTAACTGACCCAGTGCTCCAGTAGAGTGCATTGCCCTGCCCAGAGCCAGGACAGCTTCTCCTGATTTTTAGTTATCATTAAATATCCAAATAAAACCATTGAGGAGTTCTTTTTTTTTTAATGTGGTTGATTAATTGAGGTTGTTGGTCAGGTACAGTAGCTCACAGCTATAATCCCATCATGTTGGGAGGCCAAAGTGGGAGGATCACTTGAGGCTAGGAAGAGTTCAAGACCAGCCTGGCCAACATAGTGAGACCCCATCTCTTAAAATAAAGAATTGAGAGAACTGAGGTTGTTAATTAGACAACTAGAGTAGGAATAGACTTAAAGGTGGAGGAGGTGCCTCCTTTAGCTGTGGACGCTTGGAGCCTTTGTGGTTCCAGTCTGAGCATCACTGGTGAATTTGATGAAATTTCCAAATTTGGAAATAAGTATTCTATTTCACGGTTTTTAAGGATCACTTTTTTCACCCTTAATTTGCAGTATAGGTGTATTTCCATATGACAGAAGTTGATGAGGGAGAAAAACATTGTGTATTACCTGGCTTCCATAGCCACAGGAGGCTGTAGATGTCTGGGTATAGGAGGGTAATTAGCTCTAGAGAGTCCTCTGGCTCTGCCATCAGCTCATGGCACCAGTGAGGCTGGGGGAGTGGTTTTAATTGTGTTGTGGCTACATTACAGACACAATATGAGTTATAATGAAAATATACTTTAATATGCTGAATTTAAATAGATACATCTCCTGCCTTTTAAGGAAAAAAAATAAGCATATTGTATATCCAGCTCCTTGTGAATCTCGAAGCCACAAGCAAGAAAGAGCCAGGCTTCAGCTTCGTGGTGGCTCCCAAACCTTTCACCCCTTTCTTAATAAATGAGCTGCTCCTTGTTGGTAACTGCCACAGAGATGAATGGAAGTACCTTCTGTGGTACCGTTTATCCCCAGTCCTAATGGCTAGCCACGAAAATAAGGGCATCACTGTCAGCCTCTGAATTAAAAGAAAATCAGAGTCCAGGAACCAAGAAGCTCATGGTCTGTTGCTCTTAGGAAATGCCATTTCTGGAGATAGAACTGGTACCAAGTCATGATCCCTTGTCCTTAAGGAGTGCAGTGGTCAGAGCTGACAGTGTCTTCTGACAGGGTGTTTCGGAGGGAATACACCATGACTAGACATGGGGAACCCTTGGGGAAACAGTTGCATCAGGAGTGGGATAGTGGTTCCACTGGGGCTGTTGTGCTCACAGGGAGGAGGGGTCACCCTCACGCAGTGCTTCAGGAGAGGAGCCCGTGGGCTTTCTGATGGGCTGGTAGGAAGTACGCAGGAAAGAGGAGTGGGGCATAGGGTATAGGTTTTTAGATCTGAGCAAGTAGGGCTGCACAGCCCTGGGTGGAAATGGGGAGGGTGAAATGGGGGACAGACTTAGGCTTAGGGTTGAATGACATGGAGTCAAGAATTCTGTTTCAGACTTTTTTGCATAGGGATTTTCTTCTTTTATTTGTTTATTTTTATTGCTTGGTCCACGGTGCTTCGTGGTACATTTCCCTACCGCTTCGTGGTACATTTCCCTACCGCTTCGTGGTGCATTTCCCTACCTATGGGACCCTCAGGAAATGCTGACCGTATGGCAGTTGAGGTGAGATTTCTGGAGATAGAACTGGTACCAAGTCCTGATCCCTTGTCCTTAAGGAAGGTAGTGGTCAGAGCTGACAGTGTCTTCCTCGGCAGCCATACTCTCCTATATCATGTTGACCAGGCCACTCCACCGTGTTCCTTCTAGGCTCCCAGATCCAGCACTTGACACAGGTGGGGATTGCCAGCAGAATCGGAGCTCAGCCGGTGGAAATCCCGTCAAGCAGAGGCAGCCAGTATGGGGGGCCAGGCTGGCCTTCGTACGGGGAGGACGAAGCGGGACGAAGAGAGGCCGTGAGTATCTTCTGTTCGGGTCATCATTTAAAATTTAGACATAGGCCAGGTGCAGTGGCTCACACCTGTAATCCCAGCACTTTGGGAGGCCGAGGCGGGTGGATCACGAGGTCAGGAATTCGAGACCAGCCTGGCCGACATAGTGAAACCCCATCTCTACTAAAAATACAAAAAAAAATTAGCCGGGCGTGGTGGCGGGTGCTGGTAGTCCCAGCTACTTGGGAGGCTGAGGCAAGAGAATTGCTTGAACCTGGGAGGTGGAGGTTGCAGTGAGCCGAGATTGTGCCACTGCACTCCAGCCTGGGTGACAGAGTGAGACTCTGTCTCAAAAAAAAAAAAAATAGACATAATCCCTCAATTTAGCAGCTTCTGCTTTGGGGGGGGTCCCTTTTTAAAACCTACATTTAAAAAAGTTTTAATCTCTCTCACGTTTTCCCGCCTTGCTTGTGTTTTGGCTTACAGTTTTTAGCATCTAGCTTTTAGGAAGTACATAATTTTTCTTGAGGCAGAGTTCAAGCTTTCAGTAGTAAATTTGAATCTATAGGTGACACCTCTGGAGTTCTTGTTTGGTGGGATTGCTGTATAAATATTCATGCTCTTCCACAGCATTTGTGTTTCATTGTGGGTTTGTTAACGTCATTTGTATTATGACCATGCTTAGGTAATTTTGTAATAAGCACACAGTTGGGGACATTTTAAGGCACAGGTTTTCTTTTTGAGACTTCTGTTCACTCACTCAATATGAGCATCGGTAATTCCTACAAGTGCTTTCATTTGCTTAAGAACTGTATATCCTGGGGGGATAAATTAGTGAAGTTTGAAAATACCACCCAGAATATTACTTTTTGTTTTCTCCTTATCGTTATGCTACTGCGCCTGTTGCATTTCTGTGCCTTCCCAACAGACACACTCAATTCCTTTCATGGCTGGATACTCTTACCTAGTGAAAGGACATTAACTTTAGAATAAGGCGCTTCCCTAAAAGAGACGTTGTTATACTTAGAGTCTCATGTATCTGCTTTAAGTTTGCTGCCATTTCTCTTTTTTTGCCTTCATTTTGCCTAGCCTTAGCTTCATGAGGTGTTTGGGGTTCGTTTTGGTGTTTTGTTTTTTTGAAAAAATGGAGACGAGGTCTCACTATGTTGGCAAGGCTGGTCTTGAACTCCTGGCCTCAAGCAATCCTCTCTCCTTGGCTTCCCAAAGGATTGGGGTTATAAGTATGAGCCACCATGCCTGGCATGGGGTGTTAAGGTTTTCCTGTCACATCCACTTTGGAGCACTGTTCGGTCACTGTTTGGAGAAGTGAAACGTAGAAAGAACCTAGAGCTGGAATGCCATGTTTGGCTCACGAATAACTTGGCCCTAGCATGTTTTTTAGTACGCAGATTTAAGTACTCTTACATGTAAAGGCAAAGAGACATTTTTTTTCCACTGGGGGGAGGAAACATGAAAAAAAATCTGAAAAGTGTAATAATTCTTGTGAAACTACTGCCAAGTTAATCTCTATGCTGCAGATATCAGCAAAACTATTTTACGCTTTAGTGCAGATAAGTTTTTAAAGACAAGGCTCTGCAGAGCCCTCAGTAGACACACACAGAGATAGGAGACAGACGGCAGCTAGATAAGGCGGAAGATGGTTGCGTGGGCTCCAGTCCAGGGCAGAGGCAGCTGTTCCCCTTGTCAGCCTTGTGTGGATCCGCTTAACCTCCTTCAGCTCTCAGATATCACCCGACCTTTCACCTCATGAGGCACTCCAGCCTCCCTCCCTTCTGTTCTCTCCAGCCTCCCTCCCTTCTGTTCTCTCCAGCCTCCTTCCCTTCTGTTCTCTCCAGCCCCCTGGTGTCTTCACCCCTCACCTGCGGCATAGGCAGCAGGGCCCTGTTGGAGGGCTGAGTTGGTGGATGGACATGGGCAGTCCTGGGAACCTTCCTAAAGCCAGTTTGCATTTGATGTTTCGGCTTATTCTTCCGTAGGAAGTACAGTGACGTTTGCCATGTTTTTCAGACACACATGCTCCGACATCAAGAGTATTCTTCTTCACCGCTATTTCAGGTGCCAAGGACTTCAGGCAGGGAGCCCTCAGCTCCTTCCGGGAACCTCCCCCACCGGGGACTGCAGGGCCCTGGGCTAGGTTACCCCACCAGCTCCACGGAAGACCTCCAGCCCGGCCACTCCTCAGCCTCTCTCATCAAAGCGATCCGCGAGGAGCTCCTCCGGCTCTCCCAGAAACAGAGCACCGTGCAGAACTTCCACAGCTGATCGGCCTCGCCTCGCAGATTTGCCAAGTATCCGCTTCCTGTGGAAGCAAGACCAAAAGGAAATCAACTGAGTGGGTGTTTGGAAGAGGAAGGAGCAACTCCTGGGCAGCCTGCCCAAGGGAGGGAACAAGTTGCAATTTAGAAGATGCCATACGTCGTGTGACAGCTCATGAGCCTTTCACTGGGCTGGCAATTGTCTGACCACTTGGGTTCAGTTGAAATATATGTATTTTGGCCAAAAGCCAGCAGCACTTCACAAAAACAAAACACAAACCTAAGCTAACAAAATGACTGCATTCGTCTCTTTTTTAAAGGCAGAGATTAAACTGTATAGACAGCATAGGGATGAAAGGAACCAAGCGTTTCCATGGGATTGAGACTGGTATGTGTACGATGAACCTGCTGCTTTGTTTTCTGAGAAGAGGTTTGAAGACATTTTATTAACAGCTCGATTTTTCTCTTTTACTCCATAGGAACTTATTTTAATAGTAACATTAACAACAAGAATACTAAGACTGTTCGGGAATTTTAAAAAGCTACTAGTGAGAAACCAAATGATAGGTTGTAGAGCCTGATGACTCCAAACGAAGCCATCACCCGCATTCTTCCTCCTTCTTCTGGTGCTACAGCTCCAAGGGCCCTTCACCTTCATGTCTGAAATGCAACTTTGGCTTTTTCAGTGGAAGAATATGTTGAAGGTTTCATTTTGTTCTAGAAAAAAAAAAAAAATCCCTCCCAAAGTGGGGCAAAAAGCTTTATATTTATTTGATTATCCAAAATACAGATCAAAGTTTAGATCTACGTTCTTCATTGTATTTGCTGTTTCTTAATTGGGCACACACAACTCCTGGTCACATCCCAGTTCAGCACCGATTGCTAAGGCCGATCCTGTAGAATGAGGCTTTCAAGAGGTCCTAACTGATCCTTTCTTCCACTTTGCTGTTGATTTGTTCACAAATTATGTCTAAATGAGAAATCTTCTGTAAGCAAAAGTTATTTAATAATTCCCAGCACCACCAAATTGTTATACATACATCCCTACCAGTCACATTCCCTGTGTTCAGAGCCTGGAAATGAAATTGAGTTCAGTTCACCCTCTCTGTAATGAATCAAGAAATGTAAAAGAGCTTTGAGACCACAAGGGAAAGGAGAGAGTTGCTTCTCATTTCTGATTTTATTGTGCTATTATTCTGTCGAGTGGCTATTAAAATTGTCTTATGCTCTTTGGGCTAAGAGGGGATCATCTCGCTTAAGATTTACTCCTGATGTAAACATTTCCCCCACTTTCCAAATAATGGTAAAGAAAACAGTGGCAAGGGCTGTTCTGTTTTCTGGTACCTGAGTGAAACTCAGAAGAAAAGCAGGCTTAGCTAAGAGATTTTCACTATTAACTTGTTTTTATTAGATCAATGAAGACAGTCATGCATTGCTTAATGATCGGGATGCGTTCTGAGAAATGTGTCATTAGGCTTTTTTGTTGCTGTGCCAACATCCTAGATTGTATTTACACAACCTACATGGTATATAGCCTACTACACACTTGGGCTGTGTGGCATGGCCTATTCCTCTTAGGCTACAAGCCTGTACAGCATGTTACTGTATTGAACACAATGGTAAATATTTGTGTATCTAAACATATCTAAACATAGAAAAGGTATGGTAAAAATACAATTTTATAATCTTATGGGACTACCATCAATATGTAGACCGTCATTGACCAAAACATCCTGATGTGTGCATGACTGTACTTTTCATTAAATAACAGATAAGGGGCTATAGAATTTGGGGCTCTGACTTATCAAAACCTGTGTATCTGTGTCAAGTTTTAAGACCCTTGAAACAGCTAAAACAGGTTTCCAAAGTGTAATCACTGGATTTCAAAACCATGTTTCAGCCATTCATTAATGAAGCCTGTGGTACAGATTTAGAGTCTTACAATACGAGGAAAGTTGGTTCTGGGAAGTTAAGATGTAGCCAATTTTCATCTGGACACCTCTGAAAGAGAAGGAGTGCAGGAGAGTAAGTCTCTCAAGGACTTTAAATAAAGGACCAGCAGCGTCTTATCAGGCGATCCTCAGAGGCTCCAAGGAGCTTTGGAGAGAATTCCCCCTTCTGGGCTTGATGTCTTGGTTTTGGTTTAATACCCGACTGTCCCCAGACTGAACGATTCTCTTTGTATGTCACTCAAAAATACCAGGTTTCCTGAATATCTTATTAAGAATTTCAGATATCCAAGCAGAATTTTATTATGGACACCTTGTAATGAATTCAAATCGTGTGACAGCAAATGGGATAAATGGCCCCTTCTCTCCCAGTTCTGCTCGGGGCCATACGGGCTTGCACATAGAGTGTGCTAAAAATGGTGACCTCCTTTGAGCGTTGCAGAAAGAGGGTTCTGTTTCAAATTGGGCTGACTGTAAAAGCATTTTGATGTCTTTCAAACTACCATAAAGGGATTTTAAGTGTATTTTTATTCTTAGAAACAATACACCTTTAAACAGATGTCAAGACCAAAGATGACATATAGTAAACAGCTGGTGGTTATGGTGTGGTGTGAGCAGGCCCCCGGATCACCAGCCCTCTGTTGGTGGTCATAAAGCACACGCAGTTTGTACTTGCTTCCTCTCGACGCCTGCCACAACAGTTTTACCAGTCACCAAACTCAGAACAAACTAGCTGTGTGAGCAGCACCGTACCCTAGCGGTCTTCAGACATTCAGTTCATGTCATCCACTGAAAGGAAGGGTCCTCGCATTGACAGCGTGTGGCTTTGGAGTCCGTTTATGGAAGCACTCTACAATGAACAGTTGAATTTTATGTCTATTCTTTTTTCCTATTTTGAAAGTTCTAGTGGTAACACAAGCTGTAAATTTGAGTCAGAATGTTTGGAGAAATGATTTTTTTTTTTCAGAGTCTACTTTGTCACTCACTGACTGTGTCTGGTTCCTTCTCTGAACTTCATTCTCCCCATCAGCCAAACAAGAACAGACCTCCCCCGCCACCTCCCAGGCTCCCTAGTTGTGAGAATCAGATGTGATCATGTGTGCAGATGTCCCGTGAGGAGGGAGCATAAAGCACTGTGAAAATGTAGCATGCTGTCTATATGGACGCCCTAGGATGAGCGATGTGAAACGCTGAGCTCCTGCGGTGAATGGGTTCACACATGGGTAATGAGCAAAACTGAAAGCTCGGTGTGACTAAGTTTCCTCACTCCCATTTTGCTTTAAATTCACTTCCTTCACCAATTTTCCGATTGCGTTTATTAAGCATCTTTCTGCTCCCGACTTTCTGGTGTCTCTGGCACCAAATAAGCCAGCAGACATGAGCCTTGCCTTCTGAGAATTTAGAATCTAAGATAGCATGAGTGGGTATAGAAGATGGAAGATACCGATAAATAACATGGTTTAAGCATCAATAAGATTCATTCGAAGAGATCAGGCGCAGTGGCTCACGCCTGTAACCCCAGCACTTTGGGAGGCCAAGGCAGGTGGATCACTTGAGATCAAGAGTTTAAAACCAGCCTGGGCAACGTGGCAAAACCCCGTCTCTAAAAAAAAATACAAAAATTAGCCAGGTGTGGTGACGCATGCCTGTAGTCCCAGCTGAGGCACGATAATTGCTTGAACCCAGGGGACGGAGGTTGCAGTGAGCTGAGATTGCACCACTGTACTCCAACCTGGGCAACAGAGCAAGACTGTCTCAAAAGGAAAAAAATTCATTCAAAAGACATAAATGCATTAGGCACCCGGAAGAAGTTGCGGAAGTTGCGTGTTTGGAAATGCAATATCTTGGGGAGACGTCAACTTCTGAAGTGACTTTGAAGGCAGGGCAGCTACCCAGGCAAATGGCGTGGAAGGAAGAGCTGAGAGTGGGCCTGGGAAAGGCTATAGGGAAGGAGTGAAGCTGTCACTGAAAATGATCTTGACCCGCTTTAGTATGGGGACAGAATCCCCAACTGCACTATTGAGGGAGTTTTAGAAGAGAAGGAAGAGGTGCTGGAAGGATGCTTTTGCAGTCATACAGCAAGGAAATGACCAGGGCTGTGAAGATCTACAGAGGAAGTGCTCCAGTGTGGGGGAGGCAAGGGAAGAGGACGAAAATGATGAGAATGACACTGAGGTCATTATTTAGAGCAGATCTCAAGCAGCCGTTTGGCCATGCCAAATCCTTTGTGGAGCATGGTGGGTTTATCTGTCTGTCTGTCTGTCTATCTATCTATCTATCTATCTATCTATCTATCTATCTATCTATCTATCTATCTATATTGAGCTTCTTTACTGCCACCTACACGTTTTTCTCCAAATTTTATTAATTTCATAGTGTTTTAATTTGGGTGGCAGATGACTTTTAAGCAGTGGGTGTTTGCCGGCCAGATCTTTCCTGGCATGCGGACTGTGAGGCAAAGCACAGGTGAAGGTAGGCGCTAAAGGCTTTGGGCTAAAACCAGCAAGCAGTTCTGTGCTATAGGAGTCTCTCGTTTCCCGTGGACAGGTTCAGCGTTCCTTCATTTGCACAACTTCTTTCTGAGTGTTCCAGTGACCAAGCCAGTCATTCGGACACTGATTTGCAGTGCATTGGCAGTAATTCACAAATTAGTTATTACATAAGTCTCTCTCATCCCTTTCACACTAGATTCTCAGACATGAATGAATTTGTCGTTTGGAAGGAAAGCTGGGTAAGGTTTTGGGCACAGGGGTAGGAGGACTCCAGTCTTAACTCCCACGCTAACTTGAGCTCAAGTGGAGTTTTCACCATGGTCATTTCTACCTCTGGAGCAAGGTTCTAGCGCCAGTACTAGAGCCTGCTCATCCACATTTGCCCTGGACAGGAGCAGGAGGAAGTCCACTTCTGTACCAGCAGACAGAGCATGTGAACACAAGACACATTTCTATGGCATAGTCAACTGAACTTCATTTTTACATTTAATCTAACATGTTAACACGTTCTAACAGGGTTTCTATGAGCAGCTGCTGTAACATACTCATAAAATATGATAGACTTAACACTTGTTACCTAATGAACAAGGAGTGTGTGCATTTCAGGTTTCTTTTGATATTCTTGGAGGTGATTGTCAGTGTTTAAATAGGACTACTTTCTCCACTGTGAAGATGACTTGGAAATTGCAACATCATGGTACATTGCTAAGTCCATGCTTGTGTGTGTGACAGTAGACTTGATAATTGATCTTAAAACACAGCAGCATTGAAATTTAGGAAAAGAATATTAAATGCCTTTGGAAACATGAAACAAACTTAGGAGCCAGTAAGAAAGTGACAGAAGCAATGAATGTCTTAATGCAGTATAGTTAAAATGGCTTCCCACAGGGTAGATACTTATCCGGGATCCTTACTTTTCCTTCTTCCTCCAGGTTTTTCAGGGGTCACTTCACATTTCTAAAGAAAGAGTGAATAGGCTGGGCATGGTGGCTCAAGCCTCTAATCTCAGCGCTTTGGGAGGCTGAGGCAGGAGGATCGCTTGAGGCAGAAGTTTGAGACCAGCTTGGGCAACATAACGAGACCCCGTCTCTACAAAAAAAATGTAAAAATTAGCTGAGCATGGTGGCATGTGCCAGTAGTCCCAGCTACTCAGAAGGCTAAGACTGGAGGATTGCTTGAGCCAATGAGTTGGAGGCTGCAGTGAGCTATGATCACGCCACTGCACTCCAGCCTGGGCTGCAGGGTGAGGTCCTGTCTCTGAAAAAAAAAAAAAAAAGTGAATAGGTAAAAGGGACAGAGGTGAAATTTTGAGTGACTTGAGTCTCTTGCAGTCCCTGATTACACAGAACCTTTCTGAGCTACTTGGAGCATCACGAATAGTCTTTCTTGTACTTACCAGATTTCAAGTATTCATAACTTGACTCCCTAAGTGTACAAGTTGGGAATAGTACAGGGCCAAGTTCAAGTCACATACCCTGTACTGTTCCTTCTGCAAATGTGGGGAAAGAAGAGGGAGATAGTAGAGGAATTGAGGCTCCGCCCATTCATTCAGTTGCTCTAAGCACCAGAGGACTTGTTTCAGAAAAGGGGAGTAGGAACGCCCTCGACTTTGCCCTCCTCCAGAGCATCTCTGGGACGCAGGGAGCCTGGCTAGCGTTAACAGGAAAGATTGCTCGGCAGAGCTGCCCTGGGGTACTGACTTGTCTCTCCCTCCTTTGTCAAGGTCCATGTTTTTCTGGCTCTTCCTGCACACTCATCCCTAGATTATGAGCGTTAATGTACGAAATGTGCAGAGCAAATTGAGGCCACCTGTGGCATCAATACTGCAACTTAAACTTGACAATCATGGTTTGCTGGTCTCAAATAGGCACTGAAATCTCAGTATGGGTATATGATTTAATAATCGGCCCCTCCCTTCTATTTGTCGGTTTTATGTTTCTATCCTTCAATAGCTGCACTGTTTTCTAATGTGCTGTAGAGTTTTTGAAATAATTTATGCAAGTATTTGGTTTCCATATTTACAATTTATACAGCTTTCCTAGCATTTTAAATGGAAATGTCAATAAATGCTATGAATTGGTGTCGAAGTGATATTTTCTGTTGATTGCCTTTGCAACATGATAGTTTTCTCGTTTGTAAAACATGAAACATTGGATAAGATGATCTTTCTGTTCTCTAATTTTGCGTCTCTGGTGAGAACACCTAGTACTTTTGTTACTGGTGGAGGGTGTCCAGGTTCTTGGCGTCTTGAACAAAGAGTTGGACAAAACACACAAAGCAAGGGAAGAATGAAGAAATTTATTGAAAATGAAAATACTCTCCACAGTGTGGGAGCGGGCCTGAGCATAGGGGCTCAAGGGCCCGGTTACAGAATTTGTGGGGGTTTAAATACCCTCTAGGGGTTTCCATTGGTTACTTGGTGTATGCCCTATGTAAATGAAGAGGATTAAGTAAAGTCACACAGTCATTTACTTGGCATACACCCTATGGAGAGGATGTTTTCTGTCATAGCTGAACTGTGGCACGGCCTTATGTCCCCTAC
Source organism: Nomascus leucogenys (assembly GCF_006542625.1). NCBI lineage: Eukaryota > Metazoa > Chordata > Mammalia > Primates > Hylobatidae > Nomascus > Nomascus leucogenys. The sequence continues at coordinate 87,843,829 of NC_044393.1, read as the reverse complement.
TCCAGACCCCATTTTCCTGCCTCACTTTCATTGTCCAAGAAATTAAGTTGAAGGTGCTCTATTCAGTGAATAGAATTCGCAGACTTGTTTTCACTCCTTTTTGCCTGTGCCAATCCTTTCTACTCAGTGTCGTTTGACTGCTACCCACTTAGCAAATGGATGAATCCACTAAGAACAAATTCAGTTTGGAATTAAAAGATTAATGCCTCACAATTGAGAAAGATGAGAAGACCAAAGTCCACACAGTCTTGAAAGGTAATAGGATAACCCTGGAGTTGTTTACAAAACCCAAGAAAACAAGAACCCCTTAACTTAGAAAAGGGGATGGGCGCTGTGGCTCACGCCTTAATTCCAGCACTTTGGGAGGCCGAGGCGGGTGGATCACATGAGGCCAGGAGTTCAAGACCAGCCTGGCCAACATGGCAAAACCCCATCTCTAATAAAAATACAAAAAAAATCAGCTGGGCATGGTGGCGGGTGCCTGTAATCCCAGCTACTCGGGAGGCTGAGGCAGGAGAATTGCTTGAACCCAGGAGGCAGAAGTTGCAGTGAGCCAAGATCGCGCCACTGCACTCCAGCCTGGGTGACAAAGTGCAACTCTGTCTCAAAAAAACAAAAACAAAACTTGGAAAAGGAACTCAAAACACAGTGGAATATAACAACTAAATGACGCAGAATCCTGGATAGGGTCTTGGAATGACAGCAACAACAAAAGAGAATATAGTGGGAAAACGCGAAATCCAAATCAAGTCTATAGTTAACAGTATTGTACAAAGATTAATGTATTGGTTTTGCTAACTTTATTATGGTTATTGAGATTTTAATATTAGAGGAAGCTATGTAAAAGGTATCCTGACACCCTCTAAATCATTTTTGCATCTTTTTTCTAAATCTAAAAGTATTTAAAAATACAAACACGAATCTGGCACAGGTAAAGCCCACAGACCTTCTGCAGAGGCTCATATAATCCTGTCCGCTGCATCCACAACCCAGGGGCTCCAGTACTTCTCAGGGCAAGCTGCTAACTTTGAAACCACAGTTAACAATTGCAAGTCCTGGCAGAAAATCAACCTTCAAGAAGGAGGGCTGGTGGGGTCAACCAAAAGGAGAATTTAAACCTAAAAATCCAAGAAAATAGGCCAGTATGAAAGAGATAAATAATACGTTAGATGTTTAAAGAGATTAAACAGAACTAAGAACAGGATATTATGTAAAAGTCTAAGCAAATTTGCCAAAACCAAAAATAAGTTCTCAAAAGAGATTTATTTATTTATTTATTTATTTATTTATTTATTTATTTATTTATTTTGAGACAGCGTCTCGCTCTGTCCCTGAGGCTGGAGTGCAGTGACGTAATCTCAGCTCACTGTAACCTTTGCCTCCCAGGTTCAAGCGATTCTCATGCCTCAGCCTCCCAAGTAGATGGAACTATATGCGTACTCCACCACGCCTGGCTAATTTTTGTATTTTTAGTAGAGATGGTGTTTCACCATGTTGGCGGGCTGGTCTCGAACTCCTGGCCTCAGGGTGATCCACCCGCATTGGCCTCCCAAAGTGTTGGGATTACAGGTGTGATCCACAGTGCACCCGGCCAGAAAAGAAATCTTTAAAAAAGACAATATACACACAATGGTCAGATATTTAATATTTTACACATAGCCGAAGAAATAACTATAACAGTTTTAATAATTTTATGTTATGTTTTAATCTAACTTTAGATGGAAAACAACAAAAATAGTGGACACTAACTGGTAGAACTCATTACCCTACAAGATTTTATATGCTCTGAATCGAAATAGGTTTGAAATGACAGAAGAGCAGGGAGTTACTAGAAACAGCTAAGACTTACAAGAAAGGGCAGGCTGGTCCCATGCTCAGAGCCTGAACCCCCAGTTCAAATGAATATAGCCAGGCGCGGTGGCTCACACCTGTAATCCCAGCACTTTGGAAGGACGAGGCAGGCGGATCACATGAGGTTGGGAATTCGAGACCAGCCTGACCAACATGGAGAAACCCATCTCTACTAAAAATACAAAATTAGCCAGGTTTGGTGGCGCGTGCCTGTAATCCCAGCTACTCAGGAGGCTGAGGCAGGAGAATCACTTGAACCCAGGAGGTGGAGGTTGCGGTGAGCCGAGATCATGCCATTGCACTTCAGCCTGGGCAACAAGAATGAAACTCTGCCTCAAAAATAAATAAATGAATATGGATTTGAGTCATAATTGGCATTTCTTGTCTCTCTCTCCTCTTCCTCTTTGCACCTGCCAAGCTGAGCTTAAGGTAAAAAGAAAAGAATAACAAGAACAGAGATCCTTTTGTTCAGTTTCTAAGTTAGATTATTAATGGAAAGTTCTCATTGGATGGTGCCCTGTTAAGTAACTTTCTCCCTCTACAGAACTCGGTACTTTCCTTGCCACACCCTTCTGCCCATCCTGGAATAAATGGGGGTGGGCGAGTTTGAGTTCTCTACTGCTGAAGACTTGAAAAATTATAGCCACAAATCTAGGTAAACCACATTTGTGTAGCTGAACTATTATTTGTTGTATTTGTGCCAAAGTATAGCATTACAGAAGTGTAAGACACAGAACCTGTCTGGAAAACTCGTAAAGCTGTTTCTGAGTGCCTGATTGGTAGCTGGTTCCATCAGTATCTTGAAAATATGCGTTAGTGAAAGTACAGGTATACCCTGGAGATACTGGAAATTCGGTTCCAGACCACTGCAGTAAAGCAGGCCACGAACTTTGTGATTTCCCACTGTATACAGAAGCTATGTGTAGCTATACTGTAGCCTATTAGGTATGCAACAGCATTCTTTTTTAAAAAAAAAAAAGCATACGTGCCCTAATTTAAAAATACTTTGTTGTTAAAAAATGTTAACAATTATTTGAGCCTTCAGTGAGTCCTAATCTTTTTGCTGGTGGAGGGTCTCGCCTCCACGTGGATGGCTGCTGACTGATCAGGGTGGTGGTTGATGAAGGTTGGGGTGGCTGTGACAATTTCTTAAAATAGAACAACAATGAAGTTTGCCACTTCAGTGGACCCTTTCTTTGATGGAAGATGTCTCTGCAACATGTAATGCTGTTTGATAGCATTTGACCCACAGTAGAACTTCCTCCAAAATTGGAGTCAGTCCTCCCAAATTCTGCCACTGCTTTATCAACTAGGCTTATGGGATAGTCTACATCCTTTGTTGTCATTTCAATGATGTTCACGGCATCTTCATCAGGACTAGATTCCATCTCAAAAAACCACTCTCTTTATTCATCCATAAGAAACAACTCCTCAGCTGTTGAGGTTTGACCATGAGGTTGCAGCAGTTCAGTCACATCTGTAGGCTCCACTGCTAGTGCCCTTGCTATTTCCACCCCATCCGCAGTGACTTCCTCCACTGAAGTCTTGAACTCTTCATCCATGAGGACTGGAATCAATTCTTCCAAACCCCTATAAATGTTGATATTTTAACCTTCTTCCATGAATTACGAATGTTCTTTTTTTTTTTTTTTTTTTGAGACGGAGTTTCGCTCTTGTTGCCCAGGCTGGAGTGCAATGGTGCGATCTTGGCTTACTACAACCTCCGCCTCCTGGGTTCAACCAATTCTCCTGCCTCAGCCTCCTGAGTAACTGGAATTACAGGCATGAGCCACCATGCCTGCCCGGCTAATTTTGTATTTTTAGTAGAGACGGGGTTTCTCCATGTTGGCCAGGCTAGTCTCTAACGCCTGACCTCAGGTGATCCGCCCGCCTCATCCTCCCAAAGTGCTGGGATTACAGGTGTGAGCCACGGTGCCTGGCTAATTACGAATGTTCTTAATGGCATCTAGAGTGAGGAATCATTTCCAGAAGGGTTTCAATTGACTTTGCCCGGATCCATCAGGGGAATCACTATCTATGGCAGCTATAGACTATAGCCTTATGAATTTTTTTTTTTTTTAGACAGGGTCTCATTCTGTCACCCAGGCTGGAGTGCAGTGGTACGATTGCTGCTTACTGCAACCTCCGCCTCCGAGGCTCAAGCAATCCTCCCACCTCAGCCTTCCCAGTAGCTGGGACTGCAGGAGTGTGCAACCATACCCAGATAATTTTTTTTTTTTGTTGTATTTTTTTGTAGAGACAGGGTTTTGCCATGTTGCCCAGGCTGGTCTCGAACTCCTGAGCTGAAGCAATCTGACTGCCTCAGCTTCCCAAAGTGTTGGGATTACAGGAATGAGCCACTGTGCCTGGCCTGAAATGTATTTCTTAATAAGACTTGAAAGTCAAAATTACTCCTTGATTGATGGGCTGCAGAATGGATATTGTGTTACATATGAAAACAACATTAATCTCTTTGTACATCTTCATCAGAACTCTTGGGTGACTAGTTGCACTGTCAATGAGCAGTAATAGTTTGAAAGGTATCTTTTTTCTTAAACAGCAGGTCTCAACAGTAGGCTTAAAATATTCTTTAAACCATGCTATAACAGATGTGCTGTCATCCAGGTTTTGTTGTTCCATGTATAGAGCACAGGCAGAGTAGATTTAGCATAATTCTTAAGTGCCATAGGATTTTCAGAATGCTCAATGATCATTGGCTTCAAGTTTAACTCACCAGCTGCATTCGCCTGTAACAAGAGAGTCAGCCTGTCCTTTGAAGCTTTGAAGCCAGGCATTGACTTCTCCTTCTCTTCTCTTGCTATGAAAGTCCTACATGGCATCTTCTTCAATAGAAGATTATCTACACTGAAAATATGTTTTTTTTTTGTTTTGTTTTTTGTTTTGTTTTTGAGATGGAGTCTTGCTGTGTCACCCAGGCTGGAGTGCAGTGACAATCTTGGCTCACTGCAACCTCCACCTCCCAGGTTCAAGCGATTCTCCTGCCTCAGCCTCCTGAGTAGCTGGGATTACAGGCATGCACCACCATGCCTGGCTAATTTTTTGTATTTTTAGTAGAGCCAGAGTTGCATCATGTTGGCCAGGCTGGTCTCGAACTCCTGACCTCAGGTGATCCACCTGCCTCAGCCTCCCAAAGTGTAGAGATTACAGGCGTGAGGCACCATGCCCAGCCTGAAAATCTGTTCTCTACTCTAGCCACCTTCGTCAGTTATCTTAGTTAGATCTTATGGTTAACTTGCTGCAGCTTCTAAATCAGCACTTGCTGCTTTACTTTTTTATGTTATAGAGATGGCTTCTTTCCTTAAACCTCATGAACCAACCTCTGCTAGCTTCAAACCTTCCTTCAGCTTCCTCACCCCTCTCAGCCTTCTCAAACTCCTGAGGTCAGGAGTTTGGGAGCAGCCTGGCCAACATGGTGAAACCCTGTCTCTACTAACAATACAAAAATTAGCTGGGCATGGTGGAGGGCGCCTGTAATCCCAGTTACTTGGGAGGCTGAGACAGGAGAATCGCTTGAACCCAGGAGGCAGAGGTTGCAGTGAGCAGAGATTGTGCCATTGCACTCCAGCCTGGGCAACAAGAGTGAAACTCTGTATCAAAAAAAAAAAAAAAAAAAGGTAAAACAGGGTTCCTGCATTTCAGAACAAATGAGTGTTGGTCTTTTTTTCCAACAGTGCTTTCATTAGAGAGCACCTTGCTCTGTATTAGACTTTGGCTGAAGGGAATGTTGTGGCCAGATTGGTCTATCCAGACCACTCAAACTTTCTCCATATGTGCAATAAGGCTGTTTCGCTTTCTTATCCTTTGTGTGTTCACTATGGTAGCACTTTTCATTTCTTTTAAGAGCTTTTCCTTTGCATTCACAACTTGGCTGTTTGGCACAACAGGTTTAACACATGTCAGCTTTCAACGTGGCTTCCTCACCAGGCTTAATCATGTCTAGTTTATTTAAAGTGAGTGATGTGCACCTTTCTTTCACTTGAACACTTTAGAGGCCATTGCAGGGTTAGTAATTGGCCTAATTTCAATACTGTTGTGTCTCAGGGAATAGAGAGGCCTGGGGAGAGGCAGAGTGCGAGGGAACAGGTGGTTGGTGGAGCAGTCAGAACACACACAACATTTATTGTTTTTAAGTTCATGGTGTTCTATGGGCATGGTTCATGGTGCCCCCAAACAGTAGTAACATCAAAGATCAAAGATCACGGGTCACCATAACAGATGATTAAAGAGTTTGAAATGTTGCAAGAAGTACCAAAATGTGACTCAGAGACCTGAAGTGAGCACATGCTGTTGGAAAAATAGCACCGAGCTAGTCATGGTGGCTCACGCCTATAATCCCAACACTTTGGGAGGCCAAGGCAGGAGGATCACTTGATCCCAGAAGATTGAGACCAGCCTGGGCAACATAGTGGGACCTGTCTCTAAAAATATTAAAAAATTAGCCAGGTGTGGTGGCCCACGCCTGTAGTCCCAGCCACTCAGGCTGAGACAGTAGGGATTGCTTGAGCCCAGGAGATCAAGGCTGCAGTGAGTCAAGATTGCACCACTGCACTCCAGCCTGGGTGACAGAGTGAGACCCTATCTCAAAAAAAAAAAAATTAGCATGAATAAACTTGCTTAGAGTTGCCACAAATCTTTGATTTGTAAAAAACACAATATCTGTAAATCACAATGAAGTGAAGCACAATCAAATGAGGTATGCCTGTATATGGATTTTCATTCTGGGGTATAGTATTAGAATATACCCCAGATCAGTGGTTTCTTTCATTAAGCATTTTAAAATTCTGAGATTGTTTCAAAGAAAATGTTAGTGCAAGAAGTTAGGAGAAAAACAGGGCTTAAAAGGTAAAACGGGGCCGGGCGTTGTTAATCCCAGCACTTTGAGAGGCTGAGGTGGTTGGATCACCTAAGGTCAGGAGTTTGAGAGCAGCCTGGCCAACATGGTGAAACTCCATTTCTACTAACAATACAAAAATTAGCTGGGTATGGTGGTGGGCGCCTGTAATCCCAGTTACTTGGGAGGCTGAGACAGGAGAATCGCTTGAACCCAGGAGGCAGAGGTTGCAGTGAGCGGAGATTGTGTCCAGCCTGGGCAACAACAGCAAAACTCTGTCTCAAAAAAAAGAAAAGAAAAAGGGTAAAACAGGGTTCCTGCATTTCAGAACAAATGAGTGTTGGTCTTTTTTTCCAACAGTAGCTCTGCACTGTGGCTGCTTTTGAAGAACAGCAGGGATGTTCTATATTTAGCAGAATCCAGAAGTAGCTATTCCCCTTGGATCCTCCCAAAGCTGTAAATGAGAGATAAGAGTGATCACTACCTAGACTGGAAGTCCGAGAACCAGTGTGTGCGTGGGTCTTGGTATTACTTTTCCCAGATATTGTTCTTTCTGGGTTCCTAGTGAGACAAATTTAATATACAAATTAGGAGTAAAGTTAAATTTTTTTTTTAATTTTAAAAGGATATAATTAGGCCAAATTTAAATTAAAACATCACTAATTTAAATTTGGCCTAATTATATCTTTTTTTTTGAGATGGAGTCTCCCTCTGTCACCCAGGCTGGAGAGCAGTGGTGTGATCTCAGCCCACTGCAACCTCTGCTTCCCGGGTTCAAGTGATTCTCCTGCCTCAGCCTCCTGAGTAGCTGGGACTACAGGCACGCACCATCATGCCCAGCTAATTTTTGTATTTTCAGTAGAGACGGAGTTTTACCATATTGGCCAGGCTGGTCTCAAACTCCTGACCTCAGGTGATCCACCTGCCTCGGCCTCCCAAAGTACTGGGATTACAGGTGCAAGCCACCGCACCTGGCCGAATTATATCTTTTTAAAGGCTAGTCACTTAACCTTTTTTTATTCTTCCTTTCCTGGCCAAAATGTGGATTAGCAAAAATAAAGGAAATAAAAACCTGTGTAACTCTACCACCAGAGACACTGGCATCAAAATTTTAGTAAATTTTGGTCTTTTTAAAATAAATAAATAAATAAATAAATAAATAAATAAATAAATAAATAATCCCAGCATTTTGAGAGGCCGAGGCAGGTGGATTGCTTGAGCCCAGGAGTTCGAGACCAACCTGGGCAACATAGCGAGACCATATCTCTACTAAAAAATACATAAAAGATTAGCCAGGCGTGTTGGTGCACATCTGTGGTCCCAGCTACTTGGGAGGGTAAGGTAGACTGAGAATTGCTTGAGCCTGGGAAGTGGAGGCTGCAATGAGCTGGAATTACATCACTGCACTTCAGCCTGGACAACAGAGCAAGACCCTGTCTCAAAAAAAAGTTAAAGGCTGGGTGCCGTGGATCATGCCTGTAATCCCGGCACTTTGGGAGGTGAAGGCAGGCAGATCACTTGGGCCCAGGAGTTTGAGACCAGCCTGGGCAACATAGTGAAAACCCATCTCTATAAAAAATACAAAAATTAGCTGGGTGTGGTGGTGCGCGCCTGTAGTCCTAGCTACTCAGGAGGCTGGGGTGGGAGGATCACTTAAACCAGGGAGACAGAGTTTGTAGTGAGCTGAGATCGTGCCACTGTAATCCAGCCTGGGCAACAGAGGGAGACCGTGTCTCGAAAACCAAAAAATTCGTAAATAACAAATCTAAGCCAACTTGATGTTGTTTGGCGATCGGGATGGATGGGGATGATTTTCTTTCTAGTTGACCTTCTGGTAAGCTATTGGCTTGGATTACAGAGTACACAAGGGCGGGGGGTGGCAATAAAAGGATAAGAATTTATGTGAGATGCAATCCGGAAAGAAGGATCAGAAGATATTCTGGGGCTCTCCAGCAGCCATTTTTCTAACTGCTGGAGGGAAATGGTGCCCAGCAGCTAGAGCGTCCTAGGGAGTCCCACCCTTTTGTGCCTTTCCTGTACTCTAGCTGACGGGCAATGCCCCCATTGACCTCCTGATACAGTTCGTGGAATTTTGCAGAGGCTTCCCAGGGTTTGTGGCTGAGATGAGAACTTCGTGACTAGGCAAGCCGGGGCCAGAAAGCGACCCTTGGTTTCGAGCCTTTGTCTTTAATGCTGGACAACGGTGAGACTTCAGCTCACAAACTGCCTTTTAGGGACCCTTGTGAAAAACATCTGTATCGATGTCTTTTCCTTGACTGCAGGACTCTCTTTAACTGCTAACTGGGTGAACCTATCAACTCCTCATAAGGCATGTCCTGCCACGGCTGGTGTCCCGCTGTGACTCCCCCACCCACCGATCAGACAGGAATGAACCGGAAGTAGCTTACCAACTATGAGGTTGGTGCAAAAGTAATTGCAGTTTCGTCATTACTTTTAGTGGCAAAAACTGCAATTACTTTGCACCAGTCTAATATTTCTGTGTTGGGGCTCAGGAACCAATACCCCAAAATATGGCACTCTGACATGCTGACCTGAAGAAGAGGTCTCAAGTTCTCTCTGACCACGCTGCCTCCTGTCTCTCGATCCTCTGTCTCTCCCGAAATACAGGATGAAGTTGTTCTCTGAGGTTCCCTTATCTGCCTAACATGTGGACTTACAAAAAAGAGAAAAGTGACCTCTGGTTCCTTCCCTGAGGTCTTGTTAACTGAACTCATATCGCAGGAAGAAAGACTAAGTCTGTCAATGCAACTGGACAGACTTTTGTCACAAACCATTGTCTGCTCCGCAGGCCCAACAGACTTTGTCTCAGGCCATTGTATGTTCTTCAAGCCCATTGAATTCCCTTACAAATCATTTACTACCCCCCAAAATGGCCCGCGCTTCCCCATCTCCCTTTCCTCTAAGAAGAAGGGTCTGGAACCATTTGTACCCATCATGTGGTGCGGCAATCACTGAGTAATTTTCCTCCCCCGTGCATGCTAATCAGTTTGTGTGCCATTACCCTTAATAAACTGCCTTTTGCCAGTTGATTTTTCAGTAAACCTTCAGAGGGCAAAGGGTAAGTTTCCCCTTGACCCAGACATGTGCAAGGCCGGAAGTATGCTTTCACCTGTGACAAAATCCTCCACACTTCAATCCCTTTCAGGATAATTAAGGTTTCACCTTCTGATGTAACTGGCCCCTGAACCTCAGAAGTTGGAGTAAATATCTGCATACTTGTCACATCTTTGGGTGCAGAGTTACTGAATTTTCAGATGTCTCACAATTTTAGAAAGATTGTAATGGATGGCAAAATCAGAATTCAAAATGGTATTGACAGGCTAAAACACAGAGCCAAAAATCAACAAGATTTTATTTAATCCTATTGAAGTTCTAGGTTAAAAAACAAAATCCGCCCGCCCTTCCTTCCTTCCTTCCTTCCTTCCTTCCTTCCTTCCTTCCTTCCTTCCTTCCTTCCTTCCTTCCTTCCTTCCTTCGAGACAGTCTCCCTCTGTTGCCCAGGCTGGAGTGTGGTGGCGTGATCTCAGCTCACTGCAACCTCCCTGCCTCGGACTCCCGTGGTTCTCCTGCCTCAGCCTGCCGAGTGCCTGGGACTGCAGGCGCGCACCACCACGCCTGGCTGGTTTTTGTATTTTTGGTGGAGACGGGGTTTCGTTATGTTCGCCAGGCTGGTCTCCAACTCCTGACCTCGAGTGATCTGCCCGCCTCGGCCTCCCGAAATGCTGGGATTACAGACGGAGTCTCGCTCACTCAGTGCTCAATGTTGCCCAGGCTGGAGTGCGATGGCGTGATCTCAGCTCGCTGCAACCTCCACCTCCCAGCCGCCTGCCTTGGCCTCCCAAAGTGCTAAGATTACAGCCTCTGCCTGGCCGCCACCCCGTCTAAGAAGTGAGGAGCGTCTCTGCCTGGCCGCCCCGTCTGGGAAGTGAGGAGCGCCTCTGCCCGGCCGCCCCGTCTGGGAAGTGAGGAGCGTATCTGCCTGGCTGCCCATCGTCTGGGATGTGAGGAGCGCCTCTGCCTGGCCGCCGCCCCATCTAGGAAGCGAGGAGTGTCTCTGCCCGGCTGCCCCGTCTGGGAAGTGAGGAGCGCCTCTGCCCGGCCGCCCCGTCTGGGAAGTGAGGAGCGCCTCTGCCCGGCCGCCCATCGTCTGGGAAGTGAGGAGCGCCTCTGTACGGCCGCCCCGTCTGGGAAGTGAGGAGCGCCTCTGTACGGCCGCCCCGTCTGGGAAGTGAGGAGCGCCTCTGCCCGGCTGCCCCGTCTGGGAAGTGAGGAGCGCCTCTGCCCGGCCGCCCCGTCTGGGAAGTGAGGAGCGCCTCTGCCCGGCCGCCCATCGTCTGGGAAGTGAGGAGCGCCTCTGTACGGCCGCCACCCCGTCTGGGAAGTGAGGAGCGCCTCTGTCCGGCCGCCACCCCATCTGGGAAGTGAGGAGCGCCTCTGCCCGGCCACCCCATCTGGGAAGTGAGGAGCGTATCTGCCTGGCTGCCCATCGTCTGGGAAGTGAGGAGCGCCTCTGCCCGGCCGCCCTGTCTGGGATGTGAGGAGCGCCTCTGTCCGGCCGCCACCCAGTCTGGGAAGTGAGGAGCGCCTCTGTCCGGCCGCCACCCCGTCTGGGAAGTGAGGAGCACCTCTGCCCGGCCGCCCTGTCTGGGATGTGAGGAGCGCCTCTGTCCAGCCGCCACCCCGTCTGGGAAGTGAGGAGCGCCTCTGCCCGGCCGCCCCATCTGGGAAGTGAGGAGCGCCTCTGCCTGGCTGCTGTGCAACCTTCCTAGTGTGAAATGACAGCCTTTCTGCAGGTGTACCCAACAGCTCCGAAGAGACAGCGACCATCGAGAACGGGCCATGATGACGATGGCAGTTTTGTCAAAAAGAAAAGGGGGAAATGTGAGGAAAAGAAAGAGAGATCAGATTGTTACTGTGTCTGTGTAGAAAGAAGTAGACATAGGAGACTCCATTTTGTTCTGTACTAAAAAAAATTCTTCTGCCTTGGGATGCTGTTAATCTATAACCTTACCCCCAACCCCGTGCTCTCTGAAACAAGTGCTGTGTCAACTCAGGGTTAAATGGATTAAGGGCTGTGCAAGATGTACTTTGTTAAACAGATGCTTGAAGGCAAAAAAAAAAAAAAAAAAAAAAAATCTGGGGCCTGGCGTGGTGGCTCACGCCTGTAATCCCAACACTTTGGGAAGCCAAGGTGGGCAGATCACGAGGTCAGGAGTTTGAGACCAGCCTGACCAACATGGTGAAACCCTGTCTCTACTAAAAATACAAAAATTAGCCTGGCGTGGTGGTGGGCGCCTGTAATCCCAGCTACTCGGGAGGCTGAGGCAGGAGAATCGCTTGAATCTGGGAGGCGGAGGTTGCAGTGAGCCGAGATCACGCCACTGCTCTCCAGCCTGGGTGACAGAGCGAGACTCCGTCTCAAAAAAAAAAAAAAAAAAAAAAAAAAATTCTGGCCAGGCATGGTGGCTTAGGCCTGTAATACCAGCACCGTGGGAGGCCGAGGTGGGTGGATTGGCTGAGGTCAGGAGTTCAAGACCAGCCTGGCCAACATGGCAAAACACTGTCTCTACTAAAAATACAAAAATTAGCCAGGCTTGATGATGGGTGCCTGTAATCCCAGCTACTCGGGAGGCTGAGGCAGGAGAATCACCTGAACCCAGGAGGTGGAGGTTGCAGTGAGCTGAGATTGCGCTACTGCACTCCAGCCTGAGCGACAGAGTGAGACTCCATCTCAAAAAAAAAAAAAAAAGAGAGAGCTCCCAGAATTGTATGTGCTAATGGGAGTGATCTATGGAGTAGGGGAGGTTATGGATAATGCAACAGACAAAGGAGAAAGTGAGAGGAATTGGGATTCAGAGCATAGTGGGGAAACTGGCCTTCAGAGGAACAAGAGTATTTCTCTATTGTGCAAAGGAGGGAAAGCATAGGACACAGGCCAAGGTTCAGGTCACTGTGTTGATGTGCAAAAATTGACAACCTTTTTGATTCTGGAAAAAAATAATTCCCAGTGAATATGTTACCATTTCTTTAGATTTATAAGCCTTGGGATTTTTTTAATAGGTAGCAGAAACATTATTTCACAGCAAATTGTTTCATTTTGTGATTTTTAAGAGATAAACTCTGTTTCATTTTCCATGGCAAATAAGATACATTCAGATTAATGGTGTCTGTTATTTGCTGTAACATAATGATTGAGTAACATGGTATTATTTATTCTTTTAAATTTGTTAGGGTATGTTTTATGGCCCAAAATGTGGTCTGTCTTATGAATTTTCCATGTAAGCCTGAGAATCATGGGTATTCTGCTATTGCTGGATAAAGTGTTTCATAAATGTCAATTAGATCCAGTTGATTGATGGTGCTGTTCAGTCCAACTATGTCCTTACTGATTTTCTGCCTGTGGATCTATCAGTTAATGAAAGTGCAGTGTTGAAGTCTGCAGCTATAATAGTGGATTAGTCTATTTCTCCTTGCAGTTTTATCAGTTTTTGCCTCACACATTTTGATGTTCTGTTGTTAGTTGCATGCACATTAAGGATTGTTATGTCTTCTTGGAGAACTGGCCTCTTTATCATTATATAATGGCTCTCTTCATCCTTGATGAATTTCCTTGCTCTGAAGTCTGCTGGTCTGAAATGAATATAGCTACTCCAGTTTTCTTTTGGTTAATGTTAGCATGGTATATCTTTTGCCATCCTTTACTTTTAAGTTATCTGTGTTTATAGTTAAAGTATGTTTCTTGTAGACAACATACAGTTGTCTTTTTTTTTTTTTTTGGTCACTCATATAGTTTCTGCCTTTTAATTGATATATTTATACCACACAAATTTAAAGTGATTATTTATTTGGTTGAATTAATGTCTGCTATATTTGTTACTGTTTTCTATTCGTTATCTTGTCCTTTGTTTCTTTCTTTTTTTTTTTGTAATCCTCACTTTTCTGCTTTCTCTGGTTTATGAGCATTTTATTTAATTAATTAATTAATTTATTTTTTTGAGACAGAGTGTTGCTCTGTCATCCAGGCTGGAGTGCAGTGGCACAATCTTGACTCACTGCAACCTCTGCCTCCTGGGTTCAAGAGATTCTCCAGCCTCAGCCTTCTGAGTAGCTGGGATTATAGGAGTGCACCACCGCACCTAGCTACTTTTTGTATAGTTTTTTAGTGGAGTCGGGGTTTCACCATGTTGGCCAGGCTGGTTTCGAACTCCTGTCCTCAAGTGATCCTCCAGCCTCAGCCTCCCAAAGTGCTGGGATTACAGGCATGAGCCACTGTGCCCAGCCTTGAGCATTTTATATCATACTATTTCCTCCTCTCTCTTAGCATATCAATTATACTTTTTTAAACTTTTTTTTTGCACTAGAGTTTGCAATAAACGTTTACGACTAATCTAAGTCTAATTGCAAATGACACTAGACTGCTTTATGGGCATGCAAGCCCTTTACACATCAGATGGAAACCCAGAAGACATGGTGATGTTTAATTCACAATTAACCCCACCCCAAACACACATGTGCTGACCCAGACATAGAGCTTCCCCGCTAGTGTTGCCCGAAGTTACTGTGCAACTTACTCAAACTAATGGGTTGTCCAACCTAAATGCTTTGTAACTGAAAACATCCCTCTACCAGAGTCAAAGATGAAGAGTCCATTAAAAACAAAAGATTAGAAAGAAATAAAATTGAGTGGTGTGGTTTTGCTAGAATGTTTTAAAAGTAATTACTAGAATGTTATATGATGTGGCATACCCTAATAATCTCCATCATCATTGTAGTAGAAGCAGTAATGGTAAAACTAATAACGTATAGGATAGGAACACAAACTTTGTAGTCACAGCACTGAAAACACATTCGCCTGTGCTTCTTATATACACATGACTTGAGATTTGATTAAAAACAAAAACATATTGAGAAATAAAATTGAGTAAGTGGCTTTGTTAGAATGGTTTTCAAATAATTGGTAAAATATATTACAACATGTTACATCCTAATAATAATAGTAATAGTAGTAGCAGTAGTAGTAGTGGTGGTAGTAATAGGAGTAATGGTAATAATAATAAAGTACATAACAGAAGAATCGGGTATTAACGCAGTGTAGTCACTATGCCTGAATTTGGATTTACCTTTGCTTCTTTCTGTATACGTGACCTTGGGTAAGTTATTTAACCTCTTTCAACTTCCATTGCTATAACTGGTGGATGGTTCTTAGGACTCCTGGGGACTTTTTTTTTTTTTTGAGACGGAGTCTCGCTCTGTCACCCAGGCTAGAGTGCAGTGGCGCGATCTCGGCTCACTGCCAGCTCCGCCTCCCAGGTTCACGCCTTTCTCCTGCCTCAGCCTCCCGAGCAGTTGGGATTACAGGTGCCCGCCACCATGCCCGGCTAATTTTTTTGTATTTTTAGTAGAGACAGGGTTTCACTGTGTTAGCCAGGATGGTCTTGATCTCCTGATCTTGTGATCCCCCCCACCTCGGCCACCCAAAGTGCTGGGATTACAGGCATGAGCCACTGCACCTGGCCTCCTGGGGACTTTTATGAGCAAGAATGATCTCTCAGAAGCAGGTGTTTTACTTTCTGAGGTCTTAGAATATCCCAGAAGGTCATTAATTTTCTGCTATATTTTATTTTTTAATATAGTTTTATGATGGGCTGGGTGCAGTGGCTCATGCCTGTCATCCCAGCCCTTTGGGAGGCCAAGGTGGGCAGATCACCCGAGGTCCAGAGTTCAAGACCAGCCTGACCAACATGGCGAAACCCTGTCTCTACTAAAAATACAAAAATTAGCCAGGCATGGTGGCGCACACCTGTAATCCCAGCTACTTGGGAGGCTGAGGCAAGAGAATCACTTGAGCCCAGGAGGTGGAGGTTGCAGTAAGCCGAGATTGCGCCACTGCACTCCAGCCTGGGTGACAAAGTGAGACTCTGTCAAAAAAAAAAAAAAAAAAAGAAAAAGAGAAAGAAACCCTGTTTTATTATGAAATTATGATTTTTCCAAGAGATTTTTCGAAAGTAAATTCAAGTACAGAAAAAAAAATCTCTTTAACTATGAAAGTCCTAAATGTCATCTCCTCCCAACAAAAGACTGTTTTGATCTACACTGAAAATCTGTTTTGAGTGTAGCCACCTTCATCAATGGTCAGAGCCAGATCTCCTGGACACCTTGCTGCAACTCACACACCTGCTGCTTCACCTTGCACTTTTATGTTACAGAGACAGTTTCTTTCCTTAAACCTCATGAATCACCCTCTTTTAGCTTCAGATTTTTCTTCTGCAGTTTCCTCACCTCTCTCAGCCTTCACAGAATTGAAGTGAGTTAGGGCCTTGCTCTGGATTGGGCTTTGGCTTAAGGGACTGTTGTGGCCAGACTGGTCTTCTATCCAGACCACTCAAACTTTCTCCATGTGAGCAATAAGGCTGTTTCACTTTCTAATCCTTTGTGTGTTCACTGGGGTAGCACTTTTCATTTGGTTTAAGAACTGCTTCTTTACATTCACAACTTGGCCATCTATTTGGCAAAAGAGGCCTAGCTTTGGGCCTATCTCAGCTTGTGCCATGTCTTCCTCACCAAGCTTAATCATTTCTAGGTTTTGATTTAGAATGAGGGACATAGGGGGACCGGGTGCGGTGGCTCACGCCTGTAATCCCAGCACTTCGGGAGGCCGAGGCGGGTGGATCACGAGGTCAGGAGGTCAAGACCATCCTGGCTAACATGGTGAAACCCCAGATCTACTAAAAATACAAAAAATTAGCCAGGCGTGGTGGCGGGTGCCTGTAGTCCCAGCTACTCAGGAGGCTGAGGCAGGAGAATGGCGTGAACCTGGGAGGTGGAGCTTGCAGTGAGCCAAGATTGCGCCACTGCACTCCAGCCTGGGCAACAGAGCAAGACTCCATTTCAAAAAAAAATGAGGGACATAGGGCTCTTCCTTTCACTTGAGCACTTAGGGGCCATTGTAGGGTTATTAAATTGGCCTAATTTCAATATTGTTGTGTCTCAGGAATAGGGAGGCCCCAAAAGAGGGAGAGAGATGGGGGAATGGCCAGTTAGTGGAGCAGTGAGAACACACACAACATGTATTGATTAAGCTCATTGTCTTATATGGGTGAGGTTGGTCGTACTACAAAACAATTACAGTAGTAACATCAAAGATCACTCATAACAGATCACCATGACAGATATCGTAATAATGAAAAAGTGGGAAAGGTTGCAAGAATTACCAAAATGTGACACAGAGACCCAGGAGCACGTGCTGTTGGAAAAATGGTGCCAATGTGCTCTACACAGCATTGCCACAAATCTTCAATTTGTAAAAAAAATGTAGTATCAGTCCACAAATCTTCAATTTGTAGAAAAATACAATATCTGTGAAGTGCATTAAAGCAAAGTGCAATAGAATGAGGCATGCTTATGTGTACCTATAGATATAGATTTATATCATTTTTTCTGCGTAACGTTTTCTTGAATGGATCTACCAGAATTTAACCATTCCCCTCATGTGAAACATATGGTTGTTTTTAATGTTTTGCTATTATAAATAATGGTGTGCCGTTTCTGTATCTGTATAAATTGTCTAGGTGTCGTATTATTTCTTTAGAATAAATTCCTGGAGGTAACATTACTGAGGCAAATGGCCTGAATAGATTGAAAGGATTTTATTCCAAAATATCAATTATATTTCAGAAATCCTGGTCAAATGTATATCCCTAAAAAAAGTGTACCCCTAATGTCCGTGTTTGATGATACATCTAACTGTATCTTCACCAGCATTAGGACTACATGTACATACTTTTTGGTATTTTATAACTTGGCCAATTAAAAAATTCTAATGAGTTTTCATAGTTATCATTTATAGCTATATAATATCCCATAGTAATACTATTTTGCCATTACCTTATTATTTGATATTTAATTTCTTTTCCCAATATGTTACGTTATCTAGAATAGCAATTATTAGAAACAACTATTATTTTTCCAGATTATCTTCCTAGCTTTTAGCTTTTTTTTCCTTTGAATTATTTTTCTATTAGGCAAATTATTAGAATTAGGTCATAAGATGTAGACATTTTCAGTATATAGGATTTTAAGAGACTCCTTCATAATGTGTTGAACATCATTCACTGGTTACCAAACAGAGACAGATCATCTCTCTTGAGGTGTGGCTAAATGGGGTTGTATGTGTGTGTGTGTGTATGTGTGTGTGTGTGTGTGTGTAAGAGAGAGACAGAGAGAGGATGGAACTTGGCTTCTAATGTTGCTTTCAACTCAGATTCTATAACTCACTATATTGTCCCAGTATCTAAAGCAGTCTTGCTGATGAGGGTTTAAAGCAGAGAATTTTTAGCCTGGAGAGGATCAGCTACTTTAAAAAATATCCATGCTGAGCTGCTTAACCTGATGTGACTTTAGCCAACTCACATTATCTCCTTGGGTTTCATGGAAAGCCACAGATACAAGTAAAAAATAAATTATGTGAACCACATGAAATGTTCAGCTGAACATCTCTGGGTAAAAAATGAAAATGTCTTCTCCCTTAGATTTGCCTTACATGCAAATTCCTCCCATCACACATATCTTATGCAGATGACCCCTGACCAGCACCCCTCACCTACATCCCCACTCCAGGGCTTTTCAAAGGGGGTCGCCTACCCTTACCCTCAGGAAGTTGGGAGGTGAGAGGTTTGTTTGCTCCTGTTGATTTAGCTCCATTTCATGTGGTCTTCCTCCAGAGATGGGTTGGAAAGCTGCCATCCCTGAAAGCAAACTGGAGATGCTGGGGAGACTATGGGAGGTTCTATTTGTCTCCAGGAAAATTTAGCTCTTGCAGTGATATATCAAGTCTATGAAAACTATTTTTAAATGTTAAAAGTCATTTTAAAATTATTAAAACTCCTGCCTACCTGGCATGTACATTCTAGTGTCTTATAGAATAAGAATGGTTCAAAATTCCCCCAGTCTAAGCCTTCTAGGGTACAATGCTGGAGGCTTTTCTCATCAGCGTGGTATGTGACACAGCTATCTTCTACCCTCCTAACCTGGTTGCGTTGTTTGTTCACACTGCTAGGACAGGCTTTCAGAATGGAGTGATAGTATCTGCATTTTAGTTCATTTCGGGGACCTTGCAGAGGCCAGTGATGATAGAGTGACATGAACTAAGAGGAATGACAAACTAGACTCTCTGCACAGACATCAGAAAGCTGGAGTTAGATTAATAAAACTTCATGTGAAGAAGAGCTGGGCCTACACTGGCTGTATGTCATATATTTTTCCAGAATAGATGAGAAGAGCTTTCTGAAGAGTAAATGAGCCACTTCTAATTGATTCAGTCATTCTAAGAATGGACTTGATAAATAAATTTAGGCGTTAAAATTTGCTCTTCTTCTGCACGGCAAAAGAAACTGCCATCAGAGTGAACAGGCAGCCTACAGAATGGGAGAAAATTTTTGCAATCTACCCATCTGACAAAGGGCTAATATCCAGAATCTACAAAGAACTCAAACAAATTTACAAGAAAAAAACAAAGAACCCCATCAAAAAGTGGGTGAAGGATATGAGCAGACACTTCTTAAAAGAAGACATTTATGCAGCCAAAAGACACATGAAAAAATGCTCATCATCACTGGCCATCAGAGAAATGCAAATCAAAACCACAATGAGATACCATCTCACACCAGTTAGAATGGCGATCATTAAAGAGTCAGGAAACAACAGGTGCTGGAGAGGATGTGGAGAAATAGGAACACTTTTACACTGTTGGTGGGACTGTAAACTAGTTCAACCATTGTGGAAGACAGCGTGGCGATTCCTCAGGGATCTAGAACTAGAAATACCATTTGACCCAGCCATCCCATTACTGGGTATATACCCAAAGGATTATAAATCATGCTACTATAAAGACACATGCACACGTATGTTTATTGCGGCACTTACTCACAATAGCAAAGACTCGGAACCAACCCAAATGTCCAACAACGATAGACTGGATTAAGAAAATGTGGCACATATACACCATGGAATACTATGCAGCCATAAAAAATGATGAGTTCATGTCCTTTGTAGGGACATGGATGAAGCTGGAAACCATCATTCTCAGCAAACTATCGCAAGGACAAAAAACCAAACAACACATGTTCTCACTCATAGGTGGGAATTGAACAATGAGAACACCTGGACACAGGAAGGGGAACATCACACACTGGGGCCTGTTGTGGGGTGGGGGGAGGGGGAAGGGACAGCATTAGGAGATATACCTAATGCTAAACGACGAGTTAATGGGTGCAGCACACCAACATGGCACATGTATACATATGTAACAAACCTGCACGTTGTGCACATGTACCCTAGAACTTAAAGTATAATAAAAAAATATATATAAAATCCTTCCAACCTAAAAAAAAATAAAAATAAAAAAAATTTTAAAAAGTAAAATAAAAGTTTGCTTTTAGTACGTAAGATACGGAAGTTATCCTTCTACCAGTACTTTTTTTGTTGTTATTGAAGATTTTAAATGTAAGGGATTTGATGGATTAAATATTACCCTTCTCTAGAGTGGGTACTAATACTCTCTGAGATGCTCTTAGCTCAGTTTTTTTTAATAGACTATATTTTAGAGCAGTTTTAGGTTCACAGCAAAACTGAGCAGAAAGTGCAGAGTTCTCATATATCCCCTGCTCCCAAGTGCACAGCTACCCCCCCCGCCCCCCCGCCCCAGCCTGGTACATTTGTTACAGCTGAGGAGCCTGCATTGACACATCAGTATCATCCAGAGTCCAGAGTTTGCATTAGAGTTCACTCTTGGTGTTGTACATTCTGTGGGTTTGGACAAATGTATAATGACATGTACCCACCATTATAATTCCGAGTAGTTCTGCTGCCCTAGAAATCCTCTGTGCTCTGCTTATTCATCCCTCCCTCCCTACAAACCCCTGGCAGCCACTGATCTTTTTACTGCTTCCATAGTTTTGCCTTTTCCAGGATGTCATATAGTTGGAATCATTCAGTATGTAGCCTTTTCAGATTGGCTTTTTTTCACTCAGTAATATGCATATCCTCCATGTTTGTCTTTTCTTTTTTTGAGACTGAGTCTCACTCTGTTACCCAAACTGGAGTGCAGGGGTACAAACACGGCTCATTGCAGCCTCAAACTCCTAGGCTCAAGGGATCCTCCTGTCTCAGCCTCCTGAGTAGCTGGGACTACAAGCATGTGCCACTACGCCTGGCTGATTTTTAAAATTTTTATAGAGATAGGGGTCTTGCTACATTGCCTAGGCTGGTGTCGAATTCCTGGGGTCAAGGAATCTTCCCACCTCGGCTTCCTAAAGTGCTGAGATTACAGGTGTGAGCCACTGAGCCCGGCCCTCTGTGTCTTTTCATGACTTGATAATTTAATTATTCTCTGTACTTTATATATTGTTTATAACAATACAAACTTAGGAAAGAAGCCACTTGCTCAACCAATGAAAAGAGAGAGAAATTTGCTTGTTTTTAAACGACCGTTTTGGTCCTTATTCTTCCTTGATAGAAAAGAACATGTCATGAAAGAAATATGATAATTGCACGTTGGTCCTGTCTGTGTTAGTAGGAAAGAGAAATGTGCTTCTATGTGCACTGGAATTGGACATAGAAGTGCAATTTCACATCAGGTGCACTCAGGATGGGAAACTGAAACTCCACATTTGCAGCCTGTGGAATGGGATTGCCATCCGCACTAGGCTCCTTGATCAATGGCTCTTGATTAGTTTGGCCATGAGATTGATCATGGTTTGGAATCAATTTTTTTTTAACTTTAGTCTTTTTTTAATCACAATTTGAACAACACATGTGCAAATATGCCATGTAGCAAGTGTGTTTTGCAGCAGTCAAGCATGTAATGGAAGCCAAGTGTTAGATCTTATGTGCAGTTCACTTTTGCCATGGGTTTTAGCAGCCCTTCGGAACTGCTATGCACATTTCAAAGGGTGCCTGTTCCTCAAGGAAACTGAGTGTGTGATGAACAACCTGGCCTTCTGTGGAGGGCTTTCTGGATCCCAGCAGGCAGTAGCATGGTTGCCATGTGTGCTTGAGTTTTACACTCACATGGACCCTGGAGCCCAGTACACCCAGCCAGCCCCTCAAACACTTGGCATTGCACTCCCTGCTGCCACCCTGAGTCAGGCAGGGGTGGAATTGGCTATGGGTTGTGGGCAGGGGAGGAAGTGAGCTCAGGGATCCCCAGAGCACGGCCAGGACAAAGCACTGGGGTATATGTGTATGTGTGCATGTTCAGTGTGGGTTTGTTAGATGGGTTCACTGGAAGGGGGCTTCTGGCCGCCCCAGGACTTGGATAAGGGTCCTGAATTCCCCACCCCTGCCACCCCCAGCTCTCACATAGGTTAGTTCCGTTTGGATGGGAACAGCACCTTTGTGCCGTGCACATGATGTGCCTGGGACCCGGCCTGGCATCACTCACCTCCAGCTGCATCTCCCAGCCAGAGTCTCGACCTCCTGCTCATCCTAGGGGTGCAGCCTGGAGCCGTTAGAGGCTGTGTTAGTATTTGGTCAAGTCTTGACATGTGAGGGGAAGAGACTGGATGAAATCATTTATGCTGAGAGTCTGTAGTTTTTATAAGCCAAGGTTAAGGTCTAGTCAAGAAGAGGGCTCAAAAAAACGCCTGGCTAGAGTTTGGTCAAGGAGGGTGTGTGTGTATGTGTGTGTGTGTGTCCATCCAGGGAGGAAGAGGCAACTTGACTTCGAAGACCAATCTCAGTAAACCAAAATCCAACCAGTAGTGGGGGCCAGGGAGGATGAGGGGAAGCAAGGGCAGGCCCAGGTTTATGGGGCTTAAATGTAGACAATTAAGGGGAGGTTGCTTTTAGAAAAAAAAAAGGATAGCAAATTAGGAATACAGTGTTAGACTGAGGGACTCGGAGGGGCCCATTCAAGTAAGGAGGCCTGAGGTGTAAGCTTCTCTTGGTTCACAGCAGATCTTCCTCTGGGGAAGGGTACGTACGTTCTAGGCCATGTGAACAGCAAAAATGAAGGCCAGGAGGATAGAGTGTTTAGGGAATGGGAATCATTTCAAACCCTGTTTGCGTGAAGGATATGCAAGAGATAAAGCTAGAGAAATGTCTGGAGATCCAATTACAGCGCTCTTTTGGCTCATCCTGAGTAAAAATCCTGTTCCATCAGCTGTGCAGAGCCACAGAAGGATTTTTGGAAGGGGGTGATTTGATCGCTTATTTATGTATTAGACAGATCACTCTCGAAGAAGTGAGGAGGAGGGGCTGGAGCCAGGTAACTCTGGAAGTAGGTGCCAGGCAGAGGGTGTTTACAAGGCACTCCTACCACATGGCAAGGAAGATCCCCTATAGATGACTTCAAAATGGATGCTGGGGTTCAGACAGAGCAGTTTCTTCATCAGAAACATCTAGATTAATATTTCTCCAAGTTTAAAAATATGCTTCTATATATTTTTGTGGAAATGAGGCCTCCCATAGACTGAATATCTGTGTCCCCTAAAATTCATGTTGAATCCTAGTGCCCAAGGTGATGGTATTTGGAGGTGGGGCCTTTAGGAGGTGATTAGGTCATAAGGGTGGAGCCCTCACGATTGGGATTAGTGCCCTTGTAAAAGGGATCCAGAGATCTCCTTTGCCCTCTTTCCACCACATGAGGATGCAATGAGAGGACAGGTGTCCATGAACCAAGAAGTGGACCCTCCCCAGAAACCAACCGTGCTGGCACCCTGATCTCAGACTTCCAGCCTCCAGAACCATGAGAAATAAATATCTGTTGTTTAGAAGCTACCCAGTCTATGATAATTTGTTACAGCAGTCCAAACTGACTAAGACAAGGCCCAAGCTATCCTAAGACTTGTTTTTGATTAATTTTTTGTTTTGCTTTGTTTTATTTTAGAGACAATGTCTTGCTGTGTCACCCAGGCTAGAGTGCAGTGGCTATTCACAGGCACGATCATTGGGCATTACACCCTCAAAGCAATTAGTCATTGGGCCTAAGTCGTCCACCCTCCTCAGATTCCACAGTAGCTGGGACTACAGATGTGCACCACCAGGTCCAGCTGATTAATCTTACATGCTGTGACATTTAATTGTTAATAAAAAATTGTATATTTGTTTTGTTTGTGTTAGGTGTCATGCATATAAAAAGGAATATATATATATATATATTTGAGATGGAGTTTTGCTCTTGTTGCCCAGGCTGGAGTGCAATGGCGTTATCTTGGCTCACTGCAACCTCTGCCTCCCAAGTTCAAGTGATTCTCCTGTCTCAGCCTCCCAAGTAGCTGGAATTACAATCATGTGCCACCACGTCAGCTAATTTTGTGTTTTTAGTAGAGACAGGGTTTCTCCATGTTGGTCAGGCTGGTCTCGAACTCCCGACCTCAGGTGATCCACCCACCTCAGACACCCAAAGTGCTGGAATTACAGGCATTAGCCACCGCACCCGGCCGGGAATAGATTTTTAAATGATGATTTTTATTTAATTTTATTTATTTATTTATTTGAGACAGAGTGTTGTTCTGTCGCCCAGGCTGGAGTGCAGTGGCCCGATCTCGGCTCACTGCAACCTCTGCCTCCCAGGTTCAAGCAATTCTCCTGCCCCAGCCCCCCAAGTAGCTGGGATTACAGGCACCCACCATCACACCCGGCTAATTTTTTGTATTTTTAGTAGAGACAAGGTTTCACTGTGTTGGCCAGGCTGGTCTCAAACTCCTGACCTCAGGTGATCTGCCCGCCTCGGCCTCCCAAAGTGCTGGGATTACAGGCGTGAACCACCATGCCCAGCCACTAAATGATGATTTTTAAAGTCAGATAATTATGCCACACCTTAATATTTAATACTTTATTTCTACATATGACATTTGGATACAGACATGCCGCATATCATATGGACTCTGTGTTACATAAACTGTAGCTGTGTTGAGGACAGTGTCCACTGCTAAAGGCAAAGTTTTAAAATGAAAAGTCCAAAAGTTAGGTAAATTCTGTTGCTTTAAGTTAGGAAGTTATTAGATCCCTGGAAGTTGATGCCTGCTTTCCCCTTCAGATTTTCTTTTCTTTTCTTTACTTTTTTCTTTTTGAGGCAAGGTCCCACTCTGTCACCCAGGCTGGAGTGCAGTGGCAAGATCATAGCTCACTGCAGCCTCAACCTCCTGGGCTCAAATGATCGTCCCACCTCAGCATCCCGAGTAGCTGGGACCACAGGCATGCGCCACCAGTCCCAAATAATTTTTTTGTATTTTTTGTAGAAATGGGATTTTGCCATGTTGCCCAGGCTGGTCTCAAATTCCTGGGCTGAAGCAATCTTCCTGTCTTGGCCTCCCGAAGTGCTGGAATTATAGGCGTGAACCACCACATCCAGCACAGATTATCTTTTTTTAACTTATTGACAGATAAAGATCTGGTCTGCTGTAATCAAAAAATTTTCTGTTGAGAATAAATCTGGGAGGTAGCATCTGGGAAGTAGAACCATCAAACTATAGAACCATTTTCTTTGCGGTCTCAAGGAAAAGAGTGGTTGTATTGATTCATTCTCTCCTTCCTTTTGTGCAGATGAAAGAAAAGCAATTGACAAAATGCCTGCATTTTAATGTGAGATAGCAGACTGCACATACTTCAGTTCAAAGTAGTCTAAGAATCTACAGGGTTCCCCAGACTGGAGTGCATCTCAGACACCAACTGGTGCCCTGACGCTTCATTTATTAAAGCAGAAAAAAAAAAAAAATCCTACCACAAGGTTTAATGACACAAGAGCCAAGCTGCTCAGGTTGAAAGAACAATGGGCCTCATGCCTACCCCAATTCCATGAAGTGACTGAAATGGCTCCGTGAACTTTTGCAGCTCAGCTTGAAACTGCTGATTTAATCCAATTCTTCTATTTTCCACGTGTAAAATTGGTGCCCAGTGAGATAAAGTGACTTATTTCTGTTCACATTGGCCAGAAATAAATCTTAATTTCCCTTTTTAAAAAAAGATAGTACTCTCACTGCTGTGTCACACACTGTTATATTTTTTAAATGTTTGCAGATGTTAAATCAAAGCATGCACCTTAATGAATCTTTCATCTCTTGGGAAATAAACCATCACATATTGTGGAAACGCTTTTTCCTTTGAATTTCTAAAAACATGGAACACATACTCATATTGGATATCCACAAAATGCACCAGGAATTATGCAGACACTTTTTTTTTTTTTTCAGACAGGGTCTCACTTTGTTGCCCAGGCTGGAGTGCAGTGGCACGAACATGGCTCACTGCAGCTTTGAACTCCCTAGCTCAAGTGATCCGCCTACCTCAGCCTCCTGAGTAGCTGGGACTATCAGTGTGCACCACCATGCCTGGCTAATTTTTTTTTTTTTTTTTTTTTTTTGTAGAGACAGGGTCTCACTCTGTTGCTCAGGCTCAGACTGTTTTATGTATGTGATCATTTAACACTTAGGAACAAGAAATTCATCCCATTGTACTGATTCAACATCTGAGATTCAGAAATTATCTGCTGTTTTGGAAGACTACAAGATGAACTAGGCAATCTCTTCAAGTTTCTGTTGTCAGGGAAATTTACTTAGATTTTCCGAAAGAGCAATTGAGCAGTTTTGCGTCATCTGCCTCTTTGAGAGATTGTTCCTATTTCAGAGGTCTTTCATTTTTCCTTTTTGTATTTTGACTAGAGTTTATCTGATCTAAATGCATGTTTTCTCACAGAGGGCAGAAACTGCTTCATAAGGAGTCATTTTGTCCTTTCTTTCTTCTGATAAACCTGCCCTCTCCTCCTCTGCAAGGTTTCACAGTTTTGTGCAACGTCCACTCTCCACACTAAGTGACAATGACTGCAATTTACTGAGAGAGCAGTGACCAAATCACTGGCTCCTTCGGAGGCTGCTTATTTCAACCATCTGGAGAAAAATGGAGGCTCCTAATGCAGAGTGAGGACCTTCAGTTGTCTAGGGCAAAGTCTCATTTGTTCATTCATTCATTCATTCACCCATGCACTCGTTGGACAAACTTGAATAGGGTACTATGCCCCAGGGGTGTGAGGAAGGATAAACTATGGAGAGGCCCATTCACAACAGCTGCACATCAGGGCAGAGCAGAAGTGCTCTAAGAGCACCAGCTCCAGGTCACCCAAGGATGACCAGGAAGGCTCCAGGCAGCTCAAGCATTCGAGCTGGGCTTGGAGGAATATCCTTGATTCTGGAGGTGGAGTTGGGAAGCAGCCATCCCAGCAAAGAACATGGCAGCAGAGAAGCTGGAGACACCAGGATGAGGAGTGGGCCAGTCGGAGTCCTTACTCCTGGATGTGCTGGGGGACAGATGGACTCCTCCAAAGAACTGGATGCTGGGCTGAGAAGTTTTAGTCCTTAGGAGCTACTGACTGTTGTCGACAGGAGGTGACAGTGCCTACCCTGGCAGCTGCCCATGGGGAGTGATGAGCTGGGGAGGAAGATCCTCAAGACAGTGAGGACAGAATGCGATATCCCTGGTGTGTTCTAGGGGAAGGCAGTGAAGGCCAAAACTACGGCACCAGCGGGGAGAATGGGTGCGACAGGAGACCCGTGGAAGACAGGATGAAGCCAGAAGGAGAGCTGGAGAAGGACCTGAGGTGGGGGTGAAGATGGTGGGAGTGTCAAGGGGATTCTCACATTTTTATTTTTAACTTTAAACAATTTTTTAATAGAAACAAGGTCTTGCCATCTTGCCCAGGCTGGTCTCAAATTCCTGGGCTGAAGGATCCTCCTGTCTCAGTCTCTCAAAGTGCTGGGATTGCAGGCATGAGCCACCATGCCCGCCTGATCCTCACATTCTTTTTTTTTTTTTTTTTTCTTTTTTCTGATACAGAGTCTCACTCTGTCGCCCAGGCTGGAGTGCAGTGGCATGATCTTGGCTCACTGCAACTTCCGCCTCCCAGGTTCAAGAGCTTCTCCTGCCTCAGCCTCCTAGGTAGCTGGGATTACAGGTGTGCACCACCATACGTGGCTAATTTTTGTATTTTTAGTAGAGACGGTTTCACCATGTTGGCCAGGCTGATCTGGAACTCCTGACCTTGAGTGATCTGCCCACCTCTGCCTCCCAAAATGCTGGGATTACAGGCGTGAGCCACCGTACCTGACTGATTCTCACATTCTGAAATGACAGTTAAGCCCGGGACTCAAGCCAGGGACAGAAGCCAATAACCTGGTTTTGGTGAGAAGGTTATGCATTTGTTTCTGAACATGTTGATGATGAGACTAAGTCTTATAGTTTCTTGTGCACCTCCCTTGGTGCCTAGAAGAAAGGTTAAAACAGGACAGATTACAGAGGGACTATCTTGAGAGAGGAGTCACCTGGGCACAGAAGGCCCAGGAGCCCTTGGGAGCGACATGCAAGGGCAGCACTGGCTTGCCTCATTTGGTTCTTCCGCTCGCTCTTCTTTCCCTTGTAAAAGTAACTGAAACTTAAAGGTGAAAATGACTTAAATAATAGAAACTATGTTAGCCCTACTTCTCTTCCCCATTAGCCACAAATTGGTGGCGATCACCGTTTTGTGCACCGAGCCTGGGTCTCATGCCTGCAAGTCCTTGGGCTCATCTGGAGTCAGCTTCATCAGTTTGTCCACACAGAGCAGGATGAGCGTGAGGAACCAGAGGCTCCAGCCAACAGCCGCCGCGATCCAGCCGTACTCGTCCACTCCTGTGCGGCAGCACCGGGCTGCTTGTGGGCAGAAGTCCACGTCTGGTGGGAAAGGGACAGCAAGGACGACGGCATGCACCACCAGCCCTGCCCAGGCTCCTCTACCGTTAATATTAACGGAACAATCACAGCACGGTAGCTGACACTGATGAGGCCTACTACGTGCCATGCACTGTGCTGAGTGCTTTTACACATTAGCTTATGCCTTCCTCACGAAGCGACAGGTGTGACGTTTATTCCCATTTTACATGAAGAAACTGAGGCTGTAATTTGCCCAAGGTCACAAGATGGTCACAAGAAGAACTCAAATGCCAAGTCTGCAGGACTCTGAAGTCAGACTCTTAACCTCTATGTATTATTCCCTAATACCCTTCCTTTTTTTTTTTTTTTTTTTTCCCCTTTTTGAGACAGAGTCTCACTCTGTCGCCCAGGCTGGAGTGCAATGGCATGATCTCGGCTCACTGCAACCTCCGCCTTCTGGGTTCAAGCAATTCTCCTGCCTCAGCCTCCCAAGTAGCTGGGATTACAGGCACGTGCCACCACACCCAGCTAATTTTTTGTATTTTCAGTAGAGATGGGGTTTCGCCTTGTTGGCCAGGCTGGTCTTGAACTCCTGGCCTCAAGTGATCCACCCGCCTCGGCCCCCAAAGTGCTGGTATTACAGGCATGAGCCACCACGCCCAGCCTACCCTTCCTTTTAAGTGCCTAAGTTAATGCATTCGGTCATTCAATGAGGGCAGGATAAAAGGAACCAGATAAAATAAAGTGAAACTTTCTTTTATGTTTTTTGAGAGGGAGTCTCACTGTGTTGCCCAGGTTGGAGTGCAGTGGTGCAATCTCGGCTCATGGCAGCTCTGCCTCCCAGGTTCAAGCAATTCTCCTGTCTCAGCCTCCCTAGTAGCTGGCACTACAGGCGCATGCCACCATATCCAGCTAATTTTTTTGTATTTTTAGTAGAGACAGGGTTTCACCATATTGGTCAGGCTGGTCTCAAACTCCTGACCTTAGGTGATCCACCCGCCTCAGCTTCCCAAAATGCTGGGATTACAGGCTTGAGCCACTGCGCTCAGCTGCAAAACTTTCTATCAGCTAGACATGCATAATAGTGGTTGCTCTATGAATTACTGAGCGCCTTGTGGCTAGAAGTATGCGAGAAGAGGAAGGATGTGCATAGAAGAAGAAGAAATATGCATGCTAAGGACACCAAAACCAAGCTCTTGCATTGGGTGGATGTTGGACTGGATGATTTCTTATGGCCTTTCCACCTCCAAACTTCTTCAAGCATTTGAACCTAGGGCATTGTTAGCTGCTGACCTGGGATGGGTCATTAAAGCAATCTGTGTCAAAGATTGTGCACCTAGATGGGGATCAGAGCCAAGAAATCCTTTTAGACCTGTTCTGCAAATAGTTCTGGGACAAAGCACACTGGTGCACAGGAAGGCCAGGCAGACCCTTGGCCACTTGACACCAATCAATGGAAAGCGGCGAGGCCTTTGTTTCCCTCCCAAGCCGAGGGCCAGTTCTGGGGTTAGAGCAGTTGGCAGGAGAAGCTTACTGAGGCACTGCTCCAGGGTCCCAGGGTCTGGGTGGTGAGCGGTCAAGGTCGAGCTGTTGCTGCTGCTTGCTTCTGGAAGAAAAGATAGGAGATAGTCTCAGGCTAGCAAAAGCCATTCCCAGGCATAGATTTTGAAAGTTTCTTGTAAATCAGTAGTGAGTATTATAAAAGTATTATAGAAGCTCCAGCATGGGCATATTGAGGCTTTCTGCAACAAAGCTAACTCCCTGTTACGGACCGAATTATGTTCCCCTCTCCCCAGTTTCATACATTGAAGTCCTAACCCACAATGTGATTGTATTTGGAGATGGGACCTTCAAAGAGGCAGTTAAGCTTAAATGAGGTCCTATGGGTGGGCCCTAATCCATATGGCGGGGTCATTACAAGACGAAGAAGAGGCCAGGGGCAGTGGTTCACACCTGTAATCCCAGCATTTTGGGAGGCCGAGGGGGGCAGATCACCTGAGGTCAGGAGTTCGAGAACAGCCTGGCCAACATGATGAAACCCCATCTCTACTAAAAATACAAAAATCAGCCGGGCGTGGTGGTGCATGCCTGTAATCCCAGCTACTTGGGAGGCTGAGGCAGGAGAATTGCCTGAACCCGGGAGGCGGAGGTTGCAGTGAGCTGAGATCACACCATTGCACTCCAGCCTGGGTGACAAGAGTGAAACTCCGTCTAAAAAAGAAGAAGAAGAGGAAGAAGAAGAAACATCAGCAACACACATGCACAGAGAAAAGTCCACGTGAGAACCCAGTGAGAAGGCGTCTATCTGCAACCCAAGGAGGGAGGCCTCAGGAGAAATCAAACCATCAACACTTTGATCTTGGACTTCCAGCCTCCAGAATGATGGCTGTCAAAAAAAATTAAACATCATACAAGCAAGCCCAGAGATTGCCAGAATACGCAGCACATAGATTGATTCATGAGCAAAGAGTGGAAAGATAAAAAGGACTTTAGCATGAATTCTTAAAGTCCTGTTGGCTTGGGGTGTGGGATTGGGTTAGGGATCTGAGGCATCCAGGTTCCCGTCCATAACTGACAATAAGAAGAGAGATGACCTCTAAGTCCATACGGTTCAATACAGCAGCCACTAGCCACTTGTGGTTGTTTAAATTTATTAAAATTAAATTCAATTAATTGAATTTAAAATTAAATTAAAAATTAAAAATTAATTTAAAAAAATTAAAATTAAATTTAAAAAATTAAATTAAAAGTTAAATAAAAAAAAAAACTCAGCTTCTTGGTTACATTAGACACATGCCAAGGGTTCCATTGCCGCGTGTGACTAGTGGCTACCATATTGGAAGCACCACTCAGATATGGGACATTTCCACCCTCAGTGCAAGTTCTATTATTAGACAGTGCTCATGCTGACCTAGGTAGATGGAAACCAAGAGATGGATTGGAAGAACCTTCCTAGAAATTATATTGCCGTTCATTCTGCTTCTTTGGGAATGCAAAAAGGAAAAAAAAAAAAAAGTGGTAGATGTGGAAACTCTCAAGGCTCCCCTGACTGTGGGTCAGCGTGCCCTTCAAAGGAGCTTGTTGTCACACAGCAGGACGAGTTAAGAAGAAACCTGCTGTTTAGCTAAAGCCATGAAGTTGCTGCTGAGACTAATTTTATGCCACCCAACCCCCAAGCCACTCCAGTGTCCTGCTTAAAGTATAGTAATTGCCTCGATGCAATCTGTTACTGTAAATTATTTACAGCTAAATGGCTTAGAGCCTGGTCTTTATTTGTTTTGGAGAAACTGATTCCTCACTATTCTAATTTTCCTTATGACTCAAATAACTTCCTTGGTCCTGACTTTCATCTCACCTCTACACCTAGAATGGAAGTTGTCCTCTTCCAAAGTGAGTGGAAAAAAACCCTAGTTGGCTGAATGCTAGGGTTAGGTTCAATCTTATGAAATTGCCATTGTTATAGGTGAAAATTGTTCAATATCAGCAATTTTCTGTGGTTCAAATGGAATAGCCCCGGTGAAAATTCCTAAGAATTTAAACATCACCCTCCTCCCTTATAAGCAGAGCCAGAAGCGAGGGAGGGACTGGCCCCACTTGGGGCTATTCCACAGGAAAAGCTGCTGGGAAGACCCAACGATTCAGTGCAGTTAAACTTGTCTTCTGAATCTGAGCTCCCATCATAAGCAAGGCACTGTCAGGGTAAGTAGAAAGAAACTCAGCACTCTTATTTGGGGAGGGGTGAAGTTGGAAAATAAAATGAATGTGCTTACCATAATTGCTGACATTCACTGTGTGTGTTCTATGGGCTATTTCTAAGTTCTTTACATGAAATTACATCAATTCCTCTTGACAAGCACTATGATTGTCCCCATGAGATAAAGGAGGAAACTTGGCATAGAGAGGTAAAGTAATTTGCTCGAAGTCACATAGCTAGTGAGTCATGGAAGCTGGAGTTGGGTTCAGGCTCAGCGGCTCAAGAGCGCACATCTTGAACCTCAACACCAGCACCCCTGGCAGTGGCTACAGAAGAGAGTCTGAGGGTGAGAGGGGCAGATACAGGACTTTGGGGGGCAGGGTTGGTATTGGGAGCAGGAGTGTTGCAGGGCATAGAGAGTGTGGTGGTGTTCTGAGGTGGCTGAGAACAAGATCAAAGCCAGGAGCATGAGATGGTAACCAAGGTCCCTCTGCCATGAGTTGCAGACCCCGGCCTGGCAGGGCAAGGCAGGGGATGTAGATCAGCCTTCCAGCCTCCACAGGAAAATGGGGAGATAACCCAGCATTTCCAGTGCCCGGGGAGGCAGGAGGGTGGGAGACAGTGAATGGCAGCCCTCCTGGCGGTCAGGTTTTGTGAAAGTCGCAGGGAAAGTACAAGGGGCAGGGAGGGATGGAGGACTTAGGAAAGGGAAGGTCAGACACAAATGTGCACAGGGAGGATTGCAAAGCACAACACCCCAGTGGGGCTGAGAAGGAGCCTTCAGGACACAGCGGACCAAGAGATATCATTTTGGTCCCCTGATGGGTGAGACTCCAGCAAATAACGTTTTCCTTTCTTTGTGGCAAAGGCCAAGAGAGGTGGCTGCTCCTGCCTTAGCTGAGGAATTGAGTATCTGATCTCTGTCTTAGGCCAACCTAAGACCTCCTCCCCCCCACCCCCGCCCCACCTCCCACCCCCTGCCTAATCCTTCAGATGAGAAAGTTCTGTTTCCTCCTTCCTTTGTGCAGGACCAACCCTGGCCAAAGAATCTTCCCCCTCCTCCTTCTTTCCCTCCCACCTCTCTTCCCTCCTTCCCTCCCCCTTCCCAGCCTGGCCACGAAAAAAGCTCATAACGCTACCTGCCAAGCAAGCCGAGTGGAGGGAGGCAAAGGCCAGGCTGAGGATCAGGGTGGCCCGGGTGGCAGTGGGGAGGCGCTGCATGCTGGAGGCTGTGCTGAGTGCCCGGTGCAGGTGAGCCGGTGCTGCGGAGTTGTGCCGAGTGCCTGCTGCAGGTGAGCCGACTCCTGCCTGCAGGAGCTGGAAAGCAACTCTGCCAGAGGTGAACTTATGCTGGGTGTTTGGGGGAAACACGACGGGGTGGAGCAAAGGAAACTTGGCCTGTCACACCTTCTCTCACCTCTCTAGAAGGGAAGCCAAACTGTTGGCTGAGGAAGGAAGGGAGGGGCAAGCTATGCCCTTCTCCCCTGAGCGCAAATGTTGTCGTTATTGAGAAAAAAGGGGAGGACAAGAGAGATCTGTGTCATGCTGGTTCCTGGGACATGAGTTTGCTGCCTCTCCCATCTGCAGGTGTAGCATGGATGCTCAATTCCATTTGGTCCAATATTCACTGAGCACCTACTATGTGCATTGATTGCACTGTGCTAAAGTTGGGAGATACCTGCTTTCGAAGTGCTTTAATTACAAACATGCATCATTCAACCCCAGAGAAGTGTTTGAGGAATGGCTTGGGAAGGATAAAGCACGGTGGGTTTCAACAGTGGAGGCCACATCTGCTGATGGGATGCTTCAAGAAGAAAATAGCATTTGAGGTTGGGCATGGGGCCTCACCCTGTAATCCCAGCACTCTGGGAGGCTGAGGCAGGTGGATCACTTGAAGTCAGGAGTTTAAGACCAGTCTGGCCAAAATGGTGAAACTCCATCTCTAATAAAAATACAAAAATTAGCCAGGTGTGGTGGTGCATGCCTGTAGTCCCAGCCACTCGGGAAGCTGAGGCAGGAAAATCGCTTGAACCCGGAAGACAGAGGTTGCAGTAAGCCGAGATCCTGCCCCTGCATTCCAGCCTGGGTGACAGAGGGAGACTCCATTTCTTAAAAAAAAAGAAAGAAAATGGCATTTGGCCTGGGCCTTGAAGGATGGCTAGAATTTTGACAGGGGGAGAGGGGAAGACGGCATCATAGGTAGAGGGACAGATGAACAAAGGCCCGGAGGTAAGGAAGTGTCAGAGGTCGGCTGTACCAGCAGCACCCGGAAGTGCAGGTGAGCCAAGGCGGGTGAGGTGGGGAGGCGAGAGGAGAGCTGTGGGCTAAGCTTCTGCGTGCCTGGTAGAGGAATTTGAAACAAAGTCAGGAAGCAAAGGGGAAGGTTCTGTAGAGATTTTGAGCTGAGGAGTAACTTGACTAGAGCTCTGCATTCAGTTTAAAACATTTATTGAAGACCCACCATGTATCTAAAAGGTCTCATCCTTGGCATTGGAGACTGAGATGACTGAGACACGCCTCTTCCCCTTGAGAGCACAGTTCAGCAGGGAACCAAACCCGGAAGAAAGAAATTTGATGCAACCTGGCAAGACTCAGATAGGGGTACCTTCCACTGTGATGGGAATAAAAAGGTGGATGCGATGAACTCTGCCTGAGAGGTATAGGGGAAAGATTCACAGAGAAAGTGATATTTGGGCTGGGCGCTGAAGTTTGTATGTGCAGATTAGAGTTGATGGGCTTTTCAAGTCAAAGGAATAGCACCTATAAAGGCGAGGGAATCGTCTGTGTGCCCACAGCCTGCCATGTGTGGAAGTGTTCCTGCACCTGTATGGGCCTGGTAAGGGTGAGGGGTGGACTCCAGCTCTGTGGAAAGACACGGAAGGCGTGAGTAAGCCCCAAGGAAGGATTTCCTAGTGGAATGTAACAGCCCAGGGGAGGCACTTTTTTCTAATTTGCTCAAAGATATAAAATAGTGGTGGCCTATGTTCCTGGATTTGGTGATGGGGCCAACGTGCCCTAGGAAGGGGGATTTGCAGTCAGTGCACAGAAGTCCAGTTTAGGCATTACCACTAGTTGAACATTAAACAGTTGTATGCCAGGCCAGGCTCTTGGTGTGGGGACCTGGGGGTGAGAAAGACCACACAGCCCTTGTGCTCAAGGAACTCAAGGTCCCCATGAGAGGACACTGCTTAGTAGAACAAATGCTGTCCTCAATGTTTTCCTCACAAGTAAACCCTGCAGTGAGCTTCACAGGGCAGGACTGATTTATCCAATGGATACTAGGGATAACAGCAGTGCATGGAATCCCCAAGATTTTCAAGGATCTCCAAAATGTGTGAGACCTGAGAAAATATTCTCAGATCCAAAATTTGAACAACAGACCAGGCATATCGGCACATGCCTGTCATCCCAACACTTTGGGAGGCCAAGGTGGGAAGATCACTTGAGCCAGGGAGTTCAAGACCAGCCTGCACAACATAGTAAGACCCTGCCTCTGCAAAAATAAAAACCCACAAAAAATTACTTGGGTATGGTGGTGTGCACCTGTAGTCTCAGCTACTCAGGAGGCTGAGGTGGCAGGATCACTTGAGCCCAGCAGGTCGAGGCTGCAGTGAGCTGAGATGGCACCACTGCACTCCAGCCTGGGTGACACAGTGAGACCCTGTCCCCAAACAAACAAAAATTTGAACAACCAAAAACTGGGCAAAATAAATAGTTGTTTCAAAAGCAAAGTTACACAGTTCACTTGAAATGTTTAAACGGAAACGATTTAACGTGGGACGCTGGGTGCATTTTAATGTGTTTGACGTGAGCAGAGCCTGTCCCTCCTATGGAATCGGAACCTGAGGTATACAAATATGTAAGATGGCCTGCCTGGGGTTATTGTAGTGGTGGATTGAACAGCATCTGTAGCCTAAGCTGAGACCATCCTATCAAGTCTTATCAGGGAAAGCTATTCTGGCAAGCGGTGGATGTGGAGGAGGGGGATAATGTGTTGGTCCTCCCTCCCTATTTTATCATTGTTATGTGATGTCAGACTGTTTTAGATGAGCTGTTTGTAGGATAAACATTCTCCTATCTACAGATGGAAGAACTTTGTTATTCTAAAATAGTATAGGCTGGGGCAGGCAGGGTGGCTCATGCCTGTAATCCCAGCACTTTGGGAAACTGAGGCAGGCGGATCATTTGAGGTCAGGAGTTCGAGACCAGCCTGGCCAACATGGTGAAACCCCATCTCTACTAAAAAAATACAGAAATATTAGCCAGCCAAGGTGGTGCATGCCTGTAATCCCAGCTACTTGGGAGGCTGAGGCAGGAGAATCACTTGAACTGGGGAGGTGGAGGTTGTAGTGAACCGTGATTGTGCCACTGCACTCCAGCCTGCGCAAAAGAGCGAGACTCTGTCTCAAAAAAAAAAAAAAAAAAAAAGTAGGGGTGGGCTGGACTGGCCAGTGATAACTGTTAACCCCAAAGAAAGGGCCGTGTGTGTGTGGCCACTTTTTGCTTTACGAGTGTCGCCAGTATTTGCTGTTTTTAGCAGGTCTACAACTAATAACTCCATGTGGCCCGTTTCCTCACTCATACATTTTGTATCAGGTTTACTTTGGAGCGTGTACCAGGAAGTAGCCTTACTTAAAGCTAGACTTTCTCAAGACTTTTTTTTTTTTTTAATGGGTGAGATAGGTATTTGATTACACATACTATTTTAAAAGTTCAGGCTGAAATGTCTGTGGCCAGGCACCATGGTGGTGGTTGGAGAGAGGGGTAGCCAAGAGAGTGAGATTCCACGGTTCTCACTGCTTCCAATCTCATCTGTTATCCCTGATGAGATTTCACGTGAAAAAGAAAAGAAGTAGGCAGAGAGTTTCCAGAGCTAAAAGATGGAAAACCTGCAGTCTGTGGCCTGGAATGGCCCAGGGAAGAATATTTCATGTTAATGAAGCTTCTCTTGTGATGCTGATAGGGCCCGTTGCCTCCTGTCCATCTCGGGGGAAAAGACCTCTGACCTTGAACTTGGGTTTTTCATCTCCGGTTAACCCAAACTCCATTCAGAGGAGAATGGTGGCCCTAACCAAGCCTGTGCCTGCCAAGCCCCAGCTCCCTCACAGAGATGGGGTTGACGGCTCTTCTAGCTCCTGGCTCTGTCAGGATCTGTTTGTACAAAATAATGTCAGGCTCTGGGTGGTTGTGGGACCAAAACATCTAGATGTTGACCTGAGCAGCACTTAGTTTGTGGAGGAGTTAACCTCACTCCCTGCCCCTCAGTGATGGGTCTGTAATTTGGAGAGAACAAGAGGTTCCCTTTTAGGAAACCTTGAGAACTACAGCTGTTAAGATCATGCCATAGAGTTAGTTGATCAAAGTAAGAAAGTCAGCAAGGAAGTCCTGGAGTCCACCATTTGGAATCATTTTTGAACACTTCCCAGGATGACTAATTTAGCTTGTTCAAAATTGCACTGGGAGGCGGTGCAGCTATGGTCCAGACATGCGGAGGTTAACAAAAAGGGGGTCCTTCCTCTTGGCGAAAGCAACCTTCCACCTGGGTCCTGTATCTTATTCCCTCCCATCTTCTCTGAAGTATATTTCTTAATTTCCAAACATATGGAGGTTTTCCAGTTATTTTTTTGTTATTGATTTTTAGCTTAGTTGCACTGTGATCTGCGAATATACTTTGATGATTTCTATTTTTTGATGTTATTTAAAAGACACCATATGACCAATTTTTGTGGCTCTTGAAAAGAATGTCTCGTGCAGTTGTGGGGTCAGTGTTCCGGGTAAGTCCATTAGATCAAGATGCTAATTGTGTGGTTCAGAACGTCTGTATTTTTCCTGTCTTTTAAAAATTTGGTCTAATTATTCTGTTGAATACAGAGATGATTGCGGGTTTCTTTCTTCCCTGTAGTTTTGTCAAGTTTTGCATTAAATATTTGAGGCTGTAATTGAGGTACAAACAAATACAGAATTTTGACACCTGCCTGGCAAATTGAACCTTCTTTTAAAAAAATCATTTTGTAATATCCCTCGTCTCTGTTTTTTTTGAGATGAAGTCTCTCTCTGTCGCCCAGGCTGGAGTGCAGTGGCGTGATCTCGGCTCACTGCAACTTTCACCTCCCAGGTCCAAGCGATTCTCCTTCCTCAGACTCCCGAATAGCTGGGATTACAGGCATGTGCCACCACACCCGGGTAATTTTTGTATTTTTGGTAGAGACAGGTTTCACCATTTGGTTTCACCATGTTGGCCAGGCTGGTCTCGAACTCCTGACCTGAGGTGAGACTCCCGTCTCAGCCTCCCAAAGTGCTGGGATTATAGGTGTGAGCCACTGCACCCAGTCTTCTTTATCTCTAGTAATGCTTTTTGCCATAAACTTTACTTTGTCTGATATTGCTATAGCTATAACAGGTTTCTTGTGTTTTGTTTGGCATGCTAACTCATTTTCCCATCATATTACTTTCAACTTTTCTAAAACTCTGTACGGTGTTTCAGATACGTATCTTATGAGAAAATACAGTGTTGAATTTTTTTTTAAAAAAACCCAGTCCGACAATTTTTGTCTTCAATTTGGCCACTTAATCTATTTACATTTGATGTATTTACTGACATGTTTAGGCTTAAATCTATCATTCTACTGGCTGGGCCAGTGGCTTACACCTGTAATCCCAACACTTTGGGAGGTCGAGATGGGAGGATTTCTTGAGCCCAGGACTGTGAGACCAGCCTGGGCAACACAGTGAAACTCTGTTGCTACAAAAACAAACAACAACAACAACAACAAAAAACGTGAGTTTGGTGATGCAAGCCTGTGGTCCCAGCTACTCAGGAGGCTGAGATAGGAGGATTGCTTGAGCCCAGGATATCCGAGATGGCAGGGAGCCATGATGGAGTCACTACACTCCAGACTGGGTGACAGAGTGAGGCCTTGTCTCTAAAATTTAAAAACAAACAAATCAATCAATCTATCATCTTACCAAGTGCTCTCTACTCTTCCCATCTAGCTTATGTTCCTTTTCTCTTTCTTCTCACTACTTTTGGATTGAGTTATTTTGTTATTCCATTTTGTAGAGATTTTTTGTTGTTGTTTTTTAAGATTATTTTATTCTGCAACCCAGGAGCATAGATCCAAGTTACCCTGAATATATGTTCTTACAAGTGCATTCTTAACATATCAAAGTCTATTAATTGACACTTTTACCACCTTCATAGATAATATGAAGCCCTCAAAACTTTAACTCTATTTATCCACTCCTGATTTTTTTTTTTTTTGAAACGGAGTCTCTGTCGCCCAGGCTGGAGTACAGTGGTGTGATCTCGGCTCACTGCAAGCTCCGCCTCCTGGGTTCACGCCATTCTCCCGCCTCAGCCTCCCGAGTAGCTGGGACTACAGGTGCCCGCCACCGCACCAGGCTAATTTTTTGTATTTTTAGTAGAGATGGGGTTTCACTGTGTTAGCCCGGATGGTCTCGATCTCCTGACCTCGTGATCTGCCCGCCTTGGTCTCCCGAAGTGCTGGGATTACAGGCGTGAGCCACCACACCCGGCCTACCCACTCCTGATTTTTATACCATTATAGTCATGTATGTTAGTTATATACATACTTTTTAACTCAATAAGTCATTATTTTTTCCAAGTGAATATGAGTGAAATTTATTAAATTTGTTTACATATTTACCAGTTTATTGTTCTTAATTTATTTCTGCATGTCTGGTCTTCCATCTGCAATCATTTTCCTTCTCTTTGAAGAATACCATTTAGTATTCCATCAGTGGAGCGATTAACACGTTATTCTGTTTGTCCAGATATGCTTTTAGTCTTCCTTCATTCTTGGAAATTACCTTCATTGGGTACAAAATGTAAGGTTGGCAGATATTTTCTTTCAGTGCTTTAAAGGTAACATTTCATTTCTTTTGACTACCACTGTTTCTGTTGAGAACTGTCCACCTCACTGGGGCTCCCTTGCAGATAATTTGCCTCTTTTATTTCTTTGGCTGTCTTTAAAATTTTCCTTGTCTTTGGTTTTCGGCAGTTTTACTCTGATGTGCTCAAGTATGCATTCCTTTTTTGTCCTCTTTGGGGTTTGTAGGCAATTGAATATGCCGCTTGATGTTATTTATTTTATTTTATTATTATTATTTTTTGAGACGAAGTCTCACTCTGTTGCCCAGGCTGGAGGGCAATGGCACAATCTCGGCTCACTGCAACCTCCACCTCCTGGGTTCAAGCGATTCTCCTGCCTCAGCCTCCTGAGTAGCTGGGATTACAGGCACACACCACCATGCCCACCTAATTTTGCATTTTTAAGTAGAGACGGGGTTTCCCTATGTGGGCAAGGCTAGTCTCAAACTCCTGACCTCGTGATCTGCTCACCTTGGCCTTCCAAAGTGCTGGGATTACAGGCATAAGCCACCCTTCCCGGCCTGGAGCTTGATGTTATTAATAAGTTTTGAAAACTTCTCAGCCATCAAATACTACTTGTGCACCATTCTCTCCTCTCTTTTTGTGACTGATGACACATAGGTTAGATCTTTCCACTCCATCCTGTAATTCTCTTACCTTCTTCTTTATTCTTTATCTTTTTGTTTTTCTATGTTTTACTCTGGATATTGCCTTTGCTCAATCTTTTATTAAATCTCTTGTCATCTGTGTCTAATCCTCTTTTATAACTACCCATTGGGTTCTTAATTTCCATTATCTTAGTTTTAGTTCCAGAATTTCCATTCTGTTCTTTTTTATATATTTTTTTCTGCTAAACTATTCAGTCCTGTTCTTCATCTTCATAAACAGAGGGGATAAAATTCCTTTAAAATCTGTGTCTGATGACCTCAGTCTTTGCCATTCTTTTCCCATTCGTTTATTTCCATTGTCTATTATTTCTGCTGTTTTCATTCATGTGGTCATGTTTCTTTGCATACCTGGTTATTTTTTATTGTGGGCAAAATTGCAATTACACACAATTGTTTATAGAAATAACCTGAGACCTAGGATAATGCTTTCTTCCTGTAGACATGATTTTTTTTGTTGTTGCTTTAATCGAGTGCTTGGGGGCAACAAAAATCTGCTATCATGTCATTCCAGTCTCAGGAATTGAGACGATGTGTGTCAGTTTATTTTGGATACCTTTCCTTCTATGGTGTAGCCCTTTAGAAATTTTATCCCCAAGGAAATAACCAAAGATGAGCACAAAAATGCATATCCAAAGTTCTCCATCTCAATATTACAATGTTGGTAAAAGTGAAAGCTTAGAAGCAGCTTATAATGAAATAAAGGGTAGCTTTTAAAACCATTTTTGGGACTGGGTATGGTGGCTCACACCTATAATCCCAGCATTTTGGAAGGCCAAGGTGGGCTGATCACCGGAGGTCAGGAGTTTGAGACCAGCCTGGCCAATGCGACAAAACCCCATCTCTACTAAAAATACAAAAATTAGCCAGTCCTGGTGGTGTGTGCCTGTAATCCCAGCTACTCAGGAGGCTGGAGGCAGGGGAATCGCTTGAACCCAAGAGGCAGAGGTTGCAGTGAGCTGAGATCATGCCACTGCTCTCCAGCCTGGTTTACAGAGCAAGACTCCATCTCAAAAAAACAACAGCAACAACAGCAACAAAAAACATTCTTGGGTAACATTTAATTACTTGGGAAAACATTTGCCATAGTATACAAAACAGAAAAAGCAGGATATAAATCTTTATGTCAATGTAATTCCAGTTTTGTAATATATACACATATACAATGAAAAATGTTTGGAATGAATCCTCTCAAATTGTTAGTAGTGATCATAGCTAGGATGTACAGTTTTGGGTGGTTTTAATTTTGTTTTTAATACTTTTTTGTGTTTCCATTTTAAAATAATGAATGTGTGTATTATTTTTATGATCAAGAAATAAAATCAAGTTAATATTTTTTTTTTTTTTGAGACAGAGTCTTGCTCTGTTGCCCAGGCTGGAGTGCGATTGTGCAATCTAGGCTCACTGCAACCTCTGCCTCCCGGGTTCAAGTGATTCTGGTGTCTCAGCCTCCCGAGTAGCTGGGATTACAGGCACCTGCCATTATGCCCTGCTAATTTTGTTGTTGTTGTTGTTGTTTGAGATGGAGTTTCGCTCTTGTTGCCCAAGCTGGAGTGCAATGGCGCGATCTCGGCTCACCGCCACCTCCGCTTCCCAGGTTCAAGCAATTCTTCTGCCTCAGCCTCCCGAGTAGCTGGGATCACAGGCATGCACCACCATGCCCAGCTAATTTTGTATTTTTAGTAGAGACAGATTTCTCCATGTTGATCAGGCTCGTCTCAAACTCCCAACCTCAGGTGATTCACCAGCCTCGGCCTCTCAAAGTGCTGGGATTACAGGCGTGAGCCACTGCACCTGGCCTAAGTTAATACATTCTTAGAGATTATTTCACAGGAAAGCAATATAGACACAATGAAGCAGATAGATTTTACATATCTGTCCCATTACCTGGGAAAAATGTTCAGTATCAGGGAATCTTCTTTTCCACTAAAAAAACAAGCTGGCCAGGCATGGTGGCTCACGCCTGTAATCCTAGCACTTTGGGAGGCCGAGGTGGGTGGATCACTTGAGGTCAGGAGTTCAAGACCAGCCTGGCCAATATGGTAAAACCCCATCTCTACTAAAAATACAAAAACTAGCCGGGCGTGTTGGTGGGCACCTGTAATCCCAGCTACTCGGGAGGGTGAGGCAGAAGAATCGCTTGAACCCAGGAGGCAGAGTTTGCAGTGAGCCGAGATCACACCACTGCACTCCAGCCTGGGCAACAGAGCGAGACTCTGTCTCAAAAAGAAAAAAAGACAAAAAGACAAAAAAAAAAAAAAAAAAAAAAAAAAAACCTTTAAGTTTCACATGGTGCAGATTACTGCCTATGGTAGCCTCAGCTCTTGGAGTGCTCATGGTCACAACGGAATGTACAGACATATCCACGAATGGTCAGAACACAAAGAAGACTAGAAAGAAGATACAGATATAACATCGGATTGCAATTAGAATCTCAGTGTTGGAAAAGGACCTCAGAGACCATCCGGGCCAATTTTTAACCTTGGAAGAATGCCCTCTGAATTAATCTGTTCTCACGCTGCTAATAAAGACATATCCAAGACTGGATAATTTGTAAAGAAAAGAGGTTTAATGAACTCACAGTTCCACATGGCTGGGGAGGACTCACAATCATGGCAGAAGGCAAAGGAGAAGCAAAGGCACGTCTTACATGGTGGCAGGCAAGAAAGCATGTGCAGGGGAACTCCCATTTATAAAACCATCAGATCTTGTGAGACTCATTTCCTATAATGAGAACAGCACAGGAAAGACCTGCCCCCATGATTCAATTACCTCCCACTGGGTCCCTCCCATGACAAGTGGGAATTATGGGAGCTACAATTCAAGATGAGATTTGGGTGGGGACACAAGCCAAACCATATGACTTTCCTGTAAAGAAAGTAGGATATTATAGAGTTTGGTATAGCTGCATTTGACCTGTCCTGCTTCTTAAGGTTGTTAGTTGGACTTCTGCTTAAATGCCTCAAGGGACTGGTTTCTTACTAATTTTTAAGACAGCCAGCTCTTCTGTGGGATAGCTCAGGTAGAAAAGTTTGTGAGTTACTGGCATCAAACAAGTAAGGGCATTTTAAGGTGAAGTTAATAAACAGTTGGAAGGGAGGGCTTTTCAGCTCTCAACTCTATGATTGGCAATTTCTGGTTCCCTACAATTACTCTTATCATTTGTGCAAAATATTTCTGTTGGCACAACAATCTGAGCATGTGGTCAGATTCATCTTTTGTTTAACAAACAGAGAGGTTTGTTCTCAAAGAGTAACTTTAAGCTAAAGTTTTTGGAAATAAGCTGCAGGTTTGTGATAAATATTCCACCAATTTTTCTTCTCCAGTTTTGTTCACATAAAACCGAAGGGAACCAGATAGTCAAGTCAATGATTGTTTGGACCTGTCTTCCCAACATCCAAAGACCCCTCTCTCACTGTGTTTTCTGGCCTCTTCTATAACTTCCCTTCATTCTCTTTCTCTTTTTTTCTTTTTCCTTTTTTAAGACAGAATCTCACTCTATTGCCCAGGATGGAGTGCAGTGGTGCGATCACAATTCACTGTAGCCTCTACCTCCTAGGTCTCAAGCCATCCTCCTGCCTCAGCCTCCTGAGTAGCTGGGACTACAGGCATGTACCACCACACCCAGCTAATATTTTTTATTTTTAGTAGAGATGAGGTCTTGCTCTGTTACCCAGGCTAGTCTCAAACTCCTGGGCTCAAGCGACCCTCCCACCTCAGTCTCTGGAAATGCTGGGATTACAGGTGTGAGTCACTGCACCTGGCCTGTTTTTTCTTTTTTTGAAAATGCTTTGTCCATATGTTTCATTTTATTTGTGTATTTATTTAGAGACAAAGTGTTGC
Source organism: Nomascus leucogenys (assembly GCF_006542625.1). Lineage (NCBI taxonomy): Eukaryota > Metazoa > Chordata > Mammalia > Primates > Hylobatidae > Nomascus > Nomascus leucogenys. The sequence continues at coordinate 87,799,334 of NC_044393.1, read as the reverse complement.
CTAGGTTGGAGTACAGTGGCTATTTGCAGGTGCAATCACACTGTATTACAGCCTCGAACTCCTGGGCTCAAGTGATCCTCCCACCTCAGCCTCCTTAGTAGCTCGGGCTGCAAGTATGCACCACCATGCCTAGCTCCTCATCTTCTCTTGTCCAAGCTGCCTCTAGGTTGGTTGGTTGGGAACACAAGAATCCTGAGTCAAGAGTCCTGGATTCCAGTTTTCATGTTGTCACTTGGAGTGTGACCTTGGAGAAGTCATGTAACCTTGGTGTCGATGCAACTTTCTAGGAGGGGAACACAAGGGGAAAAATCTGGGGGAATTATGCATTCCATCCTTTGTGGGGAGACTTTTCTCTGGGGTCCGCAGGACTCTGCAGAGGGGATACGTGATGCCCAGAAGGGGTTTTGCTATGTATAGTTCCTAACACAAAGGGGTGTTAAGTCCTGTGAGAAACAACTGGAAAGCTACCGTGATGGCCTGAAAAGACCCTGAAATGCAGAGCCCTGGGTTCTGCTTCCAGCTCTGCCACCAATTGCCTGCGAGACCTTGGGCAAATTGCATCCACTCTCTGGAGTTCTGTTTTCTCATCTCTAAAGTCAGGAGACTGAATCAGGCGATCTCAAAGTTTCTTCCAGTCGTAGATTTCTATGACTCTTTAGTCAATGCAGGATATTAAATGGAGAAAGAAGAGAAACAAGCTAGTACGTTTAAATTCTTTTTTTTTCTTTCTTAGAAAGTGGAGGTGGAAATCGTGATAAGAAACTTACTTGTGTAATTGGGAGTAAATATTATTATAGAAAAGGCAAATAACTGGGGAGGTGCTCCTAAGTGAAAAACTTAGGCTAGCGCCAGGTGTGGTGGCTCATGCCTGTAATCCCAGCACTTTGGGAGGCTGAGGTGGGAGGGTTGCTTGAGCCCAGGAGTTTGAGACCAGCCTGGGCTACATAGGGAGAATCTCTCTCTTTCTCTCTGTCTCTCTCTCTCACCTTAGGCTATAGGTAAAAAATCCATCCATGATAAACTTCAGGGCATTCTGTTATCTCTCTTTTTTTTTTTTCCTGAGACAAGGTCTCACTCTGTCACCCAGGCTGGAGTGCAGTGGTGCAATCTTCGTTCACTGCAGCCTTGACCTCCCTGGCTCAAGCGATCCTCCCACCTCAGCCTCCTGAGTAGCTGGGACTACAGATGCATGCCACGAAGGCCAGCTACGTTTATTTTTTGTAGAGACAGAGTCTTGCTATGTTGCCCAGGGTGGTTTCAGACTCCTGGGGTCAAGCAATCCTCCCACCTCGGCCTCCCACAGTGTTGGGATTATAGGCATGAGCCATTGTGCCCAGCCCAATCTCATTTCCAGTTCCTCCATGACGTGGCAAGTGAAGACAGGAATGAAAGGAATGTAAAGCAGCTTTGCTCTGAAGAGAAGAAGAGAAAGAGAGACACAGCCAAGGTACACTAGGTGGAGAAGAGGGAAGCTGGAGGGCTCCGTGGTGGAGGAGGACCTTTTCCTAAGGAATGAGGTGGTCGTGTGCTGAGGGGTGTGGGGAGGAGTGGAGAGCAGAGGAGAGTGGAGCTGTCTGAGAGCCACTGGGAGGGCTCTGTGTCCTAGGACGTCATCTAGAGGACAGAAAGTGGTAGAACAGCAGGGAGTGCTCCACTGGCGTTGGATGGCAGCAGTGAGCACTGAGACACATTCCTGGAAAAAGTCGTGGCCAGGAGGAAGTGGAAATGTGCATGGCAGGGATGATCCTGGTTCCAGCATCCGTAGATTTGATCTCAGTGTGCTGATTCATGAACTCTTGGACCTTACTATCAATGAATTGCATTCAGTTGCACGTGTGTGTGTGCGTGTGTGTGTGCATAAAATGGAGGAAGTTGAATGTCATTCCCTCTTTTTTTTAGCAACCTCAAATCATTCTTTTCTGTCTCAAACACTTTATGAGTGCATATAGTAAAGGATGGTGGGTGGCAAAGTCAGTGCCTGGCCAACAGTGAAGAAATATTCAGCTTGGCTGGGTGCAGTAGCTCACACCTATAATCCCAGCACTTTGGGAGGCCAAGGCAGGTGGATTGCTTGAGGTCAGGAGTTCGAGACCAGCCTGGCCAACATGGTAAAACCCTGTCTCTACTAAAAATAGAAAAAATTAGTCAGGCATGGTGGTGCACACCTGTAGTCCTAGCTATTCAAGAGGCTGAGGCAGAAGAATCACTTGAATCCAGGAGGTGGAGGTTGCAGTGAGCTGAGATCATGACACTACACTCCAGCCTGGGTGACAGAGCAAGACTCCACTCAAAAAAAAAAAAAAAGAAAGAAAGAAAGAAAGTAAGAAGTATTCAGCTTGAGTGGATGATAAAATCAATTATTTGAATGAAGGCTCTCTGGAGGGAATTCAGTTCAGAAAAATCAGATGCTGTTTTTAGAAAAGTCAGATTGTTACTTTTCCAGCTTGATTATTATTTTTGGATTAAATTCCTTGCAAACATTTTAGCTGGCTCTCTATTTATCCTTTGTCATTTTCTAAATTACAATGATCTCCTCCTGTAAATTGATCTTGTACACTGAACATGTGATTGTGCACAATATTTTCCTAATCCTGGGTACAAGGATACGAGAACACAGGAAGCCCTGTGCTAAAGGAATGCCCGCTTTAAAGGCACGTAAGTGGAATACTCATCTCTTCACCCTCAAGAGCCATTCTGTAGAAAGTCCTCAGGGCATGAAAGTGCTTTGCCAAGGAACTTTGAGGCCAAGTGTAAAGCTTTTGGAACTGGCAGTGTGCCCCAGACTTGTCTAAAGAATGGGAACAGTGGCTTGAAACACCAAATGTCAAAAGCAATGTTTATTTGGATAATACAGAGGATTGATTCTGCTCTAAGAAAGTTGTTTCTCTCAAGACCTAATGCTGAATTTAAATATTATTTTCCTTCAAAGTATTGAGTTGACTTTGAGAGTATATAAAAATATTATGTTTAGGCCGGGCACAGTGGCTCACGCCTGTAATCCCAGCACTATGGGAGGCCAAGGTGGGCAGATGACGAGGTCAGGAGATCGAGCCCACCCTGGCTAACATGGTGAAACCCCGTCTCTACTAAAAATACAAAAAACTAGCTGGGTGTGGTGGCGGGAGCCTGTAGTCCCAGCTACTCGGGAGGCTGAGGCCGGAGAATGGCGTGAACCTGGGAGGCGGAGCTTGCAGTGAGCCAAGATTGTGCCACTGCACCCCAGCCTGTGCAACACAGCGAGACTCCATCTCAAAAAAAAAAATATATATATATACATACATATATATATATATGTACGTATATAAAATGTTTAATGATTCACAGTAGGACTACTTTCTTTTTAAAAAATTCAATGACACAAATAATTAGAGAAATAAGGCTGTATTATCTGGCTTTGGGCAAGTCACTTAGCCTCACTGTGCCTTACTTTTCTGCAGGAGTGGATTGGACTAAATCATCTATATCTTACCTGCCAATGGACACCCTTTTGGGAGCCAGAGCTATGTTTGGTTCTTCTCTCCTCCTTTCTTTCTTCCTTTACTCTTGAGGTTCACGGTAGGGAACTTGGAAAATTTACTCTGATTTTGGACAAATTGGACTGTGTTTGCTAATGCTTGGCCTATTTCAACTTTCCAAGAATCAACAATGCTATGAAATGTTGCACATAAAAAAATTGAGCTCAGACAGGAAACTTCTAGAGAAATGTCACAGATGTCATGGTTCAAAGAGATTGTCTCAGATGTACATCATGGGCAAGAAAAAGTAGGAGTTCCCATTTTAAAAGTTATTTTCCTTGGCTGGAGTGCAGTGGCACAATCATGGCTCACTGTGGCCTTGCACTCCCGAGCTCAAGTGATTCTCCTGCCTCAGCCTCCTGAGTAGCTGGGACTACAAGTGTGTACCACTCTGCCTGGCTAATTTTTAAATTTTTTGTAGAGATGATTTCTCACTATGCTGCCCATGCTGGTCTCAAACTCCTGGGCTCAAGTGATCCTCCTGCTTCAGCCTCCTAACATGATAGAATTACAGACATGAGCCATGTGCCTGGCCTCATTTTTTAAATTTTTAATTAAAAAAAAATTTTTAAATAAAGACAGGGTCTTGCTATGTTGCCCAGACTGGTCTTGATCTCCTGGCCTCAAGCAATACTCCCACCTTGATCTCCCATAGTGCTGAGGTTATAGGTGTGAGCCACTGTACCCAGCCATGGTTCCCATTTTCTAGATGTATCTCCCAACTAGAACTCACAGAATTTGGGGAGGGGAAGTTATCGACTGTCTCTTCTCCTGAAAATAAATAAATAAAACCCTGTCCTGTTGCTTCATTACCTCTTCAGCTTCTGCCCTGCTCCCTCCTTTCTCTTCACAGTAGGTGTTTTTAAAAGAAAGCTGTAGTTGATTTCTGTGCCCATCTTTTTTTTTGAATGGAGTCTTGCTCTGTCCCCCAGGCTGAAGTGCAGTGGTGTGATCTCGGCTCACTGCAACCTCCGTCTCTTGGGTTCAAGCAATTCTCCTTCCTCAGCCTCCCGAGTAGCTGGGATTACAGGCGTCTGCTACCACGCCCGGCTAATTTTTGTATTTTTAGTAGAGAAGGGGTTTCACTATGTTGGCCAGGCTGGTCTTGAACTCCTGACCTCAGGCGATCCAACTGCCTCGGCCTCCCAAAATGCTGGGATTACAGGCGTGAGCCACCATGCCCAGCCAATTTCTATGCCCATCTTTTCTTCACCAGCCACTGACTTTCTCTGAGTCCCCAGAATCCTGCCCATTTCACTCCATCGAAGTGGATCCACGGGGTCCCCAGTAACCTCCAGATCTTTCTCAGCTCTCCCCTTCATGAACACTCCATGATTCTCAAGACGTTTTCTTCTTTTGAGTTCTCATTCTTCTGATTATCCTCCTCCCTCTGTGTCTTGTTTGTCTCCTCTGTGCAGCCTTGAAATCCTGGAATTTCTCTGTATTCAGGCTTGGACCTCCATTGCCTCTCCCTCGTTGTGGGTTGAAGTGTGCCACCCCGTTCCATTCATATGTTGTAGTTCTAATCCTGAGGATCTGAGAATGTGGCCGTATTTGGAAACAGGGTCTTTGCAGAGATAATTAGTTAAGATGAGTTTATAGCAGAGTGAGGTGGGCCCCTAATCCAATATGACTGGTGTCCTTATGAAAAGGGATTTGGACACAGACACCCATATGTGAAGGTGAAGGCATAGATTGGAGTGATGCTTCTGCAAGCCAAGGAATGCCAAAGATTTCCAGCAACCACCAGCAGCCAGGTAAGAGAGCTGGAAGATTCTTCCTCACAGCCTTCAGAGGGAACCAGCCCTGCATGGCACCTTGATTTCAGACTTCTAACTTTCAGGGCTGAGATAATACATTTCTTTTGGTGAAGCCACCCAGTTTATGGCACTCTGCTACCACAGTCCTAGGAAACTCATACACCCAATTCTGCGGTCCCTGGGCTAGCGGTTGTCCAATGTTTTCGTCTCAGGTCCTCTTTACACTGTTAAGAATTATTGGGGTCCAGGTGCAGTGGCTCATACCTGTAATCCCAGCACTTTGGGAGGCCAAGGTGGGAGAATTGCTTGAGGCCAGGGGTTTGAGATAAGCCTTGGCAACATTGTGAGACCCAAACACTACAAAAAAAAAAAGAAAAAATTTCTTTAAAAAAAATTGCTGAGAAGATTAGGAACAAGGCAAGGACATTCTCCCTCACTCCATTTCACATCATACTGGAGTCCTAACTAATGCTATAAGAAAAGGAAATGAAAACTATACTGATTAGGAAGGAAGACATAAAATTTTATTCACAGATGACTTCATTGCCTATATAGAAAATCTGAAAGAGGCCGGGTGCGGTGGCTCACACCTGTAATCCCAGCACTTTGGGAGGCCAAGGTGGGTGGATCACGAGATCAGGAGTTCAAGACCAGCCTAGCCAAGATGGTGAAACCCTGTCTCTACTAAAAGTACAAAATAATTAGCCAGGCGTGGTAGCAGGCACCTGTAATCCCAGCTACTCGGGAGGCTGAGGCAGAAGATTGTTTGAACCCGGGAGAGTGGAGGCTGCAGTGAGCCAAGATTGCGCCACTGCACTCCAGCCTCGGTGATAACAGCGAGACTCGTCTACAAAAAAAGAAAAAGAAAAAAAAAGAAAATCGGAAAGAATCAACCAAAAAAAGCCTTCCTGGAATTTTTTGTATAACAAATCCCTTTTTCTCCATACCTGTTCATAAGGACCAGCAGAAGCAGAGTGCTTTTAGCTGGCAAGGCCAGCAATACACTTTCACGGTACTACCTCGGAGGAATATCAACTCGCTAGCCTTGTGTCATAATTTAGTTTGCAAGGGTCTTAATCATCTCTCCTGTCTATAAAATATCACAGCGGTCGGCCGGGCGCGGTGGCTCACGCTTGTAATCCTAGCACTTTGGGAGGCCGAGGCGGGCGGATCACGAGGTCAGGGGATCGAGACCACGGTGAAACCCCGTCTCTACTAAAAATACAAAAAATTAGCCGGGCGTGGTGGCGGGCGCCTGTAGTCCCAGCTACTCGGAGAGGCTGAGGCAGGAGAATGGCGTGAACCCGGGAGGCGGAGCTTGCAGTGAGCCGAGATTGTGCCACTGCACTCCAGCCTGGGCGACAGAGCGAGACTCCGTCTCAAAAAAAAAAAAAAAAAAAAAAAAAAAAAAAAAAAAAAAAAAAAAAATATCACAGCGGTCTATTACACTGATGACAATACACTGATTGGACCTAGTGAGCAAGAATAACAACTATTGTAGACTTATTGATAAGACATTTGGATGTCAGAGGGTGGGAAATAAATCAGACAAAAATTTAGGGGCCTTCTGTCTCCGTGAAATTTCTTTAAAAAAATTTTTTTTTAATTTTTTCTTTTTGAGACAAAGTCTGGCTCTTTCACCCAGGCTGGAGTGCAGTGGCATAATCCCGGATCATAGCAGTCTCAACCTCCTGGGATCAAGTGATCTTCTCACCTCAGCTTTCAAGTAGCTGGAAGCACAGGCATGCACCACCACGCCCAGCTAATTTTTGTTTATTTTTCATAGAGATGAGGCCTCACTATGTTGCCCAGGTTGGTCTCAAACTCTCTTTCCCCAGCCATCCCTGACATTGCCCAATGGGCTCATGAACAAAGTGGCTACAGTGGCAGGGATGGAGGTTGTGCGTGGGCTCAGCAACATGGACTTCCATTCATCAAGGCTAACCTGGCTATCGCCACTGCTGAGTGCCCAATCTGCCAGCAGTAGAGATCAACTCTGAACCCTCAAGATGGCACTATTCCCTGGGGTGATCAGTCAGCTATGGTACCGGGAGGTCCATAGACCGGTACCAGTCCATGGCCTGTTAGGAACCAGGCCACATAGCTGGAGGGGAGTGGGCATTTCCACCTGAGCCTCCACCTCCTGTCGTGTCAGCAGCACCATTAGATCCTCAGAGGAGCGTGAACCCTACTGTGAACTGTGCATGAGAAGAATCTAGGTTGTGTGTTCCTTACAAATCTGATGTCTGGTGATCTGAGATGGAACAGTTTAATCCCCAAACCATCCCCCAACCCCCATCCGTGGAAAAACTGTCTTCCACAAAACAGGTCCCTGGTGCCAAAAAGGTTGAGGATTGCTGCTTTACTGCATCTCTTAGTATGACCTTGCTCTATAATTAAGGTCGATGAGAAACTGCAACAACACAACCCAGGCAGAACTACAAATGGCCCACACTCTTCAGGAATGAAAATTTGGGTCACTCTTCCAGGTAGAGAACCACAACCAGCTGAGGTGCTTGCTGAAGGTAAAGGGAATATAGAACAGGTATTCTGTAGGCCGGGCGCAGTGGCTCACGCCTGTAATCCGAACACTTTGGGAGGCCGAGGCGGGCGGATCACAAGGTAGGAGATCGAGACCATCCTGGCTAACATGGTGAAACCCCGTCTCTACTAAAAATACAAAAAATTAGCAGGGCGAGGTGGTGGGCGCCTGTAGTCCCAGCTACTCGGGAGGCTGAGGCAGGAGAATGGCGTGAATCCCGGGGGGCGGAGTCTGCAGTGAGCAGAGATCGCGCCACTGCACTCCACCCTGGGCGACAGTGAGACTCCATCTCAAAAAAAAAAAAAAAAAAAAAGAACAGGTATTCTGTAGTATAGGTAGTAATAAATACCAGATGCAACCACATCGCCAGTTCCAGAAACAAAGACTATCATTGTCGATCAGTATCTTTTCCCTTATTTTTTATGAACACACTCGTGCATATATATACACATATTAAGCAAATATCTGTTTTCTCTCTTTTCCTCTTATCATGAGACATAAGATGTATTGATTTTATACCAGTATTTATTGTTAATTTTACATCACAGTAATGAAGTTATGGGGTATCAGGAGAAGAGTAAACACCACTCAAGCAGTTTACCTCCTCTTCTGGGGAAGAGATTAGTGCATTTTTAGTCGTATCATGGTAGAATTATGACCCTGTCATTGTCTTTATTTGGAGATTGAGGGTGGTTTAAGAGTTGTGTACAGGTGCCAAGTTGACAAGGGTTGGACTTGGAAAGGTTAATTTTATGGTCAACTTGAGTGAGCTAAGCGATGTCCACATAGCTGGTTAAACATTGTTTCTGGATGTGCCTGTGAGGGTATTTCTTGAATAGATTAGCATTTGAACGGGTAGACTGAGTAAAGAAGGTAGATATTCCATCTACATGTCTATCCTTCCACCAATATCACAGTCTTTTTTTTTTTTTTAAGACAGGGTCTCACTTTGTCACCCCGGCTGGAGTGCAGTGGCATGATCATGGCTCACTGCAGCCTCGACCTCCCCAGGCTCAAGTAATCCTCCCAAGTCGGCCTCCCAAGTAGCTGGGATCACAGGCACACACCCCAAACCTGGCTAATATTTTTATTATGATTATTTGTAGAGATGATGGTCTCACTGTGTTGCCCAGGCTGGTCTGAAACTCCTGGGCTCAAGCAATCCACCTGTCTTGGCCTCCCAAAATGCTGGGATTATAGGCTCGAGCCATCGCGCCTGGCCCAATACCACAGTCTTGATTACTGGTGCTGTACAGTAAGTCTTGAAGTTGGGTAGAGTGTTTCTCCCACTTCATTCTTCTATTCATGAGATCTCTGCTGCTACCACCGGGGCTGGAGGAACAGAGATGCCTCATTACTGCTCCGCATGTGATCTTCACCATCAATGATGGGGGAGGAAGCGTTTGTTACCAATGGATGCGGGTAAAAGTTCTGATTAGGTTTCTTCTGACACCCCCAACAGGGGCGAACAAGGAAGCCTTATTACCACAGAGTGGGGCTGAAGTTCAGACTCCCCACTCGGCCTGGAAGTCTAGGCTCCCTCCTTGGGCTTTGCTGGCAATGGGGTGGGGGTCAGGGCCATAGTTTTTTCTGTGGCATTTAACTGGATTTGAGTGACTATTGTCTGAAAGTTTTCTTTCTTGGCAGACTGCCCCTTTCCTGGTCCTTTTGCTAGAGTGAGCAGGCTTTCTTTGGAACTTTTCTGCTGCACGTGTACTGGCTTCTGCCGCACTGAGTCTGGAATATACAGATTGATTATCTGTCCCTTATCTGAAATGCTCGGATCAGAAGTGTTTTAGATTTCAGATTTTTTCAGATTTTGGAATATTTGCATATATATATATATATATATATATATATATATATAAAATGAGATGTCTTGGGGATGGGACCCAAGTCTAAACACAAAAGTCATGTATGAGTTTTTTTTGTTTTTGAGACAGTCTCACTCTGTCGCCCAGGCCAGAGTGCAGTGGTGCAATCTCGGCTCACTGCAAACTTTGCCTCCTGGGTTCAAGCGATTCTCCTGCCTCAGCCTCCTATGTAGCTGGGACTACAGGCACCCACCACCATGCCCCACTAATTTTTTTGTATTTTTAGTAAAGACGGTGTTTCACCATGTTGGCCAGGCTTGTCTCGAATTCCTGACCTCAAGTAATCTGCCCACCTTGGCCTCCCAAAGGGCTGGGATTACAGGCATGACCCACCACGCCCAGCCTCATGTATGTTCATATATACCTTATGCACATAGCATGAAGGTAATTTTATTTTTCCCTTGAGGACTCTGAATGAAATATGTGTTGTGTGCCTGGTTTTGATTGCGACCTGTCACATGAAGTCAGTGAAATTTTCCACTTGTGGTGTCATGTTGGTGCTCAGAGTTTGGGATTTTGGAGCATTTCTGATTTTGAATTTTCAGATTAGGGATGCTCAACCTGTAGGAAGTAACAAGAAAACCCAGAGAATGCACCTCTGTTGTTTCTTGCATCTTGTGATTCCTAGAGGGTCTATCTTCTGTCCAGCTTTCATAGTCTGCTTATGTTTGCTGTATATATACTGTACAGGGTTTTTATTTTTACTGGTTGGGAAGAAAAAGTATTTCTACTCCCTTTTTCCAGATGCAGAAGCCAAAGTAATATATATATATGTATATATGTGTGTGTGTGTGTGTGTGTGTGTGTGTGTGTGTGTGTATTTTTCTTTTCTTTGAGACGGAGTTTCCCTCTCTTTGCCCAGGCTGGGGTGCAATGGCACGATCTCGGCTCCCTGCAACCTCCTCCTTCCAGGTTCAGCTATTCTCCTGCTTCAGCCTCCTGAGTAGCTGGGATTACAGGCATGTGCCACCAAGCCCAGCTAATTTTTTGTATTTTTAGTAGAGACGGGATTTCACCGTGTTGGCCAGGCTGGTCTTGAACTCCCGACCTCAGGTGATCCACCCACCTCAGCCTCCCAAAGTGCTGGGATGACAGGCGTGAGCCACTGCGCCCAGCCATAATATTTTTAAAAATGTGAACCAGGTCATGCCATTTCCCTGCTTAAAGTTTCCCAAGGGCTTCCCAATGCTATTGGAATAAAATTCAAATTCCTTATTGGCCCAGCAGACTTGGGGCATGGCTTGGCCCCTGCCTCCTACTCTGACATACCATACACATACTTTTTTTGTTGTTTTTTTTTTTGAGACGGAGTCTCGCTGTGTCTTTTAGGCTGGAGTGCTGTGGTGCGATCTCGGCTCACTGCAACCTCCACTTCCCGGGTTCAAGCGATTCTCGTGCCTCAGCCTCACGAGTAGCTGGGATTACAGGCACACGCCACCACACCTGGCTAAATTTGTAATATTAGTAGAGAAGGGGGTTTTCACCATGTTGGCCAGGCTGGTCTTGAACTCCTGGCCTCAAAGTGATCCTCCTGCCTCAGGCTCCCAAACTGCTGGGATTACAGGCGTGAGCCACCACGCCCAGCCTATACTTCCACTTTCTAAGTAAGCCTCTTCTGTTTTTCAGATAAGGTCACTGAGGCCCTGAGGTTAAATAGCTTTCCCAAGGTCACGCATGGTAAATGGCAGAGCTGGGATCTTGACTCCAGTAGTTGGGCTGGAGCCTCTGCTCTTAACCATTAGGATATACTCTTTTCTCCACGTGTTCCTGAGTGGTTCTGAGCACCCAGACATTTGAAAACTACTGCCCCACCCACTGACTGGGAGACACAGCAAACACCTGCCTTGGGGAAGAGCAGGATGAGAGGTGGGAGGGTGAAGTGCAGAGGGGAGGGAGGCACGAATTGAGGCCAGGGCTCCTAGTGCCTCCGGAGCTCATATGAAGGGAGAGGTAGAATCAACACTGGGAATGCCTTTTGCAGTTTTCAGTTCTTATCTTCCTGCTCTTCTTTGCAAATCTTGAGTTCAGCCTTTGGAACTTCGTCCAGGTGAGTCTGGATTCTTGGACAGATCTGCCCTGGCGGGATGGGTGGGTGCAGCCGAGCTCCGCCTCTCAAGAAACCCAAGCAGCTCCTTTCCTCCAGGTTACAGAGCAGGTGCTCCCTCAGAGGGCTGGGCCTCCACTGCCCCAGGTTCACAATCGCTGCATCAGCTTAGCTGATTTTCCCAAACCGCCTACAGCTCCTCCCTGCTGCTTCCCAGCCTAAAGTTTGATTTCTCACTCTGTGTTCTCTAAACAATGGTTCTAATTGAATCATGCACAAGTATCACCTGAGGAGCTTATTAAAAATGCAAGTCTTGGCGAGGCATGGTGGTTCATACCTGTAATCCCAGCACTTTGGGAGGCGGAGGTGGGAGGATTACTTGTAGGCCAGGAGCTGGAGGCCAGCCTGGGCAACATAGTGATACCCTGTCTTTATGTTGTCGTATTTTATAAAAATTAAAATAAAAAAATCAGCCAATCGCCGGGCACGGTGACTCACGCCTGTAATATCAGCACTTTGGGAGGCTGAGGCGGGCAGATCACAAGGTCAGGAGATCGAGACCATCCTGGCTAACATGGTGAAACCCCGTCTCTACTAAAAATACAAAAAATTAGCCAGGCGTTGGTGGCAGGCGCCTGTAGTCCCAGCTACTCAGAAGGCTGAGGCAGGAGAATGGCGTGAACCCAGGAGGCGGAGCTTGCAGTGAGCCGAGATAGCACCACTGCACTCCAGCCTGGGCGACAGAGCGAGAGACTCTGTCTCAAAAAAAAAAAAAAAAAATCAGCCAATCATAGTGACGCACACCTGTAGTCCTAGCTACTCAGGAGGCTGAGGTGGGAGGATCGCTTGAGCCCAGGAGGTTGAGGCTGCAGTGAGCTGTGTTTGCGCCACCACACTCCAGCCTGGACAACACAACAAGACCCTGTCTCTTAAAAAAAAGTGCAAATCTCAGACAACGTAGGAAACTTGAATCCTGACGGGATATTTGATATTAAGGCAAATTTAAGAATTATTGAATTTTAGGAGTGACTGGTATTTTATGTGTGTTTGTGTATGTGTGTGTATAAAAGAATCCTTATCTTTTAGAGATACATGCTGAAATATTTTGAAAGAAATAATATGATGTATGGGATTTGCTTCCAAATAATCAGAGGTGGGGAGGGGAAGTGGGTGGGGTGTGGATGATAGAACATTCACAAACTGGTGCGGTCAAGTGATGTGTACATAGGGTTCCCTGTACTATTTTCTGTACGTTTGCAGGTGTTTCAGTTTTTCCATACTAAAAAGTTAAAAAAAAAGCACCCCTCTCACTCATTGTGGGGTACCTTCTAAGGCTCACTGGCGGGGAGAGTCCCTGTGGGGGATCTGTGCACCGCCCTGGAGAAGCAAAGCTCATTCAAACAAACGCAGGTGGCTATTGCAGCCGCGCCACCCCTGGGCAAGAGAAATGAACCTAATTGGTTTGTTCTGCGCCTCACACCCTCTGTCAATTAAATAGGAAAAGACAAGACCCCTCCAAAGGAAAAGGGCACATACCACATTTGCTTCTGTTTCTTTTTATCTGGGCCACAGCGGAAGCTGAATTTTAGCCATTGGGCATTTCATAAGGAGTCTTCTATTTTCCTTTGAAAGTAGAGTGTTTTGGTTAATAGTTGATAGGATGGTGAGTGTGATATTTTTTATTTTCCAAAACTATTTTAATTTTTTCATTTATATATACACATATATACACATATATGTATATATACACGTATATACACATATATGTATATATACACATATGTATATATACACATATACACATATACGTGTATATACACGTATATACACATATACGTGTATATACACGTATATACACATACATGTGTATATACACGCATATATACACATACATGTGTATATATACGCATATATACACATATATGCGTATATATACATATATGTGTATATATGTGTATATATATATTTATTTATTTATTTATTTTTGAGATGGAGTCTGGCTCTGTTGCCCAGGCTGGAGTGTAGTTGCGTGAGCTAGGCTCACTGCAACCTCTGCCTCCTGGGTTCAAGCGATTCTCCTGCCTCTGCCTCCTGAGTAGCTGGGCTTACAGGCACTCGTCGCCACACTCTGCTCATTTTTTCGTATTTTTAGTAGAGACAGGATTTCACCATGCTGGCCAGGCTAGTCTCAAACTCCTGACCTCAAATGATCCGCCCACCTCAGCCTCCCAAAGTGCCGGAATTACCGGCGTGAGCCACTGCGCCTGGCCCCCAAAATTATTTTTAAAAGTTATTTCATTTTTACAAATTCAAGGGATGTTTTGGCTTACTGGGGTCCTTCTAAGGCCTCCAGGAATCTTGTCCTCAACCTTCAGCTCCCTGAGGGGCAAGTTACTTTCATTAGAAAATAAATGAATGCTTCCTGCTGGGAACTTAAGGTCATGGCAGAGGGCACAGGTGGGGCGGGGGCTGAGCAGGCTGGCCGGTGGGGCAGGTTTGTCCTCACCCACAACAGGCCAGTGTTGATACAACAGAGCTGCCTCCTGGCTCTTTGGGAGCCTGGGAGGAGAAGGAGCCGGGAGGGGCGCTGCGGGGAAGCCACCTGCGGATTCACCAGCTGCTGCTCCGCCCAGGACTGCTAGCAAGCACGGAGGGCTGCCAGACTTGGGGCTCCCTGCTCCGTGCATCAAGTTGGGGAAACCACTGTCTGCCCCAGATCCCGACCCAGGACCCACCTGGAGGAAGCTGGGGTAAGAAGGGTGTTGATGCTGTGCTTTTGATCTGCATGAAGTGAATGCCTTGGGTCTCTGGTCTATGTTCACTTGGCTGTAATTACTAGACAGGGCAGTAGGAAAGCTTTGAATTCATCTTGGTGTCAAAAGGCACAAATGTGGGCCCAGACCATGTGCACTTCCTGAGGGATGATGTTCATCCTCTGGTCCATACATGGGATATTGCTTCTGGAGTGCCCACTTTGTAGTGCTATTGACCTAGACCGGTGTGGGAGTGGAAAGAGGGCATGGTTCTAGCCTGGTGGACTTCACTGGTTTGTGTGTGGGGAATCCAGGCAGTTAAACAAGCGATTGCAAATGATTGCTCTTCTGGAGGCATGTAGGAGCGGGCTCAGCTCCTTGAGGGAGCTGGGGGTGTTAGGTGGCGGAAGAAGATCCTTACCTGGAGACTGGAGGAGTGACAGGGTCATGCGGGGCGTGGGATGGACGGTGGAGAGGAGGATATTGAGGTTCCAAACCCAGGGGAAAGCCTGCGCGAAGGGCCTGAAGGGGGTGGGAGCTGGGAGAAATGCAGGTTCCCTGGAGAGGCCAAAGCTGGAGGAGGACACAGAGGAGGCCAGCACATGCAGCCTTTGGCTGGCCAGCTCGAGGACTTTAGAGTTGGTCCTGTGTGAACTGGGACAATGGGTAGGCCCAGTATCGAGCACACAGTGGATACTCTGTACGTGATAAAATTAAATCTACTCTGGAGGTGTGGAAGTTCTTCCAGAAGGTTGACCTGGGGGGAAACAGTGTGGTTTGGCAGCAGTAGGGCCATCGGGAGGATCTTTGGGAACAGCTTCTGTGCCCTCCTCCTCCCTTGGCTCTCATGTGGCCTTCAATTTCACCATTGCAAAGAGCTTCACTTTCTTCCAACCCCCGGGAGGTGTCCTTCCCTGCCACCTGTTCTAAGTGACACTAAAGGCAGTCCAATGGGCAGCATGACTTGGATGGTCTATTAAGGAATGGAGAAATGTTCAGGAGTGACGAACTGCCCCACCCCAGAGTTTGGAATGCATTGATCGCTGCTGGGAGGCCTCTGATGACCAGGGCTCCGTTCCCTGGCTACGTACGCTGTGTGCTGGCTGGTGGCAATGGCTTCAAGATCATCTCCCAGTTTCACAGTTAAACTTTGGACATGCATCTGTTAGAGTATGGTGGATGTTTTAATCTATTTCAGTCTAGATGTTTGAGATTCCCCTTTCAGGAGTGTGAATCTTAGTCTTTTTTTTTTAATCAGCAGTGTCAATACACACTTATGACTGTATGGTGGAACTGTGTCTTGCAGGTCAGTTTTGGCTAACCTAACTCGCACCATTCCCCTGCCCCACTCACCCGTGGGCATCCTTCTTCCATATACAGGACATACAGATTTATTTTATTCCTGCTGACTGCACAGGGCTCTGTTATATCACAGTTTATTTAATCATTCCCCTATTGATGGATATCTAGGTTACAGCCATTTACTATGATTATTACATACAATGTTATAAGAAACATTCTTGTTCATCTGTTTCTCCATACATATCCAGGTCTATCTGGATAAATAGCAGTGGACATCTTGATTTGTGGGTATGAGGGATATAAGATTTGATAGACATTGATAAATTGCTCTCTGAAAAAGCTACAAAGAATTTACACATTAACGTTGGATATACCCAATGGGCATATGGATTACCAAATCTCGTTCTGATGACAAAAACTATTTTTCCTGACTAGGGAAGTTGAGGACAGAGTATTCCGGAATCCAGAGTTGGTTGTGATACTCAAGACTGAGTTCTGGAGTGACATTCTAGTGCATAAAAGGGCCTGTTTCCTCATACCCTCCACAACTCGAGTCTTTAGTCATATTTTAAAATATTTTGCCAGGTGAGAGCAAATGGCTCATGCCTGTAATCCCAGGACTTTGGGAGACCAGAGTGGGAGGACCACTTCAGTCCAGGAGTTCAATACCAGCCTGGGCAACACAGCAAGACTCTGTCTCAACAAAAAAATAAAAAAACTAGCCGGGTGTGGTGGTGCACACCCATAGTCCCAGCTACATAGGAGGCTGAGGCAGGAGGATCTCTTGAGCCCAGGAGGTTGAGGCTGCAGTGAGTCGTGTTTTTGCCACTGCACTCCAGCCTGGGTGACAGAGCAAGACTCTGTCTCAAAAATAAAGTATAATATTTTGCCAATCTGATGGAGGGCATAAAGTGCTATCTTGTTTTTGTTTATATTTTTAGAATCAGGATAGCCAGGCATCCTGTTACACACCTGTAGTCCCCGCTATTCAGGAGGCTGAGATGGGTGGATTACTTGACCCTGGGAGGTTGAGGCTGCAGTGAGCCAAAATTGCACCACTGCATTCCAGCCCAGGGCAACAGCGTGAGACCCTGTCTCAAAAAAAAAAAAAAAAAAAAAAAAGTCTCCTAAAATCAGGAGTGATTCCTCATGGATTTTTTTTCCCTGTTAGATTTTAATTTAACTTAAAAATTTCATCCTAAGGTTTTCACACATTTATTACCTTAAATATTAATATCTTTTTCTTTTTCTCCTGTAGACTGAGGCTGGGCCAAGATGGCGTCTGTGTTTCGAAGCGAGGAGATGTGTTTGTCACAGCTGTTTCTCCAGGTGGAAGCTGCATATTGCTGTGTGGCTGAGCTCGGAGAGCTCGGATTGGTTCAGTTCAAAGATGTAGGTACTGAGTTCTTTGGAGATAAGAGGAAGGCAGAGGTGGAAGTAGATAACTCTTGCACAACACTTCTTTATGGTTAACAATAACCATTTTGTAGGGAGAGGAGCCGTGAGCTGGAATCAACGAAATTCTGTAGTTTTAGTGCTTCTGGCTAGGATTTGTCATGACCAGGCAGGTCATTCAAGAGGGTGTTCTCCCTCCCTCCATGACTGTCTCCTCTATAGGAATGTCTAAAATGTCTTGAAGCTCTAATGCAATCACTACACGTTAGATGTCATTGAATTTTTTTTCTCTTGTATAGCATCTTCAAACATTGTATATAGCCAATGGGCATGTAGATTACCAAACTTTGTTCTGACCTTAAAAACTATTTTTCCTGACTAGACAGGCTGAGGGCAAAGTATTCTGGAGTCCAGAGTTGGTTGTCATACCTGGGATTGAGTTCCAGAGTGATATTCTAGAGTTAGACTGTCTTGAGTATGACATTGGGGTATCATTTCCCAGGGGCAGTTTAGACCCTCGCCAAGCTCTTAGTCTAATTTAGAAAACCAGTCCTTCTTTACTTCTTCACTAAGGTCAGGGTCAGAGCTAAGCTCCCGCAGTGAAGAATCACATCTTGTTCTTTGCGTCCCTAGTTCTTCACACAGGACCTCATATGAGGCAGGTCCTCAATAACGTTTATTGATCTGAGCTTGAGAGTTGAGGTTTTGTTGATGACTGTGATACGTTACATGGAGCTGTGCAATCTTCAAGGTCTGGTCATTTTTATGACCGCATTGAGGATTTTGAGGCTCATTTGGATAGCCAAGGCAGAGAAATAAGGTAAACTTAGATGAGGGCGGACTTCCTTCCTTCCTTCCTTCCTTCTTCCTTCCTTCCTTTTCTTCCTTTTTTCTTTTCTTTTCTTTTTTCAGGCAGATATATGATTTTCTCCGATGCTGTGGGATTTTTTCACCTCCTGTTAAGGAAGTGAAAGGACACTGTTAAGTGTCCTTTGATGCACAAAAATTTTAAATTTTGATTAAGTCCAATTTTTTTTTTTTTTTTTTGAGACAGGGTCTCGCTCTGTAGCCCAGGCTAGAGTGCAGTGGCACAATCACGGCTCATTGTAGCCTTGACCTCCCAGGCTCAAGCCATCCTCCTACCTCAGCACACCACCACGCTCAGTTAATTTTGTAATTTTTTGTAGAGACAAGGTCTCATTATGTTGCCCAGGTTGGTCTCAAACTCCTGGGCTCAAGTGATCCACCAGCCTCGACCTCGCAAAGTGTTTGGATTATAGGCATGAGCAACTGCACCTGGCCAGGACTTTCTTTCTTTTAGAAACGAGAGGGTGAATGTTGAAGCATTTGGGGGATTGAATATAAGAACACTAAGGTGTGTTTTGCCTGTAACTCACCTGTGTTGTGCATGGAAGTATCTATTCCTAAGATAATTCCAGCAACATTCTCTAGTATTAAAAAGATAAGAAAATGACAAAAAGGGGGCTTAGCACAGTGCCTCATGCCTGTAATCCCAGCACTTTGAGAGGCTGAGGTGGGTGGATCACATGAGGTCAGGAGCTTGAGGCCAGCTTGGCCAACATGGTGAAACCCCATCTCTACTACAAATACAAAAATTAGCCAGGCGTGGTGGTGGGTGCCTATAATCCCAGTTACTTGGGAGGCCGAGGCAGAAGAATCACTTGAACCCAGGAGGTAGAGGTTACAGTGAGCTGAGATCGTGCCATTGCCCTCCAGCCTGGGTGACAAGATTAAAACTCCGTCTCAAAAAAAAAAAAAAACAAAAGAAAATCTATTGGCAGCTGTTGCTACTAATGTGTATCTTGTGATTTCCCCCCCCCCCAGTTAAATATGAATGTGAACAGCTTTCAAAGGAAATTTGTGAATGAAGTCAGAAGGTGTGAATCACTGGAGAGAATCCTCCGTAAGCCAATTTTTTTTTTTTTTTTGCTTACTGTTCAAATGTGAACTGGCCAGGGGGTCAGTAGTTTGCAGGACTTAACGAACAAATGTGTCCCTATTTGCAGTACTTTTTGAGGTGGTCCCAGAGGCCCACCTGGAGGGAATGGGGAGGTTGCGGGTGGGATCCAGGTGCTGTGGCAGCTCCTAGGACACTTCAGATAGCTGAGCTGAGTGAAAGGCACGTGTCTTGCTTGACTTCATTTCTTAGTTATGAGAAAACACAATCACCTTGGGGTTTCTGGTGGGTTTTCATTCTTCAGGTTTTCTGGAAGACGAGATGCAAAATGAGATTGCAGTTCAGTTGCTTGAGAAAAGCCCACTGACCCCGCTCCCACGGGAAATGATTATCCTGGAGGTAAGTTCTCCACTTTGCTGGCCTCCCCAGGTAAGGACAGTCGTGAAGCCTGTCTCTTTGAAGGCCATGAGAGCCACTTGCAGGTTCCGTACCTGGTTGCTGAAGGCAGGGACGCAGGCTTGCATGGTCGTCTCCTTCTCAGGGTTACAGCCCCAGGAAAATCCCAGCGTGCAGTTTTTAGAGCCACACTTGCTGATCTGGAGACAGCTGTTTTCCTTTCTCAGCACAGCCCTAGGGAAGCTTAGCCCACTTTGAGGAGTTGATTGCTTTTGTGGGCGTTTGATTCTTACAGGCAGTGGAGTCTTGTCTGCCTGGTGCCACTGAATGGGCTGAGTGTGGGCATAATGGGATGTTTTCTAATCTCTGTCTGGTGGGAAGCAGCTGATGAGTTGGACCCACTCCAGATGGAGGCTGCTTCTCTGACTGGCTTCTGTAGGTCAACTGGGAGAAGACTGCAGTTTTCAAGGACATTTCAGCTGGTGAGGCTCTCCCTCTTTCCTTTCCTTCTCTATTTCCTTCCCCTTCTGTCTTTTATAAAACACTGAATACTGGCTGGGCACAGTGGCTCACCCCTGTAATCCCACCACTTTGGGAGGCCGAGGCAGGCGGATCACGAGGTCAGGAGTTCGAGACCAGCCTGGCCAACATGGTGAAACCCTGTCTCTACTAAATATACAAAAATTAGCCGGGGGTCGTGGTAGGTTCCTGTAATCCCAGCTACTTGGGAGGCTGAGGCACAAGAATCGCTTGAATCCGGGATGCAGAGGTTGCAGTGAGCTGAGATTGTGCCACTGCACTCCAGCCTGGGCAACAGAGCGAGACTCCATCTCAAAAACAAACAAAAAACAAAAAAACCACTGAATACCTGCCACGTGCAAGGTACCTTAGAGAGAAATAAACATGACTGTGCCCTCCAAGGGCTTATAGAGCAGGTGTTGGGGACACGGATGAGGGGCAGGGCTGGGAGAGGAAGTAAAGAGGTAGGCAGAGCCAGACCATGGAGGACCCTGGGGGACTTAATTGAAAAAGCAGGTATTTTATCCTCGGCAGTGGAACAGCTCATTCAGGGCGTGGGCAGGTAGGCAAGGCTTCACAGAGCTGAGGCTTTTCTCTGGCTGGGTTTTTTTTTTTTCTTCGAAGACAACTTCAAATTCTTGAAAATCTCAAAGCCATCAGTAGTATAAATCTTGATACTCACATAGAAATATTAGATTGTCAAATCTTCTAGAAAATATTTTGGACCTTATCATACTTTTTGAGATGGAGTCTTGCTGTGTTGCCCAGGCTGGAGTGCGGTGGTGTGATCTTGGCTCACTGCAACCTCTGCCTCCAGGGCTCAAGCCATTCTCCTGCCTTAGCCTCCCAAGTAGCTGGGATTACAGGCACGTGCCACCACACCCAGCTAATTTTTTTATTTTTAGTAGTGGGGGGGGGAGGTTTCACCATGTTGTCCAGGCTGGTCTCGAACTCCTGACCTCAGCTGATCCGCCCACCTTGGCCTCCCAAAGTGTGTGAGCCACCACACCTGGCCTGTTTATTGATTTTTTTTTTTTTTTTTTTTACTGTATTACAAATTAAAATAGAAAAGTATGTAAAATATTTATGTATTAATTCACTTGAAAATAACAATAATGTCTCATTACATGCTAACATTTTTTAAATGAAAAATGACTGTCTTTTCCAAGACAAAAACACTTTCATGAGAAGGGTGGCATTGTTCGTGAATTTTTAAAGTGCTTGGCTAATAGAAGACAGCTGGTTTCTCACACCTGCTTCTACTTTAAATTTGTTGGTGATGTGCTGTTTTTACTGAAGTAGAGGAAGATAATCCAGCCTTACACAGATAAGTAGTGGGAAAAGGGAGGAATATTTTAATAGCCTTTTCAAATAATTATGGATATTCTTCTTTGATATTACACTGAAACTTGATGAGCATAGACGCTGTCTTGATTTTGTTAAACAGGTAACATGTGCTGCTTTTGTTTTCAAACTGAGTTGGCTATAGTACCTTAAAAAAGGAATTCATCTAACTGGGTTTAGTTTTGGCTGAGTTCAACCATGGCAAGGCACACACATTTTCGAGTTTCACCATTTTAAGTTTAAAAGATTCAATCTTGACTGATATTAAGAAGTTTTTCTGGGTGGGGGGAGCTAAAATTTGAGTGGATAGCCCTTTTTATTTTATTTTTTTGTGAAATTTATTGTTTTGGGCTATATTGTTTATCTTTTATCTCTTTGGTAAGGGTGTCTCTTAGGTGGATTAAAAAAATATATATATATATATATCTAGCATGATAGGCCAGGCACAGTGGCTCACGCCTGTAATCCCAGCACTTTGGGAAGCCAAGGTGGGTGTATTGCTTGAGGTCAGGAGTTCGAGACCAGCCTGACTAACATGGTGAAACCCCCATCTCTATTGAAAATACGAAAATATTAGCCAGGTGTGGTGGCACATGCCTGTAATCCCAGCTACTGTAGAGGCTGAAGCAGGAGAATTGTTTGAACCCAGGAAGGGGAGGTTGCAGGGAACTGAGATTGTACTACTGCACTCCATCCTGGGCAACAGAGCAAGACTGTGTCTCAAAAAAAAAAAAAAAAGAAAAGAAAAGAAAATCTAGCATGATATTTTAAGGTGTTAAAGCTCTACATTCATAAATTTGTAGGAATAGATAAGGGGCAATCAGATGTGTGCACAAGTCTTTCCTTAGTGTTTTTCTTCTGAATGTGATTTGCTGTAAAAATGAAATTAAAACAGCACCAGGGCTGGGCATGGTGGCTCATGCCTGTAATCCCAACACTTTGGGAGGCCAAGGCAGGAGGATTGCTTGAGCTCAGGAGTTTGAGGCCAGTCTGCCCAACATAATGAGACTCTGTCTCTACAAGAAAATAAAAAAAATCAGTGGGGTGTGGTGGTGTGCACCTGTGGTCCCAGCTACTTGAGAGGCTCAGGCAGGAGAATGGCTACCAGAAGGTCGAGGCTGCGGTAAGCTGTGTTCACACCACTGCACCCTAGCCTGGGCAACAGAGTGAGACCTTCTCTCAAAAACAAAACCAAAAACAAAAACCACCAGCATAAAAGTAGGAGAGTAATATCTTTTAACCATTCATTGCTCACTGGGATTGATTTGTTGATTGATTGATTTGACTAATCCTGCAGTTAGCTGTGTTCCCCCGGCATTCCTAGAGAGTTGAATCCTTTGGCAAGAGTACACCAATGGCTCTGGGCCCCTGCCTTGTTGAGTTTCTAAAGAGGCTTTTATAACAGTCCTAGAGGAAATACTAATTCAGGGGGGAGGGAAAAAACCACCATCCCAGCAGAAACTGCCCTGACTTTTCCTTGTTTTCAGGCTTTATTCTCATGCAGCTATACTTTCATATAATTATATATCCATTGTGTATAGTAATGGCAGCATTATTTTCATGGCATCATTAAGTGGATAGAGGAAATGATTGGGAAATGAAGATTTACTTTTTCCCCCAACTTTGTGTCATTATATTCAGTGTTCAAAATTCAGGGTAATGGCTTTCTCCGAGACGGGAGGTAATGGAGTGGAACTGAAGCTGGATGATGGACGGATGGGATTCGCGCTGCTTGTGTGTGTTTAAAATTTTCCATAGTAATTCAATTTTGTCTAATACTAAGCATTTCAGGGAGAGCTAACATTTACAGGATTATCATTTTTTATTGTTTTAAAAAAATCTCTTTGTGCCAGACGCAGTGGCTCACAGCTGTAATCCCAGCACTTTGGGAGGCCGAGGTGGGTGGATCCCTTGAGGTCAGGAGTTCGAGACTAGCCTGGCCAATATGGTGAAACCCCATCTCTACTAAAAATACAAAAAAATTAGCCGGGCCTGGTGGTGCGCGCCTGTAATCCCAGCTACTTGGGAGGCTGCGGCAAGAGAATCGCTTGAACCCAAGAGGTGGAGGTTGCCGTGAGCCAAGATTGCGCCACTGCACTCCAGCCTGGGCGACAGAGTGAGACTTTGTCTTAAAAACAAAAACAAAAACAAAAAACTCTGTTAACAATGTCTTTTAGATGGGTTAAAAACTAGCATGATAATCTCTTCTTTAATAGGTGACCTTAATCCATTTCCATTTATTGTGATTTCTGATTCACTGGCTTTTTCGGTTAGTATTCCTTTTGTTTTTCACTTCCCTTCCCTTTCCTGTCTTTCTGTAATACCTGCCAACCCTTCCCCACTACCCCTTGGTGTGCAAGCTACAGATGACAGTTACACTTAACACTTCATGGCACATATTCACTAAATTTTTCTCATAATATTTGCTGCTGGTTCAATTATCACCCCTTTGTGGATATATGTCCTTTTTTTCCCTGATAGCCTAAGGTTTTATCTTTGTTCTATAGTTTTACTCCTGTGTGTTTCAGTGTGGATTTGTTATTGTTTTTGTTAAACATTAAATTGAATTAGTAGAATTTTTATAAAACATGTAAGGTATAAAAAGTAAGGATCAGCACACACCATGTGTCTGTTGCCCTGTGTAAGATAACGGTACCCACAGGGACATTCATAAAAACCTGGGTGCCCCTCCTCACCCCTCCTCCATCTCCTTTCCCCTCTTCCCTTCGAGATCATCATTATCCTAACTTTTGTATTTTTCTTTATTTTTTCATAGTTTTATTACATTTATTTTTCTAAATTTTCTAAATAACATATGGTATAGCTTTACATGTTAAAAAATTTTCTCTAAATAGAACTATATTGTTTATTCTTCTGCAACTTGCTATTTCATCATTTCATATATATATTATATACATATACATATATACATACGTGTGTGTATATATATATATTTTTTTTTTTTTTGAGACAGAGTCTAAAAAAAAGCTTTGTCACCCAGGTGGGAGTACAGTGGTGCGATCTCTGCTCACTGTAACCTCTGCCTCCCAGATTCAAGTGATTCTCCTGCCTCAGCCTCCCGAGTAGCTGTGACTACAGGCATGTGCCACCATGCCTGGCTAATTTCTGTATTTTTAGTAGAAACAGGTTTTCACCATGTTGGCCAGGCTGGTCTTGAACTCCTGACCTCAAGTGATCCACTTGTCTCAGCCTCCCAAAGCGCTGGGATTACAGGCTGAGCCACTGTGCCTGGCCCATCATTTTCTATTTTAAGACTCCATATTGTTTCATGTTTCTGAAGTTATTTTTATTTTTATTTATTTATTTTTTTGAAATGGAGTCTTGCTCTGTCGCCCAGGCTAGAGTGCAGTGGCCTGATCTTGGCTCACCACAGCTTCTGCCTCCCAGGTTCAAGTAACTCTCCTGCCTCAGCCTCCTGAGTAGCTGGGATTACAGGCATGCGTCACCATTCCTGGCTAATTTTTCTATTTTTAGTAGAGATGGGGTTTCGCCACATTAACCAGGCTGGTCTTGAACGCTTGACCTCAAGTGATCTGCACATCTCAGCCTCCCAAAGTGCTGGGATTACAGGCATGAGCCACCACACCCGGCCTGGCCTAGTGTTTTAAATGAGGAGAGGCATGATTTGCCAAAATGTCTTGACTTCTCCATGAAGTGGCCACCCACTCCTCCAAGTGCTTCCTAATCCTCTCGTTTGGTGATGGAACTCTTAAGAGAGCACGCACGTGTGTGTGTGTGTGTGTGTGTGTGTGTGTGTATTAGGGTCTGCAATCATGTTATGTGCTGATTCCTTTGATTTTTTTTTTAGTCATCTGTTGTGGGTAATGTATTTCAGGAATGTCATAGCACTTTCTGTTGGCTTACCTTCTTTTTCCTTCCTGCATAGACTGTTCTAGAAAAACTGGAAGGAGAGTTACAGGAAGCCAACCAGAACCAGCAGGCCTTGAAACAAAGCTTCCTAGAACTGACGGAACTGAAATACCTCCTGAAGAAAACCCAAGACTTCTTTGAGGTGGTCACGTGGGGATGATTTACTAAAGGGCCCGTTCCTCAGAACCTCAAATTTCCATTTTGGAAACTGGCTGGCCTGGGATCTGAGTAAATCACTCTGTTTCTGTTCCATGGCTAGGCCATTGGTGAGGGCGGGGGAGTATTTTGGGTGGAATAATTGTAGTGCTGGTTGAATTGAAGGGAAAAATATTATGGTGCTCAGTAAAATGCATGTGCTGAAAATGGCTCAGGCAGAAAGAGAAGTCAGAACCAAGCACAGCAGTTGGTTTGAGAAGTTTTAGGGTTTTGACAAGAAAAGATCAGGGAAGCTTTTTGATCTGGCCAGGAGCACTCTGTTTTCTGACTTCTGTTAACTTTTTGTGGAAAATTAAAGCTTCACTAAAACCAGAGAAAATCTTGAGGTGTGGGTGCCTTTTGAGTTTCCCTAAATATATTTAAATGAAAATCATAGTGCTTTGACTTTCAGACGGAAACCAATTTAGCTGATGATTTCTTTACTGAGGACACTTCTGGCCTCCTGGAGTTGAAAGCGGTGCCTGCATATATGACTGGAAAGTTGGGGTTAGTGTAACTCTTGTGCGTAGATGGGTCCCTGGTCCTGGCAAGTGATTTCTGAGTGAGTGAATGAACGGGTGAACAAATAGCCACTGGAATGGGGACTGTTTCCCATGGATGCAAAGCCTCTGCCGAGGAATAGACCCATGTGTATGTGTAACTTACTAGGTTGGTGGAGTCGGAAGTGGCGTCAGCTTCTTGTTAGTGACGATGCTGACCTCCTTGAGCCTGAAGACTGCAATGTTTATATTGCTCCCCCATGGGAAGCTGTGGGGATCATTGTTCAGATGGTTATCACAACTCTTCCCTGGCGCTGGAACAAGGCTATGGGGACATATGTTTTTCCTTTCTCTTTAAAGTACTATTTTGGGGGCTGGGCGTGGTAGCTCACACCTGTAATCCCAGCACTTTGGGAGGCTGAGGTGGGTGGATCACTTGAGGTCAGGAGTTTGAAACCAGCCTGGCCAACATAGTGAAACCCCAATCTCTACTAAAAATACAAAATTAGCCAGGTGTGGTCGCACGTGCCTGTAATACCAGTTACTCAGGAAGTTGAGGCAGGAGAATCACTTGAACCCTGGAGGTAGAGGTTGCAGTGAGCCAAGATCATGCCACTGCACTCTAGGAGCAAGACTCCAGCTCAAAAAAATTAAAATAAAATATTACTTTGATAATAAAATGCATTTGGAGTTTGAATTTTTTTTTTCAGACAGAGTCTCACTCTGTCGCCCAGGCTGGAGTGCAGTGGCGTGATCTCGGCTCACTGCAAGCTCCGCCTCCCAGGTTCACGCCATTCTCCTGCCTCAGCCGAGTAGCTGGGACTACAAGCGCCTGCCACCACACCCGGCTAATTTTTTTGTGTTTTTAGTAGAGACGGGGTTGCACCGTGTTAGGCAGGATGGTCTTGATCTCCTGACCTCATGATCCGCCCACTGGCCTCCCAAAGTGCTGGGATTACAGGCGTGAGCCACCGCGCCTGGCCTGAATTTTTATTTTTATTTTTTTTTGATACGGGGTCTCGCTCTGTTGCCCAGGCTGGAGTGCAAAGGTGCAATCATAGCTCACTGCAGCCTTGACCTCTCGGGCTCAAGTGATCTTCCTACCTCTGCCTTGCAAGTAGCTGGACCACAGGCACGTGCCACAATGCCAGGCTAATTTTTAAAAAAATTTTTAGTAAAGATGAGGCCTCACTGTGTTGCCCGGGATACATTTTTAAATGTAATTAGAAATGGGGGCCAGATGTGGTGGCTTATGCGTGTAATCCCAGCACTTTGGGAAGCTGAGGCAGGAGGATCACTTGAGGCCAGGAGTTTGAGATCAGCCTGGGCAACATAGCAAGACTCTGTGTCTACAAAAAAAATTTTTTTAATAAAAAAAAGAAATGGGATAGTTATGCAATCAAGTTATTTCCCAGAAGCGGTAATATGATGAGTTATAGCCATAAAAATAATGTGGCGATTCAGAATGGTAGGATTTTGTTCAGTGCCTAAGTGAAATTGATGCATTTTAAAGCATTTCTGGAAGTTGTGAGTTTGGGATTTATGATTTCTTATTCAATAGATATTTGAGGGCCTGATATTTGAGGCACTAGGCATTGAATTTGAAATGAAAATAAAAATATTTATTGGAAATATTTGATCAGAAGGTAATACAGGATCAATGTACATTTAAAGTAATAAGCCAGTGAAAGTCACTGTCTAACATGAGAAGTTTGGGTCAGCAGTTGTCTACATGCTTAGATAATGGAAAAAACAGATATCTATAGACATCAATGTATTTTTCCCTCTTAGTATTAAAATATTTTTGGAAAAATGCATAGAGACCACTGTTGAATATTTGCTATCATTAGCTACAATGCAATGCATGATGAATGATCTAGCATATTCTTTTTTTTTTTTTTTTGAGACAGAGTTTCACTCTTCTCTGCCCAGGCTGGAGTGCAATGGCACAATCTTGGCTCACTGCAACCTCCGCCTCCCAGGTTCAAGTGATTTTCCTACCTCAGCCTCCTGAGTAGCTGGGACTATAGGTGCACACCACCAGGTGTGGCTAATTTTGTATTTTTAGTAGAGATGGCGGTTTCACCATGTTGGCCAGGCTGGTCTCGAACTCCTGACCTCAGGTGATCTGCCCGCTTCCGCCTCCCAAAGTGTTGGGATTACAGGTGTGAGCCACAGCGCCCAGCCGTTCTATCATATTCTTAATTGCAATTAGTGATGATATAGTATTGGAATGATTAAGGATATTTCAAGATATCAAAGAAAACAGAAGGTCAAAGGGACTTGGGGCAAGTCGGGGCTGGATGCGGGGTGGCCTTGGGACTCCTGTCGGTAGAGCTGTGTCGGGGTCGCTTCTGCTCACAGAGTGAATGGCCCTTCCTTTCATGGTGTGTCTTCACGTCCTACGGGACCTTCTCTCTGCACCCCAATCCCTGTGCCTAAGGAATGTCTTCCCTTCTGGCTGCCTAGGTTCATAGCCGGTGTGATCAACAGGGAGAGGATGGCTTCCTTTGAGCGGTTACTGTGGCGAATCTGCCGAGGAAACGTGTACTTGAAGTTCAGTGAGATGGACGCCCCTCTGGAGGATCCTGTCACGGTGGGAACCTCGGGCTGCAAAAATTTTCTCTGAGACTTCCCGTAGCCCTCAGCAGAAGCGCTTCGTTCTCCCAAAACATGGGGGGTCTTTAGTTTGATGAAACTAATATCTATTTCCTTTCTTTCTCCTTTTTTTCCTTCTCTTTTACTTTGTTCCTTTTTAAAAATATATATTTGAAAGGTCAGTTCAAGGACTGATTCTTGGCAACACCTCATAATGGGTTCATTCTTCCCAGAGACATAGCTATACTTTTCTCTAGAACTTAGTTATACTAGTACTATCCTAGGCGGCAGCTGTGTCTTAAAGAACTGAGAACTGATTGAGGTCAGCTTCTCAAGCTTCAATGTGCACGCGAGCATAGAGGTCACCCGGGGATCTTGTTACAATGCAAATTCCAGGCCAGGCATGGTGGCTCATGCCTGTAATCCTAGCACTTTGGGGAGCCCAGGGTGGGAGGACCTTTTGAGGTTAGGGGATTGAGACCAGCCTGGGCAACATAGCAAGAAAACATCTCTACAAAAAAAATGTTAACCGGGTGTGGTGGCACACACCGCTAGTCCCAGCTACTTAGGAAGCTGAGGTGGGAGGACAACTTGAGCCCAGGAGGTCAAGGCTGCAGTGAGCTATGATCACACCACTGCACTCCAGCCTGGGGAACAGAGTGAGACCCGATCTCAAAAAAAAAAAAAAAAAAGGCCGGGCATGGTGGCTCATGCCTGTAATCCCAGCACTTTGGGAGGCCGAGGTGGGTGGATCACCTGAGGTCAGGAGTTTGAGACCGTCCTGGCCAACATGGTGAAGCTCTGTCTCTACTAAAAATATAAAAATTAGCCGGGAGTGGTGGTGCACACCTGTAGTCCCAGCTACTTGCGAGGCCGAGGCAGGAGAATCGCTGGTACCTAAGAGGCAGAGGTTGCAGTGAGCCGAGATTGTGCCACTGTACTCCAGCCTGGGCGACAGAACAAGACTCCCTCAAAAAAAAAAAAAAAAAAATTCTGAGTCAGTGGGTCTGAGTGGGGCCTGAGATTCTGCAGTTCTTACAACTCCCAGAGAATGCTGATGATACATTTGCCAATAGATCCCACACTTCAAACGACAAGGCTTCAAGGGCGCTCGGCCCTTAGTGCCGTACAGTTGTTGCTGTGAATTCTGTCGGATATTGCTGTGTCACCTTCCAGTTTGTATTTAATCCACTTACTCTTTAATTCCCACAAGCTAGGCTTATTTCTGAGCATCTATAATCTTTTTCAGATTAGAGGCTAAAAAAATTAATTTTAATGAAAAAACAACAAGATTCATTTTGATGAAAAACAACTTTAAAATAAATGAAATTTAAAATAAGAAAGATTATGAAAAAAATGAGAAACCCCGTCACTCTAATGTCTTCATTTGTATTTTGCCTTTTGTACTATTTTTCTCTATAGCCGTAGACAGGTATAATTTTATATGATTGTAGTATACATGGAAATAATTTTTTTCTTTTCTTTGTTTTACCTAATACGAGATCCCTCCCTATATTACTGTGCATCCTTTGTAAAGATTATTTTTAAATTTGACATTAAATCATCACTTTTTATAATCCTGTTTTGACATGTGACAGTCATGGCGGGAGAGAAAGTAAAAGCATCTGGAAAAAGATGAGCGTGGACGCCGAAGGTCACCAAAGGGAAGTCATGAGATTAGAGCAGACTCCTGATTCTGGTGGATCAGGAGAAAAGAAAACTTAAGAGACTCAGAAAAGGACCAAGGTAGACTCCACGGGTAGAGAAACCTTTTGGAAATAATGTAACCTTTTGGAAATAATAGGATTTTCAGCAGCTCTGAAAATCCTAAAACACTGCCACCTGCTCCCATAAGGAAATGCCAAAGACAGGATTCATTTTGTTAGTGTTTTAAGGGATGCCTAATGTGTCCACTGAGTTGATGTGACATTAACTATCTATTTTGGACACTTTATTTCTAATTTTTCTCCAGAATGTAGACACCATGGTGAGCATCTTTATGCATGTGGATTTTTATTTGCTTTTGAATTACTTTCATAATAAACAAGTTCAAGGAAAATAGGATTGCTGGCTTAAAGGATGTGGGCATTTTAATGACACCCGATGGATCCCAACAAATGGCCTTTCAGTGACTTTTCTGATTCCAGTGCCTTGAGTAGTATGTGATGAGTCTATTGGATTTGTCATAACTTTTCCAACAATAGGTTTTGTTTTTGTTTTTGGGGTTTTTTTTTGAGACAGGGTCTCACTCTGTCACCCAGGCTGGAGTACAGTAGTATGATTATGGCTCACTGCAGCCTCGACTTCCTGGGCTCAAACAATCCTCCCACCTCAGCCTCCCTGGTAGCTCGGACCACAGGTGAGCACCACCACACTCAGCTAATTCTTGTATTTTTTGTAGAGATGGGGTTTTACCATAGTGCCCAGGGTGGTCTTGAACCCCTGGGCTCAAGCAATCCACCCGCCTTAGCCTCCCAAAGTGCTGGGATTACAGGTGTGAGCTACTGCACCCGGTCTGGGTTTTGTAATTTTACCTTTACCCCCTCAAACTAAATAAGAATGGAAGAATGCATTGTTTCAGCTCATATTTCTTTGCTTACAGTAAGAGTTAAACATTTGCATGTCTGCTTGTAGAACACATCTTCCTGTCTTGTGAATTGTCCAACTTGGACTTGACAAGTGCGATTTAAGCAGCAGTCTTATGGCAGACAAGCAACTATGTGAGTCAAAAAATCTGAGCAACTGTATGTATGAGTCAAAAATTGGGCATGGCTTTACCTTTGTTAAATATAAAACACCTACTCATCCCCAAAATGTCAGTGTTGTGTGTTAATTAACTCTGGTGAGCCAGTTTATCAGCCAGCTGTCTTCGTTTTAAGCCTTGCAATATTCTCTTCTGAACGTTTTCTTGTTTATTATCATATCTCTTAAATGTGGGGCTTAGAGCTGAATATAAGGTCTGGCTGTGGTCCAACCAGCATCGGGAACAGGGAGCCTGTCACCTTAAGGCTGCATCAGCCTCTGTGAGGTCCTGGATGGCCTTGCTCTCAACTGTGAGCTATGAACTTAGATGAACTAGTAAAGTTACAGTTTCCCAGTTTTAAATTTATGAACTGTGTAAGCCTAAAAACAGGACTTTACATTTCTCTCTATTATGTTTTAACCAGAAAGAACCCCCCCCTTTTTTTTTTTTTAACTTATTCTGATTTTCCAGAAAGAAGAAATTCAGAAGAACATATTCATCATATTTTACCAAGGAGAGCAGCTCAGGCAGAAAATCAAGAAGATCTGTGATGGGTAAGAGGGAGTGAATGGCTTTCTTCAGTGATTTGGGCCAGGATTAGGTAAAGAGATGTGTAATGCCAAATGCACACGACTGTGGCTTCTAGAGGTCGGTAAGGCTTTAGAATACCTTTCTCACATAAAAGTCAGCCCCAACTGATTTTTAATAGTTGTGAGAATACGAATAGGGAGAACTTGAATATGCAAAATGTGAGGGTAACTAAAAGTGGACACATTCCCCATTTCAGTCTGTTCCATCTGAGACTTTTCATCAGCTGCTCAAGAGTAATCCAACTGCATGGCTAACTTGTTTTGGATTTTTACAGAGTCGTGTTACATGTAGCTCCACAGAAGCAGAAATGACTCAGTGCAGAGGATATTAATACATTAATGGATTCTTAGGAAGGGGCAAGCCCAGCCTGCAGTCTTATTTACCTAACAACTCACAGGTTTTATGGTTTGAATGAAGCTCATTCATATAGCAGAACTGCAGCCTCAATTCACAGCACAAGTGACGTACTGGGAACCCTTATGACTGGGACTCCTTTTCCAGTGGCCAAAGACAGTTATTCTAGGATAGGCTGGCCATCTAAAGTCAGCAAACAATGTCTTAGCAGAAAAGGGGGTGCAGAATGCTTTGCAGCAAGAACTCACCTGTGTCCCTTGGAATATATTAAACACAGGTTTCGAGCCACTGTCTACCCTTGCCCAGAGCCTGCGGTGGAGCGCAGAGAGATGTTGGAGGGCGTCAATGTGAGGCTGGAAGATTTAATCACCGTGAGTGAGGGGTTTGGGCGCACGGTCTGATGGCGGCTGCAGGAGGGCTGCCTCTCCTATTTTCATACAAGCCCTGCCCGCCAGGGCCCTCACTGGGAGGCTGGCTGGAATGCTGGCTATGCCTTTCTGCTTGTGGCTGTGGAAGATTTCACAATTGGGAAACTGTTCGATAAGCTAGAGGGAACGATGCTGTGTCTTAAGAATGCTTTGCCCAGGCTCAGATTTGACCACAGCCCTAGTCAGCCTTCAGGTGGCCACCCCAATCTGATAAAAGGCACCGTTTATTGCCAGCCTCGGCCTAGACGGAATCTATGATACAACCACTCAGCCAATTAAGTGGAACAACCAGTTTGACTGATTATTTTCCCACTGAATTACCCAGTTGTTTAAGCTGACGGGTTAATTCTGTAAAAACAGTGGGTCTAGTTTCACCATGTGACGATTCATTCATCCCAAACTCATTTTCTTTGTAAAGTCTGTCACCATCCAGGTTGACACTCAACACGCTTACGATCAGAACGCTTTCTTCAATCACAGCAGCTTTGAAAGTAATCACTGAAAACAGCTGGGCCTCCCTCAGCTGGCAGACTCTCAGTGCTAGAGTTCAATAGAACTTTCAGTTATGATGGAAGGTTCATGTGGCCTGTGCTGTCCCACGCTGCAGTCACGAGCCACATGTGGCTATTGAGCCCTTGAAACATGGCTAGTGCCACTAAGTCATTTAGTTTTTATTTTTAATTTTAATTCAATTTAAATTTTAGGGCTGGGTGCAGTGGCTCATGCCTATAATCCCAGCACTTTGGGAAGCTGAGGTGGGTGGATCACTTGAGGTCAGGAGTTCAAGACCAGCCTGACCAAACTGGTGAACCCCCATCTCTACTAAAAATACAAAATTTAGTCAGGTGTGGTGGCAGTCACCTGTAGTCCAGTCTCAGCTACTCGGGAGGCTGAGGCAGGAGAATCGTTTGAACCTGAGAGGCAAAGGTTTCAGTGAGCCGAGATCACGCCACTGCACTCCAGCCTGGGCAACAAAGCGAGACTCCATCTCAAAATAAAATAAAAGGAAATAAAATAAATAAAATTTAGTAGCTGCATATGGCTATGGTAGAAGTCAACTCAAGTTTTAGATTCTGGACAAGTATGTTAAGAAATTAGATATGTGCATCTTTCAAAACCCTTAGGCTAGCAGACAACTTTACTTTTCCAGAAAACCTGTGTTTAATTTTTTTTTTTTTTTTTGAGACGAAGTTTTGCTCTTGTTGCCCAGGCTGGAGTGCAGTGGCGCGATCTTGGCTCACTGCAACCTCCGCCTCCCAGGTTCAAGTGATTCTCCTGCCTCAGCCTTCCGAGTAGCTGGGATTACAGGCATGCGCCACCATGCCTGGCTAATTTTGTATTTTTAGTAGAGATGGGGTTTCTCCATGTTCGTCAGGCTGGTCTTGAACTCCCGACCTCAGGTGATCCACCCGCCTCATCCTCCCAAAGTGCTGGGATTACAGGCATGAGCCACTGTGCCCGGCCTGTGTTTAATTTTTTAATCGTCTCCATTCCTTCTTTGTCACTTGTCAGGAACACTGTTTCCCCTGAAGCCATTGAAGTCCTTTCCCGCCCAATACTCCATGCCTGATTTTATGAAAACGTCATGAGGAGAATGGAAAAGAAATTCTGCTAGACGTGTGCTTACATTTAGTATGACGGGTTGCTGCTGTGTCGAGGGCTTCAGGTGATCCCAGCTGAGCAGCTTCTGCAGGGGCAGCTTTCTCCTTTGGTTCAGTCCCTGCCGAAGATGAATCTTAGATACCGTCTGATGCTCAGGCATTTAATTTGGGCTGTGCTCTTTGAGGTTTCTGAAAGTCACCTCTGTGCTGAGGTGCTCTTGTCTCCTGGAAATCCCCAGGCCAGGTGGCATTATATTGCTAAGTGACAGGTAGTATTGGGCTTGTGAGATGCTTTGGTGGGCCTCATGGCTCTCATTAATCTTAGAGCCACCATGTGTGTCTTACAGTGTGTCTCTTACAGAGGCCATGTGTACTGAAAAAGATTACCCTGTTTGTTGTATCATCAAAACATAAAAATGATTACCATTAAATAAATTCTGGGCCCAATTGTCCATTCATTCCTTCATTCATTCACTTGTCATTTATTGGAGGGATTA
This sequence comes from Nomascus leucogenys, assembly GCF_006542625.1. Classification (NCBI taxonomy): domain Eukaryota; kingdom Metazoa; phylum Chordata; class Mammalia; order Primates; family Hylobatidae; genus Nomascus; species Nomascus leucogenys. The sequence continues at coordinate 87,764,574 of NC_044393.1, read as the reverse complement.
TGTATATAAAGGGTTGTGGTAGATGTAGTAATCTCTTAGGGTTGCTGTAACAAATTACTGCAAACTGGGTGGCTTAAGACAATAGAGATTTATTCTGTCGCGGTTCTGGAGGCCAGAGGTCTGAAATCAAGGCATCAGCAGGGCCGTGCTCCCTCGGAAGACCTGAAGGGGGTCCCCTCTTTGCCTCTCTCCAGCTCTGGTGCTGCGGGCCATCCTCCGGACTCCTTGGCTTGCAGGTGCCTCCTTCGATTGCTGCCTCCATTGTCACGTGGTATTCTTCCCTGTGTGCCTCTGTGTTTACATTTCTTATCAGGACAGTGGTCATATGGGATTAGGGCCCATTCAAATCCAGTATGACCTCTTAACCTGATTCCATCTGCAAAGACCCTCTTTCCAAAAAGGCCATATTCACAGGTATCAGAGTTTAGGACTCTTTTATGCGGACAATTCAACCCATAACAATAGGACAATGCGGAATTTAGAAGAAAAGGAAGATACAATCTCTGCCTAAGGGTTTTAGCCTCTGGCCGGGTAGATAAACTGCTCAGGAGAGTTCAAGGCCGGGTGACAGCCACAGGTCAAAGGAGCCTGCTCAGAGCAGAGGAAGCTGCTGTGGCCTGTGGCCCTCTATTTTTGGCACATTGTCAAACAGCTCTGTGAAGGTTCTCTGTTTTCCTGTGTGTTGTTTTTGTATAGGTCATAACACAAACAGAGTCTCACCGCCAGCGCCTGCTGCAGGAAGCCGCTGCCAACTGGCACTCCTGGCTCATCAAGGTGCAGAAGATGAAGGCTGTCTACCACATCCTGAACATGTGCAACATCGACGTCACCCAGCAGTGTGTCATCGCCGAGATCTGGTTCCCGGTGGCAGATGCCACACGTATCAAGAGGGCACTGGAGCAAGGCATGGTGCGTGGCAGGTGGAGCCAGGAGGGGTCCGATGAGTCAGCCCCTCTGGGCTCTCAGAGGGTGTCGGCCTCATGGGCGACATGAACTCAAGTGACTTGGTGGTAGGATTGCTTCCTTCATCTTTGTGTCTTCAGTTCTCAACCCCACTTGAGGACATAAAAGAAATTCCGTCGTTTTTTTCAGTGTTTGACAGTTGTTTACCATTTTTTGACCTTTTGTGAGTATGTACTGAGCTTTTTTTTTTTAAATCGAGTCTCGCTCTGTAGCCCAGGCTGTTGTACAATGGCACAATCTCAGCTCACTGCAACCTCCGCCTCCTGGGTTCAAGTGATTCTCTTGCCTCAGCCTCCTGAGTAGCCGGGATTACAGGTGCGCCCTACCACATCCAGCAAAGTTTTGTATTTTTAGTAGAGACGGGGTTTCACCATGTTGGCTGGGCTGGTCTTAAACTCCTGGCCTCAGGTGATTTGCCTGCCTTGACCTCCCAAAGTGCTGAGATTACAAGTGTGAGCCATCACACCCGGCCATACTGAGCATTAATGTGCCAGTCTCTCAGCTAGACTATTGTTTTGGAGGGATTTTGTCTTTTTTTTTTTTTTTTTTTATTAAAGATGGGGATCTCACTATGACACCCAGGCTGGAGTGCAGGGCTGTTCACAGGCATGGGCATACTGCCCTACAGCCTCAAACTCCCGGGCTCAGGTGATCCTCCCGTCTCAGCCTCCCAAGTGGCTAGGACTACAGGCACACGCCACCATGCCCAGCTCCACTCTGCTAGACTGTAGATACCACCTGTTACCTCATGGAGGTTGCAGTCTAGCTAGAAAGACGAATAACCAAGCACCTATAATAAGAGCCAAAATATGTAGATCGCTTGCGGTGTGCCCGCGGTGCGCTAAGCACTCTGTTCTTGCTGAGTTCTCACCGCTCCCTCCATTCATTCCTTAGACATTCCCTGTGTACTAGGAACGGATCTAGGGCTTACACACTGGCAGGCCAAGACCCTGCTTTGGTAGACATTCTAGAAAGGGACACGGAGGCATGTCCGTGACTAATGAGATTTCAGGCAGTGATGAGTGGTGGGCAGGAAACCAAGCAGGGGACGGCGAGGGGCACAATGGAGAGTGGGGCCTTGTTCTGATCACGTTATTCACCCCATTGAAGGAGGGACCCCCTCCTGCCCTAAATAGTACAAGATGGCTGAACACATTACCCCGACACTGGACAGACGGGCTTGACAGCTGTTTTTAGTCACTCGTCCTCAGAGCCCAGGGGAGGAGAAGGACACCGCACGCCATGCGGGCCACACAGGGCTTGCCCTCGGGAACTGAGTTTGGGAGCAAAGTGAACCAGCATGGCCGGCGGGAGGCAGGCTCTGCAGTGAACGAGGGTGAGGTGACGTTTGGTTCTTGCAGAAGGATGTGATTAGCTTGTTTGAATAATTTCACGGGGTAGGAGGAGTGAAACCGTTAGGTTGAGGAGTGGTGGCATGCAGCTGGTTCGGCCGATGGGGAACTAGCTGGGTGGCATATCTGGTGACGGCAGATCTCGTGGTATCTGAAGAAACCCTCTCTGAGCAGGCGGCATTGATAGCATGGGAAGATTGGGGGCGGGAGGAAGGGTTTTCAGGCGGAGGGATCTGAAGGTAAAGGCCTTGCAGTAGGAATCGATTAGGACGTGGGAGCTTTCTTTATCCCCTTCGTACAGATAAAGAAATGGAGGCACAGAAAGTAGAAGTAACCTGACCACGGTCCTATAGCCAGGAGGCAGGGTTTGAATACAGAAACTGTTCCTCATACACTCGATGTCCCCACATCATGGTCCAAAAACCACCTGAATGGGGCACTTAAAAAGCATTTCAACCAGGCTGAGCAGGGCGGGGGTGCGTCCTGGAGGAAATGATGCATGCGCGGATCGGTGGGAGGCTGGCCGGGGAGCAGGTGAAGGGAGGTGGGGCCTCCTGAAGGCAGAGGAGGATTGAAGCTGGGACCATGAGCACTCGTCCAGCTGGTGTCAGATCCCACTGGGTGTGCAGGTGGCAAGTGCTGTTGGGTGTGCGGTGGCTGTACGGTTCCTGGACAGGGAGCACTTGGAATTGTTAAGACTCGAGTAGGTAGAATGGATGCAGTGGTTCACGCCTGTAATACCAGCACTTTGGGAGGCTGAGGTGGGAGGATCATTTGAGCCTAGGAGTTCAAGACCAGACTGTGCAACATAGCATTGTATGGCTGTAGTCCCAGCTACTCAGGAGGCTGAGGTGGGAGGATCACTTGAGCCCAGAAGTTTGAGGCTGTAGTGAGCTATGATCATGTTACTGCACTCCAACCTGAGACTTCCTGTCTCAGGAAGAAAAAAAAGAAAAACAAAAAAGACTTGAGCAAGTGGAGAAGAGAGGTGGCTAGTGTAGACATGGCCAGTTTCCATGGGGAAGTATGGGGAGGGGTGAAGGTGTGAATGGAGGATTAAGGCATATTATTAAGTAGTCTTGATCACAAGGCTAAAGAGTTTTGATTTCATTCTTTAGGCGATAGGCAGCCTTTGAAGATTTTAAAGCAGGAGAGTAACATGAGTAAAATAGTGCTTTTTGTTTGTTTTATTAAAAGAGTTCTTGAGCAATCTGGGTGTTAGATAAACGGAGAGGGCAGAGGCTGGCAGAGATGCTGAGGCTTGGAGCTAGGGTGATAGCTGTGGGAATCGGAGGAAGGATTCCGAAGGGAGAATTAGCAAGCTTTGGTGGGTGATCGACTGACTGAAACCAGAGAAGGGACAAATCCATGATTCCAAGATTCTAGGAATCTGGGAGAATGGAGGCTCTGCTGAAGGGGCAGGGAGTTTGTGGAGGGGACCTGGCTTTGCAGCAAGTTGATGAATTCAGGATTAGGCTCCTGGATTTTGTGGTGTTGGTGACACACTGGAGTTTGAAAGTCTAAGCAGGCAATTAGGAAAAAATTGGGGAAGGGTCAGGGCCATTTGGAAGAGGGGGATGAATTGAGAAAGCAGAGAGGAGGGAAGCACAGAAGGCCAGGAGTCATAACATTTGCATTTACAGCAGTAGGAGACGGGAGATTGTCAGAGACTCTAGAGGGACTCAGTTCTCTTGACAGCCTTCCCGTGAGATGAATTGGATAAGTATTGGGAAGGTATTAACTCTCTACACATGAGGTCGTGAGTCTCAGAGAGATCAAGAGATTGCCCCAAGTTTGCTCAGTGAGGGCTCGCAGGAGCTGGGACTGTGACCCTTGTGCTGACACCCAGCCCAAGACTCTTCTCCTTACATCTTTGTCACTTTTTTTTTTTTCCCCAGGAACTAAGTGGCTCCTCCATGGCCCCCATCATGACCACAGTGCAATCTAAAACAGCCCCTCCCACATTTAACAGGACCAATAAATTCACAGCTGGCTTCCAGAATATTGTCGATGCCTATGGTGTCGGCAGCTACCGGGAGATAAACCCAGGTAAATATCCGATGAACTGCACAACTGGGCAGCTTGAAAGTGAACACTGGGTAAGATGGACCCCTGAGGTGACCGAGGAGGTGAACTTGTTAAAACTGTGAGGCTTGGGGCTAGGGTAGTAGCTGTGGGAATCAGAGGAAGAAGTAGGATAGTGGGGGCAAGTAGGATTCTTAAAATCGTTCTTGGTTTCCTAATACCCCGTGGTGTCATCTATAAATGCCGATTGATGAAAGAGTTGTTCTTTGTCTTCACCTGTGCACCCTTAAACTGCAACCTCATCAGGCAGTGAAGTCGGTGTTCATTTCCTTCACCAATACAATGAGGGCCATATCTTGGCATCTTCACAAATCCTGTAGTTATTGTGTGGGAAAGACACCAGTACACAGAACTTAGAAGACTCGATTCTTGGTGTCCTAAGCTGTGGAATCTTGCTAGCTTGGTTAATAAAATAAAGGTGTAGGCTGGGTTCGGCGGCTCATGCCTGTAATCCCAGCACTTTGGGAGGCGAAGGAGGTGGATCGCTTGAGGTCAGGAGTTCGAGACCAGCCTGACCAACATGGCAAAATGCTGTTTCTACTAAAAATACAAAAATTAGCAGGGCATGGTGGCAGGCACCTATAATCCCAGCTACTCAGGAGGCTGAGGCAGGAGAATCGCTTGAATCCAGGAGGCAGAGATTGCAGTGAGCTCAGACTGCGCCACTGCACTCCAGCCTTGGTGACAAAGCAAGATCCTGTCTCAAAAAATAGATAAAATAAAATAAAATGAAAGGATAGACCAGATACCCTTTATCCAAGCAATGCATGGTGATTGTTCTTCTCCAGCCTGAGGCCCAGTCGAATTTGTGGCCTGTAATGCAGGGGCCTCCTGGGTTGAGGGTCCCTGTGAGCAAACTGCTGGTGGTGTGTGGTGCATGTGAATGGTGGAGAAACAGACAAAAGATGGGTGTGGAGAACAGTATAGAAAGCACCTAGAGAGAGAAAGCTGATCTTGTGTTCCATCAAACTTTGTGATTTTTTTCTATTTTTTTTTTTTTTTGACTTTGTGATTTTTGACGAGTCATTTAGCTTCTCTAAGCCTCAGCACATCTGTAAAGTGAGGAATAAGAATGCCTACTCATAGGCTGGGCGCAGTGGCTCATGCCCATAATCCCAACACTTTGGGAGGCCGAGGTGGGAGGATTGCTTGAAACCAGAAGTTCGAGACCAGCCTGGGCAATATAGCGAGACCACATCTCTATAGAAAATTTTTAAAATTAGTTAGGCATGGTGGCACACATCTGTAGTACCAGCTACTCAAGAGGCTGAGGTGGGAGGATCACTTGAGCCCAGGAGGTGGAGGTTGCAGTGAGCCATGATTGTGCCACTGCACTCCAGCCTGGGTGACGGAGCGAGACCCTCTTTCAAAAAACATTGAACAAAAGAATGCCTAGAAACAGATGCACTCATTTATGTTGCAGCTAAGCATGTGTCAGGGTAGGGATGGCGAGAAGAGACATCCAGAAAGACTTGAGGAAACCCACATGCAAATCGTGGAGCTGTGGCAGGGAATCTGAGGTGGGGACCCCGAGGCTGTGCTGAGGCCTCAGGCGTTGTGTGTCTCCCCTCCACAGCCCCCTACACCATCATCACTTTCCCCTTCCTGTTCGCTGTGATGTTTGGAGACTGTGGTCACGGAACCGTGATGCTCCTGGCCGCGCTTTGGATGATTCTGAATGAGAGACGCTTGCTCTCCCAGAAGACAGACAATGAGGTGAGTGTCCATTGACCGTCTTGCCCCCATTCATTTTCAGAATATGAAAATCTGTATGTGGTTTTCACCATAGAAATAACACGTTTTTATGAAAAATAAGGGAGAGAAGGAAAGTAAAAAAGAGCCAAAATTAACCTAAAACTTCTGGCCAAAGGTAATTCCTTTGGATGGTTTGGTGCCGTTCCTTTCAACATTTTTGGGTTTTTGTTCATGACTTGATAAGGCATCGATTTTTCTTTTTCATTATATATTTTTTTCTAACTCTGATTTTTTTCCCTGATTATGAAAGCAATACATAATCATTGTAAAAATTAGAAAAATGCAACCATCTAATGACCTAGAGAAAAATCACCATGAATGCTTTTGGATATCTTTCCACTTTGTTTGTGCTTATCCACCAATTTTTCAAAAATTGGCATCAAGTAATCATACTATTTGTAGTGTTTTTACTTAAAATATCATGAGTATTTGTTCATGGCAGAAGCAGCCTGGGACCCATGTTCTTCTGAACACTGAGAAACCCTGAACATCGTTTCCCCACTCTTAAGTTTCTCCACCTTCGCAGAGTGCTGTGAAGGCTGAGACAACTCAAGAGGGTGCATTGGTTCCAAGTTTATCGGCTGGCCAGGTGCAGTGGTTCATACCTGTAATCCCACCACTTTGGGAGGCCGTGGTGGGTGGGTCATTTGAGATCAGGGGTTCGAGGCCAACGTGGCCAACATGGTGAAACCCCGTCTCTACTAAAAATACAAAAATTAGCCAGGCATGGTGGTGGGCACCTGCAGTCCCAGCTACTCGGGATGCTGAGGCTGAATAATTGCTTGAACCCGGGAGGTGGAGGTTGCAGTGAGCCGAGATCACACCGCTTTACTCTAGCCTGGGTGACAGAGAGGGACTCCATCTTAAAAAAAAAAAAAAAAAAAAGGATATCTGCAGTGTTTTATTACAGGTTGAATTAATTACAGCTGGGTCAGTGATGTCGAGGTTACTGGGCAGAATATCAACCTGTGACCAACATAGTTTTCCACGCCAAGCTTAAAGATGTAATTTTGTGTGGTAAACATTTTGAGTATCAGAGTTACACATCAGCACTTCTTGGAATGATTGACACACATTATTCAGTATTATGAGAAAGCACTTTATTCTTCTCAGCAGACATAGTCAGACAGGGACTCAACTTTACAATGACAAGATGCAAAATGAGTATATATTTGACTTGTCATAAATGTAGTGGCCATGGGAGTGCTTATTTCCTGGAAGCACCTGAGACAACAGCCACCTGCTTTCAAGCCCCTTCCTAAGCAGATGAGGCCTTGCTTGCACTTCAGTTTATTTTCTAATGCAGGTGCAATGGAAGAATCTGAGGCATGCATATATATATATAATATTATATATATTATATATATATATATATATTTTTTTTTTTTTTTTGAGACAGAGTCTTGCTCTGTCACCAGGCTGGAGTGCAGTGGGGCAATCTCAGCTCACTGCAACCTCTGCCTCCCAGGTTCAAGTGATTCTCCTGCTTCAGCCTCCTGAGTAACTGGGGCTAACGTGCATGCCACCACATCTGGCTAATTTTTAATACAGATGGGGTTTCACCACGTTGGTCAGGCTGGTCTCGAACTCCTGACCTCAGGTGATCTGCCCACCTTGGCCTCCCAAAGTGTTGGGATTACAGGTGTGAGCCACCACACCCGGCCTTTTTTTTTTTTGAGACAGAGTCTTGCTCTGTCATCCTGGCTGGAGTGCAGTGGTGTAATCTTGGCTCACTGCAGCCTCCACCTCCGAGGTTCAAGTGATTCTCCTGCCTCAGCCTCCCAAGTAGCTGGGATTACAGGCATGCACCACCACGCTTGGCTAATTTTTGCCTATATGGTTTTCGTTTCACGATAACAAATACCAGCCTAGGACTTTTTGGTGCACCTGTATGTTCCAAAAACCTTGATGCGTGTGCTCTTCCTGTCTGGATGATTGATGTCTGCCGTGGTCATGTGGCCCCCACAAGGGTGCCTGCACCAGTGATGCTGGAGATATCCTGTAGAACACTTCCCTCCGGGGTCTTCTTCAGAGCCCACTGACAATCATCCTCTCTGTCTCTCTGAGGCCAGATTTGGAACACCTTCTTCCACGGGCGCTATCTGATCCTACTTATGGGCATCTTCTCCATCTACACGGGTTTGATCTACAATGACTGCTTCTCCAAGTCCTTGAACATCTTTGGCTCTTCTTGGAGTGTCCAACCCATGTTCAGAAACGGCACATGGAAGTGAGTTGACAGACAGAGATGTTGCAGTCACTGGCCATCCAGGTGGCCTCAGTGACTGTTTTCGTGGCTGGAGGAGTCTACACCTAGCTCTACTCAGAGGTGCACTTGAAAATTCAAAACAAATAGGCCAGGCACGGTGGCTCATGCCTGTAATCCCAGTGCTCTAGGAGGCTGAGGCGGGCGGATCACCTGAGGTCAGGAGTTCCAGACCAGCCTGGCTGACGTGGTGAAACTTGGTCTCCACTAAAAATACAAAAATTAGCCAGGTGTGGTGGCAGGTGCCTGGAATCTCACCTACTCGGGAGGCTGAGGCAGGAGAATTGCTTGAGCCTGGGAGGCGGAGGTTGCAGTGAGCCGAGATTGCGCCACTGCACTCCAGCCTGGGTGACAGAGTGAGACTCCATCTCCAAAAAAAAGAAAAAGAAAAAATAATTAGCCAAGTGTGTTGGCACACCTTTAGTCCTAGCTACTTGGGAGGCTGAGGCAGGAGGATGGCTTGGGCCAAGGAGGTCAAGGCTGCATGAGCTACAATCACACCATTGTTCTCCAGCCTGGGCAACACAGCAAGATGCTGTCTTAAAGGCAAATGAGAGGCTGGGCATGGTGGCTCACGCCTGTAATCTCAACACTTCGGGAGGCTGAGGCGGGAGGATCACTTGAGGTCAGGAGTTCGAGACCAGCCTGGCCAACATGGTGAAACCCCGTCTCTACTAAAAATACAAAAATTAGCTGGGCATGGTGGCACATGCCTGTAATCCCAGCTACTCGGGAGGCCAAGGCACGAGAATTGCTTGAATCCAGGAGGTGGAGGTTGCAGTGAGCCGAGATCACACCATTGCACTCCAGCCTGGGCAACAGAGCAAGACTCCATCTGAAAAAAAAAAAAAAGCAAATGAGGAAAGGGTTGTTTTTGCAATGCTGTCTCCCTGTATTTGTCCTGTGGCTGACAGAGTTGGGGGCAGGGGACACCTGGTAAGGATATGTAGGGACTGTAGAATAGAGAGACCTGGAAGCTCTCCAAATCCCCACAGTCCACCCTTCCCCTATGCATTCCACATTGATTTTATGCAGCTAATCAGACAAGCAGTCTTCAGAATGGAACCACAACCTTTTAGGAATGGAGACTTTTATGGGGAGAAAGATTTTAGAGTTTGAGAGGTAGGTCAATTTAATGAACTGGGGGAGAACAGGGGACTCTGGAGGATAGGGGACTGTGAAGTCAACAAATAGAAATCGCAACAGCCTTGTGATTTTGGGGGTGATCTTAGGCTACGTGCATCACGTACCTGAGATTCCCAAAGTAGCTTGAGGGCTAATTTGTAAAACCTACATATCAATGGTGACATTTCCTAACATCTGTCTCTGCCCAGCTCCTTTGGGTCAGCTTAAGATTTCCCTGTCTCATTGTGGAACTTCCCTTTGAACAAATGAGAAAAGAGGACCAAAGTGAAGGCTGAGATAAGTAAACATGTTCTCAATCTCTTTTCCCATTCTTCCTCTCCCAAGGAAGGGACTTCACAGGTCTTACTGGCTCACCAAACTCTGTGGTGAACATCATAAATGGGGGACAGAATGAATAATCAATTTCATCTAAGTTTTTCAGTTAGAAAAGATTCAATCCTGGGTTTCTTTCTTTTTTTTTTTTTTTGAGATGGAGTCTTGCTCTGTCACCCAGGCTGGAATACAGTGGCGCAATCTCAGCTCACTGCAACCTCCACCTCCCAGGTTCAAGCGATTCTCCTGCCTCAGCCTCCTGAGTAGCTGAGACTGCAGGCACACGCCACCATGCACAGCTAATTTTTGTATTTTTAGTAGAAGTGAGGTTTCACCATGTTGGTCAGGATGGTCTCGATCTCCTGACCTCGTGATCCACCTGCCTCGGCCTCCCAAAGTGCTAGGATTACAGGAGTGAGCCACATGCCTGGCCCAATCCTGGGTTTCTTTTGACAAAGCTTTCCTGAGGGTGTTCAAGGGGCTTGATGTTGGCACAGAGAGCCTCCAGGAGACTGTAGAAATCTTTACTGGGGGGCAGGGAGACTCTAATGCAGTTCCTTCTTGTTTCTCTCCTAGGCCTAAGTTCCCTGAAGCAGAGATGGGATTCCCCACCTTAAATATAGAAAAATAAAAATATAGAAAAATGAAGGATAAAACGTTTTCCAGAATGACATACAGACAGCTATATCTGTCATTTTTTTTTTTTTTTGCTTTGCAATTAGTATTCTAAAGAGATGCCCAAAAGAACAAAACTTTCATAAATTTAAAAACAAATTAGGTTGAGCACGGTGGCTCACACCTGTGATCCCAGAACTTTGGGAGGCCAAAGTGGGAGGATTGCTTGAGCCCAGGAGTTCAAGACCAGCCTGGGCAATATAGGGAGACCCTGTCTCTACATAAAATGAAAAAAAAAAATTAGCTGGGCAGTGGCATGTGCCTGTGGTTTCAGCTACTTGGGAGACTGAGACAGGAAGATCATTTGAGCCTGGGAGGTTGAGGCTGCAATGAGCTGTGATGGCACTGTTGCACCCAAGCCTTGGCAATAGAGCAAGACCCCGTCTCAAACGAACAAACAAACACATTCATTTATACACTTAGTTCTGCTCTTTAGATTTAAACTCATAAGTATCGAGATGAGTTTTATTTTTTATTTTGAGGTGGAGTCTCGTTCTGTGGCCCAAGCTGGAGTGCAATGGTGCGGTTTTGGCTCACTGCAACTTCTGCCTCCCGGGTTCTAGCGATTCTCCTGCCTCAGCCTCCCAAGTAGCTGGGATTACAGGCATGCACCACCACGCCCAATGACTTTTTATATTTTCAGTAGAGACGAGGTTTCACCATGTTGGCCAGGCTGGTCTTGAACTCCTGACCTCAGGTGATCCACCTGCCTCGGCCTCCCAAAGTGATGGGATTATAGGCATGAGCCACCATGCCCGGCTGAGATGAGTTTTGAAACTTGTTCAATCTGCATAGTTTCACCAGACTACCAACATGAAATTCCATTTCCCATGGAGTATGATTGTGAAAGGCCCGAGTTAGCTGTCTTGTTACCACTCTGCAGACATGGGTATGAATGCTGTTCTCTTATGCACCTGCAAATGTCTTCTTCCCCAATTCAAGACTCTTTGGTCTTGAATTGGAGCAATGCTCAGCCATATGTGAAGGGTCAGGAGTATAAGGCAGAACCTCATTATCACTGTGGCAGAAGAAAACGACAGCTGAAGTACACAGTGAGCTGATTTTGGTCGCCAGCTATGACCTGGGTCTTGGACCTGCTTCCTTTTTTTTTTTTTTTTTGAGAGAGTTTCGCTCTGTCACCCAGGCTGGAGTGCATTGGCACAATCTCAGCTCACTGCAAGCTCCGCCTCCCGGGTTCATGCCATTCTCCTGCCTCAGCCTCCTGAGTAGCTGGGACCACAGGCGCCCACCACCACGCCCGGCTAATTTTTTTGTATTTTTAGTAGAGACGGGGTTTCACCGTGTTAGCCAGGATGGTCTCGATCTCCTGACCTCGTGATCCGCCCGCCTTGGCCTCCCAAAGTGCTGGGATTACAGGCGTGAGCCACCGCGCCCGGCCAGGACCTGCTTCCTTGATGGTTGAAAGACCACTGAAAACATTCCTGTAGTGACTGGAGTTGGGCGTATTGACTCAACAAGGGAAATGGTGCATCATTGGGAAAACCATCTCTATTAAGAGGGTATTAGAAAGGGCTTAGGGGATTTAGCCTTTGTTAGGATATGGGGATGTTGGGTCATTTTTGTGGTTTGGACCATGTCCTTCTTTTTGCCTGTATCGAGGTATGATTGTGGAATGATCTTGTTTTTTCTCGCTCTATCGTAGTCACCAGGTGGCCTTGCCTGATTTTGCTGTTCTGTGAAGTTGTTTATGCTCAGCAGGAGACACGATGGATTAGCTATGGGTGCCAGGCCAGTTCCTTCCTGTCAGGGGTGACTTTTCCCTTTATGAACACACAGACACTTCTCTGCTATGGAAATCCAGCCATTTGCACTGAGTCATGCCATTAGGATGGGGGTCACGTCTGGGCGAGTGAGTCACGGTCAGCTGCTGCCACTGCATATTGAGGGCCAGGACAGTAGGCCAGGCTTCTCGATTCCCTCAGCTGCTACCTAAGGCCCCCAGCACCTCACTGCAGAAGGGAGGGAGTGTATTTCTGGGCAGTCTGTCAAGACTGTCTGCTGTCTGTTCTTCATCATTTCATTATTTTAAAATTTAATTTAATTTTGTTTATTTTATTTTTTGTAGATGGAGTCTTGCTCCGTTGCCCAGGCTGGAGTGCAGAGGTGCAATCTTGGTTCACTGCAACCTCTGCCTCCTGGTTTCAAGTAATTCTCCTGCCACAGCCTCCCGAGTAGATGGGACTACAGGCATGTGCCACTGTGCCCAGCTAATTTTTGTATTTTTAGTAGAGACAGGGTTTCGCCATGTTGGCCAGGCTGGTCTTGAACTCCTGATCTCAAGTGATTCACTCACCTCAGCATCCCAAAGTGCTGGGATTATAAGCGTGAGCCACCACACCAGGCCTGTTCCTCATCATTGCAAATGCTCATTCCTTGGGCCCTTCCACAGATGCAGGTTCTCAAAAAAAATTAACTCAACATTCTCATCCCCTTAAGGCTTGCAGAGACAGACAGTAAGAAATTTCTGGGCCGGGCATTGTGGCTCACACCAAATCCCAGCATGTTGGGAGGCCAAGGCAGGCGGATCACTTGAGGTCAGGAGTTCAAGACCAGCCTGACCAACATGGTGAAACCCCATCTCTACTAAAAATACAAAAATTAGTTGGGCATGGTGCTGCATGCCTGTAATCCCAGCTACTCGGGAGGCTGAGGCAGGAGAATTGCTTGAACCTGGGGGGCGGGGGGGGCGGAGGTTGCAGTAAGCCAAGATCGTGCCATTGCACTCCAGCCTGGGCAACAAGAATGAAACGCCGTCTCAAAAAAAAAAAAGAAAAAAAAAAGAAATTTCTTCCCATTGACATCCATTCTTCTGGGTGAAAAGGGGACACAGATTTAAAGACATACAATGGGCTACATGGTTTTAGAGTTAAGTCCCATAGCAGTTGAGGTGTATATGTAAAAAACAATCCATCCTTCAGAAGCAGCCCCAGTGTTCCCTCGGGAGACTTCCCAAGCCTATCCCTGGACTGGAGTTTCTTTCCTGTGTGCTCCCAGCATCCCTGCCTTCTACCTCATTTCTGATGTGGTACAAATCCTGATTTCCCTTCCTTTCCTTCCCTTTCCCTTTCCCCTTCTGTCCCCTCTCCCCCTTCTCCCCTTTTTTTTCCTATCAACAGAGCCTCACTCTGTTGCCCAGGCTGGAGTGCAGTGGTACAATCATGGCTTACTGCAGCCTTGACCTCCCAGGCTCAAGGCAGTCCTCCTGCCTCAGCCTCCCAAGTAGCTGGAACTAAAGGCATGTGCCACCACAACCAGCTGGTCTCAAACTCCTAGGCTTAAGGGATCCTCCCACCTCAGGCTCCCAAAGTGCTGGGATTATGAATGTAAGCCACGGTTCCTGGCCCTGATTTTCTTTACTATAGCACATCAGGCTGAGATCTCTTTGGAAACTCAGATTGTAGCCTCAGAGTTTAGGACAATACTTGATGTGTAGTAGATATTGAATCAACCAAAGTGATGAATTGCACCAGTAGTTGGGCTTTGATGGGCAAGTTCATGACTGGTGGTACTATAGTATTTTGTCTGCCCCGGTTGATCATTGTTTGTTTTTCTCCCTTTCTCCCTCTAAAGTACTCATGTAATGGAGGAAAATCCATATCTGCAGCTGGACCCAGCCATACCAGGAGTGTATTTTGGAAATCCATACCCATTTGGGATTGATCCGGTAATAATGTCTTCTTGGGTTAAATATTTATTATGTGAACTGTCTTGTGGAGGAGAGGAAAAGGCCAACAAAGCCTGTCAAATCAACAAACTTGTGTTCAGATAAAATAACTTCTGCTGACGTTTTTGTGACACACAGAGCCAGAGTCAAGTAAATGTTCTATCTACACCTTCTACCCAGCCCCATTTTCCATACAGTTCCCCAAGCATCTACCTCTTTCTCCATCAGTCATATCCCTGGTAGTTAATGATTGCTTCTTTAAAAGGCACTTGGAGGCCGGGCGCGGTGGCTCAAGCCTGTAATCCCAGCACTTTGGGAGGCCGAGGCGGGTGGATCACGAGGTCAGGAGATCGAGACCATCCTGGCTAACACGGTGAAACCTCGTCTCTACTAAAAATACAAAAAATTAGCCGGGCGTGTTGGCGGGCGCCTGTAGTCCCAGCTACTCGGGAGGCTGAGGCAGGAGAATGGCGTGAACCCCGGGAGGCGGAGCTTGCAGTGAGCCGAGATTGCGCCACTGCACTCCAGCCTGGGGGACAGAGCAAGACTCCGTCTCAAAAAAAAAAAAATAAAATAAAATAAAATAAAATAAAATAAAATAAAAGGCACTTGGTTTCCTGGGGAGTATGCATATTCCATAAGCTATTTAGCATCCTAATCAAGTTTAAGTTCCCTGCTTTGTATTTTCTTGCAATGGGAAACATTTCCCTTTTTTCTAAAAAAGTGTGGATTTGCTTTTATGTTTGCTTTGTTTTACTGCATAGAATTGATGCTTTTTAAAAAAGGTATTTGCTTCATTTTATTTGTTTGTTATATCTATCTCAGTCAGCTAGATTTGAGCTAAGCAAAACGATACTTCCTCGCAGCCTGTAGATATAAAGGGGTTTTGAGGAGATATAACACATGCCCGTTCATGTAAAGCCGTTTATTTCTATTGGCCCAGTGCATGCTGCCACCAGGTGGCGGCCTTGTGCTCCAAATGAGCGTGAGTAGTCTAAAACCGAACCTGGCAAATGCTGTGCGTGTTTGCTTCTAAGCTCTTTCTTTATGGGAGAGAACCTGAGACCTCCGTTTTCGTCGCTGACAACTAGGAGTAAATAGTACTAGCCATAAAATTGATTCTCCAGTCTCTCCCATCTCACAGGTCACCTCCTCTTAAGTTTTCCTGGGTCATCCCGCTATCGCCCGCCTCCCTGCCCTTATAAAAACATACCTTTTGCCCAGGATTTGTTTATACTTGCCACACAGGGACACTTGCATTCTAAGTTTTATCAAAAGTGGTAAAGTCCTTGAAGGCTGGTTTGTAAGTTGCAAAGTGCTAAAAACTAATTTGAATTTTTGTGGCCTGCAAGACGTTGTCTTTGGTCAAAGGAATTTCATGTTTAGTAAGCAGGTGGAGAAGGAATCTAGATGGGGATGATCTTAGGGTCTGGTTGATCTTCCTTTGTTTGGAATCTCATTGCTCTGATGGTCTCGTCTCTCCCCTCCACAGCCTACAGTTAATTCATCAGCAAATCCTGCCTGTCCATTTCTGCTCCTGAGACAGAGTGGAGCTACAGTATTTCACATTGCAGAACTGAGTGATCCTGAGTTTCTACTCTGATGCAATTTTGTCATCTGCCCACAAGTTAGAAAAGAAAGAAAATATGTCAGGGTGAAAGAGAATGTGGGATATTGAAAATAATGAAATCTGTTCCCAGTAACATTTAGAATTTTGAAAATTTCTGGTCTTTCTATCCTAAAATAATACATATATATGATTTTTAAAAATCTATACCACACAAAATATTATATAAAGAAAAGCAGGAGTTGGCCAGGTGTGGTGGCTCATGCCTGTAATTCCAGCACTTTGGGAGGTTGAGGCGGGTGGATCACTTGAGGTCAGGAGTTCGAGACCAGCCTGGCCAACATGGTGAAACCTCGTCTCCACTAAAAATACAGAAATTAGCTGGGCATGGTGGCACACGCCAGTAGTCCCAGCTACTTGGGAGGCTGAGGCAGGGGAGTTGCTTTAACCTGGGAGGTGGAGGTTGCAGTGAGCTGAGATCATGCCACTGCACTCCAGCCTAGGCAACCAGAGTGAGAGCCCATCTCAAAAAAAAAAAAAAAAAAAAAAAGTAAAAATACCAAAATTAGCCGGGCATGGTAGCATATGCCTGTGATCCCAGCTACTCAGGAGGCTGAGGCAGGAAAAGTACTTGAATCTGGGAAGCAGAGGTTGCAGTAAGCTGAGATCACACCACTGCACTCCAGCTTGGGTGATACAGAGAGACTCTTCTCAAAAAAAAAGAAAAGCAGGAGTTGCTTTTCCTGCCTCTCCAGTTCCTGCAGTCCTGTTCCTCAGAGATAACCACTTTAACAGAACATGTCTCTATTAGTCCATTTTCATGCTGGTGATAAAGACATCCCTGAGACTGGGTAATTTATAAAGAAAAAGATCGTGTGGGGAGGCCACACAATCATGGTGGAAGGTGAAAGGCACATCTTATATGGTGGCAGGCAAGAGAGAGAATGAGAGCCAAGTGAAAGGGGTTTCCCCTTATAAAACCATCAGATCTCATGAGACTTACGCACTCCCACGAGAACAGTATGGAGGAAACCACCCCCATGATTCAATGATCTCTCACCAGCTTCCTCCCACAGCACGTGGGAATTATGGGAGTACAATTCAAGATGAAATTTGGGTGGGACACAACCAAACCATATCAGTGTCTGTGCCTGTGTTAGTTTGTATCATATATACATATATATAAATAAGGGCTTACTTTTTACATAACACAAATTTCTACAGTGCATTTACTGACTGCGTTTGACATCTGTTTGTGAATCAAATCACAAAATATTTGGTCTTCATCACAGCCTGGGCTCGTAACGCAGGAATCAGACTGCCTGTGTTTAAATCTTTGCTTTTCTATTTACTTGCTCTGTGAGTTTGAGCACGTTAACATCTCTATGTCTGTTTCTTCGCCTATAAAATGCATATAATAACAGCCCTAGGCCGGGCGCGATGGCTCACACCTGTAATCCCAGCACTTTGGGAGGCCAAGGCGTGTGGATCATTTGAGGTCAGGAGTTTGACACCAGCCTGGCCAACATGGTGAAACCCCATCTCTACTAAAAATACAAAATTAGCTGGGCATAGTGGTGGGTGCCTGTAATCCCAGCTACTTGGGAGGCTGAGGCAGGAGAACTGCTTGAACCCGGGACACAGAGGTTGCAGTGAGCTGAGATTGCACTCCAGCCTGAGCAACAGAGCGAGTCTGTGTCTCAAAAAAATAAAAATAAAAATAAAAATAAACACCAGCCCTAACTCCTAGGGTTGCTCAGCAAATGAAATTATGTTTACATGTAAAATCGCCAGAACAGAGTCTGATGCACAAACGTGGTAAATGCTCCTTGAATATTAGTTCCTCTTATGTTATTTCTTCCTAGGTATGTAAGTAACTTAATCTTCCTGAGGTTATGATAAATCACCTTATCTGTAAAATGAGCATAACTATATCTCATAGAGTTTTCAGTAGAACTAAATGAGATAGACACATCTAAATTGCTTAGTATGTGCTTGGTACTTAACTATTAACATTTTAAAATTTTCTTTTTATTTATTAATTTATTTAGAGACAGGGTCTTGCTCTCTTGCCCAGGCTGTAATGTAGTGGCATGATCATGGCTCACTGCAGCCTCGACCTCCTGGGTTCAATCTCCCTGCTTCAGCCTTCCAAGCAGCTGGGACTATAGGCACGCGCCATGCCATGCTGGGCTAATTTTTGTTTGTTTGTTTGTTTGTTTGTTTTGAGATGGAGTTTCACTTTTGTTGCCGAGGCTGGAGTGCAATGGTGCGATCTTGGCTCGCCGCAACCTCCGCCTCCTGGGTTCAAGTGATTCTTCTGCCTCAGCCTCCCGAGTAGCTCGGATTACAGGCATGAGCCACCATGCCATGCTAATTTTTTAAAAAAGTTTTTGTAGAGACAGGGTCTCACTTTGTTACCAGGCTGGTCTTAAACTCCTGACCTCAAGGGATCTTGCCATCTTAGCCTCCCAAAGTGGTAGGATTACAAGCGTGAGCCACTGCACCTGGCCAACATTTTTAATGTGTCAGATTTGGCTGGGTCTAAAGTGTACTAGCAGACCTGCCCTCACTGCATTGAGTGTGCCTGTGGGAACTGTCCAACCAGGCGGGCAAGGGGAATGCCGAGGGCTGGGGCAGGCCTGGTGCCACTTAGATGCCAAGGCCCATATGAGGGCAGAGGAGGCATCTCTGGGGTCTGGGCACCTGTTATTGGAGTCCCTTCTCCCCACTTCCCAGCAGCTGCCTCCTCAGTGGGTGCCCCTCTCGCGTGGCTCAGGACATTGCAAAGGAAGGATCAGTGCAAATTAGCACCTGACTGTGTGAGCACGTGTGTGTGTGATGGAGGGAGCGAGATGATTGTGTTTGAGGTTGTGTCTGGTTGGATGTTGGCCCCTTAACAGAAGCAAAGAAGTTTGGAGGAGGAAGTCATTTAGCAGAAAAGGTGAGAAAGCCATTGTGCCCTTGTCACCTTTGACATGTCCCAGAGCAAACCTGAAAACAATTTGGGATGTACCTCAAGTACAGGTGGGGACAGGGGAAGGAGCAAGGACTTGGAATCCTTTCCACAGAGTGGGAGTGGAGACCACGGGGCTGCCGAGATTTAAATGGGGAAGATGAATATTAGTGACTCTGGTCCTTAGCCCAGCGTGAGACCCTAACTAACCCCTCCACCCACCTGCCCCTACACGACCACCCAGTGTGCTTTCTCCCCATGTCAGTATCATCGATATCGTTTGGGGCAGGACGGGTGCACATGATCCCCACCTGGCAGTGCTGTTTAAAACGGGCCATGTAGAAGGCAGGGACTGTACCTTACTCATCGTGCTTTCAAAGATTGGCTACAGGAAAGGCTTCCTGAGAAGGGCCTGGGGAAATGCTTTGTAATCCGAAGCACTACAGACTTTCAGAGTAAGAGGTGGTGTTATTAAAAAGGATTGGATACATTCACGGGCCAATGAGCTATAGGCCATGATTAAGGAAACTGAGGCAAATTTGAGATCTTGCCATAATGGCTCAGATTAGCTTTCCTCTTTTTTTTTTTTTTTTTTGAGACAGAGTCTTGCTCTTTTGCCCAGGCTGGAGTACAATGGCGCGATCTCGGCTCACTGCAACCTCCACCTTCCAGATTCAAGCGGTTCTCCTGCCTCAGCCTCCTGAGTAGTTGGGATTACAGGCACCCACCACCATGCCCAGCTGATTTTTGTATTTTGGTGTAGAGACAGGGTTTCACCTTGTTGACCAGGCTGGTCTCGAACTCCTGACCTCAAGTGATCCACCTGCCTCGGCCTCCCCGATTATCTTTTCATGTAGGATTTTTCTCCCCTGTTTTCTTCCAGCAATTTGATAATAGCACTAATGATCCTGTTACTTTTGTCATTAAAGTTGCATTTATAAAGGGTTTCATCCTTTTTTCCTTTTTGGACTCTAAAATGTATGCATTGAGCTGGACTGAAATATGAAAGTGCAGGTCCCAGAGTGGTTTGCTCAGGGAAAGTTGTACTGTAGCCCTCAACTCCAGTAGAACTTCTAAGACTCTCTCATTTGGCTTTTTTGTCCCATTTCCTATCCAGATTTGGAACTTGGCTTCAAACAAACTCACATTTCTGAACTCGTATAAAATGAAGATGTCAGTGATCCTGGGAATTGTCCAGATGGTTTTCGGTGTCATCCTCAGCCTTTTCAATCACATGTAAGTTTCCTGATGCGCTCTCTGCCTGCTCTCTCTGATCACACTGATGATGAATGGTGACAGAGCCACTGGTTTGGGACCTGCATCTCTCTGTGCAAGTTTTCTTCCTATGAGGGGTACTTCCTTGGGCATCTGGGCTTAAGCCAAGACAAGCTGGTTGGCTGGAAATGGCAGCACCTCCGTTTCTCCTGAGCAGAGTCTCTCCAAGGTAATTGCTCCTCTGGCCCGAGAAATATTTGAGGGTTCAAAAAAAGACTGGAGGCCAGGTGCGGTGTCTCACACCTGTAATCCCAGCACTTTGGAAGGCTGATGGGTGGATCACCTGAGGTCAGGAGTTCAAGACCAGCCTGGCCAACATGGTGAAACCCCGTCTCTACTAAAAATACAAAAATTAGCCAGGCATAGTGGCGGGCACCTGTAATCCCAGCTACTTAGGAGGCTGGAGCAGGAGAATCCCTTGGACCTGGAGGCAGAGGTTGCAGTGAGCCGAGATTGCATCACTGCACTCCAGCCTGGGTGACAGAGTAAGACTCCATCTCAAAAAAAAAGAAACCATTCTTAACTTCCAGGCTGTACAGAATCAGATGATAGTCTCCATTGGCCTGTGGGCCACACTTTTCAGACCCCTATCTTAGAGCATTCTTAGGAAAAAACTTCCAAGTCCCCATTATATATCTTCTTGCCTTTAAATGTGCAACTGTGAGCTAGGTCTGCATGTGAAGCTGTGGTCAGATCACCACCCTCTCTGTGTGGGCATGACCTTTGCTTTAGATGTTCCTTCTAGACCGTGGTTCTCTCTGACTCTTGTGCAAAAGCACTTTCCAGTATTTCCTTTTAATTTTCTTTTCTATGCATCCATACAGGATTGCTGTTTGCCGGGGGGTGTGGGGCGCCGTTATTTACCAGTAGTGCAAAAAAAAGATAGAACATTTTGTGCTTTTGTGCTTTGAGAGAATAATTAAGTCCTAATGTTCCCTTGATGTTCTGTCTTGTGTATGTGTGTGTTTTCCACCCCCAGATACTTCAGAAGAACTATCAACATCATTCTGCAATTTATCCCTGAGATGATTTTTATCCTGTGTCTGTTTGGATACCTGGTTTTCATGATCATTTTCAAATGGTGCTGCTTTGACGTCCATGTGTCTCAGCACGCCCCCAGCATCCTCATCCACTTCATCAACATGTTTCTGTTTAACTACAGTGACTCTTCCAATGCACCCCTCTACAAACATCAGGTATTTCTGTTTTTTTTTTTATTCTTCTTTTATTTACTTGATTATGTCAAATTTCTCTCCTACTCTTTTTTTTTTTTTTTTTTCTGAGAAGGAATCTTGCTCTGTCACCCAGGCTGGAGTGCAGTGGTGCGATCTTGACTCACTGCAACCTCCACTTCCTGGGTTAAAACGATTTTCCTGCCTCAGCCTCCTGAGTAGCTGGGACTACAGGTGCATGCCACCACGTCTGGCTAATTTTTGTATTTTCAGTAGAGACAGGGTTTCACCACGTTGGCCAGGCTGCTCTCAAACTCCTGACCTCAAGTGATCCACCTGCCTTGACCTCGCAAAATGCTGGGATTACAGGTGTGAGCCACCGCACCCAGCCTTTCTCCTACTCTTGAGTGTTGCAAAGAGTAGTTATTTCTAAAACTGAGCCATCTTGGCATCCAGTGGAGGGCATTAAATCCTTTACATTTCAAAAGGGTCTTATTAAATGAAGGTGCAAGCACTGAGGGCTATGGTGTGGCTCCAACCATTCTTGTTGGGGTAATACATGAGAGGGATAATTGCAGAGGGATTGAAGATTGTCTTGTCCATTGGCTATGAAGAAAGAAAAAAAAATAACCCTTCAAATTGGTAGGCTTGCAACTGTAGAATGTTCTATATGGCACCTTAATATTTAATAATCTTTTATTCAAAGAGTGAACTCTAGCTAAATTAACAAGAATAATAATTGAAATAGAATCAAGAAGAGAAAGCGCTGTATTCACATGGATAGACAGTTTCTGGAAAACCACAAATCAAACTCATGCTCTTCTGTGAGCTTCCGAAGCTTGCGGGAGCTGCTGTTTTTCATTTGTTGCTCCTCTTCCAGAGACAGTTCATCCCAACCATTGCACTTTATTGCCACTCTGATTTCTTCCATTTCTTTTAGCCTCATTATCAACTTACTATTTTATTTGTTTATCATTATTTTTTATTTTTGGAGATGGAGTCCCACTCTGTCACCCAGGCTGGAGTGCAGTGGCACAACCTTGGCTCACTGCGACCTCCGCCTCCTGGGTTTAAGTGATTCTCCTGCCTCAGCCTCCCAAGTAGCTGGGATTACAGGCACCTGCCACCAGGCCCGGCTAATTTTTGCATTTTTAGTAGAGATGGGGTTTCACCATGTTGGTCAGGCTGGTCTTGAACCCCTGACCACAAGTAATCCATCCACCCCAGCCTCCCAAAGTGCTGGGATTACAGGTGTGAGCCACCATGCCTGGCCAATATTTTATTTTTAAAAGGTATACAAATCCTATTGGAGCTGGATATAAAAATAACTCAGTGAGTTATTCTTTGATAACACAAATAACAGTAGCTTTTTCCCCTTGGCCTCTCCCAGTGATTAACCTGATCATATTATCTGAGGCTAGATTTTCACTAAAAAAGACCCATTTCTATAGGTCCTGATTCCTCTGGATGAAGCCCTGTGACTAGTTTCACAAGGCCAGCTGCCCTTCAGTGCAGAGGTTGTCTGTTGGTGATTGCGCCCATCAGATGTTGTAGTTAATGTCATGCTTCTACAGTCACGCCCCTTCTTATGAGTTCGATTCCTAGTTGTGTTCTCTTTCCCTACCCAAGCATCAATAAGAAAAAGAAAAGCCTGGGCATAGTGGCTCACACCTGTAATCCCAGCACTTTGGGAGGCGAAGGCAGGCAGATCACCTGAGGTCAGGAGTTCAAGACCAGTCTGCCCAACATGGTGAAACACCATCTCTACTAAAAATACAAAAAATTAGCTGGGCATAGTGGCGGGTGCCTATAATCCCAGCTACTCAGGAGACTGAGGCAGGAGAATTGCTTGAACCTGGTAGGCAGAGGTTGCAGTGAGCCAAGATCGCACCACTGCCTTCCAGCCTGGGCAACAAGAGTGAAACTCTGTCTCAAAAAAAAGAAGAAGAAGAAGAAGCAGAAGGAGAAGGAGAAGGAGAAGAAGAAAAAATGTCTTGTAATCGGGTTTTCATAAGGAATGAGTGTAGATAAGAATCAGAAACAGGTGCATTACCGTTGGGCACCATTTTGTTATCATAGATGGTAACCATGAGCCATCCCCAGAATGTTGACATGAACCGAATGTATTTTGAAGGTTCATTTACTCAGTGCTGGATCTAAACAAACATTTATTTGGATTTCCCAAATAACTCTTCTGTTTTAAGGCAGAGAACTCAGATTGACCAAAATAGTTCGTGTGCTAACTGCTTTCATTAAGACTGAAGTCCTCACTTAGTCTGGAATAAGCACTGAGCATTGCACAGTGAGTGCGTGGCTTATCCAACTTTTTTCCATTCAAAAGCATTATCTGGAGTTGGTTGGTTTTCCCACACCCTAGTGTGAAGATTAATTGTCTTGATACAGTTTGAAGTTTTCATAACCTCATTTTGGGGTTATGCAGCTGGAAGAGGCAATACAAGTTAATAAAGTCCCTTCCCAACATTGTCCTGGCTGTCTTTGAATATCAAAGGATAGCTACACACACACACACACACACACACACATCCTGTTGCTTTGTATGTCATCGGGGGAAATCCTGTTGCGTAAAAATGGACAAAGGGCCATGAGACAGCATTGTGTGCAGATACTAGGATGGATAAGTTCAGCCTGGGTTCACATAGTCTCCCTTCCTCTTTTGGACATTTAAAAGTAGGGTGAGGCCAGGCGCGGTGGCTCATGCCTGTAACCCCAGCACTTTGGAAGGCCGAGGCGGGTGGATCACGAGGTCAGGAGATCGAGACCATCCTGGTTAACACAGTGAAACCCCGTCTCTACTAAAAATACAAAAAATTAGCCGGGTGTGGTGGCACGTGCTGGTTGTCCCAGCTACTTGGGAGTCTGAGGCAGGCAAATCGCTTGAACCCAGGAGGCAGAGGTTGCAGTGAGCCGAGGTGGCACCACTGCACTCCAGCCTAGGCAACAGAGCGAGAGTCCATCTCAAAAAAAAAAAAAAGTGGAGTGAGGATGGAAGATGGAACAGATAAAGTGTTCCCTCTATTATCAGGGTGAATCTTGTTACAATTGGGATAATAAATTGTCTCCTGGCATTTACTGCGACCTTGGTCAGAATGCTTGGAGAAATGTGAAGGCTCAAGAAATGTTTTTCTATTTCCTTTGAGTACCGTGGTCTCAATCCTTCTCAGCAGCCATGACTGAGCCTTCTGAGGCTGGCTGGTTCTTTTGAGCATAGCAGCTATGAGTCACTCCTCTAAACTGGTCACTGGGGTGTGTATAAGAAAGGAGGCAGGGGCGTGAGGATGTGAAAGGTGATCTGGAGCAGGAATATAACAGGGACTCCTCCAGGGTTTCAGCAGAGGCCTGAAGACCGCAGCTGCCTCACTCCAAAGGGAAGGCGAGAGAGACCGAGAGTGAGTTCAAAGTGGGTAACCCAGAGCCTGTTGAGTGACTCGCCCACATTGAAGGGATGAAAGTCAGGTAGTGATGGTGAGGAACTTCTTTTTTCTTTTTTAAGAGACAGGAGCAAGAGAGCTCAGATAATTATCTAGGACTCAAAATATAAAATTACCGGTTGAATAATGTCTGTGACTTAAAGTGACCCAAGGACTTTTGAGTACCACCGAGTGACTGGTAAAGTCATGAGGCCTGCCATAGTTTTCATCCAGACCCAGGTGAAAACGACCCCCATGGGACAGAGTTGAAGACAAGGGGTGCCTTTATAATGTTTCATGCATACTTCTTGTTTAAAAGATTGGTTACATATGGTACAAGGGGCTACTCAGAATAAGGAATACATAGAGTTTCCAGTGTCTACCCTATGTCGAACATTTGGAAACACTGGACAGATATTTTTCTATCTGCAAGGGGAATATTCCAGATGTGAAGGTGAATGGATTCATTGAAATGCTTTAGATCTCTCAAAATAAAGTGCTAGTGAAGTGGCCTATAGTGGTGATTTTCATCACTCAAAGTGTGCTGTTCTGTCAGTGAAAATGACGAGATCTCGCCATTTTGGTCTTGCAGCAAGAAGTCCAAAGTTTCTTTGTGGTTATGGCTTTGATCTCTGTGCCGTGGATGCTTCTGATTAAGCCGTTTATTCTTAGAGCCAGTCATCGGAAATCCCAGGTAAGGGCTGTTTGTTTCAGTTCACCCTACTTTGCATAGGAATGAGGGTTTCTGGAAAGATAAATCTTGGGTTTAGAGAGAATTGTCCTGGGCTGCCAGGGCCGGAAGAATGTTGTTGAGGAACTGACCCGCTCTGAGTATGTTTCGTTCTATGGAGCTAGACTTTTCCACTGGGCCGTCTTATTTCCAGCAAGACGCTCTATTAAGGGCAAACACGTTTAAACCTTATGTCTTAGCTGGGCGCAGTGGCCCACACCTGTAATCCTAGCACTTTGGGAGGCCGAGGCAGGTGGATCACCTGAGGTCGGGAGTTTGAGACCAGCCTGGCTAACATGGCGAAACCCCATCTCTACTAAAAACACCAAAATTAGCCAGGCATGGTGGTGGGTACCTATAATCCCAACTACTTGGGAGGCTGAGGCAGGAGAATCACTTGAACCCAGGGTGGTGGGGGAGATTGCAGTGAGCCGAGATCACACTACTTCACTCTAGCCTGGGTGAAAGGGCGAAACACCGTCTCAAAAAAATAAATAAATAAAATAAACCTTATGTCTGGCAGACTTTGTTCAGGGTGTATGTGTGCTGAGTCTCATGGTAGTTAATGATTTAGAAGGGTCTGAATGCGGTTGTTTTATTAGTTATAGATAATATTTTATTATAATTTTACTTTTAAAACAAATATTAAAAGCTTTTTTTCATTAATATTCTAAAGTTGTGAGACTTTATTATGTTACAGATTGTGTCAGGGAATTAGAAGAGTAAACAAATTCGATTATGTCAGTTTTTGTTTGTTTGTGATTTTTCCCCTATTGCCAAATACCAGGTTCAGCCCACTTTCTCTTTTTGTCTAAACTGCCCCTGAGCCTCAGATGTACTCAGGGGGTGAAGCAGAGTTTAATATCAGCCTGAACCAAATAGGATTTAGGAAGATTAACCTTCCAGAGGACATCAGCATCTAACACTGACACACAAACGATTTGAGATGGTCGTTCTCTGCTTTCCTCTATTAGTGCAAAAGATTAAGTGGAATGTGCTGAGACCGTGTATGTTTTAAATGGTTGTAGATGTGTTCAGATTAAATTCTATTCTTCTAAAATCTTTGTTGGATATTGACCTGGACAGGCAGCAGAGTCAGGGACCTAGACATGACGAGACTTGAGTTCAGGAAGTTTGTCCCTATGTGACACTCTGTTTCTCTGTCACCTGCCTCTCCTCCCACTGTCTCCTTATGCCAGTCTGAACTCGTTCCAAAGCTTAGCTGAAACGTAATCTATATGAGGTATTTATAAAGAGGAAGAGAAAGCAAGGAAGACTTGGTTATTCTTTGGTTAACTGGTGGGAGAGCAAGGTGGTTGAGGGTTGTTGAGGTGGGTGCTTGTCCAGACAGGTGACCAGGTATTTCAAAGAGGGTGGCAAATACCTGTTTGGAGAAGTAGATGCAAGTTTTTTTTGTTTTGTTTTTTCTAGAGACAAGGTCTCTCTCTGTCTCTGAGGCCAGAGTGCAGTGGCTATTCACCGGCACAATCATAGCTCACTGCAGCCTCCGAATCCTGGGCTCAAGCCATCCTCCTACCTCAGCCTCCCAAGAAACAGGCATGCCCCCCTGCCTGGCTCAGCTTTTTTTTTTTTTTTTTTTTTTTGAGATGGTATCTCATTATGCTGCCCAGGCTGCTCTCAAACTCATGGCCTCAAGTGATTGTAATTTTTTTTTTCTAGGAACTAAATCTGTCCATAAGCCAAGAGCCAGGTTACTGCAGGCTCTCCTGAGTTCCAGGACTGTAAAATAATAGCTTGTCTTGCTCTTTGTACCACATAAGCTCTTTAAACAGTTGCTGATCTCAAAGTGGTAGATTTCTCCTTTGTGCCACCAGATGACTTAAACAGAGGGAAGGAGGGAGAGAGGGTTTTCCTAGTCTGCCTTCATGGATGATAGCTCTGAAACTGACTGGTAACGGGAGCTCCTGAAGACGGCGTGGAGACCTGTTCCCTTGGTCCTTGGGATGCACGGCTGTCGATTGTTTCCTCAGGCGGCTGCTTAGGGTCCTTTTCGTGTTGGAAACATTACCACCTCCATTCAAGAGATGGTCCTATAATGGCATTATTTGCCCCTTCTCCACCTCTCCTTCATGAAATCCTACAGACCTAATACATAAACAATTTGTTCTGACGGACTTCAGGTGATATGAACAGGGGTCCTGTCTATTAGCCTTTCCTACAACCTGGGTCCCTGCAGAATGTGGCCTGGGAACCCCTCCACTAGAGGACCGCCTGTGGCATAGCCTTGGTGACATGCCCCGTGGGTAGCCAGTGAGTACACATCTCCTTCTGAGAGCCCTTGTAGCCAGCCACCAGGCCCCCCACGTTCTGTTTCCCCTTCCGACTTGCTGCTATGAACCCAGGTTCCCCCATACTCCCACTTCAGGTCACAGTGAAATAACTGTGTGTTTCTATTTAAAATCTTCGGCCGGGCACAGTGGCTCATGCCTGTAATCTCAGCACTTTGGGAGGCCGAGGCGGATGAATCACAAGGTCAGGAGATCGAGACCATCCTGGCTAACACGGTGAAACCCTGTCTCTACTAAAAATACAAAAAATTAGCCGGGCGTGGTGGTGGGCGCCTGTAGTCCCAGCTACTCGGGAGGCTGAGGCAGGAGAATGGCGTGAGCCCAGGAGACGGAGCTTGCAGCGAGCCAAGATTGCGCCACTGCACTCCAGCCCGAGCGACAGAATGAGACTGTCTCAAAAAAAAAAAAAAAAAAAAAAAACTTCATCTCAACATGTGCGTTTTTTATGGTAAATGTTATTGAAACATGTAACATACAGACAAGTGCATGAATAACGAGGCACCAATCCATGAAGTATCACAGCATGAACGCGTTCATGTCACCAGCACTCAAATCGAGAAACTGGTCATCCTTAGAACCTGAGAGTCCTGACGGGGCACAGTGGCTCATGCCTGTAATCCCAGCACTCTGGGAGGCTGAGGCAGGTGGCTTGCCTGAGGTCAGGAGTTCAAGACCAGCCTGGCCAACATGGTGAAACCCCGCCTCTACTAAAAATACAAAAATTAGCCGGTGTGGTGGTGGGTGCCTTATAATCCCAGCTACTCGGAAGGCTGAAGCAGGAGAATCGCTTGAACCTGAGAGGTGGAGATGGCAGTGGGCTGGGATCGCCGCCATTGCACTCCAGCTTGGGTGACAAGAGTGAGACTCCGTCTCAAAAAAAAAAAAAAAGGTTTTTTGTGCCTTCTTCCTGTCACTCTTACCCCAAGAGCAAACATTGTGTGCTGACCTCCAGGACTGTCAGTTCATTTTGCCTCTTCTTGAACTGTATTTAAATGAAATCATCCAGAATGTCTTCTTTGGGATCTGTCTTCTCTCATCCAACATTGCAGTGTTAGTAATTACAAATGGTGATACTATAAACATCCTTGTATATATCTTTTGGCACATGAATTTTTATTTATTTTATGTATGTATTTTTAAATAGGGTCTTGCTCTATTGCCCAGATTGGAGTGTAGTGGTGGGATCATAGCTGACTCACCTCCTGGGCTCAAGCAATCCTCCCACCTCAGCCTCCTGAGTAGCTGGGACTGCAGGCCTGCACCACAATGCCCAGCTATTTTTTAATTTTTTTGGTAGAGATGAGGTCTTGCTATGCTGCCCAGGCTGGTCTTGAACTCCTGAGATCAAGTGATCCTCCTGCCTTTGCCTCCCAAAGTGCTGGGAATGTAAATGTGAGTACTGTGCCCAGCCACATGTGTTTTTAGAAAGTTGCCAGTAGCTAATTTACAATGATTGCTGTACGTTTTATTTCATACGCCACCCAGCTTAAGTATTGTGAGATTTTAGTAAGAGGACTGCAAGTAAGTATCTGGAAGGAAGATAGTCACTAGGATTCACAAGTCCAATATCACACTTCTACAAAATTATTAATGTTCATTTTAACTAATTCAAGAATAATGAGCAGAAAAGGGTAGAGTTTAGGGTTGGAAATGGAGAAACCATAATATATCTCTCCTTTGATATTTTCTTCTGTAAGTTGAAGGAGAGAGAAAATAGGATTTCGAGATGACAAATATAAAGTTAACTTGAGCCACATCCCTCCCCATGGGATAAAGAACCACAAGGTCTTGGGGAAAGGCTAACCTAGAAGCTGGTTCTTGGCACCTGGCACCCTGGACTCTTGTCTAGATGGACCTGAGCCCACTTCTGGGTCCTACAGAGGCCTTGTTCCTCAGTCTCCAGAGGGCAGGCCAGGCCACTGGCATGGACACCACAAGTCCCTGGGTGGCCAAGGGGCAGCTGTCTGTAGGGAATGGGAGTAGAACTTAGACATTTTGGGTCAGGGTGTCTGTGTGCACATACAAGGCCCTCATGATATAGGATGAAGCCAGAGGTGAAAAAAAGAGGGCTCCCTGGTCCAGGGCCAGCTCCCATGCTGCCATGGCATGGCGTGAATTCTGAATTTCAACACAGCCTTCCCAGTTTTTACAAAGATTTATTTTTTAAGCTAGAACCCCTACACACACACTTTTTTTTTTTTTTTTTTTTTTGAGGCAGAGTCTTGCTTGGTCACCCAGGCCAGAGCGCAAACACTGCTCACTTCAGCCTCAACATCCCAGGCTCAAGAGATCCTCCTGCCCTAGCCTGCTATGTAGTTGTGACAGGTGCTCCCTCAGCCAGGCTAAATTTTTTTTTTTTTTTTGAGAGATGTGATCTCACTTTGTTGCCCATGCTGATCTTGAACTCCTAGGCTCAAACATGGAACATATTTTATTTAGAAATTTGTTGGCTTGATGTATAACTTTTAAATATTTCAACATACGGCATGTTGGCATGTAAACTACCATCTTTGCTGTTGCCCAGAGCCCTGCAAATGTTAAGTGCAGACCTGCTAAAGAAAGGAGGGCCCTGGCCAGGTGCGGTGGCTCACGCCTGTAATCCTAGCACTTTGGGAGGCCAAGGCAGGTGGATCGCCTGAGGTCAGGAGTTCAAGATCAGCCTGGCCAACATGGCGAAACCCCATCTCTATTAAAAATACAAAAATTAGCTGGGCGTGGTGGTGGGTGCCTATAATCCTGGGTACTCAGGAGAGCTGAGGCTGGAGAATCTCTTGAACTGGGGGGACAGAGGTTGCAGTGAACCGAGATTGTACCACTTCACTCCAGCATGGGCAAAGGAGCAAAATTCCTTCTCAAAAAAGAAAGAAAGAAAGAAAGAAGGGTCCAGACACGTTGATGCCTAATTTACAATACCCCTCCCATGAAATTATTCTAGAAAAACTTTGGACATGGGACATTAAGCTTCATGGTGACTTGAAAGAAATATACCATTCACACTTAGGGGTAAAACCAGACCAAGTTGAATGGTGACTATGCCTAGATTTTTTTTTCCTTGAATTTTTCCTAAGCTATTTTTATAGTTAATTTCAGAAGGTTACATGGAAGGTACGACTGATGATTTATGACCATGTGTATTTCTTTTAACAATGGAAAGGCACTTTTGTACTTGCATTGCTTTGCTATCAAGACTATAATTTGGCACATTCTGGAGCATCGTGGAGAAAAAGCACACGCACTGGAGTCAGACAGCTGGGTTTGAATTATGGCTCTGCCACTTACCAGCCTTGCCAGCTGTATGGCTTGGGCACATATCTTTCTTTCTTTCTTTCTTTTTTTTTTGAGACAGAGTCTCACTCTGTCCCCCATGCTGGAGTGCAGTGGCACAATCTTGGCTCACTGCAAGCTCCGCCTCCCGGGCACATTTCTTAACGTTTCTGTGCTGCAGCTTACTTCTCTAGAAAATAGGGTGATAATTGTGCTGATATAAAATGGTTGTTGTGAGGGCTTAATGAGATAGTGTAGTGTTTAGAACAGTGTCTGGTACATAGGTAGTATTTGAGGAGAGCCTTTATTTATATTTATATGTGTTAGAATGCTCAGGGTGAGTTGAGTGCATTCCTCATGTCCCTGCTTGTTGTCAGCTGCAGGCGTCCAGGATCCAAGAAGATGCCACTGAGAACATTGAAGGTCACAGCTCCAGCCCTTCCAGCGGTTCTGGCCAGAGGACTTCTGCAGATACCCATGGGGCTCTGGATGATCATGGAGAAGAGGTATCTGGGACAAGAGCCCCTTAGGAAGACTCCCCAGTTTATACAGATTCTAGAATGGACATAGGCAGTAGAGCTGGGTGGGTCTGGAGGGCCCCATGGGGCAGTAGCCCTGTCACTGCTGAGTCCTGGGAAGGGGACCTACTAGCTAGTCTAAGAGGATCAGAACAGCTATTTAGCAACCAATCTGGGCACATTTTAATACTTCTAGTCCAAGTACTGCTGCATCTGTATGTGTCAGGTGAATATCAGCCGCAGATCTAGTGACATAGAAGGTCCTGTGTGTCACTGAGGCCTCCTTGGCTCAGCACCATGCCCCTATAATCTCTCTTTTTTGTTTGTTTTTGAGATAGAGTCTCACTCTGTTGCCCAGGCTGGAGTGAGCCAATTTCGGCTCACTGCAACCTCCGCCTCCCAGGCTCAAGTGATTCCCCCGCCTCAGCCTTCCTCATAGCTGGGATTACAGGCACCCGCCACTGCACCCACTTAATTTTTGTGTTTTTAGTAGAGATGGGGCTTCACCATGTTGGCCAGGCTGATCTTGAACTCCTGACCTCAGGTGATCTGCCTGCCTCAGCCTCCCAAAGTGCTGGGATTACAGGTGTGAGCCACTGTGCCTGGCCCCCTATGATCTCTTTATAATGTTATCTGCCTCTCATGTGAATTCATAAATTGTTTTGTTCCCTTATCCCTCCCTGCCCCTGCCTGTGCAAGGACAGCCACTGCCCCTCAGGAGCCCGTGCCACATCCTCCCAGATGAAAGCAGCTGTCTGTTCCATGTGTTGACTGAAGTCAGCCACATTTGTGAATCCCAGGCTGGAGGCTTTAACCAGAGCTCTGTTCTAATTTGGGAGTGGGAACTGGGTTTCCATGAGGGCCACAGATGCTATAAATGGCTCCATTTGTGGTGTTAATTGCTTATTTTAAAAGTTTTCTCTTGATAGCCATGTGCGGTGGCTCATACCTGTAATCCCAGCACTTTGGGAGGCCAAGGCGGGCGGATCACTTGAGGTTAGGAGTTCAACACCAGCCTGGTCAACATGGTGAAACCCTGTCTCTACTAAAAATACAAAAATTAGCCAGGCATGGTGGTGGGCACCTGTAATCCCAGCTTCTGGGGAGGCTGAGGCAGGAGAATCACTTGAACCTGGTAGGCAGAGGTTGCAGTGAGCTGAGATCGTGCCACTGTACTCCAGCCTGGGCAACAGAGCAAGACTCTGTCTGAAACAAACAAAAAAAATTATCTTGATTAATTAGAATTAATGAAAAATCTCAATTGTGAAAATTCTTTCCAAGAAAATTCCAGGTACAGAGTGATCCACACTAGTGGCTGTTGGCATTACCAAGTCTGTCAGACCTGCTGGAATGTTTTAGAAGCCAACCCACGCATGTTCTGACTCCTCAAGTCCTGGCCTGTCCAGGGCAACCTCCCTCATCTCTTCTCCTGCCCTCAATCTATATCCAGACAATTTCCACCTGCCACCTCCAACATGAACAGGCTGCCCTTGCTTGGGCAACTTTAGTCTCCATTCATGGACCTCCTTCCCCCAGGTCTAATCATGCATGGGTCTCCCGTCTCCAGGCAAATGTGTGCCTCCCCCTGTTTCTCTTTCAAGTTCCTTGCTTGCTTCTCCCCTCACCAGGGTTAGCCAAACTCAAGGTTAAGGGTACAGTCCTTGACTGTCACATCTGCCCAAGACTGATCCCAGCCACAAGTTTGGGGGTTCCTAGGGCCACCCTCACTTCAGGCCAGCTGACTATACATTCGCAGGACCCCTTAGGTTCCTTTGGGGCCAAAATGACTCACAGAACTCCAGAAAGTGCTATGCTGACAGCTTTGCTTTTTTTTTTTTTTGAGACGGAGTCTTGCCCTATTGCCCAGGCTGGAGTGCAATGGTGCGATCTCAGCTCACTGCAACCTTTGCCTCCCAGGTTCAAGCAATTCTCCCGCCTCAGCCTCCTGAGTAGCTGGGATTACAGGCATCCACCACCATGCCCGGCTAACTTTTTTGTATGTATTTTTGTAGAGATGGGATTTCACCCTGTTGGCCAGGCTGGCCTTTAACTCCTGACCTCAGGTGATCTGCCCACCTCGGCCTCCCAAAGTGCTGAGATTACAGGCGTGAGCCACCGTGCCTGTCCACTTACAGCTTTTGTAGCAAAAGAATTTAAATCAGAAAGGCAGAGAGGATAGGGCAGCATCTGGGACAGTGAGTTCCAAATGAGGAGCTGTGTCCTTGGAGGCACATTACTGTCCCCACATTGATGTGTGGCAAGATGTGCAGAGAATCGCCAGCCCAGGCCGGTCACCTGAGCTTCAGTGTCCAAAGTTTCACTGGAGTTTCCTCATGCAGGCAGGATTGACTGATTGATTGAGTGATGACTGATTGGTGGATGTAGCCCCAGCAGTTGCTGCACTGAGTCCCCACCTCTCTCCCACCTTGCAGATCAGTCCCAACTCTCTAAGCATGTGGTTGGTCTTTCTGGTGTGGCCAGACCCCGCTTCAACTATGAGGTGCCCAACTTGAACCACTGCATTAGCATAAACGATCAGGTGTGGTCCCAGGGGCCCAGCATGAATAAGAAAGACCCTTTTACATGGGAAATGCCAGTGGTTTAGAGGTTACCTCCCAGGAGCCAAGACAAAGCCAGTCCTGTTCAGTAAGGTTAATTATGATTATTTTAATTACTATTTTGAGATAGGGTCTTGTTCTATTGCTGAGGCTGGCATGCAGTGGCACACTCATGGCTCACAGCAGCCTTGACCTCCTGAGCCCAAGCGGTCCTCCTGCCTCAGCCTCCCGAGTAGCTGGGACCGCAGGTGCATGCCACCATGCCTGGCTAATTTTTTGAATTTTTGGTAGAGATGGGGTCTCACTTTGTTGCTCGGGTTGGTTCTGAACTCCTGGGCTCAAGTGATCCTACTGCCTCGGCCTTCCAAAGTGCTGGGATTATAGGCATGAGCCACCACACCTGGCCAAGATGAATTCTTTCTTATGCAGTTCTTCTTTATCTTGACTCTCTCTAACTGCTCACTCCATTTCTGCCCATCCCTGTCCCTTCAGTTCCTCACAGCTGCTTTCATTGCTAAATTGAGGTTCTCATTTTTATCTTGTCCCCATAACCTCTGACATCAGTGACTGCGCCGCCTTTCCTTCCTGGATATCTCCCTCCGCAGACAGCCGTGACTGCACCTCCCCCTTCCTTCCTGGACGTCTCCCTCCGCAGACAGCCGTGACTGCACCTCCCCCATTCCTTCCTGGACGTCTCCCTCCGCAGACATCGCTGACTGCACCTTCCCCATTCCTTCCTGGACATCTCCCTCCGCAGACATCCGTGACTGCAGCGTGACTGCTCTAGCTTCTTTGATCTTTTCTTTTCCTCATCAGTTTGTTGTTTTGTTATCTCATCTCTCTCTCATTTTTTTTTTTTTTTCCGAGACAGAGTCTCACTGTGTCACCCAGGCTGGAGTGCAGTGGCACGATCTCAGCTCACTGCAACCTCCGCCTCCTGGGTTCAAGCAATTCTCCTGCCTCAGCCTCCCAAGTAGCTGGGACTACAGGCATGCGCCACCACACCTGTCTAATTTTTGTGTTTTTAGTAGAGGTAGGGTCTCACCATGTTGGCCAGGCTGGTCTCAAACTCCTGACTTCAAGTGACCCACCTGCCTCGGCCTCCCAAAGTGCTGGGATTACAGGTGTGAGCCACCGTGCCCGGCCTTGTTTTGTTATCTCTGAATGAAGATGTTTCCCAAGGCTGGGAGCTCCTCTTTCTTTTCTTTTTCTTTTTCTTTTTTTTAGACAGAGTCTCACTCTGTTGCCAGGCTGGAGTGCAGTGGCTCACTGCAACTCCACCTAACGGGTTTAAGTGATTCTCCTGCCTCAGCCTCCTGAGTACTGGGATTACAGGTGCACGCCACCGCACCCAGTTAATTTTTTTATTTTTAGTAGAGATGGGGGTTTCACCATGTTCACCAGGATGGTCTCGATCTCTTGACCTTGTGATCTGCCTGCCTTGGCCTCCCGAAGTGCTGGGATTACAGGTGTGATCTCCTCTTTCCTTGATCTTTCCCTTGTTGATCTCCTCCATCCTCCTGCAGATGCAGTCTCAGGAGTCCATTTCCAGCCTGGACTTTTCTTCGGGGCCCCCGTAATTCTACCTGAGCTCCCATGTGCAGAGTGTCTACTGATAAGGCCCACTGCCATCTGAAACTCAGCATGTGGAGAGCCAACTGCCCACCTCCTCTGTCAATGTCATTCTTCCAGCTACTTGGGCTTAGGAGCCTCAGAGTCCTGGCTGCCCTGACCCTGAGTGGGTAAGGGGACTTCTCTGTGTTCCCACGGTACCACTGCATGCCCTGGTCATTGCGCTTCCCAGAGTGTGGCATGGGAACCCTTCTACATATTCTCCTGACTAGGCTGTGAGCACCTTGAGGGCATGTACAGCACCAGTCAAATTGTCCCCCATGGCCAGGCACAGTGGCTCACGCCTATAATCCGAGCACTTTGGGAGGCTGAGGCGGGCAGATTGCTTGAGGCTAGGAGTTCCAGACCAGCCTGGGCAACATGGTGAAACCCCATCTCTACAAAAAATACAAAAATTAGCTGGGTATGGTGATGCATGCCTGTGGTCCCAGCTACTCGGTAGGCTGAGATGGGAGGATCACCTGAGTCTGGGAGGTCAAGGCTGCAGTGAGCTGTGATTGTGCTACTGCATTCCAGCCTGAGTGACAGAGCAAGACCCTGTCCCCCCCCCAAAAAAATCGTCTGTCACATCAGAGAGCATGAGGGGAGAATGAGCCATGGCTGTCTTCGTTCTGTTATTTACTTCTTTCCTGTGTTACTGAGCTCATAACCAAATTGTCCTTTTTTTTTCTTTAAGGCTGTCTCTTCTCTAAACTATGATGCTACCAGAATAACCTGCCTCTATGGCTTCTCACTGAATCCAGGTTGTTTCTTCAACTTTACCCATAGCTTGCCTTTCTAGAAACTTCCACACAGGAGCACTGTCTTCTATTCCTCACCTAAACAAGCTCCCAGTTCCAGCCAAATTGTTTTCTTTCCAACTTGACTTGGTGATATTCCCAGCTACCTGTTTTTTTCCCAACCAGGGATCCTTTTCCTCCTTAGGAACAATTTCTTGTCCTTCAAGTCACATCCCTACCCAGCCTTCCTGGCACAGCACAAATCTCATTTCCCCTTACCACCCAGTTGTCGTCTTTGAGCTTTTTTTTCAGCTATTGCTGGGGAAAGTTAATACACACATAACATACGACTTTGTGCTGATAATTCTTTCTCTAAGTCTATTACTATTTCTTTTCCCCTAGTTAGACTGAAAGTGAACAGCAAAGCCCATGTCTTATTCATCTTTGCATCATTTGTAATAACTTTTGTGTAGAAAGTTCTCAATGAAGTAAAATAAACAATTCTGTCTTTCAGTTCAACTTTGGAGACATCTTTGTCCACCAAGCCATCCACACTATCGAGTACTGCCTGGGCTGCATTTCAAACACAGCCTCCTACCTGCGGCTCTGGGCCCTCAGCCTGGCTCATGCACGTGAGTGAGCAGCCCATCAGGGGGACAGTCAGCTCTCCCCAACACCCCAGGAAATAGGTGCAATGTATTTGGAAGTAAAGGTGACTTCTCTGAGCTATTTGTGGATGTTTGCCAAAAGAATGGCTCTTCTTTCCCAGGCACAGGTGCCTTTTCTGTGGGTCCGGCTGCACGTGGCTGGGATGGTCACCCTCTATATTAATAGTCTGCTACTGCTGCTGTAACAAATTGTCACAAACGCTCATGGCTTAAAACAACACGAATTTGGCCGGGCGCGGTGGCTCACACCTGTAATCACAGAACTTTGGGAGGCAGAGTTTGGGCTAATTGCTTGAGCCCAGGAGTTCAAGATCAGCCTGGCCAACATGGTGAAACCCGTCTCTACTGAAAATACAAAAATTAGCTGGGCATGGTGGCAGGCGCCTGTAACTCCAGCTACTCGGGAGACTGAAGCAGGAGAATTGCTTGAACCCAGAAGGCAGAGGTTGCAGTGAGCCAAGATCGCATCACTGCACTCCACACTGGGTTACAGAGTGAGACTCTATCTCAAAAAAAAAAAAAAAAAACCCAACAACACAAATTTGGTGTCTTCCAGTTTTTGAAGCCAGAGTCCTAAAATCAAGGCGTGGGCAGCCGTGCTCCTGCTGCAGGCTGCAGGTAGAATTTGTTTCCTGGCCTTTCCAGCTTCTTGAGGCTGCCTGCATTCCATGGCTTGTGGCTCCTCTTTGCATCACTTCAACCTCTGCTTCCAGCATCAAATCTCCTTTTTCTTTGACTGCGACTCTTCTGCCTTCCTCTTACAAAGAGACTCTAGTGATGACATTGGGCATATCCAGATAATCCGGGATAATGCCCCTCTCTCAGGATTCTTAGCTTAATCTCATCTGCAAAGCCACCGTTGCCATGTAATATAGTATGTTGACAGGTTATTAGGATTAGGATGTGGACATCTTTGGGGATGGGGGAACATATTTTTTCAGGCTACCATGCCCTTCTGCAAGATGCTGACCTTTAAGAGAAGGCCTGCCTTGATTATGAGCATTGCTGGGAGTCATTTGGCTGCCTGCTGAGCTGACCGTCAGGAAGTGCTCACTACCTTTGTGAATTCACAGCAGTCCAGGATCAGTCGGGCCAGGCCCAGAAATACAATTCTATCTATGTATCTATCAATCATCTATCTGTCTGTCTGTCTGTCTATCTTATCTATCTATCTATCTATCTATCTATCTATCTATCTATCTATCTATCTATCTATCTATCTAAAAGAGACAAGGTCTCACTATGTTGCCCAGGCTGATCTCACACTCCTGGCCTCAAGGGATCCTCTTGCCTCAGCCTCCTAAAGTCCTGGGATTTTAGGCATTGGAAATACAATTTTGATAAAGATCCGAGCCCCGGGGTTGTCTAACGTCAGGAATCCTGACTCACCAATTCACTTTGTAAGCCCCGTCTTGATCTCTGGGTCCTTCTCCAGTCTTGTTTCTTGTCAGTTTTCCTTAGTGCCCCACCAGCGCTCCAGACCCATCCATTTCATATGCAGTGGCCCTGAGGAGCGCTTTTTTTTTTTTTTTTTTTTTTCCGGAGACAGGGTCTCCCTCTGTTGCCCAGGCTGGAGTGCAGTGGTGCTATCATGGCCTCGAACTCCCAGGCTCATGTCATTCTACCGCCTCAGCTTCCCAAGTAGCTGGGACCACAGGTGCATGCCACCATGCCTGGGCCAATTTTTTTTTTTTTGGGTAGAGACAGGGTTTTGCCTTGTTGCCTAGGCTAGCCTCAAACTCTTGGGCTCAAGCAATTCTCCTGCCTTGGCCTCCCAAGTAGCAGGGACTATAGGCACACACTACTACACTTGACGAACTTTTTTTTTTTTTTCTTTGGTAGAGACAGGGTTTTGCCATGTTGCCCAGGCTTGTCTTGAACTTCTGGGCTCAAACAGTCCTCCTGCCTTGGCCTCCCAAAGTGCTGGGATTACAGGTGTGAGCCACTGTGCCTGGCCTGAAGAACTATCTCCTGAAGATGCAGTACTCCCTGGGCCCCACTGTGTGTTTGCCCCTGCAGCCCCCTTGCCTGAAATAGTCCCTTCTTTAACTCTCTCCCTATCTAATACTTAATTCCTCCTTCATAACTCAGCTGGAAATCTTCCTTCCTAGTCCCCCAGTCTGGAAGATGCCTTCCTGTGGTTCTGGGGCATGCTCTTAACCTCGCTTCAATTATAATTGTCTTGATTAGCCTGTCTCCCTACTGGACTGTGAGCTCCTTGAGAGCAAAGACCCTGACTTTTATCTTAGCATTCCTGGCGCTGAGCATAATGCCTAGAACAGAGAAGCCAGGCCAAGGTGTGTGCTGAATGGATAGAAAAGAAAGCAGTAAAAGTGTGTGATTATTCATTTACAGGAGAAACTCCAGTGCTCAGCATTCGTGTGATCTTCACAGCTCAGCTGTGTTCGTTTCTGTGCACAAACTCACATACACACACTTTCACGTGCACACGAACGCTCAGATGCACACACTCAGCCCTGCAAGTGCCTGCAGCACAGACAGCCACAAGCATGTCTTTTTTTTTTTTTTTTTTTTTGAGACAGAGTCTCGCTCTGTCACCAGGCTGGAGTGCAGTGGCGTGATCTCGGCTCACTGGTTCAAGCAATTCTTCTGCCTCAGCCTCCCAAGTAGCTGGGACTACAGGTGCGCACCACCACGCCCAGCTAATATATTTTTTTTAATTTTTGTATTTTCAGTAGAGATGGGGTTTCACCATGTTGGCCAGAATGGTCTCGATCTCTTGACCTCGTGATCTGCCCACCTTGGCCTCCCAAAATGCTGGAATTACAGGAGTGAGCCACTGCAGCCAGCCACATGTCTTTACTCCTGTGCACTGCTGTGCATTCATGTGAAGTGGCTATACCAGGACTGTCACCCACTTGTTCCTTAGAGTGGATCTCAGCACTTCGTGCAGTCAGTGGTGGTAATGTTGGTCTTCAGCTCTAACCCCGGCAGTAGTTGGAGGACTTGAGTCATAATAGGGCTGAGTCTAGATAAGACAGGTGGAGGAGTTTTGGTATTCTTGGCCCTACGTGTCGGGGTGTCCTCTGGCCAGCCCATGCACACACTGAGGGGGTCATTTGATTCCCAAAAACCCATATGGTTCATGGCTGCCTGGCGTGGTTCACCCACTGGGTCATTCTAGAAGTCCCTGCTAGACATGGCTTCCAGTCCATACTAACACAATTGCTTAAAGAGGTAATGTTGAAGAATGGGGAAAAAAATTAAAACACTGACTTAAATTCTGGTTCCTTTTCTACCACTTTTGGCTGAGTAACTTACACAAGAAATTTAACCTTTGTGTGCCGGAGCTTTCATCAGTGGTCCTAGTAGTTAGCCTCTTGTACCGGTCAGGCCAGGCTAAACTCTGTTGCAATAACAACTTACCCTCTAAATCTCAGGTCCCTGGGCCAGAGTTTGGCACTATGTATTGGGGTGTCCTCAGGCCAAAATTCCTCCTGTCTTATTTAGACTCGTCCCTGGTATGACCCAAGTCCTTCAAACTACTGCTGAGGTTGGAGCTGAAGACCAGCATTAGCACCACTGATTACTTGAAGCGCTGAGATCCACTTTAGGGAACAAAGTGGGGCCGGGCGTGATGGCTCACGCCTATAATCCCAGCACTTTGGGAGGCCAAGGCGGGTGGATCACCTGAGGTCAGGAGTTCGAGACCAGCTTGGCCAACATGGTAAAACCCCCTCTCTACTAAAAATACAAAATTAGCTGGGTGTGGTGGCACACGCCTGTAATCCCAGCTACTGGGAGGGGGTGAGGCAGGAGAATCACTTGAACCTGGGAGCGGGAAGTTGCAGTGAGCCGATATCACACCACTGCACTCCAGCCTGGGTGACAGAGCGAGACTCTGTCTCAAAAAAAAAAGGAACAAAGTGGGTAACAGTCCTGGGATAGCCACTTCACACGAATGCACATCAGTGCACAGAAGTAAAGACACGCTCGTGGGTGTCTGCGCTGCGGATACACGCAGGGCTGAGTGTGCATCTAAGCATTTGTGTGCACGTGAAAGTCTGCATATGTGAGTTTGTGCAAGGAAACGAACATAGCCTGAGCTGTGAAGATCACACGAATGCTAAGCACTGGAGTTTCTACTGTAAATCTCAGGTACAGGTCTAACTAGATGGGGGTGAAGCTGCTCCCATTGGTGAAAGACTCTGCATCACTGTAGCAGGCAGAAAACCAGATCTTGGGAGGCAGCAAGCAAACAGCGGTCCTCTTCCTTGCGTTCCATGTCTCTGCTTTTATCATGTTCTGATAGCCACTTGCAAGTGACAGGCCTCTATCTCTCTGGGCCACATCATTGTGACCTTTTAGCAGGGGCCTTCAAGTCTCAAGCCAAGGATGTAATGATGGTATTTCCCTGCACGGTGCATGTCCCAGGCTGTTGGGCATGATAACTAGGGAAGAAGCATTCACATGTGCTCTGTGACCAGGGACACCTAAGCATGGACCCTTACTTATGTAGCTTGGACAGTGAGAGCCCTTGTAGGGCAGTTCGCTGGGGACAGGAACTCAGCTAAGAGTCTGAATTTTTTCCGATACCCATCCATGACCTCTGTCCTCTTGGATTTCACTCCCCTCAGGGCCTTTTAAAACCTTCCCTGACTGTCAGCCTTTGAGAGACTCCATGGGCATGTAAGAAATGTGTAGAAAAGACCTTTAGAGCTGGGGATGTGGGAAACAGCTGAGGAGGTAAGGGGTAGGGAAGTGAGGGGGGTGGTGGTGTCATAGGAACAGGCCAGAGGGGGCTGTGTGGCATTTGCCTCTGAACTTCTTGGAGCTTTAGTTTTCTTATCTATAAGATGGGCATCATAAAACCTAATTTGTAGGGTTGATACGGGCCTTACTGAGATAATATGTGTAAGCTGCTTTGAATTCCTCTGACTTGGCTCTTAATTTGGAGTCTGTGGCTGAACTTCAGGCTTTCTGTAAATACCCTGAAACTATGTATAAGATGTTGGGCGTCTCTGTGTGCATTTTTCTAGGGAAAGGATTCATGACTTTCTTCAGATTCCAGAGGGGACCCATGACCACCAAAGAGTGGAAAGAGCCACTTTCCTGAGTGAGGCTGAACTCAGCTCATGCACTCAGTACCTGGCATGTGCCCTTGTAGATTGCAGTGACTGAATAAATATTAGCTAAACATTTTTTGAAATATATTTAGGATTTTAATCTTTTTAAAAACATTTTTACTTTGAAATATAGCATGTTTACAAAAATGCATAAAATATATATTCAGCCTAATGGATTTTTGTAAAGCAAACATTCATGTAACCACTTCCTGGTCAAAGAAGACGCTGTGGCCGGGCGCGGTGGCTTATGCCTGTAATCCCAGCACTTTGGAGGCCGAGGCGGGTGGATTATGAGGTCAAGCGATCGAGACCACCCTGGCCAACATGGTGAAACCCCATCTCTACTAAATATACAAAAATTAGCTGGGTGTAGTTGCATAAACCTGTAGTCCCAGCTACTCGGGAGGCTGAGGCAGGAGAATCGCTTGAACTCGGGAGGTGGAGGTTGCAGTGAGCCAAGATCACGCCATTGCACTCCAGACTGGGCGACAAGAGTGAAACTCTGTCTCAAAAAAAAAAAAAAAAAAATTAACAGACAGTGGCAGTACACTTCTGTGGTCCCAGCTACTTAGGAGGCTGAGGTGGGAGGTTCACTGGAGCCCATGAGGTCAAGGCTGCAATGAGCCATAATTGCACTACTGCATTCCAGCCTGGGTGACACAGTGAGAACCTGTCTCAAAAAAATAATAATAAAATAATAATAATCTGGGCTGGATGTGGTGGCTCACGCCTGATTTCCCAGCACTTTGGCAGGCTGAGACAGGAGGACTGCTTCAGGCCAGGAGTTGGAGACCATCCTAGGCAACAGAGTAAGACCCTGTCTCTATTTAAAATATATATATTTTTTTAAATTAAAAAGATGAGAAAATACAATAAATAACAATATGCATTTACAAGATAATCCCAGTGGTTTCTCGTACCTTGCAGAACTGTCTGAAGTGCTGTGGACTATGGTGATGAACAACGGCCTTCAGATGCGAGGCTGGGGAGGAATCGTCGGGGTTTTTATTATTTTTGCCGTATTTGCTGTCCTGACAGTAGCCATCCTTCTGATCATGGAGGGCCTCTCTGCTTTCCTGCACGCCCTGCGACTGCACTGGTAAGGATGGTTGTCCCGTGGAAGCTTGATGTGATGTTGGGAAAGGGAGTGGGCTGTGGGGCCAGCCGACTGGGTTCAGATCGTGAGCTGTGTGTGACTTTAGCAGCTTACATACCTCTTTGGAACCTTAGTTTAGTCATCTGTTGGTGTAATATTAAATGATGTAATATATGTATGTGTATATATATACACACATATATATGTATATATATACACACACACACACACACTCATTCATACTCATTCAGACACTCATATATGTCAGTTCTCATTTACTCCTTTCCTTTTAGATGATCAGTGTTCATTTGTTATTACAATTGGCTTTAACCCAAGTGACACTTCCAAGTATTGGCAAGGTGGCGTCTGAGATAGGCTCAGGGAAGACATGCTTAGAAAATCTGGAATGTTTGGCTTTTTTTTTTGTTTTTTTTTTTTGAGACAGGCTCTCAGTTTGTTGCCCAGGCTGGAATGCAGTGGTGCAATCTTGGCTCACTGCAACCTCCATCTACCAGGTTCAAGCGATTCTCCTGCCTCAGCCTCCTGAGTAGCTGGGATTACAGGCGTCTGCCACTATGCCCAGCTAAGTTTTGTATTTTTAGCAGAGACGGGGTTTCCCCATGTTTGCTGGGCTGGACTCGAACTCTTGGCCTCAAGTGATTCACCCGCCTCAGCCTCCTGAAGTGCTGGGATTACAGGCATGCACCATCACACCCAACTAATTTTTGTATTTTTAGTAGAGATGGGGTTCCCCTATGTTGGCCAGGCTAGTCTCAAACTCCTGGCCTCAAGTGATTCATCTGCCTCAGCCTCCCAAAGTGCTGGGATTGCAGGCGTGAGCCACTGCACCCAGTGAATCTGGGATGTTTGGCTCTTGTTGTTGAGTAGAGGAATTATACCAACAAGGTATGAAAGTCTCAAAAGTGGAAAGAGAAGGAGGATACCACCAGGAGGAAGAAGATCACAGGGAGCCCTGAACATGCACAGATGTATCTAGCGACAATCAGCCATCGTTAGGTTGATGAATATGGA
The DNA here is from genome assembly GCF_006542625.1 of Nomascus leucogenys. NCBI lineage: Eukaryota > Metazoa > Chordata > Mammalia > Primates > Hylobatidae > Nomascus > Nomascus leucogenys. The sequence continues at coordinate 87,720,324 of NC_044393.1, read as the reverse complement.
AACATGTTTAGGCCTCTGGTTGTCTTCCAAGTTACATTTCAACCAAGAATTCTGAGTGTGCAGTGCATGCCCTTCAGCTGCAGAGACTGTACCCAGCTTGCCCTGATGTTTTCTTCCTCCCTCTATGGCCACTATTCATAAAGAAGCCTTTACATTTCATGTACTGAGTGAGGAGAGCCACAGCATCCCCTGCCTCCATGATGACATCATTCCCCTCCATGTCACTGAGGAGATGAACCGAACTCCGTAACTTAATAAAATATAAATGAGGCCGGGCGCGGTGGCTCATGCCTGTAATCCCAGCACTTTGGGAGGCCAAGGCGGGCGGATCACCTGAGGTCGGGAGTTCGTGACCTGACCAATGTGGAGAAACCCCGTCTCTACTAAAAATACAAAATTAGCTGGGGTGGTGGCGCATGCCTGTAATCCCAGCTACTCAAAGGGCTGAGGCAGGAGAATGGCTGGAACCCGGGAGGCAGAGCTTGCAGTGAGCCGAGATGAAGCCACTGCACTCCAGCCTGGGCAAGAGAGCGAGACTCCATCTCAAAATAAATAAATAAATAAATAAATAAATAAATAAAACAAAACATAAATGGTCCAACATGATATCAGTTATGTGAGTTACAAAAATACAGGTCAAGGGTCTTTGCGTTCTATGTGAGTCCCACATTTTAGAATTAGCTGGAAATGGAAAACGACATGAGAGAGTGCTGCACAGTGAGGGTGTCTTGGCTTGTCATGGGGGTAGGGAAGCTCCTTCCATGAGGGAAGAGTTGTTATGCTGTGGCCATGAGCCCACAAGCAGAGAGGCCTGGAGGAAATGAAGGGGAGGGGAAGGGGAAGGTGGTAAGAGACAGATGAGAGAAGGGCTTAAAAAATCCTCAGATTCATGGCCTGGGTGCAGTGGCTTACACCTGTAATCCCAGCACTTTGGGAGGGCAAGGTGTGTGGATCACCAGAGGTCAGGAGTTCAAGACCAGCCTGGCCAACGTGGCAAAACCTGGTGTTTACTAAAAATACAAAAATTAGCTGGGCGTGGTGGTGGGCATCTGTAATCCCAGCTACTCGGGAGGCTGAGGCAGGAGAATCGCTTGAACCTGGGAGGCGGAGGTTGCAGTGAGCTGAGATCGCACTATTGCACTCCAGCCTGGACCACAAGAGCAAAACTCTGTCTCAAAAAATATATATATGTATAATATATATAATATAATATATATTATATATATTTTTTTATATGTATATATACACACACACACATATAAATTAGCTAGGCATGGTGGTATATGCCTATAGTCCCAGCTACTCAGGAGGCTGAGGCAGGAGAATCTCTTGAACCTGAGAGGCGGAGGTTGTAGTGAGCCAAGATTGCGACACTGCACTCCAGCCTGGGTGATGGAGCAAGACTCTATCTCAAAAAAAAAAAAAAAAAATCCTCAGGATTCTCCTGGCAGCCATCAGCCTGGGTGCCTGCCGTGGCCAACCCTTCTGACCTTGTGCTTGATTTTACAAATGCTCTGCTTCCTCCTTCCCTCCACCTTCCAGCCTCTAACTGATGTGTTTCAATCTCCCATTTCTTACCCCGCGCCCTCCCCACAACAACAGGGTTGAGTTCCAGAACAAGTTCTATGTCGGGGATGGTTACAAGTTTTCTCCATTCTCCTTTAAACACATCCTGGATGGCACAGCCGAGGAGTAGGCTGAGGGCTGCACCTCCCGCGGCGGTCTCCATGCCAAGGAAAGAAGTTCAGTCTTGTCTTTGATAACAACCCCCGCAAGGCATTCAATGGGAAGGTTGCTCTTGGCTCACCTGGAGCATGGAGCTGTGTATTATTTGGATATCAGCCTGTGGATTTGATACGACTTAACCACGTCAGAGGAAGGACTTTGGCAAGTGATATTGTCTTCGTGTGGGGTATTAATTCTCAAATAATAAAATAATTGACAAATGAAGGGAGAATGCTAAACAGATGTCTTCTTGCAATATTTTAAATATTGTATTTGAGAAAATAAACATCTGAGTCATTCACTTTTTCCTTAAGATGTCTTTATTCGGCCAGGTGCAGTGGCTCACGCCTATAATCTTAGCATTTTGGGAGGCCAAGGTGGGTGGATCACCCAAGGTCAGGAGTTTGAGACCAGCCTGGCAAACATGGTGAAACCCCGTCTCTACTAAAATACAGAAATTAGCTGGGTTTTGTGGCAGGTGCCTGTAATCCCAGCTACTCGGGAGGCTGAGGCAGGAGAATTGCTTGAATCCAGGAGGTGGAGGTTGCAGTGAGCCGAGATCAAGTCACCTCATTCTAGCCTGGGTGACAGAGCAAGACTCCATCTCGAAAAGAAAAAAAATTATTCCATACCATTTACTACTGACAATTATAGGCCAAAGCTGAACAATAGAGCTACACAAACTAATCCCAGAGAAGGATCATGCATATTCTATTTTCTCATTTCCTCCTTCCTCAAACACCTTTTTTCCTTGTCTAGGGCTAAGCATTACAAGCTTAGGAACTTTCTCATGAATTTTCACTGAGGAAGAAGAGATAATGTTTTCTGTTTGGAGGGATGGCTGCCCCCGGTGTGGCTCTCTGGATGCTAAATCCTGTGAAATGAAGTGTGACAACATGACATCATCAAGGACTTTGTTTACTGTCAATGCACATTATGCTGGAGTAACTGGAGAAAGAGATTTGGAGGCTTCGACAAGTTCAGAAAATGGTGTGCTGGGAGGGAAACCACCAAGAGGTCTGGCCCATTACTCCCTGGCTCTGTGGGCACCAAAGTCATTAGTCATTTCTTAAGTGCCTGCACTAGCAAACTCCTGAGTCCGATATCATATATATATGATACACAAGATATATATAATATATGATATATATGATAAACAAGATATATATGTTTGCATATATTTAGAGAGAGGTAGGGTCTCACTCTTGCCCAGGCTGGAGTGCAGCGGTGAGATCACAGCTCACTGCAGCCTCAGCCTCCCAAGCCCAAATGTTCCTCCCACCTCAGCCTCCTGACTAGCTGGGACTACAGGTGTGTACCACCACGCCCAGCTAATATTTTTAGTTTTTTGTAGAGTTGCCATGGGTAGGGGATGTCTCAGTATGTTGCCCAGGCTGTTCTTGAATTCCTGGGCTCAAGCTATCCTCCCGCCTCAGCCTCTCAAAGTGCTGGGGTTACAGGCATGAGCACCCGGCCCCACTGACTGTTTTGTCTGAATGGACTTTATCCATGTAGATTATTATCTTTATGGTAACTATACTGATAGAATTAAGCATAATTATCTTTTTTTTTTTTTAGTGCTTTTACAATTTACAAAATAATAGTATCTTATTTAATTTTAAATTTTTCTTTTTTTTTTTGAGACAGGGCTTCACTCTATCTCAGGGACATGCTGGAGTTTAGCGATGCAATCTTAGCTCACTGTGATCTCCAGCCTCCCAGGTTCAAGCAATTCTCCAGCCTCAGCCTCCTGAGTAGCTGGGATTACAGGCAACCGCCACCATGCATGGCTAATTTTTGTACTTCTAGTAGAGACGTGGTTTCACCATGTTGGCCAGGCTGGTGTCTCGAAATCCTGGCCTGAAGTGATCCGCCTGCCTTGGCCTGCCAAAGTGCTGGGATTACAGGTGTGAGCCACCGCATCTGGCCAGTTCTAAATTTTCATTGTTAGTAAAGTTCTAAAAGAGCTGATTAAATTCAAAATTATGCTTTGGATGAGACCCTGTTTTTTAAGTGCCCACGTGCCCTGTGTGTGGTAAAGCTGACTGGTGCTCATGGAAGCGGCATTGCTCAAACCTAAAAGGCAGCTTCTGTGTCACCTTCCATGTCAGTATCATGACTTTTCCAGCACAGTGGAAGGCACATATTAGATGCTCAATATTCACTTAATGAGATTGAGCAAAAGAATGATAGCTAAGGTCAGAAGGTGTACTTGAGTCCCAACTTTGATGCTTTATCATGAGTGCCCTCAGGAAAGAAATGGAGTTGTCCCCCTCATTGCCAAATGGAAATAATGATCTCCACCTCTCTGGACTGTAGAAAAGGTGGTTGTAAAGCCCTGGGTGTGGAGGAGATACTGTCAGTGATGGTCGAACTGGGAGAATAGACTAAGACAGCATGCAAATGGGGGGATAAGAAATCTACCAACCCCATGCTGCCATGGCCACTGGACGATTTTCAGGTTCTCAGCTCACTACTGTCCTTCTCAGCAACTATCTAAAAAGAACACTGTGCTTAAATGGACCACCAGCCTGTTGACCCTTAATTCTATTTTTTTTTTTAATTTTTATATACCACCATGTAGTTTTAAATTAGAATTAGGCCAGGCATGGTGGCTCACACCTGTAATCCCAGCACTTTGGGAGGTCGAGGTGGGTGAATCGCTTGAGGCCAGGATTTTGGGACCAGCCTGGCCAACTGGTGAAACCCCACATCTACTGAACGTATGAAAATTAGCCAGGCATGGTGGTGTATGCCTGTAATCCCAGCTACTCAGGAGGCTGAGGCAGGAGAATCACTTGAACCCGGGAGGCAGAGGTTGCAGTGAGCCGAGATCATGCCACTGCACTTCAGCCTGCGAGACAGAGCAAGACACCATCTCAAAAAAATAAATAAAAATAAAAATTTTTTTAAAAAGCAAAAAATTAGGATTACCTAAAAGACATTACACCTTTCAAGTGTATGACAGTGTAACAATGTTTAACAGTTGTTTCATTAAGTGAATGCTTGAACGTATTCAACATTAAATTCAATTTACTTCACAGTAATGTTTGCAAATACATTATCACTTCTTAAATATTTCAAATCAAGCAACTTGAAGTTCAGAAGGCTTGCTCTCAAATAACTTTCCTACAGTGACACAAAGACTGAAAGGAGCCTACGACTTGAGTCCCAGTCTCTAACCAACAATGACTGTCTCCTAACTGGTGAACTCATATGAGGGAGCTCCAAGCTCAAGAGGTGCAGGCCCCTTCCAGATCCTGCCAGATGCATCTGTGTGACCCATAGCAAGGGCAGTAATCACCACCAAAATCTTCATTTGCAATAGGTGCACAGCACAACAGGATGAATGCAAACGCCTAGTAAAGAAACTCGAATGGGTTACCCTGATAGGCATTGCACTCATTCTTCACTCCTTTTTTATCTTTTTTTTTAATTTTTAGGCAGAGTCTTGCTCTCTCTCCCAGGCTGGAGTGCAGTGGCGTGATCTTCGCTCACTGCAACCTCCGCCTCCCAGGTTCAAGCGATTCTCCTGCCTCATTCTCCCGAGTAGCTGGGATTACAGGCATGGACCACCACGCCTGACTAATTTTTGTATTTTTAGTAGAGGTGGAGTTTCACCATGTTTGCCAGGCTGGTCTCGAACTCCTGACCTCAAATGATTCACCCGCCTTGGCCTCCCAAAGTGCTTGGATTACAGGTGTGAGCCAACACTCCCAGCCTGTCCTTTACTTCTTCTTCTTCTTTTTTTTTTTTTTTTTTTTTTTTGAGACAAATTCTCACTCTGTTGCCCAGGCTGGAGTGCAACGGTGCGATCTCGGCTCACTGCAACCTCTGCCTCCCAGGTTCAAGTGATTTTCCTGCCTCGGCCTCCCGAGTAGCTGGGATTACAGGCACATGCCACCATGCCTGGCTAATTTTGTAGTTTTAGTAGAGACGGGGTTTCGCCATGTTGGCCAGGCTGGTCTTGAACTCCTGACCTCAAGTGATCTGCCCACCTCGGCCTTCCAAAGTGCTGGGATTACAGGCATGAGCCACTGCACCTGGCCCTTAAATCATGCTGTGGGCCCTCAGCTGGGACTCTTCAACTGCAGCTTCTTGGTCAGTCTCCTTCTATGGCATACAAACAGGGATTTGCCTCTCCATTTGAGAGCCATGTTCTTGCCTTCTGGAATATCAGATAACTTGATTTCAATTTTCGACGTGGCCGACTCATCAACAGAAGCACTGATGCTGGAAACAAACTGGGAGATGACATTCTTGGCAGCATATGTGACACCCTCAGCAGTTATTGCAGTTACCAAATAGGAGAACCCTTTCCTAGCCTCGCCATCCTCTTTTGAAGACTTTGTCCCATCAAAAATCTCAATGCAATGGTAATCAGGGAAGTCAGGCACATTGAAGTCTGTATGGGAATAATGAACAGAAGCAGGGACATTGAGGCCCACAGAGTTGACCCACGACCAGCTCACAGCCTGGCCACTCAGCGACTCCTGGCATTGCAAAGGCTGCTCCATGTACAGCACAGGCAGCTCCAGGGTGGCGGGCACCATGGCCTATACCAGGGGCTACAGCATGCCTGCCACCCTGCAGGTTATGGCTGACAGGATGGGCATGAACCTGCCTCTTAATTCTAAATAATGGCTGTGAGCAAATGTTTGCAAGGGCAGAGCTTCCCTCTGCCCCTTGCCTAGGTCTTCTCTTTCAGAAATTCCTCCAGCTGTCGTGAGAACAACATAGTAATTTCCTCCAAAGTTCGGCAGCCTCTTTCAGTCTTAACGAGAAATGTAATTTCCCCTTTAAAAGGAGATCAGGTGCAGGCTGCTAAGAGGGTGTGCCCTAGGTGTCATTCACTTGCCCAGAATGCGAAGTTGGCCCTTAAAGAATCCGGATCTGAGACCCGACCTGAAAGGAGAGGATAAGACCAGGGAGCCAGGCGTCTTGGGAACGCAAGTCTGGACACCCCTGAGAAGCCATCGGTGCTCCAACTTCCGTCTAAGACTTGGCCACGGTGAAGGGAGCAAAAGAGCCTGAAATTGGAAGGCTGTCCAAGGAATATACAGAGGTGAGAAACTTGTGGGCAACATTGATGTGGACTTATTTTTTCCTGCTGCTGTAGAGGGCAGGGGTGGGGCATTGATTGTAAGTTTGTGGCTGAAGGCAAATGGAGCATAAAAATTTCCTTGGGTATTGCAAAACAAGTTACATCACACATCACACACAGAACTCAGTTTAAAAAAGATCTACTGTGGCCCAATTATTTCTGGTTAAAAAAAATCAGTATAACAAAATACAATAGAATAAAATGTCAATCAGTCCTTTAGAATTTGTTTTAATGAAGCTTGATCTCTATCTGAGCCTTGAGTTTCAGGGTAAATCCCCAATCTATCAGTTTCTCACCAGGTTTTGTGAAGGTAGGTCATGGATTACTTTCCCACTGTAGCTTTTTAGGAACTGATGGTGAGGGATGCGAAGCATTCTTTTCCATGTTATTCCCTACTTTCCTGAGTTGGTCTAACTGATCATCCATCTGCCATTCATCCATCCATCCATTCATCCATCCATCCATCCTCTTACTGGGTTAGAAAGGATTTAGAATGACATAGGAAACCAGCTGGGCACGGTGGCTCACGCCTGTAATCCCAGCACTTTGGGAGGCCGAGGCGGGTGGATCACAAGGTCGGCAGTTCAAGACCAGCCTGACCAAGATAGTGAAACCCTGTCTCTACTAAAAAGACAGAAAAATTAGCCAGGCATGGTGGTGGGTACCTGGCTAATTAATCCCAGCTGCTCAGGAGGCTGAGGCAGGAGAATCACTTGAACCTGGGAGGCAGAGTTTACAGTGAGCCAAGATCACGCCACGGCACTCCAGCCTGGGCAACAGAGTAAGACTCTGTCTCAAAAAAAAAAAAAAAAAAAAAAAGACATAGGGAAGCAAAGAACAGAGGATGTCAACTCAGCCTTTCCAGTGTTCCATTTCTGAGTTAAGATCACAAGCTCTATCTCTCAATAATGTTCCTCATATGCATCTCTCAAACATGTTGTTCTCTTCTTTCTTCACGTAGCTTTTGGCTAAAACTCTAGAGACTACCAAAAAATACATTTCATATATATGATAACTAACTTTGAGTTTGTGTTTGAGTGTCCTTTTAATGACTTAAAGAGTAAGCCCTTTTCCAAGGTACAGATGTGAACGCTACAGTCCTGATAATCTCCTGCCAACAGCCCTGTGCCCTGCAACTTGCTCCACCAAGGGAATCCTGTTGTTGAAAACTCTGTATCCTAATAGGGTGTGAATGAGGACTTTCTCTGTTGCAGGTAAACCTGTATGTTTGTTTCTTCCCCCTCTTGGCAAATTCCCCTGACACTGGGGACCCACCCGGCCCTGATTATCTTCAAGGGCTGTGCATTGGGAAGACCAGTGTGACAATTGACCAGCACTGAACGCTGTTCCGGTGGCGGGGCAAGGGCTGACTTGCTCCTCTGAGCCGCATCTCACCACCAGCCCTTTTTTTCCACCCTCACCCCACCCCCTGCACCAACTATGCCTTTGGAGGAACTGAAGTTTGAAAAGCTTCTTCTTTCTCTAAAATATGTTGATTTTGCAATGTAGAACACAGGAGAATTTTGGTGAAAAGTATCCATTTTGTTGTGCCTCTCATAAGTAAGATGAAGTGACTAGTTTGGTGAGGTTTTGAGGTCTTATTTTCCAGTAGGAAAGTAGCACACTGAGATCACAATTTCCCAACACCACTCAAGTTTACCTGTGAAATAAAATCAACCTATTTTAGAAAACAAGTGACTTTTTCTCCCCCCTTTGGGTAATTTTTTATTCGATCCCAGTGTGTTCTAATATTAGCAGAACATTAGCAATAAATGCCTTTTGGAGACATATATATATATATTTGGTAACTGTAGATACTTTATTTTTATTTTTATTACTTTTTTATTTTTTGAGATGGAGTTTCGCTCTTGTCACCCAGGATGGAGTGCAATGGCACAATCTCAGCTCACTGCAACCTCTGCCTCCCAGGTTCCAGCGATTTTCCTGCCTCAGCCTCCCAAGTAGCTGGGACTACAGGCACCCGCTACCATACCCAGCTAATTTTTTGGACATGGACTTTCACTCTGTTACCTAGGCTGGAGTGCAGTGGCATGATCTCAGCTCACTGCAACCTCCGCCTCCTGGGTTCAAGCAATTCTCCTGCCTCAGCCTCCCGAGTAGTTGGGACTACAGGCATGTGCTACCATACCCAGCTAATTTTTTGTATTTTTAGTAGAGACGGAGTTTCACCGTATTCCCCAGGCTGGTCCCAAACTCCTGACCTCAGGTGATCTACCCTCCTGGGCCTCCCAAAGTGCTGGGATTACAGGTGTGAGCCACCGCCCCCAGTCTGTACATACTTTAAAACATTTCCTGAGTAAATGCTTTGTGATTATGGTGAAGTTGTAAAAATTTGTTCGATGGCTTTGCTCAGAGATGAGAGACAGTACTACCATGAGGACTTTTGATGCAATGGCACACTGACATATTTTATAAACATCATCTCGTTTCATTGTCATCACACACTTAAGAGAAAGTTTATCAGTTGAGAATTGCACAAAACTGCAAGTAACCGAGACCAGAAATCACAGTGGCTTGGACCTAAGAGGTATATTTCTTTCCTTCGTATGCGGTGTCTGGAGGTGAGCAGTCCAAGGCTGCAGGAGATCTCCTGGCCCTCGGTTTCCAGGCTGTTCCTGACTTATGCTGGCCAGATTTGGTCCAAAGTTTCCATCTTTCCATTTGCATCATGACCTGAGATGCCAGCCAGAGGGCCAGCCACCCTGCCTCTAGTCTAGCGAGGGGGTGTGAGGAAGAGGCAAGGGGCAGAAGAAGGTTTTCCCTGAAGCCCCAACAACTTTCACCTGCATCTCAGTGGCCACTGCCACCAGCAAGGTACAAGGGAAGCCCTAATGTTGGGTAGGCAATAGCGATTTCTCCTACCAGCAGGTAGAATTATTCCCAGATGAGGAAATGCAGGCAGAAGAAATGGAGTAAGTTTAATCTCGATTTCACCATGACTACTGGCTTTCTTCCTTCCCCCCCACCCCTTCTTTTCCCCTCCTTCTTTCCCTCCATTCTTTCCTTCCTCCTCTTGCTTCATTCCCACCTCTATTCTTCCCTCATTCCTTCGTTTCTTCACCTCCCTCCTTCCTTTCTTTTTTCCCTCTCTCCATTCCTGCCAACTTCTCCTCTTTTTCATTACTTCTTCCTTCCCTCCTTTCCTCTTTCCTCCCTTCCTCTGTCCTTTCTTCCTTCTTTCCTTTCCATGTTTGTTAATTTAGTTAGCATAAAATTATACCTAAAGATTTTAAAATTATAATTTACATGTCCTCTTGTGAATTGTTTGTTCCTACAATTTGCCTGTGAATCTATTGGGATTATCTTCTTTCTTCTTCCTCCTTCTTCTTTCTCTTCTCTCTTCTTCTTCTTCCTCTTCTTCTTCTCCTTCTTCTCCTCCTCCTTCTTCTCTTTCTTCTCCTTCTTCTTTTCTTCCTTCTCCTCCTCTTCCTCTTCTTCTCCTTCTTCCTCTTCTTCTTCTCCTTCTCCTCTTCCTCCTTCTTCTCCTTCTTCTTTTCTTCCTTCTGCTCCTCTTGTTCTTCCTCTTCCTCTTCTTCTTCTTTTTTTTTTTTGAGACAGGGTCTGCCTCTGTTGCCCAGGCTGGAGTGCAGTGGGTGGCGTGATCACGGTTCACTGGAGCCCCCACCTTTCAGGCTCAAGTGATTCTCCCACCTCAGCCTCCCAAGTAGCTGGGACCACAGGCACGTGCCACCACACAGGGCTACTTTTTTAAAAAACTTTTTTTGTGGAGACCAGGTCTCACTATATTGCCCAGAATGGCCATTAGAATCTTAATATTTTTGTCTTGTAATTTGTGGCTTATATCTGCTACAAACATTTACTGGGTACCTGTATTTTTTTGGCAATTTTTTTCTTGTACTTTTAATTTTTTTAAACTATGGTAAAATACACATAACTTCAAATTTACCATTGTAAATTTTTTATTTTTTAATGTATTAGTATTATTATTATTTTTGTAGAGATGGTGGTCTCACTCTGTTGCCTAGGCTTGTCTTGAACCCCTGACCTCAGGTGATCCGCCCACCTTGACATCCCAAAGTACTGGGATTACAGGTATGCACCACCATGCCCAGCCTGTAACAGTTTTAAAGTGAAAAATTCAGTGGCATGTAGCACATTCACAATATTGTGCACCCATCACCACTATCAAACAGGGCCTCTTATGCCAGGCTACCCTGTGGACTTCTGACCAATCATTTGATCGTCTCCAGATCAAGTGCCTATCCCTGGCCCAATAGGTCATGGCCAGTAATGGAGAGCAGGTGGGGGCCTGTGGCACAAAAACACAGGCCTTGGCTGCACATGGTGGCTCACATCTGTAAGTCCCAGCACTTTGGGAGACTGAGGCAGGAAGATCGCCTGAGCCCAGGAGTTTAAGACCAGTCTGGTCAACATGGTAAGACCCTGTTTCTACCAAAATTTTAAAAATTAGCTGGGCAGGCCAGGGCGCGGTGGCTCATGCCTGTAATCCTAGCACTTTGGGAGGCTGAGGCAGGTGGATCACCTGAGGTCAGGAGTTCAAGACCAGCCTGACCAACATGGCGAAACCCCATCTCTACCAAAAATACAAAAAATTAGCTGGATATGGTGGTGGACGCCTGTAATCCCAGATACTCGGGAGGCTGAGTCAGGAGAATCACTTGAACTCAGGAGGCAGAGGTTGCAGTGAGCCAAGATTGTACCATTGCATTCCAGCCTGGGGATAAGAGAAAACTTCCGTCTCAAAAAACAAAAACAAAAACAAAAACAAAAAACAACAACAACAGAAAAAAAATTAGCCAGGCATGGGAGTGTGCACCTGTGGTTCCAGCTATTTGGGAGGAGGAAGCCAGAGGATCGGTTGAGCCCAGGAGGAGGAGGTTGAGGCTGTAGTGAGCCATGTTTATGCTACTGCACTCCAGCCTGGGCAACAGACAAGACCCTGTCTCAAAAAAAAAAAGAAAAAAGAAAACAAAAAACAGACCTGCCTTGCATAGGGAGCACTGTGGGCAACATGTCAACATGTCCTTAGTGGTTCATTTTTTCAAAAAAGAATTCTTGGTGAAGGAAAACAGTCTTTCTAAAAATTCAAACTAGGCTGGGAGCGGTGGCCCACGCATGTAATCCCAGCACTTTGGGAGGCCAAGGTGGGCGGATCACCTGAGGTCAGGGGTTCAAGACAAGCCTAGCCAACATGGTGAAACCCTGTCTCTACTAAAAATACAAAATTGCTCAGGCGCGGTGGCACACGCCTGTAGTCGCAGCTACTGGGGAGGCTGAGACAGGAAAATCGCTTGAACCCAGGAGGTGGAAGCTCAGTGAGCTCCACTGCACTCCAGCCTGGGTGAGACAGAGTGAGACTCTGCCCCAAAATAAATAAAAACAAATAAATAAAAAATAAAAATTCAAACAATGCATGAAAATATAAAGTAAAAAAGAGAACCAAGAAACCTAAAATCTAAACCCTATAAGTAATTCTAATGTCACCCTTTTTCTCTTGGTCAACTACTACTTCTTTTGAAGTCTCAATTTAGACTTCCCTACAGAAGCCCCCTTAGGTCTCAAGACTCACAAGAGAAGGGGCCCTCTCTTATGTTGCCAGAGCATCCTTCACTAACCTTATCGCCATATTTGTCATACCTGAATATTTGCCTTTTTTCTTTTTGAGACAGAGTCTCACTGTGTTGACCATGCTGCAGTGCAGTAGCATGCTCATGGCTAACTGCAGCTTCAACCTCCCAGGCTCAGGTGATCCTCCCACCTCAGCCTCCCAGGTAGCTAGGACTACAGGTGGGCTCTACCACACCCACTGAATTTCTGTATTTGAGGTAGAGATGGGGTTTTGCCATGTCGCCCAGGCTAGTCTCGAACTCCTGGACTCAAGCAATCTGCCCACCTCGGCTTTCTAAAGTGCTGGGAATACAGGTGTGAGCCATTGTGCCTGGTGGAATACTTGTCTTTCTTCCCCAGTAGACTGCAAGTTCTTTGGAAACAGGAGCTCTTTTCATTGCATTTTATTGTCTGATACCTAGTAGTGCTCAAGAAATATTTGTTGAAAGACTAAACACAGTTTTGGATAACAGCTTTGCTGAAATCATTCCATCTATAAAAGTATGTATTTAAATAATTTTATAAATTGGCCAGGCATGGTGGCTCATGCCTGTAATCCCAGCACTTTAGGAATCTGAGGAGGGTGGATCACCAGAGGTCGGGAGGTCGAGACCAGCCCGGTCAACATGGTGAAACCCTGTCTCTCTACTAAACATACAAAAATTAGCTGGGTGTGGTGGCGGGCACCTGTAATCCCGGCTACTCAGGAGGCTGAGGCAGGAGAATCACTTGAACCAAAGAGGCGGAGGTTGCAGTGAGCCGAGATCATTGCACTCCATCCTGGGCAACAAGAGCGAAAATCTGTCTCAAAACAAACAAACAAAATAATAATAATTTTATAAATCAGGATCATTATATAGATAAATATTGGAAAACACAGTTCAACACTCAATAGCCTTACTTAAGAGCTTCTATATGGCATTCTTTTATGGGAATATATTATCATTTGCTTAGCTGCTTCTCTACTGGTGAGCATTTAGGTTGTACCTAATTCTTTTGTTGTGGTTGTCGTCGTTGTTGTTGTTAAAACAACAGTGTGGGCCGGCACAGAGGCTCATGCCTGTAATCCCAACACTTTGGGAGGCAGAGGCAGGTGGATCACCTGAGGTCAGGAGTTCGAGACTGGCCTGGCCAACATGGTGAAACCCCATCTCTACTAAAAATACAAAAAGTTAAGTGGGCGTGGTGGCAGGCACCTGTAATCCCAGCTACTCGGGAGGCTGAGGCAGGAGAATCACTTGAACCCAGGAGGCAGAGGTTGCAGTGAGCCGAGATCGCACCATTGAACTCCAGCCTGGGCGACAGAGTGAGACTCTGTCTCAAAAACAAACAAAAAAAACCAACAGTGTGGTGACCTTCCTTATGCCCACCTATATCGTTGTATACCTGTTTGACTATCTCATGAGGATGAGTCCTCAGAGTGAAATTGCTCAGTCAAGAATTCTGTCATCCAATGCCTCATTGCCTTTGAGAAAGGTTGTACCAATTTACATGCCTGCCAATAGTTCGAGTGCCTATTTCCCTTACACTTGGTATAATCAGTCTTTTAAATTCTTGCAAATCTGACAGAGAAGAATTATAACTCCCTTTAATGTGAAGGTACGGTGCGGGTGAACACAGTTTCATAGATTTGCCAGCCGCTGTATGTATTCTTCATGTCCCTGATGCCTCCATCTTTTCCTTCCTGAGCTGTAAGAGAGTCTATTAAACATGTAAGTTTCATATTGTTTTTTTGTTTAGCTTTCTTTAAATTTATAAATTTTTTTGTTGAGATAATAAGGGCACATGGCAACAAATCAAATAGTAAAATGAGTTTACAACAGAAATAAGCAATCTCCTGCTTCAGCTTCCCACATCCCCAAAGAAATTCATTCCTTCCTTCCTTCCTTCCTTCCTTCCTTCCTTCCTTCCATCCTTCCTTCCTCCCTCCCTTTTTCCCTCCCTCCTTTCTTTCTCTTTCTTTCTTTCTTTCTTTCTTTCTTTCTTTCTTTCTTCTTTCTTTTCTTTCTTTCTCTTTCTTTCTTTCTCTTTCTTTCTTTCTTTTCTTTCTTTTTCTTTCTTTCTTCTCTTTCTTCTCTTTCTTTCTTTCTCTCTTTCTTTTTATTTCTTTCCTTCCTTTCTTTCCCTCTCTCTCTCTGTCTTTCTTTCTTCTGGGTTCTATCATCCAGGCTGGATTGGAACTCCTAGGCTTAAGTCATCTTCCTGCCTCAGCCCTGCAAGTAGCTGTGACCATGCCCAGCTAATTTTTTAAAATTTTTTAGTAGAGAAGAAGTCTCTCTATATTGCCTAGGCTGGTCTTGACCTCCTGGCCTCAAGCAATCAAACAATCCTTCCGCTTTGGCCTCCCAAAGTGCTGAGATGACAGGCATGAACCACCATGCCTGGCAAGAAATTTCTTTTTATTGTATGTTTTAGTTTTCTGAGTGATTACTTTTATGATTAAAACAATATAATTATACTTTATTTCTTGGTTTATGGCAGTATCAATCCATTACTCACAAGAAAAATTATTTAGGTCATAATTTCCCTTCCTTTGTGCTATTCTCCCAATATGTTATAGGTATCTTTAGTTATTCTCTTAGCTATTTTTGTAATTATACATAGTACACTTATAGCTCTAGTCCTTATTATGTGAATTTTAGTTAGCATGTTGATCCTTTGGGTAGGATGCCTACCAATCCGTCCACCTTTCCTCACTGACTTCCAACTCTCACCTTTGTTATATGTAATTGGCTGTCCCCTTGTCAAAGATACTGACATTTTGTTCCATCCTGAAACCACAATCAAGTCTTATATGTTTTATTCAAAACTCTGGGCCGGGCACGGTGGCTTAAGCCTGTAATCCTAGCACTTTGGGAGGCTGAGGTGGGCGGATCACGAGGTCAGGAGTTCGAGACCATCCTGGCCAACATAGTGAAACCCTGTCTCTACTAAAAATACAAAAAAATTAGCAGGGCGTGGTGGCGGGTGCCTGTAGTCCCAGCTACTCGGGAGGCTGAGGCAGGAGAATGGCGTGAACCCGGGAGGCGGAGCTTGCAGTGAGCCGAGATGGTGCCACTGCACTCCAGCCTGGGGGACAGAGCCAGACTCTGACTCCAAAAAAAAAAAAAAAAAAAACTCTGTAGGTTGACTATGAACCTGAAAATGAATAAACAGCCCCTTTTTTTATGGCCATGTAAATCTTGTTCACTCTAGGACCAAGGGTTGCATATGAAGATTCTATTTCTCTAGCGGTCTAATGTCAAGACCAAAAGGAATTTTATTTTCTTTTATATCATCAGTTGCCTAAAACTATGCCACATTTTAATTTTCTTCATATCATAGAAACAAAATATTATTATTTTTTAATCAGAAATATATAACGGCTATGAAGTCAATAATGCTATTATGTTGATTTTTGTTATACAAAATGGCAATCTGAAAAACTGTAATATGTATTTGCGTCACTTTTTTTTTTTTTTTTTTTTTTTTGAGATGGAGTCTCGCTGTCGCCCAGGCTGGAATGCATTGGCGAGATCTCGGCTCACTGCAGGCTCCGCCCCCCCGGGGTTCGCGCCATTCTCCTGCCTCAGCCTCCCGCGTAGCTGGGACTGCAGGCACCCGCCACCTCGCCCGGCTAATTTTTTGTATTTTTAGTAGAGACGGGGTTTCACCGTGTTAGCCAGGATGGTCTCGATCTCCTGACCTCGTGATCCGCCCGCCTCGGCCTCCCAAAGTGCTGGGATTACAGGCGTGAGCCACCGTGCCCGGCCTGTGTCACATATTTTTTGCATGGAGGGTTTATATGTGTTTGGCCCAATGTTGGGGAGCAGTGGCTATAGAATGCAATTCATGCTCAGCAGGTGGGGTGCTTCTGGCCCTGCCCACCTCTGCAGCTTCACCTCCCACCACTACCCCTTTCTCACTATTTAAACAACGTGATACTGCTTGTAGTCTTCTCAGCACACATGCATACACACATGCTTTTTGAAAGAATGATGGATATCTTCAATTCCATTTTGTAGCAAAACTTGATGTGAAACTCATAAGGCTATTTTTTCTTTTTGAGATGGAGTTTCACTCTTGTCACCCAGGCTGGAGTGCAATGGCGTGATCTCAGCTCACTGTAACCTCCTCCCAGATGCAAGTGATCCACCCGCCTGGGCTTCCCAAAGTGCTGGATCACTTGAGGTTAGGAGTTCGAGACCAGCCTAGCCAATATGGTGAAACCCTGTCTCTACTAAAAATACAAAAGCTAGCCGGGCATGGTGGTGCATGCTTGTAATCTCAGCTACTTAGGAGTCTGAGGCAGGAGAATCCCTGGAACCTGGGAGGCAGAGACAGAGCGAGACTCTGTCTCAAAAATAAACTAAATTAAATTAAATAAAAACTTGGGCCGGGCACAGTGGCTCATGCCTGTAATCCCAGCACTTTGAGAGGCCAAGGTGGGCGGATCGTCTGAGGTCAGGAATTCGAGACCAGCCTGACCAACATGGTGAAACCCCATCTCTACTAAAAATACAAAAATTAGCCGGGCCTGGTGGCACACGCCTGTAATCCCAGCTTTTCGGGAGGCTGAGGCACGAGAATCGCCTGAACCTGGGAGGCGGAGGTTGCAGTGAGCCGAGATCACGCCATTGCACTCCAGCCTGGGTGACAAGAGCGAGACTTGGTCTCAAAAACAACAACAACAAAAGTTGTTCTGCTCAGAAGTAAGTGGAAGATTTCCAGGTTTCTTGCTGTTCAATATAGAAAACAAGGAGACTTGCTGGAAATTGTTTTATTGCCCCTCTAAAATGTAAACCTTTAAGATTGTTAAAATTGTAAAATATGTTTAGATTGGTATGAGACATCATAAAACATGACTGATAGAAGAGATTTAATGTTGACTGAAGACTGAACTCATTGTTAAGCATTTTAATTGTAACTGAACTTAGAATGAACTCACTAGGATTTAAAAATACTATTTTTCCATCAGACTGAATCGTTTTATTCCAAGATACTATAAAAGCCAGATTCCTTTTGGTTTTAAAGTCTGCCGCTGTGATTTGCATTACTATTTTATTTTTCTGTTTTTAAAAAAGGAATAAATATATAATTGACATAATCCACCTACATAAAAGTCACCGTTTTAAAGAGTACAATTCAGGCTGGGTGCGGTGGCTCATGCCTATAAGCCCAGCACTTTGGGAGGCCAAGGCGGGTGGATCTTTTGAGGTTAGGAGTTCAAGACTAGCCTGACCAACATGGTGAAACTCAGTCTCTAGTTAAAATACAAAAAAATCAGTCGGGCATGGTGGTGGGCACCTGTAGTCCCAGCTACTTGGGAGGCTGAGGCAGGAGAATCATTTGAACTTGGGAGGCAGAGGCTGAAGTGAGCTGAGATTGCGCCACTGCACTCCAGGCTGGGCAACAGAGTGAGACTGTGTCCCATAAAAAAGAAAAGAAAAGGGTACAATTCAGGGATCTTGAGTATGTTCACAAGGTTGTGCAACCATCACCATGGTAAAATTCCAGAATGTTTCATTACCTGCCAAAGAAACCTCACACCTATTATCAGTCACTCCCTACTCTCCTCCGCCCCCGGCAACCACTCATCTGTTTCTGTCTCTGTGAATTTTCATATAAATGGATATTTCATATAAATGGAATCATACAATATATGGTCTTATATGACTTCTTTTGCTTAGCATGTTTTTGAGATTCATTCATGATGTAGCAAGTATCAGAACTCCATTCCTTCTTATTGCTGAATGATATTCCATTGTATGGATAGACCACATCTCATTTATCCATTCATCAGATGATGAACATTTGGACCATTCCTACTTTTGGCTATGATAAATGATGCCTCTCTGACCATTCATGTGTGAGTGTTTGCATGGACGTGTGTATCAGTTCCCCAGGGCTGCCATAACAAAGCACCATGCACCGAGTGGCTTAAACAAGAGAAATTGATCATTTCATGATTCGAGAGGCTAGAAGTCTGAGACCAAGGTTTTGGCAGGGTGGGTTCTTTCTGAGGCTGGGAGGGAGAATCTGACCCATGCCTCTCCCCTAGCTGCTGGTGGTTGCTGACAACCCCTGGGGTTCCTTGGCTTGTAGATGCATCACCCCCATCTCTGCCTTCGTGTTGCCAGACCATTCTCCCTGTGTGCCGTCTCCGTGTCCAAATTCTCCCATTTTGAGGACATCAGTTACAATGGGTAAGATTCCCACTCCACTCCAGTATAATTTCATCTGTTTTTTTTTTTTTTTGAGACGGAGTTTCACTGTGTCACCCAGGCTGGAGTGCAGTGGCGTGATCTCAGCTCACTGCAACCTCCACCTCCCGGGTTCGAGAGATTCTCCTGCCTCAGCCTCTTGAGTAGCTGGGATTGCAGGCGCCCGCCACCACGCCCGGCTAATTTTTGTATTTTTAGTAGAGACGGGGTTTCACCATGTTGGTCAGGCTGGTCTCAAACTGCTGACCTTGTGATCCACCCACCTCAGCCTCCCAAAGTGTTGGGATTACAGGCAGAGCCACCACATCTGACCCCCTTTTTTTTTTTTTACTTTTAATTGCATTTATTTTAATGCTGAATTTACTCTCATGTCGTAAGTTTTTGTTTCTTCAGTTTCTTCTGGGATATCTTTTTCTTCAGGGCAACCTCCTCTTCTGGTTTAGGAACAATCTGTTCCTTTTCAGTAAGGATCATCTCAATGTGGCAGGGAGAGCTCATGCATGGGTTAATCCAACCATAAGCTCTGTCAATCCAGCGGCGCATCTTAGGTGCTTTGTTCACTTGGATATGCTCAATGACCAGAGAATCTACATCTAAACCCTTAAGTTCTGCATCGCTCTCTGCATTTTTAAGCATGTGCAGCAAAAATTCAGCACTCTTTTTGGGCCACTGACCTTGTGTCCAGCCCCACTGCTTGGCCTGGGTACACCTGCCAACTCCACCATTGTAACCTCGGAATGGTACGCACTGTTTTTGTAAAGTGACATCTTTCAGATACTTCGTGGCTTTTCATATATGCATACCCTTGATGACCTGGGAAGTGTCATGAGTGTTCTTAAAGTGAACACAAAGATTTGAACCTCTTGATTTGCATGATTTTGTGGAGTTCTCCGGGTCAAGTGAATAGTGAACCATTTTCACAGATTACCTCAGGCTGCTTAGGGAAAGAGGAAGAGCTGACTTTATCTTAAAGAATTACATCTGCAATGATCCTAATTCCAAATCAAGTCACGTTCTGAGGTACTAGGGGTTAGGTCTTCCACACATAAATTTTGATGGGCACACAATTCAACTCATAAGATTATGTTCTCAATTCTCCTGGGGTTATACCTAGGAGTGGAACAGCACATACAGTAACTCTATGTTTACCCTTTGAGGAACTGACAAACTGTTTTCTACAGGGGCTACATTATTCTAAATTCCCACCAGCAACACACAATTGTTCTGATGCCCCCACATCTTCACTAACACTTGCTACTGCCTTTTTAAAAAAATAATTATAAAGTATGAGAAACATACTGCCTACCTTTTTAATTTTAGGGATCTGGCTGGGCGCTGTGGCTCACACCTGTAATCCCAGCACTTTGGGAGGCCAAGACAGGTGGACCGCTGGAGGTCAGGAGTTCAAGACCAGCCTGACCAACATGGTGAAACCCCTGTCTCTGTTAAAAGTATAAAATTAGCCGAGTGTGGTGGTGCATGCCTGTAATCCTAGCTACTTTGGAGGCTGAGGCAGAAGAATCGCTTGAACCCAGGAGGCAAACGTTGCAGTCAGCCAGGAGCATGCCACTGCACTCCAGCTTGGGCAACAAGAGTGAAACTCTGTCTCAAAAAAAAAAAAAAAATTTTTTTTAGGCATCCTACTTAGTAGGAAGTGATATCTTGTAGTTTTGATTTGCATTTCCCGAATGACCAATGATGTTGAGTCTCTTTTCATGTGCTCATTGGCCATTTGCATACCTTCTTTGTAGACATGTCTATTGAAATCATTTGCCCATTTAAAAAATTAGGTTGTCACTAGGCGGGGTGGCTCACGCCTGTAATCCCAGCACTGTGGGAGGCCGAGGCAGGCAGATCACGGGGTCAAGAGATCGAGACCATCCTGGCCAACATGGTGAAACCTTGTCTCTACTAAAAAATACAAAAATTAGCTGCGTGTGGTGGCACGCACCTGTAATCCCAGCTACTCAGAAGGCTAAGGCAGGAGAATCACTTTACCCCTGGAGGGGAAGTTTGCAGTGAGCTGAGATCATGCCATTGCACTCCAGCCTGGCGACAGCACTCCAGCCTGGCGACAGCAAGACTCAATTTCAAAAAAAAAAAAAAATTAGATTGTCTTTTTATTATTGAGTTGTAAGAGTTCTTTATATAATTCTAGATATTACACTCTTATCAGGTATATGATTTGCAAATACTCTCTCCCATTCTGTTTTTTTTTTCACCTTCTCAATAGTGTCTTTAGATGCACAAAAGTTTTAAATTTTTATTAAGTCCAATTTTTTTTTTGTTTTTTGCCCAGGTGTGGTAGCACTCCAGCCTGGGCAAGAGAGTAAGACCCTGTATCAAAAAATAAAAATTAAGTTAAAATTAAAAAAATTTAGGGCAAGTGCAGTGGCTCATGCCTCTAATCCCAGCACTTTGGGAGGCTGAGGTTGGCTGGATCACCTGAGGTCAGGAGTTTGAGACCAGCCTGGCCAACATGGTGAAACCCCATCTTCACTAAAAATAAAAAAAAATTAGCTGGGCATGGTGGTGGGCACCTGTAATCCCAGCTATTCGGGAGGCTGAGGCAGGAGAATCACTTGAACTTGGGAGGCGGAGGTTGTGGTGAGCCGAGATCACGCCGTCGCACTCCAGCCTAGGCAACACTAGTGAAACTCCTCTCAAAAAAAAAAAAAAAAGAGGAAAAAACAAAAAAAAAAAACAGCTTCCAAATAAAGAACACCCTTCAAATGGTGTTCCAACAATGTCTGAAAAGGGAGAAGTAGTTTTAGAATTGTCTGTCCTCATAACTTTCAGGCTCCCAGATGGGCTGAGAGACCCATTATTTTGCTTCTCTCACTATGTGTAAATAACAACTTTTCATACTTTTTATGGTCTCTCTTGAGAGAGAGAATTTCATGGATTATCTCTGAGCATTATTGATCTTTTTCCCATCTGGGAATATTTATGTCTCTGTGACAGTGTTTAAGAAAACAAAGAATATATACACTGCAATATAATTGTTTGTTATGTTTATCTTTTGCATCCCCAGCTAGATTAAAAACTAGGCCAGGTGCGGTGGCTCACGCCTGTAATCCCAGCACTTTGGGAGGCCAAGGCAGGCAGATCACCTGAGGTGGAGAGTTCAAGACCAACCTGACCAACACAGAGAAACCCCATCTCTACTAAAAATACAAAATTAGCCGGGCATGGCGGCGCATGCCTGTAATCTTAGCTACTCGGGAGGCTGAGGCAGGAGAATTGCTTGAACCTGGCAGGCGGAGGTTGCGGTGAGCCAGGATCGCGCCATTGCACTGCAGCCTGGGCAACAAGAGTGAAAGTCTGTCTCAAAAAAAAAACAAAAACAAAAACCCAAGATCTTTAGGACTCATTCATCTTGTATAGCCAAAATTTTTTGCCTTTGACTAATACTTGCCTGTTTCCCCTTCCCCTCAGCCCCTCAGAATGGCATCCACTATTCCACTCTCTGCTTCTATGACTTTGACTATTTTTGATTCATCATGTAAATGATATAACATAGTATTCATTCTTCTGTGCCTGGCTTGTTTAATTTAGCATCATGTCCTTCAGTTTCATCTACCTTTTTGCAGATGGCAGGATTTCCCTCTTTTTTTAAAGATGAATAATATTCTATTGTGGCCGAGCGCAGTGACTCACACCTGTAATCCCAGCACTTTGGGAGGCTGAGGCAGGTGGATCCCCTGAGGTCAGGAGTTGGAGACCAGCCTGACCAACGTGGTGAAACCCTTTCTCTACTAAAAATACAAAATTAGCTGGGTGTGGTGGCACATGCCTGTAATCCCAGCTGCTTGGGAGGCTGAAGCAGGAGAATCACTTGAACGCAGGAGGTGGAGGTTGCAGTGAGCTGAGATCCTGCCATTGCACTCTAGCCTGGGCAACAAGAATGAAACTCCTTCTCAGAAAAAAAAAAAAAAAAAAAAAAAAGAATTCCCTTGTATGCATGTACCCAATTTCCTTTTCCACACATCCGTTAATGGACATTTGGGTTGTTTTATGTTTTGGCTATCGTGAATAACGCTGTAGTGAACATGGGAGTGCAGATATCTCTCTGAGATAACTGATTTCAATTCCATTTGGATATAAGCAGAAGTAGGGCTGTTGGATCATATCGGTGGTTCTATTTTAATTTTTTGAGGATCGTTCAATAGTGTTTTCCATAGTGGCTGCACCAATTTACATTCTCACCAACAGTGTACAAGGGTTCCTTTTTCTCCACATTCCCACAACTATCTCTCTCTTGTCCTTTTGATAATCGCCATCCTAACAAGTATGAGGTAATGTCTCACTGTGGTTTTGATTTGCATTTTTCTGAGGATTAGTGATGTCCTGCACCTTTTCATTGGCCATTTGTACTGGCTGTCTATCGGCAATTTGTATGTCTTCACCTGAAAACTGTCTGCTCAGGTCCTTTGCCCATCATTTGAGTTTTTTGGGTTTTGCTCAAGTTGCAGGAGTTCCTTTTTCCTTTTTTTATTTTTATTTTTATTTTTGAGATGGAGTCTTGCTTTGTTGCCCAGGCTGTAGTGCAGTGGCACAGTCTCAGCTCACTGCAACCTCCGCCTCCCAGGTTCAAGTGATTCTCCCACCTCAGCCTCCCGAGTAGCAGGGATTACAGGCACCCACCATCGTGCCCTGCTAGTTTTTGTATTTTTAGTAGAAATGGGGTTTCACCATGTTGGCCAGGCTGGTCTCAAACTCCTGACCTCAGGTGATCTGCCTGCCTCAGCCTCCCAAAGTGCTGGGATTATAGATGTGAGCCACCACACCTGGCCAGGAATTTATTTGCCACCTGCCCCCCTGCCAAGACAGAGTCCCATTCTGTCACCCAGGCTGGAGTACAGTGGCATGATTTCGGCTCACTGCAACCTCTGCCTCCCAGTTTCAAGTGATTCTCCTGCTTCAGTCTCCCGAGTAGCTGGGATTACAGGCATATGCCACCATACCTGGCTAATTTTTGTATTTTTAATAGAGACAGGGTTTCACCATGTTGGCCAGACTGGTCTTGAACTCCTGATCTTGTGATCCGCCCACCTCAGCCTCACAAAATGCTGGGATTACAAGCATGAGCCATTGTGCCCGCCCCAAGAGTTTCTTACATATTTTGGATATTAACCCTTTGTGAGTTCTGATTCTACTACTTACTAGTGATCAGACATTGGAAAAGTTACATAAGAATCTCACAACTGCCAGGCACAGTGACTCATGCCTGTAATCCTAGCACTTTGGGAGGCCAAGGCGGGTGGATCACCTAAGGTCAGGAGTTCGAGACCAGCCTGGCCAACATGGAGAAACCCACGTCTCTACTAAAAATACAAAAATTATTTGGGCATGGTGACGGGCACCTATAATCCCAGCTACTCGGGAGGCTGAGGCAGGAGAATTGCTTGAACCCAGGGAGCAGAGGTTGCCATGTGACGAAATCGCACTACTGCACTCCAGCCTGGGCAAAAGAGCAAAACTCTGTCTCAAAAAAAAAAAAAGTATCTCAGAACCTCATTTTTTTGAACTATGTATTTTGGAAAATACTACGCATACTCAAAAGTGGAAGATAATAATCTTCCTCCAATAATTTTCAACAGATCACCATTCTTTTTACATCTATACACCCATGTAATTCCTATACACGCTGCCCTCACCCTATTATTTATTTTAAAATAAATCCCAGACATCATCATTTCATTAGTAAATATTTTAGTATGTACCTCAAAAATACAAGGATTCTTTCTTATACCATAGCCATAATACCATTGTCACACCTAATGAGGTCATCAGTAATTTCTTAATATCTTCAAATTTCCAAACTTGCTAAAATTTCCCTGATATTATCTGTATCTATATCTCTCTCACATTATTGTTTTTCTTTTTTTTTCTTTTTTTTTTGAGATGGAGTTTTGCTCTTGTTGCCCAGGCTGGAGTGCAATGGCTCGATCTCTGCTTACCACAACCTCCATCTCCTGGGTTCCAGCGACTCTTGTGCCTCAGCCTCCCAAGTAGCTGAGATTACAGGCATGTACCATCACGCCTGGCTAATTTTGTATTTTTAGCAGAGATGGGGTTTTACCATGTTGGTCAGGCTGGTCTTGAACTCCTGATCTCAGGTGATCCACCCACCTTGGCTTCCCAAGGTACTGGGATTACAGAGGTGAGCCACTGCACCCAGCCACACACTTGTTTTATTTTTAAATTTTTTATAGTTGATTTGTTTGAATGAACATCCAAACAAGATTCATTTTTGGTTTGATGTGTCTCTTTTATTTTATAGGTTCCCCTTTCCTCTTCTTTCCCTTGCCGTTTATTTAATGAAGAAACTGGGTCATTTTTCTTATACAGCTTCCAGCATTCTGCATTTTTCTTGTTGCATCCACATGGTGTTGTTTAACATGTTTCTTCATTTCCTGTGTAAGCTGGTAGCTAGAGCTAGATTCCTGATTCGATTCAGGTTCAATTTCTCTTTATGAGAATACTTCACAGGTGATGTTGTATACATCTTCCTGTTGCATCTCATTAGGAGCCAATGCAATCTGCCTGTCTCTATTTCCGTGGTGTTAAGATTTTTCAGTGGGCTCAGGTGTTGTCAGTCGTATCCCTCGCATAGCAAAGTTCACCATCAGCCTTTCACCTCATGGTTTATAAGCCAGTGATGATTGTTGCCTGGATCCATTATTTTTTTAGAAGGTGAGAAACAGTGATAATTTAATTCCATCCTTTTCTCTGCAGATATTAGCTTTATTATTCACAAATAATTTTCCCTCAGCAACTGTTTGGTTACCCTGATGTACAATTTGTACAAAAAAGTCAAGATATTTACTATATTTACTAATTTTCAGAATAATGAGTTTATTTCTTACCATTCTCCAAAGGTGATCAATGAGGTCTTCATTATAGTATTATTGTGAACAAATGGATTTTAACATCTTCAATGTGTTTCAATTCTTGGCAGTCATTAGTCTTTCTAATGTTCAAATTGTCCCATCTTTGGCCAGTGGGAGCCTTTTCAATTTTAATTTTTTTTTTTTTTTGAGGTGGAGTCTCATTCTGTCACCCAGACTGGAGTGCAGTGGCCTGATCTCAGCTCACTGCAACCTCCACCTCCCGGGTTCAAGCAATTCTCATGCCTCAGCCTCCTGAGTAGCTGGGACTACAGGTGCGTGCCACCACGCCTGGCTAACATTTGCATTTCTAGTACAGACAGGCTTTTGCTGTGTTGGCCAGACTGGCCTCAAACTCTTGGTCTCAAGGGATCCTCCTGCCTCAGCCTCCCAAAGTGCTGGGATTACAGGTGTGAGCTACCACGTCCAGCCCTCAGTTTTAATTTTGTAATCTTTCATTACAACCCCAGGGGTCTTTGATATTGCCCATGCTATAGGCTACAACAAGACGCCCCAGGCTTAGTTTGTACATTTCCTGTCCCTGAGCCAGAATCAGCCATTTACCTAAGATGCCTGGGTTTGTTTGTTTATGTTTATTTATTATATATGTTATATAATAATTATATTTGTTAATATTATATGTTATATAATAATTTCATATCTCTATTTCCAGTTCAAAATTAGGCACCTAAGATGGCTGGGTTTGTTTGTTTATATTTATTATATATGTTATATATAATTATATTTGTTAATATATTTGTTAATAATATATATGTCATATAATAATTTCATATCTCTACTTCAAGTTCAAAATTAGGATTATCAATTTTTTACATAGCTAAATTTGATTTTATATTTATCTTTTCCTCTTAACAATGAAAACCTGGGTTCCTAACAATATTAACATAATTACTTTCTTTATCCTAAATATGTACTAATATACAACTAATGATACCAATATTATTACTAACAATATCATTAGCAAGAATAATTTAGGCTTTCTGTTTATTCCACTGGGAACATATAATTAAGTTACTGTGTCTTAAAGTCATCTGAAAAAAAGTCTGGCCGGGCAGGGTGGCTCACGCCTGTAATCCCAGCATTTTGGGAGGCCGATGCAGGTGGATTCACGAGGTCAGGATGGAGACCATCCTGGCTAACACGGTGAAACCCCGTGTCTACTAAAAATACAAAAAATTAGCAGGGTGTGGTGGCGGGCGCCTGTAGTCCCAACTACTGGGGAGGCTGAGGCAGGAGAATGGCCTGAACCCACGAGGCGGAGCTTGCAGTGAGCCGAGATCACACCACTGCACTCCAGCCTGGGCGACAGAGCAAGATCTGTCTCAAAAAGAAAAAGGAAAAAAGAAAAAAAAGTCTGTGTGGGTTAGCCACTAACTTGATACCCATCATTACTTGTCTTAGTTTTCTTTTGGCTCTTAGAGTTAAGAATCCTTTTTAGGGTTAAATGCAAAAAGGTGAGGTAAAAAGAAGCAGCCAGGCATGGTGGCTCACGCCTGTAATCCCAACACTTTGGGAAGCCAAGGCAGGCGGATCACTTGAGGTCAGGAGTTTGGGACCTGCCTGGCCAACATGGTGAAACCCCATCTCTACTAAAAATACAAAAATTAGCCCAGCGTGGCAGTGGGTGCGTGTAATGTCAGCTACTCAGGGGGCTGAGGGAGGAGAATTGTTTGAACCGGTAGGCGGAGGTTGCAGTGAGCCGAGATCAGGGCAAGACTCTGCCTCAAAAAAAAAAAAAAAAAAGACAATGACATGCAAGAAAGCACACTGGAAGTACAGAATCTGTGGAAGTGTGAAGTGCTGCTTTGCAATTGTTTTTCTGTATCAAAGCCATCTTCCCTCCCACTCAGAGGATGCTATTGGTTAAATTGCCAAGACCTGCGTCTGGCCCCAGGCTCAAGGTTGGTTACTGGCCTCAGAGTCCTGGTTGTCTAATTTGGCCTCTTAATTTAGCTCGATTATCTAATTTAGCCATTTAGTCTCTCCATTTCTCAGGTTCCTTACACGCCAGACAGTGATAAATTACAATATTTCACAGATCTTCTGTGAAGATTAGAGGGAATAATTCATGTATGTAAAGTGTTTAGGATAATGATTAGTGACAAATACATCCCTCATA
Organism: Nomascus leucogenys; assembly: GCF_006542625.1. Classification (NCBI taxonomy): domain Eukaryota; kingdom Metazoa; phylum Chordata; class Mammalia; order Primates; family Hylobatidae; genus Nomascus; species Nomascus leucogenys. The sequence continues at coordinate 87,692,649 of NC_044393.1, read as the reverse complement.
CAGAGTAATAATAGTAACGGCTTCCATTTATCAGGCACATTAGTACTTGCCAGTTATGGGGTAAGTGCTTTCTGTCAACTAACTCATTTAATCATCACAACAACCTTGAAAGTTGGGTGCCATTGATATAATACATCTCCATTGATATAATACATCTCCATTTTAGGAAACCCATTTGAGAAAACTGAGGTGTGCAAAGGGCAAATTCCTCAAAGCCACATACCTAAAAAGTAGTAGGGAAGGCTGGGCACAGTGGTTCACGCCTATAATCCCAGCACTTTGGGAAGCCGAGGTGGGTGGATCACCTGAGGTCAGGAATTCGAGACCAGCCTGGAGAACATGGTGAAACCTTGTCTCTACAAAATATACAAAAAAATTAGCCAGGCGTGGTGATGCATGCCTGTAACCCCAGCTACTCAAGAGGCTGAGGCACGAGAATCACTTGAATCCAGAAGGCGGAGGTTGTAGTGAGCTGAGATTGCACCACTGAGCTCCAACCTGGGCGATGGAGCAAGACTCCATCTCAATCAATCAATCAGTAAAAACTAGTAGGGAAAGAAAAACACTGAGTTGCTTAGTTCCAGAGGCCACGTGTGAAAGAGGATAAAAATACATACCTCATTCGATTTTTGTGAGGGCTTCAGGAAATTTTGTGTGTAGTGTGCCTGGCATATACTAACTATCCAATAACCCTTATATGTCTTTCCTTCTTCCCTCCCTTGCTTCCACCAGGGAAGCTGTTTGGGGAAACTGAGCTATTTAGGAGATGGCAACCAAGCCAACAGAGCCCGTCACAATCCTCAGCCTTCGGAAGTTGAGCCTGGGGACCGCAGAGCCTCAGGTTAAAGGTGAGATTATCACAGCAGTCTCCAGCTCAACCTGCTGCTTAGAGTTAAGAATCCTTTTTAAGGTTAAATGCACAAAGGTGAGCTCAAAAGAAGCAGCCAGGCATGGTGGCTCACACCTGTGATCCCATCACTTTGGGAGGCCGAGGCAGGCGGATCACTTGAGGTCAGGAGTTTGGGACCTGCCTGGCCAACCTGGTGAAACCCCGTCTCTAATAAAAATACAAAAATTAGCATAGCATGGCGGTGGGTGCGTGTAATCTCAGCTACTCAGGAGACTGAGGGAGGAGAATTGCTTGAACTGGTAGACGGAGGTTGCCTACCACTGACCCCCCCATATTAACTTGTTTTTATAATAATGGGTTGGCTTGCCGAAGCTGACAGTCCACACGCATTCCCTTCCCTGCAGAAGCAATTTTTTCCACTTTGTCTTTCGTTGTTAGAGCCAAAGACGTTCACCGTAGAAGACGCAGTGGAGACCATCGGCTTCGGGCGTTTCCACATTGCCCTCTTTCTGATCATGGGCAGTACTGGGGTGAGTGCTCCTTCGAGATGTTGACAAAAAGTGTCAAACTCTGTAAAATATGTGAAGAGATTTATTCTGAGCCAAATATGAGTGACTATGGCCTGTGACACCACCCTCAGGAGGTCCTGAGAACATGTGCCCAGGGTGGATGGGGCACAGTTTAGGGAGGCAGGAGACATCAATCAAATACATTTAAGAAATACATTGGTTTGGTCCAGAAAGGCGGGACAATTCAAATTCAAAACAGGAGTGGTGGGGGAAGGGGGCTTCCAGGCTATAGGTAAATTTAAACATTTTCTGATTGACAATTGGTTGGATTTGTCTAAAGACCTGGGATCGATAGAAAAGAGATGTTCAAGTTAAGATAAAAGATTGTGGCCACACGCGGTGGCTGACACCTGTAATCCCAGCACTTTGGGAGGCCGAGGCTGATGGATCACCTGAGGTCAGGGGTTTGAGACCAGCCTGGCCAACATGGTGTTGAAACTCCGTTTCTACTAAAAACACAAAAATTAGCTGGGCTTGGTGGTGGGTGCCTGTAATCCTAGCTACTCGGGAGGCTCGGGCAGGAGAATCGCTTGAATCCAGGAGGCGGAGTTTGCGGTGAGCTGAGATCGCACCACTGCACTCCAGCCTGAATGACAGAGCGAGACTGCGTCTCAAAAAAATAATAATAAAATGAAAAAAACAAAAAGATTGTGGAGACCAAGGTTCTTTTGAAGTCTTATAGAGGCTGCCCTTAGAGACAATAGATGACAAATGTTTCCTATTCAGATCTTTAAAAGGTACTAGACTTTTAGTTAATCTCTTCAGGATTGGGAGGGCCTGGAAGAAAAAGGTCTAGCTCTGTTAAGAGAGATTCTTTACAGATGCAAATTTTCTCCCACAAAGAACAGCTCTGCAGGACCATTTCAAAATATGGCAAAGAAACATGTCTTGGGGTAAAATATTTGACTTATTTCTTTTTCACATATTGTTATGCCGGATCAGAAAGTAAGTCACTATCTATAGGGTTAATAAAACCCATCTGATGAGAATTTATGGTTTGCAGGGCGTGACTCCCCAGGCCCCTTAGATAGGAATTTGGGCAAAATAAAAACAATCAGAGCTTAGTCCTCAGAGATCACGTGAGTCTTCAAAGCTAACATCATTGGACGCACAGTCTTTTTTCTACTGACCTCAGGCTCTGGGCTCTCCAGTCCAGGGGGTGTAGGGATAAGAAAAAGAGCAGGAGGCCGGGCGCAGTGGCTCACGCCTGTAATCCCAGCACTCTGGGAGGCTGAGGCGGGCAGATCATGAGGTCAGGAGATCGAGACCATCCTGGCTAACATGGTGAAACCCCGTATCTAATAAAAATACAAAAAAATTAGATGGGCATGGTGGCGGGCGCCTGTAGTCCCAGCTACTCGGGAGGCTGAGGCGGGAGAACGGCGTGAATCTGGGAGGCAGAGGTTGCACTGAGCCGCGATAGTGCCACTGCACTCCAGCCCGGACGACAGAGCGAGACATCATCTCAAAAAAAAAAAGAAAAGACAAAGAGCAGGAACCCCAAGAGGTGGGTAATCCAAAAATCACTTTCATTCACCTTTGGCAGGTGTTCGGTTATAAAGCAAGTGAGCATTTGTGTCTATGTTTTGGGAATTCAATACTCATTTTTAAAAATGATAGAAATGGAGGTATTGGGAAGAAAGGAGAAAACGATGGTATTATTTTATGTAAAATCGAACACATGGCTCTCAAACATTTTGTGCATAAGAATCACCAGAGACACCTGCTGTAATTACATATTTTCAGATCCTTTAAGAGGCACTGATGAAGGCTTGTTATTTACTGCTAGGGTTTGAACGTGTCCCTTCCAAAACCCAGGTGATGCCAATGAGATAGTGTGAAGAGGCAGGGCCTGTAAGAGGTGATTAGGCCGTGAGGACTCCTCCCTCGTGAATGGGATGAAGGCCCTTATGAAAGAGGCTTCATGCAGCGGGAGTTTCAGCTTGTTTGCCTTTCCGCCCTGTGAGCACAGTCGTTCCTCCACTCTTGAGGGACGCGAGGGAGTAGGTCCTCTCCAGTCCCCTCCAGGCAACAGAACTTGCTGGCACTTTGATCTTGGGCCTCCCAACCTGCAGAACTGTGAGAAAATGAATTTAGATTTCTTATGAATTGCCCAGTCTCAGGCACTTTGTGATAGCAACACAGATGGACTAAGACATACGCCCTACGCTATTTTGAGGAAAGAAGAATGACAGCTTCACCTAAAGGCTTTCACAACAGTGGTGATGTCTGTGAACCCACACCAGTACTCCCGCTTCCTCCTTTAGTAGGTAAGGTGAAAATATGTTAAGAACTCCAGGTCAGGCGCCGTGGCTCATGCCTGTCATCCCAGCACATTGGGAGGCCAAGGCCGGCAGATCACCTGAGGTCAGGAGTCTGAGACCAAGCCTGGCCAACATGGTGAAACCCTATTTCTACTAAAAATACAAAAAGCTACGTGTGGTGGAGTGTGTCTGTAATCCCAGCTACTTGGGAGGCTGAGGCAGGGGAATTGCTTGAACCTGGGAGGCGGAGGTTGCAGTGAGCTTAGATTCCGTCACTGCACTCCAGCCTGGGCAACAGAGCAAGACTTTGGGGGTGGGAGGCGGGGAACAAAACAAAACTTCATACCCACATGCATAATGATAATCAGACAGAATGGAAAATCAAAGATATGGGGTCCACTCAACAATGGTGTTGGGCCGGAGAGTAAAAATACACAGGAGGGAGGTAAGTGAGAAAATGCTAGAGGGCTCTGACCCTCCCCAAACAGCTAAAAAGTATAAGAAAGGGTTGTGTGGGCAGGGCATGGTGGCTCACACCTGTAATCCCAGCACTTTGGGAGGCCAAGGCGGGTAGATCACCTGTGGTCAGGAGGCGAGACCAATCTGATCAACATGGCAAACCCTCATCTCTACTAAAAATATAAAAAAATTAGCTGGGTATGGTGGCGCGTGCCTGTAATCCCAGCTACTTGGAAGGCAGGGACAGGAGAATTGCTTGAACCCGGGAGATGGAGGTTGCAGCGATCCGAGATCGCGCCACTGTACTCTAGCCTGGGCAACACAGCAAGACTCAGTCTCAGTTAAATAAAAAATAAAGGGCTGTGTGATCTGGAGGTAGCCATGTGAGTTTGATGCATCTTTCAAAAGTGTTGCATTCTCAGTCAACAGTCTATTTTTTTTTCTTTTTTCTTTTTTCTTTTTTTTTTTAGATGAGATCTAGCTATGTTGCCCAGGCTGGTCTCAAACTCCTCAGCTCAAGCAATCCTCCCACCTCGGCCTCCCAAAGTGCTGGGATTACAGGCATGAGCCACCGCGCCCGGCCTCAAGTGTCTTACAGTCGTGGGAATTCTCTCCAGCTCACCAGCTAGGAAGGGCTCTCTGCCAGGCCACCCTCTCCTGTCTCACAAAGGAAGACAGAACCGCTTATTTGGGTGCAGGGACCAAATCTTTCGCCTGGTCTTACGATGGGATGCTTTGTGAGCAGGATTCTTCCATCAGCATTGATATGTTGACAGTGATGGGCCGTGGCCCCTCCACCTGTTCAGGCTCTCATTCAGAGGCCATAGAAGCAGCAGTTGGGTTTCAGGGCCTCATGTGACAGTGTATATAACAGCATCCACAGCAGCTGAGCAGCCTCAGCCTGTGACCAGGACTCCTAAGTCCTGGTCGTGTGTGTGTGTGTGTGTGTGTGTGTGTGTGTGTGTGTGTGTGTTTTCTGAGAGACGAAGTCTTGTTCTGTTGCCCAGGCTGGAGTGCAGTGGTGTGATCTCGGCTCACGGCAACCTCTACCTCCCAGGTTCAAGCGATTCTCCTGCCTTAGCCTCCTGAGTAGCTGGGATTACAGGCACGTGCCACCATGCCCAGCTAATTTATTTTGTATTTTTAGTAGAGACAGGGTTTTGCCATGTTGGCCAAGCTGGTCTCAAACTCCAGACCTCAAGTGATCTGCCTGCCTCAGCCTCCCAAAGTGCTGGGATTACAGGCATGAGCCACCTTGCCCGGTCAGTCCTGGTCATCTTTAAGACCTTCCCTGAGGTCTAGAGTGAAGCTCCTCTGTGTATCTCACCCCGGCTCCCTGCCTGGTCCCTCTCCCCTAAGGCTACTATAGCAGAATGGGCAGAGTTTTATTCCTTATTGGTTTATTTCCTTCTAGAACTCTTTATTGGAGCGGCAGTTTGGTTAATATGGATCTAGCTGTTCTGTATTACTGAAGGAAGATGAGTTTACTAAATCAAACATTCTTCTGAGATTATTATTATTTGTAGACAGGGTCTTGCTCTGTCACCCAGGCTGGAGTGCAGTGGTGCGATCTCAGCTCACTGCAACCTCCACCTCCTGGGTGCAAGTGATTCTTGTGCCTCATCCTCCTAAGTAGGTGTGCAGAACCATACCCCACCAATTTTTGTATTTTTAGTAGCGATGGGGTTTTGCCATGTTGGCCAGGCTGGTCTCGGACTCCTGGCCTCAAGTGATCCGCCTACCTCAGCCTTCCAAAGTGCTCAGATTACAGACATGAGTCACCGGGTCAGCCTCTTCTGAGATAATTATGCTCTCTTACTTCTGATACTTTTTGAACTAAAACTTGCCAGCTGCTCATCTGAACTCTAGACACCACTATAATGCTCTCTTGTGGAGAGACAAGTCACTATAATATGTGTACTTCAAAGTCCCACACGCTGGCTGACATCATTCCACCTTTTTCATCCCAGACCTCCAAGTTATACAAGTATAAACATTATTATAATAACCCATACAGATATTCTATCAATTTTTTTTTTTTTTTTTTTTGAGACAGAGTCTCGCTCTTTCGCCCAGGCTGGAGTGCCGTGGTGGGATCTCGGCTCACTGCAAGCTCTGCCTCCCGGGTTCACGCCATTCTCCTGCTTCAGCCTCCCAGGTAGCTAGGACTACAGGTGCCCGCCACTGCGCCCGGCTAATTTTTATATTTTTTAGTAGACACGGGGTTTCACCATGTTAGCCAGAATGGTCTCGATCTCCTGACCTCGTGACCCACCTGCCTCAGCCTCCCAAAGTGCTGGGATTACAGGCGTGAGCCACCGCGCCCGGCTCTATCAATGTTATCAACAGAACATGTGCCAAACAAATTCATTTTCTCCTTTAATTCCCTTTTTTTCCTCCTGATAACCTTGTCCCTGTCAATGATGTCAGTGTTCTTCCCTTCCACCAGACACAAAATCTCAGTCATCTTTGACTTCATGATCCTGTACCTAACTTTCATCATTATTTATAATTATTCCTTCTATTCTTTTCTAGCATCTCCTTTTTTTTCTTGAGAGACAAACTTATCCCTATAACGGATTGCAAGATATGGATAGAGGATGATACTCAAACTCTATTGAAAGAAATATTTAGTAGCATTAAGTTTGTTAAATACACATTTTCTTAAGCTGAGCTCAGTGGCTCATGCCTGTAATCTCAGCACTCTGGGGATCCAAAGTGGGAGGTTCACTTAAGCCTAGGAGTTTCCAGCCTGGGCAACATAGTGAGATCCCATTTCTTCTTTTTTTTTTTTTAATTAAAAAAAAAAATCACTTTCCTGCTGATGAACTCATATTACTTTGTACTCATTGCTTTATTTTCCAGCTTTCATGAATCTTACTATCCCAGCTTGAGATCAGAGACTGTCTCAAAAATCCATTTGTAAGGCGTGTGCCCTGCAACTTTCACAATCATGAGCACAAAACAACAAAGCTAGTTGATGTGGATGCTGCCGGTTAGCTAGTTTCACCCCTTAGCTGTGGGAGTGGCCTTCACACAGCTCCCTCACAGTGCTACCATGCAACTGCATTGGTCAACAAAATCATAAGTGAATACATGTCACAAATTTTTAGGAACTCTCTCAAGTTGTTCAAACCATGAAAGTCACATCCACGAAGGCTGAAGTTCTATAGTTCCTTATACAACTAGCAGTGCAGTGTGGGTACACAATAGATGCTCCCTAAATGGGGAAGAAAGATGAAGGGGACAGGACTAGGTAGGATGATGGGCAGGCAGACCTGGGAAGAAGTGATGACAAGCTGGCACTTAGACATGGCATCGTGTCCCTCTTCTTTAAGGTGGTTGAGGCCATGGAGATCATGTTGATAGCTGTTGTGTCTCCTGTCATCCGCTGTGAATGGCAACTGGAGAATTGGCAGGTGGCATTAGTAACCACGGTAAGTACCTGCTTCCTGTGCTGTGAACAAGCCAGCTGAGGACCTAGGCTCCCTTTCCTCCATCCTGCAGGGCTGAGAGCCAAAGGGTGTCTCACCACTTGGTATGTTGGCTTCCAGAACTCAAGAGTTTGCAGCATTTGATGTCTTTCTCACCTTTTTCTTTTCCTAGCATGCATAATGTTGAACTGCTTACTATCCACATGAGAGATGCAATTCAGAAAGTGATCCCTAAGTCTTGGGTTAGTCATAGGTTAAATCAGGTCACTAAAGAAGCTATTTACATGGACCATAGTGACTTCACCAATCACCCTCGCTGAATTGTACTGTTACTCCTTCAACTTTTCTCAAAGACCATTAAGAATAGGCTTATGGGCCTGGTGCAGTGGCTAATGCCTGTAATCCCAGCACTTTGGGAGGCTGAGGCAGGCAGATCACCTGAGGTCAGGAGGTTGAGACCAGCCTGACCAACATGGTGAAACCCCGCCTCGACTAAAAATACAAAAATTAGCAAGATGTGGTGGTGGGTGCCTATAATCCCAGCTACTTGGGAGGCTGAGACAGGAGAATTGCTTGCATCTGGGAGGAGGAGGTTGCAGTGAGCCAAAACCACGCCATTGCACTCCAGCCTGGGTGACAAGAGTGAAACTCCACCTCAAAAAAGAAAAAATAGCCTTATGAGTTGCACATCAAGTTTTGCTACAAAGTGGAATTGAAGATATCCATTCTTTCAAAAAGCATGTGTGTATGCATGTGTGCTGAGAAGACTGAAATATAACGTTTAAATAGTGAGAAAGGGGTAGTGATGGAAGGTGAAGCTGCAGAGGTGGGCAGGGCCAGAAGCACCCCACCTGCTGCGCATGAATTGCATTCTATAGCCACTGCTCCCCAACATTGGGCCAAACACATATAAACCCTCCATGCAAAAAATATGTGATACAAATACATATTACAGTTTTTCAGTTTGCCATTTCTTATAACCAAAATCAACATAATAGCATTATTGACTTCATAGTCATTATATATTTCTGATTAAACGGGTATGAAAGTTCACCTTCTATCATAGAGCTTTGCAAAATATTTATTTTTAATCTTAAAAGAGGCCCCTGATATATAAGAATGCTGGAAGACACACTATGGAGAGTGGAGAGCCATTGGAAGGCTTCAGGGAAGGATGTGGTCAGTTTTCTAAGAACTCCAAGGCGATACGGCTGCAGGGTAGAAGGTCAGTGAGGGTGTAACTGCCCTAGGGTTCATCTTCCCTAGTGCCCCAATAGAGCCAACTTATCAAGTGGAGGAATTGCAGTAGAGAAAGTGTTTAATAGACATAGAGTGGCTAAACCAGAGGCCAGAATTTTATTATATCAGCCTCCCTGAAAATTTGTAGGCAAGGATTTTTTAAAGATAGTTTGGTTGGCAGGGGGCTAGAGAATGGGTATTGCTGATTGGTTGGAGATGCAATCATAGTGGTGCAGAAAATGGACCTTGTATGCTGGGTCTGCTTATGGGTTGGGGGCTCACAGGACCAGTTGAGTCAGGGGTCATGGGTCTGGGTGGAGCCATCCTGCTGTCAAAAACGCAAAAGTCTGAAAAGACTTCTCAAAAGGCCAATCTTAGGTTCTACAACAGTGATGTTATTTACAGGAGTAATTGGGGGAGTTGCAAATCGTGTGACCTCCAGAACAAAGGCTGGAAAGTGGCTAGTAATCCTTTAACTAAGCCTACATCTTAACAGAATCCAGGCTCCTCTCATAATCCTACCTGGTGGCCTTTTATTACTTTTATAAAGGTGGTTTAGTTTTGGGAAGAGCTGTTATCTAAACTGTAAACTAAATTTCTTCCAAAGTTAGCTTGACCCATGCCCAGGAATGACCAAGGGCGGTTTGGAAGTTAAAGCCAAAATGGATTTGGTTAGGTCAGATCTCTTTCACCGTCATAATTTTTTCTATTATAATTTTTGCAAAGATGGTTTCAAAGGGGCTGTGGTATAAGTGGTAGAGTGAGGTTGTGTGTTCTGGGACGTATTTAGGAAGTAACATCAGCCAAGGAGGTCAAAGAACCAGCAGGTGGGGAGAGAAAGGTTGATTTACTTGGGTATTGAAGCTGGTTCTAATGAAGACAGGACTTTGTAAGTGCCAAGGGAAAACTTCCCTTCACCTTCCAAAGGTTTACTAAAAAAATCAACTGACAGAAGGTAGATTCATGGGGAAAAAAGGCATACCAAATTTTATTTTGATGGGCATAGCAGGAAGGAATCACAAGAGTGATTACCAATAACCCAGTGTGGGACAGAAACGTATATAGCCTTTTTCATAGGGGAGAATGACAGTGGGTAAAGATTCTTTAGAGGGGCAATAAGTCATAAGTGAGAATGAATGGACCAGGGAGGTGTGAGGCAGGCATTATAGGAAGGTGAGGGGTGGAGTTGCACAGGAACAAAGGTTGTTCTGTTATCCAGGTGATCTCTGGGAGCTGCCGTCAGAGGACTAGGTGAAAAGTCTGGGGCAATGTGTTACCCCCAGCCTCTTCTCTTTTCTGGTGGCTGATCTTTGTAATTTGACATGATCCCTAGGGAATGGGTTTAGGATAATTGAGTTCCCTTTTTTTTGTTGTCGTCGTTGTTGTTGTTTTGTTGAAACAGAGTCTCCCTCTGTTGCCCGGGCTGGAGTGCAGTGGTGTGATCATAGCTCACTGCAGCTTTGAACTCCTGGGCTCAAATAATCTTCTTGCCTTAGCTTCCTGAGTAGCTAGGATATGGGTCACCACACCTGGCTAATTTGAAGAGGCTAGTCTCTACTCCTGGCCTCAAGCAATCCTCCTGCCTAGGCCTCTCAAAGTGTTGGGATTACAAACTGAGTTACCACACCTGGCCCAGTTGCATTCCTTTTGGAACAAAGCTTTCTTGGTCAGATAAGAAAACTGCAGAGAGCCCTTCCCTGTGCTTGAGGGCGAAGGAGCAAGACAAGGTTAGAGGGACCTTCATTCTGATGCAGCTGCCTCTATCCTCTCCACATGTCAAAATGCCAGTCTTTGTTGTATCGCTTTCTGGGCCCCAACAACGTAATAGAAGAACTATGAGCCCAGGTGCTCAAATCCTCACTAAAGGGAGTGTCTGGGAGGTAGGTAGACTATGATGGGTGGAGGATGGCAGTCAGGTGGCAGAGGCCTTGAGGGCAAATTCTGTAAGACAGAGCTAGTCTGAAACTGGTGGTGGAGAATTCCAGAAGAATTCCTCCTGCTCTCCAAACTTACACGGCTGTGCTCAAAGGAGTAGTCCCAGAAGGTGGCAGGGGAAGGGGATGTCCCTGTCACTCACTGCCTTAACCAGATCTTACCTGTAAATTTTAATCTTTGGGGGTGGCACCAGGGAAAATTCCCTCACTTGAGGAACTGGTTGGAGTTCTTCTCTCAGATAATGCGTGGTATTGCCCAGTTGTGTTTCTTTCTGTGTCTTGGAGGCTGGGAAGTTTGGATTCCAGTTGTATGCCCAATCACAGCAGCACATCTAAAAATCTGCCCTGATTTTTGCTAACCCAAAGGAGATATTGAGGCAAAAATCTCAGTCATCTGAGGTTTATTGAGCTAGAGCTTGAGGGCATGACTGGGAAGAATGTTAACAGCCCAGCGGGTTCACCTTGCCCGCTGACTAGACAGAGCTGATTTCTCAAGACAGGGGAATTGCAATAGAGAAGGAGTAATTCCCACAGAGCTGGCTGTGTGGGCGATCAGAGTTTTATTGTTATTCAAATCGGTCTCCCCAAGCATTTGGGGAGCAGAGTTTTGTTTTTTTTTTTTTTTTTTAATCCTGCCACAGTATTTTTAATTACGTACAAAGATCTGACATGTCACCCAAGGACCCATTTCACCCACTGCTCTGTTTGGCCGCCAGTCTTTTGTCTCTCTCTTCAGCAATGGTGAGGCGGATACCCTTTCCTCGGGGAAGAGAAATCCATGGTTTGTTGCCCTTGCCAATAACAAAAATGTTGGAAAGTCGAGTGGCAAAGCTGTTGCCATTGGCATCTTTCACGTGAACCATGTCAAAAGATCCAGGGTGCCTCTCTCTGTTGGTGATCACACCAATTCTTCCCAGGTTAGCACCTCCAGTCACCATACACAGGTTACCAGTGTCGAACTTGATGAAATCAGTAATCTTGCCAGTCTCCAAATCGATCTGAATGGTATCATTCACCTTGATGAGGGGATGGGGGAAGCGGATGGTGCGGACATCATGAGTCACCAGATGAGGGATTCCTTTTGTGCCCACAAAGATCTTTCTCACTTTGCAGAGTTTTTAAGGACAACTTGGTGGGTGGGGAAAGGCTAGTGAGTCGAGAGTGCTGATTAGATGGGTTAGAGATGAAATCATCGGGAATTGATGCTGTCCTCTTGTGCTGAGTGAGTTCCTGAGTGGGTGCCACAAGATCAGATGAACCAGTTTATTGGTCTGGGTGGTACCAGCTGATCCATCAAGAGCACCATCTGCAAAATATCTCAAGCACTGATCTCAGGAACAGTTTAGGGAGGGTCAGAACCTTGTAACCTCCAGCTGCATGACTCCTAAACCATAATTTCTAATCTTGTGGCTAATTTGTTAGTCCTACAAAGGCAGTCTAGTCCTAGCCAAGAAGGAGGTTGGTTTTGGGAAAGGGCGGTTATCATCTTTGTTTTAAACTATAAAGTAAGTTTCTCCCAAAGCTAGTTCAGCCTGCACCCAGGAATGACCAAGGACAGTTTGGAGGTTAGAAGCAAGATGGAGCTGGTTAGGTCAGATCTCTTTCACTGACTCAGTTACAATTTTGCAGTGTCAGTTTCAAGAACACCAGCTATGGAAACATCTGTGGCTTGAAGCAGAGGTTTCTGGGCGACTCAGGATTTATACTCTCTTTTAAAGGAAAGAAAGCGTGTAGGAAGAGGTGGGTAGCCAGCCAATGAGGCGAATGGTTACATGTCTGTGAGATTTTAATTAGTGCCCAGTAAATCTACATTTTATATAAAATGAGGTGAACATTGGAAGAAAAAAGGGAGAGTAAAGGAAGCATCAATTATGCAGATATCTCAGGGCAGGTGGAAGAATGGTCTCATCTTCTGGGAAGATGAGCTTGCAATCAACATTATCAGTGTGAAATCTAACAGATGTTAGTTGTAGAAGCTAGATTTAGAAAACCTAAGTTACAGTGGACACGTCCTTGCTTTATAGGAGGATATGCATCTTGAAGGGTTTCAAGACCAGCAAAGAATTTTCCATGGGGGGCCTGGCTGATGGATAATACTTTGACATAAGATTGTAAAGCAACAGCTATTCATTTGGGAAAAGGATGGCTAGTGTTGCATGACTCTGTCTTCAGGCTTAACCTCCTCTTTGGTGTAATGAGTTTAGGAGTCCCGAGATGTTTTATTTTTCCATTATATTATCTTAGTTCCATTTCCCTCCTTAAAACTCCTCTTACTAACTTTGGTGCCCTGGTTCCTTTTTGTGTTTTTGAAGCTCTCTAATACTTGTTGTCCCAAAGGTCACCAGGATGGCTAAATATTAGAAAGGACAGCTTTATTGGCAATAGTGATTTGCAAGCCTGAAAGAGACAGTCTCCAGTGTGCATTGAAGGTGCTTTCTCTTGGAAGAGGAGAAGGACAGGTTGGGTTTTATGTTTCACAAGGCTGGCATCATACATATTTGGCAGGTTTCGGGGCAAAGCTATACATATTTGTGAGGGGAGCCTACATGCAGACTAGGTAAGCACGTTTGTAACATAAATAACATGTTCACTTTGGGGCAGGGTTTTAGCATTAAAATGAGGTGGAATTTGGTTCTTTGTGTCAAAAGGTGAACTACAGAAAACAAAAACAGTTTGTGCACCCTCTGTATAAGCTGCTGAAACTGGCCTGAGGTCTGCAGTAGCTTATCCAAAAAGAATGTCTGTAAGGCTGGTCCTCTGTCCAGTCAGGACTGTAGTGGTCTGGGTTGTAAATCAGCTTGATATCTCAGAAAGGAATTCAGAAATCTGCCATGTCTGCCAGGCCCTGAACCCTTGACCTGGAGATAACTTTTGTTTCCTTAACCTTGGGGCCCGTCTTAGTTGCTAAAGGGGTGTCTGTTTTGGTGTCTCAGATCATATGCTTTCAGAAAAATTTTTAGAAATAAAACAAGGTTTTTACTTAGACTTGTAATAAAGTGACTCGATTGCTTTCTATTTTCTTCTACATATAAAATACTTTAGAGAGTGTCAACCTAAAATAACAGAAGCTCTCCAGAGAAATGAGTTTATTTGGAAAGGAATGACAGGTGATTGCAATCTGGGAATTCTTGTGCCGTGGCGAACCGTGGCCGGGCCATAGGTGTATCCAGGAAGGCAAGGAAAGTCGAGAGTTTTTTTAAAGACAAAATGAGGAAGCCTACATAAGTTATTTTCAAAGACTTTTCCTTGGCTACAAGGATCAGTAACAACAGTGGCATTAGTCCGAGGTTGAACAGGCTGGGTATTGTTCTTGCAGAAACAGTTTTTTGTTTTGTTTGTTTGTTTTTGAGACGGGGATGCCACTCTGGTGCTCAGGCTGGCCTTGAGCTCCTGGGCTCAAGCGATCAGTGGTCTTTGTGCAAGGCTGTGGTTTTCAGAGTCCTTATCACAGTTTTTGTGTGCCTCAGAGCCCCTCCTCTATTGCCTACAATCCCATTTTGGTAGGGTGTGGCCTAAGTGACTCCATTTTGGTTCTCATGGCTTTCAGAAAAGCGTTACTTGCCAATCCTTGTATCTTTAGGGTGACCCTATAACTTTATGTTTAATTCTAATTGATCTGTGCCCCAGTTGGTTTGTATATATGCACATCTTAGTTCCTTGAGAATGCTGGAGATCCAGGTGTGGCATTTGCACCTGCACTACAAAATTGTATTACATGATACCTTTTTTATAGTACATGATACACATGTAAATGTGATATTTACAGCTCATATTTCATTGGCTGCATTTGTGCTGTTTCCTAACGGTGCCTACAGAGGCTCCTTCCAGCAGGTACACAATCTCCCCCATTAGGCCATCACAGCTCAGAAGACTTCTCTCTAAGCAACTGAACTCTCCCAAGGTGACTGTTTCCTGCTCTGGGCTCCTCCCATCCTCCTGTCTTGGCTTAGCCCGGCTGACTCTGACCCTGTCCCTGAGCTTACTGGGAACAATTGTGTTAAACGGAAGGGCCAGGCTAATGAGCAACATTGTCACTGTCTAGCAGGCCCCCCAACCCCGTTTTCTAAGCAGTTGTTAATTGAGAAAACTAAAGAATTGTGGGGCTATGATGGCCCTTGTGTTTTGTAAGAGTCATGCTGAAGAAACACTTTGTGTGTTGCTTAAATCAGAAACAGTGGAGTCATGTTTTGTATTAAAGACAAGCACCTGCAGAAAAGAGCGGACCCCTAGGGAGGGTCGAGCGTGGGGGTGGTTGGGAGAAGGGTCGGGGGTGGAGGGGAAGGGTCGAGGGCGGGGGTCGGGGGGAAGTGTTGGGGGTCAGGGGAAAGGGCGGGGATGGGGGGAAGTGTCGGGGGTCGGGGAAAGGGCGGAGATGGGGGGAAGTGTCGGGGGAAGTGTCGAAGGTGGGCGTGGGGGTAAGGAAGGGTCGAGAGCGGGGCTGGTTGGGGGAAGGGTCAGGGTTATGGGGGAAGGGTCGAGGGTGGGGGTTGGGGGAAGGGTCGAGGGCGGGGGTTGGGGGGAAGGGTCGAGCGCCGGGGTGGCGAGGAGGAAGAGCTGGGGGTGAGCAGCACCAGCGTGCTGGGGAGGGGGGAAGGGCGCAAGAGAGGATCAGGGGCGTGCGGTACACCCATGGAGGATCAGGGGTTCGCCCGATGGAGGGTCAGTGGTGCCCCGGATGGAGGGTCAGGGACGCTGGAGAGTTAGGCGCGCACCCGATGGAGGATCAGGGGTGCTGGAGGATTAGGCGCGCATCCGGTGGAGGGTCAGGGGCGTGCCCGATGGAGGATTAAAGGCGCTGGAGGGTTAGGCGCGCGCCTGATGGAGGATTAGGGGTACTCGAGGGTTAGGCGCGGCCCGATAAGGGGTCAGGGGCGTGCCCAGTGGAGGATTAGGGGCGCTGGAGGGTTAGGCGCCTGCCTGCTGGAGGATACGGGGTGCCAGAGGGTTAGGCACGCGCCCAATGGGTCAGAGGCGTGCCCGATGGAGGATTAGGGGAGTTGGAGGGTTTGGCGCGCGCCCGTTGGAGGGCCAGGGGTGTGTCTGATGGAGGATTACGGGTGCTGGAGGGTTAGGCGCGCCCCCGATGGGGGCTCAGGGGCGCTGGAGGGTTAGGCGCGCGCCCGGTGGGCCGCGTGAGGGAGGCAGGACGTCTTCCGGGTAGAGGGTGGGGGAGGGGGGGAGGCGGGGGAGGGTGCACAAGAAGGGGGCACCACTGAGGATCGTGGGGGGCGACTGAGGGAGGGAAAGGGAGAGCCGGAGCCCCAGCGAGCGGACAGGTTTCTGTCTCTGCAGTATGTCAAACAGGGTTACGGAACGTTTCTGTCCTAGAAAGTGTAGCGCGCAGGGCCCAGTCGTATCTTTTGTCGTGCGAGAATATATATGATGAATTTTTCATGGTTCCGTGTGGGAGAAATGCATTTCAGTCTTCCCTCTAAAGAGTGAGGGAAGGAGAAAAAAAGCAGAACAGCGACAGCGAAAGGGAAACAGAGCTGTTTCTGGTTTGTTTTTTTTTCCCCTAGAAATGCGAGCTAACAGCATTCCTTTGATTGCCCTGGAGGCCGTCAGTCAGGGCTGCAGTGAAGCCTGAACTTCTTGAAGTCAGGAAAATAAGGAGCCCAGAGGCACAGACAGCAGCAGCTGAGGTCTCAGGCCAAGTTATAATAAATAAAACCCTAGTGTCAAATCCCAGGTCTTTGAATTTTATCAGGGGAGGACTGAAGAGTTTTTAAAATCAGTGATTGGATTTGGTGTTTAAAGTTATGTTTATTTGTAATAACATAAAGGGAGAGTGCTCCTAGTGGCCCCAATTTGTGTACTGTATAAGGCAGCGCATGAACGGACAATTTTAAACATTACAGTGGAAATTCACAAGTACACGTCTGAATAGAGTGGAGCCGAAGCCGTCCTCTAGCAACAGGCGGGCGGCAGCTCAGAGGACCCCGTTTCCACCTGGGGCAGGATCTCCCCTGTTAGGCTCCCGCCAACAGGGAGCATAAAAGCCTGCCTCCGAAATCCTGAACGTGAAGGGCGTCAGGGGCAAGCAAGCCCATCCTGAAACCCTGTTCTTTAAATTAACTTCCATCCCTCACGTATTTCCAGCCTAGTTCTGGTGAAAAATGGCTAACGGGGTAAAGTAACATCTAAAACCTGCTTAGAGAACCGTTTTGTCTCGCTCCCACTTGCAGATGGTGTTTTTTGGCTACATGGTTTTCAGTATCCTCTTTGGCCTCCTGGCTGACAGATACGGCCGCAGGAAGGTAGGTGGGGCCTCACAGTAGCATTTGGAATTGTCTTTTGTGTGTTCTTTTGGGGGCAACCTTATCGTTGTTTCTCTTTAGTAGGCATCTCCCTCCCAATACCCAAGATAGAAAACGCAGACATTTCCCTCCCTGATGGAACATTCCAGGCTTATCTTCTGGACATTTTTCTCAAGTTACCTGTGCCTGCAGCTGTTCCTCTGCAGTCCAGGTGTGGAGTAAAAGGAGATGCAGGTATTATAGAGTTCTAAGAAATCTCTACCAAGAAGGATTAAAGGAATGAAGGCCGCTAAGTAGCTCTGTTTGAACTTTTAAAGGTTGGGACTTAGAAGCAGTCATGGGTTGGTTAGATGCCCCCACCACGTCCAGTTTACTGTGGTGGTGTTGAGAACAGAGGTCTGATATCAGTGGGGGCACACATCTGTTCTCCATTTATCCATATATTCGCTTCTAATAAGTTAATAAGGGGAATGGAAAAGGCCCTTTTTTGCCCTTCAGAGCAGCCCTATTGGGAGGTCTTTTCCTCTGGTTTTCGTTTAAGTGACTAGTCCACTGCTGCAGCAGCAAGCTCAGAAGAAGCTGTTCTTTCAGGGAGACAACTACCTGTCATGAATGAATGTCCATAAAGTCCCTAACCCCCCAGAGCACCCAAGTAGGTTCGGAGGGAGCAAGTCTCCCTTAATCTGGGGGCGAGAAAACTCACCCTCAGGCACCTATCTGTTTGAAACTAGCAGGAACTGGTCACAAATGAAAAGACAAGTCCAAATTACAATCAGTAGGAAACAGACGCAAGTTTTAAAGCCTGTGATGGAATTTTAGGACAAGAAAAAGTAAAATCACTAGTGCCAGATGGCCAAGACCATAAGCCAAACCTGCTGCCATGAGGCAGAGGCAGAGAAAGCAGAAGTTCTCTGCAAAGCCATTTGCCCGAATATCCCGTCCAGGGACCGAAATGGAAGCCCTTGCTCTTAGAGAGTTTATAAAGAAGGCTCCCAAACTCTAGACCTCAGCCTAAAGGAAAGGAGGGCCAGATTCAGAAAGACTCACACTTTTGCCCCCAGTGAAACCTCTGGAGTTAGGGGAACGCAGTGGGTTCGTGCAGCAAGTTCAAGAGGAGCCTATGGGTAATTGTGGGGGTAAGGGGTAGTGTTGCTCTGAACCTTGCCAGCTATGCCAGAAATATTGACCTAAAGGAAGAAACAGAGGCAAAATTAATATAAGTAGGGAGTTTATTTGGACCAAGATTGAGGATTGCAGCCCAGAAGTCATACAGTCCAGTTGCCCTGAATATGTGCTCCGATTAGCAACAGTCACAAGTGGGTTTTTTAAAGGAGGGAAGAAAGGAATATGGGGGCACTTCCTAAGTTATTTACTAATAATTTACATTGGTTCATTAAAATACGGTACGCTATCAGCTGAGTCTACATCGTTCTTGGTGTCACAAAATCTAAAAACATGGAGATAATGGGTGAGCGTCACATTGTGCAACTTGTGGTAACATTTTAGGTAATTTATCACATTGTGCAACTTGTGGTAACATTTTAGGTAATTTATCAGCTAGTCTGGAAACTACAGGGAAGGTAAGAAAAACAAAATGAAATACAATTACCCCGAGCATGGGTGCGGGAATGTGACTGGAGTCGCATGCTCCTGTGTCTCTGGACCTGATAAATTCTGCATACCTCACATTCCTCAGACTGTTCTGAGCCGCTTTTCTTTCTCAAGTTGATGGATGTACGGAATTAAAACATATTAGAGTGTGGACATTTGCAGGTATAAACATAAGCCGCTACACATTTTGCTTACATTCGTATAGCTTTGAAACTAGCTACTTGCTCAAAGTCACGTACCTACTAAGATTAGACATCAAGACATAAATTATGTCTTCTGATTACAAACCCAGGTCTGTCTTTTCTATTTGCTTGATTTCTGATGAAATCCTCTCTAAGCATAAACACAAATGGAGGAACCTCAAAGGAAAACATTAGTAGAATTGGCTGTATGTTTTAAAGTACATGAAATAAATATCATAGATTCTTGTAAATTTGAAAACACAAGTATCTCAACAGAGCACAAAAAGGCATTTTATAAAAGAAATACAAATTGTCAAGAAACTTTGAAAAAACATTAAAGCACAGGAGTTATCAAAAATAAAACACATAGCAAGATATAATTTTTCCTTATCAAATATGTAAGGAAAATTTTCCTTAAAGAGTCCTGCACCATTGAAATGGACATTTTCATGCCTTGTAAGTATATAGACACCCTTATCATACCCTATTGGTGTCATTATGTCATTATTATTACACAATATTATTAAACCCTGTTGGTATAATTTTTGTGACCATCAGCCTGGCAATATGAAACAGGAACCTTGAAAATACTCTACTAACCTGAACATTTGTCTTCCAGAAATCTAGCTTGCTAAAGATATCAGAGAGGGTATAACGACTTATGCACAGATATCATCACAGCTTATTTTAATAATGAGAAGATCTGAAACAGCTTTAACTTCAACAGTAGAGCAAGGTCTTATGTATTATATTACATGTATGAAAGTACATCTTTCCACTGGAACATTTACAACCATTAACACTTTTTTCTCTTACAAACAGAGAAGATAAAACAGTGTTAAGAATATTTTCTCTGGGTTGGACAATCAATCGTGATTTCAATTTTTTAATTTTCTTTTTTTCTTCTGTATTGTTTACTATGAACTTACATGATCCTTATAATTAAAGAAAAAGCAAATACCTTAAGTGTTCTCCTTGTACTCCTCCCAACATACTGCCTCGTTATGTTCCCCAACAGCCCTGTGAGTAGGGAGGACACGTTTTTGCCTTTTGATGTCCAAGTTCAGGGACCTGCCACCCGTGAGGGTGGGCACAGCAGGGTAGTTTTAAAGAATGGTCTGAACTTGGTAGGTCTGTGCTTCCAGAGAGTAGAATGGCATGGGTTGTATTGCTGGATGATTGTGAAAGGCCAGCGGGCTTGCTATGGATGAGCTCCTCAGAGAAGCAACTATCAGGATGGAAACCGAAAATTGCCTTCAGAAATTAGGGCTTCTTCCCTCCCAGCTTTGAGGTAGGTCCCATTCATGTGTTCTGTTGTTGCTTCAGATTCTGCTCATCTCGTTCCTGTGGGGAGCCTATTTCTCCTTGCTGACCTCGTTTGCTCCTTCGTACAGCTGGTTTGTCTTCCTGCGGACGATGGTGGGCTGTGGTGTGTCTGGCCACTCACAAGGGTAAATACGTTACCCAGAGGACCCTGAGACAGAAACGTGTACCCCTGCAGGCCCTGACACACACACTGCGCTTAATAGACCAAAAGCATTGTGAACCCAACATATCTGAGACAGGTTTCAGTCCATTTAGAAAGTTTATTTTTGCCAAAGTTAAGGATGTGGCCGTGACACAGCCTCAGGAGGCCCTGAGGACATGTGCCCAAGGTGGTTGGGGTACAGCTTGTTTTATACATTTTAGGGAGACATAATACATCAGTTAATACATGTAAGATTTACATTGCTTCCATCTGGAAGGGCAGGACAACTCAAAGGGTGGGGGCTTCCAGACCACAGGTAGATGTTAACACATTAATTTTTTTTTTTTTTTTGAGATAGAGTCTGGCTCTGTTGCTCAGGCTGGAGGGCAATGGCACAATCTCAGTTCACTGAAACCTCTGCCTCCTGGGTTCAAGCGATTCTTTTGTCTCAGCCTCCAAGTAGCTGGGATTACAGATGCCTGCTACCATGCCCAGCTAACTTTTTGTATTTTTAGTAGAGGTGGGGTTTCGCCATGTTGGTCAGGCTAGTCTCGAACTCTTGACCTCAGGTAATCCACCCGCCTTGGCCTCCCAAAGTGCTAGGATTACAGGTGAGTCACTGTGCCCGGCTGATCTAAACATATTCTGATTGGCATTGGTTGAAGGAGTTCTCAGTAGAAAAGAATGTCCAGGTTAAGACATTGAGGTCTCCACAACCAAGGTTTTATCATGCAAATGAAGCCTCCAGGTAGCCAGCTTCAGAGAAAATAGATTGTAAATGTTTCTCACCAGACTTAAGGTCTGCGTTGATGTTAATGCTGGAGGGGCATAATGAGGCATGTCCGACCCCACTTCCTGTTGTGGCCTGAACCCAGTCTTTCAGGTTAAATCTTAGAGTGCCCTGGCTGAGGAGGGAATCCATTCAGATGGTGGTGGTTGGGGGGTGAGCAGGGGTGGCGGGTGCGGGCACTTCAAATTTTATTTCTGGTTTACAGCGTTAACAAGTTACAGATTTATAGACGTTGCTTGTGCAAATTCAGTTGAAGCTTCGTTTGGCTTTTAGTGATAGCTGCTTATTTAATGCTCTAGCAGGAGCAGTTTTCTCCTTAAAATGATGCTTGATGGTGAGGCCAGCAGAGCTCTAGATCAAGCAGGTGTTAGCTTTTTTGTTCATAAGGCTATTCATTGTTTTTTAGATGTGCAATATTTTGTTACAGTAAATACTAACAAGTGTCACATTAGGCAACAAAATGTCAACCCAGGCTGGGCGTGGTGGCTCGCGCCTGTAATCTGAGCACTTTGGGAAACTGAGGCAAATCCCTTGAGCCCAGGAGTTCAAGACCAGCCTGAGCAGCATAGTGAGACCCTCGCTCTACAAAAAAAAAAGTTTTTGAAGTCAATCCAAACATAATTTATTAATTTCTTGAATTTGTTGGAAGAGTTTAGTTTGACCATAAGCCCCTGTAACATTTAGGAGTAACTGTTTTTGAGTACTATCACCCTATGATTTAAGACTCCTCTTGTAAACGGGAGGGGGAGAATATGTCAGATGGGATCGAACTAGAGTGACTCCATCTTGAATAGGGGCTGGGTAAAATGAAGCTGAGACTTGCTGGGCTGCATTCCCAGGAGGTGAGGCATTCCTAGTCACAGGAAGTGATAGGAGATCAGCAGGACTGGTTTCACAAGATACAGGTCACAAGAGACCCTGCTGATAAAACAAGATGTGGTAAAGAAACTGGCCTAATCCCACTAAAACCAAGATGGCAACCAAAGCAAGCTCTGATTGTCTTCACTGCTTATTATACTCTAATTATAATGTATTAGCATGCCAAAAGACACTCCCAGTGGTGCTGGGACAGTTTACAGATGCCATGGCAATGTCCAGAAGTTACTCTAAATGGCCTAAAATAGGGAGGAACCTTCAGTTGCAGGAACTCCCCTCCCCTTGAATTAACAGGGCCCCTTGGGCTCTTCTCTTCTTGGTGCCTTGGAGCAGATTATTCTTAAAATATGTTAAGAGAAGTCAAAGCACCTAATTACTGCCTTCATGCGTTAGAGAAAGAATTGTTCTTCCCTGGGGCGTACAGTAAGCTTTGAGCTTTGGAGCCCTAAAGGAGTAGAAGCTAAGTAAAAATTTAAAACATTCCCCAGGAAACAGCTCAATAAATATGTTAAAATCCCCAAATTCTGGCTAATAACAGCAACAGAGAACAGCAATTAGAAAACTGATGGAATATGTTTCTGTTTATTCTTGTGTTCACAAAGAAAATATGTACTTAATCAGAAACTTGTGCCTTGACTGTCCTCATGAATTGAGAGAACTATTTACCTTCTCTTGGGTATATTTTAATTTCCCAATATGTTTTAGAAAAGGGAATCAGGCTGAGTGCAGTGGCTCACCCCTATAATCTCAGCCTCTTAGGAAGCCAAGGTGCGACAGTTGCTTGAGGCCAGGACTGGCAATGTAGCAAGGTCCCATCTCTACAAAAAAATTTAAAAATTAGCTGGGTGTGGTGGTGAGTACCTGTAATCCCAGCCACTTGGGAGGCTGAGGTAAGAGGATCTCTTGAGCCCAGGAGTTTGAGGCTGCAGTGAGCTGTGATCAAACCACTGTACTCCAACCTGGGAGACAGCCAGACCTTGTCTCTTAAATAAATAAATAAATAAATAAATAAATAAATAAATAAAGGGAATCAGGCTTGGGAAAACATTTTGCCAGTGCTTCCCTTGGCAAAACAGATAAGGCTTATATTTCTTTCTTTTTTTTTTTTTTTTTTTTTTCCTTTTTGAGATGGAGTTACGCTCTTGTTGCTGGAGTGCAATGGCACGATATTGGCTAACCACAACCCTCCACCTCCTGGGTTCAAGTGATTCTCCTGCCTCAGGCTCCCGTGTAGCTGGGACTACAGGCATGCGCCACCACACCCAGCTAATTTTGTATTTTTAGTAGAAATGGGGTTTTTCCACGTTGTCCAGGCTGGTCTCGAACTCCTGACCTCAGGTGATCACCCACCTTGTCCTCCCAAAGTGCAGAGATTACAGGCGTGAGCCACCACACCTAGCCAGGCTTTTATTTTTTAAGTGTTAGAAGGTTTAAAGTATTGGGAGTAAAGATGTAAACCGAGGAGCAGTTGTCAGTTTCGTTCTTACTGTTCTCTTATGTGGATATTAGCTGTCACAATTCTCTTCTGATAGATAATCAACTTCTATGCTTTTGAATTCTTTATCCCTGTGACAAGAAAAACTGATTTTTTTTAAAAGATTATTTAGTTTTTTAAAACAAAATTGTGCTTTTTCCTGCTTCCTGTTTAGGTTAATCATAAAGACTGAATTTTTGCCCACGAAATACCGAGGCTATATGTTACCCTTGTCTCAGGTAAGGCAATGTAGGAGTTCTACCTGCCTTTGGCATCCTATGGGATATGATGTACATATAGGCATACCTTGGAAATATTGCTGGTTTGGTACCAGATCGCTGCAATTAAGCGAGTATCAGAATAAAGTGAGTCACACAACATTTTTGGTTTCTCAGTGCATGTAAATGTTATGTTTACACTAAAGAATAGTAAGTGTGCAGTAGCATCATGTCTAAAACAGCAATGTACACACCTTAATTTTAAAATACTTGATTGCTGATAAATTCGAATGATCTTCTGAGTCTTTAGAGAGTCATGATCTTTTTGCTGGTAGAAGGTCTTGCTTCAGTGTCAACGGCTGCTGGCTGATCAGGGTGGTGGTTGCTGAACATTGGGGTGGCTATGGCACTTCCTTAAAAAAAGATAACCATCAAGTTTGCCACGTCAATGGACTTCTTCTTTCCCTGAAACATTTCTCTGTAGGATGCAAGGCTGTTTGATAGCATTTGACCCACAGTAGAGAACCTCTTTCAAAATTGCAGTCAATTCTCCCAAACTGTGCCACTGCCTTATCAACTAAGTTTACGAATATCCTAAATTGTTGTCATTTCAACAATGTTCATAGCCTCTTCACCAGGAGTAGATTTCATCTCAAGAAATCGGCCGGGCGTGGTGGCTCACGCTTGTAATCCCAGCACTTTGGGAGGCCGAGGCGGGCGGATCACGAGGTCAGGAGATCGAGACCACGGTGAAACCCCGTCTCTACTAAAAAATACAAAAAATTAGCCGGGCGCGGTGGCGGGCTCCTGTAGTCCCAGCTACTCAGAGAGGCTGAGGCAGGAGAATGGCGTGAACCCGGGAGGTGGAGCTTGCAGTGAGCCGAGATTGCGCCACTGCACTCCAGCCTGGGTGACAGAGCGAGACTCTGTCTCAAAAAAAAAAAAAAAAAAAAAAAAAAAGAAATCACTTTTGTTGCTTATCCATAAGAATATAATCCTATAATAGATATTACAGTAATAAATGAATATATATCTATATTACACAAATATAGTGTATATTACACTAATATATTGAATGTACATATATGTAAATTATATGTAAATATATTAGTATAATATATAGTAGTATATATACATTTATATGTACATATATTACTGTAGAGTGTGTGTGTAGGGGTGTGTGTATGTGTAGCTTATATCACCTTGGAGGATAAAAGTGAGGCTCTGATATTTTTATTTTATTTTTTGAAACAGAGTTTCGCTCTTGTTGCCCAGGATGGAATGGAATGGCGCCATCTTGGCTCACTACACCCTCTGCCTCCTGGGTTCAAGTGATTCTCCTGCCTCAACCTCCCGAGTAGCTGGAATTACAGATGTGCACCACCATGCCCAACTAATTTTTTATATTTTTAGTAGAGACGGGGTTTCACCATGTTGGCCAGGCTGGTCTCGAACTCCTGACCTCAGGTGATCCACCCGCCTCTGCCTCCCAAAGTGCTGGGATTACAGGTGTGAGCCACTGTGCCCAGCCGGCTCTGATTTTTCTTTTCTTTTCTTTTTTTTGAGACAGGGTCTTGCTCTTTTGCCTGGGCTGGAGTTTAGTGTCGCGATCTCAGCTCACTGCAACTTCTGCCTCCTAGGCTCAAGGGATCCTCCCACCTCAGCCACCTGAGTAACTGGGATTACAGGTGCGTACCACCACGCCAGCTGATTTTTGTATTTTTTGTAAAGATGGGGTTTCTCCATGTTGCCTAGGCTGGTCTTGAATTCCAAGCTCAAGCAATCTGCCCGCCTTGGCCTCCTAAAGTGCTGGGATTACAGGTGTGAGCCACTGTGCCTGGCAGGCTCTGATTTCTTTTTTTAAAAAAAAAAAAAAAAAAAAAGGAAGTGAAACAGGAAGTGAAAATGTGGTCTCACTATGTTGTGTGGAGTTGTGGTCTCACTATGTTGACCATGCTGTTCTGAAACTCATGGCTATTCTCCTGCCTCAGCCTTCCAAAGTGTTGGGATGACAGGTGTGAGCCATCTTGCCTGGTGAGCAGTAATATTTTAAAAAACCTTTTTTTCTGAGAAGTAGATCTCAACAGTAGTCTTAAAATAGTAAACCGCCTGTAATCCCAGCTACTCGGGAGGCTGAGGCAAGAGAATCGCTTGAACCCGGGAGGTGGAGGTTGCACTGAGCCAAGATTGCGTCACAGCATTCCAGCCCGGGAGACAGAGGGAGACTGTCTCAAAAAAAAAAAAAAAAAAAAACAAACTCAGTAAACCATGCCGTAAACAGACATGCTGTCATCCAGGTTTTGTTCTATTTCTAGAGAACAGACAGAGTAGATCAGCATCATTTAAACAATTTATTTTATTGATACATAGATTTACATATTTTGGGTATATGTGTGATAATACATTCGTATAATCAAATCAGGATAATTGGGATATACATCATCTTATCTATTCTCTACACTAGGAACCTATGAATTATTCTCTTCTAGCTATTTTGAAATGTGCAGTCAATTAATATTAACTATAGTCACTCTACTGATCTAGCAAACACCAGGACTTATTTCTTCTGTGTGTTTATTTGTGTGCAAGATTTAACATAATTCTTTTTTTTTTTTTGAGGGAGAGTCTCGCTTTATTGCCCAGGCTGGAGTGCAGTGGGACAATCTTGGCTCACTGCAACCTCTGCCTCCTGGGTTAAAGAGATTCTCATGCCTCAGCCTCCCAAGTACCTGAGATTACAGGAGTGCACCACCACACCCAGCTAACTTTTGTATTTTTTCTTTTCTTTTTTTTTTTTTGGAGACAGTCTTGCTCTGTCACCCAGGCTGGAGTGTGGTGGCATGATCTCAGCTCACTGCAACTTCTGCCTCCCAGATTCAAGTGTTTCCTGCCTCAGCCTCCTGAGTAGCTGGGATTATAGGCACGTGCCACTACGCCCAGCTAATTTTTGTATTTTTAGTGAGACACGGTTTCACCACGTTGGCCAGGCTGGTCTTGAACTCCTGACCTTGTGATCCACCCGCCTCAGCCTCACAAAGCGTTGGGATTACAGGCATGAGCCGCCATGCCCGGCCCTGTATTTTTTCTTTAGTTGGGATGAGATTTTGCCATGTTGGCCAGGCTGGTCTTGAACTCCTGGCCTCAAGTGATCTGGCTGCCTCAGCTGAAATTACAGGTAAGAGGCACTGTGCGTAATTCTTAAGGGCCCTAGGATTTTCAGAATGGTCAATGATCATTGGCTCCAACTTGAAGTCACCAGGAGCATTAAGCCCTAATAAGAGATTCAGCCCGTCCTTTGAAGCTTTGAAATAGGCATTGATTTTTTCCTCTGTAGCTGTGAATGTCCTGCATGGCATCTTCTTCCAATGGAAGGTGGTTTCATCTACACTGAAAATCTGTTGAGTGTAGCCATCTGCACCAGTGATCTTAGCTAGATCTCCTGGATGACTTGCTGCAGCTTCTCCAGCAGGACTTGCTGTTTCACCTTGCACTTCTATGTTACGGAGACAGCGTCTTCCCTTAAACCTCACGAGCCAGCCCCTGCTAGCTTCAGACTCTTCTTCAGCAGCTTCCCCACCTCTCTTAGCCTTCCCAGAATTGAAGAGAGTTAGGGCCTTGCTGTGGATTAGGCTTTCGCTTAACGGAATGTTGTGGCACTTTGATCTATCCAGCCCACTCAGACTTTCTCCATACCACCCATAACGCTGTTTCACTTTCTTACCACTTTTGTTCACTGGGGTAGCACTTTTCATTTCCTTCAAGAACTTTTCTGCTGGGAGCGGTGGCTCACGCCTGTAATCCCAGCACTTTGGGAGGCTGAGGTGGGAGAATCACTTGAGGTCAGAGTTGGAGACCAGTTTGGCCAACATGGTGAAACCCTGTCTCTGCTAAAAATATAAAAATTAGCTTGGTGTGGTGCCAGGCACCTGTAATCCCAGCTGCTCAGGAGGCTGAGGCAGGAGAATCGCTTGAACCTGGGGGGCAGAAGTTGCAGTGAGCAAGTGAGCAAAGATCCTGCCTCTGCACTCCAGCCTGAGTGACAGAGCAAGGAAAAAAAAAAAATTGGCTGGGTGTGGTGGCATGAACCTGTAGTTCCATCTGCTAGAGAGGCTGAGATGGGAGGATCACTTGAGCCTGGGAAGTTGAGGTTGCAGTGAGCCGTGATTGTGCCACTGCACTCTAGCCTGGGCAACAGAGTGAGACCCTGTCTCAGTAAAGAAAGAAAGATGTGCAACTTTTCCTTTCAGTTGAACACTTAGAGACCATTATAGGATTACTAATTGATCAAATTTCAATACTGTTGTATCTCAGGGAATAGGAAGACTCAAGGAGAGGAGAGAAACCAAAGAATAGCCAGTAAGTGGAGCCATGAGAACCCACAACATTTATTGAGTTCATATATAGGTGCAGTTTGGGGTGCCCCCAAACAATGAAAATAATTGTTTTTGTGGAAGATACATAGAAAATCATGGGTCACAGACTACCATAACAGATGTAAAAATAATGATAAAGTTTGAAATATTGTGACAATTACTAAAACGTGACAGAGATATGAAGTGAGCATGTGCTATTGGAAAAATGGCACCAATAGACTTGCTCAAGGCAGGATTGCAACAGACCTTCGATTTGTTAAAAAAAAAAAAAAAAAAAAATTGCAATATTTGCAAAGTGCACTAAAGGAAAGCCCGGTTGAAAGGAGGTGTGCCTGTGCATGTTTATTTTTGGCTGGTTGATTGTTCTTCGGTTGATGCATTGTCTATTATTTTGTACCAACTAAAGAGGCCTGGGAATGCTTGAAGCCATAGGTCCAATTCCAAGGTTTTCTGAGCCCCGGATGATCATCATCCAACAGCATTTAGAACACAGTAACCAAATAGTCCAATGACCAGTTTCACTGGAATGACAGAAGCCTAGGAATGCATCCAGGATAAACTTTCTTCCCCACCGAGCCTTCAGTGGTGGGTCCCAGCTGCTACCCCTTTAGGCTGTCCTACCTCCCTTCCAAGGATCCTGGTGGTTGCAAGTCCAGAATTGGCTCATACCTGAGGGAATGTGCCAAAACTGCCTCTTTTAGGTGCTCCCAATCCCTCCTCGGGCCCCTGCTGGCCATTGATTAGAGGTTTCGAATCCAGAAGACAGGTCAGTCTAGGCGCCCTGTCCCATCTACACTTAACCAAAAGCCCTGATTTTTCAGAGGAACGAGGAAAAAGATGACCCTTCCCACTGAAACCTTATACACTTGGCAATAAACAAAGCAGTAGGAAAATACTTTCAAATTTATTTTTTGTTAATAAACATAGGTGACAATTTTTTTTTTTTTTTTTTTGAGACCAAGTCTTTGTTACCCAGGCTGGAGTGCAGTGGTGTGATCTTGGCTCACTGCAACCTCTGCCTCCTCGGTTCTCCTGCCTCCAGAGTGGCTGGGACTACAGGCATGCACTGCCATGCCTGGCTAATGTTTTATATTTTTAGTAGAGATGGGGTTTCACCATGTTGACCAGGCTGGTCTCTAACTCCTGACCTCAAGTGATCCACCTGCCTCGGCCTCCCAAAGTGCTGGGATTACAGGTGTGAGCCACCATGCCCAGCCAGACAAATTTTTAAAAGAATCTAACAAGTACTGGATAGTGATTCTTTTTTTTTTTATTTATTTTTTAATTTTTTACTTTTTTATTATACTTTAAGTTTTAGGGTACATGTGCACAACGTGCAGGTTTGTTACATATGTATACACATGCCATGTTGGTGTGCTGCACCCATTAACTCATCATTTAACATTAGGTATATCTCTTAATGCTATCCCTCCCCCACCCCCACCCCACATCAGGCCCCGGTGTGTGATGTTCTTTTCAATCCCTGCAGCTCTCTTCTAATCTTTGTCAAGATGGAGGCACAGGCCGGGTGCAGTGGCTCACGCCTATAATCCCAACACTTCGGGAGGCTGAGGCAGGCAGATCGCTTGAGCCCAGGAGTTCGAGACAAGCCTGGGCAACATGGTGAAACTCCATCGCTACAAAAATAAAAATAAAAAAATTAGCTGGGTGTAGTGCCATGTGCCTGTAGTCCCAGCTACTCAGGAGGCTGAGATGGATCACTTAAGCTCAGGAGGCCAAGGGACCGAGGCTGCAGTGAGCCATTTATTGTGCCACTATACACGAGTCTGGGCAACAGAGTGAGACTCTGTCTCAAAAAAAAAAAAAAAACAGACAAAAACTGGAGGCACACACTTCTAATACTTAGTGCTTGGGTCTTATACATGGTGTTATTGACTGAGCATGATCCTACTCAAGCCCTGTTATGGACGTTTTCTCTTCCACCTGCGCCTCTTTGCCATGCTTCTTGGTTATGTCTCTCCCTTGCTAGTCTTATTTTCCATGTCTCCTGGGTCATCTAATATGCTCCAATACTGGGCCAGGTGCAGTGGCTCATGCCTGTAATCCCAGCACTTTGGGAGGCTGAGGCAGGTGGATCACTTGAGGTCAGGAGATGGAGACGAGCCTGGTCAACGTGGTGAAACTCTGTCTCTTAGACTAAAAATACAAAAATTAGCCAGGTGTGGTGCATGCACCTGTAATCTCAGCTACTCAGGAGGCTGAGGCAGGAGAATTGCTTGAACCTGGGAGGCAGAGACTGCAGTGAGCTGAGATCGCGCCACTGCACTCCACCCTGGGCAACAGAGTGAGACTCAAAAAAAAATGTATATATATATATATGTATATATATATGCGGAAATATATATATTCCAATATTTTACCCCTAAGCCCTCAATTTTTTTTTTTTTTTTTTTTTTTTTTTTTTTTTTTTTTTTTTTGAGACAGCTTCTCTCTCTGTTACCCAGGCTGGAGTACATTGGTGAGATCACAGCTCCCTGCAGCCTTGAACTCCTGGGCTCAACTGATCCTTCCACCTCAGCCTCCTAAGTAGCTGGGACTACAGGTGCATGCCATGGTGCCTAGTGAATTTTTGAATTTTTTTTTGTGGAGATGGAGTCTTGCTTTGTTGCTCAGGCTAGTCTCAAACTCCTGGCTTCAAGTGATTCCCCTACCTCAGCCTTCTGAAGTGTTGGGATAACAGGCATGAGCCACCGCACTGGCCCCAAAATCTTTCTCTACAACCTAGAGTGCCTCGTTAACCTTCAGACCTAGGCAGCCAATGGCCTGATAGTTACTTGAATGTCTTACAGGCTTCTCCATAGAAGGTACTCAGAACTAATCTCTTCTTCCCCTTAAGCCTCTTATTTCTGTTTCCAAACTCAGTTAATAGCAAACACTTTCCCCTCAGTGATCTTGGAACACAAACTCAGGAGGCATCCAGGACCCTCCCTGTCCCTCATCCCCAATCACAAGCCCTACTAACACACCCTCTATTATTAGACCTTCAGTCCAAACGTCCATCAGTGAACCGTGTCACCCTTATCTCCAAAATGTGTTCATCCATTAACAAAATTTTGTACAATTTGTTGAAAATGTGTCAATTAAGAATTTTGCTGGATGCAGTGGCTCACGCCTGTAATCCCAGCGCTTTGGGAGGCCGAGGTGGGCGGATCACGAGGTCAGGAGTTTGAGACCAGCCTGACCAACATGGTGAAACACTGTCTCTACTAAAAATACAAAAATTAGCTGGGTGTGGTGGTGTGCGCCTATAATACCAGCTACTCAGGAGGCTGAGGCAGGAGAATTGCTTGAACCTGGGAGGCAGAGGTTGCAGTGAGCTGAGATTGTGCCACTGCCCTCCAGTCTGGGCAACAGAGCGTGACTCTGTCTCAAAAAAAAAAACAAAAAACCTTTTTTTTCACCATTCACTACTAAAATCCCATTCAGTGCTACATCACTGACCTGGTCTACTGCAGTAGCCTTGTAACTGGCCTGCTTATTCATAGCCTCTTTAGCAATATTGTCCCTGATGACTCAAGTCCCTCTCTATCACACTTTTCTATATTCCTTACAGCCGTTATTGCTTTCTGAAATAGTCTTGTTTTGGTTGGTAACAGAGTTCTTTAGTGATGAAATAGTCACCCCGGGCTAGGCTCAGTGGCTCACACCTGTAATCCCAGCATTTTGGGAGGCTAAGGTGGGTGGATCGTTTGAGGTCAGGAGTTCGAGACCAGCCTGGCCAACATGGTGAAATCCTGTCTCTACTAAAAATACAAAAAAAAATGGGCTGGGCGTGGTGGCGCATGCCTATAATCCCAGCTTCTTGGGAGGCTGAGGCATGAGAATCACTTGAACCCAGGAGGCAGAGGGTTCAGTGAGCCGAGATTGCATCACTGCACTCCAGCCTGGGTGAGAGAGTGGACCCTGTCTCAAAACAATAAAAAACAAAATGGCAAAATGCTGGACAAAGTGGTTCCCAAAAGAAGATACGTAAAGCACGTGGGACAGAAGGAATTTTAATCTTTTTAAAAATGTATATTTTCCTTTTTTTTTTTCATTGTCATAATTCCCCAAAGAACTTTAATCCTGGACTTCTGTCTTCCTAGGTGTTCTGGCTTGCGGGCTCCCTGCTCATCATAGGCCTGGCTTCTGTGATCATCCCCACCATCGGGTGGCGCTGGCTCATTCGTGCCGCCTCCATCCCGGGCATCATCCTCATCGTGGCCTTCAAGGTGGGGAAGTACTCGTGGCTCCTTCCTGTCCACTCCTCCTGCTGGTCCAGTGGCCTTCATGCCCCACAAATACCTTTTTCTTTTCCCCCTCAAGACAGAGTCTCTCTTTGTTGTCCAGCCTGCAGCACAGAGGTGCAATCTCGGCTCACTGTAGCCTCTGCCTCCAGGTTCAGGTGATTCTCCTGCCTCAGCCTCCCGAATAGCTGGGATTACAGTCATGTGCCACCGCACCTGGCTAATTTTTTTTTTTTTTTTTTTTTTTTTTTTTTTTTTTGAGACGGAGTCTTGCTCTGTTGCCCAGGCTGGAGTGCAGTGGCGCGACCTCAGCTCACTGCAAGCTCCGCCTCCCGGGTTCACGCCATTCTCCTGCCTCAGCCTCCTGAAGCTATAGCTGGCACTACAGGCGCCTGCCACCATGCCTGGCTAATTTTTTCTTTTTTTTTGTATTTTTAGTAGAGACGGGGTTTCACTGTGGTCTCAATCTCCTGACCTCGTGATCCACCCGCCTTGGCCTCCCAAAGTGCTATCATTAGCAGAGAAGGGGTTTCATCACATTGGCCAGGCTGATCTTGAACTCCTGGCCTCAAGTGATTCACCCACCTTGGCTCAAAGTGCTGGGATTACGGGCATGAGCCACCGCGCCAGGCCATCTTTCTCACGTCCTACTACCTTTATTGGGGAGTCTGTCTCAACCAGCAGGCAGCCCTCACCTCCCTGAGCCTGCCTCGTTGCCCCTCTTCCTAGAAGTTTTCTCTGAACGCTCCGTCCTATTTTTGCTGACTCCACTCTATCCTTCAGCACCCACCTGTTGGATGCTGTTGACATACTTCCAGGCCACCACAGGCTTCTCTCCCACTCATCTGTAAGTTGTTCAACTGTAGAATCATCATCTTCCTTAGTGTGCAGTACAATTCTATTCATTCAAAGACAAGATTGACCACTCGGCAGAACCGGGGTTTTATTTTGGTGTCACCTACCCTGTGGAATCAAAGAATGTCAGAATTCAGAAAGGTCCTTGATGGCCATTCATTCTAAACCTTGTCTCAATACAGGCATCCCCTGTAGAAGCAGGTCTCTTCTGCCAGAACGCTGCTAGCTTCAGGCATGTGACTACTTTTTTTTTTTTTTTTTTGAAATGGAGTCTTACTCTATTGCCCAGGCTGGAGTGCAATGGCACAATCTCGGCTCACTGCAACCTCTACCTCCCATGTTCAAGTGATTCTCCTGCCTCAGCCTCCTGAGTACCTGGGGTTGCAGGCATGCACCACCATGCCCGGCTAATTTTTATTTTTTAGTAGAGATGGGGTTTCGCCATGTTGGCCAGGCTGGCCTTGAACTCCTGACCTAGTGATCCACCCGCCTCAGCCTCCCAAAGGGCTGGGATTACAGGTGCGAGCCACCACATCCAGCCAGGCATGTGACTACTTTATAGATTTCAACAGTATATCCCATCTCCAGGCACCCCTAGCTGTTAAAGTCTTTCCTATGTTGAGCAGAATTTTCTCCCTATAAATTTACCTGCAGGTCCTACTCTGTCTCTCAGGAAGACCATAGAGCTATCTTCTCGCCATGTCATCTTTTTTTCATTTCTCTTTTTTGAGATGGCGTTTCACTCTTGTTGCCCAGGCTGGAGTGCAATGGTGCGATCTCGGCTCTCCGCAACCTCTGCCTCCCGGGTTCAAGCGATTCTCCTGCCTCAGCCTCCAGAGTAGCTGGAACTACAGGCGCCAGGTGCATGCCACCACACCCGGCTAATTTTTGTATTTTTAGTAGAGACAGGGTTTCACCATGTTGGCCAGGCTGGTGTCAACCTCCTGACCTCGTGATCCGCCCACCTCGGCCTCCCAAAGTGCTGGGACTGCAGGTGTGAGCCACCGTGCCCGGCCGTCATCCTCTTAAATATGTATGAATCTATGCCCCAGTAAGCCTTTCCTTCTCTAAGTAATGTCATTACCTTCAAGTCTTCCTCATGACAGCTGGCCCCAGAGCCATGTCCATTTTCTTCTGGACAAGCCCAGTTGGCCAGTGCCTTCTATGCAGTGCACTTTTGCTGAGAATCACACACAGGCCCCCAGGTGCTCGGGGACCAGTTAGCTTAGTAAGCCACTTGCTTCCTGTGGGCAGATTGTCTCCCTCTGTTGGTGTAGTCTAAGACTTTCTGCTGGCCAGACATAGTGGCTCATGTCTGTAATCCCAGCACTTTGGAAAACCAAGGCAGGAAGATCACTTGAGTCCAGGAGTTCAAGACCAGCCTGGACTCTGGATGGCAGAACCCCATCTCTACTAAAAAATTTTAGCCGGCTGTTGTGGTCCGTGCCTGTGGTCCCAGCTACTCAGGAGGCTGAGATGGGAGGGTTGCTTGGGCCTGGTTGGTCAAGGCTGCAGTCAGCTATGATTGCGCCACTGCCTTCTAGACTGGGCAACAGAGCAAGACCCTGTCTCTCAAAAAAACAAAAAACCAACAACAACAACAAAAAGGGCTTCCTTTTGACCAGAACTGCCATCTTGCAGTAAGTCACCAAAATGACCCGCACAAAGGGAAAGAGGAGAGATCACCAGACCTCTTAGACAACATGGAGTTGTTCCTTTGGCCACATACCTATGAATCTGTAAGAAAGGTTATATTGTAGACATCAAGGGGATGGGCGCTGTTCAAAAGGAATGCCCCAGGTGTTACTGTGGCAGAACTGGAGGAGTCTATGATGCTACGCAGCGTGCTGTTGGCATTGTTGTAAACAAACAGGTTATGGGCCAGATTCTTGTCAAGGGAATTCATGTGCATATTGAGTATACTAAGCACTCTAGGAGCCGAGATAGCTTCCTGAAACTCGTGCAGAAAATGATCAGAAAAACAAGCCGGCCGGGCGCAGTGGCTCACACCTGTAATCCCAGCACTTTGGGGGCCAAGGCAGGTGGATCACTAGGTCAGGAGTTCGAGACCAGCCTGACCAACATGGTGAAACCCCGTCTCTACTAAAAATACAAAAATTAGCCCGTACGGTGGTGCGTGCTTGTAGTCTCAGCTACTCAAGACGCTGAGGCAGGAGAATTGCTTGAACCCGGGAGGTGGAGTTTGCAGTGAGCCGAGATCGCACCACTGCACTCCAGCCTGTGTGACAGAGCAAGACTCCATCTCAAAAAACAAAATAAAACAAAACAACAAGGAAGCCAAAGGGAAGGGTACCTGAGTTCGGCTGAAGCACCAGCCCTGTTCCACCCAGAGAGGCACATTTGTGAGAACCACAGCGGGGAGCCTGAGCTGCTGGAAACTTCTGCCTATGAATTCATGGCATATTAAGTGCAAAAAATAAAAAGACCTCTGGACTGTTTTTAAAAAAGGGATTGTGGAGGTGTTGAAGGAGGGGACTTCTGACTGTGGAAGCGATTATGTGCTGGGAAGCTGGCATATTGCTGTGGAGGCTGGTCATGAGGCAAGAGGAAAAAGGCTGCAAAATCAAAAGTGTCAGAACAACCAAGAGGGGGGCCCAAACTGCCCTCTGGCCATGCGAATGTGGGGCCAGGTGCTGCTGTGGAGGTGCTTTTCTGAGGAAGAGCCAACAGCCTTGATTGCATGAGGCGTGAGAGACGGGAGGTAGTCAGAGTTGATTCTCCAGCTTCAGTGGAAGCCCATACTGTTTTCTGCGTGCGATGTTCAAAATATTCAGCATTCAGTGGGTTGAGGGCCTTGACAATCGGAACTGATTCCTCCACTGTGTGGGTGCTGGAGCCCCCTGTTCCTGTCACCCTTTGGTGGTTGCATGGTGGGGAGGTCCTGGGGTTCCTGGGGAGGGGCTGGAGGGGGCGCCTGCGGCAGTGGCTATTTACCAATTGAAAGTGAGAATTTCATTATGTCAACAACTAGGTTGGGCCCTGTTGGTGCAAAACTGAGTATCTGCCTGCCGTCATCCTAGAAGGGACTATGATGAGGAGAACATGACCTTTTTTGTTCCAAATCAACTTTGAATCCAACAGAATACCTGCTACATTGCATGCCTTTAAGCTGGTTACATACATTTCTTATGTTGGGAAACTAGGACTGTAGTGTTTAGAGCAATAATAGCTGTACCCCTGGGTTCTATAGCAGTGGCCACTCTGATGTTCTTTGTAATCTCTACCCAGTTTATTCCTGAATCTGCCCGGTTCAATGTCTCCACTGGGAACACTCAGGCTGCCCTGGCCACTCTGGAGCGCATTGCCAAGATGAACCGCTCGGTCATGCCGGAGGGGAAGCTGGTGGAGCCCGTCCTGGTGAGTGCTGACCCCCGAGGTCTTCTCCCATCACCAGTGGCCACTGGGAAATCCCCTCAGTTGTGGAAGGCTGGAGGGAGGGGGGACCCTTGCTCTCTAGTCCTGTCCTAGAGGCAGGGCGATGGCCAGGAAAGATGTGAGGCTACATTCATTTTCACTGTGAGCCATGGGACCCTAGTGAGTTACCTATCTTTGTTTTTCTTATGAATAAAATGGGAATAATAACACCCACCTCGCAGAGCTAATAACATGATTTGGCCTCATTGTCAATAGATGGGAGATTGTTTTCTTTTTTGTACGGGCCTCGTTTTATTTTGTTATGAAGGTTATAAACCTCATTACATGACTTTTTTCATATCTCTGAAATAGTTTCTATAAGGTAGGTGTTAACCTCCTTGAACATTTGGTGAAATTTGCCTCTAGAGTACTTTGACCTGATATCTATTCTGAGCGGTTGGAGGATAGCAAGACATCGTTGAGCAGAGAGTTCCTTTTTTTTTTTTTTTTTTTGATGGAGTCTTGCTCTGTCATCAGGCTGGAGTGCAGTGGCACGATCTCAGCTCACTGCAACCTCCGCCCCCTGGGTTCAAGTGATTCTCCTGTGTCAGCCTCCCAAGTAGCTGGGACTACAGGCACCCACCACTACGCCCAGCTATTTTTGTATTTTTAGTAGAGACCAGGTTTCACCATGTTGGCCAGGATGGTCTTGATCTCTTGACCTCATGATCCACCCACCTCGGCCTCCCAAAGTGCTGGGATTACAGGCATGTCTAAATTGTGGTAAAATATACATAACATAACATTTCTTATCTTAACAGTTTTTAAATGTACAGTTCAGTGATATTAGGTACATTTGTATTGTTATGAAATCATAACCACCATCCATCTCCAGAACTCTTCATCTTAACAAAGCTGAAATTCTATACGCATTAAGCAGAAACTTTGTTCTCCCTCCCCCGCCCTCTAAAAACCACTATCTTATTGTTTGTCTCTATAAAATTGACTATTCTAGATCCCTCACACGTTGAATCATACAGTGTTTGTCTTTTTGTGACTGGTTCATTTCATTTCACATAATGTCCTTAAGGTTCATCCATGTAGCGTAGGTCAGAATTTTCTTCCTCGTTAAGGCTGAATAATATTTCATTGTAGGCCACATTTTGCTTATGTGTTTGTTGATAAACACGTCTACTGTTCAGCTATTGACTGATGCTACTATGAACATGGGTGACCAGATAGCTCTTCAAGGCCTCACTTTCTTTTTTTTTTTTTTTTTTTTTGAGATGGAGTCTCACTCTTGCCCAGGCTGGAGTGCAGTGGCGTGATCTTGGCTCACTGCAACCTCCGACTCCCTGGTTCAAGCAATTCTCCTGCCTCAGCCTCACAAGTACCTGGGACTACAGGCGCCTGCCACCACGCCCAGCTAATTTTTGTATTTTTAGTAGAGACGGGGTTTCACTACGTTGACCAGGATGGTCTCGATCTCCTGACCTCATGATCCACCCTCCTCAGCCTCCCAAAGTGCTGGGATTACAGGCGTGAGCCACCGCACCCGGCCAAGGCCTCACTTTCAGTTCTTCTGGATATATACCCAGATATGGAATTGCTGGATCCTGTGATAATTCTATGTTTAATTTTTTTGAGGAATCACCATACTGTGTTCTACAGCAGCTGAACCATTTTACATTCCCATCAACAGTGCACAAGGGATCCAGTTTCACTACATCCTGGGCAGAGGAGTTTTTAAAAAACTATGATTCAATTTATTTAAAGGTTATAGTCTACTTTTGTTTATACTTTTGATTGAGTCAATTTTGGTTATATATATTATTTTAAAAAATTTTTGGCCAGGCGCAGTGGCTCACACCTGTAATCCCAGCACTTTGGGAGGCCGAGGTGGGCGGATCACGAGGTCAGGAGATCGAGACCATCTTGGCTAACGCAGTGAAACCCTGTCTCTACTAAAAATACAAAAAATAAGCCAGGCATGGTGGTGGGCGCCTGCAGTCCCAGCTACTCGGGAGGCTGAGGCAGGAGAATGGCGTGAACTCAGAAGGCGGAGCTTGCAGTGAGCTGATATCGCACCACTACACTCCAGCCTGGGCCACAGAACGAGACTCTGCCTCAAAAAAAAAAAAAATTTTCTTTTTTTTTTTTTGGAGATAGAGTCTCGCTTTATCATCCAGGCTGGAGTGCAATAGCATGATCTCGGCTTACTGCAACCTCTGCTTCCTGGGTTCAAGTGATCCTTCTACCTCAGCCTCATGAGTAGCTAGGACTATCAGTGCCAGCCACCAACACCCGGCTAATTTTTTGTGTTTTTTGTAGAGACAGTGTTTCCACCATGTTGCCCAGGCTGATCTTGAACTCCCGAGCTCAAGAGATCTGCCCACTTCAGGCTCCCAAAGTGCTAGGATTACAGGTGTGAGCCACCGCGCCCAGCCTTGGTTATATATATTTTAAAGAAAATTATTTAATTTATCTAGATTTTCAAATTTATTGATACAATGTTTTCAGTGTTCTGAATTTTAAAAATTTGTGCAATAATGTGCCCTTTTTAATATTGTTTATTTGTGCTTTCTCTCTCTTTTCTTGGTCCAGCTTACTAGAAGTTTGTCTATTTCATTAGACTTCAAACAAAAACTTTTTGGTGGGGGGGGGGTCCATTCTCTTTATTGATTTTTTTTTTTTTTTTTTTTTGTTAATTTCCACTTTCTTTTATTTTCTTTGACTTTTTTTGTTCTAGCTTGTTGAGTTCAATACTTAGATGATCATTTATTTTCAGTGTTTTTTATTTTTAATAAACAATTAGCTACATTCATGTCTCAAGAGTAATTGTATTTATATTTCTCAACATTCATTTTTTAAACCACTGAGTTATCTGTTAGCTATGTTATTATAATGTAATTGTATTTTGGTTAAGAGGATGTTGTTATTTGGAATTTATTGAATCTATTTGTCCTCTATATAGGGACTTCTTGTTCATGTCACAAGAGTGTTTAAAAAGAATCTGTGTTCTCATTGAGTATATATGTGTATGTGTGTGTGTGTGTGTATATACACATATATACTCATTGACTGTATATACCCATTGACTATATATACATACACACTCGACTATATATATATATGTATATGTGTATATACATATATATATAATACTTCTAGATTTTTGCCTCTTGAGTTAACAGTTTTTCAAAAAGACAATGACTTTCTCCATTTCTCCTTATTGGCCTAATAGGGTATATTTCATAAATTTTGAGGTTATTTTTTTTTTTTTTTTGAGATGGAGTTTCGCTCTTGTCATCCAGGCTGGAGTGTAGTGGCATGATCTTGGCTCACTGCAACCTCTGCCTCCTGGGTTCAAGCGATTCTCCAGTCTCAGCTTCCTGAGGAGCTGGGATTATAGGCGCCTGCCACCATGCCCGGCTAATATTTGTGTTTTTAGTAGAGATGGGGTTTCGCCATGTTGGTCAGGCCTGTCTCAAACTGCTGACCTCAGGTGATCTGCCCTCCTCGGCCTCCCAAAGTGCTGGGATTACAGGAGTGAGGCCCCGTGCCCAGCTGAGGCTGTCTTTTCATTGCATTCTAGCATATGATTGATTTTTGTCCATGCATTAGTCTTATTACTTGAAGTATTTCTTTATCCTTATATGGCTTTGGACCTTACATTTTTTTGTTGTTGTTGTAGTTGTCTAAACTGAATTTAAGTTTTTTTTTTTTAATAATTTCAACTTTTATTTAGTTATTTTTTGTGATGGGTTCTCACTCTGTCACCCAGGTTGGAGTGCGGTAGTGCTGTCATAGCTCACTGTAGCCTTGACCTTCCAGGCTCAATCCTCCTACCTCAGCCTCCAGAATACCTAGGACCACAGGTGTGCGCCATCATACCCAGCTAATTTTTAAATTTCTTGTAAACATGTGGTCTTGCTTTGTTGCTCAGGCCAGTCTTGAACTCCTGGGGTCAAGCAGTCCTCCCTCCTTGGCCTCCCAAAGTTATGGGATTACAGGTGTGAACCACTGTACCCAGCCGACTCTTATTTTAGATTAAGGGGGTATGTATGCGGGTTTGTTACATGGGTCTATTGCATGATGCTGAGGTTTGGGGTATAATTGATCCTGTCATCCAGGCAGTGAGCATAGTACCCAATAGTTAGTTTTTCAGCCCTTGCCCTTTCCTTCCCCACTCTAGTAGTCTGCAGTGTTTATTGCTGTCCTCTTTATGTCCGTGAGTACCCAATGTTGAGCTCCCACTTAAAAGTGAGAACATAGGGTATTTGGCTTTCTGTTCCTGCATTAATTTTCTTAGAATAATGGACTCCAGCTGCATCCATGTTGTTGTAAAGGACATGATCTCATTCTTTTTTGTGGCTGCCTTAATCTGTTTAAAAATTTTTTAAAAATCTGTGTGCAGTGGCTCACGCCTGTAATCCCAGCACTTTGAGAGGCCGAGATGGGCCGATTACCGGAGGTCGGGAGTTTCAGACCAGCCTGACCAACATGGAGAAACCCTGACTCTAGTAAAAATACAAAATTAGCTGGGCGTGGTGGCGCATGCCTGTAATCCCAGCTACTTGGGAGGCTGAGGCAGGGGAAATGCTTGAACCTGGGAGGCAGAGATTGTGGTGAGCCGAGATGGCGCCACTGCACTCCAGTTGGGGCAACAAGAGCGAAACTCCACCTCAAAACGTAAATAAATATTTTTAAAAAGTTTTTAAAAAAATCATTGTCTTTGAGAATGAAGGGCCTTAAATTCTATTTTCTCTCATGTTAACATATTGAAAGTAGCTTTGGTTAGTATTTTCCATGTGCATCTTTTTTCAGCTCTTTATTTTTAATCTTTCTATACTGCTTTGCTTTAAATGTATTTCTTGGGTCCAGGTGTGAGATAGCTCAGGCCTGTAATCCCAGCACTTTGGGAGGCTGAGATGAGAAGATTACTTGAGGCCAAGATTTTGAGACCAGCCTGGGCATTAAAACAAGACCCCTCTTTACCAAAAAAAAAAAAAAAGCCAGGCATAGTGGCGCACACCTGTAGTCCCAACTATTTCAGAGGTTGAGGCAGGAGGGTTGCTTGAGTCCAGGAGGTTGAGGCTACAGTGAGCTATGGAGGCTTGAGCCCAGGATGTCAAGGCTGCAGTGAGCTATGATTGCACTGCTGTACTGGACCCTGTATTTTAGTAGCCTGGACAACAGGGTGAGACCCTGTCTCAAAAACAGTATCTCTTGTAAAGCTATAGGTGATTTTTTTCCCCCTTCCTTTTCCTTTCCTTTCCTTTTTTTTTTTTTTTTTTTTTTTTTGAGACGAAGTCTTCCTCTGTCACCCAGGCTGGAGTGGAGAGGCACAGTCTCTGCTCACTGCAACCTCTGCCTCCCGGGTTCAAATGAGTTTCCTGCCTCAGCCTCCCAAGTAGCTGGAATTACAGGCACCCACCACCACGCCCAAATAACTTTTGTTTTTTTAATAGAGACAGGGTTTCACAGTGTTGGCCAGGCTGGTCTTGAACTCCTGACCACACATGGTCCACCCACCTCAGCCTCCCAAAGTGCTGGGATTACAGGCATGAGCCACTGTGCCCAGCCGATATTCTTTTAATAATGAGTTGGACTCACTTACTTCTCCTGGCATATATGGGCTTCTGTCATTTATTTTTATTTATGTATTTTTTGAGACAGAATCTTGCTCTGTTGCCCAGGCTGGAGTGCAGTGATGAGATCTCGGCTCACTGCAACCTTCACCTCCTGGGCTCAAGCAATTCTCCTGCCTCAGCTGCCCAAGTAGCTGGGACTACAGGCATGTGCCACCATGCCCAGTTAATTTTTGTATTTTTTTTAGTAGAGGTGGGGTTTTGCCATTTTGGCCAGGCTGGTCTTGAACTCCTGACCTCAGGTGATCCACCTGCCTCAGCTTCCCAAAGTGTTGGGATTACAGGCGTGAGCCACTGTGCCTGGCCTGTTATTTATTTTGTATTTCTTCTTATTTGTGTGCACAGTTTCAGGAAGATATTTTGTGTTTCTTCTGAATCATGTCTTTCCTTTTCTCCTTGACTAACTTCTATTAGATTGAGTTTGCCTTTCCCTCCCCTGCACTTCCTTTTATTGACTTGGAATTAATGTACTTTCTTTTATTCTAGAGGTAGCCCTTAACTATTGAAAACACACATTTACAATATTTAATATTATTTGCTACCTTTATCTGGTAACTGTTTTTTTTCTTCCTCCTCTCTCATTTATATGGCTTTGGACCTTAAATTCTTTTTTTTTTCTTTGAACTTAAATTTATTTTTTTTTTTATAATTTCAACTTTTATTTTAGCTATTTTTTGTGATGGGGCCTCACCCTGTCACCCAGAGGGAGTGCAGTGGTGCGATCATAGTTCACTGCAATCTTGACCTCCCAAGCCAGACAATACAAGGACGCTAAATATGATCTTGCCAATTATCATCTTCCAAATCTCGTTTGCCCAGGATTTCAGTTCCACTTTGTTCATAAGTTTTTCTAAATTGTCATTATTTTGGAGCCAATATTTATTTAGATTTATTAACATTTTTATTGACTTTTGCAGTTTTTATTACAAATGAGTTTTTTGCATCTCTCTCCTTTCTATTGTGTTAATTAGGTTTTATTTTTATTTTTATTTTTTTGAGGTGGAGTCTCACTCTGCTGCCCAGGCTAGAGTACAGTGGGGCCATCTGGGCACAGTGAAATCTCCCCTTCCTGGGTCCAAGCGATTCTCCTGCTTTAGCCCCTCAAGTAGCTGGGATTACAGGCATGGGCCACCACACCCACCTAATTTTTATATTTTAGTAGAGATGGGGTTTCACCATGTTGGCCAGGCTGGTCTCGAACTCCTGACCTCAAGTGATCCACCTTCACTGACCTCGCAAAGTGCTGGGATTACAAGTGTGAGCCACAATGCCCGGCCAATTTGTTTTATTTTTTATTTTTTTTATTTTTTATTTTTTGAGATGGAGGCTCGCTGTCTCGGCCAGGCTGGAGTGCAGTGGCACAATCTCGGCTCACTGCAACCTCTGCCTCCCGGGTTCAAGTGATTCTCCTGCCTCAGCCTCCCGAGTAACTGGGATTACAGGTGCCCACCACCATGCCTGGCTAGTTTTTGTATTTTTAGTAGAGATGGCGTTTCACCATGTTGGCCAGGTTGGTCTCGAACTCCGGACCTCAAGTGATCTGCCTTCCTCGGCCTCCCGAAGTGCTGGAATTACAGGTGTGAGCCACTAGGTCTGGCCGATTTGGTTTTATTCTTAATATTTAAATGTTAGATCTCTGTGGGTTTAATTGGGTACAAGAAACATGGTACAGATTTAGCCTTGTTACATCCACATGACTAACCAGTTGCTCTGGGGTGAGTGGGGGTATGTGTGTGTGGGTGTGTGTATGTATGTATATATATAAATGTATGCGTATATATATAAATGTATGTGTATATATAAATATATATAAATATATATATATATTTATGTACATTTGAGATGGAGTCTTGCTCTGTCACCCAGGCTGGAGTGCAGTGGAGTGATCTTGGCTCACTGCAACCTCTGTCTCCTGAGTTCAAGTGTTTTTCATGCTTCAGCCTCCTGAGTAGCTGGGATTACAGGCTTGCACCACCACACCTAACTAATTTTTGTATTTTTAGTAGAGATGGGGTTTCACCATGTTGGGCAGGTTGGTCTTGAATTCCTGGCCTCAAGTGATACACCCACCTCAACTTCCCAAAGTGCGGAGATTACAGGCATCCACCACCACGCCCAGCCCATGATGTATATTTTTTGAATAATCCATTCATTATATATTTGAATCTATTTTTGAATAATCTGTTCTAATGATAGATTTATAGATTCAAGTATACATAGGGATTTATTATATGATAAAGAGAACATTTCAAGTTGTTAAGAAAAGGACAGGTCGTCTGTTATTGGTATGATATGACACTGTTTTAATTATAGTATTTTATAATATACTTTTCATTTGTGATAGGGTAAATTCCCCTGGTCAAACATCTTTTTCAAAATTTTCCAAGCTATTTTTTCAGGCTTATTTTACTAGAAAAATTTTGGAGCCACTTTATTAAGATCTACTCCCACCTTCCCCTCAAAATAAATAAATAAATTAATTAAAATAAAATCCGCTGGGTGTGGTGGCTCACATCTGTAATCCCAGTACTTTGGGAGGCCGAGGCAGGTGGGTCACCTGAGGCCAAGAGTTCGAGACCAGCCTGGCCAACATGATGAAACTCTGTCTTTACTAAAAATACAAAAACTAGCCAG
Organism: Nomascus leucogenys; assembly: GCF_006542625.1. Taxonomy (NCBI): domain Eukaryota; kingdom Metazoa; phylum Chordata; class Mammalia; order Primates; family Hylobatidae; genus Nomascus; species Nomascus leucogenys. The sequence continues at coordinate 87,647,889 of NC_044393.1, read as the reverse complement.
GCTTGGTGGCCGGCACCTGTAATCCCAGCTACTCGGGAGGCCCAAGGCACGAGAATCACTTGAACCCGGCAGGTGGAGGTTGCAGTGAGCAGAGATCACGCCACTTTACTCCAGCCTGAGCAACATAATGAAACTCTGTCTCAAAAAAAAAAAAAACAAAAACCCATGAGAGTTTGAGATTTTGTAATAATGTAGAGAGAATCAGTATCTTTATAATACTGAGTATTCTTGCCCTGCTTTAAGTGTATTTCCCCATTTATTTTTATTTTTCTCAGCAACATTTTATAACTAATGTCAGTACTGCACATTTCTTATAAAAATGTATTCCTATCCACTTTGTTTTTAAAAATTATTTTATAAACGGAATTTTAAAATTATTATTTTTCAGCCGGGCCCGGTGGTTCATGCCTGTAATCCCAGCACTTTGGGAGGCTGAGTCAGGTGAATCACTGGGTCAGGAGTTCAAGACCAGCCTGACCAACATGATGAAACCTCATCTCTACTAAAAATACAAAAAATTAGCTGGGCGTAGTGGTGCGTGTCTGTAGTCCCAGCTACTCGGGAGGCTGAGGCAGGAGAATCGCTTGCACCTGGGAGGCGGAGGTCGCAGTAAGCTGAGATTGCGCCACTGCACTCCAGCCCTGGTGACAGAGTGAGACTGTTTCAAAAAAATTATTTTTCTATCAGATTCATCACTTTTATTTTCTGTGTTGTGTGGCTTACTTTTGTGGTTGTTCTCTGAAGTATTTTTATAGCTTTATAACCCTCTTAACAGCAACTGCCAATTTCTTGATTGCTAAATGGCACCCATTTTGATAGGATTCCTTGTGAATTGGTTGAAGAAGCCATTTCCCTGGAGAACAGAAAGAAGCATCTTTAACATGTGTATCAGGCACATTTGGGCATGTATGTGACCTAAACTAACTGCAAGACTTCACCATCTCCACGTGTTCATCCCTGGCTCTTGCCTACATCCCAGCTCCTTACCTTTCTCTCTCCACAGGACATTTATTCTTGGAGTTGACAAGTGTATAAATCTCATATTTATCAAGTTTAAAACAAAACTCCTGGCTGGGTGTGGCGGTTCACACCTGTAATCCCATTCCTTTGGGAGGCTGGGGCAGTAGGGTTGCTTGAGGCCAGGAGTTGGAGACCAGCCTGGGCAATATAGCGAGACCCCACCCCCATCTCTATTTTAAAAAAAAAAAAAAGGTAAAATAAAGCAGAATTCCTCATTTTCCTCCTCCAACCAGCTTTGTTTCCCCCTTTTGAGTCTTTTTATTGTGGCAAAATATACACAACAAAAAATTTACCATATTAATTTTTTTTTTGAGACAGTTTTGCTCTTGTTGCCCAGGCTGGAGTGCAATGGTGCAGTCTTGGCTCAACGCAACCACTGCTTCCTGGGTTCAAGCAATTCTCCTGCCTCAGCCTCCCAAGTAGCTGGGATTACAGGCATGCGCCACCATGCCCAGCTAATTTTGTGTTTTTAGTAGAGATGGGGTTTCTCCATGTTGGTCAGGCTGGTCTCGAACTCCCAACCTCAGGTGATCCATCTGCCTTGGCCTCCCAAAGTGCTGGGATTGCAGGCATGAGCCACCGCGCCCGGCCCATATTAACCTTTTAAAATTTCTGAGACAGGATCTTGCTGTGTCACCCAGACTGCAGTGCAGTGGTGCGATCTTGGCTCACTGCAGCCTTGACCTCCTGGGCTCAAGCAATCCTCCTGCCTAAGCTCCCGAGTAGCTAGAACTACAGGTGTATGCCACCATGCCTGGCTATTTTTGTACAGTTTTTTGAGGAGACAGGGTTTTGACATGTTGTCCAGGCTGGTCTTGAACTCCTGGGCTCAAGCAATCCTCCTTAGCCTCCAAAGTAGTTGGAATTGCAGGCGTGTGCCACTATGCCTGGCTAATTTTTTCATTTTTATTTACTTGATTTTTTAAAAGACAGGGTCTCATTCTGTCATCCAAGCTGGAGTGCAGTGGTGTGACCTTGGCCCACTGCAGCCTCAACCTGCTGAGCTCAAGCGATCCTCCTGGCTCTGCCTCCTGGATAGCTGGGACTATAGGTGCACACCACCACATCTGGCTAATTTTTTTTTTTTTTTTCTTATTTTGTAGCGACAACGTCTCACTGGCCCAGGCTGGTCTTAAATTTCTGGCCCCAAGTGATCCTCCCACCTTGGCCTCCCAAAATGCTGGGATTACAGGTATGAGCCACCATGCCTGGCCTTAATTTTCTTATTTTTTAATAGAGATGAGGTCTTGCTATGTTGCTCAGGCTGGTCTCAAATCCTGGCCTCAAGTAGTCCTCCCATCTCTGCCTTCCAAAGTGCTGGGATAATAGGTGTGAGCCACTGCACCAGACCCTCAGTGCAGATTTTGATAGGATGAGGAAGGACAGTATCCAAGGATACTAGACATCTGGCAGAATGAGATGGTGTCACTGCCGAGGCAGGGAATGAATGCATAACAGGGAGACCAGGAGGTACAGAGAAAAGCTGCTGGTACACAACCTTGCTAGGGCTGGCAGGACCATGGGAAAGGCTCTTCTGCCCTCAGCTCATGCTGTGTGTCTGAGATGGGTCCATACCAGCAGTGCTACCCATGCCCTGAATCCTGGCTTTCTCAGGATCCTGTAGTTGCCACGAGACAAGTGATGTCTGAGTGTCCTACCCACAGGCAAGAGGTGGGCTTCCCTGGGTGTTCCTGATTGGTTGCCGAGGACATCACTGATGACAAAAGTCTTGAATCCCACTACCATCTGGCCTGCATTGTAAGTGTGAGGTGGCATGTGTTCCATAGTAATGCAAATATCTTGAGCATTCAGTGTGCCAAACCTTCCCCATATTCATCATTGTATTTTGGTAAGGTGTTCTCACTTTCTTCTGTGGAGTGTTACCGCCATTATTATATGTATCTCAAAACCTATTATAACTGGAGCAGTGTGTCTGTTCGTTTTGCATTGCTATAAAGGAATACCTGAGACTGGGTGACTGTTAAAAGAGGTTTATTTGGCTCATGGTTCTGCAGACTGTACAAGCATGGCACCGGCATCTGCGTGGCTTCTGGTGAGGCCTCAGGAAGCCTCTACTCATGACAGAAAGTGAACAGGGAGCAGGCATGTTACATGGTGAGAGAAGGAGCAAGAGAGGTGCGAGCCTTTTTTAAACCAGCTGTCGCATGAACTGGTAGAGTGAGAACTCATTACTGCAGGGAGGGCACCAAGCCCTTCATGAGGGATCTGCCCCCATGACCCAAACACCTCCCATAAGGCTCCACCCCTGACACTGGGGATCACATTTCAACATGAGACTTGGAGGGGACAAATATCCAAACTATATTAAACAAGAAACCCAAACTTCCTTCCAAAGGATTCAGAATGATTCCATTATTCTAGTTTATTTTTTAAACATTGGAAATACACTCTCATGTGTTTGGAGTTCAGAAAGCTACTATAACAGCGTCAGCTCACTTCTTCCTTCCTACTGAGATACTGACAATCACATCTTACCGAGCAAAGCAGGGTGGGAGGATGAACTAGTTGCTAGGCAACTATGATTAAAAGAAGAAAGCTATTATGGCTTATAGAGACTAGAACATAATCTTTAGGTGGCTGTAAAATTCTGATTGTCAATAGTGTAAACAATAAAAACAGTTGCAAAAAGAAAAGTCTTAGCAGAGATAATTAACTCAAAACCACGGATAGCTGTAAGATTATAAGATAGCTGAGTACAACCGTTCTTGGCATGTGCTTTGTGAATTGAATGCAGTAGTTGCAACTCCAGGACTGAGGAGCACTGAGGTCAGACATAAGTTATCTCTCTTCTTTCCTCCTCCTTTTTCCCTCTCCCCCATCCTCCCTCCACAATCCCCTATCTCCCATCTTCCCTGCACATTCTCCATCTTCCCTTTCCACCCCTGGCTCCTCTGTCTGGCCTCCTCCCTCCACATCCTACTTCCTCTGCTTTTCCTTTCCTACCTCACCTTTCCCTCTACCTTCTCCATCCCCCATTCTTCACCTTCCCTCTTCATCCTTCTGTCCCCACTTCCTCCTCCTCCTCACTTTTCTTCTCAAGCCTTCAGCTTGCGGCCTCCATCCGTCATGCCCATTAAGTGATCTTCTTCACAGTCGTGTGTTTGTTTTTTGAGATGGAGTCTTGCTCTTGTCACCCAGGCTGGAGTGCAGTGGCGTGATCCCGGTTCACTGCAACCTCCACTTCCCAGGTTCAAGCGATTCTCCTGCCTCAGCCTCCCGAGCAGCTGGGATTACAGGTGCGTGCCATCACTCCTGGCTAAATTTTTTGTATTTTTAGTATAGACGGGGTTTTACCATGTTGGCCAGGCTGGTCTCAAACCCCTGACCTCAGGTGATCTGCCCGCCTCGGCCTCCCAAAGTGCTGGGATCACAGGCATGAACCACCGTGTCCAGCCCTCCACAGTCATCTCTTGAGCAAGGCCCAGAGCTACTGGCAGTAGACCCTGCCTTCAGTCTGGTCACAGTCTTACAATCTGGTTAATGAAATGAGCATCACATATGAAGGAATAAAAAATAGCCCAGATGCTTAGAACCAGGTGGGTTTAGGGGTGTGTGTGTGTGTGTGTGTGTGTGTGTGTGTGTGTGGTGTGTGTGGTGATCAGAGCAGAAGGGACTGAGCCATGGCAGTCTGGGCCCCTTCGGGGGGATAAATGGGACATAAATTGAACACTAAAAGGAGAGTGAGCCTGCTGGGCGTGGTGGCGCATGCCTGTAATCTAAGCACTTTGGGAAGCCTAAGCGGGTGGATCACTTGAAGTCAGGAGTTCGAGACCAGCCTGGGCAACACGGTAAAACCCTGTCTCTACTACAATTATAAAAAATTGCTGGGCGATTTGGTGCACACCTGTAGTCCCAGCTACTCAGGAAGCCAAAGCACAAGAATCGCTTGAACCCGGGAGGCAGAGGTTGCAGTAAGCCAAGATCACGCCACTGCACTCTAGCCTGGGTGACAGAGTGAGACTCCTTCTCACAAAAAAAAAAAAAAAAAAAAAAAAAAAAAAAAAAAAAAAAAAAAAACCTTTGTGGAAGGGAAAGGACACTGCAGGCCCCAGGAGATGTGCACAGAGACCAGATGCGGGAATGTGCAGTGGGTCTTGGTCAGATTGGGAAGAATAGTGGAAGGACGGGGGGAAGTGGGGATGGTTAATGTGTACCAGAAAAAATAGAATAAGACTTACTGTTTGATAGCAAAACAGTGACTATAGTTAATAATAATTATACATTTTAGAATAACTTAAGGTGTATAATTGGATTGTTTGTAACTTGAAGAATAGATGCTTGAGGGGATGGAGACCCCATTTTCCATGATGTGCTTATTTCATGAGGTGTATCGAAACAGCTCATGTACCCCATAAATAGACATACCTACTATGGGCCCCACAAAAATTAAAAATTAACCATTGGAGCAAAAGGCCTCTAAGTTCCCTTCAAACTCTTTGTGTGACAAAAAAATCTGGGACACCCAGGACCCCATTCCTAGTGTCTCTAGAAAGAGCCTGGAATCCCAGGTCTATTTCTGAGAAAAGAGCTGTTGGTTTTCAATGGCGTGCCCTCGTCTGAAGCATTCCCAGCTTTACATAAAAATCCATTTCTGTGCCATCATGTAACTCTTCCTTGTTTTTTTGTTTTTGTTTTTTTTCTTTTTTTTGAGATGGAGTTTCACTCTTCTTGCCCAGGCTGCAGTGCAATGGTGTGATCTCGGCTCACCGCAACCTCTACCTCCTGGGTTCAAGCAATTCTCCTGCCTCAGCCTCCCAAGTAGCTGGGATTACAGGCATGTTCCACCACGTCCGGCTAATTTTTGTATTTTTAGTAGAGACGGGCTTTCGCCATGTTGGTCACGCTGGTCTCAAGCTCCCGACCTCAGGTGATCCGCCACCCGCCTCGGCCTCCCAAAGTGCTGGGATTATAGGCATGAGCCACCACACCCAGCCCATTCTTACTTGTTTTTATCCAAAGGTATTGAATAGGTACTATGGATAAGAACTCTTGCTAACTACACCCCTTAGAGACAGAAAAAGAAATTAGGCATTCACTCCTTTTTCAACTTTATGCCATTGTTTTCTTAACAAGCCTCATACTCTTTTTTAATATAAGAGTTTTTGTTTTAATGTTAATTTTAAAAGAATCTCTCATCAGTTTCACAGTCACTTTTCATGTTTCCTCCTACCCTCCCCACCCCCGTGCCAGTGCTGGTGAGCAGAGGAAGAGCAAAAGGTTAGGATCTTAAGTTCAGTGAGTTTTGGTACTTGTCAATGATAAGAAAAAGCCAAAAGACAGATCTGGCTGAGACAAATGTGTTTAAAACAACTATCTCTGGGTTTGTGTCAGCTGTACTCATAGGAGCTGAGTGGTTATGCCAGGCCACCATGCTCCAATATGATTCTCATCTTCTATGATCGAAAACAGTGGAAACACCTTCGTTCATCCTTAATCTGCTGAGTATATTCTGTCTCCTTTTCATTACCCCAGAAAAAAAGAGGAAGATTTGCAGACCTATTGGATGCTAAATATTTACGGACCACGTTACAGATCTGGGTCATATGGTAAGAGTGTAATTATTTCAAAACTAGTTTTAAATAGATGCATTGGGAGGAAGCCTTTTAAGTAAATCTATGTGAATGCCACTAGGGAGAAAAACATAAGACCAACTCCAAATACTACAAAGACAAGCAATGTCTTGTCTTTCTACAAACACTACCACCACTAAATAAATAAGTAAATGGATACATAGACAGAGGAAAAATCCCTAATTGTCTTCAACCAGTTCTTAAATTTTTCTTACGAGCATATGAGCTCACTTCCTAACTTTTGCAGCCTGGTCTTTTTCTCACCACATGACAGAAACTGGTCCTTTGAAGTCACCAATCATCAAGTCCAATGGCATAGACTCTTGTGGTACCCTCTGTGATTCATTTCTCTGCAGCATGACCTTGAGTAAGCAAAGATTTTCTAAACAGGACTAAAACGTGCTAACTATAAAGGAAAAGATTGATGAGTTTTAATACATTAAATTAGGAACTTAGAACTGTGTCAAGATATCATGAAGAAGGCCGGGTACGGTGGCTCATGCCTGTAATCCCAGCACTTTGAGCACTTTGGGAGGCCGAGACAGGCGGATCACCTGAGGTCAGGAGTTTGAGACCAGCCTGGCCAACATGGTGAAACCCTGTTTCCACTAAAAATACAAAAAAATTAGCTGGGCATGGTGGTGGGTACCTGTAATCCCAGCTACTTGAGAGGCTGAGGCAGGAGAATCGCTTGAACCCAGGAGGTGGAGGTTGCAGTGAGCCGAGATTGCACCACTGCACTCGAGCCTGGGTGACAGAATGAAACTGTCTCAAAAAAAAAAAAAAAAAAAAAAAAAAAAAAAAAAAAAATGAAGAACCTGAAAGGTAAGCCATCCATGGGGAGAAGAAATTTGCAATGTATATTTCCAGCAAATTATATATACATACACACACACACACACACACATATATAAAATATGCTATATATTAGACATATAATTTTTTCAACAGGAAAAATAGACAACCCAGTTTATTTTTTTAACTTTTTAAAAATTTTTTAAGTTTTAAAATTTATTTTATTTTGCATTTGTAGAGATAGGTCTTGCTTTGTTGCCCAGGCTGGTCTCAAACTCCTGGCCTCAAGCAGTCTTCCTGCCTTAGCCTCCCAAAGTGCTAGGATGACAGGCATGAGCCACCATGCCCGGCCAACAGCCCAATTTAGAAATACACAAGAGACTTGAACACGCACTTCACCAAAACATATACCAGATAAACACATCAAAACATGCTCAACCTTAAAGTCACCAGAGAAATGCAAATTAAAACCCAACAAGATACCATTACAAATCCAACAGTCCACGAGAATGGCTAAAATGAAAGACTGACAATACCAAGGATTGAGAAGGAGGAAAAGTGACTGGAACTTTCATACACAGCTGACTGGAGTTCAAATTAGTACAGCCACTTTGACAAACTGGAGGTATCTATAACAGCTGGAAATATGTGTATACTATGGCCCAGCAATTCTGCTCCTAGGTTTACACCCAACAGGCATGTGTACATCTGTATGATGTGTAAGAGACACTTCCACGAATGCTCTGTGTGGCGTCTGAGCCTGACTTTCTGCTCTCTTTGCTTTTCACATGCTGCACGTTCCACTTGGTATCCCCTCCCCACTCATCCTTCAGGTCTGGTGTCAGCGTTTGCTAGTGACGTTCTTTTCTCTCTTCCAGGCTTGGAATCTCTTTTGCCTACTATGGGGTTATCCTGGCCAGTGCTGAGCTGCTGGAGCGGGACTTGGTCTGTGGTTCGAAGTCCGACTCTGAGGTGGTGGTGATGGGGGGGGACTCAGGGGAGAGCCAGAGCCCCTGCTACTGCCACATGTTTGCACCCTCTGACTATCAGACCATGATCATCAGCACCATCGGTGAAATTGCTCGTAAGTGTCCCTCTGCGTGTTGGGTCTGTCTGTCTTGGGTGGTCTATGTGCATTTGAGTATTAGCTGAGAGAAGTGTGACCCTGTGACACCGCTCCTGCCTAGCAGAACTGAGTAAGTCGCCAAGTAGTGCTGAAAAATCTCCAATTTGGATTGGTATTGGCAAGAGAAGTCTGGAGGAGTAGAGCTTTGAAGTGCTGTATTCTATCAATTGTAAGGTGTTTTTTTCACCCTTACATTTTAACATCTCTGAAATTGGAATGTGGCTTACAATGGCTTGTTAGATTGCAATTGACAGCATTATTTCTATTTTAGTAGACATAAAATTATGGTACTTAAAAATCAATGGCTGAATGTTAAACTGAGCTGATGAAAAAAAAAATCAGTGGCACCTTGAATTTGATGAAAACATATAAAACACTTAAAATACGGGCCTAGCAAGCTGGCAATCTACAATAGACCTGCATGATTTAATAAGTATCCTGGACACCAGTGCCTATCATTCCTGGACCCACGTGGGTAAAGTATATGTAAAAAGTCTTGAAATTGATGACAACGTGACTGGATTTTGGCTGGAACACTTGTGAGGTTTGGATGAAGTTGCTTCTTTCTGAAACGACAAGGATGAATCCATGCCAGTGTTGCAATATGCCACTTGCCTTCCAAGGTTCCAGAAATTATCTTTACTGTTTGCTTTCTAGTGAATCCTTTAAATATACTGGGCATCAATTTCCTGGGAAGACGGCTGAGCCTTTCCATTACCATGGGATGCACGGCTTTATTCTTCCTTCTCCTCAACATTTGCACTTCAAGGTATTTTCTGTTTAATTGCTTCAGATTTTGTGCAGTGGTTTCTAAGTGGAGTCTCCTGACCCATGGTGTTCAGTAGTTTCAGGGACAAGTCCCTTTCACCCAGGAGAGTAGCAAATGGGCTGCCTGCTTGACTGGAATGGTCTTGCCTGTTCCCCACTACCCCCCTTCCCTCTTCCTACAGACCCCATCTTCCTCCAGCTATCACAGGATTCTGGGTGCCAATGATGGTGTACTCACTTTACCTACCAAAATGTTGAGGATCGTTATGTAATGCTTCCTGGAGAATCGGGACTCTGGTTGTTTATCACATTATTTGAACCAGTGCCAAGAAAGTTTAGTAATACAGTGTGCTTATTTGTGCCTTCTGCTCATTTCACTCTTAATTTGCAGTCCTGGAGTGGCCTGAGCTCTGATATGTATCATTTATTCTACAAGCTCTCTGCACTATTTGCCAGGGGATGGTAGCAGCAGGTGTGCTAATTTTTTTTTCTTTGAGACAGGTTCTCTCACCTGGTCACCCAGGCTGGAATGCAGTGGTGAGATCTCAGCTCACTGCAGCCTCTAACTCCTGGGCTCAAGCCATCCTCCTGCCTCAGCCTCTTGAGTAGCTAGCACTACAGGCACACACCACCATGCTGGGCCAATTGAAAAAAATTTGGTGGCTCACACCAGTAATCCCAGAACTTTGGGAGGCTGAGGCGGGTGGATCACTTGAACCCAGGAGTTCAAGATCAGCTTGGACAACATGGCAAAACCCCATCTCTACAAAAAATACAAAAATTAGCTGAGTGTGGTTGTGGATGTCTATAGTCCCAGCTACCCAAGAGGCTGAGGTGGGAGGATCACTTGAGCCTGAGAGGCTGAGGCTGCAGTGAGCCATGATTGTGCCACTGCACCCAAGGCTGGGTACCAGAGCCAGACTCTGTCTTAAAAAAAAGTCTTACTATGTTGCTGAGGCTAGTCTTGAACTCCTGGCCTCAAGCGATCTAGCTTCCTCGGCCTCCCAAAGTGCAGGGATTACAGGTGTGAGCCACTGTGCCAGGCAGTTACGCTAATGTGAGGGGCCAGGGTGAATGGCAGCATTGGGGAATGGAGAGGGCAGCGGGGAGTAAGACTGGAAGGAGGTTTGCTTAAGGACCCCACAGTCAGGCCAGCTGAGAAGCAGCACCTCCCTCAGGTTCTGAGTTATCTGTGGTTGTAGCTCAGCATCCACAGTGCACTTGAAGCTGGGCCATGGGAGGTGGTCCTCCATGCTGCGTTTTATAATTTCTCTCCGCTTCCTGTTTTCTAGTGCCGGCCTGATTGGCTTCCTCTTCATGCTGAGGGCTCTGGTAGCTGCAAACTTCAACACCATCTACATTTACACAGCTGAGGTGAGTTTTCATGCAAGGCTTGCTTACAAAGGGTGTGTAAGGTGAGCTACTTGGGGTGTCCATCCAAAGGTAATGCATCCCTGGTTTCTGTTGACTTTTGATGATTTTCTAAAAACAATCTGTTAAAAAGACACCAGAAGTTTATTTGATGTGAATTTCCCCTTCCCCATTCAGTCTATTGAAAGCCAGTCTCTGGAAGATAGGATCTTTTTCCTTTCTTTAAATAGCACGCATGTAAAAAACACCTCCTTGCCCTAGCACTAGGCTTCCAGAAGTAATAGGTAGCAACACGCTGTTGTCAAATGTAGAATTTCCTTTCTCTCTTTTTGAAATTAGAATACATTTTTCACTTTTATTCTTTTGGAAGATCCCTTTCCCTCCATCTGTTATTTGCTGCATGAAGCTTAAATTTAAATATAATCTTGATTTATTCTTTATTAATTTATTGAATTAATACATCTATATGCAAGGTACTGCCTGAGGTAGCTGGAGTATTTCCTCATAAACCTCCCACTTTAAAGAACTAATATTCCTAGAAATGAAACAATATTTGAATAGGGAACTTAACAGTATTTTAACTGGTTTTGTCATTCGTTGAGCTACAGGAAACAGTACTTTAGATACTGATAAAGCTGCCTTCAGGTTCATGGCAGGAAATGGGGAAGTCTATCGCGATTAAAGATTTGGCATGTCAAAAACCATTAAACCCGCAGAGAAAAGTACTTTTTCTCCCACACAGAGATAAAAATAGAAAGCTATGAGATGTTTGAATTATACATAATACTTCATTTAGTTCCATTAACAAAATCTAAAGTTAACTTATAGACAGGTACAAAAAAGTCAATCCTCTTTTGTAATCCAGAACTCATTGTTCAGTATAAGTTTTGCTACAAATAAGAAGGGGTATTATGATGCCTGAGACACTCCAAAATGATTGGAGTATTGATAACCATAAAGATTGGTTCCAGGCTGGGCACAGTGGCTCATGCCTGCAATCCCTGAATTTGGGAGGCTGAGGTGGGAGAATCACTTGAAGCCAGGAGTTCAAGACCAGCCTGGCAAGGAAACCAAAACCCCACCTCCACAAAAATTAAAAATTAGCCAGGGATAGGGGCATGCACCTGTAATTGTAGCTACTTAGGAAGGGGAGGCTGAGGCAGGAGGATTGCTTGAGCCCAGGAGTTGGAGGCTGCAGTGAGTTCTAATGGCACCACTGCACTCTAGCCTGGGCAGCAAAGTAAGACCCTGTCTCTAAATTAAAAAAAAAAAAAAAAAAAAAAAAAAGTTTGGTTCTAGGACTATAGAGAATTTGAAAGCATAATATATGAGGAAAATCTCAGCTATATCAATTTTGTATTCCAGTTTCATGTTGACTTGATATATCAAGATGACTTTTTGTTTTAAAGGCTTTTATCTTGAGAACATGATGTCTGGGGTTAAAGATATTGACATATTCCACAGGTCTGTGCTGTTCTTGAGGTGTGATAGCTTAGGAATGAACATGATTTGAACTCATGCATAGTTACAGATGGCGTCAAATGGAGAACGAGGCAGATCCACCTACTCCAAAAATGACCCTAAAGTAAATTGGTTTAAGAAATTGGATCCCAAAGATTTCTGGTGAATTTTGAAGTCTTCGTCAGTAAATCCATATTAAAAGGAGATGAAAGAAGCCAAAATAAAAGAATTATGGGCTGACAGGACATCTGGATTAAGCATCAGTTCTATTAAAAAGGGCTAACTTGAAGATTTTTTGATGATAAATTTTACTCCAGCTCTGTAGGGGAACTAAGGTGAACTTGATGGACAGTGGAAGGAATTACAACATGAAATTCCTAGAATAAAAATTAATTGGCTGGGCGCGGTGGCTCACGCCTGTAATCCCAGCACTTTGGGAGGCCGAGGCAGGTGGGTCACTTGAGGTCAGGAGTTTGAGACCAGCCTGGCCAACATGGTGAAACCCCGTCTCTATTAAAAATGCAAAAATTATCCAGGCATGATGGCGGGTGCCTGTAATCCCAGCTGCTTGGGATGCTGAGGCAGGAGAATCGCGTGAACCTGGGAGGCAAAGATTGCAGTGAGTCAAAACCGAGCCACTGCACTCCAGCCTGGTGACAGAGAGACTCTGTCTCAAAAAGAAAAAAAAATTATTGACTTTAAATAATTTTGCATAGTTAAGAAAATAATTTTGCATAATTAAAAACAAAAACAAATCTAAAGTCATTTTGTAAATTTATGAACCAAAAAAATCTATGCATAACATGGTGTACTTCTAGAATTGCATTTGGGATGTACAGTCAAACATATTGTGGAATTTGCTCATTTTGAGGGTCATTTCTAAGTATTTTATTTTATTTTATTTTTTGAGACAGAGTCTTGCTCTGTCACCCAGGCTGGAGTGCAGTGACGTGATTTCAGCTCACTGCAAGCTCCGCCTCCTGGGTTCACACCATTCTTCTGCCTCAGCCTCCCAAGTAGCTGGGACTACAGGTGCCCGCCACCATGCCCGGCTAATTTTTTGTATTTTTAGTAGAGACGTGGTTTCACCGTGTTAGCCAGGATGGTCTCGATCTCCTGACCTCATGATCCGCCCGCCTCGGCCTCCCAAAGTGCTGGGATTACAGATGTGATTACACCGCACCCAGCCAGTATTTTATTTTTTATATTGTTTTTTAAAAAAGATATGTAACTAAAAATGATAGTTTTCTGTTATTCCATCTTCCAGATGACTCACAATGTGAACAAAAGACTTTATCGGTATTACAGCAAAGAAGCCATCACCTGAATTCATTATTTTCAGTCATAGCAACCTCATTTTTCAGAAAATAATAAAGCTCCCCATAAAGATATTCCACCCCCAAACCTTCTCCTGTAAATATAGCAGTGTCCTGTGAGGCGGAAAGCATCTTGCTTTTTGCATTTGACAGATGGTGGCAAAGATGTGGGCAACTAAAGGGGGCTACATGCTTTGCCTTAGAGAGTTGATAAAACTGTTTTGTCAGTATTTTATAGCACTAAGAAAATGTTCCAACATTTTGAGAAACCATTCTTTCCTAGAAAGTATTCTCCCTACAATTCTATTCGATAAGACTTGCTGACTTATTAAACTTCTAGTTCCTTTAAGAATTCTGAATCAATGAAAAACCAATTAATTAGATTTTACTATAAATATCAAAAAGTTGCAGCAAGAAAGTAGAATACGGCTGGGCATGGTGGCTCATACCTGTAATCCCAGCACTTTGGGAGGCTGAGGCAGGAAGATTGCCTGAGCCCAGGAGTTTGATACCAGTCTGGGCAACATAGTGAGACGTTGTCTTTATAAAATAAAAATAAAAATTTAATAAAATGTTAAAAAGGACTGGTCATGGTGGCTCATGCCTGTAATCCCAACCCTTTGGGAGGCTGAGGCAGGCAGATCACCTGAGGTCAGCAGTTCGAGATCAGCCTGGCCAACTCGGAGAGACCCCCCCGCTCGCCTTCATTAAAAATACAAAAATTAGCCAGGCGTGGTGGTACATGCCTGTAAACCCAGCTACTTGGGAGGCTGAGGCAGGTGAATTGGTTGAACCCAGAAGGCGGATGATGCAGTGAGCCAAAATTGTGCCATTGTGCTCCAGCCTGGGTGACAGAGTGAGACTCTGTCGATAGATAGATAGATAGATAGATAGATAGATAGATAGATAGATAGATAGATAGATAGATACATAGATACATAGATAGATTATGCTGTAAGATTCTGCAACAGCAAAGAGGCTAGGGAATTTAATAAGAACACAGGGGCCAGGTGTGGTGGCTCATGCCTCTAATCCCAGCACTTTGGGAGGTTGAGGTGGAAGGATTGCTTGAGGCCAGATGTTCAAGACCAGCACGGCCAGCATAGTAAGATCCCATCCCTAATTTTAGAAAAGAAGTAAAAATAAGAACACAGGGAATGGTGTGGCAAGTACCTGGCTCTCTAGTTAATTCTCTTAACTGTATTTGTATTGAAGACTTCATCAGATCTCTGGGGAGTATTTTCTTCCCATTCAGTAGAATCACTTTTATATATTTATAGTTCTGAAGTGGCACTCTTCTCTCTGATTCCAGAGCTTGTCTTTCTAAAATTATATTTGGAATCTTCAGTGAAACACATTTTTGGAATTTGCTCATTTAAAGGATAATTTTGAAGTGTTTATTTTTTGCTGATATTGTCCCAAAAATTCAAAGTTGTGTACCTGAGAAAATCAACACCTTCTATTCCATATTCTGTAACTGTGTTTGGTGCTCTATGCATTCCAAAGCCTGACCTGGGGAGGAAGGGGAAGAGGAGGGCTCGGGGAAGGACAGACGTTATCTGACTGGTACTTTCTGTGCCTCTCCCTGCAGGTCTACCCCACCACGATGCGCGCTTTGGGGATGGGAACCAGCGGCTCCCTGTGTCGCATTGGTGCAATGGTGGCGCCATTTATATCCCAGGTACGGCTGAGGACTCTGCAGGGAGAGAGAGTCTGAGAGAGGTGGGGAAAGAGGAACCCAGGGTCCTTCACATTAAGGGCAGAATGGAGGATTTCTGTTGACTCAATGAGTTTTCTGGAGGTGCCCTTTCCCTGCTGTTTGATGGATTTAGGTAGAGAGAGAGGCTAAATCTGCTACCAGGCTTTCAGCCTTCCAGTCAGTAGTAGGCATTGCATTGCATTCAGGGTTTGCTCCATTTTAAAATGGGTATTATTGGGGGAAGATGGAAAACAATGGTCAACACGAGAAGCTTGGGCAGTTGAATGACAGTGGGCACTAACCCTGAGTTAGAATTGTTGTCTGGTCAGTTGTCCAGATGGCAACAGTAAAACAGCCTTGAGAGTACGGGCAGGTTCAGCTGAGGTGCAGGGAGGTGGTGTGGGGCACAGGTGAGCCAGGCTTAGGCTGGGATAAAATCCCAGGGTGACTTGGAGCCATGGATGGAGGCTTGTTTCAGGAGAAACAACAGAGGCAGGTATGGTGACCCTCGGGGTCCTGGGTCCTCAGAGGGCTATGGAGCTTGCTGCTTTGTACTTGTCAGTCTTTTTTTTTTTTTTGGCTGCAAAAAACAGAAATCCAGGCTGGGGCACGGTAGCTCACGCCTGTAATCTCAGCACTTTGGGAGGCTGAGGTGGGTGGATCACCTGAGGTAAGGAGTTTGAGACCAGCCTGGGCAACATGGTGAAACCCCATCTCTACTAAAAATACAAAAATGAGCTAGGCATGGTGGTGCTCTCCTGTAGTCCCAGCTACTCAGGAGCCTGAGGCATGAGAATCACTCGAACCCGGGAGGTAGAGATTGCAGTGAGCCGACATCGCGTCACTGCACTCTAGGCTGGGCGAGAGTGAGACTCAAAAGAAAGAAAAAAAAAAACAGAAATCCACATGACCTGGCTGTAGCAAAAAAAAAAAAGAGGCAGGAATGAGGCCAAGCCCGGTCTGGGAGTGGGGCACTCACAGGAGCCCAGGCTCTGTCCTCTTTCTCTGTCTGGTGCCTGTGGTCACTCATTTCCACCTGAGCATGCAGGCTTTCCTCCTCCCTGCACCAGGGTGCTGTGCTTGCCTACGCATGTGGCAGCTCCACAAATCCCAAACACACACACTTCGCTCTGGCCTCTGGAAGACACTGATTAGTTCTCTCTGAATCCCAAGTTAGAGACCCCCATCGGTCCAGTTGTCCGTGCTTGAGCTAACTCAGTTGTGGCCCACAGTCAGGATTATACATAAATGCAGCTGGCAGAGGTGAAATTGCAGAGAACGGGAGTTGGGATGGGCTGAGTAGACTTTAACGTGTATTTCCTACAATTTAACACAGGGATTTTGCTACCACAAATTTTGTAAAACTATCTTGGGAGTGTTTTCCCTACCTGTTTTTCACTTTTTCTTTTTTTTTTTTAACATCTGAGAAACCAAGCTAATCCCCACCTGTCTTAAAGAAAAATGGGGATGCCTTTTGTCTGGTGCTTTTGCTTTTCAAAATTCCTTAATACTTATTTCGTCATTTTCAGAAAAGAACCTAGACATGAAAAAAGTTATCTTTTTTTTTCTTTTTCCAGAGACAGGGTCTCGCTCTGTTGCCCAGGCTGGGGTACAGTCATGGCTCACTGCAGCCTCAATCCCCCCAGGTTCAAGGGATCCTCCCACCTGAGCCTCCCCAGTAGCTGGAACTGCAGGCATGCACCACCATGCCTGACTATTTATTTATTTATTTTTAGAGATGGAGTGTCACTATGTTGCTCAGGCTGGTCTCCAACTCCTGGGTTTAGGCCATCCTCCTGCCTTGTCCTTCCAAAGTGTTGGGATTACAGGTGTGAGCCACTGCACCCTGCCAGTAGTAAAACATTAACGCTATTTCTGGGTGACTGAATTGAGGCATAGTTCATTTTCCAAGCTTTCATTAGGAATTGAGTTCTCGACCACCTGGAACGTTTTCCCTGGGCATTTGTGGGTATTTATCCCAGAGGCTATGCTGCTGTTGGTGGGTTTGTGGTTTAGGAAAGAACCCAGCTGGAATGCTTAGCATCCTATAGCCCACACGGATTCTTAACTCCTTGTAATTCTCAGTTATCTTTTTCTGCTACCCTCCCTTCATTTATTTGCATTTTCTTTTTCTTTTTCTTTTCTTTTCCTATCTTTCTTTCTTTTCTCTTTCGTTCCTTCCTTCTTCTTTCTCTTTTTTTCTTTCTTCCCTTTTCTTTTTCCTTCCTTCCTTTCTCTCTCTCTCACGTGTGCGTGCCTGCTCTCGTTCTCTCTTGCTCTTGCGTGCTCTCTCTCTCACTCTCTCTCGCTCTGTCACCCAGGCTGGAGTGCAGCAGTATGATCTTGGCTCACTGCAACTTCCGCCTCCTGGGTTCAAGCAATTCTCCTGTCTCAGCCTCCCGAGTAGCTGGGATTACAGGCACCCACCACCACTCTTGGCTGATTTTTTGTATTTTTAGTAGAGACGGGGTTTCACCACGTTGGCCAGGCTGGTCTCAAACTCCTGACCTCAGGTGATCAGCCCGCCTTGGCCTCCCAAAGTGCTGGAATTACAGGTGTGAGCCACCCCGCCCAGCCTGCTACCCTCATTTCTAAAGTGGAGATAAAGAATAGCACCCTCTACAGAGTTTTGCTCTAAGGATGAAATGAGATGAATAAATGTAAAGCAATTAACCCAATGTTTGACATATAGTAAGCACTCGGTAAATGTTAGCTAATATGATCATGATGATCAATAATGGTCAAGGTGAAATGCTATTCCAATGGATACTTCTCAATAATTTAACTTTGGAAAGTATTGTATCAATCTCTGTGCGATCAAGATGCTCTGCTTTCCTTAACAGGTTTAGACTGGGCAGGTTTCGAATCTGGGAAGTTTTGTGCCAGCTCCTAGGATATTTGCCTCGGTTTAGGATGGCGTGAGCTGCTCCAAGTAGACAGTAGGGTTTGGTGTCACTTTCATGAGCTAATTAGTCACTTGCCTTAAAGGTAGTTCTCAAACTTCAGTGCTTCTCAGAATTACTAGGGTAACTTGATAACAGATCCCTTGGATTCCACTCACAGATGCCAATTCTGTAGATGGGATCAGTTACCTACTTTCCTCCCCACTCCCACCTTAAAGATAAGGTCTCACTCCGTCACCCAGGCATGTACAGTGGCATGATCAGGGCTCACTACAGCCTCAACTTCCTGGGCTCAAGTAATCCTCCCACCTCAGCCCCACAAGTAGCTGGGACTACAGGCATGTGCCACCATGCCTGGCTAATTTTTTTGAATTTTAGTAGAGACGAGGTCTCACTGTGTTGATCAGGCTGGCCTTCCAAGATCCTCCCACCTTGGCCTTTCAAAGTGCTGGGATTACAGGTGTGAGCCACTGAGCCTGGCCGCAGTTACATATATATATATATACGTATATATATGTATATACATATATGTGTATATATATGTGTATATATATGTATATACATATATATGTATATATACGTATATATATGTGTATATACATATATATGTATATATATATGTATATACATGTATATATATGTATATACATATGTATATACATATATACATGTATATACATATATATACGTATATATACATGTATATACATATATATATACATATATATGTATATATACATATATATATACATATATATGTATATATACATATATATACATGTATATATATATTGAGGCGGAGTCTTGCTCTGTCGCCCAGGCTGGAGTGCAGTGACCCGATCTCAGCTCACTGCAAGCTCGGCCTCCCGGGTTCATGCCATTCTCCTGCCTCAGCCTCCCGAGTAGCTGGGACTACAGGCACCTGCCATCATGCCTGGCTAATTTTTTGTATTTTTAGTAGAGACGGGGTTTCACCGTGTTAGCCAGGATGGTCTCGATCTCCTGACCTCATGATCCACCCGCCTTGGCCTCCCAAAGTGCTGGGATTACAGGCGTGAGCCACCGCACCCATTCAGTTACTTATATTTTTAAGTATCCCCAGCAAATCTGATGCAGCTGATGGCAGGCCACCCTCTGGGAGGCACTGCTATCAATAGGGAAGACTGGGAGATGAGTTCTTCCTTTCACTTAATTCTTCCTCTTCTTATTCTTCCACTTTTTTTCTTTTTCCTTCTTCTTGCTCCCCCTTCTTTTTTTTTTGCCTAAAACAAGCTGTTAAACCAGTTAAACTAAAATGATTACATTTTAATCAGTAATATGTTTACACATTCTAATGACTAAAAGCTTAATACAAAGGTCTCTTTTAAAATGAATGTTTCAGGCTGGGCGCAGTAACTCACACCTGTAATCCCAGCACTTTGAGAGGCCAAGGTGGGCAGATCACATGAGGCCAGGAGTTAGAGACCAGCCTGGCCAACATGGTAGAGCCTCGTCTCTACTAAAAATATAAGAATTAGGCCAGGCGTGGTGGCACGCACCTGTAATCCCAGCTAGTTGGGAGGCTGAGGCATAAGAATTGCTTGAACCTGGGAGACGGAGGTTGCACTGAGCCAAGATTGTGCCACTGCACTCCAGCCTGGATGACAAAGTGAGACTCTGTCTCAAAATAAATAAATAAATTTATTAATTAATTGAATGTTTCAGCCAGGCATGATGGCATGCACCTATAGTCCCAGCTACTCAGGAGGCTGAGGTGTGAGAATTGGTTGAGCCTGGGAGTTTGAGGCTGTGATGAGCTGTGTTTGCACCACTGCACTGTAGCCTGGACAACAGAGTAAGACTCTGTCATAAATAAACAAATTAATGAATAATAATTCACCCACTGAAAAACTTTAAATCAGAACATTTTAAGATATTTAGTTGTTAGAAACTAATGATGGTAAAAAATAATAGTAGTCATGAGTATGTAGTCCAAGAAAACAATAAAGGAAAATTTTGCTACAAAAGTATTAAAGATTCAGGGCCGGGTGTGGTGGCTCACGCCTGTAATCCCAGCACTTTGGGAGGCTGAGGCAGGTGGATTACCTGAGGTCAGGAGTTTGAGACCAGCCTGACCAACATGGAGAAACCCCGTCTCTACTAAAAATATAAAATTAGCCAGGTTTGGTGGTGCGCGCCTGTAATCCCAGCTACTTGGGAGGCTGAGGCAGGAGAATTGCTTAAACCTGGGAGGTGGAGGTTGTGGTGAGTCAAGATCGCGCCATTGTACTCCAACCTGGTCAACAAGAGCAAAACTGCATCTCAAAAAAAAAAAAAAAGTATTAAAGATTCACTGAAATACAGAAGGGACCAGTGCAAGGCCTCTGCCAATAGGTCAGGGGCTGCCTCCCCACTTATTCTGGGACACTTCAAGAGATCAGTCACTTTAGCCCTAGCTAGGTGTCTTAGTTCAGGCTGCTATAGCATGTACCACAGACTGGGTGGCTTATAAAAACAGAAACATATTTCTCATAGTTCTGGAGGCTTGAAGTTCAAGATCGGGCACCCATATGTTTGGGTTCTAGTGAGGGCTCTCTTGGCTTGGAGACCGCTACCTTCTTGTGTCCTCACATCCAGAAAGGGGAAAGAGTTTTTTCTGGTCTCTTTTATTTTTATTTTATTTAAAAAATTTTTTCCTTTCTTAAACTGGGTCTAGTGAGGGCTCCCTTCTTGGCTTAGAGACAGCTACCTTCTTGTGTCCTCACATCCAGAAAGAGGGGAAAGAGTTTTTTCTGGTCTTTTATTTTTATTTTATTTAAAAAAAAATTTTTCCTTTCTTAAACTGGGTGGTACATCTGTGATCTTTTTTTTCCTTCCCCAGACAGAGTCTCACTCTGTCGCCCAGGCTGGAGTGCAGTGGCGTGATGTCGGCTCACTGCAACCTCCGCCTCCCAGGTTCAAACAGTTCTCCTGCCTCAGCCTTCCGAGTAGCTGAGACTACAGGCGCCCGCCACTATGCCTAGCTAATTTTTGTATTTTTAGTAGAGATGGGATTTTACCATGTTGGCCAGGCTGGTCTCAAACTTTTTTTTTTTTTTTTTTTTTTTGGAGACGGAGTCTCGCTCTGTCACCCAGGCCGGATGGAGTGCAGTGGCATGATCTCGGCTCACTGCAAGCTCCGCCTCCCGAATTAACGCCATTCTCCTGCCTCAGCCTCCCGAGTAGCTGGGACTACAGGCGCCCGCCACCATGCCTGGCTAATTTTTTGTATTTTTAGTAGAGACCAGTTTTCACCATGTTAGCCAGGATGGTCTCGATCTCCTGACCTCGTGATCTGCCCGCCTCGGCCTCCCAAAGTGCTGGGATTACAGGCGTGAGCCATCGTGCCCAGCCTTGTGATCTCTTTTTTTTAAGGACACTAATTCCTTTCATGAGTGCTCCACCATCATGACCTGATCATCCCCAAAGGCCCCACATCCAACTGTGATACCATCATATTGAGGATTCCACCTATGAATTTTGGAGGGACAGAAGCACCCAGTCCATAACACCAGGCATCCCTTGGTTCAGTGATGTGTGAACTGCTGGAACCTACTGTGGACGTTAATGTCCTTTCAGCATATCCATGGCTTTGGGCTTTACCCTAGGCTTGCAGCACAGGCCCTTACAGCCTCACAGTGTGTGGCTGTGATTTGGGTAATGCAACAAAGACCTCTCCCTTGTGGCCAGACTTCACATGGTGTTTTCATCAAATGAGATGGTCCAGCATCCAAAAAAAGCATTGAAAAGCATTTAAAATCTCGATAAAATCTCCTCAAAGAGATGTCAGTGGAAAAGCCCATTTGTGACTCGAGCAAAACTTTTAAACAGCCTCTTTGCCTGACTCACTTCCGTTGTCAGTCGCATAGCTGTCATCCCCAAATCTCCAGCCTCGTCCCTTCAACCTTATCACCCCTTCGAAGTTCAAATGCCAGCCGGGCGTGGTGGCC
Source organism: Nomascus leucogenys (assembly GCF_006542625.1). Classification (NCBI taxonomy): domain Eukaryota; kingdom Metazoa; phylum Chordata; class Mammalia; order Primates; family Hylobatidae; genus Nomascus; species Nomascus leucogenys. Next base: position 87,625,871 of record NC_044393.1, on the reverse strand, counting down.
CACGCCTGTAATCCTAACACTTTGGGAGGCTGAGGTGGGTGGATCATTTGAGGTCAGGAGTTCAAGACCAGCCTGGCCAATATGGTGAAAGCCCATCTCTACTAAAAATACAAAAATTAGCCGGGTATGGTGGCACACGTCTGCAATCCCAGCTACTCAGGAGGCTGAGGCGGGAGAATCACTTGAACCCAGGAGGCGGAGGTTGCAGTGAGCTGAGATCACGCCATTGCACTCCAGCCTGGGCAACAGAGTGAGACTCTGTCTTAAAAAAAACAAAAAAGTTGAAATGCTGCCAAAATTCAGCGGAACAGCCTCCTACAAACTCCGATATATTTGCTTGTCTTCTCTGCTTTTTCTAGCTGAAATCATTCAGCCTTTCAGGTTTCAGAAGAGAGCAAAGTAGACAAACAGACACTCTATTAGGAGGAAGGAGAATTCCTTAATTCAGGGTCCTATTTTGGTGACCATTCAGTAAGTTCTTTCTGGAGTAATTCTCTACAAGTTTTAGAGGACTTCTTATGTAGTTTGGCAGTTAGAGCAGCAAAAGAGACTCAATTAGCTATAGTCTATTTGTTAGCATAGAATCAATAATTATTTTATCCCAACTGAATGTTCAAAACATTTATTGAACTTGTCCTCTGTGCCTGCCATTGTTCTAGTTCTATTTATTTGCAGTGATCAATAAGCCAGATGAGGTGCCAGTGGTGTGCTGGAGCTGGCCTGGACTCGCTTTCGAAAGCGGATGGTTAAATTTTCAGGAAAAATTGCAAACTGGTTAATGTCACATTGTTTGAAATTAGTCATGGTGGTAGTGTGTACACTGCGGAAATTGACAAATGATGTAAGTCAGGGCCTTGGATTTTTTGAGAACCTGTTGTTGAACATTTGACAGCACACCACCACAAGGTTCCTGCCCTCAAGAGACTTACATTCAAGTTGGGTACTTTATCAATAGGCAATTAATGTAAAATAATTCCAGATTGTGATTAGTGCTTTGGAGGTACTATGGTAATGAGCAAAAGGGGTGACAGGCTTTTTTAGGCAGTCCTCTCTGGGAAGGTGATATTGAAGTTGAGATCTGAAGTATGAGAAGTTGACTGCTGTGTAAAGGGAAACAGCATTTCAAGTAGAATGACTGCTGGTTTGAGGGCCTTGAGGTGGGACAGACATCAATGTGTTCCAGGAATAGAAAATAGCCATGGTGAGCCAAATGGAGAGAAGTGCAGGGACAGAATGTGCCTTCCAGGCATATTAAGGACTTTAGATTTTTACCTTAGGAGCAGTGGGAAAACTTTAAGGGTTTTAAGCAGGTGAGGGATATGATCAGTTTTGTTTTTTAAAAAGATCACTCTGGCCTGCGCGGTGGCTCATGGCTGTAATCCCAGCACTTTGGGAGGCCGAGGCAGGTGGATCACCTGAAGTCAGGAGTTCGAGACCAGCCTGGCCAACATGGTGAAACCCCATCTCTACTAAAAATACAAAAATTAGCCAGGCGTGGTGGCACGCGTCTGTAGTCCCAGCTAGTTGGGAGGCTGAGGCAGGAGAATCGCTGGAACCCTGGGGACGGAGGTTGCAGTGAGCCAGGATTGTGTCGCCGCACTCCAGCCTGGCTGACAGAGTGAGACTCTGTCTCAGAAAAATAAAAAGATAATAAAAAGATCACTCTGGTTGCTTGCAGAGAGTAAATTGGAGGAGGGAAAGGGTAGAGCAAGCTTATAAGACAACTCTCAATTCACATTGCCATGTATTATTGCCATGAAAGAGGAGATTTCAGAATTCTGGAAAATGCTTTCTATTATACTATAAAGATATAGGAAAAGGTGGTAAACCTGACTGTGTAAAAAATTTACATTTCTGGCTGGGCGCGGTGGCTCACGCCTGTAATCCCAGCACTTTGGGAGGCCGAGGCTGATTGATCATCTGAGGTCAGAAGTTCGAGACCAGCCTGGCCAACATGGTGAAAACCAGTTTCTACTAAAAATACAAAATTAGCTGGGCATGGTGTCAGGCACCTGTAATCCCAGCTACTCAGGAGGCTGAGGAAGGAGAATCCCTTAGAATGTGGGAGGTGGAGGTGCAGTGAGCTAAGATCACGCCACTATACTTCAGCCTGGGCGATAGAGCGAGACTCTCTCACACACACACACACACACACACACACACACACACAAATTAAGCCTGGCTTGGATAAGGATGAAAGATAAAGTCTTATCTTTCAAGGGTCACAAAAACAACCCCCTAATTTAATGGTTACAGCTGAAAGATGATCTTTTTGTCCTATATAAATGCCTGATGTTCTCTTGAAGCATGGGGAAAAAATCAGCTCATAAGATGACAGAGAACTTCACAAGTTAATGGGAATCAAATTACATCCATTTGATTTTTTCAGAAGTGATTTCCAATAAGCCGTGAACTTATTGAGAAACTGTACGTTGTCAAAGATCAACAGAGCTGGGCACTAGTTAAAGGGGTGAGGATTGGTTTGGTTTTTTTGTTTGTTTTTTTTTGCGGGGTTGGGGGTTTTTGAGACAGAGTCCTGCTCTGTCGCCTAGGCTGGAGTGCAATGGTGCGATCTCAGCTCACTGCAACCTCTGCCTCCTGGGTTCAAGCAATTCTCATGCCTCAGCGTCCTGAGTAGCTGGGACTACAGGCACACACCACCATGCCCCACTAATTTTTTTATTTTTAGTAGAGACGGGGTTTTGCCATGTTGGCGAGGCTGGTCTAAAACTCCTAACCTCAAGTGATCTGCCCACCTTGGCTTCCGAAAACTGCTGGGATTACAGGTGTGAGCCACCGCGCCCGGCCAAGGTTTTAATCAGTAATAACTATTGCAAAAGAGAAGAGTCCACGGTGAACTGAACTCAGCCTCCATTTGTACAGAGGTGACGGTGTTTCAAAGGGAGAGTGGCAGCGGTCTAAGGAGGGTGGCAGGGGCTTGACAGTGACACAGTCAGTGAAGTACAACATTACAAATACCTGTAAGGGGGTGTCAGTCTGTGTAAATCCCACCTGGATTTGCTAAGTGGCGCTCTTTAAAGTTAGGCTCCTTCGAGGCTGGGAACCTGGGGCCCTATCTTCAGGTGTCAGCTAGAACAAATAGATTCTTGGGCAGCCTTGAGTTTTCTCAGGGAGGCCCTTCAAGGGTGGCTGGAGCCTCATAAGGGTGTGTCCTTGAGCTCTTAGAAACCACGTTAGTGTTTAAGTGTCAGGGCAAGGTCGAGGCCTGGTGGAGAAGAGGGCTCATAGGAGCTGGCCTAGGGTTTGGTCAAGGAGAGGATCTTAGCCTCTAATTTATGTTTGTGTGTGTTGTATTTTGAGTGATTTAAGAGATTTCCCAAGGGCAATTTTGGCCACATGTGATTTTTTTTCTTCCATCCTGAAAACACAAAAACCTACAAAGTAGAATTGAAACTTTCCTAATATCTCACCATTTAATGATAACAAAGATAAACATTTTAATGAGGCTTTTAAAATATATTTTTCTATGTATGTGTGTAAATATGCATATACAGCGTTAGTGATGTAGGCCCAAATGAAAAAAAAAAAAGTATAAATTTCACCCAAATATCATAGTACTTTTTATTTTTTTATTTTATTTTATTTTATTTTATTTTTGAGACGGAGTCTCGCTCTGTCACCCGGGCTGGAGTGCAGTGGCGTGATCTCGGCTCACTGCAAGCTCCGCCTCCCGGGTTCACACCATTCTCCTGTCTCAGCCTCTCCGAGTAGCTGGGACTACAGGCAGGCGCCCGCCACCACGCCCGGCTAATTTTTTGTATTTTTAGTAGAGACGTGGTTTCACCACGGTCTCGATCTCCTGACCTCGTGATCCGCCCGCCTCGGCCTCCCAAAGTGCTGGGATTACAAGCGTGAGCCACCGCGCCTGGCCCATAGTACTTTTTATAGCCTGCTCTTTTACTCTCTCTCTCTTTTACTTTTTTTATGTATGGACAGAGGAGAGGGAGGGGAGAAAGGAAAGGAAGGAAGGAAAGGAAAAGGAAGAAAAAGATCTTTTGTTCATATGTTGTAGACATTTTTCATGTCCATAAATATAAGAAATAAGCATTAGGCTGAAAAATATTTCATTGTATGTATATCCCAAAAGTTACTTTTCAGTTCTGTATTATTGAACATCTCGACTATTTCAGAAAAATTTTAATATAAACCACAATAATAAGGCTAGGCATGCTGGCTCACGTCTGTAATCCCAGCATTTTGGGAGGCCGAGGCAGGGGGATCATTTGACATCAGGAGTTAGAAACCAGCCTGGCCAACATGGCAAAACCCCGTCTCTACTAAACAAAAATTATCTGAGTGTGGTGGCGGGTGCCTTTAATCCCAGCTACTCTGGAGGCCGAAGCAGGAGAATTGCTTGAAACTGGGAGGTGGAGGTTGCAGTGAGCTGAGATCATGCCACTGCATTCCATCCTGGGCAACAGAACGAGACTCTATCCCCCTTCCCCCAACCCCCCCCCAAAAAAAAAACAGTAATGAGCATCCTTGTGCTTGCTTTTGTTTTTTGTTTTGTTTTGAGACAGGATCTCACTCTGCTGCCCAGGCTGGTAGGCAGTGCTGCGATCACAGCTCGACTCCTGGGCTCACATGATCCTCCTATCTCAGCCTCCTGAGTAGCTGGGACTACAGGTGCTCACCACCACACCCTGCTATTTTTTTTTTTTTTTTTTTTGTAGAGATGGTGTCTTGCCATGTTGCCCAGCTTGGAGGCTGGGCTTGAACTCCTGGGCTCAAGCAATCCCCCCACTTTGGCTCCCAAAGTGCTGGGATTACAGGCGTGAGCCATTGGGCCCAGCTGTGCTTACATTTTTATCCAATTGTACAATTATCTCCTTAGGGTGAATCCCCAGAAGTTGGATTGGTAGGTGAAGGGGTCTGCTTGCTTTCATTTTGGTACATTGTGCTCAAGTCTTCTTGGGCGAGCTTGTACCAGCGCCTGAGAGCCTTGTTGCTTCACATATCTGCCACAGATGTTAGTCTTTCATCTTTGCCAATCTCACTGGCAATAAATGATACCTCTTTATTATTGTAATTAGTGTTTCTTTTATTAGGAATGGTACTGAATGTTCTTATTCATATTTTAATTGGGTAATTTATCTTTTTTTAGCTTGCCCACTCAGGTACTTGCCCATTTTTCAATTCAGTCTTTAAAACATGGATCTGTAACAGCCTCTCATAAATGTGTGTGTATATATATGTGTGGGTGGGTGGGTGTGTCTATAAAGGATTTTTAGCAATTTTTCTGACATATTACAAATATTCCGCATTTGGCAATTACGTTGCAGAGATTTTTTGTCTTTCATTCTTGTTCATGTTCTCCTTTTTCTGTGCAGCGTTCATAGATGCTCAAATGTATCAGTATTTCTCTCTATATTTCTCGAGTCTGCAATTAGGATTATAAAAACACACACCTCTTTTATTCCAGGCCTTCTATGGCATTTTGTTTTTTGAGAGGGCAAGGGGGGAGTGTACACTTTTGATTGAAGTATAACATACACGTGGAAGTGCCCACATCATAAGTGTCCAACTTGCTCACTTTCACAAAGTGAATGCAACCCCGATTCTGACCGAGATATCCCTGCTGTGCCCTCTTCCAGGCCCTGGGCGTCTATTGAGGCATGAGGTCCAATGCCGGAAACAGCTGTACAATTTCCCCCAATGGCAAGCCGGCTGTCTCAACATGATGTATTGAAAATCCATTTTTTACTCATAGGTTAGAAATGTCTGTTTTTGCTTATGTTCCCGCAATTGGCCTATTTCTAGCTCGCTATTTTATTTATTCCTTTGATCTGTCTGCTTTTGTCACTGACATGATCTTTTTATTACTCTAATGAGATTTATAGCACATTTTTTAAACTGGCTGTTCCAAACCCACTTCATTGCTCTTTTTCAGAATTACTTAGTAACATTCCGCCCAAATCCTATTAACATTTTAATTGTTAATGTGTTCAATGTATCAGCTAATAGAGGAAAAATTGACTTTTTTTCTTATAGCCTTGTCTACGTATCCAAGAACAAGGTTTGTCTCTTACTTTGTTCAATCTTTCCTCCTATGGCCCTTGCTGGGATTTTATTGTTTTCTTCAAATAGATCCTATGTGTCTTGCTATGTTTATTCCTAGGCATCTTATGGCATCTTGTTGTTATTAGGAATGGATTATTTTCTTTCATTATGGCTTCTATTTTAACATTCCAAATAGTTATCTATATTTAGAAGGCTATCGATTTTTTTTAATATTGATTTTTAAACAACCAGCTTACTGAATGCATTCCTAATACTTTCTCACTTGAGTCTCTTGAGTTTTTCAGGTTTATAATTGTAGCCCTTCTGTGATTTCTATCTATCCCTTGATGCTGAATGCTTCCAATCAGCATTTAATGTGCTTCAGGTTCCACAGCTTCCAAGCTGTAAAATCAACCTTGTTCACTATTGCTTTTCTCCTCTTTCCAGCTAACCTCCTTAAAAGAGTTATCGTCCTGCTTCATTTCCTGCCTTCCACTCATTCCTTCACCTCCTCCAAGCTGGCTGCAGCCATCTCTACTCCACCAAAATCATTCTTGGTAAGGTCTCCAGTGACCTCCGTGTCTCTAGGTTCAAAGGTCGTTTTAACCCCTCATCTCACCTGACCTTCGGCCTGCGTTAAGGACTGCTGGCCGTGCTCTCCCTCCGGCATCCCGTGTTCCCTTCTGGTGGCTCCATCACTTGCACTCTGTGGGTTTCCTCCGACCTCTGTGGCTGCTGCTTCCCCATCTCTTTGTGACTTGTCTTGCTCTACTCTTTTTTTGTTGTGGATTTCTTATTGCTCAATATTAGACCCTTATAGTTGCTTATTTCACTCTCCATTGAGATGATATCATCCATTTTATGACTTTAGTTACCAGTGACTTACTCATGAATCCCAAACTTCTATCTCTAGATGAGGCCTTGCTTCTTGCTCCACATTCACCCACCTGATTACCTCCCCAGCATTTTCACCTGGATGTCTCAAAAGCATCTAAAATCTAGCATGTTTGAAATTAAACCCCTGACATCTCTCCCCAAACCCCTCTGGCCTCCCTGCTGTGAGCTCTTATGGCACCTTGAGCTTTTCCTTCATATCACTTATTGTATTGAGAGAGGAGAATGAAAAAAAAAAAAAAAAAACAGTTAAGCAGACAGTTAAGTCAAGTCCTCCATATAATTCTTTTTTGTTTTGTTTTGTTTTCTCGAGACAGAGTCTAGCTCTGTCACCCAGGCTGGAGTGCAATGGTACGATCCCAGCACACTGCAACCTCTGCCTCCTGGGTTCAAGCAATTCTCCTGCCTCAGCCTCCCGAGGAGCTGGGATTACAGGCGTGCACCACCACGCCCAGCTCATTTTTGTATTTTTAGTAAAGACGGAGTTTCACCATGTTGGCCAGGCTGGTCTTTAACTCCTGACCTCAGGTGATCCGCCTGCCTCCGCCTTCCGAAGTGATGGGATTACAGGCAAAAGCCACTGTGCCTGGCCCGTAGAATTCTTTTAAACAGAAGAACAGCCTAAAAAATCAAGCTGTAGCTGCACAGAGAAGGGAGCAAGGCCCAATGTAGAAATGCCTTTGTTCTTTGTGTAATGAGCAGGCTCCTTGGGAAAAAATTTCCTCCCCTTTCAGACATGTCCGCAGTGGGCTCTGTGGGAACTTGCACAGAAGGGAGGCTTGCCTGAGACATGCCCACAGCTGCACAGATAAGGGCGGTTACACAAGTAACTACGCAGATAAGGGAAGTTACACAGGCAGGGAAGTTTCTTATAAATGCTTTTGTATTCAACTGAAAAATGGCAACCCTCTTCTGGGTCCCCTCTCCACAGTGGAGAGCTTTCCTCTTCCGCTTAATAACTTTCTCTCCAACCTCACCCTTGGTGTCCACATTCCTTAATTTTCTTGGTCGTGAGACAAGAACTCCAGGTAATACCTCAGACAACAAGACTGCAACAATATTGTAATTGCCCATTTATTTTCCAGGCTGTTTAAAATCAATCTCTTCCAATAGACTTTACTCCCCATGAGGACCAGGACGTGTGCATAGTTGGCTAATTTTTGTGTTCCCGGCTCCTACCATAGTACCTCTTACTTGAGTGACCTGGTGCTCAAAACATTTTGCGAATGATTTCTAACTGGCTATTTTTTTTAATAGAAAAAAACAATTTATTTTAAAAATTTATTTGTATTCAACTATTTTACTGAAATATGAATTTCAGTCCTTGGAGAAGCAGATGCCAACATGGAATTGCACATGTAAGAGGTTGATTGGAAAACACCTGAAGGCAGCTGGAGCAGGGAGGGAGAGCCCTGGGACTGCAGTGCTGGGTGGCCAGCGAGGACTCCCACTCAGCCAGAGCCTTTGCCTCAGTGGTACGATCTCGGGTCACTGCAACTTCTGCCTCCCAGGTTCAAGCGATTCTCCTGCCTCAGCCTCCCAAGTAGCTGGGATTATAGGCGCTCGTCACCATGCTTGGCTAATTTTTGTATTTTTAGTAGAGACCGGGTTTCGCTGTGTTGGCCAGGCTGATCTTAAGCTCTTGACCTCGGGTGATCCATCCGCCTCGGCCTCCCAAAGTGCTAGGATTACAGGCATGAGCCACCACACCCAGCCTTCATTCTAGTCTTATTAAAAAGACATGGGAAGATTTTCTTCTCTCTCTAGACTCTGTTAGTTGGAGATTCGAAAGAGCTACCTGTGAAAGAGGGAATCCTGGCACTTTTGAGGATGTGGTTCTTTGGTCATTCTGTTTCTTCTCTGGTTGTTTCTCTTAGTTTTATCTTTTTTTTTTTTTTTTTAAATAAATGTCAGGAAACATTTTTATTGAATCCTTCATTCAAATTTATTAGCATTGAACTGTGGGGAGAATTCTCCTGTGGTTCTTTTGCTTTCCTCTATATTAGCGATTATTTTCTCTTTCACATTTTTTTCTCTTTTTTAGAGATGGGGGCTCATTGTGTTGCCCAGGCTGGTCTTGAACTCCTGGCTTCAGGTGATCCTCCCATCTCAGCCTCCCAAAGTGCTGGGATTACAGTTATGCACCACTACACCCAACCTTCTTTCACATTCTTAATGCCATGATTTTTTACTTTAATTTCTAACTAGGTTTATTTTTTCCTAAAATAAAATATTTCATGCATCAATTTATCAACCCCGTTTGTTTCTATTTTCCAGTGTATTCATTTAAGCTTTGGTTTTTATTTCCATTGCACTAATTTCTTAGGTTTATTAACTTTAACTTCTTGAATTGGAAGAATAGTTCATTGTTTTCATTATTTCTTATAATAACTTTTTTTTTTTTTTTTTGAGATAAAATTTCGTTCTGTTGCCCAGGTTGGAGTGTAATGGCACAATTTCGGCTCACTGCAACCTCTGCCTCCCAGGTTCAAGAGACTCTCCTGCCTCAGCCTCCCAGGTAGCTGGGATTTACAGGTGCCCGCCACCACGCCTGGCTAACTTTTTTCGTATTTTTAGTAGAGACGGGGTTTTGGTGTTAGCCAGGCTGGTCTTGAACTTCTGACCTCAGGTGATCCTCCTGCTTCGGCCTCCCAATGTGCTGGGATTACAGGCGTGAGCCACCGTGCCCAGCCCACTATATTAACATATTTTATATTAACAAGGTTTACAGTCATTTACATTGTTTTCTGAATATGAAAATATGCTTGTTGTAAAGCTTCATAGAAGTATGTAACTGAATATCATCAAAATTAAGGCTGTTGACCAGGCATGGTGGCTTATGCCTGTACTCCCAGTGCTTTAGGAGGTCAAAGTGGGAGGATTGCTTCATCCTGGGAGTTTGAGACTAGCCTGAGCAACACAGTGGGGCCCCATGTCTACAAAAAATAAAAAAACTAGCTGGGTGTGGTGGCATATGTCTGTAGTCCCAGCTACTTGAGAGGCTGAGGTGAGAGGATCACTTGAGCCCAGGAGGTCGACGCTGCAGTGAGTCGTGACCACACCACTGCACTCAGCTTGGGCAACAGAGTGAGACGCTGTCTCAATGAAAAAAAAAAAAGAATAAAGAAATTAAGGTTTCTAAGACAGAAATAATTTTGTAAAGGTTTACAGAAAGCCAAATGTGATGACCACAAAGTTGGGAGTGTTCTGGAGTCTGTCACAAGGAGAAAGGTTTTTATAGGAAAGTTTAAAAGAAGAGAAGGAGGTCTTTCATGTCAGATTTTCCTCTTTTCATTGGAGGGTATAATACAGAGGTTACATTCATTAGCTGCAGATTACAACATACAGGCTACAAAAGTCTATGTGCAAGATAGTAAAATTTCATGCTTCATCTAATCTTTTTTTAGACAGAGTCTCACTCTGTCGCCCATGCTGAAGTGCAGTGGTGCAATCTCCGCTCACTGCAACCTCCGCCTCCTGGGTTCAAGCAATTCTTGTGCCTCAGCCTCCTGAGTAGCTGGGACCACAGGTGCACACCCAGCTAATTTTTTATTAGTAGAGAAGGGGTTTCACCATGTTGACCAGGCTGGTCTCAAACTCCTGGCCTGAATTGATCCACCTGCTTCAGCCTTCCAAAGTGCTGGGATTACAGGCATGAGCCACCGCACCCGGCCTGCTTTAGCTAATCTTAAAATACATCCACATCCTATTCAGTGTCAGCAGTTTATACATTGATCAGTACATCAACAATGTGAGGAATTTATCATAAGATTCTTTACTTGGAGACAGAATGTCACCATCAAATCACAAGACATCCCCAAAATGGATTAATTTGGAAGGCTGCTTGTTTCTAAACTGTCAAATGTGACCTATAAGTTATAAGGGAAAATTATCTGTAATTTATTAGCAGAGATAATCACTGTAGTTCTTCCAGATGCTTTCATATACATATATTTTGTGTCTCTGGGCATGTCTGTGTGTGTTCCAGTCATATTTGTATATATGTGGATATGTGTGTATATATAGATGTGTGTTTTATATACATGTTACATATATTATATACAGATGCATGTGTATCTGTAGATACAGTTACTTCCATGAACATCTGTATATCTATCTAGATACATCTGTGTTATGGTGACCGGCAGAGGCAGATGGATAACCCCCTTTTCAAAGTTTGGTTCAGTTGTTGAGACTGATGATGACACACACACACACCAAGAGGGCATAAAAAGGTTTCTTACCTTATTTTACAAAATTGAGGTCCTGGGGGAGCAGGACAGACCTCTCAAGCAGGTCAGAAATGGCCTGAGACAGCAAGGGAAGGGGACTGTGGTTAGGGGTGGAACCGGGGTGAGGGTGCCTATGCAAGGGCAGGGGCTTTTGTGGTTTAAACCTCCTGCTGGCACCAAAGGAAGGAGCACTCAGGCTTTCTCATAAGCTTGTCCAGATGTGGAACACAAAAGGAAGGGGGAGGAGTGAGGCTTAAAGGCCATTAGCAAATGTCAGATGGAGTCAGACACCTCTTTACAGTATATAGCTACATCTGTGTGGATATGTATGTAGATATGTCTGTGTATAAACACATCTACATATATATATATATATATATATATATATATATATATATATAGCCACTGCCTTTTCTCACTAATAATCTTATGTCAGTACATGTAGATTTCCCTCATTCTTTTAAGTAGGTGCGTAGATTTCTGTGGCATGGATGTGCCATAATTAGATAGCCATCACCTTGTCAATGAATACATTGTTTCCGTTTAATTTTTTTCTGCTATTTACAAGCAGAAACTGAACATTAGGCACAACAGGCCTTTGTCCACATGCGAGTATTTTTTTCAAGAGATGGGGTCTTGCTTTGTTTCCCAGGCTGCAGAGGCTATTCACAGGAGTGATCATGGCTCACTGTGGCCTCAAACTTTGGGCTCAAGTGATCCTCCCACCTCAGTCTTCAAATATTTGGGACTATAAGCATGCACCACCATGCCCAGCTTATGTGCAACTATTTTACTCATTTAAGATACAGTTATTGAGCCCTTTTATGTTCCACACACTTTAAAATAGTCAAGGTCTGATTCTTTGAAGTGACATACTAGCGGAGAACGGACAAGGGATGAACAGTCAGTTAATACATCAGATATGATTAACGCTGTGAAAACATAAAACAGGGAAAGGAGCTGGTGATGAGGTGGTTAGAGAGAGCTTCTACAATAGGGCAGAGACACGTGGGAAGTAAGGCAGGGACTCAGAAGCATGCTGGAGGGAAAAGCAGAATTCTGTAGAAAAAGTCTACTGAATAATTTCTAGGTCCAAAGAGTGTACATTTAAAAGTGGATGACCAATCTTATCAAATTACGTTTTATATTTTTAAAAGTATGCACTTCTCAGTATAATAATTTATTAGAAACATTCTTTTTTTCTCCCCTACATCTTCCCATTTCCCCCTACCCCTGGTAACCACCGTTTTATTCTATGTATCCGATTTTTTTTTCTTTTTTAGATTCCACATATAAGAGAGAGCATGCAGTATTTGTCTTTTTGTGCCTGGCTTATTATTATTAGCTTTTAGCCTAATGTCCTCTAGGCTCATTCATGTTGTAGCAAATGGCATTTCCTTCTTTTTTAAGGCTGACTCTTCTTTCATTGTATGTATATGTCACACTTTATTCATCTGTTGGTGGACACTTGAGTTGTTTCCATATTTTGGCTCCTGTGAATAATGCTGCAATGAGCATTTGCGGTAGGAGTGCAGATGTCTTTACAAGGTGGTGATTTTATTTTCTTAGGGTGCGTATCCAGCAGAGGGATTGCTGAATCGTCTGGTAGTACTACTTTTAACTTCCTTCGGAATATCCATAGGGTTTTCCGTAGCGGCTTTACCACTGACAGTCAGCTTCCTTTCTCTACATTCTCGCCAAAGCTTACCTCGTCTTTGTGATAGACATGTGAGGTGATATATCTCACTGTGGTTTTGATTTTCATTTTCCTGATGATCAGTGAGGTTGAGCACATTTTCATATACCTCTTGGCCATTTGTATGGCTTCTTTGGAGAAATGTCTATTTAGGTCTATAAACACATGGTTAAACAAGCATCCGTTTCTTTTCCTCATCACCAAAACGGATAGCATGTTTTTTTTTCTTTTGAGACACTGTCTCGCTCTGTCACCGAGACTGGAATGTAATGGCACAATCATGGCTCATTGCAGCTTCAAACTCCTGGGCTCCAGCGATCCTTCCACCTCAGCCTTCTGTGTAGCTGGGAGTACAGGCGTGTGCCGCTGTGTCTGACTAGTTTTTTTATTATTTGTAGAGACAGGGTCTCCCTGTGTTGCCCAGGATGGTCCTGAACTCCTGGGCTCTAGCTAGAGATCCTTCCAGCTCAGCTGCCCAAAGCTCTACAGTTCAGATGTGAGCCACTGTGCCTGGCCAGGGATAGCAAGTTTTTAAGCCTTTTTCAGTCTGGTGAATGATAAATTATATCTTGTCTAAATTTGCACTTTGTTCATCATTAATCAACTTGAGCAGCTTTCATTTACTATCTTTTCATATTTTATTAAATTTTTAATGTAATTTGCAATTTTTCTACAGGCTATTAGCCATGTATCATCATACTACAGATGTTTTTACATTGTTTTAATTTGGTTTTACTATCAAGTTTTTTGGCAAACAAAATATTAAATTTGTATGTAGTCAGTTTACCAATTATTTTCACTTAAGGTGTTTGTTTTCTGTCAGGCTTAAATGGCCTTCATCACTTGTTCATATTTCTGCAAATGTTTATAAAAATTGAAAGTTCAGAGGCTTTCAGTGTTTCATCTAACTTTAAATTGATTTTTTTTCCTTTTTTTTTTTTTTTTTTGAGACGGAGTCTCACTCCATTTTCTAGGCTGGAGTGCAGTGGCGTGACCTCAGCTCACTGCAACCTCTGCCTGCCGGGTTCAAGCAATTCTCCTGTCTCAGCCTCCCGAGTAGCTGGGACTACAGGTTCGCACCACCATGCCCAGCTAATTTTTCTACTTTTAGTAGAGATGGGGTTTCACCTTGTTGGTCAGGCTGGTCTTGAACTCCTGACCTCAGGTAATCCACCTGCCTTGGCCTCCCAAAGTACTGGGATTACAGGCATGAGCCACCACGCCTGGCAAATTGATTTTTTCCTAATTTATTTATACATAAGGCCTGAAGTAAGGATCTAGCTCTAAAAAGCAACAAAACGATGAAAAAGCAACAAAACAATGCCTAGCTGGCTGTTCCTAGGCCATCAATCATCCTTGAGTGTCACCCCTCAAATGATTAAACATTTCCCTGTTACAATAAACCAAATGTCCATAGATACTTGGATCTATTTTGTGACTCATTGCTTTACTGATCTCTTTATTCCAGCACCAACACTACACTGCTAATGATTGCAACTTTAATTCCTCCTAGGCAAATAACCTCTCTGACTCCCTATACCCTCACGTTTTCAGAAGTTGCCTAATTTTTTTATGTGTTAATTCTTTCAAATTAACTTTACTACATAAAGAATCCAGTTTATTTAAAAAGTTTGTTGTAATTTGTCTTTTGACATTTCTGTATCTCTTATTATTATTTTTTTTTTGGAGACGGATCTCGCTATGTTGCCCAGGTTGGAGTACAATTACAAGGACTATTCTCAGGTGCAATTATAGAACACTGAAGCCTCCAACTCCTGGCCTTAAGTGATCCTCCTGCCTTAACCTCCTAAGTATCTGTGACTACAGGTGCATGCTACTCTGCCCAGCCAAGTTAACTTTAGAATTGGTTTTTTCTCAAAATCCTGCTGGGATTTTAATTTCTACTAGAATTACAGATTGTTTTGGTGAAGATTATATTTGTGCAAGATTGTATTTGCCTAAGAACTGAAGTAGATTTTTTAATGTACTTAGTAGAGTTATAATTTTCTTATACATTTCTTAAGTTTATTCCTAAGTATTCTATTTTTGTTCCTATTAGCTGTGTCCTATAAATTTAACATGTTGTGTTTTCATTCCATTCCATCTATCTTTAATTTTTCTTGAGACTTCTTTAGTGCATGGATTACATGGAAGTGTTTGGATATTTTGCTGTTACCTGTTCTTAGCTTGACATCCTTTTAGGACTAGAACACACTCTATGATTTCAATTCTTTTAACTCTCTTGAGGTTCGTTTTAGGGCCCTGGATATGGCTTATTTTGGTGAACGTTAAGTGGGCACCTGAACAGAAGATGTATTCTGCTGTTATTGGGTGGACTGTCCTACAAGTGTCAGTTAGATCCCATTGCTTGATGGTGTCATAAAATTCTATGCTGATTTGCTGTCTAATAGTTCTATCAATTGTTGAGGTAGGAGTATTAAAGTCTCCAACTATTTGTGGATGTCTATTTTTCCTTCTATTTCTAACAGTTTTGCTGAATGTATTTTGAAGCTCTTTTGTTTGATGTATAACCTTCAGTATAGCTACGTCTTCTTGGTGGATTGACCCTTGTGTCATTATGTGATGTCGCTCTATTCCTGGTTTGGGCTGCTTTTTAGAAGAAGAGATTAACAACAGATCTCTTTCCTTTTGATATAGTAAATCTGGAGTGGTCTCCAAAAATCTGCATTTTAACAAATTTCCAAGATGATCTTTATAATCAGGTATTACTCAGAGTTCTTGCTTACAAACAATAGAAACTGACTTTAGTAAACTTAGGTAGAATTTATTGGAAAAATACCCAGTAACATCTACTGGATTGTGGAGTCTTGTTACGAAGCTTCAGGGAAGCCAAAAAGCCTGGGCAGTTACTCTCCCTGACCCTGGCTGCTGGAGCATAGTTAGGTGACCCAAAGTCAACCCATCCGGGTCTCACACCACCCAGGACTTTAAATGTGGTGTAAAGGATGTAAAATGGGGACAGTTTAGGATTCATTCTGGTGGTGGTGAGAATTTTGGTGATGGCGAGAATTTTGGTGTCCAGTAATAGAAGTAGCAATAATGACAGAATCTAGACACATGCCTAATTATGGCATGATCTGATCTTAGTTCAGACTGCCTGGCCTTTTGGTTTCTGTCCCTTTTCTGAGCTTGCTTCCAAGACTTCCAGCAGTAAACACACACACACACGCGCGCGCGCACACACACATACACACACACACGCAGACGTTATACAAACTCCTGTTTGGGGAAAATTGTAATTATTTTGGGAGACAAAATCAGCATAGTACCTGTCGCTTGCTAGGTCAATTGCAAAATAATTAGTGAGATCAATGTTGTGGGTTCTGTTTGCACGGTGAGTGGAATTATTTAGTGTTTTGGAAGGCAGTGGCCCTGAAACACAGGAGGTACACTCCCAAATTGTATATCATAAGGGGACCTAAGTGGTGGTGGTAACACTAGGCTGTGTGTCAGGATCTGTATGTGACTTTGGACAAGTAGTTACTGAGACTAGTCACTTAGTAGGCTCATCTGTAAAGGGAAGAAATTGTATTTAGCCAGATAGTTTCTAGGTCTCTCTAAATTATAATACGTTATTCTGTGATTCTAGAGAGCTTTGCTGTTGGTTAACCACTTCATACTTTACTGTCATTGTGAGATTAATGGAGAACTATCAAGAATACAGACCAAGAGAAACTGAAGTATGAGGTGGAGTATCTGAATTACCAGTATCTGCGTGAAAAGATCCAGGCCAAAGCATGTGTACAGATGGACAGAAACCCAGTTACTGTGGAAAAATTGACACCAAAGAGTTTTGGTGTTACACGACTCCATAACCGGAGACAAGACACATTAGCAATCCTTTCAGAGACTCTGAGATAACGTCTCTTCCGAAAACACTTTCGCCTGTTTCATGCTGTCAGGACTGGAGGGATAATGGATATTTGGCAAAGAGAGGATATAGCATGAAGTGAGAGTTAGAAGTTAAGCAAGCTGAACTGGTATGAGAAAGGGGGTGGGAAAACGGGCAGATCCCCCATTTTCTCCAGATATCAAAACTTGGCTCTGGAGATGCCTGACAGGTGGGTGCCAAGAGAGGTCTTACCTGGCCAATGCATGTTAATACCAGTTCCTGCTCTTGGACTAATCACACAAAATGACTACACCAGATTGGCTCAGATACATCAATTTGTCAGGAAGGTACAGCCTGTAGAATGGCTGCAAAGGACCATCTTAGTGAAGTGAATCCGTATTTTCTCTTTCACATAAAGAACAGTTTAGAGGTGACTGGAGCATAATAAATTGAGTAATTCTCTTGTGACTTGCAGGTTCTTATGAGTGCATCAATACTGGGGGCCCTGTGTCTCTTCTCATCTGTGTGTGTTGTATGCGCCATTTCTGCATTTACTCTCCCCATTGAAACCAAAGGACGGGCCCTCCAGGTGAGTGATGCAGGAAACACTGAAGTCTTTTTGACTACCACTTTTGCCCAGAGGAAATGAACTTGGTATATGGGCATTATTGTAGTTAAAATAACTAATAATTCATATCAAATTTCTTTCTGTAAAGTTGTAGTTTGAATAACAAGGACTTTTTTTTCTAGTGACAGTTGTAGAGGTCTCAGGATTCTATCCTTCCCACTTTTCCTTTTTTTTTTTTTTTTTCTTTTTTTTTTTTAAGACAGAGTCTGACTCTGTTGCCCAGGCTGGAGTGCAGTGGTATGATCTTGGCTCACTGCAACCTCCACCTCCTGGGTTCAAGTGATTCTCCTGCCTCAGCCTCCCAAGTAGCTGGGACTACACGCACGTGCCACCAGTCCTGGCTAATTTTTTGTATTTTTGGTAGAGATGAGGTTTCACCATGTTGGCCAGGCTGGTCTCGAACTCCTGACCTCAAATGACCCACCTGTCTTGGCCTCCTAAAGTGCTGGAATTACAGGTGTGAGCTACCGTGCCCGGCCTAGTTTGCCTATCTTTAAGGCTAGTTTATTTTTAATGTAATAATGTATTTTAATCAGATTAGGTGATCTATTATGTAATTGTGAATTTAGGGCTTTGTTTAGGTTCCTTACTTGGAAAGGTGATCCAGTCATTGAGTGCTTAAAGCCAGAGACTTACATGATTCATGTGCTTCCTTTTAATTATAAGCAAAAGGATTATCAGATCCTTTATACAAATGAGGAAACTAAGACACAAGTCGAGCAACTTGTATAAAGGAGCACACTAATATTGTAGTGAGGCTAGAATTTAAACCAGACTGTAACACTAAGGGAATAGGAATTTAGCGTCACTTAATTTTGCAAATAATGATACATATAAATGGAAACCTGACTCACCATCTAGAATCTCCTATTCAAGTCATATCCACCTAGAAGACTTTTCCTCTTCTGTTGACTGGGACTTGGTTTTAGCACTATGGGGAGATGATTCTGCATGATTGTTTATAGCCTTTTAAGCAAACAAGTAGGTTCAATACATACAATTGTCTGGGCTAACTGGCTACATGTCTTTGGGAAAAATCTTAAAATACACACCCACACCCACTCCCCCTACTTCGGTGTTGTGAGTGGTTACCATATGAAACCACCTGACTGACACCAATACAGCTTCTAGAAATGTTTATAAGAACATGCCAAAAGTCTTAACTTCCTTCCAACAACACACACAGACAGCATCCTAATAATTTGGATGAACCAACCTGGTCAATAGTTTTAAAGTGGTGTTGATTCTGTGTTACAACTACTCTAAGAAACTCTGATTCAACGAGTCTGGTAAACTAAAAATCTAAAACACTATCTAGAAAGAGAATATTGGCCAGGTACAGTGGCTCATGTCTGTAATCCCAGCACTTTGGGAGGCTGAGGCAAGTGGATCACCTGAGGACAGGAGTTTGAGACCAGCATGGCCAACATGGTGAAACCCTGTCTCTAAAAAAAAAAATTTTATATATATATATACACACACACGTATATATGTATGTATGTATATATGTATACATATAAATGTATATATAATGTATGTATATATATAAAAGTGAATTTTTCTAAATGACATCTGCATTATATTAGAATAAAAAAGTTAGCATTGTATCTTCAGATACACAAAGGTAAATGCTAGGATCTTCCCTCCTAATAATTTTGTATTAAAGAATCTTCTATTACTAAAATATCAGATAACTGAGTATGAATGGACAAGACTTTTAAAAAGTCTATTACTGATCTATTAAATAACTTTCTTCCAGCAAATTAAATGAAGACCTGCAAAGCTATGTCTACCAGATGAGAAAAATGAATTCTATCTTCAGAACTGCAGTGCATTTTTTTAAAACTTGGTTTTACTTCTGTATGCTACTTGGTAATTAGTAAAGTGATTTTTTTTTTAAATGCATATATGGGAATGGGGTAGGTAACTGTATGTTGATCTCTTCCTTGAGGGACAATATATGAAGTACTTTTATAAAATATAATTTAAGCTTTCAAAGGGGTGTCAGAGGGAGATGGTGAGAGGAAGATGGCTTTTCTTCCTTGAAATCAAGTCTGTAAACCTTTATATGAATAAATACTAAATTTTAAACTTATATTTGATATTCTCCCATGAGGTTTGTAGCTAAACTTGGACTGAAATTTTGTAGCTAAGGCAAGAAGCTGGGATGATATCATTTTCAAAACAACTAGAATAGCCATCAAGTTCAAATTCAAATTTGCCTATGTAACTTATAGCCTCTAGAGTTTGATGAAAATTGCTTAGTCATAAAATGCTTAAATTAGAATGAGTATTATACATAATCACCAAGAAGCAGGGAATAAACCAATTTTCCCCCTTACATTCCCTATCTCTAATTTTATTTTGTTATAGGGGGAATCTTTGATTCTCGTGATAAAGATTAAAGAACGCAGCAAGCTTTCCACCATCATGTAATTACAGGCCTGCCCTATTTTATTGTGCTTCCATATATTGCACAGTTACAAACAGCATGTGCTCACTTTGTCTCTGTGTTACATTTTGGTAATCTGTTATGGTGATTGGTGATCTTTGACATTACTATTGTAATTGTTTTGAGAGAGTGCCACTAACCACACTTACGTAAGAAGGCAAACTTAATCAATACATGTGTGTTCTGACTGCTCTGCCTACTGGATGGTCCCCCTTCTCTCTCCTTTTCCTTAGGCCTTCCTATCCCCTGAGACTCAGTAATATTGAAATTAGGCCAAATAACCCTACAATAGCCTGTAAATGTTCAAGTGAAAGGAAGACTCACACATTTCTCATTTTAAATCAAAAGCTAGAAATGATGAAGCTTAGTGAGGAAGGTATGTTGAAAGTTACAGGCTCAAAGCTAGGCCTCTTATGCCAAACAGCCAAGCTGTGAATGAATGCACAGGCAAAGTTCTTGAAGGGACTACTTTAGTAAAATGCACGAATGATAAAGCACAATAGCCTTATTGCTAATGTGGAGAAAGTTTGGTCTGGATAGATCAAACTATCCACAACATTCTCTTAAGCCAAAACCTAATATAGAGCAAGACCCTACCTCTCTGTGAAGGCAAGTGCAAGGTGAAGTGCTAATGGAGACACTAGAGCAAGTTATACAGATTGAGCTGAAATCACTGATGGTAGTTACACTAAACAGATTTTCATGTCGATAAAATCGCCTTCTATTGGAAGAAGATGCCAACTAGGACTTTATAGTTACAAGTCAATGCTTGGTTTCAAAGAATAGGCTGACTCTCTTGTTAGTGACTAATGCAGCTGGTGAAGCCAATGCTCACTGACTGTTCTCAAAATTAGAGGGCCCTTAAGAATTATGCTAAATCCCTCCCTCCCTTCCTCCCTCCCTTCTTTCCTTCCTTCCTTCCTTCCTTCCTTCCTTCCTTCCTTCCTTCCTTCCTTCCTCCTCCCTCCCTCCCTCCCTCCCTCCTCTCTCTCTCCCTCCCTCCTTCTCTCTCTCTCTGTCTTTCTTGAGACGGTCTCCCTCTGTTGCCCAGGCTGGAGTGTAGTGGTGTGATCTCGGCTCACTGCAACCTCCCTGCCTCAGCCTGCCGAGTGCCTGGGATTGCAGGCACATGCTGCCAGACCTGGTTGGTTTTTGTATTTTTAGTGGAGACGGGGTTTCGCCATGTTGGCCAGGCTGGTCTCCAACTCCTGACCTCGAGTGATCTGCCCGCCTCAGCCTCCCGAAGTGCTGGGATTACAGACGGAGTCTCGCTCACTCAATGCTCAATGTTGCCCAGGCTGGAATGCAGTGGCGTGATCTTGGCTCGCTGCAACCTCCACCTCCCAGCCGCCTGCCGTGGCCTCCCAAAGTGCTAAGATTGCAGCCTCTGCCCGGCCGCCCCCCCGTCTAGGAAGTGAGGAGCGGCTCTGCCTGGCCGCTCATCATCTGGGATGTGAGGAGCACCTATGCCCAGCCGCCCCATCCGGGAAGTGAGGAGCACCTCTGCCCGGCCGCCCATCATCTGGGATGTGAGGAGCGCCTCTGCCCGGCCGCCCCGTCTGGGAAGTGAGGAGCACCTCTGCCCAGCCGCCCCGTCTGGGAAGTGAGGATCGCCTCTGCCCGGCCGCCACCCCATCTGGGATGTGAGGAGCGTCTCTGCCCGGCCACCCCGTCTAGGAAGTGAGGAGCGCCTCTGCCCAGCCGCCCTGTCTGAGAAGTGAGCAGCGCCTGTGCCCGGCTGCCCCGTCTGGGAAGTGAGGAGCACCTCTGCCTGGCTGCTGTGCAACCTTCCTAGTGTGAAGTGACAGCCTTTCTGCAGATGTACCCAACAGCTCCGAAGAGACAGCGACCATCCAGCACGGGCCATGATGACGATGGCGGTTTTGTCAAAAAGAAAAGGGGGAAATGTGGGGAAAAGAAATATCAGATTGTTCCTGTGTCTGTGTAGAAAGAAGTAGACATAGGAGGCTCCATTTTGTTCTGTACTAAGAAAAATTCTTCTGCCTTGGGATGCTGTTAATCTATAACCTTACCCCCAACCCCGTGCTCTCTGAAACAAGTGCTGTGTCAACTCAGGGTTAAATGGATTAAGCGCTGTTCAAGATGTGCTTTGCTTGAAGGCAGCATGCTCGTTAAGAGTCATCACCACTCCCTAATCTCAAGTACCCAGGGACACAAACTCTGCGGAAGGCCGCAGGGCCTCTGCCTAGGAAAGCCAGAGACCTTTGTTCACGTGTTTATCTGCTGACCTTCTCTCCACTATTATCCTATGACCCTGCCACATCCCCCTCTCCGAGAAACACCCAAGAATGATCAATAAATACTAAGGAAAAAAAAAAAGAAACCTGGGCTTTCCCTTTGTTCTCTGGAAAACATCTTCATTTTACATGCAGGGTGTGTTTTCCCAGTTTGCAAACTTTTCACTGGAATAAGTATCTTTCCTCCAAATTCCTTTTCTAAGAAATTTTGTTCACAGTGCGTTAAGTGTCTAACCCATTTTTAATTGAGTTATCTGTGTGTTCTTTATAGACGTCTATTGAATATAAACTTCCACCCATTTTATGTGTCACATATATTTTCTTTCATTTTATAGTTTGCCCCTTTAGTGGTGTTTTTTGATTAACACAATGTCTTAAATTTTAATGTAGTTCAATTTATTAATGTTTTCCTTTATGGTTAAAAAAAAAAAGGTTACTCTCCTCAAAATCTTCAATGTTCTCCCATTGTTTAGAATAAAAATGCACACTGTGATCTAAAAAAAAAAATTATGCTAAATCTACTCTGCCTGTAGTTTATAAATGGAACAATTCTTAGATGACAGAATCATCTGTTTATGGCAAGGTTAATTTTTTAAGCCCATTTTTTGAGACCTACTGCTGAAAAAAAGGACTTCATCTAAAACATTACTGCTCACTGACAGTGCACCTAGTCACCTAAGATCTTGATAATTTAATGCTTATTAACAAAACATCCATTCTGCAGACCATAGATCAAGAAGTAATTTTGACTTTCAAGTCTTATTTAAGAAATATATTTCATAAAGCTACAGCTGCCACAGATAGTGATTCCTCTGATTTATCTGGGCAAAGTAAGTAGAAAACCTTCTGGAAACAACTCACCATTCTAGATGCCGTTAAGAACATTTGTGATTCACGGGAAGAGTCAGAGTAACTCAGGAGTGGGAAAGACATTGATTCGAACGTTCACAAATGACTTTTAGGGGTTCAAGATTTCAGTGAAGAAAGGTACCACAGATGAGATGGAAACACCAAGAGAACTAGAAGTGGAGCCTGAAGATGTGACTGAATTGCTGTACTCTCAAACTTGAACAGATGAGGACTTGCTTCTTGTGGATGAGCCAAGAAAGTGGTTTCTGGAGGTAGAGTCTACTCCTGGTGAAGATGCTGTGACCATTGTTGAAATGACAACAAAGGATTTAGAATATGAACTTAGTTGATAAAGCAGTGGCAGAGTTTGAGATGATTGACTCTAATTCGGAAAGATGTTCTACTGTGGGTCAAATACTATCAAACAGCATCATGTGCTACAGAGAAATCATAAAAGGAAGAGTCAATTGATGCAGCAAACTTCATTAAGGAATTTCCACAGCCGCCCCAGCCTTCAGCAGCTGCCACTCTGAACAGTCAGCAGCCATCAATATCGCGGCTAGACTCTCCATCAGCAAAAGATTGACCCGCTGAAGGCTTAGATGATCATTGCACTTTTCCGTAATGAATTATTTCAAAATTAAGATATGTGAGAAGCTATTTGGTGAAAGAAAATTAAGGTATGTACAGTTTTTAGATATAATGCTATTGCACACTTAATAGGCTACAGTATAAACATAGCTTTTATAAGCACTGGGAAACCAAGCTATTTGTGACCCTTTTGTTTGTGATATTCGCTTTATTGCAATGGTCTGGAACTGAAACCGCAATCTCTGTCGTATGCCTCTACTTATATGTTATTTGTTTTGAAACCGTTCCATGCATGCAAGACATCACACCTGTGCACACTGAACTCTTAAGGTTATATATACTGTAGAAAGAAAGCAACTAAGGTTTATGCATTTATGCATAGGTTATGCATTTAGGTTTTGCCTCTTAATTGCTGTTCAGCTGTGTAGGGTTTTTTTGTTTTTTTTTTTTTTTTTTTTGAGACAGTCTCGCTCTGTCACCCAGGCTGGTGTGCAGTGGTGCGATCTCGGCTCACTGCAAGCTCCACCTCCTGGGTTCACACCATCCTCCTGCCTCAGCCTCCTGAGTAGCTGGGACTACAGGTGCCCACCACCATGCCCAGCTAATTTTTTTTATTTTTGTATTTTTAGTAGAGATGGGGTTTCACCATGTTAGCCAGGATGGTCTCCATCTCTTGACCTTGTAATCTGCCTGCCTCAGCCTCCCAAAGTGCTGGGATTACAGGCGTGAGCCACCACACCCGGCCTCAGCCGTGTAGTCTCTTTAAAGCAGTCTATAATGGCTTGTAAGCTGCATTCCTAGATATTTTATTCTCTTTGTAGCAATTGTGAATGGGAGTTCACTCATTTGGTGCTCTGTTTGTCGTTATTGGTGTATAGAAATGCTTGTGATTTTTGCACATTGATTTTGTATCCTGAGACTTTGCAGAAATTGCTTATCAGCTTAAGGAGACTTTGGGCTGAGACGATGGGGTTTTCTAAATATACAATCATGTCATCTGCAAACAGACAATTTGACTTACTCTTTTCCTAACTGAATACCCTTTATTTCCTTATCTTGTCTGATTGCCCTGGCCACAACTTCCAATACTATGTTGAATAAGAGTGGTGAGAGAGGGCATCCTTGTCTTGTGCCAGTTTTCAAAGGGAATGCTTCTGGTTCTTGCCCATTCAGTATATTGGCTGTGGATTTGTCATAAATACCTCTTATTATTTTGAGATGTTTCATCAATACCTAGAGTTTTTAGCATGGAGTTGCTGAATTTTGTCAAAGGCCTTTTCTGTATCTGTTGTGATAATCGTGGTTTTTGTCATTGGTTCTGTTTATGTAATAGATTATGTTTATTGATTTGCGTTATGTTGAACCAGCCTTGCATCCCATGGATGAAGCTGACTTGATCGTGGTGGATAAGCTTTTTGATGTGCTGCTGGATTCCATTTGCCAGTGTTTTACTGAGGATTTTCGCATTGATGTTCATTAGGGATATTGGCCTGAAATTTTGCAAAAACTAATATTATAATATGAATGCCAAAGTATTTATTTTGGACTGTTTGTACCTTGGGTTTTCTTAACACAACCTCATTAGTGAATCCCTAAAAGGACCAGTCAGATAACCAGCATCACCGTCAAAGTCTGGCACTTGGTGGCCTAGTTTGTTGTTCCTTCTTGTTAAGAACACCCTGGGCTGAATGCGGTGGCTCATGCCTATAATCCCAGCACTTTGGGAGGCTGAGGCAGGAGGATCACTAGAACCCAGGAGATGGAGGCTGCAGTGAGCCATGATGGTGCCACTGCATGGATGACAGAGGGAGATTTGCCTAAAATAATAATAATAATAATAATAGAGAACACCCTGATTTTCCCTTGGAAAAATGCCACTTCTCAGGTCAGTACATTTTCATTTAAAAGGTGAGGAGGGCTTAACTCTGGTTGATCTGTATATTCTATCCTCTCCCCCAAAGCAGTGGCAACTGGGATCCAGTCATTTGCAATGGAAAGATTCCTGACTGAATTTTCTGGTTCAGTTGTCTTGGGGTTAAAGGCATTAGTACATACGCAAAGAATCCACATTCCCAAGTATCTTGCAGGGAATGTTAAAACAGCCTTTATTCCATACCACATGTGAAAACGTGGGAAAATAATTTTATTACATGTTTAACTTGCAACTAACAAGGAAAGATTTTTTTAGGACTCAAATTAGGACTTAATTTGAAAATTAAGGAAGCAAACAGGTTGGCCCCATGAAAGATCTGTTAAATATCCAATAGTAAATTTAAAACATAGTAATTCTCAGAAATTATGAGAATCAAAACCTTTCAAACTTTATAAGTGGAATTAACATAGCTAAATTTTTAAGTGACTTCCAAAAGTCCCCACTCTGTATCTTTCCCCCCCTTCCCCGAATAACTTCCAGACAACTAGAAGTTTTCATGGCATCTTTGGTCCTCCTACTTTGGGAGTGGCTGGTATGAGGCAGAATAATCCAAGATACTTACCACCCGCTTTCCTTCCTGTCAGTATTTTTTTTTATCTTTTAAGGCTGGTGAAATCCACGTGTTAGAATTTTAAAAAACTGTTTTTCCTATTACAGCTATTTATGGACTAGTAGCTTGCCCCTATATGTATCAATGTTACAGCTAAGGAAACAACAGAAGTAGTAATGGAGACTCAAAGTAAAGTAGTTGGAATTCTGCTGAACTA
The DNA here is from genome assembly GCF_006542625.1 of Nomascus leucogenys. Classification (NCBI taxonomy): domain Eukaryota; kingdom Metazoa; phylum Chordata; class Mammalia; order Primates; family Hylobatidae; genus Nomascus; species Nomascus leucogenys. The sequence goes on along the minus strand of NC_044393.1, from coordinate 87,599,697 downwards.
ACATTCAGTAATTTTTCCATTAAAAAATCCTTGTGGTAAAATATTGACAGTAAAAATCCATCAAAGTTAATTTTTATTAAAACCAAAGCACCAATCTGCCCCCAAAAATTAAAAACAAAGACTACTGCCTCAGATGTCCCTCTCAATAAGTAAAACCTTCATGGAGAAAAATCTGTGATCTGACTGGCTAGCATTATTCTCACTCAGAAACATGACACCAGTATGTGAATTACAACAGTAAATTCACATTCAAGATGAATATGCAATAAACATTTATAAAAAGACATCAACCTTTACATAGGGCTATAAAATACTTTAAAAAATATGTACGTGGTTATTCAAAAGGAGGAGCTCAATTTCAGTAAGAAATTAGATGGTTGAACGCATGGTCACCATAATTTTTTTTTTTTTTTTTTTTTTTTTTTGAGACAGAGTTTCGCTCTTGTTGCCCAGTGCAATGGTGTGATCTCGGCTCACTGCAACCTCCACCTCCTGGGTTCGAGCTATTCTCCTGCCTCAGCATCCCAAAGTAGCTGAGATTACAGGCAACCCGCCACCACGCCCAGCTAATTTTTTTTGTATATTCTGTTGAGGTGGCGTTTCACCATGTTGGCCAGGCTGGTCTTGAACTCCTGACTTCAGGTGATCCACCCACCTCGGCCTCCCAAAGTGCTGGGATTACAGGTGTGAGCCACCGTGCCCGGCCATTCCCCATAATTTTTTTTGTGGCAGAGTCTTGCTCTGACGCCCAGGCTGGAGTACAGTGGCATGATCTCAGCTCACTGCAACCTCTGCCTCCTGGGTTCAAGCTGATTCTCCTGCCTCAGCCTCCCGAGTAGCTAGGATTACAGGTATGTGTCACCACACCCTGGTGATTTTTGTATTTTTAGTAGAGGTGGGGTTTCACCATGTTGGTCAGGCTTGTCTCGAACTCCTGACCTCAGGTATCTACCCACCTCAGCCTCCCAAAGTGCTGGGATTACAGGCGTGAGCCACTGCGCCAAACCCGTTCACCATAATTTTAATGGCCAATCAGATCACTCAATTTCTCTCATTCACAACAAATAAATATAAACCTTAAAATGAATGTATCTTCAATTTAAGCCTAAAACCTTTTTTACATATGCAGCAATTTACTTTGGGGATTCACATTAATTTGGACCAGAGCTCAGCAAAAGGAGTTCCTCTTCTCTCTCCTTGGAACTCTAAGTGTCTAAGCACAGTAACAGCATAGGATATTGAAACGCAGTTTCATAAATGGAACAATCAGCTGTATACTCACCCTTTTGACTGTGGAGGTAACCTTTATGAAAGCATTCCTAAGCAAGTTATACTCCATCTACACTACTATGTGATAGTAAAATATAGTAGTAGTAAAGCCGGTCCTTTAGCTTAGAAAAGAAACTAAAACTACATTTTCCTTTTTAGTACCTTCCACTTTCCTACCCTTCCATTCAGAAAAGACAAGCAGGGCATGTTAATTCAAAAGACAAAATGATTACAATGCCAGATACTGATCTAAAATGTATTCTGCATTCAATATGGTCTACATCCATCCATTTATACTTTTGCCATGGCCATATATATCACTGGTCAAGTACTCAGGCTTCCTTACGCAGGAAGTCAGTTGCTTGGCACCTAGAAAAGCCATCAGTGAGGTGGAACTGAGTAAATCCTACCTCCCACGTGGTCTGCTCATCCCTAAGCCCTAGCCAAAGGTGTGATAAACATTCAGCAATGGGGGCCCACTGGGCTCCTGATCCCACATCCAGAGGGAAATCTCCCAGAGTTTATGGTCAAAGATGTACACTGGAGTGTATAAGTTTAGGTCAAGGTTACCTGAATCGCACTGAACTTTTGGGGGAATACTTGATAAATGTGTGGGTTATAGTTAGGCTCATTTTATGGTTTATTTCTATTTGAATAGAATTTAAGGATGACTTAGCTGAGATCCACCTGGGCACACAGGTACTTATTAATAAAGTCAAGGGATATTAATCTAAAGACCATTACACAAGGGCTATTTACAGAGAGAAACCCAAGACCTTTACTTTTTGTTTTTGAGACTGAGTCTCTGTCGCTCAGGTTGGAGTGTGGTGAGATCTTGGCTCACTGCAACTTCTGCCTCCTGGATTCAAGTGATTCTCCTGTCTTAGCCTCCTGAGTAGTTGGGATTACAGGTGCACGCCACCATGCCTGGCTAATTTTTGTATTTTTTTGTAGAGGCGGGGTTTCACCATGTTGGCCAGGCTGATCTCGAACTCTTGACTTTGTGATCCGCCCACCTTGGCCTCCCAAAGTGCTGGTGGGGTTGCAGGCGTGAGCCACTGCACCCGGCCCCAAGATCTTTACTTTTAATATAATTATATTATGTACGACCAAAAGATGGTTCTCAACTACCTTTCATTCAGCCAAAGATGGTTAGGGTGAAACAAATACTGTTTTGAAAGATAAATATGGCACTGAATGTAATAGTGACAGTTTGGGGTTCATTAGTCACATTTAGGAAATTACAGTTTTACTCTCGCAAGTTCTAACTCCCTTTTGTGATGATTCTCAAAATAATTTATCTATCTGTGTTGCTCTGTTTTAACTTGGGAGACAAGTATGGAAGAATAAACTGTCAGACAAATAGTATTCTAAGATACTAACAATAAAAGTATTAGCAAAAGCTCTACAGCTGCTGTGCTAAAAATAAAATGCTGGAGCAAAAAAAGACAAAAGGTGTATGCACTGTTATCAAAATCTGTTCAAACACTCTTTGGAGAACAAATGTCAAATGCAACTTTAAAACAACAATGACAAACATTACCATGTAACACATATTTGGAAAAGCGATTAGGACTTCTTAACAATACGTAATTGACATATTATGAACAAGACCTATATATAAACAATGGGAAGCTATTGCTAACAAGTTATTTTCTCCCTGTATTTTATCTCTAGCAATACCTGAAAACCCAATGAATTAGTCACAGGATATTTTCCACTTTAAGAAGTAAAGCCACGTAGATAAAACCAAGTCTTCTATGTTAAATTTATGGCAGGTGATATAATGCAAATAATAGCCTTCTTTCAAGTGGGCTCTTTTTATTCTATCCTAAGGAGAAAAATTTACTCCAGTTAATGTTCTATAAATAAAGATTAACTTCAGCAAACCATTTAGATATTGTGTCAAATGCTGGATTAGTGTATGGCACAGCAATTTTCTTCTGTCTAGATCAGTTGAACCGGGTAGGTCTGGCACATTAAGAATATGCTTGTCCTCAGAAGATAGGTCTTTTGTATCTCTATCAATCAGGAGAATAAAATCAGAAGTCAGACCAAAGATTGTTTGATGTTCTGACTCTCAAAAGAAAAACATGAGATAGACGCTTCAGGAAAAAAAAAAAATCACTATTAATTCCCCCCAACTGCCTGCTCCCAAAATCCTACAACACATTTTCATTCCAAATTATAGACAGATGAAAACCACAAAAACGAGTCCCTTTCACAGGAACTTACATTTAATGCCCAGTAGGGTATATGATGAAGAAACCTCACATCAAGTACAGTGCACGCTGCTGTATTTATATTTTTTTGGTTAGTTCCACCAAAGGCTATACTGCAAACAATGAGGCTTGTTGTAAAAGGATCACCTGTACAGTTAAATCTCACATAGACAGCAAAACCAATTGTGTATACTTCCCTCAGTGGAAGAAGTTGAAAATCTAGATCTAGAAATGTATAAAAAATGGCCTTGAAAACCTGCTATACCAAACACCTCTACAGACAAGATAAAAACAAAAATCAAACATTTGTTTTCCGGATTTTTCTTTAATACAGTTGCCATCTTTCTTACATGATGTACTATTAGGTGCCTTCTTAATAGCATCTAACCTACCCTTCTGTTGCACCGTTTGGCCTCCTGGGATGGAACTCTTGTTACCACCCATGTTTGTGGAGTACTGTTCTTCAGTACAGTACACCTAACTCATATTGTCAGGCCATATAATTCATGGGTAGTGGTATTAATTTCTAAAACTGAATTAAAGCACACATCCAAACCACATATACTTTTCAACTTAAGAGTTCATACAAAGTCTATTTCCTTTCTACAGTAGCTATCGCTCCAGATTGTGGTTTAAAAATCCAAGAAGTGGGAAGAATGTCTTTGTTTTCAATGCTTCTTTCTTCCATCCTTTTTCTATCCTCCTTTTTTCCTTCTCTCCATTTTCTTTCTTCCATTCATCATCTCCTTTCTTTTCTTTCTTAGTGATAAGAGGTTAACAGAAATGGGCTATTAAGGAAATAAAAGTCTAGTAAACGTCCAAAACAGAGATGAGAGTAGTCACAAACTCTTCTTTGTAGTGATGTTAAATTACTGACAAATGTTTTTTTGAAAACAAAAAAATCTAAAAACCAGCACAAGCTAGTGGTGCTGCATATTATTTAAGCAACTGGCGTTCTTCAATGCTTTTGAGGCGTTTCTTCCGGGGCTGTACAAAGTCATCATCTGAATCATCACTAAATTTATTATCTTCTGATTCATTCCTGAATTCTGGTTTGGGAAACCTTTTTTCTGGATAGAGGTTCTTTAGAAGTTCTTCAAAATAATTTTCAAGTTTTATACCAGCATTGGCTACTTCTGAATCAGGCTGTTGAGTAAAAATAAAAATATGAGTAAAAAAAGGACACACTTTTGACTTTGGAGATTATATATATTAATGAGTTGTTTTGAAAAGTGTTCATGCATAGTCACTGAAATAATAGTCTAGGACTAGACAAAGTCTCTGTACAGAAGGCCAGCTAAAATAAAAGATTCAAAAGTGTGGAAAAAAAAGTAAAAGACTGGATTATTCTAAAAGAAGGTGGTAATGGTAGGACTGTATTGCCAAACATATATCAGTTAGGATTCCATAACCATAGGATCATGAACCAGGTATTTTTAGAACAAATTAAATGTAGTACTATTAGAATGAGTAACAGAGAACAAACCACCAGCAGCAAAAGGTTCTAAGTCTGACAGATGTTTAGATGAACTGACAAATGAGAAATTTTTAAATTAGAGCTATTTGGTCCACATCCTTAATATTTCAAGATCAACATAATAAGAAATAAAGGTGGGAATGATAAAGAATATTTCTAGGTCAGAGAAAAACATTTTGTCTTTCAGTTATCAGCTGTAATTTGCATTTCCATCACCATCTATAATAAACCTTTGAATATAAATGTGGATAGAGTTATCTGAATTCTCTCTTGCATTCCCTGATGTGAAAAGTTAGAAATTTATTCTAACTCAGACATCTTGGTCTCCTATGTTGACAAGGTGTTTAGTATAAAATGATTTTCACACTGCTATTCCTTCCTGCCCCCTTCCCTCCCCTAGCCTCACCTCATTGAATTCAGCACAGTTTTGAAAGATCAATCTAAAATCAGCTACAAAATCTTCAGGTTTTGAGTACATGGAATAATCTTCTTGTAGTCTTTTCTTGATGGTTGACAAATCCATTGGATTTTTAATTATTTTGTAATAATCAGGCACCTTTTAAAAAAATGAGATGTTATAATACAAATAGCTAAATTCTACCTTGTCCTAAATATATTCTATGAGATGTGCTCTAAAATTCAGAATGTTCTCATTGCTTTTCTCTGTGCTACTTGTCATTAGTAAAGAAATCCATTTAACAGTGTTTACAAGTGCCCACTGCCTTCCACACACACTGGTAAAGGTTTGTGTTACTTTTTCCAAAAAGTTTAACCAATTATTATTTTTGAGACAGGGTCTTGCTCTGTTACCCAGGCTGGAGTGCAGTGACACGATCTTGGCTCACTGCAAACTTTGCCTTCTGGGCTTAAGTGATCCTCTCACCTCAGCCTCTCGTGTAGCTGGGGCTACAGGCATGTGCTAACATAGCTGGCTAATTTTTGTATTTTTTGTAGAGATGGGGTTTTACCATGTTGCCCAGGCTGGCCTCAAACTCCTGGGTTCAAGCAATCTGCCTGCCTCAGCCTCCCAAAATGTTGGGATTACAGGCGTGAGCCACTGCACACAGCCCCAATGATTTTTAATGAAAAAACTTGTCTTCACACATTCCCTCTTAAATCATCTAGATTTTTTTCTTCATTATTAAACAAAAAGCAATTACTAGAAAGAATATCATTTCTAGTAGAATCTGACAGGTTTTTGCTGCATGTATTATACAAGAGGAAGAAAGACTTTGAATCTGGGTTTAATCCCCAGCTCTGCTGCTCAGTATCATGGTCCTGGGTAAGTTACTTAACCTCAGTTTCTTCATATTTCAAAATAGGGATAATCCTGCCAAACTCACAGAATTTTGTACAGACTAAATGAGATATTTATTAAGAAAAAGGGGGCTACTTTGTCATTGTTGGTATTAATAACGTAACTGTAAGCCAGGACAATAAAAAGTACAATTCAAGGTTACATTTTCAAGTTGGTAATGTTACAAGCCTCTCGACCTCTTTACCCTGCCTCTTTTAGGTACAAAAGATCCTTCTCCCTGAAAGTATTTATTTCCTATATCAAGTTCTCAAAATCTGTTCTTAAGAAGCTGACTGTATTTACTAAGCTGATTTTCTTCTTAACTTTGTATTAATTTGAGATTTATCAAACTGTAGAACAAATGAATTTTTTTTTTTTTGAGACAGAGTCTTGCTCTGTTGCCCAGGCTGGAGTGCAGTGACACGATCTCAGCTCATTGCAAGCTCCGCCTCCCAGGTTCACGTCATTCTCCTGCCTCAGCCTCCCAAGTAGCTGGGACTGCAGGCACCCGCCACCACACCTGGCTAATTTTTTGTATTTTCAGTAGACACAGTTTCACTGTACTAGCCAGGATGGTCTCTACCTCCTGACCTCGTGATCTGCCTGCCTCGGCCTCCCAAAGTGCTGCAATTATAGGCGTGAGCCACCACGCCCCCCCCACAGTCACATCAGACTTTCAATATGAACCTTTTTGAAGTCCACAGCACATGCACACATACTTCCTCAACTTTTTTGTATTGGTAAAGTCTACTTATTTACTTGAAGTCTGGACCTATAAAGAAAAATAAGTAGGGAAAATGTAGCAGGGAGAGATGTCTTTATTTCAAAGTTTTTTTCCAACAGCTTCGGAAACATGCCTAAAACTCCTGAGATACAGACAATTAACAGAAATCACCCCAAACATCCCAGTAGGAAGTAAAATAGATGAGAAAAGAGGAAAGAATACCTGAGACATGAACAGAAGTTTTGGGCCACTTACTAAAATGTACCTACGCAGGATCAAAGCATTCGGTACGTATTATTAAGATTTAAGGTTTAGATATTTAAAAATACTGAAAAATGGTATATAAGCTAAATTCTCATAAATAAAATTCCAGAAAAGCATTCCACTGTGTAAACATGCACAAAATGACATTAATACTTACAGTTAGAGGAACAGGGTCTTGAAAAGCCAGGCTCATTTCATGGCAGTAAAGAAATAAAAGTAGGCGCTCACACTTCTAAACAAAAATAAATAAAAACTGAGATAAAATATTATAAAACAATGAATTCACAGCTTATTTTAAATAGCAATCTCAGAGGTCCCAAAGTGTCAGACTAAAAATTAAAACCCAGAGGAATACAAAAAAATCATTGATTCTTGGAGTTTTGCTCTCCTTCCCAATATCTGGGAACAGGCCCTGTAATTGAATGAACTAAGACAATCCCTAGAAACCCTTTTGAAGTTTTCTAACAATAAATTTGCACTTATTGCTCCAGTCTGTGTATTAAAAATTAGTAATAGTCCATAAAGGAAGAACGTACATCTCTTAGGAGAACTGGAGGTGGACCTTCTCAATGTGCATCCAGACCTAAGGCACCTTTCTGCATGCCGAAGGTCCAACCATGTGCTCTGCTATTCATACTTCCCTGCTTATGGGTTTATCCCAGCAACCACTGAGTAGTACTGGCAGTGAATGGGCACGTCCCCTCTTGCATGACAACTTTCATATTGACTGTTCTACTTAATAATTTAGCAAAGGAGTTTTTCTGGTAACAAAGTGTTGACTTGGTAGCTTTAAATGTTATTTACAGTTAAATGTATCAGCTGGGTTTGATGCATAAGTCTAGTCTCATTCGGTTAAAAAAAAAGAATTATTTCCAGGAAGAGTAAAGAAAAAACCCAGCTCCTTGGTGGCAATTCTGAGGAAAAATCTTATCTATAAGATTATCTAAACAAAATAGAAATTTACTTAAGGTAGATTAAATTTAAAAGTCTAGGCTACATATTCCATCTTGTTCAGGTACAATAAGCTTCTATAAAATACATGCATTCTGTGATTTTTTATAGTCTAAGATTCATGTACCTTTGTAAAAAAAAAAAAAAAATACTCCTAAATAAAGAGGATCAGTATAAAATCTGGATAGATATACACCTCTTTGATGAAAGGTACTACAGTACAATAATACATCTTACCAAAGACTTACCCTTTTATCTATAGGTGTTAATTTAACAAGGCCTTCAGTTTTCTTTTTTTCTGAGTTGTGACTGGGAGCATCACAATCATATTCAACTTCTGGTTTGGATAAGTCTCGGCAGAAAGTGCAAATCCACTCTCCACTGTTGGGGGACAATGTACTTTTGAATTCCTAATGCATCGTTTCCTCTCTTCACTATTTCCCTTTCCCACCTCCTCCATGACATCTATGATACAGAATTGTTTATTTGGCATGAATTTTAATCACTGAGCATTTACCACATACCACTAGGTATACTGCACCATGCTGAGAAGAAACAGCAGAAATATAATGCAAGGGCCTAACATCAAAATCTAGTTAGGAAGGCATGAGCTACATATATGAAAAAAAACACCTAAACAAATTTAATCTAGGACTCAAATATCTAGGGCATAATTGAATTTTTTTCCTCCAAAGGATTCAGGAACCAGAAAAGCTCTTTGTACTATTCTTGTTACTCTAAGTTTATAAAGTTAAATTTTCAAAAGTATAGCCTTCCAAGAACTGAGAGATCAACCCAATGGCTCTTAACCATCTTGGTCATGATGATCATCAGCATCCCCATACGGTTTGAGAATTTACTTGAAATACTTGTAAATGATACAGTTCGATGCCTGGCAAAAAGACATAATAAACTCTGGTAGCTGTTATGCATAAGGACATTGTTCCTTATGGTGACCCCTTGTGATAATGTAAAGGGCCTGTTATTTTTCTTCTTTTTATAATGACTAGGGAGAGGGTCTTGCTCTGTTGTCCAGCCTGGAGTGCAGTGGTGCAATCACAGCTCAGTGCAGCCGTGACCTCTCAGGTTCAACCAATCCTCCCACCTCAGCCTCCTGAGTAGCTGGGACTACAGGCATGCACTACCACACCTGGTTAATTTTTTATTTTGTAGAGACAGGGTGTCCCTGTGTTGCTCAGGCTGAATGATTAGTTTTTTGAAAGAAGCACAAGGAATAAGCGGAAGGGTATGGGAAAACCTAGACTATTCATTGGGATTTTGGAGTATACACTTGTGCCAAGTGGAATTTCATTTAAGTTTTTACAAAGGCTTTCTGTTAAAATAATCTTCAAAAGTTTACAGTAAAAGAATGTGGGAAGGGAAGTACTATCTTACCTTGGAAAATTTGTCAATGTGGGCACATGACAAGAAAGATGGAATACTTTGGGGCACTTTTCACAGCAGAGGAGTTCCCCTCCATTTTGACAAACTGCACACCAGTCCTCATTGGGGTCATCCTCTTTCCTTGTCTCTCCAACATGAAGAGGTGACTTCTGCGAAGGATCCAGCCATTCAGACTTTCCATTTGAGGAATTCTCCTGGTGAAGTCCAGGCTGATCTCCTGTACTATCAGGGGCATCTGATCTTAGCACAGTCTCCTCAGAAGTAGAGCTCTGACTGCTATTTAAGAGCAGGGAGGTGAGTATGCTTCTTGGATAATTGGCCTGTAGTAGAAAAAATATATATTTAACTGGCTTTAAAAGAATTTCATCACTAATGCAATTCTGAACTGTAGACCACTTTCTAGTGAGCACCTGGCTGCTTCAAAGGAATCTTCATGAGAATAGTATATGTTTATTGCTAACTGGTTTAGAAGTCATGGACCTCTACTAAAAAATACCAAAATAGAGAAAAAATCTGAGTCTGGGGATGGCTACAGAAATTGGAGAATGGGTTGGGTAGTGTGGAAGTCAACCTCATGACCTATATATATATACACCTCACCGGAGCTGTTCATTCAAATTATACCTAAGATACAAAAATTATAAGGTGAATCTAAACTTTCTGCTGAAGCCCAGGATGGTAAAAATTTCAAATCAATAACAAAAACAATCTCTTTCAAATGTTGTCAAAAATTTCAAAGTAATAAATGTAGATATAGTTAAAAGCATTCATTCCTTGGAAGTACTAGTTTTCAAACCTAGCTTTTTCTTCTGCCATTTACCTCCACATTTCTAAATAAAATGATGATTGTTAAAAATTGCAATACATCTATAATCCTTACTAGTGAAGATCAGGAGATTAGGTTTTTACATTCTGATTCTCCAACCCCGTCCTCCTTCCATTCAGACACACACAAAACCACCACCACCATTTACCCCATCCCTTTAACCTAGTTTTGATTAAGCATTGATTGTTTTAGTTGGTAGGTACTGGTTTAACTGTTTATTGCCAGTATCTATCCCAACTGATCAGTATGATCAGTATTTGTCTTGTACTGGTTAAGTATTCTGAAAATCACAATTTTTGGTTAAGTGCGTATTCAGGTTATATCCTGATTGCATCACAGTTTTTAGTTACATTCGTACTCCGGTGTTTATATCATTATTATTATGTAAATATTGTTCACTGCAGACCCACAAAATGTACTAAGACATTTTTTGTACAACTTTTTGTTTTTACTAAGACTCTGTAATTACCTTGTATTTTCAGTTGCTTATCTTTCTAGGTACCTATTTCTATGTCATTCGCACAATCTCCAACAGGAGATTCTCAATACTGTTGAAGCATTTTTCTCCCTTGGGAGTCCTATGTCTTCCTGCTACAGACTACTGCACAAGCTGCTGCTGCTATACTGGGGGTTGCCTTTTTCTTCTGTGTCAGATTCCATTTTTGGAATCTTATGTCTTTCTTGTTTTACTATATTTTTGATGATTCATATTATCAAATATCTTCCTGGGAATGAGTACATAAGAATTATTTTGAGAACTTGCACGAAAATGTTTAATCTTCAAGTCAATCTGATTGATAATTTGCCCGGGTATAAAACTCTGGTTAGAGAATATCTCCTTTTAACTGCCCAGCCTCCATATCTGAGCCTCTGATTTTTAAAAACTTTCCTGTTTTTCTATCTTTATCTTTTTGTTTAATTTACTGAGAGATTCCCTCAAATTGTCTTTAAATCCTTTTAAATATAACATCAAAAAAAAACTCCTAAGAGCTATTTAAAAGTTTCTCTCACCCTACCCACCATGCATAGGAATAGTATTGCAAGCATTCCATAATTACATTTTGAGGCCTAGATTCTTCATCTGATTCTTGCTTCACTATAACAACAGGGAAATCATAATTTTCTGGTGGTCCACTGTTTTCTTGTTTTATTCGAATTGGCTCCAACATGACCACTGGGACTTTGTGTGTAGAGTCAGCTCCTGCTGGTTTACTGGAAGAGCCAGAGCTGTAAGTATGAGAGAGAAGAAAAAGCAATCTAAGAATGTTAAGCTAAATACCTCATAAAAAGTATAACAACTTTCTAAAATACTGTATCTTCACAACAATAAGTATGTTAACATCAGCAATTAATGATGCATAATAAATGAAACTGCTGTATGCGAGTTTCATTTATGATAAAAATGTTTTTACGAATTAACCTGTCTAAACAGTTATATATCTGGAAAGATGTTTCAATAAACCTAAACTTTTAAAAACCTGAGGCTTTACAATTAGGCAACCAGATTTAGTATCTTAGAACTGGCATCTGATTTTAGGCTTTCTCATTTCCTTTCTCTAGTCAGTAGCAAAGTGAATACTTTGGTGAAGACAATGAAATAACCATTTATTTAAACAATGCTATTTAAAGAAGGTAGGACAAAAACCTTTTACAGAGATTCACTATGTTCTCATGGGATTAAAGGCAAACTTTTCTCCCTCAGACAATTCTTCCATATGATAAAGTAAGAACTGGGTTCACTAGCTAGGAGGAATTTTCAGCCATAATGCAGGGAAGAGGAGAGCAGTTGCTTAAAATAGAATTTCAATAACTGTACATTCATTTATTTTAAAGTAGAATCAATATTTAGTCATTAGAGATCAAATTAGCATACAATTTTATCTTTTCCCTAAATTTGTGTTTCTATATAGCGTACTGAGTTATACCTATTCATTTTTATGTTTTCTTTGCTATTATAGGACTATTAAACATTTCTTATTTTCAACATATAGACAAATATTCTTCTATCTTCAAAGGTAAATTTGTACTTTTGTTAATCCCTTATTTATTAAAATATATAGTAGTTATTAAAATTTTAATTAAAAATAAATTGTTCAAAATATATTGAGTATCAAAACACGTTGAACACTGGCAAGAGAAATCTAATTAGAGATTTTATATACTAGAAAATATGGTTTAGTCAGTTTACCTTCCTCGGCTTCCAACGCTGGAGGCACTAGGTGAACGTATTGGGGGGTGTACACTAGTCATAGTAACAGGTCCTGAGGAGGGGGAAATCATACATTCATAAAACGAATGAATAATTATGCATTGAAGTCCTGTTGAATGTGTTCACTTAGCACTACATTGAAACTGGGAACCATGATGAAATTCTATGAAACGGTAAGTAGTTGCTGAATTTTCAGCAGTCTATTACAGCCTGTTACACTGGCAGGGTTTTTCAGCCTCTACACTATTGACTTTTGGGCCAGATAATTCCTTGTTGTGGAGGAATGTCTCTACATTTCAGGATGTTTAGCAACATCCCTGGCCTCCACCAATTATTAGATACCAGTGGCATCTCTCTATACTTCCCAGCTTGGGGTGTGACAATCAAAAATGCCTCCAAACATTGCCAAGTCTTTCTGTGTTGGAGTAACAGGGGTAAGATCTCAGTGAGACCCTAGTGCCAGTGGAAGCTACAGAAGACAACGAAAGGTGGTACGGGCTGATAGAAAAGGAGTTCAAAAAAGAAAACCAAGTAAACAAAATTAGACCAACTAATGGAAGACATAGAAAGTCAGATCAATGGGTTCAGACTTGAGGCAATAAACAAAAGAGGGATTCTGGACTACTGCCGTAAAAAGATTAAGAAGCTATGCTCTGGTGGTAGTTTAGACTGGAACAACGAAGATCTAATTAAAAGCAGCCAAGAAAGAAGGAAAACTGTTGCAAATAATTTTGATTTCAACTGATGAAGGCCCAAACTAAACAGTAACAGTCAGAATACAATGAAAGTGGGAAGTAGAAAAAAATTTTGAATTGACAGAAGTTCTAAAACGTTTGATGAACAACAGGATATGGCTGATAAAATGAAGAGAAAAAATTCCATTTCATTGGTTTATAAACTCTGGAGAATTTCATTTAAAAATAAAACAAAAGGCCTGGACAACAAAGACCCATCTCTAACCAAAAAAAAAAAAAAAAAAAAAAATAGCCAGGCCTGGTGGCACCTACCTGTAGTCCCCACTACTGCGAAGGCTAAAGCAGGAGGATCGCTACAGCCCAAGCGTTTGAGGCTGCAGTGAGCCATGATTGCTACACCCTGGGCAACAGAGTGAGACCCTGCCTCAAAATCAATCAAAACAATGGCTATTTATAATCTTCTGATAATATAAGAATACATGCTTCATTTAAGTATAGTTGAAAACTACAAAAAGATATAACATTTAAGTAGCCCATAACTTCTCCATCCATATATAAACACTGCTAAGGTTGATATATCTCTTTCCAGTTTTAAACATACTTTTACATCTTTTATATGGTTCTGTATACTTGTTTTCACTAAACAGTAGTCCATGAGCATGCCATTAAAAACTCTATATAAGCATTGTCTGAATAGCTAAATAATCTGTTTACAAGTGAGCACATTCTAATTTATTTTTATAATTCTCATATTTGGGCACTGCTTCAAAAACTTTTAACTCTTGCAAATAATGCTTTAATAGTCATATAAATATTAATATGTTCTGCCTATCCAGTTCCTAATTATTTCCTTATAATTGGCGTATTAAAATGGAAATTACTAGGCTCAAGGGTACATACATTTTCCAAGCCCCTTGAAGCAAATATCCTACTAGGTAATACATATAAGGTACTTTGCCCACAGTACAATATTGGATAAATGTAAACTTTGGTAATATTGCTATGATGGTTTTCAGGAATGTTTTGCCAACTCATACCCCTTCCACCTATGTATGAGAGTAACTCTCATCACATTCTCAATGACTATTTTTATTATTTAAATCTTAGCTAATTCAGTAACTTAGAAATTCTATCTTGTTTGATTTTTCTTATGACCACTAGTAAGAATGACATTTTTGTCTCATCTGCTATATTGGATAAATGTATTTCCTCTTTAGGGAATTATCTACTTATCATGTCCTTTGGCAATACCACATATGTTCCTTATTTGTATAAACTTGTCATATGATAAACAGTTTCTCTGCTATATTTTGTCATAAGTTTGTTTAAAACAGACATTCCCATTTAAATTGTGTTCATGTGACTGTTGAGTGACTTAAATTCTCTTTTCATATTTTGGTTTAAGGTACTTAACGTCCTCAGAAATAATATTGGCGTTTTTCTCGCAGAGGAAATGAGTAGGTATGTCAAGATTCACAAACACAAACACCAAACAAATCACCAAAAGAGTGATTTCTACTTATTGTCACTAATACATTTTGACCCTAGGCAAATTACATCTTAAAGACCACATCACAGGCAACTTATCAATAAGAGAGAATATAACACCAATTTTCCCCCTGGAAGTACTATAATGGTGAGAAGTTCTGTTGAAATTGAAAAGGTAAAGAAGGCCTGATGTGATGGCTCATGCCTGTAATCCCAAAGAGTTTGGGAGGCTAAGGCAGAAGGATTGCTTAAGGCCAGAAGTTCAAGACTGTCTCTACCAAAAAACATTAACCACGTTTGGTAGAGCAGAATATTTACAGTCCCAGCTACTCAGGAGGCTGAGGTGGGAGATCACTTGAGCTCAGGAGTGAGTCTGCAGTGAGCTATGATCGCACCACTGCACTCTAGCCTGGCAAGAGAGCAAGACTGTGACTCGAAAGAAAGAAAGGATAAAGAAATTTAACCTTTGTTTTCTTTGAAAGCATACTAATTTTAAATAGTGAAAAACTCAGATTAAGCATTCAACAAAAAAGAAGAAGAGGGGTAATTTTTTATTCCAAGTAAAGTGAAAACTAGAAAAACTTTCACAAAAATCAAAAGAAGCCCACTTTACCTGCAAGGCCTGGAGATGGCACTGATGAATTTGGTGACTGGACCGTTCTGTTTGAGGGTGGTCTTGGCTGGCCATGATCTATATTAGTATCTTTCCTCACAATATTGTCCAGCATAATAGTACTTGAACAGTCAATCTTACAAGAAAAGAAATTATTTCAGGGCATTCTGACTTTGCAAGTTAAAAGCTACTTTTAAATTTATAAGAAAGCTTCAATAACTTAATTATTATCAAATAACAAAACATAGATACCACATTTGCGAAGTTCTAACAGATATTTTCCCGATAAACAACCCTGAATAAAGGTTTTCACTATCTTAGTGTTTCACCTTAGTAAAATATTGAGGGCACTATTTCAAAAACAAGAGTCAAAAGGAATATCATGTCATTCACACTCTTAAAAATTGAAAAAAAAATTCTTAATTTATAAAGAAACGACAAAAGCTTGCCATATGAAAAACAAACTTGGTGAGAAGACTATCACAATTTTACATTTGTTGCAAATCTCTTTAATGTCTCCCTAAACAGCATTCAGTCTACTGTGGTGTATTCAATCTATTGTGGTGCATGGTTTTGCTTGAAAAATATGAAGAAAATCTAGCCTCACACAGATAGGACCTAGTGGACCCTCTAAAAGGGATACTTTAACAACTGATACTCTGGGTATGTGCTAGATAGATGAAGTGCATATATTTACAGCACTAACCTCACTGAATACGTTACTATTGTTTTGTAGGAGAAAAGGTGAATCCTAAAGATTCTTGCTTTAATATAACAGGAATACAAATAACACTTCTTTTCCTTATTCATTGCCAGGAAAAATATTTATAAATCCCTAATGAGTAAGCGTTTAATGCTTTAGACACAAAAATTCTTTCATGCCTACATATACCAAATTTCCCACCAATGTCTTTGGGCTTAAAATCCAGTTCAATTCTTTAACATAGTTCTACTCTTGTTCAACCAGGATTCTATAAGATAATTAAGTCCTACAGCCATAGGGCACAGTTTGTATATAATGAATCAATTTCTTGCTTATGCACCTAGAATGGTACTAATTATGAAGCACCTTTGGGAGAAATGAGAAAACAGTCATTCATTTCAGCTTATTCTGTAATTCCTAAGAAGAATTTCAGGTAAGAAAGGCTGGTGGAAAAAGGTTCACCTGTATAAGGACTGCAGAGGAATAAGCAGAAAGAATTTTACTTTCTGTGGGTTCGGGGGTGGGGGAAATCGGGCCAGGCGGTTCATACACAGGGTCATTTTTGTTTTAATATTCTTTTGGCAATACTTGGCCAATATTTTTCAGAGAGCACAAAAAGTACTAGAATGACTAAATTCATGAGAACTTAATACAAGGAAAGTTGTTTACATTGGTGGGATAATCCTAAAAGCCAAATAAAACTATGGGGATTAGATATAAGTTTTCCTATGAACCATCCACGCATGAGAAAATATGTGTATTCTACTCATTTAAAGTATACAAAACTATTTTAAAAATGGAATGACTCTGGTAAGATTAACAATGCAACTATTAGGAAATATTAACTGATCTCAACTTGGAAAACATAATGAAAATAAAAAAGTTATTTTCACAATCTTATAGGTAATTAGATCCAAGTAAAGAGTACAAGATATTTCCTAAAAGCTTCTTAATGTTAAGTGCGTATGTATATGTGCATGACAGTTATCTGTTTAAAGTCATCTAACTTTAGATTAAAAAAAAGATCAAACACAGAATCAACTTATATATGGAGATCTGTCTACAGAATGTAGACTTTCTGCCTTTGGAATAGTCATACTGCCTAGGTGTAGTGGCTAATGCCTGTAATCCCAGCACTTTAGGAGGCCAAGGCGGAAGGATCCCTTCAGCCCAGGAGTTCAAGACCAGCCTGGGTAACATAGGGTGTCTCCCCCATCTCTATTAAAAATAAAAATCATTTAAAAATATAATAACAAAAAGTCATACTGACAAAGAGTTTGGAGAGTGAGTTAATTTACATGTAATATAAACCAGAGGTAATTTTGCACTTGTCAGTATGATCTAACAGGATTTCTATTATTAAACTTGTCTTCATCTCTTCTGATGTACAGCCATTCAACTTCCCAGCATATCTTTCCATGTCCTTACTTTTCTCCTTTCCCAGCTTAGATTCCACGATCCATCACCATAATCACTCATTTACAAACACCTTTAACTCTGGTGGCTTGAAAGACATTAGGTTATGTGTCCAATGTTCATAATCTTTTTATTTTTACTACTGTTGTAATATTCTGAAGGATTAAAATTAACTTGTAAAAACAAACAACCTATAATCCAACAAATTCATGCCTTCTACCAGATCCAAATTCACTGACAATTTTCTTTCTTTCTTTCTTTCTTGAGACAGGGTCTTGCTCTGTTAGGCTGGAGTGCAGTGGCGTGATCTCGGCTCACCACAACCTCCACCTCCCAAATAGCTAGGATTACAGGTATGTGCTACCATGCCTGGTTAATTTTTGTATATTTTGGTAGAGACGGGGTTTCACCATGTTGGCCAGGCTGGTCTCGAACTCCTGACCTCAAGTCATCTGTCTGCCTCAGCCTCCCAAAGTGCTGGGATTACAAGAGTGAGCCACTGCACCCAGCCAACAGTTTTCAACAGAGGCTAGTATAAATTTTGTGTCTACTTACATCCGGAAGAGAGGGAAGATTATAAGACCCTCCCACTGGTGAGCTCAGATCGATCATAGGTGAACCAAAAGCCTTTCCATCATATCCTGCTGCACTAGTAATCGTGGGGCTGGAAGGAGTAGAGGATGTGCTGTTGGTAGTTGATGGGGTTCCCTGTCCACTGCTGATCTGCCACTACGGTAACAGGAAGAGAAGAACAAAGACTATCAACAAGCTTATAAAATACAACGTCTATCTAATCACTCATACAAAATGAAGTAGAAGAGTTCAACTGTAATTTACATGGAAGGAGAACTGGACAGCGAAAGACTGCATAAGTATATATAATTTTCATTAATCTTGTCAAAAAAAAAAAACCCAGTAAAAAGCACTGATTTTTACTGGAAGACAACAGTTAGTATATACCAGAAAATCACAGTACCCAATCTTGGCAGGTTTATACATACTGGAAAAAAAATGTAAATATATACATAGCAACTTCAAGGTAAAGATGGAGGGCTGAAAACATACATTTCTTCTATCCCTATCTGAAACACTTGAAAATAATAAGCTACAGACTGGTGCTTTCAGGATTTTATATTCCTCTTCTCATATATGAACAGATAATTAGGCCTCGATAAATATCTGAGGAAAGTACTATCATTCCTGCTGAGATAAACACATTAAGATGATGATAGGCATGCTGAAGTACATAGAGGTGAAGCATGCTGCTGTCTGCAATTTACTCAAAACCTATTGAAAAACATGATGGGCTGGGCATGGTGGCTCATGCCTGTAATCCCAGCACTTTGGGAGCCCGAGGTGGGTGGATAACTTGAGGTCAAGAGTTCAAGACCACCCTGGCCGACATGGTGAAACTCCATCTCTACTAAAACACAAAAATTAACCGGGCGTGGTGGTGGGCACTTGTAATCCCAGCTACTTGGGAGGCTGTGGCAGGAGAATCACTGGAACCCAGGAGGCAGAGGTTGCAGTGAGCCAAGATCGCACCAGTGCACTCCAGCCTGGGCTACAGAGAGCGAGATTCCGCCTCAACAACAACAACAAAAAAAAAAAAAAAAAAAGGATGACTTCATGAATGGACAAAGGAATAGATAAACATGTAATAAGGCAAGTAGAACAAAATGTTCCCTATATAATTCTTTCAATTTTTATTTCAAAATTTTCATGCTGGGAGAAGGAAAGTAACTAAGAGTACTGCAAGATGCTGTATTTTCCAAACATGGTCATTCATAAATGAACAGCACTATATAAAATGTCTGAAAGATTCCAACTTTGAAAAACCTAATTTATATATTCCCTTGTAAAAACTAAATACAGAAACATAAGAAGTTGGACATGAATGTCTTCTTTACCACCTACTCCACCCCTATGCCCCCTTTCCTCCTCCTCTACCAAGAACAATCAGTTGGTGGATCGTTTCAGGTTTTTTTTCTATGTACATGATGAGGCTGGAGGAAAACACATATACAAATGAGATAACACCTCACAAAAATTCTGTAAAATGCTTTTCCTCACATACTCAGAAAATCATATCTAGATTACTGCATTTTCTTAATATCTGGAAAGTATTCCACTGTATGAGTACACTCTAATTTGTTAAGCTCATCTACTACTTAAAACCAATTTCCCACTAGATTTTTCCCTGGCTTGTTCATTTACTTATTCATTTATCTTTACATTTTTGGTCAACAACCATTTTAAAAAAAACATGTTTAGTGTCTACTCATTAAAATATAATAAATAGGGAAGAGGTAAACATTTGAGTACTGAGCATGTGCTAGGTGCTTGTATATACATTAGAATAAACTCTCAATAGAACTCTGCAAGACACTCATTTTATAGCTGAGGCAAGTGAGATGTGAAAAGACTAAGTAAGTGCCACAAAATTATTAGGAAAATAAGTAGAATTTAAGGCCAAACTGAAGCTTGGGTCCTTTTTACTTTCCTTCTAATGATGAAATAATAGGTATGAATTTTAAATAATTAAAATATTGTTCAGGAGAATTTGGCGATGACATAGCAAAGCCAAATTGATTATACAAAGATATGTATAGACACACAGTGTACATACTTTTAAAATATTAAAATGATTTTATTAAAATGAATGTTATAGAATTATGAAAATTGCATCATCTTTATTTTGGTCTTGGAGAAACCAAAATCAGTCTACAATCAGCTAGACAGGCTGTTGTCACAGGAGTTTTGAGAAGAAAAAACACTGCGATAACTTTTACTTTAAGATAATGTAAAACAGAAAATATTTTTACCTGAAGACATTAATTATATAAATAATACAGCCAGGTATGGTGGCCCACACCTATAATCCCAGCACTTTGGGAGGCTGAGGCGGGCATATCACTTGAGGCCAGGAGTTCGAGGCCAGCCTTGCCAACATGGTGAAACCCTGTCTCTACTAAAAATACAAAAATTAGCCAGGCATGGTAGTGGGCACCTGTAATCCCAGCTACTCTGGAGGCTGAGGCAGGAAAATCACTTGAACCTGGGAGGCAAAGATTGCAGTTAGCCCAGATCACGCCCCTGCACTCCAGCCTGGGCGACAGACAGAGACTCTGTCTCAAAAAAAATAAAAAATAAAAATAAGCTGTATCATATTAAATATGCATTAAATATTAAACTTCATCAGATATATATGTATTCCCTCTTGAAACTGTGCCATAATTTTGTTTCCAAGAAATCTTGAGACGCTTCAAAGATTCATTTATTGTTCTATTTTGTGAATGTAACTTGTATTTGTTAGAATACTTTTATCTTAGGAAATTTAATATACTCACCTAAAAGTTATCCATACCATATTATAAAAATTAATACCTATGGTCATTGATTATATTGGGCCATCACTTCTACATAAGTGGTTTAATTTCTCTTATTGATAAAAAGCGTCAAACTTTGCAATTCACATTTATTTAAAAAATGAAAAAGAAGACTTGCTCTTGGCTCTTTATAACCTGTTGCTTAATCTATAAATTCTTTGTGATTTGAAAGTAGAAAGCAGCAGAAAAAGCAATTGAGAAAAGAAGGTAGATATATACCTGTTTTATGGCTTGTTGAGCCAAGAAAGCCATCTGTAAGGGGTTGGGCTTTATTGCTTGTCGTGGTATATTCTGGTTTGGTGGATATCTCAGTTGTTGAGGATGAGGAGGAAGAACTGGTCCATTGGGTTTGGGGCTGTGATTCTGAAAGTTTATCAAACGTGGAGGGGGCTGCTAGAAAAAAGAAATTAAACCAATTTAGTAACAATCTTCTTCTGAAAAACAAATTATAAATCTCTATCTTATAAAACTTTTACAGAAAAATAGAACTCTGCCACAGATCAATCAATTATTAGGATTTACATAAGGGAATGAGGGGTGGGGGATGGGCAGGCTTTCAGAATTTGTGTAAACAACTTTTTTAAAAGAACTTTATTAGGAAAGAACCTTGGGAGAGGGACTGCCACCTAGATTTTGTAAGTAGATTGTACCAGAATTGGACCTAGGCCATGTTGGGAAGTAGGTAAAATGTGTCTTTGGTATCTTTTTAAGTCCTTCACAATTACCTTTCACAAAGAACTACCCTTTTGAAACCTCCTAAAAATAAAGTGATGGTAGAATAATAACTGCTAACACTTACTGAGCAGTTATTAAATGCCAGGTACTGCTTTAAGTGCTTCACATGTATTCACTAATTTATTCTTAGCAATAATATTATAAAGCACAGATTATTTCTATTGTATAGATA
The DNA here is from genome assembly GCF_006542625.1 of Nomascus leucogenys. NCBI lineage: Eukaryota > Metazoa > Chordata > Mammalia > Primates > Hylobatidae > Nomascus > Nomascus leucogenys. The sequence goes on along the minus strand of NC_044393.1, from coordinate 87,577,843 downwards.
AGAAAGCTAAAATAAAGCATAGAAAATTTAGTAACTTGCCCAAGATTAACAAAGACAGTAAGGCATGGAGCTGGGATTTGAACAAGTAGTCTGGCTCAATGGGTGTACTCAAAATGAACAAATCATTAATAACGAAAATAGTTGATATTAATAAAACTTAGTAAGTTTTAGATCTTACTGAGCCCTGGCAGGCATTTTACATATTATTATGTTATTGAGCCTTATGAAGTAGGTATTATTACTTTTGTTTTGCAAATTAGGAAACTAAAAGTTTGAAAACATAGATAATTTGAAAAAAGCCACACAGCTAATACCAAGCAGCACACCAAGGCTTTAATCCAAATCTAGTCTGCCATATCATTACCAAAACATGTTCGGGTGCTTAGCTGGCTGTTAAGATACTGACTAATTACAACTTAGATGATGAGTATCCATAGAAGAAAACATTTTCTGTTTTTTTGTTTTTTTGTTTTTTTGTTTTTTTTGAGATGGAGTCTTGTTCTGATCTTGGCTCACTGCAACCTCTGCCTCCTGGGTTCAAGTGATTCTCCTGCCTCAGCCTCTCAAGTAGCTGGAATTACAGGAATGCCCCACCACACCTGGCTAATTTTTGTATTTTTAGTAGAGATGGGGTTTTGCCATGTTGGTCAGGCTGGTTTCGAACTCCTGACCTCAAGTGATCAGCTCACCTCAGCCTCCCAAAGTCCTGGGATTACAGGCTTGAGCCACTGTGCCTGGCCAGAAAACATATTTTCAAAGCAAAGTCTCCAAGAACAACCCTGGCTGATTACAGGAAGGCTGGGTGAAGGAATCACAAATGAGGCTGAAGCAGAAATTAAAAAGAGAAAAACAAGTTTTCCTGTACTTAGCTGACTCACTCCAAGGCCAGCAATAGGCAGGACCCTGGCAAAGCTTTGATAAAACTATCTGGAAAGCCAGAGCCCAAAGGAAGGAGCTCCAGAGACTCTCCCAGCACCCCCTCAGAGCAAGGTTAAGAAAAACAAATTCCTTTACTATCTCCTCATGCCCCTTACCATTACTCAATTTCCAGGTTTTTTAAGTTCTTGTTCTTCCTTCAATGCAGCTGCAAGGTCACAAGCTATGCTAAGGATTATGAAACCTGTCACTGTTTGATTGACTGCCTTTGTTCTGCTTCTGTAAGCCTGCTTGCCTACACCACGAGTTCATGCCATTAGATTCCCACCACACCATTTAAACTAGCCAACCCCCTTTCAGAAGTGTGTATAAAAGTCAAGCCCTGTCTTTGTTTGGGGCTTAGTCTTTGGATGTGAATCCGTTGGGCCAGTGGCCACTTAAATAAAATCCTCCTATTCTACCTATTGGTCTCTCCAGTCCTGAAAACATTTTCTGGGGGCTTGCCCGGGATTGGAGACGACAGGTTTACTGTCTCTTTGCCTGTGAGACTGAAGCCCCCGGCCGGGGAAGACCTGTGACCCCAGGCGCCATTGGGAGAACTTCAACCCAGAGGGGCGATCAGCTCTCCCGTGACCCTACCTGACAGCACAATGGAACGTAAGGGGGTACAGGACAATTCCAGGAACAGTGCACTACAGGATCATGGTAAGGTTTGGGCCTGAGGCAGGACCTGTCTCATAAGAACGGAAGGGGAGCCTGATCACCTCCCGGGGTGTAACTAGTAGTCCAACACAGGACGTGAGAGTGGCTTGCAAAGTCAGAGAAGCTCACAAGCTCACACCCTAACCAACCCAGGACATAAGAGTGGCTTGCAGAGTCGGTTGAGAAAGAGGAACTGGGAGCGGGGAAGTGTGTGAGTTCATGTGAAAGACGCAGTTCCAGGAGGAACCAATGTGGGGAGTGACGTGTGGGGGCCGCAGGTCTCTTAGCGTAGACCATACACTCTGAGAGAACTGTGGGACCGACTGGGACTAGCAGTGATCCACATATGGCTTAGGGAGGTGCCCCACAATTTAGTAATTGTGGGGGTCAAAACAGAGCCTCCAATGCTAAGTGGCATCTGAAATACTCCTGCGAGGGGGACGGTCTAATCAGTCCAAAGCGAAAGTGACAGTGAGTGTGTGCGCTGTAACTGGGAGGAAATGGGAGGAAAGTCGTCAAAACCCACCCCATTACAACGTATGTTAAAGAATTTTAAGAAAGGTTATGCAGGGGATTACGGGATGAAGTTGACCCCTCAGAGGTTGAGAACTCTCTGTGAAATAGAATGGCCCTCTTTTAGTGTCGGATGGCCAGCCAAAGTAACTATAGATAGGGAAACAATTGGCCATGTATTTAAGGTGGTGATTGGGGTCGAAGGACAGCCAGGGCACCCAGACCAATTCCCTTATATTGACTCATGGCTAAATATAGTTCAAACTCGACCTGCATGGTTGCAGCCCTGCCTGGCACCTTACTGCAAAATACTTGTGGCTCAGACCGAGCCTAAAGTGAAAGTAAAATCAGCTTTGCTGGCAAATACGGAGACAAAGGAAAAGTCACCGGAAGGGCAAGAGAAACCAGTTTTGTAGCACCTGCCAGAGGAGATAGAAATTCCTCTTCCATATATTCCAATCTACCCCCATTTACCAAGGCCAACGGCCCCCGAGGAGTTAGATTCAGATGGTAACATGCTCCAAGACTCACCCCAAAAGGAAAGATCGGAGCCCCAGGAGGCCAGGGAAGAAAGACAAAATGATCAAGTGGGCTGCCTCCAATCTGGTCATGCTTGGGCTATGCAAATGCCTCTCAGGGAGACACAGGGACCCATCTATTATGATGAACAGGGTCAAGTCCAAGGGGGGCAATGGAACTTCATCTACCAGCCTTTTACAACCACTGATCTCCTAAACTGGAAACACCATACCCCCTCCTACATGGAGAAGACCCAGGCCCTCATAGATCTAATGCAGTCCATCTTCCAGACACACAATCCAACTTGGCCAGACTGTAGGCAGCTCCTCTTGACACTGTTTAACACTGAGGAGCACTGGAGGATAAACCAGGCAGCTCTCTGCTGGCTAGAAGCCAGTGCACCTGAAGGCACACTTAACATTCAGGCATACGCTCAGGGCCAGTTTCCAGAAGCAGACCTCCACTGGGATTCAAATTATGCAGCCCAATTACAGTACCTACAGAGGTACCGAGAAGCACCCTTGCAAGGGCTAAAGGAAGGCAGGAAAAAGGCAATCAATATAGGAAATATCTCAGAAGTTCTTCAAGGAGCTGATGAGAGCCCTAGCCAGTTTTATGAGCGACTCTGTGAGGCATTCCAGCTTTACACTCTGTCTGACCCTGAGGCCGCTGAAAATCAGTGCATGGTGAACACGGCATTTGTAGGACAAGCCCAGGGTGACATCAGGTGGAAGATGCAAAAGCTAAAAAATTTCACAGGCATGAATGCCACCCAACTTATAGGAGTGGCCACCAAGGTGTACGTTAACCGTGACCAAGAGGCAAAAAAGGAAGCAGATCGGAGGCTTAGTAAAAAGGCCAATATGTTAGCAGTGGCCCTCACGGAAAGGGAAACTAGCATTGCAAGAGGGTGCGGACATGGACACGGGCACAGACGGAGATGGGGCCAAACCAGACAGAGGCTCAAAAGCCGGCTGAGGTTAGATAAGCACCAATGTGCACGATGCAAAAAGGGACACTAGAAAAATCAGTGTCCAGAGGGCAGTGAAGAAAATGGCGGAAGCTATGAAACAAAAATGCCACCAGTCAAAGGCTGCTGCACCCTGAAGGAACCAGATACCGACCTGATCAGGCAGGGACTGAAGAATACAAGGACAAGGACAGACCAGGCTCCTTCTCCTTAGGCCCCCAGGAGCCCATGGTCACATTAGAAGTGGGGGGCCAGCTAATGGACTTTATGGTGGACACTGGGGCTGAACACCTGGTAGTAATCCGATCCATAGGACCACTATCCAAAAACTATACAACTATTGTAGGGGCCACCAGGGTCTCAGAGAAGAGGCCATTTTGTCGGCCAAGGAGGTTTGTTATAGGAGGAAGAAAGGTCCAACATGAATTCCTATACCTCCCAAATTGCCCAGTTCCCCTGCTGGGGAGAGACCTACTCCAAAAACTGCAAGCACAGATTGCTTTTGGGCCACAAGGGGATATGACTCTAAACCTAACTCACCCAAAGGCCATGGTGTTAACCCTTACCATCCCGCAAACTGAGGAACGGAGGCCATACACAAAAGAGCCACCAGAACTGTCTCACGAACCAGGAATACTTGAATTATAGAGGCTACTTAATAAAATTCCTGAAGTATGGGCTGAAGATAACCCACCCGGGCTGGCTAAAGATTAGGTGCCAGTGGTAGTAGAGCTAAAACCAGGGGCAACCCCAGTTCAGTTTGCCAGTACCTGCTTTTCCCAGAAGCCATATGAGGTGTTCACAAACACTTAGGAGTGAGCGACTCTACAAACATGGAATCATGTTTGTAGTCAAATGCCAGTCACCCTGGAACACTCTACTCCTGCCAGTATGGAAGCCATCTGGAGAATACGGGCCAGTGTAGGACTTGTGTGCTGTGAACCACACTACAGTAAACATCCACCTGATGGTACCAAACCCTTATGCTTTGATGGGACTTATTCCAGCAAGTGCTGCCTGGTTTACTTGCCTAGACCTGAAAGATGCATTCTTCTGACTTCACCTGGCACCAATTAGCCCATTTTGCATTTCAATGGGGCAAGTTGAAGTTCACCTGGACAAGACTCCCACAAGGATTCAAAAAATCTCCCACAATCTTTAAACCTCAAAGCCTACACCCCACCAAATGACAACTGCACCTTGCTACAATATATAGATGACCTTCTTTTGGCAGCCCCAACCCAAGAAGACTGCCTTCAAGGGACCCAAGACCTCCTCCATCTCCTGTATAAGGTATCCAGGAAGAAGGCTCAAATCTGCTCCAGGAGAGTCCAATATTTAGGCTTTGAAGTGAGTCAAGGGGAACAATGGCTTGGCAGTGAGCAAAAGAAGGCTGTTTGTGCACTCCCCACTCCAACCACCCAGTGACAAATAAGAGAATTCTAGGGGCAGCAGGGTTCTGCTGTATCTGAATCCCAAATTTCTCACTTATGGCCAAGGCATTATATGAAGCCACAAAAGAGGGGAGAAAAGGAGCCCCTCCTCTGGGAGGCCAACCAGGAGAAGGCATTTAAGTGGATCAAAGAAGTCTTAACTCAGGCCCCAGCCATAGGATTGCCAGAACTAAGCCTTTCTTTCTATATGTCCATGAGTGAAAAGGAATGGCTATAGGGGTCCTAACTCAGGTCATAGGATCATGGCATGGCCCGGTAGCATAATTATCCAAACAACTGGATTCTGTGGCACTAGGACAGCCCCCGTGCCTCAAAGCACTAGCTGCCACAGCCCTACTGGCACAGGAAGCTGATCAACTGACTCCAGGGCAGCAACTGACCATCCAGGTACTGCACTCGGGTATAACTTTAATGGATCAGAGAGGGCATCCTTGGTTATCAAACCTAAGAATGACTCGATACCAAGGACTCCTATGCAAAAATCCTCACATAAATACCCTAAACCCGGCTACCTTGCTCCCAATTGATTTGGAACCAGGAGGCCCCCTTCATTGTTGTGTAGATGGAGTAGGCCAGGTATTCTCAAGCCAGAAAGATCTTACAAACCAACCCCTCAAGGACCCAGATGTTGAATACTTTACAGATGGAAGCAATTTTGTATTGGGAGTCCGGCAGGCTGGGTATGCAGTGGTAACACTGGACTCAGTGGTAGAGGCTCAGTTTCTGCCCACAGAACATCAGCCCAAAAAGCAGACCTAATAGCCCTGACAAGAGCCCTTTTGCTAGCAAAAGACAAAAAAGTCAATGTTTATACCAACTCCAAATATGCCTTTGCCACACTGCATGTTCATGGAGCTATATATAAGGAAAGAGGACTCTTAACTGCTGGGCGCAAAGAAATAAAATATAAGGAAGAACTCCTACAGCTCTTAGATGCTGTATAGGCCCCAAAGAAAGTGGCTGTTAGGCACTACAAACGCATCAAAAGGCAGGAACACTAGAGGCCAAAGGAAACAGAAAAGCAGATATGGAGGCAAAACAGGCAGGAATGACTACCCCGCATTGTAAAATGGAAGCCCTAGCTTTGCCACTCCTCCCAGAGCCTCCCCTTCCAGAGGTAAAATTACTCTCCAAATGAAAGGCCCTGGTTTGTCCAAGAGACTGGAAATTACATTGAAGAAGGATGGTGGAAATTCTCCGATGAGAGGCTAGCCATCCCTGAAATAGTGGCCCCCAAATTTGTGAGACAATTCCATCAAGGAACTCATATAAGGAAAACGGCACTAGAAACACTACTTGGATGCCATTTCTATGTGCTATGGCTCACTGCTATCACCCGAGCCGTTTGCAAACAATGTCTAATTTGTGCCCAGAACAACCCACGGCAAGAGCCCACTCGGCCCCAGGAATACAGGAAATAGGAGCCACACCCTGTGAAAACCTACTAATGGACTTCACTGAGCTGCCCCGAGCCAGAGGCTATCCATACATGTTAGTGCTTGTCTGCACCTTTTCAGGATGGGTTAAGACTTTCTCCACCAGAACAGAGAAAGCATGAGAAGTGACTAAAGTATTGTTAAGAGATATTATCATCAGATTTGGACTGCCCCTGACTCCAGGGTCAGACAATGATCTGGCATTTGTAGATGAAATAGTTCAAGATCTAGCAAGGCTGTTAAAAATAAAATGGAAGTTACACACAGCCTACCAGCCACAGAGTTCAGGAAAAGTAGAACACATGAATTGGACACTTAAACAACTACTGAAGAAATATTGGCAAGAAACTCATCTGAGATGGGATCAAGTCCTGCCCATGGTCCTCCTCCGAGTCAGGTGCACCCCCACCAAACAAACTGGCTATTAACCCTATGAGATCTTGTTCGGTTGGCCATCCCCAGTCATAGGTCAAATTAAAGTGACCTCCGTGAACTAGCGGAATTAACCTTAAGAAGGCAAATGCAGGCTTTAGGGATAGCCATGCAAAGAATCCATGGCTAGGTACAGGAAAGAATGCCCATAAGCCTAACAGACCCATCACACCCTTTTAGACCTGGGGACTCTATTTAGGTTAAGAAATGGAACCCAACCGCTTTAGGACCCATATAGGATGGGCCCCATACTGTAATCTTGTCCACTCCCACTGCTGTTAAAGTTGCAGGAACTGTGCCTTGGATCCACCACAGTCAGCTGAAACCAGCAGCCCAAGACAAGTGGACCAGCCAACAGGACCCAGACCATCTGACCCGGCTGATCCTACGGCGGGACCAGATTGCCAGTGAAGTCAACAATAGCCTTGCTCTGGTCACCCCAGAAGCTGACCAGTCTATGCACGGCTGAAGCTTGAGGAGACAACAGCCCTGCTCTAGTCACCCCAGAAGCTGACTAGTCTACGCCCGGCCGAAGCGTGAGCATCATCAGGGAAGTAAATGTGGTTAGAAATCTTAGGTCCAATAGCTTTCCTTATAATACTAATTGTTTTACTATTATCCTGTCGCTTTGCCCAACCTCCTCCCCGGGGCAAAGACCTCTTTTGTCCCTGCTGGGTATAAACATGCTACTCTTTACTTTCTTCCTACTCATCCCCATCATGGCACTCCCCATACCGGTGTCAGAAAATGGACTCATAGAAGGGTGCCCCCATTGCACACATACTACACGGTCGGGGAGCACCATAACTAGGATTCTGCTGTACCATATTTATTATGAGTGCGCAGGGACCCACTTAGGAACTTGTACTCATAACCAGGTAACCTACTCAATCTGTGACCCAGGAAATACCCAGCCCTACATATGTTATGACCCTAAGTCCCCACCTATTGAGACTTGGTTTGAAGTTCATACTAAGGAAGGGGATCTTCTAAACCAAACCAAAGCCTCTTCCCCTTATGGGGGGGTCATATCCTTATACTTCAATGTTTGCCAGGAGGCAGCAATCCTGTAGTGGTCCATAATCATTGGCCCCACAGGGCACTATGGTACTTGTTCCAAGCAAAAATGTGTGCCTCTTGTTTGTTCCCCTGGGTCCCTGTTAACAGCCCGCTGGAGCTGCATGACTTGGTCCACTGATCGACAACCACTAAGGCAAGTCATACATATGAAACTACTGGAAAAACCAACTCATAAACCTAGCATTTGCTATCCCGCACATATCATCTTAAGAGCCAGGTCTGCCCATATGGACTACAGATTATCCCATGACACTGGGGTTCAAAGTCAAAGGTCAAAAAGTAAACTCAGAAGTCAGTCTGTATATTATAAGAAAACCTGGACCCGTTCAACCCAACAGTTCCCAGTTTTTGAGTCATTCTATGGGCACATCCACCAGGAGTGCCTGAACCCTCTCCCTTGGCCAGAAACCTGTTTGCCCAACTGGCAGAAAACAGTCAGTAGCCTACATGTCTCCTCATGCTATGCATGTGGAAGAACCATCATAGGGGATCAATGGCAGTAGGAAGCAAAGGAGCTAATGCCCCAAGATAACTTTACTCTGACTGTCCTCTCCCTTGAACCAATGCTCACAAGCTTGAGCATCTGGCTCTTAAACATCTTTATTATCAGGAGATTCTGCATTGCTTGCTGGGGAAAGGCCTTTACCAACTGGGTAGGAGAATTAACTTGCCTAGGACAGCAATATTACAATGAAACAACAGGAAAGACTTTATGGTGGGGCAGGATAAATAATTCCAAATCACCTCCCCCCCGCCCCAGTCCATTCTCCTGTTTCCCCTCTTTACATCACTCTTGGTATCAGCTTGAAACTCCAAATGCCTGGCAGGCACCCTCTGGCCTCTACTGGATCTGTGGGTCATGGGCATATGGGCAGCTGCCAGAGGCCTGTGTACTAGGGACAATCAGACCATCCTTCTTCCTAATCCCTCTAAGGCAAGGAGAAGCCTTAGGATACCCTGTTTATGACGAAACAAAAAGGAGAAATAAAAGGGGCATAACCATAGGAATCAGAAAGATGATGAATGGCCCCGAGAGAATAATCCAATATTATGGGCCAGCCACCTGGGTGGAAGATGGAATGTATGGATACTGTACCCCTATTTACATGCTCAACTGCATCATAACGTTATACGCGGTGCTTGAAATCATGACTAATGTCGCTGCAAGGGCCTTAAATCTACTGGCCCAACAAACCACAAAAACGAGAAATGCTATTTATCAAAATAGACTGGCTTTAGACTAGTCTCCTAGCCCAGGAAGGTGGGATATGCGGAAAGTTCAATCTAACTAATTGCTGCCTAGAAATTGATGACAATGGAAAGGTCACTGAAGATATAACTGCAAAAATCCAAAAATTAGCCTATGTTCCAGCCCAGACTTAGAAAGGATGGTCTCGATTCCCTCTTCGGGGGCTGGTTTTCATCTCTCAGAGGATTTAAAACCTTAATAGGAATAGTCCTGGCCATACTAGGAGGTTGCTTAATACTCCCTTGTCTCTTACCCCTCCTTGTTAAAAACATCCTATCGGCCATAGAGACTCTTGTCATCAGGCAAACTACCACTCGGCTAATGGCTCTAACTAAATATCAACCTTTGCCAAAGGAAGAAACCTGCCTTTTCATGAAGAATTAAGTAATAGAGATGCTTTCTATTAAACTTCATTTATAGGGAGCATCAAAGGGGGGAATGAAGCCAAAATTAACAAGAGGAAAACAAGTTTTCCTGTACTTAGCTGACTCACTCCAAGGTCAGCAATAGGCAGGGCCATGGCAAAGCCTTGAAAACACTATCTGGAAAGCCAGAGCCCAAAGGAAGGAGCTCCAGAGACTCTCCCAACACCCACTCAGAGCAAGGTTAAGAAAAACAAATTCCTTTACTATCTCCTCATGCCCCTTACCATTACTCAATTTCCAGGTTTTGTAAGCTCCTGTTTTTCTTTCAATGCAGCTGCAAGGTCACAAGCTATGCTAAGGATTACGAAACCTGTCACTGTTTGATTCAAACTGCCTTTGTTCTGCCTCTGTAAGCCTCCTTGCCTATACCACGAGTTTTGTGCCATTTAAATTAGCTAACCCCCTTTCAGAAATGTGTATAAAAGTCAAGCCCTGTCTTTGTTTGGGACGTAGCCTTTGGATATGAATCCGTTGGGCCAGTGGCCACTTAAATAAAATCCTCCTGTTCCATCCATTGGTCTCTCTGGTCCTCTGATTCCTGCAACAAGGCAAGGGCTAGAAAGCAAGCCTGCTCTGTGGGCTCATAAATACTAGCCCTGGAAATTGAGACCAGTCCTAGAAGAAAAAGGTAACCTTATATGCCAGTCTCCTCTTGACTGATTCTCTACAATTGGGAATGTATTGCAAAATAAATATTCTTTCTAGTATATCTTAACTGTATGATCACAACTTTTCAAAGAGGAGCCTATTTTCCCCCTACATTCACAGGAGGACAAACAAATAATCTTTTAAGGTTGAAGCAGCAACAGCTGAAACTTTGACACTGTGAAGGCAGACAGCTATAAAGTACAGTCCTATTCTCTTTATTATTTTTATTCTTCCTGCCATTTTTGGAATTTACTATCCTCACTTGGGTCAACTGCTTCTCTCTTAAAAATTAGTTAGCACTAGGTTTACCTCATTAACTTTCAAGAGTGGCCAGCAATTACAGACCCAGTGAAAAATACATTTAGAAGCTGATTCTAAACAAGTGAAATTTTGTAGGTAAAGAGTAGAAAAATAGTATTAGAGAAAAATAAGAAAATCTCAAAACTGTAAAAAAGTGTAAACCTAAAAGCCATAGCAATGTTTTTATTTTTCCATGAAAATTTTGTGAATTGAAGGGTTTTATATTATAGAAATACAAGCAGAACATACTTAGGAAATTACATGGAAAAACTTTTAAATTTATCTAAGGGATAATTTTTCTTAGCCTAAAATGGTCCTTAAGGGAGAATAAAGGTAGTCATATAAGTCTTTTGCCACCTTCATCCAGACTGTTCACATATTGACAACCAAAAAAATGACAATGCCAGCGTAATGTGCTATGGTATGTAAGATGTCGACCATGCCATGAAGACGCTTATGGTCTAGTAAGATATAAGGTGATTTTCCCCCCACCCTCCTGAACTGTTATGGTTGATTTGAGTTAGTGTCTAAGAATCCCATGACAGAGGAAGCAACTTAAAAAATAAAATTAGGGGCCGGGCGCAGTGGGTCATGCCTGTAATCCCAGCACTTTGGGAGGCTGAGGTGGGCAGATCACAAGGTCAGGAGATCGAGACCATCCTGGCTAACAAGGTGAAACCCCATCTCTACTAAAAATACAAAAAATTAGCCGGGCATGGTGGCACATGCCTGTAGTCCTAGCTACTCGGGAGGCTGAGGCAGGAGAATCGTTGAACCCGGGAGGCAGAGGTTGTAGTGGGCTGAGATCGTGTCATTGCACTCCAGCCTGAGTGACAGAGTGAGACTCCATCTCAAAAAAAAAAAAAAAAAAAAAAAAAAAATTGGATTATAGTAAAAATAAGAATGGTAGACAGTATATTTGCTCAGAAATAAAGTTTGAAAAAGGTAGATTATAATGAACCACACTTCTGCCCTTTTCTATTTCACTCTGCCCTAATTTCTAAGATGCAATGTAGTTTAACTAAACACTGCATCCTCACAGAGGACAGATTCTTAATGTATTCATCATTCTGAAGCACCAATATAGGAATTACAGGCACACAACTTTTCCCATCACTCACAGGCCTGCATTATTTAGGAATACAAACATTTATCCTTTGCAATAATTTAAAGACAATGAAGGGTAGATGAAAATAGATTTATCAACTCAATAAACCATTAAACCCTTTTTAAATAGGGATTAAAAACTAGGCATTAAATCAGGGATCCTTAATGTGACAAATTTTTATAAATGTAGATATTTAGATTATGGAAAATGGATGTCTTTGTTATTTTGAGCTGCTCAACACAATTATACTATAATTATCTAAGTGAGGACAGGCCTGCTTCCAAATTTACCTGATGAGAGATGGAAGGTTGCTGGATGGGCCCCTGCATTCTAGGGTTTGGTAAACCCACAGGTGCTGGCCTCCGTTGCACCTGTTGCCTCTGAGCCATTACCTGTTGCTGCATATGCTGGAGCCGTAATTGAGCTAGGCTGATCTGTGTTGGGAACTTGGATAACTGGTTTGATGATAAACCACTTGGTGGCTGTGAATTCTGTTCCACGACAGGATTCTGCTTAGGCATTTGTGGCTGGCTCTCTTTATCCTCGATTACTAAAGAACCTAATTAAAAAGAAAAGGTTAAGGGAAACAGTTTTTCAGATAGTTGGTGAAATATCATTTTCTAAGGCTATTTTTGCAGAACTTCAAAATTGCCAAGGAATTCTCTGATCTCATGAGCCCTTTTACACTCTGAAAGATAGAGAACCCCCAAACAACTTTTGTTCACCTAACTTCTAGTCATCAAAATTTATAATATTAGAAATTAAAAATTTTTAAAACTTTCTAATTCATTTAATAATAAAACCATAACCACATGCTTTTATAAAGCTATATTATAAAAAATTTGGTAAACATTTTTTGATATTTTAAAATACTGTTTGATGTTTTAAAAAATCTCTTTAAATGTCTGGCTTAATAGCTGAAATCTCATTATCTGTTTCTGCACTATCATAATATATTGTTAAGTTAAAATATATGAAAAAAATTTCAGTCTCACTGTATGGCAGACAGCACCTGACAGCAATAACTTAGGTGTACCCTGTGAGTGACCCTGTATGGCCTAAGAAGAATGGGTGTTTGGAGTTCTGCACTAAGGAACCCAGGAGTGGCCAACCTGGAGATCCATTCTTTATCAATGAAGAATATCTGAACTCCCAGCCCAGCCTGTGGAATCCAGGCCATATTGGGGATGGATGCCTTTTGCTTTGTGTTAAATGAAGGTTGCCACATGGAGGTTGCTAGCGGGAGGATGCTAAGTGCTACATAAACTACTTGCTGGTGTTTCTCCTGTCCAGCCCACTGCCACTGGACTGTGCTGTATGTAAGTTCCCTCAATAAGCCCTGTGCCTCGGACACTGGCTCCAGGTCTCTTCTTGGGCCTCTCAAACATGGTCCTATCCCTATTGAACTCAGTAGGGGTCTGGCACAACACTCATCCAGACGTGTAGTTGGAAAAAGGTGGCCTTTGTGGTCCGCTGAAAGAGTACCAGACTATACTTTGAGAACTGCTGTCATATATCCCAACAAGCGAACCTGACATTGGCTCTAAAAACAATCCCAAAAAGTATTTCTGAATCTTTACTATTAACAAGTTGTGATCTCTCAAGTTTCCTATACCTTTACAATGCATACTATGTTAACTTTTTGATACAGAATACATCGACTGGCTTAAAACTAGTTTTAAGAGTTTAATGGTGCCCTTGAAAGGCCTGATTCAAGCTTGATTTCAACATTAGAAACTTAAATGTTTATGATTTACTAATCATATGCATTCTAAAAATATACAGTTATTCATTAAACGTTTACTGTGTGTAATTCACTATGACAAGTAGGTATATGTGTATGTTTAAAAGAAACAATAACATTCTCTTTTACACATAAGGGATCTAAGGTTTAGAGAGGTTATAAAACTTATCTAAAGTCACTCAAGACAGTAACAAAATATTCATCTAGATCAGTATTTTCCCCTAGCACTCTTACATGTTTCTCAGAGCCATGGGTAATAAGTTTAGGAAACTTGTCTCCTTCTTTAGAGATTTACAATGTAAATCTCATTGTATATGAATTTACAGTGCTGTAAATGACAGCTCTAAGAAATCCTACAGTAAAATATATTAACTTCATTATGTTGGTTTCACGAACTATTAAGACTAGGACATCCTGTTTTTGTTTTGGCTAAACTAGATTTATCTGAAACTATATTCATTTATGTGTGTACAGTTTTAAATATAATTCTTAAATGTACTTATGTCTATATGTAGGTGTATTTATCTATTGTGATATAAGTACATAACACATATGACCACTTGTTTGGATTTATATCTCGTGATGGATTCTGAGTACAGATGAATGTGTGGTGGTAGAGTCAGGTGTGGCAATAAGTTACTTATACACATGTTTTGTATTCTAAAGATGCTTCTTTTTGGCAAAATGAGCGTGTGTAATTCCAGTTTCCTGCTATGTATCAATATATATATGTCTGTATCTAAACTAGTCTGCAGGGGTCTCCTTATCACCTTTGCTTCCGGGATTCTTTTTGTTCTTCCCTTATGGGTGAGATTGCCTATTTCCTCCTTTCCTGATGAGTATGGGCTTTCTCCAGCCATTTTCTTTTCTCACCCAGAATCTAGTGTTGGGGATGAGAAACCATCTTTGATGATTCTGAAGCAAATTCAACGAGCATCCGCCACCCACCACCAAAATCATCAAAGATAATATTGTTTGATGAACAGACAATGTGTAGGGAATTCTTAAATTTGTTTGTATAGTTTCCCTGTGAGAAATTAAGAAAGAAGGCAAAAAGGTGTTTCTACTCAGCAAATAGTATAATAAAGAAGCTAAAGTAGTAACTTTCTGCTGAACTGCTTACAAGGATACTTTTATTCCTAATGTTACCAAAATGACAGTCTCTTTTTGTGATAATTCAGTGAGGTCTAATATAGTCATGTGTTGCTAAAGGATGGGGATATGTTCTGAGAAATGTGTCATTTAGGTAATTTTATCTTCAGACAAACATCAGTTTACTTATGTAAACCTACACTGTATGGCCTACTACACACCTAGGTTATATGGCATAGCTTATTGCTAGGTAGAGTCTAGGCCACAAACCGGCACAGCATGCAACTGTACTGAATTATCTGGACAATACTGTAGGCAACTGTAAATGGTGGTAAGTATTTGTGTATCTAAACATATGAAAGATACAGTAAAAAAAAAAAAAAACAACCGTATTTATAAGTCATAGATGCAGTTAGTTGATTGAGATATCATTATGCAGTGATCTGGGTACTTGTCAGTATGTATGTTTTACTTCAATTAGTAAGATATCTATATAACTATTACCTGATCAGGCAAAAGAAGAAAACTAAAAGTCTTCCCTAAGCAAGATAAGGGATTGAACCATTAGGTTCCTATTGAATAGTTGTAAAGATAAGCCAATAAAAATATAGCAGTTTAAAATAAAAGTTTCAGGATATCAAAAATCCTTTATCAATGACAAGTCAAGTTAACCCACTCTGATAAATTTAGAGCTAAGAGAACAAACCAGATTTGGGGGGTTGAGGGAACAGGACAGGACACCTAAATCTCTAAGTCTAGACACCCTGTCAGTCAATGTTATAGAATGTTTTCTTATCATCTGTACATGTACGTGTGTTTATATTCATGTATATTTGTTACCATATACATACATTAATGAAATACTATTAGAAACAACATGTCTTTTTAAAACAAAGTAATGAAAACGTTTTGAAAGTGAGAGAACGTATTTTCTTCGATCCTCCAGCATCAGCCTTCCGAGTAGCTGGGACTACAAGCATGTGCCACTACCCTTAGCTAACTTAGAAATCTTATGTGGAAATGGGCTTTCCCTATGCTGCTCAGGCTGGTCTTGAACTCCTGGGCTCAGGTGATCCTTGAGAGATCCCAAAGTGCTAGGATTACAGATGTGAGCCACCATGCCCAGGCTAAGTGAACATATTTTCAGTAACATGTCATAATCATTGAGTTTTACAAACAAATGCCACTGAGAAATGTATGTAATGGTAATGGCCTACCTAAGTTGATAATATTTTGAGCCCAGAAACTAGGATCACAGTGAAATTGGATGGTGTTGTTGGTCACTGGGGACGCATCACACCTTGCACGAAGGAGGTGCCGTAACCGGTATGTAATCTAGAAGAAAAAGGAGAGACAACTAAACATTAGGCAAATAATTTATTAAGTGTCCAGTAAATATACAAAAACAGTCTCTGGTATGTACATCAATACACAATAAACAATCATATATAGGTTTGTTGGACATACAACACAATTTTCTTTCCAAAACAAGTTAAAAAAGTTTTGAGGCATAACTCAGCTGTACTATTGAACCTATTTTGAAGTGACAGGTTAAAGTCAGTTTTTTTTAATTATTAATAAAACTTTGCAGAATCACTAACTCAAATATTTGTAAAATAAAAATTATTAATGTATCTTAATGCTTTCATTTATTTTACTTACTCTCTTAGAAAAGGATTCAGAAGACTAGGGGCTAATGAGTTACAGGGAATACAAATTTGTCTCTGTTTAGGAAATGGAACTGGGCCTGTGAGTGAGGTGGTTCTCCTTGTTCCTCGTTACAGTTCTGTTCCCGCCATCGCCCTAAATACAACCAGCTTTGAATCTCATATCATCACACCACACCATCCACTTTCCTCCACGCTGCAGTCATCAATGAGCATCTACTCATTCTCCCTCAGTCCTTGAAGATTTTAGTTCTTGGTTCACTATTACCATCTCCAACATTAGTCCTGTGGCAATTTTTGATGATTTCAATATCCAACCAAATGATTCACTTCCTCTAGTCCCCAAATACCAATAATCCTACAAACCCACCAGGTCCTATAAGACTTGGCTTTTTCCATCCTTTCATCTCACTTTACCCTTGCCCTCTATCCCTGAATTCCTCCTCATTATCCAGCTTCAATTCCAGGGTAAATCATCATCATAATTTCCTTACACACACACATACACACACACACACACACACATATATCGTCAACTCCTCTTTCTCTCACTCACTCAATTATGTATGCTCACTTCACTCTCCTCAACGTTTCCACTAGATAAAACAACCTACCCTGGTTAAATCCCACATTCTGCCTGAATATAATTGAACTGATCTCACTTCAAACACATGACCACTTACTTCAGGTGGGCCATTAAGGCTGACTGGCTATCATATGACATTTCTCTAGTCCACTCACTTCCCTACTTTCCTAAATAACTATTTCCTACTCTCTTTTCTCTTTTTGAATCATCAGTATTTCCTCCCCCATTCTTAATCTTAGCTAATGTACTTGCTTAGCATTTCACTGACAATCAGCAACAATCAAAGATCTTCCACAAACTTCCACCACTTTTCAGTCAATATCCCCTCCTGTTACAATGGATGATGAAATGTCCATGTTTCTAGTTAAAGCCAGCCTTCCACTTGTGCAGTAGAGCACACCCCATCTTGCCTGCCCAGTAATTTTCATCCCTCTTCTGTAACACCAACTTTCCCATTTTACTGGATCACACCCATCAACATATAAATATGCTTTAAGTTTTTCCAGCTAAAAACAAAAACTCTTTACTCCTTTTCTCCCACCATCAACTATCCCATTTCTTTTGCAGCAAAACTCTTCAAAAGACTCCTCTAGGTTTACCGTCTCCTATTCTTCCCTGCCCATTCTTTCCTGAAACCATTATGTTCAGGCTTGTAGTAGCTTTTCACACAGGTGGTCAGTCTGCCTTCATGGAAATGCTTTTTTTCATTTGTTTTCCAGCACGCTATAATCCCATGGTTTTCCCTTGTTTCACTAGCTGCTACTCTTTTGGAGCCACTGAGAATAGATTTAGGTTCCAATGCCAAGCTGTTTTTGAACTCCCCAGTAAGGGCAGGGATTCCTCTGCTTCTTGGCAGTGCACAATCTCAGTCTCCATTGTAGGTGATTTCCTCTCTCCCACACCACTATGTGCTGGAATGCCCAGGGCTCAGTTTTTTGACTTCTCCCTTCCTCTACATTCATATGTAGTCATGTACCACACAGCAATGTTTCAGTCAACAATGGACCACATGTACAACAGTGGTCTCATAAAATTAATGAAGCTGAATAATTCCCATTGCCTAATGATGCTGGAGCTGTTGCAACATCACAGCACCAGGCATTACTCAAGTGTTTATGGTGATGCTGGTGTAAACAAACCTACAGTGCTGCCAGATGCAATGATAATAAACGACTATGTTACTGGTTTATATATTTACTATATTACACTTTTTCTCATTATTTTAGAGTGTACTCCTACTACTTACTAAAAAAAGTGACCGCCTCAGCCAAGTCCTTCAAGAGAGTCTCAGAAAAAGCATTATTATAATAGGAGATGAGAACTGAAGACTTTCCAGTGAGACAAAATGTGGAGGTGTAAGACAGTGATATTGATGATATGAACTTTGGGTAGGCCTAGGCTAACGTGTGTTTGTGTCTTGGTTTTTAACAAAAGGTTTTAAAATAAGCAAATAAATACATAAGCTTAGGAATTAAAGATAAGGAAGAATTTGTACAACGTGTTTGTGTTTTAAGCTAACTGGTTATTACAAAAGTAAAAACATTTAAAAAATTAAAAAGTTTATAAAGTTAAAAAGTTACAGTAAGCTTTCCTTAAGTAAGCTAAAATTTATTATTGAAGAAAAAATATTTTCAAATAAATTTAATGTAGTCTAAAAGTATGGTGCTTATGAAGTACCCAGTAGTGTACAGTAATGTCCTACGCCTCCACAATCATTCATCATTCTACTCACTTGCTCACCCAAAGCAACTTCCAGTCCTGCAAACTCCATTCCTGGTAACTGCCCTATACCTATACAGGTATACTGTTTTTTTTTTGACTCTCACTCTGTCACCCAGGCTGGAGTGGAGTGGTGCGATCTCAGCTCGGCTCACTGTAACCTCCATGGTGTGCCATTTTTAAATCCTTTGTATTGTATTTTGACTGTACTTTTTCTATGTTTAAATATACAAACATTTACCATTATGTTACAACTGCCTACAGTATTCAGTACAGTGATATGCTGTACAGATCAGAGCAAAAGGGTAAACCACCTAGGTTTGTGTAAGTATATCCTATGACGTCACACAATGCCGAAATTACCATTTCTCAGAATGCATCCCTGTAATCAAGCAACACATGATTGTACTTTTTATCCTCAGGTGTACTCTTCCTATAACCCTCTCCATCTCAATTATTGGTAATACTGTTTTTCCCTACAACTTAAAGTCCTTGGCTCCTTTCTTTTCTTACAGCCTATATTCAACCTGTTGGCAAATCCTGTTGGCTATACTTTTAAAACACACGTATAGGCCAGGCACAGTGGCTCACACCTGTAATCCCAACACTTTGGGAGGCCAAGGCGGGCAGATCACGAGGTCAGGAGTTCAAGACTAGCCTGGCCAACATCGTGAAACCCCCGTCTCTACTAAAAATACAAAAAAATTAGCCAGGTGTGGTGGCATGCACCTGTAATCACAGATACTTGGGAGGCTGAGGCAGGAGAATCACTGGAACCTGGGAGGCACTCCAGCCTGGGTGACAGAGGGAAGCTCTGTCTCTAAAAACATAAATAAATAAATAACTTATTTTGGGACTAGGTAGAATATGTAGCAAAGTGTTTACCAGGCAGCAGTCAATACAATATACCTTTCCCCCAAATTTCCCCTTTAATTTTTTAATTCCCACCATAAATCATACTCATAATGCTAACCATAAGTATTCTAAGAACTATGTTTTACCTAAAATTTAATAATTAATTTATCTAAAATTTAATTTGTTTTTTAAAAGCATTATTTATTTTAATTGACCAATAAAAATTGAATATATTTCTGTGTACAGCATGTTTTGAAATATACATTGTGAAATGGTTAAATTGAATTAATCTATATATTACCTCATATACTTATTTTTTTGTGATGAGAACACTTAAAATCTACTCTCTTAGCAATTTTCAAGAATACAAACACAGTGTTATGAACTCTAGTTCTCATGTCGTGTAATAGCTCTGGTGAACTTATTCCTCCTATCTAACTGAAATTTTGCAGCCTTTGATCAACATCCCTTCCAATACCCTGAATCCCTTCCAGCCCTTGGTAACCACCATTCTACTCTCTCTGACTTTAACTTTTTTCCACATATAAGTGAGATCATGAAGTAAATATAATGTCCTCCAGGTTCATCTATGTTGTTGCAAATGACAGGATTTCCTTCTTTTATAAAGCTTAATAGTATTCCATTGGGTATATGTACCACATTTTCTTTATCCATTTATCTGTTGAACACTTAGGCTGATTCCATTTTTTGGTTATTGTGAATAATGTTGCAATGAACCCAGGAGTACATACATCTATTCAAGATTTTGATTTCATTCCCTTTGAATATATACCCAAAAGTGAGATTGCTGGATCATGATACTTCTATATGTAATTTTTCAAGGAACTTCCATACTGTTTTCTATGGTTGTACTAATTTACATTATCACCAACGGGATGCAAGCATTCCCCTTTCTCCACATCCTCTCCAATACTTGTTACCTTTATCTTTCTGACAATAGCCATTTAATCATTTATTTTTAAATAATTTTGAAATCACAGAAACACTGCCAGAAAAGTAAAAGAACCCTACATTCCTTTCATCCGAATTCCCTGAGTGTTATGACCACATTTGCTCCAGTGCCCACCCAACTGCTCCTACACGTTATTAGTCTTTTTCCGAAACTTTTGAGAGCAAGCTACAGGAATGAGGTCCTGTCTTCCCTAAATACTGCACTATGGATATCCTAAAACAAAGATCTTCTAACATAACCAAATCCCACATTCCAAATTCATAAACCAACTGTTACAACACAGCCATCCAGTTTAAACACTTCATCCAAATGCCAAGTTTCAGCAGTCTTTTCCATGATGCTATCAAGGATACAAGTTGCTTAGCTGCCTCATTTTTCAGTTGCTCAGTCTTTCTCCCTTTCGTTCATGTCCCTGATGTGTTTTGAAGATTTTATGCCTTACATTTCATAGGATGACCTTTAACCTGGGTGATATTTCCTCCTGATCAGACTTAGTTACGGTATTCTTGGCAAGAATACCACACAAATGATGATGTGCCAGGAAACGTAGGATGTCAACTTGTCGTACCACTGGTGGTATTAATATTGATCTATAATTCTGCTACTCAATTTCTTAAAGTTGAAGAGGTATTCTGAGATTTTACTAATACTCTGTTCCCCATCAATCCTCTACCCAGCATATTTGCAGGCACTAATTAGTCCTCCCAAATTACCTCTACGATAGTGATCAAATGTGCTTCTGTATACCCATTGTTCTTTCTATAACTGTAACTTTTAGTTTTGTTATCAACTTCTCCCCCAAATAATCTACTGTGTACTGATTTATGTTATTATGAACTCATGTATTCTTATTTAAGTGTGTTATAATTTATTATTATAGTGACTTATTTTGATCCTCAAATTTGTTCTTGGTTTTCCCAGTGGGGGAGCCCTTTTACACTGAATCCTGTTCCCTTTGACATGTCCCCATTATTCTCCGAGCACTTTGGTAGTTTTCTGGTTTAACACATGTTCTGGGCACACCTTTTACTTTCCCCCCCTTTCTTTGGTATTTTGAAACCAAGATCTGGAAGGAAGTGGCCTCACTGCTACTGGGATGCAGCACAACAACAACAAATACATACACACATACAGATGGACATACACATCTATAACTATTTCTAGATCTGAGTCCAAGAATAAAAATAAAACTCTAAGTTCATACTTGTACTCTTAATTCCAATCCAACACATCTTTGGGCCCTTCCTAGCCTAACTTCTTTCTAAATACCTTCTCTGGAAACTTGGCTGCTATTACCTTCAATATATTTACTTACTTATTCAATCCATTTACTTATTTACTCAGTGTAACCAAAATCCAAATGACACTGGCTAATTATTCTTACCACTTCTGTATTCCACCCTCACCACTTCTCATCCGTGGCTGCCAGCTTCATGCCTGTTGTGGTTCCCCAACCCTCTCCAATATGCAGTGACCTCAGTCACCATGCTGATGCCTCCATGCCAGGAAAAGAAGGCGAGACAATAAGATTCTTGATAGTTTTTATGTGAATATATAGATACACACACACACACACACGCAGATTTTATGTATTATGTATATTGATAATTAGATATCTTGGGGATAGGGTCCAAGTCTAAACATGAAATTCATTTATGTTTCATATACTCAATACACATAGCATGAATGCAATTTTATACAATATTTCTAATAGTTTTGTGCATGAATCCAAGTTGTGTTCAATTCTTATGTGTGTAATTTCCCACTTGTGGTGTCATGATGGTGCTCAAAAAGTTTTGAATTTTGGAGAATTTCAGATTTCAGTTGGGATGCTCAACCTGTATAAGAAACTCACACAACTCAATAGCAAAAACCCAAATAACATGATTAAGGAACGGGCAAAGAGTCTGAATTTATATTTTTCCAAATAAGACATAAAAATGTCCGATAGGCGTATGAAAAGATGCTCCACATCACTGATCGACAGGAAAATTCAAATCAAAACCACAATGAGCTATCACCTCATACCTGTTAGGATCCAGCTAATATCAAAAAGACAAGAAAGACAAGTGTTGGCCAGGGTGTGGAAAAAAGGGAACCCTTTATACACTTTAGGTGGGAATGCAGATTGGTGCAACCACTATGGATAACAATATGGAGGTTCTTCAAATAATTAAAAATAGAACTACTGTAGGTCCAGCAATCCCTCTGCTGGGTATATTACAACAGGAAGTGAAATAGGACCTTGTAGAGGCATCTGCACTCCCAGGTCACTGCAGCATTACTCACAATGGCCAAGATAGAAAAACAACCTGTATCCAATGAGGCATGGATAAATACTGTGGTAGATATATACAATAGACTATTATTCAACCTTAAAAAAGGAAAGAAATCCTGCTATTTGTGATAACAAGGATGAACCTTGAGGACACTATGGTAAGTCAAATAAGCCAGATCCAGAAATGAAAATACTGTATAATCTCACTCATACGTGGAATATTTTTAGAAAGTTGAAGACAAACTAGAATTGTGGTTACTAGGGGCTAAGGTGGGTAGGAATTGTAGAGAAGTCAAAGGGTACAAATTTCCAAGTAGGTAGAATGAATAAGCACTGAGATTTAATGTACACAGTAAGAACTACAGTTAATAACACTGTAATGCCAGCCAGATGTGGTGGCTCACACCTGCAGTTCAAGACCAGCTGGGGTGACAAAGCAAGACCTTGTCTCTACAAAAAAAAAAATCTGGGCTATGGTGGCATGCACCTGTAGTCCCAGCTACTTGGGGGACTGAGGCAAAAGGCTCGCTTGAGCCTACAAGTTTGAGGCTGCAGGGAGCTATCATCATGTCACTGCACTCTAGCCTAGGCGACAGGGGAGACCCTGTCTCAAACAACAACAAAAAAACAGAAAACCAAAAGAATAAACCAAAAAAACCTCCATAATAACACTGTAATGTATATCAAAAATGTTAGAGATTTTAGGTGTTCTTACCATACACATAGATACAAGGTAACTAGGATAATGGATATTAATCTGTTTGACTGAAACAATAATTTCAATATGCATATACGTCAGAATATCATGTTGTACACTTTAAATATATAATAAAATATAAATAAATTTTTAAAAATAGCAAGCCAGGCTTGAGGTTTCAGGGCTGCTAGGCATTTCGTTTCCGTTTTTTAAGCATATAAAATCCATCATTTAAAGGATAACCTGAGTAAACATGGCTATATTTATAAAGCAGAACTCTGGAGAACAGAGTTATACAATATAATGATTTTCACATTTTCTGAAGTTAGAAAATCTTCTAAATGTTTAAAAATAATCATGAACCTCAGCTGTGCATGCATTACAGGCAAATCATTATCTACAGCTGCTACTAGAAATGCATAAATGCTCACTTGGGTTCAACAGGATTTTAAAATTTAGTTAACCAAGAATATGGTAATACTGGTACTACATGATTCACTGCTCCTATTTTCTTCCATGTATCATACAGATGACTATCTCTTTCATTCCTATTTCAACAGTTCATTGTGTAAATTAATTTATCCCATCTCCTATTTTTATTTTCTCCATAATACAATCAAACAAAATCAGAACAGAATGAAAAACACATTTTTAAACTGATAAGGAGATTGACGGAATGCTTATCTGATTGCATGAATAATGTGTCTTACACATACATACTCATGATGGATTAAGTTGAAAAACACAGTTCTCTATTCCCTCTATCCCTTTTCTATTTGACTTTCAGAAAAATGTAAGTAACAGAATACAGAAGGTATATAGTATATAGATGTTTTCCATTAAAACTAATGAAAAAATAAGACTCAGGATGGAGACTATAGCACTGATAATTATGAAAGGAAAACAAATCCTAAGAATTAAATACAATTCATGATTAAGAAAAGTTACAGAACTCTGTCTGATGTCACTCAATTATTTGAAGTTATTTTATAAAGTTTATCCAGAATCACATTTCCTTATTTTAAAATTGTATAGAAAATTTCTGGACTTCCATTTTTTGGAATAGGTGACAGAAAACTTGATTTGGAGGTAGTAATACAAGCATACCTCATTTTGCTGAGCTTTGCTTTACTGCGCTTCGTAAGTACTGTACATTTTACAAATTTAAGGTTTGTGACACCATTTTTCCAACAGCACATGCTCACATGTCTCTGTCACATTTTGGTAATTCTTAACAATAATCTGTTATAGTGATCTGTGGTCTTTGATGTTAATATTGTGACTGTTTTGGGACACCACAAACCACACCCATGTAAGAGCAAACATAAATAGTACATTCTGTTTGTGCCACCAATTTAGCCATTCTTTCTTCCTGTCCTCAGGCCTCCCTAGTCTCAGACACAACAATTTAATAACCCTACAATAGTCTCTAAGTGTTCAAGTGAAAGGAAGAGTTGCATGACTCTCACTAATCAATAGTTAGAAATGAGTAAGCTTACTGAGGAAGGCAGGTCCAAAGCTGAGACAGGCTGAAAGCTAGGCCTCTCACACCAGTTAGCCAAGTTGTGAATGTAAAGGAAAAGTTCTTGAAGGAAATCGAAGTGTTACTCCAGTAACACATGAATGAAGAGAATGCCAAGCAGACTTATTGCTGATAGGAAGAAAGTTTCGTGGTCTTGACAGAAGATCAAACCAGCTATAACATTCCCTTAACCCAAGATCTAATTCAGAGAAAGGTCCTAAAACTCTCTTTAATTCAATGAAGGCTGTGAGAGGTGAGGAAGCTGCAAAAGAAAGTTTTAAGGTGGCAGAGGTTGGTCCATGAGATTTATGGAAAGAAACCATCCATTCTGCAGTATACACAATATAAAAGTACAAGGTGAAGCACCAAGTGCTAATGTAGAAGCTGCAGCAAATTAATCAAAAGATATAGCTAAGATCATTGACGAAGGTGGCTAGGCTAAACAACACATTTCAACGTAGGTGGCACAGACTTCTATTGGAAGATGATGCCATCTAGAAATTTCAGAGAGAAGACAATGCATGGCTTCAAATCCTCAAAGGACAGACTGACTCTTGTTAGGGACTAATGTAGCTGATGACTTGAAGTTGAAGCCAATGCTCATTGACCATTCCAAATATCCTAGGGCCCTTAAGAATTATCCTAAATCTATGCTGCTTTTGTGTTCTATAAGTGAAAACAAAGCCGGGATTACAGCACATCTACTTACAGTTATCGTTTTAAGCCCACTTTTGAGACCCACTACTCAGAAAATAAAGGATTTTAAAATATTACTGCCCATTGACAAATACAACTGGTCACCCAAGAGCTCTCATGGAAGTATATGAGATTAAGGTTGTTTTCATGTCCGCTAACACAACATCCATTCTGCAGCCCATGAATCAAGAAGTAATTCTGATTCTCATGTCTTTTTTTTTTCCTTTTGGTAGCGACAGGGTCTCACCCTGTGGCGCAGGGTGGTCTCGAACTCCAAGCCTCAAGTGAGCCTCCTGCCTCAGCCTCTCAGTGTTGGTATTATAGGTGCATGGCCTCAAGTATTATTTAAGAAATACATTATGTGGCTGGGTGCAGTGGTTCATGCTGTAATCCCAGCACTTTGGGAGGCCGAGGCGGGTGGATCGCTTGAGGTCAGGAGTTTTGAGACCAGCCTGGAAAATATAGGGAAACCCCGTCTCTTATAAAAAATAGAAAAATTAGTTGGACATGGTGGCGCATGCCTATAGTCCCAGCTGTTGGGAGGCTGAGGCAGGAGAATTGCTTGAGCCTGGGAGCTAGAGGTTGCAGTGAGCTGAGATCACGCCACTGCACTCCAGCCTAGGCGACAGAGTGAGACTCCATCTCAATAAAAAAAAAAAAAAGAAATACATTACATAAGGCTAGTATAATAGCCACCATACACATTGATTCCTCTGATGGATCTGGGCAAAGTAAATTAAAAACCTTCTAGAAAGGATTCATTATTCTAGATGCCATTAAGAACCTTAGTGATTCATGGGAGGAGATAAAAATATCAACATCAACAGGAGTTAGAAATAAGTTGACTCCAACCTTTAGGGATGACCTGGAGGAGTTTAAGACTTCAGTGAAGAAGGAACTACAGATGTGACAGAAACAGCAAGAGAACTGGAATAATAAGTAGAGCCTGAAGATGTGACTGAATTGCTGCAATCCTATGATCAAACTTGAATGGATGAACAGTTGCTTCTTATGGATGAGCACAGAAAAGTGGTTTCTTGAGATAGAAATTACTCCTGGTGAAGATGCTGTGATCATTGTTGAGATGACAACAAAGAATTTAGAATATTCCATAAACTTAGGTGATACCGCAGCTACTGGCTTTGAGAAGACTGACTCCAATTCTGAAAGAAGTTCTATTGAAGGTAAAATACTATCAAATTATCATTGCATGCTATGGAGAAATCTTTCACTAAAAAAGAGTCAATCGATGCAAACTTCATTGTCATCTTATTTTAAAATATTGCCATAGCTATCCCAACCTTCAGCAACTACAACCCCAGTGGCCATCAACATTTCCACCAGCAAAAAGATTATGACTCTTGAAGGCTCAGATGATTAACATTTTTAGCAATAAAGTATTCTTAAAGCCGGGTGCAGTGGTTCACACCTGTAATCCCAGAACTTTGGGAGGCCGAAGTGGGTGGATCACAAGGTCAGGAGATTGAGACCATCCTGGCTAACATGATGAAACCCCGTCTCTACTAAAAATACAAAAAATTAGCCAGGCGTGGTGGCGGGCACCTGTAGTTCCAGCTACTCGGGAGGCTGAGGCAGGAGAATGGTGTGAACTGGGGAGGCGGAGCTTGCAGTGAGCTGAGATCGTGCCACTGCACTCCAGCCTGGGCGACAGAGCAAGACTCTGTCTCAAAAAAAAAAAAAAAAAAAAAAAAGGATTATTTAATTGAGGTATATACACTGTTTTTTTTTAAAAACATAATACTACTGCACAGTTACACTACAGTATTTATAAGCAAAACTTTTATATGCACTGGAAAACTTAAAAAAATTGTATGGCTTGGCTTATTATGATATTTGCTTTATTGCAATAGTCTGGAACGGAACCTATGGTTTATAGTATACTTCGGAGTATAAATCTCTGTTGAATCTTTAATAAGATTAATGTAAAGCAGGAATTTTTAAGACTGTAGCTAAATGTCTTCTATATCTTTGTTACTCAAAGCACAGCCCACAGACCAAGCAGCATCAGAGTCACCTGAAGGCTTGTTAGAAATTCACAAGCCCCACCCCAAATCTCCTGACCAGAATCCTCAAGTGATGTGGTAGTCATATGTTAAGTAGCAAGGTTCTAGACCAATGTCAAATTGTTCACCAAATCACAGAGCTATTTTTCTGTGGCAAAAATATCCGGCACTACAGATTGCCGTGTAGCACCAACAAGAAGAGCACAGGCTCAGGTCATGTCTGAGATCATATTATAAACCCTGGCTATACCTCATATTGTGTGATGTTAGACATGTTACATAATCACATGCCTTAGTTTCATCATGTGTACAAGGGGGGTGAATAGGTATATCTCATAAGAATGAGGTAAAAGTTTAACTATTACATGGAAATTCTTAGCATTAGTACCTGGCACACCATAGGTAATCAGAAAATGTTCACTATCATCCTTATTTTTGGTATTAACTTCAATTGCTATGAAGACAGTGAATACTTGGAAAGAACAAAAAAAGGAATTAATGATAAATTAAAACTGAAATTACACCCAAATTATGCCAGGTAAAAATATTTAAGCCAAAATATTTCGATAAATATTAGAAATAGGTAAAAAGCACTGATGCACAAGCAGAATAAATTTTAAGCATTACAATGGCTCCACTGTTTTTCTGTGCCTTTTTACAGTATATTAAATAGCATACTTTATCTTACCAGTCGTTTGCTATAAAGTAATGCTGTACTGCTGCCACTGGAAACTGCCCATTTAGAAAAATGCATGACATGCTCCAATTGTTTAGAGAGTCCAGCCACTTCCTGTTGTTGCTGCATAAGTTTCATGCGATGGTCCTTTGCAAGGCTCTGAAAACAAAATAATTTCAAAATTAGTATCAGCATGTAACACAGACTTTAATGGTCATTTCCAGGTAAACAAATTAGAATAACTACAATCTCTAAGTACTCAATTTACTGAAACTAAAAATATTCTGTTTTCCCTATTAGTATAAAGGATCACTTTCACTATAGCAAAAAACTGCATCCCAGATGTAGCCCCTCACCCCCCAAGACCCTGGATCAGGTTTTACATATTCTGGGATTTAACTCTGTTCATGCATCTTACAATACATGAAAAAGGAAAGATTAGCTATAGAACAGTAAATGCCTATGAAATTCAACATTCACAAATAAAACAGATGTACTGTCCAGCAAACCTATAAAGTAACTCGATCACGTAATTTACTCAATCGTATGATTTCACCTTTTAGGGATTCTACTTAACAGTTGGAATTGCAAGTAGTTTGTGTAAAACAGAGTCATGCTGTGTTGTAGATGACACTTGCCCTTTGTATGTGGTAATTTTTTAAAAGGCATCATATTATTTCTGTTGAGAATTAACATCAGAGCCAACAGATGCACTGAATGAGTGTGCCAATGCACTCTAAGAAAAGCTACATAAAAGAATATAGATTTCTTTAAGGGAAGTACGTATGTGCTTTCCTTAGAGAAGACGTATAATCAAAAGTAGAGCACACTGAACTTGGGTTATTTTAAAGGTTCCTATCCAAAAACCTCATCCTAGACTTAGCAAGGAAAAAGGAGGAATACAGGACTTTCTGCTGTTTCAGACAAATCAGAAATGTTTACAAGTAAAATTGCTATACTACAACATGGACTTACATTCTCAATAAAAAGCGAACCCAGAGCCTGGCCCTAGTCAGTTCCAGATTTGGAAAATACACATGAGCTACACTGAATTAAGGGGAACTGGTAGTTGTGTGTTTGAGGGACTGGTAACAGCCAATGGCTCTGCCGTATCTAATTTAAGTTCAGAGAGACAGTAATTTTCCTATTAGACTATTTTTGACCTCTGTAAAAATTTATTAAGAGTTTCTCTGGAAACATTCTAGTAGGAATAGAAATTGTTTACTTTGGAGAAGGCTGAGAATTAAGAATCAGAAGCCCTGGTTTTTTGGTCTTCTATCCTAATATCTATTTCAGCCAATTTCTTATGAGTCTTAACAGATAAAAGGGGTTATGTTTATTTGCCTTTAAAAAAGGACTCCAACCAGCCTGGGCAACATAGCGAGACCACGTCTTTACAAAGAAAAAAAAAAAAAGGAGGGGCCGGAGTGGGGAGTGGTTCCAAGATGGCCGAATAGGAACAGCTCCAGTCTACAGCTCCCAGCATGAGCGACGCAGAATTTGGGTGATCTCTGCATTTCCAACTGAGGTACTAGGTTCATCTCGCTGGGACTTGTCGGACAGTGAATGCAGGACCATGGGTGCAGCGCACCAAGCGTGAGCCGAAGCAGGGTGAGGTATCGCCTCACCGAGGAAGCACAAGGTGTCAGGGAATTCCCTTTCCTAGCCAAGGGAAGCTGTGACAGACGGCACCTGGAAAATCGAGTCACTCCCACCCTAATACTGTGCTTTTCCAATGATCTTAGCAAACGGCACACCAGGAGATTATAACCCACGCCTGTCTCGGAGGGTCCCACGCCCACGGAGCCTCTCTCATTGCTAGCACAGCAGTCTGAGATGGAACTGCAAGGTGGCAGCAAGGCTGGGGGAGCGGCGCCCACCACTGCTGAGGCTTGAGTAGGTAAACAAAGCAGCCAGGAAGCTCGAACTGGGTGGAGCCCACTGCAGCTCAAGGAGGCCTGCCTGCCTCTGCAGACGCCGCCTCTGGGGGCAGGGCATAGCCGAACAAAAGGCAGCAGAAACCTCTGCAGACTTAAATGTCCCTGTCTGACCACTTTGAAGAGAGTAGTGGTTCTCCTAGCACAGAATTTGAGATCTGAGAATGGACAGACTGCCTCCTCAAGTGGGTCCCTGACCCCCAGGTAGCCTAACTGGGAGGCACCCCTGAGTAGGGGCAGACTGACACCTCACACAGCCAGGTACCCCTCTGGGACAAAGCTTCCAGAGGAACAATCAGGCAGCAACATTTGCTGTTGAGCAATATTCGCTGTTCTGCAGCCTCTGATGCTGATACCCAGGCAAACAGGGTCTGGAGTGGACCTCCAGCAAACTCCAACAGACCTGCAGCTGAGGGTCCTGACCGATAGAAGGAAAACTAACAAACAGAAAGGACATCCACACCAAAACCCCATCTGTACATCACCATCATCAAAGACCAAAGGTAGATAAAACCACAAAGATGGGGAAAAAAACAGAGCAGAAAAGCTGAAAATTCCACAAATCAGAGCGCCTCTCCCCCTCCAAAGGAATGCAGCTCCTAGCCAGCAATGGAACAAAGCTGGATGGAGAATGACTTTGACGAGTTGGGAGAAGAAGGCTTCAGACGATCAAACTTCTCCGAGCTAAATGAGGAAGTTCGAACTCATTGCAAAGAAGCTAAAAACCTTGAAAAAAGATTAGATGAATGGCTAACTAGAATAACCAGTGTAGAGAAGTCCTAAAATGACCTGATGGAGCTGAAAACCATGGCACAAGAACTACGCGACGAACGCACAAGCTTCAGTAGCCGATTCAATCAACTGGAAGAAAGGGTATCAGTGATTGAAGATCAAATAAATGAAATGAAGCGAGAAGAGAAGTTTAGAGAAAAAAGAGTAAAAAGAAACGAACAAAGCCTCCAAGAAATATGGGACTATGTGAAAAGACCAAATCTACGTCTGACTGGTGTACCTGAAAGTGACGGGGAGAATGGAACCAAGTTGGAAAATGCTCTGCAGGATATTATCCAAGAGAACTTCCCCAACCTAGCAAGGCAGGCCAACATTCAAATTCAGGAAATACAGAGAACGCCACAAAGATACTCCTCGAGAAGAGCAACTCCAAGACACATAATTGTCAGATTCACCAAGGTTGAAATGAAGGAAAAAATGTTAAGGACAGCCAGAGAAAAAGATCGGGTTACCCACAAAGGGAAGCCCATCAGACTAACAGTGGATCTCTCAGCAGAAACTCTACAAGACAGAAGAGAGTAGGGGCCAATATTCAACAGTCCTAAAGAAAAGAATTTTCAACCCAGAATTTCATATCTAGCCAAACTAAGCTTCATAAGTGAAGGAAAAATAAAATCCTTTATAGACAAGCAAATGCTGAGAGATTTTGTCACCACCAGGCCTGCCATACCAGAGCTCCTCCTGAAGGAAGCAATAAACATGGAAAGGAACAACTGAGACCAGCCACTGCAAAAACATGCCAAATTGTAAAGACCATCGATGCTAGGAAGAAACTGCATCAACTAACGGGCAAAATAACCAGCTAACAGCATAATGACAGGATCAAATTCACACATAACAATATTAACCTTAAATGTAAATGGGCTAAACGCTCCAATTAAAACACACAGACTGGCAAATTGGATCAAGAGACAAGACCCATCAGTGTCCTGTATTCAGGAGACCCATCTCATGTGCAGAGACACACATAAGCTCAAAATAAAGGGACGGAAGATCTACCAAGCAAATGGAAAACAAAAAAAGGCAGGGGTGGCAATCCTGTCTCCAATAAAACAGTCTTTAAACCAGCAAAGATCAAAAGAGACAAAGAAGACCATTACATAATCGTAAAGGGATCAATTCAACAAGAAGAGCTAACTAACCTAAATATATATGCACCCAATTACAGGAGCACCCAGATTCATAAAGCAAGTCCTTAGAGACCTACAAAGAGACTTAGACTCCCACACAATAATAATGGGAGACTTTAACACCCCACTGTCAACATTAGACAGATCAACGAGACAGAAAGTTAACAAAGATATCCAGGAATTAAACTCACCTCTTCACCAAGCAGACCTAATAGATATCTACAGAACTCTCCACCCCCCATCAACAGAATATATGTTCTTCTCAGTGTCACATCACACTTATTCCAAAATTGACCACACAGTTGGAAGTAAAGCTCTCCTCAGCAAATGTAAAAGAACAGAAATTATAACAAACCGTCAGACTACAGTGCAATCAAACTAGAACTCAGGATTAAGAAACTCACTCAAAACCGCTCAACTACATGGAAACTGAACAACCTGCTCCTGAATGACTACTGGGTACATAACGAAATGAAGGCAGAAATAAAGATGTTCTTTGAAAACAATAAGAACAAAGACACAATGTACCAGAATCTCTGGAACACATTTAAAGCAGTGTGTAGAAGGAAATTTACAGCACTAAATGCCCACAAGAGAAAGCAGGAAATATCTAAAATTGACACCCTAACATCACAACTAAAGAACTAGAGAAGCAAGAGCAAACACATTCAAAAGCTAGCAGAAGGCAAGAAATAACTAAGATCAGAGAACTGAGGGAGATAGAGACACAAAAAACCCTTCAAAAAAATTCATGAATCCAGGAGCTGGTTTTTTTGAAAAGATCAACAAAATAGATAGACCGTTAGCAAGACTAATGAAGAAAAGAGAGAAGACTCAAACAGACGCAATAAAAAACGATAAAGGGGATATCACCACCGATCCCACAGAAATACAAACTACCATCAGAGAATACTATAAACACCTCTACGCAAATAAACTAAAAAAATCTAGAAGAAATGGATAAATTCCTGGACACATACACCCTCCCAAGACTAAACCAGGAAGAAGTTGAATCCCTGAATAGACAAATAACAGGCTCTGAAATTGAGGCAATAATTAATAGCCTACCAACCAAAAAAAGTCCATGACCAGTTGGATTCTCAGCCAAATTCTATCAGAGGTACAAGGAGGAGCTGGTACCATTCCTTCTGAAACTATTCCAATCAAGAGAAAAAGAGGGAATCCTCCCTAACTCATTTTATGAGGCCAGCATCATCCTGATACCAAAGCCTGGCAGAGACACAACAAAAAATAGAATTTTAGACCAATATCCCTGATGAACATTGATGTAAGAATCCTCAATAAAATACTGGCAAATCGAATCCAGCAGCACATCAAAAACCTTATCCACCATGATCAAGTGGGCCTCATCCCTGGGATGCAAGGCTGGTTCAACATAATGCAAATCAATAAATGTAATCCAGCATATAAACAGAACCAAAGACAAAAACCACATGATTATCTCAATAGATGCAGAAAAGGCCTTTGACAAAATTCAACAGTGCTTCATGCTAAAAACTCAATAAAATAGGTATTGATGGGAAGTATCTCAAAATAATAAGAGCTATTTATGACAAACCCACAGCCAATATCATACTGAATGGGCAAAAACTGGAAGCATTTCCTTTGAAAACTGGCACAAGACAGGGATGCCCTCTCTCACCACTCCTATTCAACATAGTGCAGGAAGTTCTGGCCAGGGCAATCAGGCAAGAGAAAGAAATAAAGGGTATTCAATTAGGAAAAGAGGAAGTCAAATTGTCCCTGTTTGCAGATGACATGATTGTATATTTAGAAAACCCCATCATCTCAGCCCAAAATCTCCTTAAGCTGATAAGCAACTTCAGCAAAGTCTCAGGATACAAAATCAATGTGCAAAAATCACAAGCATTCTTATACACCAATAACAGACAAACAGAGAGCCAAATCATGAGTGAACTCCCATTCACAATTGCTTCAAAGAGAATAAAATACTTAGGAATCCAACTTACAAGGGATGTGAAGGACCTCTTCAAGGAGAACTATAAACCACTGCTCAACGAAATAAAAGAGGACACAAACAAATGGAAGAATATTCCATGCTCATGGACAGACGAATCAATATCGTGAAAATGGCCATACTGCCCAAGGTAATTTATAGATTCAATGCCATCCCCATCAAGCTACCAATGACTTTCTTCACAGAATTGGAAAAAACTATTTTAAAGTTCATACGGAACCAAAAAAGAGCCCACATTGCCAAGACAATCCTAAGCCAAAAGAACAAAGCTGGAGGCATCACGCTACCTGACTTCAAAGTATACTACAAGGCTACAGTAACCAAAACAGCATGGTACTGGTACCAAAATAGAGATATAGACCTTTGGAACAGAACAGAGCCCTCAGAAATACCACACATCTACAACCATCTGATCTTTGACAAACCTGACAAAAACAAGAAATGGGGAAAGGATTCCCTATTTAATAAATGGTGCTGGGAAAACTGGCTAGCCATATGTAGAAAGCTGAAACTGGATCCCTTCCTTACACCTTATACAAAAATTAATTCAAGATGGATTAAAGACTTAAATGTTAGACCAAAAACCCTAGAAGAAAACCTAGGCAACACCATTCAGGACATAGGCATGGGCAAGGACTTCATGTCTAAAACATCAAAAGTAATGGCAACAAAAGCCAAAATTGACAAATGGGATCTAATTAAACTAAAGAGCTTCTGCACAGCAAAAGAAACTACCATCAGAGTGAACAGGCAACC
This sequence comes from Nomascus leucogenys, assembly GCF_006542625.1. NCBI lineage: Eukaryota > Metazoa > Chordata > Mammalia > Primates > Hylobatidae > Nomascus > Nomascus leucogenys. The sequence continues at coordinate 87,542,988 of NC_044393.1, read as the reverse complement.
TACAGAATGGGAGAAAATTTTTGCAATCTACTCATCTGACAAAGGGCTAATATCCAGAATCTACAAAGAACTCAAACAAATTTACAAGAAAAAAGCAAACAACCCCATCGAAAAGTGGGCAAAGGATATGAACAGACACTTCTCAAAAGAAGACATTTATGCAGCCAAAAGACACATGAAAAAATGCTCATCATCACTGGCCATCAGAGAAATGCAAATCCAAACTACAATGTGATACCATCTCACACCAGTTAGAATGGCAATCATTAAAAAGTCAGGAAACAACAGGTGCTGGAGAGGATGTGGAGAAATAGGAACATTTTTACACTGTTGGTGGGACTGTAAACTAGTTCAACCATTGTGGAAGTCGGTGTGGCGATTCTTCAGGGATCTAGAACTAGAAATACCATTTGACCCAGCCATCCCATTACTGGGTATATACCCAAAGGATTATAAATCATGCTGCTATAAAGACACATGCACACATGTTTATTCCAGCACTAGACTTGGAACCAACCCAAATGTCCATCAGTGATAGACTGGATTAAGAAAATGTGGCACATATACACGATGGAACACTAGGCAGCCATAAAAAAGGATGAGTTCATGTCCTTTGTAGGGACACGGATGAAACTGGGAATCATCATTCTCAGCAAACTATCGCAAGGACAAAAAACCAAACACCTCATGTTCTCACTCATAAGTGGGAATTGAACAATGAGAACACTTGGATACAGGAAGGGGAACATCACACACTGGGGCCTGTTGTGGGGTTGGGGGGGGGGAGGGATAGCATTAGGAGATATACCTAATGTAAACGATGAGTTAATGGGTACAGCACACCAACATGGCACATGTATACATATGTAACAAACCTGCACGTTGTGCACATGTACCCTAGAACTTAAAGTAAAAAAAATTAGCCAGGAGTGGCAGCACACGCCTTGTAGTCCCAGCTTCTCAGTCAGGAGGATCGCTTGTAGTCCCAGTTTCCCAGGAGTTTGAGGCTGCAGTGAGCCAAGGCTATACCACTACACTCGAGCCTGTGTGACAGACTGAGACCTTGTCTCTAAAAAGTAAAATAAGAAAATTCACTAGAGTGAGACTTCATCTCTACAAAAATAAAGAATTAGTCAGGTGCGGTTGCACAGCTACTCAGCAGACTGAGGTGGGAAGATTGCTTGAGCCCTGGAGATCAAGGCTGCAGTGGAAACACCACTGCATTCAAGCTTGGACAACAAAGTAAAACACTGTCTCCAAAAAAAACAAAGGGGGGGTGAGGTGGGTAGCTAATACCTGTAATCTCAGTACTTTGGGAGGCTGAGGCAGGCAGACTGCCTGAGCCCAGGTGTTCGAGACCAGCCTGAGCCAACGTGTCAAAACCCCCCCCTCTTAGAAAAAAAATTAGCCAGGCATGGTGGCATACACTTGTAGTCCTAATTACTTGAGAGGCTGCAATGAGAAGATCACCTGAGACCAGGAGGTGGAGGCTGCGGTGAGCCGTGATTCACCCTTTGCACTTCCATCTGGGCAACAGAGTGAGACCCTGTCTCAAAATAATTTTCTTTTTAATTTTAAGAATGAACCTAGTCATCAGTAGATATATACTAACCAGGTTGATTCCTACAGATGTGCAAGTCTGGTCATCTTCTTTGTAAAATTCTTCAAGTGATTCTAATGTACAGTCAAGTTTGAAAACACAGACATAGTAATGTACGCACTACTAATATCTGGGAAAGCAAATCAAAGTGATATTTGATTTTAAGCAGTTTTGGAAACTTAAAATTCTACTTAAATGTTTCTTTTTTTTAAAGTCACAGACCTTGAACAAATAGTTACTATAAATGGGGTCTGATTCTTCCTGCCCAGAATACTTCCTCACTAAATAACTACGTTTCCAAAAGAACAGAGAATTATTTTAGTCTTTGTTTCCTGTACAGCTGATAATACACAGAAATGACCATGCTTTCCCAGAAGGGATAGAACTTTCTTACAGAAACCTTTTAATTTGGTAAATTATGATATAAAAAGGATGATCTAAATTGTTTCTAGAAGTCTTATTTTTCCTCAAATCTTCAAACATTAGGATTCTTTTCTCATTTGCTTCTTTACTGTATCAATATGCTATGTCAACATACTAAAAGAATACCTAAAAATCATGCAATTAATATTATATATTAATGTACCATGTAGGTGTTATAACCTTATATTATTTGAAGTCAAACACCAAGTTTGGATCTTGACCTTCATAAGTTTTAAAAAGCTGAGGAAGATGGTAATGTTTTTCTTACCTGCAGTGAGAAACAACTAAGTGCCTTGGGCATATCTCCCTAAGTGCTGCTCTCGCAATTACAATTACAAAATGTTGAGGGCAGGGCTAGCCATATTCTTTTACCTAACTTCTCACAGGGTTAAATACATATATTTAAGAACTAAATCGAACAGTGTATCTTTCTAGAAAATTTTGCTCCACTAAACCGCCTTGGTGATGCAAAGTTTTCATTTCAGTGCATCTCGAAAATAACTCATCTGTTTAACATTCAGAGATCCTCCTACAAGCAAGGCATTATAATTTGTGCTATAAAGAAAACAATCAGTCATCAGACATTCATAGCATATTATAAAGCTTTAAATTGTCAGCTACAATACAAAACCCAGCAAAGGAAAACTTGGGAGTGGGAAAAAAAATTATTAAATCACAAATGAAACAATTATATAAAAAGCACTAGGATTTCTACTTCATAGTACTTTAGGAAATACTATGTTGAATCAATAAACTATCCCATGGGCAGTCACTTACCTCTAACTGATGCAGTAGAGCTTTTCCTTTTTTATTTATTTCTACCATCAATGTAAATATAGCAACTTTAATATCCTGTTCCACCTGCTTTTGATTTTGATTTACTTCAATAATTCTGAAAATTAAAAGGGGGAAAAACATAAGGCAGATTTTTTGTATAATATTTAAAATTGATGTTTTAATGTCTAAATTAGACCAAAATGTTTTCAGCCCTTAGAAGGTCTGCTATTTCTGAGTCCTTCACTTTAACTTGACTGTCTTGAAGATAAGACAGCAGAAATATAATTCTTCTGAAAGATATCAACACTCAGTCTTAAAATTAAGTCTTGAATCTTAAAAACACATATAAAATTAGAAGAGAATGAGTACATTTTAAGAATATGGTTTGGAAAAATTATGACAAGACATGGGAAAATCAATGCTCTATCTGAAAGGATGGGGGTGGGATGGACTAAAAAGGATTTATAAACTATGATGATTCTGAACAAGTTCTACTATATTAATTGCAACCAAAAGCTAGAAAAGTGTACATGTGACACTCTTTTCTTAGTAATCTTTTTTTTTTTTTTTTTGAGATGGAGTCTCGCTCTGTCGCCCAGGCTGGAGTGCAGTGGTGCAATCTTGGCTCACCGCAAGCTCCGCCTCCCAGGTTCACGCCATTCTCCTGCCTCAGCCTCCCAAGTAGCTGGGACTACAGGCGCCTTCTACCACACCCAGCTAATATTTTGTATTTTTAGTAGAGACGGGGTTTCACCGTGTTAGCCAGGATGGGCTCGATCTCCTGACCTCGTGATCCACCTGCCTCGGCCTCCCAAAGTGCTGGGATTACAGGCGTGAGCCACCGCGCCCGGCCTTTTCTTAGTAATCTTAACTGTTACAGTATTCATACACCTAAATAGAAAAAGACAAAAATAGTAGTTTGCTACTTAACCCATTCTTCGCAAAATTAGCAGCCAAATAACTATGTTTTATCAACCACATACTTCTCTTGAGGTGGGAAATTAAAGAAAAAAAATTAAAAAGAAAAAAGCAAGTTTGAAAAACAAGCTTTCCTGTATTAGGCTGACTTATCCCAGAGGCAGATACAGGCACAGCCCAGACCCAGGAAAGTCTTGATAATATTATCTAAGAAGCTAGGGCTCAAAGGAATGTGCTCTGAAGACTCTCCCAGCACTCCCCCAACATGGGGAGAAGAAAAAAACAAATTTTCTTTATTTTCCTTTCTCCTATGGTATGAGTAAACTTATGAGTTTATAGATTCCCGTTTTCTATAACTAGTTACTTCAAGCATTGTTTTATCTAAGCAGCTCAGCGAAGGTCATGAGACATGCCTGGGTGGGCCTGGATTATAGCCATCTAGACGCCATAGTGAAGGTTATGAGATAAGCCAGTGCAAGGCACTAGAGCAAGCCTAGATAACAGCCATCTAGGCCGCATAGTAAGAGTCATATGTAAGCCTGAGTTATGAATCTGTCAAAGTATGATTAACTGCCTTTGTTCTGCTTCTGTACCTGATGCTTCAGGCCACTGTAATCTTGTTTCAAGCTAGCCCATCCCCTTTTAGAAGTGTGTATAAAAGCCAAGTCCGGTCTTTGTTCTAGGCCCAGTCTTTGTTCTAGGCCTGGTCTTTGGATGTTAATCCGCTGGGTCTGAGTGCACTCAATAAAATCCTCCTGTTCCACCTACTGGTCTCTCCAGTCTCCTGATTCCCGCAACACTCTTACAGAAAGAAAAACATAGGGTACCACACCAGAATATCTTATAGAAAATAACAGAGCATCCACCAAAGTTTGTGAGATTAAATTAAAAGCTTCATTTTTTCTGTAAGCTTCTCCCATAGGTACCCTCCAAAATTTAAGACCAAACTGGCAGAGACTTTATTTCCTGCTGGAAATTCTTCAAGATAATTGTTTGACATCAACATTACTACAGGATCAAGGGAACCAGATAAGCCTGAGAAGCAACTAATCTCAAAACACTCATGTAAATATTCATGATGGTAGAATAAGATGAATAAGGGAAAAACAGTGCCATGGGGGCAAATGTATAAAAATGACTACCAGTTACTCTAACAAATAAATGTACCCTTTTATAATCAGACAGCCATGAAAGTGAAGTACTAGCAAATGAGAAAAACACAATGGAACAGAATAATAATCCCACACATATATATGGTCTATAAAGGTGTTGAAAAACAATTCAACAGATAAATAGTTTTTTCAACAAATGATAGTGGAAAAAATTGACAGTGGTACGTTAAAAAAAAATGTAAACTTTGACCATAACTCAAACCATATACTCAGTGAAACAGTAAGAAAAAAGTCAAAGGGATAAATTTCATTAAGGGCAGATGTTTAATTTAAAATTAATTATTTTACAATTGCTACCTTTTGCCACTAGATGGTAGAAATGCCTATAATTATCTCCATTCATTCAATAAATATTCATTACAAATTTTCAATTACTCAGAATAAAAAAATTTTAAACCCACCAATTATTCTACTTTGCAAAATATACTATTCTGATTAGAATATGGTAAATAAAGGAAATAGTATTTCATTAACTATAGTTGTGTCAAAGAGAAAAGTAAAAACAGGGCCAGGTATGGTGGCTCATGCCTGTAATCCCAGTGCTTTGGGAGGCTGAGGTGGCAGATCACCTGAGGTCACTAGTTCGAGACCAGACTGGCCAATATGGTGAAACCCCATCTCTACTAAAGATACAAAAATTAGCTGGGCACAGTGGTGGGCACCTGTAATCCCAGCTACCCAGGAGGCAGAGGTTGCAGTGAGCTGAGATCACACCACTGCACTCCAGCTTAAGTGACAGAGTGAGACTCCGTCTCAAAAAAAAAAAAAAAAAAGGTAAAAACAAATGAGAGCTGATAACGAGAAAAACTAAAAGATACACAACATAATGCATAATAATAAATAGATATAAGAATGATGCTGGGGCATCAAGAAATGGTAAAACTATGTTTAAAAATCTCTTTTAAGGAAATCAGGTAATACAGGGATTTAATTACCTTAAAAAAAATCCCCAAATGCTCCACCCCCAGCTATGTTCCAAAATGGTAATAATAGATTGTGATGACTGCCTTAAAGGCTGACACAATTTATACATAGAAAAACATTTAAATTCTCTGTGAGGTCTCTTTTACTCTGGCTCATTCTAATAAACATTTCTTGACTTATTTAGGCAGTGACATTTCTTTTGTGGGCAAAACAACAGAAGAGGTCATGGGATTTCATAGGTGTGTAAATTAAATGTCAGTATGTGCCCTAAATGGGATTTTAAAAAGGGGTTAGACAACACCTCCAGCTGCCCCCGCTCCACGGAGGTTAGTGGTTCTCCCTAATCACTGATGTCTAAGACTTTGGACAGTTGATGATTTTCTTACTAGGACAAAAGGCGTAACAAGTAATTGTGTAAGTAAGCATTTTATCAGACAAGAAGTAGAAAGTGTGTGAACAGTTTAACAATCCCTGTATCTTAGTGTCTTAAAATTTCCACCTGTTGGCAGTTTTAAAAAATCGCAGCATAAGGCAGGCATCTCAAATTTCAGCAAACCTTAAAATAACAATTAAGGGTTCATTCAAGTGTTAAAATATTTTACAATACTGGCAAAAACTGGTTGGTTTTGCATTTAAATTTTGGTATTTCTTTAAAATTGGAAAATAAGTGATAATAAATTATCAATACCTATTAGATAAATGAGCTATTAAAACACTAAGTGTAGTTTATTATCATATTAGTTTTGAAATTTTACAGCAGAAAAGAATGCTTTCCAATTAAGTTTCTGGGAAAGTCTTATCAATCATGTGTTACTGCGGTCATCTAATAACGTATTACTTAACTGTGAGTTAAGGAAAATGTTCTAAAAGTGAATATACTTAACAGATTATATAAAAATGATTATATAATACCATAAAATTACCTGTTTTGGATCTGATTTCCTGTGAATTTTATGTATTTTGTTTTTTCCATCAGCTTGGTGATTAGTGTATCTATGATCACTTTCTGATTCTGAAAAGCTTCTTCTATAAACTGGTATCTGAAGAAATAAGCAAATTATTTCATATAAAAGTACACAATGAGGAAAAAGTCCAAGAATAAAAAAAGACATAAAAACATAAAATAGGATTATAAAGAATTTATATAATAATCTTTTAAAACATCAAACGTATCCCTAATAAGGCAAGTTTCCCCCACCTCTCAAATTATCCCTCAAGAAAGATTATGGACACATAAATACTTTGAAAGTTTGAGAACCACATGCATCCATCGTTCAGTTTTATAAACTTACAGAGTTCACTTTCACTTGGTGGACTTGGCAAAAAATAGTCAATGATATATAATCAGATTTATTAACTATTTTGTAATTTCTACATTATGCAGGCCTGCTGAAAATAAACATTTTAAAAGACCACTTTTAAATAATAGGTAGCTATGTTCTAGGGGCCACAAAGATAAATCAGGATAAATACAGACAGAGAAGGGCAAAATTGTTGATGTTATGCCTTGTAATAAAACTTTAAGCAACAGTATAATAAGCACTTTAAAAAGTTTCTAATTTGAAAGTAAGGAAAGATGATTTATTTTGCCAGACTATGTTTGATAACTCAAGAGAAGTTCTAGAGAAGATAGAAAGGCAATGATATAGAAGATACATATCAAGAGTTTTATTTTTTTCTATAAAATGTACAAAATACAGTATTTCTAAATTAACAATTTTATATAATGTGATTTTAAGTGTTTACATGTAACTAAATAGGGTTGCCAGTTAGAAAAAGGGGATACCCAATTAATAATTACATTGGATTTCCTTAGTATATAATCATATCTGTGAATTACAACATTTCGAATACTTTTATAGGCAACTCAAGTTTTTTTACCTAGTAAACTTTTTCTTTACACTTATTTAATATAAGGTTACATGAAATGGTCAAAATAGTCACCCTTATGTTGTTCCTAATCTCAATGCAAAGACTTTCAATATTCCAATATTAAGTATGTTTTCTGCTTTCCATAAACAATCTTTATCAGGTTTAGGAAGTTCTTTTTTATTTCTAGTTTGCTAAGATGTTATATCATGAATGTATATTTAATTTTTATGGAATGTTTCTACTGCTTCTATTGAGATAGGCATATACTTTTTCCTTTATTCTTTTAATATGACATGAAAGATTTCAGCATCAATGATTTAGGCACGTTAAATGAATTCTGTATCCCTAAGATGAGGCCAAATTGGTTGTGATTACACTGTCCCAAAATGACAATACTATGAGATTTAAGGCAAGTTTTCCCCTCCTCTCAAATCATCTGTTTCCTACTTATTTTCCGTTTCTTGGAATTTTTACATTCATTTCACGAGTAAGACTGGCCTGTAATTTTCCATTTCTATTCCTTGTCAGTTTTGGTGTAAAGGTTATGCTGGCTTCATATAACAAGTTGGAAAGAATTCATTTTTTTTGCCATTCTCCATACAAGTTTGTATAAGAAAGGGGCTTTTTTTTTTTTTTTTTTTTTTTTTTTGAGATGGAGTCTTACTCTGTCGCCCAGGCTGGAGTGCAGTGGCACCATCTCAGCTCACTGCAAGCTCCGCCTCCTGGGTTCACGCCATTCTCCTGCCTCAGCCTCCCGAGTAGCTGGTACTACACCCACCACCATGCCTGGCTAATTTTTTGTATTTTTAGTACAGATGGGGTTTCACCATGTTAGCCAGGATGGTCTCGATCTCCTGACCTTGTGATCCGCCTGCCTCAGCCTCCCCAGGTGCTGGGATTACAGGCGTGAGCCACCTTGCCCACCCAAAAGGGGCTATTTTTACCTTAACTATACGGTACATTCATCGGTGTCATTTGCATGTGTAATTTTCTTTGTGGGAAGGTTTTAAATTATGAATGAACATTAAAGGACTATTCTGACTTTCTATTGTATTTAGCATAAGTTTTGTTAAAAAGCTTCATTTCCTAAGAGTTTTCCAATATCATGTAAAAATTTTCATTATTATTGGCAGATATCCTTTTTATCTTTGAAAATGCATTTGAAATATGGAGTAATGCCACCTTCCTACTCCTGGTAGTGGTTATTTGGGCCTGCTCTCTCAATCACTCATACAGAGAATTGTTGATTATTTATTTACTAGTCTTTTGAAAGACTGAATTTTTGGCTTTGACTATTTCTACACTTGTCTTTATTATGTTTCTTTTAAAACCCACTTACTTTGGGTTTAATTTGCTACTTTTCCTAAACTGCAATAAATGTTTAGTGAATTGACTTTATCCTTAACATATAACATATGCATTTAATAATATAAATTGTCCTCCAAATATAGCTTCAGTTATTAAAAAGAAAAACCTCAAGGCTTGATTGACTGATGTTTTCACTATCATTCAGATCAAAATGTTTTCTAACATCTACTGGAATTTCTTCTTGATGATTTAAATGTGTTAAACTGCTTACTTTAAAATAATTTCAAAGCATATAGACAGCATATATCTCCTTATACAGATTAATCAATTTTTAGTTTGCCTCCTCATAGCCCTTTAACCCCTTAATAATTCAGTGTGCATTTCCTAAAAAAAGGATTTTCTTATGTGCCCATAGTACAGTTAAAAAAAAAAATGACTGTTACAGTACTTTAACCTATAGACTTAATTATATCATGTTTCTTAATTATATCATTTGTCTCAATGTCTTCTAAATAATTTTTTCCTTTAATCTAGAATTCCAGGATTGTATATCAGTAGACTTTAGTTATCACAAGAATTTCATTTCCAAATATATGGTATTTTTCAATCTTTTCAAATTTAAGACTTTAGCATATGGTCAGTTAAAAATATTTTATTGTAAGAATGTTCCATAATGTCCATAAGACATTATATCAATTGTGCTATTCAATCTTATTTATCTTTTTTTTTTTTTTTTGAGACGGAGTTTTGCTGTTGTTGCCTCGGCCAGGGTGCAATGGTGCCATTTTGGCTCACTGCAATCTCCACCTCCTGGGTTCGAGCAATTCTCCTGCCTAAGCCTCCCAAGTAGCTGGGTTTACAGGTGTGAGCCACCGCACCCGGCCCTTATTTCTCTAACTTTACTGATTTTTTAGTCTGCTTGTTTTGTCAATTATGTATGTATATATGTATGTACTTATTTGTGTGAGCCACCATGCTTGGCCCTTATTTCTCTATCTTTACTGATTTTTTAGTCTGCTTGTTTTGTTATTTACTTATTTATTTTTTAGAGATAGGTCTTGCTATATTGCCCAGGCTGAATTCAAACTCCTGGGCTTCAGCCATCCTCCCACCTCAGTTTCCTGAGTAGCTAGGTAGCTAGCACTTAACAGGCACCTGCCACACTGCTCGGCTTCAATTATTGAGTAAAGTGGTAAGATTTTCCACTGTGACTACGGAGTTTTCTATTAGTTTGAAGTTCTGCCATTTTTTTGTAAGTTTATAACCTGTATAAATTTACAACTCGTATCTTTTAGATGAAGAGAGTCTTTCATCCTTACAAAGTGTCCCTCTTTACCTCAAATAACGGATTTTTGTCTACTATATCATCTTGCCTTTGGTTAGTATTTATATGGTGTGTCTTTTCCCATTAAATATTTTATACATTGAGATTTTAGGTATTTCTCATAAAAAGAAAATAGCCCATTTTTCTATTTTCCTTCTTATCCATTCTGAAACCTAAACATTTTGTCTGTTCACACTTAGTATAATTATAGTATATTTGTAGACCTACCAACTTACCAAGGCCTCATTATATTCTATCTGTTCTTTTCTTCTCACTTTTTTGGCCTTTGTTTATACTGATTAACTATTCCACAACCCCACAACTCTCCACACCTTGGTAATTATATGTACTTATTATTCTTTTAGTGACTACTCTAGACATTACAAAAACAGATTTTTACATATCATCTAATATTGGTACTTTTTACTCTCTTCATAGACTATGCACAGACCTTAGAACATAAATTCCATGCCCTTTTAGCACATTTGCTGCTATGTGATATACATATACACACACCACACCAACAAGATATTATTGTTTCCTAAGTCAACATATACCTATCGCTCCATATTCCTTTCTGTATCTCCTATTATTTTTCTTCTGCTAAGAGGTACTTTAAGTGAGAGTTTATCAGGGATATGCTCTCCCAGTTTATTTTGCCTGAAACGTTTTTCATCCACCTTCATATTTAAAGAATATGCTTAACAGGTACAGAATTGTAGATTTGAAAGTTACTTTATTTTTGCACTTTAAAAATATTACTTTGTTAATTATCCTGCTAGAGGTTTGTGCAACTTCTTAAATATGGGCTAAATGCCTTTCGTCAGCTTCTGAAAGTTCGCAGCCATTTACATTCTGTCTTTGAATATTGCTTCCTTCCCATTCTCTGTACTTTCCATCCTTCTTGGACTGCAATTACATCCATATTAGATCTTCAATCTCTTCTACTTTTCGTCCTCCTCTTGTTGATGATGCTTCTTTCTGGATATTTTCTTAATTTTCTTCTAGCTCATTAATTCTTGTTTCATGCTATGCCAAATCTGTTCTTAAGTCCTTCTACTGAGTTAATTTCAGTTACTGTAATTTTTAGGGTTTTCTTTCTTTTTTAAAGACAGGGTCTCATACTGTCACTTAGGCTGGAGTGTAGTAGCACTATCACTGCAGCCTTGAACTCTTGGGCTCAAGCAATCCTCCCACCTCAGTCTCCCAAGTAGCTAGGAATACAAGCACACTGTGCCCAGCTAATTTTTTCTGGGGATGCAGTCTCACTATGTTCACACTGTCTAATCTCCTAACAAACCTGGTTATTTCTAATTCTGTGAATACTGTTTTTGCAAAATTCATTATTAAGTTAAGTTGGAGGCCTAGATGTTTTGTCTTTCTAGCAAGGATTTACATTTGATTCTACCAGGAAACCTGAGGAGCCAGCGATATGATTTCACTTTAATCCAATTTTAGTTGCTCAGCTTTAGTCCCTGTGAGGAACTACTTATTAGCTAATTTATCTTTACTATAATAGTGTAGACTTTCAAGGTCCCAACTCAAGACAAGGAGACGTATTCACCGTGCATGATCCCTGCACTCTAAGCTGTGATTTCTCAGCCCTGTGAGCCTATTAAAATTACTCCTCAATCTTTAGGCAAATACCTCAAGGGGAGAAAAAGGCCCCCACCATTCTTAGCCCCAACTCCAACCCAATCCTGTCCAATAATGCTTTACTATTTTATTTGCTCTAGTATTTCATATAGACAATTTCTGTATTTTGTGCAGGTTTTCTAGTCATTCTCACTGTTGGTCCAAATTATCTACACTGCCATTATCAGGAGCCTAGACCATCATAAGCAATTATATTTGTATCAATCCGAATCTTACTAAGTCATCTGTTGCTGACCTGAATGACGGCTGAGATCAGATTTAAAAGTAAGCTTTGCTAGGAACTATAATGAACTGGAAAAGGCATGCCTCAAATGTTGACATGAAAGTATACAGACCCAGGGCTAGAAGAGCTTCTGTTTTCTCAAAAAAGCCAGAAATCTAGATATTTAAAAAACGTAAAATCTCCCCATTTTACAATGCTGGCAACCAGTTCTATGTATTTTAAAACCGTGTGTTGGCCAGTATTCTCAACTCAGGATGATTTTGCTCCATAGGACACTGCCAATGTCTGGAGCCACATTTTCTTGTCACAACTGGGGAGGGTTAGAGGGTTGCTACTGGCAACTAGTTGGTAGAGGTCAAGGATGCTAACCATCATATAATGCACAGATCAGTCCCCAACGATAAAGAATTACCTAGCCCAAAACATCAATAGTGTCAAAACTGACAAACCCCAGTACAGGCCAGCATACTGCTGGCCAAACAAAACCTATTTGCAGACTGCCATTTGATGAGGGTTGGCAGCAGTCCTTTAGTCCTCTAAAGCTGCATATGAATCTATATATATAACCAAAGATGCTGGTACCTATGCTCTTTATGTTCTAATAACTGACAGTCTCGACATGTCAGTTTGTCACATGTCTCACAGTACAGTTTCAGCTGCTCCTTTTTATGAAAAGGACAAAACACTGGTCGCTGGCTGGTGACACCAACTGCCTCTGCAGAAACAATGGGAGACAAAGAGAAGAAAATTAACATAATGGAATAGTAAATAATTATTAGATTGCCCATTTCAATTCACATCTATTGATATAAACACTACAGCTTCACCTATACTATACCATAACTTTCACTAAGAATTACAGATATTAAGAGATCACATATTGTCAGCATTTCAGGAAAAAAGTAAATAACCTTTTCATTTTCCAAGTAGAAATTAACATTAGTTCAGAAGTAAATGAAAGAACTAAGCGTGTAGTTAAAAATATGTTTTAGTGCATTAAAAAGTCTTAAGAAGACAGCCCTGGTAAATCAGCATGAACCAGCTGGATGTCTTCTATCCCAAATATGGGAGGAGATTTTTTGAAAATGCAATTTGGAAAATCAAGCCAGGCACAGCGGCCCATCCTTGTAGTCACCGCTATTCAGGAAGCTGAGTTGAGAGGATCGCTTGCTTGAGCACCAAGAGTTTGAGTCCAGCCTGGGAACACTGTGAGACCTCACACAGACAGAGACAGAGAGGCAAACAAACAGATGGAAAAAGAGGGAGGGAGAAAGAAAATATAATAAAAATGCCTAAAAGGAGTAGTCAAATAACCCACTTTTGTAAAAATCCTAACAGAGGATACCCATTAACACAGAAATAATAATGTTTTCATTATTACACTCTAGTTTTCCAGTGTGGGGATAAAACTGGAAAATGTTTATGTCATAATGTTAAATAAAAAAATCAGAATATGAATAAATATGGTTAAATAGTAAACCTCAGTTATCTTACTAATAATTAAAGGCAAAATCCAAACATTTCAGGAATAATCTTACCTCCAGAGATAATTACTATTAATAACCTGGCGTGCACTCCTCTGGTTGTTTTTCTAAGTATGGAAGTACATATGGTGCAGTGTAGTGTTACATTTTATAAAACAATAAATGGTAGTACCTATATTGTCTTTTAAAGATGTTTTTTTCTCACTTAACTCTACCTTAGATGCCTTTCTGTATTAGTATATATGTCCATGTCATTCTTATTTATTAACTGTATAGTATTTCACGATATACCACTATACCACCTGCTAAGGATATTTGTAAGTTTAATGCTGACATAAACATATGAAAATTATAAATCATTTAAATGTTTCCATAAGGTAAATTCCTCGTGGTAGAATTGTTAAGTCAAAGGGTAATTCATACAGAAAAAAGCTAAATAATTGTGCCAATTTGTACTCCAACCAATGTAGAGTGGCTATTAACCGTATTAACAGGGGAACTCTCAAAATTTTTCATCTTTGACAATTTAATAAATGCAAGAGAAAGTAAGAGAAAGAGAGAAGACACATACTTTACTTAGAATGCATTTCTTTAATAACTGAAATGAAACAACGTTCAGTAATCAGCCATTTGCATTTCTTTTTTTTTTTATAATGCACAAATCAGTCCCCAACAATAAAGAATTATCTAGCACAAAATGTCAATAGTGTCAAAATTGACAAACCAGTATGCTGGCCTATACCAGGCGTGGTGGCTCACATCTGTAATCCCAGCACTTTGGGAGCCCAAGGCGGGTGGCTCACTTGAGATCAGACCAGCCTGGCCAACATGCTGAAACTCCGTCTCTACTAAAAATACAAAAATTAGCCAGGCATGGTTGTACAGGGATTACATAATCCCAGCCACTTGAAAGGCTGAAGCAGGAGAATCGCTTGAACCCAGGAGGTGGCGCATGCAGTGAGCCGAGATCGCACCACTGCACTCCAGTCTGGGTCATGGAGTGAGATTCTGTCTAAAAAAACAAAACAAACAAACAAAAAAATACACAAAAAAACCCTAAGGTAACCTGAGAGGAATTACAGATAAAATTAATGAACTAAAAAATATAAAATTGATAATTAGATAAATACAAGAAATATTTCTGAAGATACAAATATATAAACATGTAGAATTCAGAATGAAAATAACCAGATAGAGAAAAATCGGCAATATATCACAAGAATATTAAAAGCACAACACATCAAGATGAAATATGGAATTAACTCCAGCAATGCAAAGATGGTTCATTCTTTTTTTTTTTTTTTGAGACAGGATCTCACGCTGTCGCGCAGGTGGAGTGTAATGGCAATGATCACAGGTCACTGCAGCCTCAAGCTCCCTGGTTCAAGTGGTCCTCCCACCATCTCACCTCCCAGGTTGTTGGGATTACAGGCATGTAACTATCACACCCAGCTAATTTTTTTTTGTAGATAGGGTTTCACCATGTTGCCAAGGCTGGTCTAGAACTCCTGGGCTCAGGCAATCGTCCCACTTCGGCCTCCCAAAGTGCTGGGATTACACCAAGTCTTTCACTAGTCTCAAAAAAAAAAAAAAAAAAAAAAAGTTTTGCTACATTTTGATACATGCTATTACATGGATGAATCCTTAAAATATTATGCTAAGTAAAATAAGTTAGATATCAAAAAACAAATACCATGTGATTCCACTTGTGTGAAGGATTTAGAATCAGCAAATTTATAGAGACAGAAAATAAAGGCTGGGTGCAGTGGTTCGCGCTTGTAATCCCAGCAGTTTGGGAGGCCAAGGCTGGCGGATCACTTGAGGTCAGGAGTTCGAGGCCAGCCTGGCCAACATGGTAAAACCCCGGGTCTACTAGAAATACAAAATTCAGCCATGCATGGTGGCGCACACCTGTAATCCCAGTTACAGGCAGGAGAATAGCATGAACCCAGGTGGCAGAGGTTGCAGTGAGCTGAGATCGTGCCACTGCACTACAGCTAGCCTGAGTGACAAAGCAAGACTCAGTCTCAACAAAAAGAAAACAGGTTAGAAGTTACTGGGAGCCAGGGGAAGAAAACTGGAGTTGTTGTTGTTATTATTATTATTATTATTATTATTATTATTATTATTATTATTTTGAGACGGAGTCTTGCTCTGTTGCCCAGGCTGGAGTGCAGTGGCGCAATCTCGGCTCACTGCAAGCTCTGCCTCCCGGGTTGACGCCATTCTCCTGCCTCCGCCTCCTGAGTAGCTGGGACTACAGGCGCCCACCACCACGCCTGGCTAATTTTTTTGTATGTTTTTAGTAGAGACGGGGTTTCAATGTGTTAGCCAGGATGGTCTCGATCTCCTGATCTCATGATCCACCTGCCTCAGCCTCCCAAAGTGCTAGCATTAGAGCGTGAGCCACCGCGCCCAGCCAGAAAATTGAAGTTATTACTTAAAGGGTACAAAGATGATGATTGGGGTGATAAAAAAGTTTTGAAAATAGTAGTGATGGTTGCACAATGTGTAAATGTAATACATACCACTGAATTGTACATTTAATAGTTAAAATGACAAATTTTATGTTGCATGTATTTTACCAAAATAAAAAACATATGAGTGAAGTGTACAATAAAAACAAGACAATAATAATTACATAAAACTAGAAATAATAATTACATAAAAAAGCCTCTGGCTATCCACATATCAGACAAATATCATGATACAGGTTTACAACAAGAATATCAAAAGGAAAAGAGTTATAAAATATTTAAGCCCACTCTTTGTTACCTTAGAGATATAAGAAAAATAAGAAAAAGCAATTTTTTTCTCCATTTATTCTATATTCACACCAATTGAAGACATTTATAGAAGCAGGAGGACAGGCAGTATGAATGTAAAACAGGGTTCTATATCTATTTGTACTTTCCAACATTTGTAAGTACTTAAATCTCGATAATACAAACCTCTTTTACTTAAAAGAGTGTTATTTAATACTTATCAAAACAATGTGTCAAAACAAGTCAATACAGGAAGGAAGAAAAGACGGGGAAAGACAGAAGGAAAAAAATGAACTCATTTATTACCTGGAGATACTTCCTCTTTCTGTCTGACAGTGTGGTCTTTTGTGAACTTTACCCTCTGATGAGCTCTGATACATGTCTTGCAGAGCCATTCAACACACTCTACACAAAACCCATTAGCTTCTGCGTTGTCCTCACAGCTTGTACACACCTGACAATAAAAGAACCATGGCACGTGAATTTTTGAGAAAATGAAAAGGTGGTCCTATCACAAGCTATACATACATGATACACCAATCATACCGGGCTAAATCAGTTAGCCTAATGGTGTTGGGAAATTTTAAACTGACCTTGTGTGTTACATTATACACATAAGAAATGAAAATACTGTGAAGAGACAAGAATATAAGTACATTTTCTCCTTAATTTAGCATCCCAAATATTTCAACTAGGTATTTCCCAAACATTATGCTAGGTGTGAGAACAGAACAGTCGGGAAAAGCAAACTAGGTCGCTGCCCTTATGATAACTACAGTCTTGTAGATAGTGCAGGTTCAAATCCCAGTTCCCTCACTTACTAGCTCAGTGGTCTTGGGCAGGTTACATAGAGTACTCATCTTTAATATGAGGGTAATAATACAGATATTACTGAGTAGTTGTGAAGATTAAATGTGAGGCAGATGTACATTATTAGAATAAGCACATCAATATGTAACTACAAACTGAGAATTACCATAAAGGAAATCTATGGAAAGTTGTAAGAGCATATGATGAAGAAATGGATCTCATTTTAGTCGGGTTGGAAGGCTGGGGAAAGCATGAGGAGGGATTACCCAGTGAAGGCTTTTACTTCTAGAAAGAGAGAACAGCATGTACAAAAAGTCCTAAGCAAGAAGAGCAGGCAGGTTCAAAGAACTGAACGAAGGTAAGTATGACTGAAGTGGTGCAATTGAGGGGAAGACTGGTAAGAGAAGCTAGGACATGAGACAGGGGCCAGATTAAGCAGAGTCACAAGGCAATTTTGGTGTTTGTCCAAATAAGTCTATTAAAAGCTTTTTAATAAAGTGACACGGCCAGATTTGCATTTTTATGTCACAATGGCTACAATGTAGAGAACAAATGAGAAAAGGAGCAAGTGTTTCTGTATAATGACAAGCTAGGAGGGTTTTTCAGTGGCTTTGGTGAGGGTTGCTGGAAGTGGAATGTGGAGATGAGAACAGGTTTGACAGTAAAATTTTTTTCCACTTCACTCAGCAATTGACACTAACCAAATTCCAAATACCTGATATGTCCATAAACCAAAATCTACCTTTTATCTGCTCTTATCATCTTCAATCTTTCTAACATCACTTGATATCAGTGACTCCTGCTTCCTAGAAATCATGTGAATTCCTTAATAGTTACCAATCCTCCTATCTCATCTGATTGTCACTGTGGACCCCACCCTTCCTCCTCTAATTCTGTAGTTGATTATAGGGATTGATCGCATCTACTTCCTTAGCCTCACACAGCATCTCTAAAAGGATGTAATCTGAAATTTAATCTCCACAGTAAGCTATAAAAAGAAATAAGTAATTTCTATTTACACTGCTCAGGAGAGATTGCTAGTACATAAAGTAAAATAAAACAGGAAAAGTGTGTGTGTAATGCTACTGCTTATTCAAGAAAGATGGTAATATGGTTTGGATCTGTGTGCCTGCCCAAATCTCATGCCGAACTGTAATCCCCAATGTTGGAGGTGGGGCCTGCTGGGAGGTAGGCGGATCATGGGGCTGATTTCCCCCTTGGTGCTGTTCTCATGATAGTGACTGAGTTCTCACGAGATCTAGTTGTTTAAGTGTGTGGCGCCTCCCCCCTCTCTTTTTTTGCTCCTGCTCCAGCCATGTGGACGAGCCTGCTCTCTTCACCTTCTGCCATGATTGTAAGCTGGGCAGATGCCAGCATCATGCTTCCTGTACAGCCTGAAGAACCATGGGCCAATTAAACCTCTTTTAAGTTACCCAGTCTCAGATATTTCTTTATAGCAATGTAAGACCAGACTGATACAGAAAATTGGTACTGAGGAGTGGGGCACTGCTATAAAGATACCTTAAAATGTGGAAGCAGCGTTGGAACTCGGTAATGGGCAGAATTTCAAACAGTTTGGAGGGCATAGAAGAAGGCAGGAAGGTGAGAAAAATTTTGGAACTTCCTAGAGATTTGTTAAATTGTTGGAACCAAAATGCTGATAGTAATATGACAATGAAGTCCAGGCTGAGGAGGTCACAGATGGAAATAAACTTATTGGGAAATGGAGCAAAGGTCACTTTTGTTACACCTTGGCAAACAGCTTGGTTGGACTGTGCCCCTGCTTTAGGGATCTGTGGAACTCTGAATTTGAGTGATTATTTAGAGTATCTCGTGGATGAAATTTCTAAGCAGCAATGTTCAAGTGATCTGGCTGCTTCTAACAACCTATGCTCATATGTATGAGCAAATAAGTGACCTGAAGTTGGAACTTAGATATTTCAAAGGGAAGCAGAGAATAAAAGTTTGGAAAGTTTGCAGCCTGGCACCATGTGGTAGAAAAGAAAAGCCCATTTTCAAGGGAGGAATTCAAGCAGGCTGCAGAAACTGGGGGTAGGGGGAAGGCCTTGAAGGCATTTCAGAGACATTCTGAGCAGCCACTCTTGTCACAGGCCCAGAGGCCTAGAAGGACTGAATGGTTTTACAGGCCAGGCCAGGCTCAGGGGCTCACTCCCCTGAGAAGCCTCAGGACACTGCTCCCTGTGTCCCAGCCTCTCCAGTTCCAGCCATGGCTCAAAGAGGTCCAGATATAGCTCAGGCCGCTGCTTCACAGGGTGCAAGGCATAAGCCTTGGCAGCTTCCACATGCTGTTAAGCCTGCAGGTACACAGAATGCAAGAGGTGAGATTTGGGAGCCTCTCTCTGCCTAGATTTCAGAAGACTTATAGAAAGGCCTGAATGTCCAAGCAGAAGCCTGCTGCAGGGGCAGAGCCTTCACAGAGAACCTCTACTCGGGCAGTACAGAGGAGAAATGTGGGGCTGGAGCACCCAAAGTCCCCACTGGGGCCCTCCCAAGTGAGCTGTGAGAAGAGTGCCACTGCCCTCTAGAACCCAGGATGGTAGATCCACCAGCAGCTTGCACCTTTAGTCTGGAAAAGTCAGACACTCAATGTCAACCCATGAGAGCAGCCTATGAGAGCAGCTGTGGGGGCTGAACCCTGCAAAGCCACAGGGGTAGGTACAGCTGCCCAAGGCTTTGGGAGCCCACCCCTAGTACCAGTGTGTCCTCGATGAGAGATGTGAAGTCAAAGGGGATTATTTTGGAGCTTTAAGATTTAATGACTGCGCTGCTGGGTTTTGGACTTGCACAAGGCCTGCAGCCCCTTTCTTTTGGCCGATTTCTCCATTTTGGAATGGGAGTATTTACCCAATGCCTGTACCTACACTGTATCTTGGAAGTAACATGTTTTTGACTTTACAGGCTCATAGGGAGAAAAGACTTGCCTTGTCCTTCTCATCTCAAATATGAGACTTAGGACTTTTTGAGAGTTAATGCTGAAATGGTTAAGACTCTGGGGGACTGTTGGGAGGCATGATTGTGTTTTGAAATGTGAGAAGGACATTACATTTGGGAGGGGCTGGGGTGGAATGATATGGTTTGAATCTGTGTCCCTGACCAAATTTCATGTAGAATTGTAATCCCCAATGTTGGAGGTGGGACCTGATGGGAGGTGACTGGATCGTGGGGGTGGATATCCTCCTTGGTGCTGTTCTCATGGTATTGAGTTCACATGGAGATGTGTTCATTTACAAGTGTGTGGCATGGCCAGGCGTGGTGGCTCACACATGTAATCCCAGCACTTTGGGAGGCTGAGGTGGGCAGATTACCTGAGGTCAGGAGTTCGAGACCAGTTTGGCTAACACGGTGAAACCCCACTTCTACTAAAAATACAAAAAATTAGCTGGGCATGGTGGTGCACACCTGTAATCCCAGCTACTCGGGAGCCTGAGGCAGGAGAATCGCTTGAACCTGTGAGGCAGAGGTTGCAGTGAGCTGAGACTAGCCATTGCACTGGTGCTTGGGCAACAAGAGTAAAACTCCATGTCAAAAAAAAGAAAGAAAGAAAGAAAGAAAGAAAGAAAGAAAGAAAGAAAGAAAGAAAGAAAGAAAGAAAGAAGGGAGGGAGGGGAGGGAGGGGAGGGAGGGAGGGAGGGAGGGAGGGAGGGAGGGGAGGGAGGGAGGGAGGGAAGAAAGAAAGAAAGAAAGAAAGAAAGAAAAAAAAAAAAAAAGCGTGTGGCACCTCCCACCCTCTTTTGGCTCCTGCTCCGGCCACACGTAAGACAAGCCTGCTGCCCTTCACCTTCCACCATGATTGTAAGTTTCCTGAGGCCTCCCCAGAAGCTGAGCAGATGCCAGCAACAGGCTTCCTGTACAGCCAGTGAAACCGTGAGCCAATTAAACCACTTTTCTTTATAAATTACCCAGTCTCAGGTATTTCTTTATAGCAATGCAAAAACAGAGTGATACAGATGGGATGGAGTGGGATGATTTATTTTTAAATTTGTACATTAATATAATATTTAAAAAGGAAGGATAATCCATAAAGGACATTAAATAGTTACCTATAAGGCTGGGAAGAAATAAGGTAGATGGGTAGACAAGACAGGGATAGAAGTTTACCGATTTTATTTTCAAACAACATGAATGTTTTACATGTAGTTATATAATATTTTAAAAATTTAAATTCCTAAATGTCAAAAGCAAAATTTAATAAATGAACCTGCCTAATCAAGTGGGTGACTGAACTGCACAGAGAAGATTTATTTATTTCAGGTAACTTTAAAACATGATTTGATTGGCTGGGCACAGTGGCTCACATCTGTAATCCTAGCACTTTGGGAGGCCAAGGCAGGTGGAATGCCTGAGCTCAGGAGTTCGAGACCAGCCTGGGCAACATGGTGAAACTCCGTCTCTACTAAAATAATATAAAAAATTAGCCAGATGTGGCGGTGTGCGCCTGTAGTCCCAGCTACTCTGGAGGCTGAGGCAGAAGAATTGCTTGAACCTGAGAGGTGGAGGTTGCAGTGAGCCAAGATCGCACCACTGCATTCCAGCCTGGGCAACAGAGTGAGACTCCTTCTCTTTAAAAAAAAAAAAAAAACCAACATGATTTGATTGAATATCTCCAGTGCACACATATAACTGCTGTCTTTCTTGCTTTCTGTTTTGATACAAACATTCTACAACTTCTATTTTCAGCTCCAACTCCACTCTACTATAAACTCTCATTCTGCAAGCAACATTTATGCTTTACAAGCTGGTTTCACATTCGAGTCTAACAACGGGTAGTGCTGGAGGGAGAACGCGATGTCAGAAGAAGGCACTTGATTCTCATAGTCGGCTTCCTCTTTTCTTCCTATCTGCATGTAACTTCTGTGAGCATCACACTAGTGATGCTGCTTCATCCCAGGTGCAGCAGTTCCTTCCTACAATGGAGCTAGGTCTAGTTTGCAGTTTTCCAATATTTGTAGAACCAGCTTTACTGTAATCCACTTCAGAGATGCCAGCACCACTACTTCTGCTCGTCAGAAGTCTGAGTCCCAAGCCAAACACCCAGACCCCATCACCAGCCAAGACGCACTTCCTTCTCAGGTGTTTAAGTTCCATAAGGCCCTTCCTCTGAGCTTTTAATAATTCCATCCTTTTGCATTTGTTCCCTCAGCTGTTTCTCGAAGTTGCTACCTCTGTGATACTTTAAGAATTGTATTTGTATCTTTTCAGAAAATCTTGTATCTAGTCTATAATTCTTTTTTTCTTTTCTTTTTCCTTTTTTTTTGAGACAGAGTTTCACTCTGTCATCCAGGCTGGAGTGCTGTGGTGCAATCTTGGCTCACTACAACGCCCGCCTCTGGGTTCAAGCAATTTTCCTGCCTCACCCTCCCAAGTAGCTGGGATTACAGGCAGGTGCCACCACGCCTGGCTAATTTTTTTGTATTTTTAGTAGAGACAGGCTTTCACCATATTGGTCAGGCTGGTCTCGAACTCCTAATCTTGTGATCCGCCTATCTCAGCCTCACGAAGTATTGGGATTACAGGCATAAGCCACCATGTCCGGCCTTATAATTCTTAATTTTAAGAATTAAAATGATTCCTAATTGCACCAAGACTGTATTATATATTACACATATAAATTATTTATATAATATATATTACATATATATTATACATATATAAACTTTTTTTCCTGGAGAAAACAAATTACATCAATGCAATTAAGAACCAACATTCCGGCTGGGTGCAGTGGCTCACGCCTGTAACCCCAGCACTTCGGGAGGCTGAGGAGGGTGGATAACTTGATGTTAGGAGTTTGAGACCAGCCTGGCCAACATGGTGAAACCCCACTCTGCTAAAAATACAAAAATTAGCAGGGCATGGTGGTGAGCACCTGTAATCCCAGCTACTAGGGAGGCTGAGGTAGGAGAATAGCTTGAACCCAGGAGGCGGAGGTTGCAGTGAGCTGAGATCACGCTACTGCACTCCAGCCTGGGTGACAGAGTGAGATTCTGTCTCAAAAACAAACAAACAAAAAGTCAATATAGGCTGGGGGCGCGGTGGCTCACGCCTGTAATCCCAGCACTTTGGGAGGCTGAGGCAGGTGGATCATCTGAGGTCGGCAGTTCAAGATCAGCCTGACCAACGTGGAGAAACCCCATCTCTACTAAAAATAAAAAATTAGCCGGGTGTGGTGGCGCATGCCTGTAATCCCAGCTACTCGAGAGACGGAGGCAGGAGAATCGCTTGAACCCAGGAGGCGGAGGTTGCGATGAACCGAGATCATGCCATTGCACTCCAGCTTGGACAACAAGAGTGAAACTCCAACTCAAAAAAAAAAAAAAAAGTCAATATATACTTATACTTTCTTTTATAAATAAAGTCTCTGCCAGGCATGGTGACTCATGCCTGTAATCCCAGTGCTTTGGGAGGCAGAGGCGGGCAGATCACAAGGTCAGGAGTTTGAGACCAGCCTGGCCAACATGGTGAAACCCCGTCTCTACTAAAAATACAAAAAATTAGCTGGGTGTAGTGGCACAAGCCTGTAGTCCCAGCTACTCGAGAGGCTGAGGCAAGAAAATCGCTTGAACCTGGGAGGAGGAGGTTGCAGTGGGCTGAGATCACGCCACTGCACTCCAGCCTGGGCAACAGAGCGAGACTCCATCTCTAAATAAATAAATAAAGTCTCTGTTAGATCATTCCCTGAAAGGCCTAGATAGGTGACCAACTCAATGATGATGAGCACCCATCGTACCATACTGTGGTCTCCAAATATTATTTCCCATGAAAAGGAATCAAGGCACCTACGAGAAATGGCTGCTTCAAGGTCTAGAACAGAAAAAACAGCAAGGGAGATAGCAATGACTACTGCAGACTGAAACAGAGGGGCACACACACACACACACACACACAAACACACGCACACACACACACACACACACTCCTATTAGTCACCTCTGAAGAATCCTAAGAAATTAACTTACTGGGCCAGGCGCGGTGGCTCACGCTTGTAATCCCAGCACTTTGGGAGGCCGAGGCGGGCGGATCACGAGGTCAGGAGATTGAGACCACAGTGAAACCCCATCTCTACTAAAAATACAAAAAAATTAGCTGGGCATGGTGGCGGGCGCCTGTAGTCCCAGCTACTCGGAGAGGCTGAGGCAGGAGAATGGCGTGAACCTGGGAGGCGCAGCTTGCAGTGAGCTGAGATCGCGTCACTGCACTCCAGCCTGGGCGACAGAGCGAGACTCCGTCTCAAAAAAAAAAGAAAAAGAAATTAATTTACTGCTCTAAAAATTGGCAACTAAAGGGAAGGAATCAAAATTGAACTGACCTTTCCTGGATGAACTATAGCTCAGGGTAATCAAAGAATGATGAAGGAAGCTTTCTCTTTCTATTCCACTTAAGAAATAAAGAGGAATAATAGAATAAAAATGTCACTATTTTTCAAAGCCCTAATGAAATACAGGATCTTGGCAGTGATCATTAATGGCCATTAACATCAGAAAAAAAGAAGGACAACCAGACACCATATGCTTCCTGATGAGCATACACATGGACATACGGATCAAAGTAGTCTTATCCTTCTCCCACAATGGAACCAGAACCTAAACAAGCCACTACATTTTTATTCACAGTTTCACAAGATATATAATCAGCACGTTAAATGACTTCATGGAAATTATCAGCAAAATTCAGAATAAAGCTAACTCTATTGAATATGCCACTCAGTTTATGCAACAAAAACGTTAAATAGGAAGAAAAGGAAATCAAGAGAAGCAAAGGGGTAACTTGAGATTAATCAGGTTTGAGACAAATCAACCAAATGTAATGTGTAGGCCTTGTTGGATCCTTATAGAAACAAACCATTGTTTAAAAAAACTTATAATAATCAGATCCATTTGATTACTGCTTAGATATTTGATAATAATGAGAGATCATTTAAAAAAAATTTTTTTTTTTTTTTAGATAGGGTCTCACTGTGTCACCCAGGCTGGGGTGCAGTGGCATGATTATGGCTCACTGCAGCCTCCATCTCCTTGAGCTCAGGTGATCCTTCAACCTCAGTCTCCCAACTAGCTGGGACTACAGGTGCACACCACCACACCCAGCTTGCTTGCTTTTCTTTCTTGTTCATTCATTCATTCATTCACTCATTCATTCATTCATTCGCTCAGACAGGGTTTCACCATGTTGCCCAGGCTGGTCCTTTTATTTTTACATAGAAATTCATATGGTAGTTATGTTTACAGAAAAAATATTTTATTGAAGTACATATCAAAATATTTACAGATGAGGCCGGGCACAGTGGCTTATGCCTGTAATCCCAGCACTTTGGGAGGCTGAGGTGGGTGGATCACCTGAGGTCAGGAGCTTGCAACCAGTCTGGCGAACATGGTGAAACCCTGTCTCTACTAAAAATACAAAAATTAGCCAGGCGTGGTGGTGGGCACCTGTAATCCCAGCTACTTGGGAGATGAGGTTGCAGTGGGCCAAGACCTCGCCATCGCACTCCAGCCTGGGCAACAAGAGCAAAACTCCATCTCAAAAAAAAAAAAAAATTACAGATGAAATCATACAAATTAGGCTGGAATTAACATCAATGTAATCTAGTGGTTGGGGGTGTAGTATCAGAGTATGCACAAAACAAGAGTTGATGGCTATTGATCTACGTGATGGGTCCATGGGCGTTTGTTATGTCAACTGCTTCTTTAGCAATGCTTGAAATTATCTACAACAAAAAGTTTTTAAAATTTTTCAAAATCTCCAGCTATGAACTCTTTATAGAGCACCACTCTAACCATGGATGACACCTCTACTTTACAGTCTCACAGGCAATGCAAACTCAATCCCATTCAAAACCAATTTATTATCTCTACCTAACTCCCACCCTCTTTATCATGATCTCTGTGAAAGGCACCATCCAGGCAGAAAACATCTCTCACCTTCCACACCCAGTCAGGCATATCAAGTTCTCTCTGAGTGGTAACTTCCTTTCCTTATTGTTACCATGCTAATTCAGCTCCCACTACCTCTTGCTAAGTACTGCCTGGTTCCAATTCATCCCCCATATGACCTCTCCAGTCTCCATCCTCACCAAATGCCCCCAGCAGCACCCTATGCTCATACCACATTTCCTGCCTCAACCCATGCATGCCCAGTATCAATCTTTAGGATGTCTAAATGTTGGACTGCATCTCTAGTTTAACTTCTTCCTACTATGTTTCTGTGACAGAAGCAGACTAAATAAACATAAACATACTGAAAACTAATTGATCACATGGAGGTATAAAGCAGCCTCTTAAACTTGTCCTTTGGATTAGAATCCCTTTAACTCTCATGTCCTATTATCATCATTTTATGTCATACGAATATCCTATCTGATTGACATTTATTTATGCTACTTTACATTTGAGGATTACTTATGCTACCGTATTTTTTAGTTTTCTGGATTGAGCATGCACATGTACTACTATGAGTATGACATTATAATGAGTATCCAGGATAGCTATAATCACATGTAAAGCAAAGTGACATGACGCAATGGAAGACGGACACAAAATCATTTGTATTTAGAAGAGAACTTTCAGAGGACTTAAGTGCTCAACACTGTAGCCTACATAAATAATTATGTTTCTTTCTTTAAGGGTGCTTTCACAATTAAACAATTAGAAAGTTTATCTCCCACAGCAAGCCTGTCTGTTTTGGCCTTTGATAAGGTTCACATCAGGAAGAATTGTGGATACTTTCCAAACTACAAAAACAGGTATTTTAGTCAGTGGTAGTTATGTTCATTTGAAGTGAACCTTAAATTCCTGTAGTTCTACCAAGGACAAAAAACTAAAAATTCAACAAAAAGTACAGAAATTAACCATGTGATTACTAAAGAGTCCTGAAAAACATAGCTAATAATTGCTTTTCCCTAACCAGATTCAGTTCTTTCCCAGATCTTCTGTTCCAAGTTAAGGGAACTGCTTAAAGGAATCATCAATGAATCAAGATCCAAAAGGAGACAAATACACTATACTTACCACAAGCTGTAGAATTAATCTCAACATGGCTAACCCCCACGGAGTACTACAGATTATGCATGATAGATTTGACATCTATATTTAAGAACCCAACAGAGATGTGGGTTTTAGAAATTAGAAAGAAAAGAAAAACACCATTAGATCTCTAAATCCAACACCTTGGACAATGCTACCAAATGAGGCTTCAGTTAGCTGGGCATGGTGGCATAAACCTGTAGTCCCAGTGACTCAGGAGGCTACAGTGGGAGAATCACTTGAGCCCAGGAGTTGGAGACTGCAGTGAGCTATGACTACATCACTGAACTCCAGACTGGGCGACAGAATGAGACCCTGTCTCAACACCAACAACAACAACAAAAACAACAACCCCCCAAAAACAAATGAAGCTTTCAAAGTAACACCATGTAGAAAAGGTTTTCTTAAAAATGTAAAAACCTTACTGATCAAAGACATGGTGTCTTTCATATGTATCATTATAGAGCTTATCATTAAAATAGAAAAAAAGTGAAAAACTGAGCTTGAAATAAAAATCTCATTGTCAATACACAGTAAAAGTACAAAGAAATGAAATAACGTCAAATATAGAATAATGGTTTCTCTGGAGGAGACTGGAATGTGGGTATGCAATCAAGAGCTTCTGGACTGTCACTGTTTCACTGTTTTATTTCTTAAGGTGAATAAATCATTATTCTTTATATTCCTTTTAAAATGTTATATAATTTTATAGATCAATTATCTAATGTTTGGCTCCTTTTATTTTAGAGATCTCCAGCATTTTAGGTTGCCTCATCAATAGTTAGCAAAAGAGGCCAGGCACGGTGGCTCACGCCTATAATCCCAACACTCTGAGAGGCCGAGGCGGGTGGATTACTCGAGGTCAGGAATTCGAGACCAGCCTGGCCAACATGGTGAAATGCCATGTCTACTAGAAATACAAAAATTAGCTGGGCATAGTGGTGCATGCCTGTAATCCCAGCTACTCATGAGGCTGAGATGAGAGAAGCACTCAAACCCAGGAGGAGGAGGTGGAAGTGAGCCAAGATTGCACCACTGTACTCCAGCCTGGGCAACAGCGCGAGACCCCATCTCAATTAAAAAAAAAAAAAAAAAGAGGCTGGGGGCGGTGGCTCACGCCTGTAATCCCAGCACTTTGGGAGGCTGAGGCGGGCGGATCAAGAGGTCAGGAGATCTAGAC
This sequence comes from Nomascus leucogenys, assembly GCF_006542625.1. Lineage (NCBI taxonomy): Eukaryota > Metazoa > Chordata > Mammalia > Primates > Hylobatidae > Nomascus > Nomascus leucogenys. Next base: position 87,514,515 of record NC_044393.1, on the reverse strand, counting down.
CGTCCTGGCTAACATGGTGAAACCCCGTCTCTCCTAAAAATACAAGAAATTAGCCGGGCATGGTGACACCTGCCTGTAGTCCCAGCTACTCGGGAGGCTGAGGCAGGAGAATGGTGTGAACCTGGGGGGCGGAGCTTGCAGTGAACGGAGATAGTGCCACTGAACTCCAGCCTGGGCAACAGAGTGAGACTCCATCCCCCCCCCCAAAAAAAAAAGAGCTGGCAAAAGGTTCAAGATGTAATACACTTACCTGATTTGACTTTTCTACTGTACTGCTGGGAACCTCAGTAGTGTCCTTCACAAAAAAGTTATCTATGATGTGTCTCTCTGCACATTCTTGGCTGCAAACTGGGCATCGAATGACTCCAACTGGGAAAAACAAAATTATATTCTAAGTTTTAATACAAATATAGTGAGTACTTAACCAATACATCTCATTCAAACTGTGACTTTGTTCTTTCTCAATGTCCATTCTTTTTAAATTCATACCTGCTGTCACTTAAAAACAATTGTCTATGTAAATATACTAATCTTATCTATACATCACACATGAAATATTAAACGATGCATAAATTCTGCATAATTTTAAATGAAATGCCTCCCTTCCCCCACACCATCATGGGCTAAATGCTTTTACTGTTTAGCAACTTCTCTGGCAGTGGTTTTCCAACAGAAATGTACAGAACCATATGGGAGATTCTCAAAAGAACAAGGAGCTCAGGTTTTCTCTAGACCTGCAAAATTAGGATTTCTGGAAGTAGAACACAGACATGCTCCTTTTGTTTAAAATCTCCACAGAGATTGTGAAATGCCATTTCCTTTTAACAAATGCAAACAGTATTCCTTTGAACAAAAAAGAATGGTCTTTCGTAGTGCTTGGTAAAAACAATAAATAAAAATAACAAGAGTTAAAACTCTAATATAAACGACCAGTTAATGGGTGCAGCACACCAACATGGCACATGTATACATATGTAACAAACCTGCACATTGTGCACATGTACCCTAAAACTTAAATAAAAAAAAAACTCTAATATAAACTTGATGCCATATAATTTAAACTATGGAAGACTGCAATAAGGTTCCCAGATATATTTTTTAATGAAATGCATAAGAACAAATACAAAGTAATCCAAAGGCCAATGTCATTTGTATAAACAAACAACAAACAAACATTTAATGAAAAAAAATTTTTTTTATAATAGCAACAAAAATATATTAAGTTCTTAGAAATAAATTTTAAAAGATTGTGAAGGTCGTTGTGCAGGAAAATATTAAGCTATATTTAAAAATATTTTAAAATATCTAAATCATGAAGAAAGCATGTTCATGATGGTAAAGATACCAATGCTCCCACAAACATATCTACAGATTCAATGCACCTCTAGTAACAATCCCAACAGAAATTTCCATAGAATTTTGACAAACTGAGGGGACACGCCTACCAACTAATAAAACCTACTATAAAGCTATAACAATTAAAATGGTGTGATATTTTTTAAGGCTTACATAAATGTACACTTTATATATATCAGATGTTCACTAGAAATCAGTGGGAAAAGGGATGAACTTTTCATGTTGCTGGAACAACTACTGGGGGTGGAGAATGAAATTAGAACCTACTTTATCTGATCTAAAAAAATAACTATTTTGAGTAGATTAACAACTATAAAACTTTCACAAGAAAATGTAAGAGAATATCTTTGTGACCTTGAAATACAAATTTATTGGAATAAATTTTTAAGCAAGAAAGAAAAAGCAAGAGCTATAAGGGAAAGATTAATATATTCACCTTTGTTACAGTTCTTTGTTACAGAACTACAGCTAGTGAAAACATTACCATGAACAAAATGAGAAGACAAGCCTCAAGCTGGAAGATCTATCTAAACACACAGTACTGGCAAAGAATTAATACTTAAAATCTGGAAAGATGTCACAATGCATTTCAGAGAAGAGAAAGATGGAGTAAACCTAATTTTCATTATGCCTCCAGCTTCACACAGCTAAGAACTCTAGACATTCTATATAAAACATTAAGTGTTACCCCCATTTTACAGATGAGGAAACTGAGTGCTACGACTGGCCCATGGTCACACAACCACTACTGACATGTCATGTGCACACTCTACAATGTAAGTACTTAAATGGAGATATAGCATGGACTTTAAAACTGTACAAGACCTAGATTAGCCCTCTTCATTGATTGCTCTGTAACTCCTAATCAATCTTTTTGAGCCTCTTTTTCATCTTCTATAAAAGAGTAATACATGATAATCATCATGCTAGTTAACCTATTGAGAACTTGCTATGTTCTAGTTATTGTGCTCAATATTCCACTTCCATTAGAACAACTCTGAGGCAGGATTGTTGTAACGATTTTACATGAGTAAATGCACAAAACAGGTCTAGCCTAGGCTGGTACCTGATAAACCTGGGCAGTAAGCCCTGTACTGTCCAGCTAAAATCAGATGACAATAGCTGGCTCTTTCTGAATCAGGTAGATGAGGACCAGCACAATCTCATCTATATTGACTCCCTCAAAGTATGATCTCTAAGGCTACAAATAAATTCTGAGTCATGGATATACCTCTACCTAATAAGGAACAATTAAAACCAAATGTTAGTAAATCCTAAATTTACATCTCTACCAGAATTTCATTCCCAAGCCCCAGATGTATCTTTCTTTCAGTACTAGAAAAACAAAGCACTACATATTACACAGTAAATACAATCATGAGCTGCATGATGGTTTTTTGTTGTTGTTGCTACTGTTTTGTTTTTGAGACAGTCTTGCCCTGTCTCCCAGGCTGGCGTGCAGCAACATGATCTTGGCTCACTGCAACCTCTGCCTCCCTGGTTCAAGTGATTCTCCTGCCTCAGCCTCCCAAGTAGCTGGGACTACAGGCGCGTGCCACCACACCCAGCTAATTTTTTGTATTTTTAGTACAGATGGGTTTTCACCATGTTAGCCAGGATGGTCTTGATCTCCTGACCTTTTGATCTGTCCACCTCAGCCTCCCAAAGTGCTGGGATTACAGGCATGACCCACCACACCTGACCACTGCATAACGTTTTTTTAGCCAACAATGGATCGCATATATGTCAGTGGTATCATAAAATTATAATGAAGCTGAAGGCCGGGTGTGGTGGCTCACACCTGTAATCCTAGAAATTTGGGAAGCCGAGGTGCGCAGATCACTTGAGGTCAGGAGTTCAAGACCAGCTTGGTCAACATGGGGAAACCCCATCTCTACTAAAAATGCAAAAGTTGGCTGGGTGCAGTGGCATGTGCCTGTAGTCCCAGCTACTCAGGAGGCTGAGGCAGGAGAATTGCTTGAACCCCAGGAGGCGGAGGTTGCAATGAGCCGAAATCATGCCACTGCACTCCAGCCTGGGTGACAGAGTGAGACTCCATCTCAAAAATAAATAAATAAATAAAAATAAAATGGAGCTGAAAAATTCCTATCACCTAGTGAAAACTGTGGTAATATTGATAATACTGTGGTGCAATGCATTACTCATGTGTTTAGGGTGATGCTGGTGTAAACAAGCCTACTGAGCTGCCAGTCACATAAAAGTATATAATGTTCTAGGCCCCCTTCATATGCACTCATCACTCACTCCCTGACTCACCCAGAGCAAATTCCAGTCCTGCAAGCACAACCATGATAACTGCTCTATACAGGTGTACCTTTTTTTTTTTTTTTATCTTTTACACTGTATTTTTCTAGGTTTTAGATATGTTTAGATATAAAAATACCATTGTGTTACAGATGAATACTACAGTATTCAGTACAGTAACATGCTGTACAGATTTGTAGCCTAGGAGCAACAGGCTGTACCATATTCTTTTGGTGTGTAGTAGGCTAAGCCATATAGGTTTGTGTAAGTACACCCTATGATATTTATACAACAAAATTGCCAAAACTGCACCACCATGCCTGGATATTTTTTTTTTTTTATGTACAGACTGGGTCTCACTATATTGCCCAGGCTGCTCTCAAACTCCTGGGCTCAAGGGATCCTCCTGCCTTGGCCTCCCAAAGTGCTGGGATTACAGGCATAAGCCATGGTGCCTGGCCTTAATCCTTTTTTTTTTTTTTTTTTTTTTTTGAAACAAGTCCCACTCTGGTTGCCCAAGCTGGAATGCAGCAACATGATCTTGGCTCACTGCAGCCTCCACCTCTCGGGCTCAGGTGATTCTCCCACCTCAGCCTCCTGAATAGCTGGGACTACAGGCCTGTGCCACCACACTCCACTAATATTTTTGTATTTTTAGTAGAGACAGGGTTTCACTATGTTGTCCAGGATAGTCTCAAACTCCTGGCCTCAAGCAATCCACCTGTCTCAGCCTCCCAGAGTGCTGGGATTACAGGCTTATATAATCCACCATACCTGGCCTCTTATTCCTTTTTTCTACAAATGAAATGTTTCAAGCTTTTGGGTTTTGAGATGTGAATATGATTTGTTATCTCCTTTCTGTGAAGTTTTAGTTTCTAAACCTAAGCATAATGCAGGGCTTATGTTTTGACATTATGTGCTAGGAATGGCTTGTACTTCTTTTGACTGCCTAGCTCCACAAAAGAGATGTACGTGGATTTCAAGTCTCTTATTACACACGGTAGATCACAACACAAGTGAGTTAAATGACAGGATCATGATATGGATCACCACCAATCCAGCAACTTTATTCCAACATCCACGACAGACAAGGGAGAGGATATACATAATGCAAAATAGTGTCGTCCTTGGTCCTGTCAATACCACTAATGGTATTGACTCTTACATACATAAATAACAAAAAAAAACAAAAAGCAAGTAAATGCTATCTACAAGAAATCTATTTCAAATATATAGAGAGAGGTTAAAGGAAAAAAAAAAACAGAATGCTAACAGATACACATTCAAATAATAAGCATATGTACAGGGCAGTGCTCCAGGTGGCCTTGAATCAAGCCAGTTCCCTGCCCTGACCCACATCTTTGTGCAACTGGATAACATGCTGGGAATGAAGCATCCTGAGACAAGGAGGAGCTGGTTGGAAGAGCCTCAGTTTCTGTTCCTGTCATTCTCTCAACCCTCAAACAGGATGTCCTCCAATGCTTTAGCCCAGTGAATCATGTTGCTCCTGGGACATAAACCTTCTTTCTTGGGTCCCTTAGCTGTGGTCCACAGACAAGAGACCATCCACTCTGGGCAGCTTTCCCAAACCTTGAGGGACTGATTTGCAATGAATGCTAAGCTTCTCCTGTCCCTTGCTGCCCATCTGTGGGTAATAAAACTGGGCTTCATGTAACTTGTTGTGCTTATAAATGTTTTGACTCACTGGACTCAGGCAAGTAGTAAAAATACAGCCCACGATATAGTGGGCTAAAATGGTAACCAGTACACAGTGAACATCCTTCATAATATGAAACCAGGAGGACTTAATAATAATACTCTCAGACAAAGCAGACTTCAGAACAAGGACTATTTACAAGAGATAAAGTGAGAACATGATAAAGGGGTTAACTCATCAAGACATAATCCTAAATGCATATGCATCTAATTAACAGAGCTTCTGAAAATATAATGTAGAAATTGACACAGCTAAACAAAATTTTAAAAAAAGACAAATCCACATTACATTTGTTGATTTCAACTCTCCCCTCTCAGAAATCAATAGAGCAGTAGACAGAAAAATCAGTAAACATATAGAAGACTTGAACAAAAGAATCAAACCTGATCCAACTGACATTTAAAAAAACAATGTGTGCAGGCCAGGCGTGGTGGCTTACACCTGTAATCCCAGCACTTTGGAAGGCCAAGGCAGGAGGATCACCTGAGGTCAGGAGTTGAAGACCAGCCTGGTCAACATGGTGAAACTCCGTCTCTACTAAAGGTACAAAATTAGCCAAGCATGGTGGCGCATGCCTATAATCCCAGCTACTCGGGAGGAGGAGGTAGAATTGCTTGAACCCAGGAGCAGAGGTTGCAGTGAGCTGAGATCACACCACTGCACTCCAGCCTGGGCAAAACTCCATCTCGGGGAAAAAAAAAAGAAAAAGAAAAAGAAAAAACTGTGAGCAGAAGGCACATTCTTTAAGCATGCATGAGATATTCACCAAGATATAACATATACAGGAAAATAAAACATGTGTAAATAAATTTACAACTAAACCCACACAGGGGGCCAGGCACACTGGCCATGCCTGTAACCCCAGTACTTTGGGAGGCCAAAGTGGGAGGATCACTTGAGCTCAAGAGTTCAAGACCAGCCTGGCCAACATGGTGAAACCCTGTCTCTACTAAAAATACAAAAATTAGCCTGGCGTGATGGCAGGCGCCTGTCATCCCAGCTACTCGGGAGGCTGAGGCAGGAGGATTGCTTGAACCCAGGAGGGAGAGGCTGCAGTAAGCCAAGATCGCACCCCACTGCACTCCAGCCTGGGCGACAGAGCGAGGCTCTGTCTCAAAAAAATAAAATAAAAAATAAAATAAAAAAAATTAGCCAGGAGTGGTGGCATGTGATTGTGGTCCCAGTTACTCAAGTGAGTTGAACGACAGGATCAAGATGCTGAAGTGGGAGGATGGCTTGAGCCTGGAAGGCAGAGGTTGCAGTGAGCTGAGATTGCGCCACTGCACCCCAGCCTAGGTGACAGAGTGAGACCCTGTCTCAAAAAATAAATAAGTAAAAATAAAAATAAAAAAACCACACAGGGTCAGGCTTGGAGGCTCATGCCTGTAATCTCAGCACTTTGGACAGCCGAGGCAGGCGGATCACTTGAGCTCAGAAGTTCAAGACCAGCATGGACAACATGGTGAAACCCCATCTCTACAAATAAAAATAAAAAATTAGCCAGGTATGGTGGCGTGTGCCTGTAGTCTCAGCTACTTGGGAGGCTGAGGTGGGAGGATGGCTTAAGCCCAGGAGGCAGAGGGTTGCAGTGAGCTGAGATTGCACCACTGCACTCCAGCCTGGGTGACAGAGCCAGACCCTGTCTCAAAAACCAACAACAGGCTGGGCGTGGTGATTCACACTTGTAATCATAGCACTTTGGGAGGCCGAGGTGGATGGATCACCTGAGGTCAGGAGTTTGAGACCAGCCTGGCCAACATGGTGAAACCCTGTCTCTACTAAAAATACAAAAATTAGCTGTATGTGGTGGTAGGTGCCTAAATCCTAGCTACTTGGGAGGCTGAGGCAGGGTGATTGAACCCAGGAGGTGGAGGTTGCAGTGAGCCAAGATCAAGCTACTGCCCTCCAGCCTGGGAGACAGAGCGAGACTCTTTCTCAAAAAAAAAAAAAAAAAAAAAAAATTGAAATTGTAATTGAAAATCTTCCCATTAGCCAGGCGCGGTGGCTCACACCTGTAATACTGGCACTTTGGAAGGCCAAGGTGGGAGGACTGCTTGAGCCCAGGATTTCAAGACCAGCCTGGGAAACAAGGTGAAACTCCTTCTCTACAAAAAAGATCCAAACAGAACCAACCAAACAAAAAACCTTCCAACGAAGAAAAGTCTAGACCCAAAGGGCTCCACTGGTGAATTCTATTCAATATTTTAAAAAGATAAGACCATCCCTAAACAAACTCTTTCAGAAAAGAAATAATTCCAACCTTATTTTATGAGGCCAGTATTACCCTGATACTAAAATCGGACAGTCATTACAAGAAAAGAAAATTATAGAACAATCTCTCTCATAAACAAAAAGTAACAAAAAATCATTAACAGAACACTAGAAAATCAAACCCAGAAATACATAAAAACACATATACATCATGATTAAGCAGGGTTTATTCCTGAAATACAAGGTTGGTTGCACGTTCAAATAATGCATTATGTTAACAAAATAAGGGAGAAAAGCCTTATTTGATCATCTCAATATATCTGGGAAAAAAAATCTGAAAAATTTTGGCTGGGCACAGTGGCTCATGCCTGAAATCCCAGTGCTTTGCGAGGCTGAGGCAGGAGGATCACTACAGGCCTGGAGTTCAAGACCAGCCTGGGCCACATATTGAGATCTCATCTCTACTAAAGAAAATACAATTTAAAAAGGGGAAAAAAAATCTGAAAAATTCACCTATCCATAACAAACTTTCAAGAACCTGAGAACAGATGGAAACTTCTTCAACCTGATAAAGACCATCTCTGAAAAACCTACAGCTAATATATATTTAATGATGAAATACAGAATCCTTTCTGCTGTCACTGGGAAGAAGGCAAGGATGTCCACTCTTAGTACTTCTATTCAGAACTGTTTTAGTGACTGCAAAAAGACACAATAAAAAATAAATCCAGATTGGAAAGGAAGAAGTAAAACTATATTCACAGGTGATGTGATTGTATATGCAAAAAATCCTAAAGCATTCCCAAAAAAAGCTACATAAAATAGGGGTAATATTAACCAAAGATATGCAGGACATGTATCATAAAAACCACAAAACGAAGATTAAAGAAGACCTAAATAGAGACATTAAAAACATTATTAGATTGGTAGACTCAATACAGTTGAGATTTTCCATGTCTCCAAACTGATCTAAAGATTCAATGCAATCCCAATTAAAATCCCAGCAGGGGATCTTTTTGTAGTAACTGACAAACTGATCCTAAAATTTAATGAAAATGCAAAAGACAGAGAATAGCGATAACAATTCAAAAATACCAAATTTGGAGGACTTATGCTACTTGATTTCAAGATTTACTATGGATAGAGCTACAGTAATCAGAGTGGTATTCGAGAAAGGAGAGAAATACAAACAATGAAACAGAATAGAGTCCAGAAACAGACATATACATATAGATTACATAACAAGTATTTAATCAGAGTCTCAAAAGGATGGACTGAGAGAAAATAAAATGGGCAAGAATTTTGTACAAGTGAAGTAACAGAGCCTACAAGTTTCCCAAGTCCAATGACTCTCAAGTAGAACAAAAAGAAACTAACATCTAAATATATCACACTAGACCGGACATGGTGGCTCACACCTGTAATCCCAACATTTTGGGAGGCTGAAGCAGGAGGATTGCTTGAGGCCAGGAGTTTGAGACCAGCCTGGGCAAAACAATAAGATCCCATCCCTATAAAAAAAAGATAAAGAAAATAAATATACCATCCTAAAACTGCAGAAATTAAAGACAGAGAAGCCTTAAATACAAAGAAAAAAGGATGAATTAACATGAAAAAAGACAAAAGTAGGACTGTTAGCCTACTTTTGTCAGCTACAATGTAAGTCAGAACAGTAGAAGGCTGTCTTCCAAGTGCAAAAATTGCCTAACCAGAATCCTAAATCCAGCAGAAATATTGTTAAAGACTAAGATGCATTAGTTGAAACAGACTGTCAGAATCAATAATAAAATCCCACTATGTTGCCAATTCAATACATTTTGTAGGTTCACTACTTTTAGAGTTTACTTTTAGTTTAGATATAAACTTATTTTTGAATATGTAAAACATTTACATTGATTCAAAAGTCAAAAACTTATTAAAAAGTATAGCAAATTTCTCTTCCATCTTTATCACTCAATTCCATTTGCCCTACTTCACCTTCCCTATAAATAATCATTTTTATTAAGCCGTGTTTTCTGGTATGCGAGTATTTTTTTTCCTTTTTCCTAGAAGTTCTTTTTGCAAAAAACACTGTACTGCAGCTTTTTGTTGTTGTTGTTTTCACTTAACAATACATCCTGGTGATCACTCCATAACAGTGAATACAGATCTACCTGCATTCTTTTTTTCCCTACATTGTATGTACCTCAACCAGTCTTTTTTATAGCTTATTTCCCATCTTTTGCTATTACAATGATGACTCAATGAATAACTCTGCCTACATGTCACTTCACTAGTGGCAGATGTACCCTTAAAATAAATTCTTAGAAGTGGGTTTGTGGGTCAAAGGATAAAAAAACCTGCAATTTTGTTAGAAACAACCAAATATACTCTTGTTGGAAATGTATAACAATATCCAGTTTCTCAAAGTCTCAAATGGAGTATGTTAACAAACATTTGGATTTTTGCCTGACAGGTGAAAAATAGCTATATTGGTAAAGTTTCAGTTGACACACTCCTTATTGTAAGGTTTAACATCTTTCTTTTTGTTGTTGTTTCATCTTTTTTTCTTTTTTGAAACACAGAAGGGGTGTTGCTATGTTGCCCAGGATGGTTTTGAACTCTTGCCATCAAGTGGTCCTCCTGCCTCAACCTCCCAAAGTGCTGGGATTACAGGCATGAGCCACCATTCATATTAATCACAGAAGTAATTCCAGACTAAGAGAAACATGGCCAGGTGTGGTGGCTCACACCTGTAATCCTAATACTTTGGGAGGCCGAGGCGGGAGGGTCACTTGAGGCCAGCTGTTCAAGAGCAGCCTGGGGAACACAGTGAGACCCTGTCTCCATTTAAAAAATAGTAACACTAGGCGCAGTGGCTCACGCCTGTAATCCCAGCACTTTGGGAGGTGGAGGTGGACAGATCACCTGAGGTCAGGAGTTTGAGACCTGACTGGCCAACATGGTGAAACCTCATCTCTACTAAAAATAAAAAAATTAGCTGGGCACGGTGGCAGGCGCCTGTAATCCCGGCTACTTGGGAGGCTGAGGCGAGATAATCGCTTGAACCCAGGAGGCGGAGGTTCCAGTGAGCTGAGATTGTGCCATTGCACTCCAGCCTGGGCATCAAGAGTGAAACTCCATCTCCAAAATAATAATAATAATAACAACAAGAACAACAATAATAAACAGATATAAAGGGCATTTTTGGGAAAAGGGGAAAAACGGAAGATAGACTTGTATTAGACTATTGGGAAATAATACCTATTTTAGACAGCTGCGATAAGGTTATTGGTATTATTATCAAGGTGACTGTCTTACCTTTGGTAAGAGACTGGCATGCATAAACCAGCTGTCATGACCCATTCCATAGTCCTGCTGCAACATGGGGACAGCGTTCCTAGAGTGGCTCGCTGTTGCTATAGTGAACAGTAAAGACTTTGTGCTCTAAAATGCTGGGGTGTGATTTAATTGGTATGGCAGTTCCCTGAGGATCAGCAGAGATGGTTGGCTATATTTGACCCCCTTAGGCTTATGGCGGCTTCTCTGGTGACATCTATCAGAACATTTAAAAAGGAATGCACACTATTTTTAAAAATCTAGACATCTTAAAATATGAGAGGCTGCAAGCAGATACAGAGATAATGGGACAGAAACTTCAGTAACACACATAACAAGGAACAAAGACTTCGCAAAAATCGCTTGGAAAAGTCACTATAGTAATAGACAACTTTAGACCTCAACAAACAACAAAATAAATCCCTGAGTAGAAGGAGAATCTGTTTTCCAGAGTTACCAACACATTATAATACTTAAATTGTTTGGTTCTCAACAAATGAATTATAAATCATAGAAGGCACATAGCTGGTTCATAGGAAAAAAAATAATTTGACAGAAAACTATCCCTGGGACAGCCCAGACAGTAAAACTACTAGTCAAAGATGTTAAATCAACTGTCTCAAATATGCTCAGTGAGATAAAAGAAACTATGCGAAGAGCTAAAGGATATCAGAAGAGTATATGAACAAACAGGGAATGTCAGTAAAGAGACACACATTATAGAAAAGAACCAAAATGAAATTCTGAAGCTGAAAAGCCCAAGAGCTAAAATGAAAAATTCATATAGCAGTACAATGGCAGATTTGAGCAGGAGGAAGAAACAGCAAACTTGAAGATAAAATAATTGAAATTATCCAGTCTGAAGATTAAAATGAAAAAATAAAGAAAAAATTAACAGAACCTAAGGCACCTGTGGAACACCACTGAACAAGTGCTAGAAGAGAGAGGCAAAAAACATATGGAATAAATACCTAAAAACTTCCTAAATTTGATGAAGAACATGAATCCATGCATGTAAGATGCTCAGTAAGCTCCAAGCAGGATAAACTCAGATCTTGTTACTGCGGTAACTTTAGAACTATAACATTCCAATGTCTAAGGGATGGCTTATTTTTGCTTGCTGATGGCTGGCACAGTCCATTTGAGACTTTCCCCAAACTATTCTGCAAGAGCAGTAGCCTCTCCCTTCATCAAGCACTCCCCTGACTCCACAGACTGAAAGTTGATTCTGGTCATTTTTTCCAGTTTACTGGTTGTTTCAATGTAAGGATTAACTCCTAGAAATTCCTGCTCTGCTACTTTGCAGGATGTCCCCTTCACCAAAATTAAAACTACAGTACATCAAAGGACATTATCAAGATGGTAAAAAGACAACCCACAGGATGGGAGAAAATATTTGCAAATCATGTATCTTCTAAGTGCTTAGTATCCAGAATATATAAACTTTTACAAGAAAAATACAAAAATAGGTAAAGAACTTGAATAGACATTTCTTTTCTTTTCTTTTTTTTTTGGAGACAGAGTATTATCCTGTTGCCCAGGCTAGAGGACAGTGATACAATCACAGCTCACTGCAGCCTCCATCTCCTAGGCTCAAGTGTTCCTCCTGCCTCAGCCTCCTGAGTAGCTGAGACTACAGTCATGTACCACCATGCCTAGCTAAATTTTTTTACTTATATTTTTGTAGAGACAGGGTCTCCCTATGTTGCTCAGTGTGGTCTTGAACTCCTGGGCTCAAGTGATCCTCCCACCTCAGACTCCCAAATAGCTGGGATTTTAAGTGTTGAGCCACTGTGCCTATCCGACATTTCTCCAAAGAAGATTAAAAAAAAATAGCAACCAACAAGCACATGAAATGATTTTCAACATCATTTGGGAAATGCAAATCAAAACCACAATGAGATTACCACTTCACACCCACTAGGGATGGCTCTCATCCAAAAAATTAAATAAATAAAAGGAAAAATAAATGCTGTCCAGGATGTGGAGAAATTATAACTCTTGTGCACTGCTGACACGATGCAAATGGTGGAGCTGCTGTGGTAACAGTTTGGTAGTTCACCAAAAAGCTAACAGCCATTCTACTCCTATACACCCAAAAAGAACTGAAAACAGGGACTAACAGATATTTGGACACCAATGTTCATAGCAGTATTATTCATAAGCGCTAAAGAGTGGGCAGCCTAAATATCCACTAAAAGATCAATGTGTAAATAAATTGTGCTATACCCTTACAATGGAGTATTATTCACCCATAAGAAGTGAAGTCTGATATATGCTACGCTATGGATAAAACTTGAAAATATTATGCTAAAGGAAGTAAGTCAGACCAGAAAAGGACAAATATTGTATAATTCTATTTTTATGAGGTTCTAGAATAGGCAAACTCACAAGGACAGAAGGAAAGAGGAGCAGCATGATAGCAGTTGTCAAGAACAAGCGCCTTACGAAAGGCAGCAAAGGGAGCCAAGAAGGTAGTTGATCCATTTTCTTAGAAAGATTGGTACGATGTGAAAGCTTCTGCTATGTCCAAGAAATATCAGAAAGACACTAGTCACCAGAACCAAGGAACAAAAATTGCATCTGATGGTCTCAAGGGTTATGTGTTTGCAGTGAGTCTTGTTGACTTGCAGAATGATGAAGTTGCATTTAGAAAATTCAAACTGAGCCGGGGGCGGTGGCTCATGCTTGTAATCCCAGCACTTTGGGAGGCCGAGGCGGGCGGATCACGAGGTCAGGAGATCGAGACCGTGGTGAAACCCCGTCTCTACTAAAAATACAAAAAATTAGCCGGGCGTGGTGGCGGGCGCCTGTAGTCCCAGCTACTCGGACAGGCTGAGGCAGGAGAATGGCGTGAACCCGGGAGGCGGAGCTTGCAGTGAGCCGAGATCGCGCCACTGCACTCCAGCCTGGGTGACAGAGCAAGACTCCGTCTCAAAAAAAAAAAAAAAAAAAAAAAAAAAAAAGAAAATTCAAACTGATTATCAAAGATGTTCAGGGCAAAAACTGCCTGACTTAATAACTTCCATGGCATGGGTCTTACTCCAGGACAAAATGTGTTCCAGGGTGAAAAAATGGCAGACCATGATTGAAGCTCATGTTGACATCAAGACTACTACTGATGATTACTTGTTTCATCTGCTCTGTATTGGTTTTACTAAAAAACCAACAATCAGATACGGAAGACCTTTTATGCTCTGCACCAACAGGACTGCCAAACCCAGAAGAAGATGCTGGAAATCATGACCTGAGAGGTACAGACAAATAACTTGAAAAGATGTGGTCAATACATTGATTCCGGATAGCACTGGAAAAAACATAGAAAAGGCTTGCCGATCTATTTCTCCTCTCCATGATGTTTTCAGAAGAAATGCAAAAATGCTGAAGAAGCCCAGGTTTGAACTGGAAAAATTCATGGAGCTTCATAGTGAAGGTAGCAGTTCTGGAAAAGCAACTGGGGATGAGATACGTGCTAAAGTTGAATGAGCTGTTGGATATGAACCACTGTCCAATAATCTGTTTTCTAATTGTGGCAAATAAAAAGTTCCATTTGTGAAAGCAGAAAAGAGGTTACCAGGGGCTAGGAGGAAGGGGCAATAGGGAGGAGTTCTTGCTTAACGGGTAAAGAAGTTCTGCTCAGAGAAAAGCTGAAAATTCTAAAAACCAGAGCGCCTCTTCTCCAAAAGATCGCAGCTCCTCGCCAGCAACGGAATCCATCGCAAGGAAGCTAAAAACCTTGAAAAAAGATTAGACGAATGGCTAATGAGCATAAACAGTGTAGAGAAGACCTTAAACGACCTATGGAGCTGAAAACCATGGCATGAGAACTAGGTGACGGATGCACAAGCTTCAGTAGCCGATTCAATCAACTGGAAGAAAGGGTATCAGTGATTGAAGATCAAATAAATGAAATGAAGCGAGAAGAGAAGTTTAGAGAAAAAAGAGTAAAAAGAAACGAACAAAGCCTCCAAGAAATATGGGACTATCTGAAAAGACCAAATCTGTGTCTGACTGGTGTACCTGAAAGCGATGGGGAGAATGGAACCAAGCTGGAAAACACTCTTCAGGTTATTATCCAAGAGAACTTCCCCAACCTAGCAAGGCAGGCCAACATTCAAATTCAGGAAATACAGAGAACACCACAAAGATACTCGAGAAGAGCAACCCCAAGACACATAATTGTCAGATTCACCAAGGTTGAAATGAAGGAAAAAACGTTAAGCGTGGCCAGAAGGAAAGGTCAGGTTACCCACAAAGGGAAGCCCATCAGACTAACAGTGGATCTCTCAGCAGAAACTCTAAAAGCCAAGAGAGTGGGGGCCAATATTCAACAGTCTTAAAGAAAAGAATTTTCAACCCAGAATTTCACATCCAGCCAAACCAAGCTTCATAAGTGAAGGAGAAATAAAATCCTTTACAGACAAGCAAATGCTGAGAGATTTTGTCACCACCAGGCCTGCCATACCAGAGCTCCTCCTGAAGGAAGCAATAAACATGGAAAGGAACAACTGAGACCAGCCACTGCAAAAACATGCCAAATTGTAAAGACCATCGATGCTAGGAAGAAACTGCATCAACTAATGGGCAAAATAACCAGCTAACAATATAATGACAGGATCAAATTCACACATAACAATATTAACCTTAAATGTAAATGGGCTAAATGCTCCAATTAAAAGGCAAAGACTGGCAAATTGGATCAAGAGTCAAGATCCATTAGTGTGCTATATTCGGGAGACCCATCTCACGTGCACAGACACACATAGGCTCAAAATAAAGGGATGGAGGAAGATCTACCAAACAAATGGAAAGCAAAAAAAAGCAGAGGTTGCAATCCTAGTCTCTGATAAAACAGACTTTAAACCAACAAAGATCAAAGAGACAAAGAAGGCCAATACATAATGGTAAAGGGATCAGTTCAACAAGAAGAGCTAACTAACCTCAATATATATGCACCCAATACAGGAGCATCCAGATTCATACAGCAAGTCCTTAGAGACCTACAAAGAGACTTAGACTCCCACACAATAATAATGGGAGACTTTAACACCCCACTGTCAACATTAGACACATCAATGAGACAGAATGTTAACAAGGATATCCAAGACTTGAACTCAGCTCTGCACCAAGCAGACCTAAGAGACATCTACAGAACTCTCCACCCCAAATCAACAGAATATACATTCTTCTCAGCACCACATGACACTTATTCCAAAATTGACCACATAGTTGGAAGTAAAGCACTCCTCAGCAAATGTAAAAGAACAGAAATCACAACAAACTGTCTCTCAGACCACTGTGCAATCAAATTAGAACTCAGGACTAAGAAACTCACTTAAAACCGCACAACTACATGAAAACTGAAAAACCTGCTCCTAAATGACTACTGGGTACATAACGAAATGAAGGCAGAAATAAAGATGTTCTTTGAAACCAATGAGAACAAATACACAATGTACCAGAATCTCTGGGACACATTTAAAGCAGTGTGTGGAGAGAAATTTATAGCACTAAATGCCCACAAGAGAAAGCAGGAAAGATCTAAAACTGACACCCTAACATCACAATTAAAGGAACTAGAGAAGCAAGAGCAAACAAATTCAAAAGCTAGCAGAAGGCAAGAAATAACTAAGATCAGAGCAGAACTGAAGGAGATAGAGACACAGAAAACCCTTCGAAAAGATTCATGAATCCAGGAGCTGGTTTTTTTGAAAAGATCAACAAAATAGATAAACCGTTAGCAAGACTAATGAAGAAAAGAGAGAAGACTCAAACAGACGCAATAAAAAACGATAAAGGGGATATCACCACCGATCCCACAGAAATACAAACTACCATCAGAGAATACTATAAACACCTCTACAGAAATAAGCTAGAAAATCTAAAAGAAATGGATAAATTCCTGGACACATACACCGTCCCAAGACTAAACAAGGAAGAAGTTGAATCCCTGAATAGACCAATAACAGGCTCTAAAATTGAGGCAATAATTAATAGCCTACCAACGAAAAAAAGTCCAGGACCAGACATATTTACAGCCAAATTCTACCAGAGGGACAAAGAGGAGCTGGTACCATTCCTTCTGAAACTACTCCAATCAACAGAAAAACAGGGAATCCTCCCTATCTCATTTTATGAGGCCAGCATCATAAATCTGCCAAGCCTGGCAGAGACACACAAAAAAAGAGAATTTTAGACCAATATCCCTGATGAACAACGATGCGAAAATTCTCAATAAAATACTGGCAAACCAAATCCGGCAGCACATCAAAGAGCTTATTCACCAAGATCAAGTTGGCTTCATCCCTGGGATGCAAGGCTGGTTCAACATATGCATATTGATAAACGTAATCCATCACATAAACAGAACCAAAGACAAAAACCACATGATTATCTCAATAGATGCAGAAAAGGCCTCTGACAAAATTCAACAGCGCTTCATGCTGCAAACTCTCAATAAACTAGGTATTGATGGAACGTATCTCAAAATAATAAGAGCTATTTATGACAAACCCACAGCCAATATCATACTGAATGGGCAAAAACTGACCTTTGAAAAATTCCCTTTGAAAATTGGCACAAGACAGGGATGCCCTCTCTCACCACTCCTGTTCAACACAGTGTTGGAAGTTCTGGCCAGGGCAATCAGGCAAGAGAAAGAAATAAAGGGTATTCGATTAGGAAAAGAGGAAGTCAAATTGTCCCTGTTTGCAGATGACATGATTGTATATTTAGAAAACCCCATTGTCTCAGTCCAAAATCTCCTTAAGCTGATAAGCAACTTCAGCAAAGTCTCAGGATACAAAATCAATGTGCAAAAATCACAAGCATTCTTATACACCAATAACAGACAAACAGCCAAATCATGAGTGAACTCCCATTCACAATTGCTTCAAAGAGAATAAAATACCAAGGAACCAAACTTACAAGAGACGTGAAGGACCCCTTCAAGGAGAACTACAAACCACTGCTCAATGAAATAAAAGAGGACACAAACAAATGGAAGAACATTCCATGCTTATGGATAGGAAGAATCAGTATCGTGAAAATGGCCATACTGCCCAAGGTAATTTATAGATTCAGTGCCATTCCCATCAAGTTACCAATGACTGTCTTCACAGAACTGGAAAAAAACTACTTTAAAGTTCACATGGAACCATAAAAGAGCCCGCATTGCCAAGAGAATCCTAAGCCAAAAGAACAAAGCTGGAGGCATCACGCTACCTGACTTCAGAGTACACTACAAGGCTACAGTAACCAAAACAGCATGGTACTGGTACCAAAACAGAGATACAGACCAGTGGAACGGAATACAGGCCTCAGAAATAACATCAGACATCTATAACCATCTGATCTTTGACAAACCTGACAAAAACAAGAAATGGGGAAAGGATTCCCTATTCAATAAATGGTGCTGGGAAAACTGGCTAGCCATATGTAGAAATCTGAAACTGGATCCCTTTCTTACACCTTATACAAAAATTAATTCAAAATGGATTAAAGACTTAAATGTTAGACCCAAAACCATAAAAACCCTAGAAGAAAACCTAGGCAATACCATTCAGGGCATAGGCATGGGCAAGGACTTCATGACTGAAACACCAAAAACAATGGCAACAAAAGCCAAAATAGACAAATGGGATCTAATTCAACTAAGGAGCTTCTGCACAGCAAAAGAAACTACCATCAGAGTGAACAGGCAACCTACAGAATGGGAAAAAATTATTGCAATTTACCTATCTGACAATGGGCTAATATCCAGAATCTACAATGAACTCAAATTTACAAGAAAAAAATCAAACAACCCCATCAAAAAGTGGGCAAAGAATATGAACAGACACTTTTCAAAAGAAAACATTTATGCAGCCAACAGACACATGAAAAATGCTCATCATCACCGGTCATCAAAGAAATGCAAATCAAAACCACAATGAGATACCATCTCACACCAGTTAGAATGGTGATCATTAAAAAGTCAGGAAACAACACGTGCTGGAGAGGATGTGGAGAAATAGGAACGCTTTTACACTGCTGGTGGGAGTGTAAACTGGTTCAACCATTGTGGAAGACAGTGTGGCGATTCCTCAAGGATCTAGAACTAGAAATACCATTTGACCCAGTGATCCCGTTACTGGGTATATACCCAAAGGATTATAAATCATGCTACTATAAAGACATGCACATGTATGTTTATTGCGGCACTATTCACAATAGCAAAGACTTGGAACCAACCCAAATGTCCAACAGTGATCGACCGGATTAAGAAAATGTGGCACATATACACCATGGAATACTATGCAGCCATAAAAAAGGATGAGTTCATGTCCTTTGTAGGGACATGGATGAAGCTGGAAACCATCATTCTGAGCAAACAGAAAACCAAACACCGCATGTTCTCACTCATAGGTGGGAATTGAACAATGAGAACACTTGGACACAGGAAGGGGAACATCACACACTGGGGCCTGTTGTGGGGTGAGGGGATGGGGGAGGCATAGCATTAAGAGAAATACCTAATGTAAATGATGAGTTAATGGGTGCAGCAAACCAACATGGCACATGTGTATATATGCAACAAACCTGCACGTTGTGCACATGTACCCTAGAACTTAAAGTATAATTTAAAAAAAAAAAAAGTTCTTCTCAGGATGATGAAAAAGTTCTGGAAATAGTAGTGAAAGTTACAGAACACTACGAATGTACTTAATGCCACAGAATTATATACTTGAATATGATTAAAGTAGTAAATTTTATGTTATGTATATTTTACTACTGTAAAAAAAAGTACTCGAAACATTGACAAGGCATAGTAAAATATTCCCAAAGAAAATAAAAGGAAATTAATAAAATGAAATAGAACTATTAATGTATTTTTTCAGAGAAACCAATAAAATTGAAAATCCATATTGAGGAAAGAGAAAGAAATAGGGAAGGCCTACAAAATCACCGGGAATGAAAAAGAAAATTCATAACTTTAGATGATACAGAGAAACAATTACCAAGAGGTTATTATCAACTACCTCTATCAATAACATTGAAAATTTACATAAAATGTACAAATTCCTAGAAAAAAAGAAACTGTCTACCATAGTATCTCAAGTAGAAGAGTCCTATAGATAAACCTTTAAGAAAACTGAATCCAGAGTTAAAATCTTCCCACAAAGAAAGGCCCAGTCCCTGACTGCTACCATATATTCAAGAAATACTTTAATTCCAATCTTACACAAATTCCTTCAGGGAAATTAAATAAGTAGCACTCTGTAATTCATTTTATGAAGTTTTGCCTAACTCTACAAGAAAACTCATAAGGGCAGTATTACAAAGAAAAACCACAGGCCAAGGTAATTCATAAATATAAAAGCAATAAACAAAGTATTAGCAAACCAAATCCTATAGCATGTGAAAAGAATAATATACCATCACTAAGTAGACTTCTGCCTAGGAAAGTAAGTTTATTTTACTATTAGAAAATCAATTCTTAGAACTCACCACCTAACAGATTAAAGAAAAAATTATGCTTTCACTAGATACATAAGAAAAAGTATATTTAAAAAAAAAAATCTAAGGCCAGGAGTGGTGGCTCATGCCTATCTATAATCCCAATACTTTGGGAGGCCTAGGTGGGTGGATCGCCTGAGGGTAGGAGTTCCAGACCAGTCTGACCAACATGGGGAAACCCCATCTCTACTAAAAATACAAAATTAGCCAGGCGTGGCGGCGCATGCTTGTAATCCCAGCTACTTGGGAGGTTGAGGCAGGAGAATAACTTGAACCCGGGAGGCGGAGGTTGTGGTGAAACGAGATTGTGCCATTGCACTCCAGCCTGGGCAACAAGAGCGGAACTCCGTCTCAAAAAAAAAAAATCTATTTATGATCAAAAAGACACACTCACAGACACACATGCCTCTGTGAATAGTAGGAAATAAATGGGGAGGTATATGGCCTAGAATTGAGGTTCAATATTATGTACTGCCTTGATTCTGGTAAAACTGGGAGGACTTTGAACAGCCTAACCACAAGTTCTCCTCCCCACTCTACTTCCACAGATAGGGTCCCTTAACCAAATACTCTTTATCAAAGCGACCAGGCACAATTTCTGCTTATGCTTAAATACTGAGTTTCAGTTTCCTGCCAGCCTATATAATTATTCAAACAAGCCAATCTCATCCTCCTGTAGGAACCTGGGGCACCCCATTTTCATGATACTACATAAAAAGGCTACCTCCCACAGTCCCTGTTTGTTTACTCCGTTCCGAGTGCAACCATCATGTGGCCCTGCCTGGCAATGTAGTGTCCTCCCCAGGGCTATAGAAGTCTATGTGACTAATAAACTGTTGTCAATTTCATCTGTCCAGTGTCAGATGTTATGTATTGGGCCAACCTCATAATCCTAGGGCAGGAATCCCTCCCTCACCAATGGGAATATCTATATGCTTATAAAAGATCTATATAAAATCCTACAGTAAACTTCCTATTTAATGGTGTAATGTTGAAGCTTCCTTTCTGAGATCAGGAACAAGATAGATATCCACTGGCTTGACTTTTATTCAACAATGGAGAGTTTAGGCAGCATGATAAAGCAAGAAAAAGAAAAGGCATAAATATTAGAAATAATAAACATTGTCATTATTCACAGATGATATGATTAGATACAAGAGAAGCCAAACAAAGCTACAGAGAACTTACTAGAATTAGAAAGATTTAACAAAGTTATTGAAAAAAATTTTTTTTAAACATTTGGGGCCGGGCACAGTGGCTAATGCCTAGGATCCCAGCACTTTGGGAGGCCAAGGCCAGAGGAGTGTAGGGATTTGAGGCCAGAGGAGTGTAGGGATTTGACACCAGCCTGGGCAACAAAGTGAGACCCCTACCTCTACAAAAATGAGCAAAAATTAGCTGAGGATGGTGGTACATGCCTGTAGTCCCAGCTACTCGAGAGGATGAGGTGGGAAGATGACTTGAGCCCAGGAGGCTGAGGCTGCAGTGATCCCTGACTGTGCCACCACACTGCAGCCTGGGTGACAGAGTGAGACCATGGCTCAAAAAAACAAAAACAAATTAAGATATAAAACAAGTTTGGGCCAGGCATGGTGGCCAAAAGCTCTCAGCATTTTGGGAGGCCAAAGTGAGAGGATCACTTGAGTCCAGGAGTTCAAGACCCACCTGGGCAACATAGTGAGACACCATCACTACAAAAAATAGTAAAAAGGAAAAAAAAAACCCCACACATTTGTATTTATATTTACGAGGAACAAAAAGGTAGAATAAAGTTAAAATGGAATATCATTTACAGTAGCCTATCAAGTACCTACAAAAACTTTAAGGGAAAACATGCAAAATCTCAATGGGAATAATTATACTTAATGAGTCACTAAAGAAAGCATAAGATCCTTTTGTGGTTCATAAGCTTGATGATCAGGTTTTCAGGCACACGTGTGCAATGTGCCTCCTTCAAACTCTGTTAGGATGCTAGCATGCTACCCATCTGACTTAATGGAAAAAAATTAAGAAGCATAATAATATTCTCCTCAAATTATCAATTTCTCATAATCCCAATAGCCTATCATGTTTTTTGTGAAACCTGATAGGTGGATTCTTATGTGGTAATTCAAATAGCTAACAAGTAATTAGAAGATGCTTCTGAAAAATAATTACAGGTATTGGTGAGGGGTTACGTAAGGACTTGCTTTGCCAGCTATCAAAAACTACTGTCAAGAGAATGTGGGCCAAGCAGTGGTTCATGCCTGTAATCCCAAGACCGAGACAGGAGGACAATCTGAGGTCAGGAGTACGAGACCAAATTGGGCAACAAAGCAAGACTCTTTTATCTAAAAGGAAAAAAAAAGTGTGACCCTGGTGCAGATAGTAACAAATAGATCAACAGATTAAAACTGCCTGAGAAAGAGAAATCAGATTGCTAAGAAAGAAACAGACTCACGCATACATAATTTATAAGCACGGTGGTGTAGAGCACTGGGAAAAGAATAGTACTATTTTCTGCTAATGGGGCTTGGATAACAGGTAAAAAGTGAAACTGGACTGCAACCTCACCATACATATAAATCAACTGCAGATGAAACGAAAACCCAAATGTGAAGGAAAAATTATAGAGCTTTTAAAATATTTTCTTTTTTCTTTTTTTCTTTTTTTTTTGGAGACAGGGTCTTGCTCTGTTACTCAGGCTGGAGTGCTGTGGTACGATGAAGGCTCACTGCAGCCCTGGGTCCTCTTGGGTCCAAGCAATCTTCCCACATTAGCTTCTCAAGTAGTTGAGATCACAGGCTTATGCCACCATGCCTGGCTCGTTTTGTTTGTTGGTTTGTATTGAGACAACTTGTCCCTATGTTGCCCACGCAGTCTCAAACTCCTGGGCTCGAGTGATCCTCCCACAGTACTGGGATTACAGGTGTGAGCTACAGTGCCCAGCCCAGAAAGATTCTTAAAACAAGAGTACTTACCACAGAGATTCATAAAATTCAAAAATTCAAATTCAAAAAATAAAAGACCCTATAAAAAAGGCAAACAGAATGGAAGAAGATAGCGAGAATATAAAATAACTCCTATTAAAATTAAAATAGCCAGACATGGTGGCACATACTTGTCATCCCAGATATTTGGGAGGCTGAGGCAGAAGGATTGCTTGAGCCCAGGAGTTTGAGACCAGCCTGGACAACATAGCAAGATCAAGGCTCATAAAAAAAATAACTTGGGAGGCCAAGGCAGGTGGATCACCTGAGCTCGGGAGTTTGAGACCAACCTGACCAACATGGAGAAATCCCGTCTCTACTAAAAATACAAAATTAGGCCAGGTGTGGTGGCGCATGCCTGTAATCCCTACTACTCGGGAGGCTGAGGCAGGAGAATCACTTGAACCTGGGGGTCAGAGGTTGCAGCAAGCTGAAATCACGCCATTGCACTCCAGTCTGAGCAACAAGAGTGAAACTCTGTCTTAAAAAAAATAATAATAACTCTTTAAAAAGTGGAAAAAAAAAGTTTAAATAACCCAACAAAAAGAAAAAATAGGAGAGACTCAAACAAGTGCTTCACAATAGCTGAAATCTAAATGATGGATATGAAAAGTGCTCAGTCTAACTGGTACTTAGGAAAAGCTTCTCAGATCACAATAAGTTAACAGGAAACACCCACAAGATTGCCGAAAAATAAAAAGATTGATAATACCAAATGTTAGTTAACGTCTACATCTGAGCCAACAGGAACATACATGAACTGCTAGTGGGTACATGAGAGTTGGTAAAAGTTAACTTGAGCGTTCACCTTCTCTATGATCAGGAATTCTGACTTACAGTATTTAAAACACACACACACACACACACACACACACACCCCAAAACCTCAGGACTCACATATACGAACAGCAGGATATATTAACAAGAATGTTAACAGCTTCACTGCTTTAAAAAGAGCAAAAAACAGGCAACATTTCCAATACACAGCAACAACAGAATGGAAAATTTAATTGTGGTATATTTGTGCAAAGTATTATATAGCATTAAAAATGAATAAACTATAGCTATATGCAACAACATGGATGATCCCTTCAATGTTAAATGAAGATAGGAAGAAATAAAATACACCAGCACCATTCCTTTCACAAAAAGTCCCAAAACAGACAAAGCTAGGTTACCGCATTTACCATAAAGTAAATGAAGGAATTGTAAACATAAAAGTGGGGCAGGCCAAGTGCAGTGCCTCATGCCAGTATTCCCAGCACTTTGGGAGACTGAGGTGGTAGGACTGCTTGACCTCAGGAGTTCAAGACCAGCCTGGGTAACAGTGAGACCTCGTCACTACAAAAAAAAATTTAAAAATTTATTCATCGCCCGGGCGCGGTGGCTTACACCTGTAATCCCAGCACTTTGGCCGAAGCGGGTGGATCACCTGAGGTCAGGAGTTTGAGACCAGCCTGGCCAACATGGCAAAACCCTGTCTCTGCTAAAAATACAAAAATTAGCCAGACGTGTTGGCGCACGTCTGTAATCCAAGCTACTTGGGAGGCTGAGGTGGGAGAATCGCTTGAACCTGGGGGCAGAAGTTGCAGTGAGCTGAGCTCACACCATTGCACTCCAGCCTGGGCAACAAGAGCAAAACTCTGTCTCAAAAAAAAAAAAAAAAAAGTAAAAAATAAAATAAATGCCGGGGGCAGTGGCACGCCTGTAATCCCAGCACTTTGGGAGGCCAAGGCAGGCAGATCACCTGAGACTTGGAGTTCGAGACCAGCTTGATCAACATGGAGAACCCCCGTCTCTACTAAAAAATACAAAATTAGCCAGGCGTGGTGACGCATGCCTGTAATCCCAGCTACTCGGGAGGCTGAGGCAGGAGAATTGCTTGACCCCGGGAGGCAGAGATTGCGGTGAGCCAACATCCCGCCACTGCACTCCAGCCTGGGCAACAAGAGCAAAACTCCTTCTCATACAGGCATGCTGGCACACGCCCAGCTACTCAGGAGTCTACGGCTGGAGGATCATTTGAACCCGGGAGATGAAGATTGCAGTGATCTCTGATTGCACCACTACACTCTGGCCTAGGTGACAGAGCAAGACCTGTCAAAAAGAAGAAAAGAAAAAAAAAGGTTGGACAAACGGTTACCTTCTAAGAGAGAGGGAAGAAGTGATAAAAATATAGCAGACAAGGAACTTTTGGGGTTACTGGCTATGTGTGTTTCTTGATCTAAGTGGTGGTTATATAATTATTCACTTAATATGTTAATTGTACATGTGTTTCCCTCACACTTTTTGAAAAGCTTAAGCATTCTAAGTTTTCAGTTCATGGTGGGGAGACCTCTTCAACAAAAATGAGAAGGCACCCGCAGGGGTAAGAAGCACAATTAGGAAGCAGCTGAAATGACCTCAGGATATAAAGATGGCCTGAACTAAGAAGATAAAAAGAAGGCAACCGATTTCTGAGATGTAGAAAGGAGAATTGACAGAATTTGTTAAGGGAAGGTTAGCTTTTTTAAAAAAGTCAAGGATGGAGCCTTAACTTTTAGTCTTTTTAATCCCTATTAAAATAATGAATTAGGAGGCCACTATGCTGAGATGGCCACAGCACCTTGGGTTCTTATCTAAGCAAAGAGAAACCAAACTCAAAGTGAACTTAAGCTTAACTAATCAGAAACCACCAACTAGCCTCTAGTGACTTTATGAATCAGAAACTGCCAACTAGCCTCTAACTAGGTACTTTCTACTGTCTTGATGCCAAGAATACCTTATCAAAGTTTCCCTCTCCTGCCCCTTCTGTGGAGCACTGAGCCACTTACTCAACTGATACTGCCCATTCATGAATCCCTGAGTTCTAAAATAAACAAAAACTAGCTGGGTGTGGTAGCATGCACCTGTAGTCCCAGCTACTCAAGAGGCTAAGGTAGGAGGATCACTTCAGCCCAGGGGATAAAGGCTGAAGTAAGCTGTGTTTGCACTACTGCACTCTAGCCTGGGCCACAGAGTAAGACGCTGCCTCAAAAATAAATAAATAAATAAAAAGACAGGGTTTTTGCTATGCTGCTCAGGCTGGTCTTGAATTAGCCTCAAGCGATCCTCCTGCCTGAGCCTTCCAGAGTGCTGGGATTACAGACAGGCATGAATCACCGTGCCCAAACCAAAATAACATACCCTGACCTACAGTATTAATCAATATTCTTCTCAGTTTCCTTTAATTATACTAGTACATAAACCAATTTCTTTTTAAATTACAACATTCCAAGATTTATAAACTACAAGAATTACCTGTCCAGCCTTACAGTGGAAAATGTAGATAAGCTCCCATCCAAAAATCTTTCCCTCCTTATCCTCCTGACATTTATTTCTATTAGTTTTCCAACAAATTTATAATTTGTTGGAAATCTGATAAATGAAACGTTTATATATTATGAACATTTAATAATATTCACAACTGAGCTGCAGAGCATAGTACAATATTTCCTTTCTCAAGCAATTTTATTCTCAAATTATCAATTGCCTGCATTTTAAAAATCTGCTTAGTTTTAAAGTATTTATCACTAAATCAGCAGCAAACTTTCCAAAAGAACTGCAAACCCTTTTCAATATGTTCAAATGTATCAGCTAATCAAACAGTTTTACATTTGTGCCCTCAAATGTATCCTTCTCCGAAATATGAAGTCCTTCTTCCAGCTCCAAACCTTTTCAAGCCTGCTGCAAGCTGCCATCCTGGAGCTTGCCTTCATCATTATCTTGGGAATTTCTATGCCTAATGATATTACCACAAGTATCTGTTTGCTTTACATCACATGAAATCTGAAGTTTCAAAATACCAACATAACCACTAAAACACACCACTGAATAAAGTTTTTTTGTGCTTACAATACAGCATACTAGGAATGCACAATCAATATTGTGATTTAAAAATCAGTTTCAAAAATCCTTTACTATGTAGGTAAAACTATTTGGTTGACACAGAACAATGTTCATTTGTTTCGTTTGCTGGGGAAGCAGGGAGAGTTACTTATATTTGTTTAGTTTCATAAAACATTTACAGAGTTCCAAAGTCAATACTGTGAACCAGTTACATTTACAGAGGTCTAATTTTCTTCTCTAACTCCTTCCCAAATTTTTCTTGCCCTGCTATCAGTCATTTTTAGTTATTTATTCTTCTGTTGTTTGTTTTTTTGAGATGGAGTCTCTGTCTCCCAGGCTGGAGTGCAGTGGCCTGATCTCTGCTCACTGCCTCTGTCTCCTGGATTCAAGCGATTCTGCTCACTGCAACCTCTGCCTCCTGGGTTCAAGCAGTTCTCCTGCCTCAGCCTCCTCAGGTATGAGCCACCATGCCTGGCCTCCATTGTTTATTTGTAAATATAAGCACTTATTTTCTCTTTCTCTTTCTTATTGTCATGGAGATACTGTTGCTTTAGATCCTTTTGGTGGATAGAGCTAAGAAACACACACACACAGAGAAACAAAGGGTAGCATATAATACCCATTCTTCCTGCACTTTGATTTCTACTTAACAGTACATCATGGAATTCACTCCACAGCAGTACACGTATCTTTTTCATTCCTTTTTTACATCGGCACAGTAATATACCATAGTTTATTCCACCAGTCATTTATTGGTGGTCATATCAATCTTTTATTATTATCAACAGTGCTACAAACAAATAACACTGTGCAAGCCTCACTTTATTATTTTGCATTTGTATCTCTGAGATACATTCCTAGAAGTGGAGATTGCCAGGTCAATGAGGAAATGCATTTGCATTTTACTGGATATTGCCAAATTCCCGTCCAGTTTTAGCATTCTGCATTCCCATTGGCAATATAATGGATTATCTTCCTTTCCTCAGTTTCACCCAAAAAGTATAATGTCAAAGTATAACGCCGTACCTATTTGGGGGGAATTTCTTTTTTTTTTTTTTTTTGAGACAGAGTCTCGCTCTGTCGCTCAGGCTGCAGTGCAGTGGCGTGATCTCAGCTCACTGCAACCTCCGCCTCCCAGGTTCAAACGATTCTCCTGCCTCAGCCTCCTAAGTAACTGGGATTACAGGCACACACCACCACGCCCGGCTAATTTTTGTATTTTTAGTAGAGACAGGGTTTCACCATGTTGGTCAGGCTGGTCTCGGACTCCTGACCTCATGATCCACCCACCTTGGCCTCCCAAAGTGCTGGGATTACAGGCATGAGCCACAACTCCCGGCCTGGGAGAAATTTTTAAGAGTTTTCTTTGTACCTCAATAATCATCTTTCATGAGCATCCCATGTGCGTTTACAAAAATGTATATTCTCTTATATGCAATAGATGACCCTAAGATCTACCTTTCAGTTGTGTTACTTAGGTCCTCAATAGCCTTATTGAAGTTTTTGTCCAGTTGATCTATCTTGAACTGAGACGGATTTTAGGTCTTCTATTATTAATATGTTCCTAACTCTTAATGACTCTCTTGAAGCTTTTTTTTAAATGAAAGCTGTCATGAATATCCATGCACCCAATAACGTATCTTCATTACAGACTGCAGCTTGTAGCATTATTTATAATCTGTCCTACCTCTTCAGTGATTTCTGGCCTGAGTTTTACCTTGTGCAAAATAACTATAATAACCCCTTTTTATTATATTTGTCTGGCATATCTTTGCCCAACCTCTTAATCTTTGAGTTTTTCAATTTTGCAGATGTGTCTTTTATATAAAACACAGAGTTGGGCTAGGCGCAGCAGCTCATGCCTGTAATTCCAACGCTTTGGGATGCTGAGGCGGGTGGATCACTGAGGCCAGGTGTTCGAGACCAGCCTGGCCAACATGGCAAAATGTCATCTCTACCAAGAATACCAAAATTAGCTGGGTATGGTGCATCGCTCCTGGAGTCCCAGCTGCTCGGGAGGCTGAGGCAGGAGAATTGCCTGAACCTTGGAGGTTGCAGTGAGATCGCACCACTGCACTCTAGCTAGGGCGAGAGAGCAAGAGTCAGACTCAAAACAGCAACAAAAGAAAACAAAACCACAGAGTTGGATTTTGCTATGTTAACCCAAAAATATTTTTTCTCTTAATAGGCCAGTTAAGGCCATTTACTAATATCACCATATGGTCTCAATTCTGTCACGGTGAGAATATGTAATTTCATTGCATTTGTTTCTTTTGCTCTCCTTTCGGTACCCTTCCCACCACCTCCCTCCCCCTGCCAATACTTCTTTTGTTATCTAGAAAGGTTTGGGCTTTTGTCCTAATGGTTATCTTTATATAATACCCTTAAATCCTCTCTTTGTTAGATACTATCTTTTGATTCCCTAGTATAAGCAACATAGAAATGAGCTCCATTCTTCCCTCCTCACCATTCCCATACCACAACACACAGCATCTATTTAAAGTAATAATATCCCTTGATGCCCTGGTTAAGTTTTATAAAGCAATCAATCAATGAGCCTATTAAACCATTTCTTGGCTGTCTGAAACTTAATTCTCTAACAGCTTCCTCAGGAAGTATTCACATAAATGATATCCCTTATACTCTTGAATAACTGTATTATATCTACACTGTTAGGGCGCATAACAAGTACATACTACTTTGTCACCCCTTTTCTCTGTCATTAAATTTAGTTCTACAGTTAGACACAAGGATTCCCTGCAGAACATCTTCCCTATTGTTTTCCTGACATAAGATCTCTTGGCTTTAATACAGACTCAACAGCATGATATTAGTGTAAAGATAAACAAAAAGACCAATGGAGCAGAAGAGAGTCCAGAAATAAACACAAACATGCACAGACAACTGATTTTTGACAATGACAACGCAGTGGAGAAAGGACAGTCCTCTCAACAACAATGCTGGAAAAACTGCATATCCATATATAAAATGAACTTGGATCCATATCTCATACCACATACCAACATTAACTCATAATGGATCATAGACCTAAATGTAAACCTCAAAACTATGGGACTTCCAAGAAGAAAACAGGATAAAATACCTGTGTTAGACAAAGATTTCTTAAATATGGCACAAAAGAATAATCCATAAAAGATAAACTGGATTTCACAAAAATAAGGAATTGGGGCTCCTTGGAGAGCTGGCATAGAAAAAGTACAAGACAGGCGGGGCACGGTGGCTCACGCCTGTAATCCCAGCACTTTGGGAGGCTGAGGCGGGTGGATCACGAGGTCAGGAGATCGAGACCATCCTGGCTAACATGGTGAAACCCTGTCTCTTTTAAAAATACAAAAAATTAGCCGGGCGCGGTAGCGGGCGCCTGTAGTCCCAGCTACTCAGGAGGCTGAGGCAGGAGAATGGCGTGAACCCGGGAGGCAGAGTTTGCAGTGAGCCGAGACAGCGCCACTGCACTCCAGCCTGGGTGATAGAGCAAGACTCTGTCTCAAAAAAAAAAAAAAAAAAAAAAAAGAAAAAAAAAAGAAAAAGTACAAGATAAATCTAGAAATTCTTATTTTGCCAGGAAATAAAAAAGTGCTCAACTGGGTGCCTTGGCTCATGCCTGTAATCCTAGCACTTTGGGAGGCCAAGGCGGGAGGATCACTTGAGCTCAGATGTCCAAGACCAGACTGAGCAAGGTAGGGAGATCCCGTCTCTACAATAAAAATAAAAATTAGCCAGGTATGGTGGTAGATTCCTGTGGTGCCAGCTACTTGGGAGGCTGAGGTGGGAGGATGGCTCAGGCCTGGAAGGTGAAGGCTGTAGTGAGCCATGATTGTCAACTTTAAGAGGTTTCTATTGTCCAAATTAGGGCAATTAGATTGTCAAAAGAAGTAAAGAAAGGAATGGGTATAACATACTGACTAAAATATTTCATAAGCCCATGATAGATAAATGGAAAAGAAAATGGTTATCCATACAGCAGACTATCAACTAGTAAGCATACGGTGACAGAAAAACCATTTTGTACTATCACAGTAATAGCTGATAAAGGCAAGAATCAGTGGATGCCAATCTAAGTTTTCTCGGAACAGAATATTCACACAGACTCTAAAGTATCTCCTAAAAGGTTATTTGTTAATTACAAAAGGAGAGGAGGAGATAGCTTTAGAGTGGAGAAATCTGGCAGTCACCACCTTAAACAAGTGATCAAGGCCAACACTAACAACGGGACAGAATGACAATCATGTGTTTCTTAATGTAAGGCACTGAAAAAGACAAATCACTGTTGCCCAAAATGATGCATCAGTCTGCGCACAGTAAGTAGAGAGAAACCACACATTAATTTGAAATTAAGTTTAACATAATGAATTATTATTATCATTTTTTTGAGACAGAGTCTTGTTCTGTCACCCGGGCTGGAGTGCAGTGGCATGATCTAGGCTAACTGTAGCCTCTGCCTCCTGGGTTCGAGCAATTCTCCTGCCTCAGTCTCCTGAGTAGCTGGGACTACAGGCACATGCCACCATGCCTGGTTAATTTTTGTAATTTTAGTAGAGATGGGATTTCACCATGTTGGCCAGGCTGGTCTCGAACTCCCGACCTCAGGTACCCACCCGCCTCAGCTTCCCAAAGTGTTGGGATTACAGGCGTGAGCCAACGCACCCAGCCAACATAACGAATTATTAACCATCGTAAGGGATTGAATGGGAGGCCGAGGCAGGAGGACTGCTTGAGTCTATGAGTTCAACCTAACAAAGCAAGACCCTGTTTCTATTAAAAAAAAAAATTTTTTTTTAAGAGCTTGTGTCAGAATGCAAACCAACCAAGATCATTTAGTTCAGCTGGCATTTAGTTCAGCTGGATGAAGGAAGCAGTACACTGGTTAACATTCTGTGGCAAGCTCCTTATCTTGTTTCAGACCCTAACAGTTCGCGGCTCATGCCTTGAGTAGCACTGCCCTAAAATACCCTGCTTCAAAGAGGCACTAGATAGCACTATAAGAAGACAGACAGGTATTGCTGTTAATTCATGGTCTCTAGCAGCAAACAAGCCTCAACACAACCTGCACTAAGACTACATTTTATTGGTCAACTTCAAAACTCCCTTCTCAACCTTGTTCCACTCCTGTTATCCTCTCATTCTCAGCAGATGACCTCACTTTCTATTTAAGGGAAAAATCAGTGGGGGGCTCAGAATACAGAAACTCCACCCATTTTGAGGACACACACACCTGTATTTACCACCTGTTCTTACCTTCTCTCCTGTTCACAAGAGAAAGTGTGTCTCCTATCCAAAGTCACCAATCTCTACCCATGCCTTAGATCAATGCCTTTCTGCTTTCTCAGAAGCCTCACCAAATCTTTTTTTTTTTTTTTTACAAATGCAATAGTTCTCGTGGACCCTTTCCATGTCCACTTAAATGTGTTTAAGCCTCTCTGATTTGTATAAAAAGAAAGTAAGAAATCTTCCTCAACTACTTATTTTCTTTCTCCCCTTCAGTATTACCTTATCCCATTCCTCCCCACTTCAGAGTTTTCTAAACTTTCCAACTATGTCTCTTCATCTCCCTCTCATTGTTTAACCTACCCCAATCTGGCGTTCACTATCTATCTCTCCACCTATATGCTTTTCCATGGTTGGTTTTTTTCTTTTTTTAGTCTTCTGTTACTTGACCTTGCAGAAGGAGCATGACCCTGTGAAACACTGCTGCCTTTGGTAAGAAATACAAGGGAGACTCTTCACCTATAATCAAAATAAAATAAAGATCTTCTGGTAGTCAGGATTCCTAATTCCTATAGAAGACATTTTTCTTTTAATGTATTATACTAGGCCGGGCGTGGTGGCTCATGCCTGTAATCCCAGCACTTTGAGAGGCTGAGGCAGGCGGATCACCTGAGGTGAGGAGTTTGAGACCAACCTGGCCAACATGGCGAAACCCCATCTCTACTAAAAATACAAAAATTAGCCAAGTGTGGTGGCACGCACCTGTAATCCCAGCTGTTAGGGAGGCTGAGGCATGAGAATCACTTGAACCCAGGAGACAGAGGTTGCAGTGAGCCAAGACTGCACCACTGCACTCTAGCCTGGACGACAGAGTGAGACTCTGTCTCAAAATAAATAAATAAATAAATAAAATAAAAATAAATAAATTTATTATGAGATGAGAACCTATAGATTATTTATATTAGAAAAAAAATCAGAAGAAAGTCCTTTGAGAAATAAGGTGGTTTCATAATGTCAAAGGGGATATGGCATCTGAAAAAGGTTTTGAAAGACTAGATGGAAAGCAAAAATATTGAGGCAATTCAGATAATAGTTATGTTTATTTTAGACACAAATACTTGAACATGGACTGTACATATACTATAGTGCTAGTACATCCTATACATAATAAATCATACTAGCATAAAAAATATAAGGAATAAAATCAAGATGAAATATTTTTAAATGTTTTGCTAATCAAGATAGCTTCACACTATTGTCAACTAATGCTTTCAGATGCAGTATATACTTAATGCATGGTCCATCATTTGTAATGGAGGATGTCAGTCAATTTCAAAGAGTAATCTTGTTAATTTTGAACTTTTAGGCCCACTTCTTGTTAGATCTGGTTAGATAATCAGTTGTTAACCTCACAATAAAACTGATAAGAGCCTATAAAGTGCTAGCTCTGCCACTTTAATGTTATTGTACCTGCAAAGAAGTACTATCTTTATCATAACTGAAAATAAGACTTCTAAGATTCAAATAATTTAAAGCTGGTGAAAAATTAAAGCTCCATCAACTCCACACACTGATAACATGAAAC
This sequence comes from Nomascus leucogenys, assembly GCF_006542625.1. Classification (NCBI taxonomy): domain Eukaryota; kingdom Metazoa; phylum Chordata; class Mammalia; order Primates; family Hylobatidae; genus Nomascus; species Nomascus leucogenys. The sequence goes on along the minus strand of NC_044393.1, from coordinate 87,480,503 downwards.
ACAAAATGAGACAATAACAGCTACAGCTTTCTATAGGACAGGGATCTCCTTGCCAGCTAATCCCCTTGTCAGCTAATTGCATACTCAGGTCCCAAGAATGACAGGTATACATCCATCTATACAACCCTGGTGAAGTTACAGACTTAAATGGAACTGTCTCTGTTGTTAATTGAAACAAGGGATCACTTTTTATGGTTATTATACATGTGCCCTATATCCTACAACTTAGGAACTTACCAAACTGCTGAAATCGAGGGGCTTTTGTGAGCAGCCTCCATATGGGACTTCCCTAGGAAATGTGATTAAGGGTTTTATGCCAGAGGCCTGGTAATGGCCTACCATAATCTTCTATATTTGACAGACGTTTAGTTAAAAACAGATATTAAAACCCATAAACCTACTTACACAAGTACATATAAAATTATGTTACAAAGGCTGGGCGCGATGGCTCACATCTGTAATCCCAGCACTTCGCGAGGCCAAGGTGGGCAGATCACGAGATCAAGAGATTGAGACCATCCTGACCAACATAGTGAAACCCTGTCTCTACTAAAAACACAAAAACTAGCTGGGCGTGGTGGCACACGCCTTTGCTCCCAGCTACTTGGGAGGCTGAGGCAGGAGAATCGCTTCAACCGGGTAGGCAGAGGTTGCAGTTAGCCAAGATCACACCACTGCACTGCAGCCTGGCGATAGAGAGAGACTCCATCTCAAAAAAAAAAAAAAAAAAAAAAAATTATAACTTGTAGGAGGTAAAAAGAAACGAGAGTCCGCAGTATCGAAATCCCATTACCTCTAGGGCAGCTGTGTACAGTTAGATAGGTTATACAGTACAAGGAACTGCCTGACTGGAGGGGAAATGTAGACTTACAGGCAAATGGGGGTCCACATTCCACTTCCTAAGGCACACATCCTTTGGTCCTATATATGTCAAGAGGAGTCTTTTTTCTAACTCACACAAATACCATTTGGGCTTGAGGCAGCCTTAATCCCTTCTCTCAGGATACTCCACACAGCATATGTGAAATGTAGCCATTTGACATGCTTATTCATGTGACTGTGACAAACTATATATCAAGTACTTTAAAGCTCAATTTCTGAAAAGAAGTTCTAATGTCTTCCCTCACCTGAATGGATATTTTATTGCATATGTGGTGTGCTACACTACATTATAGAATAAAATATAATGGCATTCAGTCATGCCATTTTGGAGACTACTGGTCTAAGTGTGTATTCAAAATGCAGGAGTGAAATTAAGAAAGGGCTTGGCAGCTCACATCTGTAATCCCAGCACTCTGGGAGGCTGAGGTGGGTGGATTACCTGAGGTCAGCAGTTCAAGGCCAACAGGGTAAAACCCCGTTTGTACTAAAAATACAAAAAAATTAGCAAGGTGTAGTGGTGTGTGCCTATAATCCCAGCTACCTGGGAGGCTAAGGCAGGAGAATTGTTTGAACCGGGAGGTGGAGGTTGCAGTGAGCCAAGATGGCCGCTGCACGAGACGCTGTCTCAAAAAAAAAAATTGAGAAAGGGGTGAAGGTTACATTGCAGAAAGAAATTTGAAAAACTTGTGCATCTAGATGATAGTTTAACTTCTTGAAGAAAAATTAAAAAGAGAAATCTAGAGACCTAAAAATGAAAGTTTACAAATTACCCACATTTGCGTATATTTAAAAAGGTACAATGAAATTAAAAAGCATTCTTCTGACATCAACTTTCCACCAGGATAGAGTAACTAGTACTGAAACAAGCTTTCCTGTCATTAATTAGTGTATATTACCAGGACAGATACCTGAGGCAACTTTTCAGATAATGGACAAAAGGCAGTGCAGTACTGTGATCCATGAGGAAAGAGAAGCTCAGGTGAATAAGCCCCCTAAATCTTGATTCTCTAACTAAGGACTATTTTGTGATCATGGTTCATGGAGCTACAGCCAATGCAGAACATAGCAAAGGAGCCAGAGAGATTCGGGGATTGTGAACCAGATGGAATATATAGGGCAAAGCACTTGGGAGAAGGGGGCTGAACAGAGAAAGGGTGCCAGTAGTCTATGCAAGGGTTTTGCCAAGTCCTTGGCTGAAGGCTACTATGCATGTGCAGAGCAAGTCCATGGGAAGTTTACCAGAGAGCAGCTGCTAAGGGATTGAGAGAGAAGCAAAGATACTGGAGGCCAAGCAGGAACAAAGAGAAAACAAATAAAAAGATGTCAGTCTTAAACCTTGCCATACCAACAATTACATAAAATATAAATGGATTAAACAAAAGTAAAAATTAAAAGCTGGGATAAAAAAGTAAGACAACTATATGCTATCTACAAGAGATACTTTAAAAAGCTAGAAGTAAAAGCATGGGAAAAATATACCATTCAAACAAATAGATTTAAAAAAAATGGCATTAGTATCAGGCAAAGTAGACCACAACAAAGCATTATAGGAAACAAAGAACATTTCACCTTAAAAAAGGGCAGGCAATTCATCAAAGCTTCAAAATACCTGTAGCAAAACCAAGTGAGGTATATCTCAAGAATGCAAGATTGATTTAACATCTAAAAACCAATGTAATTCATACATTAACAAAAAAAGGAGACAAATTGCATGACCATTTCAATAGACACAGGAAAAGTACCTGGCAAAATTCATCATCCATTCATAATAAAAATTCTCAGCATATTAAAACTAGAAGGGAACTTCTTCATTTTGATAATGGGCATCTATAGAAAACAGCCAACATATTAATGGTGAACAATTGAGTGTTTTCCTCCTAAGATAAGGAATAAGGCAAGGAAATCTTCTCTCATTTAATACTGAAATTCAACTTGTAGTCAATATTGTATTGCAGTCCTTGCTGGTGCAATAAGAAGATATAAATTATTAAGAATAGAAAGAAGTAAAGCTATCTCCCTGTAGACTACATAGAAAATCCTGAGGAGTCCTTGAAACAAAAAAAAAAGATATTTAACAATCGAATTTAGCAAGATAATGGGATGCAACCAATAATCATATTTCAATATACTACCAACAGTTTGAAATGAAAATTTTTAAAATATCATGTATGGTATCATTTAACATTATAAAATGTTTAATATTTATACTATGTAAACAAAAATTGTACAAGAATGCTACAATGAAAACCATAAAACCGTACTGAGAATTTAAGAGATAAAACATATTCAGATTGGAAGAATCAATATTGTTAAGAATATGATGGCCGGGTGCGGTGGCTCACGCCTGTCAATACCAGCATTTTGGGAGGCCGAGGCGGGCAGATCACAAGGTCAAGAGATGAGACCATCCTGGCCAACATGGTGAAACCCCGTCTCTACTAAAAAATACAAAAATTAACTGGGCATAGTGGCGCACGCCTATAGTTCCAGCTACTCAGGAGGCTGAGGCAGGAGAATCACTTGAACCTGGGAGGCAGAGGTTGCGGTGAGCAGAGATCACATTACTGCACTCCAGCCTGGTAACAGAGCAAGACTCATCTCAAAAAAAAAAAAAAAAACAACAAAACACATTTCCCCCTTACCCAATTTGATATCTAGATTCAATGTAATTCCAATCAAAACCATGACAGACTTTTGTGTAGAAACTGAAAGGCTGATTCTAAAATGTATAAAGAAATGCAAATGACTTCAAAGAATCAATTTTGAAAAAGAACAAATTGTCAAATTTCAAAATTTGCTGAGAAGAGTACGTAATCAAAAAACATTATGTATTAGCTGAATGGACAAGTCAATAAAGAACAGACCACAGATGGTTGATTTTTGTATAAAAATGCCAAAATAATATAATGAAAAAGTACTCTCTTTAATAAATGGTGTTTTAGCATACAGTTTAAAAATAAAAATGAACCTCAACCTCACACAAAAAATAACTCACAAAATGGATTACAGGTTTATATTTTAAAGCTAAAACTATAAAAATGCTGGGTTAAAAAGTGGAGAAAATCTCAGTAAACTTAAGGTAGGCAAAAAATTGTTAAGACACAAAAGTCACTAACCATAAAATAAATTGATAAACCAGACAATCAAAATTTAAACCTTTAGCTCTTCAAAAGACACCAAGAAAATGAACATGCAAGCCAGAGTCAATACCTGCAATATATGTATCTGACAAAGGACCTAGATACAGAATATATATAAAGAATTTTATTTTTCAATAAAAAGGCAAACTCCCAGCCAGGCGTGGTGGCTCACACCCATAATCCCAGCACTTTGGGAGACGAGATGGGTGATCACTTGAGCTCAGGAGTTGAGAGACCAGCCTGAGCAACATGGCGGAGGTTGCAGTGGGCTGAGATGGTGCCACTGCACTCCAGTATGGGCAACACAGTGAGATGCTGTTTCGAAAAAAAAAAAAGCAACCTAATTTTTGAAATTTGCAAAAGACAAACCAAAATCTCACCAAAAAAGAATGACTACTAAGCACAAGAAAAGATGCTCATCGTTATTCATCAGAAAAATGAAAACCAAAACCATGAGATAGTTTTTCTCTCCTACTAGAATGGTTAAAATTTAAAAGACTGACAGGCCGGGCACAGTGGCTCATGCCTGTAATCCCAGCACTTTGAGAGGCTGAGGTGGGTGGATCACCTGAGGTCAAGAGTTCAAGACCAGCCCGGCCAACATGGTGAAACCCTGTCTCTAGTAAAAATACAAAAAAAATTAGCCAGGTGTAGTGTAATCCCAGTTACTTGGGAGGCTGAGACAGGAGAATCGCTTGAACCCGGGAGGTGGAGGTTGCAGTGAGCCGAGATGGCACCACTGCACTCCAGCCTGGGCGACAGAGTGAGACTCCGTCTCAAAAAAAAAACAAAAAAAAAAAACTTTTAAAGACAATACCCAAAATTGGGGAGAGTGTGAACAAACTCTGGAGAGAACTGCTGGAGGGTCTATAAAGTAGTACAAGCAGTGTAAACATACATTTATTATAAAAACAAGAAATTCCAATTCTAAGTTATTTACTCAGGGAAATGACAGTGTATCCACACCAAGACTTTTCTACAAATACCTTTAAGTTTTATTCATAATAGCCCCAAACTAAAAAATACTGATACCTACTAACAGGTGAATAAAAATATGTATATTTTTATATGTATAGGACCGACAGGTAACACAGATCATTCTTAAATATTAATCTTTTGCCATTAAAGCTTGCACTCATGAGATGATTTATACTTTTTGCCAAGAAATCAGTCCCAGAATAGTTACATATCTTGTATACTGCCAGTTAATAAATAAATCTTGGAGAAGGGATTTAGTCTTCTATTTTACCCTCTCTAGACAAATAATGTGATACCTTTCAAAAGTATGTTCTCAGTATTTGTTAAAAATAGGTCTTCAATATTGCCTTTTAGGTATGGAGGAAAAAACCGCTCTCAAACTCTCAGTTTGCTACTCATTAGCTGAACAGTACGTTAACAACACAAAATACTACACAATGTCATAACATTTCTCTAAGATCAGTTTGTTTTCTTAACGTACGTAAAAGAAAATCCATTTCCTAAAATTTTGCCTCTTTCCTAGATATATATAACTGCATACTAAGAAAATGACAGTCAAGACTGAAGGAGTCATCCAATTTTAGCTTGTGGTCATTCACCCTCATTCCTTCCAACATGTAGCCTGAGAAAAAAGGACAGTTAAACCGAAGTTTTAAAACAAATGTTCTCAAGGGGGGCTTGGTGGCCAGTGTAATTGTATCTGAGCATTTATAAATTATACTTTTCCACTATTATTTGCTTCATTTTATTTCTCCTTTTAAACAGTTCAAACATTATGTTTACTTTTGTAAGAAAAATGTGTTAGAAGGATTTTTTTTCCCATGAAATTCATTTAGGATGACAAAGAGAGCATGAAAAAGTATTTTATAGAACAGGAAACTAGATCTGAAACAGTTTTAGAATAATGCTTGCGTTGAAGAAACAATTCTAGAGCATAACTGTATTACACTCTAGCATTCTGCAACTATGCCAGATTAGGTAGAATAGGACTTTCAGGAGGGAGGGGCCTAAAAATCTGAATTTTTTTTGGATGATTTCAGTGGTGTTAAAGTTTGAAAATCTCCAGTTTTTGAAATCTAAAAAGTGTATGAAATACAACATATTTGGCCTCAACAAACCTACTGTTTGGCCTATAGCATGGGCCCATAAATGAATTGTGTGTGTGTATATATATTTATGTGTATAAATACTCACACATTTTTAATTACTTGACAATATCTAATACTAGAAAAATTTTGTTCAAAAATCCAGATTCAGAATTTGCATTAAATAAACAAAAGATCCCTCAATACTTGCCCTGTATTCACAGGACAAACTGCTATAGCTAAGAAGAGTCTGCCCCCTTGCTTGTACTCCCCATCATTTCCTATCATTTTACCCCAAGGCTCACAGAGTTCTCCATCCCAACTACCTACTTAACCTTTGTGTAATAGATATTACTTGACTTGTGATGCCTGTACTCACAAATTCATTAGGAAAATGAAGAACTGGTTTGATCAAACGAACCCGTTATTTAGTTAAGAAATGTCTAAATTTGGCCAGGTGCGGTGGCTCACGCCTGTAATCCCAGCACTTTGGGAGGCTGAGGCGGGCAGATCACGAGGTCAGGAGATCGAGACCATCCTGGCTAACACCGTGAAACCCCGTCTCTACTAAAAATTATTTAAAAATTTGCCAGGCGTGATGGCGGGTGCCTGTAGTCCCAGCTACTCGGGAGGCTGAGGCAGGAGAATGGCGTGAACCCGGGAGGCGGAGCTTGCAGTGAGCCGAGATCGCGCCACTGCACTCCAGCCTGGGCGAGAGTGAGACTCCGCCTCAAAAAAAAAAAAAAAGAAATGTCTAAATTTTTGCTTCAGCTAGTATTAAAATAAGTATGCAAGGAGAGATAAAGGGATAAAATACCCAAGTCACTAAGACTCAGGATAGCATTTTTAATTTATTAAAGATAACTTTAATCCTTTTTAGAGGTGTATTTTTAAGTATAATTTGTTAAAACCTTTTTCTTAATATAAAAACAAAAACATCTCCCAATTTAAATGCTTTCTTTGAACTCTTGCTTACAATACAGCATAAAGATAAAAAAAATTCAGATTGTAATTACACAGAACATTTTGAGAAGTATGGAATCCCAAACTTGTCTCAGAATTGAGGATAACTTTACGACCCATGTTCTCATTAATTCAAGTCCATATGTCATGGCCAGGCAAACAATATGTCATAATTCTATAATCATGCACAATTCAGATCTTCATTGGCTACTAGCCTGCTTAACCATTTAAAATATAAATGGAAGGCCGGGCGCGGTGGCTCACGCTTGTAATCCCAGCACTTTGGGATGCCGAGGCGGGCGGATCACGAGGTCAGGAGATTGAGACCACTGTAAAACCCCGTCTCTACTAAAAACACAAAAAAATAGCCGGGCGCCTGTAGTCCCAGCTACTCGGAGAGGCTGAGGCAGGAGAATGGCGTGAACCCGGGAGGCGGAGCTTGCAGTGAGCCGAGATCGCGCCACTGCACTCCAGCCGGGGCGACAGAGCGAGACTCTGTCTCAAAAAATAAATAAGTAAATAAATAAATAAATAAATGGAAGAGGCCGGGCGGGGTGGCTCACGCGTGTAATCCCAGCACTTACGGAGGCCGAGGCAGGTGGATCACCTGAGGTCAGGAGTTCGAGACCAGCCTGGCCAACACGGCAAAACTCCGTCTTTACTAAAAATTAGCCAGGTGTGGCGCCCAGCTGAGGCACAAGAATCGCTTGAACCAGGGAGGCAGAGGTTGCAGTGAGCTGAGATTGTGCCACTGCACTCCAGCCAGAATGACAAAGCGAGGTAGGAAGGTAAGAAGGTAGGAAGGTAAGAAGGTAGGAAGGTAGGAAGGTAGGAAAGTACGAAGGTAGGAAGGAAGGAAGGAAGGAAGGAAGGAAAAACCAAACCTTAAACTGTGTCTAAGAAATAAGAACAGGCCGCGTGCGGTGGCTCACACTTGTAATCCCAGCACTTTGGTAAGCCAAGGTGGGCGGATCATCTGAGGTCGGGAGTTCAAGACCAGCCTGACCAACCAACATGGAGTAACCCCGTCTCTACCGAAAAAAAAAAAAAATACAAAATCAGCCGGACATGGTGGCGCATGCCGGTAATCCCAGCTACTTGGGAGGCTGAGACAGGACAATCGCTTGAACCTGGGAGGCAGAGGTTGCGGTGAGCCAATATCGCACCATTACACTCCTGCCTGGGCAACAAGAACGAGACTCCATCTCAAAAAATAAATAAATAAATAAATAAGAACTAAGGTTTAAGCTTTCACCTGTTCGAACTTTCCAGTCGTGGGCCTCTTCAGAGCAAACTACTGTGAAGGATCTGAGTGTGTCCAACTTGCAAGCTAACAAATAACCTTACCAGTTTCATGGATAGTGACAGAAGATACTCAAGGGTCAGAGACACAGGGCAGTTTGTTTTTTACTCACAGGAACAGCATAAGCCAAAGCATCATCAAGATTTTTGCACTAGTTCTCAGAACTCCAGGTTCCCACTGGACAACGTGAAGAGAGCCAGTTGACATCTACATAGGCAGTTCCTTCTCTACAGGAGAGGAACCCTAAGCTTAGGGAACCCTAATCTTTTAAGATGGGCAGTAAGCATGCCTATCCTTCCGCTCCAGAGAGAGACATTATTCTTACTATACTGGATAATATGTATCCCCGCCTTTTGCTCTGGTGGAAGACACTATCTCTATCTTCCAAGGCTGCTCTTTAGATAATAACCGTGAAAAAATAGAAACAAAGGGCAGTCAGTATCTCCCTGGCAAGGGTGCTGGCAAGAGTGAAGAAACGGAGACCCATGGAAAACTGTCTCCTACAAGTGGATACTGCTCCTAACATGCAGTTAAATAAATGAGTCTCAAACCACAATCTATTTAAAGTATCCATTTCATACACCCCTCGACCTAGCATAATTACTTAATTAGCATTTTATTTCAAACTAAATTAACTATTTCCTCTAAAAAGTATTAAAAATGCTTTTCCAGTTACACTGTATTTTTAAAAAGGCGGTGCTCAAATATTTGCAACAATAAAATTTAAAAGCCGCCAAGTGTTCTACCCGAAACTGTACTCACTTAAACTTACTTCAAATGTTTCAAACCTGTTAAAGTTAGCAATGGGAACACCTGTCAAAAGTCTAATTTTACAGTAATAAACACCACAAAGAGAACAGTAACTTCCAGCTTTATCTATAAAATACCAGAAAACCCTGCACCCCAAATCACTTTGTATTATTTCTCTTCACCGTCTCAAAATAAAACCTTTGAAAGAGACACACAACAAAACAACGTCTCTTGGTTCCTTTGTCCCCAGGCAAAGGAGAGGGAAGAGAACTGGGAACTCATTAAGGTAAACAGCCCCTTAACGTGCAAGATAAGAAATAAATGACATCCGATCTGCAATCAATCAAAGAAAGTCACCATCACTTCATCTTCATCCCTCCCTTCTCCCCTGCAGTTCAAATAACGTGGGTATAGACGAGATGATCAGGATCATATGGACCTGGACAAAGCTTTGTGGAGGCAGCGGGCGGGTAGCAGTTAACTGGCTGCAGCCAGCAAAGAACCTAAGATTCAGGCTGCAGGAGACTCCGACAGAGGTCTGTAAAAGTGCGGGTGGCAGGGGCCGCCCGGCTGTTGAGAACGCGGAGCAGCCGCGGCGGCGCTGCCAAGTCCACAGCGCCCGGGGAAGTTGCTGGCCGAGCGCGGCACGCCGCAGAGCGCGGGCCCTCCATGTCACCGTCGCCAGCACAGACCCTCCTGCTCGCCCCTCCCCCGCCGCGCACCCCGGGCGGCGGCGACATGACAGCGGGTCGCGCCGCACAAGGGCGCCCGCCCCCTCCCGGCCCTCTCCCCGGGCTCCCCCGCGGCCGCGGCCGGTTCTCACCTTGGGTGGCGAACGGCGACGAGCCGCTGACCGGCGAGCCGGGGGCAGGGACGGGCGGAGGGGTCTCAGCCGAGCCCAGCATGGGCGCGGGCAGCATGAGGTAGCGCTGGGGCGCGGGCAGGCAGCGCTGGCAGAAAGAGTGCAGGCAGGGCAGCAGCTTGGGCGCCCGGCTCTGGATGTTCTGGTGGCACACGGCGCAAGTGTCCAACAGGTTGAGCCGGGCCGCCTCGCCGCCGCGCTCCGAGTCCGGGCCCTGCCGACTCTCGGCCTCGTTCTCCCCGCTCGGCGCCGCCGAGGGCCCCCCGGAGGCCGCCGCTGAGGCCGCTGCCGCCGCCGCCGCCGCCTTCTCCACCGCCACCTCCATTGTCCTGCCCCCGCCGCCGCCGGGGAAGCGAGAGCGCGGTCTCCGCCCGCCGCCCCCGACGACCTCCTCCTCCTCCTGCGGCTGCTCCTCAGAGGCCGCTTGGTGGACTCGCGGAAGCGCCAGCGAGGGAGGGCAAGCAAGCCGGGCGGGGGAAGCCTCCTCAGGCCCAGGGGATCCGCCTCCCGAGTGGCGCGGCCGGAAGGAGGGTATCTGTCAGCGGAGACCGTTCCTCGCACCCGGGAGGCTGCACCCCGTCCGCTTCGCCAACCGCCGCGGCGCTCGTCGAATACGCCCAACCCGCCCTTGCCTCCCCGCCTTTCTCTTCATCACCCCCGGTCCACCTCAGGCCCCGCCCCCGCCCTCCCTCTCCCAGCAACTGAGGCTTCGGCGAGGAGCGCGCCGCCCAATAGCGGCCGCGCCTGGCGAGGGGGCGGGACCTGTTGGAGCCCGCGAGGCTCCGTCGGCCGCGGCGGGAGGTTGGGAAGTGGGAGGTGCTTACCCAGCCCCGCCCCCTCCGGACGCCTGGAACCGCGGCCTCTGATTGGGCCTTTGTGTATGTTTCCTCCTCTGAAAAGATTAAGGGTTCATTTGTTAACGACCATCCGCCTGATTCGGTCCGCGGTGTTAGCTCCTCCTAGGGGGCGGGACCTCACTTGTCTACTCAATGCCGTTAATTAAGTAACTGCTTGGAAAACTCTGATTTCATTACTGGAGACCTGGTCTTGTAGGAGGAGTATATATGGTAGGAGGGTCACAGGAGGAAGGAGTGGAAGTACTGAAGAGCAAACAAGGAAATAATTTTTTAAAATACTGTGTGAAAGAGGTACTCTGAAGGCAGCATGAATGTTGCAACCTAGTTTTACTCATCTCTAGAATGAATGAGTATGAAGAATAAGGGGGGGGGGAAGTTCTCGTGCAAGTTGGAAATTTTTAAAGGGTTTCCCCAATGAAAAAGGTGAAATTAATTTTTAAAGTCAGTGATTTGCTTTTTAAGTGACTAAAAGTGGTTCGTTTTCCCAGGAATTAATACAGATTGGCAAATGTTTTTATTGCATAAATATAGCATCATTAAGTAAAAATAAACCTCAATACTGATGCCCAAATAATTCATAACTTAAAGATTCTTTTGTATTTCCTCCCTCCCTCTTATTTTATTCCCTCCCTCCCTCACCTCTCTACGCTGATAACAGAAGTTACGCACATTTTTCACTCAAAAAATGGCGCAGCTTTTAAGGAACTTGAAAAATGGAAACGGAGTAGAGGAAACAAGCTTTTGTAACACGTAATTTTAAGAAGTATATAAGTATCTTTTTTTCAATACTAATGAAGCGGTACTGGACTTTAGAGAAAGATGGAGTGGGTCATGAAAGGCTTTGCTAAAATCACAATTTTCCTGGAGGACTATATAGGATGGTAATGGGGGAGGGCTAGGCAACGTAGCCTTCCTTCAAGACCTTGCCCTTAAACACAATCTCCGTAGGCCTCAAGTGAGAGGTTCTTTTACTTAATCACAAGACATTCAACGGCTCTTCCCGCCCCCCACCCCCATTGGTTCCTGTTTAAGCTTGGGGTTTTTTGTTTTTTTGCCTGGAAGTAGCTCTTAAACCTTAGTTTGCATAAGAATAACTTGAGAAGCTTAATGAAAAGCAGGTGCTTGGGCCACCTCCGTATTCAGTTATTCAATTTTGATAGCATCTCAAGTGATTCTGACCTGGGTGTGTCCAGAAACAGAAGTCTGTCCCACATGTCTTCACCCACTTACAAATCCCTCCATGATTTCGTCCCTATATGCCTCTCAAGCTGCAGTCGCCGCGACTGTCATGCTTCATGCTGCAGCAATTGTAAGGCCACCCTGCTTTGTACACGCTGTTCCTTTGTTTTAGTTCCTTCAAAATTCTGACTTATCTGTTATCCCCTAAAGCCACCCCAAAGTTGAACACTCCTTCCCCAGAATTCAAACCGTATTGTATACTTTTGAAGCTGCACCTTGAAAACATTCACATAATAGGAATGGAATTTTGTATTCAAAAATCAACTCCCTTAATATGCTCAAAATTCATTACATAGGTGGTATACAGGATTCAAGCCTACTAAAGACAAGTCCTTCTTATTCCCCAGATGATGGTGGTAGAGAAGGAAAACTGAGAGGTAAAATTGAGTAGACTGGTTTTGAAAGAATTCCATGTAATTTGATCAAACCCACTAGCTTAAAGTTTTTCAAATCACCATGGTTTTACAGAAAATTATCTTCCATCATTTTAGCCTTCCTAATTTCACATGAGTGAAAGAATCGTACATTGCACTTTGCTCACATATATGGGACTTCAAGTCCAGAAAATGAATTTACTGTTTGTTTTTCTAATCATATGATTTCTTTATTTGGATATTGTTGCCCTACAAAGTGTGTTCAAATATATTTCACAAATATCCACACTACCAATAGATTACTCTTCCCTAATTACAGTTCTCATCCTATGTCCCTCCCTTGTCCCATAATTTTCTGTGGCTCTCCACTGCATCGAAAGCTCTCCACAATTTTATTCCCATCTGATCTTCCTGTCTGATGTTACTGCTTTGCCATATCCATCCTATGCTTCCGCCTAATTGGATGACGCGCTGTTTCTTAACTGCACCACTACCACCACCTATGAGAGAGGAGATCAAAGCCGTCTGAACTGGAAGAGAAGAGCATCGGCAAGGAGAATAAGTGCATTAGATGCTGGCCGGGCGCGGTGGCTCACACCTGTAATCCCAGCACTTTGGGAGGCCAAGGCAGGCGAATCAGCTGAGGTCGGGAGTTCAAGACCAGCTTGACCAACATGGAGAAACCCTGTCTCTACTAAAAACGTTAAATTAGCCGGGCATGGTGTTGCATGCCTGTGATCCCAGCTACTTGGGAGACTGAGGCAGGAGAATTGCTTGAACCTAGGAGGCAGAGGTTGCAGTGAGCCAAGATCGTGCCATTGCACTCCAGCCTGGGCAACTCCATCTCAAAAAAAAAGCATTAGATGCTAGTAAGATTTCTCATCCCACCCCTCAAAAGGTGTTAGTGGGTGGAAATTCTAGAACTTCCAGAGACACTTAAGAAAATCATTTTTCGGCTGGGCACAGTGGCTCAGGCATGTGATCCCAGCACTTTGGGAAGCTGAGGCGGGTGGATCACGAGGTCAGGAGATCGAGACCATCCTGGCTAACATGGTGAAACCCCATCTCCACTAAAAATACAAAAAATTAGCAGGGCCTGGTGGCGGGCGCCTGTAATCCCAGCTACTCGGGAGGCTGAGGCAGGAGAATGGCGTGAACCCGAGAGATGGAGCTTGCAGTGAGCCGAAATCGTGCCACTGCACTCCAGCCTGGGTGACAGAGCAAGACTCCATCTCAAAAAAAAAAAAAAAAAAAGAAAATGAAAATCATTTTTTCAGGACTGGGTGCCGTGGCTCACGCCTGTAATCCCAGCACTTTGGAATGCCAAGGTGAGTAGATCACCTGAAGTCGGGAGTTCGAGACCAGCCTGACCAACATAGAGAAACCCCATCTCTACTAAAAATACAAAATTATCCAGGCTTGGTGGCTCATGCCTGTAATCCCAGCTACTCAGGAGGCTGAGGCAAGATAATCACTTGAACCTGGGAGGTAGAGGTTGCAGTGAGCTGAGATCGCGTCATTGCACTCCAGCCTGGGCAACAAGAGTGAAACTTCACCCCCCCCCAAAAAAAAAGAAAGAAAAAAGAAAATCATTTTTCAGTAGAACTCTGATTGTGAGGTGTGTTTAGACATACAGGGTCTGAACCAACCCCTTCACCCAATTTCTTATAGATTTAGAGGAAGAAGGAAAACATCCTCAGACTTTCAGAAGTAGCTGAGAGGCCTGGATGACTTGAGTCAGGATAAGGAGAATGCAATGAGTAGGCACCAAAGGCCATCTCAGACTATCTCAGTGGGGTCCATGGGGAGGCCCACAGTCAAAAGCCAATGGAAGCCAAGCACAGGGGTGCACTGCTGTAGTCCTCACTTCTCAGGAAGCTGAGGTGGGAGGATCACTTGAGACCAGGAGTCTCAGGCCACAGTGCACTATAACCATGCCTGTGAATAGTCACTGCACTCCAGCCTGGGCAACATAGCAAGATTCAGTCTCTAAAAAAAACAAAAACAAAACCTGTATTGTTAGCCAGGTAGGGTGACCTGTGCCTGCAATACCCCCTACTCCGGAGGCAGAGGGGGGATGATCACTCAATCTCAGGAGTTTGAGGTCTGCCTTGGCCACATAGCAAAACCCAGTTTCTTAAAAACAACAACAAAAAATATTTGCAGATGTTTTATTGTGGGAGGCGGGGAAATGGAGGCAAGTCACACTCTACATATGCCACGGTAAACCAAGAATGCCTCCCAAAATCTGATGTGTTTCCCCACATATGCCATGGCCCTCTTAAACCCTTGGACCTTCAAATCAGCGATAGATAAAAGGGAGAATGAATATGGTATTGATTGAGTTTAAAACTTAAATGACCAAAAACAAAACAAACAAAAGCAAATTATCTCAAATATGACTACATCAAATTTTCTACCATCAGGAAGATAAAAAATTTAGATAATTTTTTAAAAATTTTGTAGTCAAGGCTGGGCACGGTGGCTCACGCCTGTAATCCCAGCACTTTGGGAGGCCGAGGCGGGCAGATCACAAGGTCAGGAGATCGAGACCATCCTGGCTAACACGGTGAAACCCCATCTCTACTGAAGAATACAAAAGAATTAGCCGGGCATGGTGGCGGGTGCCTGTAGTCCCAGCTACTCGGGAGGCTGAGGCAGGAGAATGGCGTGAACCAGGGAGGCGGAGCTTGCAGTGAGCCGAGATCGCGCCACTGCACTCCAGCCTGGGCAACAGAGCGAGACTCTGTCTCAAAAAAAAAAAAAAAAAAAAAAAACTGTAGTCAACATAACACACTTCTTGGGTGTGCAATAAAGGGTTAACTTAGCAAGCTTAGGTTACTCAAATTGTGCACATTCCAAAGACAGGATTGACCCTTGACTCGCTCCTGGGGGGTTACCTCTGCCCTTTTGGAATATCCTGCCTGATAAGAGGAGAGCTTGAGAGTTTGGGCCATGCTATATCAATTTAACCAGAGAGTTTATGCTCGGGATGTGACCTATGGCTCACACCTGTTTTATATACCTGAGGCCCTTGGCCACTATATGTCAGTTTGATCTCTGGGAAGCTGGAAAGTGAGTAGCCAAGACCAGTCACATAGGTGCTGCATGCCTACAGGACCTCCAATAAAAAACCTGGAATCCAAGGCTTGGGTGCATTTCCCTGGTTGGCAAGACTTCATATGTCTTGTTATACATGATTGCTGGGAGAATGAAGCACTATCTGTGGGACTGTGCTGGAGGGAGCAACTGCAAGCTTGCTCCTGGCTTCTCCTGGACTTGGTCTATGCACCTTTTCCCTTTGCTAATTCTATCCTGTATCCTGTTTTTTTTTTTTTTTTTTTTTTTTTTTTTTGAGACGGAGTCTTGCTCTGTTGCCCAGGCTTTAGTGCAGTGGTGTGATCTTGGCTCACTGCAACCTCCCCCTCCTGAGTTCAAGCAATACTCCTGCCTCAGCCTCTGGAATAGCTGGGACTACAGGTGTGCACCACCACACCCGGCTAATTTTTGTATTTTTAATGGAGACAGGTTTCTGCCATGTTGGCCAGGCTGGTCCTGAACTACTGGCCTCAAGTGATTCACCTGCCTCAGCCTCCCAAAGTGCTGGGATTATAGGGATAAGCCACCGTGCCTGGCTTCAGGTACAGTTTATTACAGCAAAAGGATACAGATTAGGCCTGGTGCAGTGGTTCATGCCTGTAATCCCAGCAGTTTGGGAGGCCGAAGAGGATGGATTACCTGAAGTCAGGAGTTCAAGACCAGCTTGGCCAATATGGTAGAAACCTCATTTCTACTAAAAATACAAAAATTAGCTAGGTGTGGTGGCAGGCGCCTGTAATCACAGCTACTCAGGAGGCTGAGGCAGGAGTATCACTTGAACCCAGGGGGTGGGGTTTGCAGTAAGCTGAGACCTCGCCATTGCACTGCAGCCTGGGTGATGAGCAAAACTCCATCTTAAAAAAAAAACGAAAACAACAACAACAACAAAAAAATTGTACCTGAGAGTATAGCAACTTTTCCTGAATCTTTTGAGTCCTTTTAGCAAATTGTGGAAACTAAGGATGATCCTGGGAACCCCCTACATAAAGGGCATGTAGTTTCTCCTACTAGATTGTAATTCATTTAGACTAAGAACCATTTATGATCCTATTTCTTTTTTCTTTTTCTTTTTTTTTTTTTTTTTTGAGACGAAGTCTCGCTCTGTCACCCAGGCTGGAGTGCAGTGGCGCAATCTCGGCTCACTGCAAGCTCTGCCTCCCTGGTTCGCACCATTCTCCTGCCTCAGCCTCCCGAGTAGCTGGGACTACAGGTGCCTGCCACTGCGCCCGGCTAATTTTTTGTATTTTTTTAGTACAGACAGGGTTTCACCTTGTTAGCCAGGATGGTCTCGATCTCCTGACCTCGTGATCCACCCACCTCAGCCTCCCAAAGTGCTGGGATTACAGGCGTGAGCCACCGCGCCCGGCCTATTTCTTTAATGTCTCAGAAATATCATGGAAACCAAACATCTATAACTTTCTTCCTCATGCTTTGGTCCTCTCACCCTCTGTGGTATTCTCAGTATTCGCCTCAATTGTATCTTCTTAAGTATTTAGCTCTTTTGAACCTTCTACTGAGATGGAAGAGCCAGGTGCCGTGGCTCACGCCTGTAATCCCAACACTTTGAGAGGCTGAGGCAGGCAGATCACTTGAGGTCAGGAATTCAAGACCAGCCTGGCCAACATGGTGAAACCCGATCTCTACTAAAAATATAAAAATTAGTTGGGCGTGGTGGTGGGTGCCTGTAATCCCAGCTACTCGGGAGGCTGAGGCACGAGAATTGCTTGAACCTGGGAGGCAGAGGTTGCAGTGAGCCGAGATCCTGCCATTGTGCTCCAATTTGGGCGACAGGGCAAGACTCTGTCTCAAAAAAAAAAAAAAAAAAAAAAAAAGAGAGAGAGATGGAAGGCTCAGGACAGATAATTATAGGAGATATTTCTTTCCCTCACGGCTTCCCCTCCCCAGTCTTCCCCTCCCCAGGTAAATAATGTCTTCTGAACATTTAGTGTGGAGGAAAAGAGCCAGGGAGTGGCAGTGGGGGGTGGGGGTGGGAGTGGAGGTAGGGCAAGAGAGGGGCATAGCTATTCCCCTCTCTGAAGAACAGAAGTAATGGAGTGGGCTGTAACTGAATATTGACTAATGGGATTCTGGTCAACTTACCGACTCTATGGATGGGCAATCACCAGAAGGGCTGGGGCTAGACTCAAGCAGCACTGTTCTGGGAATATCAGGGCAGAGTGAACCCCTACATGTTAACGTTCTGCCTTTCCTGTGGAAGCACTTTTTACCAGGTTTTATTATGAGGATAGGGATTGCAGAGATGAAAAAGAGGAAAAAGGCAATGGAAAACTCAATAAAGAGTAAGCCGATAAAAGGATCAAGGGAAGGAAAAGAGGGTGAGAATGAGGAAGACAATGAGAACAAATGAAGGAAAACAAATGGAGTAAAATAATGGTTGCAGATAACATAAGAAGAAAAGAAAAAGAAAAACAGAGCAACTAGGAGCTGGAAAATGAGGACATGCATCACACTGTATAAGGGGCAAATAGTGAAGAGAGCCAGGAGGTGAGATGGATGAGTGGACCAAAGTGGGAGATTGAAAGGACTCAATGAAAATGATGACATGGTTTATTCACAAGAAATAATTTCTAAGCCAAGTATCCTAGCACAATTCAACATAAAGTGCAGCAATAGCAGAAGCAATTTCTCCTTTTAAAGAAATATTTTCCTTCGAGGTAGAATTCATTGTATGCATTTGTACTTTTGAAAGTGACACTCTTGGCCAGGCGGGGTGGCTCACGCCTGTAATCCCAGCAGTTTGGAAGGCCAAGGCGGATGGATCATCTGAGGTCAGGTGTTCGAGACCAGCCCGGCCAACATGATGAAACCCCGTCTCTACTAAAAATTCAAAAAAAATTAGCCAGGCTTAGTGGTGGGTGCCTGTAATCCCAGCTGCTCAGGAGGCTGAGGCAGGAGAATTGCTTGAGCCCAGAAGGGGGTGGTGGTGGGAGTGGGACAGAGGTTGCAGTGAGCCAAGATCACACCACTGCACTCCAGCCTGGATGACAGAGCAAGACTCCATCTCAAAAAAAAAAAAAAAAAAAAAAGAAATGACATTCTTTTGCATTTTTGAAACATTTAAGTTTACTTATATGAGACAAATCTTCATTTGTTACATAACTTTTGTTTGTTTTCATGGTGGTGATGTACAGCAACTTTTATTTTATTTTTATTTTTTATTTTTTTTTTAGATGGAGTCTTGCTGCGTCACCCAGGCTGGAGTGTAGTGGGCACGATCTCGGCTCACTGCAACCTCCGACTCCTGGGTTCAAGCGATTCTCAAGCCTCAGCCTCCTGAGTAGCTGGGATTACAGGCGTCCACCACCACGCCCAACTAATTTTTGTATTTTTAGTAGAGATGGGGTTTCACCATGTTGGCCAGGCTAGTCTTGAACTCCTGAGCTCTAGCAATTCGCCCAAACTCTACCTCCCAAAGTGCTGGGATTACAGGCATGAGCCACCACGCCTGGCCTATGAACTTTTATTTATGCCTACTTTTCTACTTCTCTGTTCTATAATTTGTTCTTTTCTATTTGAGACAGGGTCTTGCTCTGTTGCCCAGGATAGAGTGCAGTGACACAATCACGCTCACTGTAGCCTTGACTTCCCTGGTTAAGTGATCCTATTACCTCAGCCTCCCAAGTGTCTGGGACTACATGCATTTGCCACCACACATAGCTATTTTTATTTTTTGTAGAGACAGGGTTTTGCTATGTTGCCCAGACTCGTCTTGAGCTCCTGGCCTCAAGCCATCCTCCCACCTCGGCCTCTGACAGTGGTGGGATTACAGGTGTGAGCCACCTCACCGGCCTATAACTTATTCTTAATGTAGACAACCAAGAGTCCCAAAGACGCCTGTCACTGCATCCCTAAATCTTACTACCACAGTTCATTATTACTTGGGGAGCATCTTTTTAGAATCTATGTAACTATACTCTATACATATACACCCGCAATACATCATTGGAATTACAATACATATAATTTTAGTGAGCTTTTAACCCAAAGGTTTGGACCAAATTGTGCCCATTCCCCCTCCCACCCACCACCACCAACACCACCACCAAATTTATATATAGAAGCCCTAATCCCCAGTGCAACTGTATTTGGGTCTTTAGGGGTAAAGTTAAATGAGGTCATCAGAGTGGGGCTGTAAAAGGAAACCACTTTTCTTCTATATTCACAACAGTTCTGGGCACCAGATGTGTGGGTTTTACACACCAAGGAATTCTCCAATTTTCTGCAAACACCAACTGGGTGTCTAAAGATTCAATTCAATTCTGGCATTAACTAGCCAGAGTTAATGTCAGAATCCACAGGCTAAAGGTTCAGTATGAAAAGACTGCCCCTCACTTTATTTTTTCTTTTTTTTTTTTATTTTTAGTAGAGATAGGCTCTCACTGTTTCCTAGGCTGGTCTCAAACTCCTGGCCTCAAGCCATCCTCCTGTTTCAGCTGCCCAAAGGACTGGGATTACAGGCCACTGCACCCAGCCTGCCTCCCACTTCAGATGCCAAATGCAAGTCCCTGGTGTCTAGTGCTTCCAATCAACTTGGTTACAAATTGAGGGCTCTCACAGCCCCTTACTCAGGTTCGATAATTTGCTAGAACAGCTTACGGACCTCAGGAATGTACTTTACTTATGTTTATTGGTTTATTATAAAGGATAAAACTCAGGAACAGCCAAATGGGAGAGATGTGCTGTGTAGGGCAAGGGATGGGGGTGGGGAGGAGATGCAGAGAGTTTCCATGTCCTTCTGGGGGCACCACATTCCCAGGACCTCCATGTGTTCATCAACCTGGAAGCCCTCCAAATCCCATCGTTTAGGGTTTTTATGGATGCCTCATTTCACAGGCATAACTGATAAAATCATTGATTAGTGGTGATTAGGTCAATCTCCAGCCCCTCTCCATTTCTCAGAGGTCGGGGTGTGGGGCTGCAAGTTCCATCTGTCCAGTCAAGTTGTTAAATATGAGTTATAAATTTCTCTTCAAAGAATTAATATGTCAGTATGTTCAATTCTTTGCCTTCTACTTTTAAACTTAACTTCCTGGTAAAGCAATCTTTCTGATTACCTACTCCACCCTCACTCATTCCGATTACCTACTCTGTCAAAACCATTTTTCCCACCAAACCACTCACCCCGTCACTCTCTTTGAATTAGCCAATCAGGGCCGGGCGCAGTGGCTCACGCCTGTAATCCCAGCACTTTGGGAGGCCAAGGCAGGCGGATCACCAGGTCAGGAGATTGAGACCATCCTGGCTAACATGGTGAAACCCCGTCCCTACTAAAAACACAAAAAATTAGCCGTGCTAGTCGCCTGTAGTCCCAGCTACTCGGGAGGCTGAGGCAGGAGAATGGCATGAACCCAGGAGACGGAGTTTGCAGTGAGCCAAGATTGCACCACTGCACTCCAGCCTGGGCAACAGAGCGAGACTCCATCTCAAAAAAAAAAAAAAAAAAAAAAATCCAATCGGAATTAGTTTGGCCTGTGCAGTCTAACCCTAGCCAATAGGGGAAGGACACCACAGCAGGGGCCATGTGCTTCAGGGATAAAAATCCCTTCCCCTCCCTTGTCCAAGTGTGCGCTCACCGTTGCTCCATCTGTAAGGGTGAACCCTTCTATAGACATAACTTGCCTTGCTGAGAATTAAAAAGAAAATTTTATATTTGAGTTATATTTCTTTTGTGGCACTGAAACTTTATTTATAACAATTTGGGGGCTTGCCCGTGATTACATTCCCCTCCGTGGGTGGTCTCTGGTTCTCTCTTGTGAGGAGGCATGCCCCGGCCCCTTGTGGCAGGCTGGGGGGTGAGAAATCAAGACCCACCCAGCGTGAGGAATAACTCCAGCTCTCAGCAACGCAGAAAGAAACTGGCCAGCAACCTATCTTAAAGGATCCTCCATAATGACCATGCAAGTCTGTGCATAGACCAAGGAAAAGACACCATGGGAGCTGGTAAAGTATTTCCTTGGTCAGGACCAAGGTAAGAAAGCTGCAAGGGGGTGGTGAAGTACTCCTTGGTCAGGGTGGCTTAGAGGTTAAAAAGAGGCAAGACATCCCCAGTTGGGGGGATTGAACCTCACACAAACCTCCAGTAGTAGAAAAGGCAAGATATTTCCGGTGGAGGAAATTGAGCCTCACCCAAAAGGCAAGAAATTTCCAGTGGGGGAAATTGAGCCTCGCCCAAAAGGCAAGATAGATATTTCCAGTGGGGGAAATTGAGCCTCACTCAATAGGCAAGAAATTTCCAGTGCGGAAAATTGAGCCTCACCCAAAAGGCAAGAAATTTCCAGTAAGGGAAATTGAACCTTGAACTTTACCCCCAAACCATCAAGATGGGAAATACCCCAAGCAAGACAGGGAGCAAGGGGGATAAAGATGGTAACAAAGATATCCCCACCGGATAGCCCCCCAGGTCTCATGCTAAAACACTGGAAGGATAATGAAAGGACTAAACATAGGAAAAAGCAACAAATGATAAAATATTGCTGTTTTATTTGGACTCAGGGACCCATCCTCAAACCCTCAATCTTCTGGCCAAAGTTTGGGTCGAATGAGGATGTAATGTGTCAGCTGTTAATACAATATGTTAATGCTAAAAGTCCAATGTCTCAAGAAGAACTAGGCTATGCCCTTTGTTGGAGGCAAGGACCTGCCCTCCTTTTTCCCTTAAAAACAAATAGAGAAGAACCCAATCTGGCACCTCAAAATGAAAAGTCAGAGGAGCCGGCTCTCATGCCTAAAGACTCCAGCACATGGGATCCCCTGGACTATCTTTCCCCGTTCAGTGTCCCCAGTCTTTCCTCCCAGACAGCCACTGCCGCCTCAGATCCTGTTCCAAATCCCCACTCTACTCACGTTATCCCTCCTCCTTATAACCCTGATTCTTGGGAATTACCATCGCACCAGCCTGTTTCCTCCCAACTTAAATACCCCTCTCTAAAAGGACTTCAGCATGAGGTAGAACAATGTAAAAAAGATATTCAGAATTTCCCGTTTCTCTCTGTACCTAAGAGGTTGACCCCAACCCTCTTCCCTTTGAAAGAGGTACCACAAGGAGTAGGGGGCCATTGGCTTTGTAAATGCTCCCTTAACCAGTTCAGAAGGCTGGAATTTTAAAAAGGAGCTTAAACTGCTACTAGATGACCCTTACGGAGTGGCAGACCAAATTGACCATTTCTTAGGACCTCAGTTATACACTTGGGTCCAGTTAATGTCCATCATGGGCATCCTCTTTTCAGGGGAAGAAAGGAGTATGATTTGTAGGGCTGCTATGGTAGTTTAGGAACGTGAGCATCCTCCCAGTGAAAACGTTCCTACGACGGACCAGAAATTCAGTACCTGAGACCCCCAGTGGGGCAATAACAATGCAGATCACCGGGAAAATATGCAGGACCTAAGGGAGATGATAATTAAAGGAATTTGGGAATCAGTACCCCAAACCCGAAATCTTTCTAAAGCATTTGATATACAACTGGAAAAGGAGGAAGGGCCTATGAGATTCCTAGACAGACTGAGGGAGCAAATGAGGCAATATGCAGGCCTCAATTTGGATGATCCCCTTGGGCAAGGAATGTTGAAACTCCAATTTGTCACTAAAATTTGGCCAGACATTTCAAAAAAGTTACAAAAGATAGACAATTGGGAAGACCGTCCCCTAAGTGAGCTTCTCAAGGAAGCTCAGAAATTATACATGAAAAGGGACAAAGAAAAACAGAAACAAAAGACAAAACTTATGTTTTCCACCTTCCAACAGATGGCTCCAAACCCAGGTACTTCTAGACAAAGTTTCCAGGGAGCCAGAAACTATAAAGGGTCCGAACCCTGTTTTGAAGGACCCCAGCCTCCATCTGGAGGACCAAGGTCCTCGTCTACCATGCCCCCTAAAGAGTATGGGGGAGCAGGGTTAAAGAATCCCAGAACTAAGAGGGAGGAAGGACAAAATAGGTGCTATAGATGTGGAAGAACAGGCCACTTCAAGAGAGGATGTCCTGAACTAAGAAAGGAGAAAGAAGCCCTTCCACTCATGACTTTCGAGGAAGAATAGGGGGGTCAGGGGCTCTGTCTCTTTTATCTTGAGTCTCACTAGGAGCCCTTGATAAATTTGGAGGTGGGGCCTAAACATGAGCTTATCACCTTCTTAGTCGATTCAGGGGCTGTTCGCTCCTCTGTTTTTTTCCCCCATCTAATCTTGTCTCCTCCTCAGAGGAACTTTTAGTCTCCAGGGTAAAAGGGGAAGGATTTACAGCAAAAATTTTAGAAAGCACAGAAATTAGATACCAGGATTGCTCAGCTCATATTCAGTTCTTGTTAATCCCTGAAGCAGGAAATAATTTACTGGGGAGAGATTTAATGTTAAAGTTGGCCATAGGTCTACAAGTCAGCCCAAGAGGATTCCTCACCTCATTAAACTTACTCACCACCGCAGATGAAAAATATATTAATCCTAATGTCTTGTCCAAAGACAGAAACTGAGGGAAACTCCAAGTCCCTCTAATCCACATCAAGCTAAAAACCCCGGGAGAAGCAGTAAGAAGGAAGCAATACCCTATTCCCCTAGAAGGTAGGATAGGGTTGAAACCTATAATCAAAGGCCTCATTAAGGATGGGCTTCTTGAGCCCTGTATGTCCCCTTATAACACCCCAATACTGCCAGTCAAGAAATCAGATGGTCATACTGGCTAGTACAGGACCTTAGAGCTATCAACCAAATAGTCCAGACTACCCACCCTATTGTCCCCGATCCTTTCACTATTCTTAGCAAGATTCCATATAATCATCAGTGGTTTATGCTTTTTGGGCATGTGCCCTGGCTGAAGATAGCTGAGATATATTTGCTTTTGAGTGGGAAGATCCCCACTCAGGGCAGAAACAACAATATCGATGGACAGTCTTGCCCCAAGGGTTCACAGACTCCCCTAATCTTTTTGGCTAAATTTTAGAACAAGTACTAGAAAAAGTTGTCATCCCAGAACAAATATGCCTTCTTCAGTACGTGGACAACATTCTTATATCTGGTGAAGATATAGAGAAGGTAACTGACTTCTCTACACATATTCCTAAACATCTGCAGTTTGAGGAGCTACAGTCTCAAAAAGAAAGCTTCAGTATGTAGAGCCCAAAGTTAAATATTTAGGCCACTTAATAAGTGCAGGCAAGTGAAGAATAGGGCCCGAATGAATCGAGGGAATCGTGTCCCTACCCTTGCCTCAAACTAAACAATAAGTCAGGAAATGTTTAGGGTTAGTCGGATACTGCCGCTTATGAATTGACTCATATGCACTACACAGTAAACTGTTATATCAAAAACTTGCTCAGGAGAAGCCTAACCATCTCCTGTGGACTTCTGAGGAAGTTGATCAAGTCGAGAAGCTGAAGGAAAGGCTCATAACTGCCCCTGTTTTAGCCTTACCCTCCCTAGAAAAGCCATTCCACCTTTTTGTTAATGTGGACAGTGGGGTAACTTTAGGAGTACTGACTCAAGAACACAGAGGCTGCCGGCACCCCGTAGCCTTCCTATCAAAGGTCTTAGACCCAGTCACTTGTGGATGGCCCCAGTGCATCCAGTCCATCATGGCTACGGCAATACTAGTCGAGGAGAGCAGAAAGTTAACCTTTGGAGGAAAATTAACAGTAAGCACTCCTCACCAAGTTAGAACTATCTTAAATCAGAGAGCAGGGAGATGGCTTACTGACTCGAGAATCTTAAAGTACGAGGCCATTCTGTTAGAAAAGGATGATTTAACATTGACCACTGATAATTCACTCAACCCAGCAGGTTTCCTAAAAGGGAATCCAAATCTAAGGAGGGAACATACATGTTTAGATTTAATTGATTACCATACAAAGGTTCGACCAGACCTAGGAGAAACCCCCTTCCGGACTGGATGGTACTTATTCATAAATGGTTCCTCCCAGGTGATTGAGGAAAAAAGACACGATGTGTATTCAGTGACTGATGGAGAAACTCTTGTAGAAATAGAATCAGGAAAATTGCCCAACAGTTGGTCTGTTCAAATGTATGAGCTGTTGGCACTCAGCCAAGCATTAAAGTACTTGCAGAACCAGGAAGGAACCATCTATAGTGATTCCAGGTATGCCTTTGGAGTGGCCCATACGTTTGGGAAAATTTGTGCTGAACGAGGTCTCATTCATAGTAAAGGTCAAGACCTTGTTCACAAAGAGCTGATCACCCAACTATTGAATAATCTTCAGTTGCCAGAAGAAATAGCTATTGTCCATGTTCCTGGACACCAGAAAAGCCTTTCTTTTGAAAGTCGAGGAAATAACCTAGAAGATCAGGTAGCCAAGCAGGCTGCTGTGTCTTCTGAAATGTGTATTTTTCACTTAACTCCCTGCCTCCCTCCTCCTACCATAATCCCCATTTTCTTTTCTACTGAAAAAGAAAAACTAATAAAAATAGGCGCCAAAGAGAATTCAGAAGGAAAATGGATACTGCCAGACTAGAGAGCAGTTCTCAGAGTTTATGATTGTATAGGAATTTATACCCTGGCCAAACAGGTTACAGATAGTTGCTTAGTATTTAAGAAAACTAATAAACATACTATAAAAAGATTACCTCTCGGGGGAAGGAATCCGGGCTTAAGGCCATTCCAAAGTATCCAAGTCGATTACACAGAAATGCTTCCAATAGGTCATCTAAAATATTTACTAATGATGGTAGACCACCTCACTCACTGGGTCGAAGCTACCCCCTTTTCAAATGCAACAGCCAATAATGTAGTTAAGGTCCTAACTGAAAATATAGTACCCAGGTTCGGACTAATAGAAAATATTGACTCAGACAATGGAACTCATTTCACCGCACACGTTATTAAAAAGCTATCCCAAACATTAGACATTAGATGGGAACACCATACTCCCTGGCACACCCCCTCATCAGGGAGAGTAGAAAGGATGAATCAGACTCTAAAGAACCACTTAACCAAATTAGTCTTAGAGACTCGATTGCCATGGACCAAGTGTCTTCCTATCGCCCTGCTGAGAATTCAAACTGCACCACGGAAAGATATTGGTCTTTCTCCATATGAGTTGCTCTACGGATTACCTTATTTGCACTCCACTGCTGATATTCCTACCTTTGAAACAGAAGATCAATTCCTTACAAATTATATACTTGGTCTATCTTCTATTTTCTCTTATCTTAAAACTAAAGGTCTATTAGCACAGGTGCCGTCCTTGCAGTTCCCGGTGCATCAGCATCAGCCTGGGGGTCACGTCCTCATCAAGAACTGGAAAGAGGAGAAGCTCGAGCCAGCCTGGGAAGGTCCTTACTTAGTGCTCCTAACTACTGAAACCGCAGTCCGCACAGCAGAGAGAGGATGACTCACCACACCAGTCAAGAAAGCACCGCCTGGGACTATGGTCATGGGCCATAGTCCCAGGGAAAAACCCTACCAAACTAAAGCTAAGAAACACTTAACTCTCTTTCATTTATTCTATTACTCTTTCTTCTTTCCTCGCTCTATTGCTGACCATCTAGTTATTAACATAACCAAGTCCATTTTGCCTCAAACTATTGCATTTGATGCTTGCCTTATTATACCCTGTGGGGACTTGTTAAGTCAAAGACAGCCCTCTACTTTAGAAAAGTACCTCTGTGCCTCCTGGCTCTTCTCAGACTGGGCATTAGTGAATTGGGACCATTTAATCCGGGGAGATTTCGATAAAGACCCCCGTGGCAACCAGGAGTCTTGCCGCCTCGATGTAGAGCTTTTGTGCTGTAGTTGGTCCAACGTTCTGTGGACCACAAAAGAGCAAGGATGGACTGCCCCAACCAGTTTTTGTAGTTTCCTAAAACCATACATTCATTTTACTAAAGGGACAGCACCCCCAACTGTCAGCTAAACCAGTGCAATCCTATACAGGTTATTATCTCAAGCCCCTAAAGTTCTTCCCCTTTTCTAAATCGGTTCCCTTCTTTTTTTTTTTTTTTTTTTTTTGAGACAGAGTCTCGCTCTGTCGCCCAGGCTGGAGTGCAGTGGCGCAATCTCGGCTCACTGCAAGCTCCGCCTCCCGGGTTCACGCCATTCTCCTGCCTCAGCCTCTCCGAGTAGCTGGGACTACAGGCGCCCGCCACCACGCCCGGCTAATTTTTTGTATTTTTAGTAGAGACGGGGTTTCACCGTGGTCTCGATCTCCTGACCTCGTGATTCGCCTGCCTCGGCCTCCGAAAGTGCTGGGATTACAAGCTTGAGCCATCGCGCCCGGCCTAAATCGGTTCCCTTCTATAAGCCAGTTTTATGGTATGGAGGCTGAGGTTTCAGGGACAGACCCTATTGGATTGTTTGAAATGCATTTCTTTCGGCCGGGCGCGGTGGCTCACGCTTGTAATCCCAGCACTTTGGGAGGCCGAGGCGGGCGGATCACGAGGTCAGGAGATCGAGATCACGGTGAAACCCCGTCTCTACCAAAAATACAAAAAATTAGCTGGGCGTGGTGGCGGGCGCCTGTAGTGCCAGCTACTCGGAGAGGCTGAGGCAGGAGAATGGCGTGAACCCGGGAGGCGAAGCTTGCAGTGAGCCGAGATCGCACCACTGCACTCCAGCCTGGGCGACACAGCGAGACTCTGTCTCAAAAAAAAAAAAAAAAAAAAAAATAAATGCATTTCTTTGATCCCCCACTGCCTGCACCTTCCTCTAAGCCTTTTTCCAAAACCTCACAGCGGAACCATTGTTCTTCTATCTAACAACAAGGCCAAGATAGTGATGGTAGAAGTTAAAGACGTAAAACAAGCTTTGGCAATTGAGACAGGATACCAAGACAAAAATGCCTGGTTGTAATGGATCAAATATTCCGTCCACACGTTAAACAAAAGCAACTGTTATGCTTGTGCGCACGGCAGGCCAGAAGCCCAGATTGTCCCCTTTCCACTAGGGTGGTCCTCCAGTCGACCGGGCATGGGTTGCATGGTAGCTCTTTTCCAGAATTCTACAGCCTGGGGTAATAAGTCGTGCCAAGCTCTCTCTCTGCTATATCCTGAAGTCTGACGCCCTGCGGGACAGCCCCTGAGGGCCATCCAGCTTCCGTTTCCCAGCACTAAGTTCACTTCATGTCTCTCATGACAGGGAGGAAACAGTGTTCCTTGGAGACCTGAAGGGATGCAGTGAGCTTAAGAATTTTCTTTCTTTCTTTCTTTTTTTTTTGAGAGCTGCTTGATTTATTCTGATTATTTAATACACAATGACGCAACTGTGATCCCAGAGTGTGCAAAGTTAAAGCTTTCAACTGCAGCTGAGGAGAGGGCAGGAACGGTACACCCAGGGACGGTGGTGTGTCAGGAATGACAGGCAGGTGGCCATGACCAGGGCAGCCTCCTCCCCAGGAGCAGGGAAGTGGCCTGAGGAGCAAGACCCAAGGGTAGTCCAGGGCCGGGGAAGGGGGCAGAGACCTCCCCTTGGCCTAGGTCAGGAGCTCAGAAGTGCCACATGGCTGAGGGGGCAGTGGCCCGGGAAGGGCCAGAGGCAGGGCCAGGAGAGCACCATTTCCTGGGGGGCTGGGGGCAGGGAGGTGCCCTACGGGAGAAGCCAGGAGGGGCCACCAGCCCCTAGGGCTGGGGCCAGGCTGGAGCAGGCTGCAGCAAGAAAGGCCTGAGTGCCCTGGCTCCCCAGCGAGGGGCCACGGACCCCTCTGGACCCCTCCTCTCTCCCTGGAAAGGAGCTGGGGAACCCATACTGCAAATCTGTGGACCACTCAGTTATGGAGGGAGGCTGTGCCCAAAGGTGGACACTGGAGTGCGCCCCCTCCACCACCTCGGCCTCCACCCCTGTCCTCAGTTTAGCCGCTTCTTATAAGAGAGCAGGCCTTGGACACCACCTCTGATCTGGGCCAACATGGTCCACTTCTGAAACTTTGAGCTCTCCTGAGTACAAAATGGACCAAAGGACAGACAGGCTGCGGGCCCCGGTATCCTGACAGCCGTGCTGGATGCCTGCTATGAGGTAGGGCACAAAGTTCTGAACGGACCCTTTGTCCTGGATGGAGCTGGAGACACCCTGCGCAATCTTCACCTTATACCCCTCGATGAAGTATTGTTTCTGGCTGCTGCTGCTCTTCTCCAGGGCATCCAGTGAGCCCATGCCCCGGTACTTCTTGAGCCACACCCCATCTGAGAAGAAGTACTCACTGAGGACCTCTGTGGTGGCGGCCAGCAGGGAGCCCATCATCACTGTGGAGGCTCCAAGGGCCAGGGCCTTGACCACGTGCCCCATAGCCTGGATGCCGCCATCGGCTATGATAGGCACACCAAAGCGCCGGGCATACTCGGCCACTTTGTACACAGCAGTGCCCTGGGGCCGACCATAGGCCATCACTTCCTGGGTGATGCAGATGGAGCTGCAGCCCATGCCCACATGCAGCCCTTCCACACAAGGGTCAGTCAGGTTCTTGGCCTGGGCTGCTGTCACCTTGTTGCCCCCAATCACCTGGAGGTGGGGGTACTTCTGTTTGATGTAATGCACCATGGCGATCTGATACGATGAGTTCCCTTGGGACAAATCCAAGACTATGATGTTGACACCCACCTGGGTGAGCAGGTCCAGGCGGTATTTGTCATCCTCACAGGTGCCCACAGCTGCCCTGCACAGCAGCTGCCTGTGGGAATCCTTGGAGGCCAGAGGGTAGTCTCAGTTCTTCTTCATGTTGGTGTGGGCGATGATGGCCACCAGCTCATTGCGATCACTGATGATAGGCAGTTTCCCTTTCTTGCTACGGCTGCAGGATCTCATTTGCCTCTTTCAGCACCACACCTGCTGGAGCCACCACCAGCTCAATCCTTGGTGTCGTCACCTCACTGAGGAGGGTGATGTGGTCCTTCTCAGCAAGAAAGTTGACGTCTCGGGAGGTGACAATGTCCACCAGCTTGCTGCCCATGGTGCCTCTCTCAGTGATGGGGATGCCAGAGAAGCCATGCTGCAGCTTGGCCTCCAGCATATCACCCACGGTGTGCGAGGGGCTCAGTACCACGGGATCCATGATGAAGCTCCGTTAAACTTCTTGACCTTCCACACCTCCTTGGCCTGGAACTCTGGGGTGCAGTTGTGGTGAATGAAACCAATACCTCCCATCAGAGCCATCGCGACACCCATGTCAGCTTCTGTCACAGTGTCCATGGGGGAGGAGATCAGTGGCGTCTTCAGCGTGATCTTCCAGGTTAGGGCTGAGGTCAGGTCCACCTCATCAGCTATGAAGTCTATGAATCCTGGGAGAATCAGGAAGTTGTTGTAGGTGAGGCCGTCGCGAGCTGCTGCACCAGCGAAGAGCTGCTGCGCCATGAGCCCGTCCTCGGGCATGTAGCCGGTGCCGCCTCTGATCAGGTAGTGCGCCATGCTGCCGTGAGACCCCGCGACCCGACATAAACACCTGCGTGGCTGCCAGCCGCTGCTGCTGCCGCTGCTGCTGATGCCATGCCGTGGCCATGCTGTCACCGCAGGCTGGGCAGGCTCGAGCTTAAGAATTTTCAAGAGCTTACCAATCAGTCAGCCCTTGTTCATCCCCGAGCGGATGTGTGGTATTGTGGTGGACCTTTACTGGACACTGCCAAATAACTGGAGTGGCACTTGTGCTTTAGTCCAATTGGCTATCCCTTTCACCCTGGCATTTCATCAACCAGAGGAAGGAAAAATAAGACATCATAAAATGAGAGAAGCCCCTTATGGGTCTTTTGACTCCACATCTATTTAGACGCAATTGGAGTCCCACGGGGAATACCAGATCAATTTAAAGCCCGAAATGAAATAACTGCAGGATTTGAGTCAATATTTTGGTGGGTGACAATTAATAAAAATGTAGATTGGATAAACTACATCTATTACAATAAACAGCGATTTATTAAGTACACTAGAGATGCTGTAAAAGGAATAGCTAAGCAGTTAGAGGCTACTAGCCAGATGGCTTGGGAAAATAGGATAGGCTTAGACATATTAGCAGAAAGAGGAGGAGTTTGCGTCATAATTAAAACCCAATGTTGCACCTTCAACACCGCCCCTGATGGAAGTATAACAAAGGCATTGCAAGGACTGACTGCTCTATCCAATGAGTTAGCCAGCAGCTCGTGGGTAAATGATCCCTTTACAGGATGGCTAGAAAAGTGGTTCGGTAAATGGAAAGGAGTAATAATAGCCTCGATTCTTACCTCCCTCGTAGCCGTAATAGGTGTACTTAATCTTGTCGGGTGCTGTGTCATATCATGCATCCGTGGGTTGGTGCCGAGGCTCATAGAAATGGTACTTGCTAAGACCTCCCTTAACTATTCTCCACCTTAACCAGGGAAGCTCCTTCTTTTGGAAAATCAAGCAGAACAATTAAGCCAAGACATGTTAAAGGAGTTTGAAGAAAAAGCTGAAAGGAAAAATGCAAGAAGAGGAAGTTGTTAAATATGAGTTATAAATTTATCTTCTTCTTTTTCTTTTTTTTTTTTTTTTGAGACAGAGTCTCACTCTGTCGCCCAGGCTGGAGTGTAGTGGCGCGATCTCGGCTCACTGCAACCTCCACCTCCCGGGTTCTTGCCATTCTCCTGCCTCAGCCTCCCGAGTAGCTGAGACTACAGGCGCCCGCCACCACGCCTGGCTAATTTTTTGTATTTTTAGTAGAGATGGGGTTTCACTGTGTTAGCCAGGATGGTCTCGATCTCCTGACCTCGTGATCCGCCCGCCTCGGCCTCCCAAAGTGCTGGGATTACAGGTGTGAACCACCACGCCCAGCTATAAATTTCTCTTCAAAGAATTAATATGTCAGTATGTTCAATTCTTTGCCTTCTACTTTTAAACTTAACTTCCACGTAAAGCAATCTTTTCCGATTACCTACTCCACCGTGACTCATTCTCTACCCTGACTCATTCTGATTTCCTACTCCACCCTGACTCATTCCTATTACCTGCTCTGTCATAACCATTTTTCCCGCCAAGCCACTGTCTCTATCACTCTCTTTAAATTAGCCAATCGGAATTCGTTTAGCCTGTGTGGTCTAACAACAGCCAATAGCAGAACGATACAGCAGCAAGGGCCACATGTGTCAGGGATAACAACCCCTTCCCCTCCCTTGTCCAAGTGTGTGCTCACCATTGCTCCATCTATAAGGGCGCACCCTTCTATAGAAGTAACTTGCCTTGCTGAGAATTAAAAAGAAAATTTTATATTCGAGTGCTATTTCTTTTGCAGCAACAAAATTTTATTTATAACAAAGTGTTGGTTTTTTTTGTTTGTTTGTTTTGTTTTTTGAGATGGAGTCTCGCTCTGTCACCCAGGCTAGAGTGCAGTGGCATGATCTCGGCTCACTGCAACCTCTGCTTCCCGGGTTCAAGCAATTCTATGCCTCAGGCTCCCAAGTAGATTGGATTACAGGTGCCCACCACCATATCTGGCTCATTTTTGTATTTTTAGTAGAGACAGAGTTTCACCATCTTGGTAAGGCTGGCCTTGAACTCCTGACCTCTACCTGCCTCGGCCTCCCATAGTGCTGGGTTTACAGGTGTAAGCCACTGCGCCCGGCCAAGTGTTGGTCTTTCTGGTTACCAGATTCCACCTTGCAAGAGTCACATCCTTACCACAAATCTTCTATGGTTAAAAGGTGCTTATTATGAATAACAAAAGGCACTGCCCTTCCCCATTCCCCATCCCTGAGGAAATTCCAAGAGTTTTAGAAGTTCTTGTGTCTGCAAGCAGGGTCAAAGACCAAATATTGGAACAAAAGGTACTCCTAGCACCCTTATCACTCAGGAAATTACAAGAACTTTAGGGGTTCTGTGTCAGAAACTGGGACAAAGATCAAATATATATTTATTTTATCACAAGCCCCGATCCAATAGAATTGGTATCCTCACAAGAACAGAAAGAGAGCTATGGTCTGTCTTCCACAGGCACACACCAAATAAATAAATAAATAAATAATAAGGCCATGTAACAGCCTAGGGAGAAGACAGCTGTCTGCAAGCCAGGAAGTGTCTTCCCCAGGAATGGAATTGGCTAGAACCTGGGACTTCCCAGCCTTCAGAACAGAGAAATTTCTGTTGTTTAAGTCACCCAGTCTATGGTACTTTGTTATAGCACCTCAAGTAGATAAAGGCGCCCAGTAATACATATGGACATCTATAGATTTATAAAATCTATTTGAATGCTTGTTTATTATTCTATAACATAATTGGTTGGAGAGGAGCTGTATTAAGAGACATTCGGCTGGTGCAGTGGCTCATGCCTCCAATCCCAGCACTTTGGGAGGCCAAGGCAAGTGGATCACCTGAGGCCAGGAGTTCGAGACCAGCCTGGCCAACATGGCGAAAACTTTTCTCTACTAAAACTACAAAAATTAGCCAGGTGTGGTGGCATACACCTGTAGTCCAGGCTACACGGGAGGCTGAGTCATGAGAATCACTTGAACTCAGGAGTTGGAGGTTGCAATGAGCTGAGATTGCGCCACTGCACTCCAACATGGGCCCCAGAGTAAGACCCTCTCTCAAAAAAAAAAAAAAAAGAAGAAGAAGAAGAGACATTTAAGCCTCTATTAGTTTAGTTATGAGTTAGGCTGATATGACAATTTCAGTGGCTCAAATAATATCAAGTTTATTTCTCTGTCATATAACATAGACCTGGGTGGGGCCACAGCTCCACTTCTCCATCATTCAAGGCAACCGGAACACCTCGCATACCCAGAGATTACACAAGTATTCATCTTTAAGATTTTCTAATGTATATATTTTAATAGGTAACACATTCTTATGGTTTAAAGATTAAAATACAACAAGAAAGCTAGACAGTGAAAAATCTTGCTACTTCCCGTAGTCCCATCTATCTCATTAACTTCCTGACCCTCTTTCTCTCCTGGAAAGTCTACTGTAAACTCATTAAAGAATGGGAGGAAAATACAGATAACATATCAGTATTATTTTAAAAATAGTTTTGACCTCACAGACCCCCTGAAATGGCATCAGGGACCATTAGGGTTTCTCACACCACATTTTGAGAACCACTGCCCCAGCCCAAGACTAGCAGGTAGAAAACTTTTCCAAAAAGCTAGTTGAGAGCCAGGCAGGGTGACAGGTACCTGTTTGTTGATGTGGGAGGATCCCTTGAGCCCAGTAGTCCTTGACCAGTCTAGGCAACATAGCAAAACCTGCATCTTTAAGAAAAAACATTTTTTATCCTGCAATGCTAAGACTTCTAGAAAATAAAAAGAAAAAAAAGGAAAAACATTTTTTAATTAAAAAAAGCCAATTGAACTGATTGATTTATTAAATAACCACATATTTGTTTAGAGATTTACAATTTCTATAATACCTTCCGTGTGACTGTTTCACAGTATTATTTATTTTTAAATCTAACCGTGGCCGGGCGCGGTGGCTCACGCTTGTAATCCCAGCACTTTGGGAGGCCGAGGCGGGCGGATCACGAGGTCAGGAGATCGAGACCACGGTGAAACCCCGTCTCTACCAAAAATACAAAAAATTAGCCAGGCGTGGTGGCGGGCGCCTGTAGTCCCAGCTACTCAGAGAGGCTGAGGCAGGAGAATGGCGTGAACCCGGGAGGCGGAGCTTGCAGTGAGCCGAGATTGCGCCACTGCACTCCAGCCTGGGTGACAGAGCGAGACTCCATCTCAAAAAAAAACAAAAAAAAATTTAACCGCTATGGAAGCTTGGAATAAAGAATAATGGCTCCCAGTCAGGTGTGGTGGCTCACGCCTGTAATCCCAACACTTTGAGAGGCTGAGATGGGTGCATCTCCTGAAATCAGGTGTTCGAGACCAGCCTGGCTAACATGGTGAAATCCCGTTTCTACTAAAAATACAAAAAATTAGCCAGGCATGGTAGCACGTGCCTGTAATCCCAGCTACTGGAGAGTCTGAGGCAGGAGAATCGCTTGAACTAGGGAGGCGGAGGCTGCAGTGAGCCGAGATCATGCTATTGTACTCCAGCCTGGGCAACAAGAGCAAAACTCTGTCTAAAATAAAATTTAATAATAATAATAATAATGGCTCCCACAGGTCTACTTAGCTCTTACTCTCCTCCTCATGGTAACCATGGTAACAGTTGTTGTACATACTTCCAGGGTATTTTTCTCTGCATATGTATTCATATACACATGTGCACTTGGGGCCTGGGGTTTGTCTTCCCCAAGCCAACACACACACACACACACACAAACCCACACACACACATAGAATTGTACTGTATATATTTTTTCTGTGACTTACCCCTTTTACTTTACAGTCTGAAGATCTCTTCATATTTTTACACATAAATATACCTTATTCTTTTGCACAGTCACGTAATATAGTAACAACTCTGTGACATGAACATTTTATTATTTCTGAAGGTGGGGAAGGGAAGGAAAACCAAATTCGTTCTTAGTTTCATATAGATGACCAGTGGTACCAACCACATTCATTAAATGGCTCATCTGTTTCTCTCAAATTTGAAATGCCACCTGTAGCTTATATCAGATTTCCATATATGCATGTGTCTCCCTTTTATTTATTGATTTGTCTGTTCTTAAATACACTTCTAATTTATGCATCTTTATTATATAGTATTTCAGTCTAACAGGCTACATCTACTCTGTTGTATTTCTCTTTTCAGATTATTTAGACTAGTCTTGAATGTTTACTATTCCAAATACACTTTGCAATTAGTTTATCAAGTTCTATTAAAAAAACCTAATTGTGATTTTTAAAAATGAAATTATATATTTTTGAACAGAAATACATGGACTTAATGCAAAATTCCAAGTGTATATAGCATACCATTGTTAGATATGAGTTCTAAATTTCTCTTTAAAGAATCAATGTCAGTATGTTCAATTCTTTGCCTTCTACTTTTAAAGTAACTTCCTTGTAAGGCAACCTTTTCCGATCACCTGCTCCACCCTGACTCATTGCAATTACCTGCTTCACCCTGACTCATTCCGATTACCTGCTTATCCTCCACCCCAACTCATTTCTATTTCCTGCTCTGCCATAACCATTTTTCCTGCCAAACCACTCACCCTGTCACCCTCTTTATTTTATTTTATTTTTTTTGAGACGGAGTCTTGCTCTGTCGCCCAGGCTGGAGTGCAGTGGCGCAATCTCGGCTCACTGCAAGCTCCGCCTCCCGGGTTCTCCTGCCTCAGCCTCTCTGAGTAGCTGGGACTACAGGCGCCCGCCACCACGCCCGGCTAATTTTTTTGTATTTTTAGTAGAGACGGGGTTTCACCGTGGTCTCGATCTCCTGACCTCATGATCCACCCGCCTCGGCCTCCCAAAGTGCTGGGATTACAAGCGTGAGCCACCGCGCCCGGCCTCACCCTCTTTAAATTAGCCAATCGGAATTAGTTTAGCCTGTGCAGTCTAACCCTAGCCAATAGGGGAACAACACAGCAGCAGGGGCCATGTGCGTCAGGAATAAGACCCCCTTCCCCTCCCTTGTCCAGGTGTGCGCTCACCATTGCTCCATCTGTGAGGGCACAGCCTTCTATAGAAGTACATTGCCTTGCTGAGCAGAAAAATTTTATATTTGAGTGCTATTTCTTTTGCGGCACAGAAACTTTATTTATAACACCTGTTCACTGAATATGTGCATACTATTGAGAAAGCAGTCATGGCAGGTGGCATGCAGATGCTAATGGTTGTTAAAAAATTAATTCATGATCTTTATGTCACTAGTCTGGGTCATTACCATTAATTCTACCTGTGAGGACCTATAGAATTAGGTTGTAACCGTATTTTGACTCATTCTTATTTTTATTATAGTTAATTGTATATACAGTTGTATCTGTCTCCCCAACACAAGTATGCGCTTCCCAGAGACAGCATTTGTGTTGCTTTCTCTTTGTATTCTAGTGCCAAGGATGTAGACCAGAGCCTTGGGATGGTATTAAGGAGAGAAAAAGAGTTGGTTTTGATGTGTGGGAGCGTGAACTATATTAAGACTGGGCTCCGCCAAGAGTAGACACTGAAAATAGAAAACAATTGTCATTTAAAATATGCAAACAAGTCTCGGCCTCCTAGAGGGAAAGCCTTGATTTACATGGAGGTCAACCATCTCTGAGTTCTAAGAAAACCATTCTCATTCTGCTTTAGTTGTGCAAATGTGAATGAAGACACTTTCTAAAGTGAAGGTGTGGTCTAAGGGCTAAAGTGCTCTTCAGGGTTCTACAACTTTTGTCTTAATGCAGACAGAATTGTATATCTAAATATTCTTCCCTTGAGACTCTCATGTAGAGAAACGCTTGTTTCCTAGACTCAGACTCCCCCATGCAATTGCTTCTGCTTACTCTTGGGCGTCGTCCATAGTTAAATCCTTTATTGTGTTGGTTACTCACAGAAAATCAGTGACACCGAACATTGCTGAAATGATGTTCAGGCCTGGTCATCCCTTCCTGCTGGAGGAAAAACTGCCAGAAAAGCACTACACTTGTCACCGGTGGCAGGTGTCCAGGTTCTCGGTGTCTTTAACAAAGAATTGGACAAAACACACAAACGAAGCAAGGAAGGAATGAAGGGATTTAATGAATATGAAAGTACAGTCCACAGTGTGGGAGTGGGCCAAGCATAGGGGCTCAAGGGTCTTGTTACAGAATTTTTGGAGTTTAAATACCCTCTACTTGGAGTATGCCTTATGTAAATGAAGAGGAT
Organism: Nomascus leucogenys; assembly: GCF_006542625.1. NCBI lineage: Eukaryota > Metazoa > Chordata > Mammalia > Primates > Hylobatidae > Nomascus > Nomascus leucogenys. The sequence continues at coordinate 87,442,341 of NC_044393.1, read as the reverse complement.
GACAAAGTTATTTACTCAGCCTACACCCTATGGAGAGGATATTTCCTCTCATAGCTGAAGTGGGAATTGGCCTTATATTTCCTGCCTCCAGATGCTATTTTCCTGCCTCACACTGATCGTCCTACATGACATACACTGGATTGTTGACAGCACATTATTTAATTCAAGACTGACTATCCCATACTTTGATAACAACAACAACAAAAAGATTAGAGTCAAGTGAATTTGGTAATAATTTCTTCTTTCTTTAGATTGAAACTAGAGGAAGCTCTTTTTGGGGATATGATCAATTTCCCACAATATATAACCAATTCAGAATCAATCCATCCTTCCCTTCCTCCCTCCTTCTCTCCCTCCTTCCCTTCTTCCCTTCCTCCCTCCCTCCCTTTCTTCTTTCTTTCCTCCCTCCCTCTCTTCCTCCCTTCCTTCCTTCCTTTCTTTTTTTGAAATAGTGTCTCACTCTGTTGCCCAGGCTGGGGTGCAATGGTTGAATAACGACTCACTGTAGCCTTTCCTTCCCCTGCCCCAGGCGATCCTTCCACCTAAGTAGCTGGGACCACAGGCATGTGCCACCATGCCCAGCAAATTTTTGGTGTTTTTTTTTTTTTTTTTTGTAGAGATGGGGTTTCACCATGTTGCCCAGGCTGTTCTCCAACTTTTGGGATCAGGCAGTCCTTTTACCTTGGCCTCCCAAAATGCTGGGATTACACACTCATTGTGAGCCACTGTGCCGGTCCCAGAATTTTTCTTTCTCTTCTTGTAATTTTCAAAAACTATCATACACAATACAGTAAGCTCTCCTTAAAAACATTCAATATACTCTATTCTTATTCCCTTTTCATTTTCTTTATCTCATTCCTCTTAGTTTAATGGTTAGTTTTCTTCCCTCTGGATCTGTGTGTGTTTTTTTTTTTTCCGCCAGTACTTCTACCTTTTGGACATTCATAACTATTTTGCATTTGAACTGCTTTTTAAATAAAACTATAGCACAAAAAAAACTTTGGGACAAATGAAGGCTAAACACAAGAAGACCTTAAAACAACTTGAAGAATCTCTATCACTTAATGCATGTAGAAACATTGACAAAACAAAAGTCAAACATAGCATACAATTCAAATGTACTGCAAGCAATATTCTCCAACTAGAAACTGTCATGCCAAGGTCATCAGTGAGTGGGTCTTTGAAACCATAAGGTCAAAATATTCTCATAGGATATTTAGTTAGTATATTTTTGAGTGAAAAGTCATTGTTTTTAAGGAGTTAGAAAAGGAGCATTTTGGCCATTATGGTAAAAAGTTAGTCGAATAGTTGCTGTGGGTTAAGAATGATAAAAACCAAAAAAATGAAGTCCGATGTCTTAAAATTTTATTCTGAAATCATCAAGTATTTATTAAAGTCTTGTTAAATGTTTCAGTGAGGCTTAGTGCTGTGGCTCACGCCTCTAATTCTAACACTTTGGGGGGCTGAGGAAAGAGGGTCACTTGAACCTGGGAGGTGGAAGCCACAGTGATCTGTGATCCTGCTACTTCACTCCAGTTGGGGTGACAGAGGAGCACCTGTCTCTAAAAAAAAGAAAAGAAAGATAAAGAAAAACAAAGCGTTTCCACCAAGTCTTAGCTATCATCATTGGGAAAGGAAGGAAATGTGCACACCTGCAGTTGGGACTAGGCAGCAAGAGAGAAGGGAAAGCTGTTAAGAACCCATGGAATAAGAAGGCATCCTAAAACCTTCTGCTTCTTTTTTTTTTTTTTTTTTTGATACAGGGTCTCACTCTGTTGCCTAAGGGTGTGATCTCAGCAGTGATCAGCTCACTGCAACCTTCACTTCCTGGACTCAAGCCATCCCACCTCAGCCTCCTAAGTAGCTGGGACCACAAGAGCATGACACCGTGCCTGTTTTTTTTGTTTTGTTTTGTTTTTTAGAGACAAGATAGACAGGGTCTTGCTCTGTCACCCAGGTTGGAGTGCAGTGGCACGATCATAGCTCACTGCAGCCTCAAACTCCAGGGTTCAAGCACTCCTCTTGCCTCCGCCTCCCAAAAGTACCAAGATTACAGGCACAAGCCACCATGCTGGGCCAATTCTAAAAGCTTCTAAAGGAAGGAAAAACAAACAAACAAACCAGGTCATAGGTATAGAACTAAGAATCAGAATGAAATCAGACTTCTGAACAGCCACACAGAAAGCTAGAGACAATGGGGAAAAGCCTTCAGAATTAGGAGAAAAAATCATTACCAACCCTGAACATTTTTCTGTATTATTCAAATGATTTTTAAAGAGCTAATACCAGTGCGTAGCTCTATGATCATATTGAGAGACGAGAAAGGAATAAACCGGTCAGGTAGGCAGTTAGGGTGGGTCCTCAGTTGAATTCTTTCAAACAAAAGAACAGTCTGAAAAATCAAGCAGCAGGCACAGATAAGGGAACTTGCACAGGGTGGGGGCGGGGGGTGGGGGGCTTGCCTAAGACATGCCCACAGCCACACAGATAAGAAAGACTACACAGCTGACTTGCCTAGACATGTCTGCAATGGAAAATTCTGTCTGCTGACACATGCACAGTAAGGGGAACAAAGCAATATGGAGTAACTCAAGCTAAGGGCCCACATGGGCATTCGGAGGATGGGGTGGAGCTACCAGAAATTCACATCTTATGCAAATGAGATGCCCTGCCCTCATCAGTTTCTGATAAAAGCCTTTGCATTCAACTGTAAAAATGGCAACCCTCTTTTGGGCTCCCTCTCCACTGCAGAGAGGCTTCTTCTTTTGCTTATTAAACTTTTGCTCCAACCTCACCCTTTGTGTTCAAGCTCCTTAATTCTCTTGCTTGTGAGACAAAGAACTCCAGGTGATACCTCTCAAGGAGAGACTGCTACATTGTGGTGCATTGGCAAGACTGCAACAATATGTATTTCTACTCTTTTTTAGCCTGAAAAGTAATCTTGTGAGAATACTGTCTCTTTGCTATATAAATGTATAAATATATATTTTTTGAGGGGGAGGGGTCTCACTATGTTGCCCAGACTGGTCTCAAGCTCCTGGATCAAGTGATCCTCTTGTTTCAGTCTTCCAAGTAGCCAAGATTACAGGTGCATGCCACTGCACCCTGCTTCTCTGCTACCACTCACTCTCTGTCTTTCCATATATATATATATTTGTTTGTTTTTGAGACAGCATCTCACTCTGTTGCCCGGGCTGGAGATGCAGTGGTGCTATAACAGCTCACTACAGCATGGACGTTTCAGGCTCAAGCAATCCTGCCACCTTGGCTTCCTGAGGAGCTGAGACTACAAGCATGGGCCATCACATCGGGCTAATTTTGTTTATTTTTTGTAGAGATGTAGAGACTGAGGTCTCACTATGTTTCCCAGTCTGGTCTTGAGCTCCTAGGTTCAAGTGATCCTCCTGTGTCAGCCTCCCAAAGTGTTGGGATTACAGGCATGAGCCACTGTGCCCAACTGCCATATTTTTAACATTATAATCATAGTAAAGCATTACCAGTTACAGACTTTAATAACTAGATGTACTAGAAGTTTGTATTAGTCCATTCTCCCACTGCTAATAAAGACATACCTGAGACTGGGTAATTTATAAAGGAAAGAGGTTTATTTGACTCACAGTGCACCATGACTGGGAGGCCTCAGGAAACTTATGATCATGGTGGAAGGGGAAGCAAACATGTCCTTCTTCACATGGCATCAGGGAGAAGAAGAATGAGTGCCCAGTGAAGGAGAAAGCCCTTTATAAAAACATCAGATCTCGTGTGAACTCACTATCACGAGAACAGGATGGGGGAAACTGCCCCCTTGGTTCGATTACCTACAGCTGGTGCCTTCCACAACATGTGGGGATTATAGGAACTACAATTCAAGATGAGATTTGGGTGAGGACACACAGTCAAACCATATCAAACTTGTAGGGTGTTTCTGAAGTAGCCTCACCACCTCTCCTAACTTGACTTCCCAAAAGAATTGGAATCCTCCTTATTAGGTACAGTGAGTTCCTCTTCAAAGAATCAGCTTGTTCAGCTTCCTTCTTCTTTGTTCTCTATTTTCAGAGCCTAACTTCCTCATTCTTTGTGCCTCCTTGTCCCTAGTTATGGTAAACAACATTCCCGCCAGTCCTAATCTGATTCACACCTGTTCCCTTGGTTACCCACCCTGTAACTGTCCTTCCCACCAAAAGTATTCTTCCTGCCAAAACTGCTCACCCCACCGCTGTAACCCACACCCCTGCTCCATTTAAAATAGCCAGCTGGGATTAGTTTAGATTGTTCAGTCGAGCCCCAGCCAATGAGAGCAGGACACAGCAACAGGGACTAACTGCATTAGAGATAACAATCCCTTCCCTTCTTTGTTCGGTGTGCTCTTGGGCTTGTGACTGATGCAGGCAGCACCCTTCTGCAGAAGTAAATTTGCCTTGCTGAGAAATCCTTGGTCTGAGTGTTCATTCTCTCTGTGGCTCCAAGCTCTTATTTCCAACATCCTTTTCAGAATTCCAATGTAACTTACATTGTATTATGATCAATGGTCTCCTCATTAGACTGTTAGGGTGACCATCTCAGTCTCCTCAGCTTACTACACCCACTAGCCTCTCGCAGGGCCTTGAATATGGTAGGAGCTCCATGGCCTCATGTTGATAGTTGCTATACTTTGCAGAATCTCCTATCTTTGGAAATCTTTTCAAAAATGTCTTCATAGGGTAGGCACAGTGGCTCAGGCCTATAATCCTAGCACTTTGGGAGGCTGAGGTGGGAGGATGACTTGAGCCCAGGAGTTCAAGACCAGCCTGGGCAACACGGCAAGACTCTGTTTTTTTTGTTTGTTTGTTTGTTTTGAGATGGAATCTCACTCTGTCAGCCAGGCTGGAGTGCAGTGGGGTATCTTGGCTCACTGCAACCTCCGCCCCCACCGCAGATTCAAGCAATTCTCCTGCCTCAGCCTCCCAAGTAGCTGGGATTATAGGCACCTGCAACCACTCCTGGCTCATTTTTGTATTTTTAGTAGAGTTGGGGTTTCACCATCTTGGCCAGGCTGGTCTTGAACTCCTGACCTCATGATCTACATGCCTCAACCTCCCAAAGTGCTGGTATTACAGGTGTGGGCCACTGCGCCCAGCCAAGACTCTGTTTTATTAAAATAAAATAAAATAAAATAAATGTTTTTATTACTTCAAACTCCTTCCCCAACACCAGTTCTACCTCCAAGTAAAAAGATAAGTTATTTTATTGTATTTATTTATTTTTTTAACTTTCAGGTTCGGGTGTGCATGTGCAGGTTTGTTATATAGGTAAACTCGTGTCAGGGGTTTGCTGCACAGGTTATTTCATCACCCAGGTACTAAACATAGTACCCGATAGGTATGTTTTCTGATCCTCTCTCTCTCCTTCCACCTTGAAGTTATTTTAAAACCATGATTTTCCACAACTTATTCCATAAGGGTCAAAATTCATATTGAGATCATGAGATCCAATTACACTTTACCTCTTGAACATTTTTCTTCTTTCATATAAGTATCAATCATTGAGAGAAATAACTAGTTATTACACTCAATTCATTATTCATTGCTCATAAATATTTGAGTTGAATCACTCCAGATGAGATTTGACAGTAAAATATGCAATTTGAAGCCTTGCTTTCTACTGGAATAGTGGATTTCAGAACTTTTTAGAGCTTCAGGTATATATATATTTTCTAAATTATACAATGAATGAATCCAGTTTGTCTCTTACACTGGTGAGCACCCATTCCTTGGAAATGGAAAGCGATATCCACTTAGCCTTAGCCTCTCTAGAAGCCATTAGCTGTGTGACTGGTAGTTACTGCCTCTAATTACTTTTTTTTTTTTTTTTTTTTTGAGAGAGAGTCTTGCTCTGTTGCTCAGGCTGGAGTGCAGTGGTGCAATCTAGGCTCACTGAAACCTCTGCCTTCTGGGCTCAAGAGATTCTCCCACTTCAGCCTCCCTAGTACCTGGGATTACAGGTGTGCACCACCATGCCTGGCTAATTTTTGTATTTTTGTAGAGACAGGGTCTCATCATGTTGACTAGGCTAGTTTTGAACTCCTGGCCTCAAGTGATCTGCCCAACTTGGCCTCCCAAAGTGCTGGGATTATAGGTGTGAGCCACCATGCCTGGCCCTTGTATTACTTTTTATAAAAGCATAGTGTTACAAAAGTATTAGTGCACAAGTATAAGTCAGTTCAGTTTGAAAGGTATAGCAAAGCTCTAAATTACTTTCATATATTTGACCCAAAATTCTACTGTAAGGATTTTGTTTTTGGGAAAAAGTATGCACCAATGTAAATAATGGCATGTATAGGAGGGTTTGTTTGTTTGTTTGTTTGTTTTTTGAGATGAAGTCTTGCTCTGTCGCCCAGGCTGGAGTGCAGTGGCATGATCTCGGCTCACTGCAAGCTCCACCTTCCGGGTTCACACCATTCTCCTGCCTCAGCCTCCCGAGTAGCTGGGACTACAGGCACCTGCCACTGTGCCCAGCTAATTTTTTGTACTTTTAGTAGAGATGGAGTTTCACTGTGGTCTCCATCTCCTGACCTTGTGATCTGCCCACCTCAGCCTCCCAAAGTGCTGGGATTACAGGCGTGAGCCACCCCGCCCAGCCCCGTTTGTTTGTTTTTTGAGATGGAGTGTTGCTCTGTGGCCAGGCTGGAGTGCAGTGGTGCAATCTCGACTCACTGCAACCTCCACCTCCCAGGTTCAAACGATTCTCCTGCCTCAGCCTCCTGAGTAGCTGGGATTACAGGCGTGTGTCACCATGCTCAGCTAATTTTTGTATTTTTGGTAGAGACAGGGTTTCACCATGTTGGCCAGGATGGTCTGGATCTCTTGACCTCGTGATCCATCCACCTCGGCCTTCCAAAGTTCTGGGACTACAGGTGTGAGCCACTGCACCTGGCCAGCATGTATAGAGGGTTTTTAAAAAGTTACAGCAATAGTCTTAATAGCCAAAAAGCTAGAAACAATCAATAAATCACTACTGAGAGTTTGCTTAAATAGTTACATCTATGAATTGAAATGCTACATAGCCTTTAAGAACTCTCCTGTTGGAACACAATATAGGATATATAGGACACAATATAGGACAATATAGGATATGTCCCAGATAAATAGGTGAAGAACTAACTTATGAAAAAAAAAAAAAAAGAAGCAAGGAGGGAAGCAAGGAAGGAAGCAAGGATGGAAAGAAAGATCTAGAAGTGTATATATGAAAATGTTTCTGTGGTTTTTCCCTTAGTGATATACAGGTGATTTTGTTTTCTTCTATGCATTTTTCTGCTTTTCCAATAAACAGCTCTTTTTTTTAATCAAGCAAAATACTTTAATAAATAAAATGTCAAAGCAACCAAGAATGAACTGTAATATAAACTATGAACTTTGGGTGATAATAACATGTCAACGTAAGTTCATCAAATGTACCATGATGGTGTGGGATGTTGATATGGGGGAAGCTATACATGTGTAGGGGTAGGGAATATATGGGAAATCTCTGAAACTTTCACCAATTTTGCTGTGAATCTAAAACTGCTCTTAAAAAACTGAAGTATTTTAAAATCAACCAATAAAAAAGAAGGAAGTGGGGAGCCAAAGCATTAGTCCAGATGCTGGGCAAAAAAATGGGTTCTGTATCTAATCCCCAAAATGTGTTAATAAGCTCTGTCCTGCTTCTCACTCCTTCCTTTAGGACTATTCCTAATTATAATAAGCATAAATTTTGTACAGCTCTTTAATTAATTTGTAAAATAGCTTACTCCATGAGAAGTAACATTGTCTCAAGTTTGAGAAAAAAAGGGTTTAGAGCAGAACTGTTGCTTATTTATTTATTTATTTTTATAGAGACAAGGTCTTGCCACATTGCCCAGGCTGGTCTCAAACTCCTGGGCTAAAGTAATTTGCCCACTTTGGCCTCCAAAGTGCTTGGGTTACAGGTGTGAGCTTTTCTTTTCTTTTTTTTTTGGAGATGGAGTCTCACTCTGTCACCCGGCTGGAGTACTGTGGCACGATCTTGGCTCACTACAACCTTTGCCTCCCAGGTTCAAGTGATTCTCCTGCCTCAGCCTCCTGAGTAGCTGGGACTACAGGCATGTGCCACCACGCCCGACTAATTTTTGTAGTTTTTTTTAATAGAGATGGGGTTTCGCCATGTTGGCCAGGCTGGTCTTGAACTCCTGACCTCAGGTGATCCACCCGTCTCAGCCTCCCAAAGTGCTGGGATTACAAGTGTGAGCCACCATGCCTGGCCTTGAGCTTTTCTTTTTTTCTTTTTTTTTTGAGACGGAGTCTCACTCTGTCACCCAGGCTGGAGTGCAGTGGCTCGATCTCAGCTCACTGCAAGCTCTGCCTCCCAGGTTCACACCTTTCTCCTGCTTCAGCCTCCTGAGTAGCTGGGACTACAGGCACCTACCACCACGCCCGGCTAATTTTTTGTATTTTTAGTGGAGATCGGGTTTCACCGTGTTAGCCAGGATGGTCTCAATCTCCTGACCTCATGATCTGCCTGCCTCAGCCTCCCAAAGTGCTGGGATCACAGGTGTAAGCCACCATGCCCAGCCCCAAGCTTTTCTTACGTGATGTAATTAAACCTTCTTCTGTGAAGCATCCAGCATTTCTAAGAAAATGTTTTGAGCAATTTTCAGATAGACTTTTATTCTGACATAGGAAAAACCAGTGCTTTTCCTATTCTTTTGTTAGCATAGACAGCTGGGCAGACATGAGCAAGGCAGAGAAGAATGTTGGGCAACCATCAGGTGATGGTCAGGTGGTTGTTAAACCGGCTAGCTAAAATAATAATTGGTTACAGCTGGTGCCAGGGAAAGATGGGCTCCCAATAGATAGAAAACACCTGAAGCTGGTGACCAGCAGCTTCCTGATAAGATCTCAGGAGCTGGATGAGCAGGCTCAAGCATGAGCACTAAGAGGCAAAATGGCAGAGTTTTACCAGTATGCGACCTTCCTCAAGGAATGCTCCACTGATAAGGGAAAAAAAGTCCCAAGTGAGCACACACACATCTTCAGTAAACATACTGAGCATGCAGCCCTTCCCAAGTGCTGGCAGGCCACCACACATGCGGACAGCCCACCCTAAGGGAAGAATCAAGGGAGAAGAAATGCAAACCCCAGAAGCCAGGCCAATATATAAAACCCCAAGTCAAAGGCCAAACAGGGCAGTTGGGTCTTTCAAGTCGCCAGCTTGGCCCTCTTGCAAGTGTACTTTGCTTCCTTTCGTTCCTGCTCTAAAACTTTTAAATAAACGTTCACTCCTGCTCTAAAATTTGTCTCAGTCTCTCTCTCTGCCTTCTGCCCCTTGGCTGAATTCTTTCCTCCAAGGAGGCAACAACTGAGTTTGCTGCAGACCTGTAAGATTTGCTGCTGGTAACACTTTCACTCAACAATCAACAAAGAATGCTTCTGTGACCCCTGACATGTGTGGGGTTTTACTCCCCATGCAACAAGCAAGCAATCAGTTCTCCCGATTCTGCTGTGGATACAAACTGGGTTTCCCTAATTCAACTCAACCCTGACACTGTTTTTTTGTGTTTTTTTTTTTTTTTTTTTTTGAGACAGAATCTCGCTCTGTCGCCCAGGTTAGAGTGCAGTGGCGCGATCTCGGCTCACTGCAAGCTCCGCCTCCTGGGTTCATGCCATTCTCCTGCCTCAGCCTCCCGAGTAGCTGGGACTACAGGCACCCACCACCACGCCCGGCTAATTTTTTGTATTTTTAGTGGAGACGGGGTTTCACCGTGTTAGCCGGGATGGTCTTGATCTCCTGACCTCGTGATCCGTCTGCCTCGGCCTCCCAAAGTGCTGGGATTACAGGCATGAGCCACCACGCCCAGCCTGACACTGTCTTTTTGTTTTTTCTTTCTTACAATCCATAGACCTTATTCAGATTTCAGAGTCTGATACCATCTATCTATCTGGAGAGAGCTTCAGATCCCAAAGGTTGAGGGCTCAGCCCTACAAGGCTGTTCCCACTTCAGATGCCAGTAGCAAGCACAGTTTGTGGCCTGAGTTTCTGGCTGACTAGCTATAAATTGGGGCTCCTACAATCCTCTCCTTGGGTTTAATTAATTTGCTAGATGAGGCCAGGCATGGTGGCTCATGCCTGTAATCCTAGCACTTTGTGGGGCCAAGGCAGGCTGATCACTTGAGGCCAGGAGTTTGAGACCAACCTGGCCAACATGGTGAAATGCTGTCTCTACTAAAAATACGAAAATTAGCTGGGTGTGGTGATGTGCACCTGTAATCTTAGCTATCCAGGAGGCTGAGGTGTGAGAATTGCTTGAACCTGGGAGGTGGAGGTTTCAGTAAGCCAAGATCGCACCACTGCACTCTAGCCTGGGTAATAGAGTGAGACTCCATCTCAAAAAATAATAAATAGTAATAATAATAATAATAATAAGACCAGGTGTGGTGGCTCACGCCTGTAATCCCAGCACTTTGGGAGGCCAAGGTGGGTGGATCACCTGAGGTCAGGAGTTTGAGACGAGTCTGACCAACATGATGAAACCCCGTCTCTATTAAAAGATACAAAAATTAGCCAGGCATGGTGGCGGGCACATGTAATCCCAGCTACATGGGAGGCTGAGGCAGGAGAATTGCTTGAACCCAGGAGGTGGAGGTTGCAGTGAGCCGAGATCGCACCATTGCACTCCAGCCTGGGCAACAGAGCAAGACTCTGTCTCAATAATAATAACAATAACAATAAATTTGCTCGAGCAATTCACAGTACTCAGGGAAATACTTCATTTACTCTTACCTTTTTATACTAGAAGATATCACAAAGAATACAGATGAACAGGGAGATGGGAGAGATGCACAGGGCAAAGTATGTGGGAAGGGGCACGGAGCTCCCATGCCCTCTTCAGGAGCACCATTCTCCAGAAATCTTCATGTGTTCAGTTATTTGAAGCCCTCAGAACTCAGTCTTTTTAGGTTTTTATGGATGCTTCATTACATAGGCATGATTGATTCAATCGTTAACCATTCATGAGCAATTCAGTCTTCAGCCCCACTCCTTTCCCTGGAGGTTGGGAGGTGGTACTGAAAGTTTCAACCCTCTGATCATGCCTTGGTTTTTCTGGTGACCAGCTCCCATCCTGAAGCTATGTAGGGGTCACATGAGCATACAAAAGATAATTCTTTGTTTTATTTATTTATTTTACACTTTTCAACAGTGTCACTTCTCAAACAAAAGACTCTTTTTTTTTTTTTTTTTGAGAGGGAGTCTCGCTCTGTCACCAGGCTGGAGTGCAGTGGTATGATCTCGGCTCACTGCAACCTCCGCCTCCCGGGTTCAAGCAATTCTCCTGCCTCAGCCTCCTGAGTAGCTGGGACTACAGGCGCACGCCGCCACGCTCAGCTAATTTTTTTGTATTTTATTAGAGACAGGGTTTCACCACATTGCCCAGGCTGTTCTTGAACTCCTGAACTCAGGCAATCCACCCGCCTCGGCCTCCCAAAGTGCTAGGATTACAGGCGTGAGCCACTGCGCCCGGCAAACAAAAGACTCTTATCACTCTGGAGACTCCAAGGGTTTTAGGAGCTGTATGCCAAGAAACAGGATGAACACCGAATATATTTTCACAATATCACAAGTTTGATGAGATTAAGAGATTCTTTAAGCCAGAATGCCTTGGAGGAATGACTGATCTCAGATTTGGGGCAGAAAATGTATAAAGTGATTCTGGAACATCTTTTCTTTATGAGAGAGCAAGGAAACTATCAAAGACCACATGGTAATGTCAAAAGTATATCGAAACCGACTTGAAGGCTGGGCACGGTGGCTCATGCCTGTAATCCCAACATTTTCGGAGGCCGAGGCAGGTGGATCACCTGAGGTTGGGAGTTTGAGACAGGCCTGGCCAATGTAGTGAAACCCTATCTCTATGAAAAGTACAAAAATCAGCCAGATGTGGGTGACAGAGTGAGACTCGATCTAAAAAATAAAAATAAATAATAAATAAAAAACTAACTTGAAGAGACAACAAACTCCTATTGACAGAAGGGATAATTCAAATATCAAGAAGAAGAATGGATTGTGGTGGCTTACACCTGTAACCTCAGCAATTTGGGAGGCCAGGTGAACAGATCACATGAGGCCAGGAATTGGAGACCAGCCTGCCCAACATGACGATACCCTGTCTCTACTAAAAATACAAAACTTGGCCAGGTGTGTCAAAAAGGTGTGGTGGCACACGCCTGTAATCTCAGCTACATGGGCTGAGACACGAGAATCACTTGAACTCAGGAGGCCAAGGCTGTAGTAAGCCAAGATCGTGCCATGGCATTCTAGTCTGGGTGACAGAGCAAGACTTCGTCTCAAAAAAACAACAAAAAAAGAAGAATAGATTAGAGCATATCATGTGAAAATTCAAGAGTTGATAGTCAACAGAAAACCACATCTTTGGCCAGGGGCAGTGGCTCATGCGTGTAATTCCAACATTGTGGGAGGCTGAGACAAGTGGATGACTTGAGGTCAAGAGTTTGAGACCAATCTGGCCAACATGGTGAAACCCCATCTCTATTAAAAATACACACAAAAAAATTAGCCAGGTGTGGTGGTGTGGGCCTGTAATCCCAGCTACTTGGGAGGCTGAAGCAGGAGAATCACTTGAAATCAGGAGGCAGAGGTTGCAGTGAGCCAAGACAGCACCAGTATACTCCTGCCTGAGTGATAGAGTGAGATTCTGTCTAAAAAAAAAAAAAAAAAAAAAAAAAAGGATCAGGCTGATAGCACCAGAAACCAAAGGTTCATCTTGCATCACAGAAACAGCATTAGCTATTACATGCCTCTGGATATAATGCAACTGAGAGTGCACATTATCATCAACAAACTATTTTTGCAAAAAAGAAAAAAAATCAAACTTGAAGCTGAAGCTGATTACACCACTAGATCTAACTACGGTACCAGTTTACAGGTAGGTTACACTGGGAGCTGAAGAATATGTGTGTGCCTGAATGAGAAAATGACAGAGATGCAATTGGCAAAATCCAGATAATGGGAAATTCTATATAGAATTGCTTTGTATTTATACAAATACAAACAACTTGGGTTCTTCAACATCAATGACAACAAAATGGCTAGTAAAAAAAAAAGAGAGAGAAAAGGAGACTATAGGTTAAAGGAGACATAAGAAATATATCAACCAAATGTGGCTGGGTGCGGTGGCTCATGCCTGTAATCCCAGCATTTTGGGGGGCTCAGGCAGGCAGATCACAAAGTCAAGAGATCGAGACCATCCTGACCAACATGGTGGAACCCCATCTCTACTAAAAATACAAAAATTAGCTGGGTGTGGTGGCATGTGCCTATAGTCCCAACTACTCGGGAGACTGAGGCAAGAGAATCACTTGAATCCTGGAGGCAGAGGATGAGCTGAGATGGCGCCACTGCACTCCAGCCTGATGACAGAGTGAGACTCCATCTCAAAAAAAAAAAAAAAAGGAAATGCAATGAGAAGATCTTGTTCGGGTGCTGATTGGAACAAAACATTTGTAAAAATGAAACATTTATGAAATGGTAAAGGAACCTTGAACACTGTCTGGATATTTAATGATATTAAGGAAATATTATTAATCTTTTATATGTATGCATGTGTGTGTCCATATATATATATTTTTTTTCTTTTTTTTGTAAAGATATGGTCTCAGTATATTGGCCAGGCTGGTCTTGTACTTCTGGGCTCAAGAGATCCTCCCATTTTGGCCTCCCAAAGTGCTGGGATTATAGATGCAAACCACCATGCTGGTCTGTTAGTGTTGTTTTGTTATGTTAAAGAGAGAGGGAGAGAACATCTTAGAAGTATAAACTCAAGTATCTGTTGGGAAAGAAAATTTTCCTCTATCTTCTTAGGTCTCTGGCTTAATTTTCAAAATAAACTTACAAGAGAAAGATCAACAGGAGAAAAGTCACACAAATGGATTTGATGTTAAAAGTTTTCCATGGTGGCCGGGTGCCGTGTCTCATGCTTGTAATCCCAGCACTTAGGGAGGCCTAGGTGGGCAGATCACAAGGTCAGGAGTTCAAGACCAGCCTGGCCAGCATGGTGAAACCCTGTCTCTACTAAAGATACAAAAAATTAGCCAGGTGTGGTGGCGCGTGCCTGTAATCCCAGCTACTCAGGAGGCTGAGGGAGGAGAATCGAATGAACCCAGGAGGTGGAGGTTGCAGTGAGCCGAGATCGTGCCATTGCACTCCAGCCTTGGTGACAGGGCGAGACTCCATCTCAAAAAAAAAAAAAAAAGAAGTTTTCTATGGTGGGGGTGGGAAGTGCTTCACGGAGAGAAGAGAAAAAACCTCCAAAGAAAAAGCTAAGCTTGGAGGCTTTTATATCATTCAGGCAAAAGAGAATACATTTGAAGAGAAGTGATAAAATGAAAGAAAGGGTCTTTGCACTTCAAGGGGTGGCAAATTATAGGAAGGCAAATACATGGGGAAACTAATGGAAGGAAAGGGTTAGTGAGGTTTGTGTAGGCCCTTTCTTGGTGACTTCTTGTCTCATGTGTTAAGGTGCTTATTCCCTCCCTGGTATGGGAAGTTGCCGAGGGTGCCCTTCACAGGGGGATTTTATGATCTGCTTTCAGGCATACAGGGGCTGGCAGAGAGCTCTTCCTATGTTTGCTCTTCCTCAATTTCTGTCAGCTCAAAATAATCTTTATCCCAGAGTAGCATATTTGGAGGTGGTGTGTTCTAATCTCCTACATATCTATAGGTGAAATTTGGAATTTGCTTTAAAAGAATCCATTTGGGGTGGTGGAATAGATAGGAGTATACATCAATAAGATTGGTTATGTGTTGATAACCTTTGAAGAAAGGTGACAGGTACAGGCTATTATGTTGCTGGATGCCAGGGGTTTGGTGTAGGTCTGGTTGTTCACCTTACAGAAAGCCAATCCCTGTGACAACAAACATTGACAGGGAGAAAGGCTTTATTTTGGGTGACATCAGCCTAAACATAGGAGACAAGTCTCAAATCCATCTCCTAACCAACTAAAGTTTGGGGTTTATATAGTGAGGAAGGAAAATAGGAATTAGGAAGGGATGAGGAAGAGGAGTTGGCCAACAGGTAGCAGGTGTGTCTCATTGTCTTGGTATGATGATCTGGAACGCTTCAGTTCCTTGATCCTATCTGAAAGCCCTGACAGTCAGTTTCCTGAGAAAGGAACTCAGTTAAGACAAATGTAAGTTTCTCAAGCTTTAGTTCTATGGGAAAACTGGGCCAGGTTTTTTTTTTTTTTTTTTTTTTGAGACAGAGTCTTGCTGTGTCACCCAAGCTGGAATGCAGTGGTGCAATCTTGGCTCACTGCAAGCTCCGCCTCCCAGTTCAAGCGATTCTCCTACCTCAGCCTCCTGAGTAGCTGGGATTACAGGCACCCGCCATCACACCTGGCTAATTTTTGTGTTTTTACCAGAGACGGGGTTTCACCACTTTGGCCAGGCTAGTCTTGAACTCCTGATCTCGTGATCCACCTGCCTTGGCCTCCCAAAGTGCTGGGATTACAGGTGTGAGCCACCGCACCCAGGCTGTGGCTTAATTTTATACAAAATTAGAAAGGTAGTGTAATTGAAACTGGCCCGGGCCAGGCGTGGTGGCTCATGCCTGTAATCCCAGCACTTTGGGAGGCCGAGGCAGGTGGATCACAAGGTCAGGAGTTCAAGACCAGCCTGGCCAATAGGGTGAAACCCCGTCTCTAGTAAAAATACAAAAATTAGCCAGAGATGGAGACTCCATCTAAAAAAAAAAAAAAAAAAAAAATTGAACCACAATGCAATGTCTTATAATAGGGTTCTTCATAGGTTGTTAGATCTCCACACACAGTTTTGTAAAGAGTAACTTGCTGGAATACTATGCAGCCATAAAAAAGGATGAATTCATGTCCTTTTTAGGGACATGGATGAAGCTGGAAACCATCACTCTGAGCAAACTATCGCAAGGATAGAAAACCAAACACCACATATTCTCACTCATAGGTGGGAACTGAACAATGAGAACACCTGGACACAGGGTGGGGAAGATCACACACCGGGGCCTGTCCTGGAGTGGGGAGAGGGGGGAGGGATAGCATTAGGAGGAATACCTAATGTAAATGACAAGTTAATGGGTGCAGCACAGCAACATGGCACATGTATACATATGTAACAAACCTGCACATTGTGCACATGTACCCCAGAACTTGAAGTATAATGATAAAAAAACAGTAACTTGCACATGAAGAGCCCAATAACCAAGATAGTTTTCCTTGTACTTAGTCTAAAAATGTTATCTAGCTACCCATGAGTATCAGACAAAGTGTCCTTGAAAGAAATCTATGAACTTTCTTCAAGTTCCCTCGAGCAAGATTGAAGTAAACTTTGACTCTGCTTACAATAAATTGTTACCTTAACAATTATTTGAACAACACTGAGAGATAAGTAATGTAAATATTGGTATGCTCACTCTTTAGATAAGGAAACTGAGATTCAGAAAAGTTCACTTTTCCAAGGACAAAGAGCTCTAGTTGAATAACTGGAAGAACATTAGTAGAATCTAGATCATGTAATGCTAAGCTGTGTTTTGTTTCCTCTGCACCAGCTGCTTCTCCACAACCTTTGTTTCCTTACTAGGTGATAGAAATGTCAATGATTTCAACCCCACAGAAACCAAAGTCTCTGTGCATTGTGTAGTAGACACTGTCTTACCTTGATATTGTTCTTTTAACTTGAGATATGCACAGTGAAAGAAAAACTATTTGTTCCTCACTCTTACCCTTTGTGGGTCATCCTAGTATACGGTTATTGTATTAGAATATCACACTACTAGAGATTTACTATGGGCAAACTCAGTTCATGTATGAGAAACTATTTTAAGACCACTTAATTGTATTCACTTAGGGGGAAGGAAATTTATCAGACTGGATACAAAAGGCATATGAAACCCTGGCTTGCAAGATATGATATCTCTTCTTTGTGAGCCAGACCACTGATATGTCTCGTATTCTATGTACATTTCTGTTTTATCGTTCAATAAAGAATTTTTAAAATTTTTGGTCTGTTTCAACTCCACCTGAGGGAAGCCAGAAAAAGGCTTTTGTGCATTCTTGCTCTAGAGAGTTAACTTGGAAGCAGGTTAACCCTGTAGTCAGGATGGTGATAGGTGTAATGAAAGTCACAAGCAGAGTGTAACCCAAAGGGAAGTTGACACGCCAGTTAATTTGGTGACATCAAGTTCATTAACTAGCACATAAGATGACATGTGGGTTGAGAGCTGGCTTTCTCAGTGAGCTCTAACTTGGTAAGACTCATACCATTAATGTAAAACAACAGTAAAGGAGCTTTTGATTCATTAAGAAAAATTTGGGTCAGGTGCGGTGGTGTGTGCCTGTAATCCCAGCACTTTGGGAGGCCGAGACAGGTGGATCACTTGAGGTTGGGAGTTTGAGACCAGCCTGGCCAACATGGTAAAACCTTGTTTCTGCTAAAAATACAAAAATTAGCCAGGCATAGTGGTGCATGCCTGTAATCCCCGCTACTTAGGAGGCTGAGGGAGGCTGAGGCATGAGAATTACTTGAACCCAGGAGACAGAGGTTGCAGTGAGCAGAGATGGTGCCACTGCACTCCAGCCTGGGTGAAAGAGTGAGACTGCATCTCCAATAAATAAATAAATAAATACATACATACATACATACATACATTTATTGGAAGAGTGACAGTATTAGTTAGGTCAGCACTCTGAAACTGGACCTCTAGAAGCTGGAGAGAAGCATATTAGATGAGAAGCACAGTGATACACCAGATTGCAATGGGCTGATTGACAAAAGGAAAGGTCAAGAAAGATAATCAAGAAAGGGGCCACTTCAGCAAGAAATTAAAAATCACTTCTCCACAATCAATGCAACCAGATTCTCTTCCAAATTTCAGTGCAGCAATTCTGACAAGATTCATTTGGTTAGATACTGGTGAGTCTGAAGCTGAAACAATGGGAGAATTAGAACAACTCAGGAGACCTCCAAATGAGTTAAAGAGTAGTTGAAAAGACTAATGAATTGAGAAGGTGAGAGAGAGGAGAGAGTGGTAACAGAGCCCCAAATCCTCAGTTATCACTGCTGAAATCAATAGGTAATTGACTAAAATTGATAGATGACAAAATAATAATATAATGAAAATAGTAATAACCAATCTATATTAAGTATTAATGTGTCAAGAGCAGTTCTAAGTTCTTGACATGTATTGGCTCGTTCTCTTTTTTTTTTTTTTTTTGAGACAAAGTCTCACTCGTTGCCCAGGCTGGAGTGCAGTGGTGCGATCTCAGCTCACTGCAACCCCTGCCTCCCAGGTTCAAGCAATTCACCTGCCTCAGCCTCCCAAATAGCTGGGATCACAGTCATGCGCCACCACGCCCTGCTAATTTTTGTATTTTTAGTAGAGATGGGGTTTTGACATATTGGCCAGGCTGGTCTTGAACTCCTGGCCTCAAGTGATCCACCTGCCTCGGCCTCCCAAATTGCTGGGATTATGGGCGAGAGCCACTGTGCTTGGCTTAGTTCATTTACTTCTCTCAATAAGTCCTAGGAGTTGGGAATTATTATTATCTCCTTAAGTATGTTATTTAGATTGATGGAGATAACTAGTAAGAGTTAAAAACTGGCTCCCAGTTGGACATGGTGGCATGCACCTGCTGTCCCAGCTACTTGGGGGAGGCTGAAGTGGAGGATCCCTTGAGCTTAGCGGTTTGAATCTAGACTGGGCAACATAATGAGACTTCTCTAAAAACTTTTTTTTTTTTTAAGTGATTTCCTCTGGAAATGGAACTAAGAGGTCAAGAAGTGTAGGGAAGCATTCTACTGTTTTTATTTAACATGTTTCTGGATTGTATGATTTTTATTTTTATTTATTTAGCCAGTCAAATTTAGCAGGGGGGATTGTCTACCAACTTTAGTTACACTAATGTTAATAAGTTCTGATAACCCACTATCATTGGACCAGCCATGATTTTTGAAAAATCACTCTGGTAATTCATTATCTTGTAAAAATGTGAACATTGCCAACAAAGCTAAGGGCTAAAATACTAAAATCCACCAATATGATCTTCTACCGCCAGCAATAGTAACTATTTTATCATTTAGGTGTATTTTTTCTTGTTGTTGTTGTTTGTTTTTGGAGACAGGGTCTTGCTCTGCCACCACGTGGGAGTGCAGTGGCACAATCATAGCTTACTGTAGCCTCTAACTCCTGGGCTCAAGCGGTGCTCCAACTGTGAGCCACTGAGCCTGGTTAGTTGTGTATTTTTCCAAATATTTCCATCTGTCTTTATATATGTACATACAAACTCTTGAAAATATGTGAGGCCGGGCATGGTGGCTCACGCCCATAATCCCAGCACTTTGGGAGACCAAGGCAGGTGGATTGCTTGAGCCCAGGAGTTTGAGACCAACCTGGGCAACATAGTGAAACCCCATCTCTACACACACACACACACACACACACACACACACACACAAATTTAGCTAGCACACACACAAATCCAAAAATTTCAGCTAGCGCGCACACACACACACACAAATACAAAAAATTTAGCTAGACAAAGTAGCGCACACCTATAGTCCCAGCTACTTGGGAGAATGAGGTGGCCAAATTGCTTGAGCCTAGAGGTAGAGGTTGCAGCAGGCCAAGATTGAGCCACTGCACTCTAGCCCGGGTGACAGAGACCCTGCCTCAAAAAAAAAAGATATGGTATTTTTTTCTATATATGGTATACCATTTGTTATGGGATGAATTGTGTCTCTCCCAAAAAAGATACGTTGAAGTCCTAACCCCCAGTACATCAGAATGTTACCCTATTTGGAAACAGGGTCTTTACAGATAATGAAGGTTGTTAGGATGGGCCCTAATCCAGTATGACTGGTGTCCTTTTTTTTTTTTTTGAGACAGAGTTTCACTCTGTCGCCCAGGTTGGTGTACAGTGGCGCGATCTTGGCTCACGGCAACATCCACCTCCCAGGTTCAAGCAATTCTCTTGCCTCAGCCTCCCAAGTAGCTGAAATTATAGGCACCTGCCACTACGCTGGGCTAATTTTTGTATTTTTAGTAGAGATGAGTTTTCGCTGTGTTGGCCAGGCTGGTCTCGAACTCCTGACCTCAAGTGATCTGCCCACCTTGGCCTCCCAAAGTGCTGGGATTACAGGCATGAGCCACTGTGCCCGGCCAGTGGTGTCCTTTTAGAAAGGAGGAATCTGGACACAGAAACAGACAAGCACAGAGGAAAGGTGATGAGAAGACACAGAGGGAGAATGCCACGTGAAAAAGGAGCATTGGAGTTGTGCTGTCACAAGCCAAGGAACACCAGGGGCCACCAAAAGCCAGGAAGATTCAGCAGGTGCGGGGTTCTGCCAGCACCTTGAGCTCCGACTTTTAGCCTCTAGAACAGTGAGATCATATATAAGTTTATGTTAGCCAGCCATGTCCAACTCTTTGAATGAAAAGACTTTTTTGCTTACCTATAGTGGCAGATATCACGAAAATTATGCGCGGACCTTTTTGATTTTCTTTAGCTCATCAGCTATTGTTAGTGTATTTTATGTGTGGCCCAAGACAATTCTTCTTCCAAAGTGGCCCAGGGAAGCCAAAGGTCAGGCACCCATGTCTAGTTTGTGGTGGCTTATTAAGGAAGCCCTAGGAGACTGATACACTAGTCTATGTATCTTTAGGCTTCCTGCTTTATTTTTCTTTCCTTTTTTTTTTTTTTTTTTTGAGACAGTCTCGCTCCACCACCCAGGCTGGAGTGCAGTAGCGCAATCTCAGCTCACTACAACCTCTGCCTCCCGGGTTCAAGCAATCCTCCTGTGTCAGCCTCCTGAGTAACTGGGATTACAGGTGCCTGCCACCACACCTGGCTAATTTTTGTATTTTTAGTAGACACAGGGTTTCCCATCTTGGCCAGACTGGTCTTGAACTCCAGACCTCAGGTGATCTGCCTGCCTCGGCCTCCCAAAGTGCTGGGATTACAGGCATGAACCACCGTGCCCGACACTACCTCCTTTATTTGTTTATTTATTTAAGACACAGTTTCACTCTTGTTGCCCAGGCTAGAGTGCAATGGCGTGATCTTGGCTAACTGCAAACTCCACTTCCTGGTTTCAAGTGATTCTCCTGCCTCAGCCTCACAAGTAGCTGGGATTACAGGCGTGCACCATCAAGCCTGGCTAATTTTGTATTTTTAATAGAGACGGGGTTTCACTGTGTTGGCCAGGCTGGTCTTGAACCCCTGAACTCAGGCGATCTGCCTGCCTTGGCCTCCCAAAGTGCTGGGATTACAGACATGAGCCACGGCACCTAGCACTACCTCCTTTTTAAATGTTGCATAATATTGCGTAATATAGCTACAGTTTATGTAGCCATTCCTCTTCTCCGGATGCTGGTTGTTTCTAATGTTTCACGATAAAAATGAGTCAATGAGCCTTTGCACGAGTTTTCTTGCATGTATCTGTTAGTGCCTCTTTAGCATAGATACAAAGATGGGGAACTGCTGGTTCATAAGGTATATGCATTTTGAAAAGTACTAGATATTGCCAAATTGCCCCCGAAGTGGTTTTACTAATTATACTCTTACCAGCAATGTAAGAGACCATCCATTTTCTTATAGCCTCACCAATATGGATATTAGCAAACTTTTAAATCTTTACCAATATATTGGTTGACAGGTGGCATTTCATTCTTGTTTCAGCATTCATTTCCCTGATTACCAGTGAGGGTTGTTATCTTCTCATATGTTTATTGACTATTTATATTTTTCCTCCTATAAATTGCTCATTCATACAATTTGCTTTTCTATTGAGTTATTTGTCTTTTTCTTATTGATATAAAGGAGGCTTAAATATAGATTATCTACAAATAAAAGTACATAAACATTCTGGCTTATAACCTTTTGCCTGTTATATGTATTGCAAATATTTACTATCATCTATGCGTTTTCTTTAATTTTGTTCATAGCATATTTCTGTCGTACAGAAATTTTAAAATTTTCATGTAGTCAAATTTATCAATATTTTAAACTTTTTGTCCTTTGCCTTCGGTATCTTATCAAAGAAGATCTTCCTTGCAGGGTGCAGTAGCTCACACCTGTAATCCTAGCACTTTGGGAGGCCAAGGAGGGAGGATTGCTTGAAGCCAGGAGTTGGAGACCAGCCTGGGCAACATAGCAAGACTCTGCCTCTACAAAAAAATTAGCCAGGCATGATGGCACACATGTAGTTCCTGCTACTTGGGAGGCTGAGGCAGGAGGACCACTGGAGCCCAGGAGGCCAAGGCTGCAGTGAACCATTATCATGCTACTGCACTCCGTCCTGGGTCACAGAGTGAGACCCTGTCTCAAAAAATAAATAATAAAATAAATAAGAATTTAAAAAAAAAACACAGAAAGTTGCATGATTTAAAAAGAAACAATGACATAAAAAAAATCTTAGATTTTGAAATACTATGATAAAAAAGGAATATTTGGAATAAGAAAGGGAGGAAAAATGTACAAATATTTAATATAAATTAATTTTTAATTTTCACTTGCTGTGTTGCCCAGACTGGTCTTGAACTCCTGGGCTCAAGTGAACCTCCCACCTCAGCCTCCCTAAGTGCTGGGATTATAGGCATGAGCCACTGTGCCCAACCAATATAAACTGATGGACACAAAATTTTAACTGGTAAAAAAGTCCTATAGTTAGTAAATATATTTGGAGGAAAAGATAGTTTATAAATAATATAAATATAAAATAAAATTATAAAATTCTACAGCTTACTTTAAGGCCATTATAACAAAAGTTTGTCCATTTTAAACATGGATAAAATTCTAATGGAAGACAGCTGGATGCTTATCTTACACCATACACAAAAGTCAGCTCAAAATGGGTTAATTGAGCTGGGAGCGGTGGCTCACGCTTGCAATCCCAGCACTTTGGGAGGCCCAGGCGGGTGGATCACCTAAGGTCAGGAGTTCCAGACCAGCCTGGCCAACATGGCAAAACCCTGTCTCTATTAAAAATACAAAAATTAGCCAGGCCTGGCGGCACATGCCTGTAATCCCAGCTACTTGGGAGGCTGAGGCAGAAGAATTGCTTGAACCCAGGAGGCGGAGGTTACAGTGAGCTGAGATCGCACCACTGCACTCCAGCCTGGGTGGCAGAGGAAGACTCTATCTCAAAAAAAAAAAAAAAAAAGGGTTAGTGACTTAAATATAAGAACTGAAAACATAAAATTCCTTAGAAGAAAATGCAGGAAAAAGAATCTTGACGTTGACTTTGGTGATGATTTTTGATATGACACCAAAAGTACAGGTTAAAAGAAAGTAAAAATAGACTAGTGGGAAGTGGGAATACAACAAACTAAAAACTTTCTGCACAGCAAAGGAAACAACACAATGAAAAGGAAACATGCAGAATGGGTGAAAATGTTTGCAAAACCATAGATCTGATAGGGATTAAGATCCAAAATACATAAGAAGCTCCTACAACTCAATAGCAAACAAATTAACAAACAAGAAACCCCAAAGAAATATCCTGATTTAAAAATAAGCAAACAGAATGGACACTTCTCCAAAAAAGACATACAAATGGCCGGCAGGTATATGAGAAGGTGCTCAACATGGCTTACCATTAGGGAAATGCAAATCAAAACCGCTGAGATATCACTTCACATCTGTTAGGATGGCTATTATCAAAAAAAGACAAAAGATAACAAGTATTGGTGACGACATGGAGAAAAGGGAACCCTTGCACACTGTTGTTGGGAAAATATATTGGTGCACCCATTCATATGGCAATTCCTCCCAAAAAAAGTGCTAATGGAAGACAGACACAGTTGTGCCATATGTATGTATGTATGTATGTATTTATTTATTTTTGAGACAGAGTCTCACTCTGTCACCCAGGCTGGAGTGCAGTGGCACAATCTCGGCTCACTGCAACCTCTGCAAACTCATCTACAAGGGATAGCATCTTTGTTCACATAGACATACAATTTACTTGAGAGTGTATTATTTTTTAATTGTATGTGTTTGAAGGAATTTAGTTGCCTCCTGGGTTCAAGGGATTCTCCTGCCTCAGCTTCCCGAGTAGCTGGGACTCCAGGTGTGGGCCACCATGCCCGGCTAATCTTTGTATTTTTAGTAGAAATGGGGTTTCACCATGTTGGCCAGGCTGGTCTTGAACCCCTGACCTCAAGTGATCTGCCTGCCTTGGTCTCCCAAAGTGTTGGGATTACATGCATGAGCCACCATGCCTGGCCAGTTGTGCCTTATGATGGCAATGTGAACACATGGAAGGGAGCCGCAGCATAAGCCTTTTGGGAAAAGCCTACGCATTGAACATGGCAAGAAATCCTTGTAGCCACCAACACTGAGGAGCACAAAGACTTTACACTATAAGCGTTCTTTCTACAGAAAAGTAGAAATTTTATTTGGAAAGGATTCCACAAGAGAATTTGTGATCCAATACATATGTAACAAACCTGCACATTGTGCACATGTACCCTAAAACCTAAAGTATAATAATAAAAATACAAATAAAAATAAAAATAAAAAAAGAATTTGTGATCCAAGAAAAAAATTAAGGTATCCAGGGGGCCTAATTGAACAAGAATAATGAAGAGATGAAACTAAGGTAAAATAGGCTGGGCATGGTGGCTCACACCTATAATCCCAGCACTTTGGGAAGCTGAGGTGGGCAGATCACCTGAGGTCAGGAGTTTGAGACGAGTCTGACCAACGTGGAGAAATCCTGTCTCTACTAAAAATACAAAATTAGCTGGGCGTGGTGTCATATGCCTGTAATCCCAGGTACTCGTAAAGCTGAGGCAGGAGAATCGCTTGAGCCTGAGATGCAGAGGTTGCAGTGAGCCAAGACTGTGCCATTGCACTCCAGTCTGGGCAAAAGAGCGAAACTCCATCTCAAAAAAAAAAGAAAGAAAGAAAAGAAAAGAAAAAGAAAATAAGGTAAAATGTAGCCAGGAGAACATTTCTAAGTATTTCAGTCTCACAAACATTACAGAAGCACCCCAGGTAGGAACGTTATAGTCAGGAGTAATAAAATTCATTCACTGTGAAATTTTTCTACCAGCCTTCGTGAAGACTTTGAAAACCATCAGTGGTTCGTTGGCATCACAACATGGTTAAATTTAAATTTTAATTTATGTTCGGTTTGGAGCTCCAGCTTTCCATAGTTTAACTTGAAAAATGGACTTGCCCCCAAAGAAAAGCCTATCTTTTATTACAAGAATAAATTAAGGATTTAAAATATTCATCTGGAATAGTACTACAGAATAAAATCCTAGATAACTAAAGAATCAAAAAAAGCACTGCCCAGTGGTCATGTTATAAGAGATATACAAACATCTGTCTGAGCACTAATAAATTGAATAAATTTAGAATCAATTCCCTATGAGAATCATGAAGAGAAAAATCTGCATGTTATAGAAAGAGCATGAACGCTTAAGGGTCTGAAAAAATGGTTTTAATGCACTTCTAGCTGGGCAGATCTTGTGGGAATATGATTCTTAGGCAATCACTGAGACTGAGTTTTTTTATTTACCTTGAGAAAATGAAATATTGTTCAGCTCTCAAAATCAATGATTCTAGGTGTTTTGAAAAGATTGCATTTGATGTTTAATTTAGAGTATGAAAAAAAGAGGTACTCTATCTTTATTAAAGCAGTTAGATGAATAGACTATTAAAATAAGGGTTAGATTATGTGCACAAATGCTTCAAAATATTGAACAATTATGAAGTCTTTATAGCTGATGAATAATTAGTGAGGGCTTTACTTCAATAAGAAATTAAAAAAACCTAAATCTTTTCATTTGTAGCTGCAAAGGAATGCAGAGTACAGAGTATATAATTTATGATACATAATAATCTCATGGACAGCTGGGAAACATAAAACTCATCTACAAGGGATTGCATTTTTATTCACATAGACATACAATTTACTTGAGAGTGGATTATTTTTTAATTGTATGTGTTTGAAGGAATTTAGTTGTATCAAAAGAGATGAAACAATAACATATGCTTTACTCTGCAAGCTTTTAAAAAATACAGCAGACAATAGGATGCTGGATTGTAGGCTTAACAGTTCTCTTTTTTTAATGCCCCATAACCATCTGTCCTATATTTTCTGGGATAGACCTGGTTTCAATATCCTTTTCAATCACCTCCATAAACTTTCACAGTTCTCTAGAAATTCAAATATTTAGGAAATGAATTAATCGTTAGTATCCATTCAAATAAAAACATACATATATTTTTCAAAAGACAGGAAGTTACAAGTGACAGAGAATTATAGGTTTAAGAAATAGCTTGATCGTTTACAGGAGCTCATGCATGCCAGTTCAGTATCCACATACAGCATCATTATAGATCCAGGAGCTATGAGGAATAAGCACAGATTCTGTTCAACCCCCAAATCTCAGAATACACTTTCTCAAATAAACATGGCTCCACCTCTGTTAGTTGCTCAGTTTCCGCCCATCTGTTCTGAGAATTGCTTTTCCTTCCTCGTTATAGTTTCCTGTGTCTGGACAGGCTTATCCTGTTTCCTCTGGGTGATGTTTTTGTTTGGAATGAGTTCCTGATTCCTCTTCCTTTTCCGTTTTATCCACTCTGTTTAGTCTCTCATTTGCACAATAGACTCCTTACATGGTACATTCTAAACATGATTCCAGTAATAATCTCTAACATTTACGTATGATGGCTGTAATACCCTGGCATTTGAGTTTAATATCATATTTTTTGTAGCATTATACACACAGAGCTTTAAGAATTTGGGAATAATGTGGTGAATGGTTGGGGGGAGGAAATGGCTAAGTGCTTTAAACATATTGTGATACCTAAGTTGTATGGCTATATATAGACAAAAATAATTGATAAAATTCTACTAGAAAAGTCACAAAACATGAGAGACCATTTAGTTATATGTTGGTTTGGGGGCAATGCAATGGATAGGGTATATTTCTCTAAAGTGCCCAGTATAAATCTGCAAATTAGAAAAGAAGGAATCAAACCTGGGAGAAGATCATTAGCAAACATCCAGCTTGCTCACAGGAAAAAAAGGGGCTCATTTATAGCTATAGGAGTGAGAGGGAAGAGTCACCATAAAGGACCAAGTCCATATGGAGGCTGTTGAGAGACAATTCTCCAAGAATTTCTTGCATTTCTGCACATTCTGCAACCAGGGCACTGACTGACTTTTGTTCTAATCTATCTTTAGAGGATATTTATATAGCAAACTGTCTTGAAGGATAGAGACAGTATCCCCCTTCATAGCAAAAGAACAAGTTTGCTTACTATCCAGTGTAGTAAAATAATCTTTCCTTCTAGGGCTAAGGACAAGTGTGCTATATAGCCCATTATAATAGGATTCTTTTTCCAAGCTCAGGGTGCTTTTCCTGTAACAGAACTCACTGCCTGTGCAGACATCAACTGGAGCTCGTGTCACCCTGTGGAAACTGAGACTTGGGGAACTGGTGCCGAAATGCTGTTACTTTGGCTATTGCTATTGTTGTGAGTAATAAACTATTACTGAACTCTCGCTTCTTTTTAATCCCCTGCATCGGATCATCCGCGTGCCCCCGTATGTCAGAGGCAGCCGTAGACACCAGCTCCGAAATCACCACCAAGGACTTACGGGAGAAGAAGGAAGTTGTGGAAGAGGCGGAAAATGGAAGAGAAGCCCCTGCTAACAGGAATGCTAATGATGAAAACGGGGAGCGGAGGCTGACAATGAGGTAGATGAACAAGAGGAAGAAGGTGGGGAGGAAGAGGAGGAGGAAGAAGAAGGTGACGGTGAGGAAGAGGATGGAGGTGAAGACGAGGAAGCTGAGTCGGCTACAGGCAAGCCGGCAGCTGAAGATGATGAGGATGACGATGTTGATACCAAGAAGCAGAAGACCCACAAGGATGACTAGACAGCAAAAAAGCAAAAGTTAAACTAAAAAAAAAAAAAAGACCGCCGTCACCTATTCACCCTCCACTTCCCGTCTCAGAATCTAAACATGGTCACCTTTGAGTAGAGAGGCTCCCCCCACTGCCCACTGCCCACCACCCACTGCGGGCAGTGCCACCCGCGGATGACACACGCGCTCCACCACCCAACCCAAACCATGAGAATTTGCAACAGGGGACGAAAAAGGAACCAAAACTTCCAAGGCCCTGCTTTTTTTCTTAAATGTACTTTAAAAAGGAAATTTGTTTGTATTTTTTATTTACATTTTATATTTTTGTACATAATGTTAGGGTCAGCTATTTTTAATGATCTTGGATGACCAAACCAGCCTTCAGAGCGTTCTCTGTCCTACTTCTGACTTTACTTGTGGTGTGACCATGTTCATTATAATCTCAAAGGAGAAAAAAAAAAAAAAAAAAACTTGTAAAAAAAAAAAGCAAAAACGGCCGGGCGCGGTGACTCACGCTTGTAATCCCAGCACTTTGGGAGGCCGTGGCGGGCGGATCACGAGGTCAGGAGATCGAGACCACGGTGAAACCCCGTCTCTACTAAAAATACAAAAAATTAGCCGGGCGTGGTGGCGGGCGCCTGTAGTCCCAGCTACTCGGAGAGGCTGAGGCAGGAGAATGGCGTGAACCCGGGAGGCGGAGCTTGCAGTGAGCCGAAATCGCGCCACTGCACTCCAGCCTAGGTGACAGAGTGAGACTCCGTCTCAAAAAAAAACAAAAAAAACAAAAAAAAAAACGACAACAGAAAAGCAATCTTATTCCAAGTGTTATAAAGTTTCAGTGTCACAAAAGGAATAGCACTCAAATACAAAATTTTCTTTTTAATTCTCAGCAAGGCAAGTTACTTCTATATAGAAGGGTGCGCCCTTACAGATGGAGCAATGGTGAGCGCACACTTGGACAAGGGAGGGGAAGGCGTTGTTATCCCTGACACATGTGGCCCCTGCTGCTGTGTCGTTCCCCTATTGGCTAGGGTTGGACTGCACAGGCTAAACTAATTCCGATTGGCTAATTTAAAGAGAATGACGGGGTGAGTGCTTTGGCGGGAGTCAGGGCAGAGCAGGTAGCAGGTAATTGGAATGAGTTAGGGTGGAGCAGGTGGTTGGAATGTAGGGTGGAGCAGGTGATCACAATGAGTCAGGGCGGAGTAGGTAATTGGAATGAGTTAGGATGGAGTAGGTAATCGAAAAAAGGTTGCTTTACCAGGAAGTTAAGTTTAAAAGTAGAAGGCAAAGAATTGAACATACTGATATAGTAATTATTTGAAAAGAAATTTAGAACTCATATCTAACACGAGCATTCCAGTAACTTTTTTGTATATGTACTTAGCTGTACCACAAATAGTTGGTTTGTATGAGACGGTTAAAAAGGCCAAAGATAAAAGGTTTCTTTTTTTTCCCTTTTTTGTCTATGAAGTTGCTGTTTATTATTTTTTTTGGCCTGTTTGATGTATGCATAAAACAATGTTGTCCAAAAAGAAACAGGAATTTTATTTTGCGGAGTTGCTCTAACAACAAAAATTCTTCCTTTCCTTTCTTTTCCCCTCCCCTCCCCTCTCCCTCCCTCCCCTCCCCTCCCTCTCCTCCATTCCCCTCCCCTCCCCTTTGAGAGAGTCTTGCCATGTTACCCAGGCTGACCTCCTCGAACTGGGCTCAAACGGTAGTTCCACCTTGGCCTCTCAAAGTGCTGGTATTTCAGGCATGAGCCACCATGCCTGGCCAAATTTCTTATTGTAGCTAAATGCATTGGTGTTTGTCTTAGTCTGTTCAGGCTGATATAACAAAATACCTTAAAACTCGGTGGCTTATAAACAATGAAATTTATTACTCACAGTTCCAGAGCCTGGGAAGTCTGAGATCAAGGCAGTGGCAGGCTCTGTGTGTGATGAAGGCCAGCTTTCTCACGGATGTTATCTTTATGCTGCATCCTCACATGGTAGAAGGGACTGAGCTTCCTGAGGCCTTTTTTATATAAGGGCATTAATTCCATCCGTGAGGGCTCTGCCCTCCTGACTTAATCACTCCTAAAAGGCCCTTCCTCTTAATAACATCACCTTGAGGGTTAGGTTTCAACACATAAGTTTTGGGAAACACAAATATTCAGACCATAGCAGTATTGTTGTTTACATGTCAGTCTTCCGTTACTTTAGTGAGAGCCTGTGCTCTTAGCAAATTGACAAACGTAATTCAAATGAAGACCTACCACAAAAATGATGACTTCAACAAGGCAAATGTCACCTTGACAAGCCAGACAATAGTCAATATTCTTCACCGTGTGTCTCCTTTTAGTATTGACATTAGGCTTTATTCAGGCAATGGATGAACCATTAAAACCTTGTATGCAGGAAGGTTATATGATTGACTCTTAATCTGGAGATAGTTTGAAAGAAGAGATGACTGGGGATAGACTGGTGGGGGTGGGGAAAGGAAGGAAAGTAAGGAAAGAAATGACAAAGGAGATGATTAAAAAATTCCATCTTATTTGTTTCTGATATTTACATGAAACACGAAAGAGTCTTTCAACTCAGTCTAGTGATAGAGAACGTAGGACTACTTCACATGTATGTACCCTTCGACTCATCCAATTGTCAAGGAGTGTGAAGACAGAATGAAAGGTAATCTTTTTCATATGTGGTGAGATTGCCCAAGAACAGATAAGATTTAGAACGGCATACTTTAATTATGAGGAACATTTGCTTACAGATATTTGATTACTATTAAGTACATTCCATAAGATCAATGTTTAATTTCAAACTGAAAGTTTGCTTTTTAATTTTAATAGCTGCAAAATTCTGCTAAAAAAGAAATCATAAGAATCTACTCAAATGCAAGCTTGAGTAAATATGATATGGAAATATAAGATGCAAGAAAGACTTTTCATAAATTAAAACACATTTGTAACTCAAACATAAGTCATTTTTGTTTTTAGAATACAGGATGACTTTTATAAAAGACCAAAATTTTAAAGGCAACTGTAAAATAGGCTATAAAAACCAAAGGGTGATTTGTAAACATGGTGCTACGGCATAGAATAAAATGAGCTATAAATATGTGGATTAGTAGCTAAGCAAAAAGTAGTTGTTGGAGACATTTACGTAAAGCAACCAACAATGCATGCTTTTTTGTTGCTAAAAAATGTTTTATAACAGAGAGATCTAAAAACTGCTTATTGATTACCTTCACTATGTAAAGGACTATTTTATTTTATTTTATTTTTCCCCTTTCCTCAAAAGGTCTATTTTAGGGGAATTTGAACACTCATTACATTAGGACGTAGTCTTTCCCTCAAGCTTGGATTCCAGATGAGGAAGAAAAGGAATACATAAAAACCTAATAAGTTTTACACAATACTTGACAAATAAAAGCAATAAAAACAATATTAATAAATTTTTAGTTCTTAAAACATTTGTATGTAAAGAAGATTATTTAATAATTTTTAAAAATCAAGAAATGTCAGGGAGAAAAAAGCTTTGCCTCTGTCTTCTTAATTTCTGTAACTGGAGGTATGTGAGGTAAACTGACAAAAGACAGATTAACAGGAGAAAGTACCCAATCCACATTAGTATTTATGTGTACACGAGTTCAGAGGAAAGAAGTGAAACTCAAAGAAGAGATTAGACTCAGGGATTCATATATCCTCTTAACAATGGAAAGAGGGTTTGGACTTAAAGGATGATCATTTGTGGGGAAAAGACTAGGAAATATCTGGGGGAACTAATGGAAGATAAGGGCTACTTGAGTAAGACCTGTTTATGCAAACTCATCTTGGCGTCAACTCCCCGTCTTGAGGATGAGTGGCTCTTCTCTCCCTGGTCTGGTTGAGGGGTTAGGGGGAATGTGTGTGTGTGTGTGTGTGTGTGTGTGTGTGTGTGTGTCTGTGACACTTTCATTAAAGAAAAATTTATGGCCTGCTTTCAGGCAGATGGTGAGAACCAAACTCTTCCTGAATTTGTTGATTCTCAATTGCCTTTAGCACAAAACAATCCTTATGCCAGAGTGGCACGTGGCATATTCTGCATTGCTTCAGCCCAGTATAGCCTACCCTGATGGCCATGTTCAATAGTTGTGATAGCAATGTTGAGAAAGAAGATTGCTCTGTGGTTTGGGTGTGATGGCCCATGCCTATAATCCCAGCGCTTTGGGAGGCTGAGGCAGGAAGACTGCTTTAGGCCAAGAACTCTAGAGCAGCCTGGGCAACATAGTGAAACCCTGCCTCCACAAAAAACTTTAAAAAAATTAGCTAGGCATGGTGGTATGTGCCTGTAGTCCTAGCTACTCAGGAGGCTGAGGTGGGAGGATCACTTGAAGCCAGGAGTCCAAGGCTGCAGTGAGCTATGATCACGCCACTGCACTCCAGCCTTGGTGACAGTGAGATGCTGTCTGAAAGAAAAAAAAAAGATTGCTCTGTGGACTTCACAGATACCTAACACTGTTCCTCAGAA
The DNA here is from genome assembly GCF_006542625.1 of Nomascus leucogenys. Taxonomy (NCBI): domain Eukaryota; kingdom Metazoa; phylum Chordata; class Mammalia; order Primates; family Hylobatidae; genus Nomascus; species Nomascus leucogenys. The sequence continues at coordinate 87,409,917 of NC_044393.1, read as the reverse complement.
AGCAATGACAAATTCTGCTATCTCCTATTATAAAATTTTGAAATTTTATAATAATTTTATTGAAGGCTTAAAAATATTCATTAGATTATATTTACTTGTTTTAGGCCCCCAGGACCCAAGGGATAATACATTATGAATATTAATTAATCACTACTACCACACTGCTCCCCAGTAAACAGGAATATACCTTTTTATTTTAAAGATAATTTTTTTTACTGATTATAAACTAATACACGCTGTTCAAAGTTAGGAAAGTTCAGGATAAAAGTCCCACCATCCAGAGAGACTATCACTGTGAACATTTTTCTGTATTACTTTCTAATCATTTTTTATTTTTTAGCATATTTAAGAACATGTAGCTGGAATGGCAAAACAATGTATCTTGAATGCCAAGTCTGATTAGTATGTAGTGAAGCATGGAATGGAGAAGGCTCCTAAAGCTCCATCTAGTTTGTGCTTTTTGGTATCGAAAAATGCGTAAAATTTGTCAATTTGCCAAGTCCCTGTTTGCTATGGTTTGAATGTGTCCTGCAAAATTCATGTGGGCTGGGAGCAGTGGCTCCACACCTGTAATCCCAGCACTTTGGGAGGCTAAGGCAGGAGGATCGCTTGAAGCCAAGCATTCGAGAGCAGCCTAGGCAACACGGAGAGACTCCATCTCTACAAAAAAAAATTAAAAATTAGCCAGGTGTGGTTTCATGTGCCTGTATCAGCTACTTGAGAGGCTGAAGCAGGAGGATCACTTGAGCTCAGGAGTTGGAGGCTGCAATGAGCTATAATCATGCCATTGTACTCTAACCTCATCAAGAGAGTGAGATACTGTCTCAAAAAAAAAAAATTCACATATTGTAACTTAATCTCCAATGCAATAGCATTAAGAGGTAATGCCTTTTGGAAGTGACTAAGTCCTGGGGAATAAGTCATCCAGGCTGGAGTGCAGTAGCATGATCATAGCTCACTGCAGTCTTGGACTCCTGGGTTCAAACAATCCTCCCACCTCAGCCTCCTGAGTAGTTAGGACTAGAGACACATGCCAACATGCCTGGCTAATTTTTTTTTTTTTTTTAATTTTTGTAGAGATGGGGTTTCACTATGTTGCCCAGTCTGTTCTCAAGCCCCATAAGTGGGATTAACAACCTTTAAAAGGACTGGAGGGAACAACATAGGCCTTTGCCTCACCCTCCTTTCTGCCATATGAGGACACAGCATTTAAGGTGCCATCTTGGAAACAGAGACAGAGCCATCACCAGACACTGAACCTGCCAGTGCCCTGATCTTGGACTTCTCAGCCTCTGAAACTGTAAGGAATAAGTTTATTCCTTAAATTTATTTAATTAAATAAATTACCCAGCCACAGGTATTTTGTTATTGCAGCACAAATGGACTAAGACAGTGTTTTAGATGATTGCTGAGAACAGAGTGGCAGTTGGCTTTCACTCTTTATTAGAAATACCTTGATTACATTTTAACAACTTTATTCAGATGAAATTGACATACCATACAATTTACCCATTTAAAATAAACAATTCAAAATTTTTAGTGTATTTACAGAGTTGTGCAACCAACACTACAATCTAAGTTTAGAACCTTTTTATCAAACCCAAAAGAAACCCCCCACACCCTTCCACAGCCATTCCGTTTGTCTCTAGTCCCACCAACCCTAGACTGTCATGAATCTATTTTTTGTCTCTATAGATTTGCCTATTCTAGACATTTCATATAAATGGAATCTTACAATATGTAATCTTATGTGATTTGCTTCTTTTACTTAGCATTTGATGTTTTCAAGGTTCACTGTAGCACATATCAGTAGTATTTAATTTATTTTTATTGTGAAATAATTTTTTTATTATATGGATAGACCACATTTTACTTATCTGTTAATCAGCTAATGCACATTTAGGTTGTTTCATTTTCTGCTATCATTCATATTGCTGCTATAAACATTTGTATACAAGCTTTGTGTGGGTATACACTCTTAGTTCTCTTGGGTCTCTACTTAGCAGTAAAATTGTGTGGTCCTATGGTAAGTTTATGTTTATGGCTTTGAGGAATTGCCAGACTATTTTCCAAAACACATCCCACCAGCAATGCATTAGGGTTCTGGTTTCTTATATCCTCTCCAACACTTGTTACTATTTGTCTTTTTTATTATAGGCCATCTTTCCTAGTGGATGTGAAGTAGCATCTCATTGTGGTTTTGATGTGCATTTTCCTGATGGCTAATGATGTTGAATATCTTTTCATGTGCTTATTGGCCATTTCTTTAGAAAAATATCTTTTAGATCCTTTGCCCATTTTAAAATTTGATTGTCTTTTGATTATCAAATCATAAAGTTTCTTGTATATAGTCTATATGTGGTCCTTATCAGATATGTGATTTACAAATATATTCTCCCAATCTGTGGATGAACTTTTTCTTTCTTTTCTTTTCTTTTCTTTTCTTTTTTTCTTTCTTTTTTTTTAGATGGAGTCTCACTCTCACCCAGGCTGGAGTGCAGTGGCACAATCTTGGTTCGCTGCAACCTCCGTGTCCTGGGTTCAAGTGATTCTCCTGCTCTTAGCTGGGATTACACGCACCTGCCACTACGCCTGGCTAATTTTTGTATTTTTAGTAGAGACAGGGTGTCTCCATGTTGGCCAGGCTAGTCTCGAACTCCTGATCTCAAGCGATCCACTCACCTTGGCCTCTCAAAGTACTGGGATTACAGGTATAAGTCACCACACCCCGTTGATAGGGTCTCACTCCTACTCAGGCTGGAATGCAGTAGCATGATCATAGCTCACTGCAGCCTTAAACTCCTAGACTCAAATAAGCTTCCTGCCTTAATCTCCTGAGTAGCTGGAACTACAGCCATGCACCACCATGCCCTGCTAAGTTTTTTTTTTTATTAATTTTTTTGTAGACATGGGGTTCACTATGTTGCCCAGGCTGATCTCCAACTCCTGGCATCAATCAATCCTCCTTCCTCAGCCTCCCCAGTAGCTTGGACTACAGATGCATCCCACTGCACCTGGCTCCAATGAATATTTTTCATTATGATACATTTCACTTTGAACCAGTCACATTTGAAATTCTTGATGGTCATGTATGGCCATGGCTATTACCTTGGAGAGCGCAGGTTAGAGGATTAGATGGCATAGATTGAAACTATGGAGGTCAGAGACTGGATTTCACTCTTATATTTGTAGAACCCATCAGAGTGCCCAGGATATAGGAAATGTTCAAGAAATATTAGTTGGTTAATAAGTTATTAATAATTACACTAGCAGGTTGGGCTGTAATCACATGAAGCCCTGTGCCTGTGCTGTGCCTGTGGCTCAAGAAAATGCCCCAGGTGTTTCTGGGGTGATCAAAATCTGCTAGGCCAGTTAATAGGTAATCTTTAGTATTCTATTCAGAATCACTTCAAAGGCTGGGAAGGAGGAGGGGCTCACTTCAAAGGCTTTAGGAGAGAGAGATAGAGCAAGTTAGTAAAGCCGGTTGCCAGGACAACCTTCTCAGCGATGAAAGCGGACAAGCAGACAATCACAGGTTGTAGACCTAGGCTGGGTATAGCTGTGATCTCTGCTTTTGTAATATACTCTCCTTTTGCTTGGCTCTAAGGAAGAGCAGTTTTTAAATGGCAGTTTAAGAGTGTAATTTGGAGCCAGGAAGCTATATGGTGCTAAAAGTGTTTAAGTGCAAAGGGAAGGAAAATGGGCAGAACATTGATTGGAAGGGAACCACCTGAGGTGAAGCACAATCACTTATAAGGTTCTAGTTCAAGAGGAACTTTTAACCTTCCCTTGCAGATAGACCTCACTTAATGGGAACCCAAGAATCGGGAGCAAAATCAGTTTTTTCTTTGGCCTTAGAATGTCATTAGATTAGGCAGTTTAAGAGTTAAGAAAGTAATTATTTGATACTTAGTTTTTTCTTAAGTTTTATTCTCAATTTGTTATTTAAATATTTATACAGATGTTAGTCTGTAATTAATTTTTTTTTTTTTGAGACAGGGTCTTGCTCTGTTGCCCAGGCTGGAGTGCAGTGGTGTGATAATGGCTCACTGCAGCTTCAATCTCCTGAGTTCAAGTGATTCTCCCACTTCAGCCTCCCAAGTAGCTAGGACCACAGGCATGTGCCTCCATGCCTGGCTAATTATTTTTATTTTTTGTAGAAAGGGGTCTAAATTTTTAAATAAATAAAATTAAATAAAGTTTTGTGGGGACTATTACTGTATACCTGGCACTTTACTAAATGCTTTTTATGTATTTAATTCTCAGAAAAAAAAATTTGCCTACATTTTATAGATTTTTGTTTGTTTGATTTTTCAGCAACTCTTCTATGACTTGAATCAGACTTTTTAAAAATTGAAGTTTTGGCCAGGCGCAGTGGCCCATACCTGTAATCCCAGCATTTTGGCAGGCTGAGGTGGGAGGCTCACTGGAGTTTCAGAGCAGCCTAGGCAACACAGGAAGACCACGTCTCTAAAGAAATAAGAAATTTATTTATTTTTAATTTAAGTTTTGAGAGATTAAGTGCCTTGCTTGAAAATTGTTATGGCTGGGCATGGTGGCTCACACCTGTAATCCCAGCACTGATTCAGGAGGCTGAGGTGGGTGGATTGCTTGAGCTCAGGAGTTCAAGACCAGCCTGGGCAACATGGTGAAATCCTATCTCTAGGAAACAAACAAACAAAAAATTAGCCAGGTGTGGTGGTGGGCACCTGGGGTCCCAGCTACTTGAGAGACTGAGGAGGGAGGATCATTTGAGCCTGGGAAGTCCAGGCAGTGCACTCCATTCTGGGCGACAGAGTGAGAGAGTGAGACCCTGTCTCAATAAAAAAAGAAGAAGAAGAAGAAAAACAATTGTTTCTATAGAAATAATATAACTGTGGATAACTTTTATATTTCCATTATTTTTTATTTAAAAACTTTTAATTTACATGTAACTGTACATATCTGTTTAGTACAATGTGATGCTTTGTTTTATATATACACATGCATACGTTGTGTGATGATTACATCAGAGTAATTAAGCATATCTCTCCCCTCTGACATTATCATTTCTTTATAGTGAGAACATTCAAAATTTTCTCTTCCAGCTGTTTTGAAATATGCAATACATTATCACTCTATGTGCAGGACACCACAACTTTTTCTTCCTAATCACAACTTCCTACTTGTTGACCATTCTCTTCCTGTTACTGAACCGAACTGGGGTCTGTTTGCTGGGTGTGCTAAGGCCAAACATCCACACTGAGATTTTGCAGTGGGAGAAAGGAGGGCGTTTATTTGCAGAGCGCCAAACAAAGAGAATCAGGCAGCTCAGGCTTAAGGCCTGACCTCTCCAAAGGCTTACAAACAAGGGTTTTGCTTGTTTGTTCGAGACATAGTCTCGCTCTGTCATCCAGTCTGGAGTACAGTGGTGCCATCTCGGCTCACTGCAACCTCTGCCTCCCAGGTTCAAGCAATTCTCCTGCCTCAGCCTCCCAAGTAGCTGGGATTACAGGCATGCGCCACCACGCCCGGCTAATTTTTGTATTTTTAGTAGAGATGGGGTTTCGCAATGTTGGCCAGCCTGGTCTCAAACCCCTGACCTCAGGTGATCCACCCACCTCAGCCTCCCAAAGTGCCGGGATTACAGGGATGAGCCACCGCGCCATACATACACGCAAGAGTTTTTAATGGTGGGGTACAGATCAGGAAAGCAGAAGTTACAGGCAAAATTGTAAATCAATGCATGGAGGTTATATTTTGGCCTAAGGTGGTGGGATATCTTAAAGGTGGGTGTATTAGTCCATTGTTGCACTGCTATAAAGAAGTACCTGGGACTGGGTAATTTATAAAGAAAAGAGGATTAATTGGTTCACGGGCTGCAGACTGTACAGGAAGCATGGCTGGGGAGGCCTCAGGAAACTTAGAATCATGGTAAAGGCAAAGAGGAAGCAGGCAGCACGTCTTCACATGGCCAGAGCTGGGGGAAGTGGGTGGAGGAGGTGCTGTACGCTTTTAAACAACCAGATCTCATGATAACTCACTATCATAAGAACAGCACCAAAAGGGAAATCTGCCCCCACGATCCAATCACCTCCCACCAGGCCCCATCTCCAACATTGGGATTACAATTTGACATGAGATTTAGTTGGGGACACAGACCCAAACCATATGGCAGGGGTGGGGTGGGGGTGGGCTACTTATAGGTCATAGGGAGATTCAAAGATTGTTCCATTTGCAACTGGTTAAGGAAGGAAGGAAGGAAGGGAAGCTTTGTTTAAAGCCTTGGGGTCCTCAGAAAAGAATCTTAGATGTAGCCTGTGGGTTTGACTTCCTCCAGGTCGCTCAGGAAGAAGTTCAGAAAGAACTTCTGTACTTCTGGTGGGGGTCTGGGTTTCTGAAAAACAACTCAATGACAAATGTTAAGATGTTGTCTTTAAATTTTATTTGGAATCAATCATTTTGTGACTTGAACTTTCTTGGCTATTGCTTTAAGCTACTATTACCTTCTTGCTTATCCAGTTCATTTACTTCTCAAGGCTAGCTGGGTGCCTGGAGTTTCCCTTGAAGGAACTCAAGATTTTCCTTTATTTCCATGCTTGGGGGGTGTCCAACAGGCCCCTAAGAGGAGTCCCTGCTTCATCTCATTCTTACTCTCCCCAGCCCCTCCCTTCCCCAGTCTTTGGCAAACACTGTTGTATTCTCTACTTCTACAAGAACAAATTTTTAGATTTCACATATGAGTGAGATCATATGGTATTTATCTTTCTGTGCCTGGCTTATTTTACTTAACATAAGCACTCCAGGCTCATCCATGTCATCTAAGATGACAGGATTTCATTCCTTTTCATAGCTGAATTGTACTCCATCATGTATAGATACCACATTTTCTTTATTAATTTATCTGTTGATGGAAACTTAGGTTGATTATTTATCTTGGCTATTGTGAATTGTGCTGCAACAAACCTGAGAGTCAGATATCTCTTCGACATACTGATTTCATTTCCTTTGGATATATACCCAGTATTGGGATTGGTAGATCATATGGTAGTTTTATTTCTAATTTTTGGAAGAGCCTCCATACTGATTTCCATAATGGCTGTACTAATTTACATTCCCCCCAACAGTGTGTAAGGGTTCCCTTTTCTCCACATCCTCTTCAACACTTGTTATCTTTTGTTTTTCCGATGATAGCCATTATTCCCCTCCATTTAAAACAATTGGCAATAATTGTACGTATTCATGGGATACATAGTGATGTTTTGATACATATAATGTATAGTGACCAGATCAGGATAATTAGCATATTCATCATCTCAAACATGTATCATTTCTGTGTTAGGAACATTCAATAGCCACCTTATAGCTATTTGAAACTATATGATACATTATTGTTAACTATAGTCATTCTACAGTGATTTAGAACACTTACTATTTAGACTTTTTTTTTTTTTTTTTTTTTTCTGAGACGGAGTCTTGCTCTGTCGCCCAGGCTGGAGTTCAGTGGCGCAATCTTGGCTCACTGCAAGCTCCGCCTCCCGGGTTCACGCCATTCTCCTGCCTCAGCCTCTCCGAGTAGCTGGGACTACAGGCGTCCGCCACCACGCCTGGCTAATTTTTTTTGATATTTTTAGTAGAGACGGGGTTTCACCGTGGTCTCGATCTCCTGACCTCGTGATTCACCTGCCTCGGCCTCCCAAAGTGCTGGGATTACAAGCGTGAGCCACCATGCCCGGCCTGTTTTTTTTTTTAGTGATAGGTTCTCACTTTGCTGCCCAGGCTGGAGTGCAGTGGTGCAATCATACTCACTGTCACCTCAACCTCCTGGACTCAAGCAATCCTCCCACCTCTGCCCCCTGCACAGCTAGGACTACAGGAGTGTGCCACCATGCCTGGCTGTTTTAAAAGAAAATTTTGTAGAAACGAAGTCTCACTAAGTTCCCTGGGCTGGTCTAGAACTCCTGAGCTCAAGCAATCCTCCTGCCTTGGCCTCCCAAAGTGCTGGGATTATAGGAGTGAGCCATGGTGCTCAGCCTGGCTAATTAAAAAAATTTTGGTGGGAGGCTGGCTGCAGTGGCTCACATCTGTAATCCCAGCACTTTGGGAGGCCAAGGCAGGCAGGTCACCTGAGATCAGGAGTTCGAGACCAGACTGACCAACGTGGTGAAACCCTGTCTCTATTAAAAATACAAAACACTAGCCAGGCGTGGTGGTGCGTGCCTGTGATCCCAGCTACTCGGGAGGCTGAGGCAGGAGAATTGCTGGAACCCAGAAGGCAGAGGTTGCACTGACCTGAGATTGTACCACCGTACTCCAGCCTGGGAAACAGAGTGAGATTCCATCTCAAAACAAAACAAAAAGAATTATTTTTATTTTTATTTTATTTTATTTTATTTTTAGAAACAGAGTTCTGCTATGCTGCCCAGGCTGGTCTTTTTTTGTTTTTTTTTTTGAAACATAGTCTTGCTTTGTTGCCTAGACTGGAGTGCAGTGGTGTGATCTTGGCCCACTGCAACCTCCGCCTCCCAGGTTCAAGCTATTCTTGTGCCTCAGCCTCCCCATTAGCTGGGATTACAGGCATGCACCACCACACCTAGGTAATTTTTGTGTTTTTAGTAGAGATGGTGTTTCGCCATGTTGGCCAGGCTGATCTCGAACTCCTGACCTCAAGTGATCCACCCACTTCAGCCTCCCAAAGTGCTGGGAATACAGGCGTGAGCCACTGCGCCTGGCGCTATGCTGCCCAGGCTGGTCTTGAACTCACGGCCTCAATCGATCCTTCTGCCTTTGCCTCTCAAAATGCTGGGGTTAAAGACATGAGCCAACATATCCAGCCTATTTCTACTTTCAGAAAATACTTGTGAATATTATCCCTCATAATAGCCTTAACTAACTTGTAAAATTCCAAGTAAATGATAATATGATGCTAAATGGATAGGGCCTTCAAGAGACTGAAGGGATGAACATAGATTACAATTGCAGATTCATATAATGAAAGTGACATTTGAGGAACACATTGCCCTAAAAATTAGAAAACATTTAAAGAAGCAGATTGGAGGCAAATGCAATGTCTAGAAATATTTTGTGATAATCCCAGGAGGAGGTGAAAGGGGCCTAGAATAAAATGTTATAAACAAGAAAGGAAGGCACTGGTGATGCTCCTTGGTGACTGATCTCAATCAATCTAACTTTCTCTTGCCTTTATTTCCTACAGGGTCTTCTATTCTAACCAGCCCAGTATGAGTATTAGTTCTATTCCATTCATTGACTCATGGATTTTTTTTTTTTTTTTTTTTTTTTTTTTTTTTTTTTTTTTTTTTGAGACCGAGTCTCACTCTGTCGCCTAGGCTGGAGTGCAGTGGCGCAATCTCAGTTGAGCAACCTCCGGCTCCTGGGTTCAAGCGATTCTCCTGCCTCGGCCTCCCGAGTAGCTAGGACTACAGGCGCATATCACCGTGCCCAGCTAATTTTTGTATTTTTAGTGGAGACAGGGTTTCACCATGTTGGCCAGGCTGATCTCGAACCCCTGACCTCAAGTGATGCACCCACCTTGGCCTCCCAAAGTTCTGGGGTTACAGGGAAATGAGCCACTATGCCCAGACTGACTCATTGATATTAAATAATGCATTTCTGTGCCTGATATGCCTTCCTTGCACTCTTTGTCGAGAAGGAATTCTTGACCAAAGAACAAATTGATTCTTTTTTTTTTTTTTTTTTTGAGACGGAGTTTCACTCTGGTTGCTCAGGCTGGAGTGCAATGGCACGATCTCAGCTCACCACAACCTCCGCCTTCTGGGTTCAAGCGATTCTCCTGCCTCAGCCTCCCGAGTAGCTGGGATTACAGGCATGCACCACCACACCCGGCTGATTTTTTTGTATTTTAGAGATGGGGTTTCTCCATGTTGGTCGGACTAGTCGCAAACTCCCGACCTCAGGTGATCCACCCGCCTTGGCCTCCCAAAGTGCTGGGATTATAGGCATGAGCCACCGCATCCAGCCCAGATTGATGCTACTCCCTTGCCAAGCACTACATTAATTGGTTCATTTGAGAAAATAATGCAAAAAACATTTAGAATTCATGGAAGTATAAAGTGTCACAAAGATTTTTCAATAGTATTTGTAAACTTAATATGAATCCATTATCCCAAGTTGACTGCACTTGTTCCTCAACCCTCCTTGAGATTGAGGTCTGTTCTTTTTATTCAAAAATTCTAATAGCAAAGTCAATCATTACTACCTTTCCTCCCTGGTCCCCCACCCCCATATAAGGAGAAGCAGATAAATAAAACTACACAGATAAGACACTGAATTCTCTAACTCCCTTTTCTAGCCTAAATGATTGGCAGTGATGCTGAAATTGCCTTTGCAAAATTATGACAGCAAGACATCTGACCCAGTTGACTCCATTTTGCTTCTGACCTCCAAGCTGTCTTTGATCATTTTTGGGCATAGGCCAAGCTAACTTTGGGAGGAATTTAGTTTATAGTTTAACCTTAAAGCAAACATCTTTGCTTTAACAGCTCTTCCCAAAATCAAACTGCCTTTGTAAAACTAATGAAAGGCCACAAGATTAGGATTATGAGAGTTGCCTGAATTCTGATAAGATAGGCATAGTTTCTATAATTTTTACTAGCTCAGGAGTCATGGGGCTGGAGGTCACAAGATTTTTGACTTGCCCAATTGCTCCTGTAGATAACATCAGGATTGGATAACCTAAGATTGGTCTTTCGAAATGTTTTTCAGACTTTTGCATTCTGGCCACTGACTAACCCCACCTAGACCCATGACTCATGATGGACTCAGCTCACAAGGACTTCTTCCACACCTGCATAATTTCTTTTTTTTTTTTTTTGAGATGGAGTCTTGCTCTGTTGCCCAGGCTGGAGTGCAGTGGCTCGATCTCAGCTCACCGCAACTTCTGCCTCCTGGGTTCAAGCGATTCTCCTACCTCAGCCTCCCAAGTGGCTGGGATTATAGGCACCCATTGCCATGCCCAGCTAATTTTTGTATTTTTAGTAGAGACGGGGTTTCACCGTGTTGGCCAGGTTGGTCTTGAACTTCTGACCTCGTGATCCACCTGCCTCAGCCTATCGAAGTGCTGGGATTACAAGCATGAGCCACTGCTCCCGACCTCACACCTGAATAATTTCACCTCCAACCTATCAGCAGCACCCATTCCCTAGCTCTCTGCCTGCCAAATTATCTAGAAAAACCCCAGCCTCTGAGTTCTCCAGAAAGCTGATTTGAGTAATAATAAAACTCCCATCCTACTGTTTGGCTGGCCTTGCCTTAATTACATTCTTTCTTTACTGCAATACTGTAGTTGTATCGGTGAATTGGTTTTGTCTGTGCAGCAGGCAGGACGAACCCATCAGACAATGATAGGTATTCTGTGGTAGTCACTACTGCCATTCAGTATATGTTTTGTTAACCCCTTTCAGGCATATAAAATTGTGCTTGCTGGCCCCTTGTGTTTGTGTGGGGTCTAGCTGCTAGTCCTGACAAATGAGTTGTGAGCAGAAGTGACCTGTAATTGCTGATGTGAGAACCTCAAAGGCTTTGTTTCATTTTTGCACAGATTGGCATTGTTCCAGGTAATGACTGCTCTATCATTATGGGTTCTGAGTGACACAGCAGAGCCCCATAAACTCTCAGTAGAAGTGTAGCATCAATGGCTGGGTGTGGTGGCTCACGCCTGTAATTCCAGCACTTTGGGAGGCTGAGGCAGGCAGATCCCCTGAGGTCAGGAGTTTGAGACCAACTTGGCCAACATGGTGAAACCCCGTCTCTACTAAAAATACAAAAATTAGCCAGGAGTGGTGGTACACGTCTGTAGTCCCAGCTACTTGGGAGTCTGAGGCAGGAGAATCGTTTGAACCTGGGAGGCGGAGGTTGCAGTGAACCAAGATCCTGCCACTGCACTCCAGCCTGGGTGACAGAGTGAGACTCTGTTTCAAAAAAATAAACAAAATTGGGAAAAAAATAAGTATAGCATTAATGAGGAATAAATTTTCGTTGTATTAAGCTCACTACCATTCTGTAGTGGGTGGTGAGGACTTCCTTCTCATCGATTTGTGGATTTGACGTCTGCTTGTGCAACAGCTAGGTTAGTATTCTTCCGGTGTATGTTAGTATATTAAAACTGGTTTTGTTACAGCCCATTCACATTCTGCTTGTTCAATGCCTATGCACTGCTGCTTATTAAAATATGTTGAATATCATCCCTCTGGCTGGACAAAAATACTAGAAAGTATACAGCGCAATATTGTCATAAATATTTTGAATATGGAGAATATTTCTTTATTCATTTGAACAAATTTAACTCATGGATTACATCATTGGTGTGAAATCCCAAAAGAAGGTACATTATCTCACATTACCACAATTAAGTGATTGAGATAAAACCTGGGCTGAGAGTATGTAAACTTTATCCTAGGACTCTATAATATGAGGGATATTTAAGGCTGTTTTGTTATTTTATTTTTATAATTACTTTTTCTTTTTTTCTCTGTAAAAATAAATGACAAAAACATACTCTTTTTTTTTTTTTTTAAAGAAACATTTGAGGCTTTTGATGTGAGAATTGCAATCCAAGTTTTTCCCTGTCCCTTTATTAAACAGTACTGGGAGCAGGCATATTTTCTTTTCCCCAAGTTAAACAATTCTGGGACCAAATATACTTCCTGTCCCAGAGCTAAATAATTCTAGGGTGAAGCATGCACGCTTCTCTCTGCTAAACAATATTGAGGCCAAACATGGTGGCTCATGCCTGTAATCCCAGCACTTTGGGAGGTTGAGGCAAGCTGGTCACTTGAGGTCAGGAGTTCGAAACCAGCCTGGCCAACATGGTGAAACTGAAAACACAAAATTAGCTGGGTGTGGTAGCAGGTGCCTATAATCCCAGCTACTTTGGAGGCTGAGGCAGGAGAATCGCTTGAACCTGGGAGGTAGAGGTTACGGTGAGCCGAGATCACGCCACTGCAGTCTGGGCTGGGCGACAGAGCAAAACTCTGTCTCAAAATGAATAAATAAATAAATAAATAAATAAATAAATAAATAAATAATTGAGAACAGTAGGCCAGGGGCTGTGGCTCATACCTGAAATCCCAGGAGCATCACTTGAGCCCAGGAGTTTGAGACCAGCCTCAGCAATATAGTGAGACCTCATTTCTTTTTCTTTGTTTTTTTTTGGAGATGAAGTTTCGCTCTGGTCCAGCCTGGAATGCAATGGTGCCATCTCGGCTCACTGCAGCCTTTGCCTCCCGGGTTCAAGAGATTCTCCTGCCACAGCCTTCCGAGTAGCTGGGATTACAGGCATGTGTCACCATGCCTGGCTAATTTTGTATTTTTAGTAGAGATGGGGTTTCACCATGTTGGCCAGGCTGGTCTTGAACTCTTGACCTCAGGGGAGATACCCACCTCGGCCTCCCAAAGTGCTGAGATTACAGGCCACAGGCACCGTGCCCAGCCTCATTTCTTAAAGGAAAAAAAAAAAAAAAGCAGGGCATGGTGGTGCACATCTGTGGTCCCAGATACTCAGGCGGCTGAGGTCGGGGAATTGCTTGAGCTCAGGCAGTTGAGGCTGTAGTGAGCCCTGATCCCACCACTGCACTTCAACCTGGTGGACAGAGCAAGACCCTGTGTCAAAAACAAAACAAAACAAAACAAACCTGAGAACAAGTAAAAGCAAGTCAGGTGCTCGCTGCAGGAAATATCTTATGAATCAACAAATTAGTTTACTTATTAAGACTCATACCTACAAATCAAGACTCTGCTGCCACACTGTACTCACCAATTCAAAGTTATGCCGTAAACTATACTCAATCCCCAACAGTCCCCCATTTTGTAAGGCTTCTTTAAACATCACCCAACCCAGGCAATGAAACCCTAAAAACATTCTGTCCTAATTTCCCATTCTGAGAAACTACTGGATTCTGGCAAGATCATGTTCTTCCTTACTGCAGTACATCTAATAAACTTGCCTTTCCTTGATCAACAGGCTTTTCTAATTCATTTTAAAGGAAATCAATTCGCCAAATTGCTTTTTTTTTTTCTTGAAACAGAATCTTGCTCTGTTGCCCAGGCTGGAGTGCAATGGTGTGTTCTCTGCTCACTGCAACGTCCACCTCCCGGGTTCAAGCGATTCTTCTGCCACAGCCTCCCAAGTAGCTGGGATTACAGGCAGGTGCCACCACGCCCAGCTAATTTTTTTTGTATTTTTAGTAGAGACGGGGTTTCACTGTGTTGGCCAGGCTGGTCTTGAACTCCTGTCCTCAGGTGATCCACCCGCCTTGGCCTCCCAAAGTGCTGGGATTACAGGTGTGAGCCACTGCACCCAGCACCAAATTGCTTTCTTAAATGTGAAATTTTCACCAGCATGCATGAGGGGGATGGTATCCCTTTATCTATGCTAGCATTAAATGTGATTGTGTTAGGAAACCTTTGCTTATTTGAGAGAAAAAAAGCATTACTTTATTGTGTTAATTTTATCTTAGATTATTATTTTCCCCCCTTTTTAAATAGAGACAGGGTCTTTCCTGCCTTGTTGCCCAGGCTGGAGTACAGTGGCTATTCATAGGTGCATTTATCACACACTACAGCCTTGAACTCCTGGGCTCAAGTGATCCTCCTGCCTTAGCCTCCCAAGTAGCTGAGCCTATAGGCCTGTGTCACTGTGCTAGCTTAGATATTTTATTTTATTTTTTGTTTTTTTGTTTGTTTGTTTTTGAGACAAGATCTGGCTCTGTCACCCAGGTTGGAGTGCAGTGGCACGATCTCGGCTCACTACAACCTCCACCTCCCATACTCAAGCCATCCTCCAGCCTCAGCCTCCTGAGTATCCGGGACTATAGGCAGGTGCCATCATGCCCAGCTAATTTTTATATTTTTTGTAGAAACAGGGTTTTGCCATGTTGCCCAGGCTGATCTCCAACTCCTGAGATCAAGCAGTCTACCTCCATGGCCTCACAAAGTGCTGGGATTACAGACGTGAACCACCGTGCCTGGCTACATATTTATTTAGTTAATTTAATTAATTAATTAATTAATTTTTTGTGACAGGGTCTCACTCTGTTGGCCAAGCTGGAGTGCAGTGGTGTGATTATAGCTCACTGTAACATCGATCTCCTGGGTTCAAGTGATCCTCCCATCTTAGCCTCCTGAGTAGCTAGAACTATCAGTGCACACCACCATGCCCAGCTAATTAAAAAAAAATTTTGTAGAGATGGAATCTCCCTATGTTGCCCAGGCTAGTCTTGAATTCACTCCTAGGTTCAAGCGATCCTCCTGCCTTGGCCTCCCAAAGTGTTGAGATTACAAGTGTGAGCCACTGCACCTGGCCTAGGTGTCTTAATTTTATGTTGTCAAATTGATAAAATCTTTTCCCTCCTGATTGTTTCTGTTGCCTTTACTCTTATAATTCTTCCCCTTTAGAAATTTGGTAAGTATTAAGTTATTTTTGTATATAAGTTATTTTTTATTTGAACAGAAATACATGCACATATGTTACATGTTTATGAAAAAAAAGTCAAATTGTACTTCTTCCCAACCCAGATCTCCAGAAATTCTAACGGGTCTGTTCTTTCATCAATTCATACCCACACATATAGCCTTTAAGCAATGATAAACTGTTTCAAACTCTCTTCTGCTCTTTTTCTCTTTTACTTACTGGTATACCTGTGATATCTTTCTAGATTAGTATGTGTATATATAGCCCATTAAAAAAAAATAGCTGCACAATTTTCTACTGAATAGCTCAGGAAGATAAACAGCGATGCCTCTTAGTCTACTATGCTTCATATAATGCTGCAATGAACCATTTTGTAAATATGTCTGTGTACATAGGCAGAAATATCAACGGTTGAATTTTCAAAACTGGCATTGCTGAGTCAAAGCAATTGTTTACTAAGACTCTCCAATTTCAAGAAAATTAGTACTATGCCTATATGTTTTATTTTTTCCCCTATTTTGTTATTTAAGTTTGTTTGTGGTACTTTTGGCCATACAGAAAATTTTAAATATTTATGTAGTCCATTTACGAATCTTTTCCTTTATAGTTTCTGGGATTTGCATCTTATTTAGACACATGCCATAATTAATTTATGTTTTTGTCTACTACTTTTAAGATTTCAGTTTTACATTTAAAATTTTGAGTCATGTGAAGTTTATTTTGGCAGAAGGAATGAGGAAGGGAGCCAAGTTCATTTCTTTCCAGATGGCTTCCCAGCATCCCAACACCACTGATCACAAATCTGCTTTTTCCCTACAGTTTTTATATGTTGCCTTTATCCTCTACTAACTTTCCATGTACATTTGGATCTCTTTCTATAGTTTATATTTTGTTCCACTGGTCTGTTTGTTTATTCATGCATCAGAACCAAGGCTTTTAAATTATTATTATTTTTTTCTTTTTTTTTTTTCTTGAGACAGGGTCTCACTCTCTCACCCAGCCTCCAGGGCAGTGGTGCGATCTTGGCTCACTGCAACCTCTGCCTCCCAGGCTAAAGCGATCCTCCCATCTCAGCCTCCCAAGTAGCTGGGATTACAGGCACACACCACCATGCCCAGCTAATTTTTTGTATTTTTGGTAGAGATGGGGTTTCGCCATGTTGCTCAGGCTGGTCTCAAACTCCTGAGCTCAAGCGATCTGCCCTCCTTGGCCTTCCAGAGTGTTGGGATTACAGGCATGAGCCACCACAACTGGCCTAAATTACTATTCTTTATAACACATTCTATACATTAATTTTTATTTTACCTGGAATTGATTTTGTTATGCAATGTCATGTGAGAATCTAAATGCCAGATAAAGTCACACTGTAGACAAAAACAAGAAAGTTAAAGAAAATGGAAGTGGTGGATACTGAGCTCTCAGAGCTTGTTTGTATAATTAGTTCGTGAAAGGTGGGAAGAGAGAAAGAATATCTTATGGTGATGGTATTTTTGTTATGTTATTACTAAAAATAGATTATGGTATTCATTATTATTAAAAATATAATAAATGAATATTGGTCTTAAATACATTACTTTGATCACAGATTCCCATCTCTATAGTTCTTCTTTAAAATTATTAACAAATTTTACTATCTGAAGTAATTATGGGAAGCTATATCTTGTTATTACACTATCCTAACCTTCTATCTTTATAGTTTAGTCTTTCTTGTTTTTATAATTTTTATTTAAGAAACTATGAATTACAAAACATAATATTTGAATTTTGTCACAGGGCTCCAAAGAGGAGCAGTTTCATGATGTGACAGAAATATGTGGTGCTGAACCCAGAATCTTTGTCCAACAGATTAAACTTGCCTATAATTGTATTAGCGTCCTTCTAGTAAAATTTATTTTAGTATTATTATTTTTTGAGATGGAGTCTCACTCTGTCACCCAGGCTGAAGTGCAGTGGTGTGATCTTGGCTCACTGCAACCTCCACCTCCCAGGTTTAAGCACTTCTCTAGCCTCAGCCTCCTGAGTAGGTGGGATTACAGGCGCCTTCCACCATGCCTGGCTAATTTTTGTAATTTTAGTAGAGACGGGTTTCACCATGTTGGCCAGGCTGGTCTGAAACTCCTGACTTAAAGTGATCCACCCGCCTTTGCCTCCCAATGTGCTGGGATTACAGGTGTGAGCCACCACGTCTGACCTCCTTCTAGGAAAACTTAAAATGAACTACATCTCTAAAGAAATCAGGCCAGGCAAGGTGGCTAGCACCTGTAATTCCAGCAGTTTGGGAGGCCAAGGTGAGAGGATCGCTTGAGGTTAGGAGTTTGAGACCACTCTGGGCAACATAGCGAGACCCCATCTCTCAAAAAAAAAGTAGGCCGGGTGAAGTGGCTCCTAACTGTAATCCAACCACTTTGGAAGGCTGAGACAGGAATATTGCTTAAGCTCAGGAGTTCAAGACCAGCCTGCTGATCAACATACTGAGACCTCGTCTCTACAAAAAATAAACAAAAATTAGCTGGGTATGGGTACATGCCTGTAGTCCTAGCTACTTGGGGGGCTTAAGTGGGGGGATCTTTGAGCCCAGGAGGTCAAGGCTGCAGTGAACCGAGATCTTGCCATGGTACTCCAGCTTGGGCGGCAGAATGAGGCTTTGTTTCAAAAACAAAAAACAAAACAAAATAAAAAGACAAAAAAAGTATACAAATAAAATAAAATAAAAAGTGAACAGATGCTGTAAGTACTAGGAGAGTTTAAGCATAAGATTGCAAAAGAAAATGATGCCAGATTGCTTCCTCCTCTATGTATGTTCCAGAAAGACCTTAATTCTCCAAGGAACACAACAGTTTAGGGTTGATTTCACCTGCAATTTTGTGGTAGACACAGTTCATGGTGATCTCTACCACAAAGACTCGGAAAGCCTAGAATACTGACCTTTTCTTTTTTGAGATGAGTCTTGCTCTGTCTCCCAGGCTGGAGTGTAGTAGCGAGATCTCGGCTCGCTGCAACCTCTGCCTCCCGAGTTCCAGTGATTCTCCTGCCTCAGCCTCCAGAGTAGCTGGGATTATAGGCATGTGCCACCACTCCTGGCTAATTTTTGTATTTTTAGTAGAGATGGGGTTTCACCATGTTGGCCAGGCCGGTCTTGAACTCTTGACCTCAAATGATCTACCGCCTCAGCCTCCCAAATACTGACCTTCTTAATCTTATTTGTAGGCAATTCTGGCTGCTGGTACATAAACAGAAGACTGTTGGTGCATAGTGGGAAAGACTTTTATTTCCTCATGAAAGAGGCAGATGTGGCCAACACCATCTCTTCTGTTTTTTCTTTTTCCTCTCGTGAAAGCAGACTTAATGTCCAGAGCTCTGGCAGCTATTTTTAGTCATGAAGTATATGCAAAGAGCATCTCAGAACATTGGTCTGGACCTCGATGCCAGTATTCCCTATCTACAAACTCCTTGTATGAAAAAAAACAAAACAAAACTTCATTTTTCTGAGTCACTGCTAGTTAAGTTTTCTATAACGTGCAGACAAGAGTTGTGGACAGTATAGCAATATATATGCACCAATTATAAAAATACAGATCAAATAATTAAAGAGTTTCTTGCCTATATAATTTTTTATTATTTATTTATGTATTTATTTTTGAGATGGAGTCTTGCTCTGACGCCCAGGCTGGAGTGCAGTGGGGTGATCTCGGCTCACTGCAACCTCCATCTCCCAGGTTCAAGCGATTCTCCTGCCTCAGCCTCCCGAATAGCTGGGATTACAGGCACCTGCAACCATGCCCAGCTAATTTTGTTCTTCTAGTAGAGACAGGGTTTATTCATGTTGGCCAGGCTGGTCTCAAAGTACTGACCTCAGGTGATCCACCTGCCGCGGCCTCCCAACCTGCTGGGATTACAGGTGTGAGCCATTGCGTTCAGCCAGAGATGGGGCTCTTAAGAGGTGATTAGGCCATAAAGCCATTCCTCCCTCGTGATTGGAATTAAGGCCCTTATAAAATCAGCTTCAGGGAGCTTTCTGCTCTTTAGTCCTTCTGCCTTCTGCCTTGTGAGGGGGCACAGCACTTCTTCCCTCCTCTGGATGGAACAACATGGCACCGTGTTGGAAGCAGAGAGCAGCCCTCACCAGACACTAAACTTGCTGGTGCCTTCACCTTGAACTTCCCCGCCTCCAGAACTGTGAGAGAGTAACTTTCTATTCTTTATAAATTACCCAGTCTCATGTATTTTGTTGTAGCAGCACAAAATGGACTACAGTTTGCAGATTCGGATTATAGGTGAGGGGCAGTAACTGGAGCAATTTTCTCTATTGGCTTGCTCTCTGCAGATGAGCCTGTATGTAAAAGTCACTGTGAAAAACGGGAAGAAGATCTGAATAGAGAAGTTCCTCGTGTATTTTCTGAGCCCACTTGAGGTTAGAGACCATAAATCCAGAAAGTGAACATTCAGCAGTTTTGGTATTGAGAAGGCAGCTAGTCTGGTTGATCCAGTGGTTGGGGTTTTGCCAGGTGGATGGGACGGAAGACAAATGTTGCAAAGAAGTTGCTGATATCCTACATGAGTGATTGATGCACTCAATATTATCTGGATCGAGAGGAAAGTGACAACAGCTGAGACGTATGGGGAGAAAGTAGTGTTTGAAGAATGGAGGAAATTAGTCAGGTAAAAATATAGTTGATGTGGGAGTGAGTGAGCTAGCATAGTGGACTGATAAAAGATTGGGTCAGAAAATTTTAGATTTAAAGAGAAAATTCAACTTTACACTTTTTTCCACAAATATTTTCATTAAAGAATCATCTGATGGGCCGGGTGTAGTTGCTCACACCTGTGATCCCAGCACTTTAGGAGGCTGAGGCTGGTGGATCACCTGAGGTCAGGAGTTTGAGACCAGCCTGGTCAATATGATGAAACATCGTCTCTACCAAAATACGAAATAATAAAATACTAAAAATACAAAGATTAGCTGTGCGTAGTGGTGCGTGCCTGTAATCCCAGCTACTCAGGAGGCTGAGGTTGGAGAATCATCTTGAACCCGGGAGGCGGAGGTTACAGTGAGCTGAGGTCGCACCATTGCACTCTGGCCTGGACAACAGAGCAAGACTGTCTCAAAAAAAAAAAAAAAATCATCTAATTCAGGCACACAAAAGTTAAAGAAGTAGATAATTCCCAATCTCACCACATAGAGATAACTTGTAAATATGCTGCTGAATTTTTTCCAATTATTTATATATTTAATAAAACTTATTATGGAAATCTTAAGTATATTTTAAAGTGGAGGGGATAACAGCACAGAACTATGTAGCCATCATCTATTTGCAAAAATTATCAATTTTTAGAAATCTTTTGATGTATACTCCTTGATATGGTTTGGCTGTGTCCCCACCCAAATATCATCTTGTATGGTAATTCCTGCATTCCCACGTGTCATGGGAGGAACCTGGTGGAATGTAATTGAATTTGGGGGGCGGGTCTTTCCCGTGCTGTTCTTGTGATAGTGAATAAATCTCACCAGATTTGATGGTTTTTTAAAAAAGGAGTTTCCCTGCATAAGCTCTCTTCTCTTGTCTGCTGCCATGTGAGACATGCCTTTTACCTTCTGTCATGATTGTGAGGCCTCTTCAGCCATGTGGAGCTGCAAATCCAATAAACCTTTCTCACTTATAAATTGCCCAGTCTCAGGTATGTGTTTATCAGCAGCATGAAAATGGACTAATACACTCCTCTACTTTCTTTATTTGCTTATTATTTCATATTAAATTGCAGCATTTCACCTATAAATACTTCTGTATGTATCCCCAATGGATAAAGACATTAAATATATATATATATCATCACACCTGATGAAAAAAAGTGTTAATTTCTTAACATCTTCTAATACCCAGCTTGTGTTCCAACATTTTTGTTTGTTTGGTTGGTTGGTTTTAAGATGGATTTCACTCTTGTTGCCCAGGCTGGAGTGCAATGGCATGATCTCAGCTCACTGTAACCTCTGCCTTCTGGGTTCAAGCAATTCTCCTGACTCAGCCTTCCAAGTAACTAGGACTACAGGCATGCACCACAACACCCAGCTAATTTTGTATTTTTATTAGAGATGGGGTTTCACCATGTTGGTCATGCTGGTCTCAAGCTCTTGACCTCAGGTGATTCACCTGCCCCAGCCTCCCAAAGTGCTTGGATTACAGGCATGAGCCACTGCACCAGACCTGTGTTCCAATGTTTGAATCACAATCCAAACAGGTCTGCACATTGCATTTGTTTGATTTATCTCACAAATTTAATTAAAAAAAAGATCTTGGCCGGGCGCAGTGGCTCACGCTTGTAATCCCAGCACTTTGGGAGGCCGAGGCGGGCGGATCACGAGGTCAGGAGATCGAGACCACAGTGAAACCCCATCTCTACTAAAAACAATACAAAAAATTAGCCGGGCGTGGTGGCGGGCGCCTGTAGTCCCAGCTACTCGGAGAGGCTGAGGCAGGAGAATGGCGTGAACCCGGGAGGCGGAGCTTGCAGTGAGCCGACATTGCGCCACTGCATTCCAGCCCGGGCGATAGAGCGAGACTCTGTCTCAAAAAAAAAAAAAAAAAAAAAAAAAAATCTTTCCTCCCTTTTATAACAATTCCATTTAGTTATTGAATTTTCTACACTCTGAATTTAGACAGTATCATTTATCATGCTCCTCTTGTCCTTAAATTTCTGGTAAAACTGGAAGTTAGATCTAGTGGTTTGATTGGGTTCAGGTTTAATTTTTTTTTGCTAGAATATTTTATAGATTTAATGTAGATTGTCATATTTTTCTAGCTAGAGGACATATATGCACATATACAAAAAATGCTTATTTGTATACTATATACTAGTGTGATGTATTGTATCCTGCATTTTAACCTAACAATACTACATAGACCTCTGTTCATATCAATAGTACAGGTATGTATCCTTATTTTAAAAATGGCTGGTCAAGTATTTAGTTTTAGAACGAACAATAGTTCTACTGATTTCCTATTGATGGACAATTGGGCTTTAAAAATGATCTAAAATTATAATTAGCACTATCCTTATAAATAGATCTTTATATCTTGTTTGATTTCTTCTTTATCTTCTTTTTTTTTTTTTTTTTTTTTTTTTTTTGAGACAAAGTTTTGTTCTTGTTGCCGAGGCTGGAGTGCAATGGTGTGATCTTGGCTCACTGCAATCTCCACCTCCTGGGTTTAAGTGACTCTCCTGCCTAGGCCTCCGGAGTAGCCGGGATTACTGGCATGTGCCACCACACCTGGCTAATTTTGTATTTTTAGTAGAGATGGGGTTTCTCCATGTTGGTCAGGCTGTTCTCGAACTCCCAACCTCAGGTGATCTGCCCGCCTCAGCCTCCCAAAGTGCTGGGATTATAGGCATAAGCCATCATGCCTGGCTCTTTTTTTTTTTTTTTTTGAGACAGAGTCATGCTCTGTTGCCTGGGCTGAAGTGCAGTGGTGCAGACTTGGCTTACTGAGGCCTTGACCTCCATGGCTTAAGTGATCCGCCCATCTCAGCCTCCCAATTAGCTGGAACTACAGGTGTATGCCACCATGCCCAGCTAATATTTTTATTTTTTGTAGAGATGGGGTCTGGTTATATTGCCCACGCTGGTCTTAAACTTCTGGCTCAAGTGATCTTCCTGCCTCA
The DNA here is from genome assembly GCF_006542625.1 of Nomascus leucogenys. Classification (NCBI taxonomy): domain Eukaryota; kingdom Metazoa; phylum Chordata; class Mammalia; order Primates; family Hylobatidae; genus Nomascus; species Nomascus leucogenys. Next base: position 87,386,834 of record NC_044393.1, on the reverse strand, counting down.
GCCTCCCAAAGTGCTAGGGATTATAGGCATGAGCCACCATGCCCAGCCAATTTTTTTGTTAGGAAAAACTTCCAGGAGTGAGATTGCTGGTTCAAAGAACATGCATTTTCAACTTTTTGATAAACATTGGGAATGATAGTAAAAGAAAAAATTTTAATTTTATTTATTTTTTATTAAGATGGAGTCTTGCTCTGTCGCCCAGGCTGGAGTGTAGTGGCGCGATATCGGCTCACTGCAACTTCCACATCTCTGGTTCAAGTGATTCTCTTTTCAGCTTCATGAGTAGCTGGGATTATAGGCGCCTGCCACAATGCCTGGCTAATTTTTGTATTTTTAGTAGAGATGGGGTTTCACCATGTTGGCCAGGCTGGTTTCAAAAACTCCTGGCCTCAGATGATCCAACTGCCTTGGCCTCCCAAAGTTCTGAGATTGCAGTCGTGAGCCACCATGCTTAGTAGAAAAAAAAATTTTTAAATAAAATTGCTAAACTGTTTCGTTCCTGAAACTTTATCTGAAATCACATCAGTGCTTCTTTGTATGCCTGTTTTCTATAGCCTCATCAAATATTTGTCGAATATTTTAAATCTCATCCAAACTCATGGATGAGAAATGTTTTGAAAATACTTTACTGTATATTTGCTTAAATGTGTGTTCGAGAGAATAAACATTTTTGAGCATTTTTGGCTATTTTCATTATTAAAAATTGCCAGTTTAAGTCCTTTTGTAACCAAACTCAGGTCTGGCTGCTCACCACTTGGAAGTCAAAAAACAAAGTGCCATGTGGTAAAAGGAAAGCAATTTTATTCAAATGCTAGCAGTTGAAGAGAATGGCTGGGCTCAGGTCTCAAAGAATCATACCAAATTCTTAGGCAGAGTGAAGGGGTTTAAGAAGGGAGACCTGGGACAGGTGTGGTGGCTTATGCCTGTAATCCTAGCACTTTGGAAGGTCAAGGTGGGCGGATCACCTGAGGTCAGGAGTTCAAGACCAGCCTAATATGGTGAAATACAAAAAATACAAAAATACAAAAATTATCTAAAAATAAAAAAATTAACTGGGCGTAGTGGCACGTGCCTGTAATCTCAGCTACTCAGGAAGCTGAGACAGGAGAATCACTTGAGCCCAGGAGGTGGAGGTTGCAATGAGCTGAGATTGTGCCACTGCTCTCCAGCCTGGGCAACAGACTGAGACTCTGTCTCAAAAAATAAAAAATAAAATAAATAAATAAAAATAAATAAGTAAATAAAATTAAAAATTAAAAAAAAAGAAGGGAGCCTTGGTCTGGGAGATACATGGGAGTGGTGTAGGGGGTGCAGGGTCTGTGTGTCTTGTTGCAATGGCTGTCTTGAGTTACTGTTCACCTGGAGTGTGGGCTGGTGCCATCTTATCTTGACAATGGCCAGGTTGTAGATTAACTTCCTGAGGTAATCTCTAGATGGGAGAGAACTGCAAAACTGGGTCTCCATGCCTGGTTTCTTTCAAGATTAGCCCCTGGAAATTCTAAGGAAGCACATAATTAGATAAGTGAGCACAGGCAAGGAAGTGCCTAGTGGGAAAGAGAGGAAAACAAAGGATTTAAAAGTACATTTCAAGGCTACATTCTGAGATTAAAAAAAAAAAATCTAAGATGCATTTTAAAGCTAAGGTACTCGGTTACACTTTGTTAATTTTTTCTTTGATTTTCTTATCTTTTTATTAATTATTTAAATAATTTTGTATCATAAAAGTCACACATACTGGCTGGGTACAGTGGCTCACGCCAGTAATCCTAACACTTTGGGAGGCCAAGGATGGCAGATCACGAGGTCAGGAGTTCGAGATCAGCCTGGCCAGCATGGTGATCTCCCGTCTCTACTAAAAATACAAAAAATTAGCCAACCATGGTGGTGTGTGCCTGTAGTCCCAGCCACTCGGGGGGCTGAGGCAGGAGAATTGCTTGAACCTGGCAGGTGGAGGTTGCAGTGAGCCGAGGTCACACCACTGAACTCCAGCCTGGGCCGGAGCGAAACTCTGTGCAAAAAAAAAAAAAGTCTTAGATACTGAAAAATTCATATAGTACAGGAAGTTATAATAAAAAATGGATTTTAGTTCCCTTCCTCGAGTGCCATTCTGTAGCTTTCTGGAGAGAATTATCTTAATAACTTCTAATGTGTCCTTTAAGAGACTGATGAACTTTTAAACTGTAATTATTTGCTTTTTTTATTCAAAAGGGGTCATACTATATAACTCTCTATAACTTTGCTTTTATTTTTTTTTCTCAGTAGCATGTCATAGATATCTTTTCATTTAGCACACATAGCTACACTTCATTCTTTACTTTGGTTATATTAAATGCCATCATTTGGATGAAACATGATTTATTCTACCACTCACCTGTGAATGGATATATACAGATATTTGTTATTAAAATGTTCTAATAAATTCTCCATTCTTTTTGGGTGTGGTGGCTCACGCCTGTAATCTCAGCACTTTGGGAGGCTGAGGCAGGCAGATCACCTGAAATCAGGAGTTCGAGACCAGCCTGGCCAACATGGTGAAACCCCGTCTCTACTGAAAAAAAAACAAAAATTAGCGGAGCATGGTGGCAGGCACCTGTAGTCTCAGCTGCTTGGGAGGCTGAGGCAGGGGAATCACTTGAACCTGGGAGGTGGAGGGTAAACTGAGGTGAGATCACACCCCTGCGCTCCAGCCTGGATGACAAGAGCGATAATTCTGTCTCAAATAAACAAACAAATAAATTCTCCATTCTCAGTGTCTATATGGCTGTATATGATTATATCCATAGGATAAATTCCTAGAAAATAGAATTGCTGAGTCAAAGGTAATGTATTAATACATTAAAAAATTTGATAGACATCCCTGTAATCCCCTCTGAAGAGGCTTAACACTCCCACTAATAGTGTAATGGGAACCTGCTTCCCTGGTACTTTTCAAACTGATCTGAGAATAATGATATTTTATAATTTAAACATACAGTTATTTATATAAGTCTATCTATTCATATCATTAGTGGCCATTCTTGTAAAACGTCTGTTCGTGTCCCCTGCACATTTTTTCACCAGGCCGTTTGACTTTTTTTCTTTTTGATTTGTATTTTCTTCTTGATTTTACATTTTAAGGATTTTAGGATTTTAATATATTTTTATATTTAAGGATTTTATATATTATATTTCTATTTTCTTGATTTTATAGTTTAAGGATATTGACACATTGCTTGTCACATATGTTGCAAATATTTTTCCTTTCTGTAATTTGTCCACCTTGTTTTGTGATTGATGTCTAGACTTTTTTTTTTTCTTTTTGAGACGACGTATCACTCTGTCACCCAGGCTGGAGTGCAATGGCATGATCTCGGCTCACTGCAACCTCCGCTTCCCAGTTCAAGCTATTCTCCTGCCTCAGCCTCCCGAGTAGCTGGGATTACAGGCGCCTGCCACCGCGCCCGGCTAATTTTTATATTTTTAATAGAGACGGGGTTTCACCATGTTGGCCAGGATGGTCTCGATCTCTTGAACTCGTGGTCCGCTTGCCTTGGCCTTCCAAAGTGCTGGGATTACAGGCGTGAGCCAGTGCACCCAGCCGATGTCTAGACATTTTAATTCTTACATAAGTAACAGATAATTTTCTTCATTGTTTTGAACTGGTTTCAAGTTTTAAAAGTTCTTCATTGCAAGTGCATTTCTTAAATGATATTGGTTTAAAATCCCTCTCAGATAATTCCAATATCTGATTCATCTCACTACTGTGGCTGTTGATAGTCTTTTCTCATTTCAATTTGTGATGTTCCTGGTTCTTGGTATAACAAGTGATTCTCTGTTGCATCCTAGACATTTCTGATATTATGTTAGGAGGCTGAAATCTATTTAAATCTTGTTTTAGCAGGTAATTACCTCTATAGGTTTAATGTGTGGGTCTTGGCTTACCTTTTTGGGCTGTGGGCCCCAGGACAATTTCGTTTTCAGAGCTCTCATAGTGCTATTCTGGTCTGCGTGGTTCACCTGGGGCTTTAGGGGCACCTGCTTAGGCAGAATATACTTCTCAGGTCCTGGTGTTGCTAGGTGGGCATGGCAGACATCAGTGCTACAGGGAGGATGGCACAATTATGAGCTTGCCCAGTGCTGGTAGGGCCCCCCTCAATCCCTGCCGGTGCCATGTGTGGTGGTGAAAACACTTGCTGGGCCTACTGGTGCTGCTAGGTGGGAGTGGGAGATGCTGGTGACCAAAGGACCAAGACTGTTTCTTAGTTCTTCCAAGTGTCAGTGAGTTTCCAATCTCTGTTGGGAGCCTCTGGTGTGGGAGGAAAGGAGATTGGGAAATGTCAGGCCTGGGCTGCCTCCTGCTGCTGCATGGAGGGCAATGCCAATATATTTAGGGGTGACCTTTCAGAATGTCTGTAACTAACGTTCAAGCAAACAAACTCCATAAACCGATATCGTTCATGAATACAAATCTTTAACATATTAGTACATTGGATCCAGCAGAAGGTAAGTTGAAAATGTGAAGTTTGTATAAGGAATGCAGGATTGGTTCAGTATTTGAAAATCAATCAGCATAGTCCATGGTAAAGAGAAATTACAGGAGACCAGGCATAGTGGCTCATGCCCTGAATCCCAGCACTTTGGGAGGCCAAGGTGGGTGTATTGCTTGAGCCCAGGGATTCGAGACCAGGTTAGGCAACATGGCAAAACCCCATCTGTATAAAAAATACAAAAATTAGCCAAGCATGGTGATGAATGCCAGTGGTCCCAGCTTTTCAGGAGGATGAAGTGGGAGGATGACCTCGCTGAGCTGGGGAGGTCGAGGCTGCGGTGAGCTGTGTTTATGCCACTGCACTCCAGCCTGGGCAACAGAGTGAGTGAGATCCTATCTCAAAAAAGAAAAAGAAGGTTGGGTGTGGTGGCTCACGCCTGTAATCCCAGCACTTTGGGAGGCCAAGGGGGGGGTGGATCACCTGAGGTCAGAGGTTCAAGACCAGCCTGGCCAACATGGTAAAACCTCCATTTCTACAAAAATATAAAAATTAGCCGGGCATGATGGTGGGTGCCTGTAATCCCAGCTACTCAGGAGGCTGAGGTGGGAGAATCGCTTGAACCTGAGAGGCGGAGATTTCAGTGAGCTGAGATTGTGCCATTGCACTCCAGCCCAGCCTGGGTGACAGAACAAGACACTGTCTCAAAAAAAAAAAAAAAAAAAAAAGAAAAAGAAAAACTATATGAGCATTACAATAGATACAGAAATAGCATTTGATAAAATTCAACATCCATTCTTAGCAAACTAAGAATAGTGGAGAATTTCCCCAACTTTATAAAGGACATCTGTGAAATACCTAGGATAATATCGGACTTGGAAAATGAAAGACTAAGTACTTTCCTGTCAAGATCAGAGAAAATGATGTTAGCTCTCGTCACTTCTATTCGACATTGTACTGAAGATCTTAGCCAGTGCAATCACCCAATAAAAACATATATTTTGTAAAAGAAAGAACTGTCATGATTTGTACACAACATAATTGTCTATGTAGAAAAACTTAGAATCTATTAAAAAAGCTATGACGGGCTGGGCATGGTGGCTCACACCTGTTATCCCAGCACTTTAAGAGGCCAAGGCAGGCAGATTGCTTGAGGTCAGGAGTTTGAGACCAGCCTGGCCAACCTGGCAAAACCCTGTCTCTGCTAAAAATACAAAAATTTGCCAGGCATGGAGGTACACACCTATAATCCCAGCTAATCAGGAGGCTGAGGCATGAGAATTGCTTGAACCCGGGAGGTGGAGGTTGCAGTGAGCCAAGATTGTGCCACTGTACTCCAGCCTCTGGATGACAGAGTGAGATTCCATCTCAAAAAAAAAAAGAAAAAAAAAAAGGAAAAAATCTATGAGAACTAATAAGTGAGATTAACAAGGTTGCATGACATAAGATATAAGGTCAGTTGAGAAAAATCAATTGTATTTCTCTATACTAGCAATGACAATTGGAAATAAAAATAAAACAAAACAGGCCGGGCACAGTGGCTCACACCTGTAATCCCAGCACTTTGGGAGGCCGAGGTGGGCTGATCACCTGAGGTCAAGAGTTTGAGACCAGCCTGGTCAACATGGTGAAACCTTTTCTCTACTAAAAATACAAAAATTAGCCAGGCATGGTGGCCTGTAGTCCCTTCTACTTGGGAGGCTGAGGCAAGAGAATTGCTTGAACCCTGGAGGCAGAGGTTGCAGTGAGCCAAGATTGCACCATTGCACTCCTGCCTGGGAGACTACAGCAAAATTCTATCTGGAAAAAAAAAGTTTATAACACTTCTATTTAATAAATGAAGTACAGATCTAAAATGGAGAGAGGGGCAGTGAAAAAAAGAGACATATGCTGTATTGATGGATTAAAATACTGAGACTTAAGATGTCAATTTTCACAGGGCATGGTGGCTCACACCTATAATCCCAGCACTTTGGGAGGCCAAGGCAGGCAGATCACCTGAGGTCGGGAGTTCAAGACCACCCTGATCAACATGGAGAAACCCTATCTCTACTAAAAATGCGAAATTAGCCAGGTGTGGTGATGTATGCCTGTAATCCCAGCTACTTGGGAGGCTGAGGCAGGAGAATCGCTTGAATCTGGGAGGCAGAGGTTGTGGTGAGCCAAGATCATGCCATTGCACTCCAGCCTGGGCAACAAGAGCAAAACTCCATCTCAAAAAAAAAAAAATCAATTTCTCAGAAATTTATCTGTGAACAAATCCTCATCAAAATCTCATCAGAGGTTTTTGATAAAACCTCACAAACAGATTATAAAATGTATATGAAAGTGTAACCACCTCACGAGTTCTCCTTGTCTGCTGCCCAGATAAAGCCAATTCATAGAGACAGGGGAATTGCAATAGAGAAAGGGTTTAATATATTCAGAGCTGGTTAAAAAGGAGACCAGAGTTTTATTACTCAAATCAGTCTTCCTAGAAATTTGGAGATTGGGGATTTAAAAAAATTTAGTGGGCAAGGTGGCCAGGGAATGGGGAGTGCTGATTGGTTGGATTTGAGATGAAATCATAGAGGGTTGAAGTGGGTTCTTCTTGCTGTCTTCTGTTCCTGGGTGGGATCACAGAACTGGTTGTACCAGATTACTGGTCTGGGTGGCATCAGCTGGTCCATCAAAAGACAGAGTCTAAAAATATTTCAGGCCAGGCACAGTGGCTCATGCATGTAATCCCAGCTCTTTGGGAGGCTGAGACAGGAGGATCACTTGAGGTCAGTAGTTCAAGGTCCACCATTGTACTTCAGCCTAGGTGACAGTGTAAGACCCAGTCTCCAAAAAAAAAGAAAGAAAAATACCTTGAACACCAATCTTAGCTTTTACAATAGTGATGTTATCCATAGGCACAATTGAAGAGGTTAGAAATCTTGTGGCCTCTGGGTGCATGACTTATAAACTATAATTTCTGATCATGCAGCTAATTTGTCTTTCAAAGGTGGTCTGGTCCCCAGACAAGAAAGGAGTTTGTTTTGTGAAAGAGCTGTTATCATCTTTGTTTCAAAGTTAAACTGTAAACAAATTTCTCATACAGTTAGTTTGGCCTATGCCTAGGAATGAATGAGAACAGTTTGGAGGTTAATGGCAAGAGGGCAATCAGATCTCTTTCACTGTCGTAATTTTCTCACTGTTATAAGTTTTGCAAAGGCAATTTCAAAAAGCAAATGGACTACAATAGTCAAAACAATTTTGCAAAGAAAGACAAAGTTGGTGGACTCATACTACTTGATTTTAAGACTTACTGTAAATGTCCTGTAATCAAGACAGTGTGGTATCAGCAAGAGACCAATGGAACAATAAATAATCCATTAAATAAGGCAATTTAACGGAGGAAGAGTAGTCTTTTCAACAAACGGTGTTGAAACAATTGGCCACCCATATGCAAAAGCAAGAACTCCACCCGTAATTTCTTTTTTTGTTGTTTTGAGATGTGTCTCACCATGTTGCCCGGGCTGGAGTGCCGCGGTGCCATCTCAGCTGACTGCAACCTCCGCCTCCCGGGTTCAAGTGATTCTCCTGCCTCAGCCTCCTGAGTAGCTGGGATTACAGGCACATGCCACCATGCCTGGCTAATTTTTGTATTTTTAGTAGAGATAGGGTTTCACCATATTGGCCAGGCTGGTCTCGAATTCCTGACTGTCTCACATGTCCGTGTGAAGAGACCACCAAACAGGCTTTGTGTGGGCAACAAGGCTGTTTATTTCACCTGGGTGCAGGCAGGCTGAGTCCAAAAAGAATCAGCAAAGGATGGTGGATTATCATTAGTTCTTATAGGTTTTGGGATAGGTGGTGGAGTTAGCAGGAATGTTTTGCAGGCAGGGGGTGGATCTCACAAAGTACATTCTCAAGGGTGGGGAGAATGACAAAGAACCTTCTTAAGGGTTGGGGAGATTACAAAGTACATTGATCAGTTAGGGTGGGGCAGAAACAAATCACAATGGTGGAATGTCATCAGTTAAGGCTATTTTCACTTCTTTCGTGGATCTTCAGTTGCTTCAGGCCATCTGGATGTATATATACATGCAGGTCACAGGGCATATGATGGCTTAGCTTGGGCTCAGAGGCCTGACATTCCTGTCTTCTTATATTAATAAGAAAAATAAAACAAAATAGTGTTGAAGTGTTGGGGTAGTGAAAATTTTGGGGAGTGGTATGGAGAGATAATGGGTGATGTTTCTCAGGGCTGCTTCGAGTGGGATTAGGGGCGGTGTGGGAACCTACAGTGGGAGAGATTAAGCTGAAGGAAGATTTTGTGGTAAGGGGTGATATTGTGGGGTTAGAAGAAACATTTGTCATATAGAATGGCTGGTGATGGCCTGGATACAGTTTTGGATGAATTGAGAAACTAAACGGAAGCCACAAAGTCTGAATAAGAGAAGGAGAAAAACAGGTATTAAAGGATTGGGAGGACCCAGGACATCCAATTAGAGAGTGCCTAAGGGGGTTCAGCTTGGTTGGTGAGTTTTGGGGCTCTATCCTTGACAGAGTCCTCTTTTTGAAATTGGAGGCTGAGCTTGGTGAGGTGTGTTTGTAAAAGACCATTAGTCCATTCTACCTTTCCTGAAGATTGAGGACGGTAAGGAGTATGAAGCTTTCACTGAATACCAAGAGCCTGAGAAACTGCTTGGGTGATTTGACTAGTAAAGGCTGGTCTGTTATTGGATGGTATAGAGGTGGGAAGGCCAAATTGAGGACTTATGTCTGACAGAAGGGAAGAAATGACCTCAGTGGCCTTCTCACACCCTGTAGGAAAGGCTTCTATCCATCCAGTGAAAATGTCTACCCAGACCAAAAGGTATTTTAGTTTCCTGACTTGAGGCATTTCAGTAAAGTCAATTTGCCAGTCCTGGGTGGGAGCAAATCCCCAAGCTTGATGTGTAGGGAAGGGAGGGGGCCTGAACACTCCCTGATGAGTAGTAGAATAGCAGATAGGACACTGAGAAGTGATTTCCTTGAGGATAGATTTCCACAATGGAAAGAAAATGAGAGGTTCTAAGAGGCAGGCTAACAGCTTGTAACTTACGTGGAAGAGGTTATGAAATGACAAAAGAATAGAATGGGTCTGTGAGGCTGGAAGGAGATATTTTCCTCGGTCCAAGAACCATTTGCCTTGGGTGGGAAGAGATTGATAGGTAGAAACTTCAGTAGGAGAGTAAATAGGAGTGACCAATGAGAAGGAGAAAAACTGGCCATGAGGGACAGAAGTTGGAAGGCTAGCTGCTTCTTTAGTTACCTTATCAGCATAAGCATTGCCCCGAGTGATGCGATCTGATGCCTTTTGATGGCCTTTGCAGTGAATGTCTCCAGCTTCCTTTGGAAGTAAAGCAGATTTTAGCAGAGTTTTTATTAAAGAGGCATTAATGATGGAGGACCCTTGTGTAGTGAGGAAATTTCTTTCTGCCCATATAACAGCATGGTGGTGCAGGATATGGAAGGCATATTTAGAGTCAGTAAAAATATGACGCGTAATTCCTTTGCAAAAGTGAGGGCTCGAGTTAAGGCAGTGAGTTTGGCTTGCTGAGAGGTAGTGGAGGGGGGCAGAGCAGTAGCCTCAATGATAGATAGATGTATAAGATACTATAGCGTAGCCTGCCTTTGCTGGTGAGTGGCGATTAGGCCTGGTAGAACTGCCATCAATAAACCAAGTGTGATCAGGGCGAGGAACAAGAAGGAAATATGGGGAAATGGAGTGAATATCAGGTATATCAAAGAGATACAGTCATGGGGGTCAGGTGTGTTATCCGAAATAATGTGGGAGGCGGGATTGAAGTCCGGGCCAGGAACAATGGTAATGGTGGGAGACTCAACAAAGAGTGAGTATAGCTGAAGGATCCAGGGAACAGAAAGTATATGTGTCAGGTATGAGGAAGAAAATAGATTTTAGAAGTTATGAGAACTGTAGAGAGTGAGTTGAGCATAGCTTGTGATTTTGAGGGCCTCTAAAAGTATTAAAGCAGCAGCAGCCGCCACACCCAGACATGAGGGCTAGGCTAAAAGAGTAAGGTCAAGTTGTTTGGACAGAAAGGCTACAGGGGTGCGGTCCTGGCTCTTGTGTAAGAATTCCGACCACACAGCCCTGCACTTTGGCTGTGTGTAATGAGAAAGGTTGGGATGAGTTAGGGAGACCTAGTGTGGGAGCAGCTTTTAGGGCTGTTTTTTAAGGAATGGAAAAGGAAGTGGAGAAAGGATTTAGGATGTATGGGGTCAGCTAGGTTTCCTTTTGTGAGTTTATATAATGGTTTTGTTAGGATGGCAAAACCAGGTATCCAAAGGCAAAAGTATCCAACCATGCCCAGGAAGGAAAGGAGTTGTTTTGTAGAAGGGGTTGGGGTTTGAGAGATCAGTCGGACACAATCAGCAGGGAGAGCATTGTGTTTTCATGAAGAATTATGCCGAGATAGGTAATGGATGAGGAATAAATTTGGGCTTGACTGAAGTAATGGGAGATGTCTTTGAAGCCAGTACAGCCCAGGTAATTTGCTGAGCCTAATGGGTGTCAGGATCAGTCCAAGTGAAAGCGAAGAGAGGCTTTGTGATGAAGGGTGCAAAGAAATAGTAAAGAAAGCATGTTTGAGATTCAGAACAGAATAATGGGTTATGGAGGGGTTTTGGAGGGAGGTATTGAGGATAGGAGAGTATATGGCTTTGGCACCACAGGGTGGATAGGCAAGAGAACTGGTTGATAAGGCGCAGATCCTGAACTAACCTGTAAGGCTTGTCTGGTTTTTGGACAGGTAAAGTGGGGGAATTGTAAGGAAAGTTTATAGGCTTTAAAAGGCCATGCTGTAACAGGTGAGTGATAACGTGGCAGGGTAAGTGTGATTAGATTTTAATACGATGGTAAGGGGTGCATGATCGGTCTCCAAGAAGGGAGTAGAGGTGTCCTATACTTGTAGATTAAGGTGGGGAGATACAAGGGGAGGATGTGAACAAGGCTTTGAAGTTGGGAAAAGGGCAGCAATGAGGTGTGGCTGTAGCCTAGGAGTAGTCAGGGAATCAGATAATTTAGTCAAAATGTCTCGACCTAATAAGGCAGCTGGGCAGGTGGGGATAACTAAAAAGGAGTGCATAAAAGAATGTTGTCCAAGTTGGCACCAGAGTTGGGGAGTTTTAAGAGGTTTAGAAGCCTGGCCATCAACACCCACAACAGTTATGGAGGCAAGGGAAACAGGCCCTTGAAAAGAAGGTAATGTGGAGAGGGTAGCCTCCGTATTGACTAAGAAGGGGACAGACTTACCCTCCACTGTAAGAGTTACCCAAAGTATCTGTGATAGTCCAAGAGGCTTCCAAGGCAATCGGGCAGTGTCAGTCTTCAGCTGTTAAGCCGAGAAGATCTGGGAAGGAGTCAATCAGAGAGCCTTGGGCCAGAGTTCCAGGGGCTCTGGGAGTGGCTGCCGGGTGAGTTAGACAGTCTGATTTCCAGTGGGGTCCTGCACAGATGGGACCTGGCTTAGGAGGAATCCTGGGCTGCGGGCATTCCTTGGCCTAGTGGCCAGATTTCTGGCACTTGAAGCAAGATCCTGGGGGAGGCAGTCCTGGAGGAACGCCTGACCACTGCTGTTCAGGCATTTTGAAGTTCTTGTGTGCTGGAGATGTGGCTGGGGTTTCTCTCACGGTGGAGGCAAGTAATTTGCAACTCAGAAATATGTTGTTACTTGGCTGCTTCTACTCTATTATTGTACACCTTGAAGGCAAGGTTAATTAGGTCCTGTTGTGGGGTCTGAGGGCTGGAATCAAATTTTTCGAGCTTTTTCTAATGTCGGGAGTGGATTGGGTAATAAATGCATATTGAGAATAAGACGGCCTTCCTCTGGGGTCTAGGACAGTAAAGTGTCTAAGGGTTGTTGCCAAACGAGCCATGAACTGGGCTGGGTTTTTATATTTGATGAAAAAGAGCCTCAATGCTAACTGATTTGGGAGAGATCAGATAAAGAAAAAGGAGCATTAACCTTGACTATGCCTTCAGCTCCAGCCACCACTTTAAGAGGAAATTGTTGGGCAGGTGGGGGAGGGCTAGTCACAGAACGAAACTGTAAGCCAGACTGGGTGTGAGGAGGGGAGATGATGGAAAGATTATAGGGTGGGAGAGTGGAGGCTGAGGAAGAATTGGGACCTGGCTCAGCCTGGTGAGGAGCAGCCTGGGGAGAAGGGGAGAGGTCAGATGAGTCTGTAGAAAAGGATTCAAAGGACTTAGAGCTTGGGGTGGAGACTGACGGAATAGACAGGAGAGAAAGAAGAAAGATTTGGGATGAGACTCATTGGGAGCAGAGACTAGGGAGGGACAAATGTGTAAAGACTACCTGGACATCAGGCACCGCAGACCACTTGCCCATTTTTCGATGAAAATTATCTAGATCTTGTAGGATAGACAAATCAAAAGTGCCATTCTCTGGCCACTTGGAACTACTGTCGAGTTTGTATTGGGGCCAAGTGGTATTGCAGAAGAAAATAAGACGCTTAGATTTTAGGTCAGGCAAGAGTTGAAGAGGTTTTAAGTTCTTGAGAACACAGGCTAAGGGAGAAGGAGGAATGGAGGGTGGAAGGTTGCCCATAGTGAAGGAGGCAAGTTTAAAGAGAAAGGTAGAGACATGGAGAAGGGGGTGGGGAGCAATCCTGGGCTGCAACGTGGGGGAGCAGCCAAAGCAGGCATCCTTGCAATTGACTTGCCGCCAAGGGAATGTGGGTGAATGACCAAGGCAGGTGTCCCTGCGGTGATCAGACACCAATGGACTGTGGGTGAATAATCAAACAGGCGTCTCCGTGATGATTAAACACCAAGGGAAGACTGTCTTCCCGAGTCCGTGACCGTCACCGGAGTTTTGGGTCCACGGATAAAATGTGTCTCCTTTGTCTCTACTAGAAAGGAAAAAGAACTGGAATTGGAAGGACAGGGAGATTGAAGGGTAGCGAGAGAGGCTGGAGAAGAGAGTGAAAAGACTACTTACCCGATTTGAAATCGGTGAGATGTTCCTTGGGCTGGTTGGTCTGAGGACCCGAGGTTGTAGGTGGATCTCTTCACGGAGTGAGGGTGAGGACAGGGGACGGGTCTCCCGAAGAAGTCCCTCTGACCTGGGTCTTCGGCACCAAGTGTCTCACACGTCCGTGTGAAGAGGGGATGGATCTCAAAAAGTACATTCTCAAGGGTGGGGAGAATTACAAAGAACCTTCTTAAGGGTGGGGAGAATTACAAAGAACTTTCTTAAGAGTGGGGGAGATTACAAAGTACATTGATCGGGTAGAGTGGGGCAGAAACAAATCACAATGGTGGAATGTCATCAGTTAAGGCTATTTTCACTTCTTTTGTGGCTCTTTAGTTGCTTCGGGCCATCTGGATGTATACGTCCAGGTCACAGGGGATATGATGGCTTAGCTTGGGCTCGGAGGCCTGACACTGACCTCATGATCCACCTGCCTCAGCCTCCCAAAGTGCTGGGATTGCAGTCGTGAGCCACTGCGCCTGACTAATAAATTGAACTTTATTAAAAACAAACAAACTGTTTTCAGCTCTTTGAAAGCCATTGTTAAAAAAGATGAAAGGATAAGTCACTGGCTGGGATAAAGCACATTCCTGATAAAAGATTTATATATATGCTATAAAAAGAATGTTCACAACTAGTAATAAAACAATCCAATTACAAAGTAAGCAGCCTGGGCGCAGTGGCTCACACCTATCATACCAGCACTTTGGGAGGCTGAAGCAGGAGGATGGCTTAAGTCCAGAAGTTCAAGACCAGCCTAAGCAACATAGTGAGACTCCATCTCTGCAAAAATAGGAAAATTAGCTGGGCATGGTGGCATATGCCTGTAGTCTCAACTACTTGGGAGGCTGAGCCAGGAGGGTTGATTGAGCCTGGGAGGGGATGCTGCAGTGAGTTGTGATCATGCCACTGCACTCCAGTCTGGGAGATAGAGTGAGACTCTGTCTCAAAAAACAGCAACCAAAAAGTGAGTGAAAGATTTAAATACTTTACCAAAGAAGAAATAAAAATGGCAAAAAAGCACATAAAAACGCTCAACATCGGGCTGGCACAGTGGTTCATGCCTGTAAACCCAGCACTTTGGGAGGCCAAGGCAGGCAGATCACTTGAGGTCAGGAATTTGAGATCAGGTTGGCCAACATGGCAAAACCCAGTGTCTATTAAAAATACAAAAATTAGCTGGGCACGGTGGTGTATGCCTGTAATCCCAGCTAGTTGGGAGGCTGAGGCACGAGAAGTGCTCAAACCCAGGAGTCAGGAGCTGTACTGAGCGGAGATCACACCACTGCACTCCAGCCTGGGTTACAGAGCAAGTTTCTGTCTCAAAAACAAAAACAAAAAAACTCAACATTATGAGTCATTAGGGAGATACAAGTTAAAACTGCAATGAGATATCCCTATATACCTATTAGAATGAATAAAACTCCCTAACTCTGACAATACCAAGTACCGCCAAAGATGGGATGCAACTGTGACTCCTTTACATTGCTAATAGTGTCGACTGAAAGATTAAATAGCAGACCCTATAACTTAAAGATTTTTTTTTTGAGAGAGAGACTCTGTCTCAATAATAATAATAGAATTGCTAAACATAAAAAGTACCTGGGCAGCTGCTGGCACTTATGGCCTATGAAGAAAACATCGGGTATTATACAGATTCAGTTATAGGGGATTAATGAAAAGACTGCTTAGTTAAGCGAGTCGACTCTTTACCTCATTCTTTGAGCTATTTGATTTTAGGTGGTTTGGTTTATGGGAACACTGGGTAAGGCGCATACTCCAAACTCTTGGTATCATCCTCCCGATAGTCATAATAGTAGTGTGGTGTACTGTATTCTCTCAAAGGTTTTAAGTGTTTGCATGCAGCCATCTCTAGAATGTCAAATAGTCTCTCTCCAACCGGAATGACAAAAGTGAAAAGAAGTGTGTGACCCTGAGGACATCTTAACTTATGGATGATATGCTGAGGCCAGAAACCCAAAATGATGGTAACTGAGAGTTACCTAAGCCCCTAAGTTTTCGACACACTCTCACCTAAGTGAGAACCTGACTAAAAATTTTAAACAAAATGATGAGAGGCCATTGTTTTGGACTGAGCTCACACACTAGGCCCCAACAGACCAAACCAAACCAAAATGGAGTCAGTCGTGCTAAATGTGACATAATCAAACTAAGACTTTAAGGAAACACATAGATCCTAGAACAGACCGGGTTTTGTTTTTCTCCTGTAAACAGGATGTTCCAGCATAAAGAGGTACCCTCTGCTCTAGCCCTTGTTCCTACCTTGCAAAACCCACTGTTCTACTGTTTCCCAGTAAGTTTCAAGACCCAGTAAGTGCATTTTTGATGGTGACTAAAGTTTTGGTTAATCTCTCAAAATTGAGAAAGTGGCCAAAAGGAGGGAGATGTTAAAACGAATAAAATATGGCCTGAGAAGGACTCCATACTTCCATATTTGAGTCCATATGGATGAACTGCAACCTAACTTAGTAGGTAGACAAGATTGAAAACCTAACCTAGGAGTATGCGCCTGTAACAATCGCTGAGTCCTGGCCAAACCCAGCAGCCTTACTTCAACCACTCATGCACTGCTGAGTGTTCAATAAGGCAAATGCCAACCTGTATCCAATCTAGCTGTTTTTGTACCTCACTTACAATTTCTGTATGTCATTTTACTTTTTTGTCTATAAATTTACTCTGACCACGAGGCACCCCTGGAGTCTGTCTGAATTTGCTGTGATTCTGGGGGCTGCCCAATTCGCGAATTGTTCGTTGCTCAATTATACTCCTTTAAATTTAATTCAGCGGATGTTTTTCTTTTAACAATGTGTATACAAAGGAGCCGTCAGAATAAAGACCCAACTTCCCAATGAGTTACAGAAATTTATATACCATTTAGAGTTTACAGAAAGAATGGGGGCTTGGATTCCGGCAAAACAGTTTGTGGGAAGGGGGAAAAAAAGTGGCTTGGCTAGCAAAGGTGGTCTTCTTGTTATATAGATGAAGCCTCCCTCAGAGAGAACAGATGGTAAATGTTTCCTTTCAGACTTTTAAAGGTGTCAGACGCTCAGTCTCTACTGGATCTGGGAAAGAGATAGAAATGGAGAGGTCATGGCTGCATTAGCAGAGATTTTTTATAGATCCAAATTTTCTCCACTGAAGACAATTTAGCAAGGCCACTTCTGTTTACTAGCCAAGCAGCAGCCATTTCAAAATATGTCAAAGAAATATATTTTGGGATAAAATATTTTAATTTTTGTTTTTATTTTTTGAGACAGAGTTTTGATCTGTCACCCGGACTGGAGTGCAGTGACAAGATCCCGATTCATTGCAACCTCTGCCTCCCAGGTTCAAGTGATTTTCATGCCTCAGCCTCCCGAGTAGCTAGGATTACAGGTGCCCCCCACCATGACCAGCTAGTTTTTTTTTTTTTTTTTTTTTTTTTTTGTTTTTTTTTGAGATGGAGTCTCACTCTGTCACCAGGCTGGAGTGCAGTGGTGCGATCTTGAGTCACTGCAACCTCTGCCTCCTGGGTTCAAGCGATTCGCCTGCTTAGTCCCGAGTAGCTGGGACTGAGGTGCGTGCCACTACGCCTGGCCAATTTTTTGTATTTTAGTAGAGATGGGGTTTCACCATGCTGGTCAAGATGGTCTTGATCTCCTGACGCTGTGATCCACCCACCTCAGCCTCCCAAAGTGCTGGGATTACAGGTGTGAGCCACCATGCCTGGCCTAATTTTTGTATTTTAAGTAGAGATGGGGTTTCACCATGTTGCCCAGGCTAGTCTTGAACTCCTGACCTCAGGTGATCCACGTGCCTCAGCCTCCCATAGTACTGGGATTACAGGTGTGATCCACCGCCCCTGGACAAAATATTTTAATTTTCTTCACTGTCAAAAAACAACTCCTGAATTTAGGTAAGGAAATACAGTAGGTCCCCCCACTTATCTGCATGTGCCCCAGGACCCCTAGTGGATGCCTGAAACTGCAGATATACACAATCCTATGTATAATGTTCTCTCAATCTGATACCCCAGACAGCTACTAAGTGATTTTTGGGTGGGCAGTGTATACAACATGGATCCACTGGACAAATGGCTGATCCACTTCCCAGGTGGAATGGTGTGGGATTTGATCACGCTGCTCAGAACAGTGTGCAATTTAAAACTCATGAATTGTTTATTTATGGACTTTTCCATTTATTAAGATACTACTTTCAGATGGAGATTGACCCCGGGTAACTGGAACCTCG
The DNA here is from genome assembly GCF_006542625.1 of Nomascus leucogenys. Classification (NCBI taxonomy): domain Eukaryota; kingdom Metazoa; phylum Chordata; class Mammalia; order Primates; family Hylobatidae; genus Nomascus; species Nomascus leucogenys. The sequence goes on along the minus strand of NC_044393.1, from coordinate 87,369,091 downwards.
GAAAGCAAAACAGTGTATAAGCCAGGGTGGGGCAACAGTACTTTGAAAGCATAATTGGTAGAGGAGGAGGAAAAGAGACTATTTCTAATGGGAAGAATGCTCTTGCCCTAAGATCTCCAAGTGTCCCAAAGGTTGGGCAGAAAGATCTTTTCTATTGTAGGGAAAAGTAAACGAGGCTAGAAAGGTGTGGGGAAGTGGGGTGAAAGGATGGAGGTGGTCTGATGGAAAGCAAATGTTTTAGACTGAGGTCAGCTTATTCTTGGGTGGGTTCTGCAAGGAAGGGTTGTATACTGGCTCAGGCTGAGGGTAGATTAAAGTTCAAGAGCCTGGAAAGTAGAAGAGAAACTCAAAGTCTGGTTAAAAGCACTTGCTTTGGCCAGGTGCAATGGCCAAACTTTGGGAGGCCGAGGCAGGAAGGCTGCTTGAGCTGAGGAGTTCAAGACCAGCCTGGGTAAAATGAGACCCCATTTCTACCAAAAAAAAAAAAAGAAAAAAAAGTTTAAAGTTAGCCAGGTGTGGTGAGGCATGCCTATAGTCAGCTACTTGAGAGGTTGAGGTGGAATGATGGCTTAAGACCAGGAATTCAAGGCTGCAATGAGCTGTGATGGTGCCACCACACTCTAGTCTGGGTAATACTTAGGACCCAGCAAACTTCTTATGCAAAAACGAAGCTTAAGCAGAAGCTGAGTCCTTGAACACCCTCTTCCAAATGAATAGCTGTTACTACCATTACCTGTCAACCAGTTCCCCAGGGAAAGGCAAATGGCCTCACGCGTCTTCCAAGGGCTGCCCCCACAGATCATTCATGAGAAATTCTTTGCTAGCCCCCCATAAACCTGGACACGCCAATTGTAAATCAGGTCAACAATCTAAGTCTAGCTCCTAAAACCGATCATGTCTATTAACCAGCTTATTAAAGTCAAGAATCATTTCCTCCACCTACCCAGCAATATCTTCATAATTGACTTCTTTACTTCCTCTTCCTGTTGAAACTTTCACCTTATCTTACGTAAAATGTAGAATTACTGGGCACTAACTAAAGTCTCACGGGAATGCGGTTGCTTGTCTTACTGCCTACCCTATATGTGTCCCCAGCTCTTAAGGAAATATATAAATACTAAACCTCCTCAAAACCTCTTCCAAAAAACAGCCACAAGTGTGTCTATGGCTTATGTTTTTTCCTAGACACACCTTAAAACTGGCTTGATAAACCTTGATGATTGAGACCTATGCCTCAGTCGTTCATTTCAGTTGTCTAATCCTTTAGGAGGCAACACATGGGAATTTGGAGGGTGTGTGTCTGGTTTTGTTATGGGTAAACAAGGGAGATATCTGAGTCTCTTGGGGAAGGGTCCTTCTTGGCAATCAGTTGTTTCCTGGAACATAAAAGGTTGGGAGATTTCATCATCACTGTTATCTGAGTTCACAGGGCTTAGGCAAAACTCAACGTTGTTATTACACAACTTATTTCTTGTCAAAATTCAGATCTATACACCTTAAAAGAACGTATTTTACTCTACCATGATGAGAAAGAAAAGAAACTTTTTCTCTGAGAAATGTGAGCCCCATTTAATGATCAGACCCAGAGAGGCATTGAAATGCAACAGCAGTCACGTCTCACTCCCTGCTCAGGCTAAGTAATTACCCCTTGAAGCCACTTGGTATGTGGGCTCCAGACTGACAGATGCCAAGTAGCCATAAAATGCCACATGCTGGACACCATAACCCATACCCTGTAGTTCAACAACGTATAGCCAATCACAAACCAATGCTATTTCTGTCAACCAGTAAGAATTCCTGTGAGACCAGTTTGGACCAGCCCATTCCTGGTCCTCATTGTCTTTAAAACCCTGCTGTAACAAAGGCTGAACGGTGGACTTTTCAAGGAAACTTGGAAGTGTGTCCTGGGCTGCAGTCCTCAACATTGCCTCAGATTTTGCCTCAGATTCTTATTGAGGTTGATCATAACTATACCTCAATACATCTGATTCTTTTATAATTTTCTTTTTTTTTGGTAGAGACAGGGTCTCGTTCCGTTGCCCATGCTGGAGTACAGCAGTGCCGTCTTAGTGTTACTGGAAAGAGGTCCCGATCCAGACCCCAAGAAAGGGTTCTTGGGTCACACGCAAGAAAGAATTTGAGGCAAATCCATAGAGCAAAAATTAAAAATCAAGACAGAAATGAAATAAAACAAATCCACAGAACAAGGTGAAAGCAAGTTTATTAAGAAAGTAAAGGAATAAAAGAATGGCTACTCCATAGGCAGAGCAGCAGCACAGGCTGTTGGTTGGTTTTTTTGTTCGTTTGTTTGTTTTGAGATGGAGTCTTGCTCTGTCACCCAGGCTGAAGTGCAGTGGCATGATCTCAGCTCACTACAAACTCCGCCTCCTGGGTTCAACCGATTCTCCTGTCTCAGCCTCCTGAGTAGCTGGGATTACAGGCGTGAGCCACCGCATCCGGCCTGGTTGGCTATTTTTATGGTCATTTTTTGAGCACATGCTAAACAAGGAGTGAATTATTCATGATTTTTCCAGGAAAGGGGTGGGGATTTCCCAGAACTGAGGGTTCCTTCCCTTTTTAGACTATATAGGGTAACTTCTGGACATTGCCATGGCATTCATACCCTGTCATGGTGCTGGTATGAGTGTCTTTTAGCATGCTGATGCATTGTAATTAGCAGATAATGAGCAGTGAGGACTACCAGAGGTCACTCTCACTGCCATCTTGGTTTTGGCCAGCTTCTTTACCCCATCCTGTTTTATCAGCAGGGTCTTTATGACCTGTATCTTGTCCTGCCAACCTCCTATCTCATCAGGTGACTACGAATACCTAACCTATCGGGAATGTGGCCCAGCAGGTCTCAGCCTCATTTTATAGCCCCTGTTTAAGATGGAGTCCTTTTGGTTCAAATCCCTTTTGGTTCGAATCCCTTTTGGTTCGAAACCCCATCTCTACTAAAATAACTCACAAAATAACAATAGCTCACAGAAGCCTTGAATTTCTGAGCTCCAGTGATCCTCCCACCTCAGCCTCCCAAGTAGCTGGAACTACCAGCGCCTGCCACCATGCCTGGCCAATTTTAAATTTTTTTTGTAGAGACAGCGTCTTGCTATATTCCCCAGGCTGGTCTTGAACTCCTGGGCTCAAGTGACCCTCCAACCTTGGCTTCTCCAAGTGCTGGGATTACAGGCTTGAGCCATCACACCCGGCCTTTTAAAATTAAATTAAATTAAAACTTTTTCTCAAGGCAGGTTAGTTTAATTTTATAGAAGAAATACTTTCAAACAATACAAATGACACAATTAGAGAGAACAGTTACAAAACAAGGAGACGAATACTGATTATAACTTTTTCTCACAACAGAGGGCTGCTTACTTCTGCGATTATTGACCGAAGCTTGACAATTCAGAGATTAGATAAAATGAAAGCCAAATTCCGTTTTACATTTAGTACTGTCTCAAAAGAACACTGATGGCAGAATTCTGATCATTTTGAGACAGAACTGCACCTAAAACGTGGCAGAATTTTCTTTATTGCAAGGCTCAGTAGATGAACGAATTTAAACATCAGGTGAAAACACCCAGCCAGGCATGGTGGCTCACGCCTGTAATCCCAGCACTTTGGCAGGCTGAGGCGGGTGGATCACCTGAGGACAGGAGTTCGAGACCAGCCTGGCCAACATGGTGAAACCCTCTCTCTACTAAAAATACAAAAATTGGCCGGGCGCAGTGGCGCAAGCCTGTAATCCCAGCACTTTGGGAGGCCGAGGCGGGCAGATCACGAGGTCAGGAGATCGAGACCATCCTGGCTAACACGGTGAAACCCCGTCTCTACTAAAAATACAAAAAATTAGCCGGGCGTGTTGGCGGGCGCCTGTAGTCCCAGCTACTTGGGAGGCTGAGGCTGGAGAATGGCGTGAACCCGGGAGGCGGAGGTTGCAGTGAGCCGAGATCGCGCCACTGCACTCCAGCCTGGGGGACAGAGAAAGACTCCGTCTCAGAAAAAAAAAAAAATACAAAAATTAGCCAGGTGTAGTGGCAGGTGCCAGTAGTCCCAGTTACTTGGGAGGCTGAGGCAGGAGAATTGCTTGAACCCAGGAGACAGAGGTTGCAGTGAACCGGGATTGTCCCACTGCACTCCAGCCTGGGTAACAGAGCGAGACTCTGTCTCAAAAAAAAAAAAAAAAAAGAAAACACCCTTTAAGCTGATAGGACTTCATTCTTCTGGTATGTGAGACATTTTCTGGGGGTGGCAGTATTAACTAATCAAGAAGCTGCAAAACCACATCACGAATGGCCGGGCGTGGTGGCTCTCACTTGTAATCCCAGCACTTTGGGAGGCCGAGGCGGGCGGATCACGAGGTCAGGAGATCGAGACCACGGTGAAACCCCATCTCTATTAAAAATACAAAAGATTAGCTGGGCGTGTTGGCGGGTGCCTGTAGTCCCAGCTACTCGGGAGGCTGAGGCAGGAGAATTGCTTGAACCCAGGAGACAGAGGTTGCAGTGAACCAGGATTGTCCCACTGCACTCCAGCCTGGGCGACAGAGCAAGACTCCGTCTCGAAAAAAAAAAAAACAACACATCATGAATGAGATGCAAAGTAGGGTGTTTCTCTCCCTCCCGCCTGCTCTGGCCAGCCTCTAATGCCTGCATTTGTACAGAGCTGGCGGATCTCCCACCTTTATTTGTCTTGATTTTTTTTTTCCTTGCAAAGGACACAGGCAGGGAGGCAGGGAAGGGCAAAAAGGAGAGGTGGCAAACAGGACCACTCCTTGGACTGGTACTGAAGCAGGCGCTGCATTTGTTTCTTGTGGGGCATCGGTTGATTCTTTTGTTAAAAAAAAAAACCTAGCCAGGCACCCTTGCTCACTCCTGGAATCCTAGCTCTTTGGGAGGCCTAGGTGGGCGGATCACTTGAGCTAAGGAGTTTGAGACCAGCCCGGGCAATATGGTGAAACCCCGTCTCTAAAAAAAATACAAAAATTAGCTGGACTTGGTGGCGAGCACCTATAGTCTCAGCTCTGAGTGAGGCTGAAGTGGGAGGATGGCTTGAGCCTGGGAGATCGAGGTCGCAGTGAGCTGTGATCACCACAGCCCTCACCCTGGGCAAAAGAGAGACCCTGTCAAAAAAAAAAAAAAAAAAAAAAAGCCCCAGCCAGGGCTAGGCACAGTGGCTCATGCTTGTAATCTTAGCAGTTTGGGAGGCTGAGACTAGAGGATTGCTGAAGCCCAAGATTCCAGACCAGTCTGGGTGACATAAGAAGACCTCATCTCTCCAAAAATTAGCGGGGCTTGGTGGCGTGCACCTGTAGTCCCAGCTGCTCAGGAGGCTAAGGTGGGAGGGTTGCTTGAGCCCAGGAGGTGGAGGCTGAAGTGAACTAGGATCCTGCCACTGCACTCTAGCCTGAGTGACAGAGCAAGACCCTGTCTCTAAAAAAAAAAAAAAAAAAAAGACAAACAACTAAACAAAACAAACTCCTTGAGAGTGAGAGTTCAGGTAGGAGCGGGAAAGAAGCACTCCATATGGAAATTCTGATCTGATCAACTGGGCAGTGAAATTTATTTGAAAACTCTTGTATGGAGGCTTCCTCTACTGGCACAGTGGGTTTTCCTCACATTAGTTCTTAATAGGGATTGCCAGAAAGCCGTCTGTATTGCCCTTGAAAGTTTCAACAGCTGAGGCCTAGAGACGGGGCCTGCTCAGCAATGCTGTCTGCAGCTGACAGTGCTGCTAAGGACCCATTGTACTCTTTTAATTAATTAACTCATTTAATATTTATTTATGCATTTTTTATTAGCAGACCTGTGTAGTATCCAAATCACACTGTCTCTACTTCTGTTGTGGGCACATATAAAAAACAAATGGAGGCCAGGCGCGGTCGTCCACGCCTGTAATCCCAGCACTTTGGGAGACCTAGGTGGGTGGATTACCTAAGGCCAGGAGTTCGAGACCAGCCTGGTCAACATGGCAAAACCCCATCTCTACTAAAAATGCAAAAATTAGCTGGGCTTGGTGACACTTGCCTCTAATCCCAGCTACTTGGGAGGCTGAGACAGGAGAATTGCTTGAATCCAGGAGGCAGAGGTTGCAGTGAGCCGAGATCATGCCACTGCACTCCAGCCTGGGCAGCAGAGTGAGACTCCGTCTCAAAAGAAAAGAAAATGTTCTAAATATAGATTGTGGATAGTTGTACAACTTCTTAGATGTATTAAAAACTCTTATGCTATTTAGACAGGTGAGTTTAATGATATGTATGTTATATCTCAAGTTGTTAAAAATGTAACAAAACCCTTTAAATTATAAAAGAAAAGAAACACACACACATAGATGTGCTTACTTTAAACTTTATAGATCTTCACTTGCATAGGATCTATCCACATTCCTCTGAGGAGTCCTAGTAAGGTATTGCATTTTTGTAAAAATCACAAAAGTAGAATTTTACACCATTATGTTAAGACTATTTTCTCTTTTCACTGTAGCTTCTCATGGTGGTAGCATTGCAGTGGTTATAGGCATTTTTGAAATTGAGCAAGAGGGAAGACGAATTGGGGCTATATTTAAGCCTGATTTAATGCAATATATTTACATGTTTTGTAGTTAGTTTGATAAATAATAATGATCTGTGATCCTAATGTCTCAAAATGGAGTTACTCATGTTAGGTGGAATTAACACCACCGTAAAATTGCTCTTCTTTACTTTTTTTTTTTCTTTGAAATGGGGTCTCACTCTATTTCCCAGCTAGAGTGCAGTGGTGCCATCATGGCTTAGCTCAGTGTAGCCTCGAACTGCTGGGCTCAAGCCATCCTCCTGCCTCAGCCTCCCCAGTAGCTGGGACTACAGGTGCACGCCTCTGCACCCAGCTATTATTTTGATTTTGTTGTTGTTGTTTTGAGATGGAGTTTACTCTTGTTGCCCAGGCTGGAATGCAGTGGTGCAATCTCGGCTCACTGCAACTTCTGCTTCCTGGGTTCAAGCGATTCTCCTGCCTCAGCCTCCCAAGTAGCTGGGATTTTTTTTTTTTAACTGCTTTTTATACAGTAATTGTATTGTGGGCCTGGCGTGGTGGTTCACACCTGTAATTCCAACACTTTGGAGGCTGAGGAGGGAGGATTGCTTGACTAGCCTGGGAAACATAGTAAGACCTCATCTCTACAAAAAATTAGTTGGGCATGGGGGCACACCTGTAGTCCCAGCTACTCAGGAGGCTGAGGAGGATTGCTTGAGCCTCGGATACCAAGGCTGCAGTGATCTATAATCGCACCACTGCACTCTAGCCTGGCAACAGAGTGAGACCTTGTCTTAAAAACAAAAACAAAAACAAACTGGCCAGGTGCGGTGGCTCATGCCTGTAATCCCAGCACTTTAAGAGGCCGAGGTGGGTGGATTACTTAAGGTCAGGAGTTTGAGACCAGCCTGACCAACATGGTAAAACCCCATATCTACTAAAAATACAAAAATTAACCAGACATGGTGGCGTGTGCCTGTAGTCCCAGCTACTTGGGAGGCTGAGATGGGAGAATCACTTGAACCTGGGAGGCGGAGGTTACAGTGAGCCGAGATCGTGCCACTGCCCTCCAGCCTGGGCAACAGAGTGAGACTCCATTTCAAGAATCAATCAATCAATAAATAAATGATTAGCTGGGTGTGGTGGTGTACACCTGTAGTCCCAGCTACTTGAGAAGCCAAGGTGGGAGGATCACTTTAGCCCAGAATTTGAGGTTGCATTAAGCCATGATCACACCACTGTACACCAGCCTGAGTGACAGAGCAAAACCCATTAGAAAAAAAAAAAAAGCTGGCTAGGTATGGTGACTTAGGCCTGTAATCCCAGCACTTTGGGAGGCTGAGGTGGGTGGATCACTTGTGCTCAGGAGTTCAAGACAACCCTGGGCAACATAGTGAGATACCCATCTCTACAAAAAAATACAAAAAATTAGCTGGGCGTAGTGGCAAGTGCCTGTAGTCCGAACTACTTGGGAGGCTGAGGTGGGAGCATCGTTGCACCTGGGAGGTGGAGGTTGCAGTGAGCTATGGTCTTGCCACTGTACTCCAGCCTGGGTGATTGTGTCTCAAAGAAAAACTAAAAAGCGAATGCTACCTGTTTTAGGTTTTGGATACAGCAGCACTTCGTTGTATGGTAACAAAGTTTGTTCTTTGTTATTTTTTGTGTGAAACAATTGTGGACTGCAAAAACTGGCTCACACTTATAATCTTAGCACTTTGGGAGGCCGAGGTGGGAGGATTGCTTGAGTTCAGGAGTTCCTGGGAAACATAGCAAGACCCCATCTCTACTAAAAATAAAATCAAAAATAAAAATTAGCCAGGCATAGTGGTGCATGCTTGTAGTTCTAGCTACTTCAGAGGCTGAGATGAGAGGATCGCTTGAGCCTAGATGGAGGCTACAGTGAGCCATGGTCATGCCACTGCAATCCAGCCTGAGTGACAGAGCGAGACACTGCCTCATAACATAAAATAAAATAAAACAAAATAGAGTTGTGAAAAAGTCTCCATAAGAAGAAACACTCAATTCAACCTCCACACTAAGAGACTTAACTAATCTCCAGTAGGGCTTCTAGTGGCCAAAGCCCATGTCCCTGGGATAACCCAGTCCCCCTTACATTTCTGCCTGTAAAAACTTAAGGTTGCCAAAAGAATTTACTGTTTGTTTCAGCCAAAACCTGATGATAGACCCCTGACCTCCTTTGTCTTGGAGCATTTACCTTTGAAATATTGCAATTGTAAATCCTTTCTCTGTCTTTTTGAGGTGTATATCTATTTTCTTCAACTGTGGAATATGTTTTTCAAGGACCTGGGAGCCATTCCTTTGAAATATCATTAGGAAGGACAAGGCCCCTGTCTTCCAGTCTCTGTGGAAGCGTAGGAGCCTAACTTTGATAAACACCAGTTGGTGGACAGAGATGGCCTGATCATGTCCCTTAAGGCCCTTCAGTACTTTTCCTTTAGGACACACCTGGTTTGTGTGGGTGAGGGGGAGGGCTTTGCTGCAAGAGGGCTTGCCTGGGTGGGTCTGGCTTGGGGTTCTTCCTGAGGTTGCTGTCAGAGAATGGCTGGGGCTGCAAGAGCATGGGGCTAGAGCCGCTGGGGCTGGCGCTCCACTCTCTCACTGTCTGGCCTCTCCAGGTCTCATCATGCGACTGGGTTGGGCTACTCTGGGCCTCAGCGTAGTTGCACTACTTATCTGGCAGTTGCAGATTTCAACAGTGAGTATTCTAGTGAGCAGGGCGGAAGCTGCAATGCCTTGTCTGATCTAGCCTTGAAAGGCAATGAGTCACAAGTCAGCCTGGGGTAAAGGGGAGGAAAGTAGACCCCATTTCATCATAGGAAGAGTGTGAAGGCCACATTGCAGAAGAGTACAAAGGATGGGAGATAACGCTGTGACCATCTTTGGGGAATGCAGCTGGCCACAAGCATCTACTTGGCCAGCATTTAGATTTAATATGTTATATATAGTCTTTTATAGCCATAAATAGAAATACTTCTTTGCCTCTCCATTTTCTTTTGGAATATTAGGTTTTCTCCCTTATTTGTGGGAGTTTACAAAATTTTAGGCATTTGTCCAGGGCCTATAAAGCTGGGAGAAATAGGCTGGGCGTGGTTGCTCACGCCTGTAATCCCAGCACTTTGGGAGGCTGAGGTGGGCAGATCACCTGAGGTTAGGAGTTCTAGACCAGCCTGGCCAATATGGTGAAACCCATCTCTACTAAAAAATACAAAAATTAGCTGGGCGTGGTGAGGGGTGCCTGTAGTCCCAGCTACTTGGGAGGCTGAGGCAGGAGAATCACTTGAACCCGGGAGGCAGAGGTTGCAGTGAGCCAAGATTGAGCCACTGTACTCCAGCCTGGGCAACAGAGCGAGACTCCATCTCAAAAAAAAAAAAAAAAAAAAAAAAAAAGATGGGAGAAATAGAGAAATAGGCTATCTATATACACTGATATAAATCTGTGTGTTTGAGATCTTTCTTACTGAATTCATGCTCTGGGCCACTATGACTGCCAAATTATCTTCATTATTAGATCTAGCATTTAAGCCCAGGGACTTCATATGACTCTTAGCAGTGAATAAAACAAAACAACAATGACAAAAAAAAAAAAAAAAATCCAGGGACACCAGCCACTTGAGATTTTTATATTTGCCATTTTAAAAGTAATGTCATTAAAAAATAAATTGTTAATAAGATATGAAAATTAAGAACATCAATTTTTCTCTCTTTGAAAATAATTACATAGAGATTACATTAAAAAAGAGAAGATGACCGGGTGCAGTGGCCCACGCCTGTGATCTTAGCACTTTGGGAGCCTGAAGCAGGTGGATCACTTGAGGCCAGGAGTTTGAGACCAGCCTGGCCATCTTGGTGAAACCCCACCTCTACTAAAAATAGAAAAATTAGTTCGGTGTTGTGGTTCACACCCACAGCCCCAGCTACTTGGGAGGCTGAGGCAGAAGAATCACTTGAACCCGGGAGGCAGAGGTTGCAGTGAGCCAAGATTGTGCCATGGTGCTCCAGCCTGGGCAACAGAGCGAGACTGTTTCAAAAAAATAAAAATTAAAAAATTAAAAAATAACATAAAAAGGAGAAGGTGAAATTAGTAGTGTCAAGTTTGAATTTTGAAAACTCTAATAAGAATCTCAATAATTTCTTGATAACAGACAATATTCACCCCATAAGTCTATTTAGAGAAACATAATCATGCAAAGGTAGGGTTGTTTTCAAAGATTTCAAAATTCACACCCTCTCCCACTTTTAATTATTCAGAGAATATCAATAAGAGAGACAAAGAGATCCACCTCCACCCAGGTAAAATGCCAAATCTGAGTCTAAGAGACTTTTGGAGACTCCTAAGTCTTACAGGATTGGCAGATTTGTTTGCCTGTGTATAGCAATAGACCACTACACTGAGACAGTGGGGTTTGCAGCAGAGAAGGAGGTTAATAATCCCAAGGTCACTGAGTGAGGAGAAAGATGGAATCCTCAAGTCTCAAGTCCGTCTCTCCAAGGAGTTCTGGGGAAGGGTTTTTAAATGGATCATGGATGTTGAGGGGCTGGAAAACTGGGGTCATTGATTGGTCAGGGTAAGGAGGATGAGATCATTAGGTAGAAACTGCAATCTTCCATGAGTCACCTCCTTGCTGGGTCCTTCGGAACAGCTGACGTCAGTAGTTTTATCAGCAAGCAGAACCTAAAAGAGAAATTCAAATGGAAAGCTTACTTCACAATGTCTTAGATTTTATCTATAGAACAGAAAAGGAACAGAGTCTTGTGACAAGGGCTACATTATCCTGGGGTAGTAAGCAGCGACGAGCTACAAGGAAGTGGGCCAAAGGGCAAGCTGGCTGAATGATTACTGCTGATTGTGCTGCAAGCCTAGTTGAATTTTATTTTTTTTCCCTTAATCAGTTTTATAAAATTTCCTTGGGGATGGTTTCATAGCAGATGAGTATAGCTGGAAAAGTGTTGCCCAGGCTGGAGTGCAGTGGCACGATCTCAGCTCACTGCAACCTCCACCCACCAGGTTCAAGCCATTTTCCTGCCTCTGCCTCCCGAGTAGCTTGGATTACAGGTGTGAGCCACTGTGCCCAGCTAATTTTTGTATTTTTAGTTAAGATGAGGTTTCGCCATGTTGGCCAGGCTGGTCTTGAACTCCTGACCTCAGGTGATGCACCTGCCTTGGCCTCCCTAAGTGCTGGGATTATAAGCCTGAGTCGCTGCTCCTGGCCTTGGAAAAGTGCTCTTATGGAATCCTCAGGAAAATCAGTCTGTGAAGCAGTTCCATTTGATCAGAATCAGAATGTGGGATGCTTGAGGGTTTTTTTTTTTTAATCTCCTTGAGTGTGATTTATGTGTACTGCAATGAATGAAAGCCTAGACTATCTGTTGCAGCTATTGGATGCTCACATCGATGGAGGTCCTGTCTTTCCCCATCTCCAAGGTCCTGTCTTTCCCCATCTCCAATCCATCTGTGCAATTCTCTGGACAGAGAGGGTACACTTGACAGAGGGTTTTCACTTGGCACTGTACTCATGTTCTCTTTTGGCGCATTTTCAGTCCTAGACTCAGGCTTATATTTTTTTGGCAAGTGTGTTTTTCTCTAATCATTTTAGTGTTGTCTGTCACAGAGCTGAATTTGTACCATATATAATCTCTATATTTTGACTGACACAGTTTTCTACTCTAATTTTTACACATATCAATCCATATGCATAAATAGTCTCTGTACAGTATTTCTGAGAGTCTTTCTCAAGGTAGAGTCACTGTTGAATATTGAAGGTAAAAACTTTGAGGCCTTCAGAGAATGAATAAAGTTTCTGAAATAATTTTCTACTACAATTCTCAACTCCATCTACAAATATAACTATTGTCAACACTTGGCTCTGTATTTTTCCAGTCATTTATTTCTTAGAAAATAGATGCAATTTTCTTTTTAGATAATTGAGGTTATATTGAATATACTACTTTGTAAGTATCTCTTTCCTATGTTATTATATATGTTTTTATTTTTTTCTCTTAAGAAACTCACAAGGCCGGGCGCGGTGGCTCACGCTTGTAATCCCAGCACTTTGGGAGGCTGAGGCGGGCGGATCACGAGGTCAGGAGATCGAGACCACGGTGAAACCCCATCTCTACTAAAAATACAAAAAAATTAGCCGGGCGTGGTGGCGGGCGCCTGTAGTCCCAGCTACTCGGAGAGGCTGAGGCAGGAGAATGGCGTGAACCCGGGAGGCGGAGCTTGCAGTGAGCTGAGATCGCGCCACTGCACTCCAGTCTGGGTGACAGAGCCAGACTCTGTCTCAAAAAAAAAAAAAAAAAGAAACTCACAGTTCTTTTTTTGTCAATAGCTTATTTATGTCATTTGCCTGTGTAAAAATTTTAAAAATGAATTATTGTTGAGTTGTTTTTGCTATGTTTCATTTGACATACTGTTTTCCTAATCTTATCTTTTCTTTTTTTTTTTCTTTTGAGAAGGAGTTTCACTCTTGTTGCCCAGGCTGGAGTGCCGTGGCGTGATCTCAGCTCACTGCAACTTCTGCCTCTCAAGTTCAAGTGATTCTCCTGTCTCAGCCTCCTGAGTAGCTGGGATTACAGGCATGCGCCACCAAACTCGGCTAATTTTGTATTTTTAGTAGAAAGAGGGTTTCACCATGTTGGCCAGGCTGGTCTCGAACTCCTGACCTGAGGTGATCCACCCACCTCTACCTCCCAAAGTACTGGGATTACAGGCGCCAGCCACTGCAGCGGGTGGGTTCAGCTATTTCTAACTTGGCATTTCTCAACATGTATTCAGAACAATATTAAGTATATAACAATTCATGCTGCTTGTAATAAAAGTCAATACATTTTGAAAAGTTGTATGAAACACTCCCCATTTGAAGATTCATGCGTCTTCTTTAATATCCTATATCAAAGTTTTTTTTGTTTTTTTTTTTTTTTTGAGACGGAGTCTCAATCTGTTGCCCAGGCTGGAGTGTAGTGGCGCAGTCTCTGCTCACTGCAAGCTCCGCCTCCCAGGTTCACGCCATTCTCCTGCCTCAGCCTCTCCAAGTAGCTGGGACTAGAGGCGCCCGCCACCACACCCGGCTAATTTTTTGTATTTTTTTTTTTTAGTAGAGACGGGGTTTCACTGTGGTCTCGATCTCCTGACCTCGTGATCCGCCCGCCTCGGCCTCCCAAAATGCTGGGATTACAAGCGTGAGCCACCACGCCCAGCCCATCAAAGTTTTGAGAAGTCTTGATGTAAATATTCCTGCTTAACTCTGCTTTATTTAGTGTTTCACAAACTTGTTTTTCAAGTCACACTTAACAGTGTTCTTCAGAATACAATTTAGCACATATGTCCCTAGAAGAATGGCCCTTGGACAAGCAGTATTTCTTTTAAAATTAAGAATTGAGACCAGTCTGGCCATCACGGTGAAGCTTCATCTCTACTAAAAACACAAACATTAGCCAGGCATGGTGGCGTGCAGCACCTGTAATCTCTGCTACTCGGGAGGCTGAGGCAGGGGAATCGCTTGAGCCTGGAAGGCAGATTGCAGTGAGCCAAGATCGTGCCATTGCACTCCTGCCTGGGCAACAGGGCAAGACTCTGTCAAAAAAAAAAAAAAAAAAAAAAGTAGAGACTTAGTAACATCATTGCCCATGTAAGGATTGAGATCTCCAGAAATATTAGTCATCAGAGTTTAGAACACTTAAAAATGAAGAAAAAATGTCTTAATAATCAGTGCATAGGTTGGCAAGAAGTATTTATTTAACAAGACACACCATATCCTTTACAAACAAACCAAATGAGAATGGAGAGAAATTAGGTCTTGTTGATTAAGCAAGGAAAAATTTTAAAAGTTTTCCCTCAATTAAGAGAGTTAAACATGTCTGGTTCTTGCTTTCTTCTAACATTTTTTTTTTCTCTATGCAGTTGGCAAATAAAAGAATAAAAGTTTTAGAAATGGGCCAGGCTGAACCTAGGAGGCAGAGGTTTGCGGTGAGCCAAGATTGCGCCATTGCACTCTAGCCTGGGCAAAAAGGGCGAAACTCCTTCTCAAAAAAAAAAAAAAAAAAAAAAAGAGAAAAAAAAAAAAGAAATGGGCCAGGCATGGTGGCTCATGCCTGTTAATCCCAGCACGTTGGGAGACTAAGGTGGTAGGATTACTTGAGTCCAGGAATTTGAAACCAGCCTGGGCAATGTAGAAAGATCCGGTCTCTACAAAAAATAAAAATAATTAGCTGGCCATGGTGGCGTGCACCTCAAGTTCCAGCTACTTGCAGGGCTGAATTGGAAAGATTGCTTAAACCCAGGGGGCTGAGACTGCAGTGAGCTGTGATCACGCCACTGCACTCCAGCCTGGGTGACAGAACAAGACCCTGTCACACAGACACAAAGAAAGCTTTAGAAGTTAGTGAATTAATGTTCTAAAAATCTAGCTCCCTTAAGGCAGAAATGTTTGTCTCATGAGGTTGAGTTCTTTTCATTTAGAAGCTCCCCTCCCTATGCTATACTTCTGAAAAATATTATAATCTGGAAAAATATAATGTCACATTTTGTAGTTCACTGTTATATGCTGCTTGGGGGTATCAACATGGTTGAACAGGTATCAGAATAAGACAGTCTGCGGGGCATTGGCAGCTTCTGAAATGTTCTTTGGGGATGAAATTGAGAGAGGAAGAAGAGACAATTGTGGAAAAATGTAGTTCATCCAAGGTAGTTTTCTCTGAGGGAGAAGGGGCGGAAGGGACGGGGTAGCAGGCAATAGATAGCTCTCATGGGATAGGATGTTGATGAAAAAAAGAACAATTTCTATACAGTGAGGAAGACATTTAAAGATTTATTTTGTGGTAGTGGTGGTAAGGAATTCTTGTTGGCCTTGTGCACTTGTAGTCTGTGTATATTTATTGTTTTCTGAATTTTTCCTTTGGCTCACTCTATTATGGTATTGAGATACATGGCTGCAGTTGCTATATTTGGGGCTATCTATTGCATTAGCAACAGCTATTGACATATTCTTCTTCCAGCCCATGAATGATGTTAAAATATATATCAGTTTTTTATTTCTCTACTCTATTTAATATCCATTGACTGCAAAGTGTGGGACCCATCAATTTTAGATGATATGTTCCTCATGGAGGGATGAAATGGTTCATGATGGGAACATCATTCTCTGGTAAAGCTATGTAGTCACTGCACAAGTCTTAAAACACACACACACACACACACACACACACACAAACACACACACGCACACATATTATCGAGACCAGGTCTCTCTCTGTCACCCAAGCTGGAGTGCAGTGCCATAATCTCAGCTCACTGCAGCCTCAAATTCCTGGGCTCAAGCAATCCTCCCACTTCAGTCTCTCGAGTAGCTGCTATTACAGGCACACACCATCACACCTGGCTAAGTTTTGTATTTTTTGTAGAGACAAGGTTTCACCATGTTGCCTGGGCAAAAAAGTCTCATTGTTACAATAGATGATTCCTTTGGCCATACCTGTGTGTGTGCGTGTGAAATGACATCACATTACATTAATAAAAAGGTATTGTTTCTCTGAGTCTCTTCTTATTTGCTGATGATTTCCAAATTCTCTCCCACTGTTCAGGAGTTCTCTAGGGTATGCCTAGTGTGTACATGGGAATGCAATCCTCCCAGCTTCTGTTTCCTCCAGCATGTCCTCAGAGGCACATTCTCTCAGTTCTAATATGGTAGTCTCCATTTGTTGTCTCCTTGCTCTGGCTGCTGCTGTGAGATTCCCTGCTGATGCTTCTCAAGTCAAAACATACACTCTTCTGGCTCATTGCTCAGGTAGAAGTTATGTTCTACATTTCAATATGCTCACAGCACTGAATGGGAGCATCGTCAATTAAAGATGGTCATAATTTCTTTGCTTCTTCTCTCGTTGAGAGGTAGAGTCTAAGTCCCCCACTTTTTGAATCTGGCTGGCTCTAGTGGCTTACTTGACCAATAAAATGTGGCAGAAGTGACATTCTAGGACTTACTAGTCTAGGTCATAAGTTTGTACCTTTCAAGTGGGCATCTTGAAATGCTTGCTTTGGGGTATAGCATTTTTCATTTGCCAGGCACTGTAAGGCGCAAGAACTCCTTCTCTTACTTCCACACCAGCATGCTCACCAGATATGAGAGTGAAGGAGCCATCCAGGTCATTCAGTGTTGGGGTGATCAAACCCAACACCAGGTTGTGGGGGTGACAAAGTCTGGCTGAGTCAAAGGAATGAGAAAAAGTTTGAGAGAGGAAGTGGGACCAGGGGGCCTTTGTGAGTGTGGAGGCTGCAAAGGCTCTGAGCTCTGGTAGCCCATGCTATTTATTGGTGCTCAAACAAAGAAACAGGTGGTAAGGATGTGGGGGTTGAAAGGAAAGTGTATCAAGTGAATGACAAACATATGGCTACTTGAGATAATGGGAGTGCTAGAAGCAAGGAGTCAGCAAGTCTAGCAGACATGCAAGCCCTGCCTCAGCTTCTCTCCCAACACTTAGCTTTTCTCCCAATATGCCCCTCTTCTTTTTTGTAAAAACCACCACGGCTATCATTATTACTGCATAAGGCAGCCTCTTTTTTAAATTAATTGAGCAAGGTGATTGCAGGCTGTGCAGCCCTTAACTGCCGATTGGTGATCCAGCTTCATTTTTCTTAGCTCTTATTCAAAATGGAGTCACTGTGGTTTGAATGCTTCCTACATATCTCCCCTTTCCCTTTTACAAGAGGACCCTTAATCCTAGGGGTTGCAGAAGGATGAAGGTCCGTCTTCTGTAATGACTGAATAGGGGTGATGATACTCCTGCCTACCTATTAGGGTCTCTTGTAAATTCAGGGTAGAGAGGAGTTCAGTCAGAAAGCATTGGTCTGTTAAGCATCTATAGGTAAAACCCTGGTGCTCCAGCAGTTTCTCAGCATGGCTTGTACTGGGGGAACTGGGTCCATGGTTGGGATCCATGGGCCCTTCCAGTCTCCTGTTCCATGGTCATACACATATTGAGGGCACCTACACAGTTTGTTCATCTCCTGCAAAACACAACCATACCCTCACCCCCACGTTGGTAAATCTACTGAAACAAGCAAAAACTTTTGTGGCTGTAGCCGGGAGGCATGCCATTGCTGAAGCATTTGTAACTCAGCTTCTGCCTCTTTGATTAATTACCGCAGGGGGCAAAACTTACCATTGATAACAAGAAGCAGGACCCTTCTAACAGAAGGCACAGGGAAAGCAAATTGAGGCTTAAAAGCAATCCTTAAACCTTCCATTTGCACTGTGTAGGTGTGTCCACTAGATGCTGTGGCTCATGATAGATCTTCAGATGTTTGGTGGGCACCCACACAGGCACCTGATTGTCACCTGGAGAGACACAAGCAAATCCTCTTCCCCATAAAATTATTTTTCCTTTTTCCCAGCTCTTTGTGTGTGCATCCCTCCACCATATATCTTGTCCAGCCTTTTTATTTTCCTTTTATCCTGTCAGGTGTTGTTCAGCTGCAGTCATGGGTTGATCTTTTTGTAAATTTTTAAAATCTAATGTTAATAAAGCTAAATGCAATTGCATATGTGGTATCTTATATTCCTGGTCCCCTCCCTTTTGCTTTTGTATTTGAGTTTTTAAAGTACAATTAGCTCTTTCCACTATTGCTTGTCCTTGTAAGTTATATGGAATACCCGTAAGTATGGGTAATATTCCATTGTTGAAAAAATGTAGCCATGGCTTTACTACTGTATCCTGGGCCAATATCAGTTTTGATTTTTTTCTGGGATTCCCATAACTGAAAAGCAAGATAAAAGATGGCTTTTAACATGAGCTGCAGCTTCCCCTGTTTGACATATGGCCCAAATAAAATGTGAATATGTATCTACTGAAACATGAGCAAACGACAATTTTCCAAAAGCAGGAATATGTGTTACATCCATCTGCCAGATGGAATTTGGAGATAAACCTCTAGGGTTAACTCCTGTTCCTTAATGTGGCAGATGCAGGACTTGCAGGCAGAACAGTGTTGCACAATTTCTTTAGCTTGTTTCCATGATAGACCATATCTTTTTCTAAGGCCTGCGGCACTAAGATGGGTTAAAGAATGAAATGTGGCCGGGTGCAGTGGCTCACGCCTGTAATCCCAGCACTTTGGGAGGCTGAGGTGGGCAAATCATGAGGTCAGGAGATTGAGACCATCCTGGCTAACACAGTGAAACCCCGTCTCTACTAAAAATACAAAAAATACGGGCATGGTGGCAGGCACCTGTAGTCCCGGCTACTCCGGAGGCTGAGGAAGGAGAATGGTGTGAACCCAGGAGGTGGAGCTTGCAGTGAGCTGAGATCGTGCCACCGCACTCCAGCCTGGGCGACAGAGCAAGACTCTGTCTAAAAAAAAAAAAAAAAAAAAAAGAATGAAATGTTTGTGCATCAGCAAAGACCACAGGCACCAATGCATCCACCCTTTGATTAAGTTTAGTTAAAGGGCCAGGGAGGTTAGTATGTGCTCTCATATGAGTGATATAGAAAGGTGAATGCCTTTGTTGTACCGCTTGCTGTAAAGAATGAAATAAAAGATTAAGTTGTTCATCAGTCACATTTTGAATTAAGGCACATTCAATATTTTGCGTGGCTTGATTTTAGACTTAGGATAATGATTATCAAGAATGCCAACAAAACTGGCCAAATTAACTTGCCATTCTTGGGAATTTATATAGGCTTGTTGAATTTGTTGTTTGGTAATGGAACTATAATCTGATTTGGATCATATCCTGTTAACTTTGTTGTGCGTAGCCTCACTTATCCTACTAGCACGGCAATTTGATCTAAGTACAGAGTGAGCATTTTTGTTGTATTGTGAGGTAGAAAAAGCCACTCAACCAGATCATCCTGTTAAACTATAACTCCTGTAGGTGAATGCTTAGTAGGAAAAACTAAAAACTGTAATGGCTGTATTGGATTAACCTGTTCTATTTGTGCTTGCTGAATTTTGTCCTGAATTAATTGACATTCCTCCAATGCTTCTTTTTTTTTTTTTTTTTTTGAGACGGAATCTCCGCTGTGGCCCAGGCTGGATTGCAGTGGTGCAATCTCGGCTCACTGCAAGCTCCGCCTCCCGGGTTCATGCCATTCTCCTGCCTCAGCCTCTCCAAGTAGCTGGGACTACAGGTGCCCGCCACCACGCCCGGCTAATTTTTTTGTATTTTTTTTAGTAGAGACAGGGTTTCACCGTGGTTTCGATCTCCTGACCTCGTGATCTGCCCGCCTCGGCCTCCCAAAGTGCTGGGATTACAAGTGTGAGCCACCGCACCTGGCTTCCTGCAATGCTTCTTTGGGCAGGGAGCATTTACTGTTAAGGTTAGAATCACCTCATAAGTAGAAAAGAGGTGAGACATAGCATAGGTAGGAATGCCTAAAGTTGGATGAATCCAATTAATGTCTCCTAATAATTTTTGGAAATCACATAAGGTTTCTAAATTATCTCTTCAAATTTGAACCTTTTGAGGCTTAATAGCACTTTGCTCTACCTTCATTTCTAGATATTGAAAGGGAATAGAAGTTTAGATTTTATCAGGGGCTCTAATTAACCCTGCTGCATTTACAGCCTTTTCTGTTTGTAGCACAACATCAATTCTTCCCTAGTTTCAGCTGCACACAGAATATCATCCATGTAATGGATAATATAACATTTTTTGAACTCTTCTCTAACTGGCTTAATAGCTTTCCTGACATAAGTTTGACAAACAGGCTATTTAGCATGTCTTGTGGTAGTACTTTCCAATGGTATCTGTCTGCTGGTTCTTTATTATTTATGGTGGGAACAGTAAAAGTAAATTTTTCATAATCTTGGGCAGCTAAAGGAATGGTAAAAAAAAAAAAAAAAAAAGCAATCCTTTAGATCTATCACTATGAGAAGCCAGTATTTTGGGATCATTGTTGGGGAGGGCAGCCCTGGTTATAGCACGCCCATGGGTTGAATCACAGCATTAGCAGCCCTTAAATCTGTTAACATTCTCCATTTCCCTGATTTTTTCTTAATCACAAATACAGGAGAATTCCAAGGGGAGAAAGTAGGCTCTATATGTCCCTTTTGCAATTGTTCCTGCACCAATTTAAAGCCTCCAGTTTTTCCTGTTTCAGTGGCCATTGCTCCACCCAAACCAGTTTGGCAGTTAGCCAAATAAGAGGAATGGGAGCCAGAGGCTCAATAATGGCCACTTCTAAAAATGACACCCCAATCCGGTCCGATCTGTTTGTCCTTTTAATTCTAAAGTTATGATTGGCCATTTTTATCTTTTCCTAGTCCTTTTCCTAGGCAGTATCTCATATTTTTCATCATTTGTCTACTATTATTACTATATTGATCCATAGGAATAGATATTTCAGCATCCCATTGTTGTAATAAGTCTCTACCCCACAAATGGACAGGAATAGGTGTAATGATAGGCTGAATTGTCCCTTCCTGACCATGTGGCCCTTGACATGGTAAAATCAAAGAACTTTGAAAAACTTCCGGGGCAGATCCTACTCCAGCAATACCAATGGATGCCTTTTGCTTAGGCCAGTGCTGGGGCCATTGATTTATAGCAATAATAGAGACATCAGCTCCAGTATCTACTAGTCCTTCAAAATCTTTTCCCTGAATAGTTACTGTGCAAATAGGTCTTTTGTCAGACAATTGATTAACCCAACACACAGCCTTTCCTGCTGTATTAGTATTACCAAATCCTCCTGTTCTTTTTACTGTGCTGCTTCCTAGTTTATGTAAGGTAACAGCAACAACTGAGCAATTCTTTCTCCTGGGGAGGCAGACCACGGAGGGAACTAATAACTAATTGAATTTCTCTGGTATAATCAGTCAATTATTCCCGTATGTACAGTAACACCTTTTAAATTTAGATTAGACCTTCCAAATAATAGACTGACTGTTCCTGAGGGTAAGGGTCCCCTAACTCCCATGGGGACCTTCTTTGGTGGCTCCCCAGGAAGCAAGAACATGGGATTTGTGCTGTAGAGGTCTTTGGCAGCACTGCCTGCTGATGTGGGGAACAATTGTTATACATTTGTAAGGGCACTGGCTGTGCTGGGTATGCCTTGGTTTGTTGAGGGGCTCAAGGCAGGCCCCTCTTCCCATTTCCCAAAAGAGGTTGTCCAACTTTGCTAAATTTAGAATGACACTGACTTGCCCAGTGATTGCCTTTCTTACTCTGGGGACATACACCGGGATTTTTCTGTTGATTGATAGTAGTAGTTTTTGCCTTTTGATTTTCTTTTCTACATTCCTTTCTTGTGTGTCCAAATTGCCCACAATTAAAGCAAGAGCCTGGGAAATGGGGCATAATATTTCCTACTCTTAATCCAGCCATAGCCTGAGCTAAAAGAGTAGCCTTATGTAAGTTACCTCCAATGACATCGTAAGCCTTAATATATTCAGCTAAATGAGCCTTCCCTCTCAGGGGTCTAATAGCAGTTTGGCACTCTGCATTAGCATTATCGTATAAAGAAGCTGTATTACAACATCCTGCACCATTTTATCAGTTATGGCTTTATACACAGCCTCTTGGAGCCAAGCAATAAAATCAATATATGGTTCTTTAGGTCCTTGTTGGACAGAACTGAAAGAAGGATATTTTTCTCCTGTAACATTTATCCTTTCCCATGCAGGTAAGCACACAAAGCACAGCTGAACAATGGCAACATCCTCCATTACTGCTTGATTCTCTAATCAACCCCAATTAAGGCCAACTCCCATTAACTGTTCAAAGGAAACAGGCACATGTGGCTGTGCTTGTGTGTTTTCCTTTGCCTGAATTTGAGCTTTCTCAGCCTACCAGGTTTTAAACTGCAAGTACTGAGATGGAGTGAGAACAGATTTTGTCAAAGCATCCCAATCATATGGTATTAATCTATTATCAAGAGCCATATTTTTTAATAAAGTTGGCACAAAAGGAGAGTTTGGCCCATATTGACAAATGGCTTGCTTAAATTGCTTTAGTAACTTAAAAGGAAAGGCGGCCCAATTAGCTATATTCTGTCCTGCCTGCTAGATTATAGTAATGAGAAATTGCCATGTTTCAAGGTCTCCCTCAGCTCTAGCTTTTTGAATAGAATTTTGTATAGCACCACCGATTGCTCCAGGTTTTAATGTAGCAACTACAGGAGCAGTAAGTTTTTCAGCTAATTTATTTTCTCATCCACTAAGGGGAGAGAGAGAGGAGGTGGCCATTCACTTAATTCAGCAGGTGAAGCCAATGGGCTAGTAAAATATACTTTTTTTTAGTTTTCCTTTCTTTTCTTTAATCTCCTCTGGTAGCTGTTCCTCACATTCAGAATCTGAAGTTAGTTTTTTACACTCGTCCTCCTCTTCCTCATCTGAATCTGCCTCATCATCTGTTTGAAATGGCTCAAGAGCTGCCTTTATTAGCCCCCACATTGACCAAATGGAAACTGGAATTTTTGCTCCATCTTTTAAAAGCCTTTTTAAAATCTCTGCCAATTCTCTCCCATTCATTCAACTCCATGATCCCTTGTTCCAGAAATCATGGGCAAAACTGCTTTACTGTACTAAAGAGTGATAATAAATTCTGAGTACTAACTTTCCCTCCCCCTCTTCATAATAAATGCCTTCAGAAATTTAAATAAGCAGAATGCCTGCTTTCACTTTGTCCCATTGTTACCCTGGTTCTTCCAAGCGCTCAGCTTTCCTGCCGAACCTCTTTTAGACGTCCTTGGGTGTCCTTTGATGATGTGTCCTCCACTTTCACATGCTCTAGCATTTCTTCACTGGGGCCTTCATCACCCCATGTTGGGAAGCCAGGAATGTTGGGGTCATCAGACCCAACATGAGGTTACGGGAGCAACAAAGTCCGGTGGAGTCAAAGGAATGAGAAAAAGACAGTTTGAGAGAGAAAGTGGGACCAGGGGGCCATTGCGAGTGTGGAGGCTGCAAAGTCTCCGAGCTCTGGGAGCCCATGCTATTTATTGGCGCTGAAAAAAAGAAACAGGTGGTGAGGATATGGGGGTTGAAAGGAAACAGTGTATCAAGTGAATGAGAAACATATGGCTACTTGAGATGATAGGAGTGCTAGAAGCAAGGAGCCAGCAAGTCTGGCAGACATGCAAGCCCTGCCTCAGCTTCTCTCCCAACAATTCAGTTTCAGCAGACATTGCATGGAGAAGAATCGAGAAACCAGTTGACAGTCAAAACTGGAGTCCTTGGCTGCGGATGATGGCTTATGCCTGTAATCCTAGCACTTTGGGAGGCCAAGGCTGGCAGATCACCAGAGGTCAGGAGTTTGAGACCAGCCTTGCCAACATGGCAAAAACCTGTCTCTACTAAAAATACAAAAAACTATCCAGGTGTGGTGGCCTACACCTATAGTCCCGGATACTTGGGAGGCTGAGGCAGGAGAATCACTTGAACCTGGGATGTGGAGGTTGCAGTGAACCAAGACCACACCATTGCACTCCAGCCTGGGTGACAGATCGAGGCTCAGTCTCAAAAAACAAACAAACAAATAAACAAACAAACAAAACTGGAGCCCTAGACGTATACCACCACCCTACCCTAGCTCTTCCTGGCCACTTGAGACACCTGAGGTCCCAGTCATATGGAACAGAGGTTAGCTATTCCTACTTGATCTGCTTGCATTACTGATCTGCAAAGTCATGAACATAATAAAAAGATGTTTCCTAATGCCACTAAGTTCTGAGTGGTTTGTTACACAGCAATAGATGACTGGAACAGGGAGAACATTGGCTTCTTTCAACTTATGCCATCCAGCGTTACAGAGGCTAATGAGTGTTCCCTGCACTCTATTGTTGTATAGAGATTTTAGGATAACAGCTTTCCTCAGACCTCTGGCATGAGTCCCTGGGCTGGAGGCCAAGAAAAATTGGCTAGAGAAGATATGAACAGCACACATCCTGCTTTATTCAAAATTGTTCATCTAGAAAATTATCCCAAACAATGGGGAGTAAGAAAATCTCTGGAGAGAATAAACAAGTCAGTTACAAAGAAATGGGAATTAGAATGTCCTCAGTCTTTTCAACAATACTAATGGAAGCTTGAAGATAATACAATGCTTGCAAAATTTTGAGTGAAAATTATTTTCAACCTAGAATTCTATATACCCTCCAGACTATCAGTGAAGCATGAAGACAGAATAAAAACATTTTCAAAATAGAAAGATCAGGGAAAAAAGATATCTATCATGTAAATGTTTTAAGGAAAATGCTAAAAGGTGCTCCGAAAGACAAACAACAAAAAAGATACAGGCTGTAAGAAACAAGAGATTCAGTGCAGAAAAGGCATATGGAAGGTTTTTTTAAGACAGAGTCTCAGTCTGTTGCCTGGGCTGGAGCGCAGTGATGTGATCCCAGCTCACTGCAACCTCCGCCTCACGGGTTTAAGTGATTCTCCTGCCTCAGCCTCCTGAGTAGCTGGGATTACAGGTGTCTGCCACCATGCCCGGCTAATTTTTGTATTTTTACTAGAGACAGGGTTTCACCATGTTGGCCAGGCTGGTCTCAAACTCCTGACCTCAGGTGATCTGCCTGCATTGGCCTCCCAAAGTGCTGGGATTACAGGCGTGAGCCACTGTGACTGGCCTTTTTTTTCTTTTTTGAAAGTATACTTGAGAAAGGGAAATCTTAAGACGGTGGCTGTGCAGCATATCTAGAGTACACTCTTGATTTGAGGTATACCTTTAAAAAAAAACTGATAAACTTTCTGACATGTTTAATCATGGGGGGAATAAATTTAAAGTATGTCATAGAACTATTGGAAATTATAGGAAGACTTAAATATTCACAAAAAATGCAGCAGGTTAACTCCAGATAAAGTAGTAAATTACACAAGAAAGAAAATATAATCTTAATATATCTCTAACTCACAGGGAACAATGTTTACACAGTCACAGTCACAATAAGGAAAAAATGAAATGAGGGTCAAAAGTATAAAAAGTTAACTTGGGGGAGGAAAAAAATAATTAGAAGTGAGCGACATCTTTATTTACCATAATATGAAGTTATAGATATTGTTAAAAATAGATGACTCAAGAGGTTATATGTACTTTATTTAGAAATATGAATATAAGTATTTGAAGAAAAATCAGTTGAGTTGAGAATGGCTTGTTCTGGGGAATGAGATGAGAGGAGGAAGGCAGCGGGGAAAAAGGAAATGCCTGTTTGTGGTGGAAGCCTTTTAGTGCTGTATGAATTTTTTAACTACTTACATGTAATACTTAAAAAACTATAAAAAATATTTGGAGGCCAGGTGCAGTGGCTCACCCCTGTAATCACAGCACTTTGGAAGGTGGATTACCTGAAGTCAGGAGTTTGAGACCAGCCTGGCCAACATGTCGAAATCCCGTCTCTACTGAAAATACAAAAATTAGCCAGGCTTGGTGGCACGCACCTGTAGTCCCAGCTCCTCAGGAGGCTGAGGCAGGAGAATCGCTTGAACCCAGGAGGTGAAGGAATGCAGTGAGCTGAGATGGCACCACTGCATGGCAGCCTGGGCCACAGAGTCAGCAAGTGTGTAGATACTAAAAGTAAAATTAGAGAATCTTAAAAATAAAAAAGTACATTTTGTGTTTGATTATAGAAGAAGTATGTTGCTGAACCAAATACAAAATACAAAAATACCTGATTAAGAAAATAATCTGTATATATGACCCTTGAGCAATGTGGGTGTTAGCAGCACCAACCCCCAATGCAGTAAAAAAAAAGCCATAGATAACTTTTGATTCCTCTCCAAATTTAACTATTAACAGCCTACTGTTAACTGGAAGCCTGACCGACTACATAAACAGTTGATTAACACATATTTTATATGTTATATGTATTAAATACTGTATTCTTACAGTCAAGTAAACTAGAGAAAATAAAATGTTGCTAAGAAATTCATAAGGAAGAGAAAGTGTATTTACCATTCATTAAGTGAAAGTGAGTTATCATAAAGGTCTTCATCCTTGGTGTGTGCACATTGAGGTGGAGGAAGAGGAGAGGAGAGGGGTTGGTCTTGCTCTCTCAGGGGTGGCAGAGGAGGAAGAGGTGGAAGGCTTAGAAGGGGAGGCAGGGGAGAAGGCACACTTTGTGCAACTTATGGAAATGCATAGTAATTTCTGTCTGACTTTTCTGTTTTTTAATTTCTGTAAAAATATTTCTATATGGGGCCAGGCGTAGTGGCTCACGCCTGTAATCCCAGCACTTTGGGAGGCCAAGGTGGGTGGATCACGAGGTCAGGAGATCAAGACCATCCTGGCTAACACGGTGAAACCCTGTCTCTACTAAAAATACAAAAAATTGGCTGGGCATGTTTGTGGGCACCTGTAGTCCCAGCTACTGGGGAGGCTGAGGCAGGAGAATGGCGTGAACCTGGGAGGCAGAGCTTGCAGTGAGCCAAGATCGCACCACTGCATTCCAGCCTGGGCAACAGAGCGAAACTCCATCTCACAATAAATAAATAAACAAATAAATAAATAATTTCTATATGGTACCAATCCACTCCTTCTTCCACCAGTTGCTTTAGTTTTAGTGTCATAGAAAGGTCTATGTTGTCTGGAGCTGGCTTAGAAGCACTCACTTCCATCAAGTTGTCTGTTCATTCCTCTGGTGTGGTATCTATTAGCTCTTAAATTTCGTCAAGATCCATATCTTGAAACCCTTCACCCTTCAATCTTTTTTTGTGCCATATCCATGATCTTCGTCATGGTTTCCATGATTGGCTCTGTCATAACTCCTATGAACTCCAGCCTGGGTGACAGAGTGAGAACTTGTCTCAAAAAAACAAAAAAAAGACCAGTTGTGACTCACGCCTGTAATCCCAGGACTTTGGGAGGCTGAGGCAGGTGGTTCACTCAAGGCCGGGAGTTCAAGACCAGCTGGCCAACATGGAGAAACCTCATCTCTACAAAATACAAAAATACAAAAACTCCATCTCTACAAAATACAAAAATTAGCTGGGCGTGGTGGCACATGCCTGTAGTCCAGCTAGTCGGGAGGCTAAAGCATGAGAATTGCTTGAATCCAGGAGGTGGAGGTTGCAGTGAGCCCAGATTGTTCTACTGCACTCCAGCCTGGGTGACAGAGTAAGAGTCTTTCTCATAAAAAAAAAAAAAAAAATTTGTTCAGGGCTGGGCAGAATGTCTCATAGCTGCAATTCCAGCACTTTGGGAAGCTGAGGAGGAAGGATTGTTTGAGCCAAGAGTTCAAGATCAGCCTGGGCTACAAAGCAAGACCCTGTCACTAACAACAACAACAACAAAAAATTTAGTTGGGCGTGGTGGTGTGCACCTGTGGTCCTGCTACTCAGGAGGCTGAGGTGGAAGGATTGCTTGAGCCCAGGAATTTGAGGTTGCAGTAAGCTATGATCACACTATTGCACTCCAGTCTGGGTAATAGAAAGAGACCTTGTCTCAAAAACAAAAAACCTGTTCAGGCAGATATCCTTTCTCCTCAATAATTTTCTTAAATGTATCTGAGAACTTGTCTGCTGCTTCTTGGTTAGCAGAATCTGCTTCTCCTGTTATCTTGGCATTTTTAAGCCAAACCTCTTTCTAAAATTATCAAACCGTCCTTTGCTGGCATTAAATTCTGCAGCTTTAGATCCTTTACCTTTTGCTTTAAGTTGTTTTATAATGACTTTGCTTTTTCTCAAATCATATTAAAGTCCATAACTACACCTGCCTTATAGAAATCTTTCACCCACAGAAAAGTTGCCTTTTCCATATGAAACAAAAAGGTATTTCAAAAAAGTGCAAGATTTTTTGCACCTGCTGGCTTAGCTGCAGCAATGGCTTGATGAATTTCTTTTTCCTTTTTTATAAAGGTCTTTATTGTTTCACGCGTCTGTGTGAACAGTCTACCAAACAGGCTTTGTGTGAGCAACAAGGCTGTTTATTTCACCTGGGTGCAGGCGGGCTGAGTCCAAAAAGAGAGTCAGCAAAGCGTGGTGGATTATCATTAGTTCTTATAGGTTTTGGGATAAGCAGTGGAGTTAGGAGCAATGTTTTGCGGGCAGGGGATGGATCTCACAAAGTACATTCTCAAGGGTGGGGAGAATTAAGGGTGGGGGAGATTATAAAGAACATTCTTAAGGGTGGGGGAGATTACAAAGTACAATGATCAGTTAGGGTGGGGCAGAAACAAATCACAATGGTGGAATGTCATCAGTTAAGGCTATTTTCCCTTCTTTTGTGGATCTTCAGTTGCTTCAGGCCATCTGGATGTATACGTGCAGGTCACAGGGGATACAATGGTGTAGCTTGGGCTCAGAGGCCTGACACTTATGCTGGATTCATTTATCTTGAAATGGTTGCAACCACAGTTGCGGACCTCAATCTATGGTACATATCAAGCAATTTAGTTGTTTCTTGTAATGTCAAGACTTTGCTTCTTGGGAGCACTTCCAGTATCACTAGTGGCACTTTGTATGGGTCCAATGGTGCTATTCAAGGTTTATGGCATTGCACTAAATAAAATGAAAATATACAACAACTTCAAGAGTTTTTTTTTTTTTTTTTTTTTTTTGAGACAGAGTTTCACTCTTGTTGCCCAGGCTTGAGTACAATGGCGTGATCTTGGCTCATCTCAACCTCTGCCTCCTGGGTTCAAGCGATTCTCCTGCCTCAACCTCCCGAGTAGCTGGGATTACAGGCATGTGGCACCATGCCCCACTAATTTTTTTAATTAAAAATTCAAAAAAAAAGTAAGAAAAATGCTTACTATGTTTCTCTTAATTACTAAGTTTACTAATTTTTTTTTTTTTTTTTTTTTTTTTGAGATGGAGTCTCACTCTGTTGCCTAGGCTGGAGTGCAGTGGTGTGATCTCCGATCACTGCAACCTCCATCTCCTGGGTTCAGGCGATTCTCCTGCCTCAGTCTACTGAGTAACTGGGACTACAGGCATGTGCCACCATGCCCAGCTAATTTTTGTATTTTTAGTAGAGACGGGGTTTCACTATATTGGTCAGGCTGGTCTCAAAACTCATGACCTTGTGATCCAGCTGCTTCAGCCTCCCAAAGTGCTGGAATTACAGGCGTGAGCCACCATGCCCAGCCTACTAATTTTTTTTTTTTTTTTTTTTTTTTTGAGATGGAGTCTGGCTCTGTCGCCCAGGCTGGAGTGCAGTGACACAATCTCGGCTCATGGCAAGCTCTGCCTCCCGGGTTCATGCCATTCTCCTGCCTCAGCCTCTCGAGTAGCTGGGACTACAGGCGCCTGCCACCACGCCTGGCTAATTTTTTGTATTTTTAGTAGAGACAGGGTTTCACCGTGTTATAATAAAGAGTTAATGTCATTGTCATCTCCAGTGGTGCCAAATAAGGTTTTTATGTGTTTGTTTTGTTTTGATTTGATCTGTTTTGGTTTAATCTGCACTTTGGCTCTCTCTTTTTTGAGTATGTTGATCAACTCACAGGTTTTTCACATGCTCTATACATTTCCATCAGTTAGAGTGCAAAAGCAAAGCTGCTCAGAGCAGCCTGAGGAATGTGAGGTATGCAAAACTTATCAGCCCCAGAGAGACATGAGCATGAGACTGCAGTCACATTCCTAGCACCCAGGCCCCGGGCAATTGTTTACAGGTATTTTGTTTCTTCTTTCTTTCCCTGTAGTTTCCGGATAGCTGATAAACTACCTGAAATGTTACTAAAAGTTACACAATGTGACCCTCACCCATTATTCTGGGATTTGTGATACAGGGACAAGGCACAGCCAGTCAATAGCTTACATTATTGTAATGAACCAATGTAAATTCTTGGTAAACTTACAATTGTTCTCCTAAGTTCTTTTTATTCTTTAAAAACCCACTTGGAGCATATATTCAGGGCAACAGTTCTAGGACTCCTGGGCTCTAGCTCTCAACCTTGACCCGAATAAACCCTCTACTTAATTTTGCCTCAGTTTCTTCTTAGGTCAACAAGAGTCATGCAAAAATTGTTTCAGCTTTGACCAGAGACAGCTCTGTTTTGTTTTGTTTTTTGTTTGTTTGTTTTTTCTGAGACAGAGTCTTGCTCTGTCACCCAGGCTGGAGTGCAGTGGTGCCATCTCAGCTCATTGCAACCTCTGCCTCCCAGTTCAAGTGATTCTCCTGCCCCAGCCTCCCAAATAGCTGCGATTACAGGCATGTGCCACCACACCCAGCTAATTTTTGTATTTTTAGTGGAAATGGGGTTTCACCTTGTTGGCCAGGTTGGTCTCGATTTCCTGACCTCGTGATCCGCCTGCCTTGGCCTCCCAGAGTGCTGGGATTACAGACATGAGCCACCACTCCTGGCTGCCACAAGTGTTTTTCTAAAACACAAACCTTGCTACTCCTTGTTTAAAAGACTCGAACAGACTTTCTCTGCCTTCAGGAGAGTCAACTCCTTGTACATATTCCAAGGCTTTTCACATCCAGGACTTCTTTTTTTAGAGATGAATGCCCACTTAACAGCCGAACCACTGCCTTCCAGAATTATGGATTTCATGGAAGAATACATTTTCAAATGGCACCAGATATATTTAGTATACCCAACCCTACTGGTCTTTAGGCAACAGATCCCCTTTCGGTCCATCCTTATTTTTTCTCACCCCTAAGGCTCATTTCATGCATGACTCTAAATTAATTATATGTAGAAGACAGACCTAGCTCAGAATCTGACTTGTGCATGAAAAGTTTGTCCCCAAATTTAGACCTATTATTTCACTTCTTACTAAATCTGGAGATGATTAAATAGTTTTCTTGCAGTTAATCTTTTATAGTGTCTCTATCCAATAAGAAAGGAAGTGATGGAAGTGTACGGGACAGGCAAGTGCAGCTTGCAGGTTTGCTGTTTGTGAGTACATGAGTATTTAAAGTTTACAAATTTGGGGCTCATACTCTTGAATGTAAGTCTTTGCCTTCTCATAGAGCCTGTGTATTTGCTCATGCAGTATTAAATTCCAGGAAAACCATCTTCCCTACTCTCCTGGGGAAATCCTGACAGCTTTTTCAAATCCTATTCAATTATAACCTCTTGCATAATCATTCCTTCATAATGGTCATCTCCTCCTACCTATTTGCAATTAATAGAACCGCTTCTGCTTTCTCACACTACTCTGATCATACCTCTATCATAACATATCACCTTGTATGAGCTGTTCATCTCAGCTTTCACCCACTGCATTAGACAGGAGCTTCTTGAAGGCAGGGACTATATCTTTTTCATCTCTTTTCCTCTTCCCCTGAGAATTGTTTTCAAGGGTAGCCTAGTAGGAAACAATGCAGATTGTGAAGTGTTGAAAGTATTTCTAGAGGCTGTAGAAGGAAACCACCCTTGTAGCTCATCTTACACTGCCTGTTACCTATTAAGAATATGTCAGGATGAGCTGGGCACAGTGGCTCACGCCTGTAATCCCAGCAATTTGAAAGGCCGAGGTGGGTGGATCACAAGGTCAGGAGATCAAGACCATCCTGGCTAACAAGGTGAAACCCGGTCTCTACTAAAAATTCAAAAAAGTAGCTGGCATGGTGGCAGGCACCTGTAGTCCCAGCTACTCAGGAGGCTGAGGCAGGAGAATGGCGTGAACCCGGGAGGCAGAGCTTGCAGTGAGCCGAGATCGTGCCACTGCACTCTAGCCTGGGCAACAGTGCGAGACTCAGTCTAAAAAAAAAAAAGAAAAAAAGAAAGAATATGTCAAGATGGCCAGGTGTGGTGGCTCACGCCTGTAATCCCAGCACTTTGGGAGGCTGAGGCAGGTGGATCACCTGAGGTCAGGAGTTCGAGACCAGCCTGGCCAACATGGTGAAACCCCATCTCTACTAAAAGTACAAAATTAGCTGGGCATGGTGGTGGGCGCCTGTAATCCTAGCTACTCAGGAGGCTGAGGCAAAAGAATTGCTTGTTGCACTCCAGCTTGGGCAACAAGAGTGAAAGTCTGTCTCAAAAAAAAAGTCAGGAGAGTACAGTCAAGCATGGCCTAACGATGGGGATAAGTTCTTGGAAACATGTCCTCAGGTGATTTTGTGGCTGTGGCTGTGCGAACATCGTAGAGTGCCCGTATACCAACCTAAATGCTAGAGCTTACTATTTGAAACCTTGGCTGTGTGGTACGGCCTGTTGCTCCTTGGCTACAAACCTGTACAGCAGGTTACTCTACTGAATACGTTGGCAATTGTAACACAGTGGTAAGTATTTGTGTATCTAAACATATCTAAACATAGAGAAAGTACAGTAAAAATATGGTATTACAGAGTTGCCAAAATATATATATATATATAGTATATATACGCTGTTGTATATGCGGTCGTTACGGTGCATGACTTTATTTTTGTTTTTATTTTTATTTTTGAGATGGAGTCTCGCTCTGTCCCCCAGGCTGGAGTGCAGTGGCGCCATCTCGGCTCACTGCAAGCTCCGCCTCCCGGGTTCACGCCATTCTCCTGCCTCAGCCTCTCTTGAGTAGCTGGGACTACAGGCGCACGCCACCACGCCTGGCTAATTTTTTGTATTTTTAGTAGAGAGGGGGTTTCACCGTGTTAGCCAGGATGGTCTCGATCTCCTGACCTCGTGATCCGCCCACCTCAGCCTCCCAAAGTGCTGGGATTACAGGCTTGAGCCACCGCGCCCGGCCCATGACTTTATTTACATAAAGCTATCCTGTGTGCGTGCCAAGGCTGTCCATGGCTGCACTGCTGACACATGACACCCAGGTTTACTCAGACTTGAGCTAAAATCTCCACTACAGAATGAGCGATGGAACAAATAAATTATGGGTTTTCTGCAACAGCTGGTGTAGCCTGGCCTACATATGCCTCTTGCCAAGAGCTCACTCATGCCCAGGGGAAGAGCTTGGGATCCAGGCAGTTGGCTGCGTGGGGCAGAAAAAGGTAGTGCAGAGTTTGTAGCAGGAGTGGGCCCCTGTCCTTCCTGTCTCCAACAGTTGGATCTGTCAGGTTGTGTGTGGTCGCTCCCTTGCTTGGGAAGACGGCATAGTTCTCTGCAGAGATTGACAGAGTAACCATGGCTAATTCCCAGGCATTAGTTAGCACTGGATATACCTGCTTAATAGTTCTCTCTCTGTCACTTATAAGTTCACCTGCTTATAAGTTCTCTCTGCCACTCTATTAATCTTTTAAAGTGTTTATCTATAAAAATGGGATTAAATAAAAATTTCTTGGCACAGAGCTTGTTGTATTTTAAACTGCCATTGCGTTTTAGTTCTCATTCTTGCTATTTCTCTAATTGGTAGATGATAATCACTTAAAATATGTTTGTGGATTGAAGAATTAAAACTTGTTAATAGATATTATCAAGCAAAGTAGAAATATACATCAATTTAAAAGTGGGGGATCTGTTTTCTTTTCTTTTTTTTTTTTTTGATATGGAGTCTTGCTCTGTCGCACAGGCTGGAGTACAGTGGTGGGATCTCAGCTCACTCCAACCTCCGCCTCCTGGGTTCAAGTGATTCTTGTGCCTCAGCCTCCCTGAGTAGCTGGGATTACAGGCACATGCCACCACACCCGGCTAATTTTTGTATTTTTAGTAGAGATGGTGTTTCACTATGTTGGCCAGGCTGGTCTCGAACTCCTGACCTCAAGTGATGTGCCTGCTTCAGCCTCCCAAAGTGCTGGGATTACAGGCGTGAGCCACCACACACGGCCAAAGGGGGAGATCTTTGATGAAACATTAGAGGAGATTCAAGCTACCACTTGATAATGAACTAACTGATTATTTTATAACAATGACAAAAATTTAAAAGAAAATTCAGTCTGCCATTAATGGCAAAAATAGTTCATGAAGGATTTGAAATCAATTAGGAATAAATGTGAATGTTTTCTATTTATATTTACTTTTATTTGATTGAAACACCCTTTAAACTAATATTACTGTGTTTGTAAAATCTGTAGGAATGAATGCCTCTGCTATAATTACCAAGAGGAAAATTTAGAATGAGAGGGTTTTGTAAAGAAATTTAAAACACTGATTAATTTTATGAAGAGAAAGAAAGGTATTTTGTTAATCTTGTGTTGATACATTCAAATAATACTTCCCTAGAAAGGACAGTTAATGATGGATCTCCCTGTATATATTTTGCAGCTTCATTGAGGTATGATTGACAAGTAAAATTGTATAAATTTAAGGTATACAATGTGATGATTCGATATATGTGTATAACGTAAAATAATTAGCATAATTAGGTTAGTTAGCACATCCATCACCTCACACAGCTGTGTGTGTGTGGTAAGAACGTTTAAGATCTACCCTCTTAGGAAAGTGCAAGTATGTGAGGCAGTATTGTTAACTATAGTCAGCATGCGCTACATTAGATCCCCAGAACTTACAACTGAAACTTTGTACCCATTAACCAACATCTCTCCTTTTCTGCTTTCCCACAACCCCGACAACTACCATTCTCCTCTGTTACTGGAGTTTGAGTTTTTTAGATTCCATATTTAAATGAAATCATACAATATTTGTCTTTCTCTGTCTGATTTATTTCATTTAGCATAATGCCCTTAAGGCTCATCCAGGTTCTCACAAATGACAGGATTTTCTTTCCTTTCCCTCCCCCCCTCCTTCCCTCCCTCCCTCCCTCCCTTCTTTCTCTCTTTCTTTCTTTCTTTCTTTCTTTCATTTTATTATTCCTTTTTTGAGACGGAGTATCACTCTGTTGCCCAGGCTGCAGCGCAATGGCGTGATCGCAGCGCACTACAACATGGGCCTCCCGGGTTCAAGCGATTCTCCTGCCTCAGCCTCCTGAGTAGCTGGGACTACAGGCGTGCACCACCACACCCGGCTAATTTTTGTATTTTTAGTAGAGATGGGGTTTCACCATATCGGCCAAGCTGGTCTCGAACTCCTGACCTTGTGATCTGCCTGCCTCAGCCTCTCAAAGTGCTGGGATTACAGGCGTGAGCCACCGCGCCTGGCCCAATTTTCTTCTTTATTATGGCTGAATAATAGTCCATTTTGTGTGTGTGTGCATGTGTGTATGTGTGTATCCATTCATCTATTGATAGACACTTAGGTTGTTTCCCTTTCTTGGCTATTGTAAATGATGCCACAACAAACAGGAGTTCAGATCTTCCCTTTGAGACATTGATTTTATATCCTTCAGCTGTATACCCAGAAGTGGGATTGCTAGATCATAGAATAGCTCTATTTTTTTTTTTTTTGAGGAAACTCCGTTTTCTATAATAGCTGTACCAATTTACATTTTCACTAACAATGTACAAGGGTTCCCCTTTCTCCACATCCTCAATAATGCTTGTTATCTCTAGTTTTGTTTTGTTTGTTTGGTTTTTTTTTTTTTTGATAAGCATCATCTTAACAGGTGTGAGGTGCTATCTTATTGTGGTTTTGGTTGCATTTCCTGATGGCTCGTAATGTTGAGCTCCTTTTCATGTACCTGTTGGCTATTTGTATGTCTTTTTTGGGAAAATGTCTTTTCTTTGCCCATTGGATTATTTGTGGGTTTTTTTGCTATTGAGTTTATGAGTTCCTTATATATTTTGGATATTCACTCCTTGTCATACATATGGTTTGCAAATATTTTCTCACATTCCATAGGCTGCCTTTTCCTTATGTTGTTTCTTTTGCTGTACAGTAGCTTTTCAGTTTGATATGTTTATTTTTGCTTTAGATGCCTGTGCTTTCGGTGTCATATAAAAAAATTGTTCCAGCTGGGCTTGGTGGCTCACGCCTGTAATCCCAGCACTTGGGGAGGCCAAGGCTGGTGGATTATGAGGTCAGGAGTTCAAGACCAGCCTGGCCAAGGTGGTGAAACGCCACCTCTACTAAAAATACAAAAATTAGCCGAGGCGTGGATGGGCGGGATGCCTGTAAGCAGACCAATATCAAGGAATTTTTCTCCTATGTTTTCTTCCAGAAATTTTATGCCTTCCGGACTGATATTTAAGTTTTTCATCCATTTTGAGTTGATATTTGTGAGTGATGTACGATAGGGGTCCAATTTCCTTCTTTTGCACGTAGGTATTCAGTTTTCCCACCACCGTTTTTTGAAGAGGCTGTCCTTTCCCCATAGTGCATTATTGGCACCCTTGTCAAATATTAGCTGAAAGTTCTTCTCTGGCCGGGTGCAGTGACTCACGCTTGTAATCCCAGTACTTTGGGAAGCCCAGGCGGGTGGATCACTTGAGCTCAGGAGTTTGAGTGAGACCCCATCTCTACTAAAAATATAATGTTGTCTTATTGATAGAACATGGAAATAATTGGCCGGGCGCGGTGGCTCACGCTTGTAATCCCAGCACTTTGGGAGGCCGAGGTGGGCGGATCACGAGGTCAGGAGATCGAAGCCATCCTGGCTAACACAGTGAAACCCCGTCTCTACTACATTGCAGATGGCCTGTAGTCTACTTGGAGAGGCTGAGGCAGGAGAATGGCGTGAACCCGGGAGGCGGAGCTTGCAGTGAGCCGAGATTGCGCCACTGCATTCCAGCCTGGGCGACAGAGCGAGACTCCGTCTCAAAAAAAAAAAAAAAAAAAAAAAGAACATGGAAATAATTTAGAATAGAATAACAAGTACAACAGATTAGTTGAATCCAAACAACTAATTAGCAACCTTGGTGGAAGCTGCAGACAAACCTGAACTAGTCTTTTTTTCTTTTTTTTTTTTTAACAAAGTTTCACTCTGTTGTCCAAGTTGGAGTGCAGTGGCACCATCTCAGCTCACTGCAACCTCTGCCTCCCAGGTTCAAGTGATCCTCCTGCCTCAACCTCCCAAGTAGCTGGGACTACAGGCATGGGCCACCATGTCTGGCTGGTTTTTGTATTTTTAGTAGAGATGGGGTTTCACTGTGTTAGCCAGGCTGGTCTTGAACTCCTGGCTTCAAGTGATGCGCCTGCCTTGGCCTCCCAAAGTGCTGGGATTACAGGTGTGAGCCATCGTGCCCGGCGTGAGCTGATCTTTAAGTAATGTAAGTAAGTGAAGCTGGATCCTAGTGAGACAGCCAGGTGGGAAGGGCTCCCTGGTACAACCTTCAACTGACCTGCGCACTGTGAGGAATGTACACTGAGAGGCATATGCACTGGGGTGGAGCCACAGAAGTTTGCCACGTGTTTGCAGCAGGGAGGAGCCTGGCCCCTCCTGGGTAGAAACTGGAATTCAATCTGTGAGGTGAGAAGCCTACACTAGCAGGAAATCTGGCCATTTAGAGAGTTCCTGTTCCCTGCCCCTCCCCTGCCTTTGTTTGTTTGTTTGTTAACTTTAAGTTCCAGGATACAAGTGCAGAACGTGTAGGTTTGTTACATAGGTATACGTGTGCCATGGTAGTTTGCTGCACTTATCAACCCATCAGCTAGGTTTTAAGCCCTATATGCATTAGGTATTTGTCCTAATTCTCTCCCTCCCCTTGGCCCCCACCGCCCCCCGACAGGCCCCGGTGTGCGTTGTTCCCCTCCCTGCATCCATATGTTCTCATCATTCAACTCCCACTTATGAGTGAGAACAGGCAGTGGTTGGTTTTATATGCCTGTGTTAATTTGCTGAGGATGATGGCTTGCAGCTTCATCCATATCCCTGCG
Organism: Nomascus leucogenys; assembly: GCF_006542625.1. Lineage (NCBI taxonomy): Eukaryota > Metazoa > Chordata > Mammalia > Primates > Hylobatidae > Nomascus > Nomascus leucogenys. The sequence goes on along the minus strand of NC_044393.1, from coordinate 87,331,094 downwards.
AAGGATATGATCTCATTCCTTTTTATGGCTGCACAGTAGTCCATAGTGTGTATGTACCATGTTTTCTTTATCCAGTCTATCATTGATGGGCATTTGGGTTGGTTCTATGTCTTTGCTATTGTAAATAGTGCTGCAATAAACATAAGTGTGCATGTGTCTTTATAGCAGAATGATTTATATTCCTTTGGATATATACTCAGTAATGGAATTGCTGGGTCAAATATATTTCTGGTTCTAGATCCTTCAGGAATCGCTGCACTGTCTTCCACAATGGTTGAACTAATTTATATTCCCAACAACATTATAAAAGTATTCCTATTTCTCCACAGCTTCACCAGCATCTATTGTTTACTGATTTTTTAATAATTGCCATTCTGACTGGGGTGAGGTGGTATCTAATTGTGGTTTTGATTTGCATATCTCTAATGACTAGTGATGTTGAGCTTTTTTTCATGTTTGTTGGCTGCATAAACGTCTTCTTTTGAGAAGTGTCTGTTCGTATCCTTTGCCCACTTTTTGATGGGGTTGTTTGTTTCTTGTAAATTTGTTTAAGTTCCGTGTAGATTCTGGATATTAGGCCTTTGTCAGATGAGTAGATTGCAAAAATTTTCTCCCATTATGTGGGTTGCCTATTCACTCTGATGACAGTTTCTTTTGCTGTACAGAAGCTCTTTAATTTAATTAGATCCCATTTGTCAATTTTGGCTTTTTTTTTTTAAATACTTTAAGTTTTAGGGTACGTGTGCACAACGTGCAGGTTTGTTACATATGTATACATGTGCCATGTTGGTGTGCTGCACCCATTAACTCGTCATTTAACATTACATATATCTCCTAATGCTATCCCTCCCCCCTTCCCCCACCCCACAACAGGCCCTGGTGTGTGATGTTCCCCTTCCTGTGTCCATGTGTTCTCATTGTTCAATTCCCACCTATGAGTGAGAACATGCAGTGTTTGTTTTTTTGTCCTTGCGATAGTTTACTGAGAATGATGGTTTCCAGCTTCATCCATGTCCCTACAAAGGACATGAACTCATCATTTTTATGGCTGCATAGTATTCCATGGTGTATATGTGCCACATTTTCTTAATCCAGTCTATCACTGTTGGACATTTGAGTTGGTTCCAAGTCTTTGCTATTGTGAATAGTGCTGCAATAAACATACATGTGCATGTGTCTTTATAGCAGCATGATTTATAATCCTTTGGGTATATACCCAGTAATGGGATGGCTGGGTCAAATGGTATTTCTAGTTCTAGATCCCTGAGGAATCACCACACTGACTTCCACAATGGTTGAAGTAGTTTACAGTCCCACCAACAGTGTAAAAGTGTTCCTATTTCTCCACATCCTCTCCAGCACCTGTTGTTTCCTGACTTTTTAATGATCGCCATTCTAACTGGTGTGAGATGGTATCTCATTGTGGTTTAAATTTGCATTTCTCTGATGGCCAGTGATAAGCATTTTTTCATGTGTCTTTTGGCCGCATAAATGTCTTCTTTTGAGAAGTGTCTGTTCATATCCTTCGCCCACTCGTTGATGGGGTTGTTTGTTTTTTTCTTGTAAATTTGAGTTCATTGTAGATTCTGGATATTAGCCCTTTGTCAGATGGGTAGATTGCAAAAATTTTCTCCCATTCTGTAAGTTGCCTGTTCACTCTGATGGTAGTTTCTTTTGCTGTGCAGAAGCTCTTTAGTTTAATTAGATCCCATTTGTCAATTTTGGCTTTTGTTGCCATTGTTTTTGGTGTTTTAGACATGAAGTCCTTGCCCACGCCTATGTCCTGAATGGTATTGCCTAGGTTTTCTTGTAGGATTTTAATGGTTTTAGGTCTAACATTTAAGTCTTTAATCCATCTTGAATTAATTTTTGTATAAGGTGTAAGGAAGGGATCCAGTTTCAGGTTTTATATATGGCTAGCCAGTTTTCCCAGCACCATTTATTAAATAGGGAATCCTTTCCCCATTTCTTGTTTTTGTCAGGTTTGTCACAGATCAGATAGTTGTAGAATTTTTGGCTTTTGTTGCAATTGCTTTTGGCATTTTCATCATGAAGTCTTTGCCCATGCCTATGTCCTGAATGGTATTGCCTAGGTTTTCTTCTAGGGTTTCTATAGTTTTGGGTTTTACATTTAACTCTTTAATCCATCTTGAGTTAATCTTTGTATAAGGTGTAAGGAAGGGGTCCAGTTTTAGTTTTCTGCATATGGCTAGCCAGTTTTCCCAGCACCATTTATTAAATAGGGAATCCTTTCCCCATTGCTTGTTTTTGTCAGGTTTGTTGAAGATCAGATGGTTGTAGGTGTGTGGTCTTATTTCTGAGGTCTCTGTTTTGTTCATTGGTCTATATGTCTGTTTTGGTACCAGTACCATGCTGTTTTGGTACCAGTACCATGCTGTTTTGGTTACTATAGCCTCGTAGTATAGTTTGAAGTCAGATAGCATGATGTCTCCAGCTTTGTTCTTTTTGCTTAGGGTTGTCTTAGCTATACGGGCTCTTTTTTTGGTTCCATATGAAATTTAAAGTGTTTTTTTCTAATTCTGTGAAGAATGTCAATGGTAGTTTAATGAGAATAGCACTGAATCTCTAAATTACTTTGGGCAGTATGACCATTTTCAAGATATTGATTCTTCCTATCCACAAGGCTGGAATGTTTTTCCATTTGTGTCCTCTCTTATTTCCTCGAGCAGTGATTTGTAGTTCTCCTTGGAGAGGTCCTTCACGTCCCTTATTATCTGTATTCCTAGGTATCTTATTCTCTTTGTAGCAATTGTGAATGGGAGTTCATTGATGACTTGGCTCTCTGCTTGTCTACTGTTAGTGTATACGAATGCTTGTGATTTTTGCACATTGATTTTGTATCCTGAGACTTTGCTGAAGTTGCTTATCAGCTTAAGGAGTTTTTGGGATGAGATGATGGGGTTTTCTAAATATGGAATTATGTCATCTGCAAAAAGAGGCAATTTGACCTCCTCTCTTCCTACTTGAATGCGCTTTATTTCTTTCTCTTGTCTGATTGCTCTGGCCAGAACTTCCAAAACTATGTTGAATAGGAGTGGTGAGAGAGGGTTTTTTCCCAATAAATCCCATTATTCTCACCCTTAAAATCGTCTGTGAGGCTAATTTTTCATGGCCGTGTGGTAAGGACCTGGCCCTCAGCTGAACTAAGGAAAAAGTCCCACAACACTGGACTGTGACATTACTCCGTCTAAATGACATGCATTTAAGACTACTGACTCAGAGGCTGTAGAAAAGGACTCAATACTGCATTCTATATTGTGCAAAAATTTGCCCTGGTGTTTGCAGCTCTGCATCTCATGTTCAATTAAATCTATAATTGATATACATTCTTAGCCAACCAAGAAGTTAACACCAAATCCAACGAAGAAGTTAACACCAAATGTGTCTTATTAGTGTGTGCTGACTTAATACCCTGAAGACTTAGAATTAAATACAGAGAGAAGCAAGTAAGTCGAACCAATACAATTAATATTTTGGCATCAAATTTAGAAATAACCTATGCATGTTTATTTGGCATTTTAGAAGGTAATTGGACATACCAGCTGTGCATGTTAAATGACAAGATTCAGAAAATATGATTAATTGTAGAGTTTATTCAAGCACAGATCTTGTGGGATAGCCGTCCTGGAAGTACAGATTCCAAAGAATGGAAGTATGTGTTCGGAAGCATAGATGTTTAGGGTTGTTTATATAGACAAGGGAAGTTTAACGGAATTTCACCATCTTTCTATATAAGGCTTAATGCATAGTTACAATGATCCCATTGGTTGAGGTGGTATTTTTCTTTCAGGAAAAGTGTATTTAACATTCCATACTGAAGATGTAATAGTCATGGGGTCTTTTGCACCATCTGGTCTAAGTTAACAAAACTCAGATCAAAAAAGGAGGAGGTTAATCTATAACAAAGGTCAGTGATTAGGAGAATAGGTCTGGTCTCTTGTCTCTCCTAGTCATTTACAGAACAGGGAGAAAGAGAGTTAATATATAATCTGAGAAACAGAAGTTGCAGCTACATGCTACCTAACTCAGATCACAGTCCCATCTCTTTCAAGACTTAAAGCATTTCGAGTTCCAACAACTTTAATGCTTTCTTTATTTCTACACAGCCTTGGGATTATAATTTAAAATGTGTAACTGAGGCCAGGTGGGGTGGCTCATCTCTGTAATCCTAGCACTTTGGGAGGCTGAGGTGGGAGGAATCCTTGAGCCCAGGAGTTCAAGACCAGCTTGGGAAACATAGTGAACCCAGGAGTTTCGAGACCTGTCTGTCTTTATTTTTTTTTAAGTGTAATTGAGTAACTTCTGCTCGTTATATTTAATGTAATTTAAGATTCACATTCCACACATGTAAAAGTTTAACACATTAGGTTTATAAATTATAGAAGTGATTGGGAAAATTTGTTTTTATTAGACAATTGAAATGCTTAAAAAAGAAATTGTAGTATATTGACATGATAGTTAAGATTATTACAATATTAATTGCATAAAAAATCCTTAAGTGTTAAATTTTTAAATTCATGAATAGCATAAGATTTACAAATTTAATTTATATCTAAATTTAATTTATATCTAAGAAAGAACAAAGTTTTCACATTTTTAACCTTGCTAAAATAAATACTGAATTGTAAAACAAAAGTGACCCCTGAAATTATCTTTTTTTCGCATAAAAGTTACCTTCAAGGGCACCAAAAGCTCACATTGACTTTTTATTGAAGATATTATCTTATCTTCTTACAGAACTTCTTGTCAGTTTCTCTAACATGTTGTCAGAAAGATGAAGATTAAGATACTTTTATTTTATTCCGTTATCTAGAAGCCCGATCTTTAGTTTCCATCAAAAATCTCAATTTCTGGCTGGGTGCAGTGGCTCACACCTGTGATCCCAGCACTTTGGGAGGCCAAGGTGGGCAAATCACTTGAGATCAGGAGTTCGAGACCAGCCTGACCAACATGGTGATACCCCATCTCTACTAAAACATACAAAAATTAGCCGGGTGTGGTGGAGCGCGCTTGTAGTTTCAGCTGAGGCAGGAGAATTGCTTGAACCTGGGAAGCAGAGATTGTAGTGAGCCTAGATTGTGCCTCTGCACTCTAGCCTGGGTGACAGAGCGAGACTCAGTCTCAAAGAAAAAAAATTTCAATTTCTAGGAGCTTCCAGATAGCTGCACACCTGGAGGTTCTTGGAGGGTGGTACACCTGGGGATGGCATGGAATCTTGGAACCTCTTCCCCTCTACTCTGCTCTGTGCACTTCTTCATCTGTTTCCATGTCAATATCCTTTATAATAAACTTGCAAATGTAAATAAATAGTTCCTTGAGTTCTATGAGCCATTCCAGAAAACTAATGGAGCCCCAGGAGGGGAGCATGGGAATCCTAATTTATAGCCAGTGAGTGAGAAGTACAGGCCACTATCTGTGCTTGCAACTGGCATTGGAAGTAGGGGGGCAGTCTTGTGGGACTGAGCCCTCACTCCATCTCCAGGTAGATAATGTCGGAATTGGACTGAATTGAAGGGCACCCAGCTGGTGTCTACTGCAGAATTGATTGCTTGCCGGTGTGGGGAAACCCACATATTTGGTTATAGAAGTCTTCTGTGCTGGCTGTTGGGGTGCGAGAATGGTGAAAAAAAAATGTGTGTTTTTTTAGTTTTTGAGATGATCTCATTCTGTTGCTCAGGCTGGACTGCAGTACCATGATCACAGCTCAGTGCAGCCTCTGGGGCTCAAGTGATCCTCCTGCCTCAGCCTCCCAAGTAGCTGGGACTACAGGCATGTGTCTGGCTAATTGTCTTTAATTTTTAATAAAGAAGAGGTCTTGCTATGTTGTCCAGGCTGGTCTTGGAACTTCTAGCCTCAAGCAATCCTCCCACATTGGCCTCCCAAAGCTCTAGGATTATAGGTGTGAGTCACCATCCCTGGCTTTAGCTTGTTGTTTTTTTTTTCCTACTCAGAATTGGTATCAGTAAAGTGGCATTTGGTGGAAAAGTCCTGGCTCATGGAAACTTGTGGTTTGGAAAGAGAAAGGATAATAGGGTGGGGGAGAGGAATATTTGATCTCTGGGGAGCTCCCTAGTCACCCATAGTATGAGACTACAGCTGCCCTGGGTTCAGTAACTAAAGGTCAAATTTAGCAATGGAATTTAGAGATTATGGTAGACCTAACTCCTCAGGAGTTGGCCCATTGGATATGTATGGAAATGCAAAATAATAAGAAGAATGATGAACACACAATCCCTTGGTTGTTGTTATCTGTACTAACTAAAACGAAAGTAAAAGAAAGTATTGGGTTGGGCCTTGAGGCTGGACAAAAGGTCAGATGTTGTCTGTCTAATCTCAGGCAACTTAGCCTCAAAGCCACTCTCAAAGGGGAAAATTCTGCTAGGGCAACAGAAGTTATCTCTAAGATTTCTGTTCACCAAGAAAGTAGTCAGTGTGGGGAGACAGCTGGGTGCGGTGGCTCATGCCTGGAATCCCGGCACTTTAGGAGGCTGAAGCAGGAGGATCACTTGAGCCTGGGAGTTTGAGACCAGACTAGGCAATATAATGAAATTGTTTTTGCAAAATTGTGACTGAGACAGTGAAAGAGATCTAACCGAACTGACTCCATCCTGCTTCTAACCTTTAAGCTGTCCTTGTTCCTTCCTGGGCACAGGCTGAACTAACTTTGAGAGGAACTTAGTTTATAGTTTATAGTTTATTTTTATTTTTGAGATGGAGGCTCACTCTGTTGCCAAGGCTGGAATGCAGTGGTGTGATCGCGGGTCACTGCAACCTCTGCCTCCCAGGTTCAAGCGACTTTCCTGCCTCAGCCTCCTGAGTAGCTGGGATTACAGGCGTGTGCCACCACGCCCGGCTAATTTTTGTATTTTTAGTAGAGACGGGGTTTCACTATGTTGGCCAGGGTTGTCTCGAACTCCTGACCTCAGGTGATCCACCCACTTCCACCTTCCAAAGTGCTGGGATTACAAGCATGAGCCACCATGCCCAGTCTATAGTTTATAGTTTAAAACAAAGTTGATAACAACCCTTTTCCCAAACAAATCTCCTTCTTGCCTGGGGAATAGACTGCCTTTGTAGGACTAACAAATTAGCCACAAGATTAGAAATTATCGTTTAGGGGTCATGCAACTGGGGGCTACAAGGTTCTAACCCTCCCTAAAGTGCTCCTAAGATCAGTGCTTGAGATATTTTGCAGACCCAGCACTTGATGGATCAGCTGGCACCACCCAGATCAATAAACTGGCTCATCTAATCTTGTGGTCCCCACCCAGGAACTGACTCAGCACAAGAGAATACCTTCAATTCCCTATGATCTCATCTGCTACCTAACCAATCCACACTCCTTGGCTCATAGGCTTCCCCCCACCCACCAGGTTGTCCTTAAAAACTCTGATCCCTGCCGGGCGCAGTGGCTCACACTTGTAATCCCAGCACTTTGGGAGGCCGAGGCGGGCGGATCACAAGGTCATGAGATCGAGACCACGGTGAAACCCCGTATCTACTAAAAATACAAAAAATTAGCCGGGCTTTGGCAGGCGCCTATAGTCCCAGCTACTCGGAGAGGCTGAGGCAGGAGAATGGCGTGAACCCGGGAGGCGGAGCTTGCAGTGAGCCGAGATCGCGCCACTGCACTCCAGCCTGGGTGACAGAGTGAGACTCCGTCTCAAAAAAAAAAAAAAAAAAAAAAAAAAACTCTGATCCCTGAGGCTGGGCATGGTGGCTCACGCCTGTAATCCCAGCACTTTGAGAGGCCAAGGCAGGCGGATCATGAGGTCAGGAGGTCTAGACCATCCTGGCTAACATGGTCAAACCCCGTATCTACTAAACATACAAAAAAAATTAGCCGGGCGTGGTGGTGGGCACCTGTAGTCCCAGCTACTTGGGAGGCTGAGGCAGGAGAATCACTTGAACCTGGGAGGCAGAGGTTACAGTGAGCTGAGATGGTTCCACAGCACTCCAGCCTGGGTGACAGAGTGAGACTCTATCTCAGAAAAAAAAAAAGCTCTGATCCCTGAATACTCTGGAAGACTGATTTGAGTAATAATAAAACTCTGGTCTCCCACACAGCCGGCTCTGTGTGAATTATATTTCTCTATTGCTATTCCCTTGTCTTGATAAATCAGCTCTATCTAGGTACTGGGCAAGGTGAACCCATTGGGCAGTTACAATAATGAGACCTGGTCTCTACAGAAAATAAAAAATTAGCCAACTGTGGTGGTGCATGCCTGTAGTCCCAGCCACTCAGTAGGCTGAGGTGTAAGGATTGCTTGAGCCTGGGAGGTTGAGGCTGCAGAAAGCTGTGACTGAGCCATTGAATGCCAGTGAGGACTAAGCTCTGTTTTTTTCTTACCTTGCCCAAATTCCTATCTAAGGAGTCTGGAAAGTCATGCCCTACAAATCAAATTCTCATCAGATGAGTTTTATTTAACCCTATATATCATGACTTACTTTCCAATGACTCTGGCATAACATTACGTGACAAAGAAGAAAATCAAACTATTTTACCCTAAAACATGTTCCTTCGCCATATGTATCTGAGACAGAGTCTTGCTCTGTCCCTCAGGCTGGAGTGCAGTGGCATGATCTTGGCTCTCTGCAACCTCCATCTCCTGCATTCAAGTGATTCTCCTGCCTTAGCCTCCCGAGTAGCTGGGATTACAGGCATGTGCCATGATGCCTGGCTAATTTTTGTATTTTTAGTACAAAAATACATGTTGGCCATGACTCTCTCATTTCTCTCTCTCTCTCTTTCCTTGGGTACTTACAAGATTGGGTCAAAACACAGGTGTTAATGCAACACTATAAAAGGCTGGGTGGACCAAAGGAAGCCCCTCTTAATAATTAAGGGGTTCCAAATAGGTTTGTTGTATTTACCTCAATTTGGAGAAATTTAGAGTCTGAAGGCAGAGATTACAATGAGAAATTTGGTCTGATATTGCCTAGGGCACTAGTTAGGAAAATTAATTAAGATACAGATTGATAAAAGGGCTCAAGGAAACACAAAGTCTTTTGCATGAGAGAGGGGAAAATGGTCAAGGGACAGAGAAGTTCCTGAGATTAGAACATAAAATGAGAGTGTTGATAGGATTTTTCTTTAATTTGTCTAGGGGAGCATTCCTTTAACTAGTATCATAAAGCCAAAACCTGTTGATAACATCCATTGGGAACTACAGTTAGGAAAGTAAGAGTTGATGGATTTAAGATAAAAGTTCATAGGGGAGTTGTTATGTTTGAACACTTCATGTGAAGTGGATGCCTCTCTTTTACCTGATTGTATTATGGGGATGGACATTGTATCTAACTGGGAAGTGTCTTGTACTTCCCTCATTGGTATCTTTTTTTTTTTTTTTGAGACGAAGTCTTGCTCTGTCACCCAGGCTGGAGTGCAGTGGTGTGATCTCGGCTCACTGCAATCTCCACCTCCTGGGTTCAAGCAATTCTCCTGCCTCAGCCTCCTGAGTAGCTGGGACTACAGGCACGTGCCACCATGCCTGGCTAATTTTTGTATTTTTAGTAAAGACTGGGTTTTGCCATGTTGGCCAGGCTGGTCTCAAAACTCCTGACCTCAGGTGATCCGCCCACTTCAGCCTCCCAAAGTGCTAGAATTACAGGCATGAGCCACCGCAAGAGGCCCACTGGTTTCTTATAAAAGCATTTGCATTCAGCTGTAAAAATGGCAACCCTCTTTTGGGCCCCCTCTAACAGCAGAGAGGTTTCTTCTTATGGTTATTAAACTTTTGCTCCAATCTCACCCTTGGTGTCCACGCTCCTTAATTTTCATGGTTGTGAGACAAAGAACTTCCAGCCATACCTCAAACAACGAGAGACTGCTACATTGTAGTGCATTGGCGAGACTGTAACACTAACAGGAACCCCAGTCAGAGTGCCTAAGCCTACACAATGCAGAGTAGAAGCTGGAGTGCTGGTTGGGCAAATTCTCCATTTGGTATCCTGTGTGGAACATTTACTGGGTCTTACAGAAAAAGTCTATGAGTGCCTTCCAATAATAACTACTGGGGCTCTGGACTAGAGAATTTCCACGGGCGCGCCCTTACTTCCTTGTTATGTGACATTAATTGGAACTACCCCTGCCACTGAAGGACATAAAATGACCTTGAAACCTGAAATACTTATAATGTCTAGGATGTCAGAGAAACACTCTGATGGGATGACCGTGCCCAGAAGGCCTCCATAATAAAAACGAGTGTGTTATATAAGATCACGTTATCTAGTGAGTGCAGGTAAGAAACACTCATGATCAGGGAGCCTCTTTCCCCTAGGACTAACTCTGGAACTGTGAGACTGGGTGAGGAGCTACTGGATTCTACAATGCCTAATAAACAGCTCTTAACCAACTGAGAAAGAGCTGCTTGACTTACGGATGGCAGTTTCAAGGTGAATAGACAACATCCTATTTGGAAGGATGCCACTTTGATTGAAGAAGGTAGCAATGGACCAGCTTGATGGGCTGAATTGCATGCTGAAGAATGGAACAGTGGTAAAAGCTCCGGTGTTTGGGTTTGTTGGCTCATGGGCATTGGCCAATGGCTGGGCCACATAGGCAGGAGAGCAATGGAACCTATTAAAAGAATGCCCATGTAGGTCATGGTCCTATGGAAATTTGAGGAGTGCATTTAAGCAGCACCCATTGATGACCATTAGAAGAGCTAATGGTTCCAGGTTTAGAAGGTGACTAGAATTGACAGCACATATCCCTGTAGGCTTCCTTGAGGTGGACACCTGAGTTCATGAAATGAGTAGACATGTTTTATAATAATAATAAAAACAGAACAGAAGATATTGCATGCATTTGGACGACCAAAAATCATTTATTCAGACCAAAGAACGTACTGTACATAATGCCCAAGAATGGGCAGAGATATCCTCCTCAGAGTAGCGGTTTGATAGAGAAGTGAAATAGGCAATTAATGCATTGGTTGTCAACACACACCTGATCCTATTGGAGGGTGGAGGGGGGGAAGAGGAAGAGGATCAAGCAAAATAACTAATGGGCACTAGGCTTAATACCTGGGTTTTGAAATAATCTGTACAACAAACCCCTATGACACGTTTATTTATATAACAAACCTGCATATGTACGCCTGAACTTAAAAGTTAAATTAAAAAAAAAAAAAGACTCTGGACACCGTGGCTCACCCCTGTAATCTCAGCATTGTAGGAGGCTGAGGTGGGCAGATTGCTTGAGCCCAGGAGCCTGGACAACATGGCAAAACCTCATCTCTACAAAAAAATACAAAAAATTAGCTAGGCATGGTGGTGTGTACCTATAGTCCCAGTTATTCAGGAGGCTGAGATAGGAGGATAGCTTGAGTCCAAGAGGCAGAGGTTGCAGTAAGATTGCACTACTGCACTCCAACGTGGATGACAGAATGAGACTCCATCTCAAAAAAAAAAAAAAAAAAGGGAGAGAGATGTGAACACAGCACACTCAGCACCCCTGCCACGTGATGCCCTACAGCACCTCAGAGCTCTGCAGAGAACCTCCACCAGCAGGAAGGCCCTCCCCAGATGCAGCTCCTAGACCTTGGACTTCTCAGCTTCCCAAACTGTAAGAAATAAATTCCTTTTCTTTATTAAAACAACAATAACTAACATTGGTTATCTCCCTGGTGGTCTAGTTGTTAAAAAAAAAAAAAATTGATTGTCTAAAACAAGGGCGAGGAGTGATAGAAGCCTGAGGGATGGTGTGTGCACCTTCATGAGTCTGTGCTCACATGCACGATGGGTAGGACTAAAGCTGTGTCCCCACTAGATTTTCCTGTGTGTTTTGTGTGTGTGTGTGTGTGTGTGTTTGTGTGTGTGTGTGTGGATCTGGGGAAGGGGGCCAGTAGGATGAGTATGACTATGCAATTCTTGCTGAAGGAGGAGTACGTTGGTATAACAACTATCATTTTTTTTCTTCTCGATATCACTTCGATTTTCTTTTCTTTTCTTTTTTTTTTTTTTTTTTTGCTTTTTGATTAGTTTAAATTAGTTTTTTTTTTTTTTTATTATACTTTAGGTTTTAGGGTACATGTGCACAATGTGCAGGTTTGTTACATATGTATCCATGTGCCATGTTGATTTCCTGCACCCATTAACTCGTCATTTAGCATTAGGTATATCTCCTAATGCTGTTCCTCCCCCCTCCCCCCACCCCACAACAGTCCCCGGAATGTGATATTCCCCTTCCTGTGTCCATGAGTTCTCATTGTTCAATTCCCACCTATGAGTGAGAACATGCGGTGTTTGGTTTTTTGTCCTTGCGATAGTTTACTGAGAATGATGTTTTCCAGTTTCATCCATGTCCCTACAAAGGACACGAACTCATCATTTTTTATGGCTGCATAGTATTCCATGGTGTATATGTGCCACATTTTCTTAATCCAGTCTATCGTTGTTGGACATTTGGGTTGGTTCCAACTCTTTGCTATGGTGAATAGTGCCGCAATAAACATACGTGTGCATGTGTCTTTATAGCAGCATGATTTATAGTCCTTTTTGTACTTGACACAGTGGGTCTAGGACCAGAGTTGCAGCTGCCACCCTTTGAGACAGGGTCTCGCTCTGTCACCCAGGCTTGAGTGCAGTATTGCAATCTTGGCTCACTGTAGTCTCAACCTCCCAGGCTCAAGTGATCCTCCCACCTCAGCCTCCTGAGTAGCTTCACCACCATGCCCAACTAATTCTTGCATTTTTTTGTAGAGATGGGGTTTTGCCATGATGCCCAAGCTGGTCTTAAAATCCTGGGCTCAAGCAATGCACCCACCTCAGCCTCCAAAAATTCTGGGATTACAGGTGTAAGTTGCCACACCCAGCCAGGTATAAGTTCTAAGCAAGAAACTGTAACTATGTTTTAAGATTTTATGCTATAATTCCTAAGGGCCTAATGGGGGTGGGTTGTGCCCTCCCCACCACGCTCCCCCTCCCCTAGCAAAATTAGAGTTTAACAGTTGTCAACCTGAGGTAATCAAAAGGGTCAGAATCCTGTTTGGAAGGTTTATTCAAGTGAAAAGCTGGGATTAACAATTCCAGAACACACACTCCAGAGAAGTGGGCTCAGTGCTCTGAAGTTAAAAGCTAAGCTCTTGTTTTTATAAGAATACAAAGAAATGTAACAGAATTACAACATTTTCTATACAAGGCTGGTTTACAAGTTACAGCAAATTAGCTACAGTTTGATTTCTTTTCTGAGTGGCTGGTTTACTTTTATTTATAGCTAGTTTTCATTTCCTTCCCACTTTATTTTTTATTTATTTATTTTGTTGAGACGGAGTTTTGTTCTTGTTGCCCAGGCTGGTGTGCAATGGCATGGTCTCAGCTCCCTGCAACCTCTACCTCCTAGGTCCAAGCGATTCTCCTGCCTCAGCCTCTCAAACAGCCAGGATTACAGGTGCCTGCCACCATGCCTGGCTAAAACAAAACAACACAGGTAAGGGAAAAAGCTTAATCTGTAAGTACAGAAACAAAGGCTTACAGCTTCCTAGGTTACAGCTGCCTGTCACGTGACCCAGACCCCATAATTCACATTCCTTTCAGTTTCAAAATAATTTAAGACTTCCGATGGCTTAGATTGGGATTACTTATTTTCATACAGTTAATGCAGCTATATTGCCTGGTGATAACAATAGCCCGCTAGTTCTGCACCTTACCCTGTATGAATGGAAGTGGACTGAGTGGGAGGTCCTTTTGAGACTAGTGTTGCTGCCTATAATCTGGTCCAGCACAGCAGCTGGTCTAGATTGTAATGTCAGTTTCCAAAGGTGAAAACGTTTGGGTATTAATGGAAAGAAAAAAATGATAGGAACTGAGGGTAAATAAATGAATAAATACATTAAGAATTGAGGGAGATCCAGTATCACATTAACACCTTGAAAGAGACTCAGAGCAAGAGGTGACATTGTCTCTTAGTTCAGTTATACTAGATGCATGAAAGGGGGAAGCTATATGTTTGCGGAGACCACTCCTGCTTTTGGGACTTAACAAAATTAGTGGAAACCTGCAAACCTCAGTGACCTCGCACCAGGCCTGGCTTAGGAGACATATTCATACAATAGGATGGCAAAATGGATTATTATTATTATTATTTTTTTTGAGACAGGGTCTTACTCTGCCACCCAGGCTGGAGTACAGTGGTGGGATCATAGCTCACTGCAACTTCAAACTCCCAGTCTCAAGCAATCCTCCCACTTCAGCCTCCCAAGTAGCTAGGACTATAGGCACATACCACCACAGCTGGCTAATTATTATTTTTTTTAATTTTGAGATGGAGTCTCGCTCTGTCACCAGGCTAGAGTGCAGTGGCGTGGTCTTGGCTCACTGCAACCTCCGCCCCCCGGGTTCAAGCGGTTCTCCTACCTCAGCCTCCTGAGTAGCTGGGATTACAGTTGCCCACCACTATGCTTGGCTAATTTTTGTATTTTTAGTAGAGATGGGGTTTCACCATGTTGGCCAGGATGGTCTCAATCTCTTGACCTCATGATCCACCTGCCTCGGCCTCCCAAAGTGCTGGGATTACAGGAATGAGCCACTGTGCCTGGCCCACCCCTGGCTAATTTTTAAGTTTGTAGTAAACGTGAGGTCTTGTTATGTTGCCCAGGCTGGTCTTGAACTCCTGGGCTCAAGTGATCCTCCCACATTTGTGTCCCAAAGTGCTGGGATTGCAGGCATGAGCCACTGCACCTGGCCTGGACTAACTATTAATGACTGAATGGGATTCTAAGAATGTGCCAGTCTCCTTGTGCCGCAAGGGATCTGTGTTTGAATACTGGGGGTGGACTGTGAGATTGTGAAATGTATATTTGGTCTACATACCCATCTCCTACCCTGCAACTCCTAAAATCCTTGGAATCTGTGATAAATATCTTTTTGTATGCTAATGAGTTGACTAATCCTGGCAATTCCTAGGTAGCTTCAGGATGAGGGCTGGTTATCAAAAACACTAAAGCAGGATTAGAGGGTTGGAACTTTCAGCCCCATCCCCCTATTCTGGGGAGGGAAGGGGGCAGAAAATTAAGTTGATTACCAATGGCCAATGGTTTAATCAATCATGCCTACATAATGAAGCCTTCCTAAAAACCCAAAAGGGCAGGGTTCAGGGAGCATCTGAATAGCGGAACACATGGTGGTTCCTGGAGGGTGGCACTCCTGGGTAGGGCAAGGAAGCTCTGAGGCCTTCCCCTGTACCTTGCCCTATGCATCTCTTCATTCATATCTTTTGTAATATATATATATTTTTGAGATGGAGTCTCACTTTGTCACCCAGGCTGGAGTGCAGTGGTGCAATCTTGGCTCACTGCAACCTCCAGCCCCTGGGTTCAAGTGATTCTCCTTCCTCAGCCTCCCAAGTAGCTGGGACCATAGGCGTGTGCCACCACGCCTGGGTAATTTTTGTATTTTTAGTAGAGATGGGGTTTCGTCATGTTGGCCAGGCTGATCTCAAACTCCTGACCTCAGGTAATCCACCCGCCTCTGCCTCCCAAAGTGCTGGGATTACAGGCATGAGCCACTGTGCCCAGCCATATATATATATTTTTTGAAATAGGGTCTCACTCTGTCCCCCAGGCTGGATTGTGGTGGATCATGGCTCACTGCAGCTTCAACCTGTTAGGCTTAAGTGATCCTCTCACCTCAGCCTCCTGAGTGGCTGGGATCACAGGTGCGTGCCACCACACCTGGCTGTTTTTTTATTTTTCATAGAGACGGAGTCTTACTGTGTTGCCCAGGCTGGTCTCAAACTCCTAGGCTCAAGTGATCCACCCACCAGGCCTCCCAAAGTGCTACGATTATAAGCATAAGTCACTGCACCTGGCTGCCATTGTAATTCTTATCACTGCTGATAGGAGTGTAACTTGGTAAAGCCTTTTGTTAAAACTGGCAGTATATACTAACTTGCACATATGCAAATCTATGCAGTCGCACTTCTAGATATGTACACTCAGAGAAAGGCATACTATGTTCAGCAAATGAAATGTACAAGAAAGTTTATAGCAGCACTGTTCAAACTTCAACCTGGAAACTAAATATTCATGATTCATAGAATGTATAAATGGTGGGTTCATGTAATGGTGCACTATATACAGCAATTAGAATGAGGAAATTACAAAAATATACAATAATTATAAACCTTACAGATATAATACTGGGCCAAGGAAGTCAGACATTAAAAAGTACATATTATATTTTTCTAAAATATAAACATAGGTGAAGTAATTTATGGCCTTAGAAGGATAGCCTTAGCAGAGGTGGGACTGGAAGAGACAAGCCAGGAAGTTTCTGTGATATTAATCTCAATATGTTGCCCAGGCTGTAGTACTGTGGCTGTTCATAGGCATGATCAACGCACAGTGCAGCCTTGAATTCCTGGGCTCCAGTGATTCTTTCACCTCAGCCTCTGAAGTAGCTGGGATTATAGGCAAGTGCTCCTGTACCCAGCTGGCTTCTGAACTTCTGATTGAATGTTGTGGTTCTTGATCTGGGTGGTAATTACATGGGCATGTTTTCACTTTGTGAAAACTTATTAGGCTGTAGACTCAAGATTTTATTTATTTATTTATTTATTTATTTATTTATTTATTTATTTATTTATTTTGAGATGGAGTTTTGCTCTGTTGCCCAGGCTGGAATGCAGTGGCATGATCTTGGCTCTCTGCAACCTTCGCCTCCTGGGTTCAAGCGATTCTCCAGCCTCAGTCTCCCAAGTAGCTGGGATTACAGGTGCCCACCACTATGCCTGGCTAATTTTTGTATTTTTAGTAGTGACGGGGTTTCACCATGTTGCCCAGGCTGGTCTCGAACTTCTGACCTCAGGTGATCAGCCCACCTTGGCCTCCCAAAGTGCTGGGATTACAGGTGTGAGCCACTGCACCAGGCCAGTAGACTTAAGATTTTGTATTCTTCCATAGGTATTTTATACTTCATAAACAAGTATAAGAACAGCAAAAACATAGAAGGAATTCAATGCAGGCAATTGACTACGTAAATGATGGAAGAGTTGATAAACCAAACAAAGGCTGGTGAGGCAACGCAGAAATTATGAAGAGCATAAAGCAACTACCAACAGCATAAACAACTCCAGTGCTGGAGGAACAAGGACAATGTTACTGGGACTCTCCTCTTAACTAGGCCTCAAGCTTGGTTTTACATGTTCTTAGCTTACTGAGCCCAGTTTTTCAAGAATCTTGTTAAGGCAGTTTAGCAAGAATCCTTTCCTCTTTGATATCTGATCAAATTCCTCATCCCTCAATTTCAATATCTAAATGTTTTGGTCTGCTTTTAGTAAAAATTCTGTTAAACTGGTTTAACAGAAATCCCCTACTCTTGATGTCGAATTGAGTTCCTCTTAGTAATTTTCCATTTAGTGGCCTCTTCACCCATCTAGTAGGCTAGAAATTCCCAGCTGTCTTTGCCATACTCAGAGTTGAGTTCTGCTCTTTACTGAGATCTCTCTTCCCTACTGTAGTAGCTTGAATAAAATCTATCTTACCATTTACAAATATTTATTTATTTATTTATTTATTTATTGAGACAGGGTCTTGCTCTGTTGCCCAGGCTGTAATGCAGGGGTGCGGTCATGGCTCACTGCAGCCTCAACCTCCCGGGCTCAAGTGATCACCCCATCTCAGCCTCCTGAGTAGCTGAGATAACAGACCTGCCGCCATGCCTGGCTATTTTTTTTTATTTTTGTAGAGACAAAGTCTTGCTATGTTATCAGGGCTGGTCTTGAACTCTTGGGCTCAAGGGATCCTCCTGCCTCAGCCTCCCAAAGTGCTGGAATTACATGCATGAGCCACTGTGCCTGGGCTGTATTTCCATTTTTACAAGTGTCCAGTGTATAATTTTTCTTTTACACTAGGAACTGGGGTCATCCTGCAGAAACTGAAGCCACAGCAGCCATTTTGGAGACACAGAGGAAGTGAATCCACTGCCAGAGTTACTGTGGGAGGCAGAGGGAACACAGGGAAAATACTCTAGCTTCTCCCTCCCTCCCAGTTTCTGTCCTCCAGTCTCCTGTCAGTATCTCCCATTGGCAGAACCTGGTTTCAACGTTCATATCTCTTCTCACGTTTAGTCTATTGTAATTTGTCTGAGATCTGTTACTAATTCTACCAAGAAGACCAGTAGTACATGGCTACCGTATGCTGCCTGAGAAATCAAATCATTTCTCCACAGAAGGTTTAAAGCCTAAAGATTTCTGAAGCTTTGATAAATGCTAAGATAAAATTTTCACTATGAAGGTAGAAATCAATCTCTTCTTTGGTTTTGTTGGTTGATGACAAAAGAGATTAATGACAAAGTGGGTAGATAGGAAGAAATGTGAGTTCAATTTCTGTTTTCTGCAAAGAATATTTACGGATTTTTAAAAGGCAGAATAACTTGTAAGAGAAATGTGAAAATGAAGGTGGGTAAAGAGATTGTAAGAGAAAATCTTAATAATCTAAAATGAGTTTTAAGACCCAACTCAGGTAAATTATATTTTGAGCTCTTAGAGAACGTGTAAATGAAATGGAAAAGAACATCTAAGATGAGAGAATGTTTAAATGTTCATAAGAAAGAGGATGGATCCTGTGCATTGTATATTACTAAGCAGCATATTTCAATTAACCCCAACAAGATTTTCCAACCACTTATTAAAGAAGTTATCAAACAAAAAAAGGTAGTCATTTGGGCCAGACATAAAATGCTTAAAAATATATCAGCCTAATCAAATACTTTACCTTAACCAGCTTAGTGACATGGTTATAGAGAAATGAAGAATTTATTTATGGACTTCACCTTGATTACAAGGCATTCCACTTTTCCTTGTGGATGACTTAGAGTAGTACTATCTGAACGCTGATACATTTAGGCAGAATTGAAATTGGTTGATCAACAATACCAATAATTTATTGATTACTGGATATCAATTTAGAGTTTTATTAGGATGAAGTGGGGTCCTTCCCCAGGCCTTGTAATTGGGATTTCCTTTTTAAAATAGATCATTGTATAAATAAAAGGATGATGAGATTATTGACTATTTGAATGACACCAAACTGAAACAGAAGATGAGTATGTTTTTGGTTTTTTTTTGGGACGGAGTTTCGCTCTTGTTGCCCAGGCTGGAGTGCAATGGCGCAATCTTGGCTCACCGCAACCTCCACCTCCCAGGTTCAAGCAATTTTCCTGCCTCGGCATCCTGAGTAGCTGATCTACCACCAGGCCTGGCTAATTTTCTATTTTTAGTAGAAACGGGGTTTCTCCATGTTGGTCAGGCTGGTCTCAAACCCCTGACCTCAGGTGATCCTCCCGTCTCGGCCTCCCAAAGTGCTGGGATTACAGGTGTGAGGCACTGCGCCTGGCCAGAAGATGAATATGTTGATTCCCAAAATTAGAATTTAAAATATATTCTCAGTGGCTCACGTATGTAATCTCAACACTTTGGGAGGCCAAGGGGAGAGGGTTGCGTGAGCCCAGGAGTTTGAGACCAGCATGGACAACATAGCAAGACCTTGTCTGTATTAAAAATAAAAAAAATTTAGCTAGGCTTGGTGGTACATGCCTGTAGTTCTGGCTACTTGGGAGTCTGAGGAAGGAGGTTCTTTTGAGCTCAGGAGGTCAAGGCTGCAGTGAGCTGTGATTATGCCACTGAACTTCAGCCTGGGTGATAGAGTGAGCACCTGTCTCATAAATAAATAAATTTTAAAAAAATTTTAAATTTTATTTTCAGAATGACATCAGCAAGATGGGAGAATAGGAGTTTTTGGCCCTCACGCTCCTATAGAAACAGTAATTTAACAACCATCTATAGATGAAAATACCTTCACAAGAGTAACATGAACACATATGCAATAAATTTCACTGACAATAATAAACAAATGGACAAATACAGAATAATGAAATACTGTAATAGTGGTGTATAAGTCACTTTTAGCTGTAGTATTAAAGTTAATAGACAAAAATATGGAGAATAATGATAACCACAAAAATTGGTTAATGGATACACAAAATAAAAAGAAATAAATCCTGACATGAATAACAGAGTTTGAGGGGGAGGAAATAGAAGTGTAGGGTTTTTATGTGCACTTGAGGGTAAGTTTTTACTAGCTCGAAATAGACTGGTATAATGATTAGAAGTTTTATGTAAGCCTTATGATCACACACACACACACCTGTAGTAGATACAAAAAAAGATAAAAAGAATCAAAGTATATATACTACAAGAGAACTACAGAGTAGAAAACAATTAACAAAATAGGAACAGTAAGTTCTCACCTATCAATAATTACTTAAGGGCAAACAGATTAAATTAACCAATGAGACAATGAGGGCCGGGCACGTGGCTCACTCCTGTAATCTCAGTACTTCGGGAGGTGGAGGCAAGTGGATCACCTGAGGTTGGGAGTTCAAGATCAGCTTGACCAACATGGTAAACCTCATCTCTACTAAATACAAAAAAGTCGCCAGGAGTGCTGGTGTATGCCTGTAATCCCAGCTACTTGGGAGGCTGAGGCAGGAGAATCGCTTGAACCCGGGAGGCAGTGGTTGAAGTGAGCTGAGACTGCACCATTGTACTCCAGCCTGGGCAACAAGAGTAAAACTCCGTCTCGAAAAAAAGAAAAAAATTAACCAATGAAAAGAGAGAGTGGCTAAGTAAAATAGAAAGTAGGATCCAACTATGTGCTGTGTACAGGATCCTCACTTGGGATTTAAGGACACAAAAAGATAAAAGTGAGGGATGAAAAAAGGTATTCCATGACAATGGTAACTGAAAGAGGGCAGAGGTGGCTATACTTATATGATACAAAATAGACTGTAAGTAAAAAACTGTCACAAGTAATAAAGTCATTATATAATTATAATAGGATTAATTCAGTAGAAAGAAGTAACAGTTACAAATACATATTCACCCAACAGCAAGCCATCTAAATATATAAAGCAAAAATTGATAGATCTAAAGGGAAAATAGCAATAAATAATAGCAGGAGACACAAATATTCTACTTACAAAGATAGACAGATCATCCAGACAGAAAATCAATACAGAGGCTGGGCGTGGTGGCTCACGCCTGTAATCCCAGCACTTTGGGAGGCTGAGGCGGGCAGATCACCTGAGGTTGGGAGTTTGAGACCAGCCTGACCAACATGGAGAAACGCCATCTCTACTAAAAATACGAAATTAGCCAGGCATGGTGGTGCATGCCTGTAATCCCAGCTACTCAGGAGGCTGAGGCAGGAGAATTGCTTGAACCCGGGGGGCAGAGGTTGTAGTTAGCCAAGATCGTGCCGTTGCACTCCAGCCTGGGCAACAAGAGTGAAATTCTGTCCCAAAAAAAAAAAAAAGAAAAGAAAGAAAATCAATATAGAAACAGCAGATTTGCATAGCATATAGACCAAATGGACCTAAGAGATATATACACTATTCCACCCAATTTTTGCAGAATATACACTTTTCTAAATAAAAAAACATAAGGAACTAAGATGACAAATTATATGCCAACAAATTGGATGACCTAGAAGAAATGAATACATTCTACCAAGACTGAATTAAGAAGAAATAGCCTAAACAGACCAATAACAAATAAGAAGATTGTCAGTAATCAAACCCTTCAATAAGAAGCACAGAAACAGATGGCCTCATAGGTGAATTCTACCAAACTTTGAAAGACAAATTAATATTAATCCTTCTAAAACTCCTTCATAAAATAGAAGAGGGAACACTTTCAGACTCTCTTTATGAGGCTATAATTATCCTGACACTAAAGCCAGACAAAGACATCACAAGAAAACTATAGGCCAATATCCGGATGAACATGGATACAAAAATTTTCAACTAAATATTAGCAAACAAAACTCAAAAGCACAATAAAAGGATTATACACCATGATCAAATAGGGTTTATTGCTGGGAAGCAAGGATGGTTCTACATACACAAATCAATCAATGTGATATGCCACATTAACAGAACAAAGAAGAAACAGCACATAATCATCTCAGCAAATGCAGAAAAAGCACTTGACAAAATTAAATACCTTTCATGACCAAAAAAAACTCTCAACAAATTAGGCATAGAAGGAATTTAACGTAATACAAACCACAAAAGATAAGTCCATAGCTAACATCATACTCAATGGTGAAAAAGCATTTCCTCTAAGATTTGGAACAAGGCGCAGATGCCCATTCTCACAACTTCTATTCAACATGATACTAGAAGTTCTACATAGAGCAGTTAGGCAAATATATAAATAAATAAGACATTCAAATGAGAAAGAAATAAGTTAAATTTTCTGTTTGCAGATGACATAATCTTTTATATAGAAAACCCTATAGACTCCACCAAGAAACTGTTAGAACTAAGAAAAAAATGCAACAAAGTTATAGGATACAAGTTCAATATATTGAAATCAGCTGTGCTTCTATATATGCCAATGAATTATGCAAAAAGAAGATTAAGAGAATCCCATTTATAATAACATAAAAAAGAAAAATACTTTAGAAATAAACTTTCTTTTTTTTTTTTTTTTTTTTAAGACAGGGTCTCACTCTGTCACCCAGGCTGGAGTGCAGTGGCTCAATCGTAGCTCACTGCAGCCTCAGTCTCCTGGGCTCAAGTGATCCTCCCACCTCAGCCTCCTGAGTAGCTGGGACTTTAGTCACATGCCACTATATTGGGCTAATATTTGTATTTTTTATAGAGAGAGGGTTTTGCCATGTTGCCCAGGCTGGTCTCAAACTCCTGGGCTCACGCTATCCTCCTGCCTCAGCCTCCCCAACTGCTGGGATTACAGGTGTAAGTCACTCCAGCCGACACTTTGTGATTTCAAAATATATTATACTCTTTTACCAAGTACCCGCCAATATGGGCCGCATTTGTACTAAAATCCTGAAGAAGGTGGCCTGGGTCATCTTTGAGAAGTACTACATCTACCTGGGCAATGACTTCTACATGAACAAGTATGTGTGCAAGGAGATCACCATTACTTCCAGCAAGGAGCTCTGCAGCAAGATAGCAAGCTATGTCACACATCTGATGAAGGAGATCAGAGGCCCAGGTTCACAGGTATCTCCATCAAGCTGCAGGAGGAGGAGGAGAGAGAGAAGTAATTATGTTCCTGAGGTCTCAGTCCCGCATCAGGAAATGCTGAAGCTTCTGGGTTTTGGTAGTGTGTCCAACTCCAGGTCACCCAGCCTGTAATTGGGATGAATTCTAAAACACCATGTGGAGCCATATGAATCTTTCTGTTGTGCTATTAGGTTGGTGCAAGGTAATTGTGGTTTTTGCCATTACTTTTAATTATGTAAATTGTTAAATTGTTGCCATTACTTTTACACTTGATCTTAGCCAAAAGGCTGAGAAGCAATGCCATTACTTTTAATGGCAAAAACTGTGATCATTTTTGCACCAACCCAATATAATATTTTCCTTAAATTTGGAGACTGGGTGCAGTGGCTCATGCCTGTAATCCCAGCTACTCAGGAGTCTGAGGCAGGAGGATCTCTTGAGCCAAGGAATGTGACAATATAGTGAGCTATGAACACACAACTACGCTTTAGCCTTGGCAACAGAGTGAGACCTTGTCTCTAAAATCAATTAATCTGGGACAACGGCCAAATACACACACACACACACATATGTGTGTGCATATGTATATTTGGATTGGAAAAATAAATATTGTTAAAATATCCATGCTACCTAAAGTGATGTAACAATTTAATTCAATTCCTAAGTCTCAATGGCATTTTTCACAGAACTAGAAAAAACGCTAAAATTCATATAGAACCACAAAGGACCTTAAATAGCCAAAGCATTTTTGAGCTTGCTCTCTCCCTCTCTCTCTCTCTCTCTCTCTCTCTCTCCTCTCTCTCTCTCCACACACACACACACACGCTGCAAAGTTACAGCAATCGAGTATAATACTGGCATAAAAACAGACATATAGACCAATAGAATAGATAGTCCAGAAGTAAACTCACACAAGTATGGTAATTGATCTTTGATAAAGGTGCCAAGAATGCCAAATGGGGAGAGGATAGTCTCCCTATAAATGTGGCTAGGGAAACTGTATATCCACATGCAAAAGAATGAAAATGGACCCTTATTTTATACCATACACAAAAATTAGGATTAAAGACTTAAACATGGCCAGGTGCAGTGGCTCATGCCTGTAATCTCAGCACTTTGGGAGGCCGACGCAGGCAGATTGCTTGAGCCTAAGAGTTCGAGACCAGCCTGGGCAACATGGCGAAACCCTTTCTCTACACAAAATACAAAAATTAGCTGGGCAAGGTGGCATGTGCCTATAGCCCTAGCTATTTGTGAGACTGATGTGGGAGGATCGCTTGAATCCAGCAGGTTGAGGTTGCAATGAGCCGTGATCGACCCACTGCACTGCAGCCTGGGCAGCAGAGCAAGACCTTGTCTCATTTAAAAAAAGAAAAAAAAAAAAGACTTAAATGTAAGACTTGACACCATAAAATTCCTAGAAGAAACATAGGAAAAAATCTTCTTAACATTGACCTTGGCAATCATTTCTTAGTTATAACAACCAAAACACAGGTAACAAAACAAAAGAAAAATTAGACAAGTGGGATTACACTAAACTAAAAAAACTTCCCCACAACAAAAGAAACAGTCAAGATAATGAAAAGGAAACCAACCACTTATCTGATAAAGGGTTATTTTATTTATTTATTTTGAGACAGAGTTTCGCTCTTGTTGCCCAGGCTAGAGTGCAATGGCTTGATCTCAGCTCACTGCAACTTCTGTCTCCTGGATTCAAGTGATTCACCGGCCTAAGCCTCCCAAGTAGCTGTGATTACAGGCTCCCACCACCATGCCTGGCTAATTTTTTGTATTTTTAGTAGAGACAGGGTCTCACCATGTTGGCCAGGGTGGCCTCGAACTCCTGACCTCAGGTGATCCACCTGCCTCGGCCTCTCAAAGCGCTGGGATTACAGGCGTGAGCCACTGCTCCCGGCCTGATAAATGAGTTGTTGACCACAATATATAAAGAATTCCTAGAACTTAATAGCAAGGAAACAAATACACTGATTTTATTTATTTAGTTAGTTATTGAGACAGGGTCTGGCTCTATCACCCAAGCTAAAGTGCAATGCTGCCAGCCATCATAACTCACTGCAACCTCTGCCTTCTGGTCTCAAGCTATCCTCAGCCTCCTGAGTAGCTGGGACTATGGGCACATGCCACCTCATCCAGATAATTTTTGTATTTTTTTTATCAGAGACAGAGTTTTGCCATGTTGCTCAGGCTAGTCTTGAACTCTTGGGCTTGAGGGATCCACTAGCCTTGACCTCCCAAAGTGCTGGGATTACAGATGTGAACCACTGCATCCAGCCATAACCTGATTTTATTATTATTATTTGAGATGGAGTCTCACTCTGCCACCCAGGCTGGAGTGCAGTGGTGCGATCTCAGCTCACTACAACCTCTGGCTCCCGGGTTCAAGTGATTTTCCTGCCTCAGCCTCCTGAGTAGCTGGGATTACAGGTGCACGCCACCATGCCCAGCCAATTTTTTAATTTTTAATAGAGTAGTTCCACCATGTTGGCCAGGCCAGTCTTGAACCCCTGACCTCAGGTGATCTGCCCACCTTGGTCTCCTGAAGTGCTGGCATTACAGGCATGCGCCACCATGCCTGGCCCATAAACTGATTTTAAATGGGCAAAGGATCTGAAGAGACATTTCTCCAAAGAAGACATACAAAATGGCCAGCAGGTGTAAGAAAATGTGCTCAACATCACTATTTATTAGTGACATGCAAATCAAAATTGCAATGATATATCATCTCACACCTGTTAGAATAGCTATTATAAGGAACAAAACAAAACCAAAACCAAGATAACAAGCTGTATTAGTCCGTTCTCATGCTGCTATGAAGAAATACCCCATACTGGGTAATTTAAAAAGGAAAGAGATTTAATTGACTCTTTCCTTTTTATAGTTACCAATACAGGCACACCTCATTTTATTGTGCCTTGCTTTATTGAACTTCGCTTGTAATTGTGTTTTTCACAGATTGAAGCTCTGTGGCAACCCTATGTCAAGCAAGTGTATCAGGACCAGCTTTCCAACAGCATGTGCTCACAGTTCAGCATGGCTGGGGAGGCCTCAGGAAACTTACAATCACATTGGAAGGCACCTCTTTATAGGGCGGCAGGAGAGAGAATGAGAATGGAGCAAAGGGAGAAGCCCCTTATAAGACCATCAGATCTCATGAGAACTCACTATCATGAGAACGGTATGAGGGAACTGCTCCCAGGATTCAATAATCTCCACCTGGCCCCTCCCATGACACGCAGGGATTATGGGAACTACAATTCAAGGTGAGATTTGGTTGGAGACACCGCCGAACTATATCACAAGTGTAGCTAAGGAGGTGGAGAAAAGTGAACCCTGTACAATGCTGGTGGGAATGCAAATTGGTGCAGCCAATATAGAAAACAGGAAGTTTCTCAAAAAATTAAAAATAGAACTAAGAGATGGTTCAGCAATCCCACTTCTGGGAATGTGTCCAAAATAAATAAAATCAGTATCTGGAAGAGATAGCTGCAGTCCCATGTTTGCTGCAGCATTATTTACAGTAGCAAAAACATTTAAACAACTTAAATGTCCGTGGACAAATGAATGAATAAAGAAAATGTGGGCCGGGCGCGGTGGCTCACGCCTGTAATCCCAACACTTTGGGAGGCTGAGGCGGGCGGATCACGAGGTCAGGAGATCGAGACCATCCTGGCTAACACAGTGAAACCCCGTCTCTACTAAAAATACAAAAAATTAGCCGGGCGAGGTGGCGGGCGCCTGCAGTCCCAGCTACTCGGGAGGCTGAGGCAGGAGAATGGCATGAACCCCAGGGGGCGGAGCCTGCAGTGAGCCGAGATCGCGCCACTGCACTCCAGCCTGGGCAACAGCGAGACTCTGTCTCGAAAAAAAAATAAAGAAAAGAAAATGTGGTATATAAAGACAATGAAATGTTATTCAGCCTAAAGAAAGAAATCCTGCATCTGGGACAAGTATGAACCTGCAGGGTATTATGATAAGTTAAATAAGCCAGACAGAGAAGGACAAATATTGCCAGGTAGGCTTGGTGGCTCATTCCTATAATCCCAGCACTTTGGGAGGCTGGCACAGGAGGATCACTTGAGCTCAGGAGTTTGAGACCAGCCTAAGCAATATAGTGAGACTTCGTCTCTACTAAAAATAAAAAACAATTAGCTGGGCATGGTGGTGCACACCCGTAGTCCCAGCTACTCAGGAGGCTGAGGCAGGAGAATCCCTTGAGTCCAGGAGGTCAAGGTTGCAGTGAGCTATGATCATAGCACTGCACTCCAGCCTGGGTGATAGAGTGAGACCTTGACTCAAAAACAAACAAACAAAAGGCTGAGTGCAGTGGCTCACACCTGTAATTCCAACACTTTGGGAAGCTGAAGCAGGAGGATGGCTTGAGCCCTGGAGTTTGAGATCAGCCTTGAAAACAAAGTGAGACCCTGTCTCTGTTTAAGAAAAAAAAAAGGCGTCTAGGCACGGTGGCTCACACCTGTAATCCTCACACTTTGAGAGGCCGAGGTGGGTGGATAAACTGAGGTCAGGAGTTCGAGACCAGCCTGACCAACATGGTGAAACTCCATCTCTACTAAAAATGCAAAAATTATCTGGACATAGTGGCGGGTACCTGTAATCCCAGCTACTTGGGGGGCTGAGGCGGGAGAATTGCTTGAGCCCAGGAGGCGGAGGTTGCAGTGAGACAAGATCGTGCCATTGTACTCCAGCCTGGGCAACAAGAGCGAAGCTCCATCTCAAAAAATAAATAAATAAATAAATAAAAATAAAAAATTTTTAAAGTCACATGACACTTCTTACATGAAAAATTTAAAATAGTCAGACTCATAGAAGCAGAGAGTAAAATGGTGGTTGCCCAGGGCTGGAGTTAGGAGCAGTGGAAACAGGAAAATATCGGTAAAAGTGTACAAAGTTTTGATTATACAAGATTTGTAAGTCCTACACATCTGTACAACATCATGCTTATAGTTACCAATACAGGCACATCTCATTTTATTGTGCCTTGCTTTATTGAACTTCGCTTGTAATTGTGTTTTTTACAGATTGAAGCTCTGTGGCAACCCTATGTCGAGCAAGTGTATCAGTACCGCCTTTCCAACAGCATGTGCTTACTTTGTGTCTCTGGGTCACGTTTTGGTAATTGTCACAATATTTCAAACTTTTTCCTGATTATTGTATGTGTTATGGTGATCTATGATCTTTAGTGTTACTACAGTAATTATTTTGGGGCACCACAAAGACAGCAAACTTAAATGATAAATGTTGTGTGTGTTCTGCCTGCTCCAACGACTGGCTATTGCCCCATCTCGCTCCATCTCTTTAGGCTTCCCTATTCCCTGAGACACAACAGTATTGAAAAGAGGCCAATTAATAATCCTACAATGGCCTCTTTGTGTTCAAGTAAAAGTAAGAGTCACACATCTCTCATTTTAAATCAAAAGCTAGAAATGATTAAACTTAGGAAGGGACGTTGAAAGCTGAGACAGGCAGAAAGCTAGGCCTCTTGTGCCAAACACTTAGCCACATTGTGAATGTAGAGGAAAAGTTATTGAAAGAAATTAAAATTTCGACTCCAGTGAACACATAAATGATTAGAAAGCATAGCAGCCTTATTGCTGATGTGGAGAAAGTCTGAGTGGTCTGGATAGAAGATCAAACCAGGCACAACGTTCCCTTAAGCCAAAGCCTAATCCCGAAGAAGGCCCTACTCTTCTTCAATCCCATGAAGGATGAGAGAGATGAAGAAGCTGCTGGGGAAAAGTTAGAAGTTAGCAAGGTTAGTTTATGAAGCTTAAGAAAAGACACCAATCTCCACAAAATAAAAGTGCAAGGTAAAGCAGCAGGTGCTGATGTAGAAGCTGCAGCAAGTTTTCCAGAAGATGTAGCTAAGATATCTGATGAAGGTGACTACACTAAGCAACAGACATTCAAGGTAGATAGCACAGCCTTCTATTGGAAGAAGATGCCAGTTAGTACTTTCATAGCTAGAGGGGAGAAGTTAATGCCTGGCTTCAAAGCTTCAAAGGAGAGGCTTGCTCTCTTCTTGGGGACTATATAGCTAGTGAATTTAAGTTGAAGTCAGTGCTCATTGACCATTCTGAAAATGCTATGGCCCTTAAGATTTACGCTAAATCTACACTACCTGTGCTCTATACATGAAACAACACAGCTTGAATGACTGCACACCTGTTTACCTCATGGTTTACTGACTATTTTAAGTCCACGATTGAGACCTACCGCTCAGAAAAAAAAAAGCTTCCTTTCAAAATCTGACTGCTCATTGACAGCGTACCTAGTCCCCCAAGAGCTCTGATGGAGATGTACAAGATTTATGTTTTTATGCCTGCAACACAGTATTCGTTCTGTACCCCAAGGATTGAGGAGTTATTTTGAGTTGTTTTTGTTTGTTTGTTTGTTTGGTTGGTTTTTTGGTTTTTTTTTTTTTTTTTTTTTGAGATGGAGTCTCACTCTGTTGCCCAGACTGGAGTGCAGTGGCACGATCTTGACTCACTGCAACCTCCATCTCCCAAGTTCAAGTGATTCTCCTGCCTCAGCCCGCAGAGTAGCTAGGATTAGAGTCATGTGCCACCATACCTGGGTAATTTTTGTATATTTAATAGAGACAGGGTTTCACAATGTTGGCTAGGCTGGTCTCAGACTCCTGACCTCAAGTGATCTGCCTGTCTCGGACTCCCAAAGTGCTGGTATTACGGGTGTGAGCCGTGTGCCCAGCCTATTTTGAGGATTTTAAGTCTTACTATTTAAGAAATAGTTAAGGCTATAGGTGTCATAGATAGTGATTCCTCTGATGGATCTGGGCAAAGTCAATTGAAAACCTTCTGGAAAGAATTCACCATTCTAGATGGCATTAATAAGATTTGTGATTCATGAGAGGAGATCAGAATATCAATAGTAACAGGAAGAAGTTGATGCCAACCCTCACAGATGACTCTGGGAGGTTCAAGACTTCTGTGGAGTATGTCAGTATAGATGAGGTTGGAAATAGTAAGAGAACTAAATTAGAAGTGGAGCCTGAAGATGTGACTGATTTGCTGCAGTCTCATGATCAGACTTGAAAGGATGAGGAATTGGTTCTTATGGATAAGCAAAAAAAGTAGTGTCTTGAGATGGAATCTACTCTTGGTGAAGATGCCATGAGCATTGTTGAAATGACATCAAAGGATTTAGAATATTACATCACCCTAGTTGATAAAGCAATGGCAGAATATGAGAGGAATGCCTCCAATTTTGAAGGAAGTTCTACTGTGGATAAAATGTTATCAAACATCACTGCATATTACAGAGAAGTCTTTTGTGAAAGGAAGTCAACTGATGCTGCAAACTTTATTGTTGTCTTATTTTAAGGAACTGCCATAGTCACCACAACCTTCAGCAACCACCACCCTGATCAGTCAGCAGTCAACAACATCAAGGCAAGACCCTCCACCAACAAAAAGGTGAAGTCTGGCTGAAGGTTTAGATGATAGTTAGCAGTCTTTAGTAATAAAGCATTTTTAGGTTGGGCGTGGTGGCTCATGTCTGCAATCCCGGTACTTTGGGAGGCTATGGAGGATGGATTGCTTGAGCTCAGGATTTCAAAGCCAGCCTGGGTAACATGACAAAACCCTATGCCTACAAAAAATACAAAAATTAGCCAGGTGTGGTGATATGCACTTGTAATCCCAGCTACTCAGGAGGCTGAGGTGGGAGGATTGCTCAGCTGCAGTGAGCCAAAATCAGGCTTTGAGCCCAGGAGTTCTAGACCAGCCCAGGCAACATGGTGAAACTCTATCTCTACAAAAAATACAAAAAATTAGCCAGGCATGGTGATGTCCCTGTAAGATCACGTGAGCCTGAGAGGCAGAGGTTGTAGTGAACCAAGATTGCACCACTGCACTCCAGCCTGAGCCATAGGGTGAGACCCCATCTCAAAAAAAATGTAAAATTAAAATATGTACTTTTTTTTTAGACATAATGCTATTGCACACTTAGGAGACTTCAGTATAGTGTAAACATAACTTTTATATGCACTAGGAAGCTAGGCTGAGGTGGGTGGATTGCTTCAGCCCAGCATGGGCAACATGGAGAAACCCTGTCTCCACTAAAAACACAAAAATTAGCCAAGTATGGTGGTGCACGCCTGTAATCCCAGCTACTTGGTAGGCCAAGGCGCGAGAATCACTTGATCCCAGGAGGCAGAGGTTGCAGTGAGCTGAAATTGCACCACTGCCCTCCAGCCTGGGTGACAGAGCGAGACTCAGAGGTTTGGTCTCAAAAAATAAACAGAAAAAATAGAATAGAAAAGGCTTGGAGTTCAGAATGCCCCAGGAGTATGATGTGATCATTAACAATCTATAAAGTTGTTGGAAGTAAATGCTTGGTGTCGCCAAGTGAAAATAATACTCAGGCAAAAGTTTTCTCAGCAAGGCAATTTACTTCTATAGAAGGGTGTGTCTCGTGGACGGAGCAATGGCGAGAGCACACAGGACAAGCAAGGGGAAGGGGCTCTTATTCCTAACACAGCTAGTCCCTACTGCTGTGTCTTTCCCCTATTGGCTAAGGTTGAACCGCACAGTCCAAGCTAATTCTGACTGGCTATTTTAAAGAGAGTGAGGGTATGAGCCAGAGTGGTAGGGTGAGTAGTTTTGGCAGGAGGGACAGTTACACGGTAGGTGAGTAAGGATGACTAAGGACAGAGCAGGTGATAGAAGCTAGGAGGGGGTTGTTTACTGAAAGTAGGGGCAAGGAGATGTAAAGAATGAGGAAGTCAAACTTTAAAACAGAGAACAAGAAACAGGGAAGCTGAACATACTGACACATTGGTTCTTTGGAAAGGGACTCAGAACTCATTGTACTTAACAATTTTCTCCCTCAAATTTTAAAGGAAGTTAACAGGCTAAACTTTGAAGAGGAATTTACTATATCCTACAAAGTGTTCTTAGTCTTTGGGGAGTCCTCCTAATTAGGGAAAAGGAGTCAGGCTGGCAAGACCTAGGGAAAGCAAAAAGAGAAAGCAGGGAAGTTAAAAGTCGGCCTTTCTTCATGGTCCAGGACACATACCCACCCTGTGCTGACAACTCACAACCTTTCTGTGCCTAGCTATCACCAGATACCTGCAAGTTAGCTCACTGCAGCCTTGGCATTATCAGGACTGCAGATAGCACTCTTTAGCATAAGCACTATTCTATAAAATCCCCAGCAAGCCTTTATTTCCTTGTAGTCAGCTCCTCTCTGGCTGGTCTGCCCATTGCAACCTTGCAATGTATTTTCATACTTTCTCTAATAAATCTGCCTTTCTTTATTTACAACTGTCTTGGTAAATTCTTTTACCTCCATGCCACTGACCCAGATATTCACCGCTCACCTGAGACAGTCTGCAGCAATTAAGGTACAAGATCTCTGTTGGGTGGAAAGTTTTGTTCTGCTCTGTATTGGGTAGGTACAACAGAAATACCATACTTAATTCTCTGTGTTCCATTTGCAGAGATATCTAGGCAAGCATGGAGAATAACTATGATAGCAAAGGGATTTCCAATTCTTCAGAGTGCTAATGGACTGACTAAAATAGATCATTTCTTCATTTGCATCACAAAGAATCTAAATGGCAGATATAATTTATTCCTCTTTACTGAGGTTATATCTGTACTATCAGGGTTGTTGAGTCCATTTTGTTTACTTTTATAATTACAGATTTAAATGTATTAGTTGTGCACATAAAGACTTCTTTGAAGGGGCCAGGTGTGGTGGCTCATGCCTGTAATCCCAGCATTTTGGGAGGCCAAGGCGGGTGGATTGCCTGAGCTCAGGAGTTCAAGACCAGCCTAACCAACATGGAGAAACCCCATCTCTACTAAAAATACAAAATTAGCCAGGTGTGGTGGTGTACGCCTGTAATCCCAGCTGCTTGGGAGGCTGAGGCAGGAGAATTGCTTGAACCTGGGAGGCGGAGGTTGCGGTGAGCCAAGATTGCACCATTGCACTCCTGCCTGGGCAACAAGAGTGAAACTCTGTCTCAAAAAAAAGAAAAAAAAAAAAGTCTTCTTTGAAGGACCAGATTTGTAATAATTCTAGTTATTTCAGTTAGCAGTTTAAAAAAATAAAGAAATTATTCTACATGCTTACCTTCTACTTAGGAATTATTTTTGAGATACATTCTGATGTACAAAGTCTTCTTAGAAAAATACACAATATATTGGCAAAACTACATAAATATACTGGTGTGAAAAAACTGGAATTAGACATAATCAGACTTTGGAAATGTGGAAAGAAGTTTTTACCTCAAAGGATACTATGCAGTTTGTCCACCTGGCTTTTTGTATATGTGTAATTGCACCAATATATGTGAACAGAATTTCTTTCTATAATATTGATTGCTATCAAGGATAGTATGAGGTCAAAATGAATGGGGATAGCTTTAATTCAGGCAAAAGATGAATTTGACTAGCTGTAATCTTCAAAAGATCAAGAAAAGATAAAACAGTTCCAGTTTTAAATTTAACCATAATAAACTATTAATATGTGAATAAAATTTTCATGTTGTTTAAACAAGAAGCATCCTTTCAGATAATTTGCTCCAAGCATGTGTCAAAGCTGTATTTTAAACTTGCACAAATGAAGAAACCTAAGCAGACGAATTAATTGTTTTTTCTCTTGATAGAGGAAATCAGAGAAAGGGAATAGGTGATTAGATAATTAAGAAAAGAATGCCAGGTGGGCACAGTGTAATCCCAACAGTTTGGGAGGCTGACATGAGAGGATTGCTTGAGGCCAGGAGTCTGAGACCAGCCTGGACAACATAGTGAGACCCCATCTCTACAAAAAAATGTTTAGCGAATAGCCATCCTAGCTACTTGGGAGGCTGAGGTGGGAGGATGGTTTCAGTCCAGGAGTTTGAGGCTGCAGTGAAGTATGATCATGCCACTGCACTCTAGCCTGGGTGACACAGCCAGACCCTGTCTTTTCTAAAAATGAGGAAAAAAAAGAAATAGGAAAGAATGTCTGATTATATATTATTAGACCCTTGACTAAGAATAAGTTGAAAGGCAGATAGCTAATTTTAAGAACAGTTCTTTTCAGTTCATTAAAATTTACCCGAAAATAGCTTTAGCAATTTATTAATTATAGTAATTTCTGCCAGGTGTGGTGGCTCATCTCTGTAATCTCAGCCCTTTGGAAGGCCGAGTTGGGTGGATTGCTCGAGCCCAGGAGTTTGAGACCAGCCTAGGCAACATAATGAGACCTTGTCTGTGTAGAAAAGAAAAAAGAAATTAGCTGGACATGGTGGCATACACCTGTAATCTCAGCTACTTAGGAGGGTGATTGGGGAGAATTGTTTGAGCCCAGGAGATCAAAGCTGCAGTGAGCCATGATCACAGCACTGCACTCCAGCAAGAGTGAAAAAGCAAGATGCTGTCTCAAAAATAATAATAATAATAATAATTTCTTCCCTGAAAGAAATTGCAAATCGCATCATACAAAAAGAGTTCTGTCCCCTGGCTAACACAGTGAAACCCCGTCTCTACTAAAAATACAAAAAAATTAGCCAGGCGTGGTGGCGGGCACCTGTAGTCCCAGCTACTCGGGAGGCTGAGGCAGGAGAATGGCGTGAACCCGGAAGGCGGAGCTTGCAGTGAGCCAAGATCGTGCCACTGCACTCCAACCTGGGCGACAAAGCAAGACTCCGTCTCAAAAACAAACAAACAAACAAAAAAGTTCTGTCCCAAACTCAGTATTTGCCTAAGGCAATCTTTAAATATTGTCTGTCCCATTGTATTTTGTTGTGAAATCATAATGTGAAGGTGATTAGTTAATAGTTTTTGCATTTCTTACATATAGTGAAAATTAAGAATAGACTTAATTTATACAATACATACTACACAAATCATGTTTACTATCAGTATTCGTATATACATTGAAACTGTTCCTTTTAATCAGTTTTCTACTTTAAGGAAGATTTCCACACAAAATCCTATGTTTATTCTATTTAGTACTAGCTATTTTATGACCTTTTATATTGTATGTGTTCTATTCCATTTAGCTGGTTTTATTTACATAGCAAAACATGTGATGAATAGTAAACAAAACTATGGCCATAAGACATAAAATTCAAAATGTTGACTTTGTTTGCAGCGTTTGTAAAGAAACTGCTCAATTATCGAATGAATGAATGAATGAATAAATGTCTCCTCATTGTATTCAGTTTTCCAAAGCAAGACTTTGTTTAGGATACTTTCCCTCATGACGGTGGAGAACAGGAAAATATTTGCATTCCTGGATTCTGAAAAAGAGTACGCATGTGGAGATTATTGTCTGAATTTGATCTCTGCTCCATACTATGAAATACACAATGTTTTGCCTTGGCCTCCCAAAGTGTTGGGATTATAGGCATGAGCCATCATGCTTGGCCTCACAATTCGATTTTTATCATTTTGCTTCTTCCAACTTCTTGTTCTGCTTATCTTAAATTAGTAATATACTTTTACCAAGTCATCTGCTTCTAGACCATAATAGTCCTGGAAATCCTCATGATGGTAATGTCATTAATTAAGATGGTAATGACAATGATGTCAGTTAAATTGACAATTATACCCATCCCTTCAGTTTTTAGCAGTCAAGTCTTTCCCATAAAGCTCTGAAGCTACTTTTTTTTTTAAGATGGAGTCTCGCACTGTCACCAGGCTGGAGTGCAATGGTATGATCTTGGCTCACTGCAACCTCCACCTCCCAGATTCAAGAGATTCTCCTGCCTCACCTCCTGAGTAGCTGGGACTACAGGTGTGTGCCACCATGCCCAGCTAATTTTTGTATTTTTAGTAGAGACGGAGTTTCACCATGTTGGCCAGGATGGTCTCGATCTCTTGACCTTGAAGATACTTCTTGATGTTTCTTCAAGAAAACCCAATATCTGGCCTGTGGCTTATACAATGCCATCAGGCAACTCTCAGGTGAGAAACAGACACTACTTGTTGATAACAAGACTTGAGTTAATATTTTAGACTAAATTACAATATCAGAATGGAGAACAGGGGAATCACTGTCAAAGTAAAGTATATATGTACACGGGCTTGCCTAAATGTTTCATAAGTACTTAGGCCTATGATGGCCACGGACAATGAAGATATTCACAAATATCCAGGACATTACCATAAATTCTATAAAGTTTGTATCGTGATCTATAATAAATGATAAAGGCATTTAAAATCTAAAAGTGAATCTTTTCCGAAGTAATTTTGTTCATAGTTCTTGAACATAAATATCAGTAAGCCACTACCATCCTGAAAGGACATACAATTACTAAAACATATTCATGTTAACAACAAATTGCCTTAGTTCATTTGGTCTGCTCAAAACAAACACCATAAACTGCACAGCTTAACAACAGCAGAAATTTATTTCTCCCAGTTCTGGAGCCTAGGAAGTTCAAGGTCAAGGCACTGGCAGATGTAGTGTCTGGCAAGGGTTTGCTTTCTGATTCATAGAGCACCTTTTTGCTGTGTCCTTACAGGGTGGAAGGGATAAGCTAGTTATCTGAAGTCTCTCTTTTAAATTTTTTATTTATTTAGTTTTAAAATTGATTTTTTTTTTTAGATGAGCTCTTGCTGTGTTACCCAGGCTAGAATGCAGTGGCACAATCACAGCTCACTGCAGCCTTGACCTCCTGGGCTCAAATGATCCTCCCATATTAGTCTTTCGAGTAGCTGGGACCACAATTATGTGCCACCACACTTGGCTAATTTTATTTTTTTGTAGAGAGGGGATTTCACTGTGTTCCTCAGGCTGGTCTCGAACTCCTGGGCTCAAGCAATCCTCCTGCTTTGGCCTCCCAAAATGCTGGGATTACAGGCATGAGCCACCAAGTCAAGCCAGTCTCTCTCTCAAAAAAAGAAAAAAAAATTACTTTTATTGTTTAGAGATGGGATCTTGCTTTTGCCCAATCTGGTCTCTAACTTCTGAGCTCAAGTGATGCTCCCACCTGAGGCTCCTGAGTAGCTAGAACTGAAGGCATGTGCCATAGAGCCCAACTTCTGGGGTCTCTTTTATAGGCTCACTAGTCCCAACTATGAGGGCTCTGCCCTTCATAACCTAATCATTTCCTGAAGGCCCCACCTCCTAATACCATCACCGTGGGGGTTAGGATTTCAACATATGAATTTTGTGGGGAACTCAAAGAAGATTCAGAGCATAGCTCAAATTATCTGTACAAAACTAACCCCTTGAGAACCCCTTTTTTTCTGACAGCTTTCTCCACACTGTGGCCCCAAAAAACAGGATGGCTCTGTTAATACAGTTGAGCTAATTTAGAAAATATGGACCATACTTGAATCACACAGGTGGACATTCACATGTGAATGTTTTGTTCACCAGATATTCTTTGTGTGTGTGTGTGTGTGTGTGTGTGTGTGAGAGTGTGATGAGGTCTTGCTCCGTCAACCAAGCTGGAGTGTGTGATCATGGCTTACTGCAGCCTTGACCTCCCAAGCTCAAGTGATCTTCCCACCTCAGCCTCCCAAGTAGTTGGAACTACAGGTGCGTGCCATCACATCTGGCTAATTTCTGTATTTTTTGTAGAGACAGGGTCTCACAGTGTTGCCCAGGCTGGCCTTGAACTCCTGGGTTCAAGCAATCTTCCAGCCTCAGCCTCCCAATGTGTTGAGATTACAAGCATGAGCCACTGAATCTGGCCCCATCAGATATTCTTAACATTGACATTGTTTGGATCTTTTTTTATTTTGTTTTTTTTTTGATATGGAGTCTTGGTCTGTTGTTGCCCTGGCTGGAGTGCAGTGGCGTGATCTCAGCTCACTGCAACCTCCGTCTCCTGGGTTCAAGCGATTCTCCTGCCTCAGCCTCCCAAGTAGCTGGGATTACAGGCATGAGTCACTGTGCCTGGCCTTGTTTGGATCTTTGATTTGAGAAAGTTGGTCATCTTATTTGCTGTATTATTAAACTTCATTATCACATAGATATGATTAAGTGTACTGAAATCATTATCAGAGTCTCTATACTTCACTAAGCTACCAAAGGCTCTGAACTTCTATTTCCAGAGAATATCTATAATAGCCAGATATAGAGAAAATAAAATATGCCATGACAAAAGATACTGCATGCTAGGGTAATGGGGTAAGGTAGAATTTTATATCTTTTTTTTGTTTTTCTCTTGAGACAAGGTCTTGTTCTGTTGCCCAGGCTAGAATGCAGTGGCATGATTCTAGCTCACTGCAGCCTTGAACTCCTGGGCTCAAGCAATCCTCCCATCTCAGCTATATATATGTGTGTGTGTGTGTGTGTGTGTGTGTGTGTGTGTGTGTGTATAGTTTTTGTAAAGATGGGGTTTCACTATGTTGCCTAGGCTGGTCTCAAAATCTTGGCCTCAAGCTATCCTCCCCACCTATAACCTCCCTGCCACCACCCCCTGGCCTCCCAGAGTGCTGGGATTATAGACATGAGTCACTGTGTCCAGCCAAGTTTGTCTATCTGTGAAATTAAATGCATTATATTTGAAAAATAAACACGTTCAAAATGCCTAGTCTGCCTGTGTATTGTAAGCAGATACTTTAACATTTCCCTGGGGAAGACGTGTGTGGGAGAAAACAATGTCAGCAAAAATTGCAAATAGTTTGGTGTAGTTGAGGATATTCTCTGGATACTTTTTAGATGAGGAAGAGTTGATCCTGGAGAAGAAGGTAAATGCTGGAGCATAATGGGAATGATAAGGTCATACCAAAAATTCTTGAGTACTGGGAACTGTGCTCTCTATTTTCCATTCTTATAGACCCAGAACTTAGTTCATTGCTTGGTACATACCTCTATTGGTTTGTTTTTACACTGCTGATAAAGACATACCCAAGACTGGATAATTTATACAGGAAAAATGTTTAATAGACTTAAAGTTCCACATGGCTGGGGAAGCCTCACAATCATGGTGGAAGGTAAGGAGGAACAAGTCACGTCTTACGTGGATAGCAGCAGGTAAAGAGAGAAAGCTTGTGCAGGGGAACTCCTCTTTATAAAACCATCAGATCTCATGAGACTTATTCACTATCTTGAGAATAGCATAGGAAAGATTTACCCCCATGATTTAATTACATCCCACCTGTCCTTCCCATGACACATGAGAATTCAAGATGAGATTTGGGTGGGGACACAGCCAAACCATATAAATACCTAATAAATACTTGTCAAAAGACAATTTTTAAAAGTTAAAAACATGACTCTCATACAAATATAGAATGAACACATGGCAAAGATATGTTAACTTAATGAGAGAACCAGTAAGATGGCAAACTTGGATAAAAGAACACTTTGTGGAACTGGGCACTTACAGGCATTTTGGAAGGACTGTTAGAATAAGATTGCTAGGTAAGATACAAAATTGGTTAACACATACAAGGCAATAAAATGATAACCTAGTCATAATAAATGTAGAACCAAAGACAAAGAGAAAAGTCTTTAGAGAAGCAAGAGAAAATGTCCATGCAACTTTCAAAGGAGCAACCGCAAGACTGACAGCAGTTTTTGACACACAAGGGAAACCAGCAAGAGCTAGAATGGAGAATATCTTCAAACTATTGTAGAATGTAAGTTCCAAATAGAATTCCACAGGTAGCAAAAATCTACTTAAGCATATAACCAAAACAAAGGCATTTTGAGATAAAGAGAATGAAAGTAGTAAATATATGGATAAATGTAAAGAAAGATTGATTTCACCTGGGTGTAGTGTCTCTCGCCTGTAATCTCAGCATTTTGGGAGGCTGAGGTGGATGAATTGCTTGAGCTCAGCAGTTCGAGACCAGCTTTGGCAACATAGTGAGATCCCGTCTCTATTTTTAAAAAAATAAAAATTAAAAAAATTGATTTTTTTTTTGTTTTTTTTTGAGACAGAGTCTTGCTCTGTCACCCAGGCTGGAGTGCAACGGCATGATCTTGGCTCACTGCAACCTCTGTCTCCCAGGTTCAAATGATTCTTCCACCTCAGCCTCCTGAGTAGCTGAGACTACAGGCACCTGCCATCATGCCCGGCTAATTTTTGTATTTTTGTATTTTTGTAGAGACTGGGTTTCACTGTGTTGGCCAGGCTGGTCTGGAACTCCTGGCCTCAGGTGCCACCTGCCTCTGCCTCCCAAAGTGCTGGGATTAGAGGCGTGAGCCACGGCGCCCGGCCAAAACATTGATTTTTTAAAACACTAATAATAATGTCTTGCGGTATGTTCAAATATAGAATAAAAACATTTGTTAAAGTATGTGTGGCAACTGGCATAAATGAAACGAATGGGATTTAATATCTTTATATTGAACAGGAAGAAGATAAAAGTATTGATTAAAACTAGGCTTTGATAATTGAAGAATGCATATTGGCATTCTAGGGAAAACATGAAAATAATAATGGTGTGTAGAGGGAAAAGGGACTTATAAAAATTGGTCAAACCTCAAACCAAAAGAAGTCAAGAAAAAAGAGAAAATAAACGTAGAACTAATGGAAAAATAGAACTCGCAAAATAAGAATGTAGGTCTAACCCCAGATATGTTAGTATTATGATTATACTAAAATAAAATGGACTTTTTTGTTTTTAATAAGTTTTTAAGCCATCATACTTTGGAATTAAATAGTACATATTTGTGTTTTGGGGGAAGGGAGTTAATATTTATTTAATCATTTTATTAGGCTAAATTAATATTGATCCCAAAACTTGATAATGACAATACCGGAAAGGAAAAAAATTATAACAAATCTTATTTTTTAAAACGTTTAATTTTGAAATAATTAGCATAAGAAGTTTTAAAGGCATATACAGGGAAGTTCTGTGCACCCGTCACCCAGGATCTTCCAATTATAACATCTGTCATAACTATAGTACAATATCAAAACCAGAAAGTTGACATTGGTACTCTGATGAAAAAATTAATATTTGAGATAAGAAAAAAACAAAGTGGGCTGGGTATGGTGGTTCATGCCTGTAATCCAAGCACTTTGTGAGGCCAAAGTGGGCGGATCACCTGAGGTTGGGAGTTCAAGACCAGCCTGACCAACATGGAGAAACCCTATCTCTACTAAAAATACAAAAAATTAGCTGGGCACGGTGGCGCATGCCTGTAAACCCAACTACTCGGGAGGCTGAGGAAGGAGAATCACTTGAACCCAGGAAGCAGAGGTTGCCGTGAGCCAAGATCATGCCATTGCACTCCAGCCGGGGCAACAAGAGCAAAACTCTGTTTCAAAAAAAAAAAAAAAAAACTGTTTTTTCTACTTGTACACTCAGTACAACACTTAACACTGAACACTTCTTATACCGGATACGTGGGGGATTTTCCCCACACACCAAGCAATTCTCCAGTGGGCACCAGCTGAACGTCCTACAGTGTAACTCAATTCTGACACTAATTCCCTGGAGTTAGAGTCACAGTCCACAGGTTAAGAAAAACTGCTTCCACTTCAGACACCAATTCCAAACCCTAGGTTGTGACCTGTTTGTTCTTCTGACCAACCAGCTAAAATTGGGGGTTCACATGATCCCCTCCTTGGGTTCAGTTAGTTTGTGATAGTGGTTCACAGAACTCAGAGAAGTACTTACATTAATCAGTTTATTATAAATAAATAATATAGTAAAGGACAAGATGAACAGCCAGATGGGAGAGATGCACAAGGCAAAGCAAGTGGGAAGGAACGCAGAGGTTCCACACTCTCTCCGGAGGCACCACCCTCGAGGCACCGCCATATGTTCAACAATCTGGAACCTCTTCAGACTCTGTCCTTTTGGGATTTTATGGAGGATTCATGACCTAGGCATGGTTGATTAAATCATTGGCCATTGGTGATCACCTCCATCTTCAGCCCCTCTTTTCTCTTGAGGTCAGGAGGTGAGGCTGAAATTTCCAACCCTCTAATCCTGTGGTTGGTTCCTCTGGCAACCAGCCCCCATCTTGAGGCTGTCCAGGAGCCCACCAGGAGTCATCTCATTAAAACAAAAGATGCTCCTGTCAGCCAAGAAATTCCAAAGGATTTAGAAGCTCTGAGACAGACACTTTTTTTTTTTTTTTTTTTTTTTGAGACAGTCTCTTCTTTGTCACACAGCCTGGAGTGCAATGGCACAATCTCGGCTCACTGCAACCTCTGCCTCCCCGGGTTCAGGCGATTCTCTTGCCTCAGCCTCCAGAATAGCTGGGATTACAGGCGCCTGTCACCACGCCCGGCTAATTTTTGTATTTTTAGTAGAGATGGGGTTTCACCATGTTGGCCAGGCTGGTCTCGAACTCCTGACCTCAGGTGATCTGCCTGCCTCTGCCTCCCAAAGTGCTAGGATTACAGGCGTGAGCCACTGCATCTGGCCTAGACATTTGTAATTTCCTGAGTGATAAAAGCGTCTGTGGCCCAGCGTGGTGGCTCATGCCTGTAATCCCAACACTTTGGGAGGCCGAAGTAGGCGGATCACATGAGGTCGGGAGTTCAAGACCAGCCTGGCCAACATGGTGAAACCCCATCTCTACTAAAAATACAAAAATTAGCCGGGCGTGGTGGCTCTTGCCTGTAATCCCAGCTACTCGGGAGGCTGAGGCAGGGGAATTGCTTGATCCCGGGAGGCGGAGGTTGCAGTGAGCCAAGATTGCAACAGAGCACCACTCCAGCCTCGGTGACAGAGTGAGACTCCATCTCAAAAAAAAATTACAAAGGTCTTAGGAGCTCTGTGTCAGGAACCAGAGTCAAAGACCAAATATTAGAATAAAAGAGTCTCCTAGCATCCCTATCTACAAGGGTGTTTTTTTGTTTATTTGTGTGTGTGTGTTTTGTTTTTTTTTTTTTGAGACAGAGTCTCGCTCTGTCCCCCAGGCTGGAGTGCTGTGCCTGTCTACAAGGGTTTTAGGAGCTCTCTCTGAGGAAAGGGGTCAGAGACCAAATATATCTTTCTTATTTTATCACAATACCACAGGTTGATACCACAGAGCTTATTCAGATTTCCCTCAACATGTATGAACTCATTTGTGTGTATGTATGACTCAATGCAATTTTATTATGTGTCCCTTCCTGTAACAAACATCACAATCAAGATACTTAACTGTGCCATCACAGAGTTCCTTGTGCCAGTCCCTCATAGAGCCACACACCCTCCTTTCCCTGTCCCTGACATTCAGCAACTACTAATCCATTTTTCATTCTATAATTTTATAATTTAAAGAATATTATAGGCCGGGTGTGGTGGCTCATGCCTATAATCCCAGCACTTTGGGAGGCCAAGCGGACAGATCACGAGGTCAGGAGTTCAAGACCAGCCTGGCCAACATAGTGAAACCTCATCTCTACTAAAAATACCAAAATTAGCTGGGCATGGTGGTACACACCTGTAATCCCAGCTACTCGGGAGGCTGAGGCAGGAGAATCGCTTGAACCCAGGAGGCGGAGGTTGCAGTGAGCCCAGATTGCACCACCGCACTCCAGCCTGGGCGACAAAGCGACACTCCATCTAAAAAAAAAAGAATATTATATAGGCCGGGCATGGTGGCTCATGCCTGTAATGTCAGCAGTTTGAGAGGCTGAGGTGGGAGACTACTTTGAGCCTAGGAGTTCAAGACCAGTCTGGGCAACATAGGGAGACCTTGTCTTTACAAAAGTAAA
The DNA here is from genome assembly GCF_006542625.1 of Nomascus leucogenys. Taxonomy (NCBI): domain Eukaryota; kingdom Metazoa; phylum Chordata; class Mammalia; order Primates; family Hylobatidae; genus Nomascus; species Nomascus leucogenys. The sequence goes on along the minus strand of NC_044393.1, from coordinate 87,287,416 downwards.
AAAAAGTTAACTGGGCATGGTGGCATGTGCCTATGGTACCAGCCACTCGGGAGGCTGAAGTGGGAGGATTGTTGAGCCCAGAAGGTTGAGACTGCAATGAGCCATGATCATGCTACTGCACTCCAGCCTGGGTGACAGAGTAAGACCCTGTCTCAAAGAAAAACCACAAAATAAAAAAAGAATGTTATATATCAATGGAATCATAAAGTATACTACCTTTTGGATTTGGCTTCCTTCCTTCCAGATAACTTTAAAATTCATCTAAGTTGTGGGTATCAATAGTTTGTTGCTTTTTATTGCTGCATAATATTCCATGGTATGGAAGTATCACAGTTGTTTAACCATTCACCAATTGTAGGACATTCCAGTTGTTTTAGTTTTTGACTATTATAAATAAATCTGCTGTGAATAGTTGCATAGAGAATTTAGTGTGAACATAAGCTTTTATTTCTCTGGGATAAATGCCCAGGTTACAATTACTGGGTCATTTAGTTTTAAAAGAAAAATCCAAAATTTTTTCAAGAGCAGTGGTATCATTCTGTCTTGCCAGCAATGTATGAATGAATCCAACTTTTCTGCATTCTTATCAGCATTTATTATCACTACATTTTTATTTTAGCCATTCTGATAGGTGAATAGCGATTCTCATTGTGATTTTAGTTTATAATTCTCTAATGACTAATGATGTTGAACATCTTTTCATGTATTGATTGCTATCTGTATAGTCTCTTAAATGAAATATTTGTTCATGTCTTTGCCCATTTTAGATTTCTTTCTTTTGCTTTTTACTGTTAAATTTTGAGAGTTCTTTATATATTAATGATGTTAGTCCTCTGTTGATTACATGATTTGCAAAAATTTTCTTCCAGTCTGTAATTAGTATTTTCGTAATCTTAACAGAGTCTTTTGCAGAGTAAAAGTTTTTATTTTTGATAAGGTCCATGAAAGGCTTGGATTTGTGTCCCTGCCCACATCTCATGCTGAATTATAATCCCTGGTTTTGGAGGAGGGGCCTGGTAGAAAGTAGTTGGATCATGGGGGCAGAGTTCTCCCTTGTTCTCGTGATAGTGAGTGAGTTCTCATGAGATCTGGTTGTCTAAAAGTGTGTGGCACCTCCGCCTTCTCTCTCTTTCTCCTGCTTCCACCATGTAAGATGTGCCTGCTTCCCCTTTGACTTCTACCAAGATTGAAAGTTTCTTGAGGTCTTCTCAGCCATGCGACCTGTACAGCCTGTGGAACTGTGAGCCAATTAAACCTCTTTTCTTTATAAATTACCCAGTCTCAGGTAGTTCTTTATACAATGAGAGAATGGACTAATACAGTAAAAGTTATCTTTTTATTTTTTATTGATCGTGATTTTGGTGTTATTCTAAAATCTCTTTGCTTAGGTCCCAAAGATTTTCTTCTATGTTTTCTCATAAAAGGTTTATAGTTTTATTTGTTTGTTTGTTGGTTTGTCTGTTTGAGACGGAGTCTCGCTCTGTTGCCAGGCTGGAGGCAGTGGTGCCATCTCGGCTCACTGCAGCCTCCACCTCCCGGGTTCAAGCAATTCTCCTGCCTCAGCCTCCCAAGTAGCTGGGACTACAGGCATGTGCCAACACACCCAGCTAATTTTTGTATTTTTAGCAGAGATGGGGTTTCACCATGTTGGCCAGGATGGTCTCGATCTCTTGACCTTGTGATCAGCCCACCTCAGCCTCCCAAAGTGCTGGGATTACAGGTGTGAGCCACCATACCCAGCCAGGTTTATAGTCTTATATTTTAAATTTATGTCATGATCCATATTGAGTAAACTTTTGTATAATGTGTGAAGTTTAGGTCAAACTTCTTTTTTGTTTTTTCTTTGACTAGGATACCCAGTTGCTCCAACACGATTTGTTGAAAAGAGCATTTCCTCCATTGACTTTCCTTTGCATCTTTTTCAAAAAGCAGTGCACTATACTTGTCTGGGGCTATTTCTGGATTCTTTATTCTGTGTCTCTCCTTCTGCTAATACCACACAGTTTTGACTACTATAGCTATTGAAGTCTTAAACTGGACAGAGTGGTTCTACCATCTTACTTTTTAAAATATTTATTTAGCTATTCTTGTTTTTCTATATACATTTTACAATAACCTTGTCTTTATCTATAAAAAAAGGTTGCTAGAATTCTTATAGGAGTTGTGACAAGGCTATAGATCAATCTAGGGAGAGTTAATTGCTTTACTTTACTACGATGAGTCTTTGTATTCATGAACATAGTATATGTCTCCAAGTATTTGATTCTTCTTTAATTTTTTTCAATCAGCATTTGTAATTTTTATCATAAATAAATGACACTGCCGGGTGTGGTGGCTCACGCCTGTAATCCCAGCACTTTGGGAGGCCGAGGCGGGTGGATCACAAGGTCAGGAGATCGAGACCATCCTGGCTAACACAGTGAAACCCCGTCTCTACTAAAAAATACAAAAAATTAGCCTGGCGTCGTGGCGGGCGCCTGTAGTCCCAGCTACGCGGGAGGCTGAGGCAGGAGAATGGCGTGAACCCAGGAGGCGGAGCTTGCAGTGAGCCAAGATCGCGCCACTGCACTCCAGCCTGGGCGACAGAGCGAGACTCCATCTCAAAAAATAATAATAATAAAAATAAAAATAAATAAAAATAAATAAATGACAGTTTTTTTATTTCAGTTTCTCCTTGATTCTTTTTCTTCTTTTTTTTTTTTTTTTGAGATGGAGTCTCGCTCTGTTGCCCAGGCTGTAGTGCAGTGGTGCAATCTGGGCTCACTGCAATCTCTGCCTACCGGGTTCAAGCAATTCTCCTGCCTCAGCCACCTGAGTAGCTGGGATTACAGTTACCCACTACCATGCCCACCTAATTTTTTTTGAATTTTTAGTAGAGTTGGGGTTTCACCATGTTGGCCAGGCTGGTCTTTAACTCCTAACCACAAGTGATCCACTCACCTTGGCCTCCCAAAGTGTTGGGATTACAGGCATGAGTCACCACAGCGGGCCTGTTTATTTTCAATATAGAGGAGTGCAATTGGGTCAGGTGTGGTGGCTCACACTTGTAATCCCAGCACTTTGGGAGGCTAAGGCAGGAAGATTGCTTGAGGCCAGAAGTTTGACATTGGTCTCGTCAACATAATGAGGCCCCATCTCAACAATTTTTTTTTTAAAGAAATGCAATTGACTTTTGTGTGTCAATTTTGTATCCTGCAAGCTTACTGAACTCATTTATTAGCTCTAGGAGGCTTTTCTTGTTTTTCTTTTCTTTTTTTTTTTTTTTTTTTTTGAGACGGTGTCTCGCTCTGTCGCCCAGGCTGGAGTGCAGTGGCACAATCTCGGCTCACTGCAAGCTCTGCCTCCTGGGTTCACGCCATTCTCCTGCCTCAGCCTCTCCGAGTAGCTGGGACTACAGGCTCCCACCACCACGCCCGGCTAATTTTTTGTATTTTTAGTAGAGACGGGGTTTCACCGTGGTCTCGATCTCCTGACCTCATGATCCGCCTGCCTCGGCCTCCCAAAGTGCTGGGATTACAAGCGTGAGCCACTGCGCCCGGCCTGGCTCCTTGGTATTTTCTACATAGGCAATAATATTGTCTGCAAACAGAGACAGCTTTATTTCTTCCTTCCCAATCTGTATGCTTCTTGTTTCTTTTTCTTCCCTATTGTTAAGAAAAAAAAAAAAAAAAACTCCAATACTGTTGAATGAGAGTGATGAGAGTGGACCTCTTTTTCTTCTTCCCAATCTTAGGGAAAGAAACCCCCAGTCTTTCACAATTAATTACGTTAACTGTAGGTATTCTGTAAAGGCTCCTTATAATGTTGAGAAAATTTTCCTTTAGTTCTATGTGTTAGGAGTTTTTATCGTGAATGGGTGTTGAGTTTTGTGAAATTTTCCACATCAGTTGATATGATATAATGTAATTTTTCTTCTTTAGCCTGTTGATATAATAGATTACATTAATTTTCAAGTATTGAATAAGCCATGCATACCTAGGACAGATCCTCCTTGCTTGTAGTGTATTATTCTTTTTATACACTATTGTACTTCCTTTGCTAACGTTGAGAATTTTTTCACCTATGCTAATGAGTGATGTAGGTCTTTAGTTTTCTTTTTTTGTGCTGTCTTTGTCTGGTGTTATCAGGATAATACAAGCCCATAAAACACTTGATAAATGTTTCTATCTCTTCTGTTTTTTGGAACAGTTTGTGCAAAATTGATATTGCTTCTTTTTTGAATGTTTGGTAAAGTTTTCCAGTGAAACTGTCTGGGCATTGAGATTTCTTTTCTAAGAGCTTTTAAATTATAAAATCAATTTCTGTAAGAGCTGTAGGACTACTAAGGTTTTTTATTTTATTTTTTCGTAGATTATTGGGGTACAGGTGGTATTTGGTTACACGAGTGAGTTCTTTGGTGGTGATATTTGAGATCCTGGTGCACCCATCACCCAAGCAGTATGCACTGCACCATATTTGTAGTCTTTTATCCCTCGCCCTACTCCCATCCTTCTCCCCAAGTCCCCAAAGTCCATTGTATCATTCTTATGGCTTTGCATTCTCATAATTTACCTCCCACATATCAGTGAGAACATACGATGTTTGGTTTTCCATTCCTGAGTTATTTCACTTACAGTAATAGTCTCCAATCTCATCCAGGTCACTGCGAATGCCATTAATTCATTTCTTTTTATGGCTGAGTAGTAGTCCATCATATACATATACACACACACACACACACACACACACACACACACACACACTTTACAGTTTCTTTATCCACGTGTTGATTGACGGGCATTTGGGATGGTTCTACAGTTTTCCAGTTGCCAGTTGTGCTGCTATAAACATGCACGTTCAAGTATATTTTTCGTGTAATGACTTATTTTCCTCTACGTAAATACCCAGTAGTGGGATTGCTAGATCAAATGGTAGTTCTATTTTTAGTTCTTTAAGGAATCTCCTCACTGTTTTCCATAGTGGCTGTACTAGTTTACATTCCCACCAGCAGTGCAGAAGTGTTCCCCGATTGCTGCATCCACGCCAACATCTACCATTTATTGAATGTTTGATTATGGCCATTCTTGCAGGAGTAAGGTGGTGTGGCACTGTGGTTTTGGTTTGCATTTCTCTGATCATTTGTGATGTTGAGCATTTTTTCATATGTTTGTTTGCCATTTGTATATCTTCTTTTGAGAATTGTCTATTCATGTCCTTGGCCCACTTTTTGATGGGATTGTTTGTCTTTTTCTTGCTGATTTGTTTGAGTTCGTTGTACATTCTGGATATGAATCCTTGGTCAGACGTATAGATTGTGAAGATTTTCTCCCACTCTGTGGGTTGTCTGTTTACTCTGCTGAACTCCTTTTGCTGTGCAAAAGCTCTTTAGTTTAAGTAGGTCCCAGTTATTTGTATTGATTGATTGATTGATTGATTGATTGAGACGGAGTCTCACTCTGTCACCCAGGCTGGAGTGCAGTGGTGCGATCTCGGCTCACTGCAACCTCCACTTCCCAGGTTCAGGCAATTCTCCTGTCTCAGCCTCCCAAGTAGCTGGGATTACAGGCATGTGACACCACGCCTGGCTAATTTTTGAATTTTTAGTAGAGACGGCATTTCACTATGTTGGTCAGGCTAGTCTCGAACTCCTGACCTCATGATCCGCCTCCCGCCTCCCAAAGTACTGGGATTACAGTCATGAGCCACAGCGCCCAGCTATTTTTGTTTTTATTGCATTTGCTTTTGGGTTCTTGGTCATGAAATCCTTGCCTAAGCCAATGTCTGTCTAGTAGGGTTTTTCCAATCTTATCTTCTAGAATTTTTATAGTTTCAGGTCTTAGATTTAAGTCCTTAATCCATCTTGAGTTGATTTTTGTGTAAGGTGAGAGATGAGGATCCAGTTTTGTTCTCCTACATGTGGCTAGCCAATTATCTCAGCACCATTTGTTGGAAAGGGTTTAGGACTAGTAAGGTTATCTATTTCAGATAGCTAAGTGATGTGATTTGGATCTGTGTCCCTGCCCAAATCTCATGTTGAATTGTAATCACCAGTATTGAAGATGGGACCTGGTGGGGGTTTCTCAAGAATGGCTTAATATTATACCCTTGGTGCTGTTCTCATGATGTTGAATGAGTTATCATGAGATCTGGTTGTTTAAAAATGTGTAGCACCTCCCCACTCTCTTCCTCCTGCTCCAGCCATGGAAAGTGCCTCACTCCCCCTTTGCCTTCCATCATGATCAGAAGCTTCCTGAGGACTCCCCAGAAGCAGAAGCAACTGTGCTTACTGTACAGCCTGCTGAGCTGTGAGCCAATTAAACCTCTTTTCTTTATAAAGTACCCAAGCCCATGTATTTCTTTATAGCAGTGCAAGGATGAACTAATAGACTAAGTTTTGGCAGTTCATGGTTTTCAAAGTTTGGTCCGGTGTTTTCTAGATTTTCAGATTTATAAGCATAACTTTCTTTTTCTTTTTTTATTGAGACAGGGTTTTATTCTCTCACATAGGCTGGAGTGCAGCAACACAATCTTGGCTCACTGCAACCTCTGCTTCCTGGGCTCATGTGATCCTCCTACCTAAACCTCCCAAGTAGCTGAGACTACAGGTGCATGCCACCATGCCTGGCTAATTTTTGTGTTTTTGTAGAGATGAGATCTTGCCATGTTGATCAGGCTGGTCTCAAACTCCTGGGCTCAAGCGATCAGCCCACCTCGGCCTCCCAAAGTGCTAAGATTACAGGCGTGAGCCACTAAGCCTGGCCAAGCATAACTTTCTTCATAGTGTCCCTTATTATTCTTTTAATGGCTGCAGAATCTGTTGTGATAGCATGTTTCATTCCTGATTGCTTCAGTTTATATTTGTCAGTCTTAAGAGAAGTTTGTCAACTTTTTTTTTTTTGAAACAGGGTCTCACTCTGTTGCCCAGGCTGGAGTGCAGTGGTGAGATCACAGTTTATTGCAACCTCAAACTCCTGGGCTCAAGCAATTCTCCCACCTCAGCCTCCCAAGTAGCTGGGACTACAGGCATGCGCCACTATGCCTGGCTATTTTTTCACAATTTTTTTGTAGACATGGAATCTCCCTATGTTTCCTAGACTGGCGTCAAACCCCTGGGCGCAAGATATCCTCCCACTTCATCCTCCCAAAGTATTGAAATTACAGGCGGGGGGAGGGATAGCATTAGGAGATATACCTAATGCTAAATGACTAGTTAATGGGTGCAGCACACAAACATGGCACATGTATACATATGTAACAAACCTGCACGTTGTGCACATGTACCCTAAAACTAAAAGTATAATAAAATAAAATAAAAAAAATTACAGGCGTGAGCCACTGTACCTGGCCAATCTTATTCATTTTTCAAACAGTTGAGTTTGTGCACCTGTAGTCCCAGCTACTCAGGAGGATGAGGTGGGAGGATTGCTTGAGGCCAGGAGTTCCTGGCTGCAGTGAGCCATTGCACTCCAGATTAGGTGACAGGGCAAAACCCTATCCCTAAAAAAAATGTAAAAATAAAAAAAAAAAAGAACTGTTTTTTTTTTTCATTAAATTTCTCTGTTGTTTTCCTGGTTTTAATTTCACTGATTAATTTCTACTTATGTCTATATTTCTTTCCTTCTGCTTGCTTTGGGCTTATTTTGCTATTATTTTTCTCAAGGTAGGAATTTAGATTACTGATCTGAAATCTCTTTTCTGATATGAGCATGTCAGTGCTATAAATTTCCTTCTCAGAATGGCTTTAGCTGCATCTCACAATTTTTTTTCCTTTTTGTAATTATTTATTTAATTTTAAAATAAAAATTATTAAATTTTCAGCCATTATTTTTTCAAAAAAAAATTTTTTTTGAGATAGTTTCACTCTATCTCTCAGGCTGGAGTGCCATGGTGCGATCTCAGCTTACTGCAACCTCTGCCTCCTGGGCTCAAGTGAACCTCCTGCTGGCATGCCCCACCATGCTTGGCTAATTTTGTAAGTTTTTTTTTTTGTGGAGACGAGGTCCCACCATATTGCCCAGGCTGGTCTCGAACTCCCAGGCTCAAGCAGTCCTCCTGCCTCATCCTCTCAAAGTGCTGGGATTATAGGCATAAGGCACTGTGCCCAGCCAAGCATCTTGTGAGTTTTGACATGTATTTTTATTTTCATTCAGTCCATATTTTTTTTTATATATTCTTCGAGACTTTCTCTTTTACTGATGGGGTTATTTAGAAGTATGTTGTGGCTGAGCCCAGTGACTCACACCGGTAATCCCAGCATTTTGGGAGTCCAAGGTGGGAGAATTGCTTGAGCCCAGGAGTTCGAGACCAGCCTGGGCAACGTAGAGAGACTGCAAGTCAAGAAAGAAGGAAGGAAGGAAGGAAGGAAGGAAGGAAGGAAGGAAGGAAGGAAGGAAGGAAGGAAGAAAGAAAGATTAGGCAGGCCGGGCGCTGTGGCTCACGCCTGTAATCCCAGCAGGCTGAGGCTGAGGCAGGTGGATCACGAGGTCAGGAGATCAAGATCATCCTGGCCAACATGGTGAAACCCCGTCTCTACTAAAAATACAAAAAAAATTAGCCAGGTGTGGTGGCGGGCGCCTGTAGTCCCAGCCACTCAGGAGGCTGAGGCAGGAGAATGACGTGAACCCAGGAGGTGGAGCTTGCAGTGAGCTGAGATCGCACCACTGTACTCCAGCCTGGGCGACAGAGCAAGACTCCAACTCAAAATATAAATAAATAAATAAAAATTAGGCAGACATAGTGGCATGTGCCTGTAGTTCCACCTATTCAGGAGGTGGGAGTATTGGTTGAGCCCAGAAAGTTGAGGTTGCAGTGAGCTGAGATCATACCACTGTACTCTATCCTGGGAGAGGGTGAGACCTTGTCTCAAAAAAAAAAAAGGTGTGTTGTTTAATTTCCAAGTGTTAAAATAATTTCCTGTTTTTTTTTCTTTTGGTTATGATTTCTAGTTTGATTCCTTCGTGGTCAGAGGACATACTCTGTATAACTTTAATTCTTATAAATTAGTTCAGGTATGTCTGCTATTTAAAAATTTGTTTTCTGTTTTTCCTTCAGTTTCCCATTCCTTTTTCTCTTTTCTTTCCTTCCTGAGGGTTACTTCAACACATTTTAGTGCCCCATTCTGACTTCTTTATAATTTTTTTTTTTGGAGATGGAGTCTCGCTCTGTCACCCAGGGTGGAGTGCAGTGGCGTGATCTCAGTTCACTGCAACCTCTGCCTCCCAGGTGCAAGCAATTATCTTGCCTCAGCCTCCTGAGTAGCTGGGACTACAGGCGCAGGCTGCCACATCAAGCTAATGTTTTGTATTTTAGTAGGATGGGGTTTCATCATGTTGCCCAGGCTGGTCTCGAATTCCTGAACTCTGGCAATCCCCCCGCCTCAGCTTCCCAAAGTGCTAGGATTACAGGCGTAAGCCACCGTGCCTGGCCTCTTTATAATAATTTTGAGTTTATCATTATGTATCTTTTTTTTTTTTTTTCTAATGGAGTCTCACTCTGTCAGCCAGCCTGGAGTGCAGTGGCACAATCTTGGCTCACCACAACCTCCACCTCCCGGGTTCAATTCAAGCGATTCTCCTACCTCAGCCTCCCAACTGGCTGGGACTACAGGCATGTGCCACCACGCCCAGCTAATTTTTGTATTTTTAGTAGAGACGGGGTTTCAGCATGTTGGCCAGGATGGTCTCAATCTTGACCTCATGATCAGCCCACCTTGGCCTCCCAAAGTGCTGGGGTTACAGGCGTGAGCCACCGTGCCCCGCCTATGTATAGATTTTTTAGTGGCTTCTCTAGGTGTTACCATATGTGGATAAAACTTGTTTCAGCCTACTCGTGTTAATGCTCTACCACTTGCAGAGAAATGTAAAAATATTTTTTCCACTTGTGTGCCTTTATCCTCCCTACTTTTAAAATATGGTTGTCCAGTCTTTATTTCTTTTATTCCAGCCCCATTTTTATTCTTCCCTCCTTTTGAGATTATGATGATACAAAGATTAGATTTTTTCCCCCATAATTCCCTGAAGCTGTTCATTTTTTCCCCAATCTATTCTCTGTTTGTTGTTCAGATTGAGTAAATTGTATTAATGTATCTTCACGCTCACTGATCTTTCCTCAGTCATCTCTCCTATTGAAACTATCTAAAGAGTTTTTTCAATTATTGTATTTTTAGTTTTATAATTTACATTTGCTTTTTTTATAACTTCTATTTCTTTGCTGAGTTTTTCTATTTTTTCATATATTTCAAGAGAATTTATAATTAATTGTTGAAGTATTTGTATGATTCTTGCTTGAAAATCTTTGTTGGATAATGCCAACAGCTACTTCATCTAGTTGCACGAACTCAAAGTAGAATGATGTCACTTGATTTCCCTTCCACGTTTAAATTGTATGTTTTCTGGTCCTTGGTCTGAAAAGTTGTTGGTTGTATTCTGCATATTTCAGCTATTATATTAGGGGACTCTGGGTCCCATTTAAGTCTTCTGTTTTGGCAGGCAGTTGCTCTGTTAAGGTTTTGCCTGTAGGTTCTGGCCTAGTTTTGTGGGGTTTAGGTTTTTTGTTGTTGTTGCAGCTGTTGTTTATTTTTTAGACAGGAGGCCTTGCTCTGTCGCCCAGGCTGGAGTGCAGTGGTGGTGTAGCTTCAAACTCCCGGGCTCAAGCAATCCTCCCTCCTCAGCCTCCCAAATTGCTGGGATTACAGGCATAAAGCTACCATGTCCTGCCATGGGTTTTATTTTTAGTGTCAGTTTAATTTTCAGAGCCCTTGCAATGCTATTCTGATCTGCTTCATCTTTCTAGTACTTCTGGGACTCCCACTTAACCCCTGCTGGTGCCATTTGTGGAGGTGAAATCATGTCCTTCCCTAGATGGTTCGGTATTGCTGGGCCACCATTCTGCCCAGGAGTCCGGAGGGAGAGGAAGAATACAGAGCAGACTCAGAGCCACTGGGCTGAGGTTTCTTCTCGCCACTGGATAGAGGGCATGGGGAAGCAGTGCTCTGCCGATGCTGCCCCTGTAGGTGGATTGGCCTGCCTGTCGCGTCACAGGTATGAAGCAGGTATAGAGTCAGTGTGCCTGGGCTTCTCTGCTGCTGCTCTGGGCATGCTATCTGCCTACCTGCACCCAGCTGGATTGGGGACTAAGATGGCCCAGAGCTTCGGTGTTGCTGTTGTTACTGGCTAATTGGACTTTGTGGTGCTCCATTTGTGGGTAAGGGGTTGGGACAGTTGGGGCTTTACTACCGCTGTTAAAGACAGATTGGACTACCTGCTGGTGTCTGGTGGTAGAGCTGGGGCTGGCATGACTGGGGGCTTTGTTGCTGTTAGTGCAGGCTAATCGGACCACCCATCAATACCCTCGTAGGGGGAATAGGGGCTGGGACTCTCCACTAGGTCTCTGCTGGGTTTCCCCTTTCCTGGTCTTTGGCCAGAGAGAGCATGCTTTACTCGGACCCTCTCTGGTCAATGCATGTTAAGGGTGGGTTGTAGGTTTCTTTGGTGTCTAGTCCTGAGTGCATGGGGGATTAAGAAAAAATAAAACCTAACCCAGTTAATTTACTGTGTTGTCATTCCGCATGTCCTGAGGTACCCAGCCAATCTACTTTCCTTTTTTTTTTTTTTTTTTTTGAGACAGGGTCTTGCTTGTTGCCCAGGCTGGAATGCAGTGGCACAATTACAGCTCACCGTAGCTTAGACCTCCTGAGCTCAAGCGATCCTCTCATCTTAGCCTCCTGAGTAGCTGGGACCACAGGCCAGGTGTGCATGCCCAGCTATTTTTTTTTTTTTTTTTTTTTTTTTGTAGAGAGAGGGTTTTGCTGTGGTGCCCATGCTGGTCTTGAATTCCTGGACTTAAGTGATCCTCGAGCCTCGGCCTCTCAAAATCTTGGGATTACAGGCAGGAGCCACCACACCCAGCAGATGGAACCAATCTACCTTCTTTTTAGCTTTCAATGTTCTTTTTGTCATTGTCTGTTGAATAATTTCCAGGTATTTAAGTTATATTTAGCAAAGAATAGCAGGGAAAAGTGAGTTTCTACCATCTTGTTCTGGAGCCAGAAACACAAATCTTATTTTGAGTGAATATGCGAGTATTCTTTTTTTTTTTTTTTTTTTTTTTTTTGAGATGGAGTCTCGCTCTGTCGCCCAGGCTGGAGTGCAATGGCCCGATCTCGGCTCACTGCAAGCTCTGCCTCCCTGGTTCACGCCATTCTCCTGCCTCAGCCTCTCCGAGTAGCTGGGACTACAGGCGTCTGCCACCAAGCCTGGCTATTTTTTTGTATTTTTAGTAGAGACGGGGTTTCACCGTGGTCTCGATCTCCTGACCTCATGATCCGCCCGCCTCGGCCTCCCAAAGTGCTGGGATTACAAGCGTGAGCCACCACACCCGGCCTCAATGCGAGTATTCTTAACAAAATATTAACAAATCAGATATAGAAATGTGTAAGTTATATGTTGGGTATAATCTCAAGAATGTAGTGTTGTTTTAATGTTAGAAAATTCGTTGATGTAATTCACCATATTAATAAATTCAAAGAGAAAATTCATGATCTCAATCAAAATAGAGAATATGACAAATCTGAGAACATTTACCAATCTTTCTGTTTAAAAACACTTAACAAACCAGGCCAGACGCGGTGGCTCACACCTGTAATCCCAGCACTTCGGGAGGCTGAGGCGGGTGGATCACCTGAGGTCAGGACCAGCTACTTGGGAGGCTGAGGCAGGAGAACTGCTTGAACCTGGGAGGCAGAGGTTGCAGTGAGCCAAGATTGTGCCATTGCACTCCAGCCTGGGAGACAGAGTGAGACTCTGTCTCAAAAAAACAAACAAACAAACAAAAACACTTAACAAACCAGACCATTCTTATTCTGTTAAGGGAATATATCTGCAAAAAAATCTACAACAGTCATACTTTATTTTTCTTTGGAGACAGGGCCTCACTCTGTCACCCAGGCTGGAGTGCAGTGGCTCACAGCTCACTGCAGCCTCAAACTCCTGGGCTGAAGCAATCCTCCCACCGCAGCCTCCTAGGTAGCTGGGACCACAGGTGTGCACGCAACCATGCCTGGCTAATCTTTATTTTTTTGCAGAAACGAGGTCTCATTATGTTGCCCAGGCTGGTCTCAAGCTCCTGTTTTCAAGCAGTCCTTCAGTCTTGTTCTTCCAAAGTGTTGGGATTACAGGCGTGAGCCACCACACCCCACCAACAGTCTTATTTAATAATTGAATATTGAAAGCTTTCCCTTTGAAATCAGGACAAAAGCCAAAAGCCCATTATCAACCCTTTTATTAAATACTAATAGTTCTAGCCGGTAAAATAAGGCAAGATAAAGAAGTAAAAGGCATAACAGGAGAAGATAGTTTTCAAATCTACAGAAAAAAATTACAATTAATAAGAGGGTTTATCAAGACTGCTGAAGACAAAATCATAAACAAATATTAGTTGTATTTATTTTTTTCTTTTTTCTGAGACAGAGTCTTGCTCTGTCACCCAGGCTGGAGTGCAGTGGCACAATCTCAGCTCACTTATAAATCAGATGTAGAAATATACAAGTTATATGTTGGGTATAATCTTAAGAATGTAACCACGGGAATGACCATGAGAATGAGTATAAGACTTTTTTTTTTTTTTGAGACGGAGTTTCGATCTTGTTGCCTAGGCTGGAGTACAATGGTGCAATCTTGGCTCACCACAACCTCTGGCTTCCTGGGTTCAAGCAATTCTCCTGCCTCAGCCCCTGCCAGTAGCTGGGATTACAGGCACCTGCCCCCATGCCCAGCTATTTTTTTTTGTATTTTTTAGGAGAGATGGGGTTTCTCCATGTTGGTCAGGCTGGTCTCAAACTCCTATCTGCCTCGTCCTCCCAAAGTGCTGGGATTACAGGCGTGAGCCACTGCACCCAGGCGTATAAAACTTTATTGAGGGACATTAAATAAACCTATTTGAATGAAGAGCTATGTCATGCTCATGACTTAAAATACTTAATATTACAAAAACCTTAATTTCCCTTAAATTGATCTATAGATTCAATGCAATTTGTGTGTACACTGACAATCTGATTCTAAAATTATTTAAAGGCTGGGCATGGTGGCTCATGCCTGTAATCCCAGCACTTTGGAAAGCCGAGGTGGGTGGATCACCTGAGGTTAGAAATTCAAGACCAGCCTGGATAACGTGGTGAAACCCCGTGTCTACTAAAAATACAAAAATTAGCTGGGCATGGTGGCGGGCGCCTGTAATCCCAGCTACTTGGGAGGCTGAGGCAGGAGATGCGCTTGAACCGGGATGTGGAGGTTGCAGTGAGCCAAGACTACACCATTGCACTATAGCCTGGGCAACAAGAACAAAACTCTGTCTCAAAATAAAATAAAATAATTTAAAATGCAAGGACTAAGAACAGCTAAGGCTGTTTTGAAGAACAATGTATAAGTCTTACTTTGCATTTATAATAAGTGTTTTGACTTATTAGAAGTCTTATATTAACTGTGGTCCTCATGATAGTGTGATATTGCTGTAATGGTAGAGAACTTGAGAAATGAAGTAGAATAGGAAATCCAGAAACAGACTCCTGCCTATATGGGCACTTGGTTTATGCCACCCAGCATAATAGGTCTGTTTAATAAACAGTGCTGGATCAATTAGATATCTATTTCTTAAAAATAAAAAAAGCCAGCCGGGTGCAGTGGCTCACGCCTGTAATCCCAGGACTTTGGGAGGCTGAGGCAGGCGGATCACAAGGTCAGGAGATCGAGACCATCCTGGCTAACATGGTGAAACCCCGTCTACTAAAAATACAAAAAATTAGCCGGGCGTGGTGGCGGGCGCCTGTAGTCCCAGCTACTTAGGAGGCTGAGGCAGGAGAATGGCGCGAACCCGGGAGGCAGAGCTTGCAGTGAGCCAAGATCACACCACTGCACTCCATCCAGCCTGGGCAACAGAGCGAGACTCCATCTCAAAAATAAATAGATAAATAAATAAATAAATAAATAAATAAAAATTTAAAAAGCCCTATATGGCAACATACCGAAATTTAATTCTAGGTTGATTATCGACCCAAATACGACTAACGAAACTGGAAAGCTTTTAGAAGGCAATATAAGAGTAAATCTTGGCCAGGCATGGTGGTTCACGCCTGTAATCCCAGTACTTTGGGAGGCTAAGGCAGGCAGATCACTTGAGCCCAAGAGTTCCAGACCAGCCTAGGCAACATGACAAAACCCCATTTCTACAAAAAATACAAAAATCAGCCAGATGTGGTGGCGTGCACCTGTAGTCCCAGCACTCAGGAGGCTGAGACACAAGACTCGTTTGAACCCAAGAGGCAGAGGTTGCAGTGAGCTGAGATCACACCACTGCACTCCAGCCTGGGTGACAGAGTGAGACCCTATCTAAAAAAAAAAAAAAAAAAAAAGAAGTCTCTGGTTCCTGGCCTCTCAATGTCAGAATTAAAAAATAAATAAATAAATTTTAAAAAATAAATCTTCATGACTGCATTGCGAAAAGTCTCTTGAAACACTAACCATAAACAATAAAATTGATAAGCTGCATTAAAATGAACAATTTCTGTTCATCAATCACATTATAAAGACAGTAAAAAAAAAAAAGGCCACAAAATTAAAGAAAATATTTGAAGACTTATAACTGACAAAGGAATGCTATCTAGATGATATAATGGCTTTCTACACATTGATAAGGAAAAGACAAACCAGATAAAAAATGGGCTATTTCAACAGTCCCTTCACAAAGAAGAAATGCAAATGACCAACAACATGAAAAGATACTCAGACTCATTACTAATCAGGAAAATGCAAATTTAAATCACAAGAAGATATCACTGTATACCTACTAGATTGACAAAAATTAAAAATCTGGGCAGGGCGCAGTGGCTCATGCCTATAATCCCAGCACTGTTGGAGGCCAAGATGGGCGGTTCACCTGAGGTCAGGAATTCCAGACCAGGAGTTCGAGACCAGCCTGACCAACATGGTGAAACTCTGTCTCTACTTAAAATACAAAAATTAGCCAGGTGTGGTGGTGCATGCCTGTAATCTCAGCTACTTGGGAGGCTGAGGCACAAAAATGGATTGAACTTGGGAGGCAGAGGTTGCAGTGAGCCAGGATCACACCACTGCACTCCAGCCTGGGTGACAGAGTGAGACTCTGTCTCAAAAAAGCCAAAAAAAACCCAAAAAAACAAAAACCAACCAACCAACCAAACACACAAAAAAACAGAAATCCACAGAGGCTGTCTGTGTGGGCAGTTTGCAGGAGTAGAACTTAGAGTTGGAGTCTTGTTTGTCTTCAGAAGGGCAGTTGTATTTCTGTGACAATTGTACTTTTCCAATAATACTCTTAATATGTTCTTGGCCACCGGTTGGAATGTGAATTCAAATTTTTCGAAAAGGCACCCAATATGCAGTCTGAGTCCTCATACTCCTGACCTCAGGTGATCCACCTGCCTTGGCCTCCCAAGGTGCTGGGATTACAGGCGTGAGCCAGCCTCTGGGGATTTCTTTCCCCACATCACACCAGAAGAGGGCTTTAACAAGATTATTTAGAAAGATTAGGGGTGCTTACAAAAAAAAGAAATAGACATTTCTCTCCCCTGCTGAGTGTGTAATGAACTGCAAAAACTCATGGGCCCATCCTGGAGAAGTCACTGGAGTATAGCAGTCACTGGAGTGAGAGGATTCTTGGGAAAGTTTGGTATGTGTGCTCTGTAGTCTAGGAGTGTCCGTGAGTCTAGAAATTGGTGCCCCCTTCTCTGGAAGACAGAAGGTAATGGGGGGCTGGCTGCCTATATATCCGTCATCTTTCACTGCAACTTTACATGTGTTTCTTGTTAGTTAATTGGACAAGGAATGATGTCTGGGTTTTTGGTAATCTTATAAGTAGACTATCCCAGAGGGGAGCCTGCTAGAGTGAGAGGACCTCAGAAATAGGAGATGGTGAGTCACACCATCAGAGGCAGCTGCCAGGGTTGGGGGAAGGGCATTATAAG
This sequence comes from Nomascus leucogenys, assembly GCF_006542625.1. Classification (NCBI taxonomy): domain Eukaryota; kingdom Metazoa; phylum Chordata; class Mammalia; order Primates; family Hylobatidae; genus Nomascus; species Nomascus leucogenys. Next base: position 87,270,444 of record NC_044393.1, on the reverse strand, counting down.
CATACAGCCAGACAGTACATTGCCCATGTCAGGGTTCAAGCAAGAACTTCTCAAAGAGGCCAGGCATGGTGGCTCATGCCTTTAATCCCAGCACTTTGGGAGGCCGAGGCAAGTGGATCACTTGAGGCCAGGAGTCCGAGACCAGCCTGGCCAACGCGGCAAAACCCCATCTCTGCTAAAAAAAAAAAAAAAAAAAAACAACAAAAAAACAAAAATTAGCCAGGCATGGTGGCATGCACCTATAGTGCGGTGACTCAGGAGGCTGGGGGCAGAGGTTGCAGTGAGCCAAGATCGTGCCACTGCACTCCAGCCCAGGCGACAGGGCAAGACTGTCTCAAAAAACAAAAAACAAAAAAGAACCTCTCAGAGAACTTGTAACTTGCATCTCAGTGAGAGAGCCAGTATTTGGAATGCACCACCAACAGGATTATAATGGTACTGATTAAGTAATTTCTTAGTTCTATCTTCTCTAATTCTTTCCCCTCTACCTAGACCCTGAAGAAAGCAGAGGTAGCAAAGGGAATGCGTGGGTGTATTGATTATCTGTTGCTGCAACTTGCAACGACAATAAACATTTGTTATCTCACACAGTTTTTGTGAATCAGAAATTTGAGAGTGGCTTAGGTGGGAGCTACAGGCTCAGGATCTCTTGTGACATGACAGTCTAGATTTGGCTGGGATGCAGTCATCTGAAGGCTTGACTGAGGCTGGAGAATCTGCCTCCAAGGAGGCTCACTCATGTGCTTGGTGAGCTGATGCTGGCTACCTGCAGAAGGCTTCAGCTCTTTATCACATGCACATGGAACTCATAAGGCTGCCTGAGTATATCCCAGGTGTGTCTTCTGGTATCGCCAGAGCAAGTGATCCAGGAAACAGCAAGTCAGAAGCCAAAATATCTTTTATGACTTAGCCTTGAAAGACACATTCCTCATATAGGTCATTCTATCATTATCCTTATATAGGTCTCTCTTTGTATAGACAATATCCTTTTATAGGTCAGCCATAGTTTATGTGGGAGAGGATTACAATTACGCAAGGGTGTGAATACTGAGACCTGTCTGCTACGTGATTATTGCCTGGATAGGCAATGTGGAGACTGAGGATGAGAAGGTCCCATGAGAACTGAGAACCAGCTAATGAAAGAAAGGACTATTCAGCAACCACAAGTTGGCAGCAAAGTAGGAAATTAAGAAGTTAATTGTCTAAGCCTAATGTAGATTATAACCTAGCAGCTGGACAATTTCTTAGCCCTCAGCTTGTGCTAGGCCTGCTGGTTATACTTCCATTGGTATCTTGGTGCTCTTTTTCTCCAAGCCTCAGAGACACACAGACTCCAAGGAAACAGCCTTCATTATTTAACCTCTCCATCTAAAGAACAAAATGGAGACATTTGCCTTACATTTGCATAATTACAGCAAATACATCAGCAAATCTATTTGTCTCCACCGTTGAAGTAAATGAAGTTGAAGTAGATGAAGATCCAATGGCTTCACATCTCTTCTCCACTCCCACCCTCGATGTGCTACCATCTTCTTGCTAGGACTACAGGAACAGATCTGGCAGCTTGCCCTCTTGCTCCCAGAGTCTCATCTTCACACAAAGCCAGAGAGGTCCTTTTAAAACATTACGCAGATCACCTCACTGCCCTGGTCAAACTCCCCAGTGGCTTTCCTTCTCACTTAGTAAAATCTAAACTTTAAAATACCATTCTCTAGCCAGAAAAAAAGGTATTCTTTCTAAGCATCCCCACTATTCAAGCCTCTGCTGAAATCTTTTAAGAGGCAAACTGTTTAAAAGAAAATAGTTTGTTAACATTTTTTTTTAAGAGCCAGGGGTCTGACTCTATTGCCCACTCTGGACTTGGACTGCAGTGGTGCAATCAACATGTGGCTTATGGCTGGGTGTGGTGGCTCACGCCTGTAATCCCAGCACTTTGGGAGGCTGAGGTGGGTGGATCACTTGGGGTCAGGAGTTCGAGACCAGCCTGGCCAACATGATGAAACCTGGTCTCTACAAAAATCCAAAAAATTAGCTGGGCATGATGGTGGGTGCCCATAATCCCAGCCACTTGGGAGGCTGAGGTGGGAGAATCCCTTGAACCCAGGAGGCAGAGATTGTAGTGAGCTGAGATTGCACCATTGCACTCCAGCCTGGGCAACAAGAGTAAAACTCCATCTCAAAAATAAATAAATAAATAAATAAAAGAAAAAAAAGAAATGCAAAAACCTGAAAAGACACCTCGAAAGGCCAGTCTTAGGTTCTATAATAGCGATGTTATCTGCAAGAGTAATTGGGGAAGTTGCAAATCTTATGACCTCCAGAATAATGGCTGGTAATTATTGAGAATTCAAGCCCCTCTCATTAACTTGGTAGCCTTTCGTTAGTTTCACAAGAACAGTTTAGTTTTTGGTAAGGGCTAATGTTATTTAAACTGTAAACTAAATTTCTCTAAAAGTTAGCTTGACCCACACCCAGGAATGAGCAAAGACAGCCAGCCTGTGAGGCTAGAAGCAAGATGGAGTCAGCCACGTCCGATTTCTCTCACTGTTGTAATTTTGGAAGGGCAGTTTCAAAGGGTCCTCAAGCTCTGAAAATATAACTCAAGTTGATTTAGAGCCAGTTGTTTTATAATGTTGTCAAGTTACAGGCTATCATGTAGAAAATTGGTAAGGTAAAGCATTCTTCTTTTCTGTTTACATCAAAGTTCTGCCTCCCTCCTATAAGGAAAGTTGTGATTCCATTTGGCCCACACCAATAATTCAGGATAATCTTCCTAACTCAAGATCTTTAATCAATGGCATCTGCAACATCCCTTTGCACTATAAGGTGACACTTAGAGTTTCTGGGGATTAGTATGTAGACACTGTAGGGATGAAAAGGTGTAATACATTTTCTTCACTCATTTCAAGGTCCTGTAGTGTTCTTTCTCTTGGCCAGTTCCCCTTTCCCCATTTCTTTTCCCCTCCCCCTTCATCTACTCCCTTCTACCCTCTTATCAACTTTACACTCTTTGCTCATTCTTTGTTCTCAAAATAAAAACTCGCTTCCCTACTTTTCTTTCATAGTAGCCCTCAGGAAGAGCCTAAATCTTTAACATAAAAAATAGATTGACTTTTCTCCAGGGCAGGGAGAATTCAACCAATTTCTGTAATCCACCTAAAGAGAAAGCGAGGCTGCCTTTCCATCCTGGAAAATAGTCTTCTCCTCTTCTCCGTCCTTCCTCCACGTGGACTCAAAGATTCTGAAACAAAAAAACAAAGCAATGTTTTTCATACTTAAACAAACAAACCAACAGAACAACCTGAAGTGTAATTGTAACCGCCCAACGGGTTCACCTTGCCTGCTTCCTAGACAGAGCCGATTTGTCAAGACAGGTGAATTGTGATAAAGAATAATTCACACAGAGCTGGCTGTGTGGGCACTGAAGTTTTGTTACTCTTCAAATCAATCTCCCTGAGAATTTGAGGACAGAAGTTTCTTGTTTTCTTTTGTTTTTGAGATGGAGTTTCGCTCTTGTTGCCCAGGCTGGAGTGCAATGGCGCAATCTTGACTCACCGCAACCTCTGCCTCCCAGATTCAAGCGATTCTCCTGCCTTGGCCTCCTGAGTAGCTGGGATTACAGGCGTGCGCCACCACGCCCGGCTAATTTTGTATTTTTAGTAGCGACGGGGTTTCTCCGTGTTGGTCAGGCGGGTCTCAAACTCCCGACCTCAGGTGATCTGCCTGCTTCAGCCTCCTAAAGTGCTGGGATTACAGACATGAGCCACCATACCCAGCTGAGGATAGGAGTTTTTAATGATAATTTGGTGGGTGGGTGGGTGGGGGGCAGTGAATCCAAGGTTCTGATTACTCAGGTTAGAGATGAAATCATAGAAGTCGAAGCTGTCCTCTTGCACTGACTCAGTTCCTGGGAAGGGGCCACAAGACCAGATGAGTGGGTTTATCTGTCTGGGTGGTGCCAGCTGATCCATCAAGTGCAGGGGCTACAAAATATCTGAAGCACTGATCTTAGGTTTTACAGTAGTGATGCTATCCCCAGGAGCAATTTTGGTAGGTTTAGAATCTTGCAGCCTCCAGCTGCATGACTCCTAAATCATAATTTCTTATCTTGTGGCTAATTTGTTCTGCCAAGGCAGTCTAGTCCCCAGACAAGAAGGGAGTTTGTTTTGGGAAACGGCTGTTATCATTTTTGTTTCAAAGCTAAACCATAAACTAAATTCTTCCCAAAGTTAGTTTGGCCTACCCCCAAGAACAGACAAGGACAGCTTGGAGGTTAGGGGCAGGATGGAGTCAGTTAGGTCAGATCTCTTTCACTGTAATCATTGTCTCAGTTACAACATTTTTCGAAGGCAGTTTCATAATCTTGCAAACTCATGCAGGAGGAAGCATGATGAAAGAGTTTTTGATGACTTTTGATTCATGTTAAACATGGTCATTTTGAGGGAAGAGAGAGGAAGGAACTGGTTAGGCAAATAGTTAGGACAAGTCCCCTGGTAGAAGTCCTTTTATCAAAAGAGCAACCTGGAAGAAATCAAGCTGTAAGTGCAGATAAGGAAGCAAGATCCAACACCTTTATCTCTTGTGCAACCAGCTAGCTCCAGTTATACACGATGGGTTTCATTGAGCACATTCCTTTCCTTTTTGGGCATACTCAGATAAGGGAACTCGCACAAGGGGGCTTTCCTAAGACAGGCCTGCAGCTATATAGATAAAAATGTTACATAGAACCAGACACGTCCGTGGTGGAAAATTCCATCTCCTGACATGTGCGCAGTAAGGGAAATGAAAGAATATGGAGTCACTCAGGCTTAGGACCCACATGCACACTAGAGGGATAGGGTGGAACTAACAAGAATTTATGCCTTATCCAACCAGCCCTAACTAGTTTTTCTTACCCTATGCAGATGAAACACCCTGCCCAATTAACTTGTTTATTTTTTATTTTGTTTTAATTATTTATTTATTTTGAGATGGAGTCTTGCTCTGTCGCCCAGGCTGGAGTGCAGTGGTGCGATCTTGGCTCACTGCAAGCTCCGCCTCCTGGGTTCACGTCATTCTCCTGCCTCAGCCTCCCGGGTAGCTGGGACTATAGGCACTTGCCACCATGCCTAGCTGATTTTTTTTTTTTTGTATTTTTTAGTAGAGATGGGGTTTCATCGTGTTAGCCAGGATGGTCTCAATCTCCTGACCTCGTGATCCGCCCTCTTCAGTCTCCCAAAGTGCTGGGATTACAGGCATGAGCCACTGCACCCAGCCAACTTGTTTTTTTTTTTTTTTTTTTTTTTTAATTATTTTATTTGAGAGATGAAGTCTTTCTCTGTCACCCAGGCTGGAGTGCAGTGGTGCAATCTCAGCTCACTGCAACCTCTGCCTCCCAGGTTCAAGTAATTTTCCTGTCTCAGCTTCCCAAATGCTGGGACTATAGGCATACGCCACCATGACCAGCTAATTTTTGTGTTTTTTAGTAGAGATGGCATTTCACTATATGTTGGCCAGGCTGGTCTCGAACTCCTGGCCTCAGGTGATCCATCTGCCTCCACCTCCCAAAGTGCTGGGATTACAGGTGTGAGCCACAGTGCCTGGCCCCAATTAGCTTGTTTATAAAAGCATTTACATTCAACTATGAAACAACAACCCTCTTGGGCCACCTCTCTGCTGCAGAGAGCTTTCCTCTTTCACTTATTAAACTTTTGCTCCGACCTCACCCTTGGTGTCTGTGCTCTTTAATTTTCTTGGTCGTGAGACAAAGAATTCTGAGTAGTACATCAAGCAACAAGACTGCTCCGGTAAGCCCAGACTGCTTCAATTTAGATGAAGGAAATTTTGCCAGTGTGTTTCTGACATTTGAATAGCATAAAATACTGATAATTCTCAATTTTGTCTCCAGAGTTCCAGTCCCACATATCCAACATCTTACTGAACATTTATGCTTTATAAGGATAAGATGCAGAAATTTTCTTTGAGGAGGGAAGTAGTTGCCACTTGATCCTCCTTTCCTTAGTGTGTCTTCTTGAAAACATAATAGACCCAATGTGAGGCCCCACCTTTGGCTTTTATGCTGCTAAGTCATGAGCCATCTGGTCCTTGCAACCATAAACATCTACCTCTGAAATTAATTAAGAAATCCCAGGGACGGGCGTGATGGCTCATGCCTGTAATCCCAGCACTTTGGGAGGCCGAGGCGGGCAGATCACAAGGTCAGGAGATCAAGACTATCCTGGCTAACATGGTAAAACCCCGTCTCTACTAAAAATACAAAAAAATTATCCAGGTGTGGTGGCAGGCACCTGTAGCCCCAGCTACTCAGGAGACTGAGGCAGGAGAATGGCATGAGCCCAGGAGGCGGAGCTTGCAGTGAGCCGAGATCACACCACTGCACTCCAGCCTGGACAACAGAGCGAGACTCTGCCTCAAAAAAAAAAAAAAGAAATCCCTCAGAAGATAGAGAGGAGATAATTGGAGATAATTATAAGGCATGTCCATGTATCTGTCAAGGAGCTAAGACACAGGGTCTGTATTAATCAGGGTTGTCTAGAGGGACAGAACTAATAGAATATATATATATATATGTGTGTATATATATATATGAAGGGGAGTTTATTAAGTAGTATTAACTCACATGATCACAAGGTCCCACAAGGCCACAAGGCCATCTGTAAGCTGAAGAGCAAGGAAGCCAGTATGAGTCCCAAAGCTGAAGAACTTGGAGTCCTGTGTTTGAGGGCAGGAAGCATTCAGCATGGGAGAAAGGTGTAGGCTTGCAGGCTAAACCAGTCTAGCCTTTTCACGTTTTTCTGCCTGCTTTATATTCTGCCTGCACTGGCAGCTGATTAGATGGTGCCCACCCAGATTAAGGGTGGGTCTGCCTTTCCCAGCCCACTGACTCAAATGTTAATCTCCTTCAGCCACATCCTCACAGACACACCCAGGATCAATACTTTGCATCCTTCAATACAATCAAGTTGACACAATATTAACCATCACAAGTCCACCCCTTGTCAACTGGAACCCATACACATCTCCTGAGATCGTACATAATCTTCAAATAAAGACAATAATAAGGTCATAATTACGCCTAACATAATACAACTGTCCTTCATACAACCAGAAATGCACCAATCCTCAACCCAAATGCTATTACATAAAGTTAACAATACTTAAATACTGATATGAAGTCAATAAATCTTATGTCACATGATAAAGGAAAAAGGAAATAAAATGAAGATATTTTCATAGTACAAGTGTATACATGCACAACCATGTTTTTAACAAAGGAAGAAGGAAATACCCATGACAATTACAGTCCTCCTTTCTGCAACTGGTCACATAGTCATAGCTGGTATTGATGACTACCTTCTTCACTACCCATTCTGTATTCCCTTTGCCTTCAGCAAGCACCTCAGCAGGTTGTGTTTTTTTCCTGGTGGAGTGACCAAACTTTCATTCCTGAATGGTCTGGGCCATTTGCAGTTCTGCCTGGATTGGGCTGTTGTATAGTTTCCCATTGACCTTAATCACAGGGCATGGTAATACTAAGAGATGCCCTAGTGGATCTCCCGTATTCTGTGCATACCCTTCCTTACCTCCATTGTGGAGTAGTAGACGGACTTCATCTTGATAGCTCAGGTCAATCACTCCAGCCAATACTGTAACTCCCTTTTTAGCCTGTTGACTTAAAGATAGGAGGAACCCAAAGTGTCCACGTGGCAATCTTTGTTGTGTCTGTTGGTGGCAGCATTTCTCCCTCTGGAACTGTGACCTCTAGGCTAGTAGATGTAATGTCGTGGGAATAAGAAGCAAAAATTTTGCTAGTGGATCACTAGGGGTGATGGTGAGTGGTGCCACTTCCATTTCCACCCCTTGATTCCTGGACCTGTGAATCCTGGCTATGGGAGAAACAGTACCACGTATTGGATGCTGATTCAGAGCATACATGGCCTTCTAGGGAACTTTGCCCCAGACTTGAAAAATATTGTCACCTAGTTGGCATTGTAATTGTGACTTCAAAAGGCTATTCCACCGTTCTATCAATCCAGCTGCTTCAGGATGATGGGGAACATGGTAAGACCAGGGAATTCCATGAGCATAAGCCCTCTGCGGCACTTCCTTAGCCGTAAAGTGAGTGCCTTGATCAGAGGCAATGCTGTGTGGAATACCATGATGATGGATAAGGATGTTGAGTCCACGGATGGTAGTCTTGGCAGAAGCATTGCATGCAGGATAGGCAAATCCATATGCGGAGTAAATGTCTATTCCAGTGAGGACAAACCTCTGCCCGTTGCATGATGGAACAGGTCCAATATAATCAACCTGCCACCAGGTAGCTGGCTGATCCCCCCTAGGAATGGTGCCATATTGAGGGTTCAGTATTGGTCTCTGCTGCTGGCAAATTGGACACTCACCAGTGGCCGTAGCCAGGTCAGTCTTGGTGAGTGGAAGTCCATGTTGCTGAGCCCATGCATAACCTCCATTCCTGCCACTATGGCCACTTTGTTCATGGGCCCATTGGGTGATGACAGGGGTGACTGGGGAAAGAGGCTGGGTGGTGTCCACAGAACGAATCATCCTATCCACTTGATTATTAAAATCCTCCTCTGCTGAAGTCACCCTTCGGTGAGCACTCACATGGGATACAAATAACTTCACAGTTTTTGACCACTCAGAGATGTCCATCCACATACCTCTTCCCCAAACTTCTTTGTCACCAATTTTCCAATCATCCTTCTTCCAAGTCCCTGACCATCCAGCCAAACCCTTGACTGCAGCCTATGAATTAGTATATAATCGCACATCTGGCCATCCTCCTTCCATGCAATGTGCACAACCAGGTGCACTGCTCGAAGTTATGCCCACTGGGAAGATTCTCCTTCACTGTTGTCCTTCAGGGATGTCCTAGAAAGGGACTGTAGTGCTGCAGCTGTCTGCTTTCTGGTGGTGCCTGCATATCGTGCAGAACCATCTGTGAACCAAGCCCTAGTCTTCTTTTCCTCTTTCAACTGATCATAGGGAGCTCTCCATGAGGCCGTCGGTGCAGGCTAGGGGAGAGAAGGCAGGGTGGCAAGAGTGAAGAGCATCGGCATTTGAGCCACTTCTTCATGTAACTTACTTGTGCCTTCAGGACCTGCTCGAACCCAATCGTGTATATACCACTTCCATTTGATGATGGAACGCTGCTGTGCACCACTCACTTTATGGCTAGATGGGTCAGAAAGCACCCAATTCATGATAGGCAGTTCAGGTCGCATGGTGACTTGATGACCCATCGTCAAACGTTCAGTTTCCACCAAAACCCAGTAAGAGGCCAAGAGCTGCCTCTCAAAAGGAGAGTAGTTATCTGCAGAAGACAGGAGAGCCTTGCTCCAAAATCCTAGAGGCCTCCGCTGTGATTCACCAATGGGGGCCTTCCAAAGGCTCCAAATAGCGTCCCTATCTGCCACTGACACCTCAAGCACCATTGGATCTGCTGGGTCATATGGCCCAAATGGCAGAGCAGCTTGCACAGCAGCCTGAACCTGTTGCAGAGCCTTCTTTTGGACCACACTCAAAACTGGCAGCTTTTCAGATTACTCAATAAATGAGCTGGAGTAACACACCCAAATGAGGAATGTGTTGCCTCCAAAATCCAAATAGGCCCACTAGGCATTGTGTCTCTTTCTTGGTTGTAGGAGGGGCCAAATGCAGCAACTTATCGTTCACCTTAGAAGGCCTATCTCCACAGTCCCCACACCATTAAACCCCTGGAAATTTTACTGAGGTAGAAGGTCCCTGAATTTTAGTCAGATTTATTTCCCATCCTCTGGCATGCAAATGTCTTACCATTAAGTCCAATGTGTTTGCTCAATGGATCCAATCAGCATAATGTCATCAATGTAATGGACACTGTGATATCTTGCAGCAGCAAAAAGTAATCAAGGTCTGTCCGAATAAGATTATGACACAAAGCCAGACAGTTGATATGCCCTGAGGTAGGACACTAAAGGCATACTGCTGACCTTGCCAGCTGAAGGCAAATGGCTTCTGGTGGGCCTTACGGATGCGAATGGAGAAAAAGGCATTTGCCAAGTCAATGGCTACATACCAGGTACCAGGAGATGTGTTGATTTGCTCAAGCAATTAACCACATCTGGTACAGCAGCTGCAATTGGAGTCACCACTTGGTTAAGCTTACATTAATCCACTGTCATTCTCCAAGATCCATCTGTCTTCTGCACAGGCCAAATGGGAGAGTTGAATGGGGATGTAGTGGGAGTCACCGCCCCTGTGTCTTTCAAGTCCTTGATGGTGGCACTAATTTCCACAATCCCTCCAAGGATGTGGTGGTGTTTTTGATTTACTATTTTTCTAGGTAGAGGCATCTCTAATGGCTTCCATTTGGCCTTTCCCACCATAATAGCCCTCACCCTACCAGTCAGGGAGCCAATGTGGGGGTTCTGCCAGCTGCTAAGTATGTCTATGCCAATTACACATTCTGGCACTGAGGAAGTGACCACAGGATGAGCCTGGGGACCCACTGGACCCACTGTAAGTTGAACCTGAGCTAAAACTCTATTAATTACCTGACCCCCCCTAAGCCCCTACTTTAACTGGAGGACCACAATGACGTTTTGGGTCCTCTGGAATCAGCGTCAGCTCAGAGCCAGTGTCCAGTAATCCTCAAAATGTCTGATCATTTCCCTTTCCCCAATGCACAGTTACCCTAGTAAAAGGCCAGAGGTCTCCGTGGAGACAGATGGGAGAAAGATTAACAGCATAAATTGGGTTGAGTGTGGTGGCTCATACCTGTAATCCCAGCACTTTGGGAGGCCAAGGTGGGTGGATCACCTGAGGTCAGGTGAAGTCAAGACCAGCCTGGCCAACATGGTGAAACCCCATCTCACTAAAAAGACAAAAATTAGCTGGGCATAGTGGCACATGCCTGTAATCCCAGCCACTTGGGAGGCTGAGGCAGGAGAATCAATTGAACCTGGGAGGCAGAGGTTGCAGTGAGCAGAGATCATGCCTCTGCACTACAGCCTGGGCGACAGAGTGAAGCTCCATCTCAAAAAAAAAAAAGATTAACAGCATAAATTGTCAGTAGTGTAATAATGGGGTCCTTCCTCAAGGGGACCCAGCCTCCCCTTCATTCAACGGGTTCTGGGTCTGTAAACTGGCTCAAGTCTGGAAATTGATTGAGGGACCATGATTCTGTTTTTATAATTGGAATTAGTCTTTTGTCCATTCGACCTGGAAGTTTTCTGCTTATATAAGTTAAGTAGGAATGCAGATGGCTTCCTATCAATTTCACTTCTAGGAACACCATGATTAATTAGCCAATGCCAGAGCTCTATGTGAGTCAGACTATTTTGATTGCTGCTTTGTCTCTGCCGTCCATTACAGTAGCTATGCCCACCTTGCCTTTGATGGTTGAGTGCTGCCACTTGGCCTCTGCCACCTCAGGATTCGATTATTCCCCATTACATTTAAATCTTGTAGTTGAGTAAATGCAGTTCCCACTGTTAGATCTGACATACAGAGAAGAGCAATTACAGAGCTCTTTAAAGATGCAGGTGCTGCCTTCACAAATCTATTTTGCGAGGCATTGAACAAGGGTGTATCTTCTGGACCCTCTCAGCTGGGATGAGTAGATCTAAAGTCATTAATCCTTTCCACCATCCCAATCTCCCTAAGCTTTTGGATCCCTTCCTCTACATTAAACCAGGGAGATCAGGCATTTCCAGCTCACTCACAGTGGACCATCTTTTAATCCATATTTCAACTAACGAAGCAAATAAACTATTAGAACCTTTTTTAACTCTCTGAGCTGCAACATTAAATGCAGAATCCCTACTTAGTGGGTCCAAATCAATAAATTCAGTCTGATCCAACTCTATGTTCCTTCCATTATCATCCCACACCCTTAGTATCCATTCCCATGTCTGTTCTCTGCTTATATAAATTAGAAAACTCAAGCAGTTCTTTTTTGAGTGTAGTGTACCTCCTCATGGGTCACACTCTGAACCTCACCTCTGGGGGCCCACTGGGCCTTTAGTCTAGTTATAGGTCTAGAAGCAAACTGGGGTGTTGGAGGTGGCTCCTGAGGGGAATCAACATTATCTTGCCTGGCAACTGCCTCAGGGGAGGCCATCACTGTTTCCTCAGGCAGCACAGGGTTTATCTTCTCAGACAAAGGTGGAAAGTCTGATGGCAGCATGGGTTGGGGAGGGGATGTTGCCACTACTGAGGATAGGGAAGCTGTTACTTCTAGCAAAAAAAGGTTTATTAGAGTTACAAGCTTAGTGTCCCCTGCTTCATCAGGCTCCTCCCACACATCCCCATTCCGAGTTGCAGAGTCCCATTCTTTTCTAATCAATGCTCTCACTTTAACAGTGGACGCCTGGCGAGGCTGTGCATGCACCTTTCATTGCAGGTCAGCCACTCGTGTGATAAGAGCTTGTGCCTATTTTTTCACAATTTCAGCTCTTTCTCTACAGGAGATAAGACTCTCACTCAGGACAATCTTAGCAGATTTGAGGCTCCGTATCTGCTTCTGAAGCCAGGAATTAGAATCCCTGACTTCATCATTTTCTTTCATCACTTTGTCCAGTGAACTTAGGGGGAACCAACCAACTTCATTATGTTCCTTGGTTCTCCACATATAGTCAAAGGTATTATGTATAGAGTCACTAAACTCCTTGCCTCTCATGAGCAGTGGTAAATCAGGAGTGTCAAATGCATTTATTCTGCATAACTCTCTAAACAGGACTGTCGGTGTTCTCTATAATATTAAAAGTAGAGTCTTTAGCATTTTGTGGTCTAATCATTAAGCAGCCAACTCCAGAAGCCCCAAAATCAATGAAAAAACTCCATCCTTAATATTCTGTTTCTCTAGAACCACTTCTGGTACTAAAATCTGTATTAGTCAAGGTTCTCTAGAGGGACAGAACTAATAGGATATATATATATTATATATTTATATATAATATAAAATATATAGAGATTATAGATATATTATATATTTATATATAATATATGAGATTATAGATATATGTATATCCTATTCTGTCCCTCTAGAGAACCCGAATACAGATATAGATAGATAGATATAGATATATATATAAAACAATAGAATAACATGATCTGATACATGTTTTATAAGGGCTTCCTGAATCTATTTTCACACTAATCAGAGTAGTCTTTCTTATTTTTGCTCCCTGTTACTTTTTTTGAGACAGAGTCTTGCTCTGTCACCCTGGCTGGAGTGCTGTGGCATAACCATGGCTCACTGCAGCCTCAACCTCCCAGGCTCAGGCAATCCCCCCACCTCAGCCTCCTGAATAGCTGGGACCCCAGCTGTGTACCACCATGCCTGGCTAATTTTCAACCATTTTTTGTAGAGATGGGGGTCTCACTATGTTGCCCAGGCTGGTCTTGAGCTCCTAGGCTCAAGCAATCCTCCGGCCTTGGCCTCCCAAAGTGCTGTTATTATAGGTGTGAGTCATTGCACCCAGCCCTCCTCTTCTTTTTTTCTCTTCTTCCTGTTTTGTCTTAACGAAAATAGCTTTACTGATTTTTCTGATTGTAAAAATTTTATACACGTTGGGAGAAATCAAAGAGAATAGAAAAGTTATTCTTTTTCTTTCTTTCTTTCTTAGTAAAAGTTGAGTGAAATTCCTTCAGTAACATTTGGTACATTTAACTAATATTTTGGATTATTGAAGTGAAAATATGCTCAGTCTATTTCTTGAATTTGAAACCATCCTCATGAAATTAATAAAACAAAATTGCTAGATTTTAACAAAATTATAAGCTTGAATAGAAGCATAGCCAAGCATGAACCAGCTAGCTTTTTAGCCCACTTCCTTACAGTTGCTGAATGCTTAGAAGTCACATAGCCCCTGTCATGAGGTCCTAAGTTCCCTTGTTTCTATAGATAACATTTTTAATATTAAGAAAACTCAAGTTTTAAAATTTGAGATGTTTTCCATATCCTGCATTCTGAGGATGCCTGCGAGACTGAAAACCCTTCCGAGGAACTGACTCAGCACAGAATGCAGCTTCTATATTTTTATGACTTCATCCCCCACCCCTTAACTAATCAGTGATCACAGCTCCTTATCCCTCTTCCCACCAAAACTCTCTTAAAAACCCATCCAAAACTCTTCAGGCAGGCAGATTTGAGGTTCCTCCCATCTCCTGGTTTGGCTGCCCTACGATTATTGAACTCTTTCTCTGCTGTAACGCCTGCTGTTTTGGTATATCGGTCTGTTACCATACAATGGGCTATTGAACCTGGAGTCCTATAACAAATTGAATCCCTTTAATATCTTTCCATTGCTCTTCTGATGAAGTTCACTTGCTTTACTTTTAGCTCTTTCTCTTCTTCATTCTCTACCTTCAGCCTCTTGTTACTTCCCTTTCCTGCCTCTGCATAGATCCAGTACCTCACCTGGAGGCATTCTCCTCTACCTGGCTAACCCTTCTCCTGAAGGTTCTGAGTCCCTCCGCACCAGCCTTTGTCCCGCTGTTTAGTAGCGCCTCTCTCTCTCACTGTGGACTGTAGGCTCTTTGAGGGCAGTCAGGGAAATTTTCCCTTGGCCCTGTTGACCTAATGAAAAGTGGAGACAAGATTAATATAAGAGTTCCAATAGCAAAGACTTGGAACCAACCCAAATGTCCAACAACGATAGACTGGATTAAGAAAATGTGGCACATATACACCATGGAATACTATGCAGCCATAAAAAATGATGAGTTCATGTCCTTTGTAGGGACATGGATGAAACTGGAAAACATCAAACTAAGTAAACTATCGCAAGGACAAAAAACCAAACACCGCATGTTCTCACTCATAGGTGGGAATTGAACAGTGAGAACTCATGGACACAGGAAGGGGAACATCACACTCCGGGGACTGTTGTGGGGTGGGGGGAGGGGGGAGGGACAGCATTAGGAGATATACCTAATGCTAAATGACGAGTTAATGAGTGCAGCAAACCAACATGGCACATGGATACATATGTAACAAATCTGCACATTGTGCACATGTACCCTAAAACCTAAAGTATAATAATAAAATAAATAAAAAATAAATTAATTAATTACTTAAAAAAAAAAAAAAGAGTTCCAGGATTGCAACCTGGAACCATAGATTCAAATTGCTCTGATTACACACTCTGATTAACAGCAGTTACAAGTGAATTTTTAAAGGGAAAGAAGAGGCAGTTACTGAGTTGTTTACCAAGAATTTATATAAAAATAACAAGCTATTGAATGGCTATACATTGTTCTTTGTATCACAAATTCCAGGAACTTGAAGACAATGAGTGAGACAGCAAGTCAGGAACAAAAATGACTTTAAACAATTGCCCCCAGGCATGAATGGGAGGGAAAGGGGGCATAACTGAAGGCCCCTATACTCATGTCTCTCTGGGCCTGCATACCTTACATAGCTCAGACCACTCTAAGCTTTTTTTATTTTCTTAGCCCTCTAAAGTGTCACTGAAAAATCAACTGACAAAAGGCAGATTAATAGAAGAAAAGGCATACAAATTTATTAACGTGCATGGGGGGAGAACCACAGAGTGATTATCCCAACCCCCTAGTGGGGTACAGAAGCCTATTTACCCCTTTTCCAGGGGGAAGGAGGAGATGGGGAATACAGGCAATTCTTTTCAGGGGCAGTACATTATTTTGAGGGAGAATGAATGGACTAGAAAGACATAAATTAACTTGTAAATGATTCTCATGAGGCTGAGAGGCAGGTTTATCTTGTGAAAAAAATATAAGATCTCAAAGAAAGGAAAAATGGCTGATGGTTTTTTATACCATCTTGAGGTTACACAAAGAATAGGAGCTTAGGTCATGGCAAAACGGGTTATGGTGGCAAAACAGATTATGAGAGGCACAGAAGAAGAGGCCCGGCTAGCAAAGGTCATCTTGTTATAAAGATGAAACTGTGCAGGTAGCCACCCTCAGAGAGAATAGATGGTAAATGTTTCTTTGAGACTTGAAGGCGTCAGACTTTCTGTTAATCTTTCCTAGATCTAGACAAGGGAGGGCCGCAGAGAAAGCCTGGCTGCGTCAATGTTGATTCTCTACAGATGCAAGAGATGCAAATCTCCCTCACAAAAGGCAGCTTTTCAGCTGTTCTTGCATTTCCAGCCCCTCTGGACAGCCATCTTGAAACATGTCAAGAAAATATATTTGGGGATGAAATATTTTGGTTTTATTTGCCTGGGCATCCAGGTACCTAGTCCAGTTCCTGGTAATTTAGAGGCACTCAATGACTATTTTTGAATAAATGCATGAGAGAGCTTTGATTCTAGATAATCCACTCAGGAGGTGCATATTAAATATCTACTGGCTACCAGATTCAATTGGGCTCCCCTCCCTCAAGTTGATCACAGTCTCCTGCTGCTTCTTCAGAGGGAAATATCCTGAACTAGAGACAGATAGTCCTACAGGCTGTGTCAGCTTGGTATCAACATGCTTTAAAGAGACCACCCTTTATCCTTCTGGGATTCCAAGCATTCTTATGATCTGCTGTTTTGTCTATTTGTCCATTTAGAAAAGATAAATCAGCGCCCTTTTCCCGCATTTAAAGAAGTGTGATAAAACATATATAAGTTTTGCCTTTTTTTAATTTTGTGTACAATTTAGTTGTGCTAAAATACATTCACAATGTTGTGCAATCATCACCACTATCCATTTCCAGAATGTTTTCATCACTCCAAACAGAGACTCTGTACTCATTAAGCAATACTCTCCAGCGCACCTACCCCCAGTCTCTCATGTACTTGCTGCCTCTATATATTTGCCTATCCAGATATTTCATTTAAGTGGAATCATATGATATTTGTCCTTTGGTGTCTGGCTTATTTCACTCAGCATAATGCTTTCAAGGTTGCAATGAGCCTTTTTATTTTCATTTTTATTTTAAGAAAAAATATATGGGAAATAAATGTTTGGTCTACTACCCATTTAGAGATAAATCAGTGCAACAATGTATTTTATTTTCATTTTTTACTTGATTTTTTTTTAATAAAAGGGAATACATGCTTAACATCCTTATTTATTTTTTTCTCCTTTCTTTAGAGAAACTAATTGCTTTTGGCTCACATATTTACGGTGTGTTCTTTCTATAGGAGCTTTATTACAGCTCCCAACCCCACTCCACAATTTCTCCCACTCCACAGTTTCTCCCACTCCTGTGGGTGTTTGCTTACACTAACCGTAGTAACAAGAATTCTGACCCTGGATCTGGGCAAACAGATGACATTGCTCGTGAGATATCCTGCTCCTGCCTTCCACAATGGGGGATCTCCAGCAATATCTCCAAGTTAGGACTAGGAGAAAATTTGGAGCTGCCTGCTGTTGACTGACCTCTAGTTTCATTTCACTTTTCCATCACAATTTTTCTATCAACAGTCAAGACTGAGATTGTGATCATCCTTTCAAAGTTCTTTTGAAGTGTTTCGTTGTGTCAGTTTTCATCAGTTTGGCCACACCTGGTTAGTGTAGCCATGGCTAAGGTTCCTCGGCAACTCCTTCCAATCCTCATCCCGTTTCCCGTCGTATCTGCTCTTTTTCTGTCTTTTAGCGACATCAACAAAGTAATAAACCAAAGTTTTATGGTGCTTTATATTTCCACTGTGATTTCCTCTATACCCATTAAATTTTATCCTCAAAACAATGTTTCCAAGGAGGTAGAGTGGGTTTTATTTTTCTCCCTTTACAAATGAGGAGACCTTAGATATCAAGAATTTCAGTGATTTCACAAATTCATCCAGCTGGTAAGTGGCAGAGCCCGAACTGCAACCAAGATTTGTTATCAGTTGCTAGGCCCAGTCTTGGCTAGACAATGCAAGAACTCAATAAATATTTGTTGAACGAATTAGTGATGTGTTTTGTGTTTGCTCTTATCTGATTGACCATTCCACAGGCAGCATTTTTTTGAGTAAGTGGAGCTTTTCTAGGTGTCTTGGTAATGCTGACTGTTGTTTGGACAAACTTTTCTATGGATAGTTGACGTTATCCAAGTAGCAGAATATCTTAAATTTCTAAAAATTGTCAGGAAATTGTAACAAACATGTAAGAAAGTTAAGAGGACTGGCCGGGCGTGGTGGATCACGCCTGTAATCCCAGCACTTTGGGAGGCCAAGGCGGGTGGATCACCTGAGGTCAGGAGTTTGAGGCCAGCCTGGCCAACATGGTGAAACCTCATCTCTACTAAAAATACAAAAGTTAGCCGGGTGTGGTGGCAGATGCCTGCTATTCGGGAGGCTACTTGGGAAGCTGAGGCAGGAGAATTGCTTGAACCCAGGAGCCGGAGGTTGCAGTGAGCTGAGATTGCGCCACTGCACTCTAGCCTGGGCTGCAAAAAAACACTCCATCTCTAAAAAAAAAAAAGAAAAAGAAAAAGAAAAAAGAAAAGAAAGTTAAGAGGACTTAGTTGACTATTCATTCCTAAAACATATGTATATTTAAGAACATTTGCCAGCACGTTAGAATGGGAAGGAGGAAGGGAGTGGGAGTTGACTTTGGGTCTAAAGGAGGAAATATTTTTATAATTAAACAGAAGAAAAGACAGCTTTCATTGGTCTATGGTGATAATAAACTATTAACTGAAGAATCTGATAAACTCTTTGCCCCTTGAGATCCAAAAAGAAAAAGCACATTCTATGTATTTCTTTCACCCCTCTTCTCCATGTGATAACGAAGAAAACCAAACACAAAACACAAAAAACCTAAGCCCACCTAAAGAGATGTAGTTTTTGAATTTCACTTTTATTTGATTTTGTAACATCCTTTTGGAGAAGTGCGATGTCCAAAGAGAGAGAGTTCTTTACAGAGCTGCAGTCCTAGAGCGGAAGCCATTTCTGCCGGTTGCCTGCAGATCGCTTCTACCACCTAGAGAGTTGCTCTCAATCCTGTTGACTTTCTGTGACCTTCCTTTCTCATGCAAACCAAGGCAGTCAAACTGACTGAGCTGGGTCCTCCCCAGTCCTCAGCAGATGGTCATTACTCACAGCCAGTGAATGGTAGGATTATGGCAAGGCTTGGCTCCCCCTACAACTCAGTAACCTGGTTCAACGTCCCAAGATTAGACAGACATCTGCAGTGGCTGATATCCTTCCATTCACTCTGGAGTGATCTCCTCATTTCAATGCTTTAAATGTTTCCAAATCACAGGTAAGAACTGGTCTAAAATATTACTTAGGAATTGATTCAAATTCTTAAATCATTTATAGGTAACAGAAAGAAGTAGTAATGCAAACATAGACAAAAATAAAACAAACTTTTTCATTTTGTTTTTGTTGCGGTTGTTTTCTTTATTTTCCTTTAATCCTCTCCTGTCCAGGAGACAAACTTGTTAATAAAAAGATCCTTATCGTGAAAGCTTTTTTTCTTTTAAATGAAAAACCATTTTTAACTTAAAGGTAACAAGTTTTCTAATTTCAAAGTATCTTCAAGTTAGAAAAACTGGAAAACAGAAGGTACAAGAAAATAATTTACATCTGAGAATCACATCACCCAGAGATGAGAAAAATAACTGTTGGTTGAATTGTGTTTCTTTCCAATTGCATCTGTATACTTTTATTTTATGTGAGAATGTGTTAAATATACATTTTTCATTTTTATCTTATTTCACTGAATATTAGTGATCATTAGCATTTTTATGTCACTAATGGCTCTATCAAAGTGTTTTTGAGAGATGCCTTATATTTTATTATGTGGTATGCCATTAAAAAAGAAAGATCACGTTATAGGCCGAGCGCGGTGGCTCACGCTTGTAATCCCAGCACTTTGGGAGGCCGAGGTGGGCTGATCACTTGAGGTCAGGAATTCGAGGCCAGCCTGGCCAACATGGTGAAACCTCTTCTCTACTAAATAGTAAAAAAATTAGCTGGGCATGGTGGTGCAAACTTGTAATCCCAGCTACTCGGGAGCCTGAGGCGGAATCGCTTGAACCCGGGAGGGGGAGTTTGCAGTGAGCCGAGATCACAGCATTGCACTCCAGACTAGGCAACAAGAGCAAAACTTCATCTGAAAAAAAAAAAAAAAAAAAAAAAAAAAAAAAATCACAGGCCAGGCGTGGTGGCTCATGCCTGTAATCGCAGCACTCTGGGAGGCCGAGACAGGTAGATCACAAGGTCAGGAGTTTGAGACCAGCCTGGCCAACATAGTGAAACCCCGCCTCCACTAAAAATACAAAAAATTAGCCGGGTGTGGTGGTGCATGCCTGTAATCCCAGCTACTCAGGAGGCTGAGACAGGAGAATCGCTTGAACCCAGGAGGTGGAGGTTGCAGTGAGCCCAGATCATGCCATTGTACTCCAGCCCGGGTGACAGAGACTCCGTCTCAAAATAAATAAATAAATAAATTTTAAAATCACCTTATAAAGGAAACTTCTGGATCCCTTTAAGGGGTTTGCAGCTTGATGATGTTGCATCTTTATTATGTCTAATTTCAAGAATTATGACTTTATAGCTGGGCTTTAGTGACACACACCTGTAGTTCTAGCTACTCGGGAGGCTGAGGCAGCAACTTGGGAGCCTGGGAGGAGGAGGTTGCAGTGAGCCAAGATTGCACCACTGTACTCCAGCCTGGGCAACAGAGTGAGACTCTGTCTCAAAAAAATATATATATATATGACTTTAGTTATCATTTTTCTTTTTACATTTAAATTAAAATTGTTTTTGTAGAGATGGGATCTCACTGCATTGAATTCCTGACCCCAAGTGATCCTCCCACTGTGGCTTCCCAAAATGCTGAGATTAGAGGCAGGAGCCACTGTGCCTGGCCAGTTTTCATTCTCCTTTTATTTTTTTCTCAAATAAAGAAGAGTACAGAGATATAAAATATAAAACAAATATCTTTACATCAAAAATAGAACAAATATCTTTGTATTCATCAGTCAAAATTAACCAATGACACTGTTTTGTCGCTTTTCTCCAAAAGTTTTAATAATAAAAATGGGATATTACATATAAAGTTAAATCCTACTTTATTCTCTCCCACATCACTCCATTATAAATCTGATGTGGATTCAACCCATCTTTTTATACATGTATATACTTTAAATTACATAGACACTATAATTCTATGGATATGATTCTACAATTTTCTTTTTTTTTGAGAGAGAGTCTCGCTCTGTCGCCCAGGCTGGAGTGCAGTGGCGCAATCTCAGCTCACTGCAAGCTCCGCCTCCCGGGTTCACGCCATTCTCCTGCCTCAGCCTCCCAAGTAGCTGGGACTACAGGCGCCCACCACCACGCCTGGCTAATTTTTTTGTATTTTTTAGTAGAGACGGGGTTTCACCGTGGTCTCGATCTCCTGACCTTGTGATCTGCCCGCCTCGGCCTTCCAATTCTACAGTTTTCATACATTGCACAGCACTGCCTTTTTCCAGACCTATTGATACATATAGATTGATTCTTTCATTGAAACTATCACCCACATAGTATTCTACTTTGTAAATATGCCAACATTTATTTATCAATCTCTCAATTGATAATGAGTTGTTTGAGAATATTTTTTCTTGTTACAAACAATTCAGCATATTTGTTATATGTTTCCTTGTATTCTTTTATACAAATGCCACAAAAGTGAAATTTTTGGGTCACAGGGTATGCTAATTTGAACAGTTATAAGATAAACTTAGGCAGATAAAAGCTTTTCAAAAATAAATTTATTTTGTAAAGACCGAGTCTCACCATGTTGCCCAGGCTGGTCTCAAACTCCTAGGCTCAAGCAGTCCTCTCGCCTTGACATCCCAAAGTGCTGGGATTATAAGTGTGAGTCCCTGTGCCTGGCCTATTTTTTATTATTTTATATATACATATATATTTTATATAAAAATATACATATACATGTATTATCTTTTTATATATGTGTATATAAAAATATATATGTATATTATATACATTTTAATAAGGATGGGGTATTACTTTGTTTTCTGGACTGGTCTTGAATGCCTGGGCTCAAGCAATCCTCCCGCTTTGGCCTTCCAAAGTGCTGGGATTGCATCTGTGGTGTGAGCCACCATAACTGGCCTCTGTTTATATTCCGAATACTAATCATTTTTGGTTTGTCTTTAAACAATAATTATAGCATGGATTTTGTTTGAAAATGTTCATCTTGATGTACCAAAATTTATATATTTTATCTTTATAATTTCTGCTTTTAAAAAATTAGTTTTGTTGTTAAA
The DNA here is from genome assembly GCF_006542625.1 of Nomascus leucogenys. Taxonomy (NCBI): domain Eukaryota; kingdom Metazoa; phylum Chordata; class Mammalia; order Primates; family Hylobatidae; genus Nomascus; species Nomascus leucogenys. Next base: position 87,248,255 of record NC_044393.1, on the reverse strand, counting down.
TTCTTCACTACTCCAAAGGTACAAAAATATTATCCTATATTTTTCTTTGAAGTTTTAAATAATTATTTTTGCAATGAAGTTTGTAATCCTTCTGGTATTTTCTCCTCCCCATCATGTGAAATAGAAATAGATTTCTTATTGTTCTGGTTCTCATATGGTAATCCAGTGACTCAGCACCGTTTACTGATTTGTCCATTATTTTTCTAGTGGTTTGTGTTGACACCTCTCTAGTACATTAAAGTCTCATATGTGGTTGGGTGTGTTTATTGGTTCCTATATTGTACTGTCTTCATTTATATGGTTCCATAATAACTTCGGATATTATCTTTTCTTATTATTTAGTAATGAAATTTCATTTTTATGTAAATTTTTCAAACCATTGATGAGTTTAAAGATGTCTTTTATTCCTACTTGGCTGAGAACATTTATCATAAGTGAATATTGAGTTTTACTGAGTGCTTTTATCTCAATCTATTGAGAAGATTACATTGATTTTCTCTTTCTAAAATCTGTTAATGAAACTGCCTTTGCAAAGATGATGACAGTGAGAGAAGTCTAGTGTGGCTGACTCCATCTTCCTTCTGGCCGCACAGGCTGGCTGTCATTGCTCATTCCTTGATATGGACCAAGGTAATCATGGGAGGAATTTAATTTATGTTTTAACTTTTTTTTTCTTTTTTTTTTTTTGGAGACAGGGTCTTGTCCTGTCACCCAGGCTGGAGTGCAGTGGTGCAATCTCAGCTCACTGAAACCTCTGCCTCCTGGGTTCAAGCAATTCTGTTGTCTCACTTTACCAGACAGTAGAGACTACAGGCGCACGCCACCACGCCTGGCTAATTTTTGTATCTTTAGTATAGACAGTGTTTCGCTATGTTGCCTAGGCTGGTCTTGAACTCCTGACCTCAAGTGATCTGCCTGCCTCGGCCTCCCAAAGTGCTGGAATTACAGGCATGAGCCACCATGCCCTGCCCACGGTTTAACTTGAAAGCAAGGATGGTAATAGTCCCTCCCTAAAACTAAGCCCCTCCTTGCTCAAGAATGGAAACCTGACTTTGTAAGACTAATGAAAGGCCACAAGATTAGGATTATGGGAGAGGTCTGAACTCTGCTAAAATTTAACAGTAGCTTCTATAACTGCTCGGGAGTCATGTGGCCAGAGGTCACAAGATTTGTGGCTTTCTCAATTGCTCCTGTAATAACATCACTATTGTGAAATTTAAGATTGATCTTTTGAGATTTTTTTAGACTTGCATTCTAGCAACTGACATACCACATCCAGCCTCCTGATTCTGACTCAGCTCGTTCTGTGGCCCCACCCAGAGGCTGATTTAGCACAGGAGGATAGTTTTCACACTCTTATGATTTCATCTCCAACCAATCAGCAGCAACCATTCCCTAGACCCCCCTGCCTACCAATTGCCCATAAAACCCCTAGCCTCCAAGATTTCAGAGATTTTTTTTTTTTTTTTTTTTTTTTTGAGACAGAGTCTCACTCTGTTACACAGACTGGAGTGCAGTGGCAATCTTGGTTCACTGCAAGCTCCGCCTCCTGGGTTCATGCCATTCTCCTGCCTCAGCCTCCCAAGTAGCTGGGACTGCAGGAGCCTGCCACCACACCCAGCTAATTTTTTCTATTTTTAGTAGAGACGGGGTTTCATCGTGTTAGCCAGGATGACCTTGATCTCCTGACTTCGTGATCTGCCCCCCTCAGCCTCCCAAAGTGCTGGGATTACAGGCATGAGCCACCGTGCCCGGCTGATTTCAGAGATTTAAGTAATATCTCCAACTCCTGCATGGCCAGTCTCAAGTCAATTAAGCTCTTTCTTTAATATAATGCCACAGTCTCAGTGAATTGATTTTGATTGCTCAGCAAGCAGGGAGAACCTATTGGGCAACTACATTAACATGGTAATTATGTTGAAAGTTTTATGTTGACTATCCTTGCATCCATGAGAGAAGCTTTACTTGACTATGATATATTCTGTATGCACTCACACACACATTTGTACTACACATACAGTCAATTCTCATTATTCACAGTAGTTATGCTGCTTTGAATACTGAATCAGCAAATACTGAACTATTGCTCCCAGAGGAAATACACAGTTAGGTTCCTGAAAGCCTCTGGTCACAACATTGCAGTCAACCAATTAATACATAACTTTGTTTTATTTGGGTTTTCTGTCTAAAGACACCTTATTTTGACCGGGCATGGTGGCTCAAGCCTATAATCCCAGCACTTTGGGAGGCGAAGGCAGGCAGACCATTTGAGGTCAGGAGTTTGAGACCAGCCTTGCTAACATGGTAAAACCCTGTCTCTACTGAAAATACAAAAATTAGCAGGACGTGTTGGTGCACACCTGTAGTCCAGCTACTCAGGAGGCAGAGGCACAAGATTTGCTTGAACCTGGGAGGCAGAGGTTGCAGTGAGCTGAGATTGCGCCACTGCACTCCAGCCTGGGCAACAGAGTGAGACTCTGTCTCAAAAAAAAATAAATAAATAAATAAAGCCACCTTATTTTATATTGCTGATTCATTAGCATGCAGCTCATGGCCAGTACCACTATATAACGCATGCCTGTGCAAAGCTGACCTAATGCACATATTTTCTCTACAGGTCACATCACAGCCTTTTTGTGCTTAGGGGCAGTACACAGCACTTCAGTCCTACACTTGGGGACCATTCCAAACAGTAAATTACCAACAATAAGCACAAAATTGTGAAAAATATGGCGCTAAATAGGCTGCAAAAAGGACACCTTTTACTGAATAGGCGCTGAAACAAGAAAGGAGAGTGTCACCATTTTTGACTTCAGCTAGGAATGTGTGAGTTGGGTAACTCAAAGTTTTCGCAACTCTGTGTATGTCTGTAAATAACTGTGAAAGTGCTGTGAGTATTGATTTTGGGGTTACAAAAACATTTAGCAAGTAGGCAAACTCACAGATACAGAATGTGCCCATAATGAGGATCGGCTGTACTATAGAATTTGATTTGTTATTTCTAAAATGTAGCATTTTGGATGTATGTTCGTAAGTAAGGTTATATTGTTTTTGTTCTATTTGACATCAAGGTAAATTGAATTTGGTGGCTTTTCCTCCTTTTATTCTCCGAAATATTTTATATGAAATAGGGATTATGCATTTCCTGAAGGCTTGATAAAACCTATATTTTAACATCTTGAAAAAGTGTCCTTTGGAGCAAGAAAGGGAATTACTATCTTTCAAATTTCTTTAGTGTTTATTAGTTCAGTGAGCTTTTGAAAAAAATCAAATTTGGTAAGGTGTACTTTTTAAAAAGATATGTGGTAGCTAAGCTATGAGGATGCAAAGGCATAAGAATGATGCAATGGACTTTGGGGACTTGGGGGGAAGAGTGAGAGTGGGGTGAGGAATAAAATACTGCAAATATGGTGCAGTGTATACTGCTCAGGTGATGGGTGCACCAAAACCTCACAAATCACCACTAAAAAATTTACTCATGTAACCAAATACTATCTGTGCCCCAATAACTGATGGAAAAAATATTGTCCATTTTATCTAAGGTTTAAAATTTACTTGATAAATTTTTCCTTTAAAGAACTGTGTTCCCATGTTATATTTATTACTGCAACCTCCTCCTCCCAGGTTCAAGTGAGTCTCCTGCCTCAGCCTCCCAAATAGCTGAGATTACACGTGCCCACCACCATGCCCGGCTAATTTTGTTTGTTTGTTTGTTTTTGTTTTTGAGATGGAGTCTCCCTCTGTCACCAGGCTGGAGTGCAGTGGTATGATCTCGGCTCACTGCGACCTCTACCTGCCAGGTTCAATCAATTCTCCTGCCTCAGCCTCCTGAGTAGCTGGGATTACAGGTGCCTGCCACCATGCCTGGCTAATTTTTGTATTTTTAGTAGACACGGGGTTTCTCCATGTTGGTCAGGCTAGTCTTGAACTCCTGATCTCAAGTGATCTGCCTGCCTCAGCCTCCCAAAATGCTGGGATTACAGGCGTGAGCCATCGCACCCAGCCAAAAGTAATTACTTTTAATGGCAAAAACCACAATAGCTTTTGCACCAACCTAATATAACCCAAGGAATAAAGTGAAAATCTATGAGTTCCTGCTGATACAAATAAATAAACAAAGAAATAGATAAATGGGGGAAAAGGGAAAGGTCTTCCTCACCTAAAAATATCAACGAATACATGTAGAACACATGACTCAATTAAAAAATCAACATTTGGCAACCACCACAGAATAACTGTTTTAGGGAACAATCATTAATGGATCCTATATCCAATGAGTGAAAATTCGATGACAAATAGGATATTTACAGTCTCAAAGTATCTCTTTATAAGATACTTACTAATTTCAAGGGAAAGATAGTAACTCTGTAGTGGAGAAACTTGGCAAACACCCACTTAACCAAGTGATCCAGCTAAGTTCATCAGAAATAGCATAAATTACTCACACCTGTAATCCCAGCACTTTGGGAGGCTGAGGCGGGAAGATCACGAGGTCAGGAGATCAAGACCATCCTGGCTAACATGGTGAAACCCCGTCTCTACTAAAAATACAAAAAATTAGCTGGGTGTGGTGGCGGGCGCCTATAGTCCCAGCTACTCAGGAGCTTGAGGCAGGAGAATGGCGTGAACCCGGGAGGTGGAGCTTGCAGTGAGCTGTGATCGCGCCACTGCACTCCAGCCTGGGCAACAGAATGAGACTCCATTTCCAAAAAAAAAAAAAAAAGAGAAAGAAATAGCATAAATCAATATTTATTCATCTACGTCATGACACATCTCCAATTTCCACTCAGATGGTGGTAACCATCACACAATATTTTCCAGTGAGCCATGCCCATAAATCGATAGATTCCTGGTTTGTTTACCATAAGCAATCATAAATAACCAGGTTTCTCCTATTAAAAGCATTCCATAGATAAAGACTCCTCTGTTAGCAAATACTATTAGCTACGAGGCATGTCATTAGCACTTTCACCAGGAGATTAGGCCTGGTCTGCCTATTTTTGCCTAAATCCACTCTTCTTCCTTTAATAGAAGAGACTGCAGACTTACTGCTTAACCCTTTCCTTCTCACAGACATCACAAATATATTTGCATATTCTCTACTCATAACTTTTCCCCTGGTGTCTTTCATTGAATAGAAATCCTTGATCTGGCTATAATTGCATTCATCAATAGTTTGCTTTATGGGTTATACTTTTGAATTGTGTTTATGAAATTATTTCTCATCTCAGGTCAATTATATTCTTCTCTACATTCTTCTATCAACTTTATTGGGTAATGTGTTCTTTTTTTGAGACAGATTCTCACTCTATTGCCCAGGTTGGAGTGCAGTGTCTCACTGCAACTTCTGCCTCATGGGTTCAAGCTACTCTCATGCCTCAGCCTCCCAAGTAGCTAGGATTACAGGCGCCCACCACCATGCCTGGCTAATTTTTGTATTTTCAGGAGAAACAAGGTTTCGCCATGTTGGCCAGGCTGGTTTTGAACTCCTGACTTCAAGTTATCCTCCCACCTCGGCCTCCCAGTCACAACAGGGATTGCAGGTGTGAGCCACTGCTCCTGCCAAACTTATTGGTTAATGTTTTCTAAATTGTCATTTTGGAGACAGCAGCGTTGTGTACATGGCCCTGGTCCAGCTCTCTGTGCACAGGGCATGGGCTGCATTCTTCTTTCTGAGTAGGTTTTAGCACATTAGCCTCCAGCTTTTCAGGTTCACATTCAGTGCCAGGAACTCTGAGCCATTTTGGTTTCAACCTTCAATTGCTGCTTAGACTTGAAGTTCAGTCTGTTTTTGCCCTCTTAGCTTTTTTTATTTTTGCTTGGCCATATGCTTCCCCTCCAAAAAATTTATGTATCTATTTATTTGAGACAGGGTCTCACTGTCATCCAGGCTGGAGTGCAGTGGCATGATTTTAGCTCACTGCAGCTTGACTTGCCAGGCTCAAGCAATCCTCCCACCTCAGCCTCCGGAATAGCTGGGACCACAGGCACGTGCCACCATGCCTGGCTAATTTTTGTATTTTATGTAGAGGCAGGGTTTCTCCATGTTGTTGCCCAGGCTGTTCTCCAACTCCTGGGCTCAAGTGATCCACCTGCCTTGACCTCCCAAAGTGCTGGGATTACAGGCATGAGTCACCTTGTACAGCCTCCAATTTTTTTTTTTTTTTTTGAGACAGAATTTCACTCTTGTTGCCCAGGCTAGAGTGCAATGGTGCAATCTTGGCTCACTGCAACCTCTGCCTCCTGGGTTCAAGCGATTCTCCTGCCTTAGGCTGGAGTGCAATGATGTGATCTTGACTCACTGCAACCTCCGCCTACTGGATTCAAGCAATTCTCCTGCCTCAGCCTCCCAAGTAGCTGGGATTACAGGCATATGCCACCACACCCAGCTAATTTTGTATTTTTAGGAGAGATGGGGTTTCTCTGTGTTGGTCAGGCTGGTCTCGAACTCCCAACCTCAAGTGATCTGCCCTCCTAGGCCTCCCAAAGTGTTGGGATTATAGGCATGAGCTACTGAACCCGGCCCAAAATTTTTTAGCTTGTAATCCCAGCTACTCAGGAGGCTGAGGTGGGAGAATTGCTTGAGCCCAGGAGTTTGAGACCAGCTTGGGCAACATAGTGAGATCCTGTCTCCCAAAATAAAAGGGATTATAAAAAACTATATATATAGTTTTATATATATATAACTATAGTTATAACTATATATAGTTTTTTATAATCCCTTTTATTTTTTATTATATATATAAAACTATATATATAACTATATACATATAGTTTTTTATAATCCCTTTTATTTTTTATTATATATATAATATATATATTTTTTAAGAGAAGTGGTCTCTGTCCCCCAGGCTGGAATACAGTGGCATGATCTAGCTCACTGCTGCCTCAAGCTCCTGGGCTTCAATCCTCCCACCTCAGCCTTCCTCCCAAGTAGCTAAGACTACAGGTGTGTGCCACTACACCCAGCTAATTAAAAATATATATTTTTTATGCTGGGTACAGTGGCTCATACCTGATATCCTGACACTTTGGGAGGCTGACAGAAGGATCACTTGAGCTCAGGAGTTTAAGACCAGCCTGGGCAACATAGTGAGACTCCATCTCTACTGAAAAAATAAAAATTATCTGGGTGTGGTGGCATGCACCTGTAATCCTAGCTACTTGGGAAGCTGAGGTGAAAGGATCACTTGAGCCTAGGAATTTGAGGCTGCAGCTATGATTGTGCTACTGCACTTCAGCCTGGGTGACAGAGTGAGACCCTGTTAAAAACAGGATACAGGCCAGGCGTGGTGGCTCACACCTGTAATCCCAGCACTTTGGGAGGCTGAGGCGGGAGGATCACGAGGTCAGGAGATCGAAACCATCCTGGCTAACCCTGTGAAACCCCATCTCTACTAAAAATACAAAAAATTAGCCAGGTGTGGTGGCAGGTGCCTGTAGTCCCAGCTACTCAGGAGGCTGAGGCAGGAGAAAGGCATGAACCCGGGAGGCGGAGGTTGCAGTGAGCAGAGATCCTGCCACTGCACCCCAGCCTGGGTGACAGAGTGAGACTCCATCTCAAAAAAACAAATAAATAAATAAATAAAAATAAAAACAGGATACGTTTTTTTTTTTAGAGATAGAATCTTACTATGTTACCCAATCTGGTTTCAAACAAACATCACCAGATATTGCAGTCAAAACATAGGTGGGCAACACCACAGTTTATTCGGTTTCCCTAAGGGAAAAAAGACCTTCCCAAACTCTTCAGCTGCAATGTATTTTTTCAGTACATGCCCAGATTCTCCTACACAAGCACACCAGCAAATAGGTGTGATTACACTGTGTCCAGCTCAGAATTTATTTTTAGTAAGTTTATGCAGCATTTCTACATGTGTTGGGAGCTGAAAAGGCCAAAGGGATTGTGACCAACTCAGCATTCCACTGGAGGCTACGTGATCAAACAGCAAACTGTTTATCATGAATGCAGGATGTGGGCAAACTCACACCGTGCCTGCCACCAAAAGGTTTGCTGAGGGCCATCACTCCCTGGCACCAGGCTCCTTGAAGTTATCTACTGGGAAATCTAGCTCCTATTGTTCAAAGGATGCAGTCTCGCAAGCCTGCTGTGCACCAAACGGCCAGCTGACAATTACCCAACAACCACCCGCTCCTTCTCACTATCTCTTTTGCCTAATAAATAAGGAGGGCTGTGCAAAGCTCAGGGCCCTTGTCCACTAAAGGCAAGATGCCCCCTGACCCCTTCTTCCAAATATACTCTCTGGTCTTTGTCTTTTTTTCCCGTGTTTGCCCCCTTTTTTTCAGTCCACCAGGGATCATGGCAGGTTACATACATGTGCAGTCTTTTTTTTTTTTTTTTTTTTTTTTTCTGAGATGGAGTCTCACTCTGTCACTGTAGCTGGAGTCCAGTGGCACGATCTCAGCTCACCACAACCTCCGCCTCCCAGGTTCAAGCGATTCTCATGCCTCAGCCTCCCAAGTAGCTGGGATTACAGGTATGAGCCACTGTGCTCAGCCCAAGTGCAGTCTTGATGACAGGCGGGAGAAACTTTTCACAGAAACCTTACCTTTCATGTTGATTAAGTAATTGTAATTTATTTCCCTTGTAACATTGTAAAGAAAAACCAGGTATATCTGAAAGTAACAAATTTTAGGGGGGGAATTAGCAGAAATATCTACAGAATAATTTTTTTAAGTTTTTGCCTAACGTGATAGATGATGAGAAGTTTCCTCAATGTATCCTTCTAAATTGTCAGTAAAATATTCTCTTTTCATCATTGTCTGAACTTGGACAAAGGCTGCTCATAGAATCCACTCAGGTTACAATTTGGTGTTCCAATTCCACTTTTTCCCTTAGTAGCTGTGTGACCTTGGACTAACTATGCAACTTTTCAGGGTCTTAGTTTACTCATCTTGTTAATCAGGATAACAAACATGCATCTTGCAACTGTGGTGTTAAATGAGGAAGGTCATGTGCATGCCTTTCTTTTCTCTTCCTCTTGTGGAAAAGCAAAGAGTAAGATGGAAAGATGATGGTGAAGGGCTAAATCATTACTAACTAGCTCTGCAATATGGTGTAAGTTCCTCAGGCTCAATCTACCTCAGTGTTACCATATATGAAATAGTCTCTGAGGTTTCTTCCAGATTAACAATCCCATGTTTCAAGGGTTTGGGACTGAGTTTAAGACAAAAACTTGATAAGGCTCCTGTGCAGTTCAGTTTTTCTTTGCAAATATTTATTTATACAGGTTGAGCATTCCTATTCTGAAAGTCCAAAATCCAAAATGCTCCCAAATCTGAAACTTTTTTTTTTTTTTGAGACAGGATCTTCCTCTGTTGCCTAGGATGGACTGCAGTGGCACCACCATAGCTCACTGCAACCTTAAACTCCTGAACTCAAGTGGCCCTCCTGCTTGAGCCTTCCAGTAGCTGGGACCACAGGTGTGCACAACACATCAGGCAAATTTTTATTTTTTCTTCTTCCGAGATGGAGTTTTGCTCTGTCGCCCACGCTGGAGGGCAGTGGCATGATCCCGGCTCACTGAAACCTCCGCCTCCTGGGTTCAAGTGATTCTCCTTCTTCAGCCTCCTGAGTAGCTGGGATTACAGGCGTGCGCCATCACACCTGGCTAATTTTTGTATTTTCAGTAGAGATGGAGTTTCACCATATTGGCCAAGCTGGTCTGGAACTCCTGACCTCAAGTGATCTGCTCACCTTGGCCTCCGAAAGTACTGGAATTACAGATATGAACCACCACACCTGGCCTCACTAGGCTCATTTAAAAATTTTTTTTATAAAGACAGGGTCTCACCATTTTACCCAGGCTGGTTTCAAACTCCTGGACTCAAGTAATTCTCCTGCTTTGGCTTCCGAAAGTTCTGGGATTATAGGCATGAGCCACCACACCCAGCCTCTGAAACTTTTTGAGCACCGACACGACACCGCAAGTGGAAAATCCCACACCTGGTTTTATATGGTGGGTTGCAGTCCAAACATAGGTACACAACATGCAGTTTATTCAGCATACCTAATGGAAAAAAAGACCCTCTCAGTCCTCTTCAGCTTCAATGTATCTTTTCCATACATGCCCAGATTCCACCACGTAGGCACACCGACAACCGACAAACTGTAATAAAATGGAACACGTACAAGCTGAATGCACCAATGGCAGGTTCCCCATGATGCCCCACCTGGGGCCAATACCTATGTGCATTACTCACTGTGTTTTTGTGCTTATTCTCGGCTCTGTTGTGTAAAGATACTCTTGAAAATGTCAAAAAGGCCTGCAGATACCATTATTGGTTAACAGTGATAAGAAAAAGAGTAAGCACGTATGTCTATAGCACAGAAAGTCAAGCTGTTAGAGAAACTGGACAGTGGTGTCAGTGTGAAACATCTTACAAAAGAGTGTGGTGTTGGAATGAACACCATATAAGACCTGAAGAGCTGGGTGCAATGGTTCACCCCTGTAATCCCAGCACTTTGGGAAGCTGAAGCAGGCGGATCACTTGAGGCCAGGAGTTCGAGACCAGCCTGGCCAACATAGTGAAACCCCGACTCTACTAAAAATTACAAAAATTAGCCAGATGTGGTGGCGCATGCCTGTGATCCCAGCTACTGGAGTGGCTGAGGCATGAGATTTGCTTGAACCTGGGAGACAGAGGTTGCAGTGAGGTGAGATCATGTCACTGCACTCCAACCTGGGTGACAGAGTGAGACCCTTTTTCAACAAAAGAAACAGGAAAAAATAATTAAAAATTAAAAAAAAAAAAAGACCTGAAGAAACATAAGGGTAAAATGTTGAAGTTGTATTCTGAAAGGGATGAACAGAATTTAATGATACTAAGAAAAACACTGGCCGGGCACGGTGGCTCATGCTTGTAATCCCAGCACTTTGGGAGGCCGAGGCGGGCGGATCATGAGGTCAGGAGATCGAGACCACGGTGAAACCCCGTCTCTACTAAAAATACAAAAAATTAGCCGGGCGTGGTGGCAGGCGCCTGTAGTCCCAGCTACTTGGAGAGGCTGAGGCAGGAGAATGGCGTGAACCTGGGAGGTGGAGCTAGCAGTGAGCCGAAATCGCGCCACTGCACTCCAGCCTGGGCGACAGAGCGAGACTCTGTCTCAAAAAAAAAAAAAAAAAAGAAAAGAAAAACACTGCATGAAGCTAAAAGTGAAGATCTCCATTATGTTTTAAAATAATGGATCTGTCAGTGTCACAGTGAACACATGCCACTTAATGGTAAGCTGATCATGAAACAAGCAAAGATCTATCATGATGAACTGGAAATTGAAGGGAACAGAGATTATTCAACAGGCTGGATGCAGAAATTTAAGAAAAAGAACAGCATTAAATTTTTAAAGATTTGTGGCAATAAAGTGTCTGCTGATCATGAATCAGCAGAGAAATCATTGATGAGTTTGCCAAGGTTGTCAGTGATGAAAATCTGACACCAGCACAAATCCATAATGCTGATGAACCATCACTGTTTTGGCATTATTGCCCCAGAAAGACATTGACTGTAACTGATGAAACAGCCCTACAGGAATTAAAAAGGCCAAGGACAGAATAACTGCTGAGATGTGCTAATGCAGCAGGCACACTTACATGTAAGCTTGCTGTGAAGGCAAAACTTGCGTCCTCACTGTTTTAAAGGACTGATTTTCTTGCCAGTCCATTATTATGCCAACAAAAAGGCATGGATCACCAAGGACATCTTTTCTGGTTGATTTCACAAAGATTTTATACCAGTGGCTTGTACTCACTGCAGGGAAGCTGGGCTGGATGGCAACTGCAAGATGTGTTATTCCTTGACCAATGTTCTGCTCATCCTCCAGCTGAATTTTTCTTTCTTTCTTTCTTTCTTTCTTTCTTTCTTCGTTCTTTCTTTCTTTCTTTCTTTCTTTCTTTCTTCTTTCTTTCTTTCTTTCTTCTTTCTTTCTTTCTCTCTCTCTCTCTTTCTCTCTCTCTCTCTCTTCCTCTCTCTCCTTCCTTCCTTCCTTCGAGATGGAGTTTTGTTCTGTCACCAGGCTGGGGTGTAATGGCGTGACCTCAGTTCACCAAAACCTCTGACTCCCGGGTTCAGGTGATTCTCCTGTCTCAGCCTCCTGAGTAGCTGGGATTACGGGCATGCGCCATCACGCCTGGCTAATTTTGTATTTTTAATAGAGAGGGGATTTCTCCATGTTGGTCAGGCTGGTCTACTCCTGACCTCAGGTGATCCACCTGCCTCGGCCTTCCAAAGTGCTGGGATTATAGACGTGAGGCACGGCACCTGGCTGAGCTGAAATTCTTATAAAAAACAATGTCTATGCCATATACGTTCTTAAAAAATGTGACTTCATTAATTCAGTCATGTGATCAGGACATCCTCGGATTAATGAATAGTAAATATAAAAACTCTTTAACAGCATGCTAGCAGTAGTGAACAGAAGCATAAGTGTGAAAGATTTTCTTTATTTTTTTTTTTAGATGAGGTCTCACTCTGTTACTCAGGCTGGAGTGCAGTGGTGCAATCTTGGCTCACTGCAACCTCTGCCTTCCAGGCTCAAGTGATCCTCTCACCTCAGCCTCCCAAGTAGCTGGGACCACAGGCGTTGTCACCATGCCTGGCTAATTTTTTTGTATTTTTGGTAGAGATAGGGTTTTACCATGTTGCCCAGACTGGTCTAGAACTCCTGGACTCAGGCAATTTGCCTGCTTTGGCCTCCCAAAATGCTGGGTTTACAAGTGTGAGCCACCATGCCCAGCCCTGAAAGGTTTTTTCTTTCTTTCTTTTTTTTTGAGACAGAGTCTTGCTCTGTCACCCAGGCTGGAGTGCAGTAGCGTGATCTTGGCTCACTGCAACTTCCGCCTCCCAGGCTCAAGTGATTCTCCTGCCTCAGCCTTCTGAGTAGCTGGGATTTCAGGTGCCCACCACCATGCCTGACTAATTTTTATATTTAGTAGAGATGGGGTTTCACCATGTTGGCCAGCCAGTCTGGAACTCCTCATCTCAAGTGATCTGCCTGCCTCAGCCTCCCAAAGTTCTGGGATTACAGGCCTGAGCCACTGCGCCTGGCCAGCCCTGAAAGGTTTTCGAAAGGAGTTTAGCATGAAGGATGCTGTTGTGTCAGTGCTTGGAACACAGTAACTAAAGGCACAACTGGCTGGGCGCAGTGGCTCAAGCCTGTAATCCCAGCACTTTGGGAGGCCGAGGCGGGTGGATCACGAGGTCAGGAGATCGAGACCATCCTGGCTAACACGGTGAAACCCTGTCTCTAATAAAAATACAAAAAAAAATTAGCCGGGCGTGTTGGCGGGTGCCTGTAGTCCCAGCTACTCAGGAGGCTGAGGCAGGAGAATGGCGTGAACCTGGGAGGCAGAGCTTGCAGTGAGCCGAGATCGCGCCACTGCACTCCAGCCTGGGGGACAGAGCAAGACTCCGTCTCAAAAAAATAAAAAAAAAATAAAAAAAAATAAAGACACAACTGTGCATGTCTGGTACAACCTCCAACCTGAGACTGTTCAATGATGATAACGAAGAAGGTGGTAACTTTGAAGAATTCCATATGTCAAGTGAGAAAAAAATATGATCCCTGACCTCCTTACATATGCAAACAGTATACCTTCAGATTCTGCCAGTATCCTGGAAGAAGTGAATGTCGAAGAAGTTTTTAACATCTATAATGGGACTATAATTGTCATTCATTGACTGATAGTGAAATAGCTGAAATGGTTCTGAATCAAGGAGGTTGTGATAATGGTGATGCTGAAGTGTTAACACTGCAGAAAAAGGGCCTATAGACAACGTGGTGAAAATGTGTGATAGGTTTATTGCTGGAATTGAGCAGCGCGTATTCATATAAAATCAAAGAGAGACTTCTGAGACAAAAACTGTAGTTACTGAGGCAGAGGACTCCGGAGGAAATGTTTTTAAAAACCACCCAGGCCAGGCGCGGTGACTCTCGCCTGTAATCCCAGCACTTGGGAAGGCCTAGGCGGGTGGATCACAGAGTCAGGAGATCGAGACCATCCTGGCCAACATGGTGAAATCCCGTCTCTACTAAAAACACGAAAATTAGCCAGGCGTGGTGGCATGCCCTGTAGTCCCAGCTACTCAGGCTGCTGAGGCAGGAGAATCGCTTGAACCTGGGAGGCGGAAGTTGCAATGAGTGAAGATTGTGCCACTGCACTCCAGCCTGGGTGACAGAGCAAGACTCTGTCTCTAAATAAATAAATAAATAAATAAAATAAAAAGTAAAAAAAGCCACCAAGCAGAATGCCTCCTCATCTCTAGATGATCCACTTCTTGGTCCCTCAACTGCTTCAGATGTTTTTTGTCACCTAAAGATTAAAATACTGTGCAACGTAACCCCTTAACCAAAAGCACAACATCGTAGGTAGAGACAGTGCCTGCTGTTGGCTGTTGTTGCAGTTTAGTGGCTGATACAGGTTTTCTGGGGATGCTACTATGCTGCTTAGTTACCCTGAACACATGATTTTTGCACTGTATTAATCATATGTCATTTTTTTTTACTGTTAAGTACTTATGTGTGAATAAGTGGAAGAAAATGACAGCTTATTGATATATAAATCAGCGTCAGGAATGATGATGTCAAACAACCACAGATAGTCCACATGGGTGGCTGAGATAGTGACAGCTTTGCTTTCTGATGGTTCAATGTGCACCATCTTTGTTTTATGCACAAAATTATTTGAAATATTGTATAAAATTTCCTTCAGGCTATGTGCATAAGATATAGGCAACATAAATACATTTTGTGTTTAGACTTGCATCCCAGCTCTAAGATATCTCATTATGTATAAGCAAACATTCCAAAATCTGAAAAAGTCTTCAATTTGAAACACTTCTGGTCCTAAGCATTTCAGATAAGGGATATTTACCTGTATTCATAAATTTACTAAGCGAAGAAGATAATTTGATTTAGGAGTTAAACATCTCACATGGTGGTAGAGTATATTGCTTAAGTTCTCTGCTTTATTCCTATACATGGGTGTGTTGTAATCAACTGCAAGAGATGTGTCAAATGATTTATTTCTAAAATTATGAATTGAAGTGTTAAGTCTGATGGAAGAAAAAAGGAGAGCAGGGAGGAGGTACAGAAATACTGAAGATACTGGCCAGGTGCAGTGGCTTGCCCCTGTAATCCCAGCACTTGGGATTACAGGCCGAGGTGGGCAGATTGCTTGAGCCCAGGAATTTGAGATCAGCCTGGGAAACATAGCAAGACCCTATCTCTACAAAAGATTTAAAAAATTAGCCAGGTATGGCAGTGCATGCCTGTGGTCCCAGGTACTCGGGAGGCTGAGGCAGTAGTATTGCTTGAGCCCAAGAGTTTGAGGCTGCAGTGAGCTATACTGGTGCCTCTGCACTCCAGCCTGGGTGACAGAGTGAGACCCTGTCTCACAAAAAAGAAAAAAGAAAAGAAGAAGAAATACTGGAGATATGTTGGGAAAGGCACTGACTAAAATCTTCATTTACTTTGTTTGAAAGTGTATTTTTGGCCAGGCGTGGTGGCTCACGCCTGTAATCCCAGCACTTTGGGAGGCCAAGGCCGGTGGATCATGAGGTCAGGAGATCGAGACCATCCTGGTTATCATGGTAAAACCCCGTCTCTACTAAAAAATACAAAAAATTAGCCAGGCGTGGTGGCACGTGCCTGTAGTCCCAGCTACTCAGGAGGCTGAGGCAGGAGAATGGTGTGAACCTGGGAGGCGGAGCTTGCAGTGAGCCGAGATCACGCCACTGCCACTGCACTCCAGCCTGGGCGACAGGGTGAGACTCCGTCTCAGAAAAAAAAAAAAAAAAAAAAGTGTATTTAAACACTTGTTTCTAACGAAAAATGTTGAGACTAATTTAAATTTTCTGGTGTGACTTTGCTTAATTCAATGATCTTGTGAAAGTCTAGTTACCAGTAGAAACCAATTTTTCCTTCTAGTTCAAAATGACAAAGAATCAAGAGAAACAGAACTAATAAGGGCTCTCTGTGCTTATATTTTTACTGTTTTACGAGTCATCCATCTTCAATGAAATTTTTTTTCTTACAGGTAATCTAAATTGTTCTATGATAATTGGAAAACAACAGGATATTCTTAGATAACTGTGAGCAGGAGGCTCAAAACTAGTTCCAGTTGGAAACAGTTGCAGAGCGTGCAAGAAATACCCACATGTATACACACAAAGGGGCCTCTCCCTCAACAACGAAGGAGCAGCTAAACCGCATAGCTGCAGAAGGCCATCGATCACATTTATTACATTGCAGACAGCAGCAATTTTAAGTGAGGCTGGGCTTCCCGAATGAATTCCAATAATTCAAGTTATGATTCCTAAACTGTGTGTCAGACCAATTCAATATTACTTTTAGGGAAAAAAGTTGAAATTATTAGTTCTGTTTATACAAGTAACAGAACCTGGTTTTGTTACTTTAATCATTAATAAAGACATTACAATCCACCTGGTGATTTTTTTTCAAATAAAAGAATGAGAGAAATTGTGCAAATCCTACTTACTGCATTATAGTTGCATAAATGCATAAATGGTCATGCGTTTTTTGTTTTGTGTTTTGTTTTCTTACATCAGAAATAGATTTATTTTGGTGTCTATTTTGGATTTTGGAGACTACTTTTTTGGTTTTTGTTTTTTTCCAAAATGGAAATCTTTCTTGTTGTTTTTGCTGATTATAAATGTAATTTGTAGTCATGAAAAAGAAAAGAATACCGAAGAATATAAGGTATGTATACAAGAATAAAGTGAAATTGCCCCCAGATAATACCTTTTGGAAATATGTGGTTAAAACAAAACAAAACTAAACTAAAAGTAATTGATGTTATTTTCCAGAGCTTTTTCCTTCCTTCCATCCATCCATCCATCCATCCATCCATCCATCCATCCATCCATCCATGCCATCTTTCCATATTGAAGAGCAGAGAGTTTGGGAAAGGCAGAAAGGAATGAATTCTTCTGAGAGAGAGGAGGACTCACACACAGTCCGTCATCAGAGCACTGTTCAGGCTGGCCTGGGAGCCGAGGATGGAAGCCCTGTTGTGTGGTGTCTGCAGAGCTGTGTGCTGGGAGTTTGGATCTCCACACTCTCGTTTCAGCCAGGTTTCTAACTCGTGAGACAATGGGCAAGTCATGCAACCTCATCTATGAAATGTGTGTCCTTTGCATGCTAGTACACATCGAATTTTTGTTTGTTTGTTTTGAGACAGGGTCTCGCTCTGTCACCCAGGCTGGAATGCAGTGGTGCAATCTCAGCCCACTACAACCTCCACCTCCCGGGCTCAAACAGTGCTCCCACCTCAGCCTCCTGAGTAGCTGAGACTACAGGTGCACGCCACCATGCCTGGCTAAGAAAGGGATTATTAATTTCTTTTCTTTCCTTTTTTGTTTGTTTGTTTGTTTGTTTGAGACAGAGTCTTGCTCTGTCTCCCAGGCTGGAGTGCAGCGGTGTGATCTTAGCTCACTGCAACCTCTGCCTCCCGGGTTCAAGCGATTCTGCCTGCCTCAGCCTCCTGAGTAGCTGGCATTATAGGCATGCGCCACCAGGCCCGGCTATTTTTTTTTTTTTTTTGTATTTTTAGTAGAGCTGGGGTTTCACCATGTTGGTCAGGCTGGTCTCGAACTCCTGACCTCAAGTAATCTGCCCGCCTTGGCCTCCCAGGATGCTGGGATTACAGGAGTGAGCCACCTCGCCCAGCCGGGATCATTAATTTTTGATGTTATTTTTATTTACAAGAGCATCCAATTGGTGCAGTACTACGACCTATGCCCTGAAATACTCTAACATTTGACATGGTGTCTTTTTTCTTTTTTCTTTTTTTCAGTCCCATAATGGCTACTTAGCTCGGTTCCTTTAGGCTAAACTTAAAATACTTAATGTTATTGAGGAATAGAGGCAAAACAGATGTCTGTGTTAACTCTGAGAAAATGCTTCAAAAATTGATCATGTCTTGTCATTGATAAAACGATAGTAGCACTGGCATCAGTAACACAGACAAGGGTTTGGGAGTGGTTGTCTATGCACGCTGAATTTCAAATATGTGGTTCTCAGAAATACAGGGGGTTTTGTATGGAGCTGAATGAACCTTCCATAGTCTGAAAGCCCATCTTTGGGAAACAAATATCCGGTTGCCATGGAGACACTCAAGGTGGATGAAGGATGGATTAATCAAAATACAGTAAATCCTTTTTACGAGCTCCCTAAGAAATCTAGTGTGAAGAGAACCCTCTGCTCTGTCTTCAATTTTTCTCCCCTCCATCACACAGGAAATCCACCATGGATGTACAATGACACATATTTATTGTACTGAGTTCTGTGTATGTGCTAGTGAATGATGCTCTCTCTTGCCTGAAAGATACAGTAAGTCATATCAGCACAAGGGTCCCCAAACATTATTTTTACAACCATTTTTGAAATTCAAGAAAAAAAATCATATATTCTTTGCAACGAAAAGAAAAAAGAATAGTTAGAAACAACCGCTAAATAAAAATTGTGATTATTTATTAACTGAGCTACATTCTCTGGGGAATAAAGGATATGAAATCATTTTCACTGAGGTAGTAGCTGCATTCAGCCTGAGTCTCAATGCACAACGAATCTGATCATTTTAACTGTTCAATTTAGCTAAAAAAACAAGTCATCTCAGTCACAGTATCAGTTAAATAAATAAATGAATACATCTAAATAAATTATTCAGTTGAATAAATTAAGTGAATAAATAAATTAAATGAATAAATAAATTAAATGGTTATTCCTCTCCTTCCTAACAAACTGACAGGTCAAATTAATCAAAATAGTTAATCCAGTTGTGGGAGACATTTCCAGAAGCCTCCAGTAAATCATTCTTGGGCAGCCAATTCAATTTTAACTCCTGGTCTTGAATAGCCATGGACTCAGGCTGCCTGGATGAGCTAGCATACAGAATCAAGCGGATGTGAATAGGTTTTGGACGCCCTCCAAGGACAGATAAAGGTTCACAGTGAGGATGTTGGTTACTGCAGGCGAGGGTCCTACAGGAAGTCCAGGAGGACCAAACAGAGGCCACAGGCAGGAGGTTTTCAGGGCCTACACTCGTGTTCTCACAGACTGAGGGAAACACAGAGGATGGGAATTCCACAGGAGTTCAGCATAGAGTGGAACAGTGGTTCTCAACTGGGGCTGATTTTGTTATCATTGGGGAAAAGCGTGTGTGTGGTTGCTACTTGCATCAAGTTAATGGATTCTAAGTAGCACAAAATGCTGCTAAACATCCTACAATGCACAGGCAGCCTCCTGCACAAAAGAAAAATGTCAATAGCACTGAGAATGAGAAATCCTGGAGGAAGAGAATAATAGTTATTTTTTATTTTTTTATTTTTGAGACAGTCTCACTCTGTTGCCCAGGCTGGAGTGCAGTGGCACCGTCTCAGCTCACTGCAACCTCTGTCTCCTGGGTTCAAGCAATTCTCCTGCCTCAGCCTCCCGAGTAGCTGGGATTACAGGTGCCCACCACCACACTAGGCTAATTTTTGTATTTTTTAGTAGAGATGTGGTTTCACCATGTTGGCCAGGCTGGTCTCAATCTCCTGACCTCGTGATTCACCCACCTCAGCCTCCCAAAGTGCTGGGATTACAGGCATCAGCCACCGTGCCTGGCCCTAGTTGATTATTTCTAAGTAGCATTTTAGATTGAGCACCAATTCATAGATTTACTAACAGAACAGGGGGTTATAACCTCTGATCTCAGCTGTAAGAAATCAGCTTCCGATTTGGTATTTGAAGCCCTGGGTCTCGACCTGAGCCTTGCTTTTTATTATGACTGGCAAGACGGCAGCCTCTTTGAGCTCAGCTGCTTAATTTGTTACATGGTGATAGTAATAGCTGCCTACCTTATAGTAAATGCTATAACAGATATGAAAACATGGAACAGTATCAGTGGTCCTAAAATAATGATTGGAAATTAATAAGCCTGTTTATCTTATCCATATGTTTTTTTTTTTTTTCTTGAGGCAAAATGGCTTACTTCTTACCAGTGGTGACATTAAGAAGAACAAAAAGAATTGATTTGGAATTGAGCACTCATTTTGGATCTTCATTTGTAAAATGCCCATTTATTGCTTTGGGTTGGGGGGTACCAGGTGTGAGGATGCAAGCTTGAAGAAGGTATATTTCTTTGCACTAGGAAAAAAAAATAGAATAGGTAGAGAAAGAATTGGGGAGGGCCAAGGGGGAAGCAATGTAGCTAAGACAACAAGCATGATAAGCAAAGGATCTAAGTTTTGCTGTGAGAGATACAGTATAACTCTCTCTTCAATCTCACTGTAAAGTCTTTAGTAAAATCTTCTTCACTCCACTATGCCTTATGAGTTCAAACTGGTTTTATTTCATTTTGTTTTTGACACAATCAAGTACAGAGTCCTGCTTTGCTATGAATATGTGGGGCTACCACTAGCCCATGTTAAGGAACATTATTGAAAACTTGGACATAAGGCAAAAGGTGATTAATGTCATTCTAAGAACATTTCTAGCAAGCCCACTCAAGGATCATCTGACTCAGGAAATTTAAGCTTGTTGGCATAATTCATTAGAACCCAGAGACTTTGCAATTCTGTAAAGTTGATCTGGTGCAACGACTTTCTTTTTTGTTTAGCGGGAAAGGTAAAGCAGAAGGTTATGATTTTTTAAAATATTTTTTTTCATTGAGGCAGAGTCTGGCTCTGTTACCCAGGTGGGAGTGCAGTGGTGTGACCTCCCGGGCTCAAGCCATCCTCCTGCCCTATTTTTTTATTTTTTTTTCTAGAGACAAGGTCTCACTATGTTGTCCAGGCTGGTTTCAAACTCCTGGCCTCAAGCAAGAAGTGTTATGATCTTATTATTCCCGTACGATTATTATTTTTTAAAAATTTAGAGACGGGCCGGGCGCGGTGGCTCACGCTTGTTGGAAGGCTTCTACCAGTTCCTTCCTCTCTCTTCTCTCAATCCTCCCACCTCAGCCTCCCAAAGTGCTGGGATTATAGGAATGAATGGCACCTGGGCCCCTTAGGGTTTTAATCATCATATGACTTTATCTAATTTAACAACTTTATTTCAGCATTACTGCCCCCTCTCCATTTATCATAAAAATCTAGTTTCTTAAATTCTCTTTTGAACTGGGCTTTTCATCCTTCTGGGTTCCTTATTAATGAGTTTAATAAATATTTGACATGAACTCGCTATTTGTATTAGAATTATGTTTTTAACATTTTAAGAGCTATGCCTTGGCACCTGTAGCCAGCTTCTGTGAGATTTAGGAAAAAGGTATCCCTTCCTTGAGTATAATTAGTTTTCTTTTCCTTAAGTACAGTTTTTAGAAGGTATTATAATTTTTCTTTCTTTATTTATTCTCTTTAAAATAGAGACAAGGTCTCCCTATGTTATGTAGGCTGGTCTTGAATCCTGGGCTCAAGAGATTCTCCTGCCTTGGCTTCCCAAAATGCTAGGATTACAAGCATGGGCCATCATACCTGACTATATTTATTTCTTAATAAAAATTATAGCAAGAATGAAGTCATTCTATACAAATTCTACAAATTGAATGATTAAATAAATAGGAAGCACAAATATTTAATCACACTAAGAACTCACTAGAATAATTAAGAAATCATTAGGAATTAATAATTTGTTAGAAGGTAGTTATATGCATCTTACTTTCAGAGACAAAACATTTTAATGACAGTTTTGAGGCAGGAGAATAAGGTCTCGGAGCAGGAAACCTAAGGCCTTCCTAGAACTAAATCAAACAGAAAAACTCCAACTTTCTTAGACCAAGTAAATAACTTTGTATCTCTACTTCAGCTATGACAGGAAACATCCTCTTAATTTGCATAAGGTGTATACCAAGTAAATAACTTCGTAACATCACTTCATCCTCTTTATTTGCATAGTGTGTAGCCAAGTAAATAACTTTGTAACTTCACTTCAGCCTTTTCATTTACAAAGGGCTTATACCAAGTAATCAATGGGAAACATCTAGAGGGTTTTTCACCCTAGAGAATTCTGTAACTGGGCTAGGCACTTGCTGGAGCCGCTCCCACCCTGTGGAGTGTGCTTTTGCTTCAATAAATCTGTGCTTTTATTGCTTCATTCCTTTCTTGCTTTGTTCGTGCATTTTGTCTAATTTTTTGTTTAAAATGCTAAGAACCTGGACACCTCAACCGGTAACATATTTTGGCAAGCCAGTCAGAAGGTAAGCCCAAAGTTTGGGGTTTATTTTTCTCATTTTCCTTTCTGTTCCATACAGTGGAATCCGTCTCTCTCTCTCTCTCTCTCTTTTCCTTTCCAACTGTGGACCCTTGGTGGGCAGTGCCTAAACAGGAAGGTAACTGCAGGATTCTGGCCGGGGCCACTCTCCAGTGTTTCCTGAATGCAAGGAGTGAATGGGGGTAGTTGCCCTGCCTGGAAAGGAGTAAGATTCTTTTCTGTCTTTTCTGGTTGTGATCTCTGATCCCTACATGTGGCACAGCTCCTCTGGGGCAAACTCACATGCCTTTCAGGCAACTTAAACCTTCTTTTCTTATGAAAAATTCTTCCCTTCCCCTACTCTTCTGGCTAAGGACAAAAGAAACCTACCCAGCCTCCTATCATTACAGTTTGTATCAGTCTATTTTCACGCTGCTGATAAAGACATACCCAAGACTGGGTAATTTATACAGGAAAAGGGGTTTAATGGACTAACAGTTCCATGTGGCTGGGGAGGCCTCACAATCATGGTAGAAGGCAAGGAGGAGCAAGTCATGTCTTACATGGATGGCAGCAGGCAAAGAGAGAGAGCTTATGCAGGGTAACTCCTCTTTTTAAAGCCATCAGATCTCACGAGACTTATTTTGTACCACAAGAACAACATTGGAAAGGTTTGCCCCCATGAGTCAATTACCTCCCACTTAGTCTTGATTAAAGTAAAATAAATATTGTAAAGAAATGCGTCAGAAGTTTGGTAATTCTTTTTTAAATGTAGTTAAGCATGAAGCTGGATTTAGTGTGGAGCCAAATTTCACCTACATGCTTGCATTGCTTCACACTATGTTTACTGTTTTGCATGGATAGTGCTGGCACTGGAGTACTTGTTGGTCATGTGCCTACAGTGAATTTCTTCTTTCTTTCTTTCTTTATTTTTTTTGGAGATGGTGTTTCACTCTTGTCCCCCAGGCTGGAGTGCAGTGGTGCAATCTCGGCTCACTGCAACCTCCGCCTCCAGAGTTCAAGCGATTCTCCTGCCTCACCCTCCTAAGTAGTTGGGATTACAGGTGTACACCACCATGCCCAGCTAACTTTTGTATTATTAGTAGAAATGAGGTTTTACCATGGTGGCAAGGCTGGTCTCGAACTCCTAACCTCAGGTGATCCACCCGCCTCAGCCTCCCAAAGTGCTGGGATTACAGGCGTGAGCTATTGTGCCCGGCCTAGAGTGAATTTATTGATTGCACAGGATGTATGGTGATATTGGTGGACTTAAGGATATTGAATTGTGTATCAGGAATAAAATATTTATTATGTGGGTTTTTGGGGGCCCTGGGTAACAATGTAGCCTCCAGGGTAGATTGGGTAGAAAAAATTTAGGGTTGGTTTCCTGTTTCTGTGTTTTTGCTTTTAATTTTTATTAATTTGCTGTTTATTCTCCTCTGGGCTTTGCTTGATGCATATATATAAAACCATGATTTTTTTTTTTTTTTTTAGTTTCTAGTGGAAAGCTTTTATTTGGTTCTGTGAATAGTTATTTCATTTCCTATGACTTTCTAGCAAGTCATCATTTGTTCCATTAATCTGGAATTCCTAGACTACCTTTGTCAGGGCCCCAGGAATTGATGGGGTGCACCAGCTTTTTAAACTTTAACTTTTTGGATATTAGTCTCCCTGATACTTTAAATGTATTGAGTATACTTTCATAAATAGAATTTGTGTCATTTTTCTCTCTGTCTGCCTAATTTCTCCAAAATTTGTAAACTATTTGTGAATGTTCTTAATTCATGGCAATGTATTTTTTTTTTTTTTTTGCCTACGGTTGAGTAGGGTCGCTAGGGCTGCATAGGGAAGGAGAACCCAGAAACCTGACATGCCAGCAAAAGGGTAAGAATTTCTTACCAGTTGGACTTCTGACCTCTCTCTGTGCAAACCAATCGAATGAATGGTAAAAATCACTGTTTATCTCCTTTGTAAAGTTTTGGTTAATGTGAAAAGAAATTCTGAGGCTACTCATAAGCTGTAGCAAATCTGGGTTATTTTGTGCTATGAATTTTTCTTTCTGTGTTGTACTGTCATGAAGAGGTGTACCTTAGGATAGAACATGGGCTTAGGACTCCATAGGCTCACTGCTCATGACAACCCAGTGGGCTGGTCAGTAACAAACTTTGCTGCAGGTCCCTGAAACAAACAAAACAACTGGATGAGGTCTCCATCTTGTTTTATGTCCCTAGGAGGTCATAGTTAGCTCTAAAAATTGTCTTAAGTAGTTGGAAGCCTTTGCAAGCTCAAAATGAGCTACTCTAGGCTCCTTCTGGAAGGAACAGTGTAGATTGTCCAATGCTGTGGCTCAGCAGCTGGGGTTTTGCCATTTTACGGTGGTGGCCTGTGTTCAGTCCTGGCTTGGGAAATGATTCCTTTCTGGTTTGATATCTGTGTAACCTTTACCATTTGTTGGTTCTCTTCTCCTCTGTGAACCATCTTGAATTTTTCTTCTCTGAGCATTTGGGATGTTACCTTTGGTAAGGCTGAAAAGCCAGAAATATTGGCCACTTGGTGTGGCTAAAATTGGGTAATAACGAGATTTTAAAGGATTTTTTTTTTTAAAGAATGTTATGGTTAAGTCAGTTTAATTAGAAGTGGATTCTAACTATAGGTATATTTAAAAGGCCTTTATGTTGTGTTTTTTTCTCTTCTTGGATCTTGTTTTTCTGGAAGAAGGTTTTTTTCTTCTCAGTCGACTGAATGATTTTTATGGGAGTCCTAAAATTCTAGTATATTCTATCAATCTTAATTATTATGTTGTTACTGTAGACCACAGAAATAACCAAATTTCCTTGTCAATAGTGTTTTTAACTACCATTATTTAAAGTCATTTGAACTCCATGGTCTTAAGTCAAATGACCTATTATAACCCAGTAGTTATCAGTGCTATGCCCCTAAGTTGGAGAAACAACTGGTATTCAAGAGGTCATAAGTCCAGTGTTAAGCATGGACTCATGGAGAACTAGGATAGCCACCTTGTCCTTCCTGAGTCCTTAAAGCTTTTGTTATTAAAGGTTATGCATTCTATGACTCATCATGGAAGAGATAAAATGATCCAAATTAAATTTATACTGGAGTGCTGACTTATAAATTGCTAAAGTAGTTTATAACCAATATTTGATTCGTCAAATCCATATTCCTGGGAAGACAATCAAAGCTTCAGGTACATTTGGCTACCTGATGGGTCATTTAAACATTTCAATTGTCATTTTCAATGCATGTTTTCTGGCTGTATAAAAACTTTCCCATGCAAGAGGGCTGATGTTATAACAGTAGATTATTATGCTACAGTGTATTTTCACCAGGTAAAGAAAGCTTTTTATGGTTCACTGAGTGAGGACAATCAACCCCTTCACAGTCTAGAACCGGAAGATTGGATCTTCTGAGAACATCAGAGAAAGACTGTCCTTGCCATCCACCCTACAGCAAAACTTCGGGACCTTGAACTTTGAGTTCATAATCTCACAGATGAAAAGGGTCCCTCCACACTTTTGGAATTCTACACCCATTGGAACCCTTAAGTTTGTAAAGCCAACCAGGGAAGTTTCTCCCCAGAAAAAGATGGCATCCTTGATGTGAACAACTTTTCCCAACATCATGGATCAAAACTTCTCCACTATCACGAGACTCTTTGAATATTTTTTCTTTGTTTATGCCTCTATGAACAGTAGAAATGGAAAAGAGTTTCGTTGTGTGTACTTATGGGGCATACTTTTATTTGTGAAGGATTTTGCAGCCAGCCTTATACATGGATAACCTTTTACTTTGTAAGATAAAAGATGAAAGCCTGATGTAGGTGAGAAAGTTTTTTGTTTTTTTTTTTTTTTTTTGAGATGGAGTCTCACTTTGTTGCCCAGGCTGGAGTGCAGTGGTGCAATCTCGGCTTACTGTAAGCTCCACCTCCCTGGTTCACCCCATTCTCCCACCTCAGCCTCCCGAGTTGCTGGGACTACAGGCACCCACCATAACACCCGGCTAATTTTTGTATTATTAGTAGAGACGGGGTTTCACCGCGTTAGCCAGGATGGTCTCAATCTCCTGACCTTGTGATCCGCCCGCCTCAGCCTCCCAAAGTGCTGGGATTACAGGCTTGAGCCACCGCGCCTGGCCTGTAGGTGAGAAACTTTAATGGTACATATGTTGCTTCATAATCAGTCAGAAATGGAACATTGGTTCACTCCTCTTAATCCACATCATGGGTTAAAGAAAACATCGCCAGGAGGCCTTCACTCTTCTAGAAAGGCGTCATTTGTTAGGTCCTTTTTCCATGGTTTGGAGTAAAAGCAATGATTAGAAACTTATCCCTCATGATAGGCTCTACAGCGGATTCTACTGTAAAGGCTATAGTTACACAACAGACTTTAAAGACTTTAAATTCTTTTGTAAAGGTTATGATAGAATTGGCTGAACAGAGGTATCTGTGCAGCTGCTGGCACTGTGACCTATGGAGAAATACACCAAATGAAGATTATAGAGATTCAGTGGTAGGGGATTAATGAAGAGATTGCTTATTTAGGTGAGTAGACTGTTTAGCTCATTCTTTGATCTATTTGATTTTCTGTGGTTTGGTTTATGGGAACCCTGGGTAAGGAGTACACTCCAAGGTCTTGGTATTATCCTCCCGATAGTCATAATAATAGTCTCCCTGGTGTGCTGCATTATCTCAAAGGTTTTAAGTGTTTGCATGCAGCCATCTCTAGAATGTCAAATGGTTTCTCTTTAACTTGAATGACAAGAGCTGAAAGAAATATGCCACCATGAGGACACCGTAACTTATCAATGATGTGCTGAGACCGGAAACCCAACATTATGGTAACTGAGAGTGGCAGTAATGCCTTAAGTTTTGGTCACACTCTCACCTAAGTGAGAACCTGACCAAAAAGGGGGAATTTTTTAAAACAAAATTATGGGAGGTCATTGTTTTGGACTAAGCTCATGTGCTAGGCCCCAACAGACAAAACCAAACCGAAATGGAGTCACTCATGCTAAGGCTTTAAGGAAACATATAGATCTTAGAACAGACCAGGTTTTGTTTGTCTCCTGCAAATCTCTATAACGAACATTCCTGACAGCACAGGTATCCACCCCCTGAAGTTCCCATTAAATCTTTTAACCAAATGCATTTCCTGTCACCTAGAGACCATCAAGCTTCAGATGATCATGCAACAAGGTTTCCAGTCAGTTCCAGGTGAAGACACCCCCCACCTCCCTGGCCATCAAGAAGCTACCCTGCCTCCATTAGACAGTTCCATGATCCCCAATAGGTAGGGACTACACCCCAAGCCAGCATGAAGGAGTTGCAGAAGAAAGACCATCAGTCCCTCTGATTCCCATAAAGATTTATGAGGATCATGTCTCTCATGGGGGAGATGAGGCAGGAGAATAGGGTCTGGGGGCAGGGAAACTAAGGAATTCCTAGTACTAAATCAAACAGAAAAAACCCAACTTTCTAAGACCAAGTAAATAACTTTGTAACTCTACTTCAGCTATGACAGGAAACATTCTCTGCATTTGCACAAGGTATACACCAAATACATAACTTTGTAGCTCCACTTCATCCCCTTCATCTACATAGGGTGTTCACCAAGTAACTTTGTAACTTCACTTCAGCCTCTCCATTTAAATAGGGTGTACACCAGGTAACCAATAGAAACCTCTAGAGGGTATTTAAACCCCAGAGAATTCTGTAACTGGGCCCTTGAGCCACTTGCTCAGGCCACTCCCACCCTGTGGAGTGTGCTTTCATTTCAATAAATCTGTGTTTTTGTCGCTTCACTCTTTCTTTTCTTTGTTTGTGCGTTTTGTCCAATTCTTTGTTCAAAATGCCAAGAACCTGGACACCCTCAACTGGTAACAGTTTCAATGCCTACTTGCTCATGCCTTATTTTCTAAAGAAATACAAAGCTTTTCTTATGCCATCATATACCTTTAATAAACCTTAGTTTGGTGAAGCTATAAAATTTTCCATTGGCAGTTAGTGCCACAAAGTTAACTTTATGCTTAGAGCTACCAAAGTTATAGGGCGTGTGTACAGCAAATTATTGTGGCAAATATATTACAATACCTTAACTAGAGAAATGGAGGTGTTGATTTTAGAAATCAACTAAAAGTTTTAGTTTCATATACATTGAAGTCTTGTCAGTGTCATTTTTCTTACTATGTTCACCAGTCAATTTCAATAGTTAGTGCTTACATAGTTGTAGTAGTTTGTATTTCTTAGAATTCTTTAAATTACGTTTGTCATCTAGAACACAGAAAGACCATGATTTTCTTTCAGTATTTTAAAACTTTCCTTTAAAGATGATATTGTTGTATCTAGCATAGAAAAAAAATTGAATTTGAAATTTAGTTTTGGATCATAGATTGGATTTTCAGTTAAATTGAAATGTCTTGGTCCTTTTTCAGTCTTGCCTATATCAGTTTGTCAATGCCAAGAGACTTTGCAACTTTTTTAGTATCAATATATTTTTCCTAAGCATTATTGCTCTGTCTTCAAAAAAGTTATTAATTCCTTTAATGCTTTTAAGTGCATTATGTACATTGAATTTTTGCTCCTGCATCATTTTGTATATAACATCAATTTTACTGAAGCTATTACACCAAATTGGTGCTGAGCAAATATATTTAAAATTGGTTGTTTTCAAAATTATAACTTTGGCTTGTGTTTCAGAAAAATACAACAATTAAACTCACAATAACGTCTGAGTATTGCATTTTTACTTTGAGTTTCTAGGGTCATGATAGCTTTGACCGGATTTTATCTTTTTTTTTTTCAAAAATGGCTTCAAAATTTTCTCTTCTAAAATTATTTTCAAGTATCTCCAACTCTGATGCCAAAGACATTGTTGCATGTTTTCTGTAAAGTTTAAAGAATGTGCAAAACCCAAGGAACACAGGCTGTGTTATATACATTTTTTCAGGGATTTACTGGACTTTTTTTTTTTTTTCTTTTTCTCTGAGACAGAGTCTTACTCTGCCATCCAGGCTGGAGTGCAATGGCATAATCTCAGCTCACTGCAATCTCTACCTCCCAGGTTCAAGTGATTCTCCTGACTCAGCCTCCCTAGTAGCTGGGACTACAGGTGCCCGCCACCAAGCCTGGCTAATTTTTGTATCTGTAGTAGATACAGGGTTTCACCATGTTGGCCAGGCTGGTCTCGAACTCCTGGCCTCAAGTGATCCGCCCACCTCAGCCTCACAAAGTGTTGGGATTACAGGCGTGAGCCACCGCGCCTGGCCAAGGGATTTGTTGTTCCATCCCTTACATTTTCCATGTGTATTTGTAGGATTGTTATATTCCTGGCCATCTAAATTATTTCATCTAGATTCAGTTTTTATAAGCATTCTACTGAGAATTGATATTATCTCTGTCAATATAGCTCAACCATTTTTCCCCCAGCAAATTATAACCCCAGAAAATAAGACTGCAGACTAATAAGTAAGTAACTTTATCATTCGCTTTAGGAAATTCCTGCAAACTAATTTATTAAGGCAAACAGTTGCCTGGTTGTGGCAACAACTAGTCTTATCAAGAGTACCGTGTGCTCACCTGGAGAAACAGCTGGTCTTATCAAGACAATAGTTTCGTTTCTCCAGACTTGCTTAAAGACTTGCTGTGACCACCAATCCTGAACTATTATGTCACGAACTTTCTTTCCAAATCCCCACCAGTCCCTGCCTCGGAGGACCTGCCTGCATCACCAGACCCCAAAACCTTCCCCTGCCAAGACACCGCGGGGGCTTTCCGAAGATGCTGCTCTCCCTTGCTGCCGTAAGTCAAATATATTGTCTTTGCTTGATTAACAGGTTATTCTGGCAGTTTCTGCAGAGGAATCAACAATCAACATTATTAAAAACACATATAGTCATTTTCTTCTTCTTTTTTTTTTTTTGAGACGGAGTCTCGCTCTGTCGCCCAGGCTGGAGTGCAGTGGCGCAATCTCCGCTCACTGCAAGCTCCGTCTCCCGGGTTCACGCCATTCTCCTGCCTCAGCCTCTCCGAGTAGCTGGGACTACAGGCGCCCGCCACCACGCCCGGCTCATTTTTTTGTGTATTTTTAGTAGAGACGGGGTTTCACCGTGTTAGCCAGGACAATCTCCATCTCCTGACCTCGTGATCCGCCGGCCTCGGCCTCCCAAAGTGCTGGGCCAGGCTTGTGCCACCGCGCCCGGCCCATATAGTCTTTCTAGTCACGTCATTTATGGAATAAACTGCCACAAAATTTTCACCCACAGACATATTTACCTTTTCAACATCCAGAAATCTGGTAATAATTACTATCCATTCTATATAGCTCATATCAGGGGCTATATCTAAAATGGCTAAGTAATATTTAGAACTTCTTGCCTTATCCAAGTTATATGTGATTTGATGTTAGTGTTTGTGGTCTAAAAAATGGTTCTGTGTTTAACATTAAAATTTGCTGTGGTTTCTGCCAAATGAGGAAAATTTTTCATGATTATGTTTATAAAGTTCTTAGATGGTCTTCTGAATGCTAACGTTGTCCACCAAAAATGAATCATCTACATTCTGTCCTTCACAATAGTGCACTTTGTATTTTATCTTATTTTCATATAGTTAATGTTTTGTAGCATTAATAATTATAGCTATACATAGAATTATTTTATTTTTAAAATATTTTTCCCTTTTTTCACAGATGAAGTAAGTGTAACTACATTTTAAAATCACATTTCAATTTGAAATGCTTAACACTGTTGTTATCTGTTTAATTTTCTTCATGTTTATTAAGGAAGGGCATGTGATAAATGCTGCCAACGTTTGTTTTATTTTCAATTTTTTGTTGATTTTTTTTCTATTCTTGAAGATTTTCACATAGAGACAGAATACACATTATTTTGAAGTATAAAAGACTAGTAATATTTTTTTGTGACCTAGGAGAATTTGTGTGTAATGTTTTTAAAAACTTATTACCTGTAGCTTCAGGTAGATAATTACCAACTAGAGTTTCCTTTAAATATTCAAATTACATGAATGTGTACTAGGATCCACAGAAAGTATATTTGGGCTTAATGGAGCCTTGTTTTTTTCTCTTCTGCTTTTTCTGGAAATGTGTCAGTTATAATGAACATGGAGATGAAAAGTAAATTCATATTCTGTCCAAGTAGTGACACATAAGTGCTATATTGTGCTCACACCAATAACTATTCCTTTTATCTCCCTGCATTTAATCTATTTCCTCCACAAATGTGTTCAATTATCCAAATATATTTCTGTCATTTACTGTTTTCTTTTTTGTTGTTGCTTTTACTTTTTTGCGGTTGTTTTTTCTTCATATACATATATAAAAATTATATATACTTTATATATTATATATAATAAAATATGTATACTTTATATATTATATATAATAAAATATATATACTTTATATATTATATATAAAATGTATATACTTTATTATATGTAATAAAATATATATACTTTATATATTATATATAATAAAATATATATACTTTTTATATTATATATAATAAAATATATATACTTTATATATTATATATAATAAAATATATATACTTTATATATTATATATAATATAATATATATACTTTATATATTATATATAATATAATATATACTTTATATATTTTATATAATATATATACTTTATATATTATATATAATATATTATATATACTTTATATAATATAATATATACTTTATATATTTTATATAATATAATATATATACTTTATATATTTTATATAATATAATATATATACTTTATATATTTTATATAATATAATATATATACTTTATATATTTTTATAATATATATATTTTTTTTTTTTTTTTTTTTTTTATAATATAATATATATACTTTATATATTTTATATAATATAATATATATACTTTATATATTTTATATAATATAATATATATACTTTATATATTTTATATAATATAATATATATACTTTATATATTTTATATAATATAATATATATACTTTATATATTTTATATATATGATAAAATATTATATTTTTTATTTAATAGAAACATGATCTTATTATATTGCCCAGGCTGGTCTCTAACTCCTGAGCTCCAGCAATCCTCCCACCTAAGTCTCCCCAAATGCTGGCATTACAGGTGTGAGCCACCACATCCAGCCCATTTCCTGTTTTCTTTTCTTTTTTTTTTGAGACGAAGTCTTGCTGTGTCACCCAGGCTGTAGTGCAGTGGCATGATCTCGGCTCACTGCAACCTCTGCCTTCCAGGTTCAAGTGATTCTCCTGCCTCAGTCTCCTGAATACCTGGGATTACAGGCGTGCACCACCATCCCTGGCTAATTTTTGTATTTTTAGTAGAGATGGGATTTCACCATGTTGGCCAGGCTGGTCTCAAACTCCTGACCTCATGATCTGCCCACCTCGGCCTCCCAAAGTGCTGGGATTACAGGCGTGAGTCACTGCGACTGGCCCATTTTCTGTTTTCTTATACTGGTAGTTAGAAAAAAGTTCTTTTTGATATCAGGAAAAAGTTATGTAATAGCTTAATATTTTAACTTAGAATCTGAAACATTAAAAAATAATAGGTTTGGGGAAGACAGCTTTACAGTGGAGATACTTGGCCAATATCACCTTAGCCAAATGACCGAAGTTAACATACTAGTAATATAACCTATCAATATCATGTGCCTCCTGATATGATGCACTGAGAAGGACTCAAAATCACTTCTGTGGTATTTTTACCAAAAATATATAATCTGAATTTGTCATAAGGAGGCCTCAGTTAAGCCTGTCTGTCATTTTCCAACACTAATGCAATAACATCAGCTGGGTGTCCTACAATTTAATTTAACCTTGATGGTAACTACCTGGAGTTAGCACAGACCCTACCTGTTAAGAGGCTCAAACTGCCTCATTTCAGACACCAGCTGCAATTTTCAGGTGTCCTCAAGGCACCCACATTTCTTCCTACCAACCACATTGATATGGTTTGACTCTGTGTCCCCACCCAAATCTCATCTTAAACTGTAATCCCCATGTGTCGAGGGAGGGAAGTTGATTGGATGATGAGGGCGGTTTCCTCCATGCTGTTCTTGTGGTAGTGAGTGAGTTCTCATGAGATCTGATGGTTTTATAAGTGTTTGGATGTTACTCCTTTTCTCCTCTCTCTCCTGACACCTTGTGAAGAAGGTCCTTGCTTCCCCTTTGCCTTCCATCATAATTGTGATAGGGACAGGAGGCAGGGAAATTCTGGGCAGAAGAGGGCATGTCCCCAGTAAGGGTCCCACCCTCAAGCTTGGAACCGCAACCCAAAGTGAGAACATACATTCCTGTTGTCCCGCTTGAATGTTGCCTTTTCTAAAACCACCCATGGCTCTCCCTGTCCTCCATCCTGTGCCCATAAAAACTCCAGGCTCAACCAGAGTGGAGAAGGAGCTGGACATCAGAGACTATGCTTGGATGTTGGAGAGAAGGCAGCTTAACTTCAGAGGGATGGCTTGATAATGTAACTTTGGAGAGGAGTCTGGTTGGGGATGGCTACACTCTGGGGGAAGATCACCTTCCTGCTCCATCCCGTTTCCACTAAGAGCCACTTTCATTGGCAATACAATCCTCTGGATTCACCGCCCTTCAATTTGTTCTTGTGACTTGATTTTTCCTGGACACTGAACAAGGGCTTCAGTACCACGGGTGAGGATGCAAAAGGCTGTCACACTGAACTTCTGCCCTTGCTGGCAGAAAGCAGCCACCTCAACTCAAAAGGGCAGAGGGCTCACTGAGCTGTTTAAAACTTAAGCTGTCCATGGACAACAGAGCTAAGAGAGCACTGTAACACACTCCCTCTGGGCTTCAGGGGTTGTGGGCACCCCCTAGACACTGCCATGGGGTTTGCTCTGGCTGGGACCCAAAAGCACTCACCCCGGCCCCGGCTCCTGCACCTGCTCACCTGCATGCTCCCTCCCACGAAGGGTGAAGCACAGCAGGGCCAAGTGAGTGGAGTTTGCCCCTGCTGGCACTGAAGCAGTCAGCTACATCCAGTGCTCATGTGCTCCAGTTCCTGCCCAGGAAGGGGTCAGGGAAATTTCCTGCTTCAATTGTAAGTTTCCCGAGGCCTCCCCAGCCATGTGGAACTGTGAGTCAATTAAACCTATTTCTCTTATTAATTACCCAGTCTTGGGTATTTTTTTTTTATCACAGTGTAAAAATGGACTAATACACACATATTTGGGGGTTCTCCTGACCTGCCTCCTCTGAGGTTTGACAATTCTCTAAAATGAATCACAGAACTCAGTAAAGTGCTGTACTTACAATTGAAGTCTTACAAAGGATACAATACAGGAATGGCCAGATGCAAGCGATGTCTCGAACAAGGTATTGGGTGCAGCGTGAGTTCAGAGTTCCCATGCCCTCTCCAGGTATATCACCCTCTCAGCACAGCCATGTGTTCAACTTGGAAGCTCCTAGGGCCTTGTTGTTTAAGGGCTTTTATCAAAGGGCTTTATTATGTAAGCACGGTTGTTTAAATCATTGGCCATTGGTGGTTGGACTAAATCTCCAGCTCTCTGCTTCCCTGGAGGTTAGGGAATAGGGCTGAAACTTCTAACATTCTTCTCACAAGATTAGTTTTTCTGGCAGCTGGCCCCTATTCTAAAGCTACCTAGGGTTAGGATTAACCTCATTAGTATAACAAAGACACTCTCCTCACTCTGGAAATTCCAAGAGTTTTAGGAACTCTGTGCTAGGAACTGTGGACAAAGACCAAAAATATTTTATATTATGCCACAAGCCCAAATTGTGGAACTGAAACTGCCACTGCAAAATTATAGCTGAGACAATAGCCGACCTAGCCGACTCCATCTTGCTTCTAACCTCCAAGCTGTCCTTGTTCATTTCTGGTTGTAGGCTGAACTAACTTTGGGAGGAACCTAGTTTATAGTTTATAGTTCAGAACAAAGATGATGACAGCCCTCTCCCAAGGTGATCCCCTTCTTGCTTGGGGACTAGATTGCCTTTGTAGGACTAATTAGCCAAAAGATGAGAAATTATGGTTTAGGAGTCATGCAGCTGGAGGCTACAAGATTCTAACCCTCCCCAGATTGCTCCTGGGGATAACATCATTATTGTAAAGCCTAAGATCTGTGCTTGAGATATTTTGCAGACCCTGCACTTAATGGATCAGCTGGCACCACCCAAATTGATAAACTGGCTCATCTGATCTTGTGGCCCCCACCCTAGGAACTGACTCAGTGCAGGACAGCTATGCCTCCTTATGATTTCATCTCCAACCCAAACAATCAGTACTCCCAACTCACTGGCTGCCCCCACCCACCAAATTATCCTTAAAAACTCTGATCTTCGAATGCCTGGGGAGACTGATTTGAGTAATAATAAAACTCCAGTCTCCCGCACAGCCAGCTCTGCATGTATTACTCTTTCACTATTGTGATTCCTCTGTCTTGATAAGTCGGCTCTGTCTAAGCAGCAGGCAAGGTGAACCTGTTGGGCAGTTAAAGAACATTCCACAGAATAACCAGCTAATTCTCTTCAAAATTGTCAAAGTCAGATTGTCAAAGTCAGAAAAAAGAAAAAAAAAAACACCCCAAAACCCAAGCTGTCCTAGATTGGAAGAGACTAAGGATACATGAAGATTAAATGCAACACAGAACCCTGGATTGGATCCTGGGTCAGAAAAAGAACATCAGTGGGACAACTGGTAATATTTGAGTAAGGCTTTGAGATTAGTTAATAATATTGTGTCAATATTAGTTTGCTGTTTTTGATCATTGTATGATGGTTATATAAGATGTTAAGGCTGGGCATGGTGGCTCACACCTGTAATCCTAGCAGTTTGGGAGGCCGAGGTGGGAGGATTGCTTGAGCCCAGGAGTTTGAGACCAGCCTGGGCAATATAGT
The DNA here is from genome assembly GCF_006542625.1 of Nomascus leucogenys. Lineage (NCBI taxonomy): Eukaryota > Metazoa > Chordata > Mammalia > Primates > Hylobatidae > Nomascus > Nomascus leucogenys. Next base: position 87,212,123 of record NC_044393.1, on the reverse strand, counting down.
GAGACCCTGCCTCTACCAAAAACAACAACAAAAAAGTTAACATTAAGGAAAACTGAGTGAAGTGTATAGTCTACAGAAAATTTTTATGCCATTTTTGCAACTTTGTAATAAGTCTGATATCATTTAAAAATAAAAAATTGAAAACTAAAAATAAATGAAAAATAGTATGCATGTTACTCTAAATATTTATATTTATTTTTATTTTTATTTTTTTTTTGAGAGAAGTCTCGCTCTTGTCTCCCAGGCTTGAGTGCAATGGCTTGATCTCGGCTCACTGCAACCTTTGCCTCCTGGGTTCAAACGATTCTCCTGCCTCTGCCTCCCAAGTAGCTGGGATTAAGGTGCCCGCCACCACACTCAGCTAATTTTGTTATATTTTAGTAGAGACGGGGTTTCACCATGTTGGCTGGGCTGGTCTCGAATTCCTGACCTCAGGTGATCCACCCGCCTAGGCCTCCCAAAGTGCTGGGATTATAGGTGTGAGCCACCACGCTTGGCTTCTAAATCTTAATAGTAGTTATTTTTATATTGATGAAATCGCCATAATTAAAAAATTGCTATTTTTAAAAGTAGATTAATAGCAATCTCAACTATCGCAGGGACAAAAAACCAAACACCGCATGTTCTCACTCATAGGTGGGAATTGAACAATGAGAACACTTGGACACAGGAAGGGGAACGTCACACACTGGGGCCTGTCGTGGGCTGGGGGGAAGGGGGAGGGATAGCATTAGGAGATATACCTAATGTAAATGAGGAGTTAATGGGCGCAGCACACCAACATGGCACATGTATACATATGTAACAAACCTGCACGTTGTGCACATGTACCCTAGAACTTAAAGTATAATAATAAAAAAATTGTTAAAAAATCAAAAAGACAATAAAACTACCAAATTTGTAATAAAAAAATTTAGTAATCTCTATGCAATATTTCTTTGTAAATTTTTAGTGGTAAATAAAGATTAGTTATTATGTAGGGAATCATGTGGAGCCAAGGGGCTTGTCCTCCTAAAGGTTTGCTGAAAAATCACTGAAATGAGGCAGATTGATAAATAGGAGAAAAGACATACAAATGTATTTAATGTATATACATGTGAGCCTTCAGAATGAAGACCCAACCCCTCAGTGAGGTACAAAAACTTGTATAACATCTTGAGGTTACAAAAAGGATGTGGGCGGGCCGGGCGCGGTGGCTCACGCTTGTAATCCCAGCACTTTGGGAGGCCGAGGCGGGTGGATCACGAGGTCAGGAGATCGAGACCACGGTGAAACACCGTCTCTACTAAAAAAATACAAAAAATTAGCCGGGCGTGGTGGCGGGCGCCTGTAGTCCCAGCTACTCGGAAAGGCTGAGGCAGGAGAATGGCGTGAACCTGGGAGGCTGAGCTTGCAGTGAGCCGAGATTGCGCCACTGCACTCCAGCCTGTGTGACAGAGCGAGACTCCGTCTCAAAAAAAAAAAAAGAAAAAAGAAAAAAGGATGTGGGCTCAGAGTATGGCCAAAAAAAATAATAATCATCAGATAGCGGTAAGTCAGGTTTTAGTGGCAAGGCAGATTACAGGAGGGAGAAAGGAAGAGGCTTGGCTAACAAATGCGGTCTTGTTATGGAGATGAAACTTCACAGGTAGGAGCCCTTAGAGAGAACAGATGGTAAATAGATGGTAAATGTTCCTTTTCAGACCTTTAACTCTCAGTTAATCTTTCCTGGATCCAGCGAAGGGCTGGCTGTATTAATGCAGATTCTCTACAGATGGACATATGCAAATTTCTCCCACAAAAAACATCCTTGCGGGTCACTTCAAAGTATGTCAAAGAAATAAATTTTGGGGTAAAATATTTTTATTTCCTTCACATGTTATAATCAAAAGACTCAGAGATACTCGACAGTATCTTTCCAATATAATAAATAAGTAGGTGATAATATGAACTATTATATGATATACTAAGTGCCCTAAGACCAACAAATAATTTTGCTTCAAATGTTACGATGCTCCCTAAACAGTATTTTAGTTGAAAAGCATCTCCTTGGGTAGAAGGACAGATTTGTTTCAGATGCTTTTGGATCCTCGAGATCTTTATATTATTGTACTTATTCCTCCTGTTTAAATTGAAACTGAATTATTCATATTGAAACAGTTAGATAAACCATTTACTTTCATTATTCAGAAAATGGTAATATGCAGATTTTATTAGCAAGAGACATTTTACTGCCATCTGCCAAAAACTCTCATAGCATCAATTTTTAGAGCCAATAAAATTATAAATACAAATATTCACAAAAATAGAAAATTATAAAGATGCCTATGAGTTGGGCACAGTGACTCATGCCTGTAATCCTAGCACTTTAGGGTGCCAAGGCAGCAGGATCACTTGAGCCTAGGAGACTGATGCTGCTTGAGTGATCTATGATTGGGCAGAGGGAGATGCTGTCTCTCAAAAAAAAAAAAAAAAAAGATAGGAATGACATCCTTGGCTGGGCGCGGTGGCTCATGCTTATAATCCCAGAACTTTGGGAGGCTGAGGAGGGTGGATCACAAGGTCAGGGGTTCGAGACCAGCCTGACCAACATGGTGAAACGCCGTCTCTACTAACAATACAAAAAAATTAGCTGGGCGTGGTGGCGGGCGCCTGTAATGCCAGCTACTCAGGAGGCTGAGGCAGGAGAATTGCTTGAACCTGGGAGGCAGAGGTTGCAGTGAGCCGAGATCGCGCCACTGCACTCCAGCCTGGGTGACAGAGCAAGACTCTGTCTCAAAAAAAAAAAAAAAAAAAAAAGAATGACATCCTTTAAGCCCTTGTGGTTCACAATCTGAACAGCTGGTCTTGGAGTTACTGAAAATGGAAAAGGTCAGTTTTCCATGGGAGACCAGCCATATAAAATCTCTAGTCTAGATGTTCTTGGATTCCTTCCAGAAAGAATAATTGAGATGTGCTTCTTTTTCATATTTTCTTTGCTGTGCAAGCCAAGTCATCATAAGGTAATAATCTGCTTAAAGCAAGTGGACATTCAAGCACATATACTTTTTCTTGCTTGTTTCTGTCAGTCTGAAATAATCAAAAGGACCAGAATCCAGTTTAAAGAGTTTATTCAAGCAAAAAGCTGGGAATAGCCATCTGAGAGACAAAGACTAGAGAAACGGGGTCAGTGTTCCTAAACTAAAAGCTAAGCTCTTACTTATATAGAAAGATAACAAAGACATTTAGTAGGATTATAACATTGTCTATAAAAGACTGGTTTATGAGTTACAACAATGTAATTTGTTGCAGTTTTGTTTTCTTTTCCATAAGGCTTGTTTTCTTTATAGCTGGTTTTTATTTCCTTTCCAATTAAAAAGAATGTATTTAACATCCCATCTTAAGACAATGTGATAGCCATGAAGTTTTTGTGTGAGAAAGGAAAGAGGAATGTTAATCTATAAGTGAAGAGGGAAGTGGTCTTCCTTGGGGCTCTTTAATAATTTGCAACATTTTACAAAACAATGTAGGCAAGCAAAAAGGCTAATCTATAAACAGAGAAACAAAGTTTACAGCTGCCTAGGTTACAGCTGTCTTTCACGTGACTCAGGTGCCATCATCACATTCATTTATTTTGTTTTATTTTATATTTTATTTTATTTTTTGCTTGTAAAAATTTACAAGGTACAAGTGCAATTTTGTTACATGCATGGATTGCATAGTGCTCAAGTCAGGGCTTTTAGGGTACCTATCACCTGGATAACATACATTTTGCCCTTTAAGTAATTTCTCTTCATGTACCCTTGCAACCCTCTTACCCTTCTGAGTCTGCGTGTTCTGTCATTCCACTCTCTACATTCATACGTATACATTTTTTTCAGTTCCCACTTATGAAAACATGAGATATTTGTCTTTGTGTGTCTAACTTGCTTTACCTAAGGTTTTTTTTTTTTTTTTTTAAACAGAGTATCACTCTGTCACCCAGGCTGGAGTGCAATGGCATGATCTCCGCTCACTGCAACCTCCACCTCGTGGGTTCAAGCAATTCTCCTGCCTCAGCTCCCTGAGTAGATGGGATTACAAGTGCACGGCACTATACCTGGCTAAGTTTTGTAGTTTTGGTAGAGATGGGGTTTCACCATGTTGGCCAGGCTGGTCTTGAACTCCTGACCTCAGGTGATCCGCCCACGTTGGCCTTCCAAAGAGCTGGGATTATAGGTGTGAGCCACCGTGCCTGGCTTTTACCTAAGATATTGACCTCTAGTTTCATCCATGTTGCTGCTAAAGACATGATTTCGTTCTTTTTTATAGCCGATTATGTGTATATATGCCGCATTTTCTTTATCGAATCATCCATGGATGAACACTTAGGTTGATTCCACATCTTTGCTATTGTAAATAGTGCTTTAATAAACGTACAAGTGCAGGTGTCTTTTTGATATATTGATTTCCTTTGGGTAGATATTCAGTAGTGAGATTGCTGGATTGAATTGTAGTTCTATTTTTACTTCTTTGAGAAATCTCCAAACTGTTTTCCGTAGAGGGTTTACTAATTTACATTCCCACCAACATTGTGTAAGAGTTCCCTTTTCTCCACATCCTTGCCAATAGTTGTTATTTTTTTTGACTTTTAAGTAATAGCTGTTCTGACTGGGATAAAATAATATTTAATTTTTTTTTGTTTCTTTGGTTTTGAGACAGGGTCTTACCCTGTTGCCCAGGCTGGAGTGCAGTGGTGCAGTCACAGCTCACTGCAGCCTCAGACTCCTAGGCTCAGGTGATCCTCTCACCTCAGCCTCTCGAGTAGCTGAGACTACGGGTGTGCACCACCATGCCTGGCTAATGTTTGTATTTTTTGACAGGTGGTTTCTCTCTATGTTGTCCAGGCTGGTGTCAAACTCCTGGGCTCAGGTGATCCTGCTGTCTTGGCCTCCCAAAGTGCTGGGATTACAGGCATGGGTCGCCGTGCCTGGCTTAGATGATATTTCATTGTGGTTTTAACTTACGTTTCACTGATAATTAGTGATGTTGAGCATTTTTTCACATAACTGTTGGCCATTTTTATGTCTTCTTTTGACAAATGTTGGGCCAGACGTGGTGGCTCATGCCTGTAATCCCAGCACTTTGGGAGGCTGAGGCGGGCAGATCACCTGAGGTCAGAAGTTTGAGACCAGCCTGGCCAACGTGGTGAAGCCCCATCTCTATTAAAAATATAAACAATTAGCAGGGCATGGTGGTGGGTGCCTGTAATCCAGCTACTCAGGAGGCTGAGTCTGGAGAAATGCTTGAACCAGGGAGGTGGAGGTTGCAGTGAGTGAAGATCGCAGCATTACACTCCAGCCTGGCTGACAAGAGTGAAAACTCCATCAAAAAAAAAAAAAAAAAAAGAAAAAAATGTCTACTCATGTCCTTTGCCCACATTTTTTTTTTTTTTAACAGATAGATATGACTGTGTCTCAATAAAGGTTTATTCACTAAAATGAAATTTGAATTTCATGATTTTCACATAATGAAATATTGTATTTTTTATTTATATTTTTTTTGCTCTGTCTCCCAGGCTGGAATACAATGACATGATCTTGGCTCACTGCAACCTCAGTCTCCCAGGTTCAGGCAATTCTCCTGCCTCAGCCTCCTGAGTAGCTGGGGCTACAGGCATGCACCACTATACCTGGCTAATTTTTTTGTATTTTTAGTAGAGACGGGGTTTCACCTTGTTGGCCAGGCTGGTCTCAAACTCCTGACCTCATGTGATCTCCCGCTTCTGCCTTCCAAAGTGCTGGGATTACAGGCGTGAGCCACTGTGCCTGGCCTGATTTTCACATAATAAAATATTTTAAAAACTTGTCTTCAACCATTAAAAAATGTGAAAATCAGGATGGGTGTGGTGGCTCATGCTTACAATCCCAACACTTTGGGAGGCTGAGCAAGCCAGGAGTATTGCTTGAACTCAAGAGTTTGAGACCAGTCTGGGCAACACAGTGAGACCTCTCCTCTGCTAAAAATAAAAAAAAATTACCCAGATGTGGTGGCACATATCTGCAGTCCCAGCTACTCAGGAGGCTGAGGTGGAAAGTTTGCTTGAGCCCAGGAGTTTGAGGCTGCAGTGAGCTATGATCATGTCACTTCATTCCAGCCTGGGTGACAGAGCAAGACTGTCTAAAAAAATAAAATAATAAAATAAAATAAGATAAAAATGTAAAAAACAAATACAGACCATATGTTAGTAGGCAGTGGGCAGGATTCAGTCCAGCGGCCAGACTTTGCTGACCTGTCTTAAGTGAAGATATTGACAAGACCCAAACCTGAATCTCTCCTAAAATCAAGACTTCAAAGCAGATTATTAATGAGAAATGCCCTGTGCCATATGCCCCTGTGGTATGAACAAGGTCAGGTTCCTCATACAGGACAATGGACTGGCACTTGCCCACTTTTTAATGGTATTATTATTTTTTTTGTTGAGTTGTTTGAGTTCCTTGTATGTATATTCTGGATATCAGTCCCCTGTCAGATGCATAGTTTGCAAATATTTTCTCCCATTCTGCAGGTTGTCTGTTCCTCTATTGATTATTTATTTTGCTGTGCAGAAGCTTTTAGTTTAATTAAGTCTAATTGGTCTATTTTTGTTTTTGTTGCCTGTGCTTTTGAGGTCTTAGTCATAAATTCTTTGCCTAGACCAATGTCCAGAAGAGTTTTTTCCAGATTTTCTTCCAGTATTTTTTTTTTTTTTTTTTTTTGAGACGGAGTTTCACTCTTTTTGCCCAGTCTGGAGCGTAGTGGTGTGATCTCGGTGATCTCGGCTCACTGCATCCTTCTCCTCCTGGGTTCAAGCGATTCTCCTGCCTCAGCCTCCCTAGTAGCTGGGATTGCAGGCTTGCACCACCTTGCCTGGCTAATTTTTGTATTTTTAGTAGAGACAGGGTTTCACCATGTTGGTCAGGCTGGTGTTGAACTCCTGACCTCAAGTGATCCACCCACCTCGGCCTCCCAAAGTGCTGGGATTACAGGTGTGAGCCACCGTGCCTGGCCTTCTCCTAGTATTTTTATAGCCACAGGTCTTACATGCAAGTCTTTAATCTATCTTGAGTTGATATTAGTATATGATGAGAGACAGGGGTCCAGATTCATTTTTCTGCATATGGCATTCTAGTTTTCCCAGCAGCATTTATTGAAAAGGGTGTCCCTTTCCCAATGTATGTTCTTGTTGACTTCGTCAAAGATCAGTTGGCTATACATATGTGGCTTCATTTCTGGGTTCTCTATTCTGTTTCATTGAACTTTTTGTCTAATTTTATACCAGTATCATGCTGTTTTTGGTTACTATAGATTCAGACTCTAATTTGAAGTCAGGTAATGCAATGTCTCCAGCTTCAATCCTTTGCTTAGAATTGCTTTGGTTATTTGGACCCTTTTTTTGGTTCTGCATGAATTTTAGAATTTTTTTTATAGTTCTGTGAAAAATAATGTTGGCATTTTGATGGGGATAGCATTGAATTTGTACATTGCTTTGGGTAGTATGGTCATTTTAGTAATATTAATTCTTCCAATCCATGAACTGGGAGGTTTTTTTTCATTTGTTTGTAGCATCCCTGATTTCTTTCATCAGTGTTCTGTAGTTTTCCTTGTAGAGATCTTTTACCTCCTTGGTTAAATATAGTCCACAGTACTTCATTATTCTTTAATATTATAACTATTTCAAGTAGGATGTCTTCTTGATTTCACTCTCAGCTATATTGCTAATTGGTGTACAGACACACTCCTGATATTTGTATATTAATTTTGTATCCTGCAACTTTACTAAATTCATTTATCAAATGTAAGAGTTTTTTGGTGGAACCTTTAGATTTTTTCAGATATAAGATCATGTCATCATCAGAGATACTTTGACTTTCTATTTTTCAATTTGGATGCCTTTTTCTTCTTTCTCTTGCTCGATTGCTCTGGCTACGAGTTCCAGTATTTCATTGAATAGTGGTGGTGGATTTCTGTTCATAACACAGGCCAGCAGAAAGATGTAAATGTTAATATTATTTGGATTGATTATTACAGAATATATTTTTAATATATATATATGTATTGCCCTCTGTAAGTCCCCATTCAGCATCTGGTACAGCATCTGCTACTAATTAGTAAAAGAGACTTAAAGCTTTCAATTCCCATTAAATAGCCCGTTGACCCTCATTAATTGGGCAGTCCTTTTGACATAGTTTGGGGTTCTAGGCACACATGGTTTGTTATTTGTAGAACTATGACTAGTTTGCCTCTTTTCCCAAAATAGGAAGAGAAGCCAGCTTTTGGGAACCTGAGATGACCAAAACATTTTTTACAACAGCCATGCCAGCATTATGTAGACAAGAGTGTGCCGTATGTCTTTCTGAACTAACACTTACCACACAACTGATTAAAGGCCTAGGATTTAGGACTGAAGGATATGTGAAAAAAATTCAGAATCTAAGCTGTTGGAGATCTAAATTATTTCAAGCCTTAAAAGAATGTGATCTAAAAAAGAAAACTATAGACCAATATCCCTGATGAACATAGATGCAAAATTCCTCAACAACATACTAGTAAGCCAATTCAAACAGCACATCAGACAGCACACATCATGACCAAGGATGGAATGCAAGGATGGTTCAACATATGCAAATTAATAAATGTAATACATCATATAAAGAGAATTATAGAAAAAAACCATATAATTATCTTAATAGATATGAAAAAAGCATTTGATAAAATTCAGCACCCCTTTGTGATAAAAACCCTCAACAAACTAAGCATAAAAGTAATATACATACCTCAAGCTAATAAAAGCCATGTATGACAAACCCACAGCCAACATCATACAGAATGGGGAAAGGTTGAAAGCATTCCCCCAACAAACTGGAATAAGACAAGAATATTCTTTTATAATCAACTATATGCATTATGCTTAATATTTTATTTCCTCCATGGCATAATTTAAATCATCACTTCCAAACTATTTGTTTTCCAATTACCAGGTATAATGCAGTTTTTCTGTTATCAGGTCTATGTAGTTTTCCCCGAGGGCAAACCAGCTATTTAAATAAATTTTCCAGTGGCCCTGGGTCACTAAATTATCCAGAATAGAGCTCTTTGGTAAGGCAAATTAAGCGGTGGCAAACTTGGCTGGACACTGAAGCAGTCTCTGAGGATGCAGGGTTGTGACGTAACAAACTCCTGGAGGCCCAGTGCAGTGGCTCATGCCTGTAATCCCAGCACTTTGGGAGGCCGAGGGGGGCAGATCACGAGGTCAGGAGATTGAGACCATCCTGGCTAACACGGTGAAATCCTGTCTCTACTAAAAATACAAAAAATTACCGGGCGCGGTGGCAGGTGCCTGTAGTTCCAGCTACTCGGGAGGCTGAGGTGGGAAAACTGCGTGAACCCAGGAGGTGGAGCTGGCAGTGAGCCGAGATCGCACCACTGCACTCCAGTCTGGGCAACAGAGCGAGACTCCATCTCAAAAAATATATAAATAAATAAAATAAAAATAAAAAATAAAAAACTCCTGGAAAGTGTTGGGGACTGAGGTTAAGGGTTAATGCAACCAAGAAATCTGGAGCCTGTCTTCAGAGCTGCTAGGAGAGGTTTATGGCAGGGATTTGTTTCTTCCTTTTCCTTTTCCTTCCTTCCTTCCTTCCTTCCTTCCTTCCTTCCTTCTTTCTTTCCTTCTTTCTTTCTTTCTTTTCTTTCTTTCTTTCTCTCTCTTTCCTTCTTTCTTTCTCTCTCTCTCTTCCTCTCTTTCTCCTCTTTCTTTCTCTCTCTCTCTTTCTCTCTTTTTCTTTCTTTCCCTTTCCCATAGTACCAATATGGCAGGGAGTTCCCTAAAAATTGCCAGATGTCTTCTAGCTCCTGCAAAAGCAGCTAGAATGGGCTTGCTCTTCCTCACACCCTAGCCACACTCTGAATCTAAGGGCCCCTGTGTTCAGGGTCACTCCCCAGTGACAAGCTGCCTTCTAGTGTGGTCAGTAGGTGAATGGGAGAGCTTGGGCTGGGGAACAGGACCATCAAGGGGCTCAGTTTTTTCCTCCTCACTGTTTTTGTTGTCCTGGCCTAGTTTGGGTCTTTGGTGCCAGGGATCCTGATAGAGCTCTTTTTAGTTTGTCTGGACAATGTCTGGGGTGAATACCAAGAGCCAGAGTGAAATAAGACTCCACATATCTTGAGATGAGCTATTGGCTGAAACCCAGAGAGGGGACTAAGGCTTCTTGGAAGTTCTATGAGATCGAATGCCCTATTTAGTAGAAGGCTCAGTGTTAAAATATGAATGTAATAGTGTTGAAATGTAAACTGTGCCCAGCCAAGGAGGAAACGAAAACACTGAGGACTGTAAGTCAAAAACTTTGGTTCTGTCTTTCTGTCTTTACTATTCCACATAGTAGACAAGTGGCAACAGGGATAGTAGACAAGTGGCAACAGGCAGATCACTAAATCTCCCTGTGGCTTGGCTTCCTCTCAGTAATACAGTAATGGGTTGTGGTGAGGGTCACTGAGACAGCATATGTGGAAACAAACAAATACATGCAAAAGTGTTCACCATTATTAGTATTTTCTGTCTCATAGACACTTTAAAGATTGGAAAAAAGAAAAGAGCTTCTCTGAAGAAGTTAGTCCCATACAAACCATTTAAAATCACTGACCAGTAGAGCCTGATTTCCCACATTTTCCAAATTCTAAACTAATAGGTCAATGTTGGTTTTGGGGGCTGTATTAGTCAGGGTTCTCTGGAGGCACAGAACAAATAGGATAGATGTATATATAAAGGGGAGTTTATCAAGGAGTATTGACTCACACAATCACAAGGTCCCACAATAGGCCATCTGCAAGCTGAGGAGCAGGGAAGCCAGTGCGAGTCCCAAAGCTGAAGAACTTGGAGTCTGATGTTTAAGGGCAGGAAGCATCCATGGGAGAAAGGTGTAGACTGGGAGGCGAAACCAGTCTAGTCTTTCCACATTCTTCTGCCTGCTTTTATTCTGGCCACACTGGCAGCTGATTAGATTGTGCTCGCCCAGATTGAGGGTGAGTCTGCCTTTCCCAGACAACTGACCCAAATGTTAATCTCCTTTGGCAACACCCTTACAGACACACCCAGGAGCAGTACTTTGCATCCTTCAATCCAACCAAGTTGACACAATATTAACCATTACGGAGCATTTCAGCAACACCATCAACCCCCATAGATACACCACCAGATTTTATCTCCCCCTTACTTTTTTGCTATACAGATTGGCATGACTGTTTTTTTTTCTTCTTCTTCTTCTTCTTCAAGGCAGAATCTTGCTCTGTCGCCCAGGCTGGAGTGCAGTGGTGCGATCTCACTGCAACCTCCGCCTCCTGAATCCAAACAATTCTCCTGCCTCAGCCTCCCAAGTAGCTGGGATTACAGGTGTGCACCACCACGCCCAGCTAATTTTTGTATTTTTAGTAGAGACAGGGTTTCACCATGTTGGCCAGGCTAGTCTCCAACTCCTGACCTCGTGATCCACCCACCTCGGCCTCTCGAAGTGCTGGGATTATAGGGTTATCCACCATGCCCAGCCAGCATGACCGTTTTAAACATTTTTAACACTGAGGAATGGACTACATATGTAGAAAAGGGAATAAGACAGCCGAGCGCTGTGGCTCATGCCTGTAATCCCAGCATTCTGGGAGGCCGAGGTGGGTGGATCATCTGAGGTCAGGAGTTCGAGACCAGCCTGACCAACATGGTGAAACCCCGTCTCTACTAAAAACACAGAAAATTAGCCAGGTGTGGTGGTGAATGCCTGTACCAGCCACTCGGGAGGCTGAGGCAGGAGAATCTCTTGAACCCAGGGAGGTGGAGGTTGTAGTGAGCCAAGATCATGCCATTGCACTCCAGCCTGGGCAACAAGAGCAAAACTCCGTCTCAGAAAAAAAAAAAAAAAAAAAAGAGAATAAAACATAATTTTGCTAGCTCGGGGTCCTTCGAGAAGCAGAGGCCAAGAAGGGATTAAATGTGCAATGATTTTATTAAGATAAATACCTTTGGGAAAGTAAATAGAGAGGGAATCGGAGAGGCTTTGGGGAAAGGCTAGGGCAGCAATTGTTCCCCTGCAAGTCTGACCAGAGTGAAAGAGAGAGAGATAGATTTGTCCTAAATTGACTTGAAGTCTAGGGAAGGTTTGGCAAGGCTGTTGGGGAGCCCCTCAGCGGAAGTTGGTGGTTGCAAGCCTCCTGTATCTCCCAGGATCTGTTCTGCCCTGTTCTACCTGTCAATCTCAGCCATGAGTGGAGCAGCCTCGGGGCCAACCCCATTGTTGTGGGGGTGGGGTTGGCCTGGCCACAATGCTGCAGTGGGGTTCTGAATGCATCTAGGCCTTCAGTCAAGTAATACTCCTTGTAATAGGAGGGCTGGGTGGTGCATTCTCATAGCCTCCACAGTAAATGTTCAATACAGTAAATATTTATAAGGCAAACACTTAACTAATTATCAGCTAGATCAAGACAGGAAATTTCAGAATACCCCTGTGTTTTGAAACAATATCCGGCTCAAACCCCTCCTTTTCCATGGAGGAACCACTATTCTGCTTTTTATGAATGTTGGTTACTTCTTTTGGTCACTTGTCATTCTTTGGTGTTTTGCCGATTATGTATGTATTCCTAAACAATAGGTTAGTTTTGCTTATTTTTGAACTGCATATAAATGGAATTAGTATGTATGCTTTTGTGTCTTGCATTTTTGCATGATATTAATTTTAAGATTCATTTATATTATCTTGCATATCTCTAGTCTGTTTACTTTTATTGCCGTGTGTATTTCATTGTATGAACATCTCACAATTGATCTATTCCAGTGTTTTTCCTGCATGGGCTATTGCAAACAATGTTGAGTATATAAGACCATCAGGATACATGTACGATGTCAAATGTTTTTGTGAGAGAAAGGTCCAAAGGCAGCCAGTGTTCCCAAGAAGAACCCTGTGCTTGGTACAGGAGGTGCTGACCAGCTCCCTAAGCACATTGCATGCAAGAGCTCAGAGCACACCAGACTGTACCTGTTCCCTCTGTACTGAGCACAAGTAAACCTTTTTCAAAACTACTTAACAGGCTGGGCGCGGTGGCTCATGCCTGTAATCCCAGCACTTTCGGAGGCAGAGGAGGGTGGATTACCTGAGGTCAGGAGTTGGAGACCAGCCTGGCCAACATGGTGAAACCCCGTCTTTACTAAAAATACAAAAATTAGCCGGGCATGGTGGTGGGCGCCTGTAATCCCAGCTATTCAGGAAGCAGAGTCAGGAGAATCGCTGGAACCTGGGAGGCAGAGGTTGCAGTGAGCCAAGATCATGCCACTGCACTCTAGCCTGGGCGAAAGGAATAAAACTCCATCTCAAAAACAAACAAACAAACAAACAAACAAAAAAATAAAAACCAGACTACTTAGCCATGCATGTGTCAGGCATGCCCCCAGCTTTTTGTATTTCAGACCTCATGGGGCAAGGGTCTGGGCCTAGCAGACCACAGCCCAGAAAGGGCTATATGTGTCCATGCTGCCTGGATTGGATATGAAGTGTGTCTGCTAGTTGTGGGGACCCAGTGTCTTGCAAGGGACTGGATTTTGTGTTCTCACTCGTCTTGCTGTAAATAGATGCTTGACCCTGGTGTGCATGTTGTCTGTACTCAGTGACCTTGACTCATGCTCTGGTCTTCTCTTCCCTGGGCAGCACTTACCTGCTTCTTGAACTTGGCCACACTCATGTCATATTTTATCCCGTGGCACCATCTGAGCACCTGGTAAAACAGTTCCTCTATAAAGATCCTGGTGCAGATGCACATAATTTTCTCAGGGAATATGTCCCTGGGTCACTGCATGAATCTCTGCTATTTACATATTTATTTTTCACTCTAATAGTTAAATGTGAAGAGCTTAGCATGATTTTGGTGGATTTTTGACATAGAATTAAACAAGTAGAAAAAAATTAATTTTCTTCCTTTAAAACCACGAAGATAAAAGAGAAGAAGGATTAAGATTCATAACAGTTGATGAGAGAAAGAGGGAGGGGTAGTGGAGAGTGGTGAACGAGTAGGTTGGAGACCTGTGTGCTTACTCAGGGTGACCCTGGTGTGTCCCTGGACCTCAGTATCTTCATCTCTTAAGTCCCCTTCCAGTTTAAACATTCTAAGATTGAGATAAGATAACTAGCAGCAATTTCTATCCCTTTCAACCTTATTCTAGAGGTATCCTAATCAGTTCTTGAATGTTTAATTTTTTTTTAAGGGAGTCTCACTCTGTCACCCAGTCTGGAGTGCAGTGGTGCGATTTTGGCTTACTGCAACCTCCACCTCCCAGGTTCAAGCAGTTCTCCTGCTTCAGCCTCCCGGGTAGCTGTGACTATAGGCGCTCGCCACCATGTCTGGCTGAGTTTTGTATTTTTAGTAGAGACGGGGTTTCACCATGTTGGCCAGGCTGGTCTTGAACTCCTGACCTCAAGTGATCAGCCTGCCTCAGCCTCGCAAAGTACTGGAATTACAGGTGTGAGCTACTGTGCCTGGCCTTGCATATTAGAATTTTTAAATGCTTGTCCTGGTGCAGGTCGTGTGCTCCTTGGGTGTGGATGTGGTCTCTCCTTTGTGAATTGACAGCTGAGGAGACTGGTACTCACCCAGCCCTAGGATAAGCCCAGGGAAGGAGAATGGTGATCCTATTAGTTTGAAGATGGCAGCACAGGACAATTCTTTGGTGCAGTGGGAGATTAAGAAGCACACAAGGATGGTTTGAGCTTAGGAGTTTGCGGCTGCAGTATGCCATGATCACGTCTGTGAATAGCCACTGCACTCTAGCCTGGGCAACATAGCCAGGCCCCTCTCTCTAAAGAAAAAAAAAAAAATACACCACGAAGTAAATTAGTTAACATGAGCTGGGGATACACAGTTTATGAGGAGGCTTGGTGGGAGCCATCAATGTATAGGACACACCCATACAGTTGGGAATGGCGGATGGAGAGAAACTGTGTCATGGCAGCAGGCAGGAGGTGCCTACTACAAAGAGAGCCTCTACTCTACTCCAGAGCTCCTCCCTTAGACTACATACGCTCACTTAGCAAATTCAGCGTTTCCTACCTGCCCTTTCCATTCTTTTTTTTTTTTTTTTTTTTGGAGACAGTCTTGCTCTGTAGCCCAGGCTGGAGTGCAATGGCATGATCTCGGCTCACTGCAAACTCCGCCTTCCGGGTTCAAGCGATTCTCCTGCCTCAGCCTCCCGAGTAGTTGGGATTACAGGCCCGTGCCACCACACCCGACTAATTTTTGTATTTTTAATAGAGACGGGGTTTCACCGGGTTGGCCAGGCTGGTCTTGAACTCCTGACCTTGTGATCTGCCGGCCTTGGCCTCCCAAAGTGCTGGGATTACAGGCGTGAGCCACTGTGCCTGGCAATTACATTCCTATTACATTCTGACTTCCCCAGACTAATTCTCTTTAGTCTTTCCTTGTGGCACGCTGCATTCTTTCAATATACCTAAGGAAACTGGTGCTCGCCACCATGCCTGGCTAATTTTTGTATTTTTAGTAGAGACGGTGTTTCACCATGTTGGCCTGGAAACTGGGAAAGGCATGGCACCTCCTACCCACTCCCCCTTTTCTTTTTAATTAAATCAAGATGTTGGACATGTGTGGGAAAAACACCGACCCTTTATAGAACAATACGCTCAGCATCCCGCGTTTTCCATTTATGGTATCTCACTTCACTTTTAACTTTATATGATGAGTTATTTTGTAATCACTGTTTAACAAAACAATGTCAGCCATGTATGGTGGCTCAGGCCTATAATCCCAGCACTTAGGGAGGCACAGATGGGAGGATCACTTGAACCCAGTAGTTCAAGACCAGCCTGGGCAACACAATGAGAAAAAAAATTTTTTTAATTAGCTGGGCATGCTAGAGTGTGCCTACAGTCCCAGCTACTTAAGAGGCTGAGGCTGGAGGATCCCTTGAGCCCAGGAATTCAAGGCTGCAGTGAACTAGGATTGTACCACTGCACTCCAGCCTGGGCAACAGAGTAAGACCCTGTCTCTAAAAAAAAAAAAAAAGAAAACAACAAACAACAAAACAATACCAGCAACAATCCTTGTCAACCTTGTTTGATTGGTGAATGCTGTGAAAGGAAATTAAATTTTGAGACCCCCAAACTCATTTAGCTAAAGGGAAAATTCAAGCTGGGAACTGGGTCACGCAAACCTGCCTGCCCTATTTGGTTCTTAAATAAGATGGCTGCAAGAGGAAAGGCTACATGCCTCCCCCATGTTTTGTCCATAGGAAATTCCTGTGAGCTGTTAAAACTTTACCATGGCAATGCAAATTGATAGCTTATCTTTTTTTTGAGACGGAGTTTCACTCTTTTTGCCCAGGCTGGAGTGCAATGGTGCGATCTTGGCTCACTGCAACCTTCGCCTCCCAGGTTCAAGTGATTCTCCTGCCTCAGCCTCCCAAGTAGCTGGGATTCAGGCATGCGCCACCAAGCCCAGCTAATTTTGTGTTTTTAGTAGACAAGGTTTCTCCATGTTGGTGAGGCTGGTCTCGAACTCCCAACCTCAGGTGATCCACCCACCTCATCCTCCCAAAGTGCTGGGAGGCTCAGAAGTGTGAGCCACCTCATCTGATCCAGAGCTTATCTTTATAGGTGCAGTCACCCCGACCTGCCAGTCACAAATGCATATCTGATTGTTCCCCTACCCCATTCTGTCTGTATTATTGTAACTGCCCAAGGAGTTCACCTTGCCCACTGCCTAGACAGAACCGATTCATCAAGACAGGTGAATTGCAATAGAGAAAGAGTAATTCATGCAGAGCCAGCTGTGTGGGAGACCGGAGTTTTATTACTCAAATCAGTCTCCCCATGCATTCAGGGGGCAGAGTTTTTAAGGATAACGTGACGGGTAGGGAGGAAGCCAGTGGGCCAAGAGTGCTGATTGGTCAGGGATGAAATCCTACGGAATCATAGCTGTCTTCTTGCACTGAGTCAGTTCCTGGGTGGGGGCCACAAGATCAGATAAGCCAGTTTATTGATCTGGGTGGCGCCAGCTGATCCATCAACTGCAGGGTCTGCAAAATATCTCAAGCACTGACCTTAGGAGCAGTTTAGGGAGGGTCAGAGTCTTGTAGCTTCCAGCTGCATGACTCCTAAACCATAATTTCTAATCTTGTGGCTAATGTTAGCCCTACAAAGGCAATCTAGTCCCTAAGCAAGAATGAGGTCTGCTTTGAGAAAGGGCTGTTAGCATCTTTGCTTAAACTATAAACTAGGTTTCTCCCTGTCAGGCCCCTGAGCCCAAGCCAAGCCATCGCATCCCCTGTGACTTGCACGTATACATCCAGATGGCCTGAAGTAACTGAAGATCCACAAAAGAAGTAAAAATAGCCTTAACTGATGACATTCCACCATTGTGATTTGTTCCTGCCCCACCCTGACTGATCAATGTACTTTGTAATCTCCCCCACCCTTAAGAATGTACTTTGTAATCTCCCCGACCCTTGAGAAGGTACTTTGTAATCTCCCCCACCCTTAAGAAGGTTCTTTGTAATTCTCCCTACCCTTGAGAATGTACTTTGAGAGATCCACCCCTTGCCCCCCAAAACATTGCTCCTAACTCCACCGCCTATCCCAAAACCTATAAGAACTAATGATAATCCACCACCCTTTGCTGACTCTCTTTTCGGACTCAGCCCGCCTGCACCCAGGTGAAATAAACAGCCATGTTGCTCACACAGAGCCTGTTTGGTGGTCTCTTCACACGGACGCGCATGAAACTCCCCAAGTTAGTTCAGCCTATCACCAGGAATGAACAAGGATAGCTTGGAGGTTAGAAGCAAGATGGAGTCGGTTAAGTTAGATCTCTTTCACTCTCTCAGTCATAATTTTGCAAAGGCGGTTTCATTATCTTATGTAAAATGCAGATTCCCACATTTTTCCTCTGCCCTCTTTTGTTGATGTGAAAATTCCGTGCTTCTCAATATCCTGCCCTTTTCTCTTTAAATTTGGAGCCCTCAAATCATCTTCGGAGAAAGACATAGACCTGTCTCCCGGGCACGTCCTTAACTTTGGCAAATAAATCTCCAAAAATGATGGAGACTTTTCTCATCATTTTCTTTGATTGACAATGTAAATACTTTTTATTGATTATTATAAAACGAAAGACGATGTTTTTATTTCTTTTTAACAGGTAGCTGCTGTATGTGGCGCGATCTGCCTTTTGAGGGGGAGTCGTTTCCTTGAAAGGAAGGGACCCTGCATAAGTTTCTCTTTAGGGCATTTGCCTTGTAATTTAATTACATTTCTGGTCTAAACAATTTCTTATGAAGAAACAGTTAAAGGCCAGGCGCGATGGCTGACGCCTGTAATCTCAGCACTTTGGGAGGCCAAGGCAGGCGGATCACGAAGTCAGGAGTTTGAGACCAGCCTGGCCAACATGGAGAAACCTTGCCTCTACTAATAATACAAAAATATTAGCCAGGCATGGTGGCGTGAGCCTGTAATCCCAGCTACTTGGGAGGCTGAGGCAGGAGAATCGCTTGAACCCAGGAGGCAGAGATTGCAGTGAGACAAGATCCAGGCTGGGTGACAGAGCAAGACTCAGTCTCCAAAAAAAAAAATAGAAACAATTAAAATATATTACTTGGCTGGGTGCAGTGGTTCATGCTTGTAATCCCAGAACTTTAAGAGGCCCAGGCAGGCGGATCACTTGAGCTTAGGGGTTCAAGCCTGGGCAACATGGTGAAACCTCATCTGTACCAAAAAAATACAAAAATCAGCTGGGCATGGTGGTGAGTGCTTGTAGTCCCAGTTACTCAGGAGGCTGAGGTGGTAGGATGGCTTGAGCTCTGGATGCGGAAGTTGCAGTGAGCTGGGCAACAGAGGGATACCCTGTCACAAAAAAACAAACAACAACAACAAAAACAAAAACAAAAATGAATTGATATTTTTTTTGTTGTTGTTGTTGTTGTTGTTTTTTTGAGACGGAGTCTCGCTCTGTCGCCCAGGCTGGAGTGCAGTGGCGCGATCTCGGCTCACTGCAAGCTCCGCCTCCTGGGTTCACGCCATTCTCCTGCCTCAGCCTCCCGAGTAGCTGGGACTACAGGTGACCGCCACCACTCCCATCTAATTTTTTTGTGTTTTTAGTAGAGATGGGGTTTCACCGTGTTAGCCAGGATGATCTCGGTCTTGATCTCCTGACCTCATGATCCGCCTGCCTTGGCCTCCCAAAGTGCTGGGATTACAGGCGTGAGCCACAGCGCCCAGACTGTTCTTTGTTCTCTATTTTCATGCCTAACTTCCTCGTTCTTTGTACCTCTTCTTGCCCCTAGTTACAGTAAATAACCTTCCCGCCAGCCTTAATCTGTAACTCACATCTATTTCCCTGATTACTTGCTCTGCAATTGCCCTTCCTGCCGAAAACTACCCCTCCAGCCTTTGCTGCTCCCTAACATGCCCGGACATGCCTTGTATTATAACAAACAACCTCTCCCTTCCTGCCTAGTTAGCCCTATTCAATTTTAAACAGTAGCCAATCAAGTCAGCTTAGATTGTGCAGTCGGACTCCAGCCAATGGGGAAAGGACACAGCTACAGGAGCTGCTGCGTTAGGGATAAAAACCACTGCCCTACCCCACTCAGTGTGCTATCGCCATGGCCAGGAGTGCGAGCAGCACCTTCTGCAGAAGTAAATTTGCCTTACTGAGAAATCTTTTGTTCGAGTGCTGGTTTTCTTTATGACTTCTAGCTCTTATTTCTAACATTCAGTAACAACTGCTAAGCAATAACCTAATTGCCCTTTTCTCTTATCCCCAGTCTCTCACCTGAGGTCCCTTTAAGTAAAAAAATCTGAGGAGAAATAATTACCTGTCAAATATGAGTGACAAATTCAAACTGTAACTGGTAGGAACTGAGTCCTTAGCTCAGTGCCAGTTTGGGCCTGGATTGGTTGTTTCAGGAGCTGAAATCTTGTAAGTTTCAGCCTCAAAGATTTGTGGTGTTAGCCTCCTGGTGCTCAGCACAGGATGTGCTCTTACCCCAACCAAATAGAAAGAGTAGGCTGAATTAACCTATCCCATATACACCTCAACCCAGGCCCTGTGACTCCTCTGTATTGTCAATGGAGGGACATGGAGGGGGATTAAAAAAAAAAAAAAAGAAAGAAAGGCCGAGCATGATGGCTCATGCCTGTAATCCCAGCACTTTGGGAGGCCGAGGTGGATGGATCACCTGAGGTCAGGAGTTCAAGACCGGCCTGGCCAACATGGTGAAACCCTGTCTCTACTAAAAATATGAAAATATTAGCTGGGTGTGGTGGCACGTGCCTATAATCCCAGCTCTTTGAGAGGCTGAGGCAGGAGAATCACTTGAACCTGGGAGGCAGAGGTTGCAGTGAGCCGAGATTGTGCCACTGCACTCCAACCTGGGCGACAGAGCAAGACTCTGTCTCAAAAAAAAAAAAAAAAGAAAGAAAGAAAAAAATGATTAATGGCACCACTCACCGCCTGCAGTGGTTTGATCAGAAAGTATACCACTTGCATGAATAATTTTAGATGCAATTTTTGAAGCCTATGTATTTATTGAATAATTATGACAGATGGAGGAAAAATGACATGTAGTAAGTTAAATTCTTGTCTAAAATTGTTCAAAATATGTGAAGCACAATTAAATTATTCTGAAGCAAGATTTTTTTAAAAAGCAGGATTTTCTTTTGGTGTGATTAGGCTTTGTTAATTACTCTCTTATTCTATGTTTAGAATGAAAAGGTGGGCGTCATTACCCAGTGCAGCTGGATTAACAATAACAGCCCGCCCACAAAAAAAGGGGAGGACTTGTCTTAGATCAGAAGGCCTTTGTAAGTATGCCGATCAGACTTCCTTGAACCTTGGAGACATCTCTGAGAATACATGTTCTGTCACTCTGAAAACATTCCTGAGGTGGGTCAAGCATGACCTAATCATAACACAATGGATTCCTTTTATGACCAACAGGAGAAAACACTCTATGGTAAAATGAATGCCTTGCACTATCTACGCCTATTTAAATTTGAAAGCCTGGGAAATTCACTACCCGGCATGGATGACTCACCCACTAACGAAAATAGCATGAAATACACGCTGGTAACTGCCAGTGACTTCTTTCCATTCATCTGTAGGGAAGCTCCAAGAGACAGTTTCCTTTTGGGACTTTTTGTCTGTGTATCTGCTTAAAAATTGTTAAAAGAGATTTTCTGGAAATTGTATTTTGCAATTTCCTCCTGTCTTTCTCCTTTTCCTTCTCCTTCTTTTGCTCCTCCTTTCCTCCTCTTTATTCTCTTCTTTTCCTTCTCCTTGGGTGTTTCCATTTAAATTTAGGTGCAGTATTTGGTGCAATCTAGGACCACTCTTGGTATGGGAATTGAATTTGGGTCACAGGTGGAGCCTTTAGCCTTACGATGATGAAAAGAATATTGTACTAGCATTTAGAAGAACTAGACTGGTTCTGTTTTAAGTATCAGCACCGGAATTGCAACTCAGGTTTTCTGATATCAAACCCAGTACTCTTTCAAACACAGCATTATTTCTTCTGTTCATTTTTGTCCTGAGATCATTATATCATTTGGATATCAAATTTTTAAAATTAATTAATTTTTTTGAGACTGAGTCTCACTGTCACCCAGGCTGGAGTGCAGTGGCATGATCTTGGCTCACTGCAACCTCCGCCTCCCGGGTTCAAGCAATTCTCCTGTCTCAGCCTCCCAAGTAGCTGGGACTACTACCAGGCACATGCTACCATACCCAGCTAATTTTTGTATTTTTAGTAGAGATGGGGTTTTACCATATTGATCAGGCTGGTCTCAAACTTTTGACCTCAGGTGATCAACCCACCTCAGCCTCCTGAAGTGCTGGGATTACAGGTGTGAGCCACTGCATCCATGTCTCCATCCATCTGTAATCCTAGATTACTGGATATCAAATTTAATAGGCAACTACTAAATATTGTGGGGTTTCCTACTTGGAGAAAGTAGATTAGGATAACAGGATATACAATTTTCCTGGGACAAGTGGGTCTGGGTTGGGGTATATTCAGAATAGGTATTCCCTGAATCAGTTGTATTACTCAGAAAAGCCTATTTTGGCTTCACAGAAGGAAGGCAAAGGTGAAGTCTGGAGGGAAAGAGAAGAAAAAAATATATTAGAATAAACAAAATGACTAGCTGGGAAGGTGTGTGATTTGAATGTCCCTGAAAGAGGTATGTTGAAGTCCTAACCTCTGGTACCTATGAATGTGATCTTGTTTGGAAATAGGATCTTTGCAGATGTGATCAAGATAAAATGAGGTTGTACTGGAGAAGGGTGGACTCTATTCCAATGACTGGTGTTCTTATAAAAAGAAGGAAATTTAGACATGGAGAAAACGTCATGTGATGATGGAGGCTTGGGGTGATGTGTCTACAAGTTAAGGAACAACAAACAAGGAACTACCCAGGCTGGGTGCAGTGGCTCATGCCTGTAATCACAGCACTTTAGGAGGCCAAGGTAAGAGGTTAGCTTGAGGTCAAGAGTTGGAGAACAGCCAGGACAACACAGTGAGACCATGTCTCTATAAAAAATAAAAATAAACTAACTGGACAAGGTGGCACACGTCTGCAGTCCTAGCTACTTGAGAGGCTGAGGTGGGAGGATCGCTTGAGCCCAGGTTGAGGCTGCAGTGAGCCGTGACTGCACCACTGCACTCCAGCCTGAGTGACAGAGCATGACCCTGTCTCAAACAACAACAAAAACAAAACCAAGCAATAAGCTATCAAAAGCTAGCAACAGGTGAGGAAGGATGGAAGGATCACAGGATCCTCGCTTAGAGCCTTCAGGGAGAGCATGGCTTGCTGACACTTTAATTTAAAACTTGTAGTTTCCAGAACTGTAAGACAATGAGTTTCTGTTGTTTTAGGCTACCTAGTTTATGGTACTTCGTTACAATAGCTCTAGGAAGTTAATACAGAGAACTAGAAATGCAAGTTGAAAAAAATCCATGGAATCGGTTGAATGAAGTGACTCAAAACTATGAAAGAATCTTGCTGTTTTTATACTTAGATCTCTCAGATTCATTTCTTTATTGACTTGCATTTTGCAATGCTACAGGAAGAAAACACCTAGATTAGGGTTCTGAGGTTTTTTGATAGCAGGGAAATCTTCCTTCTCAGTAACTATCAGCAAACATAGGAAGAGAATCTTGTATCTAAGAAAATGGAATATGCAAACATTAATTTTTTTTTTTTGAAACAGAGTCTTGCTCTGTTGCCCAGGCTGGAGTGTGCAGTGGCGCAATCTTGGCTCACTGCAAGCTCTGCCTCCTGGGTTCATGCCATTCTCCTGCCTCAGCCTCCCTAGTAGCTGGGACTACAGGTGTCCGCCACCACGCCGGCTAATTTTTTGTATTTTTAGTAGAGACAGGGTTTCACCGTGTTAGCCAGGATGGTCTTGATATCCTGACCTTGTGATCCGCCTGTCTCAGCCTCCCAAAGTGCTGGGATTACAGGTGTGAGGTCCCCCCACCATGCCCAGCCTCATTTTTTTAAAAATACATATTTCTGAGACAAGGTCTCACTCTGTTGCCCATGCTAGAGTGCAGTGGCATGATCATGGCTCACTGCAGCCTTAAACTCCTAAGTTCAAGTGACCTTCTTGTCTCAGCCTCCGAAGTAGCTGGGACTACAGGCATGTGTCACCACTCAGCTATTTAAAATTTTTAAATTTTTTGTAGAGATGGAATCTTACTATGTTCCCCAAGCTAGGCTTGAACTTCAGGCCCCAAGTGATCCTTCCGCCTCAGTCTCCTAAAGTGCTGGGATTACAGGCATGAGCCACTGAGTTTGTCTAATGCTATTTCTTGACTTCAATTTTAGCTATTATTTATTGTCATCCCCCTATTGTGGAAAAAGAGGCTTTGGCTCTTTTAACCATAATACCTTTGTCTTCTTTCTCTATTCTCAATACTATTACATAGTTTCCAAACTCATAGAAAAGATCCAAAAGTATAGATCTTTTCTCAATACATTTGCGCACACACACATACACACACGCAGAAATTGGTGAGAAAAAGTGACCTGATAGAATAAGAGTGGAAGACATGAAAAGACATTTCACAAAAAAGAAATACGAATGTTAAAACGTTTATGAAAAGACGTTAAATCCAATTCATAATTAGATGAATGCAAATTAAACTGAATATACCATTTTTCACTTCTCAGATTAGCAAAATCTAAAAGTTTTACAATGCATTCTTGGCAATGCTGTAGAGAAACAGGCTCTTTCATACACTGCTGTTGTGATTGCACATGTTATAATAGAATCTCTACGTAGGGCAATTTGGCAATATCCCCCAAATTACAAATGCATTTATTCTGTGACCTGAAACTCCTACTGATGAGCATTTATCCTAGAGATATACATATATAACGTCAGGAGTATATCAAATTATTTGTCACATTAAGGAACTTTAAAAAGAAAATAGTAGGCCGGGCGTGGTGGCTCACGCCTGTAATCCCAGCACTTTGGGAGGCTGAGGCGGGTGGATCATGAGGTCAGGAGATCGAGACCATTCTGGCTAACACGGTGAAACCCTTTCTCTACTAAAAATACAAAAAATTAGCCAGGCGTGGTGCTGGTGCCTGTAGTCCCAGCTACTCGGGAGGCTGAGGCAGGAGAATGGCGTGAACCCGGGAGGTGGAGCTTGCAGTGAGCCGAGATCGCACCACTGCACTCCAGTCTGGGTGACAGAGTGAGACTCCGTCTCAAAAAACAAACAAACAAACAACAAAGAAAATAGTAAATAATGATGTGTATGTGTGGAAGATGGTGGTCAGGATGGATGGAGACATGGATGAAAACAGATATTTTATGTTTTTAAAAACTATATGAATGTACTGCTTATTGTAATTCATACATAATGCATTTGTATGCAAATGAAGAGCTTATCTGTTAAAATAAAAGTTGATAACTATCAATTAGTCTTCTCTCTCTCTCTCCATACCCATCCCTCCATCCATTCATCCCTCCATCCAGTTTGAGACACTGCTGATATTTGTTCTGGATTTCATGTCCTCCTTCCTCCCTCTCCATTCTGGATGACTTGTCTTCTAGTCTTGTTTTATAGTTGTTGTTTTAAAGAGTCTGTCCAGGTACAGTGTCTCATACCTGTAATCCTAGTGCTTTGGGAGTCCAAGGCAGGAGGATCGTTTGAGGCCAGGAGTTCAAGTATAGTCTGAACAACATAGTGAGTCCCTGTCTCTACAAAAAAAATATAAAAATTAGCTGTTGTGGTGTGTGCCTGTAATCCTAGCTCCTCAGGAGGCTGAGGTGGGAAGATTGCTTGGTCACAGGAGTTTGAGGCTGCAGTGAGCTATGATCACACCATTGCATTCCAGACTCCAGCCTGGGTGACGGAGAAAGTTCTCCTAACCATCATTTTCAGAATTTCCATTATCTCTCCTCTGTGCTAGACTCTCTGTTTATTAAATCCTATGTCTTATTTTCCTTACTATTCTCCCTTGTTTGGGTAGGGGCTGTGTTCCAGTGCTTATAGAGATTTGGCATGTAAAGAAAAAAGTTTGTATTCTGTCCTCACATTGGATTAATATATATATATATTTTTGTCTGTAGGCTGCAAATGATTTCTGCTATGAATTCTGAAGTCATTGCTTCATCGTTTTCTAGATTTCAGTGTTGCCATTGAAATTTGATGCCAGCCTGATTCCTGATTCTTTGTACTTGCTGTGTTTTTTTTACCCTTCTCTGCAAGTTCTAAGGGTCTTCTTTTTGTGCCTGGTATTCTGAAACGTCATTGCAATGAGCCTTGGTGTAGTTTCCCTCTTATTTGTAGTGCTTGTTTCTGGGGGACTCCTTTTGATCTGGAAATTGGCTTTCCTTAGTTGGAAACAATTGTTGCTGTTACGTCTAGCATCACTTTCTCATGTTAAAACTTAGTTTCCTTTCTCTGGAATTCCTATTACTTGGCTTAAATCCTAAATTGATCTTTTAGTATTTGTTATTTGTTCTGTGTTCATATCTTTGCCTTTTGCTCTACAGTATGGGAGATTTCTATGGCATTATGTTCCAACCTTTCTATTGAAGTATTTACTTCCACTTCCATATTTTTAATTTCTTTTTCTTTTTTTTTTTTTTTTGAGACGGAGTCTTGCTCTGTCACCCAGGCTGGAGTGCAGTGGCGCAATCTCGGCTCACTGCAAGCTCCACCCCCGGGTTCACGCCATTCTCCTGCCTCAGCCTCCGGAGTAGCTGGGACTACAGGCGCCCACCACCACGCCCGGCTAATTTTTTGTATTTTTAGTAGAGACGGGGTTTCACCGTGGTCTCGATCTCCTGACCTCGTGATCCACCCGCCTCGGCCTCCCAAAGTGCTGGGATTACAGGCGTGAGCCACCGCGCCCGACCCATATTTTTAATTTCTAAGAGCTTTCTGAATGTTTCTTTTTATACCTTCTGGGAAGAAAAGGATTAGCAACTGGTTTGTAACTTACTCTACTTGACTTGGAAATGCCAGGAAAAAAAAAAAAATAGAAAGCAATAAGTCAAATCTGCAAACTAGCTAATGGAATAGCATCTACAAGCAGAAAGAGGTCTCATTTCTGGAATGCTTTTACCAGGATGTACCTGGTCTGGCCAGGTTGCTCTTGTTGTGCAATTCTGGAATCCATGCATACATGGAGGCATGGCCCACTTGAAAATGTCAGTGTCTGCTATGTAACTTTAAGAGTATAAAAAGAAGATTTTTGTCAATAAAATAACTCTATTTGTGTAATAGATGCCTTATATATGCTACTTAGAACCTTACATGTTTCTCTTTCTCTCTCTCTCTCTCTCTCTCTTTCTCTCTTTCTTTTCTTCCTTTTCCCTCTGTGGCCCGGGCTGCAATCTACTCGGCTCGCTGCTGCCCTGCACCGTGGACTGCCTGGGACTGCCGGCGCGCGCCACCCCCGCTGCCTGCTTTTTCTCCTTTGGCTGCAGGCGCGGTTTCGCCATGTTGGCCACGCTGGTCTCCAGCTCCTGACGCCGAGTGCTCTGCCCGCCTCGGCCTCCCAAGGTGCTGGGACTGCAGACGGAGTCTCGCTCACTCGGTGCTCGGTGTTGCCCGGCTGGAGTGCGGTGGCGTGGTCTTGGCTCGCGGCAGCCTCGGCCTCCCAGCCGCCTGCCTTGGCCTACCAGGGTGCTGGGATTGCAGCCCCTGCCCGGCCGCCGCCCCGTCTGGGAGGTGGGGAGCGTCTCTGCTCGGCCGCCCCTCTGCCCGGCCTCCCCATCTGGGAAGTGAGGAGCGCCTCTGCCCGGCCGCCCCGTCTGGGAAGAAGTGAGGAACACCTCTGCCCGGCCGCCCCATCTGGGAAGTGAGGAGCGTCTCTGCCTGGCCGCCCCGTCTGGGATGTGGGGAGCACCTCTGCTTGACCGCCCCGTCTGGGAGGTCTACCACGGAGGCCAGAAACAATGTGGGGGCTGGACGTGGTGGCTCACGCCTGTGGTCCCTGCACTCTGGGGGGTCGAGGCGGGTTGATCACTTCAGGCTAGGGATTCGAGACCAGTCTGGCCAACATGGCGAAACATACGAAAAATGCAACAGACAAACCAACCAACCAACTCAGTGACAACAAAACAGGTCTACGCTGGAGTCATACTCTAATTTTTTCTATTTTCCTCCCTTTCTGATCCTTTATCCCACTTTCTTTTTCTTCCTCTTCCTTCTCCTTCTTCTTTGTCAAATAGAGGATTGAGTTATTATCACTGATCCATATAAAGTCCCTCTCTCATTTATTTTAATTCCCACCCCCCATTTCTATTCCCCGACTTCCCATGTGCAACCTTCCTAATATGTTTGATACGCATCTTTTTGTTTGTATGTATTTTTAGAAAATGTTTATTGTTTTTGTGTGCAAAAAAAAAAAAAAAAAAAAGAACCTTACATGTTAACCCTGGGCTAGAGAATGTTATAAAATGGCAAGGAAGGAATGGGGATCCGCACTGGTCATTTCAGACTTTTCCAGGTTTTGCCTACGTGTCATGATCACCTGTATCCTTTGAATAATTAGGTTTTTTGTTGGTTTATTTGTTTGTTTTGAGACAGAGTCTAGATCTGTTGCCCAGGCTTGAGTGTGTGGCACAAACGTGGCCCATTACAGCCTCCACCTCCCTGGCTCAAGTGACCCTCCCATCTCAGTCTTCTGAGTAGCTGGGACCATAGGCACATGCCACCACACCTGGCTAATTTATTTTTATTTTTTGTAGAGATGAAATTTCACTATATTGCCCAGACTGGTCTTGAACTCCTGGGCTCAAGTGATCCTCCTGCCTGGGCCTCCTAAAGTCCTGGGATTACAGGCATGAGCCACTGCACCTGGCCCAATTAGTAAATTTTGATACTGGCTAAGATTCTGATTCTTATGAGTTCGATTTGATAATCTCATCCTTGGGGTTACCTCAGCATCCCATTTCATAGATTCAATATCTTCTCTTTTCTCTTTGAGGATATCAATTATGGTTTTTATTCTTTATTTAATTTTTATTGTTTTAGAGATGAGCCTTACTCTGTTTTCCAGGTTGGAGTCCAGTGACATGATCATAACTCACTGTAGCTTCAAACTCTCAGCCTCAGGCCATCCTCCCATCTCAGCTTGCTGATTAGTTGGGATAACAGGCATAAGCCACTACAGCTACTCTCAATTATGTTTTTAAAGTCATTTTTCACCGGCATTGTCTCTTTTTCCATCCAATTCCTTCCCTGTGTTTGTTGGGATCTCTTTGATGTCAAAAGCTTTTTCCAAGTGTCGACTGATCCTTAGGTGTTCATTTATATTTCAGATTTAGACACTGTGTGGCTGAGTGTAGATTTTAAAAAGGAGATTTCACTATAGGATGATCAGGGAGGGCCATTGGCTATTTTCCAGGAGACTCCAGGTGCCAATATTGATCTGTATGAATTTCCTGTGGACTGGTCGGTGTTGAAGGTGAGGAAGCCTATACGTTCTGGATTGGGGGCTGTGTAAGTTCTCTGTTGCTACTGTAACAAATGAACATAAGTGTATCGCTTAACACAGTAGAAATGTATTATCCTACAGTCCTGAGGTGAGAGGTTGGATGCAAGTCTCACTGGGCTAAAATCAAGGGGTTGCAGGACTGTGTTCCTCCCTGGAGGCTCTAGGACGCATCTGTTTTCTTGCCTTTTCCAGCTAAAGGTTGCTCCACATTTCTTGGCTGTGGTCCCCTTCCATCTTCAAAGACAGCAATGGCCAGTGGAGTCTTTCTCATGTTCTATACTCCTTCCCTCCTTCTGTCACTTATTAGGACCTCTGTGATCACACTGGACGGATTCAGATCATCCAGGGTTTATTAGCAACCTTCATTTCACCTTACCATGTAACATAACACGTTCACAGGTCCTGTGGATTAGGATGTGGACATCCTTGTGGGGCCATTATTCTGTCTACTGAAGGGGTATATCCCTGGTTACTATTATTCTGAAAGACAAGTAGGAGAGGGAGGCTGGGAGATGGTACCAAATATGTGGTATGTGGAATATTACTTAGTTCCCCTTATTCAGCTAGCATCCTCAACTCTGCCTGGTGTCTGAGTTCAGAGTGCAAAGCAATGTCTTCAGAGAGTTACTTTTCAGTCTTCTTCAAGGGTAGGGGCAGAGTACTGTCCTAACTTTCTCAGGATGGGAGGACATTTAATGCTGTTTCATTTTCATTTAATTCAAAATACTTCAAAATTTCTCTTAAGACTTTCTTTGACTCATTTGTTATTTAGAAGTGTGTGCCTTAATATCCAAATATTTCAGGATTTTTCAGCTACCTTTCTGTTATTTTTTTAAGAGAGGGAGTCTTGCTATATTGCCCAGGCTGGGCTTGAATCCTTGGGCTTGAGCAATACTCACACCTCAGCCTCTAGAATAGCTGGTACTACAGGTGCATATCACCATACCTAGCTTTATCTTTCCGTTATTGATTTCTAGTTTAATTCCATTGTGGTCTCACAGCATACTCTCTCTGTTTTCTATCCTTTTAAGTTTGTTGAGATCTGTTTTATAGCCCAGAATGTGGTCTATATTTGTGAATGTTCCATGTGACCTTGAGAAAATGTGTTTTCTGTTGTTGTTGGATGACATATTTCATACATGTCAATTAGATCCAGTTGATTCGTGGTGCTGTTCACTTCAGGTATATCTTTACTAATTTTCTGCCTGCTGGATTTGTCAGTTACTGATAAGGGGGTGTTGAAGTCTCCAATTATAATAGAGGTGGATTTGTCTATTTCTCCTTGCAGTGCTATCAGATTTTGCTTCAAGGATATTGATTCTGTTGTTTGGTGCATACACATTGAGGATTATTATTCTTCTTAAAGAATTGAGTCTTCCATTGTTAGGTAATACTCCTGTTTATTCTTGATAAATTTTCTTATTCTGAAGTCTTTTATCTGAAATTAATATAGTTACTCTACTTTTCTTTTGGTTAGTGTTAGCATGGTATATCTTTCTCTTTTTACTTTTAATCTATGTCTTTATTTTTAAAGTGAGTTTCTTGCACACAACATATAATTGGATCTTGTTTTTTGATCCACTCTGTCTGTCTTTTCATTGGTATATTTAGACCATTCACATTTAAAGTGATTATTGAAATAGTTGGATTAATATCTACCATATTTATAACTGTTTTATACTTGTTGCACTTTGTCTTTTTCTTTGTCTTCCCTCTTTTACTACCTGCTTGGTTTTAATGGAATATTTTATATGATTCCATTTTCTATTCTCTCTTAGCATAATATTACACTTTTACATTTTTTTCACTGGTTGCCCTAGAATTTACACTGTACATTTACGACTAAGTCCACTGTTAATTAATACTATGCCACTTCACAGGTAGTGCAGATGCATTATAATAAAGTATTCCTAGTTCCTTTCTTCCCTTAAAACATTGTTATCACTCATTTCACTTATCCATACATTATAATCAAATTATTATCAAATTGCTATTATTATTTTGAACAATAATTATTAGACCAATAAGAGTATGAAAACTTAAAGATTTTATCTTTCATTTATTCGTTCTCTGATGGCTTTTCCATTCTTTATGTGAACCTGAGTTTCTGTCCTAAATAATTTCCCTTGTCTCTGAAAAACTTTAAAAAGATATTTCATATAACATAGATCTACAGACATCAAATTCTTTTATTGTTTAGCTGAGACAGTGTTTATTTCTCTTTCCATTTTTGAAGGATAATATTACTGGATACAGAATTTTAGATTATTGGTTTTGTGCTTTCACCATTTTATTTATTTTTAAGTTTATATATATATATATATATATATACTTTTTTTTTTTGAGATGGAGTCTCGCTCTGTTGCCCAGGCTGGAGTACAGTGGCACGATCTTGGCTCACTACAACCTCCACCTCCCGGGTTCAAGTGATTGTCCTGTCTCAGCCTCTCGAGTAGGTGGGCTACAGGTGTCCACCACCATGCCCGGATAATTTTTGTATTTTTAGTAGAGACCTCAGGTGATCCACCCACCTTGGCCCCCCAAAGTGCTGGGATTACAGCCGTGAGCCACTGCACCCATCCATGTTTTTAAAATTGTAAATGGACAAATTATAGTTGTATCAACACTTTAAATATTTCACTCCACTCCTTCCTTCCTTCCTTCCTTCCTTCCTTCCTTCCTTCTTCCCTCCCTCCCTCCCTCCTTCCTTCCTTCCTTCTTTTCTCAGAGTCTCGCTCTGTCACCCGGGATGGAGTGCAGTGGCATGATCTCGGCTGACAGCAACTTCCGCCTTGCGGGTTCAACCAATTCTCCTGCCTCACCCTCTTGAGTAGCTGGGATTACAGATGTGTGCCACCACGCCCAGCTACTTTTTGTGTTTTTAGTAGAGACGGGCTTTCGTCATGTTGGCCAGGCTGGTCTCAAACTCCTGACCTCAGGTGATCTGCCTGCCTTGGCCTCCCAAAGTGCTGGGATTACAGGCATGAGCCACCACACCCAGCCATGTGGTTTCTCTTCGCTACTCTTCTCCTCTCCTTTCCTCTCCTCTCCTCTCCTCTCCTCTTCTCTTCTCTTCTTCTCTTCTCTCTCTTCTCGTCTCTTTCTTCTTCAATTTGGAGACAAGGTTTCATTCTGTTGCCCAGACTGGAGTACAGTGATGCAGTCATAGCTCACTACAGCCTTGAACTCTTGGACTTAAGTGATCCAAGCAATCCTCCTGCCTCAGCCTCCGGAGTAGATGGAACTACAGGCGTGTGCCACCATACCCAGCCTTGCTTTTGTGGTTTCTGAAAGAAAGTCTAACATAATCTTTATCTTTGTTCCTCTGTAGGTAAGGAATTGTTTTCCTTTGGCTTTTTTAGTTGTCTTGTTTCCTGCAGGTACAGATTTTTGCTATTTATCTTGCTTGGTGTTCTCTGTGGCTTGGTGTCTATCATTAATTCCAGACATTTCTCAGCCATTAGTACTTTAAATATTTCTTTTAGGCTAGGTGTGGTGGCTCACGCCTGTAATCCTTGCACTCTGGGAGGCTGAGGCAGGCAGATTGCTTGAGTCCAGGAGTTTGAGACTAGCCTAGACAATGTGGCAAAAGCCCATCTCTACAAAAAATACACAAATTGTCAGGGCGTGGTGGCACACGCCTGTCCAGCTACTTGGGGACTGAGGTGGGAGGATTGCTAAAGCCTGGGAGGTGGAGGCTGCAGTGAGCCATGATCATGCCACTGAACTCCAGCTTGGGCAACAGAGTGAGATCCTGTGTCAAAAAAGAAAAAAAAAAGGCCTCTGTACATATTTTGCTTCTTTCTCTTCTCCTTCTAGTGTTCCCATTTTGCGTGTTACACCTTTTGTAATTGTCCCACAGTTCTTGAATATTTGGGGTTTTATCTATTTATTTATTTTACTCTTTGCATTTCAGTTTTGGAAGGTTGTATCAGTATCTTCAACCTCATTGATTCTTCGGCTGTGTCCAGTCCAACAATGAACCCATCAAAAGCATTCTTCATATTTGCTACAATGTTTTATATTTTTCGCTTTTCATTTCTGTCAGTTAATGTGCTGACTTCGCAGCGAGGGTTGAGGGAGGCACGTCTCACAGATCCAAGTGAAAGCCCAGTCATCAAGTGTGAGAGCCAAATCAACCATCATGCTTAGGAATTACAAAAAGATTACCGTGTTTTTTTATTTCTAACATTTCCTTTTGATTCTTTCTTAAGGGTTTCATCTTTCTGCCTACTT
This sequence comes from Nomascus leucogenys, assembly GCF_006542625.1. Taxonomy (NCBI): domain Eukaryota; kingdom Metazoa; phylum Chordata; class Mammalia; order Primates; family Hylobatidae; genus Nomascus; species Nomascus leucogenys. The sequence continues at coordinate 87,178,905 of NC_044393.1, read as the reverse complement.
TATCCATCTGTTTTTGTTTGTTTTCCCCAAATTGAATTTTCTTTTTCTTTTTTTTTTATATGGAGTTTCACTCTTGTTGCCCGGGCTGGAGCACAATGGTGCTATCTCGGCTCACTGCAACCTCCACCTCTTGGGTTCAAGTGATTCTTCTGCCTTAGCCTCCCGAGTAGTTGGGATTACAGGCATGTGCTACCACGCCCAGCTAATTTTGTATTTTTTGGTAGAGTCAGAGTTTCTGCACGTTGGTCAGGCTGATGGTGAACTCCCGACCTCAGGTGATCCACCCACCTCAGCCTCCAAAAGTGCTGGGATTATAGGCGTGAGCCACCGTGCTCAGCTTGAATTTTCTTATTTATTTATTTATTGAGACAGGTCTCACTTTGTCACCCAGGCTGGAGTGCAGTAGTGCCATCTCAGATCACTATAGCCTTGACCTCCCAAGTTGAAGCAATACTCCTGCCTCAGCCTCCCCCAAGTAGCTGGGACTACAGGCGTGTACCACTATGCCTGGCAAATTTTTTTTTAATTTTTGGTAGAGACGGGGTTTCACCATGTTTCCCAGGCTGACCTCAAACTCCTGAGCTCAAGCCATCCACCTGCCTCCGTCTCCCAAAGCGTTATGATTACAGGTATGAGCCATGTTGCCTGGCCTTGAATTTTCTTTATTTTCTTTCTCCCTTTCTCTCTCTCTTCTTCCTTCCTTTCTCCTTTCCTCCATCTCTTTCTTCCTTCCTTTTTTCTTTTTTACTTGAAAAATTTTTGTTTCAATTGTTTGTAGAGACAGTCTCACTCTATTGCTCAGGCTAGTTCTCAAACTGCTGGCCTCAAGTGATCCTCCTGCCTCAACCTCCAAAGTGCTTGGATTACAAGTGTGAGCTACCACACCCAGCTTCCTTTCTTTTCTTCTCATCCATCTTTTTTTTTTTTAATTATTTTTTAAATGGTAGTCGAATAAAGCAGTAGGAGTGGAGAAGGAACAAAGAAATCTGTAACTGGCTGCGATCAATTAGTTACCCATCTGTTTTTGCATGTAGTTCACGTTTTCCTTTAGAGCACTTAGCATATTAATCATAATTATTTAAAATATCTGCCTGAGAATTCCCAAATCTGCCATGTCTGCGTCTGGTTCTAATGCTTGCTTTGCCTATTCAAACTGTAAACTTTCTTGCCTTTTTTTCTGCTTTGTAATTTTTTTGTTGAATGCTGAACATAACGTATTGGGTAATAGGAGCTGAGGTAAGTGGGCCTTTAGTTTGAGGCTTTATGTTTATCTGGCTAGGCTGTGTTTAATGTTTGCTGTAGTTATAAGTGTCAGAGACTTCAGTTTTCTCTAGTGTTCTTGTTTTTGTCTTTCCTGTTGCCTTTGGGTTTCCCTAGAATCTCCTTCTTTAATAGAGCTTGTGTCTTTTATCTCTCTGTTATAATCTACTGTTACTGTACTGGAACCCTATTGATGTGGTGGTAAGGTACTATGGAGAAGAAGCATCCTATAATCATGATTCAGCCTGCCTGCCTGCCTGCCTGCCTGCCTGCCTCCTGCCTGCCTTCCTTCCTTCCTTCCTTCCTTCCTTCCTTCCTTCCTTCCTTCCTTCTTTTTCCTTCCTTCCTTCCTCCCTCCCTTCTTTCTTTCTTTCTCTCTCTCTCTCTTCCTTCCTTCCTTCCTTCCTTTTCTTTCTTTCTTTCCTCCTTTCTTTTCTTTCTCTCTTTCTTTCTTTTTCTCTCTCTTTGTCCCTGGCTTGTGACTTTGGGAAGAGTTTTAGCTTTTTCCCTCCCTTTATATGAGATAGGAAGCTAAAAGTGGCTTAATTGCTTATTGTTTCAGAAGATCAGATAAGGCTTAAACAAAGTAGTTTCTTTTGAGAGAAGGTTTTTGTTATGGAGAACAGAATTTTCTGGGCTTATTTAAAAGTGGTTACTTCTTCTCTCTGCCTGCCCTACACATGAGGAGATTTTTCTGTTTTCTTCATTATAAGAACCTAATGGGACTTCCGGAGGAAAACTCATGAAAGTATCTGGGGCGGGAGGGCGCGGGGAGCGGGGGCGGGGGGGGCGGTGCGCCTGAGATTGAGCCCATTATAGTTTTTAACTCGCAGACTGGTCCACACTCAACCTCCAGCACTTAGTTACAGTTTAAATGTTCCCACAGGCTTCATCTCTGTCAGCTTCTGCTCCTAGTAAGCTGTGATTCACCTGTCTCTCCAGCTTTTGATGTGGGAGTTTGCTCTGTGACCTAAGTTCTCTGATGGTTCTGAGAAGAATTGCTGAATTTTAGTCTGTACAGCGTCTTTTCTTGTTTTAAGGATGGGAGTGATGACTTCCAAACTCTTTACATATTTGTTTGAAAAACTCAAATCATTTTTCCTCACACCACCACCACCACAACAGAGAAGACTTCTGCGACTAAATGTGCGTGGGTTTTCCCCCATACCCTAAGAAACAGACACCAGCTGAGTGTCTTTTAATTCAAGTCGCTTTTGGTGCTATCTTCCTGGAGATGGCTTCAGATCCCACACGTTCAGGGCTCAGTCCCACAAGACTGTGTGCCCCCACCCTGACTTTCTTCAGACACCAGTTGCAAGTTCAGGCCTCTGGAAAATTCTGACCCATCAGCTTCAAGTTGGGGTTTCCGCAGCCCCCTCTTCGGGTTCATTTAATTTGCTAGAGCAGTACACAGAACTCAGGGAAACATTTACAGGTACTGGTGTATTATGGAGGTTCTTACAAAGGGTACAGATGGAGAGATGCATAGGGAAAGGCATGTGAGAAGGGGTGCAGAACTTCCAGGCTTCCCTGGGTTCATCACCCTCTAGGAACCTCCATATTTTCAGGTATCTGGAGGTTCTCCGAACCCAGTCCTCTTGGGCCTTTTATGAAGACTTCATTGGATACGCATGATTGACAGCCATGTAGAGATGTGATTGAATAACAGGGTATGATCCAAACCCAATAAGGCCTGTCTGTTCAGATTCTTCTTGGCCTCCATGGGCAGTATTCCTTCTTCGAGAGTACAGGGCAGAACCCCTTCTGAAATGAAGGTCTCATGACCCATAGTCACATGAGAGTTCTGCCTTGGGCAGGTGCAAAGAGGTCAGGAGAAGGTCAGAGAGCAAGATTCTGGCTTTTTTTTTTTTCTTTGGTGAGACAGAGATTTACTCTTGTTGCCAGGCTGGAGTGCAATGGTGCGATCTCGGCTCACCGCATCCTCCGCCTCCCAGGTTCAAGCAATTCTCCTGCCTCAGCCTCCTGAGTAGCTGGGATTACAGGCATGTGCCACTACGCCCGGCTAATTTTGTATTTTTAGTAGAGACAGGGTTTCACCGTGTTACCTAGGTTGATCTCAAACTCCTGACCTCAGGTAATCCGCCCGCCTCGGCCTCCCAAAGTGCTGGGATTACAGGCGTGAGCCACTGCGCCCGGCCAGAGAGCAAGATTCTGTTTGCTGAAACAAGGGTTCTGGGAGTTATGAGCCAGGACCTATAGGCAGAAACCTAATATCACACTATCAGAATGAAAATCTGACAGGCCTGCATGTTTCTGGTCATAATATCTTCCTATTGATTTCATTTTGGGGTCACCCTATGCAGGACTCAGGCTCAGCCGAGGTCTAAGGATGACTTTCCAAGTTCCACCATCTTCAGGTGACTCAGAATAGGAGTTTGGGGTTCTTTCCATCTCTGAGTCACTCTCTGCCAGGTAGCTCTGAGCCATGGCTATGCAGCGGCTCCCATGCAGGCCAGCTCTGTACACAGGAGTCATCGTTGTTTTGGCTCTGGCCTTCCTGCTTCATCCCACTACTTTACAAACAGACTCTAGCAATTCTCCTGTTTTTTTGACCCACCTGCACCCCATCTATGGGGTGTCCTGGGGCCTCAAATTCCCAGAATTTCTGAGCTTCAGCATTGTGAATCCATTGTCATTAACTCCCTCTTGCTTCCACATACCCACCTGGACTCCTTTTAGGCACTTTGATTTCAGAAATGTTAAAAGATAAACTGAGGCAGATTAAAATTTTATTTTATTTTATTTTATTTTAGACAGAGTCTCACTCTGTCACCCAGGCTGGAGTGCAGTGGTGCCATCTCGGCTCACTGCAACCTCCTGGGTTCAAGTGATTCTCCTGCCTCAGCCTCCTGAATAGCTGGGATTACAGGCTTGCACAACCATGCCTGGCCAATTTTTGTATTTTTAGTAGAGACGAGGTTTCACCATGTTGGCCAGGCTGGTTTCGAACTCCTGACTTCAGGTGATCCACCCGCCTTTGCCTCCCAAAGTGCTGGGATTACAGGCATGAGCCACTGTGCTCGGCTGTCACATTAAAATTTTAAAGAGTTTACTTGAACAAACAGCAGTGCGTGGGTTGGACAGCTCCAGACCACAGCGCCGGACAGAAGATGCAGGAGTGAAAGGCTTTTATAAGGTAAATGTGGAACCAGGGCAAGAAAATATTTGGTAGGTGAAAGTGGAGCAGTAGCCATATTTGGATCATTCCAGTGGAAAGTAGTTCGAGTTTGAGGTTAGATGGCAGTTTCAGAGTGGTTAAGCTTCAGTTTCATTTTCCTTTAAGCTAGTCACTTACAAAAGAGAGCCCAGTGCAGTGGCTTATGCCGGTAGTCCTGGCTACTTGGGAGGCTGAATTGGGAGGATCACTTGAGTCCAGGAGTTCAAGACCAGCTTGGGGAACATACTGAGACTCTGTCTCTATTTAAACAAACAAACACACAGACAAACAAACACACAAACAGATGTATTTGCGTTAGGTTTTGTTTTGCTCATGTAGGAACCTAGGACTTCAGAGCCACCCCTGTCTAACTGCCCCCTATTAAATTATTTTAACAGTGCTCTCTGGTCTGTTACACCAGTTGCCAATCTTTCCTCTTCATTCCAGCTCCCAATTTTGGGTTGATGCCTTTTGTCCTCCGCGCTCCTATTCTCTTTGGCCTTTTGGGCTTATGAGTCTTACTACTTTACTATTATTCTTAGTGAAATTTGTAGATAAGCAGCGGCAAACATATATATTCAATTGGAAACATTTTTGTCTTGCCTGGTTCTTTTTTAACGACATGATTATCACCAGAAGGCAAATGTTCTCTAGCCAACTCTCAATTGCACTGAGAAAGAGAATGGCCAGCCCAGTATTTTGAATTTCATCAAGCTTCTTATTAAATACAAGTGTAACTTACATGTCTATCGGTATTGTCAGCCTGATGAAATCAAAGCTAATACTTTCTGATTTTCACAGAATTCTGTCGTTATCTGGTGTTTCCTGAAGCCTGAAGCTCTCCTTTTATAATGTGTTTGATGGCTGTGCTTGAGGGAGGTAGGATAGTTTTCAGGCAAAGGTGGCACTGTTATTAGGTGCTAGATGAAGGGGCTAAGAGAACCTCATAAATTCTTCAATAGAAAGCTGCTGGCTTATTCACATCTGCAGGGTCCCTGCTGCCTTTGTGTTTGGAATTTAAAACTATTCCCAAGGTATGTGTGAGCACTGTTCTTTGTTCATGTCCCCCTCCCCCACAGTATGGTGATCTTTCACAATCCATTATCTGTTTTCTTTTGATAGGATTTCTTTTTGGCAGGGGTATGATAACTTTGATTTTGCTTCTGTTCCATTTGTTCTGATTTCCTTGGTAATGCTTGCTTTCCTTTCATCTTTGTCATCTCTTCATTTTATCTGTTTTATTTCAGTTACAGTGAGTTTTGTCATATTATTTCTCTTAGGAAAGTCTATTCTGGTTTAACAAAGAAAAGTAATGCTTTCCTTTACCTCACTGAGAATAAAGCACATATATATTTTGCTACAGAAAAAATCTATGCTTTATGGAGAAACTCTTATTAGGGGTGGGGTGGGCTGAGATTTTCGCTTGAGCCTTTACTACATTGCCCTTCTTTTGTTTGTAATAGGGAGTTAATTTTTTAAAATCCTATGTCTTGTTTGTTTATTTTTGTCAAAATTATCTGATTTTTGTTTTTTAAACTGGAGGAGAAGAGTGCTGGTTTTAAGATTGGTGACTTAAAACCTGATTGATTGTAAAGAGAACTATCCAGAGACAATATTAAAATAAACTTGGCCCTGAAAATGTTGCTTTTTGGTTTCCATTTACTTTGGAGGTCTCCTGGAGTAGAGGAGAGATTACAGAATGGAGCGCCTCCACAGTCTTCTGTGGGAGTGTTAGTCATTCAATATTTCTTAGTTCCCTTTGTAGATGCAAATTATCGGTTCAAATCATCTAAGCAAAGGAGAGAAAAAAAGACCTCTCCAAGTCTAATCTGAGAAGAAAATCTCCTTGGGAGTAAAGTCTCAGTTCAGCGAACAAAGGAAGAATAGACCAAAGGCTTATTTACCTTTGACTGCTTCGGGGGATTCGGAGGCCACCGAGCATACAGATGCAAAAGAAAGCTTAGGGCTAGACATTCCTTTCTCTACTCTTTCTTTCTTCTTCTTTTGTGCAATGCAATAGACAGACCTGCCCAGAGGCAAGGGAGCTAAGGAGTTTCTAAACTTGAGGTAGGGGGGCAATGCAGTAGTAGTATTATAAAAGCCTTTGTTACTGATTAAGGTCAACAGGGTGAGAAAATACAGAAGAAATCCTTATGGGAATGCAATCTGAGAATGCTACATTTGGGAAGATGACTAGTAATTTTTCCTCCTAGGAGAAAGAACAGGAGAGGTCTTTCCCTTTGGAAGATTCTGATAAGCCAACAAATAAGCCAAACTGAGAGAGGCAGCTTTCTCAACATCCAGCCTCCCCATGGGAATCACAGACTGTTGAGAAGAGGGTGTTTGTTATTCACAATGGCAGAGGCTAAGACAAAAGTGGATTTGTGCTCCCGTAGCAATCCCCAGGCCTTAATCAAATGTTTTTTTTTTTTTTTTTTTTTTGAGACGGAGTCTCGCTCTGTCACCCAGGCTGGAGTGCAGTGGCACGATCTTGGCTCACTGCAACCTCCACCTCCCAGATTCAAGAGATTCTCCTGCCTCGGCCTCCAGAGTGGCTGGGATTACAGACATGCACCACCACACCCGCCTAATTGTTATATTTTTAGTAGAGACGGGGTTTCACAATGTTGGCCAGGCTGTTCTTGAACTCCTGACCTCAGGCGATCCACCCACCTTGGCCTCCCAAAGCTTTGGGATTGCAGGCGTGAGCCACCGTGCCCATGCTGAAATGTTCCTCTTAAAGTCAAGTAGTGAGTCTTACCTTTTATAATTACAGAAATACAGATGTTGCCACAAGTCAGACGGGGAAATATAAAACAATATCCCAGAGAAATCACCATGAGAAAAATGAAGGTGTCTGTACAGTAGATTATCTTTATGTTTACTTTAAAATGCTTCAGCATGGATAGTGTGGTATGATGTGTTCTAGTTACTTTCATTCTTTACTTATGAATAGTTAGTTGGGCATTTGAAGAGCCCTGACTGAAACTGGCTTTGCAAAAGTATGACAGAGAAATCGGATGTGGCTGACTGCATCTTGCTTCTAGCCCCATAGGCTGGCTGTCTTTGCTCATTCGTGGGTGTGGGCCAAGATAACTTTGGGAGAAACTTAGTTTATAGTTTAAATGATAATAACCTTCCCCCAAAACTAAACGATTCTTATAAAACTAATGAAAGGCCATGAAGTTAGGAGGACGAGAGGGGCTTAAATTCTAAATAATCACCAGCCATTATTATGGAGGTCGTAAGATTTGCAACTTCCGCAATTACTCTCGCAGATAACATCACTATTGTAGAAACTAAGACTGGCCTTTTGAGATGTCTTTTCAGGTTTTTGCATTTCTAACAATGGATGGCCCCACCTGGACCTGCCAACCAGTCCTGTGGCCCCAACCCAGGAACTGACCCAGCATAAGAGGGCAGCTTTGACTCCCTATGATTTCATCTCTGACCCAACCAATCAGTATGCCCCTAACCTAGGCCCCTGCTCATCAAAAGATCTTGGGCAAAACCCTAACCTTTGAGCCTTTGGGGAGATAGAGTTGAGTGATAACAGTCTCCTGTGTGGTGTGGCCAGCCTTGTGACAATCAAACTCTTTTCTTTACTGCAATGGCATGGTCTCAGTGAGTTGATTTTGTGTGTGCAGCAGGCAAGGAGAACCCATCAAGGAGTTACATAATTGGGATATATGGGTGAAGGAAGTCCTCTCCTCCATTCTGAAGATTTGAGGCTGAAAGTCTGGTGAAATAAGCTGGCAATAGACAGATTAAAAGGAGAAAAAAAAATATATATATACATTTTATTAACAAGCAGAAAGGCATCACATGGAAGATAAACTACCCAATAACTCAATGAGACCTAAAAGCTTTTATATTCCCTTCATAGGAGAGAGGGAAGGGGAGTATGTAGGCAATCTAGGGAGAGTAAATGATTATGAAAAATACGAATCAGCCTTCAGAAGAATAGGTTATATCCTGTCTGTAGGAGGTGCTAACCTCCAGCTTTTTCTAGGTTTGACTTCTGTTGTGTGTTAATCTTCACGGATAGACAAAAATCCCCAGGAAGCATTTCATGACAATTGGCTTTCTTCTGGAGAATCTGCACTTAGTCAGATAAGGGAAATTCAGGAAAACTCCCTCTGTGCATTTGGCATTTCCCAAATGACTTCAGTTTGAAGTAATCAGCATACCAATGCTGCATATTTTGGGGTGATATTTCTGAACTCCCTCAGGAAAAATATACTCCTGGATGGTAGGTTAATATTTGAAATTGTCAATTCAGGCTGGGCTTGGTGGCTCACGCAGGTAATCCCAGAACTTTGCGAGGCCAAGGCGGGTGTGGATCACTTGAAGTCAGGAGTTCGAGACCAGCCTGGCCAACATGGCAAAACCTCGTCTCTACTAAAACTTCAAAAAAAAAATTAGCTAGGCATTGGGTTCGTGTCTGTAATTTCAGCTACTTGAGGGGCTGAAGCAGGAGAATCACTTGAAACTGGGAGGCAGAGGTTGCAGTGAGCCGGGATCGTGCCACTGCACTCCAGTTTCAGCAACAAAGTGAGGCTTCATCTCACACACAAAAAAAGAAATTCTCAATTCAGAAGCCACATTCCAGAAGGATTAGATTATGGCTCCAGTCGTCTTTATCTCATATCAATCCCAGGGGCTTTGTTAATTAGCATAAGGGATGTTAGAAATGATTTTTTACTGGTAAAATGAATTCAATTTTATGTGGATTGGATAAAAATGTCTTATGGATACTCTTGCCTTTGCATAAATGAAGTGTAAAAGTCCAGCTAGCCTGTCTATTCATTTTGAATTATGTCTCCAGGCTTGAAATTCTAGACTGTTTGAATTATCTCTCCAGGCTTGAAATTCTAGACTGTAGTGAGATAATTTTTCACCTGACTCTCATTTGAGAGTTAGTTAATCCTGCCCCAAAGCTGGAACATGGTCCTCCTGTCTCTGATGCTCATAAGGTTCTGTGGGAACACTGAAAGGTCAGAGAGCTAAGACTTCATCAAGCTTACAAAACGGGTTGTATGACTATTTGGAGGGCCTGATCGCTAATACATATTTATACCCGTGGCTGAATGAGGTCTGAAATTTGCTTTCACTATAACATACCATCTGGAATTGAAGTCTCTATGGTTGTCACCAACTTCTAACTATTGGAAGCTTTGGATATCTAATCATAAAGCAACTAATAAGTGTGTATGACCAAATTGGCTTAAGTATCTTGAAAACAGCATTGAAGCTACTTTTTTTTGTTTTTTTTGAAATGGAGTTTTGCTGTTTCACCCAGGCTAGAGTGAAGTGGCATGATCTCAGCTCACTGCAACCTCCATCCCCCAGCAATTCTCCTCAGCCTCCCAAGTAGCTGGGATTATAGGCACCCACCACCATGCCCAGCTAATGTTTGCATTTTTAGTAAAGACAGGGTTTCACCATGTTGGCCAAGCTGGTTTTGAACTCCTGACCTCAGGTAATCCACCCCCCCCTTGGCCTCCCAAAGTGCTAGGATTACAGGCATGAGCTACCATGCCTGGCTGCAGCTACTTCTTTATATGATTCATGGCTTTTGGCCACAAATGCATGCATGTAACTAGAGGAATACGTATATTATTTGCATGTGTATTAAAATTATTTCTTCTTTTTCAAATTATTCCTTCTTTGCATCAGCTAGAATTTAAATATATCTACCTCATTCAGAGCATTTGGCAGAGATATTAGAGATGGAACAAGATCCAGAGAGGGTCTAATAAAATAATAATTGTGGTGGCACATGCCTGTAGTCCCAGCTACTTGGGAAGCTGAGTTTGGAGGATTACTTGAACCTGGGAGGCGGAGGTTGCAGTGAGCCCAGATTGCACCACTACACTGTAGCCTGGGCGACAGAGTGAGACCCTATCTCAAAAAAGGAAAAAAAAAAAAAAAAAAAAAAAAAAGAAAGGAAAAAGAAAAAACCTTAACTTAATAATAATTATAATTATAGTAAAAATAGCAAGTAGCTTTTTCCTTTTTGCAAAATTAATTCTACCTTTTAGCATGTACAAAAGTACATTCTGGAAAAGATTAAAGAAATACATACACCATAAAAATCATGGAAAAAACAGATAATATTTTAATCTTGGGGATAAGAAAATAATCTCAAGCAAGAAACGCTTGAGAAAAAAATACTTTTTGCTCACTAATCTCTAGGTTCATGGCTGAGGCCCCTATAACAAAATACAGATTCAGAAGAGAAAATCATACACATATTATTTATACGTGGTGTGGAAGCCTTCATAAGGAAAGGAAGATCTCCCCCAAATGCATAAATTTGTATATTCTTTATGCTAGGTTTGGTGAAGAAATATGATTGAACAAAGGGAGAATGATGTCATTGAGAGAGGAGGGAGGAAGAAACCAGTCAGGCAGGCAGTTATGGTGGGTCCTCGGTTGAATCCTTTCAAACAAAAGAACGGCCAGAAAAATCAAGCTGCAGGCACAGATAACGGAACTTGCACAGTGGGCCTTGCCTAAGACATGCCCACAGCCACACAGATAAGAAAGGCTACACAGGTGACTTGCCCAGACATGCCCGTAATGGAAAATTCCATCCCTTAACACGTGTGCAGTAAGGGCAACAAAGCAATATGGAGTAACTCAAACTAAGGGCCTACATGCGCATTAGGAGGATGGGGTGGAGCTACCAGAAATTCGCATCTCATGCAAATGAGATACCCAGCTCTAACTGGTTTCTTATAAAAGCCTTTGCATTCAACTGTAAAAATGGCAACCCTCTTTTGGGCCCCTTTCTGTGGTGGAGAACTTTCTTATTTTGCTTATTAAACTTCCACTCCAACCTCACTCACCCTTGGTGATCATGTTCCTTAATTGTCATGGTTGTGAGACAGAGAACTCAGGGTGATACCTCAAACAATGAGAGACTGCTACATTGTGGTGCATTGGTGAGACTGTAACATAATGGTAATAAACTGGGGAGAACTTAGGAAGCCCTGTTTGTTCAAACTCTTCTCTTTGTCCCTGTATCTTCAGAAATGAGGATGTTCCTATCTTCTGGGTATAGGGAGGGCACCTCTCACATGAGGGTCATAAGACCCACTTGAGGGGACGGTCAGGAAATCCTTCCTAGGTTTTATGATCTGTTTCAGGGGAGTAGAGCATTGTAGGGGAGGTAGTGAGCGTGACATTCCTGCTTCTGCTGTCTTCTCAAAGGCCAAGGTTTCACATTTTGGGGTAGCATGTCCTGAATTCCTTCAACACAAAACTCAGAGTTAGAAAAAGAAAAGATTGAGCAATTAATTGGATAAAAGCAAAATATTAAGCAATGACAAAAGATATCATTAAAAATGTTGTTAAAAAGGAAAAAAAAAGAGGAAAAAAAGAAAACAAACAAAATGTTGTTAAAAAGTCACAATTTGGCTGGGTGCAGTGGCTTGCACCTGTAATCCCAGTGCTTTGAGAAGCCAAGGCGGGAGGATCTCTTGAGTCCAGGAGCTCAAGACCAGCCTGGGCAACACAGTGAGACCCCTATCTCTACAACCCCCCCATCCCACTTCCCAATGCACACAAACAACAACTTGGCAGAAAATATTTGCAATGTGTAAGAAAAAATCAGAAAATACTTACACTTGAGCTAATTAATTGATGACAGAGATGATAGTTCTTAATCACTGAGAACCTCATTGAGGGTTTGTCATCTATCTCAGTATCATAATTTTTCTCACACATAATGACATAATTTGAACATGTTTTCATATTATTAAGTATGTTTCTAGAACATAATTCTTAATAGCCCCACAGAAATTCACTATGCTGAGTGTGGTGTTGAATGCTGGGGTCACCACAGTGGAGCCGCCCTGGAGGAGGGTGAGTAGGGTGCTTTCATCAGTGACCTTCCTCCATCCTTTCCAGTCTGTGACACAGGCTCTTGTCAATCAACAATGGATAATCATTTATAAAGTGTCCCAAATGATTAGCTTGCATGGGTTACCTGTGTCTGCTGTTCCAGAACTGATTCAATTTCCTCAAATCCTTTTCTCTTCCTCCTCCTCCTTCTCTGCTTCCTCCTCCTCCTTTTCCCCTTCCTCCTCCTCCTCCTCTTCTTTCCCTTTTTAAAGCTAAAGATGGAAAAGAGAGGCGGGAGGAAAACATGTGGTAGTACGAAACCAGTAAATGTGTGAAAACTCCATGACTAATTTTCTCAAATTATAAGCAGCTTTCTCAATGAATATATATCTATCAGTATCTATGTCTATATATAAAGATATAAAATCCCTCGTGTTAATAGGTATTTTTATAAAATAATCGGAAACTGGGTTTGACTGGAAGTTAAATGTAATACTTCCTTTCTGATACCTTTAAATAATACTTTAATTCACAGGGAATATCAAATAAAAACTGTTTTAATAGTAGTTTCTTATTTATAGATTTTGAAAAAGTTTTCTTCCTATTAGAGCAAGCATATTGCAATTTATTTAACAATTAAATGAATTAAAATATTTTGAGAAGTTCGTGATTTCAAATGATTCTTTCAAATAAAATGCTAAATGTTTTACATTTGTAACATGATAAGTGAAAAGCAATGAAATTGCTATAGGAAAATTAAAACACAGTCTAAAATACAATATTTTAATGTTTTCATAGTTTATGACCCAGTAATAAGTTCTGATTAAGAACTAGAAAGCCCTTAAATGTGGAAAGAGGAAAAAAAATCCATTCAAAGCCTCACAGTTTTTAATATTCATTGTATTTGTTTTCAGTCATTTTTCCAAGCAGAAGTTCTTCTCTTTCATCTTCCATTATTATTATGTTACATATACAATGTGAATTTTTCATTTTTCATGTGACATAATATAATGGGTTTTTAACAGAATTGTTATTCTATGAGAAGGATCTTTCATCTAAAGAATGCACATTTATGATATAGTCCCTGTAACAGTGAGCAAAAACACCAGGCTTAAATAGATGTGTTTATAAATGAGTCCCGCTTCAAGTCCAAAGACTTTTTGGAATTTAGCGAAGTTTGGATAACATTACTCATTTTAGCTTTCTTCCCAGTAGCAAAGAAAATGGCTTTTGGCAGCTGGGTGTGTGATATAATGCCAATCACCAGGGGCAATGCCTGACGATTAACTTAGAAAATCTCATTACTTTTGACTGATAAAAATGGAAATGGCTAGTTTCCAATTTATAAATAGTTGGTTTATTATTGCATGGCAGACACAAAACAAATTTTGTGAGAAGGTACTATTTATGTCAACTACATCCTCCCAGTGGGTTGGTGAACAGATGTCTTCGTCTATAGATCAGTGATATTTCTAGCAGACATCCCTTAGGGTACAGGCACATCTCAGGGTCATTGTACCTACAACCAATTCAAGCACTGAGCTGGGCACTCATATTTGTTCTTAATCTTGGTCAGGAGAGGACTCATTCACTCCATCATTCATTTCCCTTCAGTGAAGTATAGCCTCCCTAGAGAAAGCCTGCTGTGAAAGGTGTGGCCTCTGAAGTATCAGTTTGCAGATGACTTTATGTAGACACAATAAATAATGCACAGAAAATAAAATGAATGCTACTGACCTGAAGTATTTATCTATCTCTGGCACCTGAATTCCCTGCCCAGAAGTAGGAACCCTGACTGTATGAAGAATGAACAGCACACAACACCACCATTTCAAAGCAAAACCCCCAGCGTGCACAGAACACTGCTTTGGATAAAAGATGGCAGCTGCAGAGCTGGAAGGGTAGCTGGTTGCCATGGTTACCGAGGCTCTGATTCAGCCACCATATGCCACCTGGTGTTCTCAGCCTGAAAAAGCAGGTCTGGGTGTCCTAGATTGGCGATAGAGCTATGGCCATAGCTCTTTTGAATCAGTACTGGGTTTGAATGTGCCGCAATGTTTGCGTTGTTTTATTCATCTATAGAAGATTTTGGGGCTTATACCCTCATGACTTAAGGTAGAGGTTCATCTGGGGAAAGGAAAGAGAAACACTTTTAAAACAATCATTCTAATTCTTCCATGGAAACACTGCTATATGGATTTTCATTTTCAAAGATCCATCTTTTGTTCTCTTTTCAGGACAAATTTGTTATCCCAATCTGATAGGTCATACAATATTGCAACAGCAACTAACTCAAAATGCTGGGCATGATGATTGCAGAACATGATATATCAATTATCAGCCATCTATGATCTTTAGAACATTTTGTCTTCTTCTAAAAGTGCTGTATGGCAAATAACAGTGGTATGACCTTATTTTAATGTTGAATTGTGTCCAATTTTTTTGCTTATATATAAATAATATGTATATTTATATATATTTAAATATGTATATATGACATTCTATAAAATTGCTACAGGGAAAGAAAACTGTTATAAATTTGTAATAATAAGGCAGAGATTAAACAGCCATTTGAGACTCTTTGAGAGTATTCCACAGTGAATGGGTAGTTGTTACACAGTAGTGACTAAATATACAATATGCTATGTTATGATAATATAAGAATTTTGGCCCTTATTGTATGTTTTGTGAACTTCATGTTTGATTTTTATATTTATGACAAAAATACCAACTAGTGTTGGATATTGCTGGTGATTCAACTTTGAGATAAACATTTCAGGTTATCCTTTTCTCCAATTCCTACAGCTATTAAAAAGCTGATTACTGATTTTTTTTTTTTTTTTTTTTTGAGATGGAGCCTTGCTTTGTTGCCAGGCTAGAGTGCAGTGGCATGATCTCAGCTCACTGCAACCTCCACCTCCCAGGTTGAAGCGATTCTCCTGCTTGAGCCTCCCGAGTAGCTGGGACTACAGGCGCGCGCCACCACACCCAACTAATTTTTGTATTTTTAGTAGAGACAGGGTTTCACCATGTTGGCCAGGATGGTCTCGATCTCTCACCTGGTGTTCTGCCCATCTTAGCCTCCCAAAGTGCTGGGATTACAGGCGTGAACCACTGTGCCCGGCCTGATTACTGGTTTTATATTAATGATCTGAGCTTGCAAAATTGTTATTTTGATGTCATTTTTACCACTGCTGGGGAAACAATTACCAACATAATAAATAAGTAAAATGGTTTTAAATATAAGAAAAAAATAGCTTTTACTCTTTACAATTGTTCCTGAATATTGTCAGAATTTTTAGTACTGTGCAATTAAAAAAAGAAGAAAAGAAAAAATTTGCCGGGCATGGTGGCATGCACTTGTAGTCCCAGCTACTTGGGGCCTGAAGTGAGAGGGTTACTTGAGCCCAGGAAGTCAAGGCTGCAGTAAGCTGAGATCGTGCCACTGTACTCCAGCCTGGGTGACAGAACAAGACTCTGTCTCTAAAAAATAAAAGGTTAAAAAAAAAAATGGCTGGGTGTGGTGACTTACACCAGTAATCCCAGCACTTTGAGAGGCAAACGTGGGCTGATCACCTGAGGTCAGAAGTTTGAGACCAGCCTGGCCAACATGGTGAAACCCCATCTCTACTAATAATACAAAACTTAGCCGGGCGTGGTGGTGGGTGCCTGTAATCCCAGCTACTCGGGAGGCTGAGGCAGGAGACTCGCTTGAACCTGAGAGGCAGAGGTTGCAGTGAGCCGAGATCACGCCATTGCACTCCAGCCTGGGTGACAAGAACAAAACTCCATCTCAAAAAAAATAAAAAAAAAAATAAATAATAAATAAATAAATAAATAAATTTGCTCTAGAGGTTGCTGTAACATTCAGTATCATTTTTAATTTTGGTGTTCACCAAAACAGCCTCATTATTCTAATTAACTGACTTTATGATAAGTTGTAAATATATAAATTTGAATTTAAAATATGCATTATGTCAATTGAGAATAGTGTTTTTTTTTCTTTATTATTGGTGTCCCAAATACAATTCTTTTTCTTTCAAAATGGGTTCTGTTGCTATAAAGTCTGAAAATCACTAGACTTGATCATGTCAGGGACGTAGTCAAATAACTTTTTTATTATCTTTTGTCAAGACGAGGTCTCTCTATGTTGCCCAGGGTGGTCTCAAAGTCCTGTGCTCAGGGCATCCTCCTGCCCTGGCCTCCCAAAGTGCTGGGATTATAGGCATGAGCCACTGCACCTGGCCTCAAATACCTTTTTGAAGATAATTGACCCAGTCTCAGTAGACAAATCAGTGCAGGGAATGTCAGGGACTCTGGCCTCCCTCTGTCGAGGTGGAAATACCATTAGCTGCCACTACACACATACAGAATTCACAGAATATGCATGAGATAGAATGAGCTGGCACATATAAAGAAACTTTGTCCTTCAGGAACAAAATCCTGTGATAGGCCAAGATCCCTTTAGGCCTTGAGATGAGGATGCTGACTGGCAAGAGAAATCACGTGTGCTGGCGGAAGCAGCCTCAGGTGCAGCTTCGTTCCCCTGGAGAAAGATCTGCTTTGCTTCCTGCACACTTGCCTATTTTTTCTGTTTCTTCATTCCTGAATGCATCCTAGGGACTGTGACCTCCTCTGTCTTATTTTTTATATTTGTTTTGTTTGCTTGGTGATCTCCTGAATACACTCCTAGTTTTGTCCCCCTGACCTAACCACTTGACATTTGGCCCTTGGCTCTTTAATGATTAACTCACCCATGATTACCAAAAATACGATTATTCCTACCACCTGAACCATAGCTGCTCCTCTTCTCACATCTCTACCATTTATTGAGCCTCTATTATGAGGCAGGTACTATGCCAGCTGCTTTGCTCTAATTTTCCCGATTTTTACAGAAACTCTTTGAGGTAGGTATTATTCCCATTTTACCAGGGGGAAAGCTGAAGCTCAGAGACAGAGAGGTAAATTAAGTAGTGCAAAAGGTCACATGGTTGATGAATTTTAGAACAGATTCAAATCCAAGTTGGCCTGTGTAAAGGACTCCAAATTCTTTTTCTTTTAAGTTAGTTCCTGCAAGCAGAATTTTGTTTTCTCTTTCTGCCTGCCGGACTTGGTCTGCATAGGTGCCAGCTACATTCTGGCATAGGTTGCTTCCAGAATCTACCCAAGCTCTGAATGCCATCCTGTTTTAAGATGGAGTGTTTTTAGCTTGAAAATAACCAGAGACCCTGATATAAAATTTGTATTTACAGCTTTTAAATAGAATGGCTCTGTCTCTCTCTCTCTCTCTCTGTGTGTGTGTGTATGTATGTTTATATGTATGTATAATCAATGTCAAGTGGAATTTCAATATGTGTAGGATAACTCTTTACAGCATGGTTTCAAATCATTTCATTTGGGGAGCTGAGAAAGAAAGAGTAAGTGCCTAGTATATTTAGGAACTGCAGGTCCTGTGATAACAGAGCAAACACAACAATATTAAACTGCATTCCAGGGAACACTTTAGAATTTGTTGTATAGGTACAATGTTGCAATCAACTTTTTTCACTTAACATTATACTATATGCATCTTTTCCATGTTTTAATTTTTATAGTTTTTGGGGTTTTTTTTGTTTGTTTGTTTGTTTGTTTTTTGAGATAGGGTCTAACTCTGTTGCCCAGGCTGGAGTGCAGTGGCACAATCTCGGCTCATGGCAGCCTCCACCTCCTGGGCTCAAACAATCTTCCCACCCCAGCCTCCCAAGTAGCTGGGACTATAGGTGAGCACTACCACATCTGGCAAATTTTTAGTAGAGATGGGGTTTTGCCATGTTGTCCAAGCTGATCTCCAACTCCTGGCCTCAAGTCATCCAGCCACCTCGGTCTCCCAAAGTGCTGGGATTACAGTCATGAACCACTGTGCCTGGCCTTAATCTTTAGAGTTATAATTTCTAATGGTAATCATATAATTTCTGTGTTTCACTGAGATGATTTATCGTAATTAATTATTTTTTTTCTTCAGCATTGAATAGCTTCCTAAGATGTTATCTGCCTTCCCTCCCATGAACATTTAAACTAAATGGGCAATAAGATTTTTTAAATGCCAACTTTATCAAGATACAATTCATATGCTATATAAATCACCCATTTAAGGTGTACAATTCAATGATTTTTAGTTGCACAGAGCTGTGTGGCCATCATCATTATACATTTTAGAACATTTTAATCACTTCTCAAACTCATACTAATTAGCAGTCACTCCCTATTTCCCTGAATCTCTCCACACTAGGCTACCACTAATCTACTTTCTGTCTTTATGGATTTGCCTGTTCTGAATATTTCATGTTAATGGAATTATACAATGTGTAGTCTTTGTGACTGGTGTCTTAGCATAATGTTTTCAAGTTTCATCTATATCGTAGTATGTATCCAACTTCATTCCATTTTATGGCTAATTAATATTTTATTGTATGACTATACCATATTTTGTTTATCCATTTATCCATCTAGGGACACTTGGGTTGTGTTATGGTCACCGTGCACCTGTTCTTCCATTCACACACAGGCAGCAAAGCATGTAGTTGTGTTGCTTCTTTGTCTCCTGGTGATAAACCCACACAATATTCCACAAAAGTGAACAATTGAAATAGGGACTTGGTCAGTAAAGATGAATGCAGAAAAAAAAAACCAAATAAATGATAATGCTAGATGTGAAATTTGAGTCCAACATAAATGGAATATTATAGATGAAATCATTGACAGAATGTTGAATGCCTGACTACACAGGCAGTCAGGGGCATTTGGTGAAGGGGACTTTATTGACATATTGAAGAAAAATATTTGTGAGAAAAGGGATGAAGATCTTCCAGAGGAAGTGACAGCAGCAAAAAAACTTTGCATTAAAGGAATTCTCAGAGAGATTTTTTTTTTTTTTTGAGATGGAGTCTCGCTCTGTCGCCCAGGCTGGAGTGCAGTGGCGCAAGTTCGGCTCACTGCAAGCTCCGCCTCCCGGGTTCACGCCATTCTCCTGCCTCAGCCTCTCCGAGTAGCTGGGACTACAGGCACCCACCACCACGCCTGGCTAATTTTTTGTATTTTTAGTAGAGACGGGGTTTCACCATGGTCTCGATCTCCTGACCTCGTGATCCGCCCGCCTTGGCCTCCCAAAGTGCTGGGATTACAAGCGCGAGCCACCGCACCCGGCCGGTTCTCAGAGATATTTTATGACATTGAAAGCATGAAGGATAAAATGTTGGTATCTGATTCAAACTTAGAAAAGAGTATGACAGTTCTCCAAAGCATAGAAAAGATGTTTGTATTGTATCATAAATTATATGAGAAAAAGGCAAAAACTTTTCAGACTACTCTTGATATATTTTTTACAAGGAAAAAAGCAGTTTGATTTTCAATGTTTCTAAAATTTTATAGTATGTGGATTAAATATTAGTTGTACTTTTTTCCCATTCCACTATACATTTATAATCAAAAGTAAGAAAGTTTTTAATGTTTCAACAAAAATTTAAACATCACAGACAGTTGTAACTTTCCCCATTGATTATTATGACTGTTTTGTATGGTTTTAGCTTGCGGTCTTTTTTTGCAGTCCCACACTATCATGCAAAGGGATGATTGCCTGTAGTTGATATAATGTTGCTTATTGATATAAATTTATGTACATTTATCTTATTTAGCATAATTTAATTTTTTAATTTGTGTGTGTGTGTGTAGAGGTGGGGTCTCACTATGTTACCAGAGCTGGTCTCAAACTCTCGACCTCAAGAGATCCTCCTGCCTTGGCCTCCCAAAGTGCTGGGATTACAAGCATGAGCCACTGTGCCTAGTCAATTTAAAATTATTAACCCTTTTCTTATCAAAAATTTTTTTTTTTTTTTTGAGACGGAGTCTTGCTCTATCACCCAGGCTGGAGTGCAGTGGCGCAATCTTGGCTCACTGCAAGCTCCACCTCCTGGGTTCACGCCATTCTCCTGCCTCAGCCTCCTGAGTAGCTGGGACTACAGGCGCCTGCCACCACGCCTGGCTAATTTTTTGTATTTTTAGTAGAGATGGGGTTTCACTGTGTTAGCCGAGATAGTCTCGATTTCCTGACCTCGTGATCCACCCATCTCAGCCTCCCAAAGTGCTGGGATTACAGGCAGCAGCCACCGTGCCCAGCCTTTCTTATCAAATTTTAAGTTCCTATGTTGTGCCTGGTCCATAGAACCTGCTTAATTTATATATATATATATATATATATATATATATGTGTATATATATATATATATAATTTTTTCCCTGAATACCTCCTTTCATTATGTTTATATTTGTTTACATTTGCTTCTGGATACAGCCTTGACCTTATACATCAGTAAAGTAAATTTTTAACATTTTTCCAATTTTTAAACAATACTGTAAACATTCTGCTCACTGTGTGTGTGTGTAAAATAAAATAAGAATAGTTTGAATCTAAATTTCCTTTTTTTCTCTGATAGTCTTGTCAACTAAAGAAAAATCAGACTTTTAAAGAATTAAAGTTACAGTTGTATTTAGAGTTACTGAGCATTGCAACCTGGGAGAGTCTTTCAGACTTTCTGTTAGACTGCTCAAAGCTGTATTTCAGTCCGCAGCTTATATATCAAGTGGTAGAGGTTCTGCATGTGCTCACAAGTGAAGTCAAATGTGCTTAGAAGTTACATTACAGCAACATCTCAGCAAAGTTTGGGTGCAAGAGTACATCTGGTTATAGATGACAGAGGCATAATCATTAATCCTGTCAGATGTTATCTTATGAACAGGCTAGTGCTAGGATTATTGAACTTTTCTAAAAATGCAGTGATTCAGGCAAGAGACGTGAGAACCTGTGCTCTGTCCTGCTTATTGTCTCCAAGGTATTCTTCTGGAGGGCTGCACACAGTCACGGAGTCAGGGGTTTTTGAAATGTTGCAGACAGGCAGGATGAGCAAACATGGGCTGACCTCACGACAAGGGCTGACTATGTGGCTGGCCAGAGGCAGACATTTCCTTGATTAGTTCTAATTGTTTGGCCTTTTGTTTTTAAATTTAGACCTTTAATTCATCTGAAAATATTTTTGCATCTGCCGTACAATATAGTCATAACTATTTTATTTTATATTATTTTAATTTAATTTAATTTAATTTTTATTTTATTTTGTGACAGAGTCTTGCTCTGTCACCCAGGCTGGAATGCGGTGGCATGATCTCAGCTCACTGCAACCTGCGCCTCCCAGGTTCAAGCCATCCATGTCTAAGCCTCCTGAGTAGCTGGGATATAGGTGCGCACCACCACGCCAGGCTATTTTTTTGTGTGTTTTTAGTAGAGACAGGGTTTCACCATGTTGCCAAGGCTGTTCTCAAACTCCTGACCCCAGGTGATCCACCCACCATGGCATCCTCAAGTGCTGGGATTGCAGGTGGGAGCCACTGTGCCCAAGCTACTTTATATTTTTTTAAAATGGAGATCCAGTTGTCCCAATGCCATTTTCATTCAAGGGGCCATCCTTCCCTCACTGACTGTAAGTGCCCCAATTATCATACATTTCTCTCCCATTTGTACATGGGTCTATTTCTAACTCTGGAAGGAAAACAATGACGAATCACCTATCACTGTCTGATAATTGAAAATTCAGGATACTCAGATTTAAAAAAAAACTATTACATATAAAAAAGCAATTTAGAATGATCTCTAGCTACAAGGTGAATAGTAAAAGATCAATAGCTTTTCTTTATAATAGCATCCCCGTTAGATATAGAAATTTAAAAAATTTACAGCAGCAACAAATCTATAAATTACCCAAAGCTAAATCAAGCAAGAAAGGCAGAACACTTACGTGAAGAAAACTTTGCAATTTTACTGAAGGACTTAAAACAAGAGCTGAACACAGATACATACCATGTTTCTAGATGGAAAGATTTTCTATAAAAAAGCTGTTAACCTTTCTCAAAATCATGTATTAATTTTATGCAATTCCAAAGAGAATTCCCATGCAGCATTTGGGAGGGGATCTTGAAAAGTTTCCGTTTTCATCTGAAGGGAAAAAAAATGTGGTAATTATACCAACAATGTTTTGAAAAAGAATAGTAGGGAGGGAGGACCTAACAGATACTAAACTATATTCTAAAGCAACACTAATTAGTATTTTTGGCAGGGGAATGTGTCAAATTTATCAGAGGAATCAAAATAACCCAGAAATAGACCTATGTACAAATGGGAGTGAAATGTATGATAAATGGGCCATTTACAATTAGTGAGGAAAGGATGGCCCCTTGAGCAAAAACGGTATTGGGGCCGGGCACGTGGCTCATGCCTGTGATCCAAGCACTTCGGGAGGGCGAGTTGGGTGGATCACCTGAGGTCAGGAGTTTGAGACCAGCCTGGCCAACATGGTGAAACCCTGTCTCTACTAAAAATACAAAAATTAGCTGGGCATGGTGGCGCGTGCCTGTAATCCCAGCTACTCGGGAGGCTGAGACAGGAGAATCGCTTGAACCCGGGAGGTGGAGGTTGCAGTCAGCCAAGATCACGCCACTGCACTCCAGCCTGGGCAACAAGAGCGAAATTCTGTCTTAAAAGAAAAAAAATGGCATTGGGCCAGCTGGATCTCTATTTAAAAAATATAGTTATGACTATATTGCATAGCAGATGCAAAAATATTTTCAGATGAATTAAGGGTCTAAATTTAAAAACAAAAAGCCAAACAATTAGAACTAGTCAGAAAAAATAGAGGCCATATATATAATTTTAGAATAGCACAGAAAAGCCAGAATGTCTAAAAAAAGCCTCTAACAGATCTGACTAGATAATATTCTATTATGTATATATATTTCTTGGTTGGACTTCATGTACAGAGGGCTGAGTTAATCATATGCTTTAGTTTATGTCACATTATTATCGTTATTTTGGTACTTTTGGCATTTTAATTTTATTTTTAGAGACAGTGTCTCACCCCGTTACCCAGGCTGGAATGCAGTGGTGCGATCATATCTCACTGCAACCTTGAACACTTGGGCTCAAGGAATCCTCCTGTCTCAGCCTCCTGAGTAGCTGGGACTACAGGCATGTGACTACACCCAGCTAACTTAAAAAAAAATTTTGTTGTTGAGGTTTCACTATATTTTCCTAGCTGGTCTTGAGTTCCTGGCCTCAAGTGATCCTCCTGCCTCAGCCTCCCAAAAGTGCTGGGATTACAAGTGGGATTACTTTTGGGTTAAGTAAATATTTTTGTGATCCCATGTATCTCCACCATTGACTTATTAGCTATACTTGTTTTTTGAAAAAAATGACTATGGTTAGGTACAATGGCTCACGCCTGTAATCTCAGCTCTTTGGGAGCCAAAGCAGGAAGATTGTTTGAGCCCCAGGAGTTTGAGAGCAGCCTGGGAAACATAGTGAGACCTCTTGTCTACCAAAAAAAAAAAAAATTTGTTAGGTGTGGTAGAACGTGCCTCTAGTCCCAGAAACTCAGGAGATGAGGTGGGAGGATTATTTGAGCTCGGAGGTCAAGGCTACAGTGAGTTGTGATCATTCCACTGCACTAAAAGATTGTTCAAGAGTTTCCCCTGTGCATATTTAACTTAAAACAGGCTATCATCAAATAACTTCACATTCAATGTTAAAAATCTTATTACAATATACTTCTACTTCTCCATTTGGAAAGCTAGTTGGCAGCTAGTAGAGGGGTCAGCCTGGACATTCTGTCCTTGAGAGGGCTGACCTGTAGTCAGAATTTCATTAGTTTGTGGCTTTTCCACATGGCTTTGGGAATTTTACTTGTGGTGTGCATGCCACGTGGTCTCTAGTATAACGTCTGTCAGGTCCTTCTGTGAGCACCTCTTCCTCAGCTGGGCCAGGGCTGTGCCACTTTCCTCATAGGAATTTCTCAACTCCTGCATTTTGGTCAAACAAGCTCCAAATGGAACAGCTTTGGCCATGAGGAGTCAGCCTCTTCCTTTTTTTTTTTTTTTTTTTTTTTTTGAGATGGAATCTCGCTCTGTCTCCCAGGCTGGAGTGCAGTGGCATGATCTTGGCTCACAGCAAGCTCCATCTCCCAGGTTCAAGCTATTCTCCTACCTCAGCCTCCTGGGTAACTGGGACTACAGGCCCCTGACACCATGCCCGGCTAATTTTTGTATTCTTAGTAGAGACTGAGTTTTGCCATGTTGGCCAGGCTGGTCTCAAACTCCTGACCTCAAGTGATCTGCCCGCCTTGGCCTCCCAAAGTGCTGAGATTACAGGTGTGAGCCACTGCACCCGGCCTAGTCTCTTCTTGACACAGCCTTGACACAGTTTTGTCAATTGTCAATTTTATCAATCGTCAATGGTGTGTGTAGCAACATGTTAGCACCTGGCTCTTAGGCAATGGAGGAGGGAGCAAATATTATGAGAAACATTGGGAACTTATGGCTTAACAAAGAGAGTAGTTTCCCCAAGTTTAGTTCAATAAGCTGCCGTGTGTGTGTGTGTGTGTGTGTGTGTGTGTGTTTGTGTCTTAATTGAGTATTTTAACTGTTATTTGGTTGATCAGAGGTAAATTATGGGTCATACATTCTGGTTTTGAAACATCTCGCCAGAGTAGAATCTTTCTTAGAAACCAGTGAAATCTAGCATCTTAGCTCCCTTTTGACAACCTTTGACATCAGGCTTTATTTTAAATACTTCAAAAGTCTAGAAAACAAATTCAACAGTTGGGAATGGATAGTGGTTCAGATGCCAGAAGTGGTTCAGATGAAAGGAAAAATGGAAAAAAAAAGAAGATGCAATAAATAGTAAGACCTGAGTTCAAGTGTAAATCCCTTATCCTGATCATAAATCTTGATTCAAAGACCTTGGCAGGACTTTGTCTACACTGGATGTCATCTTGAGTCACACGATCTTAAATCACAGAATTCACAGGAGGTTGTCTGCATTGGCAGTGGTCTGTTTCTGGGGCTTTTAAGTGGGTTCCAGGGTCAGATTTCCAGCAAGTGTGTATGTGAAAGTTACAGAACTTTTTTCTTTTTATTATTTTTCTTCCAGACTAACCTCTTGGTAGATACAAGGTTGTAGAATCTTAAGTTCTTCTCCTCTTCCTCCTCCCCGCCTGCCTCTTCCTCCTCCTTCTCTTCTTCTTATAAAATATATACAACATGAAATTTATTGTTTGTTTTGTTTTGTTTTGAGGCGAAGTCTTGCTCTGTCGCCAGGCTGGAGTGCAGTGATGTGATCTCAGCTCACTGCTGCCTCCACCTCCCAGATTCAAGCGATTTTCCTGCCTCAGCCTCCTGAGTAGCTGGGACTATAGACACGCGCCACCATGCCCAGCTACTTTGTGTATTTTTAGTAGAGACGGGTTTCACCATGTTGGCCAGGATGGTCTTGATCTCTTCACCTTGTGATCTGCCCGCCTCAGCCTCCCAAAGTGCTGGGATTACAGGCGTGAGCCACCACACCTGGCCGAAATTTATTTTTTTAACCTTTTTTCAGCATAAGTTCAGTGGCATTAAGTACATTCACACTGTTGTGCAACCATATCACCATTCATTTCTAGAACATTTTCATCTTCCCTAACTGAAACATCATACCCATTGAACAATAACTCATTCCTTCTTCCCTCCAGTCCTTGGCAACCAACATTCTACTTCCTGTTTCTATGAATTTGACTGCCCTAGGAACCTCCAATCAGTAGAATCCTATAGTGTTTGCCTTTTGGGGACTGGTTTATTTCACTTAATGTCTTCAAGTTTCATCCAGACTGAAGTCTTCTCACATATAATTAAGTATATATGAGTTAAATAATATGATAACCAATGAGGTCAGAAGGTACAAGGCAGAATCTTTCACTACAAGCCTTAAGCCAAATCTTCAGGGAATTTTAGAAACAATTTCATATAGGGAGGGTTTACAGAGATAGGGTAAAGATCTCCTTATCATTCAGGCTCGTGGTAAACACTTTAAGCCAAGGAAAAGTAAGCTCCTTTAGAAGCTGGCAGTATTGACTGTAAAATATCATTAGCTTACCTTTTTCGTAGAGCTTTAAGGATAATGTGGACAAAATGTTTCAAATTAATGTGAATACTTTGCATACATTAAAAAAAAATTTTGCTGGTAAAGCGAGCTTTCATTATTATTGATGATTGAAGATATTTCCAGACAGGAAAATAAAATCTGTATGTTTTTGTATCAGCCTGTTAGTCTTTGGCAAGGGGTTGTTTCAATTTGGCCAGACAATTTTTTTTTTTTTTTTTTGAGACGGAGTCTTGCTCTGTCGCCCAGGCTGGAGTGCAGTGGCGCAATCTCGGCTCACTGCAAGCTCCGCCTTAAGGGTTCACGCCATTCTCCTGCCTCAGCCTCTCCGAGTAGCTGGGACTACAGGCGCCCACTATCACACCCGGCTAATTTTTTGTATTTTTTTTTTTAATAGAGACGGGGTTTCACCATGGTCTCGATCTCCTGACCTCGTGATCCGCCCGCCTCGTCCTCCCAAAGTGCTGGGATTACAAGCGTGAGCCACCGCGCCCGGCCCAGACTATTTTTTAAAATAAATAATTATTAAGGCTGGGAGTGGTGACTCATGCCTGTAATCCCAGCACTTTTGGAGATGGAGGTGGGAGGATCTCTTGAGGACAGGAGTTTGAGACTAGCCTGGCCAACATGGCAAAACCCCATCTCTACTAAAAATACAAAAATTAGCCAGGCGTAGGAGCACACACCTGTAGTCCCAGCTACTTGGAAGGCTGAGGCAGGAGAATCGCTTGAACCTGGGAGGTGGAGGTTGCAGTGAGCCGAGACAGTGCTACTGCACTCTAGCCTGGGCGACAGAGTGAGAGTCTGTCTAAAAGAAACAACAACAACAAAACACCAACAGTTAATACATATTGAGTGCTTACATGCATCGTCTCAGTCCTCTCAAGAGCCTTATGAAGTATTAGACACTGCACCTGGCCTATTCTGTAATTTTTGTAAAAATATGAGACAAATATAAATTAAAATGATGTTCAGTGACCAATGTTTTATATCTTTATCTTAAAAATTTTCCAGGGGCTGGGCGCAGTGGCTCATGCCTGTAGTCCCAGCACTTTGGGAGGCCAAGGGGGATGGATCACTTGAGGCCAAGAGTTCAAGACCAGCCTGGCCAACATGGCAAAAACCCATTTCTACTAAAATACAAAAATTAGCTGGGTGTGATGGTGTGGGTCTATAGTCCTGGCTACTCGGGAGGCTGAGGCAGGAGAATCGCTTGAACCCAGGAGGCAGAGGTTGCAGTGAGCTGAGATCATGCCACTGCACTCCAGTCTGGGCAACAGCGAGATTCTGTATGAAAAAAAATTCAGGTATATGAAGATAATTCACAGTTAACTCAATTTAATATCAGCTTAAGGTCTAAAAACTAAGGACTTGGAAATTACAATCTATGCTGACACATTAAATCTGTATGATTTAAAGCCTTGTAATAATCCCTTTGATAAAGAATTATGTATTATAATTTAATTTAGTTTGACACATAATTTTAATATTTTATAATCTCATCTGAATTAGCTTATTTGACAAGCAAAATCAGTAGAGGAAATTCATAAAACTCAAATTAGCCTTTATATTAGAAAATAAACCCAAGACTTGTTAAAATAAGAAATTATGGTAAATAATTTTATACTGGTAAAATCTGAGAAAAGACAGCTATTTCTAAGCTAAAAGTATTAAGCCAGTTTAATTTACTAAGGAATCCTCTTGATTAGGATTATTATATAAAACTTTTCCCATTACAACTATATATTAGTTATTACAATTTTTAAGTTGTTTAGACAATTTGGCTCATGCCTGTAGTCCCAGCATTTTGGGAGGCTGAGGCAGGAGAATTTCTTGAGGCCAGGAGTTTGAGGCCAGCCTGGGCAACATAGTGACATCTCTATTAAAAAAAAAATTGTTGCTGTTATCACATTTCCTAGTAACCAAGGCCATTGGTTAAACTTACAGCTAACTTTTAAAAACATTTTTTTCTGTTACCACCTTAGCAAGATTTTTTTTTTCTTAGAGATACCTTTAAAGTACCAAAAGAAAGAAAAAAACTCTAGAAATCTTTGAGTTCCTCTTCATATTTATATTAACATTTGATGTATTAACACCATGTCTATTGGATAATTGGAATAAGAACTTGCTTCATTAAATTTAAAAAAAATCTTACAATCTGGTTTATTAATTTTCGTAGAGGTAGATAAGGTATATATGTTTGCTTAAAAAACTATAAAATGGAACATTTTACCAACTCTTGTGCAAGCTGGAATTGCAATGGCCCTGAAGCAGAGACTAATGTGGCAGCGGAGATGTCAGGATCTATGAGGAATATGGATCAGTTAAAGTAAGGGGTCCCCAGCCCCGGGGCCACGGACCGGTATTGGTTAGGAGCTGGGCTGCACAGGAGTGAAGCGTCATCTGTATTTAGTTGTTCCCTATCGCTCTCACTACCGCCTGAACTCCGCCTCTTGTCAGATCAGCAGTAGCATTAGATTCTCATAGGAGCACGAACCCTGTTGTGAACTGCACATTCAAGAGATCTCTGTTGCATGCTCCTTATGAGAGTCTAATGCCTGAGGATCTGTCACTGCCTCCCATTGTGTCCGGAATTGGTGGGTTCTTGGTCTCACTGACTTAAGAATGAAGCTGCGGACCCTTGCAGCGAGTGTTACAGTTCTTAAAGGCAGCGTGTCCGGAGTTTGTTCCTTCTGATGTTCGGATGTGTTCGGAGTTTATTGCTTCTGGTGGGTTCGTGGTCTCGCTGGCTCGGAAGTGAAGCTGTGGACCTTCGTGGTGAGTGTAACAGCTCTTAAGGTGGCGCGTCTGGAGTTGTTCGTTCCTCCCAGTGGGTTTGTGGTCTCGCTGGCTTCAGGAGTGAAACTGCAGATCTTCGCGGTGAGTGTTACAGCTCATAAAGGCAGTGTGGACCCAAAGAGTGAGCAGCAGCAAGATTTATTGCAAAGAGCGAAAGAACAAAGCTTCCACGGTGTGGAAGGGGACCCGAGCGGTTTGCCACTCCTGGCTCGGGCAGCCTGCTTTTATTCTCTTATCTGGCTCCATCCACATCCTGCTGATTGGTAGAGCCCAGTGGTCTGTTTTGGCAGGGCACTGATTGGTATGTTTACAATCCCTGAGCTAGACACAAAGGTTCTCCAGGTCCCCACCAGATTAGCTAGATACAGAGTGTCGACACAAAGGTTCTCCAAATCCCCACCAGAGTAGCTAGATACAGAGTGTTGCATGGTGCACTCACAAACCCTGAGCTAGACACAGGGTGCTGATTGGTGTGTTTACAATCCCTTAGCTAGACATAAAGGTTCTCCAAGTTCCCACTAGACTCAGGAGCCCAGCTGGCTTCACCCAGTGGATCTCGCACTGGGGCTGCAGGTGGAGCTGCCTGCCAGTCCCACGCCATGTGCCCACACTCTTCAGCCCTTGGGTGGTCGATGGGACTGGGCACCGTGGAGCAGAGGGCGACGCTCGTCGGGGAGGCTTGAGCTGCACAGGAGCCCAGGGAGGCCGGGGGAGGCTCAGGCAGGGCGGGCTGCAGGTCCCGAGCCCTGCCCCGCGGGAAGGCAGCTAAGGCCCGGCGAGACATTGAGCACAGCAGCTGCTGGCCCAGGTGCTAAGCCCCTCACTGCCCGGGGCCGGTGGTGCCGGCCAGCCGGCCGCTCCGAGTGTAGGGTCCGCCGAGCCCACGCCCACCCGGAACTCGCGCTGGCCCGCAAGCGCGGCGCGCAGCCCCGGTTCCGGCCTGCGCCTCTCCCTCCACACCTCCCAGCAAGCTGAGGGAGCCGGCTCTGGCCTTGGCCAGCCCAGAGAAGGGGCTCCCACAGTGCAACGGCGGGCTGAAGGGCTCTTCAAGTGCCACCAAAGTGGGAGCCCAGGCAGAAGAGGCGCCTAGAGCGAGGGAGGGCTGTGAAGACTGCCAGCATGCTGTCACCTCTCACCATCACCCCCCGGGATGAAACTGTCTAGTTGCAGGAACACAAGCTCAGGGCTCCCACTGATTCTACATTATGGTGAGTTGTGTAATTATTTCATTATATGGTACAATGTAATAATAGAGATAAAGTGCACAATCCATGTAATGTGCTTGAATCATCCCGAAACCAGCCTCCACGCCCCCCCTCCACCAGCCCCCGCTTCACCCCCGTCCATGGAAACATTGTCTTCTAAGAAACCAGTCCCTGGTGCCAAAAAGGTTGCGGATCACTGAATTAAAGAAACAAAGATGGCCGGCGCGGTGGCTCACACCTGTAATCCCAGCACTTTGGGATACTGACGCGGGCGGATCCCCTGAGTTCAAGACCAGCCTGGCCAACGTGGCGAAACCTCGTTTCTACTAAAAATACAAAAATTAGCTGGGCGTGGTGGTGGGCGCCTACAATTCCAGCTACTCGGGAGGCTGAGGCAGGACAATCGCTTGAACCCGGAAGGCAAAGGTTGCAAGGAGCCGAGTTCTCGCCACTGCACTCCAGCCTGGGAGACAGAGTGAGACTCTATCTCCAAAAAAAAAAAAAAAAAAGAAAAAAAAGAAAAAAAGACATAATTATGAACCACTAGGACCCTTGGGGGAATCATTATTAACATCTAAGTAATTTTATTATTTCCTTCCAAATATAGCAGCATAATCTCTGTTTCTCTCTGTTTTTCTGTTTCCATGCCTCTTATAATAAGACAGTCTCCTGTGTTTACTCCCTTGGGTAGGGCAACACTAAAAGAAAATGGCCCAGATGATTGCAACGTGAATAATGGTATGCTCTGTTGCTGGGGAGCTACTGCTATGCTACTGCTTAGCTATGTTACAGCTCCGCAGCTGTTACCCCATTAGGTAACAGAAAGACTCAAACAAACCTCATGAGAAACTGGGAGATGAGAAATTGCCTCATTACAGCCTCCTTGGCAAATAGAAAAGTGATGAGAATGGCCCCAAGCATCTCCTCAAAAGCCTCCCATGTGCTCAAGGTTCAGAAAGATGCAGGATGTTTGGCCGAGGCTCAGATTAGCTGCAGTTCAAGCTTGGCTCATGTGGTCTATGGATATATGCAAGGTCACCACGAGCCAACAAGGAGCCATTATTTAACATTACGTAAAAGTCTGTCTTCAGGAGCTTACTCCGAAGGATATATGTGTGAGGCATTCCAAAGGTGTCTAACAACAGTCTCCAGTTCAAAGAGCATAGAAATAGAGGTGGAAATTGATGGTGCTAATTATCAGGTACAGCTTTGACCGATGACACCTGTGCATAAGGGTCAGCCTTTCATGCCACACATCTGTGAAGAATGATCCTAGAATTTTTTGGTTGTGATCAGTGATTTTTTTTTTTTAAATGGAGTCTTGCTCTGTTGCCCAGGCTAGAGTGCAGTGGTGTGATCTTGGCTCACTGCAACCTCTGCCTCCCAGGTTCAAGTGATTCTCCTGCCTCAGCCTCCCAAGTAGCTAGGATTACAGGCATGCACCACCACACCTGGCTAATTTTTGTATTTTTAGTAGAGACGGGGTTTCACCATGTTGGCCAGGCTGGTCTTGAACTCCTGACCTCAGGTGATCCACACCCCCCTTGACCTCCCAGAGTGCTGAGATTACAGGCATGAGCCACTACGCCTGGCCATGATCAGTGGATTTGGAGCCTTGTTATTTTCTGTTCTGCCTTTTGGACTCTTAGTCGCCCAAGGCCATTTTGGGCAAAACTCTGTTGTGATCTTCTTTGCCGTTGGCTGGTGTAACCTATGTGCTGCAATTGTTTCTCAGCTTTCCACAGTTGACTCTGGTGTTTAACATTTCCTTTCAGAGCCTCCTTGCCCAGAAGGCAGGTGGACTTAGCAAGAGGAGATAACTAGTTTTAGGGTTTCCAGGACAATTGTTGGGCTGTTCATGTCATTGGCTTCTTTGCCTTACTCAGGGAGATGTTAGGAGGTAATATTTATACATAACACAATCATAATGTATCTGACCTTACATAATCCAAGAGATCCTTTTAATACTGATATGCCTTCCTGTTTCCTCCTTCCATTGTCGCATCTCTCCCCCATCCCCAGCTTCATCCTGGGAGTAAATGCCAGAATCAGCTTCACTCTTTCCTTTTTACCTCCTGCCTTTTGTGTGACATTTATTTATTTATTTATTTATTTATTTATTTATTTATTTATTTACTGGAGACAGAGTCTGACTCTGTCACCCAGGCTGGAAGTGCAGTGGCACGATCATAGCTCCCTGCAGCCTCAAACTCCTCTGCTCAAGTGATCCTCTTGCCTTGGCCTTCCGAAGCACTGGGATTATAGGTGTGCGCCATTGAGCCTGGCTTGTGTGGTTCTTTGAAGTCACCCCAGGCAGTGTTTTGCTTCTCTCTCTAGTCTCAATACTTGTGTTACCTGCCCTTTTCAGGTACAATATTCACTTTGATTAGAAAGAAGTGGATTCCAACCAGAAGAACAAATGTGGCTATTAGTAGACCCTTGGAACTCTGTGTGTATAGCAAGGAATAGCGCTGGTGGAATGTGAGGTCAATTGGTGTAACTTTTTGAAGTGCAGGTCTTTAATGAATTATCTGCTGATTCCCTAAAAGCTTCTGCTTTTTAAATTTTTAATTGACTCCAAGGTTGGAACATGTCTAAAATTGCTCTTGTCTTTGCAGAAGCTGTTTACTGCAAGTGCTTTGGATTGCAGTTTACTCTTATTTTGTTGTCAATCCAATGTCTTGTGCTTTCTGTTTTTGAGAGTTTTAAGTTCACCGATAGTAAGCTTTCTTTATTCTAAAGGTGGTATGAATTTGGTCTTTTAAATTGATTTTCTGCATAGTTATTTTTAAAAATTGGGAACAGGAAGGAAAGTAGATAACCAGCTTAATCTGATGTCTTATTGCTTCCATCTTAATAACAGTCTGTTATTTATCAGAGCAATTTTCTCTTGGCTTATACTGAAGACGTAATTTATAATTTGTAATTTCTGTTTCCTGCATGAACTCATTTTCATTGGGACTCATTTGTCCATGTTTCAAATGCAAACATTGAAAGCATGAAATCCATTATCAGTTTAATAATCTGAGAACAGATAAAATGCATAAAAATAGGTGAATTATAATGGATGGGCTGTTTACTTTAAGTGCTATAGAAATGAACCTAAAAGGATTAGTTTTCAGTTGTGTGCAATGGGCTGAAAGCATGGCATTAGGAACCAGTACCCTTTAGCATCTGTCAAGAAAGACTCTTGTGTTAACAGGCTTCCTCAGCCCCAGTTCTATTGACATTTGAGGCCAGATAATTCTTTGCTATGGGAAGTTATCCTGTGCATTGTAGGATGTTTAACAGTATCCCTGTCCTCTACCTATTAGATACTAATGCCACCTCTGTGTCCCCCACCCTAGTTGTGACAACCAAAAATATGTGTAGACATTGCCAAACGTCCCCTGTGGGATCGTGGGACAAAATTAACCACAGTTAAAAATGTGGCCAGGCGCAGTGGCTCACGCCTGTAATCCCAGCACTTTGGGAGGCTGAGGCGGGCGGATCACCTGAGGTCAGGAGTTTGAGACCAGCCTGGCCAACATAGTGAAACTCCATCTCTACTAGAAATACAAAAATTAGCCAGGTGTGGTGGTGCATGCCTGTAATCCCAGCTACTCAGGAGGCTGAGGCAGGAGAATCTCTTGAACCAGGGAGGTGGAGGTTGCAGTGGGCTAAGATCGTACCACTGCACTCCAGCCTGGGTGACGGAGCAAGATTCTGTCTCAAAAAATAATAATAATAATAATAAAACAAAAAAAATCACTATGGTAAAGGAAAGAAACCACTCACTCAAAACAGCTTTTCCAATATTAGATGATAAAAATCTATAACACATGACTGTATGTCCATTACATCTAACCCAGTACTTTAGAATAATCTTGTCACAATCTCATGAAATATTAAAAACATTGATGATATTATCTGAGCTCAGCATGATTAAAAATAAAATATACAAGATAGAAGATAAAGCTCTACATCAGAAATTAAATAAGAACTCTTGTGAACAACTGTTCATCAAAGAAGAAACCAAAATCAAATTTCAGAATATCTAGAAAATAACAAAATTGAAAACATTACATTTATAAGATCTTAACCAAAACAGTACGTAGAGAAACATTTATTGTATTCAAGTTTATATTACTAAACGAGAAGAAAAACCAAAAAAAGAATGAAATAGGTATTCAACCTAAGAAGTTAGAAATTTATCGACAAGCTAAGAAAAACCAACAAAAGATATCAGTAAAAGAAGACAGAAAACAAACAAACAAAAAACAGTAGAACAAAGGCATCAATACATTTTCTTTTCCTTTGGGAAATTTGCTCTAAGTAAAATCCAGAAAAGAAGCAAAACTAACTTGATACACCACTAATTGATTAGTAGAAAAAGGAACAAAACCATAAATACGTATATCACTCATCTGTCACTTACATCTTCAACACAAAGGTTAAAAGAAAAGAACATTAAAAATAACTATAATGCTGAGCATGGTGGCTCACACCTGTGATCCCAGAGCTTTGGGAGATTGAGGCAGGAGGGTCTCTTGAGGCCAGGAGTTCAAGGTTACAGTGAGCTATGATTGAACCACTGCAGTCCAGCCTGAATGACAGCAAGACCCTGTCTCTAAAAAAATAAAAAATAAAGAAAACAAAAAAACTGTAACTACAATAATTTGTTAATAGATTCACAATATAAAAAGATGTATCAAGGCTGGGTGCAGGGGCTCACGCCTGTAATCTCAGCACTTTGGGAGGCCGAGGTGGGCAGATTGCTTGAGCTCAGGAGTTCGAGACCAGCCTGGGAAACATGGCGAAACCCCGTCTCTACAAAAAATACAAAAATTAGCTGGGCACGGTGGTGGGTGCCAGTAGTCCCAGCTACTCAGGAGACTGAGGTAGGAGGATGGATTAAGCTCAGGAGGCAAAGGTTGTAGTGAGCCGAGGTCGCACCACTGCACTGCAGACTGGGCGACAGAGCCAGATCCTGTCTCGAAAAAAAAAAAAAAAAAGAAGTATCAAAACATCATGTCATGCACTATAAATATATATAATTTTTATTTGTCAATTAAAAATAAATTTAAAAAATTACAGACATATGTATTTATTTTTCATTTGTTCAGGCATTCCACAACCAAGTATTACATTTCTACTCTGTTTACATAAGTGTTGCTGAAAAAAAACACAGAATCTCCATTTTTACAAGTGAAAAATTGGTATATTACTTGCCCTTCGTATTGTGTAATGTGATTAAAAGTGCTCTGTAAAACATGGCCAAACATAATGTGGATTTTTTGAATGGATAAATAGGTATGTTCTGGGTATGGTGGCTCATCCCTGTAATCTCAGCACTTTGAGAGGCCAAAACAGGAAGATCCCTTGAGACCAGGAGTTTGAGACCACCCTGGTCAATAGAGTGAGACTCTATATCTACAAAAAATTTAAAAATTTGCCAGATATTGGCTGGGCACGGTGGCTCAGACTTATAATCCCAGCACTTTGGGAGGCTGAGGCGGGCAGATCGCCTGAGGTCAGGAGTTCGAGACCAGCCTGGCCAACATGGTGAAACCCTGTCTCTACTAAAAAATACAAAAATTATCAGGGCGTGGTAGGAGGCACCTGTAATGCCAGCTATTTGGGAGGCTGAGGCAGGAGAATCACTTGAACCCGGGTGGCGGAGATTGCAGCGAGCCGAGATCATGCCATTGCACTCCAGCCTGGGCAATAAGAGCGAGACTTCGTTCCCGCCCCTCCGCCCTCAAAAAAAAAATTAGCCAGATATTGTGGTGTGTAACTGAAGTCCTGCTATTTGGGCTGCTGAGGCAGGAGGATTGTGTAAGCCCAGGAATTCAAGGCTGCAGTGAGCTGTAATCATGCCACTGCACTCCAGCCTGGGTGACACTGTGAGACCCCTTCTCTAAAATAAATAAATAACCAAAATTTTATATGGATCCTTTTAGTTGAGAAGATGAAAAGTGTTGCAAATTGTGTGTGTATCTGCACCTCTGTGTTCCATATCTTGAATTTATTAGAATGATTAAGGTAGATTATTAGTGTCTTGATATCTAGACACAGATTACATAAATTGAAGAAATCCATCTTCTGTCTCTTATTTTAATACTTCCCTTGTTTATTGTAAATGGCAGGTGTTTATGTAACAGAAGAAAGCTCTGTTAGCATGTACTTTTGATGACTTTGCACCAAGAAAAATGCATTTAATATATATAAACCTGTGCAAAATGTATTCCTTAGAGTTAGAACTCAAAATGAGTTTGAGATGTTGTATTGCCTGTTTTAGTATTATTCCCTCGTCTAAATTGCTTCAATGACTTTCTATATCCTTCTAGGAAAAACAAGACTAAAGTTCTGTCATGTCCTATTTACCTATCTAGGCTTATCTCAAACCATCACTTGTCTGAGTCAGTTCTTAGCGTAGATGAATATGCAAATTGTGACATCAAAAATACAGAATGTGGCCAGACAGAGTGGTTCACACCTGTAATCCCAGCACGCTGGGAGGCCACCGCAGGCAGATCACTCGAGGCCAGGAGTTCGAGACCAGCCTGGCCAACATGGTGAAACCCCATCTCTACTAAAAATACAAAAATTACCAGGGTGTGGTTCCATGCACCTGTAATCCCAGCTACTCAAGAGGCTGAGGTTGGAGAGCTGCTTGAACCCAGGAGGTGAACATTATAGTGAGTCAAGATCACGCCATTGCACTCCAGCCTGGGTAACAGAGTAAGACTTTGTGTGTATGTATGTGTATATATATA
Organism: Nomascus leucogenys; assembly: GCF_006542625.1. Classification (NCBI taxonomy): domain Eukaryota; kingdom Metazoa; phylum Chordata; class Mammalia; order Primates; family Hylobatidae; genus Nomascus; species Nomascus leucogenys. The sequence goes on along the minus strand of NC_044393.1, from coordinate 87,141,858 downwards.
TATATATATATATATATATATATATATATATATAAAATATATATTTATTTTTTTCAAGTTTCTTCAAATGTCATAATTAAAATATATATAGAGAATGTTGGGGAGGGGATCAAATTTAAATTACTGTAAGCTTAAAATAGTATAACTATAAGGTGTTATATGTAAGCCTCATGGTAATCACAAAGAAAAGACCTATCATAGACACATAAAAGATAAAGAGAAATGAGTGAAAGCATATCTAGTTATAGTTTAAATATGGTTTGTCTACATTAAACCTCATGTTGAATTTTTAAAAAATTTTAAACTTCAGTAGCTTCAGAGGCACTAGTGTTTTTTGGTTACATGGATGAATTGGATGGTGGTGAAGTCTAGGATTTTAGTGCATCTGTCACCTGAGTAGTGCACATTGTACCCAATTGGTAGTTTTTCATCCCTCAGCCGCCTCTCACCCTCTTCTCTTCTGAGTTTCCAGTGCCCATTATACCATTCTGTATGCCTTTGTGTGCCCATAGCTTAGCTACCACTTATAAATGAGAACATGTGGTATTTGGATTCGTGGAAATTTGATTTTCAGTGTTGGAGGGGGGGCGTAATGTGAGATGTTTGGATTATGGGGGCAGATCTCTCATGAGTAAGTTAATGCCCTCCATTGGGGGTGACTGTGTTCTCACTCTGTTAGTTCCCATGAGGGGTAATTGTTAAACAGAGCCTGGCACCTCCCCCTCTGGCTTCTTCTCTTGCCATGAGATCTCTGCATATTCCAGCTCCCCTTCATCTCCTACCATAAATGGAAGCCTTCACCAGATGCCCGATTTTGAACTTTTCCAAACATCAGAATTGTAGCCAAAGAAACCTTTTTTCTTTAAAAATTACTCAGCCTCGGATATCCCTTCATAGCAATACAAAACAGAATAGGACAATACCATTACAGAAAATCATCATATCACAAAGAAAGACAGCAAGAGAGGAAGAAAGAAACAAAGGATCTACCAAACAGCCAGAAAACAATGAACAAAATGGAAATAATCCGTCCTTACTTTCAGTAATTATTTTACATTAAATAAATTAAACTCACTGATCAAAAGACATGGAATGGCTGAAAGGATGGAAAAAAGACTTAACTCTATGCTGCTTACAAAAGACTCACCAGCTTCAAGAATAAACATGAATTGAAAGTAAAGCGATGTAAAAAGACATCCCATACAAAAGGAAACCAAAAGAGAGGAGGAGCAGGCATACTTATGTCAGACAAATAGACTTTAAGTCAAAAACTGTGAAAAGAGACATACGGTGCCATTATATAGTGATAAAGAGGTCAATTCATCAAGATGATAGAACAATATGTAATATGGAACAATATATAATACACACACAGACACACACACACACACACACACACACACACTATTCTGTACCCAACATTGGAGAACATAAATTAAGAAAATATTAATAGATTTGAAGGGAGAAGTAGACAGCAAGACAATAATAGTAGGAGACTTCAACATTGCACTTTCAACAATGGATAGATTTTCCAGACAGAAAATCAATAAGAAAACATTGGACTTGAACTATACTTTAGACTAAATGGACCTAACAGACACATACATACAGAACATTCCTTCCAACAGCAGCAGGGTACACATTCTTCTGGAGCACACATAAAACATTCTCTAAGATTATATTAGGCCACAAAACAAGTCTTAACAAATGTCAAAAATTGAAACAATGTGGTCAGGAGTGGTGGCTCTTATCTGTAATTCCAGCACTTTGGGAGGCTGAGATGGGAGGATCGCATGAAGCCAGGAGTTTGAGACCAGCCTGGTCAACGTATCAAGACTCTATTTATGTATATTTTAATATATTTATTATAAAAATCTATTATATGTATCTATGTATATTTTTGTATATTTTATAAAAATTAAAAAAATTGAAACTATGTCAACTATCTTTTCCAACAACAATGGTATGAAACTAGAAATAAATAATAGAAGGAAAACTGGAAACTCACAAATATATGGAAATTAAACATCATGCTCCTGAACAACCAGGGGGGTCAAACAAGAAATTGAAGGAGAAATAAAAAAAAAACACTGAGAGGAACAAAAATGGAAACTGTACATAACAAAATGTATGGAATGCAGTAAAAACAGTTCCAACAAGGAAGTTTAAAGCAATAAATACCTACATTAAAAAAGAAGTATCTCAAACAAGTAATCTAACATTATTCCTTAAGGAACTCAAAAAAGAAGAACAAACTAAACCCAATGTTAGTAGAAGAAATAAAATAATACGGATCAGAGCAGGAAAAAAAAAAGAGACTAGGAAAAGAATAGAAAAGATCAACAAAACTTTTTTGAAGACATAAACAAAATTGACAAAACTTTAGCTAGACTAAGAACAAAAGAGAGATGACTCAAATAAAATTAGAAACCAAAGAGGAGCCATTACAGCAGATAACACAGAAATACAAAGGATTGGCTGAGCACAGTGGCCCAGGCCGAGGTGGGTGGATCACTTAAGGTCAGGAGTTCGAGATCAGCCTGGCCAACATGGCAAAACTCCGTCTCTGCTAAAAATACAAAAATTATCTGGGCATGGTGGTGTGCGCCTGTTGTCCCAGCTACTCAGGAGGCTAAGGCACGAGAATCATCTGAACTTAAGAGGCGGAGGGTGCAGTGAGCTGAGATCGCGCCACTGCATTCCAGCCTGGGCAACAGGGTAAGACTCTGTCAAAAAAAAAAAAAAAAAAAAAGAAAGAAAGAAATACAAGGATCATAGGAGACTACTATGAATAATTATATAACAACAAATTGGATAACCTAGAATAAACAGATAAATTCCTAGAAATATACAACCTAACAAGACTGAATCATGAAGAAATAGAAAATTCGGACAGATCAGTAAGGAGATTAAATATTAAATCACTAATAAGCCAATGTGGTGGCTCACACCTGTAATCCCAGCACTTGGGAAGCCGAGGGGGGCCGATTGTGAGGTCAGGAGTTTGACAGCAGCCTGACTAACATGGTGAAACCCCGCGTCTACTAAAAATACAAAAATTAGCTGAGTGTGGTGGTGGGCACCTGTAATCCTAGCTACTTGGTATGCTGAGGCAGGAGAATTGCTTGAAACTGGAAGGCAGAGGTTGGAGTGAGCCGAGCTCGCATCACTGCACTCCAGCCTGGGTGAAAGAGTGAAACCCCATCTCAAAAAGAAAAAGGAAAAAAAGCCTAAGACCTGATGGCTTCATTGCTGAATTCTACCAACATTTAAGGAAGCATTAGTACTAGTACTTCTCAAACTCCTCAAAAAAATTAAAGAGGAAGGAACACTTTCCACCTCAATTTGTGAGGCCAACATTATCCTGACATGAAAGCCAGGCAAGAACACTACAAAAAAAAAAAAAAAAAAAAAAAAAAATTACAGCCCAATATTCCTGAGGAACATAGACACAAAAATTTTCAACAATAGACTCACAAACCAAATTCAATTGTGTATTAAAAGGATCACTCACCATGATCAGCTTGGATTTATGCCTGGGATGCAAGGATGGCTCAACATATGCAAATCAATAAATGTTATACATTGTATTAACAAAGTGAAGGACAAAAATCATCTCATCTCAATAGATGCATAAAAAGCATTTGACAAAATTCAGCATCCTTTAATGATTAAAACTCTGAACAAATTAGGTATAAAAGGAATGTTCCTCAGCACAATAAAGGCCATATATTACCAGCCCACAGCTAACATCATACACAATGGTGAAAAGATGAAAACCTTTTCTCTAAGATTGGGAACAAGAGAAGGATGTCCACTATTAAGAGATGGGAAACACCAAATGTTTTTCCTAATCCCACATACCCCTCAGCATAACACTTCTAATGCAAAATGTGTAGGGGCTCTTCACCAGACTTCCAAGCCATTCTCCAGCAGGCACCAATTGGGTGTCCTACAACTTAACTCAATTCTGATACCATCTACCTAGAGATAGAGTCAGATCCCACAGGTTAAGGACTCATCCCCGTGAGACTGTCCCCCTTTTCAGATGTCAATGGTAAGCCTCAGGTTGTGACCTGTGCTTCTGACCAGTCCGCTCTAAATTGGGGTTCTCAAGACCCCCTCCTTGGGTTCTATTAATTTGCTAGAGTGGCTCACAAAACTCAGGGAAATACTTTACTTACATCTACTTATTTATTACAAAGGATATTTTAAAGAATACAAATGAACAGCCAGATGAAGAGATACATAGGGTGGAGTCTGGAAGGGTCCTGAGCATAGGAGCTTTCATCCCTATGGAGTTGGAGTACACTACCCTTCCAGTATGTAAATGTGTTCACCAACCAGAAAGCTCTCCAAAACCTGTCTCTTTAGGTTTTTTTTTTGTTGTTGTTGTTGTTGTTTTAGACAGAGTTCCTTCTCTGTTGCCCAGGCTGGTGTGCAGTGGTGTGATCTCAGCTCACTGCAACCTCCGCCTCTTGGGTTCAAGCAATTCTCCTGCCTCAGCCTCCCAAGTAGCTGGGACTACAGGCATGCACCACAACGCCCAGCTAATTTTTGTATTTTTAGTAGAGATGGGGTTTCACCATGTTGGCCAGGCTGGTCTTAAACTCCTGACCTTAGGTGATCTGCCTGCCTCAGCCTCCCAAAGTGCTGGGATTACAGGCGTGAACCACTGCACCCAGCCATCTTTAGGTTTTTAATGGAGACTTCATTAGGTAGGTATGATTGGCCTTTGATGACCAAATCAACCTTCAACCCCTCTCCCCTCCCTAGAGGTCGGGGGTGGGGCTGAAAACTTCAACCCTCAAATCACATGGTTGGCACCCCTGGCAACTATCCTGTGGTTATGTAGGAGTACTCAGTGATCAGCCATCTCATTAGCATACAAAAAGACATATCACTTTGCAGATTTCAAGGATTTTAGCAGCTTTGTGCCTGGAACCAGGGACAGAGACCAAGTATATATTTTTTATTATATCACAGTATTACACTGACTCTCACCACTTTGTTTTTTCAACATAGTACTGAAGTCCTAGCCAAAGGAATTGGGCAAGATAAAGAAATAAAAGTAATCCAAATCAGAAAAGAAGTTAAAATGTCTCTCTTTGCTGATTACATGATTTTATATATAGAACAACCTACCAGGCATGGTGGCTCATGCCTGTAATCCCAGCACTTTGGGAGGCCGAGGCGGGCAGATCCTGAGGTCAGGAGATCGAGACCATCCTGGCTAAAACGGTGAAACCCCATCTCTACTAAAAATACAAAAAATTAGCCAGGCATGGTGGCGGGCGCCTGTAGTCCCAGCTACTTGGGAGGCTGGGACAGGAGAATGGTGTGAACCCAGGAAGTGGAGCTTGCAGTGAGCCCAGATGGTGCCACTGCACTCTGGCCTGGTCAAAAGAGTGAGACTCCGTCTCAAAAAAAAAAGAACAACCTAAAGATTCTACCCAAAAGTGTTAGAATTAATAAATGAATTCAGTTGAGTTTTAGGATGCAGCATCTACATATAAAAATCACTTGTGTTTCTATACTTTAGCAATAAACTATCTGAACAAGAAATTTTTAAAAAAGTCACATTTATAATAGCATCAATGGGAATAAAATAATTAGGAATAAATGTAACCAAAAAGGTGAAATATCTGTATACTGAAAACTATGAAACATTAATGAATTAATGAATAAAATTGAAGAAGACACAAATAGATATTTCATGTTTATGGATCAGAAGAATCAATATTGGAAACTTGTCTATATTACTGAAAGTGATCAATATATTTAATGCAATTCCTATGAAAATGCCAATGTCATTTTTCATGGAAATAGAAAAAAAACATAACATTTATATGGCATCTCAAGAGACCCTGAATAGATAAAGCAATCTCGATCAAGAAGAACAAAGCTGGAGGCTTTGTGTTCTGATTTCAAATTTCATTACAAAGTGATAGTAACCAAAGCAATATGATACTATCATAAAAACAAATACACATAAACCAATGGAATGTAATAAGAAACCAATAAATAAACTAATACATATATGATCAAGTGATCTTCAACAAAGATGCCAAGAATATACAATGCAGAGAGAATAGTCTCTTCAGTGAATGATGTTGGGAAAATTGGATATCCACGTTCAAAAGCAAACAAAAAAACGAAATTGGATTCTTATCTTACACCATGCACAAAAATCAACTCAAACTTGATTAAAGATTTAAATGTAAGATCTGAAACCGTAAAATTCCTTAAAGAAAATATAGGAGAAAAGCTCTATGACAGAGGTCTTGTCAATGACACCAAAAGCACAAGCAACAAAAGCAAAAATAAGCAGGCAGGATTATATCAAAGTAAAAGGTTTCTGCAAAGCAAAGGAAGCAATCAGCAAAACGAAAAGTCAGCCCACAGAATGAGAGATAATATGCACAAACCATAGATCCTATAAGGAGTTTATATCCAAAATATGTAAGGAACTCTTACAACTCAGTAGTAGAAAAACAGCCTGGTTTTAAAATGAGCAAAGAACCTGAACAGACATTTTTCCAAGGAAGACATACAAATACTCAACAGAAAAAGGCAATAAATGGCAATTATCAAAACCATGAAAGATGTCAAGTATTGGCAAGAATGTGGAGAAACTGGAACTCTTGTACACTATTGGTGGGAATGTGAAATGGTGCAGCCACTATGGGAAACTGTATAAAGGGTGCTCAAAAAATTAAAAATAAAACTACCACGTGATGCAGCAATCCCACTTTTGGGTATATCCAAAAGAACCGAAATCAGGATCTTGAAAAGGTGGATATCTGGACTCCCATGTTCATTGCAGCAGCATTATTCACACTAGCCAAGATACAGAAACAATCTAAGTGTCTGTCAGTGGGTGAATGGACAAGGAAATTATACATATATATGTATAATACACACATACTTCATTAGGTAGGTATGATTGGTCTTTGATGACCACATCGAACTTCAACCCCTCTCCCCTTTCTAGAGGTGGGGGTGGGGCTGAAAGTTTCAACCCTCCAATCACATAGTTGGCACCCCTGGCAACTATCCTGTGGTTATCCAGGAGTACTCAGTGATCAGCCATCTCATTAGCATATAAAAACACATATCACTTTGTAGATTCCAAGCATTTTAGCAGCTGTGTGCCAGGAACCAGGGACAGAGACCAAATATATATTTATACTTGATACATATATCAAGTATACATACACACATATTATAACAAACTATTATTTAGCTTGAACAAAGAAAGAAATCCTACCTTTTGCAACAACATGGATGAATCCAGAGGAGATTTGCTAATTAAATGTCAGATATAAGAAAATGAATACTTCCATGTGGAATCTAAAATAGTTGAACCCATAGAATCAAAGAATAGAAGGGTAGGAACAGGGTTGAGGTAGGGGAGAAATGAGGAGATGTTGGTCAAAGGACACAACCTTGCAGTTAGAAGATGAATAAGTTCTGGAGACCTAATGTATGGCATGGTGACTATGGTCAGTAATACTGTATTGCATACTTGAAATTTGCTAAGATAGATCTTGAGTATTCTCACCACACACACACACACAAAAGAAAAATCAAAGGAAAAGGTAACTATGTGAGATGATGGATATGTTAATTAGCTTAATTGTGTAAATCATTTCACAATGTATAGGTATATCAAAATATCACATTATATACCTTGAGCATATACAATTTTTATATGTCAGTTATACCTGAAGAAAGCTAAAAATATAGGAAAAAAAGCCACCTATGGATTCTAAGCCACACATGAATAATGCTAGGCAGAGATTTCTGAAACAGAGACAATCTCCAATAAGAACAACTGAAGAAAAAAAAAGAAAATATTTAAAAAATTATTTGAGATATAGCCAAGTTTAGTGATGAAATCAAGGTTAGATGAACAAAAAGATTACATAACTGTACCTAGGGAATTGTATGTCTGTAGTTTCTAGTTTTCGTTTATTATTTATAAACATAGTAATTATGAATTTTGGTCTAAATCTTTAGTAAATAAGTTTTTAGACAAAAGGCAACAAAGAAACAAAACATCCAAATAAAGTCTCAGATTCTTCTTCTTTTGTGTAGGTGAGATCTTACAATGTTGTGCTGGCCTTGAACTCCTGGCCTCAAGTGGTGCTCCTGCCTCGGCCTCCCAAAGTGTTGGGATTACAGGCATGAACATCATGTCTGGCCCTTTTCTTCTGATATATATTATAAAAATAAAACAAAAATACATTACTTGTATAAAAGCATGACTAAGCTCAAATTATTTTTTGCATAAAGAAGTCTACAAATAACAGAATCTAGCCCTCATGTTGTTTTCCAATAATCTTCAGTGTATGCAACTTTGCAATCACTGGGAACTAAACAAAGCTGAAGTTTCTTTGCTAAGAAAGTTAGTAAATGCCACAAATAAGAGAAGTCATAATACTGGTTTCTCTGGAAGGAGGATATGAATTGAGAAGCAGTTGAGAACCTCCTGGAGTGCTGGAAATATTTTATCTCTTGATATGGGTGTCAGTGGCATGGGTGTTGGTACAGTTTGGATCTGTGTCCCCCTGCAAATCTCATGTCTAATTGTAATCCCCAATGTTAAAGGGGAGACCTGGTAAGAGGTGATTGGATCATGAAGGGGTGGATCCTTCATGAATGGCTTAGTACCACCCCCATGGTGCTGTTTTAGTGATGGAGTTCTCATGAAATCTTGTTGTTTAAAAGTATGTAGCACCTCTCTCCTGCCCTCTCTTGTTCCTGCTCTGGCTGTATAAGATGAGCCTGTTTCTCCTTTGTGTTTTGCCATGATTGTAAGTCTCCTGAGGCCTCCCTAGAAGCCGAGCAGATAGCCTGCATCATGTTTCCTGTACAGCATCTGGAACCATGAGCCAATTAAACCTCTTTTCTTTAAAAATTAACAGTCTCAGGTATTTCTTTATAACAGTGCAGGAATGAACTAATACAAAAATTGGTACTGAAGAGTGGGGCATTGCTATAAAGATACCTGAAAATGTGGAAGTGACTTTGGAACTGGGTAGTGGGCAGAGGCTGGAAGAGTGTGGAGGGCTCAGAAGAAGACAGGAAGATGAGGAAAAATTTGGCACTTCCTAGAGACTTGTTAAATTCTTGTGACCAAAAGGCTGATAGTGATATGAACAATGAAGTCCAGGCTGAGGAGGTCTCATATGGAACTGAAGAATGTACTGGGAACTGGGGTAATGGTCACTTTTGCTAAGCAAAAAGCCTGGCTGCATTGTGTCCCTGCTCTAGGGATCTGTGGAACTTTGAACTTGAGAGTGATGATTTAGGGTATCTGCTGGAAGAAATTTCTAAGCAGCAAAGTATTCAAGATGTGGTTTGGCTGTGTGTGTATTTATATATACTCATATATATGTATAACAACATAAATTACAAATAGTTTAATATGAAGGCAAAATTCTTTATCAAGGGATGTGAATTCAGTATTGCTCAGTGTGCACAGTCATCTGTTTTCTGTGGGCATCAGGGTGATTCATACAGTTTTCAATATACTTTGTTACCACAAATTTGTAGAGTAGGTATGGGCCTATCATGACATTAAAGGTATTATTGTATTCCTGCCACAACTCATTAAAGTATCAAACTTTGTATTTTCTCTAACATACATTAAGAAAAATTATCTAAAATTTGAAAGTGAATGAAAAAAATGAGTGTCGACTTTCAGTGTTGTTGTGGGGATTGTCTAGCAGGCTTCCTCAAGGACTGATTTCCCCCAGGGGAAACTTTGTAACTTTTTTTGATTTGCTGTTAATTATTTGTGGTATGAGGTTCCTAAGACCACCCTCAGGTTCAATAATTTGTTAGAAGGAACCACAGAACTCAGAAAAGCTGTTCTACTCATAGTTATGGTTTATTAGAGAAAAAGAATTTAGATTTATTGTCCAAGGTAAAAGGAGAATATGGCAGAGTCCGAGAGAGACCAGGCACAAATTTCTACTTGTTCTCTCTCAGTGGAGTTGTATGGATAGTGCTTAACTTTTCCAGCAGTGATGTGTGATAACACATAAGTAGTATTGTCAACCAGGGAAACTTATCTGAACTTTGAGATCCAGGGATTTTTGTTGTTGTTGTTGTTGTTTTTTTGAGACGGAGTCTCGCTGTGTCTCCCAGACTGGAGTGCAGTGGCGCGATCTCGGCTCACTGAAAGCTCTGCCTCCCAGGTTCACACCATTCTCCTGCTTCAGACTCCTGAGTAGCTGGGACTACAGGCGCCTGCCACCACACCTGGCTAATTTTTTGTATTTTTAGTAGAGACAGGGTTTCACCGTGTTAGCCCGGATGGTCTCGATCTCCTGACCTCATGATCCGCCCGCCTCAGCCTCCCAAAGTGCTGGGATTACTGGTGGGAGCCACCGTGCCCGGCCCTAGATCCAGGGTTTTTATTGGGGGTCAGTCATATAGGCTTGGAGTGCCCACATAGCTGACCTTAGTTACTCAGTCTCCAGCCCTTTGGAGTCAAACTGACATCATGTAGCCACTTCCCTCCCCACCCCCCTTAATAAATCACATTGTTAGCTTAAACTGTCTAGTGTGGCCCAAAGCCCCAGATAAGCAAAGACATTCTTCTCAGGAATGACATTCCAAGGGCTTAGAGGTTATCTCCCAATAAGTGGTTAATGGCCAGACCTTTCCTTGGAAGGTGCAGGGTTTGGATTTCCCAGATCAGCTGAGTGAATGGTTTAATAGGGTAATTTACAATTTTGTAAGAGTAGTTGTTAACTAATAGAAACCTGGTAGTGATGAAAATGATTCTTGTCCAGTAACAATGCAAATGGATCTTTTATTGTAGAGACGTAAATTATTAAATCCGGTAGAAAAGATAAACTCAAAAGTTATATAGTTGTATTGCCTTTCAGAAGGCTAAACTGGTTTGGAGCTAAATGAGCAATTTGATCCAAGCATCCTTTCTTTCAGCTGCTGAAATATTTTACTTTCTCCAAGTATCTTGGTAGTTCTCTTACCATTTTTCTGTTTCCATCATTAATGAGATAATTAAATCACTGGTATGTACTCATTTTGTATTTACATAAGAATCATATTTTTGTTTTTTTGTTTTTTTTTTTTTGAGATGGAGCTTCGTGCTTGTTGCCCAGGCTAGAGTGCAATGGCACAATCTCGGCTCACCACAACCTCCGCCTCCCAGGTTGAAGTAATTCTCCTGCCTCAGCCTTCCTGAGTAGCTGGGATTATAGGCATGCGCCACCACACCTGGATAATTTTGTATTTTTAGTAGAAACGAGGTTTCTCCATGTTGGTCAGGCTGGTCTCAAACTCCCAACCTCAGGTGATCTGCCCGCCTTGGCCTCCCAAAGTGCTGGGATTACAGGCGTGAGCCACCGTGCCCGGCCTCATTTTTAACAAATTATGCTTTGACAGTTTCTTCTCATTTACACCCTCTGATCGGCAGCAACCTTCTTAATTTTCAGTGCTGTTGGAGATTTCTACTATATCATTTTTTTTGGAATCTGAAGTGAGGGAAGCAGGAAGCTAAAACCTAGTACTCCAAAACTCCTATCAACCTAAAATAATCAAAAGGTTCAGAATCTAATTTAAAGAGAGTTCATTCAAGCTCAAAGAGTGAGGATGGACCACCCAGAAACACCAGTTCCAAAGGAATTGAGTCAGCAGTTTGAAGTAGGGAATTAAGATTTCATTTATTTAGACAGAGACAGAGATTTTAGTGGGATTACAACACTATTTACACAAGGTTGGTGCATAGTTACAGCAATTTGATTGGTTATAGGCAGTGTTTCCTTTTGGGAAGGGGACATTTAACACTTTTTGCAGAGGGTGTAATAGTCATGGGTTTTTTGTCATCTGGTTTAAGCAAAGTGAGGCAGCAAAGGGGAAGTGAATCTATGACCAGGGCCATTAATGAAGAAGGCAGGAGGCATTTATCTGTGGTGTAGTTGAATTCTCACTAGTCATTGTGCAGAACAAGAAAAATAAGAAAGTGAGTTAATCTATCTGAGAACAGAAGTTGTAACCATGTGTGACTCAGATCATAGTCACATCTCACTCAGGGCTTAATGTGTTCTGGGGGGTTCCAATAGCTTTTAAATTTTTTTTATCTCCACGCCCTGAAAGTCCCTGTTGCAGACATCTCTTATTTTGTCTGCTTCTTGGGGCAACCTATTCCTGGTGATTCAGGCAGGATTGTAGTTCCTTATGATTCCTTTCTCCTTAGTGCTCCTCTTGTTCCACTTGCTCCTACTCTCTTGCCTTTCCTTCCCCCTTCCGCTGTCTCTCTCATTCCTCTCTTTCTTCTTCTCTGCACATGGATGAGTTTATGTCTCAGGCCCTTCCATTCAGTCTGCCCCAGGCCATCACCATTGGTTCCAGCATGATGCATGTCGGCCAATCAGAGTTCTTCCCAGGATTACTTCCTTGACAGAGCTATTACCAAAGACTCGCACTCTCTTTTGGGTTCCTGATCTGGTTGAAGGAGAGTGTTGCTGAGAGCTATCATGTCTGCCGTCTGGAGACAGCTAGTCCAAGCGAGGGGGAAAAACAGTCACAAGTTGTAAACACACTGAGCCCTAGTTCTAGCTGCTTACAGCCACTTTACCCCTGCACTTCTTTGTTTCCAGTTCTGTGACAAAGTGAATTCACTATTTTTGCTTAAACTAGTGTGAACTGCATTTCTGTTACTAGGAACTAATAACATCCTGATGGAAAAATCGCTATATGGAAGTGGGGCATAACAAGTGAATACTCCTGAAAGTTAGAATCGACTGAGTTAATTTGGGTGAAGCATAATGGGAAACACAGTCCTCACTGGGAGTCTGGATATCTTTTCCACTGTTTTATAAGAATTCATATTTTTAAAATATGAGGTTCAACTCATTTTTTTCCAAATATGAGCAAATATTTTAATTAAACATGAAGAGAAAAAAACAGACTTTTAAAAGTATGCAGAAAAGGATAATTAACATTGGATCCCTTGTAAAAATGGAACCTCAGGGAGTCTAACAAAAATGCACCTTTGGCTAACTTTTGCTTTTTAAAATTCCTTGTTTGACTTCACCTCCCAGTGCACAGGAAATGACAGCTTCTGGGAGATGCATGGAGTTGCAGGAGTCCCCAGGAGCATCAAAGGGTTCAGGGGTTGTATTCTAGCAGTTTCTTTCTTTTCTTTTTTCTTTTTTTTTTTTTTGGAGTTGGAGTTTCACTCTTGTTGCCCAAACTGGAATGCAATGGCATGATCTCGGCTCACTGCAACCTCCACCGCCCAGGTTCAAGCGATTCTCCTGCCTCAGCCTCCCGATTAGCTGGGATTACAGGCATGTGCCACCACGCCCAGCTATTTGTTTGTATTTTTAGTAGAAATGGGGTTTCACCATGTTAGCCAGGCTGGTCTCGAACTCCTGACCTCAGATGATCCACCTGCCTTGGCCTCCCAAAGTGTTGGGATTACAGGTGAGCCACCGCACCTGGCTCTAGCAGTTTCTTGATCTTCTCTTTCCTGGTCTCACTTTCATCTTGCGCTATCACCAAGGAGTGTGAGTAGCTTATGGAGACCTGCTTTGAAAAGATGCCATCCAGAGTCTTCACCTCTTGGGCTGCAGTGGAAGACTCGGGCTCATGGTCCCTGTATCCCAATTACCTAAATGTTGGTTATGGCCCCCAGCTGATGGTGCTCTCATTGGCGGCCACAATGATGCTGCTCTTCCCACAAGCCAGGCTCCGGATTCTGAAGCTGCAGAGGTCCTGCACTGCTTTCAGGTACATGGAAGATTCACGGGAGATATTGGGCTCCCCAGAAAAAGAGACTACCAACTTCACAGACAGCAAAGGAGCAGGTGTAACCAACATGGATCTGGGATGCCCCACACCCAAGGAAGTCAGACTCCAACTTCACCAAGCGGGGACCATTTCATCGTTCTGCTCCGAGTGGCCCAGCCAACCATAGCCACCAAAGCCCCAGGAGAAGACTCATTTCTTGGAGTCCAGAATCAATGTGTGGTTAGCATCACAGGCCACGTCTTACACAACTGTTACTGGCTGGTGGGTTCTTGACCCTTAGTAAATAGAAATAGACCAAGAATCTGAGATGCACCCCCCCAGCACTCCCCACCAGACCAAGGCTCCAGCCCATTCACCAGATTCACTTAAAGTGTAACTTATATTTTGGAACTTGGACCATGTGTCTGCCAAGGCTCAGGCTTTGGTGCTGGTTTAGAAGATTGTGCTGGATGCTTCCTGTGGCCTTCGATGGAGTCCTTCATAAAGGAACCAAGTTTTGGTTCAAGCCTGGAGTGCAGAAGGCAACGAAGGAAGAGAATGTGGCCTTATTAAGAAAGTCTGATCTGCTTTGAGCTGAATCAGGCAAGCACGTGCTGTGCAAAAGGAGAATTTTGCCTCAAGCTAGGCAGTTAGTACATCCAGAGAGGGCAGCCGGAGCTCAAGCTGAGATCCTGAAGAATCCAAACAGGGAAGCCAGGGGGACAGCTCCTGCCAGAGGAGATATGACCCACCAGAAAAAGCCTTTTACCAAAATGCCCTTTAGATGAGAGAGTAAGCCTATTAGTTGGGCATCACTCTCTCATCGTGTTTCTCATGAATGGGAGGCAGAGACTAGGGTGGAAGAAGCTAAAGTGAGAATTTGGGGATTTCGTGTGTAGAGACAGAAACATTAAGGCTACTATTCGGGTTCAGGGAGGATTCTGATTCAAGAAGAAGGCATTGAAGTTAGCAGAAGCCTGACATTTTGAGAGTTCTGAGAAATATCAAGTCTTAGAAATATGAGTTTGTTCATCTTTGTCAGTCCCTATGACTGTGGCCTCAGAGTGCACACACCTCAAAGTGTTGAAGGCTGAAGACAGGAGATCATTGCCTATGCCCCTCTAATGGCCTCTCCTGGTGCTGTGTCATTATTGTGGACAGAATGACAGTGCCTGAAGGAGGCCCTCTTGGAGAACTGTCAGGGATAAGAAACATTTTTTTCATGTCATATGGGTAATGTGCTGATGTTATAACAAGGTTTAAGGGTGGCACATCTCACACATGCACATGAACACTCAGTCGTCACGCTCATGAACTACAAAAAGATCAAGAAACATTCCTTTTTTTTTTTGAAGTGGAGTTTCACTGTGTTGCCCAGGCTGGAGTGCAATGGCACAATCTCGGCTCACTGCAACCTCCATCTCCCAGGTTCAAACGATTCTTCTGCTTCAGCCTCCCAAGTAGCTAGGATTACAGGGATGTGCCACCATGCCTGGCTAATTTTTTTTTTTTTTGTACTTAGTAGAGACAGGGTTTCACCATGTTGGTCAGGCTGGTCTCGAACTCCTGACCTCACATGATCCACAGCTTCGGCCTCCCAAAGTGCTGGGATTAAAGGTGTGAGCCATCGCACCCGGCCAAGAAACATTGTTATCAAGAAACACTGCAGATCCAGAAACATTCTGTGCACTGGGGCAGGATGTCCTTGCCGCTCCAGCCCGGTATGTTTCTGTGGACCAGTGAGCATGGCATGCCATGGGTCTCCTCTCTTTTTTCAGGCAGGTTGCATCACTATTGATGGATCTTTCTACATAGTTGATCAGAGGCCATTGATAAGAAAAATTGATTTGGGTTAACAAACATCTCTTTGGGGTTGCTTACGTCCCTAAAAGATCAAGATTATTGGTTGTCAATACTTGGGCTCAGCAAAGCATTGATTTGGCAAGGCCATTTTTATAGCCGATGTTAACTGAAGAGACAGGAAATCTTTACTGAGGGATGGTGTGTTCGTTTGTAAAACTGCTATAACTAAGTACCACAAACTGGGTGGCTTAAAGGACAGAACTGTAGTGTTTCACAGTCCTGAAGGCTAGACTCTGAGATAGAGGTGTTGGCAATGTTGATTCTCTCTGAGGGCTGAGGTGAAACTGTTCCATGCCTTTTGCCTAGTTTCTTATAGTTGTTGGCAATCTTTGTCATTTCTTACCTTGTAGAAGCATCACCCTGAACTCTGTTTTCGTCTTCACGTGACATTCACCCTGTGTGTTGTCTGTGTCCAAATTTCCTTTTTTTATGAAGACACAGTCTCATTGGTTTAGGGTTCACCTTACTCCACCCTACCCCAGTATGATCTCATCTTAATTAATTACATATGCAGTGACCCTATTTTATTTATTTTTAAGAGATGAAGTCTTGCTTTGTCACCCACGCTAGAGTGCAGTAGCATGATCATAGCTCACTGCAGCCTCAAACTTCTGGGCTCATGCAGTCCTCCTGCCTCAGCTACCCAAGTAGCTGGGTGCTATGTGTGTGCACAACCAGCCATGTGTACACAACTATATCCAGCTAATTTTAAAATTTTTGTAGAGATAAGGTCTCACTCTGTTGACCAGGGTTGTTTCGAACTCCTAGCCTCAAGTGATCCTTCCACCTTAGCCTCTCAAATAGCTGACATTACAGGCATGAGCCACCACACCTGGCCCTATTTTTATAAGATCACATTCTGAGGTACTGGGGTCTGGGCTTTAACATATGAATTTTGAGAGGATACAGTTCAACCCATAACAGATGGGAAGC
This sequence comes from Nomascus leucogenys, assembly GCF_006542625.1. NCBI lineage: Eukaryota > Metazoa > Chordata > Mammalia > Primates > Hylobatidae > Nomascus > Nomascus leucogenys. The sequence goes on along the minus strand of NC_044393.1, from coordinate 87,125,289 downwards.
TTGAGAGTGGTGACAGTGGAGGGAGAAGGAACATGCAGAAGCTTCATTCAGACTGTTGTTCTTTCCTGACCTTCCTACTTTCTGTCTTCAGATCTTTTTCCTCCATCTCTGTTATGACTAAGAGAGGATTTCTCTCCCCCAATTTTTAGAAATACCTTTTCGCTGACAAATGATGGGACTCTTTTCCAATGCCTGTCTTTTAAAAATGCTTTGATAGGTGTTGTTTCCATTCTCACCTCTACACTAATCCCCTCAAAGTATTTTGAAAGACTTTGACAACAGGGACCAGGACTCAAGTTTCTGCTCTTTCATAATGGTACCCCCTTTTTCTTCTTCCTTCCTTCCTTCTTTCTTTCCCTCCTTCTTTTTCTTTTTTGTTGAGACAGAGTCTCGCTCTGTCGCCCAGGATGGAGTGCAGTGGCACGATCTCGGCTCACTGCAATCTCCGCCTCCTGGGTTCGCACCATTCTCCTGCCTCAGCTTCCCAAGTAGCTGGGACTATAGGCGCCTGCTACCACGCCCGGCTAATTTTTTGTATTTTTAGTAGAGACGGGGTTTCACCGTGTTAGCCAGGATGGCCTTGATCTCCTGACCTCGTGATCTACCCGCCTCAGCCTCCCAAAGTGCTGGGATTACAGGCGTGAGCCACCGTGCCCGGCTCCCTCCTTCTTTTTCTTTCCCCTTCTTTCCTTCCTTCCTTCCTTCTTTCCTTCCTCCCTCCCTCCCTCCCTCCCTCCCTCCCTCCCTCCCTCCCTCCTTCCTCCTTCCTTCCTTCCTTCCTTCCTTCCTTCCCTCCTTCTTTTTCTTTTCCCTCCCTCCCTCCCTCCCTCCCTTCCTTCCTTCTTTCCTTTTCCTGTTCCTTCCTTCCTTCTTTCCTTTTTTTTTGAGACAGAATCTCACTCTGTCACCCAGGCTCCAGTGCAGTGGCACAATCTTGGCTTACTGCAACCTCTGCCTCCCCAACCCAAGTGATCCTCCCCTAGCAGCCTCCTGAGTAGCTGGGACTACAGGTGTGTGCCACCATTCCTGGCTAATTTTTGTATTTTTTTTTTTGGTAGAGATGGGGTTTCATGATGTCGTTCCAGGCTGGTCTTGAACTCCTGGGCTCACTCCATCCACCTGCCTTGGCCTCTCAAATTGCTAGGATTATAGGCATGAGCCACCACACCCCCTTTTCTTTCCTCTCTTCCAGTGCTAAATATACAGCAAGAATTAAATCAAAGGCCTTTTAATTTAACTGGCTTCAGATGATTCTTCCCCTGCCCCAACCTTAGAAAACAGAATGGAGATTCATGTGATGCAACAAGTCATTATACTTTATTATTTCTTGTGAACAAAATATTTTCCAGAGGTCAGTGTTGTAAGTAATAACATTGGAATCAGTGAAAACAATCAGTATAGACCAAATTTTTTTTTTTTTTTTTGAGACGGAGTTTCACTCTTGTTGTCCAGGCTGGAGTGCAATGGCGCGATCTCGGCTCACTGCAACCTCTGACTCCCAGGTTCAAGCGATTCTCCTGCCTCAGCCTCCCTAGTAGCTGGGATTACAGGCATGTGCCATCATGCCCGGCTAATTTTGTATTTTTAGTAGAGCTGGGGTTTCTCCATATTGGTCAGGCTGGTCTCAAACTCCCGACCTCATGTGATCCGCCCGCCTCGGCCTCCCAAAGTGCTAGGATTACAGGCGTGAGCCACTGCGCCCGGCCAATAAAATATATTTCTGTAGTTGAATTGAAAATAGATATATCTCTATTGCTGAATTCTAATAATCTTATTCACTCTTTAAATTGTACATATGGGAAAATTACCAGAGTTCTTTTGAACTTGCTTTCTCAAAATTCATACAAAATTCTCAAAATTCATACAAAATTCTCAAAATTCATATAAGCTATCCAAGTAACACTATTAAAGTCTTAAGTACAATAATCTTACAAAGCACCTTATTTCAATATATCTCCCAAGTTAAGAAGAGAAGCCAATATATGGCTTCTCTTTTACTATTTTACAAGGCAGGGTTTTTATTTGTGTATGTTGGTTGTTTCAAGCCTTTTTACATAATAGTGGTTCTATAATCAATGTAGGCAAGATTGATGGTAAGATGTGTAAGTATGGATCAGCAGCCATGTTGAGACTCAGGCCCTTTAAGGATGCAAGAGAGATCCAGTTAACTTGTCATTCTTCAAGTTGGATAAAAACTAAACAAACATACATTGGATGGAAACAAACACCAACATCGTGATGGCTTTGTTGACCACTGTGGTGTTTAGCTCTATTTTAAGACTTTTCTACATGTAGCCCTCTCAACTCAAGGTGCAGCAAATCACTTCCTTGTTAATAATGCATGTGTGGATCTTATCTTGGCTATGTCTGTTTTATAACCAATGGTCCAAAGCCTCAAGGCCACTGCCAGCACACTGCCATATGCACTTTGTTGTCCTGTTGACACTTAAAGAACTCAGATTACCAATGCTACTACCCAGATTCATGAATTACTTGTTGTCATATGTTGCCTTTGATGTCTTTTCCAAAGTCTTAATTTTTTTCTGCTTGGAACCTAGAAGATACTGATATGAAAAAATTAGTTGATAATTTCCTAAGAGTTATTTCAACAGATTTTAATAGTTTTACTTCAATGTGACTGAGTCAAAGTCACTTACACTACACAAACATTAAACACATTTCCATCATTATTTCTTCTCAGGATGGTAAAACCCTCTTCATTTTCACATCCGGGGGACTACCCATCGCACCGTCTTGGCACTCATGGGAGTGAAAAATCTGTTCAGGAACTCCCTGCAGTCAGTATTCATCATGAAATGGGTATTCAGGATGATCGCGCCACCTGCCAAAACAATTCCCCCACAGAAAAAAGTTCACTCAAAAATTGCACAGCTGTATGTTTCAACAGCATCCTTTGAGAATTTCACTGACCACTACCCCTCTCTCCTATTCATTCCTCTGCTGTTTCTTACCTACTCTCCTCTTCTGTTTTCCCTCAAGCCAGCACCTTTTCCTGAAGCTCTGGACAGCCTCCTGAATGTGAGTGTGTTGAGGGAAGGTTGGTGGCCACCTTATCAACATTTTACTCAGAACAGAATCACCCAGAGGTGAATCATGTCTTAGGCATGTCATGGGCGCATGCCTCTTCCCTACTCCTTCCCTCTTTCTGTTCCCTTGATGCTGGCTGCCTCCTTCTCCAATCCACTACATGGGCATGTCTCTTCAAAACTCTTATTACCAGTGTCACCCTCTGCTGATCAGCACTTTTTTCTTCTTTTTTTTTTACAGATGGAATCTCGCTCTGTCACTCAGGTTGGAGTGCAGTGGCATGATCATAGCTCACTGCAGCCTCAAACTCCTGGGCTCCCAAGCAAGCCTCCTGCCTCAGCCTCCCAAGTAGCTGGGATTATAGGTATGTGCCACCACGGTTGCCCAAGCTGAACTCCTGGGCTGAAGCAGTCCCCCTGTCTCAGCCTCCCAAAGTGCTGGGACTACAGGTGTGAGCCACCACACCCAGTCTCATTAGCATTTTTACTTGCCCCTCTCACTAGACCTCCTGCGTGTTGACAGTTTGAGATCTAGAAAGGTGATGAGTAGCAAAATAAGTTTCCTGGGTGGTTATGAGGATGATGATGGCAGTGAATTTAGCTCTTAAATAACAATGATGAAATGGTCTGTAAAATGTCTGGAATGTGTGTGTTCCTGATTTAGTTTTCTGCATGTACTGTAAATTAAAATGGAAAATATTAAGATTTTCAAATGTGAAAACTCAGCTTGATAAAAGCCGAAAAAAATCATGCTCCAGTATCTCTAAATGATACAGTATTTGTGATTAATGGGGCCTAATTCTTGTTTCACCTTGCTGATTTGTCTAGTTATTTCTGGTAAGAGTTATTTTTTTCCCCTAAGTTGCTAGAATTGCTTTTAAATATGTCAGATGTCAAACTGAATAATGTCACCAACTATCTGTAAAACAATTAGCACATGGGTGGATTGATTATACTGTTTTTGTTTGTTTGTTTTTTGTTTTGTTTTCAGACAGGGCCTCACTCTGTCTACCAGGCTGGAGTGTAGTCATAGCTCACTCAAAGTCTTGGGTTCGAGTGATCCTCCCACCTCAGCCTCTTGAGTAGTTAGTACTACAGGTGCGTGCCACCACAATGGCTTATTTTTAAATTTTTTGTAGAGATGAGGTCTTGCTATGTTGTCCAGGCTGGTGTCGAACTCCTGGCCTCAAGTGATTCTCCTCTTAGCCTCCCAGAGTGCTGGAATTACAAGTGTGAGACACTGCACCTGGCTTCTCTTCTTAACTTAATGATACACTCTCGATTCAATAGAAGTCATTTATCTTCAAGAGCTATTAATTAACCTATAACTGTTAGTTCTGGGAAAGTGTTATTTATGTGTTTATGTTTACTCTTTTGTTACTCTTTTGTTCTTGAGGCTGGGTGGTGGTGTCTTTTGATGTCAAACAATTTTCCCCCTGACAAATTTCCATTAGGAAGCTGTTTTATTAATTCAGAAATTCAATATTAATCCAGTCAGTGTACTTTCTGATCCATGAAAAACAGTGGGATCAATAAAGTAAGCGTCCAAACTGTATGAATCATCTTAGCATTTTCTGAATGTTCACTTAAAGATTCAAGACAAAGATGACTATTCAGGTGATTTGAAGAACTGGAAAGATTAATAGAGAGTGATTAAGAAGAAAAAAATGCATGTGTGTGTGTATATGAGTATATATGTGTATATGTGTGTGTATATTTATACACACATATATAGAAACTATATTCTTCTTTTTTTTTTTTTTTTTTTGAGATGGAATTTTGCTTTTGTTGCCCAGGCTGGAGTGCAGTGGTGTGATCTCGGCTCACTGCAACCTCTGCCTCCTGGGTTCAAGCGATTCTCCTGCCTCAGCCTCCTGAGTAGCTGGGATTACAGGCATGTGCCACCACACCCAGCTAATTTTTGTATTTTTAGTGGAGACAGATTTTCTCCATGTTGGCCAGGCTGGTCTCTAAACTCCCAACCTCAGGTGATCGGCCCACCTCAGCCTCCCAAAGTGTTGGGATTACAGGCATGAGCCACCAGGCCTGGCCAAAACTATATTCTTTTTTAAAGGGCCTGTAATATTTAGAGAATAAAGAGCTACTTCAGTTGGTTAGCTGGACTTGACATTTTGAAGGAGTATATGGAATTTTGCTTGTAGGAAGTCAGCTAATAGGTAGAGGTAGAAACTAAAATCTTATTGGCAAGAAAGTATCTAAAAGTCTAAGTTCTTGGTTTTCAATCTAGTGCTCTTTCTTCAACATTATCATGCCTCTCTCTCAGAAAATTTTTTTTATAACTTTGTTTTAATTTGTACATCACTTTGATTTTTAGGAATAAATAAATAAGTTGTTTCAACATTTGTGCTGCTGTTGTTTTAGCATATGTACATGGTGAATTAATTCTCCTCAGGTTCCGTAGCCTGCATGCCTTCACCTGAGTCATGGAATGTCACAGATGTCAGGACTCTTCTTTTCAGCGAGAGTGTAGGGTTGTGGAAGGCCATGTAGTGGATGTATTTCCCTCAGGCTTGTTAACATTCAGAATATGCGGCCCACCATGCTTTGCCCTGGTGCTGTGGACATAGGTCAGGGTTCATATGAGCCTTGTTGCTTGACACATGACCATTCAATACCACTGGCCAGTACCCATTAATGATCCCCAGAACTTACATGAGCAATTGTACAAAGCGGACATTTTTATTCAAGGCTTCAATGTCCTTCATTTCTTCTTCAGTGAGAGAAAAGTCAAAGATCTGAAATAACGGAAATAATAGAACATTTTTGAAGGTCAAGCTTGGGATCAGAAAGTGGGGCCACCAGTGGGAGCCTTTCAAAGATACATGAATATCTCTGCAAATGTCTAAGAGGAGTCAGGCTGGTGTTGCGGGGCTACCCACTGAGGTGGAGCTGGATACTCTGTTCTGCCCTTTGTTTTTGAGACAGTCTTTCTGGGGATATCTTACAAGAAATTCCAAATGCTCTGAAACCACAAATGTTAATGAAATCCCCTAAAATTTCAAATGTGAAGAATTCTTATTTCTGTATGAAATGCTGGGCTTTTGATTCTGAACTACTGTCTTACACTTAAAAAATTGAGTCTCTAAATATGATTTTTTTTTTTTTTTTTGAGACAGGGTCTTACTCTGTCACCCAGGCTGGAGTGCTGTGGCATCATCTTGGCTCACTGCAACCTCCACCTCCTGGGTTCAAGCTACTCTCATGCCTCAGTTTCCCAAGCAGCTGGGACTACAGACACGTTTCACCATGCCTGGCTAATTTTTGCATTTTTTTGTAGAGATGGGGTTTCACCATGCTGCCCAGGCTGGTCTCAAACTCCTGAACTCAAGCGATCCTCCCACCTTGGCCTCCCAAAGTGCTGCAATTACAGGCATGAGCCTCACCACGCCCGGCCTAAATTTGCTTTTTTAAAAAACTTTTAATTTGCTTTGTTTTTAACTTTTAATTTGCTATGTTGAAATCCTTTCTCTCATCATTTTCGATGTCACTTCTACCTTTTTATTCTAATTACATTTTCAGTGTTTTATTTTTCTTAGATTTTATACTTTATTTATATTCTGGTTTTATAATTGTCCCTTATTAACATTTATATATTTTATTTTCACTTCCTTTTATTTTTAACATTTGGGTTATCTGTATATAACCTATCTTCTCTTTATTGTTTTATCTTTCTATCCTTTAACTTTTATTTTAATATATTTAATGATTAATAGATTTTAATTATATAAGTAGTACATAAATATATGCTCTTTGCAAAGAAATGAAACACTGTAGAAGTACATAGACCTATACGGAATAAATAATGAAAATCTTGTCACTCATCACCCCATTCTTATTTCCCTTCCCAGATATTCCTCCCAAATACTACACACATTAAGAGGAAAATGCAGTAATTGGACCATATCTTTATGATTCTACAACTTTCCTTTATTCACATAATATCTTAGTGACCATAGTGATAGTTCTAACAGAATATGCAACCCGACTTTATTCATTTAGCCATGGTATTCACTGTGTAGATGGAACATGATTTACTTAATTATCCCTCCATGGATTCTTTCCAAGTACTCTTTTCAGGGAACCATTTTCTTTTATGATTTATTATCCAATTATTGGCCTTTATGAGATTACATGAGGAATCAAAAATTTGCACAATATAAAAATGAATGAACTGCCTATAAAATGAATCCTTACCCACATTTCTTTTTTGCTAAACACTAGTCCTGTCCTTTAAGTCTTGGTGGGTCAGCCTCTTATCCAGTAAATATATGGCATAATCTAATGGCAAAGTGAGGCTGCAAATCTTGCAAAGATGCAGGATTTTATGAAATCGAAGAAAGTGAACTTGGAGATTTGTTCTAATTATAGGTACGATCTTTTTCAGAGAAGAATCCTGCACAGTTAAAAATCTACTTTGATAGATAGGTCAAAAGAGTGTGACTTGAAAAAAAAATTAAAGAATTAAAAGTCTCCTTCAGATAAAGCCCTCCAAAATTTGTATGAGAATTATTCTCTTTATGAACATTCTGCAAAACTTTTGTGAAATAGAAGATGTCATGTTGTGTTATGTAATTTTGTCAAGCATATTTTAAAAAAATCAACACTGATTCACTGTTTCTTCTGAGTTAATAAACATGCAATTGTAACCTACATTGTGTTGAGAATAAAAGTAAACTTACTTTCATAAACTTTGGTTTCGATCTTAATATAAGCTTTCAAATTCACCCTCTTGACATTATTTCTATGTCATGTTTTTTCTTGTTGTATGCAGATTGACTTTCGGTGGTCTTTTTTTTCTCCCATGGCACAAATTATCCTAAGTGAATGAGGATCTCATATTATAAAACTGAGCTCCTGATAGTTCCTCTCAAACTGCCTCCCTTACAGTTTTCCCTTTCAGTAAATGTTTGAAGAAGGGGATATTGTTAACTGTATCAGATGTGGTCGAAAGACCAACTGGGACAAGGATTGAGAATTACTGGATCTAGCAGTGTGGAGGTCACCGGTAATTTTGACAAGGGCTGTTCCAGTGGGATGGTCAGGGTAAAAGTTTGGTTTGAATGGCTTCAAGAGATAGTGGGGGAAGGGAATGGGAAGCAGCAAGAACAACTTCTCTTTCAAGATGTTTGAAACAGAAAGAGAGAAGTGGATAATACTTGGAGCGCAAAGTGAGTCTAGATTGGATTTTATTTTTTAAGATAGGAGGTTACTACATATGTGATTGTTGGTGGGAGTTAGTAGAGAGGAACAGTTGCTAGTGTAGGAAAGAGAGGGGGATGTTTGAAATTGAGGCTATGGAGGATTTATTAGGAAGTTGTTATTGCAATTTCCAAGGGATAGCCATGGGAATTAGTGGCTGAAATATATAGGACAAGATTCTTATGGGAGAGGAAGTCAAAGAGCTGTCAGGTAAGGGCGGAGAACGACTGGTGTGGATGTTGAATTCACTAAGAATTATGAGAGGAAGAGTATTGGAGAAAGTGAAAGTGAGCCCAGAGGTAACATCTTCAAAGAATGGAGGCCAATGGATGATGGCAACAAAGCTGGACCACACCTGGTATAATTTCATTTTTTTATTTTATTTTAACTTTTAAAATATCCTGGCTCCATATTAGCTTTCTTCATTTTTACCTTTAATTTTATCTAGTTTTTAAACTCATGGTTTTTTGTTTGTTTGTTCTGAGACAAAGTTTCGCCCTTGTCATCCAGGCTGGAGTGCTATGGTGCGATCTCAGCTTACTGCAACTTCCGCCTCCCTGGTTCAAGCGATTCTCCTGCCTCAGCCTCTTGAGTAGCTGAGATTACAGGCGCCCATGACCATGCCCGGCTAATTTTTATATTTTTAGTAGAGATGGGGTTTTGCCATGTTGGCCAAGCTGGTCTCAAACTCCAGACCTCAGGTGATCCACCTGCCTCAGCCTCCCAAGGTGCTGAGATTAGAGGAGTGAGCCACCGCGCCCAGTTTAAACTGATCGTTTAACTTAACGTTTTTTATTTTAAAGCAATGGGATCTTGCTTTGTTGCCCAGGCTGCTCTCAAACTCCTGGCCTCAAGCAATCTTCCTGCCTCGACCTCCCCAAGTGCTGGGATTACAGGCGTGAACCACTGTGCCCAGTCTTAACTTTTTATTACATAATTTTTATTTTCTTTTGCTCTTCTTTATTCATCAAAATATTTATTTTTCCCTTTGTTCTGTATGTTTTATTGATCTTTGCCAGTCTTTTAAAATATTTCTAACAGTTTATTTTACCTTCATTCTAAGAGAGCATAATTTTTTATTTTGTTGCTTCTTGCTTTCATACCCAGCAAAATTCATGGTTATTGGGTGAGTCTATTCCCTAAAGAGTAAGAATTGGCTGTGATTTTCATTCTCATTTTCCTTTTAAATCTATATCCGTTTTATATTTTCTTGGAGTATGTGACCTCTGAGTTCCATTCTTTTATTATCAAGGCTATGGAAACATATGGAATGTAACACAATTAGTTACAATGAAAATTTCAAGGAGAGTGGCATTTTCTCTGGTAAAAGATTGCGATTTGCTAGATGCTATAAAGTCCAAATGCTTTCCATTGCAAAGGTCACTTGTAACACTCTCATCATTTTTGAACAGCAAAATTTTCAGTCCTCAAAAAGTCCATCAAAATGTGTTTTAATCTTCAACGAACCTACACATTAGTCATGCAGTTGATCTCTTTCTAAGATTGTGGAAAAGAGTGTCAACCACTTTTTAGCATGAGGCATTTTGGCAAATGTTATTGTCAGGAGCTGATGTAACTATTTAGCATCTTTGCGCCTTTTTTCTTTTTATGAACTTTCCTTCCCCCTTCTAGTGGAGCTGCCTGTTAACTTCTTCAGCACAGGAATAGGGATATAGCCCTGGGGGCCAATCAGGGTATCCTACTCAGTGGCCACAGTGGGTAATATGAGGGTGACCTACAAGAGCTAATCAGGGATTGACAGAGACCCTGATAGAAGACTTTGTTTCTGATCATCTTCACTCTTCACTGAGTATGAGTAATTGATTATCCTGGAGCTGTTAGGAATTGTCTGTGCCACCATGTGGGTGGAGAGAAAGGAGGAAGAGAGAGAGAGAGAGAACTAAATCTCTTTATAAATCATTTGAGTACCTATGTCTAGCCATTTCTGATCTACTCATGGACTTTCCAGTTATGCAAGCCAATAAATTATCTTTTATTTTTTGCTAAAGTTTGAGTTGCATTCTATCATGTAGCAAAAAACTCTGAAGATGTAATTGTCTAATATTGTGGATATCTTCCTATGTCAGTACTTGTATTTTTTAAATGGCTATATGATATTTCAATGTACAAATATGTCATAGCTTGTTTTATAAAATCGTGTTGAAGATTGTTTTGAGTTTTTAAAAAATTACAAAGAATTCTATAATAAACATCTGTCTGTGTGTGTGTGCATCCATGTATATATGTGCAAATACATCTATAGGATAAGATTGCTGAGTCAATGGATATGTGTATTTGAATTTATTCAATTTGACAGATAACATTGTATGTTTTTATCATATACAACATGTTTTGACATACATATAAATTGTGGAGTGGTTAAATCTAGCTAATTAACAAATGCATTGCCTCATATAGTTATCATTTTTGTGGTAAGAGCACATAAGATGCACTCTCTTTATGTTTTTCAAGAATACACTATATCATCATCAACTATAGACACCTTTTTGTACAGTAGATCTCTTGACATTTATTCCTCCTAACTGTAATCATGCATTTTTTGACCAACATCTCCTCATAGCACCCTCCCTTCAATAATCTCAGCCTCCGGTAACCACTATTCTACTCCCTACTTTTATGTGATTAACTTTTTTAGGTTCCACATATAAATAAATCATGTAATATGTGCATTTGAATTTTGATGGACATGAAATAATTTAACCTACTCTTCCATATCTCATACAAATTAATGTTTCTAACAATAGTGTGTCAAAGTGCCTGTTTCCCCAAATATTACCAAGTATTTTGATTATTTTCTGATATGAAGGGACAACTAGTCTCTTTTTATTTATCTTTAATTATGAGTAGGGCTAAACAGGCAATTTACTTTTTTTTTTTTTTGAGAATTTACTTTTGAAATGTAAATTAACCAATGGGTAATTAATTAATTTTATATGGCACTTTTCTATGGTTGTATTTACCTAACAGTTTAGTCTTTAGTAGTAGTGGAATAAATGAATTACCCCTTGGACTAGTTCTTTTTTCACCTGGAAGTTACAATGTAAGTCATAGATTACTTATAGAGGGAAATAAAGGCAATTAGCATTCATGAAGTCTAAATGGTCCTCTTCAATAATTTTCACATTTGTCCTCAACTTTTACCAGAGCCATTAGGAAGGTGGAAAGTTGACTGTTATGAATTCCAAATTTTGTTCACTCAATTTTTGTTGTGCTGGTAGAGAAGTGAGTAGGTAGTGTCAAGAGTCAATAGATAAGGGAAGAGGCTGGGTACAGTGGCTCACGCCTGTAATCCCAGAACTTTGGGAGGTCAAGGTGGAAGGATCGCTTGAAGACAGGAGTTCCAGACTAGCCTGGGCAATATAGCAAGACCCTCCCTGTCTCTATAAAAAAAAATTAAAAAAAGAAATAAAAAATAGATAAGGAAAGAGAAAATGTAAGGGATCTGGATAGTGTACAAGTAGCAAAGCAATGTCTGAAGTACTAGCAATTGTCTCAAATTGAGTGAAAATTAAACCTAGATATGGGCTACGGGTCAAGGAGCTGGTATAAAATAAAATATGAGAGCGTTACAGGTTTCCTATTAAGCTGAACACATTCTATAAAAGCTAAAACAGCAAACATGCCCATCTTTTCACATTTCCAAAAGCAGTTCTCTTACCTGAAAATTTTCTTTGATCCTTTCAAGATTAAAGCTTTTAGGAATGACAACCACCCCTCGCTGGATGTTGAAACGCAAAACAATTTGAGCTGCTGTCTTATTGTACCTTTTCCCCAATGAGTTTAGAAGTGCATCCTTTAACAAAGGTGGAGAAGAAATATTCACCCTTAAAAATATCAAAACATGCATCATAATTAGTTTGCATAATGGGAACCAAGGTTAATAAACCATCCTCCTCCTCTGTCTTCCCATTCACCCAGTCACCTACCAGGACACTGCAGGTCACCTGTAACCAGTTTCTCTGAGTGCAGAGTATGCACTGAGTGGAGAGTTACTCTTAGTATGGGAAGATAAAGCAAGGCAAGTTTTATGGAGCTGCCTCCTTCAGAGGGTAAATAATATTTTTTGATGAGTCTTATAGAGAGAGCTGGCATGTAGGGAAAGGCAGGAGGACTGAAGTGGAAGAAATAGAGACACAACTTCTGGAATCATCTTAAAGTAGAAAAATTTCTAAAGTTTATGGAACACATCATAGTAGAAGTATCACTATTGAATACAGAGATCAAAAAATTCAAAATTTGCAAAACATGGCCATAGAAACTCCTTTGTCAAATAATCATTAAATTAACTTTTACTGAGCATTCCTATATATCGGCACTGATAGGCAATTTCATACCTATAATGTAATCAATTTTACAACAGCTCAGTCAGGAAAGTATGAAAAGTTCTAATTCATATATACAGATAATGACTTGAAGAGGCTGCACAGGCAAACCAAAAGGCATATCAATCAAATACAGTAGTTCACATGAGCCTCACGCTACACACCAAAGGAAATACTTCCTAAAGTTTTACTTACCAGGTTGGATTCCTACTGGTCCCCAAAGGGCTATATGCAATAATGACAATGTCATGTTGTTGGCAAAATTTCAAGAGTTTTGGCTGGGTGAAATACGGATGGCATTCAACCTATGTGGTTGCATTGGAGAGCAGAGCACAAAATCAAGACTACGTTGTTGAATACAATTTTACAGTTAAAAAAATTCTTCAATAAAATCCATTTCATTAATAGAATCTCCTTCATACTGTATATATTTTGTGTCCTAGTCCGTCCCTTCATATCTTGTTCATTTTGCTTCCTTAAAATGGATTCAAGAACATCTTTTGTTAAGATTTCACATAATATGAATGTCTTGTAACTTATTTAATCATCCCCTTAATTTTTTGCATTATGTCGCTTCCATTTTTTTTCCATTATGAACAATGTTGTAGTAAACACACATCAGTCTATTTAGGCATTCTGATTTTTTTATTTTTTTTTATTATAGATTACTAGAAATAAAAGACTGTGAACATTTTTTAAGGCCCTGGATACATATTGACAAATTGTTTTTTAGTAAGGCTGAACCAATTTGAACTCACTAGCATTTAATCACTTGCCTACATGGGGGCATTATATTTAAAAATATTAATAAGACAAAAACTTTGCTAATTTGATGTGCAATAGAAAAATCACACTTCAATTTAAGTTTCTCTAATTAATAGTGAGTTTAACATTTTTCATATGTACCAGTCTTGCAATTTGTCTTTTGTGAATTTCTGTTCATTTCTTTTACTCCTTTTTCTGTTGAGCCTTAGTGTTTTTTCTCATTTTTTTTTAATGATTTTCATTAGATTCTTTTTTTTTTTTTTTTTTGAGATGGAGTCTTGCTCTGTCGCCCAGGCTGGAGTGCAGTGGTGCAATCTCGGCTCACTGCAACCTCCGCCTCCCGGGTTCAAGCAATTCTCCTGCCTCAGCCTTTGAGTAGCTAGGATTACAGGCATGTGCCACCATGCCCAGCTAATTTTTGTATTTTTAGTAGAGACGGGGTTTCGCCATGTTGGTCAGGCTGGTCTCAAACTCCCGACCTCGTGATCACCCACCTTGGCCTCCCAAAGTGCTGGGATTACAGACGTAAGCCACCGCGCCCGGCCCCAAGTCCGTTTTTTTAAGTGACATTAATAGAAAGAAGTCTAAAGACTTGCACAGGGTTCCATGATGAGATTTAGGTGGAGCAATCATGAGCCTTCCCAACTCCCAGCTGAGGCTTCTTCGTGTCATGTAACTCCTACCCCCATTCCCCACACCCCAGTGGAAGCTATTAGGCTGTACCTGGTTGCTGACCGGCTTGTGTTTGAGTCCTGGCTTGTTCAGGATGAGCTCCAGCTGCCTGCGGTTAAAATTGGACACTCCCAGGGATTTCACCAAGCCAGCATCTTTGCAAGCTTCCATCGCCTGTAGAGTAAATGTCAACAGGTCAACAAACAAGCCTCACAAGAAGCAAGAATGAATGTTTATAAGGGTGACTGTGAATTCTTTATAAAGGAAGGTTCCTGGGTATGTTAATAAGCATCTTGCGAAAAAAAATAAAAGAAGGATGGTGGGAAAAGGCAGTAATTCTATGATTGAATTTGGAAAATATGTGTATGCCATATCTTCCCCTTGTATTTTCTCAGGGTATTTACCACACTTTAGTGATCCCAGGTAGGGTGCGATGGCTCACACCTGTAATCCCAGCACTTTGGGAGGCCAAGGCAGGAGGATCACTTGAGGTCAGGAGTTCAAGACCAGCCTTGGCAACAGAGTGAGACTTCATCTCTAATAAAAATCAAGAATTAACTAGGCATGGTGGCGCATGCCTGTAGTCCCAGTTAGTTAGGAGGCTGCAGTAGGAGGATCCACTTGAGCTGGGGAAATTGAGGCTGCAGTGAGTTATAACTGTGACACTACACTCCAGCCTGAGCAACAGAGTGAGACCCTATCTCAATTAAAAACATGTTTTTTAAATGATCCTACTTCTTGAAATTTTTGGATACTTTCTTTATGGCATAGTACCTGGGCACTTTTTTTTTTTTTTTTCCTAGATGGAGTTTTGCTCTTGTTGCCCAGGCTAGAGTGCAATGGCGTGATCTCGGCTCACTGCAAACTCCTCCTTGCGGCTTCAAGCAGCCCGAGTAGCTGGGATTACAGGTATGCACCACCATGCCCAGCTAATTTTGTATTTTTTGTAGAGATGGGGTTTCACCATGTTGGTCAGGCTGGTCTTGAACTGCTGACCTCAGGTGATCCACCTGCCTCAGTCTCCCAAAGTGCTGGGATTATAGGCATGAGCCACTGTGCCCGGCTGGCAATTTTTATAAACATTCTGGTATATGTGAAATAGATACGTTCTCCCACTTTTGGATGTAACACTCTGTCTCTCCTCTCTCTCTCAAACATATATGTATTTAAATATACATACACACATGTTATATATAAAATTAGGTCTAGCTCTTCTTGGCTTCTCAGTAACTGAAATTAATATGTCAAAATTAACAGAAGGAATATGTCAAAAAACTGAAAGGAAAATGTCAAAAATCTCTTACTATACTGGCGATTTATTAATGTTCTTTTGTATTTTTTTTTTTTTTTTTGAAACAGTATCTTGCTCTGTCACCTAGGCTGGAGTGCTGTGATGGGATCTTTGCTCACTGCAGCCTTGACTTCTGGGCTCAAGAGATCCTCCCTCTTTAGCCTCTTGAGTAGCTGGACTACAAGCATGTGCAACCACACTGGCTAAATTTTGTTTTTAAAATATTTTTTGGAGATGAGGGGGTCTCACTATGTTGCCCAGGTGTGATTTCAAACTCCTGGCCTCAAGCGATCCTCCTACGTTGGCCTCCCAAAGTGCTGGGATTATAGGCATGAGCCAATGTCCTCCTGTATTGTGTCAATTTTTTGTTTTATATATTTTGAAGATACTTTATTTGGTATATATGTGCTTAAAATTAGTATATCTTTTTGGTAAATTCAATCTTTCATCTTTATGTACAACTCTTTTTATCCCTAATAATGCTTTTAATTTTTAAGTCTGTCTTATATGATATTAATATAGTAATACCAACTTTTTCTCGTATTTGACTGGTGCGTGTATGTGTTTTTTTTTAACTGTAAAGTTTTAACTTTCACGTTTCTTTTTGCTTAGGTGTCTCCTTTTAAATTGTCAATCTGTCTAGGTGAGTTTATTTTATCTACATTTATTGCAACCATACATATATTTGAACTGTTTCTACCATCTTGATTAATTTCAGTTTATCCCACTTATCCTGTTTCTTCTTAACTCTTTATTACTTTTAAGAAGTTTTCTAATAAAGACAATAACTTAGCCTGTTTACACGGTATTTATCTGCTCTCAACATCTGTGATGCTAATAGTATGTATATCAACTTTAATTGTAGCATATTATGGGTTCATTTTCCTTTTATTATTTGATCTTAATATTTTTATAGATAATACACACTTTAAGTTTAATATGATCACTTTTGCTTTATGCATTTTTTTTGGAGCATCTGTTAGATTTTTGTTCCTTTTACTTAGTACATCAATCAGACCTAATGATTACCAGTGTGGGTCTTTACCTGGCAAAATTTCTGAGCATGTGTAGATGTGGAACTTTTTATCATGCATCATTTTTGCCTTATAGTTTGGTGAGTTATAACTGATGTACAATAAACTACACATTTTTGAAGTGTATATTTTGAGGAATTTTAATGTATGCATACACCTGTAAAATCATCATCACAATCAAGATCATGAACACCTCCAGTGGAATACTGATAAATGTTTAACAACCAGCTATCCAGGAAGAAAAAAGCTCTCCAGTTTGTAGTATTTGTCAGTGTCTGTGATGTGACTATTCACACCGGGCTATTCAAGCTAACCACCCGACATCACTGAATGTGGAGTTAGGAAGAGGTTTGCACAACAGGTTCTTGCAAGCTGGTATGGGCCAGTTTTAGTACAAGATTACCCTTCCCCATTGAATCGCGTTGGCATTTCTGTTGAAAATCAACTGACCATATATGTGTATGGGTCTATTTTAACATTCTCTATTATGTTTTATTGATCTATATGTTCCTCTTTATGCTAATATGGCACTGTCATGATTATAATAGTTGTATAATCTTGAAATTAGTATAAGCCCTCCAAACTTATTGCTTTTTATTTTTGAGATGGAGTCTTGCTCTGTCACTGAGGCTGGGTTGCAGTGGTATAGCTCACTGCAGCCTCAACCTACCAGGTCAAGTGATCCTCCTACCTCAGCCTCCTGAGTAGCTGGGACCACAGGCACATGCAACCCCCGTGCACGGCTAATTGTTTTATGTTTTTGTAGAGACAGGGTCTCACTGTTCCCCATGCTGGTCTCGAACTCCTAGGCTCAAGTAATTCTCCCCGCTCAGCCTCTCAAAGTGCTGGGATTACGGGTATGAGCCACTGGGCTTGGCTATTGCTCTTTTTCAAAAAGTTGTTGTGGCTATTATAGGTCTATATGTACTTCCATATACATTTTATTTTGTTTATTTTTTTTGAGACAGAATCTCACTCTGTCACCCAGGCTGGAGTGCAGTGGTGGGATCTCGGCTCACTGCAAGCTCCGCCTCTCAGGTTCGAGCAATTCTCCTGCCTCAGCCTCCCAAGTAGCTGGGATTATAGATGGGCACCACCATGCCTGGCTAATTTTTGTGTTTTTAGTAGAGACAAGGTTTTGCCATGTTGCCCAGGCTGGTCTCGAACTCCTGGCCTCATGTGATCCACCTGCCTTGGCCTCCCAAGGTGCTGGAATTTATAGGCATAAGCCACTGCTCCGGGCCCCATATAAATTTTAGAAGTAGGTTTTCCATTTGTATTGAGATTTTGACTGGGATTACATTGAATCTACAGATGAATTTGGGGAGAATTAACATCTTGATATTCAGATCAAGGAACATGGTTTATGTCTCCATTGAATTTTGGATCATCTTTTATTTCTTTCAGTAATAAGTTGTTTTTACTGTATAGCTCTTGCACAGATTTTTTTAGATCTCTAAATATTTAATGTTTAGTATTGTTTTTAAAAATAATTTCCAATCGTGTGTTGCTAATATATAAATTATACCTAGATAAAGATTTTAATTTTTTTAGATCTTATGGGTTATTTACATGTGTGCCTCTTGTTTGATCAGACAGCATACCTTGCATAATTAAAATACTTGAAGAATTACTGAGATTTATGTTATGGCTCAAAGAATGGCCTATGTTGCCAGGCACGGTGGCTCACATCTGTAATCCCAGCACTTTGAAAGGCCAAGGCGTGTGGATCACGAGGTCAGGAGTTCGAGACAAGCCTGACCAACATGGTGAAACCGCATCTCTACTAAAAATACAAAAATTATCTGGGCATGGTGGCACGAGCCTGTAATCGCAGCTACTTAGGAGGCTGAGGCAGGAGAATCGTTTGAACCCGAGAGGTGGAGGTTGCAGTGAGCCGAGATCGTGCCACTGCATTCCAGCCTGGGCGACAGAGCAAGACTCGAGGAAGGAAGGAACGGAGGGAGGGAGGGAAGGAGGGAGGGAGAGAAAGAAAGAAAACACTCTGTTATATTTTGGTGAAGTGTTCTATAAATGTCAGGTTAATCTCCTACATCCTATAGATCTTTCTGTATACTTATCATTTTAGTATGATATCATTTTAATAGAATCTCTGACTATAGGCCAGGCGCGGTGGCTCACGCCTGTAATCCCAGCACTTTGAGAGGCTGAGGCAGGTGGGTCACGAAGTCTGGAGATCGAGACCATCCTGGCTAACACAGTGAAACCCCGTCTCTACTAAAAATACAAAAAATTAGCCAGGTGTGGTGGTGGGCGCCTGTAGTCCCAGCTACTTGGGAGGCTGAGGCAAGAGAATGGCATGAACCTGGGCGGTGCAGCTTGCAGTGAGCCGAGATCGTGCCACTGCACTCCAGCCTGAGTGACAGAGCGAGACTCCATCTCAAAAAAAAAAAAAAAAATCTCTGACTATAAATGTGGATTATTCTCTTTCTCTGTTCGGTTCTCTTAGATTATGCTTCATGTATTTTGAAGCCCTGTTATTAGGGGCATAGATGTTTAGGATTGACTCTTTTATCATTATATAATAATCTTCTTAATCCCATGTAATACTCGTTGCTCTGAAGTATTTGTTGATATTAAAATAGCAACTGCAGCTTTATTTTTACTAGTGTTAGCCTAATATATCTTTTTCTATCCTTTTGCTTTTTGAAAGACTTTTGCTTTTAACCTGTTGGTGACTTTTTACTTAGGATGGATTTCTTGTGTATAATATATAGTGGGATTTGGTTTATATCCATTCTGATAATCTATGCCTTTTAATTGGGGTACTTAGACCATTTATATATACTGCAATTATTGATATTACTGAGTTTAAATCTCCCATCTTGCCCTTTGTTTGCTATTTTTCTCATCTGTTTATTGCCCCTCTTCTTTCTTTTTCTGCTTTGTCTTGGATTGGTTATTTTTATTATTCCATTTTGCCTTCTTTATTGGATTATTTATTATGCTCTGGAAGTTTTAACATTTTCTCTTTATGTTTGATTTTTTTTTTTTTTTTTGAGATGAAATCTCGCTATACTGCCCAGGTTAGAGTTCAGTGGCTATTCAAAGGCATGACTATAGCACACTGTGGCCTTAAACTCTTGGCCTCAAGTGGTCCTCCCACCTCAGAATTCCAAGTAGCTGGGATTACAGGTGTATGTCACTTCACCCATGATGTTCCTCATCTTTCCTCTTTTGTGCTCCATGGTCCCTTTAAGATCTTCGTGTTTTTTTTTTCTTTAACTATTACCCCTCCTTTTTTTTCTTTTTTGTAGAGATGGGGGGTCTCACTATGTTTCCCAGGATGGTCTTGAACTCCTGTGCTCAAGTGATCCTCCAGCCTCGGCCTCCCAAAGCATTGGGATTACAGGCATGAGCCACTATGCCCACCTTCTTGTTTCCTTTTATTTTTTCTTCTTTCTTTTTTCTTAGAGTCCAGTTGTGTGCATATCGGAATTTCTAATTTTATTCTTTGAATTTCTTAGCTTTTCTTTCGTATTTTAAAAAATTCTTGTCCTTTTCATCTTCATATTGAGAGATTTCCTCATTCTGATTATCTCAATTTGACCATTTTCTTCTATTTATCCCAACCTATTACAGTTTTTATTTTTTAATTTTTATTTTAGCTTGTTCTTTAAAATGTTGTTTGTTCACATTTCATATTGCTAATATCTTTTCTTATGTTCTCTAATATATTAATTGGTTAATTTAGGAGTTCCTGGTTCTCTGTTCTGTTTACATTGGGATCAGTATTTGAGATGTATTGTCTTCTTGTGAAATAAAAGCCTTATTACTTTGGGCTGTGAAATCATTTTTTCCTGGGGATGCTGGCTGTCCTGTTAGGCAGTCCCTTAGAAGAGAATGTTCAAAATGTCCAACTGTCCGAACCTGATTCACTCCAATGAGGTCGGGAGTGACTGTGTGTTCTTTTGGACAGAGCCCCGGGCACTGGGAAATAAATCATTCCTCCTCACCCCTCTAAACAACTTCACAGCTCAGACCTTCAGCTGTTGCCTCAGAGGCAAGTATATAGAAAAAGGTACTTACCAGAGTGTAATTTCCAAACTTTTGGAGTTTGGAATCACATCGGTGGGAAAAAAAAATGCCAGAGGTCAGTGGGCAACTTACGTTTTTCTTCAGTTTTTCACAAGTTTAGAATTTCAAGGCTGCTCTACAACTGAGTCCTGAGTTTCCGCCTGTGTGGCAATATTTGTTCCCAGGCTATGGCAGGGGTGAAGGAAGTGCAAAAGGACCAACCGTTCCTCTCCTGTATTATCTTCTTCCTGCTTATTGGGTTGACTTCTACTCTAGGTTGGAGCTGCCACACCACCTCTAAGCAAACAAGTTCAAAATATCCCTCCCCACCATGAATCCATAAGGGTTTATTTATTATTTTCCTACAGTTGTCTACTCTTGTGATCTTGGGAAAAGAGCCAGCAGCTTGCCCAGAAATAAAAAACAGAATTGCTTTTCAGGTTTTTGTTGTTGTTGTTTTTGAGACGGCATCTTGCTCTGTCGCCCAGGCTGGAGTGCAGTGGCATGATCTCAGCTCACTGCAACCTCTGCCTCCCAGGTTCAAGCAATTCTCCTGCCTCAGCCTCCTGAGTAGCCAGGATTATAGGCGCCCACCACCACGCCTGACTAATTTTTGTATTTTTAATAGAGACAAGAGTTTCACCATGTTAGCCAGGCTGGTTTCAAACTCCTAACCTCAGATGATCCGCCCACCTTGGCCTTCCAAAGTGCTGGGATTACAAGTGTGATCCACTGCGACTGGCCTGTTTTTCAGTATTTTTATGTATCATTTTAAGTTTGTTTCTTGTAGGCATCATATTAACAACTTAATATATATTTTTTTAATTTGTGAATTTATCTTATTCATATATTTTAATTACTTTTATATTAGAATATATTTTGTTTACACTGTTTTTCCTTCCACCCCTCTCTCTTTTCTTTGTCATTCCAGCAAAACAAAAGTAAGAATTATTTAGTACCCAGAAGTGGAGATTTCATATACCTGTACTTATGGTTAGGAATGCCTGTTCTGACTGTTACTTTTCATTGGAAGTAAAGGGTGCATCTCTCTCCATAAATATGACAGGAATAATCAGATCACAGTTTTAAAAATATTGTCTTTTAAAATAAGAAGCATATTTGAACTTACCTCCCAAGTGGCACACAGATTTGACTTGTGATATAACCATTTGCCATTCTCATCTCTAGGGTATATTTCATCTCCTGGCTGAAAAAAAAAAGAATAAATGTAATTCATTTTATTTATATCTGGGAATTAAAATAATAGAATTTAGACTTCCCAGTCTTCATAATAGTGAGCAATATCAATGTCTATTGTTTCTAAATCACCCAGTCTAAAGTATTTTGTCGTAGTGGCCCAGCTGGATTAAGACACCTGCCCATGCTCCCTGGGATGCCAGTACCTGTCTTGTGTGCACTGTCCTTTCACTCTGTACAGCTGACACCTGCGTCTGTTAGAGGACAGACCTCAGGCTACTAGGACTTGTGTATCTTTCTACTCACTTAGATGTGCCCAGGAATTTACACCCTGCTCCCCATGCTGGGACAGCCTTGGAACTAAAGTTACAAGTATCAATATTTGTTTCTTTGCCCTGTGACTGTGTAATTCTGAGATGTGAACAACTTTGTCTCCAGAGCTTTCTGTGACATTTAGCCTAAGTTGCTCTCTGTAGGACTCTGCTTTCTACCTCACATCTGCTTAACCTCTTATTTTTCAGCCACATTTCCCCACTCCCTTAACAGTACTTCAAAATAAATCACTCTTGTATGCATTCTCTTCATCTCAGGGTCTGCTTCTGGGGAACTCAACCTAACGGGCTATATGCAATAGGGGAGAGCTGACGGTGCCTGGGACTGGGGCAACTGCAGTAGAGAGGAAAAGAAGGGAACAGATTAGCACATGAACGAGTAGTAGAGCCAGCATGCCTTAATGTTGACTTGGAAATGAGGTGGGGTGGTGGGAATGAGGGAGAGGGAGAAATCAAAGATGATTCCCAGATGCCTTGGGTGGTTGGTGGTAACCATTTCTTGAGGTTGGGGCTAGGAATCCGGAATATCATTTTGGATATTTTGACTTTGAAATGGTCACTAGATATTCAAGTGGATATTGAGGGACGCGGTTGAACAGAGAAGTCAGGAGCTTAGAGAGAGGTCGTGGCTACAGATAAAATTTGGAGTCATTAGCATGTAAAATGGTATTAAATCCATATGATTGGATTAAGTCACCTATAGAGAGAGCATAGCTAGTAAGACAAGAATATTGAGGGTAGACAACTGGGCATAACAATATTTGGAAGCTGGCAGAGAAGAAGCTGCCAAAGACCATGAGAGGGTCATGAGATGTCATGAACACCATGAGAAGAAAATGTTTACAGAAGGAGGTGGTAGTCAACTGTATTGAAAGAGATCAAATAATAGGAGGACAAAATGTCTATTGAATTTGGCAGGATGAAAGTCTTTGTTGACTTTGGTAATAGGGATTTTCTTATTGGGAATTGCTGTGGTTTAAATGTGTCCCCCCGAATTCATGTGTTGGAAACTTAATCCCCAATGCAACTGTGTTGAGAGGTGGGGCCTAATGGGAGTTGTTCAGTCGTGGATGAATGCCATTGTAAAAAGGGCTCAGACGAGGAAGGGTGCTTTCTTGTGCTCTTTGCCCTTCCTCGTTCCAGCATGTGATGACATAGCAAGAAGGCTCTAGTGAGGTGCTGGTACTTTGGTCTTGAACTCTCCACCTTCTAGAACTCTGAGCCAATACATTTCTGTTTATTATCTATTAGCCAGTGTCAGGCATTCTTTTTTTTTCTTTTAAAGGAAATGTTTCTGAATCATAACATTCTTTTTCCGTTGTTGTTTTTTGTTTGTTTGTTTTTGAGACAAGGTCTTACTCTGCTGCCCAGGCTGGAGTGCGGTGGCATGATTATGGCTCACTGCAGCCTCAGTGTCCCCAGGCTCAGGTGATCCTCCCATCTCAACCTCCTGAGCAGCTGGGACTATAGGTGTGCACCACCATGCCTGGCTAATTCTTTTGTATATTTTTTTGTAGAGACGGGGTTTCACCATGCTGTCCAGGCTGGTCTCGAACTCCTAGGCTCAAGTGATCCACCTGCCTCGGCCTCCCAAATTGCTGGGAATACAGGTGTGAGCCACTGCACCCAGCCTCAGGTATGCTTTTATAGCAGCACAAAACAGACTGAGAAGGGAATCAAGCAATTGGACAAAACCCATTATGCTCTTAAATTTGTCCCTAATTTGGCCAGGCGCAGTGGCTCACACCTATAATCCCAGTATTTTGGGAGGCCGAGGTGGGCCGATCAGCTGAGGTCAGGAGTTCGAGACCAGCCTGGCCAACATGGCAAAACCCTGTCTCTACTAAAAATACAAAAATTAGTCAGGCGTGGTGGCGGGTGCCTGTAATCCCAGCTACTCAGCAGGCTGAGGCAAGAGAATCGCTTGAACCTGGGAGGTGGAGGTGGCAGTAAGCCAAGATCATGCCACTGCACTCCAGTCTGGGCAACAAGAGCAAGACTCCATCTCAAAAAAAAAAAAAAATTATTTTTCCCTTTAGCATTTCACCTTTGTGAAACTCAGCTTTCCTTTAGTGAAAACATTTTCCCCATTGTCTGCTTTAGGGAAAGACAATGTCTTTTCAACTTCCTCCCATCTCCCTGAGAGCAGAGAACAGTCCCTTTTCTCCTTGATGCCACATTATTACTCATGTTAATTATCCATTCTGTCTCTGGTTTCTAAGCACTTTGACTTTCTCAACACTTATGACTCACATTTCTGCTCCATATTTCTTGCCTTGTGTTTCCTAATTTTACTTACCTTCTGAATGGCCTTATGCCTCCATCATGAATTCTGTTACATGATTTTTACTTTCTCAGATTCTAATCAAGTTGTTATCAAGCCTGAACCCACATTAGATACGTCTAGGTGTTTCCCTTGACCTTCCATTGTGCCTATTTTACTCATCCTTTCATCCTGATAAGCCTCTTTGTCTCTTTCCTTCATTCCTCTTCCTCACAGTCAGGTATTATTGGAAGAATAACCCAACCCTCTAAAAATCTATGCTATTGACTCTCATTCTTGTTCATTTATCTTTTAAACATGTCATGATTTTTAATATTTTGTTGGCTAAAATTCTGTCTGCTTGACACTTAAAAAATAATAAAGTGTTAAAAATATTTTAGCAAGAAAGGTTTTTTGTTTAAAAAAACTTAAGATTCAAAAAGCATGTGATGTCAGGTATGGTGGCTCATGCCTGTAATCCCAGCACTTTGGGAGGCTGAAGTGGGAGGATGGCTTGAGGCCAGGAGTTCAGACCAGCATGGTCAACATAGCGAGACCCTGTCTCTACAAAAGAAAAATTGAAAAATTAGGTGAGTGTGGTGGCACACACCTGTAGTCTCAGCTACTTGGGAGGCTAAGGCAGGAGGATTGCTTGAGCCTAGGAGCTCAAGGCTACAGTGAGCCACACACCACTGCAGTCCAGCCTGGGTGACAGAGCAAGACCCTCTCTCTCTTTCTCTGTCTCTTTTTTCTTTTTTTTCCAAGACAGGGTCTTGCTCTGTCACCCAGGCTGGAGTGCAGTGGTGCAATCTCGGCTCACTGCACCCTCCACCTCCCCAGCTCAAGTGATCCTCCCACCTTAATCTCCCAAGTAGCTGAGACCACAGGCACATGCCACCAAGCCTGGCTAATTTTTGTATTTTTTGTAGAGATGGGGTTTTGCCATGTTGCCCAGGCTTGTCTCAAACTCCTGGACTCAAGTGATCTGCCAGCCTTAGCCTCCCAAATTACTGGGACTACGGGTGTGAGCCACTGTGCCCGGCTGACCCTACCTTAAGCAAATAAACAAACAAACACCAAAAAGCATGTCATACTTAAGCTTCAAATATTGATTTCCCAATTATAGGTTCAGTTGGGAGGTAATGTCACTATATTGTGTCATTTCTCACTGTTAAAATTTTACCTTTTGTGCCCTTGAACCCATCAAAAGTAAGAATAGAAATTATCTATCGTCTCCAAAAAGATGTAAATGTCATTAGTTAGTCACAGAGAAGTACATTTTATTTTCTCACTTTTAAATAGAGTCATGTGCTGCATAATCACATTTTGGTCAATGGTGGACTGCATGTATGATGGTGGCCCATAAGATTATAATAGAGTTTAAAATTCCTATCACCTAGTGACATCATGTTTGTGGTGTTGCTGGTGTAAACAAACCAACTGTACTGCCAGGTATATAAAAGTAGAACACACATAATCATGTACAGTATATAATACTTGATAATGATAGTAAACAATTTCTGTTTTTACTATGGCTACAACTGCTGTATTTGCTCTACTATACTTTATCATAATTTAAAATGTCCTCCTTCTACTTTTAAAAAATGTTAACTGTAAAAAAGCCCCAGGCAGGTCTTTCAGGAGGGGTTCCAGAAGAAGACACTGTTGTCACAGGAGATGGCAGCTCCATGCGCGTTATTGCTCCGGAAGAACCTCCAGTGGGACAAGATGTGGACGTGGAAGACACTGATATTGATGATGCTGACCCTGTGTAGGCCTAGACTAATGTGTGTGCTTCTGTCTTAGTTTTTAACAAAAAAGTTAAAAAAAATTTAATAGACAAGAGCTTATACAATAAGAATACAAAGAAAGAATATTTTTATACAGCTGTACAACATGTTTGTGTTTTATTCATGTTATTAAAAAAGTAATTAATCCCAATACTTTGGGAGGCTGAGGTGGGTGGATCACGAGGTCAGGAGATGGAGACCATCCTGGCCAACATGGTGAAACCCTGTCTCTACTAAAAATACAAAACTTGGCTGGGCGTGGTGGCACGTGCCTGTAGTCCCAGCTACTCGGGAGGCTGAGGCAGGAGAATTGCTTGAACCCGGGAGGTGGAGGTTGCAGTGAGCCGAGATCACACCACTGCACTCCAGCCTGGCAACAGAGCGAGACTCTGTCTCAAAAAAAAAAAAAAGTAGTTAGTACTAGTGTTATTACTAAGTATTATTACAAAGAATCAAAAAGTTTAAAAATTAAAACATTTATAAGGTTAAAAACAGTTACAATAAGCTAATGTTATTATTGAAGAAAAAATATTATTTGATTCATAGTGTACCCTAAGTGTGCAGTGTTTATAAAGTCTCCAGTCATGTTCAGTAGGCCTTCACATTCGCTCACTACTCACCCCCTGACTCACCCAATTTTTATCCTGCAAGCTCCATTCATGGTGAGTGCCAGGTATAGGTGTATCTTATCTTTTATGCCATACTTTTACTGTACCTTTTCTATGTTATGTTTATATACACAAATATTTACCATTGTGTTACCATTGTCTACAGTATTCAGAATAGTAACATGCTGTGCAGGTTTATAGCCTAGGAGCAATCAGCTGGGCTATCTAGCCTAAGTCTGTAATAGGCTATACCATCTAGGCACAACGTGTTTGTGTTTTATTCATGTTATTACAAAAGTAATGCCGTCTGCCATGGTAAGTAAAACCTTACCACCTCGGTTTGTGTAAGTACACTCTATGTGATGTTTGCAGAACAACAAAGTCGCCTCATGACACATTTCTCAGAATGTACCCCGTTGCTAAGCAACACATAATTGTACACTGGGTCTTTCCAAATTTTTAAGACTTAGGTTAGAAATCTGACAAGAGTCAACATTAACAAAGTGAGGATGAGGGCGGAGATTGTGACTGTGTGAGTAGGAAGAAGGGTGTGCGTCTCAATGCTGGGCTACAGGTAGGGGACTACGTGTTGGTTTGATGCAGAGAGCTTAAACTATAGTTGTAAAAACATGGTATAATAGAAATTGCATTGAATTAAAAAATCAAGAAACTTGGAAACCAAGCCTGAGTCTGCTAACATAATCTTCTTGGGTATTTGTCAGACTAGGTCAGTACTCTCTGATCTTCGGTAACAAAACACCACAATATTCTGTGGTGCTAAGTAATAAGCTAGCTTCATGCACATAGCTATTGGCTCATGGTTGCCAGGGTGCAGAGACCTGACCTTTAGGCATCTGAACTCACCTTAAAGGCCATGGGTACTTCAATGATGTAAAGATCCACGTAATCTAGCTGGAGGACCCTGAGTGTCCTCTCCAGGGTTGGGCGGACCATATCTGGGACATGATTTGTAGCCCACAGCTGAAAGAATCAAAGGGGGATAATTAATTAACGTCCACACACTATTTACGATAATGCAGCCCCCTTTTCTTTGTAAAGCACTCATACACACTTTTTTTTTTTTTTTTGAGATGGGGGTCTCACTATGTTGCCCAGGCTGGTCTTTAACTCCTGGGCTCAAACGATCTGCCCACTTCAGCCTCCCAAAGTGCTGGGATTATAAGCATCAGCTACCGTGCCTGGCCCCTTGTACACATGTTATTCACACATTTCATTTCACAAAAATATG
This sequence comes from Nomascus leucogenys, assembly GCF_006542625.1. NCBI lineage: Eukaryota > Metazoa > Chordata > Mammalia > Primates > Hylobatidae > Nomascus > Nomascus leucogenys. The sequence goes on along the minus strand of NC_044393.1, from coordinate 87,097,440 downwards.
TTTATGATGCAGTGTCATCTGAGTATAGGATGAGCTGATAAAACTCTTGACACTCAGAGCCTAGCTTGAGAGCTTGTTTGGAGGTTCTAGTAGGGGAGTGCAGCTACTCATATACCCTTGACCTAAAAACCCTCCTCCTTCATCAGGGAAAGCCGTTCTCTTCCACTGAAAGTGCAGCTTCAAGAGGTACAATTGCCTAGACAGCCAGATCAGCTGAATTAGCCCTGGTGACCAATGGGGTGACATATGTTGCAGCCAGATCACCCTCACATCTCCAGACATCATTTTATGCAAATCTACCACAAGAGACTTACAGATCCTCCTTGACCACAGAGTATCTAATTTGATGGCAGTCTTCCCCATTTCTGAGCGAATTTCCTGATGCTTAGTTCTTGCATTTTTCCTCATTGTATAACTAGGGTTACATAATGTTCTAGATGTCCTGACCTAGCCTGATACTTTATTGTCATGCCACTCTGATAAAATGAGCAAGGAATATGGTTATGTGTGTGGCTTCACTGGGTCCTTCACATTGTGACAGGTGGTGTGAAAGCCTGGTGAAATTTTAAATTAGTGCATAGATTTAGATTTGCTTTCACTGATGTTTTGTTCTTGTTTGGCCCTACTTAGACCCCAGAGCAATTAAATTACTCTTTCACTAAGGCATTACATAATGAAGGATCAAGGTTTGGTTGATCCTACTGGAGCATATGTACCCTTAGATGTCTGAGACATACAGTGCCAAGGTTGCTATATCCACAGGACAAATTAGTACATCTTTTGGAATATCAGTTTTGCTCACAGATTTTTTGGGGGGATGTAAGTTTATAATCATACTTTCCTTTTTTCTTTCTTTTTTTTTTTGAGACGGGGTCTTGATGTGTTGCTGAGGCTGGAGCGCAGTGGCTTGATCTTGGCTTACTGCAACCTCTGCCTCCCGGGTTCAAGCATTTCTCCTGCCTCAGCCTCCCAAGTAGCTGGGATTACAGGCACCTGCTACCACGCCTGGCTAATTTTTGTATTTTTAGTAGAGACGGGATTTCACCATGTTGGCCAGTCTGATCTTGAACTTCTGACCTCAAGTGATCCTTCCTCCTCTGCCTGCCAAAGTGCTGGGATTACAGGCTTGAGCCACTGCACCCGGCCTGAATCATACTTTTTTTGGTTACAAGAAAGGGCAAGCAAAATTGGTAAAATCTGATTTTTTCCTCTGTTGGACAATGATTTTTTTCTTGCCTTAAAAACACAGAGAAAATTAAACATGAAGAGAGTAGTGGAAAAATGTGTTAACGTGTGTTTTGATTGCTACTTTGGGTCCCTTTGGTGTTACTATTGCAATCCCATCTAAGTGGAAATTCTGTTCGATATTTATTTTATTTTCTTTTTCATTCCTGGGCATAGGCTGATGATATTTTAATTTACTTTTATTCAACAAACATACATAGTATTAGCTTTGTGCCAGGTTCGGTGTGAGTGCTTTGTAAATGTGAACTCATAACAACTTTATGAAATAGTTGACATTATTATCCCCATTTTACAGAGAAAAAAAACTGAGGTCCAGAAATGGTAGGCAGCTCAGCCAATAGTGACAGATCTGGGCCTCTGACCTGGGCAACCTTGCCCCAGTCTAGGCACTTAATCACCCCCACATTGCCTCTCAGGTGCTGCTGAGCTGCAGTGAAGACAGTCCTGATGAGGCAATAGCAATGGCACATTACATGAACTCAGCTGCACACACTGTTTCTGCTTACTTAAGTAAACATCAATATTTTGCCCAAGTATGCTTTATTACATACAGCCCATATTGACATTGTATATGTATGAATATTGCTTTCTATTCACAACTGTACTTTTTGGACAATTTAAAGGATTAAAGTTAAAGGACAATTTAAAGCATGTTTTGACCACCTTTTCCTTGTATGCTAACTTTAGCCCCTATCATAGTAAGAAATGACTCCTATAATATGAGTCATTAAGCTAAAGGCTTGCATAATGTGCCTGCCCAGGAAGCTCACATAGCTGGCTTTTGGACTGGTGACCTTATGAGCTTGTTTTTTTTTTTTTTTAATTTACGTTTGTTTGCTTTTATTAAACAAAATCTGAATACCATTTGAGTTAATTACATTTGCTCAAATGCTTTTTTTTTTTTTTTGAGAGAGGGTCTCGCTCTGTCACTCAGGTTGGAGTGCAGTGATGTGAACATGACTCATTGCAGCTTCAACCTCCTTGGCTCAAGCCATCCTCCTGCCTCAGCCTCCCAAGTAGCTGGGACTACAGGTGCAAGCTACCATGCCTGGCTAATTTTTGTATTTTTTTTTTGTAGAGACAAGGTTTTTCCATGTTACCCAGGTTGGTCTTGAACACCTAAGCTCAAGCAAAACACCTGCCTCAGCCTCCCAAAGTGCGGATTAGAGGCGTGAGACACCACACCGAGCCAAATACTTTTTTAAAACCTTCTTTCTCTCCCCCAAATTCTACTCTGCTTACTTCTCCCAAACTAATAACTAATTCATTAATATGATACAAGAATGTTGAAAATCCTATTTTGCATGATTTTGGTCTCATTTGAACACTTATCTTTTAAACAAACAAACCCAAACTGTTATTAAGTACTGCATACTCCTGAGTGCAATTACACACACACACACACACGGAAGATGAATAATAAAATGAACACCTGAAACCTTCTCACTGCCCCCAATGGAGGCTGAAGGCAAGATCTCACCTTTCCACAGTAGAAGATATCTTCCCTCCGCACCTTTCCTTCTGCTATCTTCTCCCTGATGGCCTCCCCAACTTCGTGTTCGTTTTGGTAGATGTAGGCCCCATCAATATGTCGGTACCCTGTGTCAATAGCAACCTTCACTGATGTTGCACAGGCTCCCTTAGGGGTCTGAAGTGACAAAGAGGTTGGGTTTGGGGAAAAGAGAAATGGTCTTTCCTTTAATCATCATTAATCAGGACATTTTGCGTGTACATTCCTTTACAGCTAAAATGACACATTCCCGATTCCTCGCTATTGTGATTGGAAAATGGTGTTCAGCAGCAGAAGAAACTGACCTCCCAGGGGCCTCTCCCCTCCCTCAGTGGGAGACAACATCTGTCCCAGGTCTGCCCTCAGCTTTGTGGCATCAAAAATGTGATTTGATCAATATTTCCTGTGACAAGGGAATTCATGGAAGCCTTTTTATAGTAGGGCACAAGCTGATTGAAGAAGGCTAAATTATAAATCAAAAGGTTGGGTAAGCAAATTGAGATGTATCCACAGAATGGAATACTCCTCAGTAATAAAAAGGAATGAGGTGGGCCTGGTGCAGTGGCTCACACCTGTAATCCCAGGACTTCGGGAGGCTGAGGCAGGAGGATTGCTTCAGGCCAGGAGTTTGAGACCAGCCTGGGCAACATAGGGAGACCCCATCTGTACAAAAAGTAAAGTAATTAGCTGGGTGTGGTGGCATGCACCTGTGGTCCCAGTTACTCAGGAGGGTAAGGTAGGGGGATTGCTTGAGCCTGGGAGTTCAAGGCTGCACTGAGCCATGATCATGCCACTGCACTCCAGCCTGGGCAACAGAGACAGACCCTGTCTCAAAAAAAAAAAAGAAAGAAAAAGAAATGTAGCATTGATGACAACACATAGTATGGATGAATCTCAAAATAATTATACTGAGTGAAAGAAGACAGACCAAAAAGAATAAATACTGTTTTTCTCTTCTAGCATTTTATATAAATGGAATCATAGTCTGTGGTGACAGACATAGATGAGGGATTGCCTGGGGTCGGGAGTGGAAGGAAGTATGGGTGGAAGGAGGGATTACAAAGTGGTATGAGGAAGCTTATAGAGTTGATAGATATGTTCATTATTTTGGTTGTAGTGATGGCCTTACAGATGTATATATGTCAAACTCTTCAAATTGTATACTTTAAATATGGGCAGTTTATTTATTTATTTATTTATTTATTTATTTATTTATTTATTGTTTTGAGACGGAGTCTCGCTGTCGCCCAGGCTGGAGTGCAGTGGCGCGATCTCGGCTCACTGCAGGCTCCACCCCCCGGGGTTCACGCCATTCTCCTGCCTCAGTCTCCCGAGTAGCTGGGACTACAGGCGCCCACCACCTCGCCTGGCTAATTTTTTTTGTATTTTTAGTAGAGACGGGGTTTCACCGTGTTAGCCAGGATGGTCTCCATCTCCTGACCTTGTGATCCGCCCTTCTCGGCCTCCCAAAGTGCTGGGATTACAGGAATGAGCCACCGTGCCCGGCCTGGGCAGTTTATTATATGTCAGTTATATCTCAATAAAACTGAGGAAAAAATATTGTTGAGGAACAATTTTATGTTTTAGGATATATTTTAATAAAATTTGGTAGCTACATCTTTGTTCATTTTATTAACTCACATTAAACAGAAGAATGAGCATATCCTTTCCCCTGAACCTGATTTTTCATTTGCTATGGTTTGATTATTTTTGTCCCCTCCAAAACTCGTGTTGAAACTTAATCTCCAATGTAACAAACAGTGTTGGGAGGTAGGGCCTAATGGGAGGTGTTTAGGATTAATGCCACCATAAAAAGGGCTGTGAGAGTGGGTTCTCCCTCTTCTGTCATGTGAGTAATAGTGTTTCTCTTCTCCAGAGAATGCAGCATTCAAGGTACACCCTTGGAAGTGAGAGACTGGGCCCTAACCTGCTGGCATCTTGATCTTGGACTTTCCAGCCTCCAGAACTGTAAGAGAATAAACTTCTGTTCTTTATCAGTTACCCAGTCTCAGGCATTCTGTTACAGCAGCACAAAATAGAGTAAGACACCATTTTTCAGATTCCACATAAATCTCTATGCCTCAATTATGATGGCATTTAAATATACGAATGTATTTCATTTTAGTTACATTTTTTCTTAATGAGAAACAGCAATGAGATTTCCCTGAAGACAAACATCTAGTCTCATCAAATATAATTTTCAAAGCATCTTTTAGAGAGTGTGTGTGTGAGAGGGTTAATTCTATTTTCTGATTTGTGCTGACTTCATATCGAAGGGTGATGGTTCTGATCTTGCTCAACAAATGTTGGTTAACTACTTTTGCTTTCTTTAGTGTTCTAACCAAATGCTGGACAAATCACATCAGACATGTGAACTCTGGTCCACACCTATTGATTTGTTGTAGGCTGAGCGAGAGAATAAATCTGAAATGTATTTCTAGTGATTTTATAGTCCTGGGCAGGAAATAGAAAGCCTTGGGGACATATATTGTATTTTTTTCCCCCTGCTACAGTTGAAAGTCATCACTATAGAGAAGATAAGAGGATACAAAAAATGAACAAACTGGCTACATAGATGATATTATAAGATTCATAGTCACAAATAGCAAATAGCTGGGAAAAGGAGACACACATTTCAGCAACATTAGAAATATTTGTTTGGTTAATTAATTAACAACATGATTAATAGGACTTGGACAGTAATTGAATCAAAAGGCCAGAAAAAGCCTGTAAAATGAGATGTTATGAATGACAAGTGTGACAACCAAAGTACAATGGGAAGGGGAGGTGAGGCGTGGTGTCCAGAAATTTACAGGGAAGAAAATAAACATCTACTTTCATTCTCAAGTATCTACATTATTATCATTATCATTATTATTATTATTATTATTATTATTATTATTAGAGACAGGGTCTCCGTCACCCAGGCTGGAGTGCAATGGCACGATTATGGCTCACTGTAGCCTTGGCCTCCTAGGTTCAAGCGATTCTTCCACCTCAGCCTCCTGAGTAAGTGGGACTACAGGCGTGTGCCACCATGCCTGGCAAACATTTTTGTAGAGATGGGGTTTTGCCATGTTGCCCTTGCTGGTCTCAAACTCTTGGGCTCAAGTGGTCCTCCTGCCTTGACCTCCCTCTACATATTATTAATATATGAAGCTTAATACTAGATGGTAAATAGAATCTCAGAAACATCACTGAAATTTTATGGGCTGGAACTGATCATTTAAATGAAGAGCTAAAGTACATAACGAAGGGAGCCCCAGACAAATGCATATTGAAGTAGGTGCTTGTATTTTCAAAGATTAACCCAAAAAATGAAGTACAGAGGAGAGCATTTAGGATAAAGAAAGTACGGCCAGGGATGGTGGCTCACGCCTATAATCCCAGCACTTTGAGAGGCCCAGGCGGGCAGATCACCTGAGGTCAGGAGTTCAAGACCAGCCTGGCCAACATGGTGAAACCCCGTTTCTACTAAAAAATACAAAATGTAGCCAGGCCTGGTGGCAGACACCTGTAATCCCAGCTACTTGGGAGGCTGAGGCAGGGGAATCTCTTGAACCTGGGAGGCAGAGGTTACAGTGAGCTGAAATCATGCCACTGCACTCCAGCCTGGGTGACTGACAGAGTGAGACTCTGTCTCAAAAAAAAAAAAAAAAAAAAAAAAGAAAAGAAAAGAAAAAGAAAGTGGTAAAGGCAAGGGCTAAGGTACGAGTGTAGTCCACTGCTGCATATTTGGATGATGACTCATTTAACAAGGATTATGGCACAGAAGCAAGTTATAGTAGTGAAAATCTTCAATTATTCAGCTATCACCAGGGATTGTCTTCTAAAAGCTGGGTATTTACTTACTGGATATTTTACTATTTACTTATTTATTTATATGTTTATATTTATATACTTGCTGAAAAATATTGTCCCTCAGAAGGCAGAAGCAGCAGTGAGATGTCTTACTGTTTTGTACTTAATTCTCATCAATATGGAGGAACTAGTTGGGACTGTGGACATGAGGACCACACTTTGAAATTCTTTTTTTTTTTTTTTTTTTTTTTTTTTGAGACAAAGTCTCACTTTGTCGCCAGGCTGCAGTGCAGTGGTGTGATCTTGGCTCGCTGCAACCTCTGCCCCCCGGGTTCAAGCGATTTTCCTGCCTCAGCCTCCCAAGCAGCTGGGACTACAGGTGTGTGCCACCATGCCCAGCTAATTTTTGTATTTTCAGTAGAGACGGGGGTTTCACCATGTTGGGCAGGATGGTCTCAATCTCTTGACCTTGTGATCTGCCTGCCTCAGCCTCCCAAAGTGCTGGGATTACAGGCATGAGCCACTGCACCCGGCCCACACTTCGTAATTCTTAAATGTGGCACAAAGAAATTCTACATAAATTCTGACACATTTTTTAGGAAAACCAGTTTTGAAAAAAATCAGAAAGATCAAATAGGATACCACATAAATGATATGATAGGAGAATCTAAAATATAAAAATTTGATTCCACAATTAAGGACAATCTCACTGAACAGTAAAACAAAAAATCTGGTTTCCTAAAGTGGCTGACAGCATCTCCTTCTACTTGAGAAAATTAAAAATGCTGGATTATGCTGGCATGGTGGCACACGTCTGTAATCCCAGCGCTTTGGGAGGCTGAGGTGGGAGGATCGCTTGAGCCCAGGAGTTTGAAAACAGCCCGGGCAACATGGAAAAACACCATCTCTATAAAAAATACAGAAATTAGCTGGGTCTTGTGACTCGCTTGACCCTGGGAGGCAGAATTTGCAGGGAGCTGTGATCATGCCACTGAGCCTCAGCCTGGGTGATGGAGCAAGACCCAGTCTCAAAAAAAAAAAAAAAAAAAACAAAGCTAGATTAAAACTTTTAAAAAGATTGCCATAAAAGTGCTGAAAAGACAGTAAGCATTTATTAATTCAAACTAAATTTTATGGGAAAGTCTGAATGCAGAAATGAGAGGTGTAGGAGATGAAAAAGGAAAGTAAAAACACTCCCTAAAAGGCTGTGGCCACCTCCAGTCCCTGGGAGAATTCATAACCTCTGTAGCCGGAGTCTGCTGACCAGTTTAATGTGGTCACTGGGTAGCAGTGCCTCCAGGGAACCTGGAGCAAACACACACAAATGCTGTCTGAAAGAAAATACTTGTTTTTCACCCTTGATGCTCGCTCACAAATACTTTTTTAAAAGTAGTATTAGCCTGCACACAGTTGAAGAATTCAGGTACCCCAGAAAACAAAGTTCCATAAAGGAAGACTGACAGAAACAACCGAGAGCCTTAACAGAACCATAGATCCTAATATTGGAACTATCATCAGAGTGAAATTGGACCTGTATCTTACACCATACACAAAAAGTCAACTCAAAATGGATCAAAGATTTTTAAGACCAGAAACTGTAAAGCTCCTAGAAGAAAACATAAGGGAAAAAGCATCACGACATTGGGGTAGGTGATGATTTCTTGGATATGACACCAAAAGCACAAGAAACAAAAGCAAAAATAGGTTGTTGGTACTACATCAAGGTAAAAAGCCTCTGCACAGAAAAGGAAACACTCAACAGAGTTGAAAGGCAACCTATGGAATAGGAGAAAATATTTGCAAACCGTATATCTCACAAGGGGTTAATATCCAAGATATAATTAAAAAGAACTTCTACAACTCAATAGCAAAGAAACAGAAACAAAAAACAAAACAAAACAAAAAACCCCAAAGAAAAACCTAACCTGATTAAAAAGTGGCAAAGGACTTGAGTAGACATTTCTCCAAAGAAGACATACAAATGGCTAATAGGTATATAAATATCAGTATCGCTATCCATCTGGGAAATGCAGATCAAAACTACAATGAAATAACACCTCACACCCATTAGGATGACTATTATCAAAAAACTTAAAGGTAACAATTATTGGTGAGAATGTAGAGAAATTAGAACTCTTGTACACTGCTGGTGAAAATGTAAAATGGTGCAACTACTGTGGAAAACAGTATGGAGGTTCCTAAAAAAATTAAAGATATATTAGAACATGTTGGTCAAGAAAAACAATTAAAAATAGAACTACCATATGATCCAGCAATCCTACTTCAGGGTATATATCCAAAGGAAATAAAATCAGTATCTTGAGGAAATATTTGCACTTCCATGTTCACTGTAGCATTATTCACAATAGCTAACATATGGAAACAACCTGAATATTCACTGACAGATGAGCAGGTAAAGAAAATGTGGTACATAAACAATGTAATATTATTCAGCCTCAAAAAAGAAGGAAATTCTGCAGTACACAACAATATGGATGAACCTGGAGGACATTATACTAAGTGAAATAATTCAGTCACAGAGTAATACCACAATAAAAAATTGGAATTATTAGTCAAAATTTAAAATAACTATGATTGTTTTGATTAAAGAAATAAGCTGGAGGCTGGTCATGGTGGCTCATGCCTATAATCTCAGCACTTTGGAAGGCTGATGCAGAATTGCTTGATGCTAGGGGTTTGAGACTGGCCTGGGCAACATAGTAAGACCCTGTCTTACAATAAAATAATAAAATAAAATAAAAACAAAAATTAAAAATTTATCCAGGCATGGTGATGTACACCTGTCTGTAGTCCTGGCTACTTGAGAGGCAGAGGCAGGAGGATTGCTTGAGCCCAGGAGTTGAGATCTTCAGTGAGCTACTATTGCACCACTGCAGTCCAGCCTGGGTGACAGAAGAAGACCCCCATCTTTATTAAAAAAAAAGAAAATTAAATTAAATTTAAAAACAAAGAAATAAACTTGAAAATCTCTATAGAGGACAGGAAACTATGAAAAATGCCCTAGAAGATTTAGGAAAGAACCAAACACAGCAATTCTGTAAACAAAACAAACAAACAAAAATCTGATAAGACATCTGAAATTAAATGGACGCATCAGTAGCATATCGGACATAGCAAGAAGGAATTAAGTAGAAGGAAGAAGGTAAATCAGCAGAAATGATCCAGCACTGCTCCTCCTTGTTAATGTCCAGCATTCCCTGTGTCCTTTGAAAACAACGCAGAAGCTGCTGCCTTGGAACACGTGCTCCAGGCAGGATCTACCTGCATATTGCCTCCTAGTCACCAGACCAATAATTAGTTGTTCCAAGAGGGGGCTTCCAGTGAATATCACTTGGTAGGGAGACTAATTTCACAGCCGTGGAGTCACGTTAGAATATATGCTTCTCAATATAAAAGGTAGGAGTTCTTGGCTGGGCTTGTTGGCTCATGCCTGTAATCCCAGCACTTTGGGAGGCTGAGGCAGGTGAATTACCTGAGGTTGGCAGTTCGAGACCAGCCTGATCAACAGGGAGAAACCTCGTCTCTACTAAAAATACAGAATTAGCTGGGCATGGCCATCTTGGTGAAACCCCATCTCTACTAAAAATACAAAAATTAGCTGGGTGTTGTGGTGCACACCTGTAGTCCCAGCTACTCAGGAGGCTAAGGCAGGAGAATTGCTTGAACCCGGGAGGTAGAGGTTTTGGTGAGCGGAGATCGATCGTGCCATTGCACTCCAGCCTGGGCAACAAGAGCGAAAGTCTGTCTCAAAAAAAAAAGGTAGGAGTTCCTTTTATATTTTGGATATTATCCCTTATGAGATCTCCTGGCTGGATAAAAGAAGAAAGAGACTGATACACTGAGGGAGCTGCACACTGCGACACCATGCAATGGAGGTGCAGAGCGTGTGTAAGAGTGGATCTTGGGGTGAAGCATCAAGAGGAAGGTGGAATTTCAAGTTGGATAAAGGAGAGTTTATTGATATGGAAACACCATCTTCTGATACGTGACTTAACACCTCAGGAAACAGTGCTAACACACTGCCAGCATAACTCTTGAAATCTTGGAAAAAGTGAGATCCACATACATGAAGTAGACATTCGAGAAATACCATGGCAGATGGTCAAAAGAGGGCTCAGGAAGCTCAGAGAAGGGAGCCCACTATAGTAGATACACTATGTAAGGCCGGAAACCCACGGATGATCTATGTTTTGCAGCAGGGCCCAGAGAACACTCCTTTTATCAAAGAGACAGCAATGCTTTAGCAACAAAAACACCAGAGTTGGTGAGCTCAATTACAGCTGTCCTCTGTAGACAAGGTAGACTGTGGGAGATGTTGAAAAACTAGGTTTACTAAAAAATCAGGGGCCAGGTGTGGTGGCTCAGACCTCTAACATCAGCACTTCAGGAGACCAAGACAGGAGGATTGCTTGAGCCTAGGAGTTCAAGACCAGCCTGGGCAACATAGTGAGATCCTGTCCTTATTTTAAAAACTAGGAATGATGGAATTTTAAAATAATAGACGCTACATGGTAGTACTAACTTCAGAAGTGAAGTGAGCACCGTTATCAAAATGAGTGGTATCCAAAGAGCATGACCCGCAGAGATGCTTTGCAGAGATGGTTAATTAGACATGAAATCCCTGGAGTTTTCAGGCAACATACAGGATGCTCGGTTACATTTGAAATTCAAATGGGCACTACTTTTTGTATATGCATATTCCAAATATTAAATGGGATGGAACATACTTATATTTAAAAATTATTCATTGTTCATCTGAAGTTCAAATTTACCTGGACATCTTATATTTTTACTTGCTAAATCTGGCAACCCTACCCTAAAAGCAAGTTAGATAGGCAGCCAACAAGTGCATTGCATAATTTAAAGAAACCAAAGCAGTCAGCATGGATTATTGGGCTGGGCATGGTGGCTCATGCCTATAATCCCAGCAATTTTGAAGGCCAAGGTGGTAGAGTTGCTTGAGTCCAGGAGTTTCAGACCATCCTGGGCAACATAGAGATACCTTGTCTCTATTAAGAATTAAAAAAAAATGGATTATTGGAAGGCTGATGGAAGTTCTTTCAAGATAAAGTCATAGGTATGGCTGTATACTAGGAAAAGCATTAAGAAGAAAGCACACTACCCAAAAGGCGCCCTGAGGCTCCAGAGCCAGCATATTCCATACTTGCAGTACTATTCCTACCCATTTACTGTGTGACATGAATACACCAGGTTTCAGTAGGCCCAGAATGGGGAGGGGCTCAGCAGAACTCCAGACTTTACCACAAGCATCCCTGCCACTTGGGCCATATGACCCAGCAGGCCCTATTGTTTACATGTGGCATGGAGTTTATGGCAAGCCCCAGTTGGAGAATTACAAGGTAAGCCTGTAGGGTTCTGGAGCAAGTCACGCCATCTACATTGTTGACATTGCTGCTGAGTCCTGTAGAGATAGTATCTCTGACCATGGGACATGATGTGACTGTGTGGCCAGAGCTGCCCATTATGAGCTGGCTTATATAAAATCCACTACAACATAAGTTTGGGTGGGTCAGTGGAAATCCATTGTAAGATGTAATTGGCACATTTGTGATTGGACACAAGTTGGACAAGACAGCATGCCATCCAGATGTCATCCAAAATCTGAATGAGTTGCTGTTGCTTACAAATTAATAATTACAGCATTCTCCAAAAAGTGTTAGAAGACTGGCCAACAACTGGATTATTATTCATGATGATTGGCTGTACTGGAGGACAAGCTGCCACCCTCTTGTAGTGTGATGTCTATTATATCCTCAATAATAGTCCCCCAAGTGTTAGTTGCATGTGTTTTTTCTTTTTTCTTGTAGAAATAAAGAGGAAAATAAGGCATTGCTTGCACTCATGTCTAGTATCAGAATGGGGAAGTAGGACAAAATGGAGAAATAGACTTAACTCTCTGAAACCACTCATTTATGTTTTCTGCCTGGCCCCTGGTCCCCTTAGGTAGAGCTTATGAGACCTTCACCCTGTCCTCAGCTTAAAACCAGATCTGAAAAAATTACTTGGTATAAGAGCAAGGCTTTGCTTTCCCCAGGTGAGAGAAAGTTCCCTGGGTGATCAGAAAAGGGGAATTAAATGGGCATTGGAGAGAAAGTAAGGAATGTTTAGGGCCGGGTGTCATGGCTCATGCGTGTAATCTGAGCATTTTGGGAGGCTGGAGCAGGTGGATCACTTGAGCCCAGGAGTTCGAGACCAGCCTGGGCAACACGGCAAAAACCTGCCTCTAATAAAAATAAAATAAATAAAATAAAAGGAATGTTTAAAGGATGGCACATTCCTGAGAAATGGGTTCTGAGCCCTGCACCCCCACCTCCCTCTGCTCAGGAGCAAAATGTAGTGGGTGTTTTAGGCTTCTCCTGGGTACTCACTAAGAGCTTGGACTGCACTTCTCCTTTGCCCCATGGGTCATTCAGATTCTGAAAACTTGCTGCAACTACAGCAGTCTCAACCACAGCCACTCAGGAAGGAATATTCCCCCATCTAACTTTCTAGGCCATGCCTTCTCCATAGCTTGTACCCCATAATTAGACTTGCTCATCATTTCTTTTATCTTTGAACAATAGTTATCTCCTGTAAGGAACTTACATGGGGGAGATATAACAAACAATAGAGAATATAGCTTCGAGAATCTCTTCATATATGTGGTTGGAGCCAAGATTATGAATGAGATCATAAAGAAACATTGTGCAAAGAAAGAAGAGAAAGGGGCCAAGGATCAAACTCATATAATTATTCCAAGAGTAATTTTCAATTGCATTACCAAAAACAAGGGAGGTGGGCAATTGAAGTGGAATGTGGGATTGTGATCCAAGTCTTAACTACTCTTGCCATGGGTAGTTTATTTCTCCTCATCCGCCTTCCATTCTCCATGCTACAACCTGAGTTTTATCCTTCAAAAATACAGATCCAGTGATGCTCTTTCTTTGCTTCTAAACTTTAGATGATGTCTCATTACTATAGAATGAAGTTCCAACTCCTGGCTGAGCATAGTGGCTCATGCCTATAGTTCCAGCACTTTGGGAGGCTGAGGCGGGCGGATCGCTTGAACCCAGGAGTTCAAGACCAGCCTGGGCAATATGATGAAACCCCTTCTCTACAAAAAATACAAAAATTAGCTGGGCATGGTGGCGCCTGCCTGTGGTCCCAGCTACTCAGGAGGTTGAGTCAGGATGATTGCTTGAGTCTGGGAGCAGAGGTTGCAGTGAGCCAAGATTGCATCATTGCACTCCAGCCTGGGTGACAGAGTAAGACCCTGCCTCAAACAAACAAGCAAAGTTCCAACTCCTTAGCATGGTGTTCAAGGTCCTTGGTAATCCCTGTCTTAATCTGCATTTTCAGATTCAGCTGCCATCACCATTAACTCCCTGTGCCAGGCACTATGGGCTTGGCATTCACTGGATATATGATATATCCTTCTCTGTCTAACTAAAATGTCTCTATACTTCTTATTGCCAAAATGTCCTGCTTTAGCTGTGCTTCTCTGTCTGGTACATTCATGCTCAGCTTCAAATAGTTCATTCATACATGACCACTCAAATTTCAGTAGCATTTCTACACATGTCACTGTTTGTTCTCGTAATCAGCATTAAATGTTGAACTGCAACAGGGAACAGATATTCTCATAAGCTGAAACTTTACTATGTTTTAAAGGAAGCCCATTTCAATCTTCATGGTCAAATTTAATTATTTCCATTTCTATGCTGATATGGTTTGGCTGTGTCCCCTCCCAAATCTCATCTTGAATTGTAGTTCCCATTATCCCCACATGTTGTGGGAGGGACGCAGGGAGAGGTAATTGAATCATGGGAGAGGTTACTTCCATGCTGTTCTCAGGGTAGTGAGTGAATTCTCATGACATTTGATGGTTTTATAAGGGGCTTTTCCCCTTTGGCTCAGCATTTCTCCTTGCTGCCATCTTATGAAGAAGGACGTGTTTTCTTTCCCTTCTGCCATGATTGTAAGTTTCTTGAGGCATCCCCAGCCATGTGAACTCTGAGTCAAACCTCTTTCCTTTATAAATTAACCAGTCTCTAGGGTATGTCTTTAATAGCAGCATGAGAATGGACCAATACATATGTTTTCAGAGACTGTTTACAGAGAGTTCTAGAATAGTATTGATCCTTATCTTTGTCATTCTACAATTAGTTGTCAAGAATCTGCCCCCTCTATTTGATTTTTAATCCCTGGATAACAGAGACATTGTTTTCCTCATATATGACACTTCTATCGCCTAGTGCTTAGTGCATGGCAAGTATTCACTATGTGTTTTTTAGACTGAACTAAAAATTAATATAAAAAAAACAAGTCATAAACATATGAATTTCATGTGGCTCAGTTCACTCTAGGAATCAACATTTAGCTAAATTTCAGTAAAGGCAGCAGAAAGCTCTCCTTCTCTAATCCAAACTAATTTTTAATCATGAATTGATTTAGTTTAACCTTTGGCTCAATACCTATTCAGTAAATAGTAGTCCTTTCATTATTACAAATTGAGGTTGCTTCCATTACTACAAACAGTAAGTCAATGAGATCTGCTTAAAATAAATTGCAGATTATGCTATAGGCAAATGTTAAAAGAAACAAGCAAGCAAAGATAGAAAAGATAAGCTTACCGATTTAGGTTCTGAGTAGGTACCAAGTCCGATGATGGGAATGCTGTTTCCATCACTTAGAGGTATGCGGTGACTTGCAGCACTGAGATCCATTGTGGAGAATCTGATTGTAGGAGTGATTCTGAACACCACAGGGAGTCTTTTTAAAAAGGTGTCCTAGGGCCTATTCAATCAAAGAAAGGAAGGCCAGAGGGAGGAGCAGAGGGAAGGGAGATTAACACACCTATTTCTCAACCTGTTTTTTTTCCAGGTTGTCCTGGAAATCCTAAGCATGGTTGTCCTTTGAACTTCATCAGAGGCTTGTAAAACATAACCTATTGAGAGCTTATGCTTACTTCTTCGCAACAAAAGATTGAAAAAACAAAAAGAAACAAATTTATCTGATCTCTATCAGTTAGGATGCTTTTGTTGGCAAATAAGAGACTGACACAGTTTGGCTGTGTCCCCAACCAAATCTTATCTTGAATTGTAGCTCCCATAATCCCCAACATCATGGGAGGGACTTAGTGGGAGGTAATTGAATCATGGGGGTGTTTTTTTTCCCATGCTGCTCTTGTGATAGTGAATAAGTCTCACAAGATCTGATGGTTTTATGAAGGATAGTTCCCCTGCACATGCTCTCTTACCTCCTGCCATGTAAGACATGCCTTTGCTCCTCTTTCACCTTCTGCCATGATTGTGAGGCCTCCCCAGCCATGTGGAACTGTGAGTCCATTAAATCTCTTTTTCTTTATTAATTACTCAGTCTCGGTTGTCTTTATTAGCAGTGTGAGAATGAACTAATACACAGTTCTATCTTAAATTCTCTTAAACTATAATGGAAATTTATTGGTTCATATTCCTCAAATTCTGGCAGTAGGGCTAGCTTCAGGGGAGACTAGACATTTTCTAGGACTTCCCAGGAGATATGGATGTAGCAGAACTGGAAAGGGATCTAGGATCTTTATCACAAGTCAAGCTTATCACCAGTTACACTGGACTAGAGGAACAATAACATGGCCAGGACCAATTTCTCACTTCTTATTCATCTCTCTGCCTTCTTGTTCTCTCAGGAAACTCTCTCTCTCTCAGTTCCCTTAACATTGAAAAGTATTTACTGACTGTCCTTGGAGTGACAAGGTTTCAAGCTCAAACAACAAAAAAGAGATTTTACTTTTTCAATAACTCAAACAGTAGTCCTGAAATTGAAACTTGTTGGCCTTGATTGCCTTTCTTGGTTCATGCATCCATCATGAAATCAATCACAGTGGCCAAAGGAAAAAAAAGACATTTCCTTAAAAAAATTAGAAGACATTTCTAAATTTGGAGCTGGGGGTTGAAGGAGGCAGGAAATTCCACCCCAACATATGGCTCCCTGGTATAATGAAGATTTTGAAGTAAAGACCCTTAGAGATCAACGGGCTCTGGAAAAGACTTTCCCCTGTCTACATAAGGATAGGATGGACCCACCAAGGAGGACAATTGTTCTTTTTCCCCTCCCTGTTATCTCATGATCCTTTACAAAAAAAGAAGACCAAGAATGTGTTGGGAGTCAGAAACTGATACCCCAAAATATGGCACTTTGACATACTGAACTGGAAAAGCCTCAAGATCTCTCTGACCTCTACTCCCTACCACCTCTCCCAAAGTGAAGTTCCTTTATCTGCCTAAGATCCAGACCCACCAAAAGGAACAATTCTTTTTTCTTCCTCTCCCTGTAAGACTAAGAATGTAACCCCTCCTGAACAAACCCTTTCACAAGGTAATGTACAAGGTAATCTCTACTCCCTGATCCATTCATTCTCCCTGGTGATCCCCCCAACAGAATTCCTCTTTTCCCCTCTCCCATAACCTGATTTGCCAGTAAATAAGCTTCTAAACCCCATTGTGGGTGGGTAATCACTCTGTGGTTCTCCCTGTGTAAACATATAGTTAAATAAAATTGAATACCTTTTCTCCAATTAATCTGCCTTTTGTGAGTTGATTTTTCAGTGAAACTACAGAAGGCAAAGAGGAAGTTTCCCCAGCCTGTACACTTCACAGGTCACTGAGTCCACAATGGTTAAAATGTCCTGAAGTTGAAACTGGCCACATTGTCCCATATTTATGGATTTTTGAATAAACATAGAAATGGGCCCTCTGTTTTAAAACTTGAAACTTATGTCTTAACTGAGTTTTTTCCTCAGGAAACTGACCCTCAGGCAAGGGACTGAAACTCAGTAGATCACCACATCCAGACATTGAGATACCAAATACCTGATTCATCAGGATTGCTTCTTTATCCCTCCCTAATTTCTTTTCACACCTTTCCTGCTATGTAAACAGACCAATTTTGGTCCGTCAGGGAGACAGCTTTGAGACTGAACTCCCACTTTCCTTGGCTGCAGGACTAGATTAAAGCCTTCTTCTCTGGCAATCCTTGTTGACTTAGTGATTGGCATTGTGTGCAGGGAGCATCACAATCTTGACTGAACTCCAGGTATTTCAGCAATAAAGTTTGTCTGTAATTGACCTGCCCTCCCTGCAACAGTCATTCTTGCTTATGTACACATTAACACATAACGTATATATAACATGTTCAGTATTCAACTAGACACAGTAATTTAAACTAGGCTGTGGCAATGTGGAACACGGCAGTAATGGTCTTCAATATCATTTTTAAATTGATACAACAAATGCTTACTGTGCACCTTTGTGTGCTAAAATGTTGATTAGCATGTGTTTGTTATTTTTATTATTACTGATTTTTTGCTATTTAGTTCTATGTATTTTAACACATATATAGATTTTTGTAACCACCACCACAATTGGGATACTGAAAAGTGCTATAACCCAAAGAACTCTATCCTATCACACCCCCTAACCCTTAATCCATAGAAATTACTGTTTTCAACCACCATAGTTTTATTTTTTGAAATTATCATAAAAATTGAATTACACAATATAAACTTTTTTGAGATTGGCTTCTTTCACTCAGCATAATGCCTTTGAAATTCATCCAGATTGTTGCTGGTGTCAACAGTTTATTATTTTTTTTAGTGCTGAGTAGTAATCTATTACATATGTGCACTGTAGTTTGTTTCTCTGTTCTCCAACTGAAGGATGTTTAGTTTGTTTTCAGTTTTTGGTGATTTTGAATAGGGCTGCTCTAAACACTTATGTACAGGGTTTTGTATGAACGTTAAATGTTCATTTCTGTACGGTAAATACCCAGGAGTGAGATTATCGGGTAATGTGGCAAATGTATGTTTTGCTTTGTAAGAAACCACCAAATGGCCATTCAGAATGACTACCATTTTGCCTCCCCAGTAGCAATGCACATGAGTTGCAGTTGTTCTGTATCCTGACAGCACTTAGTATTTTTTATTTTAGCCTTCTAGTAAATTTGTTGTGTTATTTCATTGCTATTTTAATTTGCATTTCCCATGTGGCTGATGATGTTGAACACATTTTTCTTTTTTCCTTTTTTTTGGTTTTTAGAGAGAAAGGGTTTCGCTCCACCCCCCAGGCTGGGGTACAGTGGCATGATTATAGCTAGCTCACTGTAGCCTCTACCTCCTGGGCTCAAGTGATTCCTCCTGCTTTACCCACTTGAGCAGCTGGGACTATCAGTGTGTACCACCATGCATGGCTGGTTTTTTAAAATTTTTTTGTAGAGATAGGGGTCTTACTATGTTGCTCAGGCTGGTCTTGAACTCCTGGGCTCAAGCGATCCTCTTCCCATCTCAGCCTCCTAAATTGCTGGGATTACAAGCATGAGTCACCACGCCTGGCCCACCTTTTCTTATGCTTATTTGCCATCTGTATATCCTCTTGGTGAAGTGCCTATTTAAATCTCCTGCTCATTTTTAAAATTGAATTGTCTTCTTAGTGTTGAAATTTTAGATTTCTTGGTAAATTCCTGACGTGTGTTTTTTTACTGGATATGTGGTTTGCAAATATTTTTTCTCAGTCTGTAGCTTGTCTTTTCATTCTCTTAACTGTATCTTTCATAGAACAAAATATTTTAATTTTGGTAATGTTCATTTGTCATTTTCTTTGTATTGTGCTTTAAGTATCTAACTTCAGGTCACAAAAATTTAATTCTGTGTTTTTTTCTGAATGTAGTTTAATATTTTCTGTTTAGACCTATGGTTCATTGTGAATAAATTTTTGTATAATTGAAGAGATTTAGTTGTTTTGTTTTGAGTAAGGATGGCTTATTGTTTCAATTACATCTGTTGAAATATCTATGCTTTCTTCACTGAATTTCTTTTGCACCATTGTTAAAAATAAAAGGCCGTATATTGGTGGGTCTATGACTTTCTACTTTGTTTCATTGATTTTTTTTTTTGCTTTATTTCTGTGAACTCCGCATAGAAATAGGTTTCACTGATCTATTTGTCTCTTCTTTCTTTGATACCACACTGTCTTGATTTTTGTAGCTTTATAATAAACCTTAAAACCATATAGTATAATTTTCAGACTTTATTTTTCTTGCACAAAATTATTTTAGCTATTCTTTTTCTTTTACTTTCGATATATGTTTTAGAATCAGTTTGTGTGTTTAAAATTCCTGCAGGATTACTTTGTATATTTAAATTGTTTTCTGGGTGTCTTAGTTTGGGCTGCCATAATAAAATATGATAGACCGGGTGGTTTAAACAACAGCCATTTATTTCGCACAGTTCTGGAAGCTGTGAAGTCCAAGATCAAGGGGCCAGCCAATTCAGTTTCTGTTAAGAGCTCTCTTCCTGGCTTGCTGATGGCTGTCTTGCTGTGTTCTCACAGTGTGTTGGGGGCTGGGGAGGTGGGGAAGAGGAGAAACAGAGAGGAAGCGAGCTCTGTGGTCTCTTTTTAAAAGGACACCAAGCCCATCATGAGGAACCCACCCTCATGACCTGATCTAAACCTGATTACCTCTCAAAGTCCCCATCTCAAGATACCATCACACTGGGAATTCAAGTTTCAGCCTATGAAATCTAGGGGGACACTATTCAGTCCATAGCACTGGAGTTACCCTGGGGATTACGATTAGCATCTTAACTTTGTAACAATCAAGTTTGAATTAATACTAACCCAGTTTTAATAGTATTCAAACATTTTGATCCTTTAAAAACTCCATCAACCTACTCCTTTATGTTATTATTGTTACATAGATTTTGTCTTCAGGTTTTGACAATTTGACAGTAATGTGTCTTTCGGTGGATCTCTGGCTGTGTCCTTCTTGAAGTTCACTGAGCTTCTTGGATGTGTAGTGTCATGATTTGCACCTAATTTGGAAAGTTTCTTGGCCATTATTTCTTCAAAAAATAGTGTTGTTTTTTTTTCTCTCCTCTCTTTCTTGTACTGCTATTATGTATATGTTTGTATGACTGATGGTGTCCTACAGGTCTCTTAGGCTTAGTCATCTTTCCACTCTGGTGAGTTTTAAATGTCAGATATTATGTTTTTCATTTGTGAAATTTCCATTTAGTTATTTCAAGTATGCTTTATTTCTTTCCTTAGACTCTCTACATTTGCACTGGCTTCAAGAGTGTTCTTGATTGTTTCCTGGGGAACTTCTGTAATAGCTGCCTTAAAGTTTTCACCATGTAAGTATGTACAACATCTATGACATCTTGGCTTTGGTGTCTTTTGGTTTTTGAGAACTTTTTGAATGTTAGGTTATGAGATCCTGGGTCCTGATTTTGTTTGTTTGTTTCTTGTTATTGTTTGTTTGCTTTTGAGACAGGATCTTGCTCTGTTTTCCAGGATGGAGTGCAGTAGTGCAGTCACAGCTCACTGCAGCCTCAATCTCCCTGGGTGCTGTTTAAATGGCATAGAATGTTAATGTTCTCATTGTGGAAAGCAGGTTTAGAGTTGTATTCAGTGGGAGACTCCATCTTATTTGGAACTAGAATCCTCACATGTTTCTTAATTTTTAATGTATTATACATCCTTACTAAATTGATGGGAATCTAAATATTACATTTGCTTTTCTCATCAGAAATGTTTCAAGTTACTCTTTATATATTAATATTTTCTAAATAAATTGACCAAAAACAACTCCTATTTTCATTCACAAAAAAATTGCTTGTGAATTATACTTTCTTTGTGGCCATAAATCCATAAAAATTATATTGACAGAAATAATATGATTAAGTTTGGTATTTACTATGTACTTTACATGGCTTCTTTAATTTTCACAACAATCTTATGCGGTGAATATACTGGGTCATTTAGTGTCTCCCCAAACTCAGGTCTACCTGAAACCTCAGAATGTGACCTTATTTAGAAATAGGATCTTTGCAGATATAATTAGATAAGTTACTATTGGATTTCGGTAAGCCCAAATCCAATGACTGGTGTTCTTATAAGATGAGAAAACAGAGACATAGAGGCTTAGGGAAGAATGACATGTGATGATGGAGACAGAAATTGAAGTAATGCATATACAAGCTGAAGAATGCCAATGATCGCTGGCAACCACTAGAAGAAAGGAAGAGGCAAAGAAGCATTCTTCCTTAGAAACTTCAGAGGGAGCATGGCCTTGCTGATGTCTTCATTTCAAACTCCTAGCGTCCAGAAATGTGCTAGAATAATTTTTGTTTGTTTGTTTTAAGCCACCTAGTTTGTGGTAATTTGTTATGGCAGCCCTTAGAAAGGAATGCAGTGGGTAATATTATTATTCCTGTTTTATAGGAAGAGTCTTGAGGTCCAAAAGTTTTTTGTCAAAAATTGCTTAGTAACTGGAACAACTGCCAGGCTGTCTGACTCCAGAGCCCATGCTTTTAGTCACTACACTCTACTCCTTCCAATAAAGTGATAACAGAGCAGATACATTGATCAATGACAACATATTTAAAGGGACTGCAAAAATGACTAATCCAAACTAGTCATAATTAAATGAAAATAAATTGAAACCTTCGTATATAATATGCTCACAGTATTAAATACTCTTATCTCTGTAGATCTGATGGTAGAAAAATGTTTGCGTTACTGTATCAGAGAGGAAAATTGATTTGACATGTTTACTGGAGAGCTATTGTCAATAATAAATTTTACTAAATTATTAGTATTATTTATTATTACTATTAGCATAATTAATTATTACCATTAATAAAAAGGATAATAAAAATGTCTAGAGTATATCTTAAGTCAGATACTTTAGATGACATTTTAGCGCCATTTAGTCAATCACGTGTTGAAGCCATCAGTCCAGGACCATTAGAAAAATACATGTAACCAGTGAAGTTAGTTTTATAAACTCCCTGCAGCAAGGAAGACTGCACTCTACGTAGAAGCATGGAGTCTTACTAAGAGGGAGATGGGAAGAGCTCATTGTAGAAACTGGGCTTATCTTAGGTGATTTGTGGAAAGATTCCAGGACACAGGTATATTTTGTGTGTGTACGTGTGCCCTCTTACCACTGGGCCAATGACAGTGATTGGATATCTTAATAATTTATTTCTAGAAGGTTGAATAAATAGAGCATAGCTAGCATTGCCATTGGAGAAAAAGTAGCAGTCACCCATGTTGGCTGAAGATGGGATATTTGGTTATTCTTGTGGTTGCATAGTATCTCTGCTCAGGTATAATTACAGAATGGACTTAATTTTTTCTCATTCCATCATGGTCATGAAGAGTCCTCATGTAATATTGATATTCTATGAAATTATTTATGTTTAGCAGGGAAGGAACATCGTAGCCTAGTGGTAGAAATTAGGCCACTGTCCACTGACAGATATCAGGAAAGACGAAGTCAGACCGTGGGACAATAATCTTTGATGTTCAAGACCTTCGCATTGTCAGGATCCTACTGATTAGATTATCTGGGAAAGGTTGCCTCTAGACTGGACAAGTGTCAGTTCCTTCTGAGCCTTCTAAGGTTGGTGCAAAAGTAACTGTGGTTTTTGCCATTACTTTTATATGGGGAAAACCACAACTACTTTTGCACCAACCAAATATTATAGAATGAGTGTTTGCATCATGTAATGTAAAAGTGGTTACACAGTAACACTTAAGAATCTAGACAGGATGTGTTGAACAACTGTGATACAGGCACTTGCCAGAAAAAGAAATTATTATGACTTTGGTAAAAGACTGTTCATCCAGTGGACTAGATAACCAAACCCAGATCTCAAAAATGCGCTAAAAAATCCAGCGGAGTCTATTCTTGTACATGTGTATTTGCACCAAGATATGCAAATACATATATACATATGTTTGTTTGTTCTGGCATAAACCTCCTCTTGGTTAGTGAAGAGGAAATCAAGATGAAATATGTTATTATCCATTCAGACCCTGTGTAATGAATTTAAACTGTTTGATGGGTTTCCAGTGGTAGTGTACACATAAGAAATGGTATTTTGGTACGGCATGGACTCAAAGGACAGTCTAAACATTACATATCTTCAAAACAGAACTAATCATTGGTCCCTAATGCTGGACATATTTTCTGAGTGAAGTTAAATAATTCCTGCAGGATACAGTGACTCTGAAGAGAGCAACTGACCATTGCAGAAAGCGGAGCGGAGTTCCTGGGTTTAGTTAATGATCTAATAAGACATATTTTGTAATGTGGAGGTAAAGTCCAATTTTTACAAGGTTGAAGGTTGGGACTCATAATGTGAGAGACATTTCAGTACTAGAAGAAATTTGTATAAGAACATCTATCTTGACAATATTTAAAGAAACATCTATGACATATGTTTCCCCCAGTGGGGTCAAATGGATATTGATCCACCAATCAGATTTACAGCAGTAACTAAGGTCTGAGAAAAATGTATAAGAATGTTTTCTTTCTCTTGAAATGCCACAAAAAAAAAAGACCATAGAGGCTTAGAAATTTAAAAAAAAATGTATAGGAGAACAGACTGAGAACTCTTGACCCAGTCACTGGAGAGCTTCAACATAAGCTATTAGGCAAGATCCATAGTAAAAAAAAAATCAAAAGGAAAAGTGTATTAAATTATCTTAAAATTAATCTTGTTCCAGAGATTTTAGTAAAAGCTATCTAGTTTACATAATCATTAGCTTCAGTGGAGGGTTTTGAATCAACTGTTACTTTAAGGGATTGTCTGCTTCTGGTAGAGTTCAAAGAATTCTCAGCTTGAGGTCTATCAGTGAAATGGAAGTCCCCTGATCTAGGAAAAAGGACGTATGTCTTTTGACTGAAAATATGAATGCAGGGATTACTGTCTCAGAGTTTCACCACAGTGTTAATTAGTAACAGTACCTGATACAGTCCTGTTAGTCGAAGCTCAAGGCAAATCTTCCTTTGCTTTCTCTTCCAGAAGACAAAATCTCCAGGTTTCAGGCTCAAAGATTGTGTAAATGGTTACTTTGAAAAGGCAGCTTGTATCTGTTTAATGATAAGATGTAGTATTTAGTTATGTCAACTTGCAGTGGGGCAAAGACTAAGATCAGAGCAGAATTCTGAAATGCATGGCATGGTCTGTTATTAACTCTTAAGGGGAGAGCCTATGTCATGAAGGTAAATGGAATACTGTAGGAACTTACATGTAAGTTCCAGTGACTCTTAGAACTTTGACAATTTTTAGTTTTAGTAATCCTTTATTTTCTCTACGTTTTCCTGAAGACTGGGTATAAGAACAATAAAGTTTTTGAGTAAAAGGAAAAGCATTCAAAGTCTTTAATGATGGTCTGGCAAGAAAAAGTCTCAATCCATCCTAAAAATAAGTAAAGAATGACCAAAGCTTACTGGGAAATATTGATTGGACCAATAATTGCTCCTTCATTTTATGGCAGATCCAGTTGAGGTTAGTTAACTCAGTTATCTAAATCAACTGACTTTTGAGAAAGGCTCATATGCCAAGAGTGAATTCGAATCAGTAATAGCATAGCTTGCTTGACAATCTCCAGCTTTTATGTTTAAGTATGAACTACTAGTGAACATCATTCAATTAGGGTTATCAAAAGGTGCATTAATTATTTTGATCAAGTGTTTGATTCCTGAAGGGATCCATAGGACCCAGTTTGTACTTTATTACAGGCAACAAATACAGCAATAGCAGGAGAAGAAAATGCATTGGGAGTGTCTAGAGATCTCAGGTGAAGACTTCCTTACTTTCACACCACATGGTTGTTCTGATTATGCTTTGTCTTCAGGTATTAAAACACCAGTGACCTGTGTGAGCACCTTGGCACCAGAAAGCCCAGAGCCTGCTCAAGGAGGGTGTCTCTTACAGTGAGCTAGTTGCATAGACATATTCCAATATGTGACCAGACTTAGTCCTTCAAGCTCCACCAAAACCAGTGGAAATTATAAATGCAATTATTAATACTAAATATTGCTGACAGGCTGGTACATGCTACCCTGAAAACAACTCACAGATCCATGGTTATATAACATCATTTACCTTTAATTAATACATATTTAGTTAATACATTCCCTAGTATTGACAAGAGTCGAAGTCATTCTCTAGGCAGTTCTGGAGATAAGCATTTGTCCTTATCTCCAAATAAGAAGGTCAATAGAGGTTAACTCATGCCATACAAAGGGAATATACAAAGGTCTGTATAGGACACTGATAATTTCCTAATACAGGTTAAATAATCAAGGCATTTTTCTTGCTTGAGTAGGGAAGGAGAGTTGTTGGGTCCAAGGTATTAAAGCTGTGGATAGTTACATATGAAGGAGAGACCAACAATGATGCCATAATCTATCTCCAAGGCATTTAATTTATCCCATAAAGTGCATTGTAATTGTTTACAAGTGACAAGAATATTTACATCTAAAATACTGGGAAAAAAGTCTCTTAACAGTTATTTTGGCAGTTATTATTATATAACTATTATTAATAACTATTATTATATAACCATTATATACCTATTTAAACATAGGTATATTTCTTTTAACCTGAAAAGTACAAAACTGATGGGCACATATTTGTATTAATGTATTTTACTTATACATAATTAATCGGGAAAGATAAACTGTTGCTGTGATTTATCAAGCTACCCCTCTTTCATCTTAAATTTTGCACCATAGTTTCAAATTGGTGAAAATTTGGAGGATGACAAATCTGATTATTTTTACTTATTTTTAAAATAAATCTTTGTGGTACCTAGTGAACCCTTCGAGAAATTTAATGATAGCTTAGTCATAAAAAGACATCTTGACTGAAAAGATTTTCCAAGCTGAGACATCTGTGAGTACTCACCAGTCTCCACCGTATGGTGATGCAATGCTGTGATTTACAGAGGAAAGACAGAGTACAGCAGAAGAGTTCAGCCAAGCATTAGGGGTCAGAGAGATGGCATCCCAGGCTAAGCTTCCCAGCATCTGTATTCACATGCAGCACACCGAGTTTCCAGGTTGAACCGCCAAGATCTGTGTGAGGAATACTTTAGCTTAGGCTAGAACTCAAAACCAAGCTTCCCAGCAGGAATTTTTCTCTCTTGAACCACATAATCAAGCCTAGCTAACTCAGCTGGTTTGACCTGTTGCACATCATCAGTAAAGAAACTGACCTTGGGGGTGCGGGATCACCAGGGGGAGCTTTACCCTTTAACCAGCATATCATAAAACTGCCCTTATCTTGTCTGAGTGTCAAAATGTCATCCAGGAGACCTAGAGACAAAGAGTTTACAGGTGGAAAGTCCAGCTGTAAATTAACTCCATTGTCCATATCCTCTTATTTTTCTGAATTTGGGGCCTAAATTTGGGGAATGCAAAATGAAGAGTTTTCAGAGAAGAGATATAAAACATAAGACAGTCTCTGGAGGCAGGTAATAGTTACCCAAATGTTTGTTCTCTCCAGGCAATATTTGAAAACACACCATAACAAGAAACAATAATTAGTAGAAACTTTTAATTCTTTTAAGCTGTGAGGTTTTTTTTGTTTTGTTTTGTTAAAATAATTTAAAAGCATGTCCAAAGGAATGAGGGCTAATAGAATATTATAGTGCTAAAAAAGGTACATCTGTGACAAAAAAAACTGAGTAATTTTACAGAAAAACACAAATTATAATTTTCTCCTTTTGGTTCACTATTCACGTAACAAATTGTAGTAAATAATTTACTAATATTGCTCTATGTGTAAGAATTTAGACGTAGAGAGATACATAAATATACAAATAGATGATAAACATAAAGGTCTTAACTTTAGTCTTAATATATAATTTTATAAATATATTAAATAAAATAGTGCTTATGATATTGAATTTACCATTTTAATCTTCTACAACAATTTCCTGAATAGAGAAATCATTTTTTATATCATCTATGTATTTATATATTTTACATATTTTTGTATCTATTATACCATTTACATTAATTGCCATATTTAACAAAAATAATTCTATTGCCTTCAGATAGAAAAGAAAATTAAAGAACATGAAGCCAAGAATTGTCTTATCTTTTTTTTCAGTGAATACACATGTTAGATTATTAACTCAAATATAAAGTGGCAAAAATAAATATATGACATTATTCTAAAAGCATTTACACAAACTTTTAATTTAGCCATTTTAAGAAGTAATGGCAAATTAAAACTATGTTTAGTGATTAAATTTCTGTATCTTTTTCTTACTAATATACTTTTTGGGCATTCAATGATAACTTATTAATGAGCTAAATTTAACTTTTATCTAAGGTATCAAAGCTAATTAAGGATCTGGAAATTACAATTTTAGCCAGCACATTAAGCCTTTATGATTTGTAGCAGTATAAAAATTTCACAATATTAAACCCTTTAAAAAGACATCTGCTATTACCATTTCAATTAATTGAATACAATTTTATATTTTTGTCATCTTATATTTACTTGACCAACGAAAGGAACTTCAAAAATTTTAATCCTGAGAAACTTCAGGCTTGCGCAAACTAAAATTTTGTGCTAACGAAATTCTCATATGACAAAACGTGGGGAAAGACAGTGTTATCTCCCAATCAATATTATTTGTCTCTAAACCAATATTAACTCTAGTTTGTTGGAGTTAATATTGACTCAGTCTGAGATTTACCTTTTTAACCAAGAATATTACATAAACCTTTAAAATATAATTTATAAACATCTGCATTAATAACTGAAGTTGAAAGACTCTTTAAATTATGCCAAAAGTTCTGTATAGTCAACTTGTTAAATCTCGTAACCCTAACCAATGACATTAGCTTAAATCACAATTAAATCTCTCATTATTTCCTTTAAACTCCGAGCTTTTAGCAAGATGAAATTGTAAAAGACAACACATTTTACAAGTTTAATGTTTTTGCTTTTCCTTTTAGTTAGGATAGGACTGTTAATTTTCCCATAACGTCTTTGTTTAAAATATTGACAGGTCTCTTTGTTGAAAAAAATTATTAAATTTCCCTTAAAAATTCGTTAATTTGTAAATCCTTCTCATGATTAAGCTAATTATTTTTTTCACCAAGTTTTTGTATCTTCTGGTCTTATCAAAATATAATTGCTAGTGGTCATGAACAGGTCTGAATTCTTCAATATACCTTTTCCTGTCCATTCTGGGGTTTGAGAAGTCTTCTATTGATATTCATATATGGCATAGGGATATGAATATGATCAAGGTTTAAAATGCACACACTGGTCAAAATCTGGAGAGAAAAAGGAAAGATACAAACAAGAACAAGGGGAATAGGATTCAGATGGAGACACACATGAACCTGCTTTAAGTTCTCAAACTTTTCAGTGGACTTAAAGGGTGTTTTAGAGAGGTAGTTTTAAAGGGCAAATTGCACTTGGAAGCCTCCTCATCTTAATTAAAGAAAGCAGACCAGTTGGGGCTGGGAGCAAAAAAGAAGAAAAAAAGAAAGCAGACCATTGGACAGTTAAAATTGTGTTTTGCTTTCCTAAAGGGCATCTCAAATGAACTATCTTATTTATACCAAAGATTTCTAAAAGTGGCCACTATAATCCCGGGTTGTCTTTGTAAATTGTGCCAGTTGGAAGAATAGGTGCGTGAACATCATGCTGTATACTATAAATAATGCCATTTTTATTTGTCACTTAAAATCGATAAATAAAGATCCATTCTACCCTTGCCCTAAAAAAAAGAAAGAAAAGAAAAAGAAGGAATGATAGTTGTATGAATTGACTCTGAAGCAAGACAGCATTAGGAAAGGTAGGTAGTTGGCCTGGAGGAGGCAGACTTTTAGAGTCAGGAGACTTCTGAGTCTGATTAGAGTGGTGCTCGTGAAACTGCATGTCTCCCAAACCTGGCCAAAGACAAGTCATCACCAGTGAAGCCTCTGGGGAAATGAAACAAAATAAAGACATTTTCAGAGATACAAAGACAAGATTGAGGAAACAATCCTTGAAGAGTTTTGGAAAAGAGATCTGAGGCAAAGTTTATGTAAAGGGCACTAGTCTAATGAGACCCTTGGAACTCTTCAGCCCTGGGCCACCTGGAGGATGGACTCACTGGGCCTATGCTCATCCTCTCTCCATAGACTTTTCTTGTTACAGAAAAATGAGACTCAAGATACTGGATAATCACCCAGAAAAACAGAAGCGAGTTTTAAAAGACTGGACATCTTTATATCAAAGAACAATAAACTTATGACCAGACAACCCAAAACGTTCTGGAGATATTATTTCTAGGAACACGAGAAAAATATTACATTGAATGGCTTCAATCAAATAATCTGAGTTCAGATTCAGATTCAACTCAACACACACATTGCAGTGTCAGGCGGGTGGTGGGGGTGGTACTAGCAGATAAAGACGAAAAGGATCTCAGATAATGCATGTACATTCTTACTGGGTTAAAGATCTGTTTATAGCAGAGAGAGTCTCAGGTTTATCTTGATAAGGTCTTCCACATCTATTAATACTCACACACCATCAAAGACTACCATGAATACATCTTGTAGTTAAGGTTATGTTTGTTGAGCTTGGTGCAGCAAGGGAGACCGTACTCTGAGGAAATAGGGAGTGTCTTGGCAAGAGGGAGTGAAAAGATGCTCCTTGTAAAATTTAGTCTTTACGTTAATGTTTTTATATATTTTAAAAATTTAAGACAGGGTCTCACTCTGTCACCCAGGCTGGAGTGCTCACTGCAGCCTTGACTTCTCTGGGTTCCGGTGATCCTCCCACCTCAGCCTCCTAAGTAGCCGGTACTACAGGCACATGCCGCCATGCCTGGCTAATATTTGAGGTCTTTTTTGTAGAGATGAGATCACACTACGTTGCCCGGGCTGGTCTCAAACTCCTGGGCTCAAGCGATCTTCCTGCCTCGGCTTCCCAAACTGCTGGATTACAGGCATGAGCCACCAGGCCTGGCCTAAGGTTATTTTTGAGAGAGTTCAAGAATCAGAGGTTTGATCAGGATTGAGCACTGTCAGAAAGTAGGGACAATCCAATGATTTAGTATCATAATTTTTATCGATGAAACGAGGAATGGAAAGGGGTTAAAACTGTCAGTGGAGATGCAGCAGCAACTCATTTATACCAGGTGTGGGGTATGTTTTGATTGTGTATGTGTGTATGTGTGTGTGTGTGTGTGTGTGTGTGTAGTTGCATAGTGCCTTAGTTTCTTTTTTTCTTTTTTCCAACTGAATAAGTCTCTTTTTATTTTCTTGGCAATCTCTTCCAGAGTTACTACTTTTGTTTTAGGCGATAAAATGGATAAGGCTCCACTTCCAATGCTGTCACTGCTATGAGCATGGTCTTTCTCTTTACTGCAACTAGGAATTAAAACTTTTGATTCTTGTTTTTTAGACCAGGCATGGTGGCTCATGCCTGTAATCCCAACACTTTGGGAAGCCAAAGCAGGAGGATCACTTGAGTCCAAGAGTTCAAGACCAGCCTTGGCAACATAGGGAGACCCCTGTCTCTACAATAAATAAAAAAAGATTCTTGTTTTTTATATTCTAGCCCCAGAAGTAGTTTCCACTGTAGAAGTTATCTGATGACAGTATTATGCTTTCTTGTAGTGGCCTACAGCCAGGTGTCTTCAGGAAGAAGCAGCTACAGGATGGATTTAGTTTAAATATTAACATGTGTTAAACTAAGAGGTATTCTCTCAAATGAGTTTAAATGCATTCTATTTTTAGACAACCTACATAACGTGTAATTTCCTTAAAAACAATACCTGTACTTCAAATACATGAAAATAAATGAAAAGCTCAAGATGACTTCAGTTGCGTTTGTCTTAAGTCCTGGTGTTGTGTGGATGACAAGCACCAACCAATTATGATGACAGGTGATAGATCCAAAATAATTGCCAAATTAGTTAACATTTTTCCATTTCTAAACCATCCCTAAAGAAAATCATATATAGGGGTCATACCACCCTCAGGGTAATCCAGTAGAGCAACCATGTCATCTGGAATCATGTGTCACCAATAAAGAACTGGTAGTTTTTGAAATTAGCAAGGATATGTTTGATTTGTTCTGCAGCCCCTGCCATAAAAGTTTTACTTTATCTGGCCTCTGTTCAAGTTTGCCTTTGATTAATTTCATGTACTTTTTTTTTTTTTTTTTTGTCTTGAGATGGAATCTCACTTCGTCGCCCAGGCTGGAATGCAGTGGAACCATCTCAGCTCACTGTAACCTCTGCCTCCTAGGTTTAAGCGATTCTCCTGCCTCAGCCTCCCAAGTAGCTGGGACTACAGGCCCCACCACCACATCTGGCTAATTTTTGTGTTTTTAGTAGAGATGGGGTTTCACCATATTGGCCAGGCTGGTCTTGAACTCCTGACCTTGTGATCCACCCACTTCAGCCTCCCAAAGTGCTGGGATTACAGGCATGAGCCACTGTGCCCAGCCTGTAGTTTCTTTCTTTCTTTTTTTTTTTTTTTTAGAGATAGGGTCTCGCCGTGTCACCCAGGCTAGAGTGCAGTGGTGCAATCATAGCCCACTACAGCCTTGGACTCCTGGGCTCTAGTGATCCTCCTGCCTCAGCCTGCTGAGTAGCTGGGACCACAGGTGCACACCACCATGCTGGATAAAATTTTAAAGGGTCTTGCTTTGTTGCCCAGGGTGGTCTTGAACTCCTGGGCTTGAGCAATCCTCCTGCCTCAGTCTCCCAAATTGCTAGGATTATAGGAACAAGCTGCTGTGTCTGACCCAGGATTATTTAATTCTTTAGTATCCTTTACTAGTTGATAAAAATCTTCTTTTTGAATTTACACGTAAACTTGTAGATTTTGTCTGGTAGCAAAGATAACCCCAAAATTGTATTACCCTATGGGGCAATAATCAGTTTTATATCCAACCCAGCAATTTTTTCTCTAAATTTTTGAAAGGCCATTCCTGATGGATTACTTAAACCCTTGTTACTAGAATCCTCATGGAACTAGCTTTACCCTCTCTTCTTTTCTCTCCTTATTAATAAGTTAAATAAACCTTTGGCATCTTTTCATATTATATATATACTTTTGGAGACAGGGTCTTGCTCTGTTGCCCAGGCTGGTGTGCAGTGGCACAAGCATGGCTCACTGCAGCCTTGACCTTCTGGGCTCAAGTGATCGTCCCACCTCAACCTTCCGAGTAGCTGAGACTATAGGTGTGCACCACTATATCTGGCTAATTTTTGTTTTTGTTTTTGTTTTTGTTTTCTGGTAGAGATGAGGTTTTATCATGTTGCCCAGGTCTCAAATTCCTGGGCTGAAGAGATCCTCCTGCCTTGGCTTCCCAAAGTACTTGGATTGAAGGTGTGAGCCACTGGGCCTGGCCTCTTTGACCATTCATATTTTCAATCCTTTGAAAATTATAGTTTGACAGAGGAGGGGTGCCAAGGCGTAAGTTCCCCTTGGTCCTCCGAAGGTTTGCTGAAAAAAATCACTGGCAATATGCATATTCATAGGAGAAAAGGCACACAAATTTATTTAATGCACATATATGGGCAAAATCAGAGTGATTACCCATCCCCCAATGGGGTGCAGAAGCTTATACACCATCCTGGCAAAACAAATTATGGGAGGGCAGAGAAGAGGAATTCTGTTGATAAAATTACTAGGGAGAATGAATGGATCAGGGAGCAGAGATTAACTTGTACATTATCTTGTGAAAGTGTCTGTTCAGGTGGGGTTACCCTATTGGTTTTATGCAGAGAAGAGGAAAAAGTGGTGGGTCTGGATGTCAGACAGACGAAGGCTTTGGGAGAGACGGCAGGGGCCGTAGTGGGTAGGGGGGCAGGTCAGAGAGATCTTGAGGCTTCTCCAGTTCAGCATGTCAAAGAACCATATCTTGGGTTACTGGTTTGTGAGCCCGAACAACAGGACAATTGTGGAGAGTAGCCTTGTCCTTAAATAAGGTACCAAACTTTCAGGGTGAGGATAAATTCATTGTCAGCAATGCAGCCCAGGTGATGACTCATTATGTGACTCAGGTCTCTGAACATTGGAAGGACTCCCTTAGCCACTTTGCTTAAGATTTTATAAGAGATCTCTAGAAACACCAAGATTATGGTGGCAGAAGAGTTTCTGAATTTCCCCAAATGTCTTTATATAAGAGAGAGGGGAACCAGGAGGGCAGAAGAAAAAAGACGGCAGACATCTTCAATACAACTGGGAACAAAGAAACCTTCATGAAACCCTAAACACCAACAGGTAGGGCTAAATGACCTCAGAAAAAGCAGGATCCTATAGAACTCACTTAGATTTAAAGTCTATGTAAATCTATGCAGAAGTAGTGGATGGAAGGGACAGAGGAATTCTGATCTCCAGAGAAACCTGGAACACAGACATTCCCCCCAAACTTACTTTCCTTCCTTCCTTCCTTCCTTCCTTCCTTCCTTCCTTCCTTCCTTCCTTCCTTCCTTCCTTCCTTTCTCTCTTCCTTCCTTCCTTCCTTCCTTTCTCTTTTGAGACAGAGTCCAGCTCTGTTGACCAGGCTGGAGTGTAGTGGCGCAATCTTCGCTCACTGCAACCTCCACCTCCTGGGTTCGAGTGATTCTCCTGATTCAGCCTCCCAAGTAGCTGGGATTACAGGTACATGCCATGATGCCCAGATAATTTTTGTGTTGTTGTTGTTTTATATATATATATATATATATATATATATAGAGAGAGAGAGAGAGAGAGAGAGAGAGAGAGAGAGAGAGATGGGGTTTGGCCATGCTGGCCAGGCTGGTCTCGAACTCCTGGCCTCATGTGATTTGCCTGCCTCTGTGAGCTGGGATTAAATGTGTGTGCCATTGTACCTGCCCCTACCCCCCACCCCAAACTCTTGAGTCATCAAAGAGAAGAAATATGTCTGAGTGGAATCCTCGGACAGCAGATGTGAATGAAAGTATCAGTGAGCAAAATCAACGTGCAAAAATCACAAGCATTCCTATACACCAATAACAGACAAACAGAGAGCCAAATCATGAGTGAACTCCCATTCACAATTGCTACAAAGAGAATAAAATACCTAGGAACCCAACTTACAAGGGATGTGAAGGACCTCTTCAAGGAGAAGTACAAACCACTGCTCAACAAAATAAAAGAGGACACAAACAAATGGAAGAATATTCTGTGCTCATGGATAGGAAGAATCAATATCGTGAAAATGGCCATACTGCCCATGGTAATTTATAGCTTCAATGCCATCCCCATCAAGCTACTAATGACTTTCTTCACAGAATTGGAAAAAACTACTTTAAACTTCATATGGAACCAAAAAAGAGCCCACATTGCCAAGTCAATCCTAAGCCAAAAGAACAAAGCTGGAGGCATCACGCTACCTGACTTCAAACTATACTACAAGACTATGGTAACCAAAACAGCATGGTACTGGTACAAAAACAGAGAGATAGACCTTTGGAACAGAATAGAGCCCTCAGAAATAATACTACACATCTACAACCATCTGATCTTTGACAAACCTGACAAAAACAAGAAATGGGGAAAGGATTCCCTATTTAATAAATGGTGCTGGGAACACTGGCTAGCCATATGTAGAAACCTGAAACTGGATCCCTTCCTTATACCTTATACAAAAATTAATTCAAGATGGATTAAAGACCTAAATGTTAGACCTAAAACCATAAAAACCCTAGAAGAAAACCTAGGCAATACCATTCAGGACATAAGTTTGGGCAAGGACTTCATGACTGAAACACCAAAAGCAATGGCAACAAAAGCCAAAATAGACAAATGGGATCTAATTAAACTAAAGAGATTCTGCACAGCAAAAGAAACTGCCATCAGAGTGAACAGGCAACCTACAGAATGGGAGAAAATTTTTACAATCTACCCATGTGACAAAGGGCTAATATCTAGAATCTACAAAGAACTTAAATTTACAAGAAAAAATCAAACAACCCCATCAAAAGGTGGGTGAAGGATATGAACAGACACTTCTCAAAAGAAGACATTTATGCAGCCAACAGACACATGAAAAAATGCTCATCATCACTGGCCATCAGAGAAATGCAAATCAAAACCACAATGAGATACCATCTCACACCAGTTAGAATGGTGATCATTAAAAAGTCAGGAAAAAACAGGTGCTGGAGAGGATGTGGAGAAATAGGAACACTTTTACACTGTTGGTGGGACTGTAAACGAGTTCAACAATTGTGGAAGACAGTGTGGTGATTCCTCAGAGATCTAGAACTAGAAATACCATTTGACCCAGCCATCCCATTACTGGGTATATACCCAAAGGATTATAAATCATGCTGCTATAAAGACACATGCACACGTATGTTTATTGCAGCACTATTCACAATAGCAAAGACTTGGAACCAACCCAAATGTCCATCAGTGATAGACTGGATTAAGAAAATGTGGCACATATACACCATGGAATACTATGCAGCCATAAAAAGGATGAGTTCATGTCCTTTGTAGGGAGATGGATGAAGCTGGAAACCATCATTCTGAGCAAACTATCGCAAGGACAGAAAACCAAACACCGCGTGTTCTCACTCATAGGTGGGAATTGAACAATGAGAACACTTGGACACAGGGCAAGGAACATCACACACCGGGGCCTGTCATGGGGTGGGTGGCGGGGGGAGGGATAGCATTAGGAGATACCTAATATAAATGACAAGTTAATGGGTGCAGCACACCAACATGGCACATGTATACATATGTAACAAACCTGCATGTTGTGCACATGTACCCTAGAACTTAAAGTATAATTTAAAAAAAGTCAGCAAATAATAACAGGCAATTTATAGAAAGTAACTGCAAATGGCTCCTTAAACCTATTTAAACATGACCAAGTTCACTCATAAGAGAAAAGCAAATTAAACTAAATGAGTTACTGTTTTTCTACCTCTCAGCTAACAAGAACACATTGTACTAGTGGAATTGTGAATTGGCAGAACTTTCTAGGGAGTACAGTTTGGCAATATGTAACCAAAATTTAAAGTGCATATACCCTTTGATCTAATGACTCTAATTTCAGAAACCTATTCTATAAAAATATTCACGTTCGAAATGACACAATTGCATGTTTATTTATTGAGACATTGCTTACAATCCCAAACTATGGAAAATAATTTAAATGTCTATCAATAGGTGAAATAAATTAATGTGCAGCCTGCAAGATACCATGCATCTCTAGAAAAAAAAGAGGCAGCTTTTCATGTATAGATATGGAAGGATCTCCAACATATGTCAAGTATGAAAAAGTAGAATAAGCATAGAATACATGCTCACTTTGTTGCCCGGGCTGCCTTGCTCCTTCAACAAATGATCACAAGATCATTTGACTATATATTGTGCGTCTATTTTGGGGCTGTGCATTTTGTTTCATTGAATTATTGAACTATTTGCCTGTTATTTTCACCAATATCACATTGTCACTGTAGTGATTACCCATAGACTTTTTTTTTTTTTTTGAGACAGAGTCTCACCCTGTTGCCCAGGCTGCAGTGTGGTGGTGCAATCTCAGCTCACTGCAACCTCCACCTCCCAGGTTCAAGTGATTCTCATGCCTCAGCCTCATAAGTAGCTGGGATTACGAGCATGTGCCACCACACCCACCTAATTTTTGTATTTTTTTAGTAGAGATGGGGTTTCACCATGTTGGCCAGGTTGGTCTCGAACTCCTAACCTCAAATAATACCATTTTTTTTTTTAAAAGATCTATATGGAGTTCTTTGCATAGACTATCTTTAGAAAAAATACAGAGGAAACTGATAGTAGTGGTTGCCTTTGAGAACGGTAACTTTCACAAATATAATATTGAAATATGAGCTTATGAATTCAATTTAGAGAAAAATGAGTATACATAGAAAAATCTGAAAGAATATAAACAACGTTACAGGGATTTTTCACTTTTAAGTTATATATTTCTGTAATGTTTAATAGTAGATAGATGGTAATTTTTAAAAAATATGATGGAGATAAAAGAGAGCAAAAGTTGGCCGGGTGCAGTGGCTCACACCTGTAATCCCAGCACTTTGGGAGGCCAAAGCAGGTGGATCACCTGAGGTCAGGAGTTCAAGACCAGCCTGGACAACATGGTGAAACCCTGTCTCTACTAAAAATACAAAAATTAGCCAGATGTGGTGGCAGGCACCTGTAATCCCAGCTACTCAGGAGGCTGAGGCAGGAGAATCCCTTGAATCCAGGAGGCGAAGGTTGCAGTGAGCACAACTGCACTCCAACCTGGGTGACAGAGCAAGACTCCATCTCGAAAAAACAAAAACAAAAACAAAAACAAAAGTTAGCATGAGCTTTCATTCAGAGATATGGGTAATAGGACTTACTATGACAGCTACTAAAACTATCAAATCATCTAACAAATGTAATCTGGCTTCATGTGTGACATTATTCTATGCAAATGGTACTCTCTGATGTACTCTGTTTCACCTTATAGGAACTCAAAAGCACGTGGCCATACATAAGTTCCATTAAAGTGGATAAAAGTTTATTTCACCTGATGCTGCTATTATCTAAATCTTTAGCACAACAAAAAATGCAATGAGGTCCTAATGAGTTATTTCAGCTATCGTTTTGATTACATTTATTAACAGGTGTTTTACGAAATTTGAAAATATCCTTTCTGTTTAAGAAAAGTTGTCCAACTTCTTTCTCTGTCTATCAAAACACAAAAGTGGCTCCTAAGGACGCTAGAGGAAGACCATGACACTCTGAGTAATGGTAGCTGTTTTCTTAAGCACAGGACAGCCACCCAGTTTCCCTGTAAATAAATGCCAGGCATTTCTTGATTTTGAGTTGGGTCTGTTGTTTTGCATCCTCAAGTTAACATCAGTCCACAGATCAAGACATAAATCCTATATAGTGGCCTGTCTTTGTATTTTCCAGAATCCAGTTGGGTTTGGTGCCAGCCCAGAAGGTTTTGTGTATTTGAAGTCATTTCTCATATGAAAGACCAGGGTTCCGAGGCAATATTGGGATTGGAGTGAGGGCTTTGAGGGCTCATCAAGTGTGCTGGCAATACCCGGAACAGATATTTCTTGGCATGGATCCATCTATGTTATCCAATACAATAGCCACTGGCCATGAAATGTGGCAAGACAAATTGAGATGTGCTGCAAGAATAAAATACAGACTGGATTTTGAAGATTGGGGGAATAAAAGGTAAAACATCTCACTAACAATGTTTTATATTGACTACATGTTGAAAATAATTTTGTGATGTATTGGGTTAAACAAAATATATTAATAAAATTAATTTCATCTGTTTCAAAAAAAAAAAGAAAGTATCAGTGAGTTGGAAGGAGGATCCAATATGTAGGTGAGCACTAAAAGTCCATGAGTACTCTCTAAGAGGCTGTAGGAGATCAGCAAGTCCTGAGGCAGCCTCATTCAAGGAACTCGGAAATATCCAGGAAAAACTCATTTAAATTGCACAGAAACATATTTTATGGAAAAGGCTGCCTGGAGCACAACAGAAAATAAGGGAGTACTTAGGAGCAGAAAGGGAGAGTGACAGAGAAAAATGTTTCAACTGCTGGTGGAATGAGTCCAGAGGAAGCAGATCTCAAAATTGTGGAAATGGCTTTATGGGGAGCCCACATTTTTGGATTCTTGGTGGTAACAACAGAGGAGGAGCCTCCAGCATCGGAGTTAAGGCAGCTATTCTGGCTTATTTCCATCCCTTGCAGAAATCTAAATACAAAAATACTTCTCTGATTAACAATACAGGAAGACACATCTCATTTAAAGATGAACAACAGAAAAGAATTACATTCAAGTCCCATATAAATATGCTGAAAGGAAAACAAGGCAAGATGAAAAGGAAGTGAATCACATACAACATATGGAAAAGTCTCATTAGAAAAAAATTTAGAAAATTAGCACAGAGCCGAGCACGGTGGCTCACGCCTGTAATCTCAGCACTTTTGAGAGGTGACCCAGGGGTTCGAGACCAGCCTGGGCAACATGGTGAAACTTGGTCTCTACAAAAGATACAGAAATTAGCCAGGTGTGGTGATGGGCACCTGTAGTTCCAGCTATTTGGGAGGCTGAGGTGGGAGAATTGCTTGAGCCCAGTAGGTCGAGGTTGCAGTGAGCTGTGATTGTGCCACTGCCCTCATCCTAGGCAACAGAGTGAGAAACTGTCTTTAAGTAAATAAATGAATAAATGAACTAAAAGATTGTGTTTCAAATTTTGTGTCTTTTAAAACTTGTGTTTGATTATTTGTAGTTTTTCTCTGTGAACCACCTGCTCACCAAAACGTATTGAGAGGTGAAACCAGCTGGACTTCCTGGGTCGAGTGGGGACTTGGAGAACTTTTCTGTCTAGCTAGA
Source organism: Nomascus leucogenys (assembly GCF_006542625.1). Taxonomy (NCBI): domain Eukaryota; kingdom Metazoa; phylum Chordata; class Mammalia; order Primates; family Hylobatidae; genus Nomascus; species Nomascus leucogenys. Next base: position 87,057,644 of record NC_044393.1, on the reverse strand, counting down.
GGGTTGTAAATGAACCAATCAGCACTCTGTAAAAACACACCAATCAGTGCTCTGTGTCTAGCTGAAGGATTGTAAATGCACCAATCAGTACTCTGTAAAAATGCACCAATCAGCACTCTGTGTCTAGCTAAAGGATTGTAAACACACCAATCAGTACTCTATAAAAAACTCACCAGTCAGCACTCTGTGTCTAGCTAAAGGCTTGTAAATGCACCAATCAGCACTCTGTAAAATGCACCAATCAGCACTCTGTAAAATGGACCAATCGGCACTCTGTAAAATGGACCAATCAGCAGGACATGGGCAAGGCCAAATAAGGGAATAAAAGCTGGCCACCCGAGCCAGCAGCAGCAATCCACTCGGGTCCCCTTCCATGCTGTGGAAGCTTTGTTCTTTTGCTCCTCACAATAAATCTCGCTGCTGCTTACTCTTTGGGTCTGCACTACCTTTATGAGCTGTAACACTCACCATGAGGGTCTGTGGCTTCATTCCTGAAGTCAGCAAGACCATGAACCCACTGGAAGGAAGAAACTCTGGACACATCTGAACATCTGAAGGAACAAACTCTGGACACACCATCTTTAAGAACTGTAACACTCACCGCGAGGGTCCGCGGCTTCATTCTTGAAGTCAGCGAGACCAAGAACCTACCAGAAGGAACCAATTCCAGACACAGTATGTCCACACAAAGATTTGTACACTGATGTTTGTAACAGATTTCTTTGTGAGTCCCAAACTGGAAGCAACACAAAAGTCCATCAGCAGGTCAATGGAGAAACAAACCGTGGCGTATACAAACAAGCAAATGCTACCAGGGAGTAAGAAGGAATATAAACTACTTATATGTGCAACAACATGGAGGAATCTCAAAATCATTAGGCTGAGTGAGAAAGACAGGCACAAAACATACATAAATTGAAATTCCATTTATTTATTTATTTAAAGTCGAGGTCTCACTTTGTTGCCCAGGCTGCCTTGCTCCTTCAACAAAGATCACTATATTTGTGGGTCTATTTTTGGGCTATGCATTTTGTTTTATTGAACTATTTGCCTGTTATTTTCACCAATATCACATTGTCACTGTACTGATTACCTATGGACTTTTTTTTTTTTTTTTTTTTGAGACAGACTCTCACTCTATTGCCCTGGCTGCAGTGCGGTGGTGCAATCTCAGCTCACTGCAGCCTCCACCTCCCAGGTTCAAGTGATTCTCATGCCTCAGCCTCACAAGTAGCTGGGATTATGAGCATGTGCCACCACACCCACCTAATTTTTGTATTTTTTTAGTAGAGATGGGGTTTCACCATGTTGGCCAGGCTGATCTCAGACTCCTGACCTCAAGTGATCCACCCACCTCAGCCTCCCAAAGTGCTGGGAGTACAGGCGTGAGCCACCAAGCCCAGCCTCCATGGACTTTTGATATGTAGCAATCTCTTCAGTTTTGGCTTACCAAAGGATTGCTACAATCCTTATGAAAGAGGATTGAATTAACCCTCTGCCTTTGATTTTTCTAAGGTACAGTTAGTTTAGAGATCAGACAAAAATTGTTAGATTTTATATCATATATCACATGAATTAGTGATTTTAGTAGGTATGTACTGGTATCTCAATGTTTTAATTTGAAATTCTGTAATGATATACGATGTTGAGCATCTTTTCATATGCTTATTTACCATCTGTGTATCTTTTTTGGTGAGGTGTCTGTTCAGATCTTTTGCCCATTTTAAAATTGGGTTGTTTTCTTATTGTTTAGTTTAAGAGTTCTTCATATATTTTAGATACCAGTCCTTTATCAGATATGTTTTGCAAATATTTTATGCCAGTTTGTGTTTTTTCAGTCTCTTAACAGTATCTTTCTTGAAGCAGAAGTTTTAAATTTTACTGAAGTTCTACTTATTAATTTTTTCATTTCATGGGCCATGCTTTTGATGTTGTATCAAAAAATTCACTGCCAAACCCAAGGTCACCTAGATTTTCTCTTATTTTATAATCTAGAAGTTTTATAATTTTGTGTTTTACATTTACAGTTCTATGATCCATTTTGAGTTAATTTTTATGGAAGGTGTAAAGTCCATGTGCAGATCCAGTTTTGTTTTGTTTTGTTTGTTTTGTTTTAAGAGATAAGGTTTCACCCTGTTACCCAGGCTAGAGTTCAGTGGCATGAACATAGTTCGCTGCAGCTTCCAACTCCTGGGCTCAAGTGATCCTTCCACCTCAGGCTCTTGAGTAACCAGGGCTATAGTACTTTTTGTTTGTTTGTTTTTGGATTAGTACTTTTGGTTTGTTTGTTTGTTTTTGGATGTCTGGTTTTTCTAGCACCAATAATCGAAAAGACTATCTTTTCCCCATTGAAATGCCTTTGCTCCCTTATCAAAGATCAGTTGACTATATTTATATAGATCTGTTCCTGGTCTGTTGATTCTGTTCTATTGATCTATTTGTTTTTTCACCAATACCACACTGTCTTCATTACAATAGCTTTATAGTAAATCCTGAAGTTAGATAATGTCAGTTGGCTATTCTAAGTCTTCAGCTTTTTATATAAACTTTAGGATTAGTTTGTCGATTTTCACAAAATGTGTTGAGATTTTTATTGAGATTGTGTTGAATATATAAAGTTGGGAAGAACTTACATCTTGACATTATTGAGTTCCTATTCATGTGCATGGAATATATCTCCATTTATTTAAATCTCCTTCAATTTCTCTTTATCGAGTTTAGGAAATTTTGAAACTGACCCAATTGTCCCACAGAACTGATGTTCATGCTTTCTTTTGAATAAATGCAGAAACTGTACCTCTCAGTTTTGAAACTTGAGAAAGTTACATTTGTCTTATCTGAGCTCCCTTCTCAGGAAATTAATCATCAGGCCTCCCATATAATATCAAGGAACTGAAACTCACCAGGTCACTGCATTTGGACAATGAATTGTCAGACCCCTAATCCATCATGATTGTCCAACCAACCACCAGCTTCCCATTGACTAACTTCTCTTCCTCACCCCTCCGTAATTCTTGTTTTCTTGCATGTAGTTATATTTCTACTATATAAACCCCTAATTTTCGTTGGTCAGGAAGATAGATTTGAGACTGATCCTCCATCTCCTTGGCTGCAGAGCCCAAATAAAGGCTTCATCTCTGGCAATACTTGTTGTTTCAGTGATTGACTTTCTGTGCAGCAAGCAGCAGGAGTACACCGAACCTCTAGGTCATTTTGGTAACAGTTTTCCCTATTCCTAGTTTGCAGAGTTGTTTTTGTTGTTCTTACCATGAGTAGGTGTCATAGTTTGTTTGTCAAATGCTTTTTCTGCATCTATTCATGTGACTGACCATATGCCTTTTCTTCTTTAGCCTGTTGATGTGATGGATTACATTAAATGATTTTCAAATATTGAATCAGCCTTGCATACCTGGAATAAATCTCACTTATTTGTGGTGTATTTTTTTTAATACATTGTTGGATTTGATTTGCTGATGTTTTACTGAGGATATTTGCATTTATGTTCATGGGACATATTGGTCTGTAGTTCTTACTTGTAGTGTCACTCTCTGGTATTAGGGTAATGTGACCTCATAGAATGAATCAGGAAGTTTTCTCTCTGGTTCTATTTACTGCAAGAAATTGTAGATAACCAATAAATTTTTTTTTAATATTTGGTAGAATCCACCAGTGAAATCATCTTGGTCTGTATTTCCTGTTTTGGAAGGTTAATTACTGATTCAATTTTTAAAATAAATATAGGCCTTTTCAGATTATCTACTTTATGTATGTTAGTTTGGGTTGTGTCCTTTTTTTTCTTTCTTTCTTTCTTTTTTTTTTTTTTTGCAGTGAGAGAAAAGTGGAATTCAGTTTTATTTTGTCCTCTCTGAAACTTCCATTTATACCATGTCCTCATCTATCAAAGAAGAGGAAGAAAAAGCCCTGCCTTATACCATAGAATGCAGGTACTCATATACTTGTTAGAGGTGGCAGGATGTTTGTTGCTCCAGTTTTTTGGCTTCAAGACATTACACTTTCGATACCAGTGTAGTGAGAAACCACTGGCAAACTGCTAGAAATGTCTTCTGGATTTGTCAGTGTATCATTTCATAAAGTGCTCCTGGAATTAAAATCTGCCAGGCTGTCAAAAGTGTCCACACTTTTGCAACAAAGGATAAAAGAATCCCAATAGCTAGCACTGGGTCCTTCTCAGCTGGGTCTCATTATTGGCACTGCTGCTTTAACCTTTGAGGCGCTGGCCCTCACCCCAGGTGAAACCTTCTGGCCGTTCTTCAGGTGTGGATTGTAATTTGTATCCTCATCTGGTGTATCAAAAATCACTTTCAAAATAGATGGTGTTTTCAGAATTCTTATCCACCAGACTGACCAGGAAACAGATCTTCCAAGAAAAAATATATGTATCCAATTGCAATGCCTGGTTAAAAGTTCCTCTGACATGCTCATCCTGTTTGACCTCTAGGCTTGGAAAGTTGTCACAGAAAATGTGCTGTAAAATAAATGACAATGCCCTGAAGTGAAAATCTGGAGGTCTACTTTTATCTGTTCGGACTATCTAGCGAATCGTGGGAGACAGATGAACAGCTTTAGGAGGAGACAGGGTGTTCTTTAACATTTTCCTGTATGTGTTCTATTTGTTGAAGGATACGGTCATTAAGAATCCACCAGAAAGGACAGTCTGCTGTCCAACCTTGGAAACAGCCTTCTAGCATTTGACAGGAACGATAGAAAAATTATGTTGAATAAAAAACGGAATCCAACTGCCCCTCAAAATAAGAACTTTGTTATTAATCTCCATATTCGAAAGTGTTTAAAGATTAATTAAGGAATTGAAGTATAACTGAAAAGGTGTGATCACTTGCAACTGCTGACCCCTCATGAAACAGCACTCCCTTCTCGGGTCACTGGAGAAGCATTCTTGATGCCAACTCGAACCCTAGAGTAATTTATTTTATTTATTTATTTATTTATTTATTTATTTATTTTTGAAATGGAGTTTCACTCTTGTTGCTCAGGCTGGGGTGCAATGGCAAGATCTTGGCTCACCACAACCTCTGCCTCCCGGGTTCAAGCAATTCTCCTGCCTCAGCCTCCCAAGTAGCTGGGATTACAGGTATGCGCCACTGTGCCCGGCTAATTTTGTATTTTTAGTAGAGATGGGTTTTCTCCACGTTGGTCAGGCTGGTCTCGAACTCTCAACCTCAGGTGATCCACCCACCTTGGCCTCCCAAAGTGCTGGGATTACAGGCGTGAGCCACTGCACCCGGCCACCCCAGAGTAATCTTTGTATGCCCCCACCAACCCTGTGACCAGGGCCTCTGGGCATCCCTGAGGCTCAATCCCCAGTTTCCTGAAGACTCAGTTATATCCAGCCAGGATAATGAGAAGGTGGCACTGCAGCTGCTCACCACAGCAGTGGTGGTGAGAACTCGGGCGGTTGTGTAGGCATGGCTGACTGGTAGGATCTAGGTTGTGCCATTCAAGGAACTGGTCTATTTTATCTAGGTTTTCAAATAGGTGGACATAGATTATTCATTGAATTTTTTTTAATGTCCGTGGAATTAGTAGTGATGGCCCCTCTTTAATTTCTGATATTGGTAACTGTTGTGAGAAAGCTGGTTGACCACCTCAATCTCACTTTTTCTAGTGTAGAAACTGTCGGTTGAGGAAAGATTTTTCACATGTAGGTTGCTGGGCGGAATGAGGAGATGCAGCATCAGGTATATGAAAGTCTGATTCTCCTACTATCAGTTTGGAATTTTTTACTTTTTTGTGGATCTGGTATCTCTCTCATCTTCATGTTTGAGTTCTGAATTGGTGCTGGTAAAAATCTCAATGCTCTCTATATACGTTTTGGTTTTCTGTAGGAGGGCAGTGAAGCCAGCTTGCTTCTACACTGCAATTTTAAAATCAGAAGTCTTGCTTCTTTTCTGGTGTACACATTCAGTGCTATCAATGCCATACATTCCTGTAAAAGTATTGCTTTCACTGTATCCTACGCATTTTGATGTTGTATTTTCATTTTAATTTATTTCAAAATACTTTAAAATTTATCTAGAGATTTCTTTAACCTATGTTTATTTAAAATTGGATTGTTAAAACTCAAGTATTTTGAGGGTTTTGGGGGTTTTCCAGCTATCTTTCTGATTTGATTTCTGGTTTAATTCCATTGTACTCTGAGAGGATTGTATAATTTCTGATTGCTAAGGTGTGTTTTGTGGCCCAAAATGTGGTCTTAATCATAGTGAATGTTGTGTGTGAACTTGAGAAGAATATGGATTCCTCTGTTGCTAGATGACGTATTCTATAGATGTCAATTAGATCTCGTTGTTTGGTGGTGCTGTTCAGCTCAACTATGTCCTTACTGATTTTCAGCCCACAGGATCCATTAGTTACTCCAAAGGGGCATGGAAGTATTCACATATAATAGTGGATTCATCTGTTTCTCTTTGCAGTTTATCAGTTTTTGCCTTGTATATTTTGACGCTTTGTTGCTAGGTGCACACAAGTTAGAAACTATGTCTTCTTGAAGAACTGACTCCTCTATTACTCTGTAATGTCCTTCTTTATTCTGGGTCATTTTCCTTGTTCTGAGGTTGGCTTTGTCTGAAATTAATAACTACTTGACACATCTCATTTAAAGATGAACAACAGAAAAGAATTACATCAAGCCCCATATAAAGATGCTGAAAGGAAAACAAGGCAAGATGAAAAAGAAGTGAATCACATACAACATATGGAAAAGTCTCATTAGAAAAAAATTTAGAAAATTAGCACAGGGCCAAGCACGGTGGCTCACGCCTGTAATCCCAGCACTTTTGGGAGGCCACTCAGGAGTTCAAGACCAGCCAGTACAAAAAATAAAGTAATTAGCTGGGTGTGGTAGTGCATACCTGTAACCCAGCTACTTGGGAGACTGAGGTAGGAGGATTGCTTGAGACCAGGAGTTTGAGTTTACAGTGGGCTATGATCATGACACTGCACTCCAGCCTGGGTGACAGAGGAAGATAAGTGACTTGTAGTATATTTTACAGAATGGAATAGTACACCTCAGTGAAAATGAGTAAACAACACTTTCACAGAACAACATGCACAAATCACAGGAATGCAATATAGAGTTTAAAAAATGGAGTCCAGAAAAGAACAAATAGTAAGATATCCTTTCTCTGAAGTTCAAAGCCATTAGAACTAAAAGGTTTGAGAGGCTGAGTTGGGAGGATTGCTTGCGGCCAGGCTGGGTAACATAGCAAGATCTCATCTTTACAAAAAGTAAAACAATTAGCCTGGTGTGGTGGTGAGTGCCTATAGTGATATTGGTACTGTAATTTTGAAACTTTTTTTTTTTTCTCAACCTAAGATCATCAGGGCAGAATTTTGAAAATGTTTTATCTTTGTTGTAAGATAAAGCAAGTAAATAAATAAATAAATAAATACCTTAAAGTTATTAGGAATCAAGATTTAAAGTGTCAAAGAGCTATAAACATAAAATCATGCCATGTCATATCAAATTTGAGTTGGATATATCAATATAAAATCAAGTTAAGAAGATATTCATATATTCTTCACACTGAAGCCACCTAAAAATAATGATAGCTTAGTAGTGAGCCCTCCTAGAGCTCAGATCTCAGTGTTTAAATACCTTTCTCTATTCCAGGAAATTAAGTCTCTTTAGATATATCACTGGATATGGACTGGGGCAGAGAAAGGGTAGGGTGAACTTGCCTTTCTGGATGTACCAAAGGGAAGAAAGTGCTCAAAGACTACTGAAATGACATCAAAAGGACACAGAGGTCAGTTTGCTGGAGCTCTTGCTAGTCCAATTTGGGACAATTTAATTATTTTAAAACTAGTGATTATAAAACTTTGAGTAAATAAAATTCATGAGTCTGGAATTATTGTTTATTTATTTATAGACAGGTTCTCATTCTGTTGCCCAGGCTGGAGTGCAGTGGTGTGATCATAGTTCACTGTAGCTTCGAACTCCTAGGCTCAAGTGATCCTCCTGCCTCAGCCTCTTGAGTAGCTAGGTCTGCAGGTGCATGCCCACCACGCCCAGCTAATACAATTATTTTTTAAAAATTAAGAACTGAAAGAAAAAAGAAAAAAAAACCCTTCACAGACTACCACTGCAGGCAATTATTACGTCTACTCCCATTCCAAAAACTGATAGTTAAGTACGAATGATTACATCTTCATCCTGAGTTTTGTAACACGGTTTATTTACACTTGGTGAGGAAAGACTCTTATTTTCTGAAGAATGCAACTGATAAATGTAAGAATTATGATATCACCATTTTGCAATTACCAATAGATAAATTAAGGTAAATATCATAGTCGTTGTGAAAACGTCTATTTTCAAGTGTATTGGGCAACAAGATTTGCACTCTGCTAGAATATCACTGAAACGAGAAAAACACACCTGGAAATGAAAATATCTACTTAAAAAAAAAAAAAAATTCAGGTCAACAACAAGAAAACTGATATAATTCTAATATTTTTAAAAATCAGTTTTTATTCAAAAGAGAAATACAGGATTTCATGCTATTCTCTCTGGGATCACTGTCTTTCATTGTCTAATATTCAGCGTCTTAAAAAAATGTTTTTATATATTTTGTCTGGTTTGTTAGATTGTTACAGGGAGAAGGTTAACTATAGTCCGTTATTATATCTTGGCCAGAAGCGGAAGTCTAAGCATTAGTTCAGTAGGACCAACTTATTTGTAAAGTAAGTTTTAGTCCTGTTACATTTGGCTTAATTATTTGCATAAAGTAGGTCGGGCGCAGTGGCTCACACCTGTAATCTCAGCACTTTGGGAGGCCGAGGCGGGCGGATCATGAGGTCAGGAGATCGAGACCATCCTGGTTAACACAGGGAAACCCCGTCTCTACTAAAAATACAAAAAATTAGCCGGGCGCAGTGGCGGGCACCTGTAGTCCCAGCTACTGGGGGGCTGAGGCAGGAGAATGGCGTGAACCCCGGGAGGCGGAGCTTGCAGTGAGCCGAGATCACGCCACTGCACTCCGGGCTGGGCGAAAGAGCGAGACTCCGTCTCAAAAAAAAAAAAAAAAAAAAAATTATTTGCATAAAGTGCAGCAAGAATAATCATTTGCCATATAGGCCCTCTGTCTCTCTTTTTTACATTTCTTTTTTTAACCTTAAAGACTTTTGTCCCTAATCCTTTTTAAACAATTTGCTTTGCTAGAACCTTTTTCATGAGGAATCTAAGATTAGACCTTTTTAAAAGCCTGGAGCCTAGCCAAGGATTTACCTGTGCCTGCAAATGCCTGTGTGAATTGGGTGAATTCCTCTTTTTAAGGTCCCAAGAAAACTTAGGGTTCCTGGGCCTTTCAGAAAGTGTCATTCTTGTTTTTTCTTTAATCGGCTTCAGAAAAGGAAGAAAGTGACATTCTTTGCATATCCACAGGTCAGGACCTTGTAAAGGACAAAATATCAGGCCAATTTTTCCGAGGGTGTTTTATTGGCTCTATAGATCAGCCTCATTTTCTCAAGGCAATCTGAAAATGTCATCCCAGTCAAAGCCTTGGTAAAATAATCAGTGACTCAAATTATGCCCTGTTATAAAAGAAAACAGACTGTTATTAAAATTATGCAAATAACTATATTATCACATATTAAGAATATTCAATTAATAGTTCCAAAATTTGTAGAAATTCAGTGAAAGGAATTATGTTTTAAATTTTGCTCATAAGAGTATACTTTACTCAATTGTTAAGAGCTGTAAATAGCTTAAAAGAAGAAAAAGTTCTCTTAACTGAAAAACAAGAGAATAAGCAAATGTTTTAAACAAAAAATCAAAAAACATTATTTTAGTTTTCTATTAGTTCAGCCCATGCAATTAACTCCTGTTCTTCCTGATATTGGATTAGCAAACCTCATGAATTCATCAGCTCTCCATGAAAGTCCTGTAAGTTTTCCTCTTTATTTCAATGGAACAATCTAAAGTTATCAGAAATCTATATTTAAGAGTACTCCTCAGAGTTCTATAGCTGATTATAAACTGCCTTATGAAAGTAGCAGAGTAAAACAACAATTATGCATGACAAAAATCTTAGAACAGCTATGGTTAAAGATACAATTGACAAAGAAATTTGGTTACTTCTGTGGCATACAACAATTTTACATAATAATCATAATTAGTACTAATACATACACTAAGACATATCAGAATCACAGGAATATCACACAAAAGTACATATTTTGGAACACATACTTGTTTTTTAAATTATACTTTAAGTTCTAGGGTACATGTGCACAACGCGCAGGTTTGTTACATAGATATACATGTGCCATGTTGGTTTGCTGCACCCATTAACTTGTCATTGACATTAGGTATTTCTCCTAATGCTATCCCTCCCCCTGTCCCCCAACCCATGACAGGCCCCAGTATGTGATGTTCCTTGCCCTGTGTCCAAGTGTTCTCATTGTTCAATTCCCACCTATAAGTGAGAACATGCGGTGTTTGGTTTTCTGTCCTTGTGATAGCTTGCTCAGAATGATGGTTTCCAGCTTCATCCATGTCCCTACAAAGGACATGAACTCATCCTTTTTTATGGCTGCGTAGTATTCCATGGTGTATATGTGCCACATTTTCTTAATACAGTCTATCATTGATGGACATTTGCTTGGTTCCAAGTCTTTAGTATTGTGAATAGTGCTGCAATAAACATACGTGTGCATGTGTCTTTATAACAGCATGATTTATAATCCTTTGGGTATATACCCAGTAATGGGATGGCTGGGTCAAATGGTATTTCTAGTTCTAGATCTCTGAGGAATCACCACACTGTCTTCCACAATGGTTGAACTCGTTTACAGTCCCACCAACAGTGTAAAAGTGTTCGTATTTCTCCACATCCTCTCCAGCACCTGTTGTTTCCTGACTTTTTAATGATCACCATTCTAACTGGTGTGAGATGGTATCTCATTGTGGTTTTGATTTGCATTTCTCTGATGGCCAGTGATGATGAGCATTTTTTCATGTGTTGTTTGGCTGCATAAATGTCTTCTTTTGAGAAGCATCTGTTCATATCCTTTGCCCACTTCTTGATGGGTTGTTTGATTTTTTCTTGTAAATTTGTTTAAGTTCTTTGTAGATTCTAGATATTAGCCCTTTGTCAGATGGGTAGATTGTAAAAATTTTCTCCCATTCTGTAGGTTGCCTGTTCACTCTGATGGCAGTTTCTTTTGCTATGCAGAAGCTCTTCAGTTTAATTAGATCCCATTTGTCTATTTTGGCTTTTGTTGCCATTGCTTTTGGTGTTTTAGTCATGAAGTCCTTGCCATGCCTGTGTCCTGAATGGTATTGCCTAGGTTTTCTTCTAGGGTTTTTATGGTTTTAGGTCTAACATTTAAGTCTTTAATCCATCTTGAATTAATTTTTGTATAAGGTATAAAGAAGGGATCCAGTTTCAGGTTTCTACATATGGCTAGCCAGTGTTCCCAGCACCATTTATTAAATAGGGAATCCTTTCCCCATTTCTTGTTTTTGTCAGGTTTGTCAAAGATCAGATGGTTGTAGATGTGTCATGTTATTTCTGACACCTCTATTCTGTTCCATTGGTCTATCTCTCTGTTTTTGTACCAGTACCATGCTGTTTTGGTTGCTGTAGTCTTGTAGTATAGTTTGAAGTCAGGTAGAGTGATGCCTCCAGCTTTGTTGTTTTTGCTTAGGATTGTCTTGGCAATGTGGGCTCTTTTTTGGTCCCATATGAAGTTTAAAGTAGTTTTTTCCAATTCTGTGAAGAAAGTCATTGGTAGCTTGATGGGGATAGCATTGAATCTATAAATTACCATGGGCAGTAGGACCATTTTCACGATATTGATTCTTCATATCCATGAGCATGGAATGTTCTTGCATTTGTTTGTGTCCTCTTTTATTTCGTTGAGCACTGGTTTGTAATTCTCCTTGAAGAGGTCCTTCACATCCCTTGTAAGTTGGGTTCCTAGGTATTTTATTCCCTTTGTAGCAATTGTGAATGGGAGTTCACTCATGATTTGGCTCTCTGTTTGTCTGTTATTGGTGTATAGGAATGCTTGTGATTTTTGCACATTGATTTTGTATCCTGAGACTTTGCTGAAGTTGCTTATCAGCTTAAGGAGATTTGGGGCTGAGACAATGGGGTTTTCTAAAATACAATCATGTCATCTGCAAACAGAGACAATTTGACTTCCTCTTTTCCTAATTGAATACCCTTTATTTCTTTCTCTTGCCTGATTGCCTTGGCCAGAACTTCCAACACTATGTTGAATAGGAGTAGTGAGAGAGGGCATCATTGTCTTGTGCCAGTTTTCAAAGGGAATGCTTCCAGTTTTTGCCCATTCAGTATGATATTGGCTGTGGGTTTGTCATAAATAGCCCTTATTATTTTGAGATATGTTCTATCAATACCCAGCTTATTGAGAGTTTTTAGCATGAAGAGCTGTTGAATTTTGTCGAAGGCCTTTTCTGCATCTATTGAGATAATCATGTGGTTTTTTTGTAATCCCAGCACTTTGGGAGGCCGAGGCAGGCGGATCACGAGGTCAGGAGATCGAGACCACGGTGAAACCCCGTCTCTACTGAAAATACAAAAAAATTAGCCGGGTGTAGTGGCGGGCGCCTGTAGTCCCAGCTACTCGGAGAGGCTGAGGCAGGAGAATGGCGTGAACCCGGGAGGCGGAGCTTGCAGTGAGCCGAGATTGTGCCACTGCACTCCAGCCTGGGTGACAGAGCGAGACTCCATCTCAAAAAAAAAAAATCATGTGGTTTTTGTCATTGGTTCTGTTTATGCGATGGATTATGTTTATTGATTTGCATATGTTGAACCAGCCTTGCATCCCAGGGATGAAGCCGACTTGATCGTGATGGATAAGCTTTTTGATGTGCTGCAGGATTCGGTTTGCCAGTATTTTATTGAGGACATTTGCGTTGATGTTCATCAGGGATATTGGTCTAAAATTCTTTTTTTTTGTTGTGTCTCTGCCAGGCTTTGGTATCAAGATGATGCCAGCCTCATAAAATGAGTTAGGGAGGATTCCCTCTTTTTCTATTGATTGGAATAGTTTCAGAAGGAATGGTACCAGTTCCTCGTTGTACCTCTGGTAGAATTTGTCTGTGAATCCATCTGGTCCTGGACTTTTTTTGGTTGGTAGGCTATTAACTATTGCCTCAATTTCAGAGCCTGTTACTGGTCTATTCAGAGATTCAACTTCTTCCTGGTTTAGTCTTGGAAGGGTTGATTTGTCCAGGAACTTATCCATTTCTTCTAGATTTTCTAGTTTATTTGCATAGAGGTGTTTATAGTATTTTCTGATGGTAGTATGTATTTCTGTGGGATCAGTGGTGATATCCCCTTTATCATTTTTTATTGCATCTATTTGATTCTTCTCTCTTTTCTTCTTTATTAGTCTTGCTAGCGGTCTATCAATTTTGTTGATCTTTTCAAAAAACCAGCTCCTGGATTCACTGATTTTTTTGAAGGGTTTTTTATGTCTCTATCTCCTTCAGTTCTGCTCTGATCTTAGTTATTTCTTGCCTTCTGCTAGCTTTTGAATGTGTTTGCTCTTGCTTCTCTAGTTCTTTTAATTGTGGTGTTAGGGTGTCAATTTTAGATCTTTCCTGCTTCCTCTTGTGGGCATTTAGTGCTATAAGTTTCCTTCTACACACTGCTTTAAATGTGCCCCAGAGATTCTGGTACATTGTGTTCTTGTTCTCATTGGTTTCAAAGAACATCTTTATTTTTGCCTTTGTTTCATTATTTACCCAGTAGTCATTCAGGAGCAGGTTGTTCAGTTTCCATGTAGTTGTGCGGTTTTGAGTAAGTTTCTTAATCCTGAGTTCTAATTTGATTGCACTGTGGTCTGAGAGACAGTTTGTTGTGACTTCTGTTCTTTTACATTTGCTGAGGAGTGCTTTACTTCCAACAATGTGGTCAATTTTGGAATAAGTGTGATGTGGTGCTGAGAAGAATGTATATTCTATTGATTTGGAGTGGAGAGTTCTGTAGATGTCTTTTAGGTCTGCTTGGTGCAGAGTTCAGTTCAAGTCCTGGATATCCCTATTAATCTTGTGTCTCATTGATCTGGCTAATATTGACAGTGGGGGGAACACATACTTTTAACACATTTATATAAATATAATCCAAAGAAGGTTAAACATCAATTCATATTTGACAATGCTTCCTGTATGATTTTATTATACCAAGTAAGCCAAATATGTCTCTTTTGGACTTCGGGGGACTTAATATCAAACAAATTAAATGAGGTCAAAAGGACTGAATTTAGAATAAGATTTTGGAAACTTTGACAAATATCAAAAGTTTGAAACTCTTGATATCACTAAATAGGATCACAGGTCATTGTAAAATAAGTCATTCATTTGACCAAAGTGATAACTCAAATATTTTTTTAAAGCAAAAACCTTTATTCTTTCAGAGAGGAGACTTAATTTCCCAAACAGTAAGCAAGTCCTAATAAAGATGGCATGAGGCCAGTCAAGTCTGTCTTTCTTGTGTTATAAACAAATCTATTAAATTGTAATTATCTTGATCATAAGATATAAATTCCATAAACCTTTTTTTTTTTTTTAGACAGAGTCTCGCTCTGTTGCCCAGGCTGGAGTGCAGTGGCACAATCTTGGCACACTGTAAGCTCTGCCTCCCAGGTTCATACCATTCTCCTGCCTCAGCCTCCCAAGTAGCTGGGACTATAGGCGCCCACCACCACACCAGGCTAATTTTTTATATTTTTAGTAGAGACGGGGGGTTTCACTGTGTTAGCCACGATGGTCTCAATCTCCTGACCTCGTGATCCGCCCACCTCGGCCTCCCAAAGTGCTGGGATTACAGGCATGAGCCACCACGCCTCCATAAACCTTTTTTATAACATTTTATAATTTATTTAAATTAAAAAGTGGGTTAATGCTCCAAGAAAACCTTGTTAATTTGACAAGGTCTAGTAGAATCAATGTGCCTTTGATATTAATGTTTAATTTACAGAGAAAATCTGAGTTAATTTTATCTCTCAGGAAGTGTCTCACCTTTACAATCTCATATATCCACCTCTTCCATGATAGTCCCTGGGCTTAGAGGGGTTGAATAGTTTTAATTTCTGGCCCTGGGTCTCATGAACACAGTTTATTTTGATTGTCATCTTTTCCCAGGTTTGAAGATGAGGCTTTAACTGCCGTCAGTG
The DNA here is from genome assembly GCF_006542625.1 of Nomascus leucogenys. Taxonomy (NCBI): domain Eukaryota; kingdom Metazoa; phylum Chordata; class Mammalia; order Primates; family Hylobatidae; genus Nomascus; species Nomascus leucogenys. Next base: position 87,042,455 of record NC_044393.1, on the reverse strand, counting down.
TTTAAGATTTAGCAGGACTTGGTATCCTTTTTAGACCCAAGAGATGCAGCCCTGTAACTTAATGGCATAAGGACTATAAAAGCAATACAGAAAGTTACATGGGTGTAATAATCTTAAATTTTAAAAGTTTAATTTCAGGTTTCCTAAGCAAATCAAAACTTAATAACAATGTCATAGGAATTATTTTGAAAAAACAAAAATCTGTTTGTGAGACCAGTTACCAAAAGGCAAAAAAAATAGAATGCATCTGCAGTGTGATTGTTTTTCCCTATGGGGAGTCCATTTAGATAACCTGGAAGTCAAAACTCACGAAAAGTGTACTTGAATTAGTTAGACATAGGAATAGTGTGTCCTGGGTCATAAGTGAACATTTTAAGTTTCATAGAAGAATTTAAAGCTAAGAGCACAGAATGTTGTCTTAGAAGACAACATTTCCTTTAAACTGTTAAAGAAAAACATTTTTACCATCAGGCCACAACAGCATTAGTACCTGAGGAAAAAAGTTACAAGAGCTGATGAAAAACTTGGAGAAGAGAGAGTAATTATCTAAAGCCTTCTCAAAATGAAGAGAAAGCTAAAAACAGTGAGATGCAGTAAAAGTTGAAGTTTTGGGTTAAAGAGATAAAAATCTCAGCTGGGCGTGGTGGCTCACACCTGTAATCCCAGTACTTTGGGAGGCTGAGGCAGGCAGATCACGGGGTCAGGAGTTTGAGACCAGGCTAGCTAACATGATGAAGCCCCGTCTCTATCAAAAATACAAAAAATTAGCTGAGTGTGGTGGCACACATCTGTCATCCCAACTACTTGGGAGACTGAGGCAGGAGAATTGCTTGAACTTGGGAGGCAGAGGTTGCAGTGAGCAGAAGTCACACCACTGCACTCCAGCCTGGGCAACAGAGCGAGACTCTGTCTCAAAAAAATAAATAAAAATAAAAATAAAAAATCTCTTGTAATTTTATTAGGAGAAAATTAATACTTTAAGAAAATGTTGTTCTAACTAATTCTTTAGTGTATTCGTGGGTTTTTTCATATTAAAGCCCTATTTTTAGAAACACTATCATAAATAATTTTGTTTTAATTCTAGCCAACTTGATTACATAAAGTTTTTTTTTCTCATAAATCCTCTCTTTACAAACCTTATTACTAGTTACACAAAACATTTATGACATGCTTGGGCTTCCTGTTTTGTCCTAAACATAGCTCTTTCTTAAATAACTAGTCATTGTAGGACAGAAAATTTACCATACAAGATTTTTTCTCATATAAAATTATTTTCCTTTTAAGCTTTCTTACCAAAAAGTGTCTCTTTATAACTATAACTGTCTTTACATCTCTCTTATTTACTGGTTCCTTTTACCTTGTTTCATAAATAACCTTTGAATTAGACAAAAATTATTTTCCTTTAAATAAGAACACATTTGGTGTGTATGTGTGTGTGAGTGAGTGTCTGTGTGTATGACAGCCAGACCCTGTCTGTCCTCCACAGGCTGGAGTGCACTAGTACCATCTCAGATCACTGCAACCTCCACCTCCTAGGCTTGACTGGTCCTCCCACCTAGGCCTCCTGTATAGCTGGGACTACAGGTTCATGCTACCACACCTGGCTAATTTTTGCATTTTTCGTAGAGACAGAGTTTCACCAACTTGGCCAGACTGGTCTTGAACTCCTAAGCCTAAGTGATCTCCCATCTTGGCTTCCCAAAATGCTGGGATTGTAGGCATGAGCCACCAAACCCAGCCAAGAGCACAATTTTTTAGAAAAATATTTTCCTATAATTTTTCTAAAAAAATTGGAAATGACTCAGACATGTAATGAATATTATTTAATCCAATGTAATTTTAGATTCTAAATGCTATGACAAGTTTATTTATAAGAATTTACTCCATTTGCCTAATTATTATTATTATTATTATTTGAGATGGAGTTTTGCTCTCGTTGCCCAGGCTGGAGTGCAGTGGCACGATCTCGGCTCACTGCAACTTCCGCCTCCCGTGTGCAAGTGATTTTCCTGTCTCAGCCTCCTCCATTTTGGAGCTTTAGAATTTGACTGCCCCACTGGATTTTGGACCTGCATGGGCCCTGTAACCCCTATGTTTTGGCCAATTTCTCCCATTTGGAATGGCTGTATTTACCAAACACCTGTACCCCCATTGTATGTAGAAAGTAACTAGCTTGCTTTTGATCTTACAGACTCATAGGTAGGAGGGACTTGCCTTGTCTCAGATGAGACTTTGGACTGTGGACTTTTGGGTTAATGTTGAAATGAGACAAGACATTGGGGGACTGCTGGGAAGGCGTGATTGAAATGTGAGGACAAGAGATTTGGAGGGCCCAGGGGCGGAATGACATAGTTTGGCTCTGTGTCTCCACCCAAATCTCATCTTGAATTGTGCTCCTATAATTCCTACATGTTATGGGAGAGACCCAGTGGGAGATAACTTGAATCATGGGGGTGGTTTCCCCCATACTGTTTTCGTGGTAGTGAATAAGCCTCACAAAATCTGATGGTTTTATCAGGGATTTCCACTGTTGCATCTTCCTCATTATCTCTTGCCACCACCATATAAGAAGGGCCTTTCACCTCCTGCCGTGATTCTGAGGCCTCTCCAGCCATATGGAACTTTAAGTGCAATTAAACTACTTTTTCTTCCCAGTCTCTGGTATGTCTTTATGAGCATCATGAAAACAGACTAACATACCCTTTCTCATGTTAAAGACCCAAGAGTATCCCTGTTGTAATAACTATTTTAGCAAAAAAAAAAAAAAAAAAAAAATCAGGTAAGGCTGGGTACAGTGGCTCATGCTTGTAATCCCAGCACTTTGGGAGGCCAAGGCAGGAGGATCACATGAGGTCAGGAGTTCAAGAGAAGTCTGGCCAACATGGTGAAACCCTGTCTCTATTTAAAAAATACAAAAATTAGCTGGGTGTACTGGCTGGGCGCGGTGGCTCACGCTTGTAATCCCAGCACTTTGGGAGGCCGAGGCGGACGGATCACGAGTTCAGGAGATTGAGACCACGGTGAAACCCCGTCTCTACTAAAAATACAAAAAAATTAGCCAGGCGTGGTGGCGGGGCCTGTAGTCCCAGCTACTCGGAGAGGCTGAGGCAGGAGAATGGCGTGAACCCGGGAGGCGGAGCTTGCAGTGAGCCGAGATTGCGCCACTGCACTCCAGCCTGGGCAACAGAGCGAGACTCCGTCTCAAAAAAAAAAAAAAAAATTAGCTGGGTGTGGCAGTGCATATCTGTAATCCCTGCTATTCAGGAGGGTGAGGTGGGAGAATTGCTTGAACCCGGAAGGAGGAGGTTGCAGTGAGCCAAGATCCTGCCGTTGCACTCCATCCTAAGCAACAGAGTGAGACTCTGTCTCAAAAAAAAGAAAAAAAATTCAGGTAACACAATACAAAAGTAAGCAGATTATGCTATGAGAGGACTTTGTCTGTTTAAACTCTTGGGGTCATTAAAAAAACAGAGGTTTTGCCCCAAAAAGGAGTCTAGCACCTTCTGTTTTCTTCAAGGAAGCCCAGGCTATTAGAAATTATTTTAGTTTGGATGGGCACGGTGGCTAACGCCTGTAATCCCAACACTTTGGGAGGCCAAGGCAGTCAGGAGTTCGAGACCAGCCTGGCCAACGTGGTGAAACCCTGTTTCTACTAAAAATACAAAGAAATTGGCCAGGTGTGGTGGCAGGCACTTGTAATCCCAGCTACTTGGGAGGCTGAGGCAGGAGAACTGCTTGAACCCAGGAAGCAGAGGTTGCAGTGAGCTGAGATCGCACCATTGCACTCCAGCCTGGGCAACTATAGCAAGACTCCATCTCGAAAAAAAAAAAGAAATTATTTTAGTTCCCTCATGCAGCAGAGGGAGGCAAGAGGAAGGACAGACAGGTAGAAGTAAATGGAGAAAACATAATTCAGTCAACTAAGAAGAAAAAAACCTTTTTCTCAAAAAACAAGATCCTAGAGAGAAAGAAAACATAAAGGCCTTTTAAATGTATATATACATTATACATATTCTATTATGAATTTTATATTATAGATAATATATAAATATGAATTACATATTATATAGGTAGTATATAAATATGAAAACACACACAGAGACACATTTACATCTTGAATATTAGCTTTTAATTTAGCTGACTTTTAACCTTTGAGCTCTTAAAAAATCCTTTTAAATCTCAATACCATTTTTTAGCTGGGACAAACTACTAATATTTCAAAAGTAACAGAAATGTCAAGCCAGAGAGGACCTGATTTAGGAACCAACCCAGGCTGCCATGGTGAAAAAAAGGGTAGAATCTTAGCTACTGATTACAATGTGAAGTCATTGCTCTATCAGTTTGGCTTGGCTAGCAAAAGGTGACCTAGTTATGCAAATACAGTCCCTCAAGTAGTAAGAATCTTTTTTTTTTTTTTTTTGCTGGCCTTTCCCCCTCCCCGCCCCGCCCGGCTATGGGAATTTAGCCAATTCAGAGGCTTTGTTCCCCATAATTTGGAACTTTTTTTCGGACTTGATCAAGTTGGGTAGAGTTGGTCAAACCCAATGGAAAAAGATCAAAACAACAACAAAAACAGAAACAAACAAAAAACAGTTAGCAAAACAAGCAATTCCATAATTTATACAATAACTGAATGCTCGAATGGTAAGGAAAAATTAAGATAGCTGGTTGTTAATGTTAACTTTGGTCATTAAGGAGAATTTCCAAGACAAAACCCAAATTCAGCTGCTTATCTAGGAATGGGGCCCAGGCTGAAGACTGCTCTCTACCATCTTAGAAGCAGGAAAAATCTCAAACATTCATTCCCTGTTGGAAGTGAGCTGAAACTCCAGGAATGAGTTGCCTGCTCTCCATCGTCGTGGAAGCAAAAAAGCTGGCCTTCTTGTTGGAAGTGAGTAACACTCCAGAAAAAGGAGTTGTACTGCGAAATAAACCTTAGATTGCAACCAAATTTGGGGAGATCAAGGATCCTCTGGAAGGGAGTAGCTCCCAGACCTCAGCAAAATGTCCTATTGGTTTGAGCAATAAAGATATTCATTCAAGCTGGTACCAAGCACCAATAGGAGATTTGTCAAAGGTAAGGGACACCTCCACTCAGAGCCCCTTACCTGCGTTGCCAATTTATAAACCAAAAAGTACTCAAGAGAGGTCTCCATTGATTAGAAGTTTATTTTGCCAAAGTGAAGGATGTGTGCCTGGGAGACAGGCCTGTTTCTTTCTCCAAAGATCATTTTTGGGGGCTTCAGTACTTAAAGGGGAAAAGCAGGCTGGAGGAGAAAGAGGGAGGATATGGTCACAGTACTGAATCCACATGTTGTAAGAGAAAAAAAGTACATATGGGAGTAGTCAATTATGTATTCATCCTGTGCTCACTATACCATAAGGCGACCACAGAATAGCTAGTTGTGGAGATATTTAACTTATCTGTAGCTTGCTGCTTAGTAGCAAAATGGAAAGTAGCTTCTTGCATGACTCAGTTTTCAGGTTAATTTTTTTTTCTTTTGGAAGAGTGAGCTGGGGTCCCAACTTTCTACTTTCCTTTCACAGATCATATATTTAAAAGTGAACAGTAAAAATATGAAGCTGTTTGGGGCTCAGAAACCAATACCTCCAAGTATGGCATTTTGACTTGCTGAACTGAAAAAGCCTCAAGGTCTCTTTGACCTTCCACTATCCTCCACTGCCTCTCCCAAAGAAGCTGAAGTTGCTTTATCTGCCCAGGATCCGGACCCAGCAAGGACAGTTGTTCTTTCTTCTGCTCCCTGTTATCTCATTATCAATTGCAGAAAAGAAGACCCAGACGTGACCATACCTGAGAAGACAGTATAATGACTCTCTCCAAGCATCATTTAAATTCCAAAGAAAATGATTTGCAAGTTGATCTCTGCTCCCCAATCCAATCATTCTCCTTATCAATTATTTATTGCCCCTCAATGGAATTCCTCTTCTACCTGCTCCCATAATCTATATTGCCAGGGTACAAGCCCCTATTCTTTGTATAACTTCAAGATAATATATAAGTTTCTATAACTCAAAAAGTTTCTGTTACTCACTGGGAAGTTGGGTCTTCATTCTGAAGGCTCCTGTGTAGACACATTGAATTAATTTGTATGTCTTTTCTCCTCTTAATCAGTCTGCTTCATGCCAGTGATTTTTCAATGAACCCTTAGTGGGTGAATGGCCATAGCCTCCACAATATGGCAGTGTGAGCAGGATGGTCAAAGCTATGCTTCTGTCCTGGAAGCTGCATTGAAGAGAACCCAGGAACCTGGGTAAAGGGTTCCTTTACCCGGAACCCGGAAGCAAAGGGGTAATAATTTCTTACTGGCCAGGGGGCCTCTCTCCCTCTGTGCACTCCAGCTGATGAGATGGTACAAATCACTGGTTGTCTCCTCTACACGGTTTTGATCAATGGGAAAAAAGAATTTGTGTGACGAGTCTTGGGTTGTAGTGACTCTGGTGTACACTTGGTACTTGTGTTATGAATATTCATACTGTTTGACCCACTTCCCTCTCAAAAATAGCTTTTTTTGTTGCTTTTTTCCTTTGTCTTTTTCTTTCTGTGTTGTTCTGTCATAAAGAGGGGTACCGTAGGGGAGAACATGAACCTAGAACCCCTTTAAACCCACTGTTCAAGGCCCTGCAGACTGATCAGTTTTCACAGTTCTATGTTGGCATCTGTAAAGACAAACTTTGCTGTAGGTCCCAGAAATAAAAATCAGATGAGAGTCCCCTCTCATCTTGTTTTATGGCCTTGAGAGCTTGACCTTGTGACTAGATGGGGGTACCCTCTCTTGGTCTCTGCCATCTGGACTGCATGAATTTTTTTAAAAATTTTAACTTTTATTTTTGACAAAAGATCTCATTCTGTCATCCAGGCTGGAGTGCATTGGTATGATCATGACTCCCTACAGCTTTGATCTCATCGGCTCCAGTGATCCTTCCACCTCAGCTCCCCAAGTAGTTTGGACTACGGGCACGTGCCACAATGCCTGGCTAATTTTTTTGATTTTGTGTAGAGATGGTATCTCATTATGTTGCCCAGGCTGGTCTCAAACTCCTGGGCTCAATGTTGGAGGTGGGGCCTGATGGGAGGTGACTGGATCCTGCCTCAGCCTCCCAAAGTGCTGGGATTACAGGCATTACGCTGTGTCCAGGAAGAGGGCATGAATTTTTGGGTTCATATCAGGGGACCAGTCTGAAAGGACAGGGAGTCCAAGATGTAATATTTTAAGCAGCACACTCTTCATCTCAAGTGTGTCAAGCTCTTAGGGGAGTTTTGTCTTAAAAGGTCCCGTCTCTATGGGGCTTCTGTTGTGTAAACCAAAAAGTATCTGAGACAGGTCTCAATCAATTTAGAAGTTTATTTTGCCAAGGTTAAGGACATCCTTGGAAGAAATAAACATGGAATCACAGAAACAGTCTGTGGTCTGTGCCTTTCTCTAGCTGTGATTTTGAGGGCTTCAGTTTTTAAAGGGGAAAAGTGGGCTGGAGGGGAAAGAGGGAGGGTATGGTAATCCACATGTTGCAAGAGAAAAGCAGCAGGTAGGGGAATTTATGTTTTCAATTTATGTATACAATTATGTATTTAGCTCATGATCAGTAAATCAGCACTTTACATAAGATAAGGTGAACATAGAGTAGCTGCCTGTGGAGATGATTAACCTTTTATCTGCAGCTATCTGCTTAGGAACAAAAGGCAAGGCAACATCTTACATGACTCAGCTTTCAGGATAGTTTTTTTTCTTTTGGCATAATGAATTAGGGCCCCAAGTATTTATTCTCCTTTCACATTGTCTTTTGTTATTTTAAGTCTATTTCTGAGAGTAAGTTTTTTGTTTTTTTGAGACAGAGTCTCGCTCTGTCACCCAGGCTGGAGTGCAGTGGCGCGATCTCGGCTCACTGCAAGCTCCGCCTCCCAGGTTCACGCCATTCTCCTGCCTCAGCCTCTCCGAGTAGCTGGGACTACAGGCGCCTGCCACCACGCCCGGCTAATTTTTTGTATTTTTAGTAGAGACGGGGTTTCACCATGGTCTCGATCTCCTGACCTCGTGATCCGCCTGCCTCGGCCTCCCAAAGTGCTGGGATTACAAGCGTGAGCCACCGCGCCCGGCCTCTGAGAGTAAGTTTTTAATGATCATGGGGATTGCCTCCTCAATGCCCTCCCCAGGAATACCTCTTGCTTATGCAGAAAAAAAACCTGGAAAATTACTACCTGGGCTTTCAAGAGGCTTTTGCATTGAGTTACTATTGGAACTAAGTACACCACTGAAAATAAAAAAGATTTTATACATTTCTTATTCTAAATAATTAATGGGAAAATCAAAAATTTTAAAAGGACATAGACTAGTATCATGGCTAGCCTTAGAAATTCTCTTGATAGGCCGGGCGCGGTGGCTCATGCTTGTAATCCCAGCACTTTGGGAGGCCGAGGCGGGCGGATCATGAGGTCAGGTGATCGAGACCACGGTGAAACCCCGTCTCTACTGAAAAAAAATACAAAAAATTAGCCGGGCGTGGTGGCGGGCGCCTGTAGTCCCAGCTATTTGGAGAGGCTGAGGCAGGAGAATGGTGTGAACCTGGGAGGCGGAGCTTGCAGTGAGCCGAGATCACGCCACTGCACTCCAGCCTGGGTGACAGAGCGAGACTCCATCTCAAAAAAAAAAAAAAAAAAAAAAAAAAAAGAATTCTCTTGATAAAATTAAAAGAAAAAGTTTTGACCTGAAAGTTAAAATCTTTTGCAAGTTCAAAACTGCCTGCTCTAGATTCCTTCCAGGAAGATCAGTGGAGACCACCTGATATGGTTTGGATGTTTGTCCCCTCCAAGTCTCACCTTGAATGTGATTCTCAGTGTTGGAGGTGGGACCTGCGCGGGTGGTGATTGGATTATAGAAGCAGATCCCTCATGAAGAGTTTAGCACCATTCCCTTGGTGATAAGTGAGTTCTTAGTTCATGCAAGATCTGGTTGTTTAAAAGAGTCTAGGATCTCTCTTCTTTCTCTCTCTCTCTCTCACTCACTCTTGGCATGTGACATGCTGGCTCCCTATCACCGTCTATCATCATTGTAAGTTTCCTGAGGCCTCACCAGAAATAGATGCCAGCAGCATGCTTCCTTTAAATCCCGCAGAGCCATGAGCCAATCAAACCTCTTTTCTTCATAAATGACCCAGCCTCAGGTATTTCTTTACAGCAGTGCAAATACAGGCTAACACACCACCCCATGCCGTAGTACAGTAGCTAAGGTTCTCCCATTTGACTAATGCTGCATGGGTTCAATACCCAGCCAGGGAATTAGTCTTTTCTGGTTTGATATTTGTGTGACTTTTGCCATTTATTGACCCTTTTTCCTTCCATGGGCAGTTTCCGATTTCTCGTCCTGCGTTTTCCTTTCTCTGAGCTATCTCTAGGGTGATTCTGGATCGTGTAAAAATTGTTTGCCACCCCTTTGGAGAAAACTCGTGCACCCATGATTAAGTCATAATTTTGAATTGAGACCCTTAGAAAGATACCTTTGGTAAAGAAACTCAAAAGCCAAAAATATCAGCTGTTGTCCTGGCTAAAATCCGGTAACAGGAGACTTGAAAGAATTGTTTTTTTAAAGAGCTCTGTGGCTAAAAATCAGCTTAATTAAAAGCTGATATTCAGGTGTTCTCTCTCTCTGTCTCTCTATATATAAATATACACACACACACACGTATATATATATACGTGTGTGTGTGTGTGTGTGTGTGTGTATTTAAAAGGCCTTATAGTTTTCTTCCCTTTTTTTGATTCTATTTTTGGGAATTTTTTTTTTCAGATGACTGAAACCTTTTTAAAGAACTCATGTGTTTGGTTTCTATGTTCACTTCCTTTTCTTAAAAATTGTTCTTCAAGTTAGTTTTATTTCACCCTATTCTTCATATACTGTAAATTCTAATAGCCCGAGAACCCTTAAGAAAAACAGAAAAAGGTGCCACAGACTCCTTTTTGGGAGCAACTGCTTTTTTTCCTCAGGGAATCCCAAGTTGTAAATGGACATAGTCCTTTCAGATCTAAAACTGTTCTTTCTGTGTAGTGTTATGTGGTCTTTTTGGGGTACCGGAAATTGCTTTGCATTGTACAAAAATAACCTTGGTGTGTGTAATAGTTAAGTAAGGGATACACTCTTAGAGATGCCTTGTGGTAGTTACTTATAGTGAGTGGTTATTACTCCAAGGTGCTACTTATTTTGTGGCACATTTGGAGGGGAAAAGGTGCTTTTGGGTATTTAAAAGCTATGTAAATACCCCCATTCCCCAGTAAGGGATAAGACTCCTATGGGAGATGTGCTGATCACACAGTGGGCTGATTAGTGTTGAGTTGTCCACCAATCTTGGGAGAATGTTGCTGCAGCGGAGTATATTGTAAAAGCTTTGCACTGTCACATTCCATTGTATTCCTCTCTTTTTGGGGACCCAAGATTCAATGTAAAATGGGATCCTTGATTTTGGGGCATCTGTGTTCTGCCTTCCAGCTTTGCCTACTTGTTGCATATTTAAATATTAAAGGTGCATGCTTTCCTGGCCCTTTCCTTACTGAAAACCAGTTATCTACATAGGGAATAAGTTAAGTTAAAAAGCCAAAATAGAGGCAGAGCCCAGTGGCTCACATCTGTAATCCCAGCACTTTGGGAGGTCAAGGTGGGAGAGTCACATGAAGCCAGGTGTTTGAGACCACCCTGGGCAACATAGTGAGACCCCACCTCTACCAAAAAAATTTAAAAATTAGCTGGGCATGGTGGCATGCCCTGTAGTCTTATAACCAAAATGGAGGCTCAGCTGCTCACTGCCAACAGAGCCCATTTAATAAGAGTGAGATCTGGTATAAAGAAAGTGATATTTTATTCCGAAGCTAGCTTAGGGGAAGAAGTTATAACGCTTCCTGCCTAAGGGTACCACTTTTCTTTTGGATCAGAAAGGAAGCACTTTTAAAGGGGGCTTAGCATTAATGGCACAAGGGGTGGGGGGAAGTGAGCAGGTGAGGGGTTGGCATGTTAGCTTAGTGCCATATCTACCAGGTGATCAAGCTGGTGACTGCTGGTGTCTCCATGGGCAGGCATACTATGGGTTGTAAATTGACTGTTATGTCTCGAGGCAACCTCCTGGTGGGTGAGATTTCCTTTCTGGAGCTCCTAAGCATATAGTTAGGTGAATTTGCTCTGTAGGGAATGTCTGGTGAAGGGGAGGTAAAAGGCTATTAAAATTTAGAAATCTGCATTTCTAAAGGACTAAGTAAAAAGTGGGGAAAGGAGGAAAAAGAAAAGAGAGAGAGAGAAAAAAATAAACTATTGCTTAGGAAAATGGGAGTACTTGGTTACAATTCCCCACTACCAAGTTCCCTTCCATCTCTGTGAAATTGGGGTACTGTATTTATTCTGGCTACTTCCTGCTGAAAGACGGTGTAGTTATTGGGTGTTGGTATGGAATTGATCTGTTTGGATTTGGAAATATTCACGAATACCTGGACTTTACAGATGATATTTGTTGGACCATTATGGTGCAAGGTCTGGAAAGTCTCTGGGGAAAGCCCGTCTTGCATTCCCGTATATATGGAGAGTGCAGCAGCAGTAAACTCCACAACAGAGGGATATGCCTATCCTTGAAATCAGGGCCAATGTTACAGCCAGCTTTTGCTACCAGGATGGTACTGACCTGAGTCAGGACAATAATCATTGGTCTAGTGACAATGTGGAGTCAGACAAAGCTTTGATTTGTTGGTATGTATCTTGCAGGGCTATCTGAGGCATTTCCCAAATTTACTGGGATGTATACACAGCAGTTAGTCTTAATTATCATACAGGTTGCCCACTGCCCATCATAACTGGATATAATGACAGGTTGGCTAAATATGTATTTAACAGGTTACAGGAAGAGCTATGAATACTCATGAACATTGTCACAAGTACTATCTAGTTCTTGAGAATGGATCAGTTTAGTTAAATATCTGCGTCCCATCCAGGAAGTGGCATTGCAGATGGGCTAGGCCTCTACATGTGATGAAGGCAAACAGATTATTAATAAGAGGCATTTCTGTGGAGACAGTAGAAAAACAAAGGTTAACACTGAGCACAATTTATTCAGATGTTAGACTCAAAGCATCTTCAGTTACAGAGGAGGAAGGCTGTGGTAGTCTGACACGTCTTTCTCATCTATATTACAAGGAATGATGTAGTAGTAATTTCATTGATTCCAAGTCAGAAAAATTTGCAAGCAATAATTTGGGGCTTGAAGCTGGGATGGAATTCAGGGTTCAGTCCAAATAGCTGAAAATAAAAACTCACAAACAGTGAACACAACTAGACTCTAACAACAGGTGTACTATGGTTTTTTTCTAAAACATATTTTTTCTCTCTAGTTATTTTTACTAAAGACAAGTCATTGTAGAACCAATTTATTTGCATAATAAATTTCAGTCTTATGTGCGGCCTGAACATTTGCATAAAGTATAGCAAGAATAATTACTTGCCACATAGACTCTTTCTAAAATTGACTTTGCTGGTAGTGTTTGATTCCTTTATTCCATAAGGAATCTCAGATTAGATTTTTAAAGCCTTGAGCCCAGTCATGGATTTATCTGTACCTGCAAATACCTGTACGAGTTGGGGGAATTCCTCTCCTTAAGGCCTCAAGATAATTTGGGGCTCCTGGACCTGTCAGGTGACATTCTTTACTTACCACAGGTGAGGAACTCTATACAAGGACCGTGTAGACAAGGTATGAGGCCAGTTTTCCCAAGGGGCTTTTATTGGCTCTGTAAGTCAACTGTGATTCCTTAAAGCAGTCTGTTTATACCTGAAAGTATGCCACTCTAGTCAAAGCCTTGGTAAAATAACCAGGGTCTCCAATGGTGTCTTGTTACAAAAGAAAAAAGATTCTTACCGAACTTGTGCAAACAACTATACTGCCATAAATTAAGTACACTTACAAATAGTTTTCAAATTCTGAGGAAACCAGGTAGACAGAAAGAAATACCCTCTAAATTTTGCTCTCAAGAGTGTACTTTACCCAGTTGCTAAAAGCTGCAAACAGTACAAAAGATGAAAGGTTTTCTGAACTCTGTAAAACAAAAGAATTAGCAATGTTTCAAACAAAAAGTCCTAAAAAGACTATTTTGGTCTTCCATTAGTTCAGTCTATGTAATTAACTCCTGTCCTGCTTGACATTTATGAACACATTAACTCTCTATGAGAGTCTTGGAAATTTTTTTTTTTTTTTTTTTTTTTTTTTTTGAGACGGAGTCTCGCTCTGTCACCCAGGCTGGAGTGCAGTGGCGCAATCTCGGCTCACTGCTAGCTCCGCCTCCCGGGTTCACGCCATTCTCCTGCCTCAGCCTCTCCGAGTAGCTGGGACTACAGGCACCCACCACCATGCCTGGCTAATTTTTTGTATTTTTAGTAGAGACGGGGTTTCACCGTGGTCTCAATCTCCTGACCTCGTGATCCACCCGCCTCGGCCTCCCAAAGTGCTGGGATTACAAGCGTGAGCCACCGCGCCCGGCCCTGGAAGTTTTTCCCTCTATTCTAATGTCACAATTTTCAAAGTTATCAGAAACCTAGATTCCAGGGCAACTTTCAGAGTCCTATAGCTGATTATAAAACTGCCTATGAAAAGAATCAGAGTGAAATAACAATTGGCAACTGCATACAGAGGGGTTTGAGGCTCCCTTTCCTCTGGGGATTGCCAACTCTCTCCCCCAGCCTAACAAATAACTCCGCTCACCGCCACTCAGGCCTGCAAAGTGAACGCCAGGCCACCGGAGCCTGAAGAGTAGTAGGGCAAGGGGGCTGCTCATGGCAGGATCAGGGGAGGGGCTGCCCAGGCTGAGTGAGGGGCTAAAGTCTCAGAATAGCTATGGTTAAAGTCTGATCACCTTATGGAACAAAACAATTTAACATAACAATTATAATTGTTACTGATAATATATAGACATATCAGAATTATAGGACATAACAGAATTATGGGAATCCTATACAATTTTGGAACACATGCTAATAATATATTTATATGAATATAACCCAAAGAAAGTTTAAACACCATTTTATATTTGGCAATATTCTTCGTATGGTTTTAATATGCCAAATAAGCCAAGTATGTCTCTTTTGGACTTTAGGGCACCTAATATCTAAAAGGGTTAGCCAGGTCAAAGAAAAAGCTTAATTTAGAATTTGACTTTGGAAAGTTTGTCAGATATCAAAGGTTTAAACACTTGCTATTACAAAATAGAATCCCAGGTCACTATAAGTCATTTATTTAGCCAAAATGATATCCCTCCTTCTCAGGATGAAGATATATTCCTATCTTATGAGAACATTGAAGTAACACCCTGGACATTTTCATGTTACTCTCTTTTTTAGTACCTGGTGATTGGCTTTGGTTAGATTTTCTATTTTAACCAATGCTTCTTCCTGTTCTTTCATTTTTAGCTTCTCTTTCAGTTTCTCTGCTTTGAACAGTTAGGTACAGTCATTAAATAGATTTTGTGTCATCTGCATGAAGAGCTTCAGTGTGTTGGATATCAAGCCATGTATTGTCCTGTTCCAATGGGTCTTTGAATTGCAGTACAAGTATGGAAACATGATCAGCAGAATCTTTGCTGTGCTGTTACTGATTAAGCTCATAATGTATTCATTATTCCAGTAACAGAGTGCCTGCTCTGCCACCTGGAAGTGTGAGCCGGAGACACATTTGGCTAGCTGCCAGAAGACAGGCTCCATGATCTTCCAAATTCCAATGGTTCAATTATATCTAAAATTTCTTCTAATTTGTTTAAGAAAATTACTTCTTTTGGACTGTAAGACTCTGGCCCATATTTGAGAAGTGCCATCACCATTGATACAGTGAGGGTGCTATCCTTTTCTAAAAACTGTACTACACAATATGCCAGCTGGGGATGGTAGACACTCAGAGATTTCACTTTGTGCAAAGGTATAGCACCTTGAATAAGAAAATCTTCTTTTAGTGGTAAAACAAATCCATTAATCATATTTCCCAATATATCTAGTAACTCGGCTATGCCATCATGATGCTCTGTTTCATAAATAAACCTATAAAATATATTATTTGTTTTCTGATATAAGCTCTCAAGCCTAAGAATTTCCCATAGATTCTGCAAAGGCTGGTTTTAGGAAAAGCTCTCTCCCAGGCCAGGTATCTGGCTTACACCTGTAATCTCAGCACTTTGGGAGAGTGAGGTGGGTGGATCACTTGAGTCCAAGTGTTCAAGACCAGCCTGAGCAACATGGCGAAACCCCGTCTCTATAAAAAAAAATACAAAAATTAGCTAGGTGTGGTAGCACGTGCCTGTAGTCCCAGTTACTCAGGAGGCTGAGGTGGGAGAATTGCTTTAACCTGGGAAGCGGAGGTTGCAGTCAGTGAACCATAATTGTACCACTGCATTCCAGCCTGGGTGAGAGAGCAAAACTCTGTCTCAAAACAAACAAACAAAAAACTAAACAACAACAAAAAACTTTTCCCTGAGGATCTTCACTGTCAAAGCACTCTAAAAGCTGCAATACAAACTTCTGATCAATATATTTCTTTGCTGTATTAGGTTGGAAATCTGGAGACTCTAAAAATCTATTTTTTTTTTTTTTTTTTTTTTGAGATGGAGTCTCGCTCTGTCGCCCAGGCTGGATTGCAGTGGCGTGATCTCGGCTCACTGCAAGCTCTGCCTCCCTGGTTCACGCCATTCTCCTGCCTCAGCCTCCTGAGTAGCTGGGACTACAGGTGCCCACCACCATGCCCGGCTAATTTTTTGTATTTTTAGTAGAGACAGGGTTTCACCGTGTTAGCCAGGATGGTCTCAATCTCCTGACCTTGTGATCCACCCTCATTGGCCTCCCAAAGTGCTGGGATTACAGGTGTGAGCCACCGTGCCCAGCCTCTAAAAATCTGAAGAAAAATTCATAAACAAGCTGTAAATGGGGCCAGGTTGCTTCTAACATTGGTTTGTTTTTCTCTGGGCCAAATTCAGCTCCTGGACGATAGAAGGTGGTAACGTTTGAAACATGTCAACTTCAAACATATGGACTACTTCTGGGTAAACAGGCTCTGTGATCCTATTCCAATGATGGGTGATAAATTCTTCCATTTCACTTAAAGTAGCTCATTGTTCTTCCTTCCACTTTAGGTCATTTTGTGGATCAGAAGCAAAGTCAAAGAGGACATAACACTGATGTAACTTCCAAATAAAAAGTGTCTCTTGATCAGCAGGAGGAACATCATTTAAAGATGGTAGTGTTTGAAGTTCTTTGTTATTGCCTGTGCTAAACCTTGACGAATTTTGCTGTTTTTGTCTTTCTTCACTATGGGCTGAGAGATTGGTACATTTATTTTAGCAGATACTGTAGATAGGACTGCAACAAGGCTATTTTTTCTGAAAGAAATTTGCTCTGATCTTACTGTGTCTTGTCCTTCTTTTAAACTTTTTCCACTTTTCCCTGCTTTTGGTGATTCTTTTTCTTTTTATTCACGTGCCACCCCCCAAAACCCCGCCCTGTCCCCACCCCCACCGCCACCCCCACCACGCCACCCCACCATTGCCTGCTCCTCGCAGCAGCAGCGCCCCCACCTTGTCATCATGCCTCCCTGGCCACAACCACCACTGCCATCAGGGGACTGAGTCATTCATTGTTCTCCTTCCCCTTTTCTAGGCTCCCAAAGGCTGCGGTAGCTGTGGTGGCAGCTCAGAAATTTTTAAAAAGCAAAAATGTTACTTGTTGATAGAGGGTAAACTCAACTTTCCACACAAGACCCAATAAAGACAGCATGAGGCCAACCCGAATCTGACTTTTCTCTTTCTCCCTTCTCTGTCTTTTTTTTTGGTTGTTTATTTAAAAGGCAAACCAAACAAACAAAAAAAAAACTTTCATTATCTTTTAGTAATTACATGAAAATCTTGTTCAAAAGAGAAAGCCAAATTGCATCTTTGCATTAGTGTACTATTCTTCATAAAAGGCCAGGGGTGGTGGCTCACACCTGTAATCTCAGCACTTTGGGAGGCTGAGGTGTGGATTGCTTGAACCCAGGAGTTCAAGACCAGCCTGGGCAACATGATGAAATAGAAAAAATACAAAAAAAGTAGCGAACCATGGTAGTGCATGCCTGTGGTCCCAGCTACTTGGGAGGCTGAGGTGGGAGGATCACCTAAGCCTGGGTGGTTGAAGTTGCAGTGAGCTGTGATTTCACCACTTCACTTAGCCTAGGCAACAGAGGAAGACCCTGTCTCAAAGAAAAAACAAAGGAGGCCCAGTGGGGTGGCTCATGTCTGTAATCCCAGCACTTTGGGAGATTGAGGTGGGTGGATTTCTTGAGCTCAGGAGTATGAAACCAGTCTGGGCAAACATGGTGAAGTCCCATCTCCACCAAAAAATACGAAAATTAGGTGGGCGTGGTGTATTGTGCCTTTAGTTCCAGCTACTCGGGAGGCTGAGGTGGGAGGATTGCTTGAGCTCAGGAGGTGGAGATTGCAGTGATCCAAGATTGTACCACTGCACTGCATCCTGGGTGACAGAGGGAGACACTGTCAAAAAAAAAAAAAAAAAGCTTCATTAAACCTTATAAACAAATCTATCCAATTTTAATTAGCTGACCATAAGGTAAAATTCCCATAAACCTTTTATAATCCTTTACAATATTTTGTTAAAGAACAAATCAATGCTCCAGGAATACCCTGTTATCCAGACACACGGGCCCAGATTCTGGCCCTGAATTAGGTGTGGCTTTATTTTAATATTGAATTTATAGAAGAATTGAAAAATATCCTTCTAATTTTAGCCAACTTGCTCATACCCACAGAACTTCCTTTATAAGATCAATCTTTCACAATTTACAGCTTGTTTAAACCTTCGGTTTTTCCCCGTTACTCTTTTAGGTTAGGACAATCCTTAAAAACTTCTGAATTAGACAAAATTACATTGGCTGGATACAGTGGCTCACACCTGTAATCCCAGCAATTTGGGAGGCCAAGGTGGGAGGATTGCTTGAGGCTAGGAGTTCGAGACAAGCCTGGGCAACATAGGGAGACCTCATCTCTACAAAAAATTTTAAAAAATTAGCCAGATGTGGTGGCACACGTCTGTAGTCCTAGTTGCACATGGAGCTGAGGTTGGAGGATGGCTTGAGCCGGGGAGATCGAGACTGCAGTGAGCCGTGATCATGCCACTGCACTCCAGCCTGGGTAACAAAGCGAGATCCTGTCTCGAGAAAAATAAAACCAATAAAACCCCTAACCGTTCCCTTTAACAAAGGCCATACTTCCATGCCTTCTTATAACCTCTTACCAAAAGTACGCTCTACTTTCCTTATACACCTTGTGTGTTAAACTGTTTCTCTAGTAGTTTCAAGTACATGTCATAGTGTTAACTCTTTGCAACTTTTATTTTTGGCAAAAGACCTGGTAAGTAAGTAAGTAAGTAACTGTGTAAGGGATTGTAGAGCTCAGGAGTAAGACAGAGCTGCAGACAGTGTCTGACTCTTCCCAGCCTAAATCCTTTCTAAAATCTGTTACCTGTAAAGCGGACAAGTCAAATATTATCAAAAATGTCGGCTGGGCATGGTGGCTCACGCCTGTAATCCCAGCACTTTGGGAGGCTGAGGCAGGCAGATCACCTGAGGTCAGAGTTCGAGGCCAGCCTGACCAAGATGGAGAAACCCTGTCTTCACTAAAACTACAAAATTAGCCAGGCGTGGTGGCACATGCCTGTAATCCCAGCTACTTGGGAGGCTGAGGCAGGAGATTCACTCGAAGCCGGGAGGTGGAGGCTGTGGTGAGCCAAGATCATGCCCATTGCACTCCATCCTGGGCAACAAGAGTGAAACTCTGTCACAAAAGAAAAAAAAATGTCATAGAAGCAGTTTATGACATTAAAGCATCTAACAGACAGTATCTGATCTGCCTAATTTAGACCAAATGTATAAATTTTGAAGACATCTTTTATTTTACCAATAATCTTGAAAACTATATTTATTTACCAAAGATTACTAAAGTCACGTGAACTAAAAGGCATTAAAGTTCCTATTCTACTGACAAAATATTTGATTTAAGCACTTGTTTTTCTTTAAGTCAAATAATTAGAGCTCTTTTATATTAACTTCATATACACAATACATATAAACACACAGACAGACAGAAGATGATCTGGTAGTTTGATGACTTTTCATTTGCCAGATTTTAAGTTTCTTCATTGGATTACTGGCTTCAGGGTGGAGCCCTTTGAGGAACAGGGCCAAGAAAGCATGGAGTTTCTAGGGCCTAACATTTAATCGTGTGAAAAACAGGCATCACTGGAAAGCAGAACAGATTTCCAAAAACCAAGGATTCCATTTTTACACCGAATCCTGAGTCCCCCAAAATTGAAGGAAATGATACAGGAAAAGACAGTACAATGGTTTCACTGGTGCATTTCACTTCGAGGACATTCTCCAGAGGCTGACGGGCAAACCAAAGCCAATCAGCCCATTTTATAATCAGCCCATCCCCCATTCCATGCCTTTTAGCTGCCAATAGAGCATGTTTTTCTTCTCATTTAAATGCAAGAAGAAAGAAGTACCAGCCTGTAGTAATGCCCACTCACTGTAAGCAACTGCCATTAGCCATCCCTAAAAGTATATTTGTTACCTAGCTATTACACACCAAGGCTAAAAGTTCTACTGTAATGCAGAGTAATTTCTGATGCCCCTAAAAGTCGAAAAGTTCAGGTAACATAATGCAAAACAGAACAGAGCCTTAAGATTTTGATAGGGATCTTTCTACTCACAATTCTTGGAGTTCCATGAGGAAAACAGAGGTTTCCCCTGAAACAGTGTCTGTAGTGCCTTCTCTGTTTCTCCCAAGGAGTCCCAGGCTATCAGAAATTACCTTAGGCCCTCTCATGTGAGCATTGAGGGTAGCATGAAGGCAGACAGAGTTCAGTTGACTGAATATATGAATATATCTATCATACATAAATTATTGTATCATATAAAAATATATAAAAATTATATATGTTATATTATATGATTGTATATTATATATACTTATATAATATGTATATAATATATATCAGCATTTAGTTAGGCTGACTTTTAATGATAGAGCTTTTTTTTCTAAAAAAAAACCAAAAAACGAAAATCTTTTAAAATCTCTTATTACCAGATTCCAGGTGGGAAAAACAGCTGACACCTCTGGCCTTTAGGTTTTTGTTTGTTTGTTTGTTTTTTGTTTTCCAAAGATATTCTCCCAAGTGAAACCAATAAGCTTTAATTAAGGTTACAACTTAACCATGGATGTATGAGGTATCTCCAAAAAGATGGCAAGCAGTTTTCACAAGATCTAGAATTCCCAGTAGGGTAGCTCAGAGAAAAGATAATTCAAGACAGGAAACCAGAAGCTGTCCATGGAGGGGGAAAAGAATCAACAAATGGTAAGTCCCATGACTATCAACTAGAAAGGACTTACTTCAAAGGCAAGAGTTGAACCTAGACTGCCAATGTGAAAGAGCAAAGCCTTAGCTGCTGAGTTAGCACAAGGTGATTGCTATTGCTTTTTCCAGGAGTCTACAGCAGTTACTGTTGAGCTTGCAAAGGATTTTAACTATTCAAGAGAATTAAGGCTAGACATGACATTATCATGTGTCCTTTTTAGAGCTAAGGAGTCAAAGCCCTATAACTTAACAGCAGAAGTACTTTAAAGGTAATATAGAAAGTTACATGGTTGTAATACCCTTTTCAAATCCATAATTTGAATTAACTTTTAGATAACTTTTGAATTAGATGAAAGTATTCTTTTTCTCAATAAGAACACATCTTCTTTGGCACATTTTATATAAACCTGGGAAGCAATAAATCCTGAACTGCCTATCAGATATTAGCATTTTATAGATGCAATATTAGCATTTTATAGTTCACAATTTTGGAACATATTTCCCATATAATAAAACTTTCTTAAGTGGAAATGATCCAAATATTCAACAAGCATCCAAAAAGGGGTAGGCGTGGTGGCTCACGCCTGTCATCCCAGCACTTTGGGAGGCCAAGGCAGACAGATTGCTTGAGCTCAGGAGTTTGAGACCAGACTGGCCAACATGGCAAGACCTTGTCTCTTCCAAAAATACAAAAAAAAGCGGGGTATGGTGGTATGCGCCTGTAGTCTCAGCTACTTGGGAGGCTGAGGCAGAAGAATCACTTGAGCTTGGGAAAGAGATGTTGCAGTGAACAGAGATCACACCACTGCACCCCAGCCTGGGTGACAGAGCAAGGCCCTGTCTCAAAAAAAAAAAAAAAGATTTAAGATTTTAAATTATACAAAAAGTTTATTTTTTCTAAGCATTTGTCTCATTTATAGGTACTCCATTTTCTCATTTTTAACCATTTATTTAGATTACTTCTGAAAACTAGGTTATGACACAAAGGTGGTCATTATTTAAAGTTATTTCTCTATTAACCACTTTTAAAGCTTGTGAACATCAGGTGTTTATTTAAGAACCTTATAGTCAAACACATGGACATTTTGTTGACAACTTAGAACAGGGGTCCCCAACCCTCAGGCCATGGACCAGTCCATAGCCTGTTAGGAGCCAGACTGCACACCAGGAGGTAAGCAGCAGGCAAGCGAGTGAAACTTCATCTGTATTTACAGCCACTCCCCATTGCTTGCATTACTGCCTGAGCTCCGCCTCCTGTCAGATCAGCAGTGGCATTAGATTCTCATAGGAGTATGTACCCTATTGTGAACTGTGCATGCGAGGGATCTAGGGTGTGTGTTTCTTATAAGACTCTAATGCCTAATGATCTGTCACTGTCTTCCATCATCCCCAGATGGGACAGTCTAGTTACAGGAAAACAAGCTCAGGGCTCCCACTGAATCTATATTGTGGTGTGTTATAGAATTATTTCATTATATATACAATGTAATAATAATAGAAATAAAGTGCACAATGTATGCAATGTGCTTGAATCATCCCCAAACCATTACCCTCTTCCCAGGGTCCATGGAAAAATTGTCTTCCACGAAACTAGTCCCTGGTACCAAAAATGTTGGTGACTGCTGACTTAGAAGATTTAGCTGTTTCTATTAAACAACAATTAAATGTCCTATTTATCGAAAATTACACAAAGATCATTCTTTTTGGGGCTAGGTTTATAGTTTTTTAACTCTTTTTTTTTTTTTTTTTTTTTTTTTCTTGAGACGGAGTCTCGCTCTGTCGCCCAGGCTGGAGTGCAGTGGCGCGATCTCGGCTCACTGCAAGCTCCGCCTCCCTGGTTCACGCCATTCTCCTGCCTCAGCCTCTCCAAGTAGCTGGGACTACAGGCGCCCGCCACCTCGCCCTGCTAATTTTTTGTATTTTTAGTAGAGACGGGGTTTCACTGTGGTCTCGATCTCCTGACCCCGTGATCCACCCGCCTCGGCCTCCCAAAGTGCTGGGATTACAAGCGTGAGCCACCGCGCCTGGCAGTTTTTAATTTTTTATGCCAAATTTTGATGCCTTACAATATCTGGCAGAGATAAATATGAAACCACTTGATCAATAAATCTGAACAAAAATGTATACTGACAATTCGTAAGGTATTTCTAATATTATTTTACCAATAATTTTAAAGCCAGCTTATTTATTCAAGATTTTCCTTAAGTCTCATGAGTACTCCTTAACTTTAAGTCAATTTGGTACCTTGTAGCAGCAACATATAACAAAATACATGTGTGTACACATAAACACACATATACACACTCATATAAACAAAGATCCTATAGCTTTTGTTTTTGAACACTAGCCGAGAGATATCAATGTAAACTCATCAGTTTATTAAAAAACAGTTGAATCCAAATGGTGGTTTTTATCTTAACACCAGTAAAGTAACAGCAGATTTAAAGCAGGCAGGCAGAAAAGAAAATAGAGGAAGATATAGTCTGGCCAGCCTCTGCATAGGAACCAGGTTTTACAAGCAGGGCATGAAAAACAGGAAAAGGAAATAAAAAGAAGAAACAGTAAGGCCGGGCGCGGTGGCTCACGCTTGTAATCCCAGCACTTTGGGAGGCTGAGGCGGGCGGATCACGAGGTCAGGAGATCGAGACCATGGTGAAACCCGGTCTCTACTAAAAATACAAAAAATTAGCCGGGCGTGGTGGCAGGCGCCTGTAGTCCCAGCTACTCGGAGAGGCTGAGCCAGGAGAATGGCGTGAGCCCGGGAGGCGGAGCTTGCAGTGAGCCGAGATCGCGCCACTGCACTCCAGCCTGGGTGACAGAGCGAGACTCTGACTAAAGTGATAGAAAGGGAGCTCGCAAGCTTCCAGCTACTACACGGCACAGGGTTGATACTCCCATCACCCTTGTTTATCTCCCATTCAGGAGAGCCTCAGCACCCCAGGTCCACATGATATGGGATGGGACCCTCCCACCTTCACAAGTCACTGGTCAAGATGAGCTGTTTCCAGTCATAGGGAGCTAGGGGAGCCTGCAGTTGAGAGGACTAAGGCTGTAGGTGGCTCTCTGAAGATAGTTAGAAGAGTGAGATTGGAGGTAGAGAGTGAAGAAAGAAATCAGGGCCCATTCACAAAGTACATGCAAACAAACAGCATACTTCCAAATGAGTCTCCAATCAAGGAGGCTGAATCTGCAATCAAGGAGATCCTGAATGCCCCTCCCCAGGTCCAAATGGTTCCATAGGCCCAGCAAAGCTCCAATGGTGCTGCACTTACAAAGAGAAACACCTAAAATACTCAAATGATGTCACGAGCAGCCAAGTCTTGGGTAGAACAAGGCCCCAGTGACACCCCAAAAGAAGCAGAGGGTGATCAGGTGCACTTCCAGCTAACTCAGCCACTTCCAAAGTTTGCTGGGTTTTACAGAGGTCACTTTCTTTCTACCAGCGGAGAGTTGAAGGCAGCAGATGTGCTGTGAGGCGAAAGGGAGGCTCCCCCAAAACAAAAGCAGTTTTGGCAGCTGCTGAGAAGTTCCCTAATGTTCCTGTCATGAGAAGTTCCCGAATGTTCCTGTCATGAGATCTGCTAGCGATGAGCAGCTGGTGCTCACAGGTGACCCCAAACCTTGCCTGGTAGCAAAACCCAGCTGTCAGGCACAGACTCACCCAGAGCATGCAGCACTTTCCCTATATGGGCCACCAAAATTGTAACTGAAATGCAGGTTCAGCTATTTGCTGCTTGCAGAGTCCAATTAACAAGAGTGAGTTCTGGTATAAAGAAAGTTGTTTTTTTTTTTTTTTTTTTTTTAATTATTCCAAAGCTAGCTGAAGGGAACAAGTACAGGCTTCCTGCCTAAGGGTATCACTTTGCTTTTGGAGCAGAAAGTGAGCACTTTTAAAGGGGGCTTAACATGAACGGCACATGGGGTCGGAGGAAGTAAGCAAGTGCGGCATCTACATGTTAGCTTGGTACCTTATCTACTAGGTGGTCAAGGTGGTGACTGCCTGTGTCTTTGTGGGCGTGTGTACTTTGGGTTGTAAATTGACTGTTATCTCTCAAGGCAACCTCCTGGTGGGTGAGATTTCCTTTCTGGAGCTCCTAAGCAGATAGTTAAATGAACTTACCCAGTAGGGAATGTCTGGTGAAGGGGAGGTTAAAGGCTATATTTGCATTTCTAAAGGACTAACTAGAAAGTGGGAAAAGGAGGAGAGAGGAAAGAAGATAGAAAAAATAAATTATCTCTTAGAAAAATGGGGATAGTTGGTTACAGTTCCAGCTACTTGCGAAGCTGAAGCAGGAGGATTGCTTGAGCCTGGGAGGTCAGGGCTGCAGTGAACCATGACCACACCACTGCATTCCAGCCTGGGTGACACAGTGAGACCCTGTCTCAAACATGAAAAGTGATACGGTTTTGCTCTCTGTCCCCACCCAAATCTCATCTCGAATTGTAATTTCCATGTGCTGAGGAAGGGACCGGTAGTCCCCATGTGTCGAGAAAGGGAGATGATTGGATGATGGGGGCAGTTTCCTCCATGCTGTTCTCGTGACAGTGAGTGAGTTCTCATGAGATCTGATGGTCTTATAAGTGTCTGGAAGTTCTTCCTTCTCTCTTTTCTGTCCCTCTCACCTGCTGCCATGTGAGACCTGCCTGCTTCCCTTTCCACCATAATTGTAAGTTTCCTGAGGCCTGCCAACCATAAAGAACTGTGAGTCAATTAAACTTCTTTCCTTTATAAATTACCCAGTCTCAGGTATTTCTTTACAGCAGTGTGAAAACAGACTAATACAAAAAGAAAGAGAGGGAGAGAGAGACAGAGAAGCAGAGAGAAAGAAAGAGCAAGCAAGCAGGCAAGCTTTTCCTGGCCATCTTAACTGAACTTTTACTTATACCATTTTTTCCTTGGTTTGAGCAAATGATGGTACAATATATAGGACTAATGTCTTAGCTCTGTGCTTTTGAAATATACATTTTCTATCTCATTTCACCTAAGAATGTTCCTTTATAAAGACAAATATAGGGTTACCTAGATAATAATTTCCTAGGGCAATAAAATAGGCAATTGGAAGAGTGTATGGGGAAAAAAAGCTATTTAAAAACTGGCTAATGAGACTTGTGTAAACCTATAAGATCTGCTTCTATCTGTGTATCTGTGTCATGTGTATGATGTTTCACTACCAAAATATATAATAGAGCTCCAATTAATTGACTTAAAGAAAAAAAGTGCTTAAATCAAGTACTTTATCAAAAAAACAGAAACTTTAACTCAAATGTCTTTTCGTTCACATGACCTTAATAATCTTTAGTAAATAAAGATAATTTTATAATCATTGGTGAAATACAATAGAAACATCTTCAGGATTTAATGTAGACATTTGATCTGAATTAGGTAGGTCAGATACTATCTTTGCTAGAGGTTTTAAGGTTATAAACTGCTTCTGGAATATTTTTGATGCTTTTTTGACTTGCCAGTCTTAGCACCTTTAGATTCTAGGCTCTAAAAAATAGCATGATAAGGCCTGGGAACATGTGGAGTTCTCTCTGGCCCAACTATGCCCCTCGCTGTGGTGGGAAGGGTCATGTATTATCTGCAGCTCTCACCTTTTGTCCTGGGCTACACATCTGATACATAACTTAAATTGCTTACCTCCTAGGTTTTTTGTTTAAAAATTATGAAGAGTTAACATTGTAATTAATATATGTAATTAAAACCACTAGATAGAAGAGAAAAATTCTATATGTAAAGTATATAAGGAAAGTAGGATGTGTTTTTGGTAAAAGGTCAGAGAAATGTAGTGTTTTTTTTTAAGGGAAAGTGATTTTTCCTAGCTTGGAGGTTTTTAAGTTGTTTTAAATGGAAGGAAAAATGATAGATAAAATGAAATGGATATAGAAAATTGGGAAAGTAAATTTTTGTCCTAAGATAAAATGATAGGATAAAACTGAAGCTTTAAGTAAGATTTGTGGTTAATTGATCTTATGAAAGGAATTTTTTGTGTGATCAAGTTGGCTACAATTTAAAGGGTATTATTTAGTTTTTCTGTAAATTAAACATTAATATCAAGAGCACACTGATGCAGGGCCAGAGTCAGAAACCCTGTGTTGGAATAAAAGGGTTTTCTTAGAGCACCAATCTGTTCTTGACTAGAAAATTCTAAATGGTCAAAGTGATTGAGATTGAATGGATTTGTTTATAAGATTTTTATCAAAAATTAACTTCAATGTTAATAATATACTATGCAAAGGCAAAATTTGGTTTTCTCTTTTAAACAAGATTTTCATATAATAATTAAGAGACAGTAAAATATGTTTGCCTACTTTTTGAGTAAACTACAAAAAAAAGAGGAAAGAAAAGAGACAGATTCAGTTGGCTGCACGCTGTTTTTATTAGGTCGTATTGTTTGGGAGACTGAGTCTCCTCTCCATCAAAGAGTAAAGATTTTTTTTTTCTTTTTGGAAATACTTGAGTTATCACTCTTGGCTAAATGAATAACCTGTGACTATTTTGTGATCTCAAGTGTTTTAAACTTTTGATGTTTGACAAACTTTCCAAAATCAAAATTTCAAGTTTGAAATTTAGTCCTTTTGACCTTATTAACTTTTTTAGATATTAGGTCCCCTGAAGTCCAAAAGAGATTTTGGACTTATTTGTCTTATTTGGTGTGTTAAAATCATAAAGGAAGCATTGTCAAATATCAAATGTTTATTTAACTTTGAGTTAAATAAATATTAGTATATGTTCCAAAATCATATGAGATTCCTGTAATCCTGATATGTCTTAGTATATATTATATTATCAGTAATAATTATGATTCTGATGTAAATTGCATGTCACAGAAATAAGCAAATTTTCTTGTCAATTGTATCTTTAACCATGACTGTTGGTTTTTTTTTTTTTTTTTTTTTTAGATAGGAGTCTCACTGTGTCACCCAGGCTGAAGTGCAGTGGCATGGTCTCGGCTTGCTGAGCAACCTCTGCTTCCCAGGCTCAAGTGATCCACCCACCTCAGCACCCCCGTAGTTGGTACTACAGGCTCATGCCACCACACCCAGCTAATTACTTTATTTGTTGTACAGATAGGGTCTCCCTGTGTTGTCCAGGCTGGTCTTGAGCTCCTGGACTCAAGTGATCCACCTGCTCAGCCTCCTAAAATGCTGCGATTACAGGTATGAGCCACTGCACCTGGCCTGTCCTAAGACTTCTATCATCCATGCACAGTTCTTGTTTTACTTTGATTCTTCTCAAAAAGTAGTTTATGATCAGCTACAGTTCAAAAGTTACTTCTTCTTTAGGGAAGTTCATGGAGAGGACTCTGATGGGTGCTCTTGAATACAAGTTTCTAAGTTTGGGGCTGTGTCATTGGACGAGAGAGAAAATTGCCAGATCTTTCATTGAAGAGCTGACATGTTCATGAGGATTGCTGGCCCAATCTTGGACAGAACAAAGGTTAATTACATGGGACTGAACTAATATATAACTGAAATAATTTTTTATACCTTTTTTGTTTGAAACATTGCTGATACTTTTTTGTTTTGTTTTTCAGAGTCAAGAAAACTTTTTTTCTTTTCCTTTTTTGGGGGATGGGTTCTTGCTCTGTTGCCCAGGCTGGAGTGCAGTGGCATGATCTCAGCTCACAGAAACCTTGACTGCACAGGTTCAAGCAATCCTCCTACCTCAGCCTCTTGAGTAGCTGGGACTACAGGTGTGCACCACCACACTGAGATAATTTTTTGTATTATTATTTGTAGAGATGAGGTCTCACTATGTTTCCCTGGCTGGTCTTGAACTCCTAGGCTCAAGCTACTCTCCCACCTTAACTTCCCAAAGTACTAGGATTACAGGCATGAACGACTGTGCCCAGCTGAAAACTTTTTTTGAGTTATTTATAGCTTTTAACAATTGAGTATACTCTTGCGAGTAAAATTTCTCTGTACCTGATTTCTCCAGGATTTGGAAACTATTTGAGTATTCTTAATTTATGGCAACACAGTTATTGGGCATAGGTTCAATAAGAATCTGTTTTTGTTTTTGTTTAGTAACAGGTCACAAGTGGAGACACTGGGTATTTTACCAAGGCTTTGACTGGAATGGCATATTTTCAGATATGAGAAGACTGCTTTGAGGAATTGAGATTGACTTCATAGAGCTCATAGCCCATCGGAAAAACTGGCACGGTGGTGTGTGCCTGTAGTCCCATCTACTTGGGAGGCTGAAGTGGGAGGATTGCTTGAGCCAGGGAGGTTGAGGCTGCAGTGAGCCATGATCCTGCCACTGCACTCCAGTCTCGGTGACACAGTGACAGCCTGTCACAACAACAACAACAAACTCCACAGACCAAAGTACAGATACAGTTGATCTTTATTTATGGATTCTGTATTTGAGACTTTGTCTACTTGCTAATATTTATTTGTAACCCTAAAATACTCATGGTATTCTTATGATCCATATTTTGGACCTGCATAGAACAGTGAGAAATTTGAATCTCCTGGTGTGCCCCACTGCACCCAAAATTTGAGTTATCCCAGTGAGGTCAAACAAGACCAAGTTCTGCCTTCTTGTTCTGGCTGTCATACGGTAAAACAGGTGTCATTTTTGTGGTCAGTTTAGTGCTAAACATAGCATTAAATTCATTTTTGTGGTGCTTTGTTGGTGATTTCGCTGTTTAAAATGGCCCCAAGCAGCCGGGCGCGGTGGCTCATGCCTGTAATCCCAGCACTTTGAGAGGCTGAGGCGGGCAGATCACGAGGTTAGGAGATGGAGACCATCCTGGCTAACACAGTGAAACCCCGTCTCTACTAAAAATACAAAAAAAATCAGCCGGGTATGGTGGTGGGTGCCTGTAGTCCCAGCTACTCAGGAGGCTGAGGCAGGAGAATGGCGTGAACCCGGGAGGCAGAGCTTGCAGTGAGCTGAGATTGTGCCACTGCACTGCAGCCTGGGTGACAGAGTGAGACTCTATCTCAAAAAAAAAAAAAAAAAAAAAAAAAAGAAATGGCCCCAAGCATAAGGGTAAAGTGCTGTCTAATGTTCCTAAGTGCAAGAAGGCTGTGATGTGTTTTTTAGGTAAAATACACATGGATAAGTTTTGTTCAGTCATGAATTACAGTGCCGTTGGCCATGAGTTCAATGTTAATGAATCACCAATATATATTTAACAAGGTGTCTTTAAACAGAAACACACATAAAACCAGGTTGCTTTTATTTTGTTTCTGCATATTTATCAGTTGATACATGTTAAACATAGATTGATACATTTGTTTCTTTATATGTACTGATTGCTTGATGAAATTGTCGTGAGCAGAGTCTCCCAGGAACCTAACCCCTATTTTCCCTATGAGCAATGGTTCAGTGTCTGTGATGATTTTATAGAACAGAGCTACTGCAAATAATGAGAATAGGCTGTACATGCAACAGCATGGACCCATCTCACAGACGCGTGAGTCAGACAAGGAGTATATGCAGTAAAATTCTATTTGCATCATGCTCAAGACCAGGCAAATCTGATCTATGGAAGCCAGAAAGGCAATGACCTCTGGAGGAGCACTGACTAGCAGACAGCATGAGGGCACTCTTTGGGTTGATGGAAATGTTCTCTCTCTCCACCTGAGGGTTGCAAATTAATCTGGAACGTGAGATGTGGTTTTATTTTACCACTGCTGGGGCCAGGAGTGGCGGCTCACACCTGTAATCCAGTACTTTGGGAGTCTGAGGCTGGAAGTTCGCTTGAGCCCAGGAGCTTGAAACCAGCCTGGGCAACATAATGAGATTCTGTCTCTATTAAAAATACAAAAAATTAGCCAGCCATGGTGGTTTTATTTTATGACTGCCCAGCTCTTGCAATCTTTCCCTTTGGGTTTGCTAGTTGCATTGTTCCTCTATAGCCACTTGGTGGCAGTGTTGGAGAAGTGACCAAAACGGCTGAAATTGAAGTTCCGGTCCTTTCTAGTTCAACTAAAGGGCTGTTTCGTTTCTGGCTGTGTCCTCCGTCCTCCTTTAAGGAACCTCTTGCCTCCACCAGCCTCTCTTGTGACACGGTGCCAACAATGTCCTAAGGGAAGCGCCCTACAGGAGTCGGAGGAAAAATTGTGGCAAAGCAGTGTCAATCCTTTAGCCTCTCTATCCCTGCGGCCTGTCTAACCCTCCCGCAGGCCCTTCACACCATTTCATGCCTGATCCCTTTCTCTGTTCCTCTCCTGCCCTCCTAGCCCCGCTCCTTGGGCACTGGGTGTGCCCTTAGGCTGTCAAATGCAACACCCCGAGGCCATGCGCGGTGGCTCACGCCTGTAATCCCAGCACTTTGGGAGACTGAGGCAGGTGGATCACGAGGTCAGGAGTTCTAGACCAGCCTGACCAACATGGTGAAACCTTGTCTCTACTAAAAATACAAAAGTTAGCCAGGCCTGGTGACATACGCCTGTAATCCCAGCTACTCAGGAGGCTGAGGCAGGAGAATTGCTTGAATCCAGTAGGTGGAGGTTGCAGTGAGCTGAAATGGCGCCACTGCACTCCAGCCTGGACAACACAGCCAGACTCTATCTCAAAAAAAAAAAAAAAAATTCAACACCCTGAGCCTGATCTTCTATCACTGGGAGAAGGTCACATACCAGGAAATTCAGACGTGCAAAGCATATGATCCCCGTGTCATACAATTGATGTTTCTAGAAGTAAAACCTGTTTATCAACATGAAAAATGCTTCATCCTT
Source organism: Nomascus leucogenys (assembly GCF_006542625.1). Taxonomy (NCBI): domain Eukaryota; kingdom Metazoa; phylum Chordata; class Mammalia; order Primates; family Hylobatidae; genus Nomascus; species Nomascus leucogenys. The sequence goes on along the minus strand of NC_044393.1, from coordinate 87,011,334 downwards.
TTCCAGTCAGCTGCTAACAAGAATGCATTAAATCCACACTGGAGGACGGGGGATTTTCAAGATATCTTATTAAGTGATAAGAGCAAACTGCAGAGAAATGTGCATAATAAAACAATGACCGAACTTCTCTCTGTCTCTGTGTATTTGTATATGATTATATGAGCATAAAGGAAGTATGGAACAATATGTACAAGGCTGTTACCACTGTGTTCTTGGGATAGGATGGCCATGAGCAGATAAACAATGGAAAAAAAAAACCCTTCACTGCAAAATGACTCACGTGAACAGCAACATGTATAACATTTTAATCTTATTTATTTAATTACAGGTTAGATGTATATCTCTGTATAGCTATGTGGGTGCATACATAGACACACAGACATATATGCTTATGTATAAATTAAAGTTATTTTTTCCTATATATTTTCTGCCTTTTACATTATGCCTAGACCTTGGTCACACCAAAATTATAAAAGTATTTTATCTCTGGTTTCTCTGGATGGCTTTGTTTTATTTTACGCTAATATCCTTAGTCCATCTGAAGCTTTTTTTCATATAAGTTGTAAGGTAGGGGTTTAATATAATAAAGTTTAATTTTCAAATTTTCTACAATCTTTAAAGAAGCTGTAGTGTATTAGCAGCCTCCACACAGTGGCAAGTTAGTACGAGTATAAATTCAGCATGTAATTGTGAAGCCGAGGGGTGGCCCTGGGACGGTGGAGTTCAAGATCTCCTGAGGTCAGCAGAGGTGGAGAAGGACCAACGTATGTGATTCTGGCTGCTCGTACCTGTAGCTCTTCCTGTTGTCCTGGGGACTTTGGCCATTTCTGAATTTGCCAAGATGGGAAGAGGTCTGTTTCCAAGGGTAACCTGCTTTCTAGGTTTTCAGAGTCCCCCCCTGCTCCCCCCTTTCAGAAACTGAGAGGCAGAGAGACGTGTTTCCTTGGCTTCAGGCAGAACGGTTCCATCCAGCACCCCCATCAGGGGCTATTCTCTATCAATAAGCAATCTGCAGCCAACTGAAGCCAAGGCACCTGTGCCGTCCCTTTTCAGCTCATTTTCTACTCCAGGTGGACTTCTCAGCGGTGGGGAGCAGCTCTCCTTCTCCCCTCCTCTGTCTGACTCTTTATCCCAGTACTCAGAGTTCTCATTACCAATTTATTTCACATTCCTGAGGCCTATCCTGATTTCCTGGATTCCCTAGGAAGGTATTAGATTCTTGCAGACATCTTCTTTCCTGTTTGTTCTATATACACTAAAGAGGCCAGGTGCAATGGCTCATGCCTGTAATCCCAGCACTTTGGGAAGCTGAGGTGGGAGGACAGCTTGAGCCCAGGAGTTTGAGACCAGCCTGGGCAACGAAGCAGAAAACCCGTCTCTATACAAAATAAAAAATTAGCTGGACATGGTGGCATACACCTGTAGTCCCAGCTACTCAGGAGGCTGAGGTGGGAGGTTCATTTGAGCCTGGGAGGTTGAGGCTGCAGTGAGCCATGATCACACCACTGCACACCAGCCTGGGTTATAGAGCGAGACCCTGTCTCCAGATAAATAAATAAATAAGAAATAGACATTGGAAGAAAATCCTCAAAGCTGGGAAATTTCTATTATACTGAATACTGTTAGAACAGGAAGAATTAAACAAAGGAAGTCCAGAGGGTAGTAAAAGTTTGCTCCCATTCCAAACTGGAATAGAATGATAGAACACGTTAAAATAAAAAGAAAAATCTCAACAGATGGTAGAAAGTCAAGAGCGTGGAGGAGTAAAATAAATACATCTTCAGAATTTATTAAAACAATGTCAGGCCGGGTGCAGTGGCTCACGCCTGTAATCCCAGCACTTTGGGAGGCCGAGGCAGGTGGATCAGGAGGTCAGGAGATCGAGACCACGGTGAAACCCCGTCTCTACTAAAAATACAAAAAATTAGCCGGGCGCAGTGGCGGGCGCCTGTAGTCCCAGCTACTTGGGAGGCTGAGGCAGGAGAATGGCGTGAACCTGGGAGGTGGAGCTTGCAGTGAGCTGAGATCGCGCCACTGCGCTCCAGCCTGGGCGACAGAGCGAGACTCTGTCTAAAAAAAAAAAAAAAAAAAAAAAAAGAGATGAAGTGGGCAGGATTCCATGGTTTGTGGTATTATTAAAAAAAAAAAAAACTGCCCGAGAGGAATGAGATGATCTGAGAAATGCAACTCTGATTGAGTAATCCCAAATGGTTTCAGTAAGGATGGCAAGGGGGCTGTACTTGGAGAATTCAGTGTGTTGGTTGGGGAAGGGCTGAGATGAGCTCTTGAATGGACAGGTACAAAGGAAAGAGAGGAGGCAGAGAACATTAGAGGGTGACATACACCTTGGAGAGTCATTGCTGTTGTTTGGAGCCTCCCAGGCTGTTGTACTTTGTGATGGCAGCCTTGGGAAACCAATAGAGTATGTCTTCCTCTCCCCTTCACATAATCCTCACCATTCGGTGAGGGAGACCTTGATAAGCCAACTGCTGTCTACCCCACACACATTCTTTGGCCAACAATTTCACTTGAGAAGACCAAGTCTTCACAGCTTGTGTCATGTGCGGGTGTCAGGATGTGGCACCATGGATGCCTTTGCACAGCCTTTTCATGTTGGCTTAGTCAGACTTTCTCAGGCTGGAGTGCAGTGGGGTAATTATAGCTTGCTGCAACTTTGACCTCCTCGGCTCAAACCATCCTCCTGCCTCAGCCTCCCAAATAACCAGGACTACAAGCGTGTGCCACCACATCCAGCTAAGTTTTAAAATTTTTTGTAGAGATAGCTTGCTATAGTGTCCAGGCTGGTCTCAAACTCCTGACATCAAAGAGTCCTCCCAACTCGGCCTCCCAAAGTGCTGGGATTACAGGAATGAGACACCGTGCCCGGCCCCATTTCTTTTTTTAACAGAGTTTTAAACCTGGAAAAATGTATACACAATGGTGTCTAGAATTTAGCAGGTACTTAACAGTTATCCCTGTGGATAAACTGAAAAAGTACAGGACATAAAAAAGGAAAATTCAATAGGTTAATTTTTATTGAGTAGTCAAATAAAAAGCATGCTGATGAATGGGGCCATGAGAACTTGGAAGGTAGATTCTATTTTCATGATGTGGGGGATCTGTCAAGTGCCCAATTCCAGATACGATTTATCTTAATAATTGAGATGAAGGTATAGAAAGCACATAGAACAAATTTGTAAATAGACTGACACATGGAAAGATAGCAAATAATATCAGAAAAAAATCAGAGAAATGTCTTGTTGGCTAATGTATCTGATTTTCATTTTGGGAAAGTATGACTTCCAGTCATGCAAGTGCCATGAATCTATTAATAACAGACAGCAGAACAAGGATGCCAGCGAGCAGCTGGAAGGAGAGTCAACTACATTGCTAAGTTCTAAGAAGGAGATGAAAAGGGAAAGAATTTCATTTTCAAAATGCAAAACAGGAAGACAGGCTGGTAAGAAGTTGTGTGTACATTTAACAGAGAAGTATACACGAAACAAAGGAGGCTGGAGAAACCCACCACGAGGGATTGTGATGCTATTATTAGAGTACGGGTAAGTTTAACCAAACCATTTAGGGTGCCAATGATCATAATACATATTTTACAAAGGAAAAACCTAGTGGCTTAAAACAACATACATTTATTACCTGACAGGTCAGGAAGTTGAGCGTGGCTTAGCTGGGTCCTCTGGCTTAGGGGCTCTCACAAGGCTGCAGTCAAAGTCTTGACTGGGTCTGTGGACATATGAAGGCTCGTCTGGGGAAGGATCCACTTCTGTGTTCACTTACATGGTTATCAGCAAAATTCAGTTGCTCATGGGCTGTTGGTCTGAGGGCCTCAGATCCTCACTGGCTGTTGGCTGGACACATCCTTGCTACACTGGCCTATTCACATTGCAGTTCATGGCATGGCAGCTGGCTTCTCTTAAAGCAGGCAAGCAAGAGAGGAAGAGGAAACAAGCAAGTCAGGAGCCATGATCTTTTTGACATCTTTTCGCTTTTGGCATATTCTTTCTGTTAGAAGAAAGTCCTCAGGTCTAGCCCAGACTCAAGAGGAGGGAATTACACAAGAGCGTGAGCACCAGGAAGTGGGATCACTAGATGCCATCTTGGAAACTGGCTACTACGTGGGGTATAAGCAGGATTAGACTTTGTCAAAAGCAGAAATGCTTCACAGATAAATGTTTGTATTCCTACATTAAGGAAGATGTACAGATGGTTCCTGACTTATGACTTATGATTTCCTGACTTTATGATGGCGTGAAAGAGATATGCATTCAGTAGAAGCTGTACTTTGAGTTTTGAATTTTGATCTTTTCCCAGGCTAGCAATACGCGATATTGTATTCTCTCCAGGTGCAAGGGAGCCACAGCTCCCAGTCAGCCACACAATCATGACAGTAAATAACCAGTACTGTGTTGCCAGATGATTTGGTCCAACTGTAGGCTCATATAAGTGTTCTGAGCACATCTAGGGTAGGCTAGGCTAAGCTCTAATGTTTGATAGGTTAGGTATATTAGATGCATTTTCGACTTATGATATTTTCAATTTATGATGGGTTTATGTGGATGTAATCCCATTGTACATAGAGTGCCAGATTAAAAAAATAAGAAAGGCCTTTAAACATGGAAAGAGTGATCTATGGAAAGAATGTGGTGAAGTGGATACCAAGCTGGAAAAGAAAAACCAAGAACCTAAGAGAAAAATGAGAAAACTATTATATAAGGAAGGTGTGTGCCCATAAACTAGAGCTTCTATTTAAGCATTAAAATAATCTCAAAAGCTGGGCGTGGTGGCTCATGCCTTAAATCTCAGCACTCTGAGAGACTCAGGAGAGAGGATTGCTTGAGCCCAGAAGTTTGAGGCCAGCCTGGGCAACAAAGTGAGATCTTGCCTCTACAAAAAATTTAAAAATTAGCCGAGTGTGGTGGTGCACATCTGTGGTCCAAGCTACACGGGAGGCTGAGGCAGGAGAACTGCTTGAGCCCAAGAGGTGGAGGCTGCAGTGAACTGAGATCATGCCACTGCACTCTAGCCTGGGTGACTGAGTGAGACTCTGTCTCAAAAAAAAAAAAAAAAAATCTCAAAAGACCCCCAGAAGATAGGACCAGACAAATGGAATAGTTAATATGATAAACTGCTGCTTTAAAGACAACATAGAGTTCAAAGACATTTGTCCCCACCCGCCAAAAAATACTTGCCAAGGAGACAACACAATAGCTAATACCTGAATGTGCCATTGTAAGAAACTTCTAGAGCTAACTGGCAAAGACCTACTTTTATATTTAAGATAGGTAAACTATATTTTTAAGGGCTTCTTTTTTTTTTTTTTTTTGGAATTAAAAAGGAGGAAGAAGAATCACAGTGTTGGGGGAATTCCTTTAGAACAGGCTATTCTAGGAGGCAGGCCTGGTGCTCTGGCCCTGGCTCACCTTTCCGGCCTTTCCCACCCCTCCCTGCCAAGCACCTCTGCTGCAGCCACACTGGCCCCTCCCAGCAGTCACGGGAACACCAGCTTCTTCCGAAATCTCATTTCCTTTAGGAAGAACTTCCCTGATCAACACGTAAAATAGCATCGATCTTGACGCATCCTGTTTTCCTGCATTTATTTTTCTTTATAGCAATTTCCACTTTCTGAATTTAAATGTTTATTTCTTTGTTTATTGCCTGACTCCTCTGAGATAAAAGCTCTATGAATTCAAGGACTGGGCTCACTTCTGTAGGACCTGGAAAAGCATGCCATTGACTCTTCTCAAGCAGATGAAAGAAAAAAATACAATAAGTGAAGTCCATAAAAAATACAAGAACCCAACAGAAAATGGGTGAAAAAGGTGAAGAACAATGACAATTTGCTAGAGCTGCACTAATATAAATGCATGTGCATGAGGAATATTTGTATTTTTGTGTAATATGTAATCCATTAAAAAAATTCCGAGAGATTCAAATGAACTTAAGTACTTGAAAATGTTTAAGTCCCCCGCTCAACAACTCTCGCGCCCCCTGTCGGCGCGCTGGCTAATTTCTGAGGATTCTCTGCAAGAGGACTGAGCTCACCCTCCCTCTTTTACAAAATGTATTCTTGTCGCTATTTCATTGGCTGTACCTTTCAGACGTCCCTTTCACATTAGTCAAGCCTCCAGTCCATCACTTCCGGACCCAAGTCTTCTATTGGTCCGCTGTAGGCGACAGCCGTCAGCGAGCCGCACTCAGACAGGAGGAGTTCCTCGGTGACGTCACAGACTTTCCCCGGCTACATTCCAAGGCGTGGGCGGAGACTTCCCGAGGCCTCTGCCTTTGGGGGCGGGACAAGGCCGAGAGTGAGACTTCTGATTGGGTTTTCTGGGCAAGGCGGATATCCGATTGGTCAAGCCTTGGAGGGCGGTGGGGCCGCAGCTGGGTCCTGGAGCAGAGCCGAGGAGCACTGGGGTGTCTCAAAGTTTGTGTCTGGAGCGGTAGTGGCAAGTGGGCTTGCGGCTAAGAGATTTTCCTGGGATGAGAGCGGGTCTTCTGCCTTCATTTTGGATGCACATCCCGCTTTAGCCCCGGCAGCCTTTGGTCCGGCTCGTGTCCCTGGGGATTCTCGGATCTCCGAGGACACCGGACGGGAGCGCTTGGCCATCCTCTCTCCGGCAGAGGAGCAGACGTTTGCTTTCCAAGTGCAAAACTACACACACGCGCGCGCACACACGCACGCACACGCGGAGAGAGAGGAACCTCGCCGGTCCGAGGCAGCTCCTGCGCTTAGCATCCTCGGCCCAGCGCGGCCCGCACCGCCATGGAGGTGCTGGAGAGCGGGGAGCAGGGCGTGCTGCAGTGGGACCGCAAGCTGAGCGAGCTGTCAGAGCCCGGGGACGGCGAGGCCCTCATGTACCACACGGTGAGGACCCGGCGGGCGGGGCAGGAGGGCTTTCAAAGCGGGGAAGTGTTGTCACGCGAGGAGCAGCTGGAGTCCTGGGAACCGGGAAGGCAGGGTTTGGGGCAGGGCATGGTCAGAATCAAGAGGTCCTGGGCGAGGTGTACTTTAATGTCTGAGCAGATGAAGGCGGGCAGCTGGCCCCTTTGCATTTCTCATGAGAGTGATGCCGCTTTGTATTCCTTTAACAATTCATGCTTTTTTCCCCTGAGGCTTTTTCCATCTGTAATATCATTTGCTGTTGTTAACAGTACTGTAATGCGGGAGAGGGAGTGTGTATTTTGAGAATAACATGTCTCCGCCTAGTTTGCTATTGATTTTTTTTTTGAGGTTTTCAAAAACTGGACAAGATTAAGTAGCATTTCCTTTTCATCCGTCTCGTATTCTGTCTTCCTCTCTCCCTCCCTTCCTCTTCTTTCATATTTATATTTTAAAAAGTACGTGTGTGGTGTGTGTGTGTGTGTGTGTGTGTGTGTGTGTGTGTTGAAAGGGGTCCTCTACGTTAAGGAGAAAGGCGGCTTTATTTGCCTTCTTAAACTGTACGACCAAGAAGTCTCCTTCCTCCCTCTTCAGAGGAAAAACCAGCAGAGGCGTATGGAAAATCTGAGACAGTTGCATATTTAAGAAAGGCTCTGGGGAAGGTGGGACAGCTCACCAGTTGCTTGTTCAGTCTTATACTAATGCCTCAGAGATCTCTTTGGGGATTCAACTGTCCCAGAGCACGCACATTTCTTTTAAAGTTTTTAATGTCAACTTTTTGGTATTAAGTTTGCAAAATGAAATTTTGTTTTCAATAGCCAGCACTGATCATAGGACTTTATGCAAGATCTCTTTGTTTGATTCTTATCCATGCAGATGTTTGTAATGGGGCTGGGGCTGGGGTGAGGGGGGACACTAATGAGAAAACCACTGGAGGCTTGGCTGCTTCCCCTTCAGGCTTTTTTAATGGGGTCAGTACCAAGATATTTGAAACTTTTGCAAAATGGCCTGCAGGCTCCACCTCTTTGGCCTTTGCCTCTGGCTGACGTTATTTTGGGACAAGGAATGAGGGCCTCCCTGCTGATTCCCACCGAAGTATTTGTGGTGGCTGAGAGTGGCTTGTTTAAAAAAAATGCAGAGTGCAGGGCTGAGAGGGAGTGGTAGTTCATGCTGGGGCAAAAGCCAGATGTTCAGTGTGATCTTCTGGGCTTTGCTTGCTGAGCCTGTCCTGGGGACACCGTGTGGGAAGCACGGGGGTTGGGGTCCCAGATGTGCTTCCTGTCGTCAGTAAAGAACTTGGAGTATGTTGGTCCTCAAATATCTTTTGATGATTGGGTGCTCCAGGAGTTTCTACTGACAGGCTACATTTTATCCATATGCAGAGGGGCAGCCCTTCTCTTTTGTTCTTGAAGTATTCTTTGGCCGTAACAGTGTCTCATCCAGCAGCTGCAATGCCACAGCTAGGGGATTGTCTTTCAGCTGGTGGGATGAATTACGCACAGGCATCTGTCTACCTTGCTGTTCCTTGGCCCTGTAGCTTGCATTTGTGAGTTCACAGGGAAGGGTGCGAGATGCTACCTGTGACTGTGGCATTCACTCAGGGAAGAACCGCTTGGACTGGCTCTAACTAACACCTTATGCACAGTTTCAGGGAGTAGAGGCCTTACATTTGCTTTGATATTAACAGCCCAGTTTTTCTGTCATTGTGATAAAATAGGAATGTGTGATTATTTTTCTTTTAATTCTATTTTTAAAAAATGCTTATTATGTCCTCTACTTAAGTACATGTCTGTTGTGAACAGCTCATTCCTATAAAATGCTGCTCATCATTGCTGCAAGTCAGTGCAACAAACTGTGCATATGAATTACTGTTGAAAGAGGTATTGGTTTAGCAGCACAGATGATTGGGTTATATTTCTCTCAAACTAAGGGACATTTGGGAGAGGTGGGGAGATAACTTTCCCATCTGTTTCCTGAACTCTGTTAGATATCCAGGGGCAGAGCTGTTTGTTACTCTAGCTGAATCTTTATGTAGAAAAAGGATGGCCTGATTATTCATTGAGTCAGAGAGATATTCGTTCTTTCGATTAATATTTGTGGAATATATAAAGCACTTGGAAACATGAGTGAACAAAAGCAGACAAAAATCCCTGACCTCTAGAAGCTCATATTCGTGTGTGTGTGTGTGTGTATGTGTGTGTGAGTGTGTGTAGGGGAACATAATAAACATAATAAAGAAGTGATTATGTTGGATGAAATAAGTGCTATGGAAAACGTGTAAGTAGAACAAGGTGAGGGGATAGACAATACAAGGTGGAAGAAGAGCAAACTATGGGATTGAACTGAGTGATCAGAGCAAGCTTCCCACAGAAAATGGATCTGAACAAAGATTGGAAGGAGGTAAGAGTGTTAGCTCAGCAGGATGAAAAACTAGAGCAAAGGCCTAAGGTAGGTGTGCATTTTCATGAGCCTGTGTTAATATCATGTATTTTAGATTACTCATTTTGGTGAGTTATTTGTCTTATAAACTCTGGGTGCTTCTGAGACACCAGTGCCTGTTTTGGGAATGATTTAGTAAAACTTTCCAAGTTGAAGAGAGCCTGAGGGGAGGGTAAGGTGCAAATACGAGTTGTGAGGGTGGTAAGAGATGATGACAGCTACCATCTATTGAGTGTTTATCATCCGAAAGGCAGGGCTGACCACATGGCCTGCCACCCATGCAGGGCCGCGGGGTCCACACTTGGTTTGATGCTGTGCTGTCACCATCTTGAAAATCTTAATTCTTTTTGAACAGGGGACCTTACATTTTCATTTTGCACTGGGTTTCACAAATCACATAGCTGGTCCTGCTGAAAGACATTGTGTCTAGTGCTTTACAAAAATTATGCCATTTAACCCTTGTAATGACCCAATGAAATGAGCCGTTTTTATTACTTTTATTTTACATATAAGAAAAATGAGGCTTAGTGAGTTTAAGCCACTTGACTCAGTTCCCACAGCTATTTAGTGATAGAACCAGGATTCAAACCCATGTCTGCCTGCCTACAAGTACTTGCCTATCAGGCTGTCTGGGTGAAGAATCCTGACTTAAAGAAAAGGAACTGTCATAGAGGTTGGGAGAGAATGATTGGAATATAGGAACTGCTGAGCCTGAAAGCAGCTAGTATTTAAATGAGGCTGACAGTGGCAGCCACCAAGCCTTCCTAGTGAGATCACTTTTGTTGCTCTTACTAGGGATTTAGTTACTACATGCATGATTGCCAATGCTTTGTTCTAGCAAACCTGTCACGTACTTGATTTAAACAATTTAGAATGTTCAAGTTACCCAAGGCTGAGATTATAATGTTTCTCAGGAGCCTTCTGGAGCAATGTTTTTTTTTCATTTGGTTAGTTATGAAGACATCTTGGTCTACAAGGACAAAGGCAGATAGGTTCAAAGTCTACAAAATAATGAAGCATATGGATAGGGCAAAGATGGATTGATCATTAGATCCTGAATTGCTAAAGCTCTGGGCTTCCTCTTGAAGCTTAAAAAATTGTTTCCATACAGATGATGAAATGTTATTTTAATTCAGTGAGTACTGATTTTAGGAAAGCTGTTGCTTCAAGATGGAATACAGGCTAAAATTGGTTCAGAAAAGGTGGCGGATCTAAAAATCAGGAGAATATCTCTTGGGGTTCAGTACCGCCATGAGAAGAAACCTTGCCTCTTTCCCCAAACCTGCCTGTATGTTGGACATTTCTGCCATTTGTATTGTATTCCTGTAAGATTCTCTGAAAATTACTTTCTGGGAATTATCTGTGCTTTTGTAATTTATATTTCATTTTATTCTAGTCTGCACCCAGACTAGAGTGCAGTTGCTCAGTCATAGCTCACTGCAGGCTTAACCTTCCAGGCTCAAGTGATCCTCCCACCTCAGCCTCCAGAGTAGCTGGGAGTATCAGTGTGTGCCACCACGCCTGGCTATTTTTTTTTTTCTTTTTTTTGGTAGAAACGAGATCTCAGTATGTTGCCCAGGCTGGTCTCCCAACTCCTGGGTTTAAGGGACCCTCTTGCCTTGGCCTCCCAAAGTGCTGGGATTACAGGTGTGAGCCACTGTGCTCAGCCCCCTTTTGCAATTTAAAGAGCAAAATAATCTATAAATTTTAAAATGTATTTTATATATATATAAACTGTATCTGGAAGGATGCTCAAGAAATGGATAATTTTTGGGAAAGCGGTTTGGGGAAGTGGAAGTCAAGAGATGAAGGGAAGCATGTCTACACACTATACCTGTTGGTACTATTCAGATTTTTACCTCTTGACTGTGTCTAGAAAATGGAAGAAATACAACTTATAGGCACCATGTAAAACTGGACTAGAGGTAATTTTCAACCAAGTGTTCTTGGGGGAAAAAGGGAGCTTCAGTACTATATAGAAACTCAACATCACTCAAGGTCAGTGGAGGCCTTGGATGAAGAACAGGGGAAGTGGGAAGGCCCTGTGGAAAGAGACTTTAGGGGGAGAGGTTGGCAGGGCGTTTGCCTATGATAAACATCAAGATCTTGATAATGTTCTCCTTTTTTCTATCTCAGTTTAGCCATCTGGAAAATAAAACAATTTTTGCAATTTTCGCCATGATTATATCCTTTTAAAAAAGTGTATAATAAAAACTAAGTCTTTGTGAAAGTAACAACAGAAGTTCTGCTTGTTTAAAATGCAGAATTCCTATAAAGCCAAGTTATTTGTAAAATCAGTTGGTGGTTATGCTACTACAGTTTTATATCTGGTTGGTTCTTCAAGTGAAACTACTGGTCCCAGACAGTGGTAGGTAGGGAGTTGGGGGAATATTTGACCTGCCTGGTGTCCAGATGGAAAGGCCATCTGGCTTCCATGTCTTACTGAGTGCTGAAAAGGAGTTGGCGGATCTCACACACGGTGTGGTTTCCTCTTCCTCCCGCCTGGCCCGGAGAGTGATATGATTTCAATGCGATATTGAAGCTTTTGGTTTGATGTTCCACTTTGGAGTCAACTCCTAGGGTTGGCCCCAGGCCAGGTTCTGAAGGGGGACCCGGGTCCTCACTGGCTGAGAATGTTATTACTTATGGTCACATGACCTCCACAAGCTGAATAAATGTAATGAGTTCTAACGGGAGACAGAATTGGGAAGTAAGTATAATTTTTGCAGACCCTTGTAGTACCTTTCAACATTCTCACCCCTTTTGTGTTCCCCTCCTTTCTCAGACATCAAATGTTCACTGTAATGTTCTCTTTCCAATTTCTTCTCTTCAAATTTTGCTGTCAGGAAAGATTTGATAAGCTTACACTAGAAATTTTAGTGTTAGTAAGATTTAACATGTTACCCCTAAATGGGCATTTATATTTAACAATAATTACTTCAGGTCAAAAGGATGAATCTCTACTTGGAGAACCTAGGGCGAAAGCCAGGTAGTAGTGGGGGAATATTTGGGGAATGGGAGAGGAACCCTCACCGCCCCTCTATTATTTCATAATGTGGCTGTTATTCATAAGGCAGCCTTGTTTATATGTTGCTAATTTGTCTGTGATCTAAAGGATTTCCCTTGGCTTAGCAAAAAATCTTTGACAGATTATTTTATTGTGTCTGAAATTGTTCTCATGATAGTAACATTGGTTGGGAGGTGGTAGACATAGGCACAGTCCTGAAAGATGAGAGGGCAGTACAGAGTTTTACATTTGCCCTTCTTCTCGAATGATCCCTGAGTTATAGTGTTCATGGGAAACAGGGATCTGTGATGTGACATTGCTTTGGAAGGAGTTATAAGGTATAGCATCTAGATTAATAATTGAATTAATTACAGTGCTTGCAGCTAGAAGTAACTGAAAATGAATTCAGATCGGCTCATACGGTAAGTAAATTATCTCGTGTTGCAAGAGGTTTTGAAATAGAGCCCCTGGCCGGGCGCGGTGGCTGACGCCTGTAATCCCAGCACTTTGGGAGGCCAAGGCAGGTGGATCACAAGGTCAGGAGTTCAAGAGCAGCCTGGCCAAGATGGTGAAACCCTGTCTCTACTAAAAATACAAAAATTAGCCGGGCGTGGTGGCGGGCGCCTGTAATCCCAGCTACTCGGGAGGCTGAGGCAGGAGAATCGCTTGAACCTGGGGGGTGGAGGTTGCAGTGAGCCGAGATCATGCCACTGCACTCCAGCCTCGGTGACGGACTGAGATTCTGTCTCAAAAATGAAAAATAAAAAAAGAGAAAAAAAAGAAATAGAGCTCCTTGTTTGGCTGATTCAGCAGTTCCTCAGTGTCCCCATGGACCTTGGTTCTGCCCATGTGCAGCTTTCATCCTCAGGCTGGATGTGTGATGGACATAGGAGTTACAGGTGTTACATTCAAAATGACAACATCCACAGGAAGAAGAGAAGTTGTCTCTTTCTTGTGTCCCGTTTTTAGAATGGAAGAAAGTTTTCTTAGTAGCCCACTAGCCGATTTTTCTTAAAGCTTTATTGGTAAGGATTGGGTCATATGACCGTTCTTAAGCCAATGGCTGGAAAGGAGAATGGGATTTATATTATCAGTTTAGATTAATCATATGGGGATGGAGACTCAACCAGCATGACCATTGGGATCATTAGTAAAATAGTCTGAGTTAACAATTCTTTCCTTAGTCAAAAGGTATGTTTCTTTTCTCATGAACATGGGCTAGCAACTAGAAAATTTAAAATTCACAGTAATTTGCCCTGGGCGCAAAACAGTAAACCCAAGTACTGTGCCACTCGCAGAGTTCTTTTGTTTTTCGTTTTTAAATAGAGACAGAGTCTCCTTATGTTGCCTAGGCTGGTCTTGAACTCCTGGGCTCAAGGGATCCTCTGCCTCGGCCTCCCGAAGTGCTAGGATTACAGGCATGAGCTATCATGTCCGGCCCAGCAAAGTTCTAAGAACATTATTTAGCTGTGCTACCAATGCCCAGTGAAAGAAGACTATAGATGTAGAAATAGCCTCTTGAAAGTGCAGGGAAAGGCTAAGGAGGAGTGGGAGCCAGGAGGAGATTATGGCTATGTCTTGACTCACTAACTAGGAGATGGAGAATTAACTGTATTATCTGGACTCTTGGCATCAGAGTAGAATAGCAGGGCTGGAGGTAGCTAGCTGAGCCTGTAATCATGCTTACCATGCAGGACAAGAATGATTTGTTCTGTTTGGGATCGACAGCAGGTGGAAAGCTAAATGCCATTTTTCAAAGAAGCTATTTTTCCAGTTGCATATGGCTGTTCAAATATTGATGAGGCCACATGTACCTGTCTGCAGCTAAAACTGCCGGCCTCAGCCTGACATGGCTCTACGCTGTCTGGTGACTCTCTTGGGGCAAGCCTTAAGCCTTAGCTGGGCATTTGGTAGGGTTGAGGCCTATGGTTGCAGGGCATCTGAATTGTCCCAAGTGAGTGATCTTACGAATGAGGGAGTGCTGCCCTTGTTTTCTGCCCCTGTGGAATCAGGATGGAAAGGAAATGATGAGACCCACTGTCTCTGGATCAACCTTGAGCCTATTTCTCCTTTTCCGTGCTCAGTAGATGCTCTCTGGCCCTTCTAAATGAAGTGCTAAGGGATCTTGATTTTTCCTTGAATCGAATTGTGTAGGTTATTCATGAGGCACATGGGAGAAGATGGGCCATTTTATCTATGGGGAATGTGAGACATAGACCCGTAGAGAGATTTGCTCAGCACAAGTTCCTTGAGGACAGGAGACATGACTGTCTCTTCTATACCCTCAGGTCCTTAGTCAAGTGCAGGATGCCCAGAGAATCGTAAGTGCTTGATGCATAGTTAAGTAGAGTGAGGCAGTCCTGGAAAATGGATAAGCTGGGTGGCTTTGGCCTGTTTATATATATTTTTAAAACTCTGGGCAGGACGTGGTGGCCCATGCTTGTAATCCCAGCACTTTGAGAGGCTGAGGCAGGAGGATCGCTTGAGCCCAGGAGGTTGAGTTTACAGTGAGCTGTGATCACGCCACTACACTCCGGACTGGGCAACAGAGTGAGACCCTGTCTCAAAATAAATAAATAAATGAGCAAACAAACAAATAAACTCTGGATTCTTGTAAATGGTTTTGCAAATGTGAAAATTCAGTATAATAGTGACTTGGGTAATTCAGTGTCAGTATCTTTTCTTGTTTTGATTAGAGAACAAGATGGGCGTGGGGTGATTGAGTGACAGTCCCTGTTTCCAGTGGGAGTGGAGTTGATGGCGTGGTGGAAAGGGTGGGCTCTCAAGGCAGGCCATTTTGCTGTTGAGGGACACAGGCTCTCTGGTGACCTTGGATACATTACTTCACCTATTTGGATTTCAGTTTCTTTGCATGTCACTGCCTGACCCGTAATAGAAGTACTTTTCCAACCTATCCCCTAAGTCAAATGTCTTCTGTTTGAGAACGAGGTGTCCCAACCTTAGGAGTCTGACATCATTCAGAAAGTGGAGAGAGCCTGTCATTATTCTCTCTCATGCATCTTTATTTCCTCTCCTCTCCAGCTCCTACCTTCTGCTGTAAACACAGGCCTCTGCCTTGAACACATGTTTGCCAGATGCTCCCTCTTACTCATTTCTTTTCTCTTGTTTACTGCCAGGTTTTCTCAAGTGCGTGGTCACCAGCCACGGCCTCCATTTCCTTAGTCTCTACCCTGTATCTTCTGCCCCCTGGGTCCTACTGCTCAACCTCTCCCTGGCTGCTAAATCCAATAGTCTTTTCTCTGTCCTTACCTGCAGGGCCTCATGGGAATATTTGGCAATACTGACCACAGGATTGTCTCATAACTCGTTTTTGCTTTGGCTTCCATGACACGCTGGCAAGCTTAGTTCTTCCTCCTTTTCTGGCTTCCATACCACCTGTTAAATGTGAGTATTTGGTACTTGGCCTTCTCTTCTCTCTGTATGTTCCCCTGGGCTGCACTGTAAACTTCAGTGCAGCTGGTTCTCAGTTTTTTATACTTGTCATTTGTCTTTTGATGAAAAGCAGATCTTTGGAGTTTGACTCAAGCCTGCTAGGTCCACCTGAGCCGCGGAACAGCTCTGGCTGGGTAACCCTTGAATTTTCATGTGTTTCTTGATGTGTTTCAAAGAAGAGCTGGGACGTTGATCCCTCTTATCGCTGCACCCATTTATCTCAGGGAATGTTTAGTGACTCAGCTCTCTTGCAGTATAAACCCAAGAGGAGCTCATGGGTCATTCCTGGGATTCAGCTGCTTCTACAGTCCGTGTCACTCATTAGAGGCAGGCTGTGTTTTGCCTAGACTTTTGCTTGTCCTTTGGCTTGGGAAACCCTCTGTGGCATCCTGTGGGGGTAGGTCTAATCTTTTCGACTGTGTGGAAGGTCATTTCAAAAGTGAGACATAACTTCTTAGACCTTGTACCATATTTTCCTCTTGTATGTACAGCTGCTGTGGGTTGTATTGCCTGCTTTTGAGTTGCTCTATTCTGATGTAGGTGTAATCTATTTACGTGAACTTTACTGATATTATGAAGAGCTTTGGGGATTTTTTTTTAAAGAATTGAGATGGGTTATTCTGAACCATCCATATTTTAATGCCTGATTCTTGTTAGAATTATTAACGGTAGTTCTTGGAAGAGAGTTTTTCTTTGGAGGATAAAGCTTTTTTTTTTTTTTTTTTGAGGCAGAGTCTCGCTCTGTTGCCCAGGCTGGAGGGCAATGGCGTGATCTTGGCTCACTGCAACCTTTATGTCCCGGGATCAAGCGATTCTTGTGCCTCAGCCTCCCGAGTAGCTGGGATTACAGGTGCCCACCACCATGCCTGGCTAATTTTTTGTATTTTTAGTAGAGACAAAGAGTTTTGCTGTGTTGGCCAGGCTGGTCTCAAACTCCTAGCCTCAAGTGATCCACCTGCCTTGGCCTCCTAAAATGCTGGGATTACAGGCATGAGCCACTGCGCTCAGCCGTGCCTTCTGATCTATGAACTCATCACGGTACAATTTACTTCACGTCTTTAGTGATCACTTTGTAAATTCTACATTTTTATTACATGATATCAAAATCCCAATGGCATTACATGTGTTATGCCCCTACCACTGAAGAATCTTTAAAAAATAAGCTATTTAAGGCCGGGCACGGTGGCTCACGTCTGTAATCCCAGCAGTTTGGGAGGCTGAGGTGGGTGGGTCATGAGGTCAGGAGATTGAGACCATCCTGGCTAACATGGTGAAATCCCGTCTCTACTAAAAATACAAAAAAATTAGCCAGGTGTGGTGGCGGGCGCCTGTAGTTCCAGCTACTCGGGAGGCTGAGGCAGGAGAATGGCGTGAACCCGGGAGGCAAAGCTTGGAGTGAGCCGAGATCGTGCCACTGCACTCTAGCCTGGCCAACAGAGTGAGACTCCGTCTCCAAAAAAAAAAAAAAAACTAAAAAACTATTTAAAACAACAACAGCCACGATGACAGTAGCACCAGCAGCATTCAGTGGATTGTGTATTTCATTTGGGCAATTCAATTGGCAGGTGTAGTTTTGCATTTTGTAGTCTGTTTTCTGACTTAAAACTTTGTTTAAGTGAAACCCAGACAAAATAAAGAATGGAAAAACAGAGAGACCCAGAGGTAGGAAACGTTTTTTTAACATTAGAAAAAAAAGTCCCTTCAGACTCCTTGGCAAATAAAAGGAGTCTGGGGAAAAAAAATCTGCAAACAGTTTCCTAGTTGTCTGAGTGGAAAATCCTGGTTTTTCACATTTCATATCTTGGAAATGTCTGAATAGTTTTTGTTTAAAGGGAAATTCCTTTTGGCTGAGAAAGAGCTTGCAGGATTCAAACTGATAGGGTGAGGTTTTTAGAAAACTTGGAGGAAATAGGATTTGTGATGAAAATGCTTTCTCAGTGGCCAATTGTGTTAAACCGAAATTTAAATCCAAGTTTACCAATCATAGAGTTTTAAAGGTTCAGCCATCAACTCCTTCCTTCCCCTCGCATCCTGTCTGCATGCATCCTGGGGAAACCTCTCACATAGCTGGTCCTTCCTCCAATTCGAGGAACTTAACAAGCTGCTTGTCTAAGCATGTGCGTCTTCTAGGCAGGGGATAAACATTCTTGACCTGTGGCTTTCCAAGTAGAGTAGGAAGGAAGATGTGTCATTAAATTATAAGTCATTAAATGCCTGATACATGTTTTGCAGGAGAGCTGTGTTCAAAGTATTTCTGTAGCAAAGTGGATGGAATGACAAATCTGAAAGGGGTGAAGAGTTGGGGAACACTTCATGGAGGAGCAAGTGATATTTGCAATGGGTGCTGAAGTATACATAGGAGTTCACCAGGCAGTGGGAACAGCAGGTACAGAATAGGAACGTGTAAAAAGTCATGACTGATCCTGGGAATCCCAAGTCATTTTATGTAGTTTGAGAGTAGAGTGCTCTATGGGGAGTCTTGGGAGATACCACAAGATCATGAGAGGTTTGTGTGCTTGGCAAATGACTTGGACATTCTTTTGTAAGCAGGAAGGTGGGAGGCTTTTAACAAGAGAGACCGGACAGGAGCAGACATGTATTTTAGAAAGGATGGACTGGATGGCAGAATTGACAGTGGCAAGTTGATCTTCTGGCTGGCTATTTCATCCATGAAGTAGAACGAGATGCCATGAGGGCCTGAACCCAACAGGGAGGAGTAGATGAATTCAAGAGAGGATAGGGGAGGCTGGACTGGAGATGTGATTACAGGGCATGAGGGCTATGGGAGACTTCTTGTTTTCTGGCTTGGCAGGCTGAGTTGACGGTGTTGCCATTGACCTCGAATGGGAATATTTGGAGGGAGGATGAGTTTGGCAGGGAAGATAATGAGTTCACTTTCAGGCACAGTAATTCTGATGTACTTGCAGAACATTCACAGGAGCGACACCTAAAGGGCATTTGGAAACTTGGGTCTGGAGTTCTGGAGAAAGGTCTGGACTGGAGATGTAGATTTGGGTGTTAGGATCCTGGTGAGGGATTAGTGAAGCCAATAATCCATATAAGATAGTCCAGAAAGGTTAGAGTGAGAGGGAAGAATGTGAGAGAAGAGCTGAGAGTGGAGCCCTGGGGGCACCGGAAGGATTGGCCAGGGAGAAGACCCTACAGATAGAACCCAGAAAGAATCATCAAAAAAAAAAACAAAAAAAAAATGTGGAGAAAAGCCAGGAAAATTCCATCATAGGCTCCAAAATAGGGGAGAGTCGCTACAGAGTGGTCAGTACAAATAAGGGTTGAGTGTGCTATTCAGCTGACCGCCGAGTCCCCTGAGGACTTACTAGCATGTTAGCTCAGGGTGGTGTCTGTGTCTCTGCAGCCTCAGGTCTTCTCTGTAGCAGACCTGTGTGCATGGGATGTGGCATTCTGCTGGGAAGGAGAGGCCTGGTTTCCAGGCGAGAGCACGAACTGCAGAAGGCCAGGAACTCAGAGTAAATGGACAAAGTGTAGAACACAGCGCTGCCTCTTTTGATTTTTTTGGAAAAAGATTAATATCAGTCCTCAAAATTGGCATTGGAGACCATCACTGGTTCATTGGTGCTTGTGTAGTTTTATGAGGGTCCTTTCTTTCTTTCTTTTCTTTTTTCTTTCTTTCTTTTCTTTCCCTCCCTTCCTTCCTTCCTTCCTTCCATCTCTCTTTCTCTTGCTTTCTTGCTATGTTGCCCAGGCTGATCTTGAACTCCTGATCTCAAGCCATCCTGCCCCCTCCACCTCTCAAAGTGCTGGGATTGCAGGCGTGAGCCACTGAGCCTGGCCTCTGAGGGTCCTTTCGTCATTCTTCTCTCCAGATAAGTCCATCTATCTCTGGATGTCCTTCCTATCGGCTGGATGGAGTTTGTGCATGTGTCTGTTTCGTGACTGTGTCATTTGCAGTTCTTAGTTTTGGGGCTTTGCAAAAGGATAGGCTTTGTACTCATTATACCTGTTCAAGAGTGTTGGGATTCACCACATGACTCCAAGGTGAGTCTTTTCCTCTCTTTATTCTTCTGACTCTTCCACTAAGGAAGTATCAGGTGGATCCACTGAATGCCGAAAATGAGTTTGATCACAGAGGCATCAACAATATTCAAGTGGTAGAAACATAGAAACAAGCCCCAATTGGTTCCATTTTTGTATGACATAATAATAAGGACAGGTGAGGACAAATCGCTTTGTAATAAGAATATGAGCCTGCAGAAGGAACATTAAGTAAATAATTGTAGCTTCAAAGAAAATGAGCAGCTGCTAGCAATGCCCAGGTTTCAGGACCTGCAAAGGTGCTCTGGCCAGACACATCCCTGCTCCCCTCTTATGCCTCCCATGTGCCTTGGCTGGATTCTGGGTTCTGCCCTTGCTCTCTGTTTCACTGAATCTCTGTTCCTGTCATGGCCCTCAGGCCTCCCAGGGGCATGAGGAACAGGGGTGGGAGGAGGAAGCCCTTCAGCTGGGCCTGAGGTCTGGCACGTGAGTACTGAGGACAGAGGTGGGTGCAGAGGAAGGAGAATTCTGCCTCAGACTGCACAGGGAGGAAAGGGCCACCCTCCACAGCCCAGAGCAGAGCAGGCTCTTTGAAGGAGACACAGAGTTTAGGATTCACTCCACAGTTTAGCTGTGTGGTGAATTAAATGGGTTTCTGAGGCCTGACTGGGAAACAGATGACTTTTTATCACATTATGTCAATAACAAAATGTCTTGTGAGTTTGAACCACCCGTGTTACAAACTTTTAAAAAAGGTAGCGAAAGGTGTGGTGGCTTATGCCTATAGTCCCAGCTACTTGCAGGAGGCCGGGGTGGGAGGATCGCCTGAGCCCAGGAGGTTGAGGCTGCAGTGAGCCATGATTGTGCCACTGTACACCACCCTGGGCAACAGAGCCAGATCCTGTCTCTCCAAAAACAGAAAGCATTTTAGAGCAGTTTTACGTTCACAGCAAAATTGAGCAGAAATACAAAGTTCCCGTATACCTCTTATCCCCCCAGCACACAAAACCTGTCCCACCATCAACATCCTGCTATTACAGACTTTTGGCATATGGATTCATAAGCTGGGGTCACCTGTGGCAGCTTTTGATTTAAAGTTAATTTTTAGAGATTAGTTACAGATAAGCCTCCCTTTGTAGTCCAGCAAAGAAGCCAGATTGGCCACAAAAGCCTTGAACACCGAAGACTGTATCCTGTTTTTTGTTTTTTTGCTACTAAAAACTTATTCAAACGACTAGGCACAGACCTGTAGATTTCAGTACCATTAAAAAGTCATTTCCCTCCCTCTTTCCATTTACAGATGACTTAGGCAGTAGATGTTATCCTTTGGAAAGAGATGGGATCTAGTGAGGAAACAGTATATATTTTTTTTGTAACCAAAGAACCTGACTCCGATCTTTGTAGTTTTGACTTTTTACTTCCTACCCCCAAATGGTATTCATTTCTGAGGCACTGCCAGGAATTGTTTTTCTGGTTCAACTCTGGGTTTGCAAGCTTTCTCTCCAGGCTCTCCTGCAGCCCAAGACCCACGTTGGAGCCGCTGGGAGAGCTGGGGCAGTGGGCTGAGGAGGCCAAGGCCCAAACCAGCTGCAGGCGAACAGCTGCAGCACAGCTATGATGTTATCTGCATGGTGCAGTGGGGCCGCCCTTGGGCTTGGAGCATCATGTTCTAAGGCAGTCTTCACAGACACGTTTTCTTGTGTGGTAAGAGAGGAGCAGAAACATAGCTGCCAAAAAACCATTTGGTTTCTCAGCTGTGTTTACAAGCTGAGGAACATGAGGCACATTGAAACCCAGTGTTTCCTTTTGACTGAAATACAGACTTGTAGGAGGACACTGAAATGAGGGTGGGATGGCTGGGTAGATGGAGCATGAGGAAGTTTCAGCTTCTTATTCCTACCTTCTCAGTTTCAGTGGTGGGATTCGGAATGTCCTCTTGTCTGCAGATTGCTCAACCACTGGAAAAGGCAGTTGGTAGGAGGAGCAGGGATTTTGCAGTCAGCACGTCTTCATAGCCCTTATCACCACTGGCAAATGATTTCTTTAGTGTCCCCGAGCCCTGCTGTCATGGCACTCATGGAAAATGATGATATCCACATGGTGCTGTGTGTCAAAGTAACGGATGAGGCTAATCATAGTGGGTGGAATCCATCTCAGGGGTGCAGTCGCTCCAGCCTCTGCTGCCAACTTGCCCTCCTTCCCAGTCCCATGGAGCTGGGGCACTCCCTGGCATACCTGTTGGGAAGCCCTCATAAGTGTGCTTGTCTGTTTTCTCCTCTAACAAAGTGGAAACACCATGAAAACAGAGACTTTGTTTTATTCACTGCTGTTTATCCCCAGCTAACAGAACAGTGCTGAGCGCATGGTAGGCGTCCAGTAAAATGTTTGGTGAATAAATGGATGAACAAATGAATGAGTCTAGGCTTACAGTCTGGTTCTGGCTGTCCCTACTGTGAGCACCTTTCTGAGACCGTTTCACAATGCCGTGGTGGAGGAAGATAAATGACACGACATAAGTAAAGTGTCACCATGTCTGGTATGTGGCCATTAGATGGGTGATATTAGGTTCCTTTCCTTTATTTATTTATTTATTTTTTGCTCCAATAATTTCTGAGAGGCCTAGGAAGAAAACTTTTGCTGCATTCTGAACTCACGGAGAAAATGAGTAAATAGAATAAGACCTCTGAATTGTGGCCTGATTGTGAAAAGGTATTTAGGGAAAAAGACCCGAAATATTTCTTCAATTCTTACCTGAATCCTCTTAGGTTCGATGCCTGGTATTGATTTGCATGACTGAATTAACACTTCAAATTTTCAGGCACCTGCTTCTGAGGAACTGAAATGTTTGTGTCAGTTTTGAGGGGGTGGGTTGGCAGCAGGTGTTAGCACTCTTTAAGTTACAAGAGGGAAGACAAGAAGGGGACGGCTTGTTCCGTGCGCCTGCCATTTCCTGAAACACCATCTATCACTGGACATTGAGGTCACTTACGTCATTTTTTCCTAATGAAAATAGTTTTTCTGGGGCTGATTGTGACCTGTTTAGGGGTCTGTTAACAGCAGGAAAGTGAGTAAGGGACAGCAGGATGCCACTGAGCAGCCCTAGTAGGGCTGCTGCCTGCAGTGTCAGGGACAAGCTGAAGGGCTTTCCATCCGTGAGGCCTGGGGCTTCCTGGCAGAGCACCTTTGGAGTGCTGTTGATACGCTGCAGCAAAGGCGTTTAAGCCACATCCTCTCTCTGACCTCTGGCCTGAACTGCATCTAGCCTTGGCTGTTCCCAAGCAGTTGATGTACGTGTTGTTGAGCGAGAGAACCTCTCTGAGTCCTGCTTTCTTGAGAATCAGGTTCTAAGTTGCTCTCCTGTGCCTTCCTTTTATCTGGGCCAACCAGCATTTTATCAAACAGAGGTTATATGAAGATTCTGGCGTGTGAAGGGCCCCTTTCCGCCTTTCCATAATGTCTTATTATTGCTTTGGCAATTTCAGTAGGTCTTTGAAGAGGGAGCTGACCGAAAACTGTGCCCAAATCTCAATCTCTCTTGCAAGTTAAGTTGCACATTTTTATTTTAAGTAAAAGCAAAAGAAAACAAACAAAACCCCCAACTCCCCACAAAACTCATTGCTGATAATGGAGTTCAATGAGAAAGAAAGAAAATCTTAGCTATTGAGGCTGACAAGCTTTAATGAGCTACCTGATGGTTCTTCTCTATTGGGCTACGTTACTGTAAAAGAGTTTGCAATTTGGGAGACTTTGAGACCTTTGATCTTTCATGAAATGCAGACTCCTTTCATGGAGAAGTTTATTATTTGGTATTTGCCAACTGAAAGAAAAATATCCTGGTAGGTAGATTTTCTTTCCCCATAGCGTTTTTTGAGGAACTATTATTTGACCCAAGTTTGCTTTTAGAAAAACCAAATAAAAAGCTGCAGCAGCAACAAAATAACAAGAATAAAAGTGTGAAGATGACAAGCTTATCTGTCACTTGGCTTGAGCATTTGGTAATTTAAACATGTAAGGGCCTATTTATCTCGTGAACCAAGCAGTCCTGAGCTAGGCCCTCCAGGGCTAGTGTAGTGCTTGATCAGGGCCTGTGAGGCTGTTTGTCACCTTTGTCCTCATGACTACAAGATGACTGCTTCACTTCCAGCCTAACATCAGCCTCACTGGTGGAAGAAAGTGGCAGGGCAAAGCAGAAAGGGTAGTACCTATATTAGGACAAGCCAGGGCTTTCTCTGAGGCCTCCAGCAGAATTCCCCTTAGGTTTCACTGGCCATCCCTAGCTGCAAAAGAGGGCAGGAAGGTGTGAGTGTGTTAGCTTAATACTTGCCACCCGGAATAAAATTGGTGTCTGATAGTAAGGAGGACAGGTAGGATGGATATTGAGTGGTCAAGCAGCAGTGTCCACCACATCCCAAAATAACATTTTCCCAAATTTATAGAATCCAAGGTCTGGTTGGGACCTGTGAGATGGCTGAGAATGACGCCTGCATCTCACAGATAAAGGAGCTACTTTATTTCCTTCTACTTCTATTCAGCGTGCCAAAAACCTCAGTGGCACTTTTTGGCACTTCTGGGTGTGGCTGCTCATCACCTAATCCCCAAACTGTGCCTGGAATGTGAGTGGGCCGAGAAGTTCCTTCACTGGAGAGCAGAGTGGCAGGGAGCAGGCAGTGTGTGGATGGGAATCAAAAGGCCTGATTGTGCTTTCTCAGGAAAAGCAGCTGGCCAACAATAATGACTGGGCCGCCCCTGAGTGCAGAACCTGGAATCCAGCCTTCTGGAATGAAAAAGCCATACAAGACTCAGTCCCTGCCCATAGGTGGAGTGAAGGCCTAGTAGGGCGGATGGAACAACCATAGGGGAGAGGTAAAGCAGAGAGGTATGTGAACAATGAAGAAAGGCCATAGCAAACGGAGTGGCCAGGCCGGGAAGGTGGCTTGGAGGAGTTGGCTTTGACCAGGGATTTGTAAAGGTCTGTTATTTGGTGGCTCACAATGGTGTGTAAAAATACTAATTGAGAGTCAGCAGCTTTGCCTGGTTGGAGCAATTTAACAACACCTGCCTGAAGCCTGCTGTGTTTTCTTTAGAAGAACAGCCTGAGTCAACAGTGCTTATGGACTCCTTAATGGATGCAGAGGGAGTATTAAGTTAGCCAGATTTATTGGAACATGCCTAAAAGACCACTAGCTCTGTACCAACGTTTCCTCTGAAGTTTCAGTCTCCATCCTCTCTTCCCTTCCCCACTGCCTGGTAGCTCTGATGTTGCATTTCTGCCCTTGCTTCTCCTGTTTAAGATTCCTTCTTCGAGGGCCCAGCCAGTCTCCCCAGTCCTAGGGCTGTGTGGTAGATAGTCCTCTGGAAGGCATTCACCGCCTTGTCATAGGGCCATGTGGTTGGTGGAGGAAGCAGAAATGAGGGGACTAGTGTTTCAGAGGCTCTTATGGCACACATGGGAACAGGTAGACTGTATTTTGGCATTGAGAGTATCTGGGTGTATTAGTCTGCTCAGGCTGCTATAACAAAATACTACAGATGGGTGATTTAAACAACAGGTATTTATTTCTTATAGTTCTGGAGACTGGGAAGTTCAGGATCAAGGTGCTGGCTAATTCTATTCCTGGTTAGGGCTCTCTTCCTGGCTTGCAGATGGCCACCTTCTCACCTTCTCACTATGTCCTCCTGTGGTAGAGATAGCATCTTTCTTCCTTTTTGCTATGTCCTCTTCCAGTGAAGTTGCTAATCCCACCATGAGGGCAACATCCTTTCAGCCCGTTTAACCCTCAGGCCCAGTCTCCAGATACTGTCACATTGGAGGTTAGGGCTTCAGCATATGAATTTGCAGGTGTATTAGTCCGTTCTCATGCTGCTAATAAAGACATACCTAGGACTGGGTAATTTATAAAGGAAAGAGGTTTAATTGACTCACAGTTCCACATGGCTGGGGAGGCCTCACGATCTTGGTGGAAGGCGAAAGGCATATCTTACGTGGTGGCAGGCAAGAGAGAGCTTGTGCAAGGGAACTCCTTTTTATAAAACCATCAGATCTTGTGAGACTTACTCACTATCACGAGAACGATACAGGAAAGACCCACCCCCATGATTCAATGACTTCCCACCGGGTCCCTCCCATGACACGGGGGAACTGTGGGAGCTACAATTCAAGATGAGATTTGGGTGGGGACACAGCCAAATCACATCAGCAGGGAACACAATTCAACCCATAGCGCTGAGGGTTCACTAGAGTTTCATAAGGTTCCCAAGGACTCATGGCGGTGACCAGAGCAGTGTGTTTTCTACTGAAAGAAACCTGTGGGAGTTGAAAACCTACAGACTGAAGGTTCTTAAGCTGAGTTTATGGCCTCAAGAGGGTCTGGGAACTTCTGGAAATGCTCTTCAGGATGTCGTATGTGCAGTGCATATGTGCATCTTTCATCGCGTTTTCAAAAGGTTTGCTGACCTAACAGTGGTAAAAGCTACTGTCCCAGAGACTGTACCTCTAAAGTAGAGGCTGAGAAGGAACAGGTCTGTGCACAGTGGTGTCCACCACCAGCATCGCGTGTGCACGGGCCAGGACCCCCCCACCTCATTGTGCAGCCCCATCCCCCTGGAGCATTCCAGAGAAGCTCTGCTCCCTCTTGCTGCTGGGCACTAATTAGACCCTGACTGCTGGCAGGTGAGCTTACTGCCCAAGAACTAAAGAGAGAGAGCTCTTCCCTCAAAAGCTGCCCTGTGCCTCTGTACTCGGAACCTAACCCTTTGTTGAGTTCTTTTACTTTTTATTTTTGGAGCAAACTTTATTTTTGGAGAATACATGAAACAAGTGGCTATCTTACATCATAAACCGGAAAAACCACTGTGCTTATTAAAGACATTTCAGAGTATTCTCAAGATTTGGACTCAAAGCAGACAACAGTAGAAGCTGGCTTTTATGCCTCTAAATGGAGGGCCCTGGCCCCCACATTCATTCATCCCTCCTTGAGCTAAACCACTGCCTGCCCGGCTAACTGATCTCAAGAGCAGGGCTGGGACTCATGGGTATATATTTTTTGTCTGTGACTTTTTTCCTAGTTAATTTCTGTGGAGTCTGGACTGTTTTCTAGCCCTATACTTATTATTTTTTCTTGTTCTCTACTTCCTGGTTCTCCCACATGACTAATCCTTCTCTACACCCATGCTGAATTTTATTTGACCTCATTTGATATGTTTTCCCTAAGTCACTTCAGTCCTTTTTAAAACCTGGTAAACATGCATCCATTTTAAAAGCACAGGCCCTCATAGAATCTGGGTTTATCCTCAGGCTAGGTCACTGCTACCCCTGACAAGTCCCCAAAGAATGCAGGAGGCCTTTGCCATGCTCCACCTTCCTATTCTCCACCCAGGCTCCCTTTTCCTCCTCTCCTTTCTCTCCTTCTCTTTCCCTTTTTGTCTCCTTTGCTCTCCTCTTTCTTTCATTCATGCAGGCCATCCCCTCCTCCTCTGGGCTTTAACTCTGCCAGTGTTCCTAGAGCTTTGCTCAGTCCTGACAGGTGTGAGGACCTGAACTCAGGGCTTGGGATCTTGTCTCAGGTTCTCCTGCTTTATTGCAAGGATTCGGGGTCCTCAGCAGATCTTGGCATTCTGGAGGGTGTCGCATTATTGGTGTGCATCGTTAAGGGTCTTTGGAGGGGATTTCTGTCTGGCATTTGGAAATTGCAGAATTGACTTTCTAAATGTATGGAGTAGCTGGTGACAAAGGGGGGTCACATTGTGGTGGAACAGGGGCCAGTGCATCAATAAAGAGCAGGAGAGGCAAAGAGAGGAGCTGGTCACTCTTAGAAATCAATGAGGAATTTTGTTGATGGCCAGTGGAAAATTGTTTCCTAGTTTGCCTTTCCCACCTCCTCCCTCTCAGTTGAAATCCTGAGGACCTTCAGCCTATAGCTCTAGCAGCTTTGGAGCCTGTACGGAGAAATCCCATGTCATGTATTTTAGGAGCCTGGGCCACTGGTTGGGGAAGTCTGAAAGTAGGCCTGCTTTTTACAGGTGTCTGCAATGCTTGGGGTAAGCCCTGGGCACCAGCAAGTCTTCTCTTCCCCTTTCTCTGGTTCTGTTTGTCCAGGCCTGGGGTTGCCCCCCACCAGTTTGGAACCTTTTTAACTAAGCCTGTGGTCACTTGCGCAACTCAGCCTGGGTGACCACTCCCCTGAGCTGCCCCAGGCCAGGTGAACCCACTGGAACGATGAAGCTCCTGCTCTGCCCATCCCCACGGTCTAGAGCAAAGAGTCTCAGTCTTGGCTGCACATCACACTTACCTGGGAGCTTAAACAACTTTGATGCCTGGGTCCCAGCCCAAGAGATTCTGATTTAATTGGTTCTGGGATGAGGCCTGGGCATCAGGCATTTTAAAAGCTCTCCTAGTGCTTCCAAAGTGAAACCAAGGTGAGAACCGCTGGCTTGGAGTATGACTACTCAAAGCATGGTCCATGATCTGGCAACATTCATCTCCTGGGAGTTTGTCACAAATTCAGAATCTGAGGCCCTACTCTAGACTTTCTGAATTATAATCTGAAGATCCCCAGATGATCCATGTGCATGTAAAATTTGAGAACTGCTGGCTAGAATATTCTGCTGCCCCTCCCGTGAGGCTGATTGGACTCACCCATCATCCGCACGCACCAGTTACTGATGCCAGATCAAGCTAGATGGAGCCCAAGAAACTGATGTGGCCTCCCCAGGATCCCTTCTTGGGGATCCGTTCTACATCTGAGTTAGGCTCCCTGCTCTCTCCATTTCTGACTGATCCCTTTTATACCTGTCCACTCAGAAGTCCCAGCATGTCTCAAGGCCAGAGATCGAAAGAGCCAGGCAGTGCTCTTTGTTGTTGTTGTTGTTTTTTTTGAGACGGAGTCTCACTCTGTCGCCCAGGCCGAAGTGCAATGGCGCGATCTCGGCTCACTGCAAGCTCTGCCTCTCGGGTTCATGCCATTCTCCTGCCTCAGCCTCCCGAGTAGCTGGGACTACAGGCGCCCGCCACCATGCCTGGCTAATTTTTTTGTATTTTTAGTAGAGATGGGGTTTCACCATGTTAGCCAGGATGGTCTCGATCTCCTGACCTCGTGATCCGCCCGCCTCGGCCTCCCAAAGTGCTGGGATTAAGGTGTAAGCCACTGCGCCCGGCCGGCAGCATTCTTATATTAAAATAAGGACTGGTAGGACCAGTTGCAGCCTGTGCTTTTTGATGTCTTGGCCTGATGACCCGCCCTTGCTGTGCTTTATTTGGTCAGCCTGGCAGAGCCTGCCATCCTGACCCTGGAGGGTAGGAACAGGAAAATCAGGCTAAAAGGAAAAGTTTCAGGAAAGAAAATGGGTACAATATGCTAGAGCTGGGATCAATTAGAACAGAGATGACAGACACAAAGCACTCGTGTTCTTCCCTCCCTGTGTGTCCTGAACATGCTTGTTTTTCAACACAGATCTTTCCCCTACTGAGCTCAGACTTGACGCTAGTTCCTCTGTCAGTAGGGCACACCAGGCAGATATGGTCAATTACTTAAGATGCAACTATTTTGAAATTTCTTTTTCCCAGAGTAGCATCATTTACCGCTGTCGTTGTGAGTCTTGAGTTTTGTCCCACAGCTTCCAAGTTCTCAGATCACATCTCTGAGATGCCATCAGACCTTTGCCTCATCCCACCATGCATGGGGCCACTCTCTAGGCCCTCACAGGCAGTTGGTGAAATGAGTATGTGTTTCTCCTTGAGGTTTTCATCCACGGCTGTCTTCCACAGATGTTTCCTGAGCAGCACTCTGTGCCCAGTGCTGCAGTGGGCTAGGAGTTGGAAGAACACAAACTTAGTGGGGACTCAGCTGCCTGCCTCAGCTGCATCACTTACTGCCCTAGTCAGGACAGCCCCCCTTCTTCTCATTCACCCAGGGGGAATGACAGCACACTGAGTCACTCAACTTCTTGACCCCTGTGTCACTGCCTGACCAGTGTCTTACGTTCTTTTCCCACTCACCATTATTTGAAAACAATATGACATGACTTCCTAACCTTTACATCGTACCAGGCCTGCCATTGCCACCTTCCAGAACCACCTGCCATCTCGGTTGATTTGAGCTCAGGAGTCAGGCACGTGAAGGAGTGAAGCTGGTCAGAGACATCATAGGGAGGAGGAGGGACGGAGGGAATAGGAAAGTTCAGGACCTGCTTAAAGGAAGCAGCTGCCACTCAGCTCCAACAGACCCTTAGCATATAGGAATTTGGACCCAGTGTTTGCAGATGATCTGACTTCAAAAGATGTTAGAAATACAGATTTTATATGTGTGTAAAATCTCTTGCTTTATATATGACAGAAAATCTCTAGAGAGATATATAGAGAGTTATCTCTGTATATCTCTGTATAGAGAGTATATCTCTGTAAAGTTGTCCAGAAGTCAGGATACTTGCATTTTTGGGCTCCTTGTGCGCCATGGTCTCTGATTTGTTTTTATTTATCTTGGTCTTTTCTGCTTCATTTGTAAGGTGAAGTGATAACACCTATTGATTTCACAAAGCTGATATGATGACTAAGATTGTGAGGAATCTCTTTGGAAAAGGCTAATTGTAAGGCATCAAGTTTGAACTGTAAGGCACTGTTGGAAACTGCTTCTACCTTCCTCCCCTCCCCTCCCCTCCCCTCCCCTCCCTCCCCTCCCCTCCCCTCCCCTCCCTTTCCTTTCCTTTCCTTTCCTTTTCTTTCTTAGTCTCACTTTCTTGCCCAGGCTGAAGTGCAGTGGCATGATCTTGGTTCACTGCAACCTCCACCTCCCAGGTTCAAGCGATTCTCATGCCTCAGCCTCCCGAGTAACTGGGACTACAGGTGTGCGCCACCACACCCAGCCAATTTTTCTATTTTTAGTAGAGTCAAGGTTTCACCATGTTGACCAGGCTGGCCTCGAACTCCTGACTTCAAGGGATCTGCCTGCCTCAGCCTCCCAGAGTGCTGGGCTTACAGGCATGAGCCACCATGCCCAGCCCTACATTTCTTTTTAAACAAAACAAGATTTGTGGTTACATATGGTTATCTGTCTGTCTGTCTGTCTGTCTATCTATCTATCTGTCTGTCTATCTATCTATCTATCTATCTATCTATCTATCTATCTATCATTTATTGCCTTCAAAATGAAATTAATTTTCAAGGTTTGTTGGAAATGGCTACTAATGATGTAGTTAGATGCCCAGTGGATTATACCAAGATTCTTTCCTGAGTCACTATTTGTCATTCCTTTTTCCAAACCCTTGTAAGTATTAACTGTCCCCACAGTCTTATTTTATAATTGTTGTGTTGTTGCATAACCATTTCACTTGTGTGCTTTGGGTCTCTTAGAGGACAGACATGGAGATACTGCTAACCGGTAGCTTCTGCCACCTCGGCACTTTGGTTTTGGACTGTCTGGACTAGAAAATCTAGGCAGGGTTTATTGCTAATCCCACTTTCTTCCTTTTGCTGGATTTTGAGAAGCCCTACAACCCTATTTCCATGCAGACTTCCACTGTGGTTGGGAGGCAGAATAACGGGGGAGGAACCTGGGAAGGATGGTGGGAGGTACAGGGGCAGGGGCCGTGTTTAAGTGTGGAAGCTCAGGGGGTGTCTGTCTTTAGACCTGAATTTCGCCTTCTACAGCCTCATTTCTAAAGGAATAAAGGGAATTTTCTCTTTCCACCTCCCACCCCATTCCTTGGCCTTTGCTTCATTTGTCAATGGTTGGTGTTGTGTGTGAGTGTGTATGTGCAAGAAGATGGCAGGCTGCTGGCTGCGTAGCCTGTATAGCTTATGGTGTTCCTCAGGCTCCACCCACTGGCCTCTCACACTCTCTCTGGGCAGGGCTCATGGGAGGCAGAAGCATTCTCCCCTATCCCCTATCCCTTTGGTTGCACATTTGAATTACTTGGGGAGATTTTTAAAAAATACTAATGCCTGCGCCCCACTCAAAACTGACTAAATTAAAATTTCTGGAGATGGGGTGTAAGATTTTTTAAAATAGTCTTCAGATTGGATTTGTATTTATACTGAGGTCTGCAATTTACTCTGTAATGCATAAAAAATAAAGTGGGGTGATGGATGAATATATCAACAGGTAGGTTTGTGATAAGCAGGAACAATGAAATATTAATGGTGTTATTTAGGCAGTAGGCATATGGTATTCATTATAAAATTCTTTCAACTTTGCTCTGATTTGCATATTTTAAATTAGAATGCTGGGAAAAAACAAACATAACCACTTCTCCAGATGATTGTAATATGCAGCCAGGTTTGAGGATCACTGGACTAAAGGATAAATTAGCGAGTGGCCACCGCATTGAGGTGCTTAGGGCAGGAAATTTGGGGCTGATGCCACCCAAGGCTTGAGTGTGGAGGTAAGTGGAGAGGGACTACATTAGTTCTCTGGGTAAAGGGTGTTGAGTAAGCAGATTTTGGCACATGCCTGGTGGCTGGGTGGCCATATATTTAGGAAAGGGACCCCAAGGAGGTCCAACTGAGAAAGTAAGTAAGAGCAGACTCCTGGCTGATAAAATATCCATGTTGAACCCAATACTTGGTTAATCAGAGTTCTGAGGGCCATTGGGCCACATTATTAGCAAAGAGAAAGAGCTGTTTTTGAAAGATGCTGATTCCCTAATTGGAGATGATGTCTGCGGAACATCTGGTTCTTACTTACGGGATCAGACTCTTGGAGCAGAGAAACACTGAGGGTCATCTGGCTCAGCCTCCCACTCAGTGTCTTTCCCAGTGGCCTGAGCTGAATTGTATTGGATTTATGCAGCTGGATGGAATGATTCTAAGGTCAACCTTTTAAGGGCGAATCTACTTTGAATTCCAGAGAATGAATATAGTTTAAAACCGTTTTCCTAAAAGAAAAATAAAAGCTGTTTTATGCAAAGCTTGATCGTCTCTCTCTTTCCTGCTGTTTAATTAATTTATTTACTTCTTTTCTTTTTTAATTTTTAAATTTAGTTTTAGGCTCTAACTGAATCTTTCTTGCTATTTTACAATTGGATGTTGAGGTGCTGGAAGACGCAGAGAGCGTCTAGGAGAAGTATGTCGTGTGCTACTTGTGTTTTACTTCCCATGGAGTCATGGGTCCTAGTCCTTCCCGAAGTGTGCAGAATGAAGTCCCTTTCTAATGCTTTTAAGAAGTACAGAAGCAAAGGCTGTTCTGTCCTGCCTGTGAGGCTGGGGAACAAAGGACAAAGGCCCTTTAAAAAAGAGAGAAGGGGCGAGAGTCCTGCAGATGTGAGGTTGCAGTGTGTGTCAGCCTGCCTGGGAGCTGCAGCCAACTGATTGCAGAGGCCCAAATATGGGACTCATCTGTGGGTTCTGCAAGAAGAAATAGCCTGCTGGTTATGAGTAACCCTAAGTCCCCTTCTGAGAGCCTCTTGGGCTCACAGCAAATTCAATCTGTTCTCCTGGACTTTTGGAGCTTTGATATGGATTAAACTCCTCCTGAGTTCTATACAACTGATGGCCTTGTTGAGTTTGATCTATAGCTTTTAATGTCAGAGAAATATTAATTTCCATGCCCTTTCATCTTTTAGAGTAACTAATATTTTTATAATGCTTTATGGTTTATAAAAGATATTCATATGCCTTATCTTCCTTGATTCATGGAACTTTCTAAAAGGTCTGAGTATTTCAAGGCTTGATGCTAAAATGTCATCTCTTCTCATTCTGTAACTTTTTCTTGGGCAACACTCCAGTTGGCATCTCTATCATGATGGGCCCATAATTTATATCTTTAGCCTGGATCTGTCTCTAAGACCTGATTATCCAGTTGCCAGCTTGTCTCTCCACTGGACTATCTCAAAGGTTCCTCAGCTTTCACAGGCTCTACCCCAAACCTGTTCCCTATCTCCAGCAAATGGTGCAGTCAAACATTCACTGGGGCAGGCCAGGCACCTAGGAGCTATCCTTGATGTCGTTCTTTCTCTCCTAACTTGTATCCCATCTGTCACTCAGTCCTGTGGCTCTTCCCTCTTGAATAGCTTGACTCCATTCACTTCTTTCCATCTCCTTGGTCACCTCATTAGAACTGAGCTATCCCTGTCTTTTGCCAGGACTATTGCAGTAGCCTATTAACAACTTTTCTCATATCTGTTCTCCCTTCTCTCTCTTTCCTATCATCCCCAAGTTTAAGAGAAATCTTTTCAAAATGCAAATCTGATTATGTCACTGTCATTCCTTAAACCCATCAATGGCTTTATATTGCTGTTATGATAAAAACATAATTCCTAATAAGGCCTACACCTCCCTCTATGGTGTGACCCTTATAGCTCTTCCCTGACAATCCGTGCTCCATCCATGAGTCCCCTTCCCCTTTTTAAGATCTTTAAATACATTTCTTCCTGCCATGGGGCCTTTGTACATGATGGTTGGTCCTGGTTGGAACACTCTTTTCACCCTTTTCCCTTTGCCTGGTGCTTAGCTTTCAGACTGTGCTCAAACCTTAAGGAAACTCTTCCTGCTTTTAGAGATCTGTATTCCTTTATTTCAGAGGGATTATAGTATTTCATATTTTTGATTCATTATTTTGATTGTTTCACCTTTTCTCTCCCATTATTGTAAGTTCCAATAGAGCAAGGGTCTATTTGCTTTTCATCACCATTGTACCTCAGTACCCAGCTCTCAGGAATATTTGTTCAAATGAATGAAACCAATGGGGTAGGTAGGACAAGTATTTTTATTCATTTTCTTTTTACACAAGGAGGTTGATTTTTTTTTTTTAAAGAGCAGATTCTTGGCATTATTTTATTCTTAATTTTATAATATGGATATTTCTGCTTCTAATAGTTTCCCTGTGTCATCATTTCTCAGTCTTGGCTCTTTCCAGATTCACTTCAGCAGAGACAATGATGAGCAGTTATTGGTTTGGAAATACTCCCCAGAACGTGCAATGCCAGCTCATAAAATGTTTTCAGGTTGTTGGAAATCTTGTGAAAACGTGCATAGTTAACTATTGGAGAATTTAACTATGATATGAATGGGGGAGCCATTCATCAGAAGCCCTGTCTGAATAATTGATTAAACAATGCCAGGAGGTTTGTAAGAGGAGGATTTGAAGACTGAGTTGTAAAGCTGTGGCTGACTAAGGTCCCTCTTGGCAGTCTCACTTTTTTGCCTCGTGGCATTAGGCATTAGTGTCTCAGATCCATCATATTAAGTCTCTGGGCTTACTAACTGATCTCGTGTCAGATGGGCCCTATGCTGCTACCTTCTTGA
This sequence comes from Nomascus leucogenys, assembly GCF_006542625.1. Taxonomy (NCBI): domain Eukaryota; kingdom Metazoa; phylum Chordata; class Mammalia; order Primates; family Hylobatidae; genus Nomascus; species Nomascus leucogenys. The sequence goes on along the minus strand of NC_044393.1, from coordinate 86,976,291 downwards.
CTTTAGGACATCTCTTGTTACCTTTTTGCTGCTTGCTCCCACCGAGGAACACAGTAGACTCCAACTCACTCTAGGTGAGCTTTCCTCTAGCTCCCGAGGGTCATGTGCCTCTCCATTGTGTTCAAAGAGAATAGGCACTGGTGGGCCATTGTCTGGGAAACTCTGTGTTCCTTGGTGCAGTACTAAACCTATTTAGTTAAATTTGATCAACTTTAGCACACCCTCACCATGAGTGTATGGATTCCCCTTGGGACCCAAGTCTTCCATACAAGGCAAACAAGTTGGAATAGGGATTTCTATGATTAAGGTCATCGTTAGTTGAATAATTTCAAACCATTTTAGTTTTTCATGATACGCTATTTCTTCAATTTCTCATGTGGATTTGGGGTATGTGTGTGTGCGTCCTCTCATGTGTAAATATTTTCATAGAGGCCCTGAAGCTTCTTTCCTATATAGGGATTTGGGGACATTCCCCCAAGTAAGAGGACTTTGTTACCAGGGTGTCCATCTGGGGCCTTGCTGGTATGAAAATGATCCCTGGGTTGATCCACAATGTATTTATTCATGAATGTTAGAGATGCCTTAGAGTTTAGTTCCCTTAGGTGACTGTGGAATTTAAAATATGAAATCAACCTTTATCCTAGGTTTATTCTTTTTCTTTTATATATATATATATATATATATATATATTTTTTTTTTTTTTTTTTTTTTTAGAGACAGGGATCTCACTGTGTTGCTCAGGCTGGTCTCAAACTCCTGGCCTCAAACTATCCTCCCACCTAGGCCTTCCAATTAGCTGAGATTATAGATGTGAGCCACCAAACCTGGCTTCCTTTTACTTATCAAGAAAAAAATACTGTTCTTATTGTTCATTACAAAAGGAGTATTACCTCATTAAAGAAACTAAAAAACAAGCAAAAAAGACATCTCTCTCTTTTTTTTTTTTGTTTTGTTTGAGATGGAGTCTTGCTCTGTCACCCAGGCTGGAATGCAGTGGCATGATCTTGGCTCACTGCAACCTCCGCCTCCTGAGTTCAAGCAATTCTCCTGCCTCAGCCTCCCAAGTAGCTGGGATTATAGGTGTGCACCCCACTCCCGGCTAATTTTTGTATTTTTAGTAAAGACAGGGTTTCACCGTGTTGGCCAGGCTGGTCTCGAACTCCTGACCTTGTGATCTGCCTGCCTCAGCTTCCTAAAGTGCTGGGATTACAGGCCTCCCAAAGTGTTGAGCCAGGCATGAGCCACTGCGCCCAGCCAAGACATCTCTCAAAAGCTCATTATGCACTCCCCAAACTGCTGTTCATTTCTCTTGTGTTAGAGTTCAGATTTTTTTTATGAATACTTCTTTTACGTAGCTATTAATAAAACATATTCATGTAACTATTGTGCCATGCTCTTTTGTATTTAATAATGGACATTTTCCTATTTTAATACTTAGCCATTACTTTTTTTTTTAAGGAAGTGAATAAATGAAAGAATGGCTACTCCATAGACAGAGCAGCCTATCTATCACTTTTTAATGACCGTGTATTATTCATTGAGTGTATGTTTTGTAGGTTCTTAAGTGACATCCAGTTATTAGGATTTTAGGTTATTTCCCATTTTTGCCTCTTTTAAATAGGTTGGCTTAATGTTTAACTAATAGTTTTAGAAAAATGGAAAGAGCAAGAATATACATTAGAAACAGTCCATGGCTTTTTTTTTTTTTTTTTTTTTTGGGCCTTCCAGAGAAGTTAATAATTAGAACTTATGATAAGGTTCTTTACAATGGGGAAAGAGATTCAGAGGATTAGGGTTGCAGAGAGTAAGGACCGGTGTTTTGTGTGCACTCACACATCACAGCATAGCCACAAAAAGATCGAGTTCTGCAGTGTCTGCAGTGTGCCTTAGTGTCCTTCATAACAACTTGTATGTCTCCCCCGATCCAATTTTTTTTTTTTTTTGAGATGGAGTCTTGCTCTGTCGCCCAGGCTGGAGTGCAGTGGTGCAATCTCAGCTCACTGCAAGGTCCGCCTCCCGGGTTCACGCCATTCTCCTGCCTCAGCCTCCCGAGTAGCTGGGACTACAGGCGCCCACCACCACACCCGGCGCCCACCACCACACCCGGCTAATTTTTTGTATTTTTAGTAGAGACGGGGTTTCACTGTGTTAGTCAGGATGGTCTCCATCTCCTGATCTCGTGGTCCGCCCTTCTTGGCCTCCCAAAGTGCTGGGATTACAGGTGTGAGCCACCGCGCCCGGCCCCAATTTTTTTTTAAACATAATTCTGACTCTGGAAATAAGTAGGTACCTTTAAACTCTGTGTAGACTTGATTTTGTTTTTTCTTTAAGTTTGTGTGTATCTCTTAATATGTGTGCTAACTTAATTTAGGGACTAGGTTCATACTGATGTTGGAAGCATGCCATTCTCCAAGCTTTTTAAAAATATGGATATTCTTAAGTATCTCACACTGAGGCAGCCAGCTATAAAGTAACCGTAGTGTAGGTAGGTGTACACTGCATAAACACTTCTTCTATAAGCTGGAGAAATAGCTGGAGGAGAAATCTGTTCTTAGAACAAGGCACAGGCTGTTGGTTCCAGACATTCTTTTTACTGGAGGATACAAAAGTGTGTTTAACGGTTGCTGGCCCCACGCCCACTCTCCAGCCCTATGGAATGTGCTCTGTCTGGGCCACACTCCCAGTCATCAAGGCAGTTACTGTGGGGAAGGAAGAAGCCAGCTCTTCAGTTCCTTGACCTGAGCTTTTCCTGCCAAAAGAAGGAATCTGTTTTGAAGATTAGGTTTCCCACCTGGACCCTGCCCACCCCACCCACCCCCTTCTGTGAACTGTCCGGCTTATGGAAGAAGACCCATTTCTCCTTCTTACAGTTGCTGTTTCTTCATTGCAAGTGATTCACCCTGAACGTAAAGTTAAGAAACAGAGTTTATAAGGAACTTTATTTGGTAGAGAAATGTCACCCCATTCTCTCATTAAAAGATATGATATCTGGATTGATTCCAATATCGGTGGTTTTTGGCACACGCCATCTTTCTGAAATTGCTTCTCTGTGTTTTATGTAAGAGGAAGAAAGAAAAAGAGGCCGGGCCCGGGAGGCTGAGGCAGGAGAATGGCGTGAACCCTGGGGGGCGGAGCCTGCAGTGAGCCGAGGTCGCGCCACTGCACTCCAGCCTGGGCGACAGCGAGACTCTGTCTCAAAAAAAAAAAAAAGAAAAAGAAAGTTCTAAAACAAACTGGTCAGCTTATTCTTTGGAATTCTATTTGGGCAGTTTAAGTGAGGATAGTACTATACATCCTGTCTTTTCTCATATCAATAATAATAATAACTTCTGTGACTTATTACATTTAACTCTCATAATCAATGCTTTGTATTCAATACCGTTTTGGGTGCCATTTTACAGATGAGGAGACTGAGGCTTGAAGAGGTTAAGAAACTTGCTCTTTAGATGGTATTCCAGTGTAGGCAGCCTGACTCCAGAGCTGGATGATCTTCTAACCCCCCGTAACAGTGCTTTCAAGTCAGCTGGAAGAACTTATTATGCAAATTAAAATACCCTGGGCATCTGGGAAACATTTGTTTCTTAGGTTGTGGCTATTTTATAATTTCTTTTCTTTTTTATTTTGAAAAAGTTCAAACCTGAGAAAAGTTGTAAAAATAATACAGTCAAGACATATATCATTTGACTAAGTCCATCAGTTGCTAATATTTTACCATATTAACTTATTTTTCTGTCTTTCTGCGTATGTGTATGTTGTGTGTGTGTGTGTATGTGTGTGTGTGTATGTGTGTGTGTGTTTGATGACCCTTGAAAGTTAGTTGAGACATTATGACATTTCATCTCTAAATATTTTAGCTGGTATCTTTGGGAAAAGAAAACATTCTGCTAAACAACCTCAATGAAAATCACAGGCCGGGCGCGGTGGCTCACGCCTGCAATCCCAGCACTTTGGGAGGCTGAGGCGGGCGGATCATGAGGTCGGGAGATCGAGACCACCCTGGCTAACATGGTGAAATCCCGTCTCTACTAAAAAATATTAAAAAAATTAGCCGGGCGTGATGGCAGGCACCTGTAGTCCCAGCTACTCAGGAGGCTGAGGCAGGAGAATGGCGTGAACCTGGGAGGCGGAGCTTGCAGTGAGCCGAGTTCATGCCACTGCACTCCAGCCTGGGCGACAGAGCAAGACTCTGTCTCAAAAAAAAAAAAAAAAGAAAGAAAATCATAATGCTCAAAAAAATTTTACATTAATACACTGCTATTATCTAAGGCATTCATGTTCAAATTGCCCTAGTTGTCCCCAAAATGTCCTTTATAGCCACCTCTTTTTCTGATCCAGTTTATCAAAAAGCAAACTTTGCTTTTATGATTTGTAATCTTGATATCATCATGCACATTCTCTTCTCAGACTAGGAACAGTTTTCTTTGGCTTAACTAGGAGACCAGAGATCTTGCTGGAGTTCCAGATTTGAGCTCTCTGCCTCTCCTGACTAAGCAGCCCCACAGTGTCCTCACTTGACACATGCTGTTTTATGGGGTGCCACGTCTTCTTCATTCCTTCTCTCTTCTCTGATCCACTTTTTTCCTTGACCCTATTCTTCTCCTTCCTTTCTCTTTTTTCTCTCTCAATTTCTTTTTGCCCCTTCTCACCTTTCTTCCTTCTTTTCTCTGACCCCCTAGGACACACACAAGACTTGTTCTTATGTGCTGTAATTGGAAGTTGGAAATCAATGTGGTTGCAGGTAGGAGCCACCAAATTGGATTCATTTATGGGTTGGGATAGAGACTTGGTGGCGGGCCTGAGCTGGTGGTATACTGGGGACTGATCCAGCTGTACCCCCCCCATTGGAGGAAGTTCAGCTGGCTTGAAACAGTGTGAGGCTGAGAGGATACAAGAGTGGCCAGCTCCACTATTCACAGTAGCAAAGACTTGGAACCAACCCAAATGTCCATCAGTGATAGACTGGATTAAGAAAATGTGGCACATATACACCATGGAATACTATGCAGCCATAAAGAAGGATGAGTTCATGTCCTTTGCAGGGACATGTATGAAGCTGGAAACCATCATTCTCAGTAAAATATCACAAGGTCAGAAAACCAAACACTGCATGTTCTCACTCGTAAGTGAGTTGAACATTGAGAACACATGGACAAAGGGAGGGGAACATCACATACTGGGGCCTGTTGGGGAGTCTGGGGCTGGGGGAGGGATAGCATTAGGAGAAATACCTAATGTAAATGACAAGTTGATGGGTGCAGCAAACCCACAGGCACATGTATACCTATGTAACAAACCTGCACGTTGTGCACATGTACCCTAGAACTTAAAGTATAATTAAAAAAAAAAAAAAAAAAAGAGTAGCCAGCTCCAGTCCAGGGCAACATCAGCTGTGGAGGACAAGGAAGGGATGGGGTGTGCCAAAATGGGGTAGAAACGACAGTGTGTTGTATTGGAAAGAAAATAGACTTTAAAGTCAGACAGAAAGGTGAAAATAGCAAGCTTTTACTGACTGGCTGTGTGATCTTGGGAAAGTTATTTAACTCCCTAAGTCTTGTGTGCTTCAACCACAAATGGGAAGAGTATAACCTACCTTGCAGCATTGTGTTGAGGATTAGGGATAATGCGTATTAAAGCAGAGATCCTGGCACACGGTGGTGCTCAGTCAACAGTAGCTGTTAGATATTTACATGGTGTCCCAGCAAGTGGATGGGGCGTCACAGCGAGGGGAGGTGATGGTTGGAAGTTCATGCAGGTGGCCAACATGAGGCTGAGCTGCCAGTGGTTAGAAGGATCTTAGGAATGCAGTGTAGGGCAGGCTTCCTGTTCCTGGGAAGGAAACTCGTGAGTCAGTTTCCAGTCATCAGGAGCAGGGGCCACAGGAACACTCCAGTTCAAAGGCATGGGGCTTGGTGTCTGGGAGAGAATCGAAGAGCCAGAACCAAACTGTCCGATCAAGTTCAAATCAATAGCAAGGGCACTTGTGGCTGAGTCATCTGGAGTATCTCTTGTTTTGGGTTAGCATTAGGGGGAAGCTAGGGTTGGGGATTGACTGTGGGAGGAGGGCTGGGACTCAAGCTAAGCCTAGTGTTTGTTCTGCTTTTACATCTGCTAGTAGCGTGGTCACCATGATAACATTCCAGAGGCTCTTTTCTTCCTGAGTCCTTGGCCCAAAGTTAGGTAAATTGTCTCTAGGTAGATAATGATGTCCTGATTACGAGCTCAGAGTCCAAACTGCTTGGCTGATCGAGATTCACTCCCTTTTTGCCTTGGTCTGCTCAGGCTGCCTTAACAAAGTACCATAGACTGGGTGGCTTAAACAGCTGACGTTTATTTCTTACAGCTCTGGAGACTGAAAGTCTGAGATCAGTGTGCCAGCATAGTTGAGCTCTGGTGAGCACCCGCTTCCTGACTTGCAGACAGCTGCCTTCTTTCTGTGTCCTCACAGGGCAAAGAGGAGGGGGAAGGAGAGGAAGGGAGAAAGAGAGAAGACAGAGAGAGAGAAGAAAGGGAGAAGAGAGCAAGCTCTCTGGGCTGTTCTTATAAGGGCACTAATCCCTTCATGGGAACCCCACCTCATGACCTCATGTAAACCTCCCAGAGGCCCCATCCCCAAATACTATCACATTGGGGGTTAGGGATTCAATATATGAATTTTAGGGAAACACACTTTCAGTTCATAAAACCCTCCTTCCATGCCCTCATTCCCAGACACTTGAGAATCCATATGTAATGAGAGTGTTACCTTGAGGAGTATACGGCTCCTGCGTATTATATGGAGACAGAGACAGGATTCAGAAGCACAGTTCTAGCAGCTTGTCAGTAAGCCACTGCGGGGGAGCTTTGATGGACTCTCATATGGCATAGGTCCTTCCTTTCTACCTACAATTTTTATTTTTATAATTTCCTTATTATTTTTATTTGAGAGGCATGAAAATGAGGCAAAATATATTATTTCTTGTTCTCTGTAAAATCTCCAAATTGAGCTATGTGTAGTCAAAAGTGAGGTAGTCTTCTTCTTTTATCCAAAAGATTAACTTATTCTGAGCTTTCCTTCTATCTGAGTCGTGGCTAGGATCAACATACACTTCTTAAATATTCCAATTCCATATCAAGGATAGCGCTCTTCCTTCTCCCTGAGCCACTGGAGGGAGCACCAATGTATTAACAGTTTTCTTTGCTGACTGAATTTGCTTTTTTTAACCTGCTTTCTGAAAGTGCATCACATTATCATCCAAACTTATTGGACATAATTTTTTAAAGTATGTAAGCAAGTAACATATGCTCTATTTTACAAATTATGCAGTAAGACATAGTAGGATATAATTTAAGAAGATGCAACTAGCCCTTATTTTTCCACTTTCTGGAAGAATTTCATGACTTTTCACATGTTTGCACCTCCTGTCTCTGATCTGTATCTTCTTTGGCTCCTCTGTCTTGATGCCCCTCCCAACTTCTGTTCCCCTAAGTCCTTGATGCCATCAGTGAACATCAGATTCCTTCCTTGGAGACCAGTGGTTCTCAGAGTGTGCAAAGCATACGAGAACTTGTTAGAAAGACATATTCTTGGGCCCCACTGCAGACCCACTGAATTAGAAACTCTAGGGTGAGATGCACCCATCTGTGTTTTAATAAACTCTCCAGGTGATTGTGATACACCCTCAGGTTTAAGCATTCCTGCCCTAGACGAGGCTAGATTCAGTAGGTGTTTCTCCCAGTTGCCCATTTTAGCATAAATAATAGCACTTTGTTTTGCTCCTCCTCAGGCATAGAATCCCATAGTTTTAAGTGGAGTGGGATTTTGAGTGGACATCACCCTGGTCAACTCACTTTACCATAGAAGAGAGAGCTTTGCAGATAGTTGCAGTGTTTGGCTGGAGAACCCAGGGCTTTCTATCTCCTTGCTTATAACATGGGCTGTGTCACTTCCCTGAAACTTTAATCAGTGCTTCCTGAGACCAGGGTTCTTTGTGAAATAACTTGAGGAAATATTCCAGAAGAACCAATAGCATTGGTCTACTCACCTGTGGGTTCTCTTAACATTTTAATATTAACAATATTCTGATATTTCAGATGTAGATTGCAAAGCCTCACAATCAAGGGGCTTTTGTCATTGATTTGATTTAATTATCCTAAGGGAAAAAATGGAATGCTTAAACTAGCAAAAGTTCACGTTTCTGTCTTTTTGGCCACGTTTTCCTCAACAAGTGTAAATATATTTGTGCTCATGTGTGTTGATACTGCATGTTTGAAGGACAGAAGGAGACAGACTCAATTTTTGTTTATAGAAAAATTGTAAGTAATCTGAGGAAGCAGTAATTACTGGAGTTGGCAACAGTTTGAGCACTATCCTGTCCCTTGCTCTAACTCTGGCTTTAGAGATAGCTGAATCTAGAATGTTACCTTATGGGCAGTTTCTTTATCTATTTTGTTTCCTCTATTGGACAATCTCTGTAGTATAACTAGAGTTTAGTCACTACTTGTATTAGTCTGTTCTCACGCTGCTGATAAAGACATACCTGAGTTTGGGTAATTTATAGAGAAAAAGAGGTTTCATGGACTCACAATTCCACGTGGTTGGCAGAAGGCAAAAGGCACGTCTTACGTGGTGGCAGACAAGAGATAATTGAGAGCCAAGCAAAAGAGATTTCCTCTTATAAAACCGTCAGATCTCGTGAGATGTATTCACTACCATGAGAACAGTATGGGGGAAACCGCCTCCATCATTCAATTATCTCCTTCCAGGTCCCTCCCACAACATGTGGGAATTATGGGAGCTACAATTCAAGGTGAGATTTGGGTGGGACACAGCCGAACCATATCACTACTGGATTATGACTCTCTATAATTTGAAAAGAATGGTAGAAATTGAAGAATTTGAAAGCAGTCTATCTAGATAGTTCAATATCAGTTTACCTTGCATATCACGCTTGTCCCCTCCCCATCTTTGTGGGAGTGCCGGGGGAACAAAGAAAGCCTTTAACTGAATGATCTGGTTTTTCTAGATGGATTAACATTTTTGTATTTGATGGGTCAATAGCGTTGGGTGCTTTAGTCTAGATGCTGAGTGCTCAAAAGGCTAAACACTGAGGAAAACATTCCCTTGTCGAAACACATAATTGATTTGGTAGTGACAAGTGTTTTGGGAGCCAGAGACATGCTGGTGGGTTAAGCAAGGGTTTTCTTTGTTTGTTTGTTTGTTTGTTTTGTTTTGTTTGTTTTGAGACGAAGTGTTGCTCTTGTGCCCCAGGCTGGAGTGCGATGGCATGATCTTGGCTCATTGCAACCTCCGTCTCCCAGGTTCAAGTGATTCTCCTGCCTTGGCCTCCCGAGTAGCTGGGATTGCAGGCTCCTGCCACCACACCTGGCTAATTTTTGTATTTTTAGTAGAGACAGGGTTTCACCATGTTGGCCAGGCTGGTCTACGAACTCCTCACCTCAGGTGATCCACCCGCCTCGACCTCCCAAAGTGCTGGGATTACAGGCGTGAGCCATCGCGCCTGGCCACAAGGGTTTCTTTAACATGGCCATCTTAAAAGGGATAAAGGATCTTCTAGGAATTTATTTCAGCTGAAAACAGATTGTAATACATTCTTACTTTGGTGTTGTCATCATTTGTTCATTTCTATTTTTTCTTTCTTCAACAGATATGTCAAATACTATCCTAACATTGAACAAAATAAGTTGTTTTTTTAATCACCAAAATAAAAAGGGCAATAACTATTATTATTATTATTTTTTTGAGACAGAGTCTCACTCTGTCACCCAGGCTGGAGTGCAGTGGCGCGATCTCGGCTCACTGCAAGCTCCACCTCCCAGGTTCATGCCATTCTCCTGCCTCAGCCTCTCCAAGTAGCTGGGACTACAGGCGCCCACCACCATACCCAGCTAATTTTTTTGTATTTTTAGTAGAAACGGGGTTTCACCGTGGTCTCGATCTCCTGACCTTGTGATCCGCCCGCCTTGGCCTCCCAAAGTGCTGGGATTACAAGCGTGAGCCACCGCGCCCGGCCGGCAATAGCTATTTTTAAGCTTATAAAAACAAATCAAGTTTGGCTTGACATAATTATCCCTGGACATAATTATCGCTGCTTCGGCAATTTAGGGAGGAGGATTTCAAGATTTCAAAAGATCCTGGGGGAAAATTAGGTAAACTCCATGGCCAGAGACTCTAATATAAATACAGTTTGTGAAGGAGGAAGTTAGAAAAACATTTAAATTTGATCCAGTAAAAATGAACAATAAAAACAAAGATGGGAGGGGTGGATCATGATACCACAGAGTGACTAGAGACATTTCACTCAGAATTTAAAATAATGTATCCAGAAGATAGAAAGATTGATGTTTACTTTAGGATAAATATAAAATGGCATGAATTAGAAATCAGTTTAAGGACTAACAAAGTCAAGTATGAGGTGCCTGAAAACTAGAAAGAAGTGAATACCGTACTAGTTTTTGAAAAGGGAAAAGCTTGACATTAATACCTGGAAAACTGGTAGAGCTGGTTATTAAACAGATCCTTTGTGAATAGGAAGAAAGCAATGCTGACTAAGTGGGAACATGGACTTGCTAAGAGGTCCTGAAGAGCAGGTAAATTCTGGCTTAGAGCCTCTGGAGAGGGGGATCTTTAAATGTGCTCTGTTTGCTCAGCCTTTTTATCAGCATATCTGAGGATGGCATAGACCATGACCCTTATCTAGACTTTCCGGGAGTTGCAAGCTTGGGATCCGGAAGGAACGTGAAGGAGGGGGGCTGGTGTGAGTGAGATGAAGAAGGAGGGAGACATCTTTATGAAGATCCAAGGGCCCCAAAGCTGAGAGGGACTGCTGGGATGTCAGATGTCAGATCAGTATCCAAAATCACCTTGCTGTTTAGGAAAGCTGGATATGCAAGCCAGTGAATGGAGAGAGAAAGCAAAGAGGTTTGTGTGTGCCGGGGGATGAGTGCCAGGATGGAAGGGAGTGGGAATTCATTTATTGATGTATGTGTACAGAGCACTGCACCCACTTTGTGCCAGGTACTGTGTTCTGGGTGCTGTTGTAGCAGTGAATCAAGTAGAAAAACGCTCGGCCCCCATGGAACTCATGTAGTGCAAGAGATCGGAAACAAACATACATGTAATTTCTTAGGGAGTGATTCATGTTATGGAGAACAATAAACCACAATGGGGTAAGAGAATGCTGGTGGGAGGTGGGAGGCTGTGACTGGCTTACACAGGGTGGTGGGGAGTCCTGCCTGATGTGGTATTTGAGTCTGAGGGCAGTGAAGGTGCAATCAGCCCAGATGGCTGGGAAAAGTGGTTCCCCAGGATGTGTGCTAGAGCTGGGAGAGGCAAGTGTGTCTGCAGCAGAGAGCCCTCAGGGAAGGGAAAACAGGATGGTGCAGGAAGAAGCTCAAGGTGAGAGGGCAGAGAAAGGGGGCCTAGAAACCCGCTGTTCATCCTGATGAGATTCAGGATTTGAGTAGAGGAGGGACAAGATCTGGGAATACATACTCAGGGTCCTTCTTGATGACAGCCTTCCAATGCTTAAAGGGAACAGTTCCAAAGTCAGAGCCATGGCCATCTAGTGAAGGGTACCAAGAGACAGCTTTTAGTTCAGTGTATGGCAGCTTTAGAATTCAAGTCGAGGAAGCAATAGTCTGTGCTGCTTCATGAGTTTAGTGTCCCTGGGTTTGAGCTTAAAAACCACCAGGGTCCATTTCATTGTGAACATTCACTGAGTCTTCCCCCTTGTTCTACAAGTGTTTCCTGACATTGGTCCTGACTTTGGTGGGGTCACAGATGGGGAAGAGCAGAGCAGGCGCATGGAGGTGCAGGGGATGCTAGGAGAGGAAGTGGAGGCTGGGTTCATGGAGACACGGGGGAGCAGTGTGAGTTCCTAGAAGAACTTCCTAGAAGTTCCCATGGTTCAGAAAAGTGAGGGGGCCTGCCACGGAGAGACTGAACATTGGACATGAAGAGGGCATGGGTCATGAGATCATGGAGGAGAGGCCTGGGGTAGGCTAGAGGTCTTTCAGGAAGCAGCAAAGGATGAATGGAAGAATTGCCAAGGACAGAGCTTAGAGCGGAGTGACCAAGGTGACGATCAGAGTTTTGTGAGGTGTGCCCCCGGGTGGGAAAAGGAAAGCTTTTGTTTCCTAGGGACCACAGGTACCTGAGAGAAAGATAGAGGACTGTCTGGCATAGAAATGGGGAGGGGAGGACAAGAGATGCCACAGGGGAGGGACCCCCAAAATGACGGGAAGAGTTGAGGCCTAGAGATTGGATCCACAGAAGACGCATTCTGTCTGTATCCTGTGATGAAACAAAGGTGGGATAAAGGGCCTCTGCCTGAGAGGGTGAAGTAGGAGAAAGCCTGAGATTCTTCCACGTTTGGGTTGCCTGGGTGTGGGGAGCAACAGCTGACTCAAGGAAAGAGAGCCTGACTCAGCTCGTGCTTTGGCTGTGCAGGGGGAGGGCCCCCATGATGTTCCTTCCCCAATTTCAATTCAGAGACATACACACTTTCCTCCAAACTGCCACTTAGTTATATGCTGGCTTGATTGCAAGGACACTGAGCAAATTCATTTACATTGAGAAAATTGGGGACAAGTGAAAAATTTTAATGTTCTCATCTCCCCCACCCCCCACCCCCCAGTTTATAATTTGGAGGAAGGAAGGAAATTTAATGCAGAATATAAACATTTAACAATTTAAGCTTCTTCCTAAAATAATAGATTGGCTTTTTAAGCCCACATTTCTTTCTGAGTGAAAGAAATAATTATTGGGAGGTCAAGGTGGGTGGATCGCCTGAGGTCAGGAGTTCAAGACCAGCCTGGCCAACGTAGTGAAACCCGGTCTCTACTAACAATACAAAAAATTAGCTGGGTGTGGTGGCATGCACCTCGAATCCCAGCTACTCGGGAGGCTGAGGTAGGAGAATCGCTTGAACCTGGGAGGTGGAGGTTGCAGTGAGCTGAGATCGTGCTATTGCACTCCAGCCTGGGCAACAAGAGTGAAACTCCGTCTCAAAAAAAAAAAGAAAAAAAGGAAATAATTTAGTTTTAAGTTTAAAATAATTGGTAAATAAGATTACGTTTATTTGTTAATTTAAATGAAATAAAACACATGCTTCTGTAGTGGTTGTATTATGGCAAAACTGTTCAAAATATGCACAATTAATTAATTGAATTTCAGATGGTTCCCCTGTGGATGTCTTTACAGGTGTATGCTTTAGAGCCAGAGGTAATTGATCCAATGCTGTCTTTTATTAGATACTTCCAGGCTAATATGCCACTGACCGTAACTGTTATGTATTCCTGATTCTCTCTCTAAGCCTTGGAAAGGCTTCGGACAAAATCACTAATATTCTAAATCTTTTGATGGAATTTCAGTTTTCACCATTACTTCTTTCTGTCTTTTATTTTCTCTCTCCACCCCCACCCACATGTGTGTGTGCATGTGTATATGTATAAACACACACATATGTATTTATTTTGCATTTACTTATAGTCACTGTGTTTTAAGCTTGCATTCTCATGGGCAGTCTATGTTATGAACTTAGCACTTATTCCTCAGAGGCAGTGTTAGATCATGGAAAATTCATGAGCTATGTAACCAGACAGATGGTGGTTTAAATTTTGGCTCCAGCACATGCAAACCACATGTTCTTGGCAAGTTACTTAACCTCTCTGAGCCTTGGTTTACTGCCCTATAAAATGGGTCTAATTACTACTTATCTAATGGTTTAGTTATGATAATTCACTATGTAATGATAATTATATATTTTTTGCTAGATGTTAAAAGCATCTAGTAAAGTGCCTCCATTAGTGGAAGCTACTGCTGCTTCTGTTTTTGCTAGAGGACTACAATGGGGATATGAAGCAATGAGAGTTCTAAAAACTAGGGAATGGGAACATGGAAAGTAGACCTCTGAGAAATAAAGAGGAGAGAGTGAAAGTGAAAAGTTACTGAGGTAAATAAGTATTTTATCACTCAACTTTCTGTTGTACTGGTGAACCAGTAATTACGTTACCTTACATTTTCTAAATATTGCACGTAATTTCCTTGCCGGATGGCAAAGGATGCAGTTTACTTAGGATAATTTAATTTGGTTATTATACTTTGATTCTCATCATGCTTTCTTTTTTTTTTTGTTCTTATTTTTAATTTTTTGCACACAAAACAATAAACATTTTCTAAAAGTACATACAAACAAAAAGATGCATATCAAACATATTAGGAAGGTTGCACATGGGAAGGCGGGGAATAGAAATGGGGGGTGGGAATTAAAGAAAATAAATGAGAGAGGGACTTTGTATGGATCAATGATAATAACTCAATCCTCTATTTGACAAAAAAGAAGGAGAAGGAAGAGGAAGAAAAAGAAAGTGGGATAAAGGATCAGAAAGGGAGGAAAATAGAAAAAATTAGAGTATGACTCCAGGGTAGACTTGTTTTGTTGTCGCTTGGTTGGTTGGTTGGTTTGTCAGTTGTATTTTTCATATGTTTCGCCATGTTGGCCAGGCTGGTCTCGAACTCCTAGCCTCAAGTGATCAACCCGCCTCGGCCTTCCAGAGTACTGGGACTACAGGCGTGAGCCACCATGTCCAGCCCCCACATTGCTTCTGGCCTCTGTGGTAGACCTCCCAGACGAGGCGGCCGGGCAGAGGCGCTCCCCACATCCCAGACGGGGCGGCTAGGCAGAGGCACTCCTCACTTCCCAGACGGGGCGGCCGGGCAGAGGCATCATGCTTTCTTTCACCCTAGTTTGTAGAATATTTGAGAAATCATTGATCGGGCTCCCTGTCTTCACAGAGTTGAATGTCTTTTCAACATATGGTCATGTCTTCCCTCCCAAAACGTTTTTGGGAATGGTGTTTGAGGTTTTGCTGCATAACAAATCACCATACAACTTAGTGGCTTAAAACCACCATCATTTATTTAGACTGCAATTCTGTGAATCAGCAATTTGGACTGGGCTCAGGTGGACTTTTCTTCTGCTGGTCTCAGCTGGGTTCACCTATGAGTCTGTGGTCAGGTGCTGGTCAGCCAGCTCTGCTTCTAGGGGATGGGTGGTGATCAGCTGGGGTGACAGAAAAAGGGAATGGTGGGGAATATGGACCTTGGGGGTCACTCATTGCCCAGAGACTAGTCCTGTCTCGTTCAGATGGCAGCTCAAGGTTCCAGGAGGGAGACTGGAAGTGCCAAAGACTCTTGGGGCCCAGTTTCAGAACTTGGACAGTTATACTTTACTTCATTGTGTTGGCCAAAGCAACTTGAAATGCCATTGCAGAATCAAAGAGCAGATAAATAGACATCACCTCTTCATGGGAGGACCTGCCAAGCATTGAGGCCATTTTCACAATCCTCCTTAGGTGGGGACCCTACAGTCCTCATTAACAAGTCAATTCTGGTCTCTTGGAGTCAATAGGTTCCTTCTCAGACATGAGGCAGACATATACACATACTGTAGTAACTTCTGCTTTAATGTTAGTCTCTTAAAAAATGACTTGCCATTTTGAAGACTGAAAAGAAGTACTTAAGTTTTTACATCCCTTATGTTGCAGACAGATCTCAAGTGTGTAAAGTGTTGGCGCCAGAGGATTGACCCTGACTGCACTGAACCTTCCTTGGATTTAATCCTGACCAGATCCACTCACCTGTGTCTAAGCAGTGGTCAGGCAGAATGAGGAAGTGTCAGCTGGTGACCTCACTAGAGGCTCTTCAGGTGGCCCTGGATCAAGAGCAGCTTATTCATTGTCTTTGATGCAGAAAGTGAGACATGGGAGAAAGGGCCTGCCCTTAACTCACTGGATTTCTTAAAACATTTAAACATTGCATTGTACCAAATGCCAAGCAGATAAGTGAGTTCCTCAAATATAGCTTTTTAAAACTCTTATCACCCATCAGGTATCTCAAGCTGTTTGGCTTGTTTGAAGCTGCCAAGGATTTCTTTTCTTTCTTTCTTTCTTTTTTTTTTAAACAGGCAGGGTCTCACTATGTTGCCCAGTCTGGTCTTGAACTCCTGAGCTCAAACGATCCTCCTGCCCTGGCCTCCCAGGGTGTTGGGAGTATAGGTGTGAACCACTGTGCCTGGCCAAAGGTTTATTTTCTGATCATTTTGAGGGAAAATAAATTCCAATATTTCTCCCAAGACAGTAGACTTAGGATCTCAGTGGTTTGTCTCCAAGTCACAAACTTAAGGGGTTCTTTTTTAACATGAATTTTACCTGAGTTCTAATTTGTGTTGGGCCATCAAGTTTGTTATGCATAGCCTTGGGCTTGTGTGCCTTGGTAATGTGAACTGTTTGAATTGACTTCTGGCCTGTAAACTCTACTCTCTTCCCACTGAGGACTGACCCCAGGGAACTGCATGAGTCAGGGAGCTGCCTGTTTCCCTTGGTGACCATGGAAATTAGGAACAATGATGACCTGGATTTAGGAGAAAACTAGAAAGTGACTGATTCAGTTGAACAGCTCCTGGGACTTCAGTGGGCCAAGCCTAGGACAGAACACGCCAGACACAATGTTCCTGCCTTCTGGGAGGAGGTCCTATATTGTAGCCTTTATTCCCTTGGGACCAAACAGTCTTCCATTCTGTGATACAGCAAAAATTAGTAAGAAGGCATCTGAAGTGTTTTTGCTTATTGATGAATTAATACTTAGGCAGAGGAAAGAGATAAATGTCATTGCATTTACCACTCTTCTTATACATCCAGTCTTCTTTCTTACAGATGCATTCTTTGAAGAAAACTTGTGAAGCCCGTGAATTGTATGGAAGGAGTAGGAATTATCTGGGTTATTAAAATATTCTTCACTTTCTAAAAATCAAGAAAAATTATCCATCTTCTCAAGTGTAAGAGTTCTTTACTAGTTGAGGGGCTGGGCCTAGTTGTTGAGTTTGGAGTTACTGTATTTTTTTCTAATGCGAAGTAGTCTGGGCCCAGTGGAGATTCCAGGGTGAAGGAGGACTTGGGGTTGTATAATTAGGCACCCCTGTGGACAGTCAGGATGCTATACAGACGGTGGGGAAAGGAATGAGGTTGTGACGTTAATGGATTTCTCAAGTGTTTATTTGGCTTCTGTTATGTCTAGGCATTGTAGATTCCTGTAGTCACATCCTTGAAGAGAGAGAAATAGGTTAAAAAAAAAAAAAGGCAAAAAGTAAGTGGTAAATGTGTTAAGAGAAGGAAATGTATGAGTCTTTGGGTGCACTTTGGGTGCCTAGTGACATGATTTCCTGGGTGAGTGGAAAAAGGCTAGATCGTGGAAGTAGCAGTTTTCCAGGTGGAGAAGGGAGGGAAGTGGAATTCCAGGCTGTAGGAACCTGTGTTCAAGATGGGGAGGAGTGATGAGCGCTGTGTTCAGGGAACTCCACGTTATCATTACATCTGACTAGAGCAGAGTGGGAACCGAGTGGAGTGGAGAGGAAGAAGAAGAAAAGACAAAACATTTTATGAATTTTAATGTACACTGGGGGGTGGGGGGCATTGGATTAAATCCACACACACTGCTTTTCTAAAAGGCCTGTTTGACAAAAGGAAATGCTGTTTGGCTCTAAAAGTAGCTCTTCACTACTGGGTTAATTGAATTTGCCTACTTTCCTGTAAGTGACAAATCCCTTTTTCTAGAAAAAGGTGAACAGATTCACCTAGCTCTGTGCGGAATGTTGTTTCACCTGTCTGAATGGTCTAACTCTTTTAGGTGGGGCCTTATGCTGTATGCTAGCAATCGCAAATCTTTGCCCAACTCAAAGAATTCAGAACCTGGATTGTGAAATACAAGTTAAAGTAAAATAACTATCATTGTTAAATTGCGCTGTTTCAATATGGCTTACCTGGGCTGCTGGCTTCTCGAGAAATATTCGGCATGGCTGTCCGTGTGAAGGATTGCCAGGACCCAAAAGATGGAAGGTAGAGAGCGCAATGGCAGTTTGAAAGCAGCTCAGGTGGGCTTAGGAGCTTTTTTGAATAAGAGAGAGCTCAGATTTGATTTAGAGGAAATTGACTTCAAAATTAATTCTGTTCCTGGAAACTTGCACTGGGGAGGAAACCCGGGTATTACTGTCCACTGTTAACACTGCGAAACGATTTTCTTCTGGCAAGGGTGGTAGTTGGAATTTAAGCCAGACACTGACCTGAGATGCTCTCTAAAGTAAATTGACTAAGCACTTATTTGAAAATGGTCTGTAATGAAAATGTTCAATTAGATTGAAATTGTATTCTACTCCTTATAGCTTATTCATCTCACTCAGTTTGTGCTTTTTAATTTTATTTCCACTTGTAAGTGGGAAACAACTGTTTATAAATAATTAGAAGGCCTTTGGGTCTTCTCTGATTCAAAGTCTTACATTCCTGAGGCAAACTGATGGTTCCGTCTTGCCACCAAATACCTGGTGCCTAGTAACACAAGTGGCAGCAAAATCTGAGACCTGAAATTAAGTGCCTTAGCTAGTGTTTTAAACATCAAAGTATGAGTGATTTCAAGTGGATTGAAAGGTACCCAGTGAGAGAAATTTTACTTGCAGCAAGGAAGACTAGGACTTGAATGTGTCCAATGACTGTCCCCATACATCCTGGGGGAAGTTATTTAACCCATTTATGCCTTAGGTTGTAATTTTTTGAATTTTTGCATGAATGAAACATCAGACCTTGGCGATGACCTTGAGCAGTAGGATATAAATAACTCCCGCATGTGTAGTGTGCCAATAATGGAACACGAGGCATATTAATCTTTCCGAGCTTCCGTTTCTGCCTTTATAAAAAGGAGATGATGGTGCTCAGATCGGCCTCTTTGAGGTGGGTTTTAGCTTTATTGGTAATATTTCAGTTCTTTTTCAAAAATTTGAGGGCAAGATCGCTGATTTACATTTGAAAAGTCTAGGTGGTGGATTTCAGGGATACCTGTTAAATTATTTTCTGAGTTATGTTTGTTTCAGATTATTTTCCAATTAGAATAGAAATTTAATCACAAATTAGAAATGAAAATGCCAGGTGCCCTCACACATATTTCTAGACTCCATGAGTATTTTTGAACCGGACATGTATGTTTGGCTTGTGGGGATTAAGGGGAGAGGAGTGAGGTGGCCGTGCTGAAGAACTAATCCTAAGACTGCCATCTTCACCCTCCCCCATCCTGTGGTGCTTACCAAACCAGGATGCGACCAGCTTCAATCCACCAGGGCTTTGCTGCTTGCTCCTTAGAGAAGCTGTCTGTGAACACGTGCTTTTCCTATACCTGTTGGATGGGTTCTTACTGTACTCATTGAAGATGGAATTGGGCAAGGATTTCCGGGAGTTTCTAATGATGGAGTAGTAGCGTATCTGTAACCACTTACGAAAGGTCAGCCTGGTGAGAATTAGGGGTCAGGAGAGTGATTGGTTTATCATGGCCATTCATTATTTACTTTTAAATGTAGGTTAACGTGGTGGGGGAATGGTGTCTCTACCAGTGGCTCTGTCCAGGGAACTTTACAGTTTTATGTTAAATAAGAACCCAGACTCTGGCAGTTATAGGGCCTGGTTTCTTGGGTCTGGGTTCTCAGTCACTGGGAGTCTTGAGTGACTAATTACACTTGTGCTTAGGCAACGTTTGTAGTCTTCTTTCTATTCCTTTGTAGGTTGGGCAGTTGTTCCGGCTTCTCTGGGACTGAGAGGTATCCCAGCATGTGGAACTTTACAACCAGAAAAGTCTGAGGCAACTGGGGCAGCTGGACTTCTTACTTTCTAGCCTCCATGCCTTCCTCTTCTCCTCTTGCCTCCTCTCTCATGGCCAGACAATTCCATGAGCATTCCAAACTCTTTAGGCTGCTGTTACAGATAAACTTGACATGTGGTGGACCTGGGGAGTTTGGCAACACAAAGTTATTCATTTTAAAAAGTAGGAGTGCTCCTAGGGTACTTTGGACGCAAGCATGAGCTGCCTTTATAGAGCTTACATGTGTGCTGCCTGCAGTGCTCCTGACGATTTCTTTGCGGTTCTTTCCTTTTTGCTGAAAGTTTTCTGAAAATAGAAAGCTGTGGCCATTACAGTTAGAACAGGGAGCAAACAGGCACCTCTGAGATGGCCCCTAGCCCCCTGCCCCCTGCCTGGGTCCACCCCTACTTCTGGGTAGCTATCTGCTGTTGCCACCTGCAAGAGCAGAAGTATTTGTAAGCTGTGGATTACGTCCCTAGGATTACTAGTCTTTCTTTTTCAGGAAAAATAATACACAATTCAAGCCAAATGTAAACAAGCACTAAGATCCTACACTTTTGTTCCCAGTGATCATTAAATGCTGTGGGTCATTTCACAATTTCAATTGTCATTTCAGTTATCCCTCATGCATAGACAGGACAGGTACAACCTGTATCTCAAGGTCAAAGGGCAGGACTCTACTTATGTTTGTGGAACTTCAGAATACCAGACAGAAACCCATGCAGAGAGGTAGCCTCTCAAGATTTTGATCTTGTCTCCTCTGTGAAGAATGACACGAAGAATTTCTCTTTCCTTATGATTCATCAGGAGAGTGCTGTTTATTCTTCCAGGTTTACAGCTCACACACCCCTGCTGCTTTTTCCTGCTGGAGAGGTTACAGGACCTTGCGATCTTACTGGGCTGTGTGAAAAACCCATGATGATGCCTTTCCCTTCTGCAGATCTTTGTTTGACCGTCTGTTTTAAGTGCCCCTTTTTCTCTTGGTTATCTAGCTGCCAGCTATTTACAAACTAGTTTGCATCAAGTGGTTGCCTGGAAACCATCATGAAAACAGGATTAGGTAAAGCATTTTTCTATATTACAGCTGCTTTCTGATGAAGGCTTGGCGTTAGAAAGAGCTCAGTTTCTACCCCTTCCCAGCCTTAAAACACAATGCAAATGAAACAAGGACTTTCCAACAGAGATGAAATGATTTCTCTATAGTCACATTCTGAGGCGGTCATCACCCACCCAACTCTCCCCTCCTCTGCAAACCCGCATACCTTTCCCTTTCAGGAGAGCCGTGTGTTGGGGATGGTTGACACTTTTTAAAGAACATTTAACATAAACCAACAGCAGGTCTCAGATACTGTTATTTATCCATCCATTCCTCGGGCCTCAGCTAGACGGGAGTGGGTGCAGAGAAGTTAGAAGGCTCTGGCGATAATTTGGTCATAAAGAAGGAATGTGTTATGTGGAGTAGCAGTTAATCAACTAAGCGGTAAGCAGGTTTTCAGTGAAACACCACCGGGAGCTAATCCCGCTTAACATCAACTACAGTGACTTAGAGGGAACAAACTCTCTAACCCTGAGCTCTCTTTTTTCCCAGGAAATAAATCAGGATGAAGTCAAGAGACATCAAGGAGTTTACATTAAAAGGTCTTACCAGGTGATTGAAATATTCTTAAACTGGCTGGGCACAGTGGCTCATGCCTGTCATCCCAGTACTTTGGGAGGTCGAGGCAGGCAGATCACTTGAGGTCACGAGATCGAGACCAGCCTGGCCAACATGGTGAAACCCTGTTTCTACAAAAAATACAAAAATTAGCCAGGCGTGGTGGCAGGTGCCTGTAATCCCAGCTATGTTAGAGGCTGAGGCAGGAGAATCGCTGGAACCCGGGAGGCGGAGGTTGTAGTGAGCCAAGATCACGCCACTGTACTCCAGCCTGGTTGACAAGAGTGAGAGAGTGAGACCCCGTCTTAAAAAACAAAAACAAAAACAGTTATTCTTAAACTCCTCCTGGAATAGGATAGATAGGTAAATAAGTGATTATATCTGGATTTGGGGTCAAAGGAGAAAGAGGAATCAGGAAAAACTTAGAGTTAGTAAGTCAGCAAATACCGAGCACTTCCTTCCAGGTGTGGTAGAGTGGGAGTGGGGTAGGTAGGGTGGCTGTCAAACGCTGAGCAAGACAGACAGTCCCTGTATATTCTAGTGCAAAGGCGGGAAAGCAGGGGCCAGATAATAAAAACTGGAACAGATAAATCAATAAGCTAATTTCACATACTGGCAAATGCAGTGAAGATGACAAAATGGGACCTGTGGCTACGGTAGGGGTCATGGACACTGCTTTTCTAAGGTGACATTTGAGTTGAAAGGCTGAGAGCCTGAGGGCTGGGCGGGGATATCCTCTCAGCCATGGGGAGGCTGGGAAGGAGGCTGAGTATGTGGAAGAGATAGTTAATAGAAATCAAACACAACGAGAACCTTCAAAGTCAAATGATAAATCAGGTCCATACTAGGAAGATCTTTTCCAAGTTTCCCAGAAAAGTAAATCAAACCTCACCAGGCCTCCAGATGGTTTTAATTACCTTTTGGTAGGGCTGCCGAACAGGGTATTAGTCATATACTTGACAATAAGGACTTGTGGATTTTTCTCAGAGATATTAATGGATGGGAGTAAATTTGCATTTGAAATTTTATTTTTAAATTACAAAAATAACATATTACTGAAGTTAGAGAAAATCTCTTATTTTCCCTCTATCCTAACAGCCCTATTATCTATTTTGTATATTTCTTTTTCTTTTTCTTTTTCTTTCGAAGACTAGGTCTCACTCTGTCACCCAGGTTATAGTGCCGTGGCGTGATCCTGACTCACTAGAGCCTCCACCTCCTGGGCTTAAGCGATCCTCCCACCTCAGCCTCCTAAGTAGCTGGGACTGCAGCTGTGCGCCACTACGCCTAGCTAATTAAAACATTTTTTTTGGTAGAGACAGAGTCTCCCTATGTTGCCCAGACTGGTCTCAAACTCCTGGGTTCAAGCAGTCCTTCTGCTTCACCTCCCGGAGTGCAGGGGTTACAGGCATGAGCCACCACGTGTGGCCTGTTTTGTGTGTTTCTTACAGTCTTTTTCATGTATATGATTTTAGATAGTTAATACATTGCCCTTTGAATGCATGACAGACATTTCCCCAATAGTTAATAAGTACAGTCAATTCTTGTTATTTGCAGTGGTTACGGTCTGTTAAGTCATTGTGAACAATGAACTAGCAAATACTAAACCTTTGCTGCTAAGGGAAATAGAGGATTAGGTTCCTGCGGGTGTCTGATTACATTTTTATCACTAATCGGTATATAGCCTTGTTTTATGTGTGCTTCTATTTAAAGACACCGTACTTAATGTATTAATATATTGTTGGCTTATTAACATTGAACTACAGCCAAGAGTGCTATCACCCATACCTGAACAAAGCTTATCGAACACGTGGATTTTTTTCTGTGAGGCACATCACAGCCGTCTTGTACTTAGGACAATAGATAGCACTTCAGCACTGTGCTTGGGAGGTGTTTTAGACAGCAACGTCACCAACAAAAAGCACAAAGATATGAAAAACATGGCACTAAATAGACCATGAAAAGGAACCTGAGTAATAGCCTGAGAGCTAGAGCAAGAAGGCAGAGTGTGACCTTTTTCAACCTTAGCTGGGCACGTGCATGTCAGTGACTCAAATTTTTTGCCACTCTACGCGGATTCTCAAATGACCATGAAAGTGCCACAAGTATTGATTTTTGAGGTTACAAATACATTTTATCAATTAGACGCAGTTCATAAATATGTAATCTGTGAATAGTGAGGATCAGTGTATTATTCTTCACACTGTACCATGGCTGTACCATGAAACTAGGGATCTTGAAACTAGGGAAAGCCTCCCCAAGCCTTTGAATTACTGGAGTGGAGAAATAAAAAGGTTCCCTTTCTCCTGATAATATTGCAATTAAATGAGAATATGTGAGTCCTTTATAAAGTGTGTTTTGAGATTTAGCTTACACCTTACAATGACACAGTTTCTGATATGTCCTTTTTTTTTGTTTTACTATGAAACTGAATCATAAATGGCTCACCTTCGGATGCATACACAGACACACTGCTATACTCTGGTGTTTGTGGAGCCTTCGTAATACCTCCTCACTCCCCACCCCAAATGAACCAAATCCTGAAAAAAGCACTACTACGGACTAGCTCAGAAGCATGGGGTAGGGGAGAAACAGCCCTTTGTGTCTCAGTAGGGAGCAGTGGTGATAATATCACCTTACATTTATGAGGGGCTTTAGCATTTGTGAGCTTCTTTGATGTAGTCCAGTTTCCCCAAAAAAAGACAAATGTGAACTGATGGTAATCATACCTGACCTTACCTGAAATGACTATCAGACGTTTTGCCCTCTGGAGAAATCCAGGGTGTGAGTCTTGATCCTTTCTTTGACCATTGCCTGTTTGGTGAGAATAGCTATCCCATTGGAAAACACTGTACCCCTCATCCACTGTACCCACAAATCCACGGCAAAACCATCCACATTTTCACCATCGAAGATCAAGAAGCATATGGTGTATTGGAAAGAGTGTGGCTTTTCTAGTCAGAGGAACTGCTTTTGATTTCCTAGTTCTACCCCTTCCTCAGCTGTGCAACTTTGGGTAAGTTGTAAAGCCTCTCTGAGCTTGCATTTTCTCATTGGTCTAATGGGGATAATTATGACCCCACTCATATGTCTGTTGTGAAGATTAAATAAAATAATATACTTAGCCACTTTCCTTATTATACTTCTGACAGTTCCTCTGTTGACAAGGAGCTTATCAATAGATCCTTAGAGAAAATCAGTGAGTCATCTTGACAGTGACCTTTGTTTCCCAGCAACTCGGCCTGGAGGTGATCACTCTCAATAACACCATTATCAAATAACCAGTGTGGATTGGGTTTTGCATCCATGAGTGTCTAAGCAAATGTCACTATTTAATTTTATTCTTCCAAAACATGTTATTTTTCCCTGGTGTGAGAAACACAAATGTTCCAAAGTAAACATTCATGAAATATCCCTTAGATTTTTTTTCTAACCTTGATTGGGGTGTTGACAAGCTTTATGTCTGTGTTAGCTGTTGAATAAAGCCATAGAAGAGGTTTGCTGAATATAACAGACCCAGGACAAAGGGGTGTGGGAAGAGGCTAGTGCAACACTGGTGTCCATTTAATCCATGGGAAAAGCGAAATATAAGGAAGTAACTTGCACAGAAGGATCTTGAAACTAAGGAAGTCTTCCCCAAGCCTTTGAATTACTGGAGAAACAAAAAGATTCCCTCTCTCCTGATAATTTTGCAATTAAATGAGAATATGTGAGTCCTTTATAAAGTGTGTTTTGAGATCTGGCTTACACCTTACAACGACACAGTTTCTGACACGTCCTTTTTTAAACGTCTGTGGGAAGTTAGCAAGTGAGTCCCAACTGCTAGACTGCCCGTCACAGGTCAGTATCAGCCTCACTATGGCAGAGATAATGGGGTCAGCAGTTTGAATGCCGAACTCCAGGTCCAAGTGGCTATTTCCTTTTGCACTTTGATAGCTGGCATTTGCCTAAGAGAAAATGATACTTCTTTGGGCTGACTTGGCCTTTGAGATTGCCGTGAGACCAGTGATCTCTGTACCCTGATGTGAGGTATAGACTTATTTCTCAACTAGGAAGAGGGACAACTTCATGTAAACATGTTTGGAACTTTGTTCCATTCTTGTGTGAATGTCTTTTATATTTCTGATGACTCCTGTGGTGTAAGTTGGTAACAGACAGGCATCCTTAAGCCTGGGATAGTCACAAAACTGATGATCCTGCTGGTTTTCATCGTCATCACTGAAACTCATTTGAATGGCCAGTTATTCATTATGTTGTGCAGGTCACAGAACAAGGACAACAAAATTCGTCTGATATACCTTCTTGGAGCTTGCAGTCTATAACAGATAACTGGATAGGAATGGTCAATTCGTTTTCATGAGGCCATTCTTCAGTTATGTACTAATACTCATGCTGTGGATTCAGTAGGAAAATTGAAACTAGAGAAGTCTTATGGTGAGCCCAGCACACTTTTGAATAGCCAAGATGATCCTCTTAAATGCTAATATTTACCTTGGCCAAGGTAAATCAGTATCCTGTTTCCTTCTGTTAACTTGCAGTGGCTTTCTGCAAATAAGTAAACAGTCTAATAGTGAGAAATTTAGTAGGGACATGGAACTGAGACACCAAAATTCCAATACATTTTTTTTATTCCAACTTTATAGAGTTGGAGAGTTGGAGGAAATGGAGAAGCTACGGGTAAGTTTTGGTTCCTACCATAATGTCCCCCTGGCTACTAGCAAGATGAAGCTTAGGCACTAGTTGAGAAAAAGTTTAATAGTGAATTGAGTTTTGGCATGGTGTAAAACCAGCTTCAATAATGAACTAGTGAGCATGTTTTAGGTAGTCCTAGTAGGCTTTGAGCTACAAGACAGCATGTATGCATCCCCAGAATTTAGCACAATTGACTGACACATTATGAATTCTGAATATATCTTAGCTGAATTGAAGCCAAGGTGGTAGACACAAGAGCAAAGAGGCCTGGAGACAGGGAGTCATGGGAAAGCACTGTCTTGTGAGGTCCTCAGTATTAGATCCAGGTGAGGAATTGTTGAGGTCAGGTATGGAAGTACCTTGTTCATCCAGGGAGCCAGACAGAGCAGGAGGACTTGGTGGGGTAGCTGCAGAGTGGCAGGGCCCGAGGCTCCAGGCTAATGAGGGAGCCAACTCAAATGAAGGTCAGGCTGGAGGAGGCCTGGCACAGTTATAAACCTCCTGCAAAGACAGGGCAGGGGAAGGAAGTAGATGTAGAAGTGGATGTTCCAGGCATGACACCAGCCAAGCCAGGCTGTGACTGGTCTTCAGTTGAGAAATGTGTCTTATATAAATGTGTCTACTTTGAGCATTTCAAAAATTCTTCTTTCTCCCTCCCCTCAGTTTTCCTGTAAAAGTTTCTTTAAAAAACTCAACTTGGTCTTGGCTAGACCATCAGGAATAAAGACATTTACCTAAACTTAGGCCAAGGCAGAACAACTGACCTGTGATCTGGGAGCCCAGGTATGATGTCACAGGCGCCATCTTAGTCTGGCTTCCTTTTCTAAAGGAGTAAGCCAAGAGGGGCAAATGGCGGGATCAAGACACAGGTGTGGAGAGGCTCAGGGGAGCCCAGGAGGGCACAAGCCAGGGCCACACCCCCAGTTTGAGGCTGACTGAAAGTGTCACAGGTTCTCCAGCTCTCGTGTTTCTCTTCAGGATTCATTTTTCCTCCTCATGAATGTCTTCAGATAGTAGACACAGAGAATCGAGGGTGTAGGTGAGGGAGTGGACAGAGATGTAGCCAGTCAGTGGGTATATTAATTTTCTCTTGCTACGCTTATTGATCGGGTGTGGCTGCCATAACAAAATACCGCAACTGGGTGCAGAAATGTATGTCTCATTATTCTGGAGGCTGGGAAGTCTGAGATCAGGGTGCCAGCGTGGTTGGTTTCTGGTGAGGGCTCTCTTCCTGGCTTGTAAACAGCCACCTTCTTGCTGTGTCCTTACTGGGTAGAGTGGAGGGAAGAGAGAGAGAGAGAGAGAGAGCGCTAGGGCTTCAACATTTGGATTTTGGCAGGACTCAGTTCAATCCATAGCACTACACCTAACAAATTACCATAAACATAGTGGCTTAAAACAACCACATTTATTATCTCACGTTTTCCATGGGTCAGGAGTCTGGGCATGGCTTAGCTGGGTCCTGTCCTCAGTGGCTCACCAACCTGCAGTTAGGTGTCAGCTGGAGCTGCAGTCTCATTTGAGGCTCAAGGTCCTCTTTCAGGATCATATGGTTGTAGACAGAATTCAGGTTTTTTTTTGTTTGTTTTTTCTGTGTTTGTACATCTTCTAGTGGTTTGCCTCTTCCAGACCAGCAGGAGGAAAATTTTTCTCATTTCTAGACCTTCTTTTAAAGGGATCACCTTATTAGATCAGACCCACTCAGGATAATCTCCGTTTTGATGAACTCAGAGTCAACTGAATTGGGACCTTCATGACACCTACAAAATTGCCTTCACCATTGTAACCCAGCACTCACAGGACTGCCATCTGTCATAATCACATGTTGCACAGGCCACACTCAAGGGAAGGGGGTTATACCGAGCATGTTACAGCAGGGAGCAGGAATCTTGGGAGTCATCTTAGAATTTCAGCCTATTACAGTGGGCAGGAGGGAGTGTGTGGCCAGTGCCTGTTTATTCTTTCCATAAAAGCAGAGGGATTTAACAGACTGTAATTTGGGGGAGGGTGCATTTGGAGAGCAGGATCAAAAATATTATTTTAAGTATTTGTGGCTGGTGGCTCAAGTCATGAGAGAACGGAAACGGCCACTAAATACAATCTAAAGATAAAAGCTTAATTGTAGCAGCTCAGGGTGGAAATTTGGATTTATGAAAGAAAAAGCATTTCGATAGGGCAATTTGTTAGGAGTCATTTCGGAGCCCACCCTCATGAGGAGGCTGGTGAATAAAGAGGAGCTCCTTTCCAGCGTTTGAAGTTCTAATACAAAACCTGCGTGTTCACCTGTAGGTAGCCATGCTTGTTGGAGAAAGGCCCAGTTCTTCTTAGTCCAGATTGCTGTCAACATGGAGGGCAAAAATTAGAGAGCAGATTTCTGTCTATGTAACATTTAAAGTGTCAGAGGAAAAAGTATCTGTGATTTGGGTTATTATTGTCCTATAGAAAAGTCTGTCTTTTAGGCCTGTACCTGCCAATGGGTTTGTTTGTTTATTTTTTAACATGCATAAAATATAGAATATCTATCTTTTGGGCAGAAAATGTTGTCTCTAGTCAGTTGTCCTCCCTGGTTTTTGTTCCTTGAGGACTATTGAAACCAGTTCTCACTTAATTCAGTTGAACAGAGTCTGTTTTGAAAAAGCAAATGCTTTTTTCCTCCCATTGTAAACTAGAGGTCTTCGTTGTCAGAAATATAGATAAGAAGAATAAAAAAACCCTGTTAACACTACACAGAAGTGCATCAACATTTTGCTATAAGGCTGTCCATATATTTTTGTATTCTAGCACTTATAGATAATTTCTACTTTCAATTAAAGGTTATAAATTCGGCTGGGCGTGGTGGCTCACGCCTGTAATCCCAGCACTTTGGGAAGCCAAGGTGGGTGGATTACCTGAGGTCAGAAGCTCGAGACCAGCCTGGCCGACATGGTGAAACCCCATCTCTAGTAAAAATACAAAAATTAGCCAGGCATGGTGGCACATGCCCATAAGCCCAGCTACTCAGGAGGCTGAGGCAGGAGAATTGCTTGAGCCCGAGGGACAGGTTGCAGTGAGTCGAGATCATGCCACTGCACTCCAGCCTGGCCGATAGAGCAAGACTCTGTCTCAAAAAATAATAATAATAAAAAAATAAAAGTTATGAATTCTAAAATTATAAATTTGATTATACATTTATGAAATAGATAAAAATACATTGATACATAAAGTATGTAACATATATAAATATATAAAGACAATTATAAATTAAGGAATTCAGTTTTCACAATATATTTTTCATTTAGATATATGATGTGGACATTTCTGTATATTAACAGATAGTTTTCTACAGTAGCAGTTTGTTTTCACAGCCACTTAGATATACCTTAATTTATTTAAATACTCTTATGTGGGCTATTTTAAATTTCACAGATTGATGGATCACAATTCAGGGATATCTACCTTTGATCAGTAAGCTGTTCTTTCTGATTGTGATCTTGTTGCCTTCACTCAAATGGTCTAATGTTCATTGATTCAGTGCTTGCTGCTTGCAAAGGCAAAACTTGTGCTTTAGGTTTACTTTATCCGTGGTCGGTTCCCAAGGCTACATGCAGAGTTTTTAAATACCTCTTTTGTGAACTAGAAGACCTAATAAACAAACCACTTTGTTGAGACTGGGAATATTAGCATTGGCACAATTTCTTAATTTTACTGCGCGTTTGCAGACATCATGAGGCAGAGAGGTGGTTCAGCTGCACCTTCGTTCCACACACGGACTCTGTGTACAGCTTTGTGAATTGCTATTTTTCTTTCCCTTTCCCTTCTAAATGGGCTCCTGGTGGCAAAAATCTGTTTAAACAAAGGTAAGCAAAAGATCAGTTTAAAGCCCAAACTTCAAAAGTTAGAGGTTTAACCTATTAGACACCCAGACTTTGCAAATGTGCAGAGTATTCAGATTAATGGGGAAAGGGGCGCTTGGATATTGGTGGGTCTTTAGACAGTGAAGAGAATACAATTTCATGCCAGAGACAGTCACAAAGAGAAGTTTTTGACACAGTGCTGCATTTTGCATGAATGCTGAAAACAGACCCATGGAAAGAACCTAAATCAACATTATGCATCCCTCTTAGTTGTGTCTACATTTTGAAAGCTCCTTTTTTGACTTTTGGAAATACATGGCGGCATTTTGGGTTGTTGTTATAATGGGAAAGGGGGATGTTACCAGCACTGAGTGCCCAGGGGCCCTGGAATATACAGGAAAATCCTGGTTAATGAAGAATCATCTTATCGACAATATCAGCATGGCCTGGCTGAACCTCTCTAACCACTTCAGAAATTGTTAGTTTCTTCTGAGGAATAGGGCAGAAAACATGAAGCTATGACCCTGAATTTTTTTCTAGGCTTCCTAGAAATGGTCTAGTGCCATTTCCCTCCCCCGTTTCTCATGGAGGTTCTGCATAACTGAGGCTGGAAGATATGGGTAGATGGAAAGAGGTTTGGTTCAGGGGAAAGTAGTACAGTAGTTTTAAGTCTGATACTGCTCTCCGTCTCTGCTTGGCCTCCACAAGTTGAGTCATTTTTTCTGATAAAGCCTGTCTGGTTGTTTGTCTCAGAGACCAGCTGTTGAAAGGGCAGAAATCACCCAGTACTGCCCAGCTGTTAGCTCAGCCATCCTCAAGGGAACCCATTCTTTGCCAAAAGAGTCTCAGAAAAGGCCAGAGAGGGGGAGTTGCAGGGAACATTGACTCAGGCTGAAGATTTATTTTCAGGCTGTTTTACTCCTTTAGGTGTGAGTGGAAGCAGAAGCTACCTACGTCATAGTTGGTCTCAGAATACCAGAGCTGCAGGGGGCCTGGGAGACTGCCTGGTCCCACCTCTTATTTTATTTCCTAAGAAAAGAGACCCAGAGCAGTTCAGTGACTTGTCCAAGGTCACAGAACCAAGTAGTGACAGAGCTAGGTCTAAAACCCAAGCGTTTTGATTCCAAGCAAGGCATTCTTTCTGCTATGCCAGCAACTACCCCTTTGACTTCTTCTGAATGAAGCTGTGCTGACTTTCTTTCTAGAATATCTCCCCCACCCCCGAGGCATTGCATCATTATTACATTCAAACCTTGTGTACTTTCTGATACCATTGGCTTTATAGGTAACAGAAAATAAAACAATCTTTTGTGACTAGAAGGCAAATGTGTCCTATTCATGATCCAATAAGCAACTATCCACCATTGTTCAACCACGAACAAATATTCAGAAGCATTGCTCTACCTCGTCTTTTGGGAGAAAAATCCTCAAACTGTTTGGGAATAACTTTTAACATATGGTGGTTGCATGTGTTTTCCAGTAGGACTGCAGAATATCTCTGTTTGCTTGTTCTCATAATAACCTGCTGAGATCACTAGATTCTATTTATGGTCTTTCTTAGAAAGAGAATATTATGGCCTCATGTTTTGTTTTGTTTTGTTTTTCCTTCTTAGAAATTCTTCAACTCTACCAAGTTGAAGAACTGAAGCAAACCCCGTCTCTACTAAAAATACAAAAAAATTAGCCAGGCGAGGTGGCGGGTGCCTGTAGTCCCAGCTACGCGGGAGGCTGAGGCAGGAGAATGGTGTGAACCTGGGAGGCGGAGCCTGCAGTGAGCCAAGATCGTGCCACTGCACTCCAGCCTGGGTGAAAGAGCGAGACTCCGTCCGTCTCAAAAAAAAAAAAAAAAAAAAAAAACCTGAACCTGAAGTTAAGGTACACTAAACCACAACCACTCTCCCAAAAGAAGCAGAGTTTGATGTTTCCCTATTCATTTAGAGTGGTTCCTTTCTATTCCAAAAGGTATGACAGGACTGTGGCTCAATGACAGGGGAGATCCGCCTGAGGGCAGAAGGATTTAGAGGGATACTTTTAGGAGAACCTGGACCCCACTTCCAGAGAAAGATTTGAGAACCTGAAAATATTCATCTGGTTCTCGGCAGTGCCTCCAAAGTGGGGAACTTGATAGTGCAGTTCAGCTTTAAACAGTTCCTTCATAAAAGTTTGAATGAGAGGTTTGCCTAAAAATTATAGTTGCTGGTTAAGATGGAAGGACACTAAAGAAGCTTATGGATGTGAGCACAGTGTGGCTGGTTATCTGTGGAGAAATTGCAGGGAATGAGAGAGATGCTTTGAGACTGGAGATATGGGCCTAGTTTTCCAAAAGGGGAAAGGAAGATCAATCAATCAATTATGAATTGATGAACTGAAAATAAGCCCCCTGGTAAGCAAATGGGCAAACTAGAATCTACCGAGTTCACTAAAGAAAAATGATGTTTTATGACCCTCATCATTTTTTATGGTGTTAATAGACTGATTAAGTCAGAGAAATACTTAATAATTTTGTCCCAGTTTTAGCGAGGCACGTAATACAAACAACAATAAAACAGCTAACATTTATTAAGCTCTTATTATGCAAAAGTAACTCTTCTAAATGAATAGAGAGACATCAAACTCTGCTTCTTTGGGGTAGTGGTTTAGTGTACCTTAACTTCAGGTTCTTCATTTAAAATACTGGAGCTTGCCTTTCTGATCCCTCTTGTTTCTAGAAATGTGATTGGAATGAATAACCTGGCTGGGGCTAGCAATGTGGGATAACAGAAAGCCAACTGGGGCCCTTTACTTCCCACTGCTCCAGGATAGTCTGTCCTGAGCAGGCCTCAAAGCTCTTGGATTCTGGTAGCACTTAGAGATAGAAGAAGGTTCATTGCCTCAGCTGGTTGAGGTTCATGAGAGGAAGGAACATGCAGGAGCGGACAGCCAATGGCTGCTGCGCTCCCAGTAACTGCGGTTGCTAACTGGCTGGCCACGGTGGAGATAAGAACTCTGTGGATGTCTGGGAAGTCACTTTCGTGTTCATAGCCTGCACATGGTTTTCTTAGCCAGTTTTCACTTACCATAGCACCATCTTGTATCTGGATTAGACTTGTATCGATGAATTCATTTTTATCTTCACTACAGTTTTGAAAGGCAGATTGGATTTCTCATTTTCTAGTGGTGTAGAGAGAAAGAGTGATTTGACCCAAGGTTATTGCTAGGATCTACAGAGCTGATGTAGACTATATGCCTTCTGTCTCATGAGTCCAGTGCATAACACAAGGGTTCCAAAGGCTAAGATCCCCTGGTATGTCTCAACACGTGTCATTCCAGAGAGGTGGGGCATACATGTGAGGTCTCACAGAGCAGGAGCCAAAGTGGCTAGAAGCTAGAACCTTCCTGGTCTCCCATTTGCTGACCTGCGGGATACCCTTAGCTCTTATCTTGGGGTGGAGGGGTACCTCCTGGCAGAGTCATCCCTGAGCATTTAAACAACACAAACAGTACTTTGTACCTCTCAAGCACTTTCCCTTTTCCCCAATGTAGCCCTCTAGGGATGAGATTATCTCAGTAATGCTTATGACATATTTGGCTCATAAATAAAGCATAGGTTTCTAGGAAGCATGCATACCGTTCATTTTTTCCCACAAACTTCATCGCCTGTTAGTGTTTCATACCTGATGTTTTTGGCATTGGATCTTGACTTGGAGACGGAATTGTTCCATTGCAACATGCATGTTCTGTTCAGAGAATTCTGTGGGGGTCGTCTGTGGAACCCTTTTCAGTCACCCATTTGGTGATCTTTATGTCTGGTCACCGTTTCTCTTGTTAAAGAGTCTGTAGTATAGATTTCAGTTCTCAACTCTTTGATTTCATGTGCCATTTTGGACCTCAGTTTTCTCAAATTAGAGTGACCAGGTCAGGCCAGATGACATCCAGTGTTTTCTCAAGCTTCACTAGTCTGTGATTTGGAGCCTGCTGTAATCCAAATTTTTTCTGGAATGAATGGCAAAGTACCAGATTGTATTCTTTTAGGGTAATATGCAAGAGTGTAGGAATAATAAATACCTTAGCTTGTGCCTTCACTGAAGGATATGAGGGAATGCCCTGGGTGTCCCCTGGTGAGGTAAAGACTGAAATGTTGGAGATGGAAAGTGTGTACTATGGGAGAGGGAATGGGGATGCCTTCTGTTTAAGAGAGTGGAAGATACCAGAGAGGAGAAGCTTATGACTGCAGAGAGGGCAAGAGACCTCATTAGAACAGTCTGACCAAAAAACCCTCCAAATTTCCATATATAATGAGCATGTAAAAGGGTTGAAAACTGCAAATTGAAGGATAAGGGACAGAAGGAGGGATATCAACAACACCAATTAGGAAGAGTATCTAGAGAATTTAACTGGGTAGTAAGAAATTTAAATCTACTTTAACTCTCACTGTGGGGAATTTGGACATAGATTGAGTTATGTAGGAGGCTCTTAAGTGTGGGAGGGTTAAAAGCAAACATTTTTTGGCCTTGGCATGTGGGATAGATGAGGCGAAAAGCCCTGCTGGGCCTCCAGCACTGCCGTCCAATATTGCTGGGGTAGAGTCTAGACTCGGGGATAGAAGTGGAGAAAAGGGAGAGGGAAGAATTGGTGGTCCTGATGGCAGCTGCTCTCAGCATCCCAGTCTCTGTGGCTTCCCCACTACGGATGACGAGAACAGAATCACAGGTTCTATACTGCCTCAGCCTTGAACAGTTGACTTGATCATGGCTTTGATGGTCTTTCACTTGTTGGTGAGATTCAGCTGTCTGTTGTGGCAGAAGGAAGGGGCAAGAGGACTCGGGAATGGTTTGAGTTTCTTGAAGCATATCAGAGGACTTCTCTACCTGATACGGGTATTTCTGGAACAGCTCTGTCTGCTCTAAAAGGATCCTGAGGATTTCCTCCATTGACATGAGGAGATTGCCCTTCTCTCAGGCCCAAGTTACAATTCAAAAAGCATTTTTGGGGAACAATTAGAAATCTGAGCTCCAAGTTCTCTGTGTTAGTGATTGAGAGGCAGCAGGGACTATGCCGAATGTGCCTGGGAAGAGGGGAGCAAAAAAGCGTCCTGCCCTACTCCAGGCTGCCCCACTGTCTCCACCCTCGGGATAATTCTCCGTCTTGTGAGGATCAGATACAGTCATGGTGTGCAAGTGTTTTGTCATATGTAAATACTATGCATTGAACATGGAAGGTGCTATTATTATTAAATTTTCTTCGCATTATTTTTATTCCTGTTGGTACTTGTTGGATATTCTTGGGCCATGGAAGGACAGGCCCTACTAGGCTACAGGCTAATTTGGGTTCAGAAAGAATGAAGAAGTGCATTTTGGGAGTATTTGCAGCTATATGTGTAAATAAGCCAAGAAGTAGGCAGATTGAATTTTTGTGTGCTAGCTAATTCTGAATCTCGCAGCTCTCCTTTGTTATCAGGAGCCACCTGTGGGGTATTTCTCCCTTCATCTCATTAATTGATTTATTTGTAATGTGGGCAGATGCTCTTAAAATGAAACAGTGGATTTTTTTTCCACATCAAATTCTAATAACTGCTATAGGCCATTCAGGATTGGCATGCATTTGGGAAAGTGGATCATTACTTGTTTTAATAATGAAAAATTATGTAGTTTGAAAGGAATTAGTATGGTGCATGACCCTTGAAGCAAATATCATATGTAAAAATTCATTTTTACTTAATATATACATTAGGAATTAGTTTAAAAAAATAAACCATTTCTGGCTGGGCGCAGTGGCTCACACCTGTAATCCCAGCACTTTGGGTGGCCAAGGTGGGCGGATCACAAGGTCAGGAGTTTGAGACCAGCCTGACCAACATGGTGAAACCCCGTCTCTACTAAAAATACAAAAATTAGCCGGGCGTGGTGGCAGGAACCTGTAATCCCAGCTACTCAGGAGACTGAGGCAAGAGAATCGCTTGAACCCGGGAGGTGGAGGTTGCAGTGAGCTGAGCTCACGCCACTGTATCCCAGCCTGGGCGACAGAGCGAGACTCTGTCTCAAAAAACAAACAAACAAAAAGCCCATTTCTGAGAGCCGTTTGAGGTTCAGAGCAAAATCGAACAGAAGGTACAAAGATTTCCCATATGCCCTCTGCCCCACACATTCATAGCCTCCCCCATTGTCAACATCTACCATCATATTGGTAGACATGATGGTAGATACATTGACACATTGTTATCACTCAAAGTCCATAGTTCACATTAGGGTTCACTCTTGTACATTCTATAGATTTGGACAAATGTGTAAAGACGTGTCTCCACCATTATAGTATCCATGTCAGAATTCCACTGCCCTAAAAATCATCTGTGGTCCACCTGTTTATTCCTCCTTCTCCCAGGGTGACTCCTTTTACAAAATATTGAATATGCCCTACCAATGGATTTATAGTAGGTTTCCTTTAAATATCATCTCTCAATGCCTTTATTGCTTAATCTATTTCATATACTTCATGTACAAAAACAAAGGTTCATCTGGATACCACCAAGCAAGGTGTATATATATTTATTTATTTTTTTTTATTTTGTTTTTGGTAATAAGGCTCTTTAAAACACAGCTTTTGTTACTGCTAGTGAAATTTCAGTAAAGCAAATATCATTTCAGAACAAAACACCCTCCCCAAAATAACCCCCACCAGAACCCTCCAAACCTCTGGTGTAATAAAGAGTTCCAAGCTCAGCCCCCATTTTTTAAAAATTAAATATGTAATGTACCTATATTTTTGTACTAGAAAAGAATTGGGTATCCTTGAAATTTCACTGTAATGGGGTTTGATTTGTGAGCCATTTTTTTTCTTGGGACTTTGACAAGGTCACCTTTTTCCTCCTGGTTGGCATCTGGCCCTTTTCTGTGTGTTGTGTGCAGGGTACTTGTGTGAGAGCCACTCAAGGTGCACTGGTTTTGAAGGCAGGTCCCTTCTCTCCCTGCAAGGGGAGGAGAGAGGGTGGCCTAGGGAATGCCAGGAGCCCAGGGCAGCTCCTCCCTGCCTGAGCAATCCGGTCAAACTATGTTTTGCTGGAAGGAGGCCTTGGTTTCTAATGTGAATTTGAGGTGTGTCCTCTGAATCATTTACGGAGAGGATTGGCTTGCTCCTGCCACACTCCCTACTTCTATGGCTCCAGTCTTTGGGAGGCATTCTGTGCTCTAGGTAAGGCTCCTAGCCACAATTTTTAAGTACAAAGGCTTCTTTTCCTGCCTACGGGAGAACTATCTTTTCAGCCAGAGACTGGCTGCAAAGCATCCCTGTTTCCCAGAGGGCAGGGCTGGGAATTGGATGCTTGGGGAGCTCAGATGGACCCAGGCAGGCCTTGGGCCTCTTGCTGCCAGCCCAGGTTCTGCTTTCTGAATCCTATTACCTGCCTTGCCCACCTGCTTCACTGCCCATGGGCTGGCATTACAGGGGCAAATCTAAACAAACCCGTGAGGCAGAAAGAGTGTTCTCTGTCCTCCTTTTCCCAAGTTGAAAAACCTTCGTAGCTCCATATTATGTTGCCTGCAACATTTTAGAAAATGATAGGGTAGTAGAGCTGAATAGGTTGTTAGCAATGACTTATAAATATCCCTGTGTTATTACTACTTTCTCTGCTGGCAGGGTTTAACCCGGGATCCATGGAATCCCCCTGCCATCTGCAGACAGACTTCAGGGGCGGGTCAGCCTCCTGAAATGCTGGGCTGTGTTTATGTGTATGTGGCTGTGAGCATTTCTCAGGCAGGACTGTCATTAGATTCCCAAAAGGAGCATTAGATTCTCAGGCAGGAGCATTCATTAGATTCCCAAAAGGGTCCAAGAGTTAAAAAAAGGTGACAAACTACTGATCAGGTTTAAGGCCCACCCCCATCCCCAGTACACATAACGCTCACACTCACACGCACACACACGCACACACACACACAGAGGTTTACAGGTAACGTAACTGAGTCTAGAAGAGGCAGACTGACCACCATTGAAGTGCAAGGCTGGGACTAGAACTCCTGTCCCTAACTGGTCCGGTGCAGCGCTCTTCTGTTATCCTGTGCACAAAAGAGGCCTGTTGGGCTGACTATGGGATGGCAAAACTGCTTTAGAACACGCTCTACAAGTTCTCTGGACAGTGGGGCACAGGACATACATTCTGGCTAACTCATTTTGCACCTTGGGACAATTCTGTCTTTATAAGACTGACCTTTATTCATCTTTCTGCCCATGCTCGCACTGTATTTGTTGAGTGGGCGAACCTCAGTGGAGAGTACTGTACAGAAGACAGGTCGGTAGCTTTATGCAGCCAGTTGTTTGAACTAAAGAATTATGAATCCTTCCTTTTCCTTCCACTTTGTTCCCCTTTCCTCACCCTCGTGACCTCCGATCTTAGGGCAGTTGTTAGTAGCAGGAGGTGGCCCAGATCATAAACCACTCCTTCCTTGCAAGCTACTTTGGCAGTTCATTAGTGACCTGAAAACTCAAAGCATAAATGCTTCAGAGCCAAGGTAATTTTTTATAAAATAAGTAATTCTTATAAGGATAAAAATTTCTCCTAATTTATCTGATTTGTAAATTTGAATATACATTTTAAATGTTCGAAGGCACTTATTTATAACTGTTGGGAGATCTAGCCCTAATTTGGATTTATCTTCTATTTCGTTAGGATGTTATAGAATGATAGTAGATGCAAATGAGATAGTTGTTGAATGCAGCAACTATCTACGATCTATGATCTCTTATCTGGGCTAGGTCCAGAGAGAGGGGTGGGTAAACGGTTTACATCTGGGCCGTAGAGTTTGGAAGGCCTAGTGATAAGATATTTAAGTAACTTGGCAATGAAAGGAACATCAAAGAAAAGGAAAAATGCGTCAAATTAAGAGATACTTAAAGGGCGTTACTTGTTTACGGAAATGAAAGATCAATTCAAGGTGTATCTGTCTAGGGATGACTTTCTAAAAGAAGTACATTTGTTCCGTCTTAGGTAGTTTCCTGATTGGTAAAGATGAAAATGAAAGCATATTCTAGGAAGAACAATGTGAGAAGCTGGTGTGCAAGTAGAAAATGCTAACATTTTATTATTTTAATTATGTTAGTTTTTTAAAAGAGCTTTTCAAAAGATTGCTATGCAGTGGAGTGTTAGGTGTATTACATGCATTATTTAGTTTAATTCTCATGACACAAGGCCGGAACTATTGTTAATTTCACTTTACCGGCATTATTGTTAACCTCATAAACCAAGGTTTGGAGTATGGAAATATCTGGCTCAGGCTTGCACAGCCAGGATGTAAATTTAGGGCTGACTGACTACAAAGCTATATTGCCACAGTGCCATACTGTGACTATTAGCATTGGAATCAAGGTGTTGTGTTTATAAGAATAAAGGGAGACAAAACTTTATGGGATAGTTAGAGGATGTGTAATGCAGAATATTTAGATAATGGGGAGATAAAACCTGACACAAATGGAGGAGATAAAACTTGACACAAATTTTTAAGGGAAGTTGTCATGTGTATTCTCTGAGCTGGGTGAAGAACATTTATATTGTGAGGCAGGGGTTCGATCCTGTTAGGATATTTCTTCCAACTCAGAGATTCTGTGATGTTGCTTGAACCCTTTGGCAGAAACATGCATTAAGGTCGAATAACCATCTCCATCCTTATTGCTGATGTATCACAGCAAGTGATACCAGGAGCCTCTCCTTCTAACAAACTCTTGGCATGTTTCTACAGGTTTAGTGCAGGAGACCATGTGTTCATAGCGGATGACCGTCTGTGAGCCTATCTTTATCTAGCTTTAGAGGCTGGCGCAAATGAGGCAGCATGCTGTAGTAGAAAGTGCCTGGGATTTGGAACTGGCTGAACATGGGATGGAATGTCAGTTTTACCTTTCATCAGCTGT
Organism: Nomascus leucogenys; assembly: GCF_006542625.1. Lineage (NCBI taxonomy): Eukaryota > Metazoa > Chordata > Mammalia > Primates > Hylobatidae > Nomascus > Nomascus leucogenys. Next base: position 86,936,564 of record NC_044393.1, on the reverse strand, counting down.
GCATCTCAAGGCAAAATAGCTAATTATCCTGAGCCCTAGTTTTCTCATCTGTAAATGGGGACATGTTTTCATTTTCTGAAAATCGAATATGTCAAGTACTTAGTCCATCAGACAAGTCTAGCACCTAATCCTGACATCATCATCCATGATCATCACCATCATGGTTTTACTCTTGTTAGAACCTCTCCATACAGTTGTATTGTGAGGCTCAAATATCTCTTTCCTAGGAGAAACAATAAGGAAAAAATTCAGTCAATTTGACATGAGTACCCTAGTTCAAGGTCTCTCAGTAGGGGACAGAGATCTTGGACAATGGACTAAAAGCCAACTTACAGGATTGTCATGAGTATTGAGTGAGGAAAAGGCTATGAAATTACAAATAAAGTTTGATTCAAATATTAGACAGAATGGTAAAATGTTATTATGCCATTGCCTTTGAAGGAATTAAACTAAAATCCTATAACCCTTGGGTTCACAGGGGTAGTACTTTGCTAAAGCATTTGCAGGATCCAGAAAGGCTTCCTCTTTGAGGCTCACTTTGCTCCTTTCTCTGGTTTTTGGCCTTCGGGACCATAAGGCCCCTCTCCAACTGGCTGGCATTAAAGATGGGCCCACTCTGGCCCGATCCCGGCACCAGCAATGGGATGTTGACCTGTCTGCTCAGTCTTGGAGCCCACCGCTGCCACGGAGACCCAGCTGGAGCTAATTTGCTGGGCTGAGTCATAGCATCTGGTTGGAACCGGTTTCTTTTCCATCACAAGGATCTCCCTGAACCTACTGAGAGCTCACTACTTTGCTAAATTCCTGGGTGTGGGGGGGTGTTTAGCCACAGTTAGACTTCTGAAGAGGATCCTTTTCTAGAGGGGAGGTTATGATAACACACTTGATAACAACTGTGAATGCTTCAAAACTGTCTATCATTAGTGCTAAATGGTTTGTAACATGAGAATTACTGCATAATCCAAAGTAGGGGGAGTTCAGGGAAAGTTAGCAGAGTTAGAGAATGTTTATTATTGGTTATCCAGGGGATGTTCATGAAAGCATTCATTAGTGCTGCTCAGAAGAAAGAAAACAGAGTGTCAGCAGAGCGCGCCAACCTGGGCAACTTCCATGGGAAAGCCTGGCCAATCAAAGACAGCCTTGCCTCGGGATAGAATGGGATTCCAGAGCTTTAGTGGCCAGCACAGCAGATCGGGACTTGACCTTGTAGTTCAGGGAACAAAACTGTGGCTTGGAAATGCAGGGACTGTGGGTTTACCTCTTGCATTTGCGTGTTACATTCTGTTATTTATTTTCTCTTTTTGTTACCTTAGTTTTGTCTTGAAAGGATCTCTGTCAAACAGTTGCAGAATAATCACCATCAGGCAACCAGGAGATTTGTCCTTGGGGAGCTACTTAGGCAATCAGATGCTGACTTAGATTATTGTATAATCAGGAAGTCTGGTTCTAATCTTAGCCTTGCCACTGTTCTGCTCCTTGCTGCCCAGAGTGTGGTCTGTGGAGTCACAGCATTACCTGGGTGCTGATTAAAAATGCAGAATCTCTGGCCTGCTTAGACCTGTGAATCAGAAGCGATGGCTTAGGAGCCCCAGGTAATTTATCTGCACATAAAACTTTGAGCACTGACCTAAGTGGTAAACTCTGGTAGGGCATGGGCATTTTCTAGTTTCTTACTTATTATTTTGTATCCCGAGTGTCTGTCTGAAGTTTAACACACAGTAGCTGCAAAATCCTTGAATCTTCCTCTTACCTTGGGCATATTTGAACTTCTAGGAGCTTTGTAAGCTTCTAGGGACTTAACTGTAAAGTGGCGTAGGGAGAGGACTGTTGAGTGGAAATGAAGCCAGTGATTGAGAAACTGAGGTGAGCATAGAAGGACTGGTGGTGTGTTTTTGTTGTTGTTTATTTTTTGTAGAGATGGGGTCTTGCCATGTTGCCCAGGCTGGCCTTGAACTCCTAGGCTCAAGCCATTTGCCTACCTCTGCCTCCCAAAGTGTGGGGATCACAGGTGTGAGCCACCGCACCTGGCCTAAGTGGTAGTTTTAATACAGATGTACTAGGTCAAAGTCTGTGAGGGTGGATCATCAAACTTGTATGTTTTTATTTATTTATGCCTTTAAACCACATTCTGAAAACAAAACTTCTGTGTTTTTTAAAGTTCCCTTCATGTTAAGGAATATTTTTTACAATATTACATACAATAAAAATGTAAGAGTTCCTCAAGAGGAAATGGAGAAATACAATGGAATAGAATTCAGATGTTTAAATCAATGAAATAGGGCTACATGTATAAACATGAATAAACCTAAAAAAATTTTTTTGATAAAAGAAAATTGCAGAGGATATGTGAGATATGGTACCATTTACTTAACATTTTAAAGAATCCTATATGTAATGGATACATGCATATGTAGTAAAAGGATAAAGACCTGAATGGGAAAGATAAACACTGAGTCTGGCTAATGGTTAACTTTGAGAGGGATGAAGGGAATGGATGGGAGCTTTAACAGTCCTTCATGTTTTATTTCTTGAGGAAAAGAAAGAAAAAGCAAAAAAAGATTACAGCAGCAACCATGTAAAAATAAGATTTTTAAATTTTGTATTTAAATTTTTAAAATTGTATTTATTTATTTATTTATTTATTTATTTATTTATTTTTAAGACAGAGTCTCACTCTGTTACCCAGGCTGGAGTGCAGTAGCATGATATTGGCTCACTGCAACCTCTGCCTTCTAGGTTCTAGTGATTCTCCTGCCTCAGCCTCCTGAGTAGCTCGGACTATAGGTGTGCAGCACCATCCCCAGCCAAGTTTTGTATTTTTAGTAGAGATGGAGTTTCACCATGTTGGCCAGGCCAGCCTCGAACTCCTGACCTCAAGCGATCTGCCTTCCTCGGCCTCCCAAAGTTCTGGGATTACAGACATGAGCCACCAAGCAAGCCTGGCCAATTTTTTTTTTTTTTTTTTTTTTTTGAGACGGAGTCTCGCTCTGTCACCCAAGCTGGAGTGCAGTGGCGTGATCCTGGCTCACTGCAAGCTCCGCCTCCCAGGTTCACCCCATTCTGCTGCCTCAGCCTCCTGAGTAGCTGGGACTACAGGCGCCTGCCACCACACCTGGCTAATTTTTTGTATTTTTAGCAGAGATAGGGTTTCACCATATTAGCCAGGATGGTCTCGATCTCCTGACCTCATGATCCACCCGTCTCAGCCTCCCAAAGTGCTGGGATTACAGGCGTGAGCCACCGCGCTTGGCCTTTTCTTTAAAGACAGGTTCTCACTCCATCGCCTGGGCTGGAGTGCAGTGGTACAATCATGGTTCACTATAGTCTTGACCTCCTGGGCTCAAGGAATCCTCCTGCCTCACCCTCCTGAGTAGCTAGGACTACAGGTGTGCACTACCATGCCTGGCTAATTTTTGTATTTTTTGTAGAGACTGCATCTCACTGTGTTGCCCAGGCTGGTTTAGAATTCCTGGGCTCAATGAGCCACCTTGCCCAGCCCAGTTTTTTGTTGTTTTTTTTTTTTAAAGGAATGACTACATAATTGTTCATGATATGTATAATCTTTCTGAATACTTACAATATTTCATTATGAAATAACTAACCCAAACTTACCTGGTAATTGTGATGCAGGCAGTTGGCATGTGGCCTTAAATACTCCTAAGGACCTTCCAGTTTGAAATGTATTTGTACTCAGAGAGCTCTCTCCCTGACCCTCTCTCTTGTTCTCGTAGACAATCATGCCTGTTAGGATATGCCCAAGTTCTGTAGCTTCCCTGCATTCTGTCCTGATGAAATGCCGTGTCCCGTGTTTGTGATGTCAGTGAATTTCACCGTTCTAACTCTTTAGGGACCAAGCCTGCAGAGGCTTCCTCTCTGCTGTTCGCTTTTCTTCTTTATTAAAGGAAGCATCCTGTTCTACAACTACCCTGATCTTAGAGCTCCAGCTCTAGGGACATCTCCCACCTTCCCTTCTGGTATTCATTTTCGTAACGCCTTCATTGACACTTCAGTTTAGTGGTGAGACTTAGGTGTCCGTGTGAATCCCAAGAATTGTATTGCCTACCCCAAGCCTCATTATTTGCAATCATTCTCTTATTGCTGTGTCTGCTTTCTTAACTTCCTTTCTATACTAGAAGTGTCCCTAAAGTTTAATCAGTAAGGATGACACCCATTGGTCTATGATTCAGAGAATGTTAAGAAGGCAGAAATCTCTAATAGCTGGTGCCAAAGTGGGCTTTAAATTTTCACTTTATTGGCCGGGCACGGTGGCTCACGCCTGTAATCCCAGCACTTTGGGAGGCCAAGACAGGCGGATCACAAGGTCAGGAGATTGAGACCATCCTGGCTAACATGGTGAAAGCCTGTCTGTACTAAAAATACAAAAAAAAATTAGCCAGGCATGGTGGTGGGTGCCTGTAGTCCCAGCTACTCAGGAAGCTGAGACAGGAGAATGGCATGAACCTGGGAGGCGGAGCTTGCAGTGGAGATCGCGCCATTGCACTCCAGCCTGGGTGACAGAGCGGGACTCCGTCTCAAAAAAAAAAATTATTTTATTTTAATTAATTAATTTATTAATTAATTTTGAGATGGAGTCTCGCACTGTTGCCTCGGCTGGAGTGCAGTGGCTCGATCTTGGCTCACTGCAAGCTGCACCTCCCGGGTTCAAGCAATTCTCCTGCCTCAGCCTCCCCAGTAGCTGGGATTATAGGTGCCTGCCACCACACCCAGCTAATTTTTTTTTTTTTGTATATTTAGTAGAGGCGGGGTTTCACTATGTTGGCCAGGCTGGTCTCAAACTCCCGACCTTGTGATCTGCCCACCTTGGCCTCCCAAGGTGCTGGGATTACAGGCATGAGCCACCGTGACTGGCCCTATTTTATATTATTATTATTATTTCTAATATAATCAATAGCAGTGATTCTAAACCAGGGGTGACTTTTTCACCTACAGACATCTGGGCAGTGTCTGGAAATATTTTTGTTTTCACAACTAGGGGAGTGCTACCGGCATCTAGTGGGTGGAGGCCGGGAATGCCGGTAAATATCCTACAATGCACGAAACAGTGCCCGACCCCTGCCCTTCACAACGAATTATCCAGTCCAAAATGTTATTAGTGCCAGGTTGAGAAACCCTGCTCCGAACATCCTCATACCATGAATATAGACCTATCGAGGAGGGAGAGTGGGCCGGGTGCGGTGGCTCACGCCTGTAATCCCAGCACTTTGGGAGGCCTAGGTGGGCGGATCACGAGGTCAGGAGATCGAGACCATCCTGGCTAACACGGTGAAACCCCGTCTCTACTAAAAATACAAAAAATTAGCCGGGCGAGGTGGCGGGTGCCTATAGTCCCAGCTACTCGGGAGGCTGAGGCAGGAGAATGGCGTGAACCCCGGTGGGTGGAGCCTGCAGTGAGCCGAGATCGCGCCACTGCACTCCAGCCTGGGCGACCGCCAGACTCCGTCTCAAAAAAAAAAAAAGAGGGAGAGAGGACGGAGCTGCAGCTCCTTTAGAGTGGGACAGTGTGACAGGGGATATGGGAATCCCAGAGAATTTATATGGGCTAGTCCTATATTATGTCCAAACGTGGTGGGGGCTGGAAAATTCATGGTAATAGAGATGAAGGGTGGGAGCATATTAAGGAAAAACCAGAGAGGAACAAAGTCCAGCCCATGGGGAGACTAGAGAGAAGCCACCTCTATTGTTTTTGAGCATGGGATGTTAGTGTAAACTGCACCTTTATGCTATAGAAATACAGGATCGCTTATTTAAACATACTGATATTATCAATGCAAAATGTGGTAGGTCATGACAGCAAGGACCCCCAGTGAATCATGCGCCCCGCACCATCCACACTCGTCTGCATTGTGACTCTGCCCTTCCTCTCATCAAGCAGTGGGAGTCTGTTTTCCTGCCCCACGGGTGTGAGCTGGCCTTGTCCTTTGCCTTGACCAAAAGAATGTGGAGGGTGTAATGGTACGTGATGTCTGGGGCCACTCAGCTTTGGTTTTTCTCCCTCATGGAAGATTTCTGCCATCATGGGAGGAAGCCCAGCCTGATCTTTCCTTTTCAGAAAGAGGCCCAGGGGTCCCAACCCAGCGCACTCCCAGCCAGCCTTCCCACTAATGTGCTGTGTCAGGGAACCCAGATGAAATCAGCTCACCCACCCAGCCCAACCCACTGAGGAGCGAGAAGTAATATATTAATATTATGGTTACCTTCAGCCACTAAACATTGGGGTGGTTTGCTACATAGCACGAGCTAACTGGACATTGTGTGTGAAGAAGGGACTTCATATCGAGCAGTGGATGAGGTATTTGGTATGTGCGTAGGGTAACTATCACATCATGGTTAAGAGAAACTGAGTTCTTCCTCCTTTGTTTCTTGTAGCACTTCTCAGAACTTCTGGATGAGTTTTCCCAGAACGTCTTGGGTCAGCTCCTGAATGACCCTTTCCTCTCAGAGAAGAGTGTGTCAATGGAGGTGGAACCTTCCCCGACGTCCCCGGCGCCTCTCATCCAGGCTGAGCACAGCTACTCCCTGTGCGAGGAGCCTCGGGCCCAGTCGCCCTTCACCCACATTACCACCAGTGACAGCTTCAATGACGGTAAACTCAGAGGAGGAGGAAGACCTGGACCTTAGTGCCTTTGGTTCTGAGCTCTTGAGGGTGTGGAGTGTGTATTACATTAAAGAGGGTGTCAGCACCCTCGTTAGTGAGATACCTACAGTGTGTAAGGCCTTGTGCTTGGGCTGTGGGGAAAAGCAAAGAGGCACAGGACCCATTTCTCTGGGAACTTGCTGTAACTGAAGGATGGTCATTACTCTCTTTTACCCTGTGGCTTCAGCAGCAGAGCAGCCTTTTGCAAATCAGGCCAGCCTATCTGGCTGGTCATTCCTGCCAGTACAGTAAGTCCATTGTTTCAAGAGGTCATGCCATTTTTTTTTTTTTTTTTTTTTCTGAGAAAGAACCATTCCTCTATAGAAGCTTCTTGGGCTTCCTCTTAACCCAATTCCATCATGTTCTATTGACCTCATGTCCCCCACCCCAGATCTTAGTGGACATTCCTAGACTTTCTTGTTGATTACCCTTTCATGCCCGTCATCAGTGCCATGAGTGTGGTATTTGTTGAAGGTCTAGTTTTTCTGGCCTTGGAGATGTTAAGATGTTTTGACCATTACGCTACAGCCCTTAATTGGTAAAAGCTGTATCTTGTTCCAAACTCTCCAAGGCATATATATCTTTTAAGTGTAATTTTCTTTTCTTTTCTTTTCTTTCTTCTTCCTTTTCTCTCTCCCTTCCTCCTTCCCTTCCCTCCCTTACTTTCCCTCCCTTCCTTTCCCTCCCTTCCTTCCTCCTTCCTTCCTTCCTTCTCTCTTTCTTTTCTTTCTTCTTTGTCTCTCTCCCTTCCTCCTTCCCTCCCTCTTGCTCCCTCCCTGCCTCCCTTCCCCTCCCTCCCTCCCTCCCTCCCTTCCTTCCTTCCTTCCTTCCTTCCTTCCTTCCTTCCTTCCTTCCTCTTTCCTTTCCTGTCCTGTCCTCTCCTCTCCTCTTCTTTCCTTTCCGTTCCCTCCCTTCCTTCTTTCTTTATTTTCTCTCCTTCCTCCCTTTCCTTCCTTCTTCACTTCCTTCTTTCCTTCTTTCTTTTTTAGACAGGGTCTCGCTGTGTCATCCAGGCTAGAGTGCAGTGGTATGGTCTCAGCTCACTGTAGCCTTGACCTCCTGGGCTCTCATGTAGTCATTCAGCCTCAGCCTCCCAAGTGGCTGGGACTACAGGCATGTGCCACCATACCTGGCTAATTTTTTTATTTTTATTTTTTTGTAGAAATGGGGATCTTACTATGTTGCCCAGGCTGGTTTCGAACTCCTGGGCTGAAGTGGTCTTTCCTTCACAGCTTCCCCAAGTGCTAGGATTATAGGCATGAGCCACCATGCCCAGCTTTAAATTTAATTTTCTATGTTTTGTTTTCCTAGAGGGATAGCCAGCTATTTTAGTTCTTTAAATTTTAAAAACTCAATTTCCTATTCCCAGTCCAGCATATGCCTTCTTCTTTACAGGAGGATGACATGGTGAGGAATACTCACTAACTTGACCTTCTTGATGTTAGTGTTCACCTCTTGTTCTTATACCACTGTACATATGGCAGCATCTTTTGAAGGTGGCTGCACCTGTCAACCCATAATTTAGGGATTTGTCCTAATGCTGTCCCTCCCCTTGCCCCTCACCCCCCGACAAGCCCTGATGTGTGATGTTCCCCTCCCTGTGTCCATGCGTTCTCATTGTTCAACTCCCACTTATGAGTGAGAACATGTGGGTCCTTTTCTGTTCCTGTGTTAGTTTGCTGAGGATGGTAGTTTCCAGCATCATCCATGTCCCTGCAAAGGACGTGAACTCATTCTTTGTTTATGGCTGTATAGTATTCCATGGTGTATATGTGTTACATTTCCTTAATCCAGTCTATCATTGGTGGGCATTTGGGTTGGTTCCAAGTCTTTGCTATTGTAAATAGTGCTGCAATAAACATACATGTGCATGTGTCTTTATAGTAGAATGATTTATAATCCTTTGGGTATATACCCAGTAATGGGATTGCTGGGTCAAATGGTATTTCTGGTTCTAGATCCTTAAGGAATTGCCACTCTGTCTTCCACAATGGTTGAACTAATTTACACTCCCACCAACAGTGTAAAAGTGTTCCTGTTTCTCTGCATCCTCACCAGCATCTGTTGTTTCCAGACTTTTTAATGATCGCCATTCTAAATGGCATGAGATGCCCTTTAATTGTGAGGCCAAAGCATTCACCATTCAGTTCCCCCAGCTGGGGCTTTGTTCTATTTATAGCTCTTAGGCTGTGACAGGCCATGCTGGTAATTTGCTGAGAACAGGTACAGTGGGTCAGATATATTTTACAAAGGGTTTCAGATCCACAGTTCAGCTTTTTTGAAGTACCAGTGTCTTATCTGAGTAAAAGTCACTTTCCTAGGCCAGCAAAAGCACTTTTCTGAGACAACAAACACGGGATACTAGTCATTTAAGATGTGTGAAATCAGAGTGAGGCAGTGTGGGTGAGTGGATGGGGAACTTGTTCAGCAAAGCTTTGTCTGGATCTATTTTTCTGAGTTGTGTGGATGGGCAGATGTTTGGGAACAGAATTATTTTATTCATGTGAACCCCAGTTTGCATCCCCCTTAAGGTGGCGATCTGTAGGGTGGGGGAATCAATCCACAAGTATTCCTTCCAAATCCAAGTGCTCTGTTAGAGCAGATAACCACCCTGATGGAGAAGGATGGTTATTTTTAGGCAACACGTAAATATGTAGCATGTATAGACAGCTATATACATTACATTTTATATTCTTTATCTGCTCCATGGTGATAATAGCTTAAGCAAAACTAGGAGTCCTTGTGTTCAGTGATGGATGGGAAATTAATGTTTCATTATACCTGGGAAAGCCAGTGATTCAGCTCTCCCTGTCCAATTGTACTTACATTAAATACAGTTCTTCTGCAGTTGCTTCTAAGTCTGGAAAAAGAGTGATGACACACAGTTAAGTGGAAACTCCCTCCTAATTTATTAGAGTTTTTCTTATTTTTTCTCCCTCTGCCTCCTGCTTCCTCTCTCTCCTTCTCCTTCCCACTAGAACTCTTATTTTTCCCTCTTCCTCCTTTGCCCTTTTCCTCCTAACTTTCCCTTCCTCCTCCATCCTCCACCTGAACCCCAGGGTAACTAAAAAGGGCACATGCAGATGTTCTTATCCTATCATTCTATCACGGACTTCAGATGGACAGTGGACCCCTAAAGCTGTATACAAAAATGTGGGCTATCTACATTTGTTAATTTTTTGAGAGTTATTAGATCATTTCTTAGATTCTCAAAAGAGTTTGTGACCAAAAAAAGTTAAAAATAACTGTTCTGAGATTCCACAGGAATCGTCTGTTTCAGGGGGACTTTGTAGACTTCTGAAACACTAGAGCTAAGGAACTTCACGTGGCCCAGCAACCACAGGAGCCAACCCTAGAAATGTAGGTGCAGCCTTCAAAACCATCAGAAAGACATCCTACATCCAGCTCAGCCATTTCTCCCTGTAATTAAGGCTGTGAACCAGTTGCTAAGCAGGGTTTTCTGTTCTACAAAAAAGGCAACAACAACAAGAAAACACCAAAAAAAAAGGAAGAAGGAGAAAGAAAAAAAACATGTAATGAGGTTAAGAGAGAAAAGCAGAAGCATCCCAGCAAAATATTTGTGATACTTTTATGCTTTGAGAAACAAAAGCTTATATTTGAATGACCAAGTCTTGTACCTCACCACATGGAGGTTGTCTTTATGAGTTACTATATTTCAGTCATGTTCCTTTGTGTAATTCAGTTGGGATGCTAGGTATGCATTTGCATTGTCCTTTAATTTTGGTGTTCTTCCTAAAGAAGAAAGTGTAATGCTGGATGAGGGCTGTTCAGAGAGAACCAGACATGGCCCCTATCCTCTAAGGTGATACAAGAACAGAGCTAAAGATTATATAGACTATCAACAGACCTTAGCACAAAATAGGCTAATACAGAAGTGGTCTAATACTACCTTTGCATCACAAATGTAGTCAAGGGTGGAACAAAGCACCGTAACTATGGCTGTCCCAGGTCTACAGAGGGTGGGCCAGGAGCATGGATAAGAATGATCTTCCTCCTGATGAATTTAGTAGGGCTCTCGGTGGCAAGGGATGGCTGGGTAGGCTGGTTCACTATGGATACCTTAAATTTATGGAGCTGTGTTCTCAGGTGGGAATGAACACAGTAGTCTGTGAGGTAAAGGTGAGCAGATATTGCTGGAGCAAAGTCACATGGGGTTAAGTGGGACAGCCCGGAGGAGGGCAAGGACTAGGGTTTTATCTCTGCCTGATGGGAAGCAGGGACTGAGAAACATAGGATGACGTTTTTTGGAGCTTAGACGAAACACAGAAGATCTTATGGCTGCCATGTGAGAACAGGGAAGGTGTGCACAGATATAGTTATCCAGGGAGAAGTGCAAAGCTATATAACATGATGGCAAAGAAAAAATGGGTTTTGAAATGATTTGATGAAACCTGCAGCAGGAAAAGCACAGGATCGAATATGCTGAGGAAGGGGCAGAGGTGAGTCAGAGATGACTTAGGTTTTTGCTTTGCAGTGTTGAAGAGATCTTGATGTTGACATGGTCCATAGAAGTGAGACTTGAAAATCACAGAAATGAGGTGCATTGTGGTGTCTTCATCACATGTAGTGTGAGCTGATGACAAGAACATCAGTGAATCATCGTAGAGTAGCTAGACTCAGGGGTAGAAGAGGAAGGTGTGTGTATCTACTGAGAGAGTCACCGGGTCCTCCGTCATGCACGGCCAAAGAGAGAACCTGACGGTGATTGGGGAGGACAGGCAGAGGAACAGTTGACCTCTTCCATCTGAAGCTTGGGTTTGTAATACACGCTATTTTGCTATTCCTCCGCTTTTTTGGTGTTACCTTTTACTTTTTTCTAAACAGATAAAAACAATAATGATGTTTCCCCTTTTTATTTTTTGAAAAAAGTAAAATAATGACTTCTCTGCCTAGCCATTGCAGTGCTAGATTAGTGTAAGAAAGCAATGTTCCCATTAATCCAGTGATTACAGTTGCTTTGGATATTCATACATGAGAGTCATAACTTCTTCATTGAAGAAAAAAGATGTAGTAAATATTTTCTGTTTTTACTATTATCACCACCTCTTCATGCCGTTCAATACTGCAAGTTATTTCAGGGTTAAGTTACTCAGGAACGGGGCCAGGGGGAGATAGGCCTCTAACTTCCATTGGAGCATGTAGTGGGCTGTAGTTTAATATGATTCTGACACATTTAACTAAATTCTTGCCCCTTTCCCCAGCTTCCAGAGCCCAGCCATTATATTTTTCCTTTAAGAGATTTTTACATAAAAAAAATTGGTCAAGATTTGCCAACTCCTTTGAAAAATTTCAAAGGGCAAACAAATGAAATGCTAAAGGATTTAGACGAGGCATATTTATTTAATTTATAAAATTTTCTTTTCACTTTAGATATGTTACATAAATAGTAAATGGATGTATGGTCAGCCCTCCCTGTACTTGGGTTTTGCATCCTATGAACACTATTTTCAATCCATGTTTATTTGAAAAAAATCTGCTTGTGAGTGGACCCGCATGGTTCAAACCTGTGTTGTTCAAGGACCAACTGCGTATGTGTTTTTCTCATGTAAGTGGTAGTACGTCATCTGATTTCTCTTTTTAAGAATAAATGCCCATTCTCTCTATGTTCACATGTATATATATATATATATAGTGTGTGTGTATATATATATATTGTAAACCAAAAAGTATCTGATACAGGTCTCAATCAATTTAGGAGTTTATTTTGCCAAGGTTAAAGACATAGCCAGAACAAATAAACACAGAATCACAGAAAAAATCTGTGGTCTGTGCCTGTCTTCAAAGATGACTTTGAGGACTTCCGTATTTAAAGGAAAAGTGGCTAAGTGGAAAAGAGGGAGGGTATGGTAATCCATATGTTGCAAGAGAGAAAAGGAGCAAGTAGGGGAATAGTCCATTATGCATTCATCTCGTGCTCAGTAAATCAACACTTTTCATAAGATAAGATGAATGTTGAGCTGGGTGCTCATGACTGTGATTCCAGCACTTCGGGTCGCTGAGGCAGGAGGATTACTGGAGCCCAGGAGTTTGAGACCAGCCTGGGCAGCAACACAGTGAGACCTCATCTCTACCAAAAAAAAAAAAAAAATTAGCTGGGTGGGGTGATGCATGCCTGTAGTCCCAACTTCTTGGGAGGCTGAGGCGGCAGGATTGCTTGGGCCTGGGAGGTCAAGGCCGCAGTGACAGAGCAAGAAAAGAAGAAAAGAAAAGAAAAGGAAGGGAAGGGAAGGGAAGGGAAGGGAAGGGAAGGGAAGGAAGGGAAGGAAGGGAAGGGAAGGGAAGGGAAGGGAAGGGAAGGAAGGGAAGGGAAGGGAAGGGAAGGGAAGGGAAGGGAAGGGAAGGGAAGGGAAGGAAGGAAGGGAAGGAAGAAAAGGAAAAAAAAAAAAAGAAAAGAAAAGAAAAGAAAAGAAAAGAAAAGAAAAAGGTGAACATAGAGTGCCTACCTGTGGAGATCTTTCATATATAACTGTGCTTAGGAATAAAAGGAAAGGCAGTTTCTTGGATGACTTATCTTTCAGCTTGATTTTTCCCTTTGGCATAGTGGATTGGGGTCGTGAATGTTTATTTTCCTTTCATTATATATCAAGATAATGCCAACTCCCAATTTAGGGTTTTTTTTTTCTTTCCTAGGAATCAGTATCCATTCAATGCGCTTGTCTACGTGGCACATATGGAAATGATGGAAGATCTGCATTTTGATGTTGCTATTACCTTGGCTTTGAGTTCATGTTTTTTTCAGTCTCTTTGATGATTTGCCTATCTTGATGATTTGATAACTTGGCATCTAGCCCCATTGCTCATGGCTGCTCCATTTTGTCTTTGGATGTAAAGGACTTGCTTCTCACCACGATCAGTGGTTTGTTTTTATTTTCTTGCTGATAGCTAAGTGGTGAAGCTGAGGAAATGTGCCAGTTTGACCTTTGACAGGAAGCTGTTTAAATCAGCTGATACGGAGTTTGTTCTTCTTACTCTCCACACTGTGGACTGCTAAACTTTACCAGGGATGTTTTTCGTCTGAAATGACACTTAAAAGACGTATAAACACAATGCAGAAAGAACATTTTTATTTTTTCCACTCGGTATCTCAGCTTCAAGTTTTAGAAATTAGAGGGTGTGGAGTGTCTACTGACTCTTATGTTTGTAGTTTAGCCAATAACTAAGACATCCAAGGATAATTCCAGTTCTAAGCCAGGGTGGCCCTACTGATCTTTTTGCCAGTAAAGTAAAACTACAAAAATAAGGACATGGAGAAACATTATGATACACATTCTGCTCCTTCTCCTCTACTCTGTCCTTCCTTAACCCTCACTTCATAGATTACATTTGTCATTTTGTTTTCTGTGATTTGATATTTATTTCCATTGAGTAAGAGAGTACAAGCCAACCTCCAGTAGTTCAGAATGAAAGCTGTTTTCTTTCATTTCAGCTACCACTGGAATGCTGTTCTCACCAAACTACTTACTGGCTGACTTTCTTCATGTGACGTCATTTCATATTTTATGATGTAACTAGTAGGTCTGATCAGCCAATCTACAAACATTTATTGATATGATCCATAGTTGATGGTTTAGAGGAATTCTTTTGGAAATGAATTTAGTAATTTCATTGTAATAGATTCTAATGGGTTTAATTTATTTTTCATACATTCGGCTATATTGTATCAGCTAGCTCTCTTGCGGCATAACAGACCACCCCCAAACTCAGTCACTCAGTCATTTATTATCATAATCCACCTGTCTGTTTCTGTGTGGGGGTCAGCAGGGCGGTTCTGCTAGTTTCAGCTAGATTCACTGGCATCTCTAAGGTCAGCTGATAGTTGGCTGGTCTTGACTAAGCTCCTCTGGGGGTGACTGTTCTATGTGGCTGTCATCCTTCTGAGATCACTAGATTATCCTAGCTCATTCTTCTCACGCTGATGGCAAAACTACAGCAACATTAGTTCCATCCTGCAAGCACATTCCAAAACTCCGCTTGTATTAAAAAGCTCACATACCAATGGTACATCAAGCCACAGGTCCAAGCTGTGGGTGGGGATCAGCCCACGGTGGGAGGTCACTGCAAAATTCTAAGGCAAAAGACATGGATGGAGGGAGGAGGAAGACCTGGAGCCAGGAATGCAACTTATTTACATAAGAAGGGACTCATTGACTCTTACTGAGTCAAGGGCTTCTAAATGGCCCCATGGGCAGTTACAACCTCTACCCAATAATTACCATCCTAAGCCATGAAGTGGAGCAGGCCACGTCCCTGTGTGTTCATCCAAAGACAATAGTGTCCCAAGATTGGAAATCTAGAAGTACTATAAAATTTAAAGAAAAAGTCATGCATGTTCTGAACATTATCCAGAGACACTTACGATTTGGCGTATTTCTTTTGATTCTTTTCTATAACTTTCTTCTTTAATAGTATATAAATTTATATCTAGAGTTTTTGTCTTAATATTTCATTATAAGTGTTTTCTTTGTAATTAAAAAGGCTGTATACATGTAATATTAATGTCTGCATAAATATTCCAGTGTATGGATGCACCATAATTGACTTAACCTTTCTCTTGCTTTTTAATGTTTTGGTGATTTTCAGTGTTTTGTCATCTTAAACAAGGCCCTAGTGAGCATTATTTATGCATAATCTTTATCCATATAGAAAGTTTTCTTGTTAATGGGAAGATTACTGGCCAGAGTGCAGAGATCTGGGTTCTGCCACTAATTTGCCATGTGACCTAGGCCCAGGTGTCATTTTCCTCATCTAGAAATGATAGGCTGGGCGTGGTGGCTTACACCTGTAATTCCAGCACTTTGGGAGGCTGAGGTGGATGGGTCACCTGAGGTCAGGAGTTCGAGACCAGCATAGCCAACATGGTGAAACCCCATCTCTACTGAAAATACAAAACTTAGCCAGGTTTGGTGGCACACGCCTGTACTCTCAGCTACTTGGGAGGCTGAGGCAGGAGAATCGCTTGAACCCAGGAGGCGGAGTTTGCAGTGAGCCAAGATTGTGCCACTGCACTCCGGCCTGGGTGACGGAACAAGACTCCATCTCAAAAAAAAAAAAAAAAAAGATATCTTGAGTTTGATGGCCTTAAATCTCTTTATAACTCCGAAGCATCTTTCAGGATCAAGGACTAAATCGCTGTATTGGAGTGGAAGCATGAAAGCAACGTCAGTTGTTTGTCCTCAAAAAAGCTCAGGGGAGGAGAGGCTGCTTCCTTGGGCTTCTCTCTTGGAAATGTACATTTGTCCTTGAGAGAGAAGGTTTCCTTTTATAGTTCAAGTACCATCGCTTGCCCTGTGGTTTCCATTTCCTGAGGCAGCACTGATGATATCTGTACGTTTGTAAAGAGGGCTATAGGACACTGGGCATTAAGAATATAAATGGTCTTGACTTGTTTTACGAATGTGCACACTTTGAGAATGGCCTCGCTAGATTGGAAGAACTGATTCTATCACCCATCTTCATTTTGTCTTATAACTTTTTGCATTCACTTTTTTTTTCCTCTACTTTTGCGTCTTCTTTTGTTCGCCTTGTGAATTAAGTTTCATCACAGTTGCCTTCACTGCACAGTCAAGGGATCTGGCCTTATCTCACAATGTCCTGGTAATTGTGTGTGACGTTTTTCTCAGGGATGCTTCCTTACCGTCCTTTTCAGCCTGTACTGAGGCTATATTTCATCTTACCTTCTTTCTTCCAGCCTCTCCCAGGGATAAATATTGCTCAGTGTGGGCAGGCTTTAAGTGTTGACTTCAAAAAGCAAAAGCATGGCTGTGCACTGTGGCTCACGCCTGTAATCCCAGCACTTTGGGAGGCCGATCACCTGAGGTCAGGAGTTCAAGACCAGCCTGGCCAACATGGCAAAACCCCGTCTCTACTAAAAATACAAAAATTAGCTGGGCGTCATGGCGTGCTCCTGTAATTCCAGCTACTCGGAAGGCTGACAGGAGAGTCGCTTGAATCCGGGAGGCGGAGTTTGCAGCGAGCCGAGATGGCGCCACTGCACTCTAGCCTGGGTGACAGAGCAAGAATTTCTCAAAACAAAACAAAACAAAAAGCAAAAGCATCACCATGTCATTGCTGAATGGAAAAAATGGGATCTATGCTGTCTCTGTCTCTCCAACCCTTCCCTGACTGTCCTACGTGGGTATTCTTTGCAGCGGACAGTGTCTTCTAGCTCCTAAGCTCCTTTGGGGAGAGTCAGCGGAATCTTTTGGCCGGTGGTCCGGTTGCTTCATCTCTGGGCTGAGCTGGGGCACAGTCTGAGTCCAGTACAGAGTGGTCTCCCTCCTCTGGCCACCATCAGAGGGCCCTTTGTTCCGCCGCCCTCCCCTTCCACCAGGATGTGGCCTACACCCCATGAAGGATGGAAATCCCCGTCACACCATAGCACTCAGCAGCCCCACTCTGAAAGCAAAACGTCTTCCACCACCAGAAGGCCTGCCCGTCCTGTCTTTATTTCACCTTGGGAAATAAATTGAGGCTGGGATAATTCATCAGTTATAAACTGGATTTAGGGGGGAAATTATTTTCCTCAAATATGAACCTAACTTTTTTTGTGCTTTAAAGAAGTTGCTTATGAAACATAATTTTAATAATTGTATATTTTTAGTTCTTAGTTTCTGTGTCTGCCCTTCCCTTCTTCTTAGTGGTTCTAAATGATTGTACCTTTTTATAAGAAAACTGGAGTCACATTCTTGAATGTAAAATAAATTTATAATGTGAATGACTTTGCTCTCCTGACAGTAATGGGTCACTGAGTATGTGAAATGTGCTGTATGCGTGTAAGCATTTTGAGAAAGCAAAGGAGCATGTGTTTGCTTTAGTTTAGCCTCATTTTAGTAAAACTGGTATCAGCTAAGGAATGTGGCCTTTGGCTTGCTTTGTCTTGTCTGTTTCCAGCCCTCTGGTCTTTTCCTTTCCTTCCCTCCTCCTTGCTTTTCCAGGCAGTGCTGAGGTGCTAGCTCCAAAGTAACTTGTTAAGAAATACAAATTCTTATTCTCTTAGGCTCTGAGAAGAATGTGCATTAAGTGGCAGAGGCACTCTGTCTTGTCTCTCGGTTGTTAGCTATCTCCAGGCCTGGTGATAATCAGGAAAGACAAGACAAGACCCAGACTCACCAAGATGCAGCCGTTTTCTCAGGAAGAGTATTTAGTCCATTTCAGCAAAGGGCAGATGGTTATTACAAACCAAAGTCTCCCAAAGGGCTGAGCAGAGTCTCTGGAAGTCTAAGTTAGGTTTAAGGTCTAGATGGGATCACAGTGAAAACAGAAGAGAACAAAAACAAAAAAATGGAGTGAGAAGAAAAAAATATCAAAAAACCAAATAACTTTCCTTTGGAGAGAAGGAGAGAGACCTGCTCACCATGTTCTCTCATCTTCTCCCATTGGTTACCAACCATTTGCTTGCTTCTCTTTCTCTCTCTCTCTCTCTCTCTCTCTAGCTCTCGCTGTCACTGTCACTCTCACTCTTGCTCTCTCTCGCTCCCCCTCCCCCTCCCTTCCCTTTCTCTCTCTTTCTTGACAGGGTCTCACTCTGTTGCCCAGGCTCTGGAGTACAATGACGTGATCACAGCTCACTGAAGCCTTGACTTCCTGGTTTAAGCAATCCTCCTGCCTCAGCCTCCCAAGTAGCTGGGACCACAGATGCTCACCACCGCACCTATCTAGTTAAAATTTTTTTTTTTTGTCGAGACAGAGTCTTGCATTGTAGCCCAGGCTGGTGTTGAACTCATGGGCTCAAGCAATTCTCTTGCCTCGGCATCCAAAAGTGCTGGGATTACTTGCGTGAGCCACTGTGCCCGGCTGCTTCTTTCTTTCATGTTTTTAAATGTGCTTATTTATCTGTTTTTTTTTTTTTTTTTTTTTTTGGAGACGGAGTCTTGCTCTGTCACCCAGGCTAGAGTGCAGTGGCGCGATCTCAGCTCACTGCACGCTCCGCCTCCCGGGTTCACACCATTCTCCTGCCTCAGCCTCCTGAGTAGCTGGGACTACAGGCGCCCGCCACCACGCCCAGCTATTTTTTTTGTATTTTTGTTAGAGAGGGGGTTTCACTGTGTTAGCCAGGATGGTCTCGATCTCCTGACTTTGTGATCCGCCCGCCTCGGCCTCCAAAAGTGCTGGGATTACAGGCATGAGCCACCGTGCCCGGCCTTCTGTTTTTGTATAGATAACACATTTACATGATTTGACAACCAAAAAGAGTAGCTCATTACATACTCAAAATTCTCCCTCCTATTCTATTCCCCATCAACCCGGGTTTCTTCCTGCCTTTCTCAGGAAGCCAAGTTTCTTTCTTTTCTATGGATTCCTTCTAGAGTTTCTTTAGGCATACTCACATGCAAGCGAATACAAGTATAGATTCTTTCTTTGCTGTTCATATCTATCAATCTTTTCTCTCACATATTTCATTTTCTGTTATTCCACTTTCAGTCATCCTTCACTGAGCTTTTTTGGGGAGAAAGACCAGTGGTTGCTTGTTTTGCTTATGCCTGATGCTCTGAACAAGTTCACATGTGTGCTTGTCTTTTTCCTGCAGATGAGGTGGAAAGTGAGAAATGGTACCTGTCTGCAGACTTCCCTTCAACAACCATCAAGACAGAGCCAATTACAGACGAACCACCCCCAGGACTCGTTCCATCTGTCACTCTGACCATCACAGCCATCTCCACCCCGTTTGAAAAGGAGGAACCTCCTCTGGAAATGAGTACTGGGGTATGCTCAATTTTCTTCTGTGTAAACAGGTTGGATTAAAAGATACAGATAGATCCTCATTCTCCAATAAGGTGTTTAATCTTTTTGGAGTTAGTGGCTGTGTACATTTAAGGACATGCAACTTTTTATGTGTGTATATACATATGTATACATTTAATAAGGGTATGTTGATTTGGTGCCAACTTCCTTTAAAGCCATTGTTCGGAAAAAATTAGTAACTAAGCTGATTTCATTCTCTCTTTGATTACTGTTAAAAAATAAAAAACACAGAAAATATCTATGGTAACAAAAAATTCTCTATGGCACTGGTTTTTAAGCAGTGGAAAGGGAGTGACTGAGGTGGTGATGTAATCCATGGCTTACAGTGCATGGCTACTGGGAATGTGAACTCCTGTGTAATATTTCACTTTCCTAGTGAGATGCTGAGTTGTCCTTACTCAAGTCAGGAATGTCTCACGTATTGATAATATGAATAATATTAACAATATTAATAACATTATAATAATAGTAATAGTAATAATAACACCTATTATTGTGTTACCCGTGGAAAGCATAAGAAATCAGGATTTTTTTCCTTACTAGATTCCATGCCTACCGCAAGTATAATTTAATTCTACTCTACCTTCTTTCTGGATATTTCCAGTGTCTGGCCATGGACCAGCATCGTATTTGTACATCTTGCAAGTGTTGGAAGCCTGTCTTAGCTTCCCTTAAGTTCAAAGCCTCAGGTTATAAGCAACAACTTCGTTAACATTCCTTAAGTCAGATTTATTGTGAGCAAGATAGAGTGTATATCTGCAGCTGGGCACGGTGGCTCACACCTATAATCCCAGCACTTTGGGAGGCGGAAGCTGCAGAGAGCTGAGAGGAGCCACTGCGCTCCAGCTTGGGTGACAGAGCAAGACTCCATCTCAAAAAAAAAAAAAAAAAAAAAAGCAAAGAAAAAAAATATATAGCGTCTACCTGTTCGGAATAAGGTAACACAGAATCAGTAGACTCATTAAAGTGTCACTGCATACTCCTTTGTCAGTCCATCTGTGTGATGATGAAGGGTTGTAGACAGAGACCTCTGCAAGTGTGCTAGGATTCCTTTCTCAGTAGCTACCTGAGTCTCTTTAGTAGGCTGGGCTCTCTGGGTCTATATTAGTCTCCTTGATCCACAGAATTTTAGTTACTTTATTACTTTTTTTTTTTTTGAGACAGAAGTCTCACTCTGTTGCCCAAGCTGGAGTGCAGTGGCTTGATCTCAGCTCACTGCAACCCCTGCCTCCCAGGTTCAGCGATTCTTGTGCCTCAGCCTCCCGGGTAGCTGGGATTACAGGCGCCAGCCACCATGCCTGGCTAATTTTTGTATTTTTAGTAGAGATGGGGTTTTACCATGCTGGCCACGCTGGTCTCGAACTCCTGACCTCAAGTGATCCACCCACCTCAGCCTCCCAAAGTGTTGGGATTACAGGCGTGAGCCACACGCCCGGTCTAGTTGACTTATTGTAAAGTATGTAACTAGCAAAGCTCAGAGGCATGGCCTTGCTCCTGTGTATGGGCCAGATAACTTTTTTCTCCTTTCCCTACCAGGCATTTCATGATTAGATACCATCAGTCATTAGGAAGCCTTAATAATAACATCATTAATATTAATTATTAATAATTATATTAATTGTATTATAACATTAATTATTAATATTAATAAAGTTATATATAAGAGAAAGGATGTGGCTTGGTGCACAGTCCCTACCCCAGGGCAAGCTGGTGGAGGCCTGTGACTCTTTAAAATTTAGTTCCCATTTTCCATGGTGATTGACTCAATTTAAGTGCATTGTGGCTATATGTAATTTACAGGCTGCTTTACATTGCAGGCAGGGAAAACTCCCAGGCGGGTGTGGGGCTGAACTGGGATAAGAGACCCCCTGGCCCCTCCTCATTCTGCTAAGGTCACCACCTCTTAGAAGGCCTCTTATTTTCTTTCAGCGATCAAATGTACGGTTACGCTCTGCAAGTAAATTCTGCAGTCTTGGGAATCCTTACCAATATAAGTTGCTTTTTAAAGCCCCCAAAGTGGCGTGAGGATAGGGGGAGTGGAAGCATTGTTTGGTTCTTACTTTACCCAAACTGTGTATTAAGAATAAAGTTAGCAGAATGATGCCACCCAAAAAAAGTACCAGAATATTTTGTAATAAAATGCCTTTATAGTAGTATAAAAACATAGAAAAGAATATTGATACAGTCTTGGGCTTGAGCCTTTGGCTTTCAATGTTAGAGTTCTGAGCGTTTTTTCTTTTTCTTTTTTTTTTTTTTTTTTTTGAGATAGGGTCTCACTCTGTTACCTAGGCTGGAGTGCAATGGTATGATCACAGTTCGCTGCAGCCTCAACTTCCTGGGCTCAAGTGATTCTCCTGCCTCAGCCTCCCAGGTAGCTGGGACTACTTAGGTGCACGCCATCACAACTTGCTAATTTTTGTATTTTTGGGGGAGATGGTGTCTCACTGTGTTACCCAGGGTGGTCTCAAGTAAGTTTGGAGGGTCCTGTCAGCTGTAATGCCAAGTTTGGCGATGAGAAAAAGGTGAAGAACTAAAATGACTCCCTGTCAGGGAAGCTGCCTACACTCAGCTATTCTCTAGGATAGGCAAGGCTGTCCCGAGAGGAAGACACAGGTGACAAATAGCTCTCCTGCGTGTGTCTTCAAGGCTGTGATTGGTTTTTAAAAATTGTGTTTGAAATTCTTCCTCCAGGTTGATTCCTCGTGCCAGACCATTATTCCTAAAATTAAGCTGGAGCCTCATGAAGTGGACCAGTTTCTAAACTTCTCTCCTAAAGAAGGTCTGTCTGCCTTCCCTGTGTCCCTTTGGGTTATACATATGGTCTCTGAGTCTACAGAGAGGGAATATGGCGAGAGAGCTGGGATGAGTTTGTACCACAGATGTAGCTGGCTTTATGAAATAGCTCTGTTCTTAAAAAATAAAAATTTTGCTTCCAAATAAAAATTTTGCAAGCTAAGTATTATTTTCCCATGTATGCACATGATTAAGTTTCAGCTAAGTGTTACCATACTTTTACTTCTAGCCAGGGTGATATTTTTCAAAACTTTTATGGACTGCTACTACAAACACTATCGAACAAGAGAACTGCAGCCTTTATTCATCCAGGTGTGGACCCTATATAGCCCCGCAAATCAAGAACCATCTACAAAGGCACCTTGCTTATTTCAAACAACTCTAGTTTCGACTCTTTGTGAAGTAAATTCACAGTTAATTATGTGGCCAATTCATTGTTTGTAAACATTGACTTTGGATGACAACTATTGCAAGGAGCCCCCTCTCTATTTGGTCATGTTCATGGTTCACAACTGTGCATATTTTTGGGCTTCTTGGCATCCATCCATTTAGAATTAACACATGCTTGAGGTGGTAATAGTTTGTTTTGTTTTGTTTTGTTTTTTGAGACAGAGTCTCACTCTGTTACCACGCTGGAGTGCAGTGGCACCATCTTGGCTCACTGCAACCTCTGCCTCCCAGGTTCAAGCGATTCTTGTGCCTCAGCCTCCTGAGAAGTTGGGATTACAGGTGTGCGCCACCACACCCAGCTGATTTTGGTATTTTTAGTAGAGATGAGGTTTCGCCACATTGGTCAGGCTAGTCTTGAACTCCCAGCCTTAGGCAATCCACCCGCTTCAGCCTCCTGAAGTCCTGGGATTACAGGCATAAGCCACCTCGCCTGGCCCAGGTTGTTATATTTCTATATTTATCTTTCTCTATGTCAGTTTCTTTCTGAGTTTCTCCCTCTTTGTTCTCCTGTGAAGCCCATAGTTAGGAATCCTGGATGCAGACCCCTGAGCCTCATAAGGTCTAATGAAGCTCTCTCTGCCTTGCATGTGCAGATTCTCCTGCATACATCCTGCTCTTCTCACTTCCGTGCTTTCAGTCATGCCATCACTTCCCTTTTCATTCATACTTTTTATTTATTTATTTTTTGTGTGTGAAACAGGGTCTTACTCTGTTGCTCAGGCTGGAGTGTAGTAGTGCCATCATGGCTCATGGCAACCTCAACCTCATGTGTTCAAGCGATTCTCCCACCTCAGCCTCCGAAGTAGCGGGGACTACAGGCATGCACCACCATGCCCAGCTAAATTTTGTATTTTTTGTAGAGATAGGGTTTCACCATGTTGCCCAGGCTGGTCTGAAACTCCTGAGCTCAAGTGATCCTCCAATTGTGGCCTCCCAAAGTGTTAGGATTAAAGGCATGTGCCACCTCACCCAGTCCCATTCATACTTTCAGTACAAATTTCAAAGTACAGTTCATTACTGTGGTCAACAATAAGAAATTGGCTTATACAGTTGTCACCGAAAAGGTATATTTGCTATGGTATATAAATGTGAGGATGTTTACATATGAGCACTTCTCATGAAAATATCATCTATCTTCATTCCGTTAGAAACTAACTCAGGATTTGGTTTGTAACAATGTAATCAGGGTTGGCCCTTTATTTGTCTTTATTATCAATAAAGAAAGGATTACATTTTTAAAGTTAATAATACTGAGTAGAATCCATATTGAGACACTATGTCTTTGCACTGAGTGACAGACAGTAGTGCCTTTCAGCTTTATATACTGCTTCAAAGTAATTGCTTTCATTTGTATAACACCAGTTATTACTATCAAATAAATCTTACTCTTTTAATTTATGCTGTGATGTGGTTCAGAAGTGTCATCACCATAACAATGAATCCCATAGTGGCTTCTGAATCCAGGGTTATTGGAGGAGAAATGTTTCAAGAATGAAGTTAAGGACAGCCCTTCCTCATTATCCTGGATAAACTGAGATAAGGAAATTCAATATCCTTGACTGCATCAGTTTCTACGCAAAGTAGCTTGTTGTCCCCCAGACCTTGCAGTAACCCAAAAGCGGCATTTCAAATGATACTTAGAAATCTGATCCTGAGGCGCCTCTGGCCAGCTCTGTAGCTCTTAATAGGTAGGAAGGACAAGATTTTACTTGCTTCACTTGCTTTTCTTGTCATTCTCTTTCTGTCTTTTGTGGGGTGCCCTCTGCTTGGACGGGAGAACAGTATTAGAATAATTTGGCCCCTACCAAGTGAAAGGGACAGGGTGGCTCTAGGTACTCCAGGCTGGTTCTTGGGAATGTAACAGCACAGAGCCCCTATTAGGTTCGTCTGCTTCCCGTTTATTTATTTATTTTTTTAAACCATGAAGTGCCATAATATTCATGGCTTTCGAGAAACCTTAGGACTCCTCCCTCTTAGCCAAGCACCTGCATATTTTCTCTTCCTGGGCTGCCTGCACCTGTGGCAGGAGTAGTGGGAATAGTGCAACTAGGATTATTTTAGCATATTCTTTAGCTTCCAGAGTGCCCACAGAGACTAAAAAGCCCAGGGACCTCTTTGGCAAGACTGGCAGAGAAAAAGGGAAAGAGGAAACATCTAGAGAAAAGCTGTATGTGGCAGAAAGAGAAAGAAAGGATGGGAGAGAGGGAATCGCAATGAGAGAGAGAGAAAAAAAAAAGTATGCCAGGGCCGGGGGGACCAGGGTTGGCTGAGGGGGCATTGCCTGTTGTGGGCTCAGCTATTCAGGTATTCCTGCAGGAGAGAGATGCCAATTGCTGCTCATCCTCTCTGAGGGCAGTGTATTAGTCTGTTTTCATGCTGCTGATAAAGTACCCGAGACTGGGCAATTTATGAAGAAAAAGAGGTTTAATGGACTCACAGTTCCACATGGATAGGGAGGCCTCACAATCATGGCGGAAAGCGAAAGGCACATTTTACAAGGCGGCAGGCAAGAGAGAAAAGGAGAACCAAGCAAAAAGGGGTTTCCCTTATAAAACCATCAGATTTCATGAGGCTTATTCACTACCACAGGAACAGTATGGGGGAAACTGTATGGGGGAAACCATGATTCAGTGATCTCCCACTGGGTCCCTCCCACCACACGTGGGAATTATGGGAGCTACAATTCAAGATGAGATTTGGGTGGGGACACAGCCAAACCATATCAGGCAGCTATGGGTAAGGTCATCTTTTTTGGGTCAGTTGTTGTGTCTCAGGAGGGCCCTTCCCATCCATAGCATGTTGGGTGGTCTCCATTGGAAGAAGGGATGAGGAGGTGATGTGCTGAGGCTTCCCATGGCCTTCAGCAGTTAGTTCTCTGGCCGAGCAGAACCAGCTGTGTGGGCCATGCCCACCATGGGCTGCCATACAGAGGACTCCATTGTCCTGGGGGCTCCAGGAGTTAAGTGTTTACCTGCAGTTACCTCCCTTGGCTCAGTAGCAGTGGCTGGTACAACAGAAATGTGCACTGTTTAGAAAGAACAGTGAGACCCAAGAGTGCTTTCATTCACGTTGAAGCCTGGTTGGATTCCTCCTTCAGAAGCCCATCTCTGCTGCCCTGGAGATGCCTGATGGATGCTAACCAAGGCTCCATAGGCCCTGGCAGAGAGGGTGTTGTGCCTCCCTGAGGAAGGGTGAAGGAGACTTTGGAGGAGAAAGTCCCCCCACTGCACTCTCACTTATTTTTCCTGTGCTCACTCCCGTATCTGAAGATGGATTTCATGTTTTCTGAATGAAGAATGCCTGGCGTCTTGCCTACGGGCATGACCACGCACATTGCTCCAGAAACAAACTGGCTTTTCTCAAAGCAGCCACTCTGGCTTTTTGAGATGGATTCTCGCTCTGTCACCCAGGCTGGAGGGCAGTGGTGTGATCTTGGCTCACTGCAACCTCCGCCTCCTGGGTTCAAGCAATTCTCCTGCCTCAGCCTCCCAAGTAGCTGGGACTACAGGCGTGCGCCACCACACCCAGCTAATTTTTTTTGTATTTTAGCGTGATCTCGGCTCACTGCAATCTCTGCCTCTCGGGTTCAAGTGATTCTCCTGCCTCAGCCTCCTGAGTAGCTGGGATTATAGGCATGTGCCACCACACCAGGCTAATTTTGTATTTTTAGTAGAGAAAGGGTTTCGCCATGTTGGTCAGGCTGGTCACAAACTCCTGACCTCAGGTGATCTGCCCACCTCAGCCTCTCAAAATGCTGAGATTACAGCCATGAGCCACCTTGCCTGGTCCCTGGTCACACGTTTATTGGTTTCTTGTATACACTTCCAGTGTTTCTTTTTGCCAATATAAGCAAATATGGGTCTATATCCTCTTTCTCTCCTTTTTCATACAAAAGGAGGACTCCCGTATCCACCCTCTGCACCTTGGAGATCTGTCCAGGTCAGCTCATGGAGGCCCCTCGCACTTTAGTTCGCTCTGCCACAAATCAGTTGTGTCCTCATTTGTGGCTCTGGGATGGATGAGATGTGCTTCCTTTTTTGCAGCCCCAGTGGACCACCTGCATTTGCCGCCCACCCCCCCGAGTAGTCACGGCAGTGACTCAGAGGGCAGCCTGAGTCCCAACCCACGCCTGCACCCCTTCGGCCTGCCTCAGACCCACAGCCCCTCCAGAGCTGCACCCCGGGCCCCCTCCGCCCTCTCCAGCTCCCCTCTCCTCACGGCTCCTCATGTAAGTATGCAGCGGGCATTCCTGGACCAGAGGGAACCCTCTCCATTCATTCCCATGGGGCTGTATCCAGAGCAGGACCACTCAAGGCTGTTTGGTTTTTCCTTTTGTCAAGAAGTTTCTGTTTAATGGCGAAAGCAGAGTGATGTCAACCCGAAAGAACACTTTCTAAGAACTGCCCACACATCTCACCTTTTACTACCACAATTCTCTTCCTTTTCACATGCACACTTCCAGTTTTCATTCATATGTTTATTTTACAGAGCTATAGGCATGAGGAATAAAAATTTGGGGTTTTTCTCCTCAAAGTTCTATCATAAATATTTGCATTAATTTAATGGTCCTTGTGACCTATGTCGTAGGAAATACCTTTTATATTTTAAATAAGCAATTTTTGGTGAACTTAAAAATTACTCTGAGATTAATTTCTTTGATGCTTAAAGGTCAAAAACAGTTTAAGCCTTTTCTGTGTGTCATATGACTCTTAACCCAGAAACTCAGATCAGACATCAAGACCCCTCGTTCATCCCTCACATACATGAGGACACCATAATAAAGAAGAATAAATCATTAACTTCTTATTGTTCTAGGAGTGAATTGATTTCTATGAAATTATAAAAATTATAATCAGCTATTTTGAATTTACAATATCACAACTAGAAAATTTAAATGAAATGAGATGTTTTAAAATTCTGTAAGTACCATCCGTCCATTAATTAACATAACTTTGAAAATTTGTGTTGATTCTGTCCCTGAAAGTTCTGGATCTGTAACCACATTCTTATATTTCACTGTTACTGAGGACAAGGGAATTCACCCTTCCACTCTTTCTTCACCTTTTCAACTTGAACCTGACTTCACTCCTTGGATTACTAGAATAGCTTGTATCCTATATACCTGTGTGTACTACTATGATCTGTCCATTCTACATGTTTATGGAGGAACTCTTCCCCATGTCAGATGCTTGCCTAACAACTATGTTGTGTTTCCCTATTACCTGTTGGCACCAAGCCCTGACACTTTTACCCATTATCAGGTATCCAGCCTTCCGCTGCTTCAAGAACTCCTTACCCACACTAGGCAGAATGGCTTCTTCAGTGACTTTTCAAAATACTGCCTTTTGCTTAGAATGCACTCCTCTCTCTTATGTAAATCATCCCCTTTCTTTCAGGAGGCCCAATTCAAATCTCATCTCCTGCCCTAAATGTTTCCTGATCACACAACTCATAGCAGTGTTCTCTTACTTCAAATTTTTAGTACACCTTTAGCTAATGTATTAGTCCATTTTCACGCTGCTGATAAAGACATACCCGAGATTGGGCAATTTGCAAGAGAAAGAGGTTTAATTGGACTTACAGTTCCATGTGGCTAGGGAAGCCTCACAATCTTGGTGGAAGGCAAGGAGGAGCAAGTCATGTCTTACATGGATGGCAGCAGGCAAAGAGAGAGCTTGTGCAGTGCAACTCCTGTTTTTTAAAACCATCAGATCTTGTGAGATTCATTCACTCTCACAAGAGCAGCACAGGAAAGACTCACTCCATAATTCAGTCATCTCCCACTGGGTCCCTCCCACAACATGTGGGAATTATGGGAGCTATAAAATGAGATTTGGGTGGGGACACAGAGCCAAACCATATCACCTAAGATTACAGTTTAGCATTTAATTACTCTTATCCTTTCATGGGTATCAATTCAGTCTCACAGTCTTGATCACAAGCTACTTGAGAGATAGGGTTTGTTTTGAGTCCTTCATGGCATTTAGTATGGAGCTAAAATGCAATAGGGACTCTGTTTGATTAATTATAAACATGCCATTCTACTGTGGGTTCCATGAAATGGGCTGCTATTCTTGTCTTCATTGCTGATGGACGTTCTGAGACTGCTGAAGCCAGAGGCTTCTGTGGAAAGAGTCTGCAGGTGTGTCCCTGGGTGCTCTGCACCCTTAGCTAAAAGTGGAGGAGAGAAGTGACTCCTGGTGTGTAGAGAGCACCTTATAAAATTGCATTTTCAGAAGGAGAACAACAAAACTCTTGCACAAAGCAGGGCTGCGAATGAATCCTTCATCACTCCAAGGCCAGGAAATCTCTAGGGATGTGGGAAATGACTCCTCTGCTTTTTCTTTTCATGTTTTAGCAAGTGGGGTGCTTCCCGGGAAATAATGGGTGGAGGCTTCTGTATTCTTTCCCTTGAATTATAATCCCTAGGTTATAACACTCACATGGGGGTGTCTTCCCCATCTTCCCATGCCCTTCAAAATACCCATCTATCACCCAAAGCAGATGGGGCATCCTTGTGTCA
Organism: Nomascus leucogenys; assembly: GCF_006542625.1. NCBI lineage: Eukaryota > Metazoa > Chordata > Mammalia > Primates > Hylobatidae > Nomascus > Nomascus leucogenys. The sequence continues at coordinate 86,907,381 of NC_044393.1, read as the reverse complement.
GAGCCTTCTGTAAGACATTGTAACAGATTCTCATCACCCCATCGGGAGGTGATTCTTCAGTGGTCCCAGTTCTTTTTCTTTGACCCTTTTCTGCTCCTTGGTCTGCACAGAAACTGCAGGGATCAGGCCCTCTGGTCCTGACAGAGGAGGAGAAGAGGACCCTGATCGCTGAGGGCTATCCCATCCCCACCAAATTGCCCCTGTCAAAATCAGAGGAGAAGGCCCTGAAGAAAATTCGGAGGAAGATCAAGAATAAGGTGAGCCCTTCAAACCTAGGCACTTCTAGAGCAGAGACACGAGCAGAATCGAGTCAGCATTCCCTTCCCTGCCTTCCCAATGGCCAGCACTACCCGATCCCATGGTGGAGACCAAGGCCCAGCCCTTCCCTTCCCTAAGCCCTGGGAGAAGCACCCTCACCACGTGCCCCTCTCTTCCTCCAGCCCATCCCATCCCTCTTGAGGCCAGCAGACTCCCAAATCAGTATCTACCTCCTTGGTGCCCACGATGATATATTCAGGGGTGGGAGGAAGCTATTAGAATTTCCATCTAGTTTTTTTTTTTTTTTTTTTTTTAAACTCAGCCTTTTAAATTTTGGGTGTATGATATATACAGTAGTTTCCTCTAGTGGACATATATATGTACTATATGTATCTATATAAAATACAGCATATATATGTATTATATATATATAAGGTACAAATACATTGCGAATGCTTGGTTAATTTTTTTTTCTTGGTAGGGTTTTGTGATTACAAAACTTCTGCAGTTTGCTGGTCTATATTTGGACTCAGTAGTCTCCTACCCCTGGGCCCCTCAGTGCTGAGCAGGCCTGATGAAAACCAGGAGGATGGATGAGGCACAGGCCTACCAGGAGGGAGGGGGCAAAGAGGGAAGGAAGACAAGAGCTTAGTGTCACTCTATCCATGTGCGGAACCAGCAGCAAGTTGATGTATGACCAAGCCAGCTGTCTTATTTTGTAGATGTAGTTCAGCCAGCAGAGGTCCAGGAGTTAAACTCATTTATCTGAGACCACACTGATGGTTTGTGAGCCACATGGTCTGGCCTGGCTCTTCACTCAGTGTCCATTTTTTTCTTTTCTTTTTCTTTTTCTTTTTTTTGATATAGAGTCTTACTCTGTCACCAGGCTGGAGTGTAGTGGCATGATCTCGGCTCACTGCAACCTCTGCCTCCCAGGTTCAAGTGATTCTCCTACCCCAGCCTCCCGAGCAGCTGGAACCACAGATGTGCGCCACCATGCCCGGCTAATTTTTTTGGTTTTTGTTTTTTGTTTTGAGATGGAGTCTCTCTCTGTCACCTAGGCTGGAGTGCAATGGCACAATCTCAGCTCACTGCAACCTCTGCCTCCCGGGCTCAAGCGATTCTCTTGCCTCAGCCTCCCAAGTAGCTAGGATTACAAGCACACACCACCGCACCCAGCTAATTTTTGTATTTTTAGTAGAGACTGGGTTTTACCATGTTGCCCAGGCTGGTCTCGAACTCCTGACCTCAGGTGATCTACCCGCCTTGGCCTCCCAAAGTGCTGGGATTACAGGCGTGAGCCACTGCGCCCGGCCATTTTTTTGTATTTTTAATGGAGACGGTGTTTCACCATGTTGGCCAGGCTGGTCTCGAACTCCTGACCTCAAGTGATCCGCCCACCTCAGCCTCCCAAAGTGTTGGGATTACAGGCGTGAGCCACCGCTCCTGGCCACTCAGTGTCCATTTTACTGGTGGCCTGGTTTGTAGGAAAGTAGGTGTGAGTTTGGCAGCTGGAAACCCGGGAGGACAGACTAGTTGATGAACCAGCAGCTTAAACAAATGGCAAGCAGCTTGCAGAAGTGAGCAGGGCTTTGGTGACTTCTACGCTAACCACCTCCCGTCTTAACTGGTTTACTTACAGAGCTGGAAATTAATCATTCTCCTCCCACCCCTCTCTCTCAGATTTCTGCCCAGGAAAGTAGGAGAAAGAAGAAAGAATACATGGACAGCCTGGAGAAAAAGTAAGCCTGCTGGCAAACTGTTGTGTTCATCGGGCAGTATGCACAGAGAAATGTGGGTGTGCGGAGAATCGGGGAGAAGCAGTTCAATTCCTCTTTCTGGCCACCTTGGAAACCCGGTGGTTTATCAGCTGTCGTTTGCCTGCCACCTAGTGGTTATTTGGAGGAGACGTCTATAATAAAGCAGGAAAGAAGTACCTTAGTAGGCGTTTGAATCATACCACTGCCAGCCAAGGACCCCGGAGTCCTCAGAGACTTCCTTTCAAACACATACAAATATTAACATTCCTGCACATTCCTGGAACTTCTAGCAGGAGAAGCCCTGTTTTAGCCAAAAGGAGCAGTGCTACTTAATCAGCCCCCATTGGCCACACTCCCTCATGCTCTAGAGAGGGCACACAGGGAAAGAAAGATGTCAGGTTGGCGGCCTTTATTTTCCAGCCACTACAATTCATGTTTTTTTTTTTTTGCAAAAACACTTGAAGACAATCTTTGTTCTTTTGAAAAGTCTGTAATATCAGGCGGGCTGTTAGAAAAAGATGAATTAAATACAGTTTTGTCTTAGCCGTAGAAGTTAGTTCTTTAGCTAACAAACCAAGATATTTTTAAGATGGGCATGAGGCCCCAGACCCAGAAATGAACTTCATGTGGATCTGGGGAAAGGAGTGGCTGGTGGTTCCTGGCTGTTTCTCAAAGTTACTATTGAAAGTTTAGTGCTTTTATCACCTGACTTAAGTACTGGTAATGCAGCATTCAGTATAGTCGGCTCTCCATATCTGGGGATTCAGCGTCCTCAGATTCAACCAACCGTGGGTCTAAAATATTCAGAAAAAAACCTCAATAGGCTGGGTGTCATGGCTCACTCTTGTAATCCCAGTGCTTTGGGAGGCCAAGGTGAGAGGATTGCTGGAGCTGAGGAGTTCAAGGTCAGCCTGGGCAACGTAGCCAGACCCCCTAAAAAATAAAAAAAAATTAGCCAGGCATGGTGGTGCACATCTGTGGTCCCAGCTACTCAGGAGGCTGAGAGGGGAGAATCACTTGAGCCCAGGAAGTTGAGGCTGCAGTGAGCTGTGATTGTGCCACTGCACTCTAGCCTTGATGATAGAATGAGACTCTGTCTCAAAAAACCAAAACCAAACAACTCAATAAAAAAAAAAACTATAACAATAAAAAATAATACAACTGTAAATACAAGATAACACATATTTACAGAGTATTTACATTGTGTTTGGTGTCATGAGTAACCTAGAGATGATTAACATATACTGGAGGATATGTAAAGGTTATATACAAATACTACACCATTTCTTATCAGGAACTCGAGCATCTGGAGATTTTGGTATCTGTGGGGAGTTCTGGAACTAATCCCCCCTGAATACCGTGGGAAGACTGTAGTCCCATGCTGTCCCACCATTTTCTACGGGCATTCAGGGTCAAGATGTTTCTATGAAAATCTCTTTACTGTCTCTTTTGGGCGTGCATGCCCCAGCACTGGGATTCCTAGTCCTGGGCTCTCGTCCTGTTTGTTTAAGTCTCTTCACTTCTTATCAGTCCTGGTAAGAGTGTAGCCGGGAGTATCCAGATTACTGTAGTATAGAGGGAGAAGTATGATGGGTATTGAGAACTCTAGGGAGGAGGTGAGAGGAAAGAGGGTTGTAACACCCTAAAAGAGGGTCATATTTTGTCCTGTCCCTATTCATCTTTCATTATTCAGGCACTCGTCACTCAGCTCCCTCTTTTTTTTTTTTTTTTTTTTTTGGAGACAGAGTCTCGCTCTGTGGCGCAGGCTGGGGTACTGTGGCATGATCTTAGCTCACTGCTATCTCTGCCTCCCAGGTTCAAGTGATTCTTCTGTCTCAGCCTCCCAAGTAGCTCGGATTACAGGCACACACCACCATGCCCACCTAATTTTTGCATTTTTAGTAGAGATGGGGTTTCACCATGTTGGCCAGGCTAGTCTTGAGCTCTTGACCTCAAGTGATCTGCCTGCCTCAGCCTCCAAAAGTACTGGGATTATAGACATGAGCCACTACGCCCGGCCTCAGCTCCTTCTATTTTTCTTTTTTTGAGACAGATCTTGCTCTGTCACCAGGCTGGAGTGCAGTGGTGATCTTGGCTCACTGCAATGTCCGACTCCTGGGTTCAAGTGATTCTCCTGCCTCAGCCTCCCAAGTAGCTGGGATTACAGGCACGTGCCACCACGCCCAGCTAATTTTTGTATTTTTAGTAGAGACAGGGTTTCACCATGTGGGCCAGGATGGTCTCTATCTCCTGACCTTGTGATCCGCCCGCTTCAGCCTCCCAAAGTGCTGAGATTACAGGCGTGAGCCACCGTGCCCAGCCTATTTTTTTTTTTTTTCTTAAGTGTCTTCATCCTTCTTTCCATACTTTCCCACACTTCCATGGAGTGGCAGATCTCCCCAACCCTCCTTTTCCTCATCCCCACCTACCTCCACCCTAACTCCTAGCTTAGTGTTTGCTCTATGGATAATAATTTTCTTCTTTCTCCTTCCTTTGTAGAGTGGAGTCTTGTTCAACTGAGAACTTGGAGCTTCGGAAGAAGGTAGAGGTTCTAGAGAACACTAATAGGTAAGTGTCACTGGACTGAGAGCTGATTGCGCTGCCAGTGGAAGGTGGGGAAGGAAGAGGATAGAATCCAGAACCAGGGATGGCAGAAAAGTGGAGGAGGTCACAGTGAAAGTGCAGTTGTGCTGAGATGCTCAGCATGGCCAAACTCCACCCACCCGCTCCTGCTACACACACACATATGCACACACGCATGCACACATGCTACTCTTGCACACATACAAACACATATGCACACATGCTGTCATGTTCACATCCACAATACACATATGTACACACTCATATGCACATACATGTACACATACCTGCATATGCTTTACTTTTCCTAAATGATATAGGATTGAAGAAGAAGCTGATCATGACAAGGACTATGACTAGAGGGTTAAAAAAGAGGCTTGGAGGAGAATAAGATCAACAAGCCTGATTCTCCTGAAAATGACATCACAATTTAGAGGTGAACAAGGAGGCACTGGCCACTTCAATATAATCTAATTTTAGTAGCAAATAATACTTATTAGTTTAAAAAAAGAGAAAATCATTGGTATTTTTTTCTTTCTTTTTTTTTTTTTGAGACGGAGTCTTGCTCTGTCGCCCAGGCTGGAGTGCAGTGGCACCATATCGGCTCACTGCAAGCTCTGCCTCCTGGGTTCAAGTGATTCTCCTGCCTCAGCCTCCTGAGCAGCTGGGACTACAGGCATGCGCCACCACGCCCGGCTAATTTTTGTATTTTTTTTTTAGTAGAGATGGGGTTTCACCATGTTGGCCAGGATGGTCTCAATCTCCTGACCTCATGATCCGCCCCCCACTTGGCCTCCCAAAATGCTGGGATTACAGGTCTGAGGCGCTGCGCCCGGCTGAAAATCATTGTTTTTTAAATTAGTTCTTTCAAATTAGCTAGTTTATTAGTTAATTGCATTTCAAACCCATTTTACAAAAGTTATAACAGTACCAAGTTGATAAATTCCTCTAGCACTTGCTGTGCCAAGTGCTATTTTAAGCACTTCACAGCTGTGAACTCATTTAGCCCTATGAGGTGCCATTACTATCATCCTCACTATATAGGGAGGTAACTGAAACTCGGAAAGTTTAGGTGATTTGTCCAAGGTCACACAGTAAGTGCTAAAGCTGCATTTGAACCCAGGCGGTCTGGCTCTGGAGCCTCGATATGGGAGGAGTATGTGGAGGTTTATGCCTGGGTCATATGCAAGAGAAAGGGGTGAAAGTTCAGGGTTAAGAAACTGGCTTTTGGGGAGTTTCATCCAGAATATATGTGTTCATGTGCACACATGATACGTACCTGTGCTGTGACAATTATTTCTTAGTCAGAGAGTCCTGTCACCCTGAGTGTTGGAGATCCAACAAATTAAGCAGAGAAAAATGGACTTACTGAGTAAACAAAAATGTAATCAGATTAAGGGTCAGCGTTAATGCCCAATAACAATTGTGCAAATATTAAGGGATCAGTTTAAATCTCTTTGCATGTTATTTGATAATAACAAATGAATTTAATTCACATTTCCTGATTCTTCATGGTTTGTTGCTCAAAAAGCCAGCTAATAGAGACATAAGCTAAAACTACCGTCAGTGGGATCCCCCTGGAATTTTCTCTGCATTTCTGGGAATGTGTGCTCAGATAGCAGTCAGGGGCAGTTCACCGCAAGTACTCTGTAAGACAGACTGCCCAAAGGGAGGAAGCGCCACCAACTTAGCGTGGCATTACCTTGATCTCATGAGGCAAGGGAGCTGGTTTCACTGCTTGCCTTTGGCCCTTAGTCTCCTGGGGCTTCCTCTGTTTTTATCTCCACTTCCTCTCCGCTGGGGGGATTGCCTGAGGCGGCTCTGGTTCTCTGGATCCTGCTCACCCAGCCAGCATCTGCATCCATGTTTTTAGCATCCTGAGCAGATAGGCGTTCCCGGCACCCATCCTGGCACTTACTCCCGCAGCAGCCCCATGTTCATGGGTGGGTGGGACAAATCCTGGCCAAGAATTGGAGAAAAAGGGAAGAGCAAAGACCTCCTTGGAGTTTGTGTTAAGGTTTCGTCCTCTACAGGCTCAGTGTCAGGCCTCCCCTCGGCCACATGGGGGCAGCAGAGGCACAGCAGGGATGCGCTGGGGTGAAGTCGGGGTGTGTGAGGGAGAAGGACCGACTACACTACCTTGCCTGGGAAGTCTCTCCTCTCCTCTGCAGATGGACTGTGGTGCTTGTTCCTTCCTTCCTTCCTTCCTTCCTTCCTTCCTTCCTTCCTTCCTCCCTCCCTCCCTCCCTCCCTTCCGTCTTTCCTTTTCTTCTCTTCTTTCTTCTTTCTTTCTTTCTTTCTTTCTTTCTCTTTCTTTCTTTCTTTCTTTGCTTCTTTCTTTTTTCTTCCTTTCTTCCTTCCCTTCCTTCCTTTCCCCTTCTCCTTCCTTTCTCCCTCCCTCCCTGCCTCCTTCCTTCCTTCCTTCCTTCCTTCCTTCCTTCCTTCCTTTCCTTCGTCCCTCCCTCCCTCCCTTCCTTCCTCCCTCCCTCCCTCCTTCCACATTTTTATTTTTGTTTGCTTGTTTGAATCAGATATCCAAATAAGGTCCATGTGATCAAACTGTTTGATATGTCCATTACATATCTTTTTGTCTGTAAGTTCTCTTGCATGTCTTTGCTGTTATTTAGTAAAGGCCGAGTCAGTTGTCCTATAGAGTCTTTCGTGGTCTTAGTTTACCTGTAATGTCCTTGTGGTGTCCGTTAGCACAGTCCTTCGCCCACTACACACTCTACTTTGTTTGGTTTCGGTTTTTGGTAAGAATTCTTCATAGGTTCCATGACATGCCTCCATCAGAAGGAACATAAAAATTGGTTATTTGGTTCTCCACAATGTATACTTATTGGCTAGAGAGATCAATACATTAGGGGTTTGAAAGTAGCCTTATAGAATTCTATCATTTCTCCTCCAGTTATTAGCAGAATATTTTTCTAAAACAAGACTCTTCATCATTAAGGAACATGGGTGCACACGTAACTCTATGAGATGCCGATTTCATTGTCTTTGGGTATATACCAGCAGAGGGATTGCTGGGTTATATGCTAGTTCTATTTTTAGTATTTTGAGGAACCTCTACACTGTTTTACATAATGGTTTTACTAATTTACATTCCCACCAACAGTGTGGAAGGGTTCCCTTTTCTCCACACCCTTGCCAACACTTTTCACGGCTTGTCTTTTTTATAATGATCGTACTAACAGATGTGAAGTGGTATCATGTAGGGTTTTGATTTACGTTTCTCTGGTGACTAGTGTCAGCGAGCACCTATTCATATACCAGTTGACCATCTTTATGTTTTCTTTAGAGACGTGTCTATTCAGGTTCTTTGCCCATTTTTAAAATTTTTTTTTTTTTTTTTTTGCTTTTGAGTTGTATGAGTTCCTTATATATATTTAATATTAACCCCTCATGGTTTATATGGTTTGCAAACATTTTCTCCCAATCCGTGGGCTGCCTTTTCATTTTGTTAATTTTTGTTGTTGTTGTTGTGCAGAAACTTTATTTAGTTTGATATAGTTTTACTTGTTTATCATATGTTTCAGACTTAAGGAAGATGTATACATAATATGTGCTCCTTTTAAAATAATTTAGGAAAAAAAAATCCTTTCACTCAGAGGTATCTTTATGTTTTGGAATATCTTACGTGTACGTATTTATATTGTGCATACTTCTTTGTTAAGAACTATTTCCACATAACAAAACTCTGGACATATTCCCATACATTTCTACAGGATCTTTGACTCACCATTAAAAATAATCTACTTGATCAGGCGCAGTGGCTCATGACTGTAATCCTAGCACTTTGGGAGGCCGAGGCGGGTGGGTCACCTGTTGGTCAGAGATCACCTGACCAGCATGGTGAAACCCCATCTCTACTAAAAATACACAAATTATCTGGGCATGGTGGCAGACGCCTGTAATCCCAGCTACTCGAGAGGCTGAGGCAGGAGAATCGCTTGAACCCAGGAGGCAGAGGTTGTAGTGAGCCGAGATTGTGCCATTGCACTCCAGCCTGGGTGACAGAGTGAGACTCCGTCTCAAATAATAATAATAATAATCTACTTCATGCTATTGGGATCTGAGCCTTCCCTGACAGTCTGCTGTTACTGAATGTGACCAGGGCTAGCTTAGCCACCTGTTAAAGCGGGGAAAGTTATTTGTTTCTGTGTTTTGTTGTCAGCGTTATTAAGGTATAATTGACAAAATTGCATATTTTTACAGTATACAGTGTAACGATTTGATGTATGTGTATATTGTGAAATGTTTATCACAATCAGGCATCCATCACTCCACGTAATTACCTTCTTTTTTCTTTTTCTTTTTGGGGCCAATGCTTAGGAGCTACTCTCTTAGCACATTTCTGGTATATAATATGGCATTTTTAATTACAGTCACCATGCTGTACAGTAGATCCTCAGAACGTATGTACCTTATGACTGAAAGTTTGTATTCTTTGACCAGTTCTCCCACTCTCAGCAGCCGGTGACCACCTTTCTATTCTCTTGTTTCTGTGAGTTTGACTTAAATTTTTCTTTAGATGTAAGTGATACCATACATATTTGTCTTTGTCTGGCTTATTTTACTTACAAAGCAGGACAAGTTTGCTGATGCTCCTCTTCCCCTTGGCCTCCTTCCCTGTACTCTGTGCCTTCCCTCGAGTCTCAGGAGCGCAGTGGCTGTGTGTGTCTTCTTCTCCCATTTCTTCTCCCTCTTCAAGACTCACCTCTCCTCATGGACACACTTTTATGGTAGTAATGGCTGGCAATGGATTCATCTGTGATCTTCCCACAGATAATTGTAGCGGAGACCTCCTAAGGTCATGATATTTAAGACCAGTAGCTTTTAAGACCTGGCGCGGTGGCTCACGCCTGTAATCCCAGCATTTTGGGAGGCCGTGGCTGGTGAATCACCTGAGGTTGGGAGTTCAAGACCAGCCCGATCAACATGGAGAAACCCCGTATGTACTAAAAATACAAAATTAGCTGGGCGTGGTGGTGTGTACCTGTAATCCCAGCTACTCAGGAGGCTGAGGCGGGAGAATCACTTGAACCTGGGAGGCGGAGGTTACAGTAAGCCGAGATCACGCCATTGCACTCTAGCCTGGGCAACAAGAGGAAAACTCCATCTCAAAACAAACAAAACCAGTAGCTTTTCATGTATTTTGGCTTGAGAGGGAAATAGATAAAAGCAGGGCTGCTTCACTCAAACAGGGGGAATGGACCTAGAGTTCCTCTAACTGCTCTTCCCCCTTTCTCTTTGTTTTCTGCCAAGGGCCTCTGTGGTACTCAGGGAACACCACAGTAACCAAAATGACTGATGTAAGCATTGGCAATGCCCTGCCCTAGAGCCAGCATGGGGAGCTGGTGACTGGGGTGCTGGGCAAGGGAAGACGTTGGGACCCTTTACTCACATCACCCCATGCAGGTGACCAGTGTTTGAGCGGTGTGCAGGCCTGGGCTGGGGAATGCACACCTGTGTGTGTGTTCCTGTTGATGCTTCTCATTTTATCATCCTTCAGAGGCAGCTGGATGGAAGTAGAACAACTTCGATAAGTGAACAGAATCCTGGGTCACCAGAAATGGGGGGTGGAGAAGCCTTGGGGGCCATTGTTCGTATGCATGGCATGGCAGGGAGGGGAGTAGCTGTTTCATCATTGACCAAATGAAAGAAAATGATACCTCTTTACTTTTTTCTGCTCCTATACAATACCCCACAGGAGACTTTCCCATCTACCCAGATGAAAATTTATGCTGGGATTGTGAGTCAATCCTGAGTATCGTTTTCTTTCTTTTTTTTTTTTTTTTTTGTACTGGACTCAGCAGCAGCCATCTAGCCTATTACTGATTTCTAGATGAAAAGGTATTTTATCTGAGCTATGGAAAGTGGAAGAGCACAGGGCCGGGAGAGGAGATGAGGAAGTCCTCTTCATCTTTCTTCAATTTTTCTCTGGGAGCCTCTGGGAGCAGAGCTGAAGTGGTGTGAAAGCACCTTCACACTTCCTTTGCTGAGGTGATCCGCTAATTGCATGCTATCAGGAAATGTGTAAGATGGGAGTGAGATGGTTCCCCAGGGGGCCCTTCTTCCTGTGCTCCATCAAGAAATACATTTTCACTTGCCGGTGTCTGAGCAGTGCCCGTGTGTGGCTGCTAGCAAATCCTTCCGGCTTTTCTAAGTGAATGCACCTCTCTAAGCTGCAAGCTCTCTGGATGGCCCCACCCTGGTCTCATCCCTGAGAAATCTTGTCATTTTTTCCCACTGGTATAGTTTTCTTCTGCACGAGTGATACACATACCCTGCCCGGCCCATTAGTTGTAGGCATTTGTGGCTCAGTGTGCTCCATTTATTACTTATTTTGTTCTCAGGCTTCTTTAGGGGCTGTGAGCTACAGCCTTTCTCCTTGGGCATGGATTTGTAGAATCGTAGGAGCTTAGACTTGAGATACACCTTAGATATCATTGTATTGAACTGCTAATCACCTTATTTTACAGAAGGAGAAACCGAGGCCTGGTGGGGTTAAAGTCGTCTAAACATTTAGAGGTAGAATGGGGACGAGAACTTGGTCACTTAATTTTTGATCTGGTCCTTACTTTGGTTTCTCTTGCTGCTGTGCCTCTTGCTCCTTCAAGGAGCTTGCCCCAGCAAGAGCCGACTTTAGACCCGGACACAGGGCCCTTGATTTGGACTCAGTGTTTTAGAGGGCCCTGTGCTGGCTCTCCTTTAGCCATGTCCCCCTCCATGGGATGTGTAGTTGGCAGGACCAAGGAGATGTGTCCATCTGGAGCTCTCCCCCTAGCCCTCTAGAACTTACCCCGGTACCTAGGATCCTGAAATTCCCTGTCCAAAGGTCTTAGCTCATTTGCAGGGCCTATGTGGACTTCTACCCCAAATCTGTTCTCTGAACGGCAAACCTGGTGACCAGTGGGCACCCCTGAAGCCAATGGGGTAGACAGAGACAGCTCTTTGTGAGGGCTGCATGTGGAGTTTGAACCAGGGCTGGTGTGTGCATGACATCCTTCACAATATATCAGGTCTGGGATTCAATTTAGCCTTATTTATAGAAGATATGAGATTCCTGGGTCAGAGACAAAGGATTCTATTGCTCAGCAGGCAGTGTGAGCAGCAGCATATATGTATCAGTTCTCCTTGCCCCCAGGTGCCAGGACAGATCTGGGTGGATGCTGTGCTCTCAGTGGGGATTGTGTCACAGCTAAGGAAGCCTGAGCTTGGAGAATCCACTGCTTTTATAGCAAGCAATCAGTAAGCCTGCTTCTTGCCCAGGGAGAGACATTACCTCATCTGTCCAGGTTACCAGCTTCATAACAACCTTGAGAGGTGGCCCATCATAAAAGAGCAGTGAGAGCCTTTCCATCTTGGCATCCACAGCAGAATGTGTAGGAACACAAGAAGACCCAAGAGACTGCCTCTCTCCAACGGTGTGGAGCAGGCTGAGGCCTGGAGTAATTCTGCTTATACTACCACATTTTGGCAAGCAGCCCTGGAAGTCCAAGAATTCTAGTTCAAACCTGGCCATAGAGGAAGCCGGAAGGAGCAGGTGTTGGGCTGCTTGGTTTGGAGAAACCTTAAGATGTGTGGCATGTGGACTTCATTTGTACACTTTCCTCAGACCTCACAGAAGTAAGGGACATGCTTGCCTCTATTGATATCAGAAATAGGAATTCCTTAATCTTTCTCTTTGATCTCCCTCTTAGCTATAGTCTTTCTCTCTAACTCTACTTTTCTTGTTCTTGAAAATCTCTATATGATTCCTATTAAAGGTCTTTCCAGCCAAGTCTACTGGGTTTTGACTGGTTTCTGGCTCTCCTGGTCTGGTTGTTTAGCCCACACAGCTGTGTCTGTTTGCACTAATTTTGTGTATTTGTTCCCTACACACTATTGCGGTTTTCTGTGTGTGGGTTCATCTCTTCTCTCTTAGACTGACAATAACTGGCTGAACCCACTCCCAGCTGCACACAAAGAAGCTATTTGAGGACTGATAAATGACCCAAGTTACTCTACTGTACACGTTTACCTTGGTTTTAAGTCACTTTTCATTTCTCCATTATCTCTAACTTCTGGTTGCATGAAGAGTATGAACTTTCTTTTCATGTGGAAATATTTCGAACTTCAAAGGATTATTGGGTACTAAACTAAGTTCCCCAGAGAGATTAGAAAGGCATTTTAGTGTAATTTAGTGTAAAGTTCAAAATTCCACAGCCTCAGTTTTTGTTCCTGGGCCAGCAGGTAATAGAGCATTTCAGAAATGCCCTCTGGTTCCTACAAAATGAAGAAGCCTCTTGTAATGTAACAATTAACACAGGAAGAAAAAGGAGAAAATTATACGCTTTTTTTTTTTCATTTAGGCCAGAGCCCCATGAACAACCTTCAGAACTTAAGTAAAAGGCCATAAACGTATAGGTATTTAGTCAAGGTTTAGGAGTTTGAGCTGATGTGGTTGTCTTTTGTGTATGACACACTTTAGTATTTAAATGTCTTTGAGATTGTTCATGATTTTCCTTAAATATCCTTATGAAATGTGTAGAACTTACAATTATTAACATTGTATCCCACCACCTCCCTGCCCTCGATCCCAGGACTTTGAGGTAGAGATTTCAGCTGTTGGACACCCCCTCCTCACCTCAGAACCTCCCAGGCACTAACTCTAGATGTGACTCAGGTGGGGTGGGAAGGGATTCAGGGGGATTTTGCCTCAGAAGGACATGGATGCTCATCTCTTCTATCATGAGGCCACCTGATCGTCACTAGAGTTTTGTTTTTTTGAGATGGAGTCTCACTCTGTCACCCAGGCTGGAGTGCAGTGGTGTGATCTTGGCCCACTGCAACCTCTGCCTTCCGGGTTCAGGCAATTCTTGTTCCTCAGACTCCCAGGTAGCTGGGATTACAGGCACACACCACCACACCTGGCTAATTTTTGTATTTTAGTAGAGACAGGGTTTTGCCATGTTGGCCAGGCTGGTCTCGAACTCCTGACCTCAAGTGATCTGCTCACATCAGCCTCCCAAAGTACTGGGATTACAGGCATGAGCTACCGTGCCTGGCCAAGTTTTCTTTTCTTTTTTTTAAGTGTGTGCACTAGATAAGTAACACTCATGCTTTTTTGATTGTACAATTATTTTACATTTTATGCAGTATAAATGGCACACCAGACATACCACATGAACTTGTACGTATACATCATACATCTCACTAATATGAATGCTTCACAAATCGATAGTTCTTTACGGCTTACAATGCCCTCTGATGTTGTGTATTCTATTTGATTCCATTTCATTAAAAACATATACCAGTCACAACCCAATTGATTTCACAAACCTACAAATGGTTCATGATTTGGAATTCGGAAATGACTGCTCTAGGTGCTTCCATAAGGCTGTGAAAAAGTTCCTTCATCTCTGAAGGAGGCTGATTTACCCAGGGAATAGTTTACACACATACATATGTGCACACACACATATGTGCACCTGCACACACCACTTCCTGGAGAGTTCCATTTCTAAGATGTGTTATAAGATTTGATGAAAGTATGTCTGGCTGGGCGCGGTGGCTCACGCCTGTAATCCCAGCACTTTGGGAGGCCGAGGTGGGTGGATCACCTGAGGTCAGGAGTTCAAGACCAGCCTGACCAACATGGTGAAACCCCATCTCTACAAAAAATACAAAAAAAATCAGCCAGGCGTGGTGGCACATGCCTGTAATCCCAGCTACTCGGGAGACTGAGGCAGGAGAATTGCTTGAACCTGGGAGGCAGAGGTTGCAGTGAGCCGGGATCACACCACTGCACTCCAGCCTGGGCAACAAGAGCGAAACTCTGTCTCAAAAAAAAAAAAAAAAAGAATGTCTACAGAGAAGGCCTAAGTTGAAGCTCCCAACACACCAAATAATTGGGAACCACCACTTTTGTTTTCCTGGTCCTGGTTTCTGACTCCAGTGGGAAATTAGGTTCCTGAATGTTCAAAGTCCAACATTCAATAACTGTATGACTGTTCTCATTCTTTCTTTTGTAAATAAGGAAACACACACAAAAAGCAAAATTAAACCAAAGACAAAGAAAACATGAGACTGTTGATGCATTTCCCAGTTATTGTAAGATTGTGTCTCCCACTCTTGGATTCTTTTGAATGTTTTGCCCAATTTCCTTTGATATGCCTCCCAAGATACAGGGTGATGGTTTATTTTGGGCAAGGCTGGCAGCTGCTTTCCACTGCTCTTTTGCAAGGAACTGCATGAGGATAGCCACTGAGTTTATTTTTACATCTCACCACAGGACAAAATCCACATTTTCAATCAAGTGTTGGACACTCCAATTTAACAAATTGTGAAAAATCTGTTGGCCCAGATAAACGTATGCTAAGAGTATTCCTTTCTCTAAATTAAGATTTTGTTCCCGGAAGCCCAAGAATTCATTAAGACCATAATTAGCCATGATCGCTGATGATTTAAAATACAATAATAAAGAGGAAGTTTATACTGAGCTTCATAGGCACCATTGGATCTGTCCTGCGGTTGACTTTTTATAGCTGTAGTTTAAAAATAACTTTTCCATTTCATCTGCTGGCTGCCTTTTCTCCACCCAGCCCTTCACACAAGTAGGGTGGGGGCTGTCATCCAACCTCCCATTGCTGCAGGCAGTGACATCTGTCTCAGTGACATCAGAGAAAGTGCCACATCATCTCAAACCAATGTATCAGTTATGAGGTCACAGGCTTTCCCATAAAAAGGACTGGCCTCATCTGTCATCAGTGACATCAGAGAAAGTGCCACATCATCTCAAACCAACATATCAGTTATGAGGTCACAGGCTTTCCTGTAAAAAGGACTGGCCTCATCTGTCATCAGTGAAAAGAGACAGCAAGCACTCTTCAAAGATGTATTTGCTTCAGCAAACCCAGAGTTACCCTGGGAGGGAGCATTGTCTCATTATTCCATTAGCTGATGTGGTCAAGGGAATTCATCTGAGTAGCTGCCTAAACTCAGAACTTAACTTGATTAAAGGTACATAGCAGTCATCCTCTGATTGAAACTCAGGTGTCTTTGCCTTCAGAGCCGATCCTCCTGATATATATGCATCAGCTTAGCAATTCTAAAGCCATCTCATCAGCTTTTTTGGTATTTCACAGAGGGACACGTTTTATATTTTCCATTTTTCTAAATAAAGCCCAGGCTTGACTTCCTGACACCTTAACTAGGCAAGGAGTACCCTTGATTCTTTTATCTATTATCTGCATTTTATCTTTGATGTATCCAGAGAAAATACCACACAATATTTATTTGCCCTGATGGTTTTTGTGTCACTGTTACTGAAATTTTGTTAGTATGCATCTCCTTGCCATCGGAATGGGTTTTATTGTGGCTCTTCCATCTATGGTTTAGTCTCTTTTAATAGTAATATTTTCATATTTAATGGTGGACATATCTCAGTTGGGCTGGTGTCAATAAAATATTAATGTTACTGGGGTTAAGAAAAATCTACTTAACTAAGACATGCTTTATTAATTTTAGTAGGTTATTGATTAGGGTACCATGCTGTACCATGTTGGAATGTACACAAGCTATGGGGTCAGATAGGTTTTGGTTTACATCTTAGGTCCTCTACTTATTAGCTACATGACTTTGAGATGATTGCATAGTGTTTTAGTGTATGTAGTTCTTGGAACTCAAGTAGTAGGCACTCAGTACTCTGTCATTCATTTTCTTTTTTTATGATGAAAAGGAGTGTTTCTGTTGTATGGATGTGTATGAATTTCCCAAACTTTATTGGATCATAGAAGTCTGTTTGGATTCTGGGGATGACTGCGTGAAATGCCTCAGTGTTGCTGATTGATGGGGCCTTGCACATGTTGTCATTTCTACCATCAGTTCCGTTTACTTTCTCCAGCACCAGTAGGAGAAGCAATGGCAAACAGCACATTATTAGTCACTGTCGCGCTTTCCACCAACATTTTGAACTAAAAATGTGTGTTTTAAACTACATGTTTGCTCATCTTAAAGAGTTAGATTATAAACTGTTAGAAATCAGGGACTATTAAACAACCATTTTCATTTGCAGTGGATTCAGAATATAGTCATCTTGAGTTGGGAAAGGATGTGTCCGTGAATGCCAAGCAAAGTGCTGTGCAGTCAGGAAACACCAGCCCTCCCTGCTCTCTCCAGCCCTTCTTAAAGGGTCCTTCTTCCCAACTTGTAGCACTTTACACCTGTAACTGGGGAAAGGGGGATTCCAATTTGAGCCTAAGATATTCTTTCAGTGGGCTTTAGGTATATCTGGCCTGCTGAAAGTCTGTTTTCAGGAGGCACTGGGGAGCCTCCTAGGAAACTGTTCATCCTAGGGAAAGGGGTACAGGGCCCAGAGATCTCAACCAGAAATTGGAAGGGAGGACTGATTCCAAGTATTGTGTGGATTTTTTTTTTTTTTAAGCTATTCATGCTCTAAGGACCAGGCAAGGGGTAGGGGATGGGCAAGGAGGAAGTACGGGCTGGCTGCTGGTCAATAGGGATTGTTGGTAAAAAAAAATGGAAGTGGTCATTCCCCTTTCAAAACAGCTTAAGACTTTGGAGCAAAAGTAACATGCTTTGGTACCATCTGGAAAGGTACTAACTGAAGCCGGGATGGAGAAACGTTACCCCCTCATGCCCAGAGCATAGCTAAACTTCAGCACCTTGCGGCCACCAGCTTACAGGCTGCAGGAGTGCCCAGTGGAAAACTGAGGTGCCCAGGAAAAGTGGCAGTCGTCACTTACAGAAGTAACTCTTGAGCAGGCCAGGGGAACAGGAGACCACTTTTCATAGCTTAGCAGGAAGGAGAGACCCATTCCTACCATAGAGAGTGGTCGGCAATAAGAGGAAAGGGTTTGAGCCATGTGGTCTTATCTGTGGGCTTACCTGTAAATTTGCCCAAGGACTTGAAGAAATCTCAGCAGAGAGAACCCAGCAAGGGCTCTGGGGCTGGCATTACAGGTGGTAGACAGTCAAATATATGCTATGGCCAGTGAAATCTCACTGTGAGAATGAATGCACACTCAGGAAGTGGCTGTGCAGGAGGAAAAGGCAGCTGTGCTGTTGGGTAGGAAGGGAATTTTCTGGGGAAGTCCTGGGAGAACAGAGAAAAAGTTTCATGAGGAAGGAAAGGCGCTGCATCATAGAACCATTTAGTTGCAAACTTTCTTTAAGTAGGATTTAAAGTCATTATGCTGTTGAGTATTTCTCAGCATTAAGTAAACATACAAAATGCTTTTAAAGAAAATGGTGCTGGGCGCAAGTGGCTCATGCCTTTAATTCCAGCACTTTGGGAGGCAGAGGTGAGAGGATCCTTTGAGCTCAGAAGTTCCAGACGAGCTGGGCAACAAAGTGAGAGACCCTGTCTCTACAAAACATAAAGAAAACTTAGCTGGGCGTGATGACTCACACTTGTATTCCCTCCTAGCTACTCAGGAGGCTGAGGCAGGAGGATTGCTCAAGCCCAGGAGGTTGAGGCTGCAGTGAGCTGTGATCACACCACTGCACTCCAGCCTGTGTGACAGAGCAAGACTTTATCTCCAGAAAAAAAAAAAGAAAAAGAAACAAAAATTGTACCTGAATACATTTAAATATAAACCAGGTCTACACTACATTCAATCATACTTCTATATAACCAGAAACAAACAAAAATGTACGATTAAGTACAAAAAAAGATCTTCACATTAAATAGAACTTAAATTAGTGATATTAACTAATAGAATGAATGATTTCGTGTTGCTTAAATTAAAATCACTATACATGGGGAAAATGTCACGTAGATGGAACTGCATAGAAGTTTTTTTTTTTTTTTTTGAGATAGAGTCTCGCACTGTTGCCTGGGCTGGAGTGCAATGGTGCAATCCCAGCTCACTACAATCTCTGCCTCCTGGGTTCAAGCGATTCTCCTGCCTCAGCCTCCCAAGTAACTGGGATTACAGACGCCCGCCACCGTGCCCAGTTAATTTTTTGTATGTTTAGTAGAGATGGGGGGGGGGTTTCACTATGTTGGCCGGGCTGGTCTCGAACTCCTGACCTCGTGATCTGGCCACCTCAGCCTCCCAAAGTGTTGGGATTACAGGCATGAGCCACCGCGCCTGGCCCACAAAGGAGTTTTGAGTCCAGAAAGCATCTACTCCGTGTGCTGAGGGCTGCTCCAATTCACCCACCACTCCTAGCCATTTAAACTGCTGAAAGCAAAACCATGCTTGTGGCCAACCTGTCCTTAATTTGCTTAAATTGGGAGAACTTGTTTCATTGGTACTAGCTGGGGGCGAAGTGTAAGCCCAGGAAAAATCTGCTTGTGCTTCTAGCACCTGAATGCTATTTGGGGGTAGACTGTGATGAGAAGCAAGTTATCTGTGAAAGCCTACAGCATTCTGTGAACAAATGATTTGATGATGTTTTCCAGTGAACTTATGTGGCTGTCTAACATTGTTACATCACAGCACACATTTTCTGAGAATCCTTGAGACCCAAGAGAAAGCATCTGCTCATAAAATCTTTCCACTTCGCCATATGCACTGGGTTTGGGGGTGGGGGATGAGGATGAGGAGGAGCTTCAACTTTTTACACCACTCACAGGGAACTCTTCCCGGGTGCTCTAACTCAGGAGGGTGTGTTGTCAGATCCTTTTCTACGCCTTGCAGTGTTCAGAATTTGCAAAGAATTTTACCATCTGCTCTTTCTGTGTGCTGATGTCACACAGAGCAGAGTATATAAGACTGTTCTTATCCCTCAAACTTTGCCTTGTAAGGAGAGGCACAGTTGTCCAATTTTAGGGATAAAACGTCTCCTTTTTTTTTTTCTGCTCTTGCTCTCTTGTCTTTTTCCTGGAGAAAGGCTAGAATCTGTTTCAAAGGATGGTTTTAAAGACCTCTGACTCTGGGCGTGAGGGTCCAGTTGAGCAGGCATCTTTGTTCTTTCATATGTTGGCTTCGTTTCTGACTCTGGAGGTGCTGTGAGCCTTTAAGAACCATAGGCTTGAGCTGCAGGTGGCTGTTTGCCTCTCTGCCTTAAACAGAGCCGTTCTTGCTTTTCCTCTCCTTCTTCCTCTCTCTCTCTCCTCTAACCTGCCTGTGAATGCCTGTTACTCTGTGTTGGCATTTCCAGTCACAGCCCCCCACTTCTGGCCACTCCTTCTGTTGTTCTCTACTGGTCATTTTTTATTTTTCCTTCTCTTTGCCTTTGTCCCTTTTTTTATGTTTTTGTCAATGTTTCTCATCTCTTGGTTAAATGAGTTCTTTTAATCAACATTTTCTTAGTCTGTTCAGTTTGCTATAACAAAATGTCATAAACGAGGTCACTTATAAACAATAGAAATTGATCTCTTACAGTTCTGGAGGCTGGGAAGTCCAAGATAAAAGTGTTGGGAGATTCAGTGTTGGGCGAGGGCCTGCTTTCTGGTTCACAGAAAGCAGCTTCTTGCTGTGTCCTCTCATAGTGGAAGGGAAGCACTCTAGTCTTTTCGGCTCCTTATAAGGGCACGAATCCCACCAATGAGGGCTCCATTTATGACTTAATCATCTCCCAAAGGTGCTGCATCCTAATACCGTCACATAGAGGACTGGGTTTCAGCATAGGAATTTAGGAGAGACACAACCATTGTGACTTTAGCTACCATCCAATCAGTGTTCCTTTTCCTTTGTTCTCAATCGCTGAGAAACAAGCCATAGCCTGTCAGGAGTAATGTGGAGGCAGCTACCTCTAACTCAGGGCAGTGCAAGAACAGGACTTGCAAGTGTGAAGGCTGATTCTGAGCCCCAGTGAGCTCTGTGACGATGGTGCTGGGAGGTACTGGTGTTCGTATCTTCTTCCAGAGGAAACTGTCCCTTGGGGCTCTGTTGAAATGCAGGCACAAAGGCACGGCGACCTTCCTGGGTCACATGGAGAGATCAAGAAGCATCTCTTCTCTGTCAGACTCCCCTCACGGCTGTTGTTATCATTGGCAGGACTCTCCTTCAGCAACTCCAGAAGCTTCAGACTTTGGTGATGGGCAAGGTTTCTCGAACCTGCAAGTTAGCCGGCACGCAGACTGGCACCTGCCTCATGGTGAGCTTCCCAGCAGGGTAGCACAGTGACCACCCCTGGCCTGGGCCCTGTCTCCCCTCTCCCTCCGCTTGGCAAGGCCCAGTGCCATGCTGTAGGAGAAACCACGTGGAGGAACTCCATTCTGAGGCTGCTCCTCGGTGAGGCACCCTGGTGATGTGACCCGTGGGTGCAGTCCACTGGCCTGAAGAGGAGAGTCTGTGTCCCTGGGTTTAAAGCTGTGCTGTCCAGAGCCCGGAGTCCACAGCCCCTCATGTTCTCTCTCCCCTCTTTCTCTCCCACAGGTTGTGGTGCTGTGCTTTGCCGTTGCATTCGGCAGCTTCTTTCAAGGCTACGGGCCCTATCCTTCTGCCACCAAGATGGCTCTGCCCAGCCAGCATTCCCTGCAGGAGCCCTACACAGCCTCCGTGGGTAAGACAGCACGTGGCAACTTGGGCAGGGTCTTGTTTGATTTCCCTAGAGCTGGGTTTCTCAGCCTTCCAAAAGGAATCTTCCGTGAAAGTCCAGTGTTTAAAAAGTGGTAAAAGTGGAGCTTCTCCCTTTGAAGAGGCAAGTGGGGGTTCCCCTGGGTTCCCTCATCCACTGGACTGAGGCGTCACTGGGAATTCTCCAGAGCTTGACAGAGCAGAGTTTGCAAACTGCTGTTCTAGACTGCGTTCGCTGATCCATTCTGACATCTAATTTTTGAGTTCTGATAAGGGAGAGGGAAGTAGATGAGGGAAAGAGTCTGTCGCTTTCTGTGCCGTTTTTAGAGAACTGCTGTGTTTCTGCCTTCACTGAGTGGAATTGTATGAGTAATGTAATGTATATAGTAAGGGCTTGTAAAGTGAAATTAAATAAACAGCAAGGTCAGGGCCGGGTGCGGTGGCTCACGCCTGTAACCCCAGCACTTTGGGAGGCCGAGGTGGGCAGATCACGAGGTCAGGAGATTGAGACTATCCTGGCTAACATGATGAAACCCCGTCGCTACTAAAAAATACAAAAAAATTAGCCAGGCGTGGTGGCGGGCACCTGTAGTCCCAGCTACTGGGGAGGCTGAGGCAGGAGAATGGTGTGAACCTGGGAGGTGGAGCTTGCAGTGAGCCGAGATTGCACCACTGCACTCCAGCCTGGACAACAGAGCGAGACTCCATCCAGACAAAAAAAAAAAAAAAAGAATCAGCAAGGTGAGGAGTTCAAGACCAGCCTGGCCAATATGCTGAAACCCCATCTCTACTAAAAATACAAAAATTAGCTGGGCATGGTGGTGCCTGCACCTATAGTCCCAGCTACTTGGGAGGCTGAGGCAGGAGAGTGGCGTGAACCCGGGAGGAGGAGGTTGCGGTGAGCCGAGATTGTGCCACTGCACCCCAGCCTGGGCGACAGAGCAAGACTCCATCTCAAACAAACAAACAAAAAGAATCAGCTTGCCTTCCAAAACCTTATGCCCAAGATCTAGAGAATATGGGGACTCAGGTGTCAGATAAGAAGCGTATGGTGTTCTCACCTAGAAATAAACGGATGGTGAGTAAGGAATGCACACACAAATTCACACCTACACCTATAGGAACGAGCGTGGGGTTAGGCGGTACAGTAGTCCCCCTTTTCTGAGGTTTTGCATTCTAAGGTTTCAGTTACCTGTAGCCAGTGCACATACCTGCAGTTACCTTAAAATAGCTGAATACACTATAATAAGAAACGCTACCTGCAGCCAATAAAAATACCTGCAGTTACCTTAAAATAGCTGAATACGCTATAAGAAACATTACCTGCAGTCAATGAAAATACCTGCAGTTATCTGAAAATAGCTGAGTACACCACCATAAGAAATTTTGAGAGAGGCCACATTCATGTGACTTTTATTAGAAGATATGGTTAGAATTGTTCTATTTTATTATTATTGTTTATTTCTTACTGGGCCTAGTTTCTAAATCAAACTTTATCATAAGTACATATGTATAGGAAAAGGCATATGAACCCTACATGCTATATGCCCATATATAAACCCTATATGGTTTTTCCTATACATATATACCTTATACCATATATATAGGGTTCAGTTCTATCTTCGGTTTCAGCCATCCACTGGGGGTCTTGAAACGTATTCCCCATGGACAAGGGAGGACTACTGTATTGGATTTGGGATAGGGAAAATTTTGCCATTTTGAAACATCTGTGGTCTTCACCAGGCAGGTGTATCTCTGCCAGGTATGACAGAAGTGCTAGCATTCCAATTAAATAATTTCAGTGGCCTGTTGAGAATTTTTCCCCCCAAGGAACTGTCTCTCTAAATTTAATTAGAAGCATAGTTTCTATGTCATGGAAAATTGCTACAGAGCCATCTAGCTGTGTGACTGTCCTATAAAACAAAGGAGATTGTCTCTATCCTTTGATTTATGGCTTTGGCTTTGTGTCTCCTCTTCACTTTCTAAATGAAATGCCCTGCACCTCATCCCCCTGCCAGACCTACTCACTGGGAATGCTGCTTCTTTTATCTGGGTCTGGACGTCTCCAAATATTCCACTCCCATTCTCCATGAATCATTTTCCCTAGATGCTTATGGGTGGTAAGGGGGGGAGTTTTATATTTTCAAAGCAGTGGGGGTGGTAGTTTGCCTTGTGTTTATTTGCTTTTCTATTGTTCTTCCAGCCCTGTATAATTGGTATAATTTTTCAATGCACAAACTCCGAAGCTCTAAAGTCTTTATAGAAAGCCAAATCCTGTTGGCACCCATGGTTCTGGGCAACGAGAACTCACACATTGTCATCTGCTACCAGCGCTGAGCACCTGGAGTGAGGGGATGTGTTGGACCCCTGTGGTCTTTTGCTAACACCTTGTTATTCTGCTCTGTCCTCAGTGAGATCCAGAAACCTGCTGATCTACGAGGAACATTCTCCCCCAGAGGAGCCGTCCAGCCCGGGCTCGGCTGGGGAGCTGGGGGGCTGGGATAGAGGTTCCTCCCTGCTCAGGGTGTCAGGGCTGGAGTCTAGGCCGGATGTGGATCTTCCCCATTTCATTATCTCGAATGAGACCAGCCTGGAGAAGTCAGTGCTTTTGGAGCTGCAGCAGCACCTGTGAGTCATAGAGACACAGAGCCAACTCCTCTAGTGCACTGATGGTGGGTTATGAGTCAGCAACCTGGGATGTGAGGTTGAGACTCTCCATAGGCCTGGTTCAGTCCCTCAGCTCTCTCAGGACCTATTTCCAGGACCTGGGACTGCAGAGAGTCTGTTGCTGGCCAACAGTTGCCCTGAGCAGATATGGGGAAAAAAGCCAGCACGAGCTCCCGTATGTCTGCTGCATTAGCGGGGAGCTGGTGTGGTGGCACCAAGAAGTGGGGGGAGGGATTCAAGCCCTTCCCCCACTGTCTCCATCCTCCCTTCCAAGCCACATGAGTGAATGCACAGCCCAGGAAACCACAGTGTGTTTACTGTGCAAATCCAACTTTGAGACATGTTCTATGGCTTCAACTGGGGAGTAGATATATACTGTGCTATATGTCAATATATGTTTATGATTTATATGTAAATACACGTGTTAATTAAAACCATACATATTATAGTTTTATACTTGTAGATGTATGTTGAGGGGTACGATTTAAGAGGCACTGGGCACGCATTTCCATATTGAAAACAACCTCTGTTTGGCTCCAATTCTACATGAGTTGTTTCTCAGTTTCTGGGAAAAATCCCTTTGTAAACATAAAGGCTTATGCGACTGCAAGGTATTGTTACTGTGATAGGGGAGGTACCTGGGCCTGCATGCATGCTCCTGGTTATGTGTGACATGGTTGGTGATTTAGCTGAACTCTGCTCCTGTGCCTCCCAGAAATGAGGCCATTCCGATGTAAATGGGAAAGATTTTGTTTCAGATTCTTCAGCTTTCATCCCCTAATTCTGCAGGGGAAGGTTTATAATGAAGTACTTTTATGTGTGTACATTATACATACATATTTAACATTTACTAGCACTTACTATTTTAAGCACTTTACAGATGTGAGGCAGGTTGAGTATCCCTTATCTGAAATGCCTGGGACCAGAAGTGTTATAGATTTCCGATTTTGGAATATTTGCGTTATACTTAACAGTTAAGCATCCCTAATCCAAAAATCCAAAATGCTTCAGTGAGCATTTCCTTTGAGCGTCATGTCAATGCTCAAACATTTCTAGATTTTGGAGCATTTTAGATTTTAGATTTTTGGATGAGGACCACTGAAACAGTATCATACAAATCCTTTTAACTGTCCCAGGTGGTAAGGCATCATTATTATTCCCGTCATAGAGAAACTTCCCAATGTAGTCACCGCTGGGATATCTAGAAGACCCAGCTGCCTGCTTACTTGGCTCTGGACAGTTTATCTCCTCTCAGCTAAGCTGTTCAGGGCCCCCTTCAAATCCCATTTGTTCTGTGATGTCTCCTAGATAACAAAGCCTCCTAGCCCTCCTCTGAATGCCTAGAGATTTTCCAGGGTGTTACACAGTTTAATAATGTATTTATTTTCTGTTATGGATTTATTATTATTTCAAATTAGCTCATTGTTAAAAATCTTTATCTGGATTATTAGCTCTTCTAGGCCAAGGATCAGCTCTTATCATTTTATTTTCTCCTTGCCTGAGTTTAGCATAGGGCTAAACATCCTAAGTAAATAGAATAATTTAGTGCATTTCATGACAGATCAATATCAAGCCACCATGATTATCCTTAGTAGGGTTGAGATGCCTTGGGTGTAGATAAAGGTAAGAATGTGGACTAGTGGAGAGGCTGGTAGCAGGGGACTTTGGAAACAGAGAATTGCTACCAGGAGAGAAAAGGACAAGAAACATGCGCAGGCCGTCTCACCAAGTTGCAACCCCTGAATGACTGTATCACGCTACAAAGCATGAGAATTGTAGCTAACAGCTGGTGACTAATACTTCTTTTTCCTTTTAATGCCTTCACAGGGTCAGCACCAAACTGGAGGGGAATGAAACACTAAAAGTTGTAGAACTCGACAGAAGAGTGAACACCACTTTCTAAAGAGGCTGCCTGCACCCCCTGCCTTTCCCTTAACTCTACTTTTACATCCCCAAACCACCTTTGTCATCAGCTTTTCCTCTTTGCCACTGGATCTTCATGAAGACATGGGCAAGCATTAGTGGCTTCAGATGGGAGGCCAGCCTGGGACTTCCCTGCAGTGAGAGAGCATCTCCCCTGGTCCATGTTCCTCCTGTGTGGAAGGGAGCCTGCATCCCTCCCTTCCTTTCTCTTACTGCCATAGGAAATTATTTTAGGGGTTGGAGGTGGGACAAGCAGGCTTGTTTCCACCAATAGTGCCAAAAAGATACTGCCTAATATGCACCTGTGAAGTGTAACCCCCCACTTTGGAGACGAGATGGCTCTTGTTCAGTCAAGACCCCAGACTCTGGCCACAAAAATGCCATGATGCCTGTTGGTATTTGGCAAAGCACTGACCCATGTCCTCCCTTGCTCGCACTGGGGTCTCTGGTGTGAACACCCCGACAGCAGCCCTCCGCCCACTCTGCCCCCTGGGAGCCCTCGCTGGATTGTCTTGTCTCCTGCACCAGCACTGGCAGGCGAGGGCTCTCGTTCATATTCTCAGGCCGCAAGTGCAATGCCTGAGGGGATCAGGCTTTTCTACTCCAGGCAAACCTGCCCCATCTTGTCGCTTTTAGGACCTCCCACAACTTGGTTCCCCACACGTCCATAGTTCTGCCTCCCCGGCTTCTCCTCCCCACTTGTAAATAGTATTTATTAGCTTGCCGAGGCTTCCTGCTAGCAACCACACTGAAGAGATCAATGCCTCCTTTCAAGCTAGCCAAGTTTTCTGCGAGCCTTCAGAGCTAGGAGGGCACCCTAGGCTCTGGGATCCCCTGTCTTTCCAGACAATGTTTTGTTTCCTTTCCTTTGTTTTTTCTTTTAACTGGAATAATTACCATTGAAAAAGAAGTTCCCTTGAGCATGTATGTGTCTGCCTCTAGGATGAGCTCAGAGCGAGAGATGGCACAATGCCTCACTCAGGCCCGGGGCTCCCTGGCCACAAGCTTTTTCTATCCTGTTTTCATGACAGAAAAGGGAAGCCCTGTTCCTGACAACAGACATTTCAGACAACCTTGCTGGCTTTCCACACCTGCCTGGCCCCCTCCTCCCTCCACACTTCCACTTTGTCCTCCTCGTCCTCTGCCTCAACAAAGCTCAGTGGGGTAGGTGACATTTGTGTATCCACATTCTCACCTTTGATAGTCAGGTTTGGCTACTTTGCAGCTCGCCCAAAGAGATACAACCTAACCCCCAACCTACTTTTAGTTTTTTAGTTTTTTTTTTTTATGGTTAAAAGTAACTTTTGTAGTTTAAAAAAATCTTTCCTCTTTCATATAAATAAGAAGTGGAAATTGCCTTTTTATTGTGTAATGTAGAAAACCCTCAAGTGTTTTTTCCGAGCTTGGGAAAGATTTTGTGTAGGAAATATGCATAGAGTTTGTATTTTATTTTTATTAGCAGCTGAAATGCTTTTGGTTTTGGCTTCTGTCTCTCTCTCTCTCTCTCTCTATTTCTCTCTCTCTGTCTGTCTCTCCTTCTCTCTCCCCCCCCCACCCCCACACACATCATCTGCATTGTTATTGGAGCCTGTACTTAGAGGGATTAAGCCCACACCCTGGCTTCCATTCCATATCAGGTACAGGATTGGATGTTATTAACATTTGTCGTCATACCTCATAAGCCGGTCCCTGCCTTGTCTGTCTAGGCCCATTTGGGGCTCCCTGTGAGTGATTCCCCTCTCTTTGCTATGCTGGAGACGGTTCCAGCCTGGAAAGCGGCCAAGTTCATCTTCTCACTGTGAGTGGAAGCTGGATCCGGCCCCCGTAGTCCTGGCAGCCCTGTTGTCTGGAGGGTTCTTGTTGTCCCTCACATTAGCCAGGGCGGAGACTGTCTGGGCTGTGCAGGAGGAGGGTTGCTAGCAGGTTCTGCTTCTGCTTCCCTCTGCTCCACTGTCTGCAGCCCAGATCCTGTTGGGCCTGGCTGGTGTCTGGTAACCATGGGCCTCCACTGACCCATCCCTCTCTTTTAAACTGTCAGGTCATTATCAGGCATAGGCAGCCTGTAGGGCCCAAAGAAGGCAAAAAGATAAGATTTACTCAAGTAGCATTTGGGCAATGAGGAAGGAAAGGTTTCAAATTTAAGGGCAGAAGTGAGAGAATGAGCCAGCCCATGTACCTGCTGCAACTGAACCAGACTGGGTTTTCAAGGCTCCCAAATGTAGAGTAGAAAACGTGCTCTTCTAAATGAGGAGGGAGAAGATAAAGGAAACTTCTAGCCCCTGTCCTTAGTGCTTTGAGGATTTTATTTTCTCCCTTACTACCCTTGCTTGACATCACTCTCTCTAGACCTCCAAACAGCAGGACTCTTTCTCTGGGAAACTGTCCTTCCAAAACGGAATCTATGTAGAAAATGGGACATTAGGTAGAGAGCTCAGATGGCCCTTTTAAGGGGGCTCCAAGAACCAACATCACTGCTCTTTTAGATAAACCTCTGCCCTCCACTCCTTGCGTGAGTGGGTTAAAGGAACTAACAGTTGTCCCTTTAGGAGGACAAAATGGGGTCAAGAGGACACAGAAGAGTTGTATAGCACTAGATTGGTTCCAAATAATTAATGGATGTGTGTGCACATTTTCTGTTCAGGGATTAAGACCAGAATATCAGTGGATTTGTTTTCCCCACCAAGTGGCCTCTTAGACTAGTCATTAACTTATGGTTAGCTCTAAAGATTTCAAATAATGGCAGACATTGTCTTCTGAATGTAAATTTTGAGAAATATGAGTCTGTCAGAGCGGCCGTAAGCCATAAAGAGTCAATCTCTTAATTATATTTTTCATCATGTAAACAGGTTTCCCATTTCCCTTTCTTAGATTGCACCAGTGAAGGAGATGTTTCGCAAAGATTCAGAGAACTAATTTTTCACTGGATAAGACCTGAGTAACCCAGACCCCCCACTGTGGTTCTTTTCACAGCTCTCGACTTTGCACTTAAAAAGGGATATTGTAAATGAAAGGCTGCACTGCCAGTTTTAAGAAAGAATTTCTGTGAAGTGTGAGGACTCTGGAGTCTAGCTCACATAAAGAGAGTGTTATATAAAAATCCGACAGCTGAACTAGGTTGCTCTTTTTTGGCAGGGAGTGGGGATGAGATTTGACACCAATATGGGCAAAATTAGATAACCTTTTGGTTAATATAAATGATTTTGATTTGGAGGCCTAATTTGTAGATTGTGAAAGCGGCTTTTAGTTCAACTTATTCACAGACCCCTTACAATTACCATGTTTTTTTTTTTTTCTTCCTAAATCTCTCGGTTCAGCTTGTGACTCTTACGTGCCCATAAAGTTGGGATGTTGAATTGGCTCTTCTTTGTTCTGGCAGTGAGTCAGTATCCAGCATTTTTCGTAAGTGTTTTATTAAAATTGTTCTCCAGCATTTTGTGGCTCCTCCCTCCCATGTCCTCAGACCCAGCCAAAGCGTAGAGGCAGAATCAGAGGCCTCTCCAGGCCAGCTCCTCTGCACACATGTCATACGAGGTGTGAATTTGAGCACAGTCCAGAAATGGAGACATCCCACCCCCAGTTGAATTATGGCACATTCATGCCGACCGTGCCAACACGGAGAGGGCAGAGATGCACTAGAAGACCTTCATCCTCCCTGTCGTCTGCCCCAAGTCACTACAGTTGGTTCTGTTGAAGCCAGTCTTTAAGAAACCTGGATTAAAGACACCAGCACTTCTGCTTGCTGGGCTGGCTGGACCTGCGAAGCCATGGGCAGGTAGTGCCTCTTGAGAGTCATTTTATTTGGCCACCTTCAGCTGAGACTATCCATAGACACATGCTGGGATAGGCCCTGCTGGGAGGGCAGTTACAGGAGAGTAGGTGGTGGTGACGTGAGGGCTGTGAAGGATCTGGAGACAAGACTTAGATGTTTTATTCGTTCACTCATTCATTCAGTTACTCCTAAGACTTTTCAGTTTCATAAGGAAGAGTGTTGCCTGAGGCCCTAGGGAATATTGGGGAATAGAAGGGATTGAGGAAACATTAATAGTAGTTATTCAAAAGACCCAAATGCTTATACTTCTTTCTCCCTTCTTTCTCTGACACACACACACACACACACACACACACACACACACACACACACACATTCCTCCCTTACATGCTCATTTGTGCCTTAAATGTGCCTTATATATAAATTCAGGATGACTGAGGAATCCCTCGTCAGTGGGAGATTTTGTATATATTCTTTTATTATTAGATTGAGGTGGATGTGGGGGACAGAATTTTTTTTCTAAAGGCTCAAAAGTGGTTTCCTAAAAGCCACTATCAGATTTGCACATCAGGAGAAAAGAAATAGGGTTACGTCCATTAGGAAGATCCCAGTTTGCAGGAGTGCAATCACATCAAAAAAACAACCAGCCAGGATTAAAGGTATTATAAATCCTCATAGCAGAACATTTCTCAGTGCAAAGGAAACTGGCCCATTTGAAGATTAATGTTCCATGCCTTTGTGGTCAAAGGGTCAGCACTTACCACAGGAAAAAACTAGGTGTTGTTTTGTTTTGTTATTTTGGACAACATAAAATTCAGGAATGTGTTATTTAGCCTTGGTTTCTAGAAGGAAGGGGAATAATATTTCTTGAGCATTTACTAGGGTGTTGGGTGCTGTGCTAAGTAAGTTTTAAGTCTTTCAGTTTTATAGATACAGAAAACAAGGGTGACTCTTTACCACAGGATGAATAAAGAAATAAGTAATATGGGAAATGCAACAATTTCTGGACTAGCTGAGCCGATTCCTTCCCGTGAGCACACTGTAAGCTTTCAAGTTCTCTGGGCAGGAATTACAGCACCTGTCCCCTGCAATGGCCCTGCTGTGCGATGCTCATCGCTTCCCTTCGGGCTGGAGCAGTCCCCCAGGTGTCCATCTCCTATCTTTTTGTTCCAATCTTCTGTGAGTTCCAGCTAGCAGGCTTTACATCTGGGGAAAGGAAAACCAGGGGTTTTAGCTCTGTTCTCTGCTCCCATCCTTTGCTCACCAGCTGAGTGAGAACATGAACTTTTTGCACCATGTACCCATGGCTTACACTACTTAGAAAATCGCCTTTTCAGATAAAACACTTTATGAGTTCATAGAGAACACCAGCACTCTTTGACAAAACTGTGAGTGACCCTTTTTAAACAATGCTGAGCAGACCCTGGGCTATAATCAACGGTGAGCTTCAATGTCTATGCTGACAGTTAGGTTTTGCTCTCTTTTATAACAGGTTACGTAGACCAGCAGTGTTTAAATCTAAATACGTTGTGAGTCTGTCATCTGTTCTATCGCGTTTTTTAAATGACTTTTTATTCTTCATCATAGCTAAGTAAATACCAAAAAAAAAAAAAAAAAAAAAAAAAAAAAAAGCTTTGTAGGACACTTGTACTTAGTTTGGGAAAAAAAAAAATTGAAATTGTTATGCTTTTGTATTTCCATTTCTTGCAAATAAATATTTTTTCTTAAATAGTAAGATGTTGACCAGTCTTTACAATCTTGGTACTAATTTGAAAAGCATGTTGTTTTTTTATGAGCATGGGTTTGTGTATGTGTGCCGAACCATTCTTTCCTGGATATCTACTTGGCCTGAAAGAAGAGCCTCAAACCAGCAATCGGTATGTTATATAGGACTGAATCTAAGCCTTAGTTGGAGGAATATTGAGAATGTAATTGTTTTTTCAGGCAGCCACGGGAAGAAAAACAGTATCCTCTAGAGACTTCTGCAGCATGACTGTTATTTTTGTTGTCTCCTCTAACTATTCCCTAACTAGATTTCAAATGTCTGTGGATTTGATTTTGCTTTCCCCAGCTCTGGTTGCTTGAGAAAGATCCTTTGGACTTGAGCCAGAAAGGAATGATCCTTCTTCCTACGAACATTTGCAGAGGATGGCTAACAGATTCAAGCTCCAGAAATTCTGATGAAATGGTTGATAAAGGTCAATGCACTCAAGCAGAGTAATCTTCATTCCATTTCAATGTCTGAATCCAAAGGTAGCTTTCGTCACTCAGAGAGTGGGGGCTTCGTTTAGTCTCAGACTGACTTGGGATGTTTGTTAGAGACTAAGGCCAGGGACTGTGCTTACTTGGAAAAAAAAAAAAAAAACATGGGATTTTTTTGTTTGTTTTGTGTTTTTTTTCCTTAGCAGCATGCCCAACCCTGCCCTGGCCTTGAGGGTACATTAATCTGCTCTATCTTGTCCTCTTCAGAGCACCTTCACCTTCTGTTGTTACACAAGGGGGACTTTCCCTTCAGAGGCTTTGATTATCATTCCCCACTCTTTCTTTTATGGGGAGCCTATTTCTGAAGCCCTCCTGCCCCCAATATGCTGATGTCTTTTCAGTGGTGTGTGGAGAGGGCAAATACTCACTGATTTGAGAATGTTCTGTATTAATCATGCCTTTCCATTTTCTGAATTTCTTTTTTTTTTTTTTTTGAGATGGAGTCTCGCTCTGTCGCCCAGGCTGGAGTGCAGTGGCGCAATCTCGGCTCACTGCAAGCTCCACCTCCTGGGTTCACGCCATTCTCCTGCCTCAGCCTCCCGAGTAGCTGGGACTGCAGGCGCCCACCACCACGCCCGGCTAATTTTTTGTATTTTTAGTAGAGACGGGGTTTCACCGTGGTCTTGATCTCCTGACCTCGTGATCCACCCACCTCGGCCTCCTAAAGTGCTGGGATTACAGGCGTGAGCCACTGCGCCCAGCCCTGAATTTCTAATGCTTTGACATCTAGGGCCTTGCTGACCCTGGAGGGACTGCCCATGGCAGGGCTAGCCCATTCCTAGCTTAGGAGCATGCCTTTCATATATAAACCGACCTGTAGCCCATAGCCCAGCCACCTCCTCTGTGGCCTCTCATACTCTGGGCCACTCTCCCCCTGCCCTAGGTACCCTAGGGCCAGGTACCAGACAACTAGAGACAGTCTGTAACCCCGCAGCCTACTGAAATTATTCAAACTAGCCAATCCAAAACCTGTGGACCCTGTGTTGCCTGTCTTTTCCTGCATAAACCACAATAAAAGCCATTGCTCACATTTCCCCTTCATTCCTCCTGCTTCTTGAGCCGCCCTGGTGCTTCCCCAGGTGGTCTTGCATGACATCCCCTCTCCTCTTGGGAACTGTGAGTAACAAGCTGTCTTTTCTTTTCGATGACCTCACCATCCACAAATAATCGTACCATAAAAATCTGCTGGCCTCACCATACCCGAATAATCGTACCATAAAACCTATATTTTAAAATGAGTATCACATGAGAGGCTGATCCCAGACTCATGGGCATCTGGGGTTTCACAGATGGGCCTGCTGTGATTTAGTTGGAGGGACTACAGATCTATTATCTCTTTGCACACTGGTTGCCACTTTTGTTCTGGAGATGAAAAGTGAGATCTCTAGGGAGTAGTGTGGCTTGTTCATGGGAAGAGAAAGCATTGTCTAAAACCCTAGTCCTATGCTCAGGTTCCAAGTTAAGTCATACTAGATATCTCTGAGAATGAGTGCCATAGAGGCAAGGGAACACCTGGATACAGTGGGGGGAAGAAACAAGTGGGACTCAGAAGATAGAGGTGTATGGGTTCTTGCACTAGTTATACCATTAACTTGCTGGCCTGGAAAAGGAGACACTTATTGAGTGCCTACCATGTACCAGGAAGTTCTCATGAATTACCTCGAACTCCTGGGTTCAAGTGATCTTCCCACCTCAGCCTGCCGAAGTGTTGGGATTATAGGCATGAGCCACTGCGCCAGGCCAGTTTTCATGAATTATCTATGATATTTAATTCCTCCAAAATCTTTGTGGGGATACACATACCACCTTTTACAGTTGAGGAAACTGGAGTTCAAAAAGAGTAAGAAACTTACTCAAGACCATCCAACAAATCAGCTGCGGATGAGAGGTTGAGTCCTGGGTTGACACCAAGTCCACATTCTTCGAACTACATTGCACAAGGTTGTAGGGCATTTAAAAATTATAGGTTAACTTTTCCACATTCAAAGGATTTTCATAAAACTCCAGATTTCCATCTTCTCTTGAAAGACTGAGAGACACAGCAACTTCAAGAGCTGAAAGGTGTCGGCCCCCAGGATGGCATTTTCATTTCTGGTGGCCACATTTTCCCCACACCCAAGCTGCTTCACTCATTCATGGTACTTCCCTGGTCCTTCTGTCATCTGAATTCACTGCCTCTTGTTTAGGTGGTGGCTAAATTTTGGGGAGCAGTGAGAAGGAATAAAAGCAAGGATCCTGTGTCAGTGATGGAACTAAGAGGTGGGGAGGACGGTTAGTTTCACCCTCAGAGGCCCGAGGGGGAAGGCAGCTCAGCTATGAGCTGTGGGGTAATCTGCACGTTGGAGACCTCTCTTCTCACTACCTGAAAGAAAAATTGAAGTTTGTGGTCTGGTCTGGTCTTCCTATTCTCAAAGATGAATATTCATTTATCTCAAAAATGACATCAAATAGATAAACTACATGCATATGCATAAAACAATTCCTTCACCCATAGATAACTCACATGTATACATTGGTGCGTATTTCCAGACTCCCAATAAAAATGTGAATATGAATATAAATGAGTATTTACATATTTAGTTTTTTTATAAAAACAAAATCGTTTTGGACCCCTTGGTTTTATGACTTATTTTTCTCCACCAAACAGTGTATCATAAAATCATTCTATGAGAATCAGTATTAATCTACAGCAACATTTGTATTGTCTGAATGCTATATTATTTTATATAAATTATTATAATTTATTATATAACACTGGGAATTCAGGGTTGCTGTTTCCTTTTTTTATTATAAACATGCTGAAAAGAGAAACACAAGTATACTAAAAAAATCCTAATGATGTCACTTGTCTAGGACCTTGTGCCTTACAGCAAGTCTGTCTACATGTTCTCTGCTGGACTGGCTGATCTTCCATGGGGAGGGTGGAGCAGTCACTGTTGTCCCTGTTGCTCAGCTGAGAAATAGAGGCCATAGAGATGTGACTGGCTCCACATTAGGTCACACAGTGAACGAGTGCAGAGCAGATCAGGAATCAGCTGTCCTGACTTCCATCCTTGTGCCATTTCCATTAGCCATGCCTCATCTGGGCAGGGAACACTCGCTGTCCAAGTCATCCATGACCTTCCCATGGAGTTTCATTTATCCATAAAGTGAACCTACTTTGCAAGGTGCCAGTGCCATGTTCTTTTTTCTTAGCATCCTCAGGACTGAGTTGTAACCCCGGATTTGAGATGCACCTGAAGGTGTCTGTCTCTACAGAGAGGGAAGAAGAAGGAAAGTGGTTCATCTCAGTCATTTCCTGCAAACTAGTCCACGTCACCGTCTTGAGAGTCTGATTCCACGTGATCCCTCATCATTTGACGGGGCTGAGCAGGTTGCACAAGTTGATGTTGTGTTCCATTGGTCACAGCTGTTGCTAGATAGTTTGGCAATTTTAAAGACGAGTTCTGGCCCCATGAGGAGCCCATGTGTTCTCCTCCTCCCTCTATGCTGTTGTTTTTAGATGGAGGGACAAAAATATCCATTGAGGAATACCATAAAAGCTGCCAGAGAGGCTGTTGTACTGTTCTCTGAGAAGTCTGTTTCAAAATGTTTAATGTTTCTTAAGTGAAAAGAATTTGGGAATTGAGGCTGCCAGTTCATAACTAATGTCCTCCCCAGTATCACTGCAAAACAGATGGCAAGTTCAGCTTCCTAATGGGTACATGAGAGCTTCTATGTGCCTGGGCTAGTTCAAAGACAATATCTCCTTGAAAAGGAAAATTCTAAATGTAAAGCAACCCACACAGTATTTAGAGATCTCTGGGACGGGAAAGGGATCCTCAATCCCCATAGTGTTTACTTTCTTTGGTTATTTATTGTTTAAATTAAGCTTTCAGTGGTTGATACAGCTTTTTATCATGGGTTGAGATAGTAACTGAACACAGAAAATACAGTTTAGATGGTATTTTTGCTATTGCACAAATAATTTCATGCAACCGCACTCCAGGGGCAAGACTTGACTGGGGGATGTATGGTGAATTAGGACAGATGCTGTAGAGATAGTCAGCATTAGAGAGTGCCATTTATGGAATAATCAGGGAAAATACTGAGTAGAAACAATGCTGTTGGGACCAATGACAAAATTTTCCTGTAATACAACTAAATGAAAAACATTATTGTGGTGATATTGTACATAGCTTAAAATATTAGAGAATTAAAAAGCTCTTATTGAAAAATAGAGGTACATTGTTTTATCTCTTTTCCATCCACAAGTCCTACTGCTTGGAAGTAACCAATTTCAATTTCTTTTCACATTGATCTCTATATTTCTAAGTAATGTGTTTATGCTGCTAACAGTTGATATATCAATTTTAGACATTTACTATTAGCTTCTTATCATGGTATATAAAAATTTGACCCCCCACACACACATTTCTCTGTCCTCATTTTCCCAGTAGTGTGTTTACATTAATATAATGACATAAATGTTGTTTTCTGCTGAGCGATGTATTATTTTACTAGAATTAAGTTGCCTCCCTTGTATAAATTTGCATCTTCCCTGGGATTAATAGTTGCCTCATTTTTCCATTTGGTTAGTGTGTATATGGCTCATATTTAATATATAGAAATGATTATTTTTGAAAACTTATATATTTATTATATTATATAAATAATATAGTAAATATATACCAGCTATGTCAAAAGTTTTAGTGCTTATTATTATATGTTCTTGATAGTTAAATGAATTAGATAATCAACATTCTTTTTTTTTTCTTTTCTTTTCTTTTTGAGACAGAAACTCCTCCAAGAGGCCTCTAATCACCTGGTTTAATCCATTTGCTTTGTAGTCTGATTTTACAACTGTTAATTCTAGGATTCCCCTTCACAATGGTAGTGGGAAAACCCTTTCTCATTTTGCTCTGTTGGAGTCCCTGTGTCCTGGATCACATGTCTTGTCTTTTCTTGGTTGCTTCCCTTGTTTAGCTGGAGTACATTCTGTATTAGCTGTCTACAAAAAGTTTCATTGGTGGTAAATTACTTGACTCTTGCAAGGCTCATAATATCTTATTCTTTCTTACATAGTTGATAGTTTGGCTGGGTCTAGCATATTTGGCTGAGAAAAATCTTCCTTCAGAATTTTAAAGGAATTGCCCTATGATTTTCTATCTTGCAATGCTGTCATGGAGAAGTACAATGCTATTTTGATCCTTGTTTCTTATTATTTTTTTCTCTATTTCTGTTGTCGCAAAATGATGATCTACCTTCTGGAGGGTCTTTTTCGTTTGCTGTATTGGATCTCTCATTCTGAAGACTTGTGTCTTTTCTGGGAACATTTTTGCATAATTTCTTTGATTAATTTCCTTTCCTTATTTTTAGAATGACTGAATTGAGCCCTTATATTTCTTATATTTTCTCCTGATTTTCTATCTATTCTTTTTCTTTTTTAGATTATAATTTCTTCTACTTTAACTTCCAGTTTTTTAATTAAAATTTTGTTCTTCATTTGTTTTTAATTTCAAGGCTTTTTTTCTTTCTACAGTTTTTCCTGTTTCTAGCCCTCTGTTCTGAATTTTAGAAGCAATGTCTTTTACCTAAGTGTATTAATTATGATATATTAAGACTTTTCTGATTCCTGCTTTGTTTTTTTTTTTGTTTTGGTTTTTTTTTTTTTTTTTTTTGGAGACAGAGTCTTGCTCTGTCAACTGGGCTGGAGTGCAGTGGTACGATCTCGGCTCACTACAAGCTTCGCCTCTCAGGTTCATGCCATTCTCCCACCTCAGCCTCCCAAGTAGCTGGGACTACAGGCCCCCGCCACCACGCCTGGATAATTTTTTTGTATTTTTAGTAGAGATGGGGTTTCACCATGTTATCCAGGATGATCTCTATCTCCTGACTTAGTGATCCTCCCGCCTCGGCCTCCGAAAGTGCCGAGACTACAGGCGTGAGCCACCACGCCCGCTGATTCCTGCTTTGTTTTAATTTTATTTCCCTATTTACTTGTTTGTTTTGGTCTCTTTATTTTGTATTATCAGCCTTCCTCAAAGATCTGGATAGATGGATATTGCTGTCCATTCACATGCATCAAATAACATTAATGATGCACAATGACTAATTGTCTTAAATTTGTGTCAGGGTAAGTGGATTTTTTTATTCTTTTAGCTTAGTATTTTTTAAATTGAGGGTCAAAAGTTTGAGAAATCAATTTAGTATGTTTGAACAACAATTTGAAAATGAGAAACAAAATGAAATGAGATGGAATGGGATGGGATGGGATGGCCTGGAATTACACAGAATAAATAGAAATACCAGAATGCATCTAAAAGAGGTTAATACTGTTTCATGTAACTTTCATTTCAGTCCTGTATGTGTATGTGTGAGTGGTGTTCTGGGTCACAGTGTAAAATTTATGTCTTTCTGATGGTCACAATAAAAACGCTCAAAGTTCTCAAAAAAAAAAAAAGAGTATTAATGAACTGATTGAACTCTCTGTAAGGGGATAGGATGATAAGTTAACTTTTTTTAGGGTTCTCAAAGGGTAGTATATGAGTACCTGGGGCCATTTAGTTTTTCAAGAGGAGAATGTTTCATGTCCTAACTGGGGAAGTTGCAGGTATTCTGGGATCACAGTGAGCAATAGAGCCAGGGGGAGTCAGTCTAATCATTCAGCATATAATTTATTTAATCCTATCTTTGTCCCATACTTCACTTTTGCTCTCTTTTGTCTCTGGTGGCCTAAACTCTGTTCTATTTTGATTGCCTCCATTAAAGAATCTCCAAGAATTTTCAAGATGATTCAACACTGGCTTTTACCATTGCCTAGTTGATGTAATCAATGTGGAACACCAAGGACAAGCAGTGATTGAGTATCCCCTGCTCAAACTCCATCTCCCTTGGACATTACTAAGCCAGCAGTAGTCTTGGATGCTGTTTTCATTGCTCTAGAGGTAACTGAGTTTTTGCACAAACGAGAGTAAAGTAGCTCTGCATGTCTAAAAGAGCAAATGTTACTAACAATTAAGAGCTAAAACTTTTGTTAAAATTTTAAAAAACAATTTTCAAGCTGGGATCAAAAATGGATGAGAAGCTGAACATATCCTGGGGTAAAAGGGAGAAATGATAACATGGCAGAAAGAGCCCTTCCATTAGGACTCCCTGGCACATCTCACATTTCCTTATCCTTTCCTGGATGCCTGATTACAGCAGCTATGCAGCCAAAACTGGGGGTAAAGTGGGTGGTAGCAGATAGACGCAGAGTGTGGGGAATCTCTATATTTAGGTCCAAAACCTTACCTTCCCAATAATAGATTGAGGAAGCTCTGGCTTGGTAATGTATCTGGAAGTTTGTGTTGACATGTTGGAATGTGACTGCCCTCAAGCGACAGCAAAGTTAGAATCTGTCTCAAGTCATTGGAAGCAAGAATGTGGCCCCACCTTGAATTAATCGATTCCCATATGTGGTATTTCATCCTGTTCTGGGTACCACATTTTAAAATGCACATAATGAACTTTCTTAGGTATTGACAAACTCTTATCAAAATGGTTGTATCAATTCACACTTTCACCAGCAATATGGGTTCCTATTTCCTACAACGCACACCAACGCTTGTTGTTGGATTTTAATTCTTGCCAGTTTGATGGGCATAAAATGACATCTGGTGGTTGTCATTTTTATTTAAAGTAAAACCCACTCTTTTTGTTCTTTTGAAAAACATGATTTTTATCATTTTAATGCATATTCTACTTAAACATCTAGAATTAATCAGTATATCTCCTCTCCCTGAATAGCTTAAGGGTCTTAGAATGCTTTAATACTGAGCAGCTCTCCCATTTTCATGCAATTTCTGTGCAATATTTTAGTTGTACAGTTGACCCTCATTATTCACAGATACTTTATTTGTGATCTCGTATAGTCATTAAAACGTATTTATAACCCTAAAATCAATACTGGCAGTGCCATCATTGAAACTCATGGGCATGAACAGAGTGGCAAAAAAAATTGAGTTGCCTGACACACATGTTCCCAGCTGAGGTTAAACAAGGTGATACCTTGGCTTTTTGTTTTAGCTCTTATAATTGTAAGCAAGTATCCTTTTCATAGTTTATTTAGTTGCCACATTTTCCCCAATTTTGTGCCTTTGGTTGGAGATTTTGTTATTTCAAATGGTTTCCAGGCATAGTGCTGAAGTGTTGTCTAGTGTTTCTAAGTGCAAAATGGCTACAGTGTACCTTATGGAGAAAATACGTCTGTTAGAGAAGCTTCCCTCAGGCATGAGTTAGCATGCTGCTGGCCATGAGTTCAATGCTAATGAATCAAGAGTATGATACATCCAGAAAAAGGTATAGGAAATGCCAATCTACTTGTGAGGCCACTCTGGAAAGTGTTAAAATATCATCTATAGTGAGTGATGAAGCTACAGAAAAAAAGTTTTAAAAGTGCCTGTATTTGTGGATTCATGAGATGAAGACTGAATTTTTAAAAAATCATAATGGACAATATTGTTGTGACACTGAAAGCCAAAATAAAATGTACAGTTGCATTACCCAGGGTACGGAAAATGTCAAAGTCTTCTCAGCTAGCTGGCTGCCTCACAGATTTCAAAAGGTGATAAGGCAGGAAAAATGTTAAACTTGCAGGCAAATAAGCTACTTATAGATCAGGAGGCAGCAGAATAATTTTTAAAATATGTGCCAAGTGTTATATAGGAAAAGGGCTATGTGAGGGTCTTGTTCTAAGCCTTAATTTGTCTATAATTGTCTTTTATTCTTCCCAGTTCATAAAAGATAGTTTTGCTGGGTATACAACTGTAAGTTGACAGGTATTCTCACTCAATGCTTTGATTGCATTGCCTTCAGGGTTTCAATTTTGCTGTTGAAAATTCAGTTTTTCTAGTTCTTGATTATCTGAAGTTATTCTGGCATTTTCTCTGGCTTCCTTATAATCTTTTCTTTGTCTAATAATGGACTCAATGATGTGTTCATTAACCTATTAAACTTGAGATTCATTGCATTTCCTTAATCTGAGGATTGGTATATTTCATCAATTTTGGAAGTCCTCTGCCATTCTCTTTTCTAATATGACTCTTTACCTTTCCTTCTGTTACACTTATATAACTCTGATTGTTCTTATTACAGACCTCATTCTATCAGTAATATCTCTTAACTTTCATATTTGTTTCCCTGGGAGCTATTGCTTTAAATCTATTGAACTGCAAGGAGTACGGTCGGTCAACTGACAGGCTGTCAGTTCCTTCAGGATCTTCTTTAGAAGACACAAGTTGCCTTTCTAAAGGTCACTGGAAAAGCTAATATCCTGTTTCTGAGCAATGAGAGGATATAAAGATCCTGACTCTTTCTTCCCTGTGCAGAACAAGGTGTCTGCTAGGAAATATTCACTTCAGATGTCTCTACTGGATTGGCCAAGGTTTGTTAGGACTCTATTTCAGTCTGACTCTCTGCCAAATCTTGCTTCTTTCTCTTTCCTTCCATAGATTTGAATCCTCAATCAACTTTTTATACACCAGACTCAAATTCAGCATCTTATTCCAGAGACTGCAACCTGTATCACAGCAGACTAGACACAATCATAAGGAGGCTGAGTAAACTGGAAACACTCCTAAAAGGGAGAGGTAATGCTGGTTGATTTATGAAGCCTTTTCTAGCCCTAACATTCTAAAATCCTAGATATATAAGAGTCCTTCTTTAGAAGGAACAGATTTGTCTTCAAAAGCAAGAGTAGAAGTCATAGATAGAGATGGAAAAGAGAAAATGTTTAGATCAGTATAAGGAATCATAGATGAATGAAGTGGTTCCACAGTGGAATTCTGACCTAGAGACATACTACTATTCTAGAGTTTTTAAAGCACAGATCCTGGAGCCAGATGCGTAAACCTCAAAATTCTGACTTTGCAATGTACTACCTTTATGATCTTAGGAAAGTCTTATCATTTCTCGGCTTCAGGTCCTTCATGTGTAAAATAGTAATAAAAATGATACCTACTTTACAGGGTTATTGTGAGCTTAGAGTAAGTGAATATAAGTAATATATTAATAATTGGCACATAGTATTCATGACATAAGTGTTAGTTATAATTATTATTGTGTGTGTAAGATTTCTAGATAGAAATTCTTCATGGATTTACCTATAATTTAAAACTTTCTATGAATCCCACTAATACCACAAAACTTTTACAAATGACCCAACCCACTGCACAGAAATCTCTCCCCTCTGGAAACTACTTTAACACCCATTATTTATACTGCAAGGGCCTTGGGGAACCATGCTACTTTATTATTTGTTCAATTATTTATTTATTTATTTTTTTTGAGACAGAGTCTCACTCTATCACCGAGGCTGGAGTGCAGAGACACAATCACGGCTCACTGTAACCTCCGCCTCCTGGGTTCAAGTGATTCTCCCATCTCAGCCTCCCTAGTAGCTAGCACTACAGGAGCACACCACCATGCTTGGCTAATTTTTGCATTTTTTGTAGAGGTGAGGTTTCAACATGTTGGCCAGGCTGATCTCGAACTCCTGACCTCAAGTGATCCACCTGTTTTGGCCTCCTAAAGTGCTGGGATTACAGGCATGAGCCACTGAGCCAGGCCCAGTGCTATTTTATCAGGTACCCAACACTTCATGACTAATGCCCAGAGTGTCGGGGCCAGAAGAAACCAACAAGCTTTCATATCAAAGGTTTTCAGACCTGGCTATATGTTAGAATTATCCGGAATGTTTTTGCCAAAACGTTGATGCCTGGGCCCCATTCCAAGAGATTCTAAATAATTTGTTCTGGGGTAAAGTTCAGGCATCAGTATTTATGACATGCTTCTGCTGAGACATTCACTCACATTTTGACTCATGTAAGCATTCCCATCCAGCTTAATGGATATGCATGTGCAAAAAAAATTAGGCAGGTAGGAAGGAGGAAATGAATTTGTGGATTTTTTTGACATGTAAAAATGGTTAGTTGAATAGACAGGTATGTGGCAGAAGACAAGTACCAGGAAATAAAAATGGGTCAGTAAAATTGTGGGTGGAACAGAGAATGAGAGAGAAAAAAAACCAGTGAATTCCCTAGAGGTTCCAAGAATTCCTCAAAACCAATTATGATTTTTTTTTCTGATGTTAGTTTCAATTAATGCCCTGAATGATTTGGGGACCTCATAAGTTGAGCACAGATTTTAGGCCCCCCAATTTTTCTACTTTTTGCATGAGCCACTGGACCACTGAAATAACTGTGGCCAAATCTTGGAACTTGGTGGACAGTTAATATAAGATGATACCCAGACTAGGAACTTGGCGAACAGTCCAGATAGCCACACCAGAAAGGATGATCCTGGTACTGAAAGCTGCAAAGGAGGCATGCCTTTTAGTCAAGGACCTGAGACAAACACCGTCATCTGTGTGGGTGCCTTCAGCAATCAGCTAGCTGAGCTAGTGGACCTTTTCAGAGCAGGGGCTGAAGAGATTTGCCAACTGGAAGAGAGGCTGCTTGTCTGTGCTTAATCTGGTAGGAACTCTTAGCAGCAGAGGGATATTTGGAGGTCTCCCCTCTTGACCAGACTTTTTGCTGCAGACCCACTGAAGAGAGGAATGACACCTTCCTTACCTTCACTTCTTGACTATCCACATCTGCCTGGGAAGCCCAACAGTCTGACTGCACTGGTACTTAGGATATCACAGGCTGGTTGGCCCACGCAGGCAAAGAAACATCACAAGCTATATTAGGAGGCAGAGATATTAGAAAAGGGGAGCTCAGGTGAAACAATCAGATTAGGTGCTTTCTATGGAAGCAGAACTAATAAAAGAACTGAACACAATGTTATTAAAAATGTAATTGGGGATCAAGAAAAGATGTTTGCTTGAAGAACAAATTAGAGTTTCTGGAATCAAAAGAAATTCTGAATTAAAAAATTTCTTAGAGGATACAGAAAGTTTATTTTCTTTTGCTTTGTCCCATAACACATCTACTGACATTCCCATAAGATAGTAATTAAGTCAGCCATTAGCTTTTTTCTTTTCAAACTCAAAAAATATCTCTCATTTCTTTGCTTTTCCCCATTTTAATTTTTTTCAGTAATCTTCATTACTTGTCTCTGAACTCTCTTAAATCTCTCCATATCCTTTTTAAAAAAGTAATAATGATTTGAGCAGCTCAGGGAAGCCACTGTGTTCCACGTGATTACATGTTCCTACAAGAGGTCAGAGGCTTCCACATCAGCAAATGTCAGAGTAGCATTCAAAACTCAGTCAGCATTCACAGATACGAAGCAAAACGCGAAGTCATTTTGGCAGCTCCAGTGCTGTGAGGAACAAACACATCTCCTTTTATGTGAGTTACAACTTTCTGCGTAATGTCTTCCCTCCTCTTCCTTCCTACTTTCTACCCTCTCAACGAATTCAGACAGAGCTATTTTAATAGTGTCTTTTCTGTTATTGTTATTTAATGTTTATTGAGTGATGGAGCAGGAAATACATCAATGAGCTCTTGACTATCAGACTACAGTTATCCATTAGCTTTGATGAAGCAATCATTTGGAAGTAGTTCAATGTTCAGATTGGCAAGCACACTCGTAAATTTACTTTCTGTGATGGAAAAGCATCAGAAGGATCCATATCTATTCCTGAGAGCAAGGGAACACAATGGTATCTTTAAGAAGTCCTTCTGTTACTCCCTGTGAAAGTGCTCCTGATACCATTGCCTTTCTTCCTTTTTGGTAGTCACAACCTGGAGAGAAAAGGGAGGAATAAGAGAAGGAGGGAGAACACAGAGAAAGAGAGAGAGACTTTTGTTTGTTTCTCAGGAGGAAAAAATGGAGCAATTTAGTAGTAAGGGCCTCTC
Organism: Nomascus leucogenys; assembly: GCF_006542625.1. Lineage (NCBI taxonomy): Eukaryota > Metazoa > Chordata > Mammalia > Primates > Hylobatidae > Nomascus > Nomascus leucogenys. Next base: position 86,862,857 of record NC_044393.1, on the reverse strand, counting down.
TCAGGATGTTTAGGGCAACAAAATACACGATAAGGTGGAGTCGGCCTCTAGTCTCCAGTTCCCTCATTCATGTTTATTAGATTCTTGGAGCAAGAAAGAATCTTGGAGAACCTCTCTTTCAACTTTCATTTTATAAATAAAAGAACTAAATATTAGAAAAGTTAGATGACCTGCTTGAAGCCACACAACTTCTTGTTGATGAAGATAGAGCAGCCAGGGCTCTAAATTCTCATCAGCATCCTTTCCACGACCAAGTCCTTCTGAGACAGGTCATTGACTACGGCACGTTTGGTTTAGGTTTTCCTGTACTTGCTTTGTTTTGTTCTAATTTTTAAAATTTAATTTAATTTAATTTAATTTATTTATTTTGAGATGGAGTCTCACTCTGTCACTCCGGCTGGAGCGCAATGGCGCAATCTCAGCTCACTGCAACCTCTGCCTCCCAGGTTCAAGTGATTCTCATGCCTCAGCCTCCCCAGAAGCTGGGATTATAGGCGTGCACCACCACACCTGGCCATCTCCATTCTCTAGCTCAGGGCTCCAGTAGGAGGTGTGAGTGCTCAGGGGTTATGATCTGAATGCAGGTGGCAGGCAAATGGAGCACTACTTGTGGTGAGCCGGCAGAACCTCCCTTCATGTCTCAAAATGGCTCATATTTGGCCTGAACCCATTTTCTGTAATCTACAATAATAATGTCTTCTCTAAACCAATGAACTGACTGGTACAGACTCCGAAGTATTAACACTCAGGAAGCCTTAATCAATCATTGAATTCAGCAACCTCTGAAGCAAGAATCAATTGATTACTGATAATTTACTATTCTGGGCAGAGCGTTATTGGGTGCTGTCGGGGAAGCAATAGAACCATAAGGCTTCTTGCTCTCAAGGAGCTGACACTCTAACTGGCAGAGACGAATAGAAAATAATGAAATGCTGTATTTAAGTATTAAATAGATAGTAAGGGCAGCGTGGTATAGAGTAGTGTTCCTCAACCAATCCCAAGAACCTCTGCTATTTCTCTTCAAAATTAAAATTTTTGTTTTAATTTATATGGTCATTTAAAAATCAATACAGTAGAGATGTATTCTGTATCACTTAGACTATTCCTTCGATAAAAATTGCTCTCTGATTTCAGGGGCCCCATTTGCACTGATCACCAAATAGCACTGTTTTGTGACTGTGGGCTAATGAGTAAAGGATAGGAATGGAATTATTATGTAAAATCTGCCTTTGTGCTAAGAAAGGCCAAATGGCATCATGACAGCCTGTGTGAGCAGAGGCTCCACTGTAATTGCAGCATAGAAATATGACCGGACAACTGAGTGTTCTCACAGCACCTATCTAAAAAGAACCTGCTCTGGTGCAAACAGGTGAAGGTGGTGATACAATTCAAGGAAAAACAACACTATTATACAACATTAATATTAGGATTTTGAGTGTTTGGGTTATATACTCACATTGTATTTGAATATTATTTGGTTTTCATTATTATATAATTAGCATTGTGACTTTTAGGCTTATTTTTGTAAAACATACTTGATTAAAATTATCATTAAAAGAATTTAAATGGGCCGGGCGCGGTGGCTCACGCCTGTAATCCCAGCACTTTGGGAGGCCGAGGCGGGCGGATCATGAGGTCAGGAGATCGAGACCATCCTGGCTAACACAGTGAAACCCCGTCGCTACTAAAAATGCAAAAAATTAGCCGGGCGTGGTGGCGGGCGCCTGTAGTCCCAGCTACTCGGCAGGCTGAGGCAGGAGAATGGCGTGAACCCGGGAGGGGGAGCTTGCAGTGAGCCGAGATCGTGCCACTGCACTCCAGCCTGGGCAACAGAGCGAGACTCTGTCTCAAAAAAAAAAAAAAATAAATAAATAAAATAAACAAAACAAAACAAAAAAAGAATTTAAATGAATCTCTGAGAGTCTGTAAGAATTTCTTTTTCCTTTTCTAGAGTTCGCTATAGGACTGAAGATTGAGAACCAGAGGTATAAAGTATGAATGAAATAAAAGTTCAAATAAATGTAACAAGAGCTGCTTTTGAGTCCTTTGGGCAGCAGAAGCAGTGTTGTAACAGGAAGGTTCAATTACCACAATCTAGTTAAAGACCTGACTCGCTTGAAACAAAATGGGAGATGTAAATATTTTCATGTGGGGCTCCCTAATGGTGAATTGGCCTGGATGAGTATCGCTGATTGCACTGGGCTCACCAGAGCCACTGAGAATAATAATAACAAAAGCACTCCTCTAAGCATTCTGCTTTTGCTACAAGCAAACTCTGGTCCTAAGAGCATGAGCATTTGTCCTCAGAAAACTTTTCTCACTCCAATCAGCATCATCTCAGGGACAGAAAATGGAAAACTCTTTGGTAAGTAATTCCATCCTGTAATTCTGTATTACCTTTGATTAATGAAGAGGGGAGGGCAAGCTCCAACGAAAAGTGGTGCAGGGATTGGCATCGCAGTGTAGATGACTCCATCAAGCAATTATTTCTTTCCTTGCTTTGCAAATTGCTTCTACATGACTCTTAGTCATTTGGGCCTATCTTCTTAAGAGAATTTATTTTCCTTGCTCATGGTCTGAGACTTAAAGTCAGAGATGAATTTCAATAATTTGTGGCCTCAGCGTAAATTTGTTTTCATTGTTGCCGGTAACATAGTCTTTTACCCTTCTTTCAGAGCTTTTCCACCACTGGTATTCTTTTTTCAAAAATTCTATTGTGGTTAAGAAAATATGTAAAATTTACCATTGTAACAATTTCTAATTATATAATTTGGGAGTATTAAGTATATGGACATTGCTGTACAACCAATCTCCAGAACTTCTTCATTTGCAAAACAGAAACTCTGTACCCATTAAATAACAACTGTTTGTTTCACCTTTCCCTGGTGCCTGGCAATCACCATTCCACTTTCCATTTCTAAGAATGTGACAACTCTAGATATCTAAGTGGAATCATACAGTATTTGTCTCTTTGTGACTGGCTTATTTCACTTAGCATAATGTTTTCAAAATTCATCCAAGATGTAGAATGTGTCAGAGTTTTCTTCCTTTGTAGGCCAATTAATATTGCATTGTATGAATAGATCGCATTTTGCTTATCTGTTCATCCATTAACCGACACTTGGGTTGGTTTTACCTCTTGGCTATTGTGAATAGTGCTGCTATGAATATGAGTATGTAACTATCTCTTTGAAATCTTGCCTTCAATTATTTTGCATATATATGCAACAGTGGAATTGTCGGATCATATAGAAACTGCCACACTCTTTTCCTTGTGTCTGCACCATTTTACATTCCCAACCGTGCACTAAAGTTCCAATTTCTCCTTATCTTTATCAACTCTTCTTTCCCTTTCTTTCTTTCCTTCTTTCTTTCTTTTTTTTTCCTTCCTTCCTTCCTTCCTTGCTTCCTTCCTTCCTTCCTTCCATCTTTTTTTTCTTTCTTCTTCATTCTAATGGGTGTGAGTGATATCTCATTGTTGGTTTTGATTTGCATTTCCCTAATGATTAACAATGTTGAATATCTTTTCATATGCTTGTTGGCTATTTATATCCATTTATATATCACTTTTGAGAAATGTCTGTTCAGATTTTTTTCCATTTTTAAATCAGGTTTTTTTTTTGTTGTTCAGTTGTAGGAGTTCTTAATATATTCTGGATATTAATTCCTTGTCAGATGTATTTACAAATATTCTCTTTAATTCCATAGTTTGCCTTTTTACTCTGTTGCTTGTGTCCTCTGATGCACAGAAGTTTTAAATTTTGATATATTTCAATTTGTCTACTTTTCTTGCCTGTGTTTTTGGTGTCATGTCCAGGAAATCTTTGCCAAATTCAATATCATACAGCTTTTCCTCTATATTTTCTGGTAAGCATTGTATAGTTTTAGGTCTTCAGTTTAGATCTTTGATCCATTTTGACTTAATTTTTGTATATGGTGTAAGATAGAGGTCCAAATTCATTCTTTTGCGTATGGATGTCCAATTTTCCCAGCATCATTTGTTGAGGAGACACTGTTTCCCCGTTGAACAGTCTTGACACTCTTGCCGAAAATCATTTGACCCTATGTATGAGAGCTAATTTCTGAGCTCTCTTATTCTATTCCATTGGTCTATATGCATGTCTTTATGCCAGTACCACATAGTTTTGATTAATATAGCATTTTAATAAGTTTTGAAATCAGGAAATGTAAAACCTCCATCTTTGTTCTTTTTTTTGAAGATTGTTTTGGCTATTCAGGGTCCGCTGTGATTTCGTATGAATCTGAAAATGGATTTTTCTATTTCTGCAAAAAATGCCACTGATATTTTGATAGGAATTGCATAAATCTGTAGATTGCTTTGGGTAGTATTGACATCTTAACAATATTAAGTCTTTTAACTAATAAACAAAAATATATTTCCATTTATTTGTGTCTTCTTTTATTTCCTTAAACATTGTTTTGTAGTTTTCAATATACAATTTTTTCACGACCTTGGTTAAGTTACTCCTAAGTATTTTATTCTTTTTGATGCTACTGTAAATGGAATTGGATTATTATCATTTTTTTGGATTGTTCATTGTTAGTGTATAGAAACACACCTGATTTTTTCGTGTTGAGTTTGTATCCTGCAACTTTGCTGAATTTGTTAGTTCTAGTAGTTTTTTAAAAAAAAAAATTGGTGAAATCTTCAAAGCATTCTACACTTAAGATTATGTCTGCAGACAGAGATAATTTTACCTCTTTCTTTCAGTGTGTAGCCTTTTACTGATTTTTCTTGCCTAATATTGCTGGCTTGAGCTTCTAGGACTGTGTTGAATAGAAATGTCAAAAGTGGGCATCATTGTTTTGTTTCTGATATTAGAGGAAGAGCTTTCAGTCTTTCACCATTGAGTATGATGTGAGCTGTGAATTTTTCATATATGGCTTTTATTATGTTAGGGTAGTTTCCATCTATCCTTAGTTTATTGAGTTATTTTATTGTATTATTCAAGGTTGTTGAATTTTGTCAGGTTCTTTTTTATATCAGTTGAGACGACCAAGTTTTTTTTTCCCTTCATTTTGTTAATGTGATATACTACATTGATTGATTTGTTAATGTGATATATTACATTGATTGATTTTCATGTGTTGAATCATCCTTGCATTCCAGAAATAAATCTCACATAGTCATTGTGTAGAATCTTTTTAATGTGCTGTTGAATTCTGTTTGGTAGCATTTTGTTGTGGATTTTGTGTCAATATTCATCAGGGATATTAGTTTATAGTTTTCTTGAAGTGTTTTTGTCTGGGTTTGGTATAAGATTAATGCTGGCCTTATAGAATGAGTTTGGAACTCTTTAATTTTCTGGAAGAGTCTGAGGATAATTAGTGTTAATTATTCTTTAAATGTTTAGCAGAATCCACCAGTGAAACCCATTTGGTCCTGGGCTTTCCTTTGTTTGACAGTTGATTAATAATCCAGTCTCATTACTAGTTATAGATCTGATTCATATTTCTATGTGTTCCTGATTCAGTCTTGGTAAGTGTGATATATATTCTTAATTCAAGATCTCCCTTGCAAAACTTGCATTTGATTACCAAGAGATTTGATGTGCTAGTTACGGAAGTTTTGAGCATCACTTTATGACATACAGATAGGAACAAATTAAGTTCTATTAGGGTTTTTGTGTTATTTAAATTTGCCTAAAATTTCTAGAGCTACTTATTGATTAAACTACTTCAGGATGGTTGGATTTAACTCTTATTCCACCATTTCCCTGTTTACAACCAATTTGTTAAAATTTTAGAAGTTATACCTCAGAAATATCTTTCAAATATTTATTCCCTTTCCTAGCCCACTGTCACTTCCTTATATCAGGTCCTTAGTATATCTTGCACAGACTGCCTCAATAGCCTCATAACTTGTCTTCCTGCTTCTTCCTGTCCAGCTTTGTCCTCCACATCTTCATACATTTCTGAAACTTATATTATATGATTATATCATTTTTCCTGCCTAGGAATAATCCATGTATTTTATCTTCCTAGTCCACAAAGTTCAGAATCCTCAGAATAGAAGAATCTCTCCAAGTGTCTGTAACTTGCCCCGCTCTAGCCTTATCTACCTCCCCTTCTTCCTTGCCACCTACTCCCATTCCAAATTTGTGCCCTATCAATGTATTCCACATTCTATAGAACACCCGAGTTTTTCATTTTTCTGTGCTTTTGCAATGTGCTGTTTCTGGGTGGTAAAATTTCACTCAAACCTTTAGAGATAAGGCAAAAGTCATTTCTTTCCTGAGACTTCTCAGACACCAAATGTTATGTCCTTCAAGGTCATGCCCCAAGGCACTTGGAACTTAGTAGAATGCAAGTACTTATATCAATATGTCTTATAATTATTACCCTAATGTTCACCCCACAAAACTCTGATCCTTTAAGGGTAGGATATGTCCCCAACTTATCTTTGTGTAGAGTGCCAAACACAGTGTCCCATATATCCACAGTGTCCAAATACAGCTAGCATAGAATAGCTAGCTACTTAATGAATGCTTATTTAATGAGTGTTTATTCTGGGGGATGAATAACATTGAAAAAGACCTGAACTTTATTGCTCCTTCTCCACTGACTACTTATGTGACCTTGGGTGAGTCATTTATCTTCTCAAGGTCTGTTTCTTCATTTGTGAGTGAAAGGTGATGACAGATAATCTCCAACATCCCTTACAGCTCTGGCTCTGACATCTTATTATTGCCATTTTTATTTGTGCAAAGACAACCTTAATTATTAAAATAACTTCATTGTCCATGACACTCAAGGAAAACAAAACCATAACCAAATTTCTTTACCTTATTTGACTTTACATTTCATGTTCATTCTTGAGTGGAACCATTCTAATCTTTATGAGTGTTCCCAATTTTACATCTATATACTGAATTAAAATGTTTTATGTCGTTTGTTTAAATCTACAGCTCTGTTTAGATTTTTCCAGTGTTCTAAACCATAGGTTTATAATACCTCTGTCCCAGGTGGAGGCACAAGAGAAGATATATTTTAAAATAATACAGTATTTAATAAAATAATATTTATCATTTAAAATGTCTTACAAGTATAACACTATAAATTATTTAAAAATTAAGAGTTATCTTTAAAGTCAACCCATTTCCTGTTTTGTGTTCCTTTTCTTTGTTTATTCATATTCTATATAGTTTCAAGGATGGTATCACTTAATTTAATCCTAGTGTTTTCATTTAGCACATCATCAGCAATTTGTATTATTTCTACTTAGACCCATAACTATTATTTTGGAGGTCTGCATAAGGTTCCTTCACTGGACATTGAAAAATTTACTTAATTATTTTCCTATTATTGACCAGTTAAGTCACTTTCTTTTATTTAACATTATAAACAATTCTATAACAAATATCTTTCTTTACTCGGAATCTTCTTTATTTGGGTTTTCTTTCTTAAGATTCATTTCTAGAAGTGAGATTATTTGATTAAAGAGTAATATTGCTAATTTTATAGTTAAGTTTGGAAATTATCCATAAAAGTATAATTTTAGGGACAATGTAGTCCAAATATCTTATTTTATATAGATTATTATGAATATTTCCATCAATATATTAAATATTTTTCTGAATTTATTTGTGCCATGTTATAAGAATGCATTTGGCTGCAAGTAAAGAAAAAAATAAATCCACTCAACAGTGGCTTATACAGATCAGAGTTTAATTTCCTTACGTAATAAAAAGTCTAGCAGTTGGTGGACTGTAGTCGGCTGGCAACTGCTCAAAGAAGTCATCAAGGACTAAGGCCTATTACATTTTCTGACTCTTCCATGCTTAGTGAATGGTTTTCATCTTCATGGTTGCAAGATGGTTATTATACCTGTGGGCATTGAGCTCCTCTCTAAGCATGAAGAAGGAAAAGGGCAAAGGACTGAGAGGGCATATTATTTTTCTGTACTAATAAAACACATCTCCAGAAGAAGCTCCATTTGATTATGTTGGCTTTGATCTCCTTGTTCAGAACCAGGTCACACAGTCACACTTCACTTAAGGGCAGTGGAAAAGAAAGCATTTCATCTTGTACATCTCTATATTCTAGGAAGATGGAGAAAGGGAATGTGAATGGCTTTTAAGTTAAAAGGTCAAGGTGTTTGCCACTTGACTTTCATTACTCTACGTAAAAAGAAGTGAAGACCAAAGGAAATGGTTTTCATTTATTACAGTTAAATGGTAATCTCTTTCAGGGAAGTTATCTAATTGTATCCATCTTTGAATCCTTAGCATTAGCAGAATGTTCATATAGAAGGGGCTCAAAAAGCGTTTGTAATATGCTGAAACAGCAAATATATGTTCCCTGCAAATCTAAACGGATTAATTAAAAAGTCATATTAGATTAGCATCATTTTCCTTGATAGCATTTCTTGTTTGATACCTTAGGGAAATGCAATAAAAAGAATATTAGGCATAGTTTGCCAACCACACTTTGTGCACAAATACAGGAATGCAGATTCAATGAGAGTCCAGCTGAATGTTTTAATATGGATTTTAATAACTATACACAAAAGTTATTAATTAGTGGAACATTGGAATGTTTAGCACCAAAAGAGCAGGGTCTTTAGTTTTTCCTCACTGAATTACTGGTACCTTGAACAGTATATTACAATTACAAGTAGACGTTTACTAACTGCCTGTAAAACAAATGACTGTCAGAATGAATTAAGGTTTCTAGGAGTGCATTGCACATTCTGATGCCAACCTTATCCTTTTTGGGAGGAAATTTATTGGTGACTTCATTGAGTTTGCTGCAGATCAGGCCTGCTCTTGATAAATAACCAAGAAAAATAGTGAATGCAATGAGCGACAGACTCTGGATCCCGAAGACTTTTGCATGAGAGAGTGAGAGTCAGAACGCAGCAAGAGGAAATTTAGTGGGAATGCAAGCTAATTCCTCAGTTTGCCCCCCACAAACCAGCTGCTCAAGTACAGAATCATTGTAAATTATATATGTGTTTTTTGGTACGCCAGCAGTTTGAATGAGGAATAATGATAAAAAAATGGAATGCACTTTATGACAGAGCCTGTTGAAAATGACTAGGTTGTCTTAGAAAGTAGTGACTCTTCTGTAACTTCAATTGTTTAAGTCTAAAAAAAAATCACATGAAGAGATGCTGTGGGAGCACCATGCATGAGAGGGGGCTGGACTGGGTAATCTAAAGACCTCTTCCCTCCTAGCAATATAATAGTTCTATTTTTAGTTAAATCTAGCTTAGACACTGCCTGTTGAAATCAATTCCTATCAATAGAACCTAAAATATTTTTCTCCATACTAATTCAGCAAGCTCCCACTGTAGCTTCATATTTTTTATGGCCATGATATAAGTCTGACAATCTTCAACTCTAGGTTTAATACAGGAACAGTTTAACACAGACACAGTTATATGTCAGCTAATGGCTGAGAAGGGCAGTTTAGGGAGCGAGAGTCTTCTCTGATGAGACAACATGAGAAGTAAGACCTGAATGATAAGAAGAATCAGAGTATATAAGACACAACTTATGTCCCCAGAATGGCTGGCCTCCATCTGTTCTCTCACACCCTTGTGTCTTTGCTTGCTCAATGGCCAGCCCAAGCCACCGTTGCCATTGCCAGTGCCTCATATCCCAACTGTGCCAGTGACCTCAGCCTCCCCCAGTGACTGGATTCCACTGAGATTGCATTAGAAGGAGACTCACAAGTTTGGTGCTCAGGTGCAATCAGTGAATCCTCAGAGGTTCCTCCAATCACTGGGGGATCTGGGTTGCCTAGCAGTTGCCATAAAGAGCCAGTAACAGAACCTGGAGGTGAGAGTGAATTAATTACTTCTCTAAGGGACAAACTTCAACCAGTTTCAACAGGAGACAGGAAGACATTGGCAGAGAATCTCCACTCTCTCCTGTGGACAGAATGTTTCTGGATATAATGATGTAGGTCCTGTCTGGAAGAAGTGCTGGTGACCAAGAAAGCAGGTATGTTGTTTTGTGATGCTGTAGTCATTCATAACTCACCGCCTTGAATTTACTTTCCCCTCCTTTTCAGCCTTGATTCTCTTTTTCCTTCATTCTTGAGTCCTGGAATTACAACTTCACATAAAGTCTTGGCTTGTAAGTTTTGCCTCAGGATCTGTTTTCTAGGAAACTCGGACAAAAACTAACACAATGCAAAAATATGAACCATAGTTCAGGAACTGTGCTTAGGTTCATGGAGGTGCTCAGGTTTCTGCAGTACATTCACAGGGGCTTCACAGGATATATTAAAATTTTGAAAGAAACTCAGAGATACTTGACATTTGTTAGACACCATGCATACTACTGACTCAATGTAGTTGACAGTTTCAACACTAGATTACACTACATTCTTTCAGTGACATCATTATGTTTGCAAAGCTGGGTTTTGGTGGTTGCAATTTCATGTGGTATTAAGGAGCAATACCACATGAAAATTAGTGTGGAACAGGAAATGAAGGTGGTGGTGTCTAATATGATACTAAGATTTGAGAGGTTGTGTCATGCCCATTACTATCCCATTGGTAAGTGATTGTGGCTGCTTACAAATGAAGTACAAACATTTTCTTTCAATTTATGTTTTTTTCAAATAGCTACTAATGTTGTCAAGAAGTAAATGTTTATTGAATTGTTAGCACCTGAATACTTAATAAACATAAATGTTAGGTTCGTCTTCATAAATCTCAGCCTAGAAGTGCCAGGAAAAATAATTACTGAGACATTCAGTAAGGGTGGTGTGAACTGAGAAAGTTTGGGAACCTCTGAGGTAGAGCTTTATGGGCAGGCAGGAATAAGCTTAGAATGTGATATGGTTTGGCTCTGTGTCCCCACCCAAATCTCATCTCGAACCGTAATCCCCATATGTTGAGGGAGGGACCTGGTGGGAGGTGATTAGATCATGGAGATGGTTCCCCATGCTGTTTTCATGATAGTGAGTGAGTTCTCCCGAGATCTGATGGTTTTATGAGGGGCTCTTCCCCCTTCACTCTCTGCTCTCTCTCTCCTACGGCCATGTGGAGAAGGTCTTTGCTTTCCCTTCACATTCCGCCACGATTGTAAGTTTCCTAAGGGTTCCCCAGCCATGCAGAACTATAAGTCAATTAAGCGTCTTTCCTTTGTAAATTACCCAGTCTCGGGGAGTTCTTTATAGCAGTGTGAAAATGGACTAATACAGCATGTATGAGAAATGGGATGTTAGGAGAGCTGAGTGAGAAGGTGAGGGACTGCAGGGATGGAGGAGGCACAGGAGAGACCAAGTAGGGCCTTGTAGGCTTTGACAAGGGAGCTCAGTTATCATTTCTGTGCAACATGATACATGCAAGCTTAATCCTGGAAACTTCTTTTTCTTTTGTTCCTCAGTGACAACATTTTCAAAAGCTCTATTATCTTTCCCTGGTTTTGTACATAACTGAGGTCTCCAATGTGTGCATATGCATATTTAAATGTGTCACTTGCTTTTTAAAAAAACATGATTTTGTGTTATTTCTGGGAAATTCCTGAAATTCCTGAAAACTACATACATTTAAAAATGTTAAATATAATGTTCTCATTATTATCTGGTCTTGCAGTCTTATCTAGACTTAAATTTTTTTTCTTCTTTCTTTCAAACTTCACATTGAAGCCCTTTTATCAAGCTTAACATTTAGGAGACTCAAGTTTGATATTTAAGACTAGGATGATACCTGTTTTAGGTTGAACAGTAATTAATAATAGAAAGGTGAATTAAGAAGCTCACCAAATGGGGCACGGCTTTGGGCCCAGTCATGGAAATATTGTCCATCTGAGGTCTGAGATTATATTTCCAGGTCCAGACACTGATGTTTCAATATACCCAGAGATGCTCATTTTCTTGGTTATGTACTTATGTTACTCAAAATCACATGCAATGCAGTTTCAAAGCAGAATGTCAATTTATTTTTGTCATTAGAATGCTTTTGACCCATTTTCAAGGATTCCACTTTTTAGTGTCAAGGAAACTAAGAAGCAGGATGAATAATTACAAGGTTACTTGGCGATCATTGAAAAATAGAAAGGAAAATAAGTTGTCTAAGAGAATGACTAATATTTTAAGTAACTTCTCAGGAGGCCACCCCACAACAGAATTCATTTGTCTTTTGCTGGAATTATTTGTGCTTCCCAAATGTCGCTCTGTCTTAAGTTAGAGTTAAAGTTCGATGGCTGTTTTTTAAAAACCCAATATTCCTCTGATTAGCAACCCATTAATACACTATTTAAACATACAAATACACACGTGACAGGTCCAGCTGGCTTTTCTGATAGGCTGGGAGACATTCTGTTGGTATGTACTTATTGAATCAGGCAAAACCTCAAGACTCTAGCTAGAGCCATTCAACTCCGCTTCACTGTGACCATTTTCTTATGTATCTTTCCAGAAATATTATATCTCTATAGATCTTTTCTCCATAAATGATAGCATACTACTAAATACTCTGAGCATTGTTTTTCTTTTTTTGTTAACATTATATATTTGAGATTGTTTTATATTACTGAATATTAACTTGCCTTATGTATCTTGACAGTTCCAGAGAATTCCATTGTTTGGATGAATAACAATTTTGGTTGTTTTCACTTTTAAATTCTTTGTGTATACCTACAAGTATATCAGAGGAAAAATTTTTAGAAGTGAAATTGCTTGATTAATTAGGTCATGCATTTCAAAAATGGGTAGATATTGTAAAATTTACCATCAGAGAGATTTTACTAGTTAAAATACATCAACAATTTGAGGAAGCATTTGTTTTCATACCCCCCTCATCAATACCATCTATTATCAAACTGTTTGTTCCGAAAAATGACGTCTTTTCATTATGTTCACAACGATGTATATTTCTTTTCTCAGTCAATAAACACTTCATGATGGTCTATGATATACACACTTACGCAATTATGTTACCTGTTTATTATTACTGAAGATATAGTGATAAACAACATATAGCCTTTATATACATGTGGGATAAATAGACACATGACAGTTGCAGTGGTCCAAGTTTAGTACAATGGTGCAATGGGAGCTATGGGAGGTACGTCCATCACAGTCTAGAAAGGGATCATCAATGGAGGCTTCTAGTGGGGAGAAACATGTGGAGAGACATGTAAACTAAAATCCGATGGAGCTTGGCAAATCTTAGGAATAGGAGAAGCAAAGAAGAGGGGACAGCAGACTCACACGTGCAAAAATGGGAATGGAGAGAGCAGAGAGCGTGTGGGGTTTGCACAAAGAACAGTTCAGAACCTCACTGTTGTAACAGTATGAAGGGAAAGTGGGCAGTACTCTACCACCCACCAATGTAGCCCTCAAAATCAGTTGAGTTGTTTGAACTTTACCCTAATGGCAATATGACATAATCAAAAGATTTTTAAGTGGAGGCGTGAAAAAGCAGAAGTATCTTGGGGCTCACACTTGAGATTGGATTGGGGAAGATACGGCTGAAAGTAAGTGGGAGTAGTGAGGGGGCTGTCCCAGTAATTGGGTTCAGATGACATTTGCTTGATTTTAGGGATGTACGAGATATTCATGGATCTTGTGTTGAAGCACCTAATACACGATGTCCCTTCTGAAGACGGGTGCATTAAACCGGGGTGAAGCACAAAGGCCACTGAGCAGCCTAGCTTGACTCCTGGCTTTGCCAGTTTGTACTCGCACTCGCACGCGTCCAAACCCTTGAGAGGTGCTGTGAAAACATAGAGGTGGATGAGGTAAGTGCTTATACAGCACTTACCGTATAAAAAGGAGGGCTTCGTACTTGCTAGCTGTTTTAATTTTTATTAATACTTTTCCTCGCTGCACACGGAAATGTCTTTACCTTTGTCTTATTATAAGGTACATACGAGGAGAATTACAGAACATGGGTGTTAGAAAAGATTTGACTTATCTGTTCATTTTCCTAATTTTAGTGATGAGAAAATAAAGGGAAAGAAAGCAATTTAGATTTTTGCCAGTATTACAATTCTTTGTTCACGGGCACACCACGCCAACTTGAAACTGTTCATTGGTCTGGTTCTCTTACCACCACGTACATGTAGGTTTATAGTTTGGTTACGAACACCACCTTGTCTTAACCACAGATAGTTCCTGTGTTTGCCGACAGCAGCGATTTCTTGTGTGGAAACCCCTAATTTGGGAAACAATCTGTTTTAAACACTTTGTAGCACATCACTCAAACCTCACAGTTTTCGATAATCTTAGAAACAAAAACTGGGGTTGAGGCGGACAGTTAAATTCTGCAGACACCAAAAGCTTGGATTCGTTTCAGCAGTCGGTCCTAAGTGGTTTGAAGCCCCTTCCGGGATGCCTCTTCTCCTTATCCGAACACCGCAGCGGCGCCAGGCGCTCGGGTCCTCACTTCTGCCCCCTGGATTTCCTCCGCCTTTCTGCTTCAGGGCCCTGTGATGCGATTCCATCGAATTAACCGCTGTTTAGCGAGGGTCTGCTGCGCCTAAGGAAGGCACCGGGCGAGGAGCAAGGCGGGGACGCAGTTCGGGGACGCAGGGGTCCCGGCCCCAGTCCTGAGACAGGAGGTCGGCGCTTCGACTTGTCACCCGCAGACGAATTCACTCCAAGGTTCCCACCGGCGGCGCTCCTGCTGCCTCCCGCCTCCCCTAAATGCAGCTCCCGCTACCTTCCCGCGCCCAGGGTCTGCTGCCTGGCCCCAGCTCTGCTCACCGGAGGGCGGCGGTGGAGAGGGTGCTGGCCCAGCGTCGGCAGCTGGGCTCAGGACCAAGGTGGGCGCCCGCCGGTCCTGGTCCCAGCCTAGGGGTGCAGGACCCAGGGCGCGGCCACTCGAGTTCCCCGGACGCTCTCCTTACTGATGCTCGCTGTCCCTGCCCTGGCGTCCCCAGCCCGGGGGCGCAGCCTGTCCTCCTCTCCCTCCCCCTCCGCTGCAGCCCGTCGCCTCCGGGCAGAGTTTAGGTTCAGCTCGAGCTTTCGCTCGGGATTTAGGAAGAGGCCAGCGGGGCTGGAGGGCGCGGGCCGGCGCGGGAGGGCGCGGGAGGCGGGGAGCGGCGGCCTCTGATTGGCCGGGGCGGGGGAGTGAGCGGAGTTTCCCACAATGCCCCGGTGCGGTGCAGCCGCGGATGGATGCTGCGGGAAGGGGCTGCCATTTGCTGCCCCTGCCAGCGGCGCGCGGACCTGCCCGCGCTCCTGCAGCCGCCGCCGCCGCCAGCGCCGCCAGCCCGCCCGGCCTCTGCAGCGGCGCCGCCTGCGCTCCCTCCGCGGCAGCCGGAGCGGGCGCCATGAACCCCAGCTCCTCGGCGGGAGAGGAGAAAGCGGCGACGGGCGGCAGCAGCAGCAGCGGAAGCGGCGCCGGGAGCTGCTGCCTGGGCGCCGAGGGCGGCGCGGACCCGCGGGGCGCAGGGGCAGCCGCGGCGGCGGGGGCCGCTGCCCTGGACGAGCCCGCGGCCGCCGGCCAGAAGGAGAAGGACGAGGCGCTGGAGGAGAAGCTGAGGAACTTAACTTTCCGGAAGCAGGTCTCGTACAGGTAGGCGCGGGGAGCCGGCAGCCGAGACAGGTGCGCCGCGGCGGGAGACCCACTCTTCCCCCAGCAAGGGGCGCTTCCGCGGAGTTGGGCACCTCTCTATTTCCACGCCTCTCCTTCCCCCTTTCCCCCTCTCCTCCCGGGGATGTCTGTCTTCTCCCCATCCTATCATTCCAGGCTGGAGGGCAGCAACGCCTGCTTTCCCCTGTGGCAGGAGAGAAGCACTGGGTCCCTAAGGTCAGAACAACAGAAATTTTGTCTCTGTGTGTGTGGGTTTGTGTGTGTGTGAAAGAGAGAGAGAGAGAGAGAGAGAGAGAGAAAGGGTTGCAGACTCAGTGATGCTTAGTTTTCTTAAGAGAAGTCGTCAAAGTTGCCCCTAAGCAGGTGTCATCTTCAACCACCCTTCCCCCACCTTCCAGATTTCGCTGGATGAACCTTTGGCACTAACTTGACAGCTGAGATCACTCCGACAGGCAGAAAAGGATAGCACTATACTGAAGAGAAAACCTTGTGGAAGTTGGACCTGCCTCGAAATCCCCCATGAAGGAAGAGTGGGTTTATGTCTGTAGATGCGCCACTGGTTATGGGGGTTCCATGCCTGCGTGCTCCTTGCCTCTCTCCTGGCTGGAGGAGGGTGTGGGGAGCCCGCTGGCAAGCTAGGGGTGAAGGTGAGAGTTGAGGCCATATTTGCACCTGAGGATGAGTGTATGTGTAAGACAAGGACAGTGTGGGATCAATGGCCTTTAAATTAGGATAAAAGATACCTCCACATTGTATTAGAATCCAACAACGAGGAATTAGGATTTATTAAGGTCTCTCTCCCCACTCGCTTCCGCAGGCAAGAATAAAGATATTGACAGGTTTGGAGAGTTGTTGACACTAACCCTACTGCTTGTCGATGTTAAAGGTCGAGGTGATATGCAAGCATAGGCTTACAAAGATGTACACTTGCTGGAGCTCAGAGGGTTTCTGGAAAAGGGGGTCAGTGAAAACATTCTTGTAACCCTACTGTTTCTGAGTTAGTGTTCCCTTCCCAAAACCCGTAGAAAGTATTAAGCCTGTCACACCATGTGCTGTTATGTAAGCAAACGCAGATGACAGAGGTGTGTGGGTTTGGGAGGGTGTGTTTTATTTATGGGGGCAGGTGTGTGAATCATTGGGATCCCCACAGACATCGCCTGGCCTGGAGGCCACAGTCACTAGGGCATGTGCTCTGTGTCTAAGTGTTGACTTCTGATAACTCCTAAAACACCTTCCTGGTGAGGTTGCTGCTTCTGCGTTCCTCGCATGCATTTTGTTCGCCGCGCTGAGGGAGTTCCCCACCTGAGCTGTTCTCTTAGTTACTCACACAGATCAGGTCCAAATGGATCTTTCTTTTTATACTTTGGTTTCTCAAAATAGATGGTGGGGAGGGGGTAGCTCTAGGGAGGTAGAACTGACTGGCAGTTCTACTTCCTAGTTATGATGGCCTGTCTGGCCCCTGGGGGAACAGGGACTACATTCAGCCTAATTTAGGAGCTGTGAGTTGGAAGGGGGTGGTGATTACATGAAGCACAGTGTAGGCTGCTCCTGGCTTATTGGTATTCATCAGAGTCCTCATTGGGTAGGAAGACAAAGCCAGAGTTTGCAAGGGAAATCATTTCAGCTTGCCTCTTGGCGGGGGTCATTCTCTGAGCCTCGTTTTTCCAAATGTATGTTGTGTGGGGTTTGGGCTTTCTGAGTTGCACGCTCACACATGCACGTGTAAGTGTGTACACACACAAGCATAGACATGGATATAGATGCAGCAGGATTCTATAGAAGAATAATAACATTGCGTCTGCTTTGCAATCCTTACATACAGGTGGATTCTACTTCATGAACATCATTTCCTTTTAAATAAAGCTTTACAGTCTCCAATTCCTGCATCAGTGTCACCTCAGGTGGCTGGTTAAAAGTGCTCACCGCCCTAGACTTACAGAATCAAACTGTCTGTGGGTGAGAATTTTTAACATGCTCCTCAGGCGATGCTTATGCAGACTAATATATGGGGATTGCCACCCTATTTTGCCCCCAAGACTAAACAATTTCTCTTTGAACTCATAAACCCTCCCCATCCAAACCAGGCCAGTCAGTCTCAAAGTCAGAGGAAAGATGGTGAAAAGGAGGTGCTTCCATCTGAGCATGTTTGCCCCTGGGTGACAGGAAAGTGTCTCCATTTTGATCACTGTTACTTATTTGTTTTGGAGTCATGGTGAATGGCCTGCCCACTCATCATGGCAGCCATTGGTGCTGGACTCCTGCAGCTGGGCTGGCAGTTTTACTGTGGGATGGATGAAGGCTGTGTAAAAAAAGAGCAGGTTGGTCAGGAGCTAAGGGTTGGCTCCTCGGTGAGGACCACACCACCTCCCTTCTGGGGGCACCTGAGGACAGTGTCTGGTGGGAGCTTATGGAGAGGAGGCAGGAAGACCTCACAGAATGAAGTCTGAGTGAAAGGACTCAGTTAGGGTATGGAGCATGGCTGCTTGTGTAAGGGGGATCATTTGAGGTGGAGGAGTGGAGATTTGCAGGTAGGCAAAAAATATCTTTTGAAGAACATGGATATTTTTGGAATGAAACTTGACAGGCAAAAAGAAGGGGGCTTTGGGAGAGAGGGTGTGTGTGTGTGTGTGTGTGTGTGTGTGTGTGTGTAGGGGGGTCTCATCTGCTCCTTCTGTTGCTAAGGAACATATAAGCTAGGGTTTAAAAATAAATGAGGAGTGGGTGGGCATATGCAGTGACTCCTGTCTTTTTAGGAACCAGAGCCCTTTACAAAAAGCCTTTAAATAACCATTTCTGGAGGCAGATTATTCATTTTGCTTGACTTTTACTTTGTTAAGTAAAATAAACTCCTTTCTATACTCTAGATTTCCCCTCATTATCTATTCTTTGTTGGCTTTTTTTGGGAACCATTTTTCCCATGAGAATTTTTTCCTTTATTTCAGAATCTGCACCCCTAGAGCAAATAGTCTCTGTCGACTGTAAAGCTGAAGGTTTGAAAAGGCAGTGCAAGTGAGCTGGTACTTTTCTTTTAAAATTACTACTTCGTTTTTCTTTGCAAATTATGGTGCTGCAAGAGATACATATGTGTAAATGACTATATAATGTGTAGGAACTGTTTTTTTTTAAACTGCTGTAAGAATTCCCATATAAGTCAGTACAATAAAAAAAAGACTTCAGAAACAGATAAGGGAGGGGAAGGAGAAGGTAGCTGATGTTTACTGTCTTCTATGCAACAGGCACTGGGCTAAGCCTTATTGTATATTCTGTCTTAATTAATCTTCGTGAGAGTCCTATGATGTGACTATGACTATTTCCATTTTATTGAAAATGAACTTGAGGCATAGAGCTTGGGCAGGAGGCAGCATTTAAAACACAGATGACTCCAAAGGACTTTCTCTTTAGACCGCATCACGCTGCTTCCCTAAACATTTATTTTAGGTTTGAGCTCTCTCTCCATGTGTGCATATGTGTGTTATGCATGCGTGTGTGCAGTGTGAGTTATCTTCCCCCTCATCTGTAATACACGACAGGTCATTACATATTATTATTATTATATATTATTGCATACCTTTTTTTGGATTGTGGCCCTTTGCCTATATAATTTTAGGGAACTCTTCTACTATCTCAGAAATATAAATGAATATAAATTCATGATTGCAAATATATCAGTTTTGCTTCTGAGAACAAAACCACCTACATGCACCTGCTATGAAGATATCCATGTTAGAGGTTTATATGCCTTTAAAAAAAATTTACACAGAGTTGTGTAGGCGAACCTAGGTCCAATGAAGAGCTGGCCCATCGGTACCTCTTTGGGCAGCACAGAATGAGTGATAAAGTACAATTTTGCTTGTCAGTAGGTCTGGGCAGACGATTACTTATGAGATGTTGATGCCTATGATTTAGTTTCTCTACTCATAAGCCATGCTGGTAATACTAAACCTTTCTTAAAGGAAGTTTTTGGTATGAGATAGAAACAGGAGCAAGGAGTATTAAATGCCTTAGTTTGGGCAACCATGTAAAAAAATGATCTATTATTCTTTATAGGTTGATGATTAGAATGTAGTTTTTGTGTGTGTTTTGTCCCACAAAGTAAGGTGATATTTGAGGAGTCAGAAGCCACGTAGGATAAAATGGATATCGGTCTTCCTTGCGTTGTAATCAGTAGCGTATGGGGGAACTTTTCTTCTCCTGAATATCAGTATGTAGCATCCTCTTTTGTAAATCCATTTTATTTTGTTTTTATCCGTGTTTTGCACATCTGTTAGATTTTTAAAGACTTTAGGATCAGATTAAGATCTTGGTTCTAATTTAATTCCTTTCTCAGTAATTACGTACTGACTGTTACTTCCTCAGGATACACACTGGGCAAGATTTCAATTCAACCACTGTGCAGAGTACTTATTCTGCTCTAAGTGTTCTTTTAGAAGCTTGATTTTTACCTGGGAGATTGACACTATTGGGTCCTGTGGAATCCAGGGATAGGGAAGTTGAAGAGAGGTCTTTGCTGGTGTTCAATTCTGCTGTGGCAACAAACAACAGCATTGCCTCATGGGGCCAAATTAAATTAGATTAGAGCTAGCTCTTTCCAACACTGCACTTTCTAATCTGAGGAAATGAGGGTTCCCAGTGAGAGCCCAGGCTGTCTACACCCTGTATGTTCGTCTGGCCTGGGATCTGAGAACGTGTTCCCTACACAACCCCAAGGTATCCTTGAAGTTGAGTGCACTGTGAGACCAGAAGCATCTGGAAGAATTATTGCCCACACGTTGGGCTGTGACATTTGCTTTCTTCCATGGGTATGCGTTGGTAACACTGATCCTGTGGAGACTAATTCTTTTTCCTGAGGCCCTGTAACTGTAGTATTGGGACAGTAGTTACTGCAAATATATGATGGCATGTGAGCTTTTCTTACAGTGGATAACTTTGAAAGAAAGGTCAGAAGTAAAATGAAATCTAAGCCATAAAACTTTTCTTCATTAAAATTTAATTTGCTCAAAATACCTATAAAAATGGGCTAATTTCTAATTGTTGGAACTGACTGAAACCTATTTCAAGGCACAACAAACAGTGCAGATAATTGGAGAAATAAAAATACCAAGCTAAGTCTGTTTGCCCATAATGCTTCCACAACTCATTGCTGGCTTGTTCACTAGGAAAACTCCTCGATTGGCAGGAGCTCAAAAGCGTCCACTTGGGGTAATGGGTGGCTGGTCCTCCCCTGTCCTCACATGGCACTTTCAAATAACTTCGTTAGGACTGAAGTGTCATTTTCTGGTCTGGGACTTAGACTAGGGTTTGAACTTGGCATCTTTCTGCTAATCTCAGACAAGCTATGTAACTCTTTGGAGGCTCAGCCAATGTGTTTCTAAAATGAGATAGTGGTAATACCTAACTTACAGGTTTGTTAGGAAGATTAAATGAGCTACTTCATTTAAAGGACATGGCATAGTGTCCTGCACAGAGTTAACTTGTGTACTTATTACCATTCCCCAAACTAAGTTGTTAGCTCCTTTGAAGACAGAACTTGCACCTGATCATTTGAATCGATGACTCTGATTCTTCTTGCTTGGTAGGTGTTGGATAAGTATTTATTGAATAAATACATTTCATTGGCATTTTAAAATAAATTATTACTGTTATTCATTCTTGGTTCATCTCAATTGCGAGTTTCTTTTCTACTAAAGGAACCTCTGCCTTTTTCTTATTTACACTTTGTCCAGCAGCCCAGGACTGTGTTACTGTTTACAGCTTCCTGTTTGCGTACCTGCATCAGCCATTTAGGCAGCTGTTGGAGGCTGGAGAGGGGTGGCAGAAACTCTTACTTAACCAGCTATTTGCAGCTTGTCAAAGAAAAGGCCTTAATTTGCCTTCTGAGTAGCACTAATTAGCTCTCCGGTTCTCTTTCTGTCTGTCTCATCCCTTTCCAAGGGGCAGCATTGATTTTCTCCTCAGGGAAATTTCTGTTGACTTTTCCTTCAGTGATTAAAATGTAAAAATGCAGAAAAAGGGCTACCCAGCATTCCTGGAGTCCTGACCATTGTCCAGCCAGCCGGAGGTCACTCCAGCCACCTCTGTTCTGTATTACTTCACTCCCTCTTTCCTTCCAGCTCATCTGATTGACTTTGGTGAAAAAGTTATTTTAGGAAGAATGCATTAGTCCGCTTAGTGACTCTAAGCTTTTGCTTTGTTTTTAACCCACTTAATAAAATCTTCAGAAAAGCACCAGCTACTTTTTATTCATGTACCATACAGAGCACTTGAAGAATGGCTCACGAGTGTCCTGACACCCACAGTGTTTAGGGAGAGGAGGGATGAGCACTGCTTGGGTTACTTTAGAGAAAATTAAATCATCTTGTGTGTGCGTATTAGCTGAAGGAGGGGGCTGTGATTGGGTAGAGGTGGGAAGAACGATCTTTGCATATGAATGTTAATATTCTTTCCTTCCAGCCCTGAGTTTTGTGAGCCTTTGAAATAAAGCAAACAGCATTTTTTTTTTTTTAAAGGCAACAGCTTTCTAACAGGGGCTTCTGTCATTCTTGCATCCAACCTGAGTTTTGCTGAAATGGAAATTTGCCTTTAGAGTTCCAGACTCATAAATAATGTTCTGATAAAAGAACCAATTCTGGTTTAAGCTGTAATATTTATAGCCTGGCTTTTGTTTGATGTTGGGAACAACATTCAAAACAGTAAGATTTAAACCACAATTAAATTTCATTTTTCTTAACTTTCAATTACTTGAGAGGTAGAGGAGAGTAGTGGTGAAGAGCCCTGCTACCTGGGTCCAAAGCTCCACCTCTGCCTGCTGTGTGCCTGCACAAGTTACTTAACCTCTCTGTGTCTTAATTTCCCTGTCTACAAAAACAGTAATGATAGTAGTACTCATCCTGTAGAATTATTTGACATTTAAATGAGTCACAAAGTACATGCTATATGTGTGTTTGTTAAAGTGGTACTATCTATACTTAAGTCCAGTTAAGGAACAGATTTGTATATTATTCTTCAAAATACAGAACATCATCAAATGTCAGCAGCTGGTGATAAAATTATTCAGGTAATATGAAAATGAGATAGACATAGACTTAAGAAATTTAACTGACAGGTTTTGGCATTCTTTAAAGTATAGAATATATAATTTTGCTTTCATAACTTATTAAAACACAATTCATTGTTACTAGGGGATGTGAAGGGGAGAAAGCTGCTTCTTAGTGCCTTGGAAATTGGAGCAGACAGAAGGCAGAGGTCGGAGGAGACAGACACAGTCAGTGTGCAGAGGAATCAGGTAGCAGCAACCCAAACTCCCAGCTGGTCATCTGAGAGCAGGAAGCCAGCCGTGGAGGGTTGGGTGAGAGGGGTCTCAGAGCTTCACAGTGTCAGGAATGGATAAGCTGATAAAGACCGAGGTACTAGAAATAGAGTTGTCCCCTGTGATTCCAGGACAGAGGTTATTTCTCTTCTGGCCTGTCTTGATGATGTCTGCTTTGTACATACAGACAATGGCCGGCTGGCATGCCCTGGCAATCACAGAAAGAAGCTTCGCAGATGCTACCTGCCCTGGATTATTTCAGAAATGGAAGGTGCAGCCTTCTGGGATGTTCCATCAGTTATTTGAACCAGGCCAAACAGCAGAATATATTTTAAAAGATGTAGATGGTTATTAAATATTTGTTGGACAAATAAAACTGCTCAGGACTGTGAAATAAATGTTGAGGAGGTGAATTCATTTTTTTTTCCCTTAAAAAAGGCAAAGATAAGACAGTTGGACTGCTTTTGTGTATCATGTAGTCTTTCAGGAAATAGCCAGAAAATAGATTCCTTGAAAGGACCAAAGTACATTTTAAAAATGTGTCATTCCTTTGTACATGAGAAAGATGTCAGGCTTGTAAGGAAAATACATTTTTGCTTTTTTTTTAAAAAAAAACTTGAAAGCAATTTGTTGAAAGATAAAAAGAGCTTTACATAAGCTCATGTGGAAGCGGTCAGAAAGGGCTCCATGTATCATTTAGAGACAAACTTCTGGAACATTCCTCAGGCTGAAAGGCCTGAGATCTCATCATTGTCCTTATGGATGTGTCAGAGTTTGAGATGATCTCTTTCAGACTGAAAGCGTTCTCTTTAAGAGTTTTGAAGGTAGAGCCTGTAATCTCAGCACTTTGGGAGGCTGAGGCGGGCAGATCACAAGGTCAGGAGATCAAGACCATCCTGGCCAACTTGGTGAAACCCCGTTTTTACTAAAATACGAGAAAAATTAGCTGGGTGACCATGGTGGTGCACACTTGTAGTCCCAGCTACTTGGGAGGCTGAGGCAGGGGAATTGCTTGAACCCGGGAGGCAGAGGTTGCAGTGAGCCGAGATCAAGCCACTGCACTCCAGCCTGGCGACAGAGTGAGACTCCATCTAAAAAAAAAAAAAAAGTTTCTCCCTTTTAAATTGGCCCCCTCTCAATGCAAAGACTAAGGTGTGGCATGTTTCTTTTCCTCTGCAATTGAAGCACCGTCCTCAGCATCTGAAGTTACATAGGAAGCTGCCAAGCATGGGCTTCCCTGACAGCGCACAACCTCGGGGCGGCTTGGTTTTCATGGCCGTCTTCATCAGCTTGGGCTGCTGTAACAAAGTCCCATAGACTGGGCGGCTTCTAAACAACAGACATTTCTTTCTCATCGTTCTGGAGGTTGGAAGTCTGAGATTAGGGCACCAACATGGTCAGGTTCTGGGGAGGACCCTCTTTGGGGCTGCAGACAGCTCTCTTCTCATGGTGTCCTCACAGGGTGGAGGTAGTGAGGCTCCTGGGGGCCTCTTTCTAGAGGGGCACTCATCCCATTCATTAGCGCCCCACCCTCGTGACTGAATCACCCCCAGTGGCCCCACCTTCTAGAACCATCACATTGGGGGTGATAATTTCAACATGTGACTTTTGGGAGGACATAAACACCAGCCCACCCTGCCGTTTCTCACAGTATCCCAGGAAGCCACAGACATCACTCCTCTTGTCCTTCCCAGTGGCCTCTGAAGGCCATTCCCAGAGGCAGCAAAGGCAATCCATGCACTTCCAAGCTTTTTGTAAGTGCAGCTCAGAGAAGGAAAAAGCTTTTCTTGGTTCAAATACTGACTGCAATGATTAACTTACCTCCCTACCTATGAATATTAATCATTATAAGTTACTGATTTTGCCAAATGCTTACACTGTGTCAAGAGCTGCTAAATATTTTACATTTGGGATTTCACTGGACTGTCAATTAAGTAGGGACTATTATTATTTCCATTTTACAGAGAAGGACATTGAGGCTTAGAGTTTAAGCAGCTTGCCTGCAAGTCACATAGCTGAGTGGCAGAGTTAAGATCTGTGCCCATATTTGCATATTGCTTATTACTTCCCGATTGCAGCTTTTCTTGTCCTCTTTTCACCCTTTCCCATTACCCTCTCTGTGTGCAAATAGCCATATTTTCACAATCTAGTGGTTTATTAGACCGAACTGTCTTGAGGAGAGAGACCCATGTGTTTCATCTTCATGGGCCCAGCCAGACCTCACACAAGACATAGAGAAAGGCCTTGACAAAGGTTGATTGGCTGAGTGGATGAACATTCTTTTTATGTCTAAGCATAAAACTTAGCTCTGTGAATAATCATGTGCTACTGTCAATTGTAGGGAGGCCAAGATTGAGCTTTCCATGGTGTTTTTTTTGTAAAAACTATATGAATTTTCCATTGCACAAGACGGGAATAAATCCAGTTTCCTGGGGCCAAGAAATGATTGCAGGGATTATAGACTGGTACTGCTCCTTTTAAATTCTACAGTACAAGACCTTGTGATTTGTTGTAATCACAGTGGAACTTGAAGGAAGGTGATGGTACCATGGATTGGGGTCCAGTGAAGAAGCTAGGGTTAACTTCTGTGCACTTTACATGTCTGAAATGGCGTAGTCAGCCCCATTTGATTTTTACAAAAGATATTCTTAGAAGAGTCTAATCTTTTACCTTTAGCTCGAGGACCTGTTTGAGCTGCAAGTCTTTGCAATATGAGTTTTTCCATAACAACATCCTTCAGAATTCATAAGTATGTTCACGAGTGCAGTTAGAAACACCTAGAAAGTTCCAAAGGAACATTTTGAAAACCTGAGTCATTCTTTCTCATTTGAAAAAAACTTTCAGAATTTCTTAGGAAAATAAACCTCTACTTCAAAAATAAATGCCCAAGCTATTTAAAGATTAAAACAGAAGCTTTCTATGAGCCAGCATTGAATTACTTATAACAAAGTCTAAGGGATTTTTTTTAAAGACAAATTTCTGGAGATTTCTTAAACTGTTATACTGACTAAATTTGGGTCCTTAATAATAATAAAAATGTGTGTGGTGCTTTCACAGCTTACCATTTATAAACTCCTTTCACATAATTAATCTAACTTTACTCACAAAACAATCTTAGGCAACCCCGTATTGTTTTCATAGCCATTGTACATTTAAGGAAACAGTCACAGTAGCTAAGCGACTTTGCCAAGGCCACGTGCCATAAGGGACATTGCCAGGTTCAGGTTGGTTTTCGGATCTGAAGTCTCATACTCTTTTCACTGCAGGATGCTGTTTCCACACATGAATCTATGGAAAGATAGCACCATTTCCCTCTCATTAATTTTACTTACTTGAATTAATCTCACTGGTTAATCACAATGGACAAAGTTGGAATCAATCACTAGCTGGCATTCTAAATCCATATTGCATTGATGACGAGGATGACCTCATTGCCATTGTCATTACCCTTTCTGTACACATGAAAACATGAAGCTGCAAGCATGATGGTATATGTTTAACATTCCTCTTACTGGGGAAAAAGAAAAAAAAAAGTTAGAGATAGAGTCAGGCTCTTTCTTTGCATTAGTTGCTAAGCAGCAGCCATTTCATTGTAAAGGAGACCCAGTTCAAGTAATGGCATAGGTATTCCAAGAATAGTATTTCATTTTTATAGCAATTGCATTTCAGGTTTCCAGAAAGCATATGCTTCTGTGGCTCAGTGATTTTTAGGGGAAGAAATAGCCACCTCAACATATTTGTTGAACATATGGAGAAAATTCAGTATAGCTGATTACCTAATAACCAGACTTCTGTGAGCCGCACGCGGTTCACAGGGGCAGCAGGTTCAGGCTACCCGCAGTTTGAAGGATTTGGAAGTCTCCAGAAAATACTGCTGACAAACAGGTACGTTTTGAGGCTGTATTTGACATTCACCAATACCATCTCAATGGAATACTCTGGGTAATTTAGAATTCTAAGGGTATTGAAATAATATGGTATAGAACAAAATTTTGTTGTTGCAGCCAAGGGGTTGGATGGTGCCAGGATTTCATTGTATTGAGCTTTTGCTGGCAGCTGAAAGCTCTTCAAAATGAAGATAGAAAATACGGTACAAGACAATCATAATTCATGGAGCTCAGTTTATCGGAAGGATCTGAGTGCAGAGGAGGATGTATACTTAATGTCCCAATGGGTATGTGTGTGAAGGGGCGATGTCAATATATAAAGCTGTCAGGTGCTATATTTTTTGATTGCACTATCACTATTAATTTTGAAGGTGGATTGATCTGTGTGTGGAAGCCTGGAAGCCCTTGGCCCTGCCTTTTAAGGCATTTCTGCCATCTCTGTTGTAATTTGCCAAACTATTGTGGAACTTATGTGTATCTATACAAATGTATTTTCTTCAGAGAATTGCTTCATGGAGTTGTTAAGGGAGCAAACTTTGTTGTTTTCTAAGAGTGTGCTGCATAATACTGCTCCTCACCATTCCACTCTTCAAGATATTTGAGAGAAAATGCCCCTTTCCTGGAGCAGCTGGTATGCTTGGAAACTTGTCTTTAATTTCCAGTAAGTTGCCTTTCCATTTAAGGCAAAGTACCTCTTCCAGGAACTAAAAGTCAGACTCAGAAGAAGTAATACATGGATGAATTCACAAATGGTGAATGGTTTTTCCCACTGCGGTGCTGGGTTCATTAGTATGGTTGGTTTTAGCATCTCTCGAACAGTTAATGCCTCTTGTATATGTTTCATCATGCACTTTTACAATGACTCAAAACAGCTTTAGCAAAAGCACCTGTGTTATACAAACCCAATATATAGATGGTGAAATCAAGACAAGAAAGGCTGGGGAGGAGAGATCTAAAACACTGACTTCCTGGCCTGGCCTAAAACCCATAGAAGTGCAAGATCCTAAGTGTCTCTCAGAAAAAGCATATCTGGGAGGTGCTCGATGATATACCTTCAACATTAATATGAGGTCCTGCTTGCCAAGAACTGTGAAGTGCTTTACATATATGGTTTCAGTTAATCCTTATCACAACTTTATAAGGCAGATGCTTTTACTACACATAGCTTTACAGAAAAGGAAACTGAGGCACAGGATAATGAAATAATATGTCAGGGCCTCACCATCAGCCAATGGTGGAGCCAGGGTTTGAATTTGAGAACCCCCTGTCTAGTGCACTTAAGCATTATTCTGCGCTATATTCCTATATGCATCCAAAACCCTGTTTTGCCTGGCTCTCCACCATGGTAACCAATGAGGCCTTTGGAAGCTGTTGTAGGGGGACTTCCTCTCACCACCCTGATAGCATCTTAGGGCAAGTGTATGATTTGAGCTTGGATGACCAGACTCTCTTGGACTTGGACTCTTAAAGGATTGTCAAAGGGATTGCCAATTTGTTCATATCCACTGACAGTGCCCTGGTAGGACAATTCCTGCTGCTCTGGTTCCTGTCTTTATTCCAAGCATGGGTTGTGATATGGTTTGGCTTTGTGTCCCCACCCAAATCTCATCTTTAATTGTACTGTCATAATTCCCATGTGTTGTAGGAGGGACCCAGTGGGAGGTAATTGAAGTGTGAGGATGCGTCTTTCCCCTGATGATCTCATGATAGTGAATAAGTCTCATGAGATCTGATGGTTTTATCAGGGTGAGTTTCCCTGCACAAGCCATCTCTTTGCCTGCTGCCATCCATGTAAGACATGATCTGTTCCTCCTTGACTTCGCCATGATTGTGAGGTCTCCCCAGCCACGGGGAACTGTAAGTCCAATAAACCTCTTCTGTAAATTGCCCAGTCTTGGGTATGTCTTTATCAGCAGCATGAAAACAGGCTAATACAGTAAATTGGTACCAGGAGTGGGGTGCTGCTGAAAAGATACCTGAAAATGTGGAAGCAACTTTGGAACTGGGTAACAGGCAGAGGTTGAAACAGTTTGGAGGGCTCAGAGAAGACAGGAAAATGTGGGAAAGTTTGGAACTTCCTAGAGACTTGTTGAATGGCTTTGACAAAAATACTGATAGTGATATGAACAATAAGATCCAGGCTGAGGTGGAGATGAGGAACTTGTTGGAAACTGGAGCAAAGGTGACTGTTGCTATGTTTTAGCAAAGACTCGTGGCATTTTGCCCCTGCCCTAGAGATTTGTGGAACTTTGAACTTGAGAGAGATGATTTATGGTATCTGGTAAAAGAAATTTGTAAGCAGCAAAGCAATCAAGAGGTAACTTGGATGCTGTTAAAGGCATTCAGTTTTATAAGGGAAGCTGAGCATAAAAGGTCAGAAAATTTGCAGCCTGACAATGCAATGGAAAAGAAAATCCCATTATTCAAGCTGGCTGCAGAAATTTGCATAAGTAATGAAGAGCTGAATGTTAATCACCAAGACAATGGTGAAAATGTCTCCAGGGCTTGTCAGAGGTCTTTATGGCTGTCCCTCCCATCACAGGCCCAGAGGCCTAGGAGGAAAAAATGGTTTCATGGGCTGAGCCCAGGGACCTCTTGCTCTGTGCAGCCTATGGACTTGGTGCCTTGTGTCCCAGCCACTCCAGCCACGGCTAAAAGGGGCCAAGGTATAGCTCGAGTTATTTCTTCAGAGGGTTCAAGCCTTAAGCCTTGGAAACTTCCACATGGTGTTGAGCCTGCAGGTACATGGAAGTCAAGAATTGAAGTTTGGGAACCTCCACCTTGATTTCAGAGGACGTATGGAAATGGCTGGATGCCCAGGCAGAAGTTCACTACAGGGGCAGGGCCCTTGTGGAGAACCTCTGCTAGGGCAGTGCAGAAGGGAAATGTGAGGTTAGAGCCCCCAAACAGAGTCCCTCCTGGGGCACCACCTAGTGGAGCTGTGAGAAGAGGGCCATTGTCCTCCAGATCCCAGAATGGTAGTTCCACCGACAGCTTGCACCGTGCACCTGGAAAAGCCACAGACACTCAACGCCAGCCTGTGGAAGCAGCCAGGAGGGGGGCTATACCCTGCGAAGCCACAAGGGTAGAGCTGCCCAAGATCATGGGAACCCATCTCTTGTATCAGCATGACCTGAATGTGAGACACGGAGTCAAAGGTGATCATTTTGAGCTTTAAGATTTGACTGCCCAGTTGAATTTCAGACTTGCATGGGGTCTGTTGCCCCTCTGTTTTGGCTAGTCTCTCCCATTTGGAATGGCTGTATTTACCCAACATCTGTATCTCCATTGTACCTAGGAAGTAACTAGCTTACTTTTGATTTTACAGGCTCATAGGCAGAAGGGACTTGCTTTGTTTCAGATGAGACTTTGGACTGTGGACTTTTGAGTTAATGCTGAAATGAGTTCGTACTTTGGAGGGACTCTTGGGAAGGCACAGTTGGTTTTGAAATGTGAGGACATGAGATTTGGCAGAAGCCAGTGGTGGAATGATATGGTTTGGCTCTGTGTCCCCACCCAGGTCTCATCTTGAATTGTACTCTCATAACTCCCACATGTTGTGGAATGAGCCCATGGGAGGTAATTGAATTATGGGACGGGTCTTTCCTATGCTGTTCTCATAATAGTAAATAAGTCTCATGAGATCTGATGGTTTTATAAGGGGGAGTTTCCCTACACAAGCTCTCTTTTTGCCTGCTACCATCCATGTAAGTTGTGACTAATTCCTCCTTGCCTTCTGCCATGATTGTGAGGCATCCCCAATCACGTGGAACTGTAAGTCCAGTAAACCTGTTTTTCTTCCCAGTCCTGGGTATGTTTTATCAGCAGCATGAAAACGGACTAATACAGATCATCAGTCTTTCTATTCATTGTGAACTATCCAACATCTTCCCGATAAAATTCCTTTTTGGTTAAGTTAACTAGGTGGTTTACAAAAGGTCTAACTGATAAAATATCATTGGCGAATGGCCCACCAGCCTCTGCTTGTGAATGTCCTCAGTGCCAGAGAGCTCTTGGATACATTAGGGGGATAGTTACACCATTGGTCAATTCTAATTGTTAGAGAGTTTTTGTTATAGGAAAAATGAATATATTATCATTTAGTGAATACTTAGTATGTGTTAGGAACTTTGTTGCCTCCTTTTTGTCATTTTCTTGTTTAATTCTCACAACAACTCTGAGTAATCACTATTGTACAGATGAGAAAACTGTGTCTCACAGAGGGGAAGTAATTTAAGTCAAAGGGCTATTAATTGATGGAGTCAATTAATTGGATTCAGACTCAGTTCTAAGTCACCCAAAGCCCCTATTTTTTCCCATTACATTCTGCTGTCTTCATGTTGAGTCTGAAACTCACTCCTTAATTTTTTTACCTACTTAATATTACATTGTACTTCTGGAGGACATTCAGGATAATACCCTTTCCTTTTCTGTATAACAGGTCTTCGAATATTTGAAGTCAAATACCACATGCCTCTTTAGCTCTTGTTTCTTTAGACTGCACCATCTCCACTTTCATTCTATCCCTTATCCAAAAGTGGTTTTCAATCAACTTCACTTTTCTGGCTCTTTCTAATTTGACAGCATACTGGGTTATCCATGGCTTTCTTCATAAAAATGCAGCACTAAACTAAAAATGTGGTTCAACCAAGGTCACCATTAGCACATATGGTGCCTTTGTTCCAATTAGAAACAGGTTTCAAGTCTGGGATGCATGAATTTACAAAAGTTCTCTTGCACTCCAGAGCACAGTCAGCTCCAGCTAAGACCTCTCCTGTGGTGGGGGGCACTGAGGCTGGGTTTCTGTCCCCATCTGCTCCTCCTTTGGATCCTCTGGTGCAGGATACACCTACATACCATAGGCATAGCTTTGGGGACTTCATTAGCTTGCTGTGGCTGTTGGTTGTGGATATGGATTAGTATGGGTGTGGACCAATTGCTGTGAAACTCATTCCAAAAGTCCAAAAGTTGAATATCCAGACTGCCAGTTTAACAAATTGCTGATAATATTTCCAAAGTTTTGCTTATGTTGCAGCCATTTCACTTAAGACTGGCCATTTTAGCTTGGCTAAATGTTTACTTGGCTTGTTTCCTACTTATTTCAGATGCCAAGCCCTTCTAGAATGTTCCACATCCATCCCTTCCTCTGTCCATCCATCTGTCCCTCCTTCCCTCTCTTTCTCTCATTTTTCCTAAATAGGAAGGGGTGAGCTCTCACTTAAGTTCTATTTACTATTATCTCTATTTTTCAGACTTATGCCTGCATTGTCCTCCTTTTGACCCTGCTGCTAGTGGAGAAATGCCTGTGACCAACTCTTCCAAAAACTGGCTTAAGCTATTTGAGAGGTTTTGGCGAACTTTCTTTCAGTGAGTTGACACAGAGCCAATGAAGAAATCCACGTGGACTTTGGCTAAAACTATATTTGGTGGCCAAGAAAATTACTTATTTTATCCAGAGGACAGCATTTTACTATTTTAAGTACAAAGGCTATGCCGTTCAATACAGTGGGCACTAATCCCGTGGACCTACCAAAACTAATTAAGTTAACTAAATTTGAAATCCGGTTCCTCCTTCACACTAATCACACATTGAGTAAATAAGGGCCATATGTAGCTAGTAGCTGCCGTGCTGGACAGCACAGACACAGAACATTTTTGTCATTGTGGAAAGTTCTGTTAAACAGCACAGCGTTGTGGGATTAGGGTCAAGATACTAATTTATCAAAATTACAGAAGCCTCTAGACAGCCATCCTTGAATGATAACCTTGAGTGATGAAGTTCTTGAATTACGAAGTCTAGTTCCCCAAGTTAAGAAGTTGTACTTTCAGGGCGTAACTAGGAAGGAGAGAGAACTGTAGACAGGAAACGTGGGGAGAGTCCTCTTTGGTGTTCCTCATCATCCTGCCTGTCCTGTGTTCCTCTCCTCACCACAGTGGTGACTGAAGATAAGGGTAAAGACAGAGAGTTTGTCTTCTCTTTCCTTTGCAAACTGCATCTTCCTCTGCTTTGCCAGACATATTGAGCATTAGATGTAAGAGAATGTGTTCTATAGCTTTTGGGCGGCCTGGCTGTTTTGCCATCTAAAATAGTTCAGCTTGTGGTAGCTGCACTTGGAGGTAGAATAAAGGTTATGGGAAGAGCATTATTGCTTCTCCAGCAATTAATTCCTAAAATTTGGGTAAGAGGATCATTCAGGATGAAGGATATGAACTTAGAATGTGGATGTGTAGCTTCAGGTTATGTCTGTGTCACAGAAATTGTTTTTTATGCCCTTATATTCTTAACATCAGTTCCCATCATGTTCAATAAATATTTATTGTAAATTCACTAGGGAGGCATAGAAGTAAATGCATGGACTTATCCTTTTACTGTGGCTCCCCTGATTCCTAGGGGAGAGACCTTAGGAAGCTGTGAAAAGAGCTTCAAGGACAGAGCAAAAGCCCCAGGAGAATCTGTGTGTGTTTGTGTGGATTCTATCTGGTGCTTTGAACTGCCAATATTGCACACAAGGGTGTTCTAAAAATAACTCAAGTAATGTGCATTCTCTGCTGAAGGGACTGAGATAATTCGTGAGGATGATGAGAAATGAAAAAGGAGAGAAGCTTTAGAAGATGAGAAATGAAATACATGCATCTCAATGGTCTCTGAGGCTCTTCCACGCACTGAGTGCTTTCTTTGAAGTCTTGGTATTGAAAGCTGGGAAAAAGTACTTAAAAAAAAAGCATCACTGGGAGAACATTGGGGTTTTCTCACCTGTTTTATAGCATGAGGAGTCCTCTCGATAAAAACTTACCTATGTTGTAAGAATAGATATGGAATACTAATTTGTTATATGTGCAAGACACTATTTCAAGCCCTTGGTGAGGAATCAAAATTGAATAATAAATGATTTTTACCTTAAAGTTGTTTCAAGTTGCTTATAACTTATTGGAGAAAGAAATAAAAAAAAAAAAGTCCACTATGTGTCAAATGCTATGTGAACTGCTAGAAATAAAAGAGAAATAAGAGTCTCTGTTATCAAGAATTTATGGCTTGGTGATAGAGAGAAGCAAGACATTGACCTGTCTACAGGGTGATAAATACAAAGATAGCAGGCAGTCAGCAGGCAGGATGGGGGAGCCCTGAGAGAGGGCACTTATGTCTGAGTGGAGAGTGGAGGATCTGCAGCAAGTGATGGTTAAATGTGCCTTGAAGGAGGAAGAGAAGATAACCAGGTGGAGAGAGGAATTAAAGGACTTGTTCATGTCGTTGATTGAATGGAGAAAACATACTCAGGGTTCTAAATGGCAAACTAGAAACAGAATTTTAGAACACAGTCCATTTGCTTCTAATCTCTCCTGAAAAGCTCTCAAAGTAGATCATTTGAATATTTGAAGGAATGAAGGGCTTTAACAGGTTCCTCTAACCTAGAATTCCACACATAAATGACCTTTACTAGAAGTTATATCTATTCCGTGCTTCTTAGACATCAGCAGCTTGAACAAAGGTAAAGCAGCAGGCATAGCGTGATGCACATGATTGTATCTGGATCTGGGTGATAGGAACACAAAAGTGGGAGAGGTTAGTTCTGTTTGGGAGAAGTTTTCTTGGAGCACTGACTTTAAAGGGTTGGTAGGATTTCAATAGGAGGAGATGGGGACACAAAGAGGGAGAGTATGGAAAGTGTTCCGGGCAGCAGGAATTGTATGAGAAAGGACACAGTGGTAGAAATGTATGACATATTTGTGCAGCAGTGTGAATGGTGATGAAGTAGTTTGGGTTGCGCATAAGGATAGAGTGGAAGATAAGGCAGGGAAGGTTAGTTAAATGCTCATTATGGAGGACTTTGAATGCCATCAGAAGAATTTGGATTTTGTAGTTAATAGGGAGCCATTGGAGGTTTTTGAGCCTATAAGTGATGCTCCGTACTCAGCTGTGGGGAGGTCCTTGTTCTCTCTGAAGCCATTGCTGGTTACCCTGCATCCAGAGTCGCTGTTATAGCTGCAGGTCATTCCTGTGCAAGTGACACCTCCACCCTGCCCTGCCTCCAGACACTCCAGTATGGACAATAACTTTTCTTCCTCCTCTAGCACATGAAGAAGGAAGGGGGACCCCTGTTCTCTCTGCAGGGGCCATGGTGGCTGAGAACCAGGCTTTTCTCATGCCTCAGGAATAATAGGAAATAGGGTGAGTTTCTAGTCTCAGATTGAGATTAGAAATCTAGTCTCAGATTGAGACTAGAAATCTAGTCTCCAGATTTGTGAAAGATTGAGTGAGGAGAATTTGAGATGTCCACAGAGTTTGAACGTGAAACTCATTTTTACATAAAGGAATATAATAAATGATGTTCAGATTTGATGCCATTCATTATTACTTTAGCAAAATAACATTGTCCTAAGTTCTATACAGGTAAATACACAGAAAATTCTGGAACGTGGCTTGCCTCTGAGCTAGGCACTTTCCTTCTAAACTGTTTGGATAAACTCGCCTGCCCCCGCCGCCCCCCTCCCCCTGCCAAATCACATCATTGGACTTTAAAAAACAAAAATGAAGTGGATAGGTTTTTTCCCCTAGATTCCAATACCTAGAAATCATTGAACAAAGTAATAGGAGAAATGTGTGTTCTGAATTTATTAGAAAATAGTAGTCAAGCAGCTTAAACATTGTTCACTGTCAGAGGCCTGTGTTACTGTCTAACACTGTTACATGAATAGAGATTGGCTGGACCAGTTAATAGAAATACAGATAATTTTGCAGCTAAGAAAGATTTGCCTTTAGCCGCAAACCACACACTCTTTTCAGACATAATCTTCAGTAAATGGAGTGCAACATTGTGGAGGAAAGTCAGTGTGACCAATTCTGACTGCTGGCTTTCAGGCCTGTTCCAGAAGGATTAGGACAATGGCCGGCTTATTCTCTGCATTCTGTACATGCATTGCGATGCCTGAGAGCTGGCTCACACTCTGCATTTTGGAGAAATCATCTTTTTTCTCATATACATGGAAAATAGAGAAACATAGAAAAGAGAGCAACTTTGAGATCAAAGTATTATTAACAGGCAGGAAAAAATAGAGTCTTGGTTTAAGGCCACCCAGAGTGATGAACAGTCTTGGGCCCACAGGCCCACATGACCTGCCTGACTTGGAGATACAACCTACAAACTGACTTCATGATTAAGAAGTTAAAAACTTGATTTTTCAACTAAATCCAATTGTTAATAATGTGGAGACTACAAAGCAAGGTCATAATTCTAGCCAATAATACTAAATTCAAAGATGTAAAACTTCGTATTTTTTTCTTGTTACTTAATAGAGGCAGTTTTATTTTAAATGAAAAAAAGCGTGTCCCACAATTTTCTTTCTTGATAGCCTTCATTCGAAAAGGTTTACTTTTCACTGCCCTAGACTGACAAAGACATAAACAAATTCAGAAAACAAGTCTGTTAATGTGTCACTGTCCATCCATGTTAGAAAATACTACTGCCTACCACTGTGTGTGTGTGTATGTGTGTATGTGTGTGTGTGTATGTGCGTGTGAGTGTGTATGTGCGTGTGAGCGTGTGTGTATGTGTGTGTGTGTATGTGTGTTGGGGGGTGCATGCCTGTGTAAATGGGCGTTGTTCATGTCACTTGCTAATCTTCAGATAGGTCTCATTCTCTGAGCCCCAGTGTCCTCATCTGAAAAATGAGGCTAATGATACCTATTTCCCAGCATGGCTGTTGGTGCTGATTGGAATAATGTGTGCACATTGTAAATTTTATAGCCTTATAGCCATGTAAGATATTGCTGTCACCACCACCATGCTTCATCACATGTATGCCATCTGCCATGGGATAATGTGAAGACATTACAAACTTCTTAGGGTAATGAAATTTCTTAACACCAGCTCTGGAGCCTAGGTTTATAAATGGTACAGATTGTTTTGGAGATGTGCAAATGCAGTTATTTGAGTGTTGGCCAGCTTTTGGGTTTCATTGTTAAATATAATATTTATTTAACCAAAGTAATATATAAGCAAGACTTAAGGCATAGCTCATAGTTAGAACTACAGAGCTTTATTGTGGAAGACAGTGTGGCAATTCCTCAAAGAAATACCATTCAATCCAGCAATCCCATTACTGGGCATATACTTAGAGAAATAGAAATCATTCTATGATGAAGACGCATGCATATGTTCACTGAAGCACTGTTCACAATAGCAAAGACATGAAATCAACCTAAATATCCATAAATGATAGACTGGATAAAGAAAATGTGGTGCATATATGCCATGGAGTACTATGCAGCCATAAAAAGGGATGAGATCATGTTCTTTGCAGGCATATGGATGAAGCTGGAGGCCATTATCCTTAGCAAACTAACACAGGAACAGAAAACCAAATACTGCATGTTCTCACTTATAACTGGGAGCTAAATGATGAAAACACATGGACATATAGAGGGGAATAACACACACTGGGGCCTTTTGGAGGGTGGAGGCGGGGAGGAGGGAGAGGATCAGGAAAAATAGTGGGCACTAGGGTTAATACCTGGGTGAGAAAATAATCTGTACAACAAACCGCCTGTGTAACAAACCTGCACATGTACCCCTGAACTTAAAAGTAAAAAAGAACGACAGGGCTTTAAATAAAACCCAATAGTTCCATTTTCTTTTTTTCTTTTTTTTTTTTTTTGAGATGGAGTCTCACTCTGTCCCCCAGGCTGGAGTGCAGTGGCACAGTCTTGGCTCACTGCAACCTCTGTCTCCCAGGTTCAAGCGATTCTCCTGCCTCAGCCTCCCAAGTAGTTGGGATTACAGGCATGTGCCACCATGCCTAGCTAATTTTGTATTTTTAGTAGAGACGGGGTTTCTCCATGTTGGTCAGGCTGGTCTTGAACTCCTGACCTCAGGTTGTCCACCTGCCTCGGCCTCCCAAAGTGCTGGGATTATAGGTGTGAGCCGCCGCACCTGGTCAATAGTTCCATTTTCAAGGTCTCTCCCATACTCTCATTTCTTCAGTGTTGTTATGATATATTAACTGTTTCTTCTGGATTCTGCGTTTGTATTTATATATCACATGCTACTGGCCACTGAGTGCTGTTTGGTAATATTTCTTAACTGTCCCTTCTGAGGTGAGGATTTAGTAGTTCTCTTTTTATCTCACCCTTATGTGTCTCTTCTTCCATCCTTCCGATACACTCATTTAACAATTTTATTTAAATCATTAATAAATGCTTATATTATCATGACTTTGTAAATCTTATCCATAGCCGAGTCACCCAGTGTGCTATGAAAACCTTTTCTTTCTTGTATTATTGGTCTTATTTTAAAACTTATTTTCATATGGACTTACTCATGATTCTTCCACAAAGTTCTTAACAGGACAATAAATGTTTTATTGCATTTAATCGTATCAAATAATGAGTCAGTTTCATGGTTTTTCTTGTAGACAGCCCTTCTGGTTTCTTCCATCATCTTGCCCTGTCTGAACTGGTTTTTACATAGCTTCCGTCCTTCTCCAATACCTTGACATCCTTCTGCCATTTTCCTCAGGCGGATCCTCTGACTTCCAGATTTCCTAAGCATCGCACCTCCTTTTCTGACTTATGCCTTGTTTGATGGAACAAACAATTTTAAGAAGGAGAAGAACAACACCAGCCTCCTCAATGAGGTTTTTTCCCCAGGAACTCTCTTCCTATTTTTAGATGACCAAGTTGAAAAAGTTTTTCAGGATGTGAAACATCCGCAGGAGCTTCTTTGCAGAGGGTACATGGGAGTTAGATATTTAGAGTCCTTTTATGGCTGAGAATATATATACATTTTACCTTCACACTTGACTGAGAGTTTTTCAGGTTATGGAGTTCTAGATGGGAAATAATTTTACCTCAGAATTGTGAAGGCATTTCTCTGTTGCTGCTGTGCTTACAGAGTCACAGCTGAGAAAAATTCCATTCTAATTCTCAATAACTTTACATCTTTTTCTTTCTTTCTGGTTTATTTTTAACATTTTTCCCTTTATATATATTGTTTAGGAATTTCAAAAGTGGTGTACTTTATATAGGTACATATATTCATGGGTTTTGGGACCTTTTCAGATCTCTTCGCTCTAAAAACTCTTAATGCCAAGAAATTTTCTGGTATTATTTTTTTGGGTTGGGGGAGAATATTTTCCTCCTCCCCAATTTACCAGTTGCTTTTTTCCTGGAATTTATATTAAATAGCTAATGTATCTACTGAACTATTCCTCTGATTTTTTTTTTTTCCGTTAAAGTTCTCCTTTACCTTTTATTCTTCTTGCTGGGAGATTTCCTCATTTGTTTGCCATCCTTTCACTGGATTTTTAAATTTTTTGTGATCATACTTTTTATTTCTATGAGCTCTTTCTTGTTTTCTGAGGTTCCTTTTTGTTTTATTTTTGTTACATAGCTTTAATATCTTCTTTTATTCATTGAGGGTATTAATAATAATTTTTGGATGTTGTATTCACCCTACATTAACTCTGTTTTCTTCAAAAATTTTCTTCTCTTCATGCTGATAGCTTCTTTTTACATTGGAGGCTATTCAAATGTCTGATGACCCAGTAATAATTAAGAGAGAGGCCCCAAAAGGCTGAATGGAAGCTCGGTGTGCATGTCTGTGACTTATGCTTCACTGTGGGGTCCTGGTTTGTTTTATTGAAAAAACCCTGAACTTTAGCATTTTCTGTTTAGTTTTCTCAGAGAAGAATCCTCCACTTTCCTTAAGAGTTCTACGTCTTTTTTCTGAGGCTGAATAATAATAATAATTATTATTATTTTGGAGACAGAGTCTTGCTCTGTCC
The DNA here is from genome assembly GCF_006542625.1 of Nomascus leucogenys. NCBI lineage: Eukaryota > Metazoa > Chordata > Mammalia > Primates > Hylobatidae > Nomascus > Nomascus leucogenys. The sequence continues at coordinate 86,823,361 of NC_044393.1, read as the reverse complement.
CCCAGGCTGGAGTGCAGGGGAGTGATCTCGGCTCACTGCAACCTTCACCTCCTGGGTTCAAGTGATTATCCTGCCTCAGCCTCCCGAGTAGCTGGGATTACAGGCATGTGCCACCATGCCTGACTAATTTTTGTATTTTTAGTAGAGACAGGGTTTCGCCATGTTGGCCAGGCTGGTCTCGAACCCCTGACCTCAGGTGATCCAACCGCCTCAGCCTCCCAAAGTGCTGGGATTACAGGTGTCAGCCACCGTGCCCTGAGGCTGAATTACTATTATTCAGTGGATAGACTTTCATTTGCTCTCTCTGCTTTTAGTAGAGGGTCTCACACTCAAACCCAGCTGTGGTTGTATTTTCTAGTTCTCTCTGGTGTAGCTTTTTTAGAAACTAAATCTCCAGTCTCATAGCTGTGTGTGGCACATGGGAGTAGTCAGAGGTCCTCAGAATGGGGGTCTAATTACTCTCTAGAAAGGATTCTTTCTGTTTTTGGCTCCTCCTCACACCCTCACCTTCAGCAGTACCTGATGCCTCCAGTTCCTGAGCTTTTCTGGAACTCTGTGGGGTGAACCCACCTCTTTTTGTTTGCTGCTTCCTCCTTAACACATTTAATTTCCAGATTTCTCTACTCTGCCTGCATTCAGCTCACTTCGCAGCTTCCAAAGAGGTTGTCAACTGTCTCTTTTATTGTCATCTCCTGTTTTCTTTCTTTTCTTTTTTCTGATGCATGTCTTTTATTTCCTTGACTTTGATCTTAGTGGGAGTTTCTGGAGAAAGCTGGGCTAAAAGTATGTGTCCAGCTCACCATTAGTGACCTGGAAGTTGCTTATTCTGTTTTGCTTTACAACAATAGAAAAGTTAATGTATTCATGTATTTCTTCAGAATTTTTAAACAATGTTGTTCTTAGTTCCTCTTACTTCCAAAGGATTTTTAAGAGTTTTTTAGATATTTCATCTTTCCCAATTATCTGTCTGCGACCAGGGGCGAATTGGTAATTTTGCATCTTTTTTTCAAGCATTCCAAGTAGAGGATGCACCCCTGTGACTTCCGTGGCATTCTGCGGCAATTAAGTTGCATTCATTCAGCTCATCATTTACCTTGCAGCCATCAACTCCTTTCAAAATACCCCTTTGATTGTCAGTAACTACTGACGTGGAGCCATTGGTTTCTTCCAGGAACAATGCTCTTCTCTGTAGCCTGTGTTCTCCCAGTTTTCTGGGAAGCCCTGAGACTTGTCATTCTCCTAGCAGCTCAGATGTCATTCTCCTCAAACACCCAGAGTTCATTTAGCACCAGCGAGGTGCTCAGTCTGGGATTTCTGAGGGACCGTCATTGGGGAGAGGCTGTTGCTAATGAGGTGCAAATTGGCGGCAGCTGGGGAGGAGCTGCTCTCTCCTTCTAGGGCTGGGCCCCAGGGGAGGAGGGGAGGGTTGCTCTGACGTTTTCAGAGGAGGTTGGTGAGGGGCTGACTGGAGACTCCTCACCCTTCAGCAAGGCCTGATGCCTGGCTGGGGGAGGCCCTTGCGTCTTGCTGGGAGGCTGGTCTGGTCTCACACAGCCCCACCTCCAGAGTTGCTGCCAGCTGGCTAATTTCTTGGCTGGCTTTTCTGGCTGGATTTACTTGGAAGCAGGAGAGGCCGTGATCAGACACGGGATTTTCCCAGACACTGGAGAGAGAGCCAGGAGGACCCACAGTCCCCAGAGACACTGTCCTTGGGATTGGTATGCTAGAAGGTGATGAGGTTGGGGTTTGGTGGTGGAAGAGGGGTTACTGTAGCAACTGTTGAAACAAGAGAGCCCATCCATCTCCCCCCAGCATTTGCCCACCTGTTCTACATGGAAGAGCCTCTTATGCATTAAACTGTTCACCTGAGTGCTCCCACCAGCTGCGCTTCTCTGCTTCTGCAAGGTGCAGCGCTCTCACAATCATTTTCATCTGCAAGGGTCTCTGCCAGAGCTGTGGCAGAGTTGTCTGTGGGATGAATCAGAAACTATGTTCTAATGGAGAGAAAATGGAGGGCCGTGGGTGGATGTGGAATGTTCAGTAGGTAGTTAAGTGGCTTTATGTCTCCTGGTCTGTCTGACAAAGTGTGCTGATTGGGGCCTCCTCCTGTGAGATTCGTTTGGGTGATCTTGAGCAAATCTCTTAATTTCTCTGACTTTAGCATCCTTCATCTTTTTTCTCTTTATCTCATTTTTTCTTTTTAAGGAGCACACTGAGTGCTAGCCTAGATGCAAGGATGAGCGAAATGAATAAAATGCAGTCCCTGTCCTCACAGAACTCACCTTCTGGTGGGAGAAGGTGGACATATAAATAACATAGACTTACACATGATGAGAAATGCACTATGTCAAAGGCATGCAGAAAGTGTCATGGGATGATGAAGGAAGGGGCAACGATGCTCTCTGAGAGGGTCAGAGAATGCCCTACAGCGGTAGTGACATTTGAACTAGTTGTTGAAGACTGATTCTGTAGGGGGACAAGGAATAGTAATGGAGGTTTGAAAAAACATGGTGTATTCTAGAAAAGGCAAGTTGTTTGTTGACACTAGCATGCATGTGCAGGATGAACTGGCAGGCTGTGGGGCTGGCAGTGGACTAGGTCAGATGATGAAGAGTGCTTGCCATACAATGAGTTTGGATCTCACCTTCTTGGGGATGGGGAGTTGTGCTGGGCTGTGCAGAAGAGAACCATGATCATTTGCTAAATGAGTAGGCTGGGCCATATGATCATTTAAGATCCCTTGTAGTCTGGCCAGGTGCGGTGGCTCATGCCTGTAATCCCAGCACTTTGGGAGGCCGAGACGGGCGGATCACAAGGTCAGGAGATCAAGACCATCCTGGCTAACACAGTGAAACCTTGTCTCTACTAAAAATACAAAAAATTAGCTGGGCGTGGTAGCGGGTGCCTGTAGTCCCAGCTACTCAGGAGGATGAGGCAGGAGAGTGGCATGAACCTGGGAGGTGGAGCTTGCAGTGAGCTGAGATGGCGCCACTGCACTCCAGCCTGGGTGACAGAGCGAGACTGTCTCAAAAAAAAAAAAAAAAAAAAAAAAAAAACCCTTGTAGTCTGAAGTTCTTGGATTTTCTGTGTGGGTACAAAGCTGTGGGTCTGGGAACACAGCTTCGTTGAGGAGTGTTATCTGGTGTAACGTCTGTGAGTAGGTGTTTAAATGTGGGCTGTACTCAATAGCTATATTAAGAGGTAGCATCAAGCAGAGAGTGGAGCACCAGGTTCCCAGTTAAGCTGGAGTTTAAATATGCAAGTCTTGTTTCAGCCTTTGATCATGCTTTTGACCATGGCTAAAGCACTTAATCTGTCGAAGAGCCTTAGGATCATCACCTGTAAAATGGAAATTTCCACTTCTGTGCAGTTGGGAGGGCTTTCTGTAGAAGCTTTATTTGATAATGATTTTTCTGTTGCTTAGGTCATTTGAGGGGAAAAACATTATTTTAAAGTTTAACGTTGTTTCTAATGGTCTTATGAACTATCAACATACATGGAAATAGAAGTTATCTGTGTATTGATTTGTATGTAATACACTTATGCTGAGTTTTCCCTGAGTTTTTGTTCCATAGATGGAGTAAGAATCTGGTGGGAGTTGGAAATACGGGCAAAAAATGGTGGGAGGGCCAGGCGTGGTGGCTCACGCCTGTAATCCCAGCACTTTGGGAGGCTGAGTCAGGTGGATCACCTGAGGTCTGGAGTTCGAGACCAGCTGACCAACATGGTGAAACCCTGTCACTACCAAAAACACAAAAAATTAGCCGGGCCTGGTGGCGCATGCCTATAATCCCAGCTACTTGGGAGGCTGAGGTAGGAGAATCCCAGCTACTTGGGAGGCTTGAACCTGGGAGGCGGAGGTTGCAGTGAGCTGAGATTGTGCCATGCACTCCAGCCTGGGCAAAAATAGCAAAACTCCGTCTCAAAAAACAAAACAAAAAAAATTGTGGGAGATGGGAATATGTGCAAAAAATGGTGTCACAGGAGCTCAGTTCATGAATGTACAGATACACAAAGCTTAATGGTCCACTTGAGCCATCTCAGGAGTGCACTTGTATGGTTGATGACACGTTTGTGGACTCCTAAGTATTAGTTTATGCTTATTGAACTTTTGACCTAGAGAATTATTATGGAATGGAATCACATGATGAGCAGTTTGGACCAACTTCAGAGCAATTCTAAATCTCTGATTTGCTTGTTTCCTTTTGGGTTGGGTATATTTTCTTCAATTTTGTCTTAGAAGGTTTTTAGCTTGGTAGCCTGCCATCTTCTCAAAATATTCCCAGTTAGCTCATCTTTGTAACCAAATGGAATAAACGGTTTCTATATGATTCTCATGCTGTAAGACAATGTCATTTGATAGTGTGTAGCCAAGTAATGGTGAAGCCAATAAGAATATTCAAAATCTGGAGCAACTGATAAGGTGTGAGCATGGACACTGGTTGTGGATGACTGATAAGTTCGTACTAGTACATAGTGTCTGATGTTAGCCCCTGCTGTGGCTAAGAAGGCCTGGGACACACATGCATAGGAATAAAACAGATGTGACATATTAAAGACTGGGTAAGAAAGGGTAAGAAAGGCATGGGAAGGTACCTTTTAGCATTGGCCTCACTCAAATACAGTTTGCATTCTCTACATTCGTAGGACTCTTATCATTGAAATAATCCACTGGTATCTGCAGATTGGTTTTCCAGCAGGAGTGATGATCAGTGTGACCCACCAAATATCCTCACATCTGGTCTGCAAGGGCTTTATTAATCACTAGTGAAATTATGACCATGGTCTATGACTATAGGACTGTATTGGGGGAAGGTGAGTCACAATTCGACGGCAACAGTCTTTACTTTGTTCTATACACGTAAGAAAAGTACTCATTGAAGAGTATTTTTTCCTGATTCTGAACTCAAACACTTTGTTGTTATTGAATGTACATCACTTGTCACCTTTAGTATTATTTGAGAGTTATAGGTGTATATATTTTGTGGCCTCTAAACAATTGTAAAATCCTGAGGGCGAAGTAGTTAATTCATTCAATAAATATTTATTAAGCACCGAGTATGTGTCAAGCACCTACTGTGTGTTATAGGCACTGAATACAAATGAATTAGACAATGAGACACTTTGAATTGAGGGCACTTTGAATTGAATTGATGAAAGGATGATGGGGAATTGTTCAGTTGAAGAGGGATGGGAAGGGTCTTCTACAAAGGTCAAGAGGTCAGCATAAGCAAAGGTATGGCCATGGGAAATGACTTGGCTGATTAGGAAATGAAAAGCAAGTTGGTAACCCAGAAATATAACATGATCAGTTGGGTCCAGAAGTGAGATGAGGCCAGGCGCGGTGGCTCACGCTTGTAATCCCAGCACTTTGGGAGGCCGAGGCGGGCGGATCACGAGGTCAGGAGATCGAGACCACGGTGAAACCCCGTCTCTACTAAAAATACAAAAAAAAAATTAGCCGGGTGTGGTGGCGGGCGCCTGTAGTCCCAGCTACTCGGAGAGGCTGAGGCAGGAGAATGGCGTGAACCCGGGAGGCGGAGCTTGCAGTGAGCCGAGATTGCGCCACTGCACTCCAGCCTGGGCGAGAGAGTGAGACTCCATCTCAAAAAAAAAAAAAAAAAAAAAAAGAAGTGAGACGAGAATCATAACAGTCTTTGTCACTTAAATTATCATTTTAGTGTTGCTATTCAGTGAGGGAGATTTCGTCATAACTCCCGGGACACTACTGGCATCTAGTGGTTAGAGGTCAGGCTGCTGATAAACATCCTACAATGCACAGGATGGTCCCTCACAACAAAGAACTCTCTGGTCCAAAGTGTCAGTAGTGCCAAGGTTGAGACTCCCTTCTTCGGATCTTTTTACATTTGGATTGCATCATTCAGGTCTTAACTCAAAAGTTCCTTCTTTAACAGCTTCCTTACTCACCCCCAATTGTCATATAAAAATTTACCTCTCCTTCTCTGTCACTATTACAAAACCATGTTTTTTGATACCATCTAATGTTATATTACACATTTGTTTATTTTTATTATCTGTCTCTCCTCTTTTAAAATATAAGCACCACAAGGTCTTTGATTGGTTCGCTGCTGTATCTCTAGAACTTAGAATAGTGTGAGGCATATTGGAAAATGCATGGAAAAGTTCAATATATGGGTGTTCTGAGTGGAAGAATGTGGTAAGTGGGACATAGATTCTGAGTTGCTGGAATAATAATAGTAGTTAACATTCATTTTTACCATTGATACTAGGCCCTGTTCCAAGCATTTTGCATGTATTAACTGAATCCCCAAAACAACCTCAGGGGATAGGCATATGATTATTTCCATTCTACATATGAACCAACTGAGAAAGAGAGTTATTTTCCCAAGATGTACATCTAGCAAGGGGCAGTGTTCAAGAGGTAAATTGCCCAAGGTGATCTTGTGTGTTTATTCACACATGCTTTTTGTGGCTATTAGTCTGAGAATGCTATGGGGAGTTGGGGATTAAGTAACTTGAGAATTGGATTTGAGGGGTTTCAAGCAATGCATCCAAAACATAGATGGACGTGAAATATAATGCACTCAATGTTGGTCATATTGCACTCAAGGGACCTGTGAGCCATCAAGGTGAAGGCTAACATGAAAAGGATTCTCTCATTCAAGAGAATGGTCTCAGATGAAGTGTGGAATTTGTAATGGGAGCTGAAATCAGGAGAGCAGACTTGATTATTTAGGGACAGGTTGATGATGGGAAGAGACCCAGGGAACACTCTGACATCACATCAATATATAGGGCCCATAATATAATATATAAGGGTACCCATACTGAAAATAGAGCAGTAGAGTCACATTTCAAGTTCTGCTTTGGGCACAAGCTTCTGTCTAAAGTCTGTTTTCTTCCTTGTAGAACTAATCTTTTCTCTCTGTTCTACCTACAGTATTTTATATTTTCAATGTATTAAGTGACATAAGAGAGGTGTTAGATAATAGCTAATACTACGAGTGTCACCTAAACCCATAAACTTCCACAGGCCTAGATCTTCATCTTTGCTCATATCCATGTCCCTAGCATGAACATCCATGGCTGACATCTAGTAGGCTTTCAATATTAATAAATAGATTATGTTGAATATGTGAATTAGGAAATGTTTATTGGGAGAATAAATGTATCATTTCATTAGAAAATGTGTTTGTAACCCACATCAAAAGAAGAAGAAGAAATGTGTAGACCAGTGAACTTTTCTGTTGTTTTTTCTATTTCAAAATAAACTCAACCCCCGACTTCTTAGGCAAGCCATTTAGCTAATTTCTGAAAGGGACAGCTAATCCAGCACCAAAGCCTGTGCAGAAGCTGGGCCAGCAACTCAAATAAGATGATTTTCTGAGAATGACCAGACGTGTTGGCTTCACATATGGAAGACAAAGCTCTTGAATTCTCTCCGCTCTCGGGTGGCACATGGTGTCTTCTCTTTCTAGCTGCTCCAGGTCGAAGAAGGGGGGATGAATTTTTAAAAGAGTCAGGGGAAAGAATCCAGATTCTAGAAATATCCAAGAAAAGTAATAATAAAACCAGTAATTCTACTTTTATGAACCAAAGGTCAATATTATTTAGTTTTTTTTTTATTTTTTCTTGGGAAGCAAAAAGAGAGCCGATCTTTTGGGTAATTATTGATATTTCCATGTTTTCAGCAGGATTCAAGTTAGCCAAGGAGAAGCATAATCTTTCATTATCCAAACTGGAGATGTCTTGAGTAATCCAGTGGCAGGAATTGCTGCTGAAGGAGTGTATTTTCTTTTAGTTCATCTGCCTTTTGACCTAAAACCAGTGTGCCATTTTATTGTGTTTTAAAATATACGTGATATACATACATGGTTTGTCTACCTCTGGAATATTTATAGGCTCATATTCCTTTCTATCCTTGTTCTCTAGCAGGGGTGCTTATAACATTTAATAATACAGAGTCTGGGGTATTTCTTAGTCTCATTTCAAACCTCAATGTTTGTGCCAGGTTGCTTGGAGCAGCTCAAGTCTCTGAGGTTATTTTCCCAAGATGTACATCTAGCAAGGGGCAGTGTTCAAGAGGTATAATACCCAAGGTGATCTTGTGTATTTATTCACACATGCCCTTTGTGGCTATTAGTCTGAGAATGCTATGGGGAGTGGGGGGTTAGGGGCCTTGGGAATTGGATTTGAGGGGTTTCAAACAATGCACCCCAAAACATAGATGGGTGGGAAAAATAATGAACTAAATGTTGGTCATTTAGTTCATTATTAGCCTCAGAGAAGCTAGAAGCTGTAAAATACTCGAGTATGAGAAATTCACCCCTTCGAAGAGAAGGGGAATTGATGATGGAATATGAATCCTTTTTTGGCATTTCTCTACTTTATAAGAACACATGACGGTGTTCCATTCCAGTACAGAGGAGCTGTTCTTAACTCTTAAACAGAGAGCCCTGCTGTTAGAGAAAAGACTTCGTGAAGGCTCCTGTGAGTGGGGTCATCCTGCTCTCCGGGTGGCTTCCTCCCCTCATTCCTCACCTTCACCCGTCACTGTACTTGCACATCTATCCCTTCATTCTGCCCTGGAGATCCTTTGGAAAGGGAGAATAGAAAGGGCAAACCATTGATCGATAGAGGCAGTAAAGCTGTCCTTTGGGGTTTCACAATATGTCCTGTACTATTTTTGTGTTTAGCAAAAATCCATTTTGCCTCATTATGAGCCTGTTTTCCCTTGGGCTTTCACTTCTGAGATTATTTCAAGGGAAGTTATGTCTATATATTAGTCTCATTTGCCCACATCTCACTCAGTAACTATTAGCATTATTAGATATCCTGAACCAGGAAGTTGCATTTTGCCAGCACTAAATGCAGCTTGAAATTCTAAGATTCAATTTGGAGAAAAATCACTACATTTGAGTGGGTTAAAATCTTGCCAAAAATGCATTTTTCCATCTGTCTCATGGCAAAAGCTCTTTTAGGATTTGAAATTTATAGCTAAGGACTTCCAGTCATCTTTGCAAAGTGGTCTAGAACTAGAGAATATGATAAGACTGGAGGTACTTGGGAGCATTCCTCTGAGGTGGAGGAAGGAGTTGACATCAGTTTCTTTCTGTTTTAAGTTTATTGAATGGTAGACATCCTCAATATCAAATGCCGTGAAGTCAGCACCAGCACACTCAACACCCAAGGGGGTGGTTCACAAAGTGCATCCATAGCCCTGCCACGCCCAGTGTGACATGACTGAAAGTGATGATCATGGTCACTTTCATTCTTTCCTTCTGACCTGAATCTGCCTGGGAATATGAACATTGGGTTCATCCTTACTGACCTACTCTAATACATACAAAGAAGGCTGTCAGCTTGCCAAACCCAAACAAGAAATCAGAGGCCAAGTCAGGAGTTGGTTTTCAGCCTCTTCACTGATGTGACCCAGGAGAAGTGATGCTCCTGAGAGTGACTGTCTGCACTTTGTCTTAGCAGTGCCGATGAGACCAGTGAGCACTAGCGCCATCACCAGTGAGCACTGTACCTGGTCCCCCTAAGTCTGTTCCTGTGTGGGTGGACCCTGCCTCTTAGGGTTGTTCCTGGTCTATTTACTTTCTTTAAACAAAGGAGCTCCCTTCCTTCTGGTTGCATATCAACTTGTGTCCCTGGCATGCTTTCTCAGGGTCATTGTTTGGGGCTCTGCTCTATTGACTTCTTGACCATTTCTGCTGTTCTCACAACTGATGCTTTCTGTACTTCAGTGCATTGTGCAGCAATGATTTGAGAGGTTTAGTCTTCTCTTTTACACATATAAGACATCCTGTATTGTTATTGCCTCAAATATGACTATATACCTAATTAGTATGACACAAAGGCGCAACATAGCTTAATGGGTAGAGCACAGGCTTTAAAAGTCAACCTTCTTGGGTTTAAATATTTACCACTTTCCAGGTCTGTGGAGTCAGGCAAGTGATTTAAAATTTCTTGGCCTCAACTTCCTTCTTTGTAAAATAGAAATATTAGTATAATCTGTCACATAGGGTTATTGTGAGTGATGATTAAATGAATTAGTATATAGAAAGGACTTGGAATACTGCCGTTTATGCATTAAGATATCAAATTTTAGTTATGGTGATGATGCTAGTGGCTCAGCATAAGGACCTCAAAATTGCTCCTGAAAGAGCAGGGTTTCTTCATCAGTCATCCTGCCCTGGCACCTTACTGTCCACTAAGACTTTAGAGAAATATAAAACAAAACTAATTAAGGGGTTGAGTGTAAGCTTTGCTACAGTTAAATGCCTCCTGTCTTTATAGGATATAGAACCTAGATGATGATGATGATGATGATAGTCAACAGTTATTGAGCAATTACCATGTACCAGGCTTGTCCTAAGCCAAATATGTAATCATATTTATTCCTCATAAAAACCATATGATGAGAAGCTTATCTCTGTTTTTTAGTTGAGGAAACTGCAACTCAAAGACTTGGAGCTAGATTTACACCCAGGTCTAAAGATGAATAATCATTATGAACTTTCTCCTTTACAATAGACTGGTTCTCCTCAAAACAGGAAGCCTGAGGGAATGGAAAGTGAAGGGCATCTCCCTGGGATCTAGTCCTTTGAGATGTTGGACTTTGAGCAAGCTACGCAACTTCCCCAAAGTTCAGAATTTTAATCTGTAAACTAAGATAACAGCTACTTCACAGGTTGTTGTGAGGGAGACAAAACAAGCTAAAATATATAACAAAGCAGGCAAAGATGTATACTTCAAGAGTCACTACATACCTAGGCTGGGGCAATTAGAAATTCTAAATATATGTACATAAGTATTTAGCATAGATGATAAAGGATGGGCAATTCATTCTGAGATTAGGCTGTAGTTCTTCTTCAGTATGGAATCAGAGCTCAATTATCTTTAGCCATTGTGATTTGGGGAATAGTTTTGGTCCTAACTGGGTGTACATGATGCCTTTGTCTTCAGAAGCCTGATCAATCAGGGGATGCTGCATCACAACCCTTATACTACGTTTTAGTGTTTCTCAATGTCAAGAGACTTCTGTAACAGATTTCAGTTCTTTCTGATGGCTTTGAAAAATGCTAGTAATTCTCTGTCTTGCTAACGGAGTATTTTTCTCCTGAGGTCAGAAAATTACTTTGGGGAAGTTGACTTTTGTGAGCTGTGAGTATGGTGTGTGTGTGTGTGTGTGTGTGTGAGAGAGAGAGAGAGAGAGAGAGAAAGGGGGAGAGAGAGAGAGAGAAAGAGAGAGAGAGAATTAAATCTGTATTGTTAGTTCTTGGTTAGAATAGAGCTTAATGGATCTTCCCATTTGTGAAAATCCCATAACTCTTCCTGTGTAATACCATTAAAGAGCCTCCTGACAGCAGTAGGTAAGGAGTAGCTCTGGGGTGTTACTTTTTAATCACTTTAAGCCCATTTTCGTGTGTTATTACAGAACCATCCCTCTTCTTTATCACTGCATCTTCCAATAGCATACCATTGCTCCAGGACCAGAATTCAGCAACAATTTTAGTTTTTCTGTTGACAATAAATATGTTAGCCTGTCCGATCAAGGCTGATGCATGAGCTTGATCTTTGGGATTATTTCCATTCTACCTCTGAGTACATATGTAGAATGTACTACATAAGATACAGCCAGCTCTGCCAACTGTCTGTGGTTGTCATAGGTAATGTTTCATCATATATTCTGGTGCATGGTAGGTATACTTCCTGGCTTTGTATATTTGAGTGGGGCCACCTAACCAGTTCTGGACAATATGTTGTGATTGGAAGTGATGTGTATCACTTGTGGGATGGAATGTTTATTTGCCACAAATAAATAACTAAAAAAAAAAAAAAAACTTCTCCAGGGATCTCCTTTCCTTCTGCCACAGTTACATCCTCTTGTCAACCTGGGTCCAGAAAGCCCCAGCCAATTCTTTATAGACAGGCAGTGCTAGATAGACATAAACTGCTATTATTTTAACAAGTGAGATATGTCTTCTGTTCCTACAGTGTAACCTACTTCATCTCGACTAACAGAATGATCCATAGTCAGGGACACGTGCTTTTTTTTGAGCAGTCAAGGTGTGACCTTGATGTCCCTTGTTTTCTCTGCTTTGCCTTTACTGTGAAGTCTGTCTAGCAGTCTGAGAAAATTTAAGACCCTAATAATAGATGTCTTGGGGCAATGAAACTTAGTACCTTTCACAGTTTCGTTTTCTTTTCCTTAATTTTTTTTTCTGTATTTCCTTGTGCCAGCCATTAATGTTTTGCCTGTCACACAGCAGCCACTCAATAAGTGAGTGATGAATGAATTTGTACAGAAATCCATTGATTGGTAGGGAACAATTAGCATTAGCATTATAGAAGTGTTTTGATTCTCCCTGAACTTATTGTCAGTTACTCTTTTACTCAATTCAACCCTAAGTCATACTATTTTCTATTTCCAGGGCTGCCCTGATGAGAGGTAGCTTTGGCCTGTCAGTAGGTGCATTGGCCTCTCTGAGATAGCAGCACCGGAGACCTCAGCCTTCTACTGCCTACACTCAGCAAACAGAAATATATGAGGCTCTTGGCTGTGAAAGCAGAAGAACCTCTTACTCCTGCACCATTTTATGGCCAAGGCCATAGCAGTCAAACTGCTGCTGACTCCGGAGAATTTTTTCACCTTTTTTTTAAACTTATGTGGATTTTTTTTTTTTTCCAACTGGGTTTTGCGCTGTTGCTCAGGCTAGAGTGCAGTGGTGCGATCATGGCTCACTGCAGCCTCGACCACCTCAGCTCAAGTTATCCTCTCACCTCAGCCTCTCGAGTAGCTGGAACCACAGGCACACGTCCTCATGCCTGGCTAATTTTTGTATTTTTTATGGAGACAGGGTTTTGCCATGTTGCCCAGGCTGGTCTTGAACTGAGCTTAAGCAATCTGCCTTCCTTGGCCTCCAAGAATGCTGGGATTACAGGCATGAGCCACAGCACCTGGCTTGTAGTTTTAACTAAACTAAAACTTCTCTGACCCTGGAGAATTTCCCTGTCTCTAAACTTACACATATCAGGACATGCTTAAAGTGTCTGTTTTATGATAAAGTGATGAGAAGGAAAGAGACAAGGGTTAGGACAGCCCGAGACTGCAGGCTGATACCCGGTGGCAAAATACTAGTCTCTTAAACACTAGGCACATATCCTGCCCAATTAGAGATCTCCCTGGAATCAATTCCTTCTCTCCATTCCTCCTGTCATTGCTTCAGATCAGGCTTTCAAATCTGTTGATTACACTATTAAATTAGAACTGTGCCTGAGACATCAATAAGTATGAGCTATTATTATCTTTATTATTGCTATTCTGTAGCCTCCTGTTCCCGTCTCCAGTTTTTCTTCATTCCAATCCATACTGTGTATCTTTTAAAAATAGATCAGATTCTGTCATTTCCCTGTTTATAAAGCTCTCTTGCCTCCACTGCCTAGAGGATAAAGCCCCAGAGTCTGAGCTCATTGTACCTCTTCAGCTGTTAACTCATGTTAACTGATGTTCAGCTAACTCATGTTAGCTGTATCTGAATCATCAAGGAAGCTTTCAAACTCTCTATGCCCCAATTCTTTTCTCCAAGAGATTCTGGGAAGCTTTTGGGTGATGGGGAAGGGAGATATGACACATTCCTGGGCGGTGTGGAGTTTGAGAAAGCTTCCCTGGTGATTCTGAGGCCACTTCTTCCTTACTTAGCCATCCCCACGTCCACAGCTGGAACCTCTAATGTTGCCATGTGTAATGTTGGTTCCAGCCATGCCAGGCTTCTGGAGCTCCATAGTCTCACCATGATCTTTGAAATCCTCATGGTTTGCAGGTGTATTCTCATCACTTTTTGTGTTCTTCTTCCTTTTTCTGCTCGGGTCTCTCCCATGGTTTTTTAAGATTTCATTTAAATGTTAGTTCTTAGGCCTTTCCTGATATTCCCAGATGACTGTCTCTCTCCTCTCGTGGCATGTTGCATTGACCTACGTTATTATCCTTGTTATATTGCAGCCTCATTATTTGTGCCTGCTACTGCCTGGACAGTGGGGGCTAGGGGAGGCAGGTGCCTGGTTCTGTAATCTTCTGCCAGATTTGAACCGAGTTTGGTGCATAGTAGGCACTTAATGAGAAGCACACTTTATGAGGCAGCACCGTGTGATGGTTGAGTCTGGGCTTTGGAGTCTCCCCTCCTGGAGTCTTTGTGACAGGTAAATGAAATACTGTAAACAAGGCACTTAGCCTAGTGTCTGGCTCTTAATAAATGCACAATAAATGGCACCTACCATTTTTGTGAAATAAATATTTGATGATTAATAAGTCTGTATAATTCTCTCATTTATATACTGTATTAATTACACTAATTTCCAGGATGCATAGATTTTTTTTCATCCAGACAGTTTATATACCAGCAAAATGGGAAATAACAACACCTGACTTATTTACTGGAAAAATATCGGTTGCTGTGGAGATTATCTGCTACGTTGTCCTTACTCTCAAAGAGATTACAGTTAAAACACACCAATATCAACACGAACAACTAGGAAATAGCAATGAGCCAATCACAGCAGAGATCTTAATTGGCTTCGTGACAAAGTATGGTCTGTAAGCCAATGGGAATGAAAGGAGAATCAATGAATCCCAAGAGACGAGAGTTGCCTTTTTGGGGGACACAGTCGTACACACACCTATATTCGCTCTGGAGGAAAAATGGTGGCAAGAGGGTGTATGACTTGATGAGTGGGGGAGACATGGTCAAGGGGACAGGCAGGCAGGTGAGAGTCTGGGCAGACTCTGGGTTGGTCATAGCGTTAGGGCCATGCCACTCAAAGTGTGTTTATGGACAGTGGCAGCAGCAGCGCCACCTGGGAGCCTGCTGGAAATGCAGAATCTCAGGCTGGCCCCATTATTTTTTCCAGTTTCTGGTTTCAGGGCTTGCCTGATGGGACGCAGCCTTGGCCTATCAATAGCTGCAGTGGCTTCTCTGAAACAGCAGCACAGAGAACACTGATGGACTATAATCTGCATTTTAACAAGGTCCCCAGATGATTTGTGAGCACATGAAAGTTTGAGAAGTGCTGGCCCAGGGATGTGCAGTGACTTAGATGGGCCCTATTTAGGGCTCTCCTGTGAGCTGCTGGAACAAAATAGAGGGTCCTTAAAAGCATATGCACTTCCACTGTAGGCTTAAAACTGCAGAAACGAGGTAGCTCATGCATAAATGTAATAATTCTTTGTTCCAAATGTACCTAGATGTCATTATGACAAAACATAAAATCCATTTGGAACTGTTACTGATTCCTAGCAGCTTTTTGCCATTAGACATTTTCCAGGCATCCAAACCTAAAATAACATGGATCTTGGGTGAAGGTTTTTGAAATGCCTTATATTAAAAAGTCCTTGTATTTGAAAACCAGTAAAGAAGTATTTGGGAACCGGTGTACGTTCTTTCAGTACTGCATATGCAGAATATTTTAGGTCTTCACAGATAGACTTGTGACTCAAAAGTAAAATAAACTATCTCGTAATCACACAGAACAGATCACTGACATATATGGCAAGATGTTGCAGTGACCCAGGATTGAAAGTTTAGCATAGTTCTTAAATGTGTGCCTCATACTGCATCAGCTCCTTATTTCTAGGGCTCATAGTGGATGAAGCAATTACCTGGACGGTCCTGTTTGTTGCTCTTTCCCTGGTCTTCTGCCATTTAGGTTGGTGGTGATGGTTGGGAAATGAGGGTGGCAAAAGGGCCCTTTATGGATTTTATACAGTTCTTATTCCACTTCTTGGTGGGTTACTGGCCTGGTTGCTGTCATGCATGGTGGGGAGGTGGGCAGATGAGAAGCCCAGCTCTATTGCCAATCTCAGTCCTGAGCATAGAAGCAAAGGTTCAGGCCGGGTGCGGTGGCTCACGCCTGTAATCCCAGCACTTTGGGAGGCCGAGGCGGACGGATCACGAGGTCAGGAGGTTGAGACCATCCTGGCTAACATGGTGAAACCCCGTCTCTACTAAAAATACAAAAAATTAGCCAGGAGTGTTGGCAGGCGCCTGTAGTCCCAGCTACTCGGGAGGATGAGGCAGGAGAATGGTGTGAACCCGGGAGGCGGAGCTTGCAGTGAGCCGAGATCGCACCACTGCACTTCAGCCTGGGTGACAGAGCGAGACTCTGTCTCAGAAAAAAAAAAAAAAAAAGAAGCAAAGGTTCAGTTTCTGATATTTTGTTTCCAATCATGTAGCATTGACACTGGAATCAGCTAGACCTGCATTCAAATCCTGACTCCATCACTTAAGCTGGTGTGTAACTTTGGGCTGGTTACCTCACTAACCTCTCTCAGACCTCTCTCAGTTTCTTCATTTGCAAAGTGGAGAATAACAACACCTGACTTAGATGCAACGCAAGTTGCAAGTCATTCAGCATTTACTCATGATCAGTGAGAGTCACCAATATCTCCGTTGTTCTCGTTTTCCCTGCCTTCTAAAGCCATCAGGAGGGGACCTTCATCTACCAAACAGATGCTAAAGAAGGATGGGCATGGTGAGTAGAAAAAGGAGGTTGAACAGTTGTTTTTGCTCCCAAGTGTTTCATAATAAATGAGGTTGAGAAGAGAAAATAAAATACCCTGTCCTCTTGCTCTTATCTGGCTCAAATGCAGCCTGTATTATTTAGCGTCAAAGAAATTATCTTCTCATGCTTTGTTCAGACCACTCCAACTCATGGCCACAGTTCTGACACTGGCTTAGCCTTGGCTGACCTGTATGAAGTCAAATAAGTTCCTTCACCTTTCTTAACCTCAGTTTCTTTATCTTGAAAATGAGAGCATGAACCTTTGTAATCTCTAAGGTATTTCCAATTATTCAGTTCTAAGAGATTATGCCCATCTGAGAACAAGTGGAATTAATGTTATGAAGGGAGCCTTCAAAGGAGAAATGCTTGAGATGGGAGCAAGAATAGATGCAAATCATGCCTGTTTTTGAGCTCGGGAAAGCTTTCATATGGCAGGGTTTTATATTCATCTGCCTAGTTGCATGCTTATGCACTGCCCTTGTTTGGCCTTGAAGAACATGGTTTTTTCCATTGTTTCTGGTGGAGATAATCACAATGACTGTGTCACGTCTGCTTGGGAAACCAACCACGGCTGCTGATCTTTGGATCCTTGTCTGGGAAGCTCTCAAGCCAGTAGTAGTTTGCCTCAACCATTCAGGGGTAGCTCCTCTCTGGCCAGGACCTTGTTATGCCCTCCCCGCAGACAGCGTAAGGGATGGTAGGCATTCTTTCTCCATTCGCTCCCTCGCCAGAATCAGCACTGGTGATTGTCAGGCAGGTAAGGGTGAACACTGTCATGCTCAATAGAGATGTCAGACTAATGTTAGTCAGCTCTAGCTTCCCTCAAGCACAGCTGGAAGACAAAGAAACGGATTTACTGGAGATGTGCACGAACTAGTGCCTATTATGTTAAAAAACATAAATAAAACGAGGGAGAAGGCATACAGAGAGAAATTATCTTTTAAAAACATCTTGGCAAAATAGCACTCAATACGCATCAGTACAATAGTGGAGTCATCCATGTGTGTCAACCTGTAGTTCTTAATGACAGGGATGTATAAACAAGTAGGTAATAAGCAGCCCAGCTGCTTCTGGGGTTTCTCTTAACTTACTTTCTTTGAAAATGAGTTGGTGGAAATACAGCTGAAAACACAGACTCAGAAAATGAATGAGTCATTTGAGTTGAACATAAAAAAGGAGACCTGGATGAGGATTTAGAGAGAAGATCCATTCAACTCCGTAAGCCTACAAAGTAAGATTAGACTAAATAGATAGAAATTTTACTCTACTCCCAAAGGATAAACATCATTTTCCATTTCTTTTTGTAGACAGGCAAAGCTCTGCCATGAATCATGGTTTTAATGCAGACTTCTTTACAGAAAAAGAAATATATCCATTTCCTTTCCTTTCCTGTGCCCACCCAAGCTTGTTATCGAAAGGAGTGCCTCTGTACCCTCTGTCAGCTAGAATCAGTGTTAAACACTGAGTACACAAACACCAAAAAAGTTTACATCTTTTATTTTTCTTCAAAGACTTCAAAACTACCTTGCCTTTGTTCTTACAGATAATTTTTAATAGCTGATCTAGTTGTATTTATGTTAAATGGAGGCACGGGGTCAAAGAGACTTATTAAAAGGATAGAATGAGTGAAGGATTTCTGAAGAAGAAACAGGGCATCAAGGTAATAATTAAATCTTATTGAAGCAGAGAAAACTAGCCTGTATTTATACGCCTAGAATGTTCTGAGTGCTTTCCTGTAGGATCTCTTTACAATAACTGTAAAGTGGTAATTTTCTTCATTTTCCTGAAGAGAAAACTGATGCTCAGAGAGGCTAAATAACTCTGCCCAAGCTCACATACCCAGTAGAGAGTGGGGAAGAGATGGAAGTCCAAAGTCAATGCCACACTGCTTGCTATTTAACAATATCAAACTCAGGCATTCAGCTCCTGCTCTGTGCCAGGCATTTGCTGGGTACTGGAGATGTGGAGAGAGAATGGGCCAAGCGCTTACTGTTGAGAGCTTCCCAAAGCATGTGCTTAGTGTTTGCTGGTTCTCACAAAGGAGCTCCCTCAGTCTAGCCTCGGAGAAGATAATTGTGCAAAGTGGGCATGCTTGTTAGCTTATTTTTTCAAATAATGGAAAACGCATGCCCGGACTATTTACCTCACAAATCTATGATGATATAGTGAGCCAGTGTTAGGGATGGGACCTGGGCCAAATCCAAATAGGTTATGCATTTAGCCTTCAAATCCTTGCTGTGTTCCAATGTCCGTTTAAAGCTTGTTAAATTCTCCAGGATATTTGATACACACTTTCTTAATATGTTACGTCTGCAGAAACAGTTGTATATCCTGGAAGTGAAACTGCACTTTTGTGAGAAATTCTTAAGTGGAGGACAACATTATGCTCAGGAAGAGTTTTCCAGAGACTTCAAAATGACATTATATGTTAAGGCTGTGTTCAGTCAAGATGCCTGTATATAAATGTGAAAGGTGCATTATCTTAGTAGAAACATAAAGAAAAATAACATCAAAAAGAAAGAAAATATCATACAGGTAAACAGGTGATATAAATAATATACATAACTTAAAAAATGTGAAATCAGTGGATAGGATTCATATGAAGATCTTTTAACATGCTTCCTGATATCAGAATCATAAAATACAGTTCCAGTCTCATTACTTTCTTGTTTGAAAACCTTTTTTGGCTCTTTGTTACTGATTTTGTAATTTGTCTAAACTGTATATTGGAATGTAAGGCCTCTGAAGAGTGATCACAGCCCCCCTTTTCAAACTTACCTCTATCTTCTCTACAACCCAGCAAAACTGGTCTCTTCACTGTGTCCTGAATTTCCTTGTTTTGTCTCACCTGCGTTCTTATCTCAGCTTGCACCCCTCCATCCCTTTTCTCCAAATGTAGAAACATTTAATTGCTCACTTACTTCTCTAGGATGCATTTATGGATCTTTCCTTAATGCAAGCGACCTGCCCTGGCCTTTCCTCTGGATTCCCTTTTGTAGTGTTAATATTGGCATAGTGATTCTTATTTTGCTTTGCTTTGTATTCATTATTTTTAGTGCTTGTCTTATTTTACCTCCTAAACTATAATTTTCTTGAGAGTTTTTCTCATCTTTTTTTTTTTGTCTTTGTAGCATTTGGCATAGTGCTTCATGAATTGTATTAACGAACAACAGTAGGTATTAGTTAAATAAAATTCAATTAAATAAAGGCCAGAGTAAGACGTGCAGTTGGAACAGCCAGGTGTTAGATTTTCTCTGACTCAGAGATGAACAGCTTCCCAGCAAGGGAAGAAGTTGGAGGAGAGAGGCCGGTAGGAGAGGAAGCCACTTCTATAATTTGGCACTAATAAGAAATTTACTCTGGAAAATCTCAGTTTTTCACAAACCGTCTTTCACTTTTCTCATGATGGAGAATATCCCTTTATTAGTCAGGACCTTCTGCAAATTAATGGGCAAATCTCATGTCCTCATTAAGCCATAACCCTATTTATGACATCACAATTGGTTACTTAGTGATAATTATAATGTCACAAATAGAGGATTATTATGATTTGAGGTGCAAAACAGCTGTAACAAAGAAAGTCAGCAACAAGTGGACATGATGTAGTAAATTTGCAGCCAGAAAAGAATAATTCCCAGAAAGACATTAAAAATTATTTTAATAGTTTTGGGGGAACAGGTGGTTATAGGTTACATGGATACATTCTTTAGTGGGGATTTCTGAGATTTTGGTGCACCTGTCACCCAAGCAGTGTACACTGTACCCATTGTGTAGTCTTTTATCCCTCATCCCCCTCCCACCCTTCCCTCTGAGTCCCCAAAGTTCATTATATTATTCTTATGTCTTTGCCTCCTCATAGCTTAGCTTCCGCTTAAAGAATAGACGATATTTGGTTTTCCAATCCTGAGTTACTTCACATAGAATAATGGCCTCCAACTCCATCCAGGTTGCTGCAAATGCCATTATTTCATTCCTTTTTGTGGCTGAGTAGTATTCCATGCTGCAATTATACCACATTTTCTTTATTCACTCATTGGTTGATGGGCATTTAGGACCATTTTATATTTTTGCAATTGCGAATTGTGCTGCTATAAACATGTGTGTGCTCGTGTCTTCCAAAAATGCACTTTTTTTGCATAAAGTTTTCCACTAAGTGATGGGGGCGGGGGGGCACTTGCTAAAGTTGAAGCTTTTGCCACGGAGAGAGAGCTGAGGGCTGCAGTTCTTTTGGAGGATGCTTTTCCCACCCACAAACCCATATTGATTTCTTCCAGAACATTTACTAATCCTCTCTCCCCTGCTCTCACCCCCAGTGGGCGCAAGCCTGTGCATATAAACACACTCCCTTGTTTCCCCTTCAGGATATGGAATCTTATACATCATAAAAGAGACTGATCTCCATCCTGATTCATAGGACTGTCAGCAGATGGCAGAGAGAGTGATAATGCCACTCACTACCAGGTCACTCAGAATTATTTATTCTGTGGAGAGTGAGACTGAGGACTGAAACCTAAGTTTAACTTTTCAAAATCACATGGTTAGAAACTGGAGGGTCCCAAGCTTTCTGGTCCTACATCTAATGAACTAATGCTTTTGTTGTTTATTTTTGCACTATACTTTATAGCTATGTAATGATGTAAAGGACACTGTTGTTTTATGAAATCCATTTCCCCTTGCTCCTTCCTTTCGAAACCTTGATCTTTTTTTTTCTCTTTCTAGCAGCTTATGAGATTCAGGAAAGCTGATCCCATTTCCAACTCCAGGGAGCAAGAAAGTGTAATATTTGACCTTCCAGCCTCTTAGCATCAGCTGGTACTTCCTTCTCTTCTCTTCCTGAGCCGTGAGTCATGCTTCATCAAAAGTTTCCCAGGCTCCTGAGGTGAAAATGACAAATCAGTGCATAAGAGTGATAGGAAGAGAAGTACAAGATTGTATTAGACAGTATAGAACAAAACACTTTGCAGAATGAAAAATTCCAGAGTGCTGACACTTGTTCTACAGAAAGGGCATCAGCACTTAGATCACTGTCGAACAACATTCATTTTGGGATGAATATTGTCTAAGGTGAAGCTGAAATTCTTTGCTTCAAATTCTACAAAATTCTTACTCTACAGAATGATGGATTATTTAACTACCAAACTTTACTGAGTATATAGTTATTGAGGATCAACTGGGAGATGCGTAATTGGGCATCATGAGCATTGGATGGAGCATTGGGTGGGGGCAGAAAATGTTAAAGTCATACGTGAAATATCAAAGTGCACAACCCAGGAATAGACTTCAATATCAACAAGACTTGACTCAGCTGAATCTCTGTTTTGCCAGTCTTTTCTAGGTCTAGTTTTATACCTGTTAAACGTGAACATTAAAACATTTCACTCTGTGTTAGTCGGTTCTTGCATTGCTGTAAAGAAAACCTGAGACTAGGTAATTTGTAAGAAAAGAGGTTTAATGGGCTCATGGTTCTGTAGCCTGTACAGAAAGCATAGCACTGGCATCTGCTTCTGGTGAGGCCTGAGGAAGCTTCCAATCATGACAGAAATCGAAGAGGGAGCAGGCGTCTCACATGGCAGGAGAAGGAGCAAAACTGAGAGTTGGGGGGAGGTAGCACACACTTTTAAACAACCAGATCTCTTGAGAACTCACTCACTGTCCTGAGGACAGCACCAAGCCATGAGGGATCTGCCCCCATGACCCAAATGCCTCCCACCAGGCCCCACCTCCAACACTGGGGATTACATTTCAACAGGATATTTGGGTGGGGACAAACATCCAAACCGTATTACACTCCTTGCCTGTAACCAGTGAGAACCCACTTGGCTGGTATATCACTCCAGTTTGTTCTAAGGATGTAGTAGGTATTTGCCAATTCTGTTGAGCAACAATCTCAACTCCAACCTTGCCATATTCTATACGGGGGAAACTGGAATCCCCAAATCTCTTGGGTACCTGAGATTTCTCATTCTCCTTGAAAGGTCCCGGTTGGCCTAAAGCAACCATGCCTCCTATCCCTGCTACCTCTGGTATTTTCTTCCTGTTTTATTTTTAACAGTTGTCTAGAGAGAACCATACTGAAAAACTGAATCAGGTGATTTCTAATGCCATTAAATACTTGAAATTAGCATAGAACTAATCATTATAGAGGAATATTTCAAAAGCTTCAAATACATGGTTCATAATCTCATTGAATTAAAAAGCTGGCTAAAGATTCAAAATGGATGCACCTAATGGGACAGCAAACAATATCTAAGTTGTATGGGAGATGTTGTAACTAATCTCTCATTTAATCATCCTTTCATTCAAGCATTTCTTTGATTGGTAGGTGAGGCTGGCTGGCTTATGTCAGATGCAGATTTTGATCAGTTTTCCTTAGGAAAGCAAGTGATTGACTTCTTAACCAATCCAGCCCAAAATGGATGAACCATAATATCAAAATAATCACTTTTAAAGGAGTAAATTCTAGGCAGAATAACTGTACTCAGTATGTTCTTATGAGGAGTTGGACTGATTTTGTTAATAATGGCATTATGAGATACAATTTATATACCATAAAATTCATCCTTTTAAAGTGTACACTTTTGTATATTTTGGTGTGTTCACAGAGTTTGACTATCATCACTACTTTCTTGGCAATCTTTTAATCATCCTCAGAAGAAATTGTGTACCCATTAATAGTCACTTCCCCGTTCCCCACAGTCCCTGGCAAACACTAATCTACTTTCTATCTATATATTGGCCTGTTCTGGGCATTTCAAGTAAGTGGAGTTATGCAAATGTGAGTTTTTGTGACTGTCTTCTTTCATTTAACATAATAATTTCGAGATTCATCTATGTTATCGGATGTATCAGGCCTTCCTTCCTTGTAATTGCTGGATATTATTCAATTGTATGAATATACCAGTACTGTGTCGAATAGAAGTGATGAAAGAAGACATCTTTTTTTCCTTATCTAAGAGAGAAAACATTCAGTCTTTTACTATTAAGTGTGATGTTGGCAGTGAGTTTTTTTTTTAAAATAGATGTCCTTTATTAGGTTGAGGAAGTTGCCTTATATTCCTAGTTTTGTTGAGTGTTTTTTAATCATTGACAGATGTTGGGTTTTTAGAAAAATGCTATTTCTATGTCTATTGAGATGATCATGTGGGTTTTGTCACTTAGTCTATTAATATGGTATATTATATTGATTGATTCTATTGTGCTAAACTAACCTTGCACTCCTAGGGTAAAATCTCCTTGATCATAGGTATAATCCTTTTTGTATGTTGCTGGGTTGGCTTTGATAATATTTTGTTGAGGATTTTTGCATTGATATATTTTAAAGAGTCTGGACACAGTGGCTCATGCCTGTAATCACAGCACTTTGGGAGGCTGAAGTGGGTGGATTGCTTGAGCTCAGGAGTTCGAGATTAGCCTGAGCAACATGATGAAATACCCTCTCTACAAAAAATACAAAAATTAGCTAGGCGTGATGGTGCACACCTGTGGCCAGCTCCTCAGGAGGCTGAGGTGGGAAGATCACAGGAGCCCAGGAAGTTGAGGCTGTAGTGAGCCATGATTGTGCCACTGCACTCCAGCCTGGGTGATGGACTGAGATCCTAACTCAAAAATAAAAAATAAAAATAAAAAAAGCAGATATCGGCTTGCTCTTTTCTTGTTTGTGATGCTTTTGTTTGGTTTTAAGATCATGATAATACTGGCCACATAGAGTAGGTTAAAAGGTTTTCCTTTCTCTTTCAGTTCTCACAAGACTTTGTGAATGATTGGTACGAATTCTTTAAATCGTTGGTAGAATTCCCTAGTGGAGCCATCTGGGTCTGGGCTTTCCACTGTGAGAACTTTTAAAATTACTAATTCAATCTCTTTGGTTATTATAGGTCTCTTGAAATTTTCTATTTTTTTCCTTAGTCAGTCTCAGTAGTTTATGTCTTTATAGGAATTTTTAAATTTAATCTAGGTTATCTAATTAGTTGGCATATAGTTGTTTATAGTATTCCCTTATATTTCAGTAAGATCAGTACTGATGTTCCCCCATTTAGTAATTTGAGTCTTCCTTCTTTTTTTCTTGGTCAGCTTAGCTGAGTTTTTCAATTTTATTTATTACACTTTTCAAAGAATCAACTTTTGATTTTACTGATTTTCTCTATTGTTTGACTCCTCTCTATTTCATTTATTTAGGCTCTAAGTTTTATTATTTTCTTCCTTCTGTTTGCTTTGGGTTTAGTTTTTCTTCTTCTAGTTTCTTAAGGTGTGAGGATTTATTATTTGCTTGAAATCTTTCTTTTTCTTTTTTCTTCATTCTTTCATTACTGTCTTCTTTTGTGTTAAACATGTATTTCCTAACGTATCATTTTAATGATCTCTTCCACTTATTTTTGAGTTACTTTATTAATGCTTTTTTCTGAGGATTACATTTGAAATCCCAAAACAATCTAGTTCAGGTTAATATCAACTTAATTTTAATAGTATCCAAAAACTTTGTTCATATATAGCTCTGTTTCCTTCTCTTTTGTGTAATTATTGTCATACCAATGACCTCTTTACACATTATAACTATATCAACATTATCTTATAATTATTGGTTTGTGCTGTTTCCATTTAAATCTGATAGAAGAGTTACAAACAAAACTTATTAATACTGTCCTTCATATTTACCTATGTGGTTACCTTTATTGGTTGTCTTTATTTCTCCATGGATATTCAAGTTACTGTAAAGCGTTCCTTCATTTTAGCAGAAGGGATCTTTTTAGTATTTCTTGTAGGATGGATCTTCTTATGATGGGTTCTCTCAGTGTTTGATTATCTGGGAATGTCTTAATTTCTCATAAAATTTGAAGAATAGTTTTGCTAGATTTGGTCTTCTTGCTGACAGTCCCTTTCTACCAGCCTTTTAAATATGTCATTCCTACTTTTCTTTTAAATATGTCATTCCGACTCTGGCTTCCGTGTTTTAGGATAAATCAGCTGTTAGTGTTACTGAAGGTTGCTTGCATGTCATTTTTCTCTTGCTGATCTCAAGATTCTGTCTGGTTTGGTTTTTGACAGTTTAACTATGTTAAATATATAGGTATGAATTTCTGAGTTTATCCTACTTGGAATTCATTGAGCTTCTTAGATGTATAGACTAATACTTTTTATTATTTAGGAAATTTTCAGAATTTATTTTGTCAAATACACTCTCTGCTCCTTTCTTTCTTTTCTCTCCTTCTGGAACTCTCCTTGCATGTATATTGGTATGCTGGTTTATGTCCCACAAGTCTCTGAGGCTTTGTTTATTTTTCTTCATTCTTTTCTGTTTCTCTAACTGGATGATCTCAATTGCCCTATCTCCAAATTTGTTAATTCTTTCTTCTGTCTGCACAGTTGTGCTGTTAACCTCCTCCAGTGAATTTTTCATTTATGTTATTGCACTTTTGAACTCTAGAATTTCTATTTGGCTCTTTTATAAGTGATTTCTATTTCGTTGAAATTGTCTATTTGGTGAGACATCATTCTCATATTTTCCTTTAACTCTCTAGGCAAGATGTACTTTAGTTCTTTGAACATACGTAAAGCTTTTTTTTCTTTTTTTGAAATGGAGTTTTGCTCTGTCACCCAGGCTGGAGTGCAGTAGTGCAATCTTGGCTCACTGCAATCTCCGCCTCCTGGGTTCAAGTGATTCTCCTGCCTCAGCCTCCCAAGTAGCTGGGATTACAGGCATCCACCACCACGCTCAGCTAATTTTTTGTATCTTTTAGTAGAGATGGGGTTTTGCCATGTTGGCTAGGCTGGTCTTGAACTCCTGACCTCAGGTGGCCTACCTGCCTTGGCCTCCCAAAGTGCTGGGATTACAGGCGTGAGCCACCGCACCTGGCCTTAAGGGTTTTTATTTAAAACTTTGTGTAAGCCCAGTATCTAGGCTTTCTCAGGGACAGTTTTTTATTGGCTGTTTCTCCTCCATGTGTATGGACCATGCTTTCCTATTTTATTATGTATCTTATTGTTTGTTGTTGTTGAAAACTGGACTTTTAAAGTAATATAATAGAGCATCCTTGGAAATCATATCCTTACCTTTTGTTTTTGTTGCTACTACTACTAGTAGTAGTTGTTGTTAATGCTGTGTGTTCGTGTGTTTTTTATAGACTTTTAAAATTCTGTAAAGTCTGTGTTCTTTGTTGTGTGCAGCATCTAAAATCTCTACTTGGTTAGCTTAGTGGTCAGCTAATAATTGGACAGACATTTCCTTAAATTTATTCAACCAATAACTTTCCCACTACTTTTTTGTGGATCTATATGTGTGAGTTAGAGTATGCAATAAATACTTTGGTAAGTCGATAACTCTACCGTAGCCTTTACTTCCTGCTTTGTCAGCCAAAAGTGAGAGATTGGGATCTTCTCAGATCCTTCCTGGGAATACACACAGCTTAGGCATAGGTGTGGCTTTCCAGATTCCCAAGAATATGTCAGAACTTTCCAAAGCTCCTGTGGACCTCTCATTTCCCATATTTTGATTTTTAAGTTTTTCTATCAGCTTCTTATTTGCCCCAACAGATAGGACCACCTCAGGCAGCTATGATGTTAAACAATTCCTGATTCTTTTGGAAAAATCTCCTGGGTACAGGGATTTCCTCACTGAGTAATAGCAACTTAGGTCAAATAAAGATAATCCCATGTGAATGAGAATTTCCCAGGGAGCTTCCAAACAAGTACAATAGTGATAATTCTCTGAGGATGGGCCTTTTGTGGGAGATCCAAACCTATTCTCTTCTCTCCAATAGCTATTAGGCCACTGGTTTTCACAGCTACCATGTTTCTAAAGCTGCTGGTTTTCAAGGGTACTGCAGAGATAGGGAAAGGGAGATGGGAATAGGAATAGGGTAGGTTTAAGTATCACAGAGCTCACTGTTCTGTGGAATAAGCCATTTTTATTTCAACCTTTGGTTAATTTTTAGAATTCTGAAAATTTTGATTTTGACCATTTTTGCAACTGCTCTCATACTTTTAGGGAGCACCATTCTGTCTGGGATGCTTCTTTTTCCTAGGTGATTTTCGTATCAGGACTGACTTCTTTTGAGACACAAATATCAGACTTGAAAGTTGTTTTGTGAGTACAGAATCAGAAAAAGGGAAATAGATGTGTTAAAAAGGATGTAGCTGGACGATGAAGTCTGATGCTTGTCTCCTCTTTAGGAAGATTGATATCTGTGTCTCCAAGGGGAATGGTATATCTAATATTTCTGTGAACAATAACCACCACTAAATATTTATCTTAAGTCTTGAGATCACTAAATGAGCATGTTGGTGGTATTTGCTGCTGATAAAACTTGAGTAGATATCTGTCTCAACTTAGAAACCTGATAAAGCCAGCAGAACACAACTGAGGCAGTAAAGCTTTGGGATTGACTGGGGACTCTTGAGATACACTCGCTATCCACTTGCTACTTGAAGTATGGCTCAAAAAGTACAGCATCAGCATCACCTGAGAACTTGTCAGAAATGTAGAATGTCAGGTCCCACTCCAGACTTTAGTAAGTTAGAATCTTCATTTCAACAAGGTGATTTATGCACACATTAAAGTTTGATAAATACATGCCTGTAGCATATTTACATCTTTATGTGGTTGTCCTGGGAGGATTCCTGCAATTTGCTAGCTTCATCTATTTAATGTTCATTTGTATCAACTTAAATTTCAGAAGTATCTGCTCCTAAAGTCTTGGAGAATATTAATCTTTGTACAGTCTTGTCTTTCTTGTAACTCTTTATGGTAAAAATAAATAGTTGAGCTTCAAGAATATCAGAGAGGGAGAAAATCTGTGCAGGCTGGAATGGTCCAAAAGGCATTATTTGAGTTGGGCTTTGAGGAAAGGATGGGGAGAAAGTGAATGCGTGTCATGCAGATGAAAGAATATGGGCCAACCTACAGAGGTGGGCATTATTTATTATGTGCAGTAGAGGTCTAAACTGTAACATTTTTGAGGACATGCATTATGTATTGCTTATATATGTATCCTCAGTGACTGGCATTTCATAGGTGCTCTATAAATTATTTTCAAACTGAATAGTAGGAAGATTAGTTTAACTCAAGGTGAGGGTTTATATAAGAATTATGGGAATTGATGCAAATTTATTAGCATATGGCTAGATGATGGTGACCTTGAAAACTTGGTAGGAGTTTGTATTTAAGTTTGTTGGGTAATCTCCAGTAAGGTACATGGGAATGGGAGGGGACTAATTTGTGATTATTAGAAAATTATTAACAGATTAAATAACTTTACTCAAACTCCAGAAAATAAGCCCTTCAAAATCTTCTTGGCTCTTCCAGATATGTGGATCTTTGAATGAGAACATATTGTAGGAATCACATTAAGGAGAAAAAAAGTTGAAGAAATATGGTAAACATTAGTAGCCCATTTTAATGTTTTATATAAGTTCTTAAGCAGGGGAATGACATGTGAAAATGGTGTTT
Source organism: Nomascus leucogenys (assembly GCF_006542625.1). Lineage (NCBI taxonomy): Eukaryota > Metazoa > Chordata > Mammalia > Primates > Hylobatidae > Nomascus > Nomascus leucogenys. The sequence continues at coordinate 86,794,374 of NC_044393.1, read as the reverse complement.
GTAAGTGATTAAAATGTAGGCCGGGCGCGGTGGCTCATGCCTGTAATCCCAGCACGTTGGGAGGCCAAGGTGGGTGGATCACCTGAGGTCAGGAGTTCAAGATCAGCCTGGCCAACATGGTGAAACCCCGTTTCTACTAAAAATACAAAAATTAGCCGGGCATGGTGGTGTGTGCCTGTGATCCTAGCTACTCAGGAGGCTGAGGCAGGAGACTCGCTTGAACCCGGGAGGTGGAGGTTGCAGTGAGCTGAGATCACACCACTGCACTCCAGCCTGGGCGACAGAGTGAGACTCTGTCTCAAAAAAAAAAAAAAAAAGTTGCAAAATGCTAGATGGATTGGAAGGGCAAGAGAATGGGTGAGGTAGACTAACTAGGGCTTTTTTTCATTATCTAGAGATGAAGGCAGATGGACAGAGACCAAGGTAATGTCAGGACAGAGAAACAAACGTTACTCCTTGAAGTCCCTGGTATTATAAAGTAGAGACATCTAATTAAGCAGTTTAGCTTTTACACAAAAAGAAAAAAGAAAGGAGGAAAGAGATAAACTATCTGATGCAATAGCAATAATAGCACCTATTCTTTACCATCCTCATAAGACAATGGTGAGAATTAAATGAGTGAATGCTTGTAAGTTGCTGTATTAATCTGTTTTGCATTGCTGTATTAATCTGTTTTGCATTGCTGTAGGCATACCTGAGACTGGGTAATTTATAATGAAAAGAGGTTTACTTGGTTCATGGTTCTGCAGGCCATACGAGCATGGCACCAGGCTCTGCTACGTTTCTGGTGAGGCCCTCAGGGAGCTCTTACTCATGGCAGAAGCAAAGGGAGATCAGACATGTCACATGGTCAAAGAGGGAGATGCCAAGTTCCTTTAAACAACCAGCTCCCATGTGAACTAATAGTGAGAAGTAACTCATCACCAAAGGGATGGCACCAAGCCATTCATGAGGGATCCAGCACCATGACCCAAACACCTCCTGCCAGGCCCCACCTCCAACAATGTGGATCACATTTCAACATGAGATTTGGAAGGAACAAATACCCAAATCATACTAGTTGCCTAGAAAAATGCCTGGCACATGGCAAGCACTCATAAATGTTAGTGATAAGCTATTGTTAACTGGAAGAAAGAACCTTCTCGTGCTATCGAGTAGCACTTCTGTTTCTCAAAATCAGCACCCAACACAGTGCTTATCTGTAATAGATGCTTAATAAATGTTTAATGAATGTATGAAGGGGAAATAAAATATCCCTCAATGTAGGAATGAAATATTTTGGGGTCACATTTTGCTGTCGATTTCTATTATACATATAATTCCCCAATGGAGGATTGGGGGAAAGTAGTTATTGATTTCTCATATTCTGTTCTCCAAACTAACTTTATCTCTATCTCATTCGCTTTCTCTCTTTGTCCACACCCATCCTAAGGGATTTCCATCTCTATGTTCGTGATTCCTGGAAGCCACTGCCCCTGTCTGTTTCACAGCAGGTGCTCAGTCAATATTTGTGTTCATTGTTAAACCAATATATTCTAGACCTATGGCTCATGCCTCTCAGAGCAGTGCTCTCAGGGAAAAAGACACTCTCTTTTCTCTGCTGTATTTAATTCAGTCCTTTTCAATTGTTCATCCTTTCTGAATGGCCACTGAGATGTTTGATACAGCCAACTTAATGAGTTGTGGCTAAACTGCTTTATTTTATGTGGCTGAAATATGTTCAACTGCACATGTGTACAGAAGACTTAATCTCTAGACATTTCGTGATAATTTGACAGCATAATTGAAGTGAGGAGGAAAGGATTGAATGGTTTGTTTTGCTTACATTTTTTCACCCACCCCTAAAATAAAATATTCTCTGAAGCAAATGTCAGGAACTTCTTCCACCACTGTCACCATGTGACAATGAGTTAGGGAGTGGAATTAAATTCATTATCTAGCATCTCTTTCCAAAGAGCTAAAAGGTTTTTTTGTTCATTACCAGAGCATCTCTCCAACAGAACAGAGACTTTCCCATATACAGCTGCAGCTGAATTTCATACTTAAGACATCTTGGCCGGGCGCGGTGGCTCACGCCTGTAATCCCAGCACTTTGGGAGGCCGAGGCGGGTGGATCACGAGGTCAGGAGATCGAGACCATCCTGACTAACAGTGAAACCTCGTCTCTATTAAAAATACAAAAAATTAGCCAGGCGAGGTGGCGGGTGCCTGTAGTCCCAGCTACTCGGGAGGCTGAGGCAGAATGGCGGGAAACCTGGAGGGCGGAGCCTGCAGTGAGCTGAGATTGCGCCATTGCACTCCAGCCTGGGCAACAGTGAGACTCTGTCTTGAAAAAAAAAAAAATCTTATAGGATCTTCTAAATTTTAAGGGACATAGTTCTACTTGAAAAAGTCTGTAGAAACCTAAAGTCCAGCTCTTCTGATTGCCTTGGGTCCTTTTATTTAAAGTTGGCTTGCCTTTTGTAATGAAACAAGCCTTTTCTTTAGTGTTTAATAGCAATGAATCTTTTGGAGAAGATATGTTACAAAGATTTTGAGCAGGGGTAGAGAATCTTCCTATGTCAGGACCACTGACCCACCAAAATAATTTATCAGGTACATTTAAGAAAGGACAACCTAATTTAGGTCACTTGCAAGAGAATGCAAAACCATTAAATAAATATTCTTCTAGTTCATATTATGGCCAATTGAGGAAGATGAGAGAAGAGATATAGAGGGAGAAATAGAGTGGATAAGCAGGAAAGAGAAAAAAACAGGAGAGGTAGATACATACACATAGAAATCAAGAGGGATAGAGAGGAGGAGGTTTGTGAGTACTGAGGTGAGAGTTACTGAGGTGTGGTGCTTGTCACATGCCGTTGCTCACTTGGGCTGCTTTCCTTGCTAATGAGTTGCTTAAGCCTTGCTCACAGCTCCTGTACAGCAGTTTTTCAGGTGAAAAAAATTATCCTTTGGACTGTAGCAACACTGACCCCAGGGGTGCCTCTCTGAGAGAACGGAGAAAATTAAGCCAAGCGCTGAAGGTTGTCTAATCCTTTGAGGGGAATGCAACTAACATTAATTGAATTCTTATTCTGTAGGAAGTGCTTTATATAGGTTATCTAATTTAATCTTTGACAAATCTAACAACAGGCACTGTTATACCCATTTTCCAGGTGATAATACAGTCACTAAGTGCTTTGTCAGGTAACACCACCAGTTAGCAGGGAGAGAATGGGATTCATGCACCAGCCATCTTCTGAGTCCTGCTCTTTCTGTTTCACCAGCTGCATCCACGTCTCTTTCTAGAACTTAAAGAAATTTCAGAAAATCATCCAAGTTTGCAAATTGGTAGAAATTACTCCACGCCTCAGACTGATAATAATTTGCTTTATTGATTAGCGTGTCACTGGGCCCCATGCCAGGCATCTGAGCTTTTTATCTATTTAAAGTAGAGCAGCAGCCAGTTGGTTGGAAGTATTGTACCTACCCTTCTTTGACAGATGGCTTTCTATTTGGCTTTTGAAATTCCATAAGAAAGAATTTCACAGTTTGTCACAGTAGCTTATTGCAGTCATATCCAGAGTCAGTCTTCGGATCGTGAATACATTGATCCCTTTTCTCTGGCTTTGAATGCAGCATACTGTCATAGGCCTGGGCGAAAGAGTGGTTCCAGTGTGTGTGTGTGTGTGTGTGTGTGTGTGTGTGTGTGTGTGTTGGTAATACACAATCTGTGACATAGTCAAAGAGGACTATGAATAAAGAGTCGGCAAACTATGGCCCATGGACCAGATCTCGCTGGCTGTTTTTGTAAATAAAGTTTTATTGGAACACAGCCATGCTTATTCATTTATGTATTATCTGTGGCTATTTTTCTGCTACAATGACAGAGTGGAGTAGTTATGATTGAGATTGTGTGGTCTTCAAAGGCTAAAATATTTTCTTGTTCTTTACTGAAGAAGTTTGCAATCCGTGCTATAGATTAACATATCAACTAGAGAATTCTTGAAAAGAACAGAGCATGAATATACCAAAACTATGGTGTTACCTAGGTAATAGTACTATGAGGATCTACTACAGATAATATTTTCCAAGTACCCCTTGTTGTGTTTGGGGGAATACAAAGAGAAGGTTCTCTTACTTATATGTTGAAAGAACTCCCTAGAATAAGGTTGGAGAGTTTCTGATAGGAATGTTGCTTGTGTATCAAAATACAGAATTGTGCCTCTCTGTTCTGACTGTGGTTCTTGTCCAGGCAAGTTTGGAAATTGTGACTCCTTGAAACCATGCAGGCAGCCAAGTGTTCCAGCTGATGTTTTGTGTGTGTTTTTTTTTCTCCTTCATTTAAAAATACACTTTGTAGAATTTTTTTTTCACAGCTCTCTAAATATTCTGTTTTGAAACATTTAATTACTCAGGTTATTTATATGGAAAGGTTTGAGAATGTTTCTATGGGAGTCTGTTATTTATTTCTTTTGCTAAATTTCATCTTATATTGGGGAAGGGCTGAGGTTGGTTACTATGGCAACATTCTCAAAACTGCAACAATCTCATTACGGATGCTAAAACTATAGTCATTCCAGTGGGAGGGTAGCATGGGGAGTGGGTGGTAATCTTTTTATTTTTATTTTATTTTTGTTTTAAAAACCTCTCCCACTTCCAAATCTTTTGCATTCATTTATTTTAAGCATTGCAGCTTAGGGTACTAAAATGAGAAACAAAAAATAAAAAAAGAGTGTCATGTCTCTCCATTAAATTTCTGTAGTCCTTTATCAGCTCCTTTTGTGGGGATACCCAGTTTTCTACCTACTCTTTTATTCATTTATGCATTCATTTGTTCCCCAAACTTTCATTGAGACCTGTATTATAGATGAATAAGAGAATCCTTGTTCTCGTTTCTCCTTTTAAATTATAAATTCTTTGAAGCCATTATTCACTTCACTGTAATTCATTTAAACAAATACTTATTGAACAATTTGCTTTGTATCAAGAATCATACTTGCATAAGAAGACAAAAAAGAAAAAAGGGATTCTGTTGAAGATTAACATTTTGTTTTGTTGGGCAGCACAGGGAAGGGCACATAGTGAAGCACAGAGATGATTGAAATAAAATGTGATAAATGCTTACACAGAGGCACTTAATCCACTTAACTCCCCAGCCTAGAAAGCATAGAAATGACTGCAGGGAGGTGACATTTGGGTTACCAGATAGGCATTTTCTGGTTAGGGCCTAGATGTGTGTGTGTATGGCAGGGGGATGGAGGTCTGTGTGTGTGTGTGTGTGTATTTATGGGTTTGGGTAGGTAGGGCATTCCAACCAATCTAGACCAACAAGAATAGAGATTTAGAGGCGAGAAGTCCTTGGCCATGAGCAGGAGAACTTAGAAAACACATGGATGATTGGTAGAAGAACAGTCTGGAGACATAGCCATCAAGAGAAGTCATGTCTGGGAGGTTGGATTTGGACATTGGGAACCATTGAAAAGTTCGGAAGGAGGAGCAATTGACTGTTCCAGTTTAGAAGTGGAAGACAGTGAAGGGAAGGGAAGGGGGAAGATGGGATTGGGAAGAGATATGGAGACTTGTAAAAATGGCAAGATTCACCTTGGGACATGATGAGTTTTAAATGAACCCCATCAAGTTGGACTGTCCAATAGGCAGCTGGAAATGTGGCTCCAGAACTGACAAGAAGTGTGGACGGGACCCAGAGATCTGGACATGATCAGAGAAGGCTTTGAAGGAGGAACAGGAACCTCAAGAGAAATTACACATTATTGTATCCCTAATATGCTGTCTCACTTTTAGTAAAATATTAAGTATTTCTAAAAAGTAGATTTTTAAGTATTGATGTGACCAAAATATTTTTATAATTTTTAATTTTTTATTTCAATAGATTTTTAGGGAACAGGTGGTGTTTGGTTACATGAGTAAGTTCTTTAGGGGTGATTTCTGAGATTTTGATGCACCATCACTTGAGCAGTGTACACTATACCCAATGTGTAGTCTTTTATCCCTTGCTACCCCTGACAGTTTCCCCCGAGTTCCCAAAGTCCAATGTGTCATTCTTATGCTTTTGCATCCTCATAGCATAATAGTGTCCAGTTTCATCCAGGTTGCTGCAAATGCCATTATTTCATTCCTTTTCATGGCTGAGTAGTATTCCATCTGTATATATGCCAAATTTTCTTTATCCACTCATTGATTGATGGGCATTTGGGCTGGTTCCATATTTTTGCTATTGCAAATTGTGCTGCTTAAACATGTGTGTGCAAGTATCTTTTTCATATAATGACCTCCTCTGAGTAGATACATAGTAGTGGGATTGCTGGATCAAATGGTAGATCTACTTTTAGTTCTTTAAGGAATCTCCACACTGTTTTCCGTAGTGGAACTATGTACTAGTTTACATTCCCACCAACAGTGTAAAAGTGTTTTCACCGCATCCATGCCAACATCTATTACTTTTTGGGTTTTTGATTATGGGCATTCTTGCAGGAGTAAGGTGGTATCAAAATGCAATTTTGATTTGCATTTCCCTGATAATTAGTGATGTTGAACATTTTTCCATATGCTTGTTGGTCATTTGTATATCTTTTTTTGAAAATTGTCTATTCATGTCCTTAGCCCACTTTTTGATGGGATTGTTTTTTTCTTGCTGATTTGTTTGAATTCTTTGTAGATTCTGGATATTAGTCATTTGTCAGATGCATAGATTGTGAAGATTTTTTCCCACTCCGTGGGTTGTCTGTTAATTCTGCTAATTATTTCTTTTGCTGTGCAGAAGCTTTTTAGTTTAAGTGCCATCTGTTTATCTTTGTTTTAGTTGCATTTGCTTTTGGGTTCTTGGTCATGAAGTCTTTGGCTAAGCCAATGTCTAGAAGGGTTTTTCCAATGTTGTCTTCTATAATCTTTATGGTTTCAGGTCTTAGATTTAAGTATTTGACCTATCTTGAGTTGATTTTTGTATAAGGTGAGAGATGAGGATCAAGTTTCATTCTGCTACATGTGGCTTGCCAATTATCCCAGCACCATTTGTTGAATAGGGTGTCCTCTCCCCTCTTTATGTTTTTGTTTGTTTCGTTGAAGATCAGTTGGCTGTAACTATTTGGCTTTATTTCTGGGTTCTCTATTCTGCTTCACTGGTCTATGTGCTGATTTTTATACCAGTATCATGCTGTTTTCCTAACTATGGCCTTATAGTATAGTTTAGAATTGGGTAATGTGATGCCTCCAGATTTTTTTTTTTTTTTTTTTTTTGCTTAGTCTTGCTTTGGCTATGCAGGCTCTTTTTTGGTTCCATATGAATTTTAGGATTGTTTTTTCTAGTTCTGTGAAGAATGATGGTGGTATTTTGATGGGAATTCCATTAAATTTGTAGATTGCTTTTGGCAGTGTGGTCATTTTTGCAATATTGATTCTACCCACTCATGAGCATGGGATGTGTTTCCATTTGCTGTGGCATCTATGATTTCTTTCAGCAGTGTTTTGTAGTTTTCCTTGTAGAGGTCTTTCATCTCCTTGATTAGGTATATTCCTAAGCATTTCATTTTTTTGCAGCTATTACAAAAGGGATTGAGTTCTTGATTTGATTCTCAACTTGGTCACTGTTGGTGTATAGCAGAGCTACTGATTTGTGTACATTAATTTTGTATCCTGAAACATTGCTGAATTCATTTACCAGTTCTAGGAGCTTTCTGGATGAGTCTTTAGGGTTTTCTAGGTATACAATGATATCATCAACACACAGCAACAGTTTGACTTCCTCTTTACCAATTTGGATACCCTTTATTTCTTTCTCTTGTCTGATTGCTCTAGCTAGGACTTCTAGTACTGTGTTTAATACAAGTGGTGGAAGTGGGCATTCTTATTTTGTTCCAGTTCTCGGGGGAATGCTTTCAACTTTTCCCCACTGAGCATAATGTAGGTGGTGAGTTTGTCTTGGATGGCTTTTATTCCCTTAAGTTTTGTCCCTTCTATGCCGATTTTGCTGAGGGTTTTAATCATAAAGCGATGCTGGATTTTGTCCAATGCTTTTTCTGCATCTATTGAGATGATCATGTGATTTTTGTTTTCAATTCTGTTAGTGGTGTATCACACTTGCTGACTCATATATGTTAAACCATCCCTGCATCCCTGGTATGAAACACACTTGATCATGTGGATTATCTTTTTGATATGCTGTTGGATTTGGTTCACTAGTATTTTGTTGGGGATTTTTCATCTATGTTGATCAAGGGTATTGGTCTGTAGTTTTCTGTTTTTTTAATGTCCTTCCCTGGTTTTGGTATTAGGGTGATGCTGGCTTCATAAAATGATTTAGGGAGGATTCCTTCTTTCTCTATCTTGTGGAATAGTGTCAATAGGATTGGTACTAATTTTCTTTGCATGTCTGATAGAATTCAGCTGTGAACTTGTCTGGTCCTGGACTTTTTTTTGGTTGGCAATTTTTAAATTACTATTTCAATCATGCTGCTTGTTATTGGTCTGTTCAGAGATTCTCTGTCTTCCTGGTCTAATCTAGGAGGGTTGTATATTTTCAGGAATTTATCCTGAAATTTATCTCCTCCAGGTTTTCTAGTTTATGCACGTGAAGGTGTTCATAGTAGCCTATGGTATTAGTTGTAGTATCTCCCATTTTGTTTCTAATTGAGCTTATTTGGATCTTCTTTCTTCTTTTCTTGGTTAATCTCACTAATGGTCTATCAATTTTATTTATATTTTCAAAGAACCAGCTTTTTGTTTAATTTATCTTTTGTATTTTTTTTGTTGTTGTTGTTTCAATTTCATTTAGTTCTGTTCTGATCTTTGTTATTTCTTTTCTTCTGCTTGGTTTAAGTTTGGATTGTTCTTGTTTCTCCGGTTCCACGAGGTGTGACCTTAGATCATCTATTTGTGCTCTTTCAGACTTTTTGATACAGGCATTTAATGCTATGAACTTTCCTCTTAGCACTGCTTTTGCTGTATCCCAGAGATTTTGATAGGTTGTGTCACTATTATCATTCAGTTCAAAAAATTTTTTAATTTCCATCTTGATTTGTTTACCCAGTGATCATTCAGGAACAAGTTATTTAATTTCCATGTGCTTACATGGTTTTGAGGGATTCTTTTGGAGTTGATTTCCAGTTTTATTCCACTGTGGTCTGGGAGGGTACTTGATATAATTTCTGTTTTCTTAAATTTACTGAGACTTGTTTTGTGGCCTATCATATGGTCTATCTTGGAGAATGCACCATGTGCTGATGAATAGAATGTATATTCTACAGTTGTTGGGTAGAATATTCTATAAATATTTCTTAAGTTCATTTGTTATAGGGTATAGTTTAAGTCCATTGTTTCTTTGTTCACTTTCGGTCTTGATGACCTGTCTAGTGCTGTCAGTGGAGTATTAAAGTCCCCCACTATTATTGTATTGCCATCTATCTCATTTCTTAGGTCTAGTAGTAATTGTTTTATAAATTTGGGAGCTCCAGTGTTAGGTGCATACGTATTTAAAATTGTGATATTTTCCTGTTGGACTTGTCTTTTTATCGTTCTATAATGTCGCTCCTTGTCTTTTTTAACTGCTGTTGCTTTAAAGTTTGTTTTGCCTGATATAAGAATGGCTACTACAGCTGGATGTTAGTGTTCAGTTGCATGGAATATCTTTTTCTATCCCTTTACCTTAAATTTATGTGAGTCCTTATGTGTCAGGTGAGTTTCCTGAAGACAGCAGAAACTTGATTGGTGAATTCTTTATCCATTCTGCCATTCTGTATCTTTTAAGTGGAGCATTTAGGCCATTTACATTCAATGTCAGTATTGAGATGTGAAATACTATTCTATTCATCATGCTATTTGTTGCCTGAATACCTTGTGTTTTTTACACTGTGTTATTGTTATATAGGTCCTGTGAGATTTATGATTTAAGAAGGCTCTATTCTGAGGATTTGTTTCAAGATTTAGAGCTCCTTTTAGCAGTTCTTGTAGTGTTGACTTGGGAGTGGCAAATTCTCTCAGCATTTGTTTGTCTGGAAAAGACTGTATCTATCCCTCATTTACGAAGCTTAGTTTCACTGGATACAGAATTCTTGGCTGGTAACTGTTTTGCTTAAGGAGGCCAAAAATAGGACCCCAATCCCTTCTAGTTTATATGGCTTCTGCTGAGAAATCTGCTGTTAATCTGATAAGTTTTTCTTTATAGGTTACCTGCTGCTTTTGCCTCACAGCTCTTAAGACTCTTTCCTTTGTCTGGACTTTGGATAACCTGACGACTATATGCCTAGGCAATGATCTTTTCACAATACATTTCCCAGGTGTTCTTTGAGCTTCTTTTATTTGGATATCTAGATCTCTAGCAAGGCCAGGAAGTTTTCCTCTATTATTCCCTCAAATATGTTTTCCAAACTTTTAGATTTCTTCTTCAGGAACACCAATTCTTAGTTTGGACATTTAACATGGTCTCAAACTTCTTGGAGGCTTTGTTCATTTTTTAAAATTCTTTTTTCTTTGTCTTTGACAGATTGCGTTAATTTGAAAGCCTTGTCTTTGAGCTTTGAAATTCTTTCTTCTGCTTGTTTGATTCTATTGCTGAGACTTTCTAGTGCATTTTGCATTTCTCTGTGTGTCCTTGATTTCCAGAAGTTGTGATTGTTTCTTATTTATGCAGTCTATTTCACTGAAGAACTTTCCTTTCATATCCTGTATCACGTTTTTGATTTCTTTAAGTTGGACTACACCTTTCTCTGGTGACTTCTTGATTAGCTTAATAATCGGCCTTCTGAATTCTTTTTTTGTCAATTCAGAGATTTCATCTTGGTTTGGATCCATTGCTCGTGAGCTGGTATGATTTTTCGGGGTGTTAAATAATCTTGTTTTGTCATATTACCAGAATTGTTTCTCTGGTTTCTTCTCATTTGGGTAGACTATGTCAGAGGAAAGATCTGGGCTTCAAGGGCTGCTGTTTAGATTCATTTGTCCCACAGGGTGCTCCCTTGATGTGGTGTTCTCCCCTTTCCCCTTGGATTGGGGCTTCCTGAGAGCTGAACTATAGTGATTGTTTTGCTAGCCACCCAGTGGGGCTACAGAGCTCTGAGCTGGTACTGGAGAGTGTCTGCAACGAGTCCTGTGATGTGATCCATCTTCAGGTCTTTCAGCTGTGGATACCAGAACCTGCTCTGGTGGAAGTGACAGGGGAGTAAAGTGGATGCTGTGAGGGTCCTTGGTTGTTTTTGTTTAGTGCACTGGTTTTGTGTTGGTTGGCCTCAAGCCAGGAGGTGGTGCTTTCAAGAGTGCATCAGCTGCGGTCCTATAGGGAGGATGCAAACCTCCCCCAGGGATACCTGGTTAGTATTCAGGTTTCTCAGGTGGCAGACAGGGCCATAGAGCTCCCAAGAGACTATGACCTTTGTCTTTGGCTACCAGGCTAGGTAGAGAAAGACCACTAGGTGAGGGCAGGGCTAGGTGTGTCTTAGTTCAGCCTCTCCTTGGGCAGGGCTTGCTGTGGCTGCTGTGGGGGATGGGGGTGTGGTTCCCAGGCCAATGGAGTTATGTTCCCAGGGGGTTTATGGCTGCCTCTGCTGAGTCATACAGGTTGTCAGGGATATGGGGGAAAGCCGGGAGTCACAGGCCTCACCCAGCGTCCATGCAGCCTGCAGTCCTAATGGCTGGTCTCACTCCCATCATGCCCCCACAACAGCACTGAGTCTATTTCCAGGCAGCCAGTGACCAGGGCTGAGAACTTGTCCCAGACCATGAGACTCCCCACTGAGAAAGCAAGCAGACTCACAGTTTTACGGTGTCTCAGGGAGCCTGCAGAGGTGATCTAGTTCATTACTTCAAAGGGTCTGTGGATTCTCTCAGCTTTCCTGGTATGTTCCTACAGTAGTTCTTGGAGCAAAAGCTCATGATGTGAGTCTCCACACGCTGCTCTGTCTGTCTGAGCAGGAGCTGCAAGCTAGTCCTGCCTCCTATCCACCATCTTAATTGACAGTGGTAACCAAAATGTTTAGAGCCATTTTGACAGATTGAGGAATCACTGCTATGATTAAAATATAGCACTTGAGATGACCATGCTCAACTCATAGGATGCCATCATCAAACAGCTTTGCTTTCTCCCTCCATTTATTCTTTAAACCTGCACAGTGGGGCATGTCCTTCCCTGGCAATTCTGGTCACTCTTAGGCAATTAAAAAACAAAACAAAACAAAACATTCAGGTTAAAAACACCAGATAATTCAGTACCCGAAACGTCCAGCATTATGTAATCGCAAAAACACTGGAGTTGATTTAGAATTGAGCTTTCTTCCCTCCTCCAATAGGGGCCTGCCCCAGCCCTGCAGTCATGGAAGGAGAGTGGTCAGCTTCCCTTTCTCCTCAGTATTCCTTCACCCCTTTTCTTCTCTAGGCTAGCCTCAGTCTCAGACCACATTACATTGGGTTGAGAGAGAGGAGGAGGAAGGAAATATAAGGGAAACAGTAAAGCGCTTACTTGACTGCTGATGAATTGTTAGTCTAGTTTCAGTGTTTTCTGAATCTAGCAGATATGTAAGTTGACTTCTCTGTGGAGTTCTTTTGTGTATTCTTTGCACAAAAAGAACATACTCTGCCCCCATTGCTGAGGGTCTCATATCTGTAGTTCTCTGAGACAAAAACAATGTATTGCTACTGGGCTACACCTTTCCCGACCCTTAGGCTCCTGGCCACACCTGCAGCTAATTTCTGCTATGCCTTTTGAGTAGTACCTGAACAGTCCTGATATGGCTGTCTCAGATGCACAGCCCACACCTTGTTCATGGGAGACACTCAAGCATCCTTTGCTTCTGCAAACTCTGGGAGTGCAACCACCTCTCCTAGATCCACCAACAAAACAGCCAGCAAGCCTAGATGCTATCACATCTAGATGTCAGATGTGGTTCAGACACAAATCTATTTGTTCCCCAAACTGCACAGACTGCTGAGGACAGATGTGAAGCCCTCTGTCTGCCTCTTTAAAGTCCCTCTTTCTTGACTTGAGGTGAAGTGACAAGTCCCACTAACCACTGGCTCTCCTTGGTTGAAGGGTTGTGGACTCTCTCAACACATCAATGGCTTCCTTGAACAATCCCTCCAAAAATGTCCAATTCTTGATCCTTTTAAGGAATTATGAGTTTTATAAACAGTTTATAGCACCTTTTTTGGTAAATTTTGCAAAAGGTGTAGCTCTTTTTAAAAAATCATTTATTGATGCTTCAAAGAAAATATTCACTGAAACATCGTGTTATGTGAGCATCATTTTTCTACCTTCGTTAAAAAAATACTTTTCCAACTAATTGCAGAAAGAGTTTTGTTACATGGATATAGAATTGGCTGTATCTAGGGATAGATTGAATTGATGACAAAGTGAAACCATGCTTTCTTTCTGAAGGTTGTATTTTCACCTTCCTTGTAGACACCTGTCCTTTTCCAGGGTGCCCTTAGATGAGCAGCTGTGCATCTTACAGGAATTGCTTACAGGGATAGATTTCCCCTATGCTCATGACTGCCAAATCTGTCTTTGTAGCCCAGACATCTTTCTGAGATGCAGATCCATATATCTGATAGCTTACTCTACTTCTCTGATCAAAGTATTACAAGTTTAGCTCACATCATCATTACTCTAAATACCATTCCTCATTCTGAATATCTATTTGCCTTCATGTAATTTATCTTTAGTCTTAAGAAACGGTACTTAGAAACCCTTAGTTGTTTAAATCAGAAACTTGGGAGTCATCAACAGATTCTTAAGTTCTTGTCAACCATGCCACTTTAGCAATCTGGTGATGTCTCTGACTGCCTTTCAAAATAGTGTTTGTAAGATACAGGACTACTATGGAAACCAATGATGTGGAAACACAGTTCTGTTATGAATGACTTGGAATTCATGAATTGTTTTCTTTCTCATCTCTCACATTGATTCAGTATATCATTCACAGATCATCTCCTGAATAGCAGTCAGACTCATTTTATTTTCTCTATCTTCACTGATACTTTCTTAACTTCACTCCTTCATCATCTCTCACTGAATAACTGCAGTTTCATTTAAAAAACAACTTATACTGATAAATTTCAAATATAGACAAAGGACAAAAAATAATATAATGTACCCCATGTTGCTGTTACCTAGTTTTGCATTCCCACTCCCCAGTCTATGATAACGATGAATTTATAGACTTTATTTTAAGTAAAACTTATAAACTGTCTTAGTCTGTTTTGTGCGGCTATAACAGAATACCACAGACTGGGTAATTCTTTTATCAAATGTCTGTTCAAGTTTTTATTTTTGACTGTTTTTAATTGTTTAAAAATGTTTATAAGTAGTTGCAGGAGTTAAAAAAATCTGGATACAAATCGTTTATCAGATTCATGGTTGGTAAATATGTTTTTCCAATCTGAAGCATACCTATTAATTTTCTTAATGTAATTTTTATAAGCAAAAACTTTTAATTTTTGAAAATGATATTATGTTCTATGTCCTTCTGAGAAATCTTTACTTATCTGCAAGTCATGAAGATCTTCTTCTGTTTTCTTCTAAAAATTTTATGTCTTAGCTTTCACACTTAGGTCTGTGATTCATCTTGAATTAATTTTTATGCTTGCTATAAGATAGGGGTTGAGGTTCATTCTTTTTTTTCCATATGGACATCTAGCTGTTCCAGCATAATTTGTTGAAATTATTGCTTGCTTTATTGAATTTCTTTGGTAACTTTTTCAAAAATCAATTGACTATAGACTTGTACTATTTCTGGACTCTGTATTCTGTTCTGTTAATCTATTTTTCTCTTTATGCCAATAACACCCTGTAGGTTTAAAGTAAATTTCAAGTCATGTTGTATAAATTCTCCATCTTTTTTCTGTTTTCAAGATTAATGTATTCTGGATCCTTTACATTTCCAAATAGATTTTAGAATTAACATGTCAATTTTTATTTTCAAAAGCCATGCTGGAGTTATGATTGGGATTTCATTGACTTAGAAGATTAACTTGTATGTATAGTTTATTTTTTAGCCAGTGATTTGGGAGAGAGATTTATTTGCAGGTTTTAGGGCTCACTGCCTTTGTGACTTCTCCCTATTTAACATATACCCCTAACTTTCTGCAGTTTTGCCTTCCCCTAAGTTATCTGCTACCTTGATTAAGTGAGGAAACTGAGGCTTTCTGCAACCCCAGCTATGTGCAAATTGGGAGTGCTAACAGGCAAATATTTGCAAACTTGCAAATTTCATTCACTGCAGTTTGTCTTTTAATGGTGGTCTCTGCTCCAGATTTTGCCTAACCATGTTCACGTTGTAGTGACTTTGAGTAGTTTTTTTTTTAATTGTCCAGATCTAAAAATTGTTATCTGTGGAACAATTGTTCTGACCTAGCTACTTTGCTATTAACAGAAGACAGAGCACCTCCTTCTTGCCTCCTCTTTCATCTCCCTCTAACACACCTGCCCCTTGTCCCCTAAGTAATCTTTCAAAAAAGCAAACCCAAGCAAACCATTTTCTGGTTGAAAGCCCATCAATGACTCTTCATTGCTTTCTTTCTGCTTTCTTATCTTCCTTTTTTCGATTCCTCCTCACTTACCCTATGCACTCTCTGGCTTTATTGAACCATTTGGCGTTTCCTAGACACACGCTTCCCTTAAAAGTCTCCCCTTCTTGGGCTTATATCATGATCCTGACTAAAATGCCTCTACGTTCTTTGTAGCCAAGCGTACTCCTAGTTCTTCAAAAGTCAGCTCAAAGCACCAACTCATTGGACAAAACTTCTGGGCTTTATTGAAGTGGGCTACTCATACTTTCATATTTTCCTAATGTTTTTGTTATGTTTTAGTATCACAAAACTCATCAACTTCTATTTAATTGTTTAATCACTTATTACACTGTGAGCTGTGTGTGCCTTGATACGGTCCATGTCTTACCTGTGATTGCCAATCGCCTAGTATTCTTGTTGAGGAAATAAGGGAAGGTGAACGGATTGAATAGTCATATGATGGTTGCATTTTAGGTGTATTTATGACTAAATTTTAGGTATCTGGTCATTCCCAAATATTTTCCCTTTGTCTTCTCACTCACGGCACTGGATATTTAAATACCAATATGCGATTAACAAAGTAAAGTTAGAACTACAGAAATGCCTCAGTTATCCAGAGGAAAGCTTTCCAGGAGCCTCAGAAAATGAACCAGATGAAGACTTAAAAACATATTTATATAAATAGAATAATTCTTTAAAAAGAATAAAAGACATTGATGAGTCGAAAGCAGTGACATAGTAAATATCTAAAGAGCCAATGATGCAAATATTTCACCTGTTGAGATATGACTTAAAGTTTTATGAGCACAAAGGAAAAGGCTGATTCTGATTTCAAAAATTAAGCAGCTCTTGAAGCTTTAATTGGCGTGGCTACAGTATGACGCAGAGGAAGACTGAGGGAGCTAGACCATAGTCGTCACTGCTGTGAGACACAGGGAGCCAGAATCCTTTCACATTTTCGTGGACATGTTAACCTTTCTTTGTTTCTTTTTTGACTGCTACATAATCATATAGGCATTGCATACTTTTTATGGAGATTCTTTCTTGGTGGAATCCCAATTTTAATTACTGTTTCCATGTAAGTTATTTTTGGTGAGCAGACAATGCCTTTTCCACTTTTTAAAATAATACCATAGAATTCCATATTACTACCGTGCATATACACTAAAGTTTCTCCTGCCTCACCCTTTTTTTAAGAGACAGGGGTCTCACTCTGTTGCCTGGGCTGAAGTGCAGTGGCATGATCATAATTCACTGCAGCCTCAAACTCCTGGGCTTAAGCAATCATCTGCTCTAGCCTCCTGGTTAGCTGGGACAATAGGCATGCGCCACCATGCCCAGCTAGTTAAATTTTTTTTTTTTTTTGGTAGAAATAGGGTCTTGCTGTGTTGCCTAGGCTGGTCTTGAACTCCTGGCCTCAAGCATTTCTCTTGCCTCAGCCTCCCTAACTGCTGGGATTATAGGCATCAGCTATCATGCCTGGCCTTTTTAAAAGGCCTTTTCTTACAGTTGATTATTATCTCATTACTCCTCCTTTTCTCTTGTATTTTTCTTCTCTTCTCCAGTCCATTTTTGCTTTGAGCCTCTCCCACATACACCTGCCCCCTCAAATATCTGTCATTTATCACAAGGGCTTTCTCCTACTGTCATGCTTTAAGACACTGATAATCCACTTCTTCCATTAAGTTGCCCTGTACCAATCATAGATGGTTGATTGTGTGGTTGTATGAAATAGATAATACAAAGTGAAAAACGAAAGTTTCTTCTTTAAGTACACCTTCCTCAGATACACCTCTTCCCCTACCCTCAGAGGTAACCACACTTAACCATTTTCTGTGTTGTGTAATACTTCTATATTTTTTCTAAGCATCTATGAGTAAACACACACACGTAAAGTAAGATGATGGTCAAAATGTTTAACCACTGCATGGTAATATAAAACTTAGCACTTAAAAATATGTTCTGTTCTTTAGGCAGACCAAACTGTATATAATTGCCTACCAGGTGATCTATGTTAGAGGTTAAATCATTCATCAAACTATTCCAATAATTTTCAAAGCATTTATTGATTTTTAATGGGTATGATCTTTTGTTTGATGCAGCTGTCGGTAGCTAAGTGATGGCCCTGTATCAACCATGATTTGAAACAGGGAAACACATCAATCTATTCCAATGATTCACTCATTGCATTATACTGCCACTTGCTTCTTTCATTTAAGAATATACTTTTAGCTGGGCGTGGTGGCTCACGCCTGTAATCCTAGCGCTTTGGGAGGCCGAGGCAGGTGGATCACCTAAGGTCAGGAGTTTGAGACCAGCCTGACCAACATGGAGAAACCCTATCCCTACTAAAAATACAAAATTAGCCAAGCATGGTGGCACATGCTTATAATCCTAGCTACTCGGGAGGCTGAAGCAGAAGAATCGCTTGAACCCAGGAGGCGGAGGTTGCAGTGAGCCAAGATCATGCCATTGCACTCCAGCCTGGGCAAAAAGAGTGAAAAACTCTGCCAAAAAAGGAAAAAAAAAGAATATACTTTCGATATCTTTCCTTGTGAGAATATAATAAATCTACTTTATTGTATCTAATGATAGGATGGTATCCCATAATATGGATATAAGTTTATTTATCAAGTTCTCTACTGTTTAAATGTTTCCAGTATTTTGCTATTACATGTAATGTTGCTAAAACATTCTCTTACATCTTTGTCTGCTTTGGTGAATACTTGTAAGATAGACTTGTAGACGAAGAATTGTCGGTTCAAAGTAGATGTGCCAATCAAGAATTTGCCCACTTATAAGTAACTACACACATCCTGTGTGCACATTGCACTGACATACATATTATCACCTGAAAATACAGATGCAAACACAGGTGAGCACTAAATTAATTCTAAAATTCATTTGAGGATTTGGCACCATGAAGTTGCATAGCCACATACCCTCAGGTAGACAAGACAGGGGAATGGCAGAGGTACCTTGGTAGAA
This sequence comes from Nomascus leucogenys, assembly GCF_006542625.1. Taxonomy (NCBI): domain Eukaryota; kingdom Metazoa; phylum Chordata; class Mammalia; order Primates; family Hylobatidae; genus Nomascus; species Nomascus leucogenys. Next base: position 86,775,894 of record NC_044393.1, on the reverse strand, counting down.
AGTGAAGGAGAAGAAGAAAGGTTGGTGGTCCAGAGAAACCAGTATTTCCTTGCCTGGAATGAGTGCCTGCCTATCGAATTTTGATAAAACTTCTTGATTGTCATCCTTGTTTCATTACGGTCCTCCTCCCAGGAATATTTTGCATTTTTCTAAGCGTTAAAGATCATAGCTTCATGACTTAATCTTTGGACTGGTTTTCCCCACTTATATGAGAAGAACTAATAATGCCACATGGAGCACACCTTTTCAGGACTCAAGGAGTCTAAAAAAAAGAAAAGAAAAATGAGTCAGAACTTCTGCCTGTGAGTCTGAGTCAGCTTAGTGTGTTAAAAAAAAAAAACACAAAAAACTGTGTGAGGAGACCTGCCTGGAAAAACTGCTGAATGGAAAGACTTGAGAACAGCTTATAGATATTGATGGCAGATGAAGAATTTTCATGTCTTTTCAGAAATGGTTAGCAGCCACTCATAACAGTCCTGTGACGTCACAGAAATCTTGACTCCTGCTTGTCCTTCTCGTTCTCCTTTAAGCCCTTCCCTCCTCCTTTTCATATAGGACCTTAACACAAGAGGGTCAGGAAGAGAAGAGAAGGGTTGCTCACAGGAGGAAAGAAGGCAAGGGGTAGCTGTTACTTTACCTGGTGGGCCATGTGTCGCTACAAATCAGGTGGTCTCTTTGGAGGAGATGCCACTCGGTAAGGGAGGCTTCTTGAGCACTCGGCTACTACTAGCAACTCAGAATGTGGGACCGCTGGAAGGAAAAACACCCCTGGATGGGGCGAAGGTTGAGTTCAATTTTATTTTTTACTGTGTGTGTGTGTTGGGGGAGGTTAATGGGAAATGTGTGTTTTGCAGACACATTAACATAAGGAGAATAGCGGATGCGACTTTATTATCCTCATTCACATAAAGGTGGACATTTTAATTTTTTTTTACAGTAGGGAAAAAGAACCTTCTGAGTTGATTTGGTATAGTGGAAATTGCATGGAAATGTTTAGCTTCCTCTGTTTTCACAAACATGTAACCTTCTAAGAAAATCTGTTTTTGACTGACCTATTTCAAAGTTTGATTTTTTTTTTTAAAACCAGTTTGGAAAATAGGAGCTAACATGAATTGCCCCTTTTCCAACAGTGAAAATGTTTGTAATGTACCTTTTCATGTTGCTGTAATTATGACCGTAACTTCTTTTTTATTCAATCCTGAATCTGTTAGATTTTAAAATTATATAAAATTATAAAACACTGGCCAAAATTAGTCACCCAGGAAATAGTATAAGGGATCCAGTTAAGAAAGTAGGTTTAAGTGACTGAAAAAGTTTGGTGACTTCTCATTGAGGCAAACTTGCTTATTTGTTTGTTAACCTTAGAAGTATTACCATACATAATGTCTATGGATTTAGATATATGATTTTTCTCACCTCCTAGACATCCACCTTGTTGTGATAGAAGGAACATGGATTTAGAGTCAGGCAGCCTTGGATCTGAATGACTTCACTACTTCTGTGGCCCTCAGCAGGCTATATAGCCTCTGTGAGCCTCAGTTTCCTCATCCATAAAATGAAAATAAAGTCTCCAGCTTAGTATTGTAACAAGGGATCATTCAGATTAACTTTGGAAAACCTTTCTCCTATTAAGCATTTGGAAAACATGAGTTTCTATTTTTTTTGTATTTTGGTTATTATTATTGGCTTGGTTTTCTTTCTAGGCCTTGGGTTCTCCTTCACTTTATGTAGAATATGATCTTCTCATAGTAGATAGATTTGAGTCCTGCCAACAGAATTTTTCTGAATTGGCTTCTTGTCTTTTCTTTACCAATAGCTGCCTATTCAGTTCAGCTGCCTGATAACATCTTGTCTCTCAATTCCTGTGTTCCCTCACAGATCTATTAAAGCACCCTGAGAGGAGGGTCCCTCAGGGTCACCGGGTTTCAAGGCTCCAGCTTTTCCTGGAGATCAGAATACCCCTTCAGGGGCCAGCACTCTAAGGCAGTAATGTGTTTCTCTGGCCAAACGCCTGATAGTATCTTCTTGGCAAGTTCATTATTTATTCCCCCTTACTGGTGTGAGGGTTTTCCCAAAGTGTCGTGTCTTTGCAGAGTTTTTCCTACCATTCTGTGCTATACGTGTGGTACCATTTTATGCATTTGTTTTTGCTAATATGAAATAAATCCCATTATAAATAATTCCAAGGGATTTTGCAGATGATTTTACTGTTCAGAATAAGAGGAGTGTTCCGTGAATCATGGAGCTGCTTTGGTACACAGTTTGTAGAAGTACAATGTGGTATAATGTAATTGACCCATGGGTCCCTTCTTGTACAGAGTGTCACTTGCTGAGAAGTAAGCAAAAAAGGGAGTGGATTCCTGCATCTGGCAATTCACCCCCATCCTGCAAGAGTAACTCATAGAGCAGCTTATTCCATTGTGACACTGACTCACCCTTCCTCTCTCCACCCCCATTGTCTAGTTCTGATGTGTTCTGTCCCCACTAATTCTAGGGTCACACTGACTTATACCTTCCTCATCCTAAGTGGGGAAGAAAGCTTGTCTGTGTTGATGAAAGTACGAAAATAGAAATGCCATAACTTTTAATGCAAACAATATATGTTTGTTGAATGTATGAATACAACAACTTGGAATAACTGCTGACAGTGTTTCCAAATATTTTGGGTCTATTTAAGTAAAGAGACATGAATAATTTGAAACTGGCATTCTTTTTCTTCTTCTTTTTTTTTTTTTTTGAATTAGCAATACATGTGATGAAACCTTAAAAACAAATTCTCATAGTTAAGAGTGGTTGCCTTTAGTGAGCAGGATGGGGAACAGATCTGGGGGCTTAGGTCATTCATTATAAACCATTCTGCAGGCTTTCTTTTTTCTAACCAGATGTGTGTATTACTTTAATGTTTTTTTGATACCTCCCTTAAGTAGGCCCAGTCCAGTTTAAGTGCAATCTCTTGAGTGCCTCGTGTCAGACACTGTGCCGGTCACCCAGGGTTCCAGGGTGAATCAGGAATAGCTCTTACATGTGAATTCACAGTCTAGTTGGGGAGACAGCACAGACCAAAAGCAGATAATATTGAAATAACATGATGCTGGCTGAGAGAGAGGTAGCCATGGAGTTAAGCATCTTCCTCTCCATTTTATTCAGCCTTTTGTTTTAAAATTCTGCCTTTATGATGTGTGTTATTTCAATAGAGTTCTGTGTCATAATTTTGGATTTAGTGGAAAAAGAACAGATGAGATTTTCTTGTTACCTTAATTTTCCCAACATGGAAGACTCGGGAATGAAGAAGGACACTGCAAAGAGTGAGGCCTAAAAGCCACTCATGATTTTTATTTTGCTACTTTCTTTACGGACACAAATGCACAGTGTAGAGCAGCCTTAACTCTGAATTGGAACAAGGTCGTCTAAGGGCCAGGACGTTATTTCCAGAAGCCTACAGCTGCCAATTCCTACACCCAGCGATTTCCACTGCCTTTTCATGATTCTGAAATTCCCAAGAACAATGTCATCTTCTTAGAAGGTATTTCCCAGTTCGAACTGGAGACAAACCAACCATCCCTCACAGGCTGAGTCCTTCTGGTTTTACTGCCGAAGCTTCCAGACTCACCCAGGGTCTGTTAGACATATTTGAATGAATCTGTCAGATTGTTCAGTAGTTAATGAGGCCACACTTTCCATGAAGACCGTAGCGGCATCATTTTGTGTACCAACAATTGTATCAAGTCATGATGATTTTTTAAATATCATTGAAATATATCATTAAAATATTATTGAGATAAAGATGCATGTTTATCAGTATCTGTTTATTCCTTTCTCCTGTTTAAGAGAGAATTTACTTAGATGTGTACAAAACTGCTTTCTGGCATGCTTAATTTTATGGTGATTTCCACATCACTAAAAGTATCTGGAATACCTATGATGCAACGTGAATCTGGTTTCCACTAACTAGTAAGTAAATGCTTTGTTAGAGATTTAAGAAAGTTGGCCGGGCACGGTGGCTCACACTTGTAGTCCCAGCACTTTAGGAGGCTGAAGCGGGTGGATCACCTGAGGTCAGGAATTTGAGACCAGCCTGGCCAACATGGCAAAACCCCGTCTCTACTAAAAATACAAAAATTAGCTGGGCATGGTGGCATGCACCTGTGATCCTAGCTACTCAGAAGGCTGAGGCAGGAGAATCACTTGAACCCGCGAGGCAGAGGTTGTAGTGAACTGAGATCACACCACTGCACTCCAGACAGAGGTGAGACTCCATCTAAAAAAAAAATAAATAAATAAAAATAAAGAATGAATATAATTGCAAAGATAAAATGTAAACCCAGATTGGGAATAAGAAGCAGAATTATACCAAAATGGAAGCTGACGATCACACAGATTCACTCTTTATTTACTCATTCAAGGCTTGCCTCACATACCATAGGTAAAGTAGGTAACTCTTTCTGATTTTTTTGGTTCAGTTCAAGACTATATGATATTGAAATTTTAAATAAGTAAGCTAAAAAGGCCCTAAAATATTTTATTAAAACCCACTGAGTATAATTTATTGATTTTTATAAAGCTAATTATTTTTTTCTATTTTACTTGTAAGTTTTGGGATATGTGTGTAGAATGTGTAGGTTTGTTACATAGATATACATGTGCCATGGTGGTTTGCTGCACCTATCAACCTGTCATCTAGGTTTTAAGCCCCTCATGCATTAGGTATTTGTCCTAATGCTCTCCCTCCCCTGCCCCCATTCCCAGACAGGCCCTGATGTGTGTTGTTCCCTTCCCTGTGTCCATGTGTTCTCATTGTTTCACTCCAACTTATGAGAGAGAACATGCAGTGTTTGGTTTTCTGTTCCTGTGTTAGTTTGCTGAGAATGATGGCTTCCAGCTTCATCCATGTCCCTGCAAAGGACATTTCGTTCTTTTTTATGGCTGCATAGTATTCCATGGTGTATATGTGCCACATTTTCTTTATCCAGTCTATCATTGATGGGCATTTGGGTAGGTTCTAAGTCTTTGCTATTGTAAGTAGTGCTGCGGTAAACATACATGTGCATGTGTCTTTATAGAACAATGATTTATAATCCTTTGGGTATATACCCAGTAATGGGATTGCTGGGTCCAATGGTATTTCTGGTTCGAGATCCTTGAGGAATCACCACACTGTCTTCCACAACGGTTGAACTAATTTACACTCCCACCAACAGTGTAAAAGCATTCCCATTTCTCCACAGCCTTGCCAGCATCTATTGTTTCCTGACTTTTTAACAATTGCCATTCTGACTGGCATGTGATAGTATCTCATTGTGGTTTTGATTTGCATTTCTCTAGTGATCAGTGATGATGAGCTTTTTTTCATGTTTGTTGGCCACATAAATGTCTTCTTTTGAGAAGTGTCTGTTCATATCCTTTGCCCACTTTTTGATGGGGTTGTTTGTTTTTTTTTCTTGTAAATTAGTTTAAGTTCCTTGTAGATTCTGGATATTAGACCTTTGTCAAATGAGTAGATGCAAAAATTTTCTCCCATTCTGTAGGTTGCCTGTTCACTCTGATGGTAGTTTCTTTTGCTGTGCAGAAGCTCTTTAGTTTAATTAGATCTCATTTGTCAATTTTGGCTTTTGTTGCAATTGCTTTTGGTGATAAAACTAATTCTTAATTGTTATCACTCAGTGAATGGTACTAGTTTGATCTTTCCTTGCTGATTAATCCAGTTCTTTCCAGTTTACTTGAAACCCATTTCTTTGACTCAGATAGCTTCCACTTTAGTTCGAAATTTTCAGGGACATTTGGTACTGAACTCTTCTTACAGAACCTTACCCTCGAGCGCCACTGCTGGATCTGCCACAGTCAGAGTTGATCTACTGGGTCTAACACGTCCTGGCTTCTTTTGCATTTTCTCCCATGTCTCCCTTGGGTGTCGCAGAAGCGGCAAGAGATTATTATCATGTAGTAGGGCTCCGTAATCAGAATGCGAAATCCCTATGCATAAATGCTGTCTTTTCTCAGAATTTCCTGACCCACTTTCTATTTTTTGAGAAGACAAAATAGACTTTTTTTTCTGACTTCTTCAGAAATCTCTTATAGTGACTGGTATTTTCATCTGCTGGCACCTCTAACAATGACTATTACAACGTGCCCCAGAATACAGAGTGCTAACACCTCATCTTCTAAAAGAAATGCTTCCTCTGTAAAAGTGTGTTTCTCTGATGAAGCCGCCATATAGACCATTGAATAGGAACTGCAGAAGACTCCAGAACACAATTTGATAGCCGTTCAGCCATGAGGCCACAATTTCTTTTGTCCCCGAGTGTGAAGGAGGCAGCCCAAAGAAGGTTGGCTCTGGAGGAGGAAGGCAAGGATACGGGGAAAGAGGGGCCAGAGAAGGGCGGGATGGGGCAAAGATTCAGGGCACCTTATGTAATGAGGCACAGCGTGATTCTGCCCGGGACCTGTGCGTGCATGCAGTTGGGTTGCCTCCCTTTCCCCTGGAAATGTGCCCTTTGCTTACTTTTTGTTTGGTTTTAAAGCAGCTGGAAAGGATATTTTTTGCTCAGAATTGGTGCTTAGCTTTTGCAGAAGCTGCTTCTTGAGAGTTGTCTCTTGTCATCCCTCTGGGTTTTAGCTCAGTGTGATGAAGCTATTTAAAATATGTGTGTTTTTAAATGATTCTAAAAATAAAGTATTCACATTGTTATGCCTCACTCCCTCCCCAGTATTGAGTCCTGCTCCCCTGACAGCAACTTTCCATTTCTCTAGCTTATCCTTCTGGTATTTATTTATATCCGTGTTTTTAACTACTATGTTTATACTATGATCATTTGGTTTGCCAATTGTAGACATTATCTATTAGGTTGGTGCAAAAGTAATTTTGGTTTTGCCAAGATGATAGTATTAGGTACCGACCTAATACTATCATCTTTCTATGAGATGGTACCATTTTAGATGAACATGAACATCTTGTGTCCACTTAATATCCTCCCTCTTTCTGTAGCTTCCTCATATATGTACATCAAAGTTTTTGGTTAGATTCATGATCAGATTATTTGTTTTTTGTTTGTTTGTGTTTGTTTTGTAGGGACAGGGTCTTGCTGTGTTGCCCAGTCTGGTCTTGGAGTCCTGGCTTCAGGTGATCCTTCTGCCTCTCATACTGGAATATTATATAATATTTTAAACAATAGCTCACCTTTATTATGTATTTTCTGGGTGCAAGACACTGTTGAAGAGCTTTAGACATGTATTAACTAATCTTCATAGCAACCATGTAAAGCAGATACTGTTATTCTTTCCATTTTGCAGATATGGACATTGAGACCTGGGTTAACTAACTTTCCAAAGTCATATAGGTAGTAGTTGGTGGAGCTAGATTTCAAACCAAAGTAAATCAGGCTCCAGAGTCTACTTTTAACCACTATACTTTTTAAATGATTAAGATTTTATAAATACTATTCATAGTGGAGCTACATGTATATTATTACCTCTTCGCCTTCTCTTCTCTTCTCTTCTCTTCTCTTCTCTTCTCTTCTCTTCTCTTCTCTTCTCTTTCCTTTTGGAACTCTTATTAGATGGAAGTTGTATGTCCTGAATTTATCCTCTAATTTTCTTACCTTTATCTCTTCATTACCTTTGACCTACATTCTGGGAGATTGCTTTAACTTTATCTTTTAACTCTTACCAAAGAGTTTTTTTCCCCTGTTATACTTTAAAAGCCCAGTAGCTGTTTCTTATTTTTGTCCTGTTCTTTTATTTTTCAATTTTTTCTTCCTAATTGAGTACTTTGGCCCTGTCTTTCATATTGGTGGCTTTCCTGCAATGGCAGGAGATCTGCAGTCATCAGGTCACATACGTGAACAAGGCTCTGAAGAGCTGACAGGGCACCTTCTGTGAGTGACCCAGGCTCGTCTGGTAGTGGCCCCCCCATTGCAGAGTGGTCTAGAATCACAGATCTGTTCAGTTGGAGGATCCTCAGATGTCAGCATCTGGAAGCTTTTCCCTTGGGCTGGCCAGAATCTCCATAATAGAACCACCCAGACTTGTTCCTGGGGCTGTACACCTGCTGCAGGTGTTGTGGGAGCCAAGTTTGGAGCCCGAAACAGAAAGATCTCATTGTGGGTGTTGACTTTCACTCAATTCTCCCTTTTCAGACTCATGTTTACCCATGCACCACCCTCATCACCCTGCAAGCCCTCCCTATTTGAGTCCCTAGTTCCTGAGGACCCCTCTTTCAATTTCTCTAGAAAATAAATTCCTCCTGTCCTGCCCTGGGTGTGCTGAGTAGGAAGGAAGGGATAAGGAAGATTCTCTTTGCCCTGGAGGAAGTCCATGGCACTTCCAATTCCTCCTCCAATTCCTCAGCTTTTCTGAGAGGCTCCGTGCAAATTGGCTTGCCTTTTCTTGGTTTTGCTCTTTGAGATTTGTAGCTTTCTTTGTGCTAATAGGTTAGTAATAACTTGTCAATTCACTTTCCATCTTCCAGAAGACTGTTAACATTTATTTCTACCTCTCCATTTCTCTGTGTCCTTGTGGAACTTTACTTTCTAAAAAACTTAATTACTTTCATTATGTTGGAGGTTGGGAAGAGAGTAGAGATGAACATCATGTTGACACAACCATACTTGATGGAAGTCTGATTAGATCACCAGTGGAAATATTTGTTTCTTAGAGTTTGCTTCATTTTCCTGTTAGGCTGGAGGATCCCATAATATTTGTCTCAGAATAACGGGAGGGTTCAATTTTCATTCTATTTGAGCTTTCCTGGTGTATACCTTTCTTCCTTTCCTCTCAGGATCGCAAGTCCTGAATAATCTTGTTCTAGCTCTTTTCTCTTCTTATCTTCATCTGTAAATGAAAGGGGCTGAGAGCTGGTTTCAGGCAGGAACTAGATCTGACATTTAGGAACTCTCCTGTTCAGGTAGCTTCTCTTGGCCTTTTCCTTTCAGTGATATTTTCTGAAAACCTGACTTGCCATACTGATTTAAATGCCTGATACCAGTGTAAGGTATAGATGTGACTTCTCCTAGGAACATAGATAAAGCTTTGGGGGTGAAATTGACAATAGAATGTGTCTCCTTTCTCTCTTTAGCCAGTGGGAAGGTTGGGTGACTTGGGGCTGCAGGCTTCCGGGAGGACTCCATATTGTATGCTGCCTGTCCTTAGAGTCCATCCAGACCTGAGAGCTACTTAGCTGAATTGTTTAGTAAATGATGTGGGATTTAGCTGCATCATCTCTACGAAGACTCTCATGTTGACTTATCGTCACAAAGGGCTGATGGTGGCAGTGGTTTTTTTTTTTTTTTTTTTTTTGGAGATGGAGTCTCGCTGTCGCCCAGGCTGGAGTGCAGTGGCGCAATCTCGGCTCACTGCAAGCTCCGCCTCCCGGGTTCATGCCATTCTCCTGCCTCAGCCTCCCGAGTAGCTGGGACTACAGGCGCCCGCCACCTCGCCCGGCTAATTTTTTGTATTTTTTAGTAGAGATGGGGTTTCACCGTGGTCTCGATCTCCTGACCTCGTGATCCACCCGCCTCGGCCTCCCAAAGTGCTGGGATTATAGGCGTGAGCCACTGCGCCCGGCTCGGTGGCAGTGGTTCTAAACCTTGACAGGTGAACGGTTTCTGCAGGAAGGCTCTTTGGAAGACTGACGTCACAGACAAGACAAGGAATATCATTAGTGAGGTCATTTTAAAATTCTCAGATCTTGGACTTGCTCTGGGCAGTGACTTTGCCAGCAAGTTGGAAGAGGGCACAAGAAGTGTGCTCATCAAATTTGTGGCAGACACAAAACTGGAAAGGATGGCCAATGTAATCAATGACAAAAATATGTCTCAAAATGATGTGGATATGCTGGAATGCTGGGCTAAAAATAACACAATGACATTTCAAAGGGATAAATGTAAAATCTTATTTTGTAATAAAAAAATCAATGATACATAATGGTAGGAGAAAAAATCTACTGGCAGTGGTTCTGGTAGAGAAAGACACTGAAGTTTTATTCGACTAAAAGCTCAATATAAGCCACTAAATCTGACTGAGGCAACTAAAAAGCTGCATTAGTGGAACGTTAATGTATTGAACTCAGGAAGTAACACCCTTCTTCAATGGTTGGACTGCACCTGGCGCCTCATGTTTGCCCAGAGAAGGGCAATTAGCAGGTGCCTGAGGGTCTGGAAGCATGTCTCAGGAGAAACCATGGAAGGAACTGAGTATACTCAGATGGAAAAGAAAACTGTCTTCTCCTTATTAGCTGTGAAACTTTAGGCAAGTTACCCTGGAAGCCCCTGCAGCCTCTTGGGTAAAATGTGGAAGGGGACCATTTCTCTGTGGTATAGGTAGGGGGTAGAAAGCAAGAAGTACTGGAGGAAGAGATTGGAGAGGTAGGAGGTGGGGATGGGATTGAGAACATATTCATAGCTCAGGATAAGGCATTCGCAGTTTATCCTGAGTGCAGGAAAATAATGTGGGCACTGTATTATCTTTCAAACCAGGATATTCAGAGTGAAAGCCAGGCTTATTCAATACAACAGGACAAAAGGTACCAACTAGGGCTGTTGCAGGTACCCTAGACAAACCAGGAGGAAAGGCCATACTGCTGAAGAGCACTGTCAGTAGAGGACATCTGCCTTTTGGGGTGGTGAGTGGCCTGCCTTTGGAGGCATCTAAGCAGGGCTTGAATGAACTTCTCTTGTGGACCAGCACAAGAGAAGTTGGGTGGAAATGAATGAAATGAACTTTCAAATCCTTATTAAGTACTGCTACAAGGGATGCTATGTTAGAGAATATATGAAATAAGTTAAACAGGAGCCATCCTGGCTCTCTGCAAATTCTTTTAGATGTGTATATTTGGCAAAAAGAGGGCAGAAAAAGGAACTCTGACCATTCCTCAATGTAAAAGTTCCTTCTGAAGGATGAAATTAACTTAAAGGTTTAGAATCTGTTCACCTGGAACAATAATTCTGGTGTGCTCAGGAAGCTTTTTTTTTTTTTTTTGAGACGGAGTCTTGCTCTGTCACCCAGGCTGGAGTGCAGTGGCACAATCTCGGCTCACTGCAAGCTCCGCTTCCTGGGTTCACGCCATTCTCCTGCCTCAGCCTCTCGGAGTAGCTGGGACTACAGGCGCCCACCACCACGCCCGGCTAATTGTCTTTGTATTTTTAGTAGAGACGGGGTTTCACCGTGGTCTCGATCTCCTGACCTCATGATGCGCCCGCCTCGGCCTCCCAAAGTGCTGGGATTACAAGTGTGAGCCACCGCACCTGGCCTAGGAAGCTTTTTAATAACACAGCTTCCCAGGGTGCCACCCTGGACTTAAAGAGCTAGAGGAGGGGAGGGGCACTTTAAGGAATATGATCTGTCCTAGGGCAACACCGTTCACATCTAGGGTGAGCATGTACCTACTGCATATTTATTAAATATTCGCGGGCTTTGTGCCTAGATCTGTGACAGCATCTGATCAAAGTTGATGTAGGAGCCATCACTTGACACTTTTAGGGGCTTAAAATAAATGTTGTGACAATATGCAAACACTGAACAAATGCCAAAGCAGGTAGACGACCTGTCCCTTATTTAGCGATCTGTTTTTCAGGCCTAGACTACCCTATCCTTACCGGTTAGAAGTATTACAGCATGCTTTGCTAATTATTACAAGAGACTGAAAATTGCTGTATGTAGAGGGTGAGGCCTTATGGGAGACTTGGAGCAGACAAGCATGGCCTGAAATTCTCTCTGGGTGAGGAAGGTGTAAGGAAACACTGGCCTGAGCTACATGAGTCAAACCTTTTTAGCCCAGATGAATTACATTCTAGATACAGAGAGAAGCTATTGAATTACTATTTAGAATCTTTGGAGAATCATGGATAATAAATGGGACAGGAGCTGGAAAGCTGAGATGGGCAAACATTTTCTAAGTTTTCAAAAATAAGAATACTTTGGATTTCACACACTGTAGATGAGAGAATCTGACATCATTTCCATAAAACATTCTTGAACAGGTTATGAAACAGGCAGTTTGGGAGTCGTTGGACAGGAGATGAGTGATCCCTAAATGCAAATACTGGTCCACTGACAATGTTAAGCCAAAGCAGCATGATTTCTTTTTGGGAAAATTAAAGTTGCAAAGCCTTAAATAGAGCAAATACAGTAGATGTGGCATGTCTAGGATCCTGCGAGACACTTGAGGTGCACGTCAGTTCACACCCATAGCTTCCTGGACAAGACTGGTGCATATAAACTGTGTAATAGGACAGTCAGATAGTCAGATAGCATCATTCTTGTTTGAATGGCCTCTCCAGTATTTCACAGGCAGGCAGGCATTTGATGGTAGTCATTTTTTTGCCTATAAAAGTATAAAAGCTTCCAGTCCTTTGCATTCCTTACCATATCACTTGAGTGAATGAGTACCTAACCAGAGAGAATTCTCATATGGACTGTGTACCTTGGCCCCTGATTTGACACTTTTCATCAGCAATTTAGATGAGAATAAAGAGAATATGGAAATCAAAATGCTAAGTGATATGAAATTGGGAGGGAAAATGAATACTTTGGATGAGGCTGTAAGGTTTTGAACAGATATGAATAGCTGGGCAATGGAGCTAAAGCCTACTGGAATCATTCTTTGTCACTCTCTCTGCAATATTAAATTCCCTATTTGTCTGGAACAGGCTAGGTGCTGACATCAGGAGATGCACATGCCATAGCAGGGAGAGCAGGAGGCAGACGTATCCTGTAATACTTTGGTGGAGGTCAGCCCAGGATGCTATAGGAGCACACATGAACTGGATCTCATGAAAGCTTGAGGTGGGTGAGGGCTTGGGGAGAGCTATTGAACCGAGCAAGGAGATCAGATATCTGGAGAAGGTGATATTTGAATGGTTTAGAAAAAAAGGAGTTAGGTGTGATCCATGCTGGGGTGAGGGTGTTCCACATTCAGGCATCAAGTATAATGGTGTCATAACCAGGACCTGGGTGTGAGACAACATGGAAAACCAATTTGCAATGCTCATCAATGGCAGAGAACTGGAAGAGAGAGAGGTGTTACATATTTTTCTCACTTTAGTGTTCCCTGCTGCTGGAGTATAGAATGTGAGAAAGACTCTAGGGATACTCTAAAAAGGAGCAGCTGTAACATAAAGGGCATGCTCTTTTACCTTAGAGGCCAGCATTTTCCAAACTTACCTGATCGTTAGAATCACTTGGTCCTTGTTACAAATGTTCTCAGGCCACTTTCTTGGCAAATCTGATTTCAGGTGTGTCAGAGTGTTTCCCAGGAATCTATTAAGAAGATCACTAGTTAAGTTTGGGATATACTGTTATAGACCATGGGGAACTATTGGAGATTTAATATCGGGAATGAACTGGTCGTATTGGCATTAAAGTGGGCTGTTCTGGCTACCGTATACGGAATGATTTGAGAGGGGTAAATACTTTTGATACTCTAGGCCAGAAATAATGAGAAATAATTAAGAAAATCAGTAATAGTAGACAGCTATTGGCTTGAGAGAGACTGAAGTGGAACCAAGTGGGTTTAATTACTACCTGGAGTTAGAAAATGAGGGATGAGGATGAGGTGATTGACGGCACCAGTTTTCAGCCTTGGGCTTCTAGGTGGTGCCATTTATTGGGATAGAATCTTGCTTTGGTCAAGATGAGTTTAGGCTGCCTGTGAGACATTGAGGTGGAGATATCCAGTAGGCAGATATATGGGTCTGGAGTCTGGGAGAGAAGTCTGGAGGAACATAGAGATTTGCTGGCCCACCATCTACTATGGTAGTTAAAGTCTTGGATATAACTCAGATTGCTTAGTGAGAATGTTTAGTTGAGAGGAACAGATGGTCCAGAACAGGAATCTGTGGACTATTCTATGAAAGAAAGCTAATGAGACTTTCAAATGGGAGCCCGAGGGGGAAAATACAGGGAAAGAAGAAGAAAGAGGAGAACATGGTGAAGAGTATCAAGAGGAAGAGATCGCTGAGTGCTGCTGAGGGATTCAGGTAAGAAAATAGTCATTAATGATTTCTGTGTACTTTCTTTGAGCACTGCTGTGGTTGTTTTACAAGTGTTGTCTTATTTAATCACCACAATAACCAGGTGAGGTAGCCCCTGCTATTTACGTCAAGGAAATATGGGGAAACTGAGGCAACAGAAAGGGTAAATAACTTGACTAAAGGCACACAGTTGATAAATGCCAGGGCCAAGATTTGAGCATAAATGAAAGGATGCCGAAGTCCTGTGTGTTGACCGCCACAATCACTTGTTAGGAAACACAGTGGCGAAAAGGCTACAAAGGGCCTGCAGAATTTAACGACAGGGAAGTTCTTCATAACCTTGGCTCTGGCATGGTCCTGAAGCAAACCACGGTGCAGTGGGTTGAAGGCAAAACAAAGAAACAGACAGAAAGGGGAGATGACTTTCCAAAAAGGTGAGTGGCCGGTTATCAGAGGGTAATATGGACCAACTAGGTATGTTGTTTTAAGCTGGGAAATTGTGTTTCAATGCTGAGAGGAAAGAGTAGGTAGAGAGAAATTGGTTTAAGATTCAAGAGAGGAAATTTTGGTTGAATTAAGATCTCTAAGGAGGCATGAGATAACAGAGTCCAGAACAGCCTAAAGGGAATTGCCTGGACTAGAGGCAGAAATGTCATCCTTCTGGACCAGAAGGAAGGAGGGATATAACATAAGGATGCAAGAGGAGGGGAAGGATTATCTCTTTGAAGCAGGATGTAAGGTCTTATTCTGAGGGGTGGCTTGTTGGGTGAAGTGGTATTAGTGGACCTCAGCAGGCCCATCGAATAACTTTAGCCATCAGCTTCTTTTTGCCAACCGAGATGGTTCCTATTGGACTTCCCCCTTCTGGCTCTCCTTTCTCCTTTTCTCCTCCATTTCTGGAGCCTGTGTAGAACCTTCGTTTTCAATTACTGCTTGTTGCTGTCATGAGTGGTGCTTTTCCATTTGGGAACGGAAAAGAAACCCTCCTGATAAAATCCAGTAGACTAGAGTGGGGTGGGGGCAAGGAACAGTGATTACTGTTCTTTCCTTTTATCCCTCAGGGAAGGAAGGGGACGCGGATGGGGCGGGAAGGAAGTAGTGAAGGCCACAGAGGTGGGAAGAACCAGGAGGTGGGCTGGAGCGGAGCCAGCTTGTTTAGCAAGCAAAGCAGATAAAGATTAGAGTAACCATGACAACAGGCTACTGGCAAAGGCGTTCAGCATTTGGGGAGGAGAGAGGGAGGTGGAATGGCTTGGCTGGGTATAAGCCCAGAGTTTTGGAAAATGCCGTTTCTTCCCGCAGGGCTCTTGGCTGTTAGAGAAATCACCGTAGTCACCAACAGTGAGTGCAAGGGAAAGAAAGGAGAGGGCCCGCAGGAAAGATTAGTAGGTGAGGTGGGCTCTGCCGATTCAAAGAGGGAGTAACTCCTCTGTGACTGGAGGCACAGAAGAGGATTAGGAGGATTCCGTGTCGATTGCCTCAGTCTATCTGTGTGTCTTCAGGGTACATATATTTTTCTGTTTAGCTCTAT
The DNA here is from genome assembly GCF_006542625.1 of Nomascus leucogenys. Classification (NCBI taxonomy): domain Eukaryota; kingdom Metazoa; phylum Chordata; class Mammalia; order Primates; family Hylobatidae; genus Nomascus; species Nomascus leucogenys. The sequence goes on along the minus strand of NC_044393.1, from coordinate 86,760,399 downwards.
TTTCTCACACACGCTATGGTAGCAAAGGCGCCACAACTAGTATGCCTTTTTGTTTCTAGTTTTTCAGGATACCACATTTTTTACTTCTGGACAATGAGGCATGAGAATATCAAGACTTTTTAAAATTTTTTTCTGAGGGTACTCAAAGTGTGTGTGAGGGAGGGAGGGACGAAAAGGAGGAGAGAGAAACAGAGAAAGAAAGGGAGAATGAGTTCATATTGGTATAAACTCTTCACCCAGCCTGGGCCTGTAATTAGTTAAGAATTTCTTGGAAATCTTTTACCCTTGTTCTATTGCCAACCACTTCTATAGCTGCTTGAGAATCTCTATCAATAAGAATGTAGAGGGGCTGGGTGTGGTGGCTCACGCCTGTAATCCCAGCACTTTGGGAGACTAAGGCGGGCAGATCACATGAGGTCAGGAGTTCAAGACGAGCCTGGCCAGCATGGTGAAACCCTACTAAAAATACAAAAATTTGCCAGGCGTGGTGGCAGGCGCCTGTAATCCCAGCTACTCGGGAGGCTGAGGCAAGAGAATTGCTTGAACCTGGGGGGCGGAGGTTGCAGTGAGCTGAGATGGTGCCATCGCACTCCAGCCTGGGGGACAAGAGTGAGACTTCGTCTCAAAAACATAAAGAAAAAAAAATGTAGAGCAGCCATAGAAAAGAATGAAATAATGTCATTTGCAGCAAAATGGATGGAGCTGGAGGCCATTGTCTCAGTGAACTAAGATAACTAAGTGAACTAAGAAACAGGAAATCAAATATTGTGTGTTGTCACTTATAAGTAGGAGCTAAACAGTGGGTACACATGGACATAAACATGAAAGTAATAGATACTGAGAGCTCCAAAAGCTGAGGGAGTAGGAGAGGGAGGGGGTTGAAAAATTACCTATTGGGTACAATGTTCACTGTTTGGGTAATGAGTATACTAGAAGCCCAATCCCCACCATTATGCCATGTACCTATGTAACAAGCATGCACATGTATCCCCTGAATCTAAAATAAAATTCAAAAAATTTAAGAAGAATATAGATACTTTTAACATCTGTGAATATAGTTGTTCCTTTGTGAGTAACCCCGAAGCACCTATATGGGAAAAGTAAAAAAATGGTATGATTACAAACAAATGGTGCTTTAGGTTTGAGTATCTATCTCCTGATAACACCCAGTGTGATCTTGCCCAAAAAAGCACCAGCACTGTTGGGGAAGGACATATCAGACTTTTCCTTAGTCTGATATGTCAGACCGAGATATATATAAATAAATAAATATATATAATAAATAAATATATAATTTATTTATTATTATTATTTTTGAGACAGAGTCTTCTTGCTCTGTCACTTAGACTTGAGTGCAGTGGTGCAGTCTTGGCTCACTGCAGCCTCTGCTTCCCAGATTCAAGTGCTTCTTGTACCTCAGCCTCCCGAGTAGCTGGGATTACAGGCACCCACCATCATGCCCGGCTAATTTTTGTATTTTTAGTAGAGATGGGGTTTCATCGTGTTGGCCAAGCTAGTCTCAAACTCCTGACCTCAAGTGATCCATCCACCTCGGCTTCCCAAAATGCTGGGATTACAGGCGTTAAGCCACCGCACATGGCCTCTGAGATATGTTTTTAATATAAAGTGTATCACAAACATGGCTTTGAGAGGAGAGTCCACTCCCTTTTCTACCAGACTACTACTTCATTGCCTACAGAAATGGATGCTGGAGCTACCACTTGGGCCAGGACCTGAGTCCCAGAATGAGCCCATAGCTCACCCAGGGGCTCATAGAACCCCACTGGTTCCATAGGTGTGGGTGTCACAGATATCATTTCTGAGATTTCTACATTTTGATTGAGGAGGAGGTAGTAAAGTGGATTCATTTCCATTTCCAAATCTCTTTCCTTCCAAATAAGCATGTATAGCCCAAGATATTGGAAAAAGAAGGTTCTTTTGCACAAAGGAAACTTAAACCAGGAGATACAGGACTTGAGCTTTGTTCTAAACTGTCATAAGTAGCTGTGAAAAGAGAAAACATAAAGAAGACTGATTTCCCCAGGGTGCAGAGGAGAAGACGCTCTCTCAAAGTTGGAAAGAGTGTGTACAATTCTCCAATTTCGCTGTATGCCTTAAGCTACTTTTTAAAGAAATACCTACTTCTGCCAGGTGGATATAGTTATCTTGTTCTTCTCAGCTACATTCTAATTCATGAACACATAGATTTGGCCAGCAGTGATGTCAAGTGCCCAGTGCCTTGGGGAACCGGCTTGGCATTGAGATTTTATTGGTTAAGAGAGATTTCCTGAACCAATATTGAGCTGTTTGCCAGGTTCTGGCTTGAGTAATTTTTTTTCTAATAGGAAGTAGAGGTGGAGGGACAGGTGTTGAGGGTCAGATAATGGGTATGGTTTTAGACATTTTGAATATTAGCCATTCCCTTCTAGTGGGTCAGGAGAACGGTCTCTGACAGGGAGAGAATGTTGGGACTCCTTACCATATGGGAGTAGCGGGGGCATGAAAGTGGATGACTTCTAGGGAAGTCACATGGAGAGGAAGAGGGGCTGAACACAGAATCCCAGCTGACACCAACGGTTAAGAAATGGGAAGATGAGAAGCCTGGGAAGGAGAGGGTGTAGGAAAACTGGGAATGAATCATATACAAAAGTTAGATTAAGAAAGAGTGGTAAAGAGAAGGAAGTGGTTACCAGTGTCTGTGGCTGAACAGCAGGACTGAGAAATGCTAAGGGGTTCTGTCTCCATGGGGATGGTATTGCTGACTCTGGGGAGAGACTTTTCCTGAAGTGGGGTGGGGGAAGCCCGATGACCCAGGTTTAAGAAGTGGATGCAGCGTTAAGTGGAGCAGAACATAGAGTTGGTACCCAGGGCACCAGCGGTGCTTTGAAAAGTCAGGGGCGGCGTTCATGCCTTTATTTTGGAGAGGATTAAAAAAAAAAAATCCTGGAGAATGTTTACTGAGAAATTCCAGAGAAGAAACAAATACAAAAAGGAAATATTAAAAAATATAACCAAACAGTTATATACCCCAAACACATCCAAAATATATGGAACCCACATAGTTGAGAGAAGAAGGCAGATAAATATATCTGGGTGAGAAATTGAAAACTAAATTGTGGGTAGGTATTAGTGGTCCTTGTGTGGTTAGGAGAGGGCTTTGGGAATGGAAGGACAAGGGAAATGTGTTGGGCAGTTAGCCTTAGGAACGTAGTACTAATCAACTCTTAAATCTACACAATGTAGTCTCTGAGGCAAGTTCATTTTAAAATTGGAACTAAATTTTTTTTTTTCAAACCCGCAAGTCAAAATACTTAGTCTTTTAGATCGTAGAGATGGATGAAGTTAAATAGCTCTTTAAGAACAGCACTGCATGGAAAATAACTGGGTTTACTAGCTAAGTTTAGCATATAAAGCTCTTTACTGAATGGCTTCTTTGTCAACCCCAGGCTGGAGGAGTTCAATTCCTTTTTATTTGGTGAATTCCTTAATTGGATTTTGTTTGCCGATCTTACTTTCTCACATTGTAAGATTTTAATAAATCATTATAATCATTCCCTCATGTCTTGCAAAAATAACCTTTCTGACGGTTCCCGAATGACTTTTTTTCCTCTGTGTTTGCATCATGGGATTATTAGTGTAGCTTACAAATGAATCAGAAAAGGGCTGTGCAGCCAAGGGTATATTTCCATCATTTTCTAGGCATGAACTTGGAGCCTGATAACCAGGAACCTGTGAGGTCACGCTCGGCTGGGAGGGCACAGCAGGTCTTGGCATATTATCTCTTGTCTGGATTATTGATGAGATCTACTGCTTGGAAACAGGAGAGAGATCTCCTATCTGCTTGGTTATTAAAGCCTCTGCAGGAAACAGGTTTATTGGTGATATATGTACACTGGGGCTTCTGTTGCATTCTCAGCTCAGATTCTTCTGTGTCTGTTGCTGTTGATGACTGCGTAAGGAAGAACTTATTTTGTTCAACTGACGTGTTTGGTGAATGTCTGGCTCAAAATATACCTCTCCTAAGAACCTTCCATGACTGACCTTTTGCAAGGCTGAAGGACATGCTTGGTTACCCATTAGGAACTGGACCAGACACCCAAGTCTTTTTCTTTCAATTTTCAGAGTTTTGCAGTTTGCTCTTTGGCTTGTAGATGCCAACACTTAGAGTTTATATAGTCAGTTTCTGCGATCCTGAGATGTATTTTTTTTTTTTTTTTTTTTTTTTTACAATTGCAGGTGGTTGTTTATCCTCTTAGAGTTTGTTTAGCCTCTTCCTCATCCATTATCCTCCAGGCTGTATCTGAAGTGGGCATAGGAGAGAGGGCCCTTCCCATGACCTGCACAATGTTCACAGCCCCTTTCCTGTTGGTGGGGCTTTTGGAGAAGTTGGGGTTCCCTTGGGGGATTGGCAGTTACAAGACTTTTCAGATGAGGCCTGTGGTTTATTTGGCAATTCGGTGCCCTAAGAGACTTAAGAGCATTCAGGTCGATTTGTTTCCACTTTGTTCCATGTGTGAGTGACCAAGGCAAAGATCTCAATCTAGACATAGAAGCAATTTTTAAGCCTGAAAAGCTCACTTGTCTCGATTCTCTGTTTCTCCCTCCTCCCTCTGCCCTTAAACTAAAGGCAACCATCTTGAGGCCATGTGGAAAAATAGGCTTGGATGGAAAGGTGCACCCTTAATCTAATCTTTGCCATGGATTGGCCCCCTCGTTTGGTGGGGAACTCTTCATGGGACATGTTGAAAAAGACCTCGCATCTTTATCATTTTTTAATTTGTATTTCTTTCCATATTAAATTGGTTTTTGCTACTTGTAACAAAAGGATTCCTGATGAATGCCTCCTGTGTTTGGAGTCCTATTTTATTCTTCCTCTCTGTAGCTGCAGGGTCTAATATATACCTAAAGTATAATCTGTGTAGGTGCCAATTACATATGTAATTGTGTGAGCATATGTATATAAAAACTTAGAAGCAGATATGCCCCTGAGAGCAAAATAAAGAACAAAGTTCCTAAAACATACAGAGAAAAAGATAATGTAGGAGAAAGAAAGCAGACGTTTTAAAGTATGCGTTGTTTGAGCTTTTATCCATCTGTCAAACAACCCTGAAAGTTCCATCACGTATGATATTTTAAATTTTGCTCCCAAATGGAGAAAGGCATCTTCCCATCCCTCTGCTGTGAGTCAAACCACTCAAGCAGGGCTGTGGCTGTCAGTGTGAAGCCAGCTCTTCCAAGGACCCAGGGGAAGCTGCCATCGCTGCCGTTTCTGCCTCTGCCTTTCTTTGCTCAAAAGTTGGCAAATGCTGGTCATGTCGTGGATCTATTTATAGTAGGCACACGTCTACCCACCTTGTTCTTTTCTTAGCATCAACTTGACATGCTATCAATTATCCATGAGGTGAATGACAACACAAGGGAAGTTATTTGAGGCAGGTGCCCTGAGGTGAGAGATGAGGGGGTGGCAGAGGTCGCACGGTGACAGCACCGAATGAAAAGGGTAAAACAAACGTCCCTTGCTGCATCTTGCTGCTGAATGATTGCAGACAGGTTGGTGGGAAACCCTGAGCTGGTCGCACAGCAGTCTCCCACTGCCCTTCTTCCCTGTGCCTGCTGATGTTTGAAAAGCCCATTTGAAACAGACAAGGGGCAAGACTTGAAGATGTGATCTCCCTCCAGTGGAGGTCATTTTTGTTATTCTCTTAAGCCACAGGAGGGGAGGACACAAGGACCTCCTGGGGACAGGGGGTGGATGTGGCAGAGGCTGATACTCTTCCTCCACGTAGGAGCATTTCTGGTGGGAGTGAAGCAGCCACTGGGGGATGAAAACAGGGTGCCCCATTCCTCACTGCCTTTGAACCAGCAGGGAGGCTATTCCTGGCAGTAGCAGTGCACCTGCCCCTGGCCCACAGTGCCTCCCACCTTCCTTACATAACCCCCCATGACCCTCTTGGATTCTAGACTACCCTGTTTTTGCTCGTCCTCACTGACAACTTAGTTCCCCTTTGGGGGAACTACTTCTTCTCCTTTTCCTCGCCCTCCACCCTCCTCTTCCTCCTCCTCCTCCTCTTTTTTAATGTTGTAATAGAAACATTGATTGCCTATTTCAGTGGGACTGGCTACCCTGGTGTCCTTTTCTGATTTATATGCCATTAATTTGGGGCTGCTCTGTAGGAGCTGGTGGCATTTACTCTCAAAGTGGCTCTAACGATGATGCTGATGTTATTGTTTTAGCTCCAGGAATTGAATTACTCATGGCAATAGAGGCGACTTCTGCTTTGTCTGTAGCCTCAGAGATCACCCCTCCTGTCTATGTCCTCTGTCCACCTTGGATTTTGAATGTGAAGAGAGAGAGAAAGATTGAATTATGGTCAAAGAAAGTGGAAAGCAAATTAATTCAACCTCTATCAGCCTTGCCTTCAGATATAAACTGACTCAGACTTTACAACCCGTTCCTCTCTAAGTTTGCTCAACTCCCCTGTACTCCTGCTCCCACTCTGTTCCATTCCTTTGGCCAATGAGGTACTAAACTGCCTCTGTGATATGTGTGTGTGCTGATTCCTTGGGGATAGAGCGGCTGTGCCCTGAAAGGCCTTGGAACCCTCGCAAAGTTCCTAAATACATGTGGTGGGCACTCCAGCAGTCGCTGGCAGACTCTCCCAGGGATCCCGGCTGAGTTGAATACTGTCTGCCAGGCTAATCCACTTTCCGGGGCAGTGTCTAGCACCAGAGACTCTCTGTCTGGAAGTATCCTGGCCATTCAAATGACTCCGGGTTCCTGGGGATCAGTTTGCAGCCTTTGTTATCTTTTGGCAGAGCCACCTTGCTTTTCCTTTCTCATCTTCTCTGTAGTCAGACCACTCAAGTGTAACTTTGTTTATTATTTAGGGGCCTCATGGGGAGAAGTTGAGATGATTATCCTGAGTACAGAATAACCAACTTCCAAGTGGGTATTGTGGGTGTGCGTGTTTGTGTGTGTATGTACATTCGTATGTACTAGCATGCACTAGTAACACGTGTATGTTTGTGAGTGATACTGGCTGTCTAGGAAGGTTGAGTAGGGTTTGGATGAATCTCTTCTGCAGGAACCAAAACAGGTGCAAAATACCCGTGTCAGAGTCCTCAGATGGCTAGTGAGTGGAGGTGTAGCAGTACAAGTTGCAGACAAAACCCCTCAGACAGAGTTAAAGAAGGAAGGGCTTTATTCAGCTGGGAGCTTCGGCAAGACTCACATCTCCAAAAACCGAGCTCCCCAAGTGAGCAATTCCTGTCCCTTTTAAGGGCTTACAACTCTAAGGGGGTCCACATGAGAGGGTTGTGATCGATTGAGCAAGCAGGGGGTGTGTGACTGGGGGCGGCATGCACTGGTAATCAGAATGGAACAGAACAGGACAGGGATTTTCACAATGCTTTTCTATACAATGTCTGGAATCTATAGATAACATACCCAGTTAGGTCAGGGGTTGATCTTTAACCAGGCCCAAGGTGCGGCACTGGGCTATCTGCCTGTGGATTTCATTTCTGCCTTTTAGTCTTTACTTCTTCTTTCTTTGGAGGCGGAAATTGGGCATAAGACAATACGAGGGGTGTTCTCCTCCCTTAGTGGAATTCCCTACATTTTGTTCCAAGTTATAACCAAAAAACTGAAGTTTATAAATATGAGGCCTTCCTTTTCCCTCTTTGTAGACTAAAGTTTGTGAACCAGGACCCCCTATTGATACCTTTTTGGGGTTTGTGGGATCTGACTTTTTTTTTTTTTGTATTGTTGATTTTGCGTTTCTGAGGGACGGGAGTTCACCACCCACACTTTTGTGCTGTTACTGTTTGACCACCTCTTCCTCTTTGCTTCCCCCACAACTTTTATTATCCAGGGAGAAGTCTTTTGGAATAGGACAGAAGAGGTTTCTGGGGATAAGTTTTGGAAATAGGCAAATTTTTAGTCTGAAGGACATTGTAGTAGGATTTATGATTCTGAAATGTAGTGACTGTATGTAGTTATGTATTTGGGTACACAGCCTTATGTACATTGCATTAAATACATTTAAATAGTTGGATAATGCCTGGACAAAATTAATAAAGTGATGCTGCTTTGTTTCTTTTGTTATTATCATGTTGTTATTATTTTATATTATCTTATGCTTGCTTTTTGTTCTGAGGTTGATTGCAAGGGTTAGAAAATGACAGTGTACAAGTCAATTTTTGTAAATAAAGTTTTATTGGAATGCAGGCTGGCTTATTTGTTTATATATTGTCTATAGTTGCTTTTGTGTTACAATAGCACAGGTAAGTAGTTGTGACACAGATTACATGGCCAATAAAGCTTAAAATATTTAGTATTTGACCTTTTGATACAGGTTTCTGCCCTCAGGTTTAATTTAGTCTTTTCCTTTACATACTTTCAAAAGTGCTAGAACAATACTTTAGAAAGTGCTAGTGTCTTTAATGGAAGAATGAGTCATTATCTGTACTCAAGCATATTCTAAACCAATCAGAAGAGCTTGAGAGATACATCTGAAACGTGTGTAGGAACACATATGATAAAAATATATGAAAAGAAAAAAAATATATGAAAAGATACTCAGCAGATGTTTGTCAGATGCCACCAAGTACAAGGTAGCTTCTCAGGTGCTATGAGAGATACTCGATGAATGGAATACCATCTTATTCTCAGAGAATTAACTGCCCAATAGGAGAAATCTGCTAAAATAATAGAGACGTCTGATAGTGGCTATAGACAGTATACATTTTTATAAAACTGAAAGGAGGTAGAATGGCTTTTGTAGCCAAGTCTATGTGTAGCAAATTTGGAATGGAAATTAAGAAACTGTAGTGATGACTGCTGCTTCTAACAGTAAATGAAATCTTTACATGTATCTTCCAGATGTTTACTGAAGTAGAACCTTAGTAAGTTATTTGACATGAAGCCCAAAGTTATAATAGACACAAAGATGCTTCATTTCAAGCCTTAGATAGGAACTAAAATATGAATGAAACCAAAATTAGCCTAAAACTAGAAGTGGCCTTTACAGATCATCTACTAATATCCCGCTCATTTTGCAGCTGAAAAGACTGGGGCTGAGAGATCTAGTTGTATAAAATTGTCTCTGAAACCTAGGACTTCTGACTTCCTGGTCTTTACTAAATTCCAGTGTAATTTTTAAAATTTTCAAGCCAGATTCTCCGTGGATGTGGAGAATATCAGCATGAAGTCTTGCGCTGCCTTAAAGATCTTCATTAGCATGCTATTCCTTTCCTTTATCCTCCTGAGTCCCCAGGGTCACAGATGTGGGAGTAAAGTATGGAAAAGCCATTCAGGACTCTGTCTTCTCCCTGTTGCCTTGTTGAACTGCTTATGGGGGTGATGTTCAGGGGCTGGGCTAGGGCATTCTACTAGAGTGCCCAATATCTTTATACAAATGCTGATTGCTGCCCTGAATACTCACAGCAGGAATTTTTTTGAGAGAGGGAGATGAGTGTGGGCAATTGGGAAAACAGCCCACAGGTAATGGAGGGAGGGAACCTTGAGTTTCCTTTTCACTGCCAATCAGTAATTCTTTGTTCATTTATTCAAGTATTTATTAAGCACCTACTATGTGCCAGGCTTTGTTCTAGGCACTGTGATACAACAGTGATCTACACAGGATCCTCCCCTTGAGGGCTTTGCATTTTGGTGTGCTTCATGGTGGAGGAGTGTGTTTTTCATGGTGAAGCCATTTGGAATCTGCCAGGTTGAAGCACTGGACCTGGAGTAGGAAGACCCGCATCTAGGCCTCAGCACCACCTCCTCACCAGCTCTACAGCCCTGTGCATCTCATTTCTCTGCAGCCGAGTCCTTGTTAGAATCTTCACCCTGGCTCCTCTAGGACAAGGGTATCTTTCTTCTTTATTCTGGTGCTTGCCTCCTTATCTGGTTTCCCCACTTCTTCTTGGCCTTAGTTTCTCCTGATATGTTCTTCTGTCCAGTTGCCTCTGACTGGGTCTCCCTGATGCCAGTTGCGTGTCCCTGTGCAGGTCTCTGCTCTCCTGTGACAGTATGTTCTGCCTGTTTGCACTTTCCCAGTCTTTGCAGCCACTTCTGCTCCTACCCAACCCCACTGAGCAGGTCTAGCTCCATATCCTGGATCCCGCCCATAGGCTTATCCACACCGGGGAGAGTTCCACCCCTGGCTATGTCTAGAATCAGGACTTGCTGCATGTTGATTCACTCATTCAGCAGTATTTATTGAGCACCACTTAGGGATGTGATTGGAAGAAGATCTAGTCTCGGCGCTCATAGATCTCATGTGAACCAATGAGGAATCAGAATTGAATTTTGATTAAACTCAGGGACCCTGATTCCTCAAACAAAATGATAAATTTGGAGTAAACTTCAACAACCCTTTAAGCTCAAACGCTCAGTCCACAAAATTTCTCCATTTCAGACATTTCTCCCTAGCCCTTAAATCCTCTGTCTACAAGCTGATTGACTAATGTATTCAGCTAAGGTTATAAAAGCAACCAGGGTTTCTCAGGCAGCCAAAAAGAAGTCAGAGAGCGAAGAGGAGAGAAAAAGCCAAGAATGCCGTAGATCCTGGATCAGGTGGGCCAGCTAGGGGAGCAAGGTGGGAAGTGAAAGCTTTTTGATGCCTGAGACCAGTGGTTTGAATGGGGAGCTTGCTTGGGAAAAATCAGCAGGGTCCACAGAAATGAAAGGGGATGTCTACCAGGAGCAGCTAAGAAGAGCAGGGAGGGAGGGCTGGGGGAGCTCCTTGTCCTCACCTTGTTTTAGGGTGCTGCCCTTGTGCCTTTTTCAATTAAAGAAACAGAAACAGCAGCTATTTGGGGTTTTGAGCATGGAAAGGTGGAGGACAGAGGAGCTGTCTGAGTTATCTTAAGAATCTGGTTTTACTATTGATTGAAATAAAATGGCCAGAGCTTGAAGGAAAAAGTAATTTAATTTATAAATAGTTGCTGATCACTCTTGTGAATAGTATATTCTGTCGTCTCCACAAATAATCCTGTAGACATCACCTGTATGTCAATATTTGGTTCAGAAAATATAATCACCGGTTGCTGTTATTGTCTACAAGGCATGATACTAAATTATTTTGTCATCCAACTCAGTTTTTCTCATTATCTCTTAGTAATTTTATTGGAAGAAACCAGTAACTTGTAAATCATAAGAAGATGAATAATCCCAGTTATAAATTCCTTCCCTTAACAGATGTCTTTAAGACAATCTGACTTAAATTCTCAATTCTGACTAATTTTTTTCTAATGGTTTTTAGAGAGCTGCATCATGATTTGTGTGACGGGATATGTTTGGGAATGGTGGATTTAAAGTGGATTTCTGATAGTATATGAAGAGTATGTATCTTTGAAAAAATTGAAAGCAGAAAAATATACAGAAGAAAATAAAAGTTCCCATGGCTTCCCCTTTTCTAAGAACTAATACTAGACTGTAAGAGGACTGTCAGGGCAGATACATTGTCTGTTTTATGTTCTGTGCCTGTGTCGAAAAGTGCTTGGCAAATAGAAGGGACTTAATAAATAGTTGTAGGATGACCAAATGAATATTTTGTGCATTTCCTTCAAGCCTTTTTTCTATCGATATATGTATGAATGCTATATAATAATGATTACTTTTATATCTTTAAATAATATTCTGTATTTCAGTTTTATATTCTGCCCCCGTTCTTTTTTTTTTTTTCTTTAACCACAGTAGATGTGTTTATATACATAAGTTTTTTGGGGGATCAGAAGAAAGTATAATACAGATAGTATTATATGTGGAGTGATTTAAAATGTTTTGTTTATATTTTAATAGTTAGTGACTAAGAAATTTGAAGTCGGCCTTCCTCCTTTGCCTTAGTTCCTCATCTACAAAACTGTATTTGTAGAATTAGCACTTAGGTACAGATAGCCAATGTTCAGGGATGATGATGATAAAATGATGAGATATAGGTAGGATTGAGAACTTATTTACTAGAGTCAGAAGAGCCTGAATTTGAATCTTTTCCCTCTCACAGTATTAGATTATGTGACCTTGGGCAAGTGACTTTGGACAAGTGTCAACCTTTATAAATCTTATTTCCTTGTCGTAAAATGTGTTTGCATTTGTTAGGATTGGCTAGCTAGAGTGTGCTGCCATAACAAGTCCTGGAATCTGATCAATTTAGCACAACAAAAGAGTGTTTCTTGCTCACACAAAGTCTGAGGAGAGCTTGGATAGTGGGTGGCAGTAGGGGTTTAGGTTGCCTACTCCTTGTGGTGCTGCCATCCCATCTAAACAGATCTTTACTGTCTCTGCAGCAAAAGAAAAGGAAGCTTGGTGATGGTGTTACCGGTAGAAGGTGTCCAGGTTCTTGGTGTCTTGAACAAATAATTGGATAAAACGCATATACAAAGCAAGGAGGGAATGAAGCGTTTTGTTGAAAATAAAAGTACACTCCACAATGTGGGAGCCAGCCTGAGTATAGGGGCTCAAAGACTCCATTACAGAATTTTTGGGAGTTTACATACCCCCTAGAGGATTCCACTGGTTACTTCGGTTATGCCTTATGTAAATGGAGAGGATGAAGTAAAGTTACAAAGTCATTTACGGATTATGGCCTATGGAGAGGGTATTTTCTGTTATAGCTGAAGTGTGAATCGGCCTCATGTTCCCTGCCTCCGGACCCTATTTTCCTGCCTCAATGGCACACTAGCTCTTGCTGCCTTGACAGTGAAGTTACACATTACATATTACTTCTGCTCACATTTTGTTGTGCAGATCTAGTCATATGGCCACACTTGAGTACAAGGGCTGAAAGTAAACTTTTTAGGTGCTTAGGAAGAAGAGGAGACCCAGAAATAGGTAAGCTCTAGTAGTTTTTACAACAGAGGTGAATAATAGTGACTTCAATCAAAATTGGTGTGATCTAATCCCCTACCAGCCTGTGATTAAAAAAAATAGGATTACACTTTTTTTAAAAAAAAACCTAAATTATTAGGCCAAGGAGCTTCCCACTAGCAAATTGCTAGAAATAAATTCTCCTCAAAATTCCTTTTAATGATTTTGAGGAATTCTCAGGGTCCTGACTCCTGGGTATTTTCAAAGAGATCTTTTAGGTTTCCCCATTCTAGTCCCTTCATCTTGCCCCAGGCTAACTCTGATGTTTTGAGAGGACTTCTGTGTTGTGCCTATCTGTCCCTCATTGGTGGCCAGTGCTCTCCGTAGTTCTTTTCAGGACATGATAAGTCTGAGTTGATGAGAACATATTAAAGTCTTGAGGACAAAGCCAGCCAAACCCAAGGAACAGCTTGCACCTGATACCGGATGGGTTTGGACTCACAACCTCAGATCTACACCTGAACTTCAGAGTCTCCTTTTCTGCTAGTTCTTAGCTCAGTTCCATCTTTTCCCTGCCATAGGGAATAATTCAAGCCTGTGCATGCTTGAGCACCTAGACCCAAATTGTTTGCCCTATTTCTAGGCTTAACAAACAAACAAACAAACATCTCTGGATTACTTCTTCCCAGGATGGCTGCCAGTGGGAAATTCATTTTCCTCCAGGGGAGATTTCACAGTGTGGCTTGGCCTCCCTGTCTCTGAATATGTAATGCAACACTTGACAGCACTTTACTCTAAATCTAGATTATTCATGTGCAAATCATGCCACCATGGGGACCAACAGCCTATTCAGATTGTGCTTTGTCAAGTTTGTATCACCTTCATGTGACCTTTCTTCCGGAAGTTGATGAGGGAAAATAGGGCTTTACCTCTCTCTTGATATTCTAGGTCCAGCTCCATCGCCCAAAAGCAGATGCCTGGACAACTTAAGCACAGTCTTTCAAGAACAATCCAGAATGTCAAGCATTGATCAATTTTAATTTAAACCTTGGGAACCAAACCAAACTAAAAAAACCTCCAAAACAAAAACAAGAAACAACCCTATCTCTGCACATACAGTTCTGTTAGTGCAGCCAATTCCGTCATTGAATAGATACAGTAGCCCCTCTTGGGAAACCCCCCAGTAGATGCCTGAAACTGTGAATTGAACCAAACTTGATTCCCGTCAATTGTGGCACATTTCTGTTTGTGTCTTCCACCCACAAATTTATTGCCTTTTCCGTCTTAACTAAGCACTTGTCACACACTGTGGCCATCATTTTTGCAATTTGAGGTGCAACAGTAAATCTAGAACTAATTTATTTTTCCTTCTTCATGTTTTCACCAGTGAAATTGGTCTTACTGTAGATCTTAGTAACCTCAGCATATGATTTTTTTTCTATCCTTTTTAAGCTGAGAACCCTAATCTGTTCACTGAAAGAAAGCACTTTATGGCTTCTCTTTGGCATATCTGAATTGCCATCATCACCACTCTTGCGTTTTGGAACCATTATTAAGTAAAACAAGGGTTACTTGAACACAAGCACTGGGATATTGTGGTAGTTGATCTGATAATTGAGCCCACTACTGAGTGACTAAGGAGCAGGTAGCAGTGACAGCGTGGATACCGTGGATGAAGGGAAGATTCACTGTCTGAGCAGAATGGAGCAGGACAGTGTGAAATTTTATCATGCTACTCATAATGACACATAATTGAAAAGTTGCTGTTTATTTCTGGAATTTTCCATTTAATATTTTTGGACTGCAGTTGACTGGGTGTAGTAACTAAAACCTTGGAAAACATGTCTGAATAAGGGGGGACTACTGTATTTAATGTGTTTGTCTGAAGGTTTTATACTGGGTTATTTCTTTAGATGTAGCCTTCCCCAAGGAGGAGAGAGAGGTACTCACTGCCTTCCATCTACATAAACAAAGGGGTCATCAAAGGAATCCTTTCCATAACACCAGCTAGTTTGTATCTAACAACAAAACAAATACATTCTTCACTTTACAAGGCAGAAACCCACAAACGGATGTTTTTACAGCTGCACTACATTTTTTTAATTTTTACTTTTAAAATGTTATTTTAGATTCAGGGGGCATGTGTACAGGTTTGTTACATGGGTATATTGCGTGATGCTGAGATTTGGGCTTCTAATGATCCTGTCATCCAAGTAGTGAACATAGTACCCTTATCTTGTTCCAGTTATTAGAGGGAATGCTTCCAACTTTTGTGCATTCAGCATGATGTTGGCTGTGAGTTTGTCATATAGGGCTCTTATTATTTTCAGATATTTTTCTTGATATCTAATTTGTTGAGGGTTTATATCATAAATGGATGTTGGATTTTATTGAATGCTTTTTCTGCATCTACTGAGATGATCACATGGTTTTATTTTTAATTCTATTTATGTGGTAAATCACGCTTATTAATTTTCATATATTGAACCATCCTTGCATCCCAGGATTAAAGCTGACTTTATCATGGTGAATTCACTTTTTGATATGCTGCTGGATTCAGTTTGCTAGTGTTTTATTGAGGATTTTTGCTTCTATGTTCATCAGGGATGTTGGCCTGTAGTTTTATTTTCTTGTTGTATCTTTACAAGATTTTGGTATCAGGATGATACTGGTTTTGTAGAATGAGTTAGGGGGAGACCCTCCTTGATTTTTTGGAATAGTTTTAGTAGGATTGGTAGCAGCTCTCCTTTGTACATCTGGTAGAATTTGGTTGTAAATCCATGTGGTCCCAGGCTTTTTTTGGATGGTATATGTATATATCTTTTTAATTACTGATTCAGTTTCTTTACATGTTATTGGTCTGTTCAGGATCTCTGTTTCTGCCTGGTTCAATCTTCAGAGGTTGTATGCTTTTAGGAATTTATTCATTCTCAAGATTTTCTAGTCTGTGTGCATAGAGATATTCATAGTAATTTCTGATAATCTTTTGTATTTCTGTGGGATCAGTTGTGATATCTTTGTCATTTCCGATTGTGCTTATTTGGATCTTCTCTTTTTCTTTGTTAATCTAGGTAGCAGTCCATTAATTTTATTTATCCTTTTAAAGAACCAATTTTCCGTTTTGTTGACCCTTTGTATGGTTTTTGGGTCTGAATATCATTTAGTTCTACTCTGCTTTTAGTTATTTCTCTTCTTCTGCTAGTTTCGAGATTAGTTTTTTTGTCTTTTTTTTTTTTTTTGAGATGGAGTCTTGCTCTGTCACCCAGGCTGGAGTGCAGTGGCACTATCTCAGCTCACTGCAACCTCTGCCTCCCGAGTTCACCCCATTCTCCTGCCTCAGCCTCCTGAGTAGCTGGGACTACAGGCGCTCACCACCATGCCCAGCTAATTTTTTGTATTTTTAGTAGAGATGGGGTTTCACCCGTGTTAGCCAGGATAGTCTTGATCCACCTGCCTCGGCTTCCCAAATTGCTAGGATTACATGTGTGAGCCACCGCGCCCAGCTGGGATTAGTTTGTTCTTGTTTTTCTAGTTCCTTTATGTGTGAAGTTTAGATCGTTAATTTAGGACTTTTCTATCTTCTTGATGTAGACGTTTTGGTATGTTGTGTCTCTGTTTTCATTTGTTTTAAATAATTTTTTGATTTTTGCCTTAATTTTTTGTTGTTTACCCAAAAGTCATTCATTGCAAGTTGTTTAGTTTACATATATTTTTAAGGTTTTGGAGGTTCCTCTTAGTATTGATTTCTATTTTTAATCCCTCTGTGGTCCAAGAAGATGCTTTGTATAATTTCTATTTTTTTAAATTTATTGAGACTTGTTTTATGATCAAGCATGTGGTACCTTTTAGAGTATCTTCCATGTGCACATGAGAAGAATGTATTTTCTTTGGCTGCTGGATGAAGTATCCTGTAGATGTCAATTAGATCCAGTTGGTTCAGTGTCCAATTTAAGTCCAGAATTTCTGTGCTAGTTTTCTGCCTCAGTGATCTGTCTAATACTGTCAATGTACTAGAAGTCCCCTAATGTTATTGTGTGTCTGTCAAAGTCTTTTCTTAGCTCTAAAAGTAATTGTTGTATAAATCTGGGTCCTCCAATATTGGGTACGTATATATTTAGGATATTTAAGTCTTCTTGTTGAATTGAATTCTTTATCATTATGTAGTGTCCTTCTTTGTCCTGTTTTACTCTTGTTGGTTTGAAGTCTATTTTATGTGATTCAAGATTAGTGACCCCTGCTCTTTTGTTTTCTATTTGTGACTTCACTCTAATTTTAAAGTCCAGTTCCCACTAGAACTTCATTTTGTTAGATGCTTTGATTGTAATAAAACGGCCTTAGATTTTTCCATTTTTATCTTTTTATTCATTATCTTTTGTAATAAATTCCATTATGCATAAAATTTTAGTGGTTACTTTTGGGATCAAGCCTGTTAACTCACTCACACAATTAATTTTTCCTTTCTGACTTTATTTTTTTCCCCCGGTAGCTGAGTACCTTTCTTGCTGTAACATTGAGTAAAACATTGGCTATTTATACATCTAGGCTTTCATTCTCATAAGTGTGTGTTTTAAGCGTGGGTATTAATTTCATTATGTGGGTCCAAACCTGTCTCTGACTTGGAAATGACTTATGGGTGCACATGGGTCTGCATATTAAGGTCTTTTGTGGCTATGGGAGTGAGTGGGAGTGACGGGAGCTACTGTGGGCATTCTTGTGTACATCTGGCCATAGCAGTGGGTCCCAGGCTAGATCACTGGCACTTCTTTAATTAGGGCTCTGTTTCTGCCCAGAGCAAATTTGAAGTTCTCTACTCCTTTTCCTATTGCAGAGGGGGCCCTACCTAGGAAGGATTTTGAAGTTCTGTTTCTTCCTTTATTTTTTTTTGTATCCTTTTGGATGTAACAGCTCACCACCACTGCCAGAGCTGACAGAATTGGAATGGCAGTAGGTGGGTGGAGGGTGGGGGTGGAAGGAGGGATGGCAGTCATCAGTTTGGGAACAACCTCTGAGCCAAAGAAATACCTTTGGCATGTGAGAACAGTGTGAGTTTATCTCTTTTCCTGTTTGGAAGAAGGTATACTATAAATCCGACTCTACCCAGGAACTGTTTATGGGAGACCGTTATTAAAGAATAGATATTTGATTTTTCCATTGGTTTGGAGAGACTAGGAGTCAGGCACTAAGGACGTGCTGTGTACTGATAACTTTTCTCCAGCTATCCATGAGGCCAATATACATTTTTGACAGGAATTTTTTTAAGTAAGAATTTTTTTTACCTTGTATTTATAGATGTAAAAGCACTAACAAACAGAGAGCTTTATTATTAGAAAGTAGCCCCTATGGTTTTCGGCATTGCTAGAATCAAGAGATTATATTCCTGTTGACTATTGACCATGCTTTTCCAAATCACCCACTGTTGCACATTCATGAAATTGGAGTGAGGATACAAATTTGTTAAGAGAATTATCTTAACTAGATTCAACCTCTGTGCCCATGAGGGACTGTCATTCTCAGTGATTCAAATAGATATTTGGGTACAGGTGGTCATGTTTGGCTAGCTGGTTTCTGTGCAGATTCAGCACCTGTGGTTTGTTTCATCTTATCATTCAGACACAGATGCTCTTAGAGCACCGCATCATGCATTCCAATGAAATCTTTCCACCGAAACCATAACCTCTGTGATCCTAACAGGAAGGAGTCAGTGTGCAGAGGGACATGACATATTCAGAATCAAGCTGGGATAAGCCAGAAGGAACCTTGTGGGATTAATTTTCTTCTTTAAGTGTGGGTAATGTTTTTCACATGCCCTCTTTTCAAACCTCAGCACTTCACTTGTCCATCCGCATTTTCTCCAAGTATTGCAAATGTCAGGTTTGTGTGAAGAGGCATCTGTAAAACTGCTGGCATGAATAATGACTCTGATGTTTATGTACAGAAGAGCGCACCTGACTTTAGCACTCTTATTATCTTTTACTAATTGAAATCAAGAAGATGTTTCAGCAAGACCTTGCCTGTGCATAGCACCTGCTGAGTTGCATTTCTCCTTTTGGTGTTTCTGGTTTGGTGGAAAGGCAAGAAAGGTGAGCTGAATGACTTGGAGCAAGGAACAGTGGTGATGTCCCACCACTCTAGGACAAGCACTCCTTAGCCTATTTAAATTTATTTTTCTAGTTCTCAAAATAATCCAAAAAAAAGTAAGATTTAGCCACCCCTTTTTTTTTTTTTTTTTTTTTTTTGAGACAGAGTCTTGCTCTGTCACCCAGGCTGGAGTGCAGTGGCGTGATCTTGGCTCACTGCAAGCTCCGCCTCCTGGGTTCACGCCATTCTCCTGCCTCAGCCTCTCCGAGTAGCTGGGACTACAGGCGCCTGCCACCACGCCCAGCTAATTTTTTGTATTTTTAGTAGAGACGGGGTTTCACCGTGGTCTCAATCTCCTGACCTCGTGATCCGCCCGCCTCGGCCTCCCAAAGTGCTGGGATAACAAGCGTGAGCCACCGCGCCCAGCTAGCCACCCTTTTTATCAGTGAGGAAATTCAGGCTTAGAGAGGTGAACTCATTTACCCAGTTACTCAGCGTGTAACAGGATTAGGATTTGGACCCAGGATCACTTCTGAAGCTTATTCTACTTCCAATCTTATAATTACCTTAAAAATAGGGTGTGGCTGTATAGACCAGGTTTTGCATGAGAAAAGCCTCATTGTTATGAATTTAGTTTATATTGGATGGTTATTTTAAATTATAGTCATGTGCTGAGCATTATGTCACCAGCAAATCATAGCCATTTTCCAGAGTTATTTCCCTGGTTAAATATTCACAAACATTTGAACATACTGAACAGCCAAGCATGTTGCTAGTTGTTATTGTTGTTTTTGTGCGGGGATAGCAGGGAGGGGAGGGGATTAAAAGTATTGGGCTGGTCTGGCTAATTTCTAGTCTCTATTTCTTGCAGACAGCCTTGATTCTCTGGCTTTGAGGTAGGGAAGTGTGATTGTGGTGAATCCCAAGAAGACAGCTTGATAGCTTTACACCATACACCTGCCATTGCTGACATACTTTGGAGGGGACTGAAGTGGAGATGCAAAACAGTCAGGCTGTAGGCCCCAGGGAGCTTCTTATGAATCTGACCTCAGGAGTCCTCCCTGTAGAAATTCCTCACACCAAACACCTGAACTCATGCCAGGCAGTACTGTTTTAACCTCACTTTTTGCCCAGAATGATGGGAATAAAATCAAAACTGACAGACAGAGGAAGCTGGTCTTTCCTCCAGAATTGATAAACCAAGATACTTTAAACATTCCCAAGAATGTGGATTTCTGCATGTATCTCTTCAGGTTGCATAAATGGAATTTGTGCTTCAATTTGTCAGAATCCTGAATTTCCAAATCCTGATGTAGGGGTTTAAGTAGGAGAGATACCTGGATTTGAATTGCTGTGAAATACAGTGGTAGGTTGACTAGCTTTATTGCAAGAGAGTGAGGTTGATAGTCTTTGTTGCCATGAGATGCTTCACCTTTTCCCCTACCAACCTTCAAAGACATGGTGGAGCGGAATCACTGGGCAACACCAGTGGGAATAATTCAACCAACAGTAGTTCTCACTTAACAGAGACAGACCTCACGTTCAACCTTTTCTTGACTGCCAGTTAAATTCTGCAAGTGGCAAAAATAAACTGGAAAGTGGGTGATCACTCTCATATGCTCTATTGACAAATAAGAAAAACAGAGACCAAAAACAACTTTCTCTGGGCAGTCTGGGGGATAAAAACTGCTGGGAGGATCTAGTGTACACATATGTGTAGCACTTTTTACATTTGCTAAACCCTTTTATAGTTACTCTCTCATTGGCCATTCTGACTTTGTTGTGTGCAGGGCAAATGAGTTCTGTTCTTCCCATTGGTGAAGGGCTATCTAAGGAAGACCCATGGGAAATCAGCAAGTAAGCCAGGGCTGGAGTTCCTGGAGAGGCCCTGCATGAGGTCCCATAGGAATCCTCTAGGATCTCAAGGTCTAGTCGTTATTTTTCCTCTTTGGCAGATTACACTGTAACTCTGAAAGAGCCAGGGAAGCCTAGGTTGTTTGTTCTTTAGAGTTTTCAACATGGGAGGAGGCTTAGAATTTATTTTGTCCATCTCTTCATTTTAGAGATGAGGAAAATGAGACCCAGGGAGATGTGATTTCACAGGTCAAATAGTCCTATGGCACTGGGTAGACAATAGGATACCTGATGTGAATGTTGAAAACTGTGCCGTAGGAGAAAACAGCCCTTTAGGCACTTGACTTGGCAAGCTGAGGTTGCTTGGTGCAAAGGAAGAGATGCCCTTCTTTCAGGTGGATATAGATCCATGCTGAGACACGTGGCTCAGAGTGCTGAGCATGGGCTGGATTTCGGCTCCTGATCCCTCTATTTTCAGTCCACAAACTGCATACTCTGTGAAGTGGCTCTGCGTGGTTTTGCTGGTTCACTTAAAACATATTTGGATAAAAAACATTACTGAATGAGGGAGTCAGCTTTTCATTAGGTAGAGGAGGTGTCCATATGTCTAGTAATTGCCCTCATTTGGCACGAATCAATGAGACCTGAGGGATGTGGGATGAATCTGTGTCTTCTTTTTTATGGTTATGGGCATGAACAGTTAGGATGAAACCAGACCTGCGTGTACTGGTTTGGCTGATGACGGATACTTTCAAAATTGTATCAAAGAAAATAGACAATGAAAGTCTGGCAGACTTTACAATGAGTATCTAGTAAATTGGATATGAAAACGGAAGGGGGGGAAAAACCTCATCTTCTCTGTGAATTTCTAAAAAAGTGTTCACATAAGACAGGGCTAGATAGTTTGAAGGATATTTTCCAAGCCCAAAACAGTACAAGAGGAAGTTTTCTCTGGGAGCTGGAATTTGAATGGACAAAGTCAGGTTGGTCTCAGTGGTTAATTCTTAAAGTTTATAAACACATCTTTTTGTTATTAGCACATCCTACAAATGCAGTTTATTAATATGGCATTTTATATTGAAAGGTAAATATCACCATACCATTGTGAATAATTCCTTAGTAGTGAAAATAGCCCTATCTTACAGTGACTAGATCCTTCTTATAAATGCTCTTCAGGTAGCCCAGAGTTCTCCTTTGTATAACCCATTTTAATTAGATTATAAATACAATTATGTAGAGGTATGTATTTAATATGTGTCTCTCCTAGTAGCTTGGAGTCAGTATAGCACAGCAGCTAAGGGTCCAGCCCTTGACATCTGCTTTCAAATTCTACTTTTGTCACTTAGTATCTACATTACACCGATTAACTTAATCAGTGTCATGTGGTCCTGCTAACTGCATTAATTTGTCTGTATTTCATTCTGCATCTACAAAATGGTAATAAACATAGGACATATTTTATAGGGCTATATATTGAATGTATTAAATGAGAAAATCCTTGAGTATTGCTTAGCACTGTGCCTAGAACATGAAAACTCTTAATAAAGCTTGGCTATTAGCCTTGCTAAACGGTAAGGACTGTTTCTGTCTTATCCCTTGTATTATCCCCAGTTCTTTGCACAGAACTTGTGGCACGCAGACTAATCATAGATATTATTGACTAAATTAATGGTCCCATTTTTTTCCTAGCTCCATTGTGGTGAAGTCTCAGATTCCCAAGGATGTGGTTGTGTGCAGTTAGGTTCCATGTGGCCAGGGCTCTTGTTCAGATTAGTGTATTTATTCTGCCACACTTTGCTTAATTCCAGATTGATTTGCTTTTACATGAAGATAGTAATATATGGGAGGCATTGATTCTTAGCTTCTTAAAAATTGACAGCTAATGTTTAGAGGCATTTGAAAATACAATATCCAAATAATATGTAGGGAAACAGGAGATGTAATTTGGGTTGATAGGAAATGACTTGGGCTCAAGTAAGAGGTTCTGGGTTCCATTCCAAAGTCTATCAGAGATGAGCTTTCATGTCACCTGCTTAAACTTAACTTTTTTTTTTTGAAATAAAACGAAGGGAAAGTCCATTATCATCAAGGTTTTTGCTTGTGTTTGTATTTTTTTTTTTTTTTGAGACGGAGTCTTGCTCTGTCGCCCAGGCTGGAGTGCAGTGGCACAGTCTCGGCTCACTGCAAGCTCCGCCTCCCGGGTTCACGCCATTCTCCTGCCTCAGCCTCTCCGAGTAGCTCGGACTACAGGCGCCCGCCACCACGCCCGGCTTATTTTTTTTGTATTTTATGACAGTAAAATTTTAGTTACTTTTATTAATTCCTTAAGTGCATGGAACAGATATGCCTTTATATTATGGATAGAATGCAGATTCAATTTCTGCAAATAATGTTGCTTTGTATTCCAGGGAAACTTGCTGTTGAAAGTTCTCCTTCCATGAGTATTTCTTGTAAATCAAGAATCTTTTCTAATACAAATAGTTATCTCATGTCTCTGCTTTGAAAATTTGTATTTTTTTTTTTTTTTGTAAAATGAGGCATATTTGAATGTTTTCAGGTAAAACTAATACCATTTGGTGAGTATGCACAGGCCCAGTGTAGGGAACTAAGTATTTCAATGTTTACGATTTTAAAACACTGTCATATTTCATGCTGTCCAATCATGTTTATCTTTAATAGTTTTCCGTCTAATTTTTCGAAACCCACCAGACTTGATTTTTAAGAGTTGGTTCAAAGATTGCTCAAACTTCGATTCAATCTGGCTTATAAGAGATAACAAAGATTATTATTTAAAGCCACAGTCATTAGTGATATGAGGGTAGATATAAAAAAAACTGAACAGACTGCTTATCTCTTCCTGTGATCTGTATGACCTCTGATTAATTTAATCATGGTTCTGTGTCTAATGTTGAGGGCCTGCAACAAGGTCTTGATTGACAAAATCTATTTTCTCTTCATACTCATTCAGGCTTCTTGGAAGCTAGGGGTTTCTGATTAAATTATGCTATTTTTATAACAGAAGATCCCATATGGTCAATTTCAAGTTCCCGTTACTTTCAGTATTTTTCCTAGATGTTATTTCGCTTAGGACAAACAGGATGCAATTTGTGGGGTGGTTGTTTGACCTTCTCATATTAAAAGGTTGTAAGTGTTGTCTCTTTCAGCTGCCCATTTTAGAAGTTAAATTTATTGGTTGCTGAGCACTTTAGTGCATTCTCTCATTTATTCTTCACAGCAACCTGAAGAGGTAAGGTCTACTATTAATCCCATTTTGCCTTTGCAAAATAAGCCACAGAGGAACTAAATAATTTGCCCACTGTCACACAGTAAGAGGTTGAGCCATGTCTGAAATTCAGGTTTATTTGGCTCCAGAACCCCTACATTAGCCTTACAATAAGATGCCTCATGCAACCTAGCTTGATGGAGATTGCATGCTAAATATATTTTAATACTGGAAATGGTTTACTGATGTTTCCAGCATTCATAATGATCAGGTTGAAAAATCTGTTTGGACATTTATTAAGAGATTGGAACCAAATTAATGACATCTTCTTTGAAATTTCTCTTGGCTTATCTTAGGAGAAATTAGAATGAACTGAAGCAGGGAAGGATAGGAAAGAGCTGTGTGGAAAATTAAACAAACACTGTGTTTACCAATGTCGAGTGGCTTTGTGCACAACATGTGTGCTCTGTGTGTGGGGCCCTGTGTCCAGTGCTCAGGCTATGGTACTACTGTCATTTTCAGCCACTGTTCATTAATGTACACTCACTGTTCAGGGTAGTAGAGTCGACAAAAGCATGCAGTGTCACTGACATAGCAGATGGTAGCTAGCACAGGCGTTTAGTGTGGCCATTAGCCTCAGCTCTTGCTCCTGTGATTTCATTTCTCAGAAATTGTTGTTCTTCCCTGTTGCTGGGTCTTGGTAGGGTCCGCTCTGGTCTATCCTCATCGGTGTCCTTAACTTTAAATTTGGAGTACTAAGAGTTGAGGTTTTGCTTCATTTCTTCCCAGAATTGCTTTGGAATCCTTATGCAGTTTGCTCTACTTTCTTCGTAGTGACCAATTTTATATACTGGCGCTTCTGAATTCCAAGAAAATGACTTGCTGTTCAACTGACATTTCAAAATCTAAGATGGTACTCTTGCAACCAAGAAAATATAATTTATTTTATAAAAGAAAAAAAACCATCTACCTCATCATATGCATCAGATATACAACTAAACTGTGGTAAATGCTTGAACACCAGTATCTTCAGGGTCCTGGAGAGCATAAAAAGGGCTTCTTGGCCAAATGTGACAGATGATTCCTGATTTGACTCTAGGGATAAGTAAAATCTAACCAGGTAGAGAAAGGTGGAAAGAGTATTCAAGCAAAAGCACAGGATGAACAAAAGAAGGAAGCAATGAATTGATGGTTAGTAAAGCAAAAGCAAAATAGATTAGTATTACTAAAACAAAAGTATGAGGCAGAAGGTAGCAAAAGATAAGTTTGAACATCTAGGTAGAAGCCCTAAAATGCAATGCCAAGGAGACTGGAATTTATTTTAGGTTACAGGGTACCCCTAAAGGGTGTTAAGTGGGACAGATGTGTTTTTCACACAGATGAGTCTAATTTTAGCATAAAAGATGGATTTCAGGGCCAGTAAGCTAGAGTGGAAACAGGGAAATCAGTGAAGAGATGTTAACATGGTACCAGTGTGAAATGAGAAAGGAGCCACCCAGGGTAATGGTAATAGGGATGCAGAAGATTTTTCAATTATATAGAAGGGCAAATTGACAAGCCATCATGATCAGCGGTGACGTGTAAAGGAGAGGGAGTAGTTGACAAATATTTATTGATCACGCATTCTGTGCCAGGCACTTTAAAGGTCATGAGGCATAGAAGTCTGGATTTCTAAAAATTTACAGAATGACTGCAAGGTCTCTCATTGTGAATTCATTCTCTATTGCTGCATTGGAAATTGCCCTAAAGCTTAGTGGCTAGAAATAACATTTATTATCTCATAGATTTGTGGGTCAGGAATATAGGAGTGGCTGAGCTGGGGGTCTCTGGCTCAAGGTTTTTCTTGAGGTAGCAGTCAGTTTGTTGGCTGGGGCTGCCATCATCTCAAAACTTACCTGGGTTTGAAGAATCTACTTCCAAGGTGGATATAGGTCCCTAGTCACAGGGGCCTGTCTGCAGAGCCACTTAACAAGAAGGCAGCTGGTTCTCCCCAGTGGAAGCACTCTAAAAGATATGATGAAGAGCACACACGTCAGAAACTGCAGTCTTTTAAAATCTTCATCTTGGAAATGATGTCACCAGCCACTCTAGATTCCTGACCCACAAATCTGTGAGATAATAAACGTTATTTTTAGTCACTAAGCTTTGGGGCAATTTCTAATGCAGCAGTGGAGAAAGAATTCACAAGGAGAGACCTTGCAGTCATTCTGTAGATTTTTAGATTTTTATCATCTCTTCCCTGATCTCCCTGCTCCCACTCTAGCTACTGGCCCCCAAATCCATCTTTTATGCTGAAATTAGACTCACCAATACTTCTGTTGTATTCTGTTTATTAGAAAGGAGTCCCAAAGTCCAGCTCACACTTAGAGGAGGGAATTACACAGTGGCATATATGCCAGGAGACAGGGATCTGCAGGGGCCCTTTGAGAGGCTGCCTACAACAACTGTATGACTGAGTAGATGGCAGTGCCTTAATGAAGATTAGGAATGCAGTTGAAAGAGATTTTAGGGGGTTAATGAAGAGACTTGTTTCAGATAGAAACGGTTGCCTATTCAAATGGATATGTGCAGCAGCATTAGTAATGGAGAAGTAGATTGGAGGGTGGTCATCATTTTGTAGGTAGCATGTGAAACCATCCAAGTGACGACTACCTTACCTCCTTACAAATCATTGCTCAGAGGCCACCCTTTCAATGAGGTCTGTTTTAACCAATCTCTTAAAATTTTAACTCTCTTTTTTCACTCTTAATATCCCATCTCCACTTTTGAGTTATGCATAGCACTTACCATCTTCTGTCACGCCAATGCTTTGCTTATTGTTCATTGTCTGTTTCTTCCACCAGAATGTGAGCTCAATGAAAGCAGAGTTCTTTGTTTTATACACTGATGTACACTTAGTGCTTAGTAGAGTACCTGATGTATAACTGATACGCGATAGTTATGGAAAGAAGGATAAAATTTTCTAAAAGTAGTATACCTAAACCAAAGGTGGAAGTAATCCAAGTATTCATTGATGGATGGGTGGATAAACCAGATGTGGTACATACATACAATGGAATATTATTTGGCCTTAAAAAGTAAGAGGATTCTGCCACATGTTACAACATGAGTGAGCCTTGAGGACATTACGCTAAGTGAAATAAGCCACTCACAAAAGGACAAATACAGTATGATTTCACTTAAATAAGGTACTTGCAGTCATCAAATACATAGAGACAGAAAGTAGAATGGTGGTTACCAGGCACTGAATGGAGGAAGGAATGAGGAGTTACGGTTTAGTGACTGCAGAGTTTCATTTGGGGAAGATGAAAAGTTCTGGAGATGGTTGGTGGTGATGGTTCCACAACAACGTGAATGTAGTTAATGCCACAGAACAGAGCAATTAAAATGGTTTAAATAGTACATTTTATGTTATATGTATTTTACCAAAAAAAAAAAAAATTCCAAAGGTTGTGGACATAGTAATTAAGATAAGGACTGAGGAATGCCTATTGGATTTGCTGAAACAGAGACCTCAGTGAGAGCTGTTTCAGTGGGACACTGGGAGCTGAGATTATAGTGACGAATGATTGAGAAGTGAGGGGGATGCTGAGAGCTAGAGGAGGCTTCTTTATAAAGAATGGGGGGGATCTGAGAATGTTTCAGGCTGGGAGGAGAAGTGGTAGTGGGGTGCATGTGTGTGTATGTGTGTGTGTTGTGGAGACTATGTGGGGCGGGGAGGCCACCTGGAGATACAGCTATTAAACAGTAAGTGAACAACAATACAAAAGCTGGGTTGGGGGAAGGGAGGAAGGATACTGAAGGAACCTTTCCTGTCTACTTGTATGGAGGAGTAATGTCTGAAATTTTCCAAATAGCCAAAGTTGTGGCACATGAGGAGGTTTGGAGCAAACATTACAACAGCTTGGGATAATTATCACAGTCTGCACCATTCAGACAGTGTCTATCAGAACCCAGGAATAGCCTATAAGAGTAAGCTGTGCTGAATTGTGGAAAGAGGTCAAGGTTTAGGGCAGTTAGGACTGCAGGTTCTAGGGAAGTTATCATCATGAAAGGCTGTGATAAGACATTAACTGTTGAACATTCTTGCAGCATATCGTATTTGTAATAGACTTTGAATTTGAATATTTTATTATAGCAAGTATGTTGTATGCAAAGTACTCAGGCATTGCAAATCAGGCAAAGTTGAAAACACCCCAGTATTATTAGAGCTCTACCACACAGATCCTGCAACATGGGGAAACTCAATTTAATACATTTTCACTGAATACCTATAAGCCTCCATGGTATGAAAGGCATACAAAATGTGTATTTACTATATATATTGAAAAGTGATTATATATACTATTGTGAAACTAGATCACTATTTGGTCTACTAGCTAATATTTATGTAGATGGTATTAGCATAGCTATTGCCACATAGGCAAATAAATCCATGTTATAGGTGACAGAATTGCAGGTTTTCTCAAGAACTGCTAGTGGATTTTAAAGTATCATTGGAAGTGGAAACTTTTGCTCAGACACAAAAGTGTTGTAATGAACTAAAGATGGCTGCATAAACATGCAGAAATTTATTTAAAGTTACATGGTCCTACTAGGGCACGGGCAGTTAGTCTAGAGAAGGGCCTGATCAAGCACGGTGTAGGACAGAGAGCTTGTGTGGGTTTTTTAGGTGGGGACTTGGCAATTCTGGGATTAATTTCAGCAGGTTCCTGAAGGTCAAGTGGGCCAAGCTTCAAACAGAAGGCCTGTGGTTATGTTTATTCAGTGGCGAGGCCAGATTTAGGAAGCCGAGAAATCAAACATTATGAGGAACAACTAGTTTTAGAAATCAAGGTCAGGCAAGGGCAAGAATGTAAGGAGAAATGTGAGTCAAGATAGTGTCATTGCTGTCAGAATACAAATGTGGGCCTGATTTGAGGAGGAAAGGGTTTGTTCTAGGGTTTCTTTCAGAGTGAGAGCTTTACTACATATGGTGGTGCTAAGGCACATAATGATGATGAAGAAGATGATGATGAAGATGCCGTAATGATAAAAGCTGCCATTTGTTAGATCTGTGCTATGTGCCAAGCACTGTTACTTCAACAAATATTTTTAGTACGTAGTATGTGCCTACATGCTGGGGAAACAACAATAAGCAAAACAGATAAAATTCTTGTTCTCATGAAGCTTATGTTTAGGTGGAGGGAGACAAATAATTAATCCGTAGGCAAAAATGCAATAATCTAGAGAATGATAAGCCCTTTGGAAAACACAGAAGAAGCAGAGTGAATGAAGAGGGCTTGGAAGAAGGTAAATATTTCATGTACGATGCTTAGGAAAGGTCTGAAAATTTGAACAGAGGTACAATACTAGCATGGAGACAAGTCAAGCAAGTTTGGGGAAGACTTTGAACAGAGTGAGAGCAGGTGTGAAGGCCCCATGGTAGGGAATTGCTTGACAAATAAAAGGAATAGCAGGAGGGCCATTGTGGCTGAGGCGGAATAGTAGGATTCTTTAGAGCTTTTGCTTGTGGCCATCTTACCAGCTTTACCTTTGAACCTAGTGAAATGGGAAGCCATTGGAAGCTTCTCTGAGCATCCTGAAACTTAGGCTATATTATCCTCAAGATACTTGTATGAGATAGGTAAAATTATTGTGTACTTTTTACATTAATGAAAAAGCTGAGACATGGAGAGAGTTTAAGTGACTTGCCCAAAACCAGCTCTAAAGCTTTGGAATGAGGATTTTAACCTGGGGAGTGATTTTAGGTTGCACAGAAAGGATGGCAGAGGGACACAAGGACATTTTGGGGGGTGATGGATGTGTTCATTATCTTGTCTGGCTGGTTTCATGCATGCATATGTATGTAAAACAGTGTGCTTTAAATATGTGTGGTTTATTGTATGTCACTGATACCTCAGTAAACTCATAAAATATGTTTTAAAAATGAGGGAGAGGCCTTGATGGAGTTTAAAGCAGAGAAATGGCATTCATATTTTGGGAAGGATGGATTAGAGATCAATTAGAAAGCCAGTACAAAGATCCAAAAATAAGCCAGTAAGGAATTGAAGCAAGGTAGGGCAGAGAGGAACAAGAGAGGACTTTGACTGTAAAGATGACAAGACTTGAAAGGTAATAAGAATGAGGCGTGAGAGAAAGAAGGAATTGAGCATAATTACCAAGTTGGCTGTGTTCAGAGGTGAACCATTAACCAAAATGTAAAATCCCGGAAGGGCATCAGGTCCTGGGAAAGGTGATGACAGGTGTAGACAGCCTGCGATCTTGTTGTTGTGGGATATCCAGGACAGGAGGTAGTTTAACTTAGGGAGACTTCTGGTTGAGAACTAGAGATGTGGGAGTTGGTGTGTAGGCGGCCTATTAGAGCTATAGGCATGAATGCCATGCCAGAGATAAGAAGGGGTGGAGAAGAAAGCTCGAAAGCTCTGGGAGCACCAATATTTAAAATGAGACATAGGGCCGGGCGCGGTGGCTCACGCTTGTAATCCCAGCACTTTGGGAGGCCGAGGCGGGCGGATCACAAGGTCACGAGATCGAGACCACGGTGAAACCCCGTCTCTACTAAAAAATACAAAAAATTAGCCGGGCGTGGTGGCGGGCGCCTGTAGTCCCAGCTACTCGGAGAGGCTGAGGCAGGAGAATGGCGTGAACCCGGGAGGCGGAGCTTGCAGTGAGCCGAGATTGCGCCACTGCACTCCAGCCTGGGTGAAAGAGCAAGACTCTGTCTCAAAAAAAAAAAAAAAAAAAAAAAAAAAATGAGACATAGAGAAAAACTTGGTCTGCATTGTGCTCTGTATCTCGTTTCATACTCGTAGGAAACACTGATCGTCAGTCACAACACTCTTTCCTTCAGACGTCTGTCAACACAGTGTTGGTAGAAACCACTGCATTTGATCAGTGTCAATGAGCAAGATGAATCCTCTTTTCCACCCCTGATTTTAGTAGTGAACATGGAACCATTAAGGAGATGAAGGAGTGTTTGAAAAGATTAGCAGAGGCCCAGGAG
The DNA here is from genome assembly GCF_006542625.1 of Nomascus leucogenys. Taxonomy (NCBI): domain Eukaryota; kingdom Metazoa; phylum Chordata; class Mammalia; order Primates; family Hylobatidae; genus Nomascus; species Nomascus leucogenys. The sequence continues at coordinate 86,729,427 of NC_044393.1, read as the reverse complement.
ATAATCATGTCTTGAAGGCCAAGAAAATTTCAAGAAAAAGAGTAAGGTACAGACCTTACTCTTATAAGAACTGAAACATATCCATTGTTTTGGGCCATTAGGAGGTTAATAATGACTTTGTGGAGTGTGGTTTCTGTGGCATGAGAGGGCAGAGGTCAAATTATAGTGGATCGAGGAATGAAAGTGAGGACTGTGCTTCCTGGAAGCACAACTTAGAAGTGAAGAAGTAGGAATTTTATTGAAAAAGTCTGTGTTCTTTTTATAAATTTCTTTACAAATCAAAGAGTTATGTTAGTTTTTATAGATTGTCACATTTATTTCTTAAATATAGGAAGATCCTTGGAGTCTCTTTGCTAGGAGACTTTTAGGCACAAAGCAGATGCCCTTATTTCTGGGCAGTTTCTCGACCTGAAGTGTGGGACGAGACTACCTGAGCCTTAGAGCCATCTGGGATGGTTTCCCAGCTGCTGATCTACCAGCCTTTGCCATCCCAGAGTAAGAGAAGTTGCACATGGTGCAAAGAAGAGTGAGAAAACTGAGTCTTCTATAAAGAGCACTGCTTTATCCTGAGATTATCTTTTTTTCTTATATTTGGGTTAAAATGTCTTTGTATTAGTAGGCAGTATTTTTTCTTTTAAATACCCCACTTAGCAAAATAAAAACTTGCCACCTCTTTCTGAGTTAACTCTGTTTTTTCTCAATGATTCTAATGCCTTAATTCCTTATGAACAGCCATCTTTTTGTGTGTGTTTTGAGTTTTTATCTTCTCTAGGCCAGAATTAATTTGGACAACGAGAACTAACTAGAACAATGATATTGTTAGTCCTCAGGAGCTACAGGCAGATGGTCTATCACCCAAGAACTCCAAAATATAGTACATGAGATTATCCTGATAAGGAGATTATTCTTCCTAAAATTAGAACTCAAAATCAATCAGAGTAGATAAGTGTGTAAAGTCACCTTGAAGATATAGAATAGCTCCCCTGCCAGCCAGATTTCACTTTCATGTGATTAAAAATATTACTATGTCTAATGAAAGAATGTGTTAATGAACAATGAGGTTGATTGGCTATAAGAACATGGGAAACCATGGGGGGAAAAGCTGGTGATATCTATCTGAGCAATGGTTAGACAAGAGGAAATGATGGCAAATGGAGGCCTGTGGATAGTTAGGTTTCACTGGCAGAGAGACCAGATGGACCCACCGGATTGGAGAGGCCCGGCTATGTGAGCCTGATGTCACCCTTTACCCTCAATGCATCCAGCTTTCCTTCATCTTTTCCCATGCCTACTCTTTTCATTTGACTTCCCAAGTAGGAGGAGAATGCAGTAGTGCTGGGGCTAAACTATTGCTTCTCATACAGACTGAAAATTTAAGTCCCTGTGTGGATCATTTCTCAATAGAATTTTTTAAACCAGCATTCTGGATTTATCCCTCAGTCTCAGCTCTGGAAGAAAAATTCTTTAATGTGCTGACAAAGTCTGGTTTCTGAGCTTATGGTGCTGAGGTCTGATTGAGCCTCTTGTGCCTTCAGCCAGGAGGACCCTGGCTTTCCTTAGATGGGAGCAGACTTTGACGTTACCACTGTGTTGGACCACATTGTGACTTGCTGTAATTTTTCTTTTAAAGTTTCCTCCAAAATTACCATTTTAAAAGAAACGCCAAATTAAAAACATATTTATTGACCAGACATTCTGCAGAAAACCATGTTCAGGAATAACTTTTGCCATTTTTCACTAGACAATTTTTAGAATTTTGTCATTTCAACATTTTTTTCTTTGTTTCTCACTCCAAATTTCTGTAAATTTTTTATTCAGTAAATTTTGTTCACACAATTATAGATAGTCTTGTGATGATTGTCTCCAAGTTGGTTCCACTTTCTGTGTTTTTAATTCTGCTCCGATGGATTATTTGTCTTGAAGATCTTGAAAGAAGTTGATAAAGAAGAGCTTAATCTTAGCAAAATTTCTTAGATTCTTAATTTGGACCACAAGCAAAATGGTCTGTTTTAAGTTTCTGCTATGAAAAATTACATGGAGTTTTTCTCATGGTTTGCAAATTATTTTATTCCTAAGGCTCAAGGCTCTTGATGTGATGGTGAACATCTGGGAGAAAAACTTAAGAAAAATGTAGTCATTTGAATGTTTGATGTACAGTTTGAGAAGTTCACAAATTTGTAAACATTCTGATTTTAGTCATTCGAGTTCTTCCCCTACTTCTTTCATTTGCTCTTGTCATTATGTAAATAGAGCCCTACAGAGGGGATAGAGAAAAATTAGTTTTTGTCCAAATATTCCTCTCTTTTGCATTTGATCAGAATGTTCTCTGTTCTTGACGATGGGTGATAAAATTATGGGCAAGGAAAAGCTTTGCAGAAGGGCAAAAGGAGTAAGCTGGGGCTCTGTGAGTATTGCCTAATTGAGTGGCTTTGCTCAAAAATCTTTTTGTTTTTGATGATAACTTTCTCGTGTTGTTGTCATATTACATATTTAGAAATGAAAATAAGATGAAATATTTACTTATTGAACATCTGCTTTTCTCCTAGATGGGGTCACAGTCTCCAAGTTCCCTGTTTATTTAGGAAAGATTGGCTGGTAATTTCTGTCCCCTTTCCTCCCTTTTGTATTACTTTAGATATCTGATTATTCATACCATCTCTGTTAAGGAAAAAAATACTTATTTCCATGGAAATAACATTAGGAAGTGGCTTTGGGAGCTAAAAATCTTCCTTTCATGAGAAAACATTTTTTTTTCTTTTGCAGATCTTGAAAACAATGGCATCCTTAAGATACAATATACACAAATAGATGTTTTGATAAAGAAAATAGATCCATATAAGAACTGTTTTATCTGAGTTTACATTAGACCTGCAATAACATAGTAGTAAGTTGATACTAGGAAGCCATAAAGTCATAAAAGTTTTACCAGTATGCTTAAGAGAAGATTCTCTTGAGGAAATTAAAACAGAAGAAATGATATATCATAATCTTTCACAAATCTGTATAATCAATAGCAGAATCAATAGTAATATAGCTAAAAATCTTTGAACCCTAAAGATATTTTTTGAAGGGACAACGTTTTAGGAATTCTTAGCTCATTCTTGGCTGACGTCTCCATGAAACCAGGGTTGTTTGTGATTTTGCTTCATAGGAGAATCCTTGATCACTCCGTGGAAGAACTTGTAGTTCCAGAAGAAGAAAGCTCATGAGCATAGAATGTGTGATTTATTAAATTAGAATCTGCATTTTGCTCAAATTTTGAAATTCTCAGATCTTTTTAACAACAAACATCATGATCCAGTAGCAGTATATTTTGGTTAATAATTTTGGTCTAACCGAGTTGTGTTTGGTAACTACAGAATTATCTTACCTGATTTTCTCAGAATAGTGACCATGAGAAAAATATTTTGGAATTGGACTTGGATTGGAAGGGAAAAGTGGAGGAGGGGAGAAATTGATCAGAAGCGTTTGCCACAGTCTATGTGGATATGGGTCAGATTGGCCTGTGGGGCAGCGGGGATGCAGTGAATGGAGAGCTTCAAGACATATGGGAGAGGGAGAATTGACTGCATTCATTGATCATTGATTGTGGAGTTGAGAGTGATGAAGTCCGAAAGGAAGATCCCTAGCAACTGAAGTGAGGAAAGGACCATTGCCTGAGAGGGGAGAAGGACCAGAAGTTCAGTTTGGTGCATGGTAGTTATAAAGGATCTTCAGGGTGAGATACAGAGCAGGCAGTGGGAGATAGGAGTTGGGGTTTAAAAGAGTCTCTTGGTCCCCAGGCAAGGCATGTTAAAATAGCTGACATTTGATGAGCTTTGAGTATTCTATTTAATAACTAATTTTAGATACTGTACTATATGACAGCTATAAAAATAGGAGCTGATGTACCTGAAAATATCCAAAAAGAAAAGGAAAGAAATCAGGTTGGGTCTAATAAAAATCAGTCAGTAGATTTAAAGAGAAGAAGAGAGTTAGGCTGGGAGAGAAATATAAAACTCCCAATTTGGTCTCTTTCGGTTTCATTTACATGGAAATCTATGCTTGAAAGGGAAATACAGACGATTATTAGAAGTCAGAAAACAAAGGTACAGGAAAAGAACGGAAAGTCAACTGGATTTCCCACCACTTGTAGTTTTCTAAGGTTAATTAAATCTATTTGCATTTTATAATGAGAAAAATATCACAACCTTTTTTTTTAAAAAAAAAAAAACACCATTTTTTAAAGTGATTTGAAATAGAAATGCCTCTGCTAGGTTCTCTTTTTCATGCTGAGAGGACATTTCCCAGCAAGCCCCAAGGCTTTATTGTCTTGTGATGTCTCCAGGTCACCTCAGGGACATAGTGGTATAATAAGGAAAACCAAAGGGAGAATGGTGGAGGCATAAAAATGTAATGAATTGGGGGAAGGTTGATTGGACCAGGCAAAATCTGGTTATTTTGACCCTTTGTCAAGGCGGTCCCAGGTGTATCTCTGCCCAGGAGAATGTATTTCAAATGTCTTCAGCTGTAGACTTCTGAAGCAACAGATGATTCCACTGATTTATCACTTCTCCCGTAGGTTGACAACATTTTGATACTCAAAATGCAGGGAGGAAAGAAGCATAAGAAGTAGGCATGAAAGAGAAATCACAGGCTTTGGGAGGGAGTGGTATTAAAGAGCAGAAGGGGGATAATAACCACAGAATACCTGGGATGAGTTCCTCAGGGAATCCTTTTCAAACCTTCTCGCCCTCCCCACCCCATCCCCTTCTCACCTCTGTATAAAGAGCTTTGCCCTTTTCTCCTCTGCTTTTCCTCCTCCATCACTGGCTGCTTCTTTTTAGTCTTTTTGCTAGAAACGATCTTACCTTCTCAACTTCTAGTTGTTGGAGAGCCCCCGGGTGCAGTATGAGTATAGCATTTCTTTTCTTGTTTATTCCCAGCTACTCCCTACTTGGCTTTCATCTGTCCCTGTAACTTTATATACCATTTATATGCTGCAGATGTTCAAATGTACGTATCTAGTGCTTGCCTCCCTTGAACTCCACACCTCTTACTTGACATCTCTGCTTAGAAGTCTTGTAGGCATCTTAAACTCAATTTGTTCAAAACTAAATGCTTGATTTCCACATCTCCAAACACTTGGTCCTCTGTCAATGTCCCTGTCTCAGTAAATGTACCACCATTTGTCCTGGAACCTTGAGTCATCCTTGGCTTTTCTTTTTTACTAATAATTCATCATTAGTTCATTAATAATAATCCATTAGCAAGTGGCTCTGCTTTCAAGATCTACCTCGAATATTACCACTTCTTACCACCAGCACAGTTACCACTCCAATCCAAGCCATCACTTTCTGGACTGTTGTAGTTGTAGTAGCTTGTGAAATGATTTCTCTAGTTATACCCCTCCCCTTTCAAACGCATTCAGATATGTTCTCCACATACCAGTGAATGCGACCCTTGAAAACATAAAGCTGTTCATATCATTTCCTGGCTCAAAAACTTACGTTGGTTTCTTGTTGCCCTTAGAAAATCCAAGGTCCTCACCATGGCCTATAAATGCCTCTGGCCCTAGATGCCTCTCCAGCCTTATCTTCTGTCACCTCCTCCCTCCCTTGCTGAGGTCCAACCTCACCCACTTCTGGCTGTTACCTGAACAAGCTAAAAATCTAAGGGACTTTGCATTTCAAGTTACCTTTGTCTGGAATGTTCTTCTACCAAATAGTCAATTGACTGTCTCTCTCTCTCTCTTACCTAATGTAGGGGTCTGCTCAGAGGATGTCATGGTACCTTATCAAAAGGAAGTCATGGGCCAGGCGCAGTGGCTCACCCCTATAATCCCAGCACTTTGGGAGGCCGAGGTGGGTGGATCACGAGGTCAGGAGATCGAGACCATCCTGGCCAACATGGTGAAACCCCGTCTCGACTAAAACACAAAAAATTAGTTGGATGTGGTGGTGTGTGCCTGTAATCCCAGCTACTCAGGAGGCTGAGGCAGGGGAATCACTTGAACCCAGGAGGTGGAGTTTGCAGTGAGCCAAGATTGCACCATTGTACTCCAGCCTGGGTGACAGAGCAAGACTCTGTCTCAAAAAAAAAAAAAAAAAGGATATTGTGATACCTTATCAAAAACAGCATCCCTTGCCCTACTCTTGGTCTTGTTCTTCATCACTGGTGCCATGATTTCACTGTATATTAACAGTGTATTTGTTTGTTGTTTGACTCATCTCCCGGGCAGTAAGCTGTCTCAAGCAGGGGCATTGTTGGGCTTTTTTTGTTTTATGCCTGCCATCCAGAAGACTTCCTGCACATGAGGCATAACTATCAGCTCCATAAATATTAGCTGACTGGATAGCAACATCAGTAACCAAGGGAATTGGTTTTTGATTTGTGTGGCTTTTTATTTTGACAGCCTTGGAAACAACAGTGAGTCTGCCCAGTTCTCACAAGTGTCTAGCATGGCGCCTGGAGCAGAGTTTGCACATATAAATGTGTTGGGTAAATTAGTGAATGACCAAATGAATGAATAAAGTCACTTTAGTACATTAATCACCAGTACGTCTTCAGCTACCCTTCAGACCCATTCATTACGGCAGAGTTTCTATGGCAAAGGAACCTAACCTTGTCTAAGGGTTCCATGAAGGCCTCCCTGAGGAGGGTACTTAATCATCATCATCATACCTAACAGGTTCTGAGCACTTACTATGAGCCATCTACTGCTTTATGAACTCTAACTGATTTAATCCTCACAACAAATCTATGAGGTTGATAATATAATTAGTCCCATTTTACAGATGGGGAAAGTAAGGCACAGAGAAGTAGATTCACTTGTCTCAGGATAGGTAACTAATAAATGGTAGTCTGTTTCCAGAGCCTGTGCACTTCACCACTCACTATGCTATACTTCTAAGCTGAGGACTGAGGATGGAGTATTAGCTGGCTTGACGGAGGATTGGAATTAGGCAGAAGTTAGCATTCTGGGCAAATGGAACCATATGTGCCAAGGGCCAGATCATTGCCAGTTCCATGAAAGACATGACAGGTTTAGTGTGGCCAGGGCACAGAGTGGGCATATAAGAGGGTAAGAGCTGAACCTGGTTATTAAGCACTGGCCAGATTGTATAGGCCTGGTAGGCTGTGCTGAGTTTGGACTTACCTTAGGCAAAGGGAAACATTAAGTGGTTTTAAGCAAAAATGTTAGGTGTACAGATTTAACATTTTTAAGCAGTCACATTGGTGACCCTGTAGAGGATGAGAGGATGGGCTGGAAAGCAAGCAGGTGGAGGGCAGGGAGACCATTAGGAAGGTCTCACAATAGTCCAATAAAGGGGTAATGATGACCTGGTCTAGGGTATTGGTAGAGGCAGTGGAGAGGTAGTACAGATTTGAGGTAAAATCAACAGGCCTTGTGACTTGGGGTGAAGAAGTGGGAGGTGTACAGAAATTGAGGATGACTCCCAGATCTCTGGCTTAGGAAGGCAGGTAGAAGATGTTATTTATAGGGACCAATGAATTCATTGATCAATTCGTTTCTAGGATTTTATTCTACAGATAGACTAGTTGCTAGTACAGACACACAAGCCTTTATTTAGAAAGATACTCATTGTAGGATTGTTTGTAGTAGGATTAGAAACAATATAGTATAGGGCCTTGCACAACTCCAGGATCTGCCATTCACACAGAATGCAATGTGGAGGCCTCCCTGAATTTGCACAACTGATTAATTAATTACCGAATTGCAGGATGTCCAAACCATGGGATATAATACAGCAGTTAAAAAGTAGGATGTGAGTCTTTATGGACTGGTAATGGTTGCCAAGATAGGTTGTTATGCAAAAAGGTATCCTATGATTTGTTTTATGTAAGTCTATTCATACACACACATATTTACACTTGTAAACACATAACATAGTTCTGGAAAGATACATAAAATTTTGTAACAGGGCTGCCTCTAGGGTAGAGGATTGGAAGACAATAGTAAAAAAGCTTTTTTGTCTTGTCTGATTTTTAAATTTGTATGCATTACCTGTTAAAATAATAATACATTAAAAATACATCATGGAGACTTGATAATGCAGTGACAATTAAGTAATTAACCAAATAGGAATAAAGCAAGTGTGATACTAATTTATAACTACCTTTCCATTGAAACACTTCTGAAAGAATAAAAATTTAAACCGTAATAATAAATCCCAGGGCAAAACTAAATATGAAGGTAATAAATGTGGGGCTTTGAAATAGTGTGTGGGGGATGTTATCAAAAATTCCACCTGACAAATTATTATAAAGACTCAAGATTTTTTCGGCTGGGCGCGGTGGCTCATGCCTGTAATCCCAGCAATTTGGGAGGCCAAGGCGGGCGGATCACGAGGTCAGGAGATTGAGACCATCCTGGCTAACACGGTGAAACCCCGTCTCTACTAAAAATACAAAAAATTAGCCGGGTGCGATGGCGGGCGCCAGCAGTCCCAGCTACTCGGGAGGCTGAGGCAGGAGAATGGTGTGAACCCGGGAGGCGGAGCTTGCAGTGAGCCAAGATCGTGCCACTGCTGTCCAGCCTGGGCGAAAGAGCGAGACTCTGTCTCAGAAAAAAAAAAAAAAAAAAAAAAAAGATTTTTTCAAGTGTGAAAAACCTTAAGATTCATGAATTTTAGATTGCACTTCTAGTTATAATATTAGTTGCTCATGAAGTATGGGGACCTCAGTGTCTGTCAGGCAAGCATTACAGCTCTAGTGTGACTTTAAGGATTTGCTGTGTTCACCAGGGCATGTGAGAATTCTCTGCAAAATGAATGCACACTATAAGCAAGAAGAATAAAGTGAGGCAGGCCCAGAATATTAGATCAAGTTTGCCATACTAGCCTTCTTTAGATCCTTACCCTGCATGTAATCATGCTCTTTTGAGAAGGGTCAGGCTTCACCAGCCCTCACTTATCTGTGCAGCCATGAAAATGCTTCAGGACCAGGTTAGTGCCTTTTTTTATCCAGAACTTCCTTGGATTTTAGGTGAATTTAGAATTGGAATTAGTTTATAGTTGCAATGGTAAAATTTACTATTGGCATTACGTGGGTGGCAGAAAACCTTAAAAAAAAAAAAAAGTCCTGAGTAACAGGAATGACAAAGTAAAGGTAAATTCCAGCTAGAGAGTACTTATTTCTCCTTATTCCTGTCCCATCTGTAGTAAACCAGTAACTCAAACTATTGAAAATATAAAACATGTATATCTTTGTGATTTGCAAGCACCCAGGTGATTCTGATAGCAATAAAGTTCGGGCAGCATGGTGCTGAAGAGTGACACTGCCTTCCCAACCAGCCTCAGATGAATCCCGTTGAGTACTTCATTTGTGAATCCCTTCTTCAATATCATTCTGCTTGGGGGCCTATGGAGGAGCAAAACTCTACTGGAAAACTCTGATGATTCTGCCTAGAAAATGATAGGTTTGTGTTCCAGGGGGACATGGAGATATATTACTTCTAAATTCTCTGATCTGTTGACGAAATGCGGCAAGGCTAACCAAGAAAATCATCTGGTTTTAAAAGATATTCCTAAAAAAAGTTGAGACAGTTGCAACTAATTCTTGGCTGCTGCAAAGATTCCTGCTGTGGAGGGGACTTGAAGCAGAACACGCCCCTCACTGCCCTTTGTGGCTGTAATTCAATCAAGGGATTCTGGCAGCATACACCTCAGACACAGAGAATGTTTGACTGCAGAGACTCCTAGGTAGACTGTGAAACATTTTAGGACACGTTCCACATGAACTCCAGCTTTATACCCTGTTTACATTTCAGAGTCATCTATTAAAGGTGGGTATGAGATAATCAGCGGATACAGAAAATCTAGTTCTCCAAGACATTAAAATATTATGTGCCAAGACCTAGATCCTTCTGCTGACCAAAATATCGATGGCGGGAAAGACCATGCCCCTTGTATATTTTACACAGAAGTCCATTATACTGAAAAGTTTGGTCCTTTTTTGCAGTGATCACATTGGCCACTAATGGCAGGCAGCCTTTAATCTTATATCACATGGTCTGATTCTGCCCTTAAGGAGTCACGTGGGCCTTGGAGAAGAGAAAGTCTTCTCCTTTGTTGCCCAGGACTGGGAGACCTCCTAGTGTATCCTGACAACTGCTATGCACACCTCAGGGATGACAAGTCCCTCAGAACTGTGACTTTTCTTATGTTGTCCACATTTCAGAGGCTTCTTTTTCACGTGCCAGCAAATGACTGCCCACAGCAAGTCTCTTGTTCTCTTGAGGCAGTGACACTGAGCCTGGAGCTGTGTGGCTGGAGCCTTGCGTATCCTAGGAGAAAACTCTTGAGTGGACCTGCGTCAGAAAAAGCCTTTGGCGTTGCCTCTCCCTTTTTTGTAATAGTGCCTCTTTCTCCCTGGCTGTGGTTCCCTTCTCAGCCTCCCCTGTTTGGCATGCCCATTACACCCCTGGCAGGGTGGGCACCTCTCCTCTAAGGGGCCACCTTTGGGTTCAAATCCCAGCCCCATTGTTATTTACTTACAATTTGGGACAAGTTACATAACCTCCCTGGGTGTCATTCTCCTCATCCATAAAGCTGGTCCAATAACAATAACAACCACAACAGTAATATTACTGCCTAGGGTTTGCTTTTAAAAAACCTCCCATATGCTGTCCAACAGAAAGTGGATGCCCCATTGCTCACTGCTGCTGTTCTCAGGAGGCTCACAAGCCATCCAGCCCACCCGGCTGGTTTTTGTTTTAATCCTCTTGAGATGCCGTGAGTGGGCAGCACCATTTCGGTGAGTCATCACTCCTCATTCTAGGTGGGACGGCACTCTAAGCACATTCTGAGAAAGCAACCTCTGAGCAGTACTCCTCTTGTCCTGGTGGAAGAGAATAGGTCTCATGATAGCTCCTTCCACTGGGTGGGTTGTATAATTTGCAACAAGGATTCTAAAAGGAAGTTTAAATCAGTCAGAGGCTGTGTATGTGGAAATAGTGCGATTAATGTACTGAGATGTTTTTCTACCCAGGAACAGCCATTAGGCACGGGCTTTTTACGTAAGAAGCCTTTGTGAGAAGGTAAAGCATGATCTCCTGTTCCAACCCCTTGTTAGAACTTAATGTTTTTCTTCTCCATGCCTCACTTCCCACCCCACATAATATTCCTCTTTTCATTAATTTTTATGGCAATTCAATTTAATATTTCCAAATATGCAAATATTAAAAATAAAAATCAACATAAAAATATTTGTATATGAGTATGTACACACACACACACAAATATATAGTGTAGGCGTTACTGAGTGGTACCTGCTTTCGGTTGTAAACGAACAGACAGACATATGTTTATGCCTTGCAAGAAGCTCCATAGCATCTTATAGAATGTTAATATCACTTACAATGTGCTTACTTACTCATAGATTTTATTTCTTTTTTCATTTTCCTGAGAACTGTTCCTTGTAGCCAAAATGCCAATTACTCACTTTAAATAGAGTTCTAATTTCTTATAAGTCACAAAGAAAAAAAATATGCAATTTTTCCTCTTCCTTTTCCTTCTTGAGAGCCAAAAAAGGCATGTCTGTGCCATTTCTTCTCACGACTGAATAATAGGCCCTCCCACAGCCCACCAGCTCTGAACCAGTACACTGAAGAAAGCCACTCTTTTGACATTTTCCTGTGTACAGGGCAACATTTCTTTATGCAGTTTTATTCACATTAACCAGTACTATTGGCCTATTGCCCACCTTCTATGTGCTGGTCACTTTGTGGCCCAAAGTAAGACAGAGTCTCTGTCTTCTGTAATCCAATCAGAAGGGTCAGAAAAGCAAGTTTACCATATAATACAAGTAGAATAGGATGAGTTCCATAAGAAAAGATAAAAGCCAGTCTGGAAGGAGAGAGTAAGGTTACTGGTGAGTAAAAGGATGTTGATATCAAGTTCTGTAAGAGTCAGGTAGGAATGGAGTAAAAAACATGGGTGGAAAAATTTTCTTAGGCCAGGAGGTAGAGATGGTTGTTATTTGTTTTTCACAGAAGGAGAGGCAAAGGAATAGGCTAGCTATGGTACTGTGAAATGTTTAAATAGGAGGAGAGAGAGGTAAAGGAGGTGCCTACCTTGATCTTGGGGAATTCGGACAGAAGGTATTTTGCACCGAAGGTGGGAGTGGAGATGAAATTTGGGACTTGAGGGAACCTTTCTTGGTCAATGATGACATGTTTGCTCTTGGTTTATCTTTCAGTCTTTCGACACACCCTGCATGTGTTCAACAGTCTACATTATTGTTTACTTTTAAAGATCACTAAGAGAATAGTGATTTCATTTTTCATTACCTCCCTGCTGAGTTTTCCTTCACTGGCATCTCTGGCTTTATGTCAGAGTTAACCTATTCTGGATCTGGCTGTCTTCTGGTTACTGGTATAAAGTAGAAGTGAGTGGCAGGTTGTTATAGCAATAGAATATGATAGCAGTTGGAGATACCTGTGGGGATTGGTCATGAGCTTGAATAGTCAGCAAGCTCTTTCTTAGGAAATTTTTACAGTCATTTAAAGGCCTTTCTTGCAGTTTTTATTCTGACAATGAATCTTTTCATGAATGTTCAGCTTGAAGATGTTGCAAAATTATAATAAGACAGTTGTAAGAATGTTCCGTGATTCCCAGAGAACTATAACATTGAATTTCCTATTAAAGTTGTGAATAAGAAAGATTTTGCAGAGACCAGATTGTGAATGCAATCTCTTACACAAAAGCATTGGGTGGTTCCCTTTTGTCTGTGACTTCCTTAGTAGGTCATTCAGAGCTTCAAACTCTTGCTCTCAGCAATCCAGCTTCATGCCTTGTTTCTTTCCTTCATACTCCCTACATTCTGGCCCCAGTAGGTGACTTTTTGTAACCAGCGCAAGTCAGTCACCATCACAGCCCTGGGGCTTTGCTCTGCTTTCCTCTCTTGACAGCACACTTTGAACCTTATTGTTTATCTGGTAAAGTTCTTCTCAGGCTGAGCTCCTCCTCTGTGAAGCCTTCCCTACTTCTCTCTTCCAAGCAGAATTCACTCCCTTTCTGAGACAATACCACTAATATAATAGGTTTGGGCTTCTATCAAGTTGTCTGGTTAGTCATCAGGGAGCACAGAATATTTCTGAGTTATACATGCTTTTCCCTGTCGCTTTGCACACCCTTTGTTCATTTGCATGCTACAGGGCACTGCTGTGTGTGCTCATACTTGCTTATTCTTTTAGGCATATGCCATAGTATTGCCCTAAATGAAGCTGGGACTTTAATAGTGATTCTACAAGACACCATTTAATACCCAATTGGTGGTCTGGATGATGTTAAAAGGAACAACGTTTCTGGACTGTAAGAGACTTTCAAAATAGGAGGGAGAGGGCAGTGGGTCTCATAACTTTCCGCCCTGCTCTACCATCAGACTGACACACTGTTTTGGCCAGCATTTCTCAATCTAGGTTTGCCAGGAACCTAGATTTTCAAAATACAAATGTCTAGGCTTCAGAGCTTCTAATTTTGTAGGTCTGGGGATGACAATTAAGGTATTTCCCAAACTTGGCTGGTGACTCTCTATACAGTGGAAAGTTGATCTCACTGTGGCTTTAGCCCTGGCTGCACATTTGAATCACCGAGGGAGGTTTTCCAAATATTGAAGCCTAGTTCCTACCCGTACCATTTAGATCAGATTCTCAAAAACCAGACCACTGGTCTTAGGCTTCTCTCTTTCTGCTTTTCACCAAAAAGCAAGACGTAGAAAAGAGCAGTAAACAGAGAGGGTGATTATATTATGGGAAACCACAGAGAAGATTCAGTGTAGTCCTTTTTATGCAGTTATTTTTGTTTCTGTTTTCTGATTAGGAAGGAGGGATGGAGGATAACAATATGAATGCCTAGAAGCTAAGGACAAAGCCATTTCAGGTGGAAGGATTCATACTTATGAAGGCATAGAAATAAGCAATCTACTTTTCCTGATGGAAAGACCACATATGTGGATTCATGAGGGACGACCTTGCATGAAGGACCACAGGGAGGTGGTGGGGAGGGAAACCCAACATCTAGGTTGAAGATAATGGATTTCATATTGGAGAGAATAGGTAGTTACTTCGTTTCTAAGCAAGGAGTAATTTTAGAGATAATACTGAGTTTCAGTAAGATGTCTTATTATTATGGTTAGGGTGGACTGAAATAAATGGTAACACAGCAGGGTTTTGTTCAGGGCCAACTTGTGTGATAGGTGTGACGTGGTGGCTGCCTTCTGTTCTGCATGTCCAATTTGATAAACCAAGATCTACCATGGGATTTGGGTAATCCATACCTTCCTGCCCTCTCTCTAGCCCTGCTTCTCTTGCCCTTCTCCACTTCCCTGTCTCTTTCTCTGCTACGTATGCCATTATCCTCTATTTAGGGTAAACATCTAAAAATAGGTATAAAGAAATAGAAGAAAAATAAAAAAGTAGCAATGATGCACACCCATATTATAAAAGATGTAAATTGTTGTAGGGAAGACAGAATTGTTTAAAATATATATTTAAACACAGATATGTGTTAGATGTTTTTAAACATTTTTTTTAACCTTGAAAGGAAAAGAAAATAATGTTAAAATTTTAGATCTATAAGGGATATGAATTTATGCCCAATATTGTTTTAATTCAATTTAGGATAATTATTTTAAAACTGGAGAAAGGAATCAATATTGATAATGGCAAATAATCAAAAATCAGAAATAATCTATTAAAAAAACTACTTTCTTTGAAGAGTGAAGTTTTCTACATTCAAATAAATTATACCACAGATAGTAAGAGATCCTATAAATTTGATCATAGAACTGTGGGCCAATAATGTCTGAGAAATAGTAGAAATGGGAGAGTTTCTGAAAAATTGGTGGTAAGAAAATATCCCCATTCAAAATTGGGCAAGTGGCCAGGCACGGTGGCTCATGCCTTATAATCTCAGTGCTTTGGGAGGCTGAGGTGGGAGGATAAGTTGAGGCCAGGAGTTTGAGACCAACCTGGGCAACATAGTGAGATCCCATCTCTACAAATAAATAGATAAGTCAGAGATGATGATGTATGCCTGTAGTCCTAGCTACTTGAGGTGCTGAGGTGGGAGGATTGCTTGAGCCCAGGAGTTTGAGGCTGCAGTGAGCTATGATTGCACCACTGCACTCCAGCTTGAGTGACAAAAAGAGACCCTGTCTCTAAAATAAAAATTAAAAAAAATTGGGTAGGTTAACTTACAGCTTAATAAGTTAATGGCAACCTTTACAAAATTATCCTAACGGTAATTAAACAGATGTTTTATGTAGAATTAGAAAAGAAAATAGTGGTCATAAAGAGCTAGCATGAGTTCCTTAAAAATAAATATGTATTATGTGTCTCATTTATTGGATGGGGTTATTATAGTGATAGATTTGGAAAATTCCATAGACAACTTGTGTCTAAATTTCAGCAATGCATCTGATAATATTTTGTGATTTCCCTATGGTTAAGGTAGAAACATATAGATAAGCTAAAATTAGGCCAAATCGCAAATGGTTCCATCCCACCCTACTCTACCCTATGTGAATACTATAAATTAATTCCAAGCTGGAGCCAGGTATCTATTTGAGCAGGGATTCTGCAGCTGGTTCTGTCCTGGTTGCTATGTTTATCAATGACAGGTGAATCATACATGAATGCTTATCAACTTATCAACTTGCTCTTATTCTCCTCTGGGAAAGACAGCTGATACACATGGTGATAGAAATCAGATTTAGATATCCATAGACTGGAACGATGGTCCCATATTAACTAATATGAAGATTATAAGTTTAGAAACTGTGGCAATTAGCCTGTCACCACTTGTGCTCTAGGGTGTTTTGTCTAGATCTTTGTTACTTAGAAATTCCAAGCTGAAGCTGGCTGACCATTTTTCAGGATTCTTCACCGAACGAGTTGCTAAGTGGCGAGGAAGCTTGAATTTGATTATTTGCTATCCCTGAAAGTCTATTATTCTTTGGAATTACTTGGAGAAACTGTTTTATGAAACATATCATCATCTCAATTGTTTATCATATAGCTAACTCACCTATCTCATCCATCAAACTTAGTTTCAAATAACTTGTTGCTGTCTGAATAAAATGAAATCTATCCTCAAAAGATGAGGACTGTTAACATTCAGAATCTTCTAAAGAGGCCTGCAGGTTCAGGAGGCATTTCCAAAAGAGGAATCTTCAATGCTTTGAACAAGATACTGGAATCTCAGTAAAATGCCATTTGCTATTGGTAGAGATGTAGTGTATATTTTCTAGGGTGACAACTTTGGACAGCAGCAATTTGACTGTGTAAAGGCTTACATATCTTTCTATTCCTAATTTTATAATGCTTAAAATATTTTTATTATTGCGCATTCTTGAGATCATTACTAAAATTTGTTGTTAATATGGCACACTTTCAATTTTAATTAGAACACAAAACATGAAGTGTTCTAAGTGTATAATTAGAATAAGTCTGATGCTCGGTTAAAATATTTTTATTGAGAAGAGAATATATAGTAGGATACAACAAAATACTTGGAAATTATAAAGGATAATAACCCAACAAATATCTGAGTATTCCCTACCCATTTTAATAACAAAGGGTACCATTGTAATAACCTCTGAAGTCTGTTGCTTATTTTCCTTAATCTATTCCTGAGCATCCCCAATAAGCTTGAATTTTTCGCTTATTGTTCCCTTGCTTTTTATTAATATTTAACCAAATATTTGTATCTTTACTAATGATAGCAGCATAAAACTTTCATATAGTGATTTCAATGTGCCAAGCACTTAAATGCCATACATTCATTTAACTCAGAAGCAATCCTCAGAACTAGGTATCCCCGGCCAGGCATGGTGGCTCACGCCTGTAATCCCCAGCACTTTGGGCGGCGGAGACGGGCAGATCACGAGATCAAGAGATTGAGACCATCCTGGCCAACGTGGTGAAACCCCATCTCTACTAAAAATACAAAAACTAGCTGGGTTGTTGGTGGGCGCCTGTAATCCCAGCTACTCGGGAGGCTGAGGCAGGACAATTGCTTAAACCCAGGAGGCGTAGGTTGCAGTGAGCCGAGATTGCGCCACTGCATTCCAGCCTGGTGACAGAGCGAGACAACGTATTAAAAAAAAAAAAAAAAAAAAAAAAAAAAGTTGGTATCCCCATTTTACAGATGAGGAAATCGAGATATATAGAGATTAACCCGAATTCCAGTTCAGGCAGTCCGACTGCAAATTCTGCACTCTTCCCCTCTGTTCCCTGCCCCCTCTCAAGAATACATAGTATAGCTCTATTTGCATTTAAAATGTTATGTAAATGAAATACTACTGTGTGCAATCTGCAATTAACACTTTTAGTCACGACTGTGTTCTTGAGTTTCATCTGTTTTGTTCTGTGGAACTGTAGTTCATTTATTTTCATTTGTAAAGAGTATTATTTCATTGTATGACTATATTGCAATGTATTTGTCTGTTCTGCTTTCATCTAACATTTGAGTTGCCTTTATATTTTTCTGTAATAAATAGTGCTGATATGATATTTTAACTATCATCTTGTGTGTATATACCAGAGATTATCTAGGGTGCATATCCTGGAGTATAATTCCTGTGTTTATGTGCACCTTCAATATTCCTATAGAACACCAAGTTGTTTTCCGTGGTGATGAACCATGTTGTCCTCCTTGTGACAGTATGTAAGCTGTGTATCTTGCCAAGAGGTAGTATTGTCACACTTTAAAATTTTTGTCAGTCTGTTTAGTTTAAAGTGGTAGAGGAATGATGCGGGGGAAAGAAGAAGAGAAGGGGGGAGGAGGAGGACAGGGATGAATTTCCAGTTATCTGATGGATCTGAACATGTTTTTCTTTTTTTACTATTAATATTTGGTTTCTCCTTTTGTAAACTACCTGTTCAAGTCTTTGGTTCACTTTTTTGGGGAGGGTGTTTATCTTTTTCTTATTAGTACCTATTAGTTGTAGAAAACATCTTTTATTTTGTGGCTTATCTTTTTACCTTCTTCATGGTGTTTTTGATGAACAGAATTATTTAATTCAATTGAATTTATAAATATTTTCCTTTTAGGATTTCTGGATTTTTTTGTGTGTGTGTTCTATTTATTAACTGCTTCTATTCACTTTGATTCTAAAAAGATACTTTCCTATATTATCTTCTAAAACTTAACATAGTTTTGTATTTCACATTTCCATTTTTAATCTACCTGAGATCAAATGTATATATGCTTTGAGGTATAAATACAATTTTATTTATTTTTTCTATAAGGATAAGCAATTATTGTGGGAACATTTGTTGTAAAGTGTATTTTTTCTCATCATTCTGCAATGCCAGTTTTGTCATAAATCAGGTTTCTATGTATTTTTCGGTCTGCTTCTGACTCTCTTTGTTTCATTGCTCAGTTTATTTCTGTCTTAATATCACACTGTATTAATTGTTAATGGATTATAACAGGTCTTGATATCTGCTAATGCGTTCCCTACTTCCAAATCTTTTTCATAGGTAGTCTTAACTCCTTTTGTTCTTTGCTCTTCCTTATAAATTTTAGAATTAGCTTGTCAAGTTCACTCAAAAGCCTGTGGGACTTTTGATTGAAATTGTACGGATCCATAAATCATTCAGGGAGAATTGACAGCTTCAAAATATTGAGTCTTCCATGGTATGAACACAGCTTTCCTTTTGTTTGGGTTTTAATGACTTTCTAATATGCCTTTAAATATTGTCTCTACCCAATTCTCTCTTCAATTCTCTCTGTTCTTTTTTTGAATCTCTAATAAACATGTTATATTTACCTTTTTTCTCTTCTCTATGTCTCTTAATACTTTAATAATTTATTTAGATCTACATTTTAATTTACTATTTTTTTCTGTTTCTGTCTGCTATTATAACCCATTTATTAATTTTAATCATAATTTTCCTTATTAAAATTTATTTTTGTTCTTTTTGAAGTATTTATTCATTTGTTTATTTATGGTCTCTTCTTTAGTGTTAGTTTTAACCCCATCTTTTATTTTTTAGCATTAATCATAATTATTTTATATTCTATTTATGATAATTTCATAGTCTCTTTTTTAGTCTTAGTTTTAACCCCATCTTTTATTTTTCAGCATTAATCATAATTATTTTATATTCTATTTATGATAATTTCAGTTTTCTGGAGTTTTTGCTGGCTTGTACTCATTGATTCTTTTTCATTCTCCTGTGTTTGTGATTTTTGATGAAGATTTCATGTGTCTTGGTCCTTTTTTGGAATTCTTTGGGACCTGGGTCTTCAGAGAGGATTTGATTTGCTTCTTGGACATGCAGGGAAATTTATCAAGCCATAAGTACTTTATACTAAGTATTTGGATTGCAGTCTGTTGGATAACCTAGAGAATGAAGGCATGTAAGGGCTAGTGTGCGGTCAGATATGTTGGAAAGATGCTTTTTCTTCCATCACTTAGTGCCAATATTCAAGATGAACATTTTTCTCGTAGTCTTTAAGATGAGTGGAGTCTTTCCGATTTAGTCTTTCATTTTTGCTGACATCACTTTAGACAATATGCCAGAAGTGTTTACATATAAATGCTTCTTGACTGTATCCTCTCTCCTCTCCCTACACACGAAACTCTGTGACTCCCAGTACTCAGTGGCCCATAAGAGCAAGAGGCCCTAAAATTTAAGCTTCCTTAGTTTCATAATAAATCCATCTCTGCTTAAAAGTAGATGTTCATTATTTTATCATATCAAGTACATTGAAGCTTTAAAAACAAATATTTTTATTATATAAAGTAGTTTATGGTCTTATATTTCCTGTAAAATGTTGTCTTCTCTTTTACAGTTGAGGGAAAAAGGGTTGGAGCAGTGAAGTGACCTGCCTAGAGAAGTAAAGTTAATTCATTGAATCTGGTTTTCTGTCCAGTCCACTTTCCACTTTACAATGCCAGTAGTTTTCTATTTAATTATAACAGATGCCTTTTTCCTGTGTTCTAGGAAAAAGGTACCTTTAATATTCTTACTTAATTGCATCTTCATGGCTTCTACTCGAGGTCACTTCAAATCCTGTTTCTGTCACCTCCTCTTAGTAGCCTTTCCCTATCAACATCATTCCCATTTTCTACCACTTACTCCCATCATTCCCTTCATAGCAGATCTATTAGCAATAATTCATGCATTTGCTTACTTATGTATTGTCTGTTTTTTCCCCTGAGATCATAAGCTAAGCAAGAGGAGGGACTATGTGTGTTTTGTTTACTTCCATACAAACAGCAATTACTTTGAGCCTAGAACATAGTAGATGCTGAATAAAAATATTGAATGTCTAAAAGTCTGATTCTAAAACCCATTTCTTTTTGCTAAATATATTTATTGAATCAGATGTTTCCTGTTATCTTAGAATTACAGCCAAGTTCCAAAGCTGAACTAAGTATCCTACATTCTAAGTTTTGAGAGCTGCCAGTGGTTAAGGCCAGACATCTACTGGGAGGACCGAGATCAGAAAATTATTCCTCCAAAGCTGTCACTTCCACTCCTGTAAATTAATATAAAGGGAGAATAGGAAAGAAGATATTGCTTTTTTTGGAGTACAATGTTAATAAAGCAAGTTTAATTGCTTCCTTTACTCTAAATCTGCCACTAAGAGTAGGGGGAGAGGCTCAAAGAGAATATTAATCCAAGTTATGGTTGTCTCAAAGAAGACACTACAGGTATTTTAATCTCCATTAGAACATACGCTTAGCCAGGCTTGACGACCTGCCTATCTGGCAGAAGAGAAGAATCTGTAAAGAGACATCTTAGTGGGGTACTGCCAGGCAGAAATAGGGCACAAGTTGGGGTTTACTGCAAGTTCTGGTTCCCAGAAAGTTTGGAAGACTGATGCTGTCAGGCGCAGATAATTGAAACTTTAGGGATAGGGGTCCAGTCTTGTTAGTATCCTCACAATTTGGGGAGATTTGGAGGCAAAAAAACAAAACAAAATAATGCCCTGTGTATTAGAAGAATGGATCATGATGCTGCCATCCTGGTATTAACTGGAAGATCTGACAAGATCTTGGTCAGGATGGTTGTATTAGTCTGTTCTCACATTGCTATAAAAAAATACCTGAGACTGGGTAATTTATAAAGAAAAGAGGTTCAATTGATTCATGGTTCTGCAGGCTGTACAGGAAGAAAAGCGGCCTTTGCTTCTGAGGAGGCCTCAGGAAACTTACAATCATAGCAGAAGGTGAAAGGGAAACAGGCACATCTTATATGACCAGAGCAGGAGGAAGAAAGAGAGGGTGGGGAGTGCTATGCACTTTTAAACAACCAGTTCTCACAAGAACTCACTGTCATGATGACAGCTCCAAGAGGGATGGTATTAACCCATGAGAAACCACCCCTGTGATCCAGTCACTTCCCACCAGGCCCCACGTCCAACATTGGGGATTACAGTTGAACATGAGATTTGGGTATGAACACAGATCGAGACATATCAATGGTCAGTGCTGGGAGAGCTGTGTGGGTCAATGGAGCACACTAAAGCTACCATCAGTTCAAGACAATACGCTCAATGTGCCCTAATGGCTTGCCAAGGCCAACGATGCTACCAACATTATCCAATCAGTTGAGGACACTGCCTTTTCCTTCTCTTTCCTTCTTCCAAAATGCTAGAGGAATCCGCACAGGTGAATAGAGGTGCTTATGATAAGCAGACCACCCCACTCCCTAATTCAAAGCCATTTGTACCACAGGTCTAAGGGAGGAGTGGTGGCATTTAGAATTAGAAATGAAAAATGAAATGAACAAGATCAAAGTGAACAAGATTGACCAGCGGAAATCAAATGAGACTGTTAGGGGAGACTGTTAGGGAGGATAGATTTAACATGTCACGACTGGGGAAATAGTTGTTGGAAAATAAAGCTCTTTCTCATTCATAATCAGTGAAGTTGAGAGTCCACATTAAACTATTGAAATAGTTCCCTCTGGAAGGTCACCTAGGACTGGTTCTTAGGAGAGAATTATTTAAAATAAGGGTGTTTTGGCCGGGCGTGGTGGCTCACGCCTGTAATCCCAGCACTGTGGGAGGCTGAGGTGGGTGGATCACGAGGTCAGGAGATCGAGACCATTCTGGCTAACATGGTGAAACCCCGTCTCTACTAAAAATACAACAAAGTAGCTGGGTTTGGTGGCGTGTGCCTGTAGTCCCAGCTACTGAGGAGGCTGAGGCAGGAGAATCACTTGAACCCGGAAGGCGGGGGTTGCAGTGATCCAAGATTGCGCCATTGCACTCCAGCCTGGGCTACACAACGAGACTGTGTCTCAAAAATAAATAAATAAATAAAAATAAAAAATAAAAAATAGATAAAATAAAATTAAAATAAAATAAAATAAAATAAAATAAAATAAAATAAAATAAAATAAAATAAGGGTGTTCTGGCACTTCAGTATACCACCCAGTCTTTGATTTCCTCTTCAAGGTAAACACTGTGGTATAAGACCTAACATTTTGTTTTAACTGGAACTAAAGGCCAAACTTCATATTTTCCCTTGGTGGTCTGCATATTTCATCTGTGTAGCTATTTTAATCTACCTAGAGAACAAGGAAAAGGAAATACATCAAGAGTTACAGAAAAGAGGAGACCCCAGTGGTTTGTATCTTTGGGTAAAAAGGCCCTATAAGGGGGCACTGATAAATTGTGGTATAAACAAACCTTGATCCTGGCAATATAGTAGATAGCAAATAGGTACTTTTCTTTAAAAAAGATAAATATTTCTGAATATTTGCTAATCTGGGTGGTGATTCCACTATTAAAATTAGCATACACCTGAGTTTTAATAGAATAGCATGCTTGGTGCCTAGTAGGAATGCAATAAAAATTAGCTTAAAAAGATGAGTTTCCAAATGATTGTTTTGTGGGCTCATAAATAAAGATGCTTGTAAGTGTTTTATTGTTTTGCTCCTGACCCTCCCTCAGGGTTATATCTTTACTGCATGTTCCATATTTAATTTCATAATCACATTGAACATCAGAGAAATAAGAAACAAGTTATGTTAGTGGATAGTGACCTCTATTGTTTAATAATAATAGCTATCATTTCAATGAATATTTATTATTTGTCTATTAATTTACATGCCTTATTCTATTTTGTAATTTTTATTAAGGTATATTTAAATGCAAGTTATGAGTTTTGCGAATGTGTACAATTGTATAACCTATATCTTTATTAAGATATCAAACATTTGCATCACTCCAGAGAGTTAACTTGTGTGCCTTCCCAATCAGCCACCTCCCTTCCACTCAGCAGCCACTGTTCTGATTTCTACTGCAATAGGTTAGTTTTTCCTGTTCTATAACTTTATATATTATAAATACATATACAATATATTCTTTTTGTGTCCTATTTTTTTTCACTCAGAATAATGTTTCTGAGATTCATTCATGTTGTTGGAAGTATCTGTAGTTCATTCTTTTTTATTCCTGAGTACTATTTCACTTTATAAATATACCATAGTTTCTTTGATCCATTCTCCTATTGATGGACAGTTGAATTGTTTTCTTTTTTCTTTGCTAATATGAATAAAGCTGCTATGAATATTTATATATAATTTTTTATATGTAGGAGTGAAATTTTTGGGTCATATTGCATATTTATGTTTAAGTGCATTAAAAACTGTCTAATAGTTGTCAAAGTGATTTACTATTTTATTCTTCCACCAACAATATATGAGAGTTCTTGTTGTTCCACATTCTTGCCAACATTTAGTGTTCTCTGTCTTTTTATTTTAGTGAAATGAAATCACATTTCATTGTGGATTTACTTTACATTACCCAGATAGCTAAAGTATTGAGCATTTTTTTCTGGGCTTATTGGGCATATTTATAGATCTTTCTTTTGTGAAGCATCCACATAGAATTTCTTTCTTCATTTTTGATTGATAGTCATGCTGGATATAAAATTCTTGATTGACAGTTACTGTTTTTATTTCCTTTCAGCACATATATCATCTCACTGCCTTCTTTCTGGTCTCCATATTTTCTGAAGAAGCCAGCCATTAGTATGAAGGATGCCTTGCATGTGATGATTTATTTTTCTCTAGCTGCTTTCAAGATGCTCTCTTTATCTTTTACTTTTGACATTTTGACTATGATGTTTCTAGATGTGAAGGTCTTTGAGTTTATCTTAGAGTTTGTTGAGACTGTTGAACGTATAGATTAATATTTTTCTCCCCCCTCAAGATTGGGAATTTTCTGTCATTTCTTTAAATATTCTTTTTGCCCCCTTTTCTCTTCCTTTCTCTTCTGGAATATCTATTATGAATATACTGGTATGCTTGATGGTCTGCCACAGGTCTCTGAAGATCTGTTTTTTTCTTCATCCCCCTTTTTTTCCTGTCTCTTTAATTGAACAATTACAATTCACCTATCTTCAAGCTCACTGATTCCTTCAACTATCAGCTTCAATCTGCTGTCCAGCGCCTGTAGTGAATTTTTACTTCAGTTTTGATATTTTTAACTTCAGAATTTCTATTTGGGTCCTTTTCAATATTTTCTTTCTCTTTATTGATATTCTCTATTTAATAAGACACTGCTCTCGTAGTATCCTTTAGCTCTTTAGACATGGTTTATTTTAATTATTTAAATATTTTTAATATAGGCACTGTTATTTATTTATTTCCCCAGGCTGGAGTGCAGTGGCACAATCTTGGCTCACTGCAACCTCCGCCTGCTGGGTTCAAGTGATTCTCCTGCCTCAGCCTCCTGAGTAGCTGGAACTGCAGGTATGTGCTGCCACACTCGGCTAATTTTTGTACTTTTAGTAGAGACAGGGTTTCAACATGTTGGCCAGGCTGGTCACAAACTCCTGACCTCAAGTGATCTGCCTGCCTTAGCCTCCCAAAGTGCTGGGGTTACAGGTGTGAGCGACTGTGCCTGGCCTGCAATTTTAAAAAAAATGTCTGATCTTCTCCAAAAAAATTTTTATTGACTTCCTCATTTCCTGTGTATGCGTGATACTTTCTTGTTTCTTTGCATCTCTCATAAAATTTTATTTAAAACAGGACCTTTTAAATAATATAGTGTGACAATTCTGGAAATCAGATCTTCTCTCACTCCTCTCCAGTGTTTGTTTATGTTGCTGATTGTAGTATTGTCATTGCTGCTTGTTTGTTGACTAATTCTGTAAAGTCTATTTTCTATGTTGTGTATGACTACTGAAGTCTCTGGTTAGCTTAGTGGCCATCTAATGATCTAATTATTGGACAGATTCTTTCTTAAATACCTGAGTACAGTAAGTGTCCCCAACTTTTTCAAGTGGCTCTGTATGAATAGTGGGGCATATCTTCAACACTCAGGCATGTGTAAGATGGTTTACAACTTTGCATTGGCCATCACTTCCTGTTTGTGTAATGCCTCCCTTTCAGCCAGAAGTGAGACATTAGGGCCTTCTCAGATTTTTCCTGAACATGTGTACAGTCTTATACATGGTTTGGATTTGTGTCCCCACCCAAACCTCATGTCACATTGGAGGAGGGGCCTGGTGGAAGGTGATTGGATCATGTGGGTGGATTTCCTCTTCGCTGTTCTCGTGATAGTGAGTGAGTTCTTATGAGATCTGATGGTTTAAAAATATATGGCACTTCCCCCTTCTCCCTGTCTCTCCTGCTGCTATGTGAAGAAAGTGCTTGTTTTTCCTTCCGCCATGGTTGTAAGTTTCTGGAGGCCTTCCAGTCATGCTTCCTGTTAAACCTGCAGAACTGTGAGTCAATTAAACCTCTTTTTTTTCATAAATTACCCACTCTCAGGTAGTTCTTTTTTTTTTTGAGATGGAGTCTTGCTCTGTCACCCAGGCTGGAGTGCGGTGGCGCGATCTCGGCTCACTGCAAGCTCCGCCTCCCGGGTCCATGCCATTCTCCTGCCTCAGCCTCTCAGAGTAGCTGGGACTACAGGCGCCCGCCACCACGCCCGGCTAATTTTTTGTATTTTTTTAGTAGAGACGGGGTTTCACCGTGGTCTCGATCTCCTGACCTCGTGATCCGCCTGCCTCGGCCTCCCAAAGTGCTGGGATTACAAGCGTGAGCCACCGCGCCCGGCCAGGTAGTTCTTTATAGCAGTGTGAGAACAGTCTTCTACCTGTGCATGGTCTTCTAAATTTTTAGGAATATGTTGAAGCTTTCTGAAACAATGTATGTGTACAGCTTAATTCCAGCTTTTCCTTTTAAGATTTTTGCTTAGTTTCTTATTTGCCCCAGTTGTTATCATCATCTTAGGCCACCATGGTGTTAAAAATTCATAACTGATTATTTTCAACAAATGCCACTGGTGAAAGTGCTGAGTGGAGTCTGAGCCAGGTTGAAGAAAAACAAGCCATGGAATGGGGGTTTTCAGAGAATGTCAGACACGTCACATTACGACAGTTGTCTGAGCATAGTTTTTTGGGAAGCTCCAAATGTATTTTGCCCTTTCCAGTGGCTGCTAGGCTGCTGGTTTTTACTGGGATCAAGGAGCTGTTATTTTTCAGTGCTATTGTGGAGCTGGGAGACAAGGATGGGGATAGGGCAACTTAAAATGTCACAAAAATCACTGTTCTTATTGAGGTTTAGTTATTTTTCGTGACCAAATACTTCTCAGATTGTTGTAGGATTTCTTGAAAAATAATCTCAAGAGTTCTGAGGAAAATGATTTTGCCCATTCTTGCCGTTGTTTTTACTGCTTTTGTGGAGGAGCAGCTTTCCAGGGGTATGGCTCTGCTATTCCTGCTAGAGGCACAGAAATAGGAAGGAGGTGCTGAGTAAGTGGAAGTATTGCTTGACATGTCTTTTACTTCTTTTGATAAGTAGATGTTAATTTTGATGTAGTTGAATTCATGAATTTCTTCTTTTATGGTTAGAAGTTTCTGCATCCTATCTTAAAAAAAATCATTGCCAACTCCAAGGTCATTCAGTTTTTTTAATGCTTTCTTTTAGAAGCTTTGTAGTTTTAACTTTTAGGTTTCTATCTGTGATCCTTCTTGATGTATTATCTGTATAATGTGAGATATGGTCAATATTATTTTTTCCCATGTAAATAACCTTTTTTTCTAGCATCTTGTCTTGAAAAGACCTTCTCTCCATTGGATTGTTTCAATACCTCTGTTGAAGCTGTACATGTGGGGGTCGTTTTTGAATCTCTGTTCTTTTCAATTGATCAAATGTCAATTCTGTCTTTAATAGCACATGTTCTGGATTTCTATAGCTTTATAATAAGTCTAGAAATTGGGTAGTGAAAGTCTTCCCTCCAACTTTTTCTTTTTTATCGAGGTTATTTGGCTATTTTATGTTTTTTTTTTATTGCTATATACATTTTTTTAAATAAGCTGGATTTGAATAGAGATTGTGTTGATTCTAAGTATCAGTTTGGGAAGATTTGATATCTTAGTATTAGTAGTACTGATCTTTCAATACACAAATATGGTATGTTTATTTACATCTTTAATTTTTGTCAGTGATGTTTTATAGTTTTCAGTGTAAGGTCTTACAAATATTTTATTGTCTCTGTCCTTTAATAGCATGTTTTTTAGTGCTATTTTTAACAGTATTTTAAAATTTTTATTGTTTAATTTGTAGTTGCATATATACAGAAATACAGTTGACTTTTATATATGGTATCTGTACACTGTGACTCCAAACTTACTCATTCTGTAGAATGAGTTGATTTTTGCAGATTAGTTGGAATTTTATGTAATCATGACATTTGCAAATAAAGACAATTTTACTTTTTCCTTCCCAATATGTATGCCTTTATTATTATTATTAACTTTATTTTCCCTCTCTTTTTATACTGGCTAGAACTTCCATTATGATGTTGAATAAAAGTGGTGAGGGCAGACTCCCAGATTTGTTTGAATGTTAGGGAGATGATACTCAGTTCTGTACCATTATGTATGATGTTACTTATAGATTTTTCATATATATTCTTTATCAGACTGAGGACTTTTTTTTTTTTCTTATCATTTTTTCTTTTTCTGCAAGTAGGCCTGCAGGATACCTGTGAAGTATTAGAGTCTAGTTAATGGTGAGTTAGTTGCTAGTGAGGTAGGGGAAATTAAAAGAACAAGTATATCTGCAGGCCAAACTGGATAGGATGAACAAAGGCCATATAATAGGAATATAGACAAGCTGGGCTGTGATGAAGAAACCTGACTTCTCTTTGTGGCTCTGCCACCAACTTCCTATTAAACCTTAAATAAGGCACTTTATTATATTTATTTATTTGTTTATTTATTTATTTATTTTTGAGACGGAGTGTCGCTCTTGTCGCTCAAGCTGGAGTGCAATGGCACGATCTCAGCTCACTCCAACCTCTGCCTCCCAGGTTCAAGCAATTCTCCTGCCTCAGCCTCCCAAGTAGCTGGGATTATAGGCACCCACCACCATGCCTGGCTAATTTTTGTATTTTTAGTAGAGACGGGGTTTCGCCATGTTGGCCAGGCTGGTCTCAAACTCCTGACCTCAGGTGATCCACCCCCACTTGGCCTCCCAAAGTGCTGGGATTACAGGCATAAGCCACTGCGCCCTGCCATGGCAGTTTATTTTTTACCTAGCACTAAAAGATATAGCTGAGAGCCAGGTTGATTTCAGAAAGAATTTGGTAGAGTTGCAAATGTGATTTAAAAATTTGAAAAATAAGAAATGTAAGAAGAGATTGATAAGGCTAGATTTCCTTTATCTGCTATAAAAAAGGCTGAGATTTAAATTTTTTAATACTACTTTCAGTTCACTGCACCAAGACAACCATTCATCTGTCTCTGGGTACCTTCACATCCCTTTTCTCCAAAACCACACGCTCTTGGTTTCTTTAGCTATGTTGCAGGTCTTGAGATCAGGTAATGCTGTGTTCCCCAGCTCTACTTTTAAGTAATTATTTTGCTAAAGTATTTTCACCTGAATCATCTGGGATGAATTCTGTTTTCTTCCAGGACTTTCACCTCACTGATACAAATTGGCAGTGTGTCTCCTCAACACATAGGTGTGCCCTGGGGTCTTTGTAGGCTTAACCATTGTGCCTAGGGCTGACATCAAAATAAGTAGTTAGGTCTTTGCCTCTCACCACAGACCTCCCATTATATCTATGACACTCTGAATTACAGCTTAGGAAAATAGTTTTAACTACTTTGAATGTCATTTGATTCCATTCCTTAGGGTCATGCAGGATTTTTGCATTTTTATGAGCCCCTTCTGAGAACACAGATAGCCTTATGAGGGACAGTTGCCTTCAGTTGACAGCCTTGTGTGGGGGTTGTCTAGTCAGCGATACCATCAGTTTTGCAAGACTGTGGTTGTGACAGTATAGGGGTCCAGGTGAAATTGAAGGGCGAAGGGACCAAGTGTGCTAGCATCGAAATGGGGAGTGGGATGCTAATGATACACTTTTCTTGTTGTCAATTTTACTGGGAACAGCCCTGTGGAAATTTAAATCCTTTCCCCTAAAATTTCTTTGAAGTCCCAAAAGGCTTATGTTCTTAAGGTTATTACTGTTCCCAGGCTAATGCTTTTCCTAAATTTGTTCAATTCTGGATTATCTTTTTATCTCAGTAGGCAAAATCTATTCTGTATTCATTGACCTGGATATAAAATTCAGCCCCTTCTCCAATTTCCATATTCATTAGACCTCACTGCCTTTAAGGCAAAAAGTAGACTTCCCTCAAGGTGTAAGTCCAGGTGGGAAATATGGAGGAGACAAAGGAGGCATTTCCATGACAGTGTACAACAACTTCCAATTGAGCATTAGACTGTGTTCTTAACATGCTCTTTATTTACCTCATACCAGGGCATTTGCCTGAATGTTTATGCCCCCTCTCAATCCTAAAATCCTAACCTCCAAGGTGATGGTATCAGGAAGTGGGGCCTTTTGAGAAGTGAATAGGTCATGAGGGTGGAGTCTGCATGAATGGGATTAGTGTCCCTTTAAAAGAGACCTAAGCAAGCACGTTTGCCTCTTCCTCCATGTGAAGATCCAGTGAAATGACACCTTCTATGACCAGGAAGTAGACCGTCACTGGACATTGAATCTGCTGGCACCTTGATCTTGGACTCTCCAACCTCCAGAACTGTGAGAAATAAATGTCTGTTGTTCATAAGCCTCCCAGTCTATGGTATTTTGTTAGAGCAGCCCAAACAGACTAAGATAGCATTTCATGGACAGCATTTAGTCCATTGCATGCCCTGGTCTTATACCATCTTGTGGATCCTTCCCTTCCTTTCTATTCTGTGGCCCTTCTCTCTCCTTTCCTTTCAGAGGGAATACAGAGTGAGAGAGCCTTTGGAACAAGACATCTGGGCCCCAGTCTTGGTTTTATCACTGATTCACTGTATGGCTTACCTAAATTACTTAAACTTTCTAATATCAATTGTCCCATTCATAAAATGAGTATAACAAAATGATCCATTTCATAAACTTGCTATGCATATTAAAGGTGTGCTGTGGTTTGCTGCCCACAGGGCTTCTCAGAACCAAGGTACTCATTTCCCCGCTGCTGGGAGGGTTGGCTGCTGCTGGTCCACAGCTGAGCCCCTTCCCAGGTATTGTCTCTGGCACAAGAAGATCTCTGCCATGGTTATACTCTCCCCAGGGGCTGCCCGTACTCAAAGACTGGTTGATGTAAAGTTTGAAAGTCTTGTTCTTTTACCTTAAATTGGGGCAATCCAGAAGGGCAATCCAGCTCCAGAACTTCTTGTGAAGCCAACTGAGGCTTCTGTTACAACTATCTCATAGTCCAGCTTCTCACTCTGCTAATCCTGCCTCCTTTAATCCCTGACAAGCATTCTTCAGTAAACCTCTTGAAAACTTTTGTCTGAGAGTCTGTTTCCAATCAGAAAGAAAGTGGGTAAAAGAATTTCCAATGCATACTAGGTACACAATAAATTATTATTATTGCTTTGAAGGTAAGATAATTTATTTCAAGATATTTTCCAGGATATGGATCTATCTATATATCTGTCTATCTGGAGATATATATATATTTGGAGTTTTATATATATATATCTGGAGTTATATATATATCTATATATATATCTGGAGTTATATATATATCTATATATATATCTGGAGTTATATATATATCTGGAGTTATATATATCTATATATATCTGGAGTTATATATATCTCTCTATATGGGTATCTATCTATCTGGATATATATATGGATATCTATATATATCTGTATCTATCTATCTATCTATCTATCTATCTATCTATCTATCTATCTATGGATCTATCTATAGCTATCTATCTGGAGATCGGGAGAGATATCTATATATATGGATATCTCTAGATAGATAGATAGATAGCTATATGTACATATAGATATAGATATATAAAGCTACATAAGGAATTCTAATTAATAGTTTGAACCATGAGTAATGAGAATAAAATTATTCTAAATTTTGACAAGGGAAATGGTTATTGTTTTATTTTTTAAGATGTTATTTTACTGGAGCATATTCTAATTAGCCTCCTCCAATAAAAGCAGAATCTTTTTATTTAGTAATTGACTCTCATCTGATACTCTTGGGTACTATAATTTTGTTGTTTCTGTGTATTTGAGTATTATTAATAATCCAAAACTGATAGAGGTGCTGATAGTTTATATTGCTGGAAGGCTAGAAGTTAACCTGTGAAAAGCTGATGTTTTATGATTTTATAGACTAAAAGAGAAGTTACTGCCACAGAGGTTAAGATCTTATTAATTCATAGAGTGTAAACTACTCTTACATCTAATTTAGCAGTCTTTTTAGGCGTTTCTTTCCTGACTTTTATAAATCTCAATTTCTTATTTATACTTTGAATTTGCATTTGTCTTCTCTACTTGTTACTTTACTAATGAGTTAAATAAAACTTGGTCAGATGCTCACTACTATGTGCATGAGAATGATGTTTTTCATGGGAATGTGTTTCTGTTTAAGTATTATTAGTTTATAAAGGGTAGCATTATCATGGGAAGGCACCCAAGGTTTCATGGGGGCAACTGGAAAAGAGAAGTCAGCATTTTGAAGTCAGCCAAACCCTATCATGCTAAATTCAAACTTTGGGTGTGGTTTTGAAGTATGTGTATTTGCTAGGGTTGCCATAACAAAGTACCACACATTGAGTGGTTTAAACAACCAAAATGTATTGTCTCACAGTTCTGGAGGCTGGAAGTCTATGATCAAAATGTTGGCAGGGTTGGTTCCGTCTGAGGGCTGTGAGGGAGAATCTCTCCCCTGGCTGCTGGTGGTTGCTGGCAATCTTCAGTGTTCCTTGGCTCATAGAACCATCACCCTGATCTCTGCCTTCATCTTCACGTGGCTTTCTCCCTATGTGTGTGTCTGGGTCCAAATCTCCCCTTTTTATAAAGACACAGTCATATTGGGTTAGGGGCCTATCCTAATGACCTCATCTTAACTTGATGACCTCTGTAAAGACCCTGTCTTAAAATATGGTTACCTTCTGAGGTACTAGGAATTGGGACTTCAACATGGGAACTTTGGGGCAACACAGTTCAGCCCATAACAGCATAATTACTTTTTCTCCATTCTCAAGGATTACTTTTTCCCTCAAGTGATACCATAAGGAGAAGAATGTCATTAACTCTGGAGAGAATCTCAGTTAAGTCATCTTACCATGTTTTAAAATGAGTTTGTTGCCACATCCCACGCCAAGCCCGTACCAGTATTGCCTTATGGATGTGGTTAGGAAAGTTACACTTCGGAAGTAAATCCTGTCTGAGAAATGAGTTCACAAGTTCTCAGGGGCATTTAGCTGCCAGGCCATTTTTACACATTAAGAAAAAAAAAAAAGTATTTTGGGCATTGCATTCATTTACATGAATATAATAAATACTTCCAATGGCATTTGGATTGCACATTTGCATGTGTTTAATATGTTGGTAAATCTCTCTGAGGAAAGTGTGCGGTGCTTTCTGATTTTGTATTAGGAAGATGGGTTAGGCAGGGAAGAAGAATGATTCCTTTGGCAACCATGGAATTATTTACTGACTAGAAGAGGAAATCTTCTGTTTGAATAACCCCTTTGAACTGCCTGACACGTGGTGGAAGCTTGTCAAATGTTTGTTGAATGAACAGAAGTGTCCAGGGAACTTAGACGATTTGAGAGCAATCAAAAAGCACATATTTATTCAGAGATTTACCATGTACCTAGCTTTGGCTGGTATTGTGGGGGCCCGCTGATGTGTGTACGAACAATAATAGCAGCAACTACTGATTGTGCTTACTCTGTGCCAAGCATCCTGCACAAATTTTTTCCACTATTCTCTGAGTTAGGCACTATTTTTATTTTACATATAAGGAAACTGAGGCTAAAAGACATCAAGCTATCTGACTACATAACCATTAATTGGTAAGGTAAGGTGTGTGCTTAACTTCTGCACTCTAATGCCTACTAAACATGTCCTCTTGCTGGTAGAAGTTTGCATTCTTGTTCTAGAGATAGGAAATTTATAATTAAGGCAATTAGAAAAGTAATACAGAAAAGGTGAATTTTATAGTACGTCTGGTTTGCTATGTATATGTGTACTGTCAGCATTTTATAAAAGTGTCAGGTTGTGAAATGGTTAAGTATATACCTTCTGGAGTTAGATGCCTGCATTCAAATCTTACTCGGACCTCTTCTTACCTGTGTGTTGTTGGACATGGAGCTTACGTGTTCTCCATAAGCTCCATGGAGAACATTTATTATAAAAAAATGGGAAATTTATTAGGAAATGGGGATCATACCTTATTATTGCGAGGGATACATAAAATATGTAAAAAGATTCAGTGCCTGGCAAAATGTATTTTCTGTTCAAATGTAAGCTTCTCAAAGGCGGCAGTGATTTGGGTCTGTTTTATTTGTTCTTGTATTCTACACATTTAGAACAGTGCTTGGCATAAAATAGACATTCAGTAAATACATTGTTGAATGGATATATTTCAATATGTAAATGCCTGGGCTTAGTCACATTAACAGACATAATGAAGTAGTCGGATGTTTGCACATCTATGTGGAACAGTGGTTCCTAGCCAGGATACACATTAGAAATACCTGGAGGGCTTTGAATGGACTGATTCTTAAACCCCATGGTAGGCAAAGGTTGAGTACCAATGTTGAAGAATCACCGTGAAGGTAACAAACATAGAATAATAGTGGTGTATTATGTTGAAGATTCAATATCAAAAGTGATTTTCTGAGTGACTCAATGGGATAAGTTTCTTAGGAAACAAAACACAACCTTTGGTTCAATAGTAATTACATCCTTCAACATTTCAATGTACATTAAAATAATCAAAAAATACTTTGAGTTCATATATAATATGAAGTAGGATTTAGGCTCAAATAACTACGCATGGTTTGTTCCCTGACATAAATCAGAGGTGAAGTTTCTGCGGGGCTTGGGACAATTTTTTTATTGCGTGGACTATCCTTTGCATTGTAGGCAGCTTGTCTAAGTCAACCAAAAAGCGTTGTGAGCTGCTTTGAATACAAGCAAAGTTAGTGCCCATATGGTATAAGAAAAAAGACAACAACACACAAGGTGATTAAGAACTCTCTTGGGGAATCAAACCAAGACACTGAGTAACTTCTTAGACAGCTGGTTCCTTTTCTAGAACAATAGGATGAGTTCACCAGTCTCTAATGTGTCAATCTTTAGGAGGTGTTCTGGGTAAGAGACTTCCTGATTCTCTGGTGCTTTTCTGCTCTGCAAGAAGAATCCTGATTCTGTACTCACGTGCAGCATCACCCAGAGAGGGAGCTGGCAAGATGGGGATAGATGGAAAATGGGAGCCACATAAACCTACAATCAGACTGAAACTGGAACCAGAGGAAATTGAGAGAAATTTGCAAAATGGGTAATTAGAAAAGGGTATCTCTGGCTAAATAACCACTTATTTGCATGTTTTCCATAAAAATTTTTTTTTTTTTTTGAGACGGAGTCTCACTGTCGCCCAGGCTGGAGTGCAGTGGCGTCATCTCCGCTCACTGCAGGCTCCGCCCCCTGGGGTTCACGCCATTCTCTTGCCTCAGCCTCCCGAGTAGCTGGGACTACAGGTGCCCACCACCTCGCCCAGCTAATTTTTTGTATTTTTAGTAGAGATGGGGTTTCACCGTGTTAGCCTAGATGGTCTCGATCTCCTGACTTCGTGATCCGCCTGCCTCGGCCTCCCAAAGTGCTGGGATTACAGGTGTGAGCCACTGTGCCCGGCCTTCATAAATTTTTAAATTTATATTTATGAAGAGTATATGCCACATGTTTCATTAAACACATTGTAAAAATATTAACACTACCATATGCCCTTTACGAATGTGGCAAAGGGATTCCATTTTAATGTTGACCACACAAAGCCGTTTTGATGTTTCTTAGGCTTCTTAACACTACACTGGATTCTACCTTATTTGCATTTATTTTTAAAGAGCTGCTATGAAGGATTTCTGACTATCTCAGGCAAGAATATCACTGAAATGTAAGGCCTGGGATATAATTCAAATCCTCCTAATCAGATTTCTCAACCCTTGATCTAATCAGCAAGCTGTTTTGCTTAGCTTCTTGGTCAAGTTCATTCATTAACTCAGAAAGCATTTCTTGAATATAGACTGTGTCTACCCCAGGGCTGGAATGTAATTAAGATTAGTAGATGGAGGCCAGGCGCGGTGGCTCACGCTTGTAATCCCAGCACTTTGGGAGGCTGAGGCGGGCGGATCACGAGGTCAGGAGATCGAGACCACGGTGAAACCCCGTCTCTACTAAAAATACAAAAAATTAGCCGGGCGTGGTGGCGGGCGCCTGTAGTCCCAGCTACTCGGAGAGGCTGAGGCAGGAGAATGGTGTGAATCCGGGAGGCGGAGCTTGCAGTGAGCCGAGATTGCACCACTGCACTCCAGCCTGGGCGACAGAGCGAGACTCTGTCTCAAAAAAAAAAAAAAAAAGATTAGTAGATGGATTGAGCCCTGTCCTTTAGGAGTTTATAGTCTTACTGAATCAAGTGAAGAAAATAATATGATGCTACTTAAAATGTATAATGGCTTTTATATTTTAAATATGTTAGAGGTCTTTCAGGTAATTGATATTAACTGTGATGTTGTATTATTGAAACTGCATTATAGGATATTTTCTTTTCATATCTATTTCACAGTTAATATCACAGTTCTTTTCAAAGAAGCATTTGTGATTATAGCCATCTCCTATGAAGTATTGTTGTGAAATTAATAGAAAGAATCATTGGCATTTTATGGTTTTGCTGACCGTGGGCTTGAGAGGATTCTGAGCAGAAGGAAAGAACAAGTTGAAACCCCATTGATTTTTTTAATAGGAGCAAATTGCAGCATAAAACTACTGCCCCCTCATCCCACTCCCAACCACACACCAAGTTCTACTAGACTCTTAAATTCATCATCTACCACCAAGATAAATTCAAATAGAAAAATAACTTTCACTAACTTATATTTGAGGTCTGAGATATAATAAAACTATTTTCTTATTTTGGAAGAAAATGTGTATGCATGTATGAATTATTGGAGAAAAGGATTTTCTCCCATGGTTATTTAAAAGAATGGAAAGTTCTAATCAGAAGTTATTTCGTACACTCTGTTGTACCAAAATATATTTTTTCTATTTGTATGTCCTTTTGTGAGGGCAATTAGAGTTACAAACTGGCAGCCACTTTCATGTTTTTTACTTATTTTTTCTCCTAATTAATGTTTATGTGTGTAGACATAAAACCAACCTTAAATTTGTATCCACAAAGAGAAATAAGTGATCAACAAAAAGGCCTTACTTGTTTCTATTCCCAGGCTAGAAAAGAGTGTGATTTGACTGTAATTTCTTTCAGGGTTAAATGTTTGTATGTCTCTTTATCATATAGCTACATTATCTTTCATAGACACACGTGGCTTGCATCCTTGAATCCTAATTTGATTATTTCAGCAACTGGCTCCTCCTGGCAGTCCTAATTAGGAAGAGTAACCAGGTGTTGGTGGTCAGAGTCTACAAGTTCTGATGAGTTAAATTCATTTGTCTTGTGGTTTCTACTGGTGCCTGACAGTAGAATTTTATTTCCTCTCTTAATAAAATTTTTTTTTTATCAAAACTGTCTGGGACAGTTAATGAAAAAATGAAAGATCTGTGTTTTTCTCATTAAACCAAGATTTAGATATTCTTCAGCCATTCTAAGAGTTTGCACTTGGGTATGGTTTGATATTTTTTGTAAGGACACTTAATTTAGGTTGTGGTGACTGTTAAGGAATCAAATGTAGAACCTGTGTCTTCCGACTCTGCAGAGATCTGATTTTCTTATGATGAAAACTGTAGCTCGGAGTCCCCATACAGAGCCATTCAAAGCCAGAGAAAATCCTAATAAAAATGCTAAAGAAGTTCCTTCAACATAGGTGGAGGAAAACTGTTTTGAGATGAAAGATCACTGTATAAGATTCTTCCACTGTTACTTTCTTATTGCTCGATGATATGGAATATGCTTTGGGGTGAGGGGCCAAAATTGATGTTGCTAATTATTTGCCTTGGTGAAAGTGAGGAACAAGAATATTGTGTCATCATTAAAGGCCTCCATCTTCATAATGACCCTTTCGGGGATTATATAAAGCAAGTACATTATCTGTTACCCAGTGGGAGCTTTTGAAAGTAGGCTACCAGCAAGCTCAATGTGATCGCTTCTAACTACTGAAGACCTACCCACTATATCTGGGACTTCCAGAGACTTAAAAAAAAAAAAAAAAAAAAACCCAAAGGTCTAGACACTTGCTGAGCTCTCTGACATACTTGGTAATTGATTAATGGTTGCACAATCCTGGATTCTTACTGGCTTCTATTCAGGGTTTCCTTGGGCTTGGGGGCTACTATTTTTTTGGAGGGAGTTTGCAGAGGTCACTGAGCAGGATGAAAAGATTACCTGCCCTTCGGGGTTCAAGAAAGCTTTTAAATTCTGCTTCTATTCCTTCCCCTTTATATGGGGCAAGTTTCTTTTCCTTTGGGGACTCATTTGTGATGGGATTCACCACAGATCTGGCCATCACTGCTTTCCTTTTCTCCATTCCACTGTCTGGAGCCTTGCTCCTCTGTATAGTCCAAGGGGTTGAGAAGTCTGAGGATCTGGGCCTTTCTGGGGATCCAGGGTATCTGCAGGCCTCATCTCAGAGATGGCAGATTCTTACTGCAGTGTTCAGGTCATACGAGACTAGCTGAAGAGAGCCAAATGAAGATAAAGTAAATAATGAAATTGCTGATGTTTTCTTTAGAACTCCCCTTGATGGGCTTTGGAAAGTTGTGGTCCCAGCTGCCTAAATGTACATGCTCCCACAGAGCAAAGTCTAAGAACTTTAGTGCACAGAAGACAACCTTAGGAGTGTGTGTAAATGCAGCTTCCCGTGCCTCACCTTCCAACTGATTCAGGACTCAGAGTTGCGCATCACAAGACCCTCCTGATTCTATTTCAGGTACTTCTCAGACCACACTTAGATACTATTATAGGGGAAAAGCCCCTCTCCCTTCTAGGGAGCGACTTAGTTAAATCACAAATCAGCACTCATGTTTAAGCTCTAGACCCTTGTGAGACATTTTTCATGAGGCTGTTCAGAAATTGAACTTCCACGATTCCTGGTAATCCCACAGATCTCCCTAGGTGATCTCTGCTTTTTTTTTTTTTCTTCTTCTTGCTGTTCTTATTCTCACCACTATGCTCTAACTGTTCCTCCCTTCCCTTTGCTCAGCAGTGATCATATTTGCTTTGCTAAAGTAGTCCCTCTTGTTTCATTTCTTTGCAGACCAAGATCAGGGCTGACTATCTCAACTTCTCCCAATTCATACCCTCCTTTCTGACCTGAATTCTGTTATGTTCCACTCAACAAATCTAAAATCTGATTAGTGTTTAGGCTTTATCTTACTGTGGGTCTTGGTAAGATATTGGATGTGCAATTTCTTGGCAGATGCATAGCAGTCTTTTCCCATTTAGAACCTCAAACTCATGTAGTCCTCTGCAGGGATAAGGAGGATAGGGAAAGGATGATATTCTTGAGAGGAAAGTAAAATAACAGTGAACTTTCAGCTGTAACCAGCTTGGAGAGTGCTTTGTTGGCAAATGGAGGAATTTCAGTAGGAGACCTCATGAACCCATTTTTCTTGCTTTTAGTCTCTGGCAATCTTAAAGTTGTTCAAGTATGGTGGCTGCCCAAACCCTAGGTCTTTTTCCATAAATGAACAGTCAAGACCTTTGTTCTTTCCCTCTACTCTGAATAGAGGATTATATTTTAATTTTTGGTTCTGAAGCACTATTTCCCCACAGTGGTCCCCTTGACACCTCCCTGTCTTTTGGGACCTGCCACCCTTTTGACACCATGCACTTTAGAGAGGTATATTCCAATACGTTGGTAAAGATTTTCAGATGTGGAAGAGGCTAACTCAGGCATTGTTTCTACCCCATGGGAAATTTTGAGCTCTGTATGAGATTCTGATGTTGGTTTTTCTTTGTTTTTGTTTTTGTTTTTCTTCTTGCTGCAGGAAAGCAATCTCCCGGGCAGGCCTCCAGCATCTGGCTCCTGCACATCCCCTCAGCCTTCCTGTGGCAAATGGTCCAGCCAAGGAGCCCAGAGCGACTTTGGACTGGAGTGTAGGTGTTGGCTTTTTCATTTAAACATCACTTCAGTGCATGTTTTGTGTCTCTCATTCTCAGGATTCCTCTAGCTACAAGGAAGACTTGCTTAATAATTTTCAACATTGCCTGCTGACCTGTCCTCAGATACCTTAGCTGTAGCTCCATTTTCAAACTCCTATGAACATCGCTCCTTTATATGAAGTCAGATGTGTTCAAGACTAAGATAAAAGCTTCCTGAATCATTTGAAGTATTACTGCAGCTGTAAGATTAAAAAGTACCTCGTGCGCAGTCTTTATTGGTTTCTGCCAAGTTGACGATGAATTGAGCTTACCCTTAGTGCAACATCACGCAATCTAAGTTTTGATTTCCTCAGCTTGAGCTGAGTTTTTCTGGGTGCTTTTTTTCCCAGAGGATTACAGGCAGTTCGTGTCATTCTATTGCTTTTCCTTCCTCCCTTAACCAAAGGCAGATGGGTCTGGCATCAGTAGGTTGGGTATATGAGCTTATGTTAACATTTTAACCATAACACACTCACAAAAACTATTAACTTGACTTGAAGATTATAGTCTGAAACTCTTTAGTTGATTAAACACATTTATTGAGAGTCTTCAATGAGTCAAGTTCTTGGCCGAGTAACTGTTTCTGACTGTAGACCCAAAGGCTTTGTCCCTTCCTGAAGCAATATGAGGAAAAGGTATCAAGGGAGAGAAGGGCTTCCCTGAAGTCCTGCCAGCCTTCCCTGATGATGAACCTTGTTTAGCACTTTTAGTTGAGTCTGAATAGAAGGGATAATCCATGTTCTTTTTCTCCATATGAAAGAGAAAGGTGGGGTGGGGGAAAGGAAACCCATGCCATGATGTGATATCCTCTGTATTACAGCATTTCTTCCTCTCCTCTCAGCACACACTTATTAATATCCTTATTTTACATCTTGGATGCATACCAATGTAAATGCTGCCCACATTTATGAAGTGCCTGGCAAAAGACTGGATGTGCTTGAACTACAGCTTCTCCCTTGGTGGAGATATTGTTACCCTGAGAGTGTTCAGATGCTGCCTGAGCCTGTTGAATTGGTGTATAGAAAGAATATTCCTTTCCTGGAGTTTTCTTCTTTATTCCAGGACAGCTATTTAATAAACTCTTAACCTACAATAGAATATACTTGCACCAGTGTTTAAATAATTAAACACAATTAAATGCATAAACATAAATAAAACCTAAGGGGGTATGCATGGAACAATGATGAGAGTGTGTTATGTATCAAGGAACCGAAAGAGTTGGTTTAATATTCACGATGTTCCAAACAATTCTGTAGTCTGAAGCAGCAGGGCCTTCTTTAAGGTGAGACATTCCAGGGGTAGTTTAATCATTTAGAGGCGAACATTCATTAAATCCCTTCTCTGCCCTTTTGTGTGACATTGGGTAAGTCACTGGTTTCTTTCAGCTTCAACTTCCTCATCTGTAGACGGGGATAATTGTGGCCCTATTTCATGGACGTTGTTAGGATCAAATGTGACAATAAGTGAAAAAGTTTTTTTTTGTAAACTGTGCAGCCAGCAGATTTGTTAAAGTAATTGATGAATTCATTAATTCATCAAACATTTGTTGAGTTCCTGCTTTGTACTAGAATCTATGTTGGTTACTTGGGATTCTGAGGTGAAGAAGATATGGTTTCTGCCTTCAAGGGGCTTAGAATCCCGTGGGCAGAAAGGAAATCAACATGAAAGTACAAGGAAATGATGCCTAGAACACAGGGGTCAGAGGACGTCACTGGAATGCAACAAAAGGACATTCCATTCCCATTTGATGTTGGAAATAGTTATCAGAAAATGCGTTTTGAAAGAAGTGTCCTGCCTGAGCCAGAGCTTGGCACAAGGTATTATTTTCTGATTCCTATAGAGAGGTATGTACTC
Source organism: Nomascus leucogenys (assembly GCF_006542625.1). Classification (NCBI taxonomy): domain Eukaryota; kingdom Metazoa; phylum Chordata; class Mammalia; order Primates; family Hylobatidae; genus Nomascus; species Nomascus leucogenys. The sequence goes on along the minus strand of NC_044393.1, from coordinate 86,687,954 downwards.
TAATATTTCATCAAAATGGTATTTTTGGCCAGTGGTGGGAGGCTGCAGTACAGGATGAGGGAAAAACAAATAGGAATGAAGGCTGGGTTTGTGCCTAGTGATCTTTTATCCCTCCCTCTTCTCCCCTTTTCTTTGATTGTGGGTACCCCATCTTGGAGGTCTGTCAAAAGTATGGCATGACATGAAACACTTAGCTAACATTTAACAATGGTGGGAAAACCGAAAGCCCTTCCTTGAGACAGTCCATCTGAGGGCTTAGAGATCTGATGTGTAAGGAGTTATGAGATGTTACTCTGGAAAAAAACCAACATCTTTGTGGGCTGATTTTGGTGTCAGCAAACAGAAACCAAACCGTGACCAACACACTACACTCATTTATTACAATCGTGTAAAGCATTTGTTTCAGAAAAGAGGAAAAAGCAGATCGTTAAAAATATTTCAGTGACTTTTTCTTTGGCTAAAACTTTAGATTACTTGTATTATTTTAGTATGCTCTTCTGTTCAAGGAGCCAGCCAGGGATTTCTTTGTTCTGTTTAAGGTGCAAAAACAGTCACCTCTCTGTGCCATTCCTTCTCCTCCACTCTCTTGTTTGATTCCCTCATCTTCTACCATTAGTCTACTCTCCTGGACTCAATGTATGGAAATGAGCAATCTTTATTTAATTCAGTATTACTATTTATTGAGCAATGAAAAGGGTTGGAGCCTCTTTGATTCTTTCAAATAAAAAGGAAGGGGGCAGGAGCTTATAAAAAAGGTGGGGGGAACTCCAGTCTCTTGCCTTTGATAAGGTAGAGGGCCCCAATAGTGCTAAGTTGTGCTTCTGAAGGTCTTGACCACAGTGGCAGACGGGTTCCAGCAGGGACGACGAGGGTCCTGTTGTTCCCTTTCCCCACTTGACTCTTGGGTGGAAATTCTCTCTGCTCTGTAACGCTTTGGTTCAGGGGAATGAATGGGGGTCACCTCAAAGGCCTCTACTACTATGATTCTCTGGCTTATGTTACTCTATTCTTCTTCCTTCATCTGTAAGGAAAAAGATTAAAAAACTGTTCATGGTGTGTCTGAAGTTGCAAAGTCAGAGTGAACCTTGAGTTAGGATCTTTGTTCCCAAGTTTCTACTTATTGTGGAATCCCAAAAGGGCCATGTTCTGACACTAGCCTGTGTGCCAAAGTCATCTGAAGGGACACAAGTATTTCCTAAATATACTTTGGCAAAAGGCTTTGAGGAGAAGTCTGTTTGTGGGGTGCCTGAGACACAGGTGAGCACTGATTTAGTGCACATAAACTATAGGCACCTGCACTTCTTGGCCAGGAGGGTGCTATTGTAGCAGACAGTTTTTATGCTTTGGGTACATGAACTTAATACTTTTCTTTAAGCATTCCATTTTTATGTTCTCATTTCCCTGTTTGTGATATATACAGTGTCTCTCTCTTAGTTTTAGCTTGTTTCTCAAAATCCCAAACATTCTCTCCTGCTGTGTTTTACTCAAATGGCTTATTATGACTTTTAGGATTCTCAGTCCCACATGGGCTCATTCTTTGAAGATTTTTTGGCAATAGATATTTACTGAGGCTGCCTGTGCACAGTCATTTTCCTCCATGCATGTCAGGGATAGAACCTGCAATGGTGTGTGGAGAGTATCTGGATCAGTCTTCAGTATGACACCTGAGTCTTCTATTGACAGCAGTGGACACTGGGCTCAACCCAGTATGAAAATTGCTGTTTCCTCTAGAGATTTTCCCTTTTGCTGTCTGCCAAGCCATGCTCATCTTTTCAATCAAACCGATGCTATTTATCTGATGTAGTCTTTGCTTTGTATCCTCACAACACCCCTCTGTTCGTAGTGCATTGTCTTCCAAACCTTAGAACCAATTTAGTGCTTTTTGTTTGACTTTCTTATTTGTGGCTGTCAGATTTCAGGCTGCTTAAAAGGAGGGGCAATGTTTTCTGCTTGTTTTCTCTTCACAGTGGAGAGCGCAGCATCATAGACCTAGTAGCTGCTTGGTTACTGATGTCAGGGGATGAATTGATTACAGTTTTTCTGCTCAATCAGTGAGAAGGGGATATTTCGCTGGGAGTTGACAGGCACTCAGATAATCTCTAGTTCCTGAAAAGCTTGGTAGGCATGACTCCAAAGTCTGCTTGAAAAATAAATGGATTTATGCCCTTTTAATCCCAAGCAACTATCTTTACATTTCCTTCCTAATTCAACACATTGTGTTAGATCTTAAGGTGCACACAGTACTTTGGCCTTCCTACTCTTCACCAAGACATCATCTTTTCACCTTCACAGTGACAGCCTGCAGCAGCTGCCCCCTCTGACACTGGATGATGCCTGTCAGCCAAGCCAGTTGGGGTAAAACAAGTTAAATTACTAGAAAGGAAGGAAGTAATGCCTAAAAAGGAAAAAATATTCTCATCTCCTGGGATGGATTCCAAGTTCCCAGTTTAGAGTGAATTAGTCCATTTAGAAGCGTGTCTGTTCCACAGATAATGTGTATCTTCTTTTAAATGTCACGTCTCCCTTCCAATGGAGACTTCATTTGGACTTCCAGCACTCTTCCCTGTTTGTAGTATTGCAGCAGAGAGCCCAGGAAATGTGTTTCCCATCTGTCCCCACCATTTCATAATTTGTTTTTGCCCATTACACTGCTTAAAACAACCCCCTGAACGGTGGTGGAAAAGCCACCAAGATCTTTCTTAAAGGGCACATTGGTTTTAAACCCTGCACCCTTGATTTTATTTTGTTTTCCTTCCTCATTGGCAAACTTTCTTCGGTCCCAAGAGCTGTGGAAAACAGAGCCTCAACACAAACAAAGCCAGATCTTCAGTCCAAACCACCTTTCCTTTCCTTTAGCTGACGATGCTAAGAAAAGAAACACTTTCTCTGAGGCAGATAGAAACATCACACAGTTGGTGCCCTGCCTCACAGTTTGGTTCAGGGACAAGATTAAGGAACCAGAGTCTTCATGTGGGATTGGTTTAAACTGGGTTATGAAACTAGGTCATCTTATCTTTAGAAACCTTGAATGAAAAGCCACAAGGAGGCAGGGGTGTGTGTGTGCATGCGTGTTTGTGCGTGCGTGCTCGTGTTTGTGCGTGCGCGCTCGTGTTTGTGCGTGCGCGCTCGTGTGTGTGCATGTTCTCATTTCAGTCTTGTTTTCTGTGAGTCCTTGGAGACCTGGACCTTAATTTTGGGCGTCAGGCCCCCCTCTTCATCAGGTCCGAGTGTCATCACCCACAGCTCCACATCTTTCCCCACTCCCAGCCCCATTTCGAAAAACTGAAGTCAGATTAATCGATAAATGAGACTGTTTGTTGAGCAGAGCATAAGGAACTACTCACTGTAAATCAGTGAAGATCCCGGTCCTGGTCAGCCACGTAAATAAAGGGACAGATCGACCTTAATTTCAGGGACTCTCACCATTCCTTTATTTTCTGAGAATGGGGGAGTTTTTAAATCAAATCACCCTGGCTGCTGAGGGAAATCATGGAATCCTGTAACTTCACAGACCTGTGAGAAGTGTCTCTGTCTAATCTTCTGCCTCTAGGCAAGTGATTATCTAAACAAATGCTGTCCAATAGAAATAGATATGAGCTGTAATGATAAATTTTCTAGTAGCCACACTTTAAAAAGTGAGAAGAAACAGGTAAGATTATTTTTAATTCCATATTTTGTTTAAGCAAATATATTCAAAATATTATTTCAACATGTAATCAACATAAAAATTATTAGGGAGGTGTTTTACATTCTTTTTTCACCCTAAATCTTCAAAATCTGCTGTGAATTGTTCAAAGAGAAGCACATCTCAATTAGTGCTAACCACATTTTAAGTCCTCAGTAGCCATGTGCATATTGTACAGCACAATTCTAAAACATCCAACACGGTGTGTTATCAATTCTTGTCTTGAAGATTTTCAGGGGGAGGCAATCCACTCTTTTTCCTTTTTGATTTTGTAAGGACATTTACATAGGATACATATTTATAATTCTCATTGTTTCAAAACATTTTTATAAGCAAGCGTCTTCATTTTGTGTGGAGTATTTGCTTCTTGTGTGAGCATACTCTTTATCTGTATTAGTCAGTCTCAAACACTTACCTCACCTTTGTCTTTTTACCTATAGCCATTACTAGAATTTCGGTAGCACTTGAGCAAGAAAACGTGCCTATATCTAGAAATCTGTATTTATGTCTATTTAGGTGAATCTCCACTCTTAGATGGATAGATCTATCGATGTAAATCTATCAATGTAAATATATATATAGCTATACAGACTTGTCTCAGCACTCACAAGTACAGAAGAAGTGTTATCTTTGTTTAGAAATAGGAGAGTTATTTTTCTGTCTGGCACAGATGGATACTCTTTGAGTTGTATACTATTTGAGATGGTATTCCAAGAGGCATGTGTAGAGAAGAGAGAAAGATGTTTCCAGGTAGGGACAGTAGAATGAACAAAAACGTGGCACCAAAAATGGAAACGCGAGGTATGTTTAAAGAAGAGTGACAGGGAGCCCAGTGTGTTGGCATACGCCTGTAATCCAGCTACTCAGGAGGCTGAGGTGGGAGGATTGCTTGAATCCAGCAGTTTGAGGCTGCAGTGAGCTGTGGTGATGCCATTGCACTCCAGCCTGGGCAACAGAGCAAGGCCCTGTCTCAAAAACAAACAAGCAAAAACAAACAAAAAGAGTGACAAGGATAAAAGAGTGATTGATGCTGTTATTGGAGTCTAGTATGCCAGGTTGAATTTGGATTTTATTTTATAAATAGGGAAACATCTAAGCATTCTGAACAAGGGAGAGGCACAATCATGGCTCTCTTTTGGGGGAAACTAAATTTATACTAACGTTAAATAAATCAGAGAGGGTGTCAGAGTTCAGAGCAGAAGAAACCAAGACTCCGAAATTAGATGCACTGTCCAGCGTATAGTAAGTAATTGGGGGTATATTCAGATAATGAAAAGAAACCTAGACAAAAATAAAAGCAAAGGGAAGAGGCCTGCATTTGCTGGGGTAAATGAGGCTCTGCAGCTAATGAAAGACTCAAACATATAATGGCCTAATACAAGAGAGTGTCTCACCTATGTCATAGACCAAGACTATTCCAGGTGGTTGGCTGAGTAGTCAGGTTCTTTCTCACATAGCTGTTCAGTGACCCATGCTGAAGATTGCTCTGACATCTCACCAAGAGGATTCCAAAAGGCTGACTTCCCAATTGACCAGTAAGACAAAAGATCATGGAGGAATGCATGTGGGAGGATTTAATGGAACAAGTCTGGAATTTCTGCTCTGTTTCACTGTTCAGAATTTGGCCACACCTAATTGCAAGAGAGACTGGGGAAATAAAGTCTAACTGTGTGTCCAGGAAAAGGAGAAATAATTATTTTGGGGAATGTCTAGCAGTCTTGGCCACAAAGACCAAGGAGAGAAACGTAGTTAATGCTAACATCTGTGGATTAGGAGGAAGAAGGGAAACTAGAGAGTAACAGCAACAATAATAAATATAATGAACATCTATTAACTTCTTGTTTTATGCAGAACATTGGGCTTTATGCATTTTTATGTTTAAACATCATTGTAGTCCTGTAAGCGAGGTACAGTGATTTTTATGTGACTGATGAGTAAAATAGGGTTTAGGAAGGTGAGAAGGGCCCTAAGTCATACAGCTATTAGGCAACAAGTCTGACTCCAAAGCTCATGTTAATTAATATGGAGCTGGAGAAGGGTTCATGAGGATTGCAGGAAGAAAACAAAAATAGTTCATTTGTCTACTGCATTGTGCTAATGCCACCCAGTCTAGACAACTTTATGCAGGATTCGAGAGTCCCCGAGACTACCCTCTCTTCTGACATTAGTTGCAAGTTCGGGAACCCCCAAGACCACACAGCTTCAGTAACTCACTAGAAACACTCATAGAACTCCCTGAAAGCTGTTAATACTCACATTTATGGTTTATTACAGTCCTTTCCAAGTAGAATCATGGTTCACTAGCTAACTTCTCCCAGCAACCATGTGCTATAATATACATGGCATAGTGCCAAGCAGGAAAGCTCATTCGAACCTCGATGTCCAGAGTTTTAAGTGGGGGCTGGTCCTGTAGACAGGGTTGACTGCCCATTTGGTTGACATTAGCCTCTAGCTCCTCTGGGGGTCAAGCTGATACCTTATGGCCCAAGGCCGCCGGACAAACAACACTTTTATCAGGCAGGACATTCTGTGGGCTTAGAGATTGCTTTCTTGGAGCTGAAAGCTCATTGCTTTATCAGTAGGTTTTGACATTTTACCCACTGCTACATTTTAGACTTCACTTTCTAAAGTAGTTAGTGGGATTTTGCTGTGGTTTCCCTCATATTGGCTGCTGTTATTACGCATTTAGTTCCATCTTCTCAGGTAGATTTTTCTCCATTGATTAACACAGAATCTCAGTGCCTGGCACCAGTGTTAATAAAGAATTGTTGAATAAATTAAAGAATAACAAAATGAAAAGACATTATTCTGTATAAATGGTTATAACTTAGAGTTGGAGAAAATTTCCCAGTAGTAGAATATCTTACTGGATATTCTGGATTGATTTCTTCAGGATACCTTGTGAAGAAGTGCCTTTCTACTTTTTTTAAAATGTTGTCATCATCTATCATTATCTGAAAACTTTTAGGGTCTGAACCCATAGCTATGCTTCTCTTTCCTCTGCTGTTGTCCCACAAGATTGACTGTGAGGTGAAGCCTATTTTCCCGTTGACTTCCTTGAAAAAAATTGAACTTGCAACAGGGAAAAATTACCGGTAGAGAAGAAAAAGTTTTGGTGAACAGGTGTCCACCGTTTGATGTAGAGGGCAATGATCCTGGTCACTGTTGCTCTCCCTTTAGGAATGGTTTTGAGGCACTGGGAAATGTGGATGGTGCACTCCTACCCCCGGGGTCTCCCTGTACTTTGTCCTGGAGCCCTTGACACCTATATCCCTAGTGACTTTCACCTTCTCTTGTCCCTTACGGCCTCACTTCTGCGGTCCAGGACTTGGACCCACCTTTCTTGGATCCTGAAACGCCGAGGTCACGTCACAATACAAATTTTGGTTGTTCTTACCCAAGAATTATTTGAGTCACTAGGCCCTGAAAGGAAAATGGGTTCTATCTGAATCTGAAGAAATACATTTATTTTAAAAGATGGGTGACACTTGGTATTTTTTCCCAGCAAATGTCATTTAGTGTATATTCCTTTTTTTTTTCTTTTGAGTCAGAATATTGATCCATTGCCCAGACTGGAGTGCAATGGCACAATCTCAGCTCACTGCAACCTCTGCCTCCTGGGTTTCAAGCAATTCTCATGCCTCAGGCTCCTGGGTAGCTGGGATTACAGGTGCCCGCCACCATGCCTGGCTAATTTTTGTAAGTTTAGTAGAGATGGGGTTTCACCATGTTGTCCAGGCTGGTCTCAAGCTCCTGGCCTCAAGTGATTTGCCTGCCTCAGCCTCCTGAAGTGCTGGGATTATAGGCATGAGCCACTGCTCCTGGCCATTTGGTATATATTTCTGCTTTGCTGTACTAAGCTTTGAGATTCAAAGGGCCATCGTGTGGACACTGCTGGAGTAGGTTATAATAAAAGTGGCTCATGTATAAGATGGGTTTCTATTACATGATTATTCTATAGAATTTCTTATTGAAGTCTTCTGCTCAGGCTGCTATAACAAAATGGCATAGACTTGTTAGCTTAAACAACAGACTTCATTTCCCACAGTTCTGGTGGCTGGGAAGTCCAAGGTCAAGGTGCTGGCAGATTCCAGTCCTGGGTAGAGTCCTCTTCCTCACTTGCAGACAGCCGCTTTCTTGCTGTGTGCTCACGTGGCTTTTCCTTGGTGTGTGCATGTGGAGAATCTCCCATGTGTCTCTTCTATAAGGACACTAATCCCATTATGAGGTCTCCACCCCCATGAACTCATTACTTCCCAAAGTCTCATCTCCACATTCTATCACATTGAGGGTGAGGGATTCAACATAGGAATTTTTTTTTTTTTTTTTTGAGATGTAGTCTCACTCTGTCACACAGGCTGGAGTGCAGTGGCATGATCTTGGCTCACTGCAGCCTCCACCTCCCAGGTTCAAGCGATTCTCCTGCCTCAGCCTCCTGAATAGCTGGGCTTAACAGGTGCCCACCACCATGCCCAGCTAATTTTTGTATTTTTTTAGTTGAGATGGGGTTTCATCATGTTGGCCAGGCTGGTCTCAAACTCCTGACTTCAAGTGATCTGCCCACCTCGGCCTCCCAAAGTGCTGGAATTACAGGTGTGAGCCACCGTGTCTGGTCAACATATGATTTTTGAGGGGACACAGTTCAGTCCATAGTATCCCCCATAAAAAATAATTGTATGCCCATGTACATCTGATGAATAAGATAAAAACAAGAGTGATTTTCCTGTAAGCCATGGAGATTTAGTCTTGTTTCTTTATGGTTAATCTAATACAATACTTTCCCTAACAGCTCAGAGCCCCTTTTAAGCAAATGAGCAAAATACACAATTAATATATAAATCTATAATTTCCAAGGTAGTGTCCCATAAGAAGGAATATGGAATTCTATTCATCATACTATTAAAAAAAAAACAGTTTGCTTCCCCCTTTCCCCAATACCACACTACACATTTCTGGAAAATAGGATTGTTGCTCATCAGGTCATACATTCTAGCAGCTCTGCGCCCCATCCAAAGTATATGAATATTTTTAGAAGCAATAACATTTAGTTTGAAAAATTGAGAAGTAATTGGGTGAAGACCTTACTGAATTAGTAAGATGTGAATTAGTAGAAACATATTATGCTTTGAGTACACAGGGACTTAGTTTTAAGAAGCTTCTGCCCTTAGAAATATAATTTACTTATTACTGGTATAACTGTATTTTCAAACTGTCTTTACTTAAAATACTTTAATGCTACCATCCTCCTTTTTAGCTAATTTGTTAAGCTTATTCACTAAGCAAAGTCAAATTTTAATATAATTTTAGTCTCAGTTGTCATGACATTTGCAGCGGTGGGCCTGGTGAATAAGGTTTGACATCAAACTGTTTAGAGGTGTTTTTCCCTCATTTGTTGAATATGTTTCAAAAATGACCACCTCCATGGATAAAGCAGCTATAAACCTAATGTTTATTTTAGTTATAGCTCAAAGTTTTTCCAAACACCTTTCTCCCTTTTTAGAATTTCGGTAGAATCAACTCTAGCAGTACTTCGAGTGGTCAAATGAGAAATGTTTAGACTCCTACGTTTCACTAACTTTCTTGTATCCCAAATCTAAATTTGAAATAGTCTTCCTTATCCCTGGGAAAAAAAAAAAATTGATGTCAGGTGGGTCTTTTCCTTGCAGGAGAATGCCGTGAATGGAGAACACCTGTGGCTGGAGACCAACGTCTCGGGAGACCTCTGCTACCTTGGAGAGGAGAACTGCCAAGTCAGATTTGCAGTGAGTGTGGGCTCTGTCTTGCTGGGGGAAGGCCTGTGGATCTGAATGAATAGAGGGGTCTCCTTGCCTACATTTCCAAGGGGAGGTTTGAACGAGCCTGTCCTTGTGAGATGGAAAACTTGCCGGATGTTTTCAAGGTTTGCAGAGAGTTTCTCAAGTTAACATGGCTTTCAGGTTATCACTTGTAATGGTTTTAGGCTTCAGTTATGCAGGCCAGGCCTTGGTGTCGTGTGTTACTTTATAATGATGCCCAGGGTAGGTTTTTGTGTGTTGGTGGGGGGGCAGAGGGTAAATGTGTACGAGGTAGTGTCTGCTTATGGAGGGGTTGTTGGGGTGGGGCCAAGGCCTGTGTGTGGAGGAAGGGGCTCTGTCTGTAGGGAAGTGGCCACAGTGGGGGCTTTACTGGTGGGTGAAGGTGGAAAGAGAGGGAAACACCTGTGCTGGGAATGGGTGTAGGCTAACAAATAATCCAGACTAAGTTCTGGAAGATTCAATTCTAGAAATAATATAAACAATCAACAGTCAGGTCAGTTGGAGTTAACTTTTGTTGTTTAAAATTTGCTTTGTGTCCCTATTTAGAACAATCTATTTAGAGGGTTAAAATTCTCTTTATGTTGTGAGGTAAGTGTGGTTGCCAGGTGGTGCATTGTGGAGATATCAAAACGATAGTGTTGAGAAATTGAACTTAAAGTTTGTGTGTAGTTTTAAATGATTGGTCCAAACAGAGAGTAATGGGAAGCTTAGGATAGTAAAGAAGAAAGAAAAGATGTATTCCTTCTTATTTGGGGAAATGAGCACCAGAATTTATAGAATGCTTTTTTCTTTTTTTATTTAAATATTTGTTTATTATGTGAAAGAAATATTTGCAGCAAGATATAGGGCCTTGAAATTGCAAATGAATATGTGTTTGTTAATAACTAACATGGAATAAATCGAGTTTCCATCAAAGCTTATAGAAGGATGTGTATAGCCCACCAACGATTTTAACCAGGCTGACTAAAAGCACAAAGTCCCAGAACCAAGACCTTTTTTGTTGCTTTAGTTGTTTTAACTCCTCGTTTATAAGTTTCATTTGGAGAGTTTTGAGAGTTCTGGGGAGAACAGGGCCTGTTTAAGTGAAGTTGGGAATCAATGTCAGGGAAAGACCCAGATGAACAGGCTCTGGATTGGAAGTGGGGAAACCTGGAGCTGAATCTCAATGTTACTGCTCAGTGTGTGACACTGAGAACTCGTGACCTTTGGGCCTTGGCTACCTTCTAAAACAGAGAGTAGGGTTAAATGTTTCTTATTAATTTATTTTTGTTTCTAGACCTGTAATTAATCATTTGCTTCTCTTCTAATTTTGTTGTAAATTGAATTGACTTAAATATCAGGATTTCAACTTTATGCATATATATTTTTAAGTAAAGTATAATTGCATGGAATTGGATTAAATTAACCAAATCCACGAGAAGCTCAGCTGTTTGGACTAAAATGCTGTAAATAATGAATTAACATTAGCGTCTTGGTTAATTGCGTAAACACTGGTCTTGGGATGTAAGACAATATAAAATGGAAAAAATGAAAGCCAGTATTACTTACATGTATACTTTTGAACAATTTCTACTGATGGACTATGATTTTTTACAGAGTCATCCCTTATTTCCAAATTGCTCCCTTTAATCCCTTTCTGTTACTTTTTAGGGGATGGCTACCTCTCTTGACAAATATATGAACAGAGACACATATCCTCCTTAAACCTTCTATCAGTAAATAGCATTGCTATCTACTAAATGATTGTTGCTTGTTCACTAATACCTTTAGGCCAGGGAAAGCAACAAAGAGAATAAAGGAAATTTTGGGTAGAAGTAGGAAGAAACAGAGTTGAGAACATTCCCAGTTTCCTTCTGAAGCTTCCTCATAATTTCGTACCAGGTACTTGGCCCTATTAACTCATATTACAAAACGTCTGAAAGATGAAGAACTCTCCTCCAAAAAAAAAGTTGATTAAATGGAGGAATAAATCAGTGAGGAAGCTGAAGACCTAACTGCTGTAAGTTTCCTGAAGCTCAGTTTCTTTACCTATAAAGTGGGGGAAACACTGTTTTGAGGGTTTGGTGAGATGATACATAGAAAGGGCTTACTTAGCTCAGCAACTGCCCTAATGAATTAAAGGCAAAAAAACAAAAAACCCAGGAAGGACAAGGACAGGAAATTTACAAAAGAACTACCAATTGCCAATAGATATCTGAAGAATACAAAGGCATCCCAATTGAAACAACTCAGGAGTCAACTTCATGTGCCTATTAAATTAGCAAAGATTTATAAAATGGTAATAGTTACTGCTGGTTGGTTTAGGCTGAAATGGGCAGGCTCATCATCAGCTGCCAGGAGTGTAAGTAGATACACTGTCCTTCACAAAATTGGCAGTGTGCACTGAAAATCCTCTCGGTCTCTCTCCCCACCTCACACTGTGAGGCACATGTCATCTCTGGGCATCCCATTTTGAGAGAGACATTGGCAAGCAGCAGAGGACCCCGAGTGGGGTGCACAAGTTGGTTTAGGGGATGGAAGATTGTTGTTAAAAAATGTTAGATTACATGGGCTACAACTGAGTATTAGGAGCGAAGGCAGAGAGATGTCTTCCAGTATATTAAGAGTTAATTTGAAGAAAAGAGAAGTGACTTGCTGTCTGTTGTTAGAAATGGAAAAGTCATAGAGGTAGAATCCACCGACTCTAACTTTATAACAATAAACAAACATTACCTGGGAAACCTAACAATGCACACTCCTGTTTCCTTCTTGGCTCCAAATGCTGATTCAGTATGCTTGGAGTTGGACTTGGGAGTCTCCGATTTTTTGTTTTTTTTTTTTTGGATGTAGTCTTGCTCAGCTGCCCAGGCTGGAGTGCAGTGGTGTGATCTCGGCTCACTGCAACCTCCGCCCCCCAGGTTCAAGAAATTCTCCTGCCTCGGCCTCCTGAGTAGCTGGGGTTACAGGTGCAAGCTACCACACCCAGCTGATTTTTGTATTTTTAGTAGAGATGGGGTTTCACCAGGTTGACCAGGCTGGTCTCAAACTCCTGATCCCAGGGGATCCACCCGCCTCGGCCTCCCAAATTGCTGGGATTACAGGCGTGAGCTACCACACCTGGTTGGGAGTCTGTGATTTTAACAAGCACCTCAAATAATTCTGATGCAGATGGTCCGCAAACCTAACTTTGAGAAATACCGTGTGATAAGAAAGAACTTTGTCAGCCTGAGCTTCCCAGCAAGGGAACAAGGTGCCTGGAGAGATTGACTGGTGGGATGTGTGTTTGTGGATAATGTGGGTGGCCATCTTTCAAGGATGCTGTAGCTGGGGACTCTCAGCTGCTTTGGGCAAGAGGTCAGACACAGAGATCTCCAGGGTGAGTCTTTAGTTTAAATGCTCTGTTTGCAGTTTTCTTAGAACAACAGTCTTTTTTGGGAAAAAAGTATGCATAAGCAGATCGTGTATTTATATTCTAATTTCTTTTAATGAACCACCTTTGAAGAAAGCCTACCTGTTGGGGCTGGGACTAAATTACCATAACCAGGTACTACCTGCAGGCTCCTAAACAAAGTACAGGCAGAGTGCTCAGGGGAGGAGTGAATCCATCATCTACGATGTGCCTTTCACTCCTTCCCTATTTTAGCAAAGCAAATGTCACAAGTAGAAGTTAAGAGAAGGAAGAAGTCAGTGTGGGTTGAAGCAGATAGAGGCAGCTTCATGGAAATGGGGTTCAAGCTCAGTTTTGAAAGGTGGGTAAGATTTACATAAGTGAGTTTGAAGAAGGAGAACATTTCAGGCAGGGAAGAGGAACATGAGCAAACTCAGAGGTGGGGCAAGCTCTGTAAAAAGGAGGTGGCAATCATGAGCTGTGCATGAGCATGTGTCAGAGAAAAATGGAAATAAGAATGCAGTTAGGTTTTTTGAAACAAAACATGGAGTGCATATTATAAATACTGGTGGGCTTAGGAAGTGTGACTATATAATACATTTTCTAAAACAAGACACTTTTGAAGGTGAAAGTGGCTGCTGTTAATAATGATGCCGTAACATTAGGGATAAACCAGAACTGCATCACCCTAGCTTATGGGACATTAGGGCATCTATGTAAAACTAAAACTGTCCTGCAAAGCCGGGACCTACTGCTGCCATGTGGATTGGTATTTGGGGACTGATATTGGAGGGTACTGAAAGCAAGGCAGTGACTTCCAAAACCCTAGAACAGCTGTAGGAGAGTTTGTTCCCAAACTTCGGGGGCTAAACCTAAACCACGTGACCTTTCCTGTTCCACAGTTCTCTGGTGGCAACATTTAATACTGTAGAATACCTGTGAGCAGATAGAGCAGATACGTAATGGAATTAAATTTGTTCCCAAATGGACAACAGTTCCCAAATTAGCAACTGTTTCTTTTTCTGGTCTAGATAAAATAAAAGGATGCAAAAGTAGTGAAACTGAAGTAGAAAGATCACTGTTTCCCAACCTGATTATGGGCACGGGAAACCTGAAATAAAATTCCAGCCAGAATCACTGTCGTTTGGTGACATTTATTTTTATGTACATTTATTCATTTATTCATTCCTTTATTCTGTCGGTGTTTGTGAGCTGGGTTGAGTACCCAGTGTCTCACTGTTCAGCGGGCACAGCCAGATAGAAACTGTTCTCATCCTCTGGGGCTAGGCTATACAAACATGTTGAGCCAAATATTTGTACCAAAAGGAGCTCATTCCTCCAGTAGTAATCCCTGGAGTCCATACCAGTGTGCACCTACTCAGACTTGAAAGAAACTTGCCTACATTGATATGCAAATTGTACATCCACCGTGGTCACACAGACCTGAATAGGCACAGATGGGTAGCATGGGTGGTCAGAAGGAAATAAACTTTGTGTGGACTGACCTGGGTTTGAAAACCTGCTGTTCCATTTATGTACTGAGTAAAGTTGGGACATATCACTTTGCCTCTTTTTGCCTCAGTTTCCTGATTTAAAGTATTGCTACTGAGATAGACCACAGTGATTCTTGTTTCTGGATGAGCATTATAGTCAATTATGCCATTTTACCTTTTAATCTTACCTTTAAAGTGTTGGTTCCCATTCTGGATGTACCACATCAGGATCTCTAGGGAGTGGGACTCAGCCTGATGTCAAAAACAAACAACCAGATCTACAGATGATTCTGTTCACTGTCAGGGTAGAGAGACAAAAACCGTGGCCTGGTTCTCACACCTGGTGTGTAGTGGCTGTGATGGGCTAAATAGTGTACTCCAAAAGATATGTTGAAGTCCTGATGCCTCAGGACTTCAGTACCTCAGAATGTAACTTGATTTGGACATAGGGTTGTTGCAGATGTAATTAATTAGGATGAGTTCATACTGGAGTAGAGTGGGCCCTAATCCAGCATGACATGTGCCCTTATAAGAGAGGACACATGCTGGGTGCCGTGGCTCACGCCTGTAATCCCAGCACTTTGGGAGGCCAAGGCAGGTGGATCACCTGAGGTTGGGAGTTCAAGACCAGCCTGACCAACATGGAAAAACTCCGTCTCTACTAAAAATACAAAATTAGCCAGGGTAATGATGCATGCCTGTAATGCCTCCGGGATTACAGGAGGCTGAGGCAGGAGAATTGCTTGAACCCAGGAGGCGGAGGTTGCGGTGAGCTGAGATTGCGCCATTGCACTCCAGCCTGGGCAAAAAGAGCGAAACTCCATCTCAAAAAAAAAAAAAAAAAAAAAAAAAGACACATAGAGATATACACACAGAGAAGAAGGCCATGTGGTGATGGGGGCAGGAATTAGAGTGATGCAGCTGCAAGCCAAGGCCCTCTGAGGATTGTGGCTCTCCTCAGAAGCTAAGAGACAGGCATGAAATTCATTCTCCCTCCAAGCCTTCAAAAGGGTGTTCAACCTTGTTGAAATCTTGATTTGGGACTTCTAGCCTCTAGGAGTGTGAGAGAATACATTTCTGTTGTTTTAAGCTGCCCAGTTTGGGTGCCCCACAGAATACCCATTGCCATTGAGTGGGATCTTAGTATTCAGTGGAAAAGTATTTGAGAAATGCTCACACAATGTTTGCAGTTTTCCTAGGACTCATACTCATCATCTCTGATCTGTTACAACAACCTTTTGGGATGGTCATATTGGGCCATTCACTTCTACCTAAAGATAAAGAAGAGTCAGAGAGGCTTACTCACTATCCAGAGCTTTATGACTTCTTTGCTTTCTTAGGGCAGTGCTAGGAACCTAATATAGTAGCCATTCTATAAGTTGAGTTACCTTATCTGGCCATGCAGATATCACAGTTACATAGGCTCATGGACACGTATGCACACAGGTGCGTCTACAGCAGTCTTGAGTGTTTAGGTTGAGTGGTATGTGGTTGAGGTATAAGTGAGCAGACAGGCAGGTTGGTGTCAGAAGCTGGGAGCCGCAGGGAACAGAGTAGGTAGATGGTGAGGTGAGTGAGCGTGTAGGTTGTGTTAGAAGAAAAATGGAACTGTCAGACTTCAGGATGCTGTTACCAGATATATCTTCTCTATTTTTAAATGTGCTCATGCCACCCTCTTTTCATGGACCAGCTAATAGGTACTGCTTTGCTTTTGTTATTGTTTTGTTCTTTTATTTTGCTTTAGTCTTTTCCTTGTAGATAATGTTTGGTGAAAATGGCTTAACCCCACCTGTGACACCCGGCCTTAATTCTAAGGTTTCTTCTAACGTTGCTTGCAATTTTTTCAAGTACAGTTTTATTGAGAAAGTGAATGAATTACATTAGAGAGGCCGTGTGATATGAGAGTTGGAGGATTGGGGTCCGAGAGCTTCACAGATCCAGAGACAAAAAGATCTAGATAAAAATGCAAGTTCTGCTCTGCCTTTGTGAGCCTCAGTTTCCTCTGTAAAATAGTGGTGATTAAATCTACCTCTCAGAATCAGTAGAGGGATAAAATCAGTTAACAAATGTTTGTATTCATTTTCCTCCTCTTCTGTACCTACTGTGGTTCAATGTCATGGAGTTGAACAAGCTAATTAGCAGATTTGGACTCTGGCTTAACAAGGCCTTACATTTGGGATGATTCTGTCTATCCCAACACTAAGACTCTTACGCCTTCACCTGTCATTTTGCTGCTGTGTGTAGCATCCATATTCTTACCAAGTCATGACTGGGAACAACTGAGTGGGACAAATCAAAGTAACCCATTCTGCGATCTCATCTCACAAGCTGTGTCTTCTTATTGGTGAATCAGAAGCTCATCATTGTCTGTAATGGGGTATCACAATATTTGCTCACAGGAATGCTGGTCATGTCCTTAGATTCTGGGAAGAAACTTTCAAGAAGAGTACAAGGGTCATAGCTCTCTGCCCTATTTGAAGGAAACTTTCAGCTTTCTGCTGTTCAGAAATGAAAATGACTTTGAGCCCAGTTACACCTTGTCTGTTTCATCTCAGGAAGAATGAGCACCAGGCAGCAGCTGGTGAAAATGCTGGTTCCCATGCATCTGTGTGTGTGGGTGAGAGATGAGAGAATCAGAGCCCGAAATGCATTACTGGGGACTTTCTGGCCATCTGTGTATTTGGGTCTAGCTGGTGTGTACCATGGAGCACCAGCGTTGGACTTAGAATGCACCAAGATCTGCCTGCATGTTGCTCCTGCTCTGTCAGCCTCAAATGCCAGCAGACTCATGATCTGCACCCCAGATGGCAGTTTGGCTGAGCTGGGTGCAGGCTGTCAGAGGGAACCACGTGTGTGGCAATAAAGCCCAGGAGGCAAAGCCAGCTCTCTGAGTTGTTTGGGTGCCAGCCATTCTCTGCCAGGGGCCTTTTTCACCGTTAGGATATTGAGGATCTAATGAATCAAGATGACTCATAGAAAGTGTAGCCATCAACAAAAATAAGAAAAGAATTTTCACGGACACACTCTCTGCTGCTGAGTTCCTAGTCAGTGGATACGAGAGAGGGAGAGAGTGGGGTGCTCTCAGCGGTGGAAGTAATGTCACCCTTCAGGTGTCTGGCCTGATAGCTCAGCATTTCCATGAGATCGTTCACGTGCACACTTAGAACAGTGTCTGGCACATGGTAGACCCTCAGGACATGTTAGCCATTGTTACTATGACAACTGTCATGAGGATTGTTATAATTTGGTAGCAAGTGCTGTCTGTATATTAAAGGAGAATCTAGTGCTGATACTGCTCACTTCATGTAATGGGGATAGTGATAGTATATGTAGGCTATGAAGCCAAGGGATCTTTCGGATTCTGTCACTTCTAGGTGACCCTGGATCAATAGTACCATTGTCTATTTGCACAACCCATTTTCTTTTTACCCAAAATTTTGTTCTGGAGAACACTAAACTCAAATGAAGACAATATACGGTATTATACATTAAAAGGAGCTCATGGCCATAAATTTTGAAAACACTGAATGACTTTAATATACAAATAGGTCCTGTGAAGCTCAACGAAGCATATAAGGTATGCAGGATTTCCTACTTTTTTTTTGAGTGGATGGGAGGATTGTGGAACCCATAATTTCCCCACGGAACACCCATTGCCATTTTGTAGGATCTTAGGAGTCAGTGAAAAGCATTTGAGAAATGCTCACACAATGCTTTGCAGTTTTCCTAGGACTCATACTCATCTCTGATCCATAACAACAACCTTTTGAAGTGGTCATATTGGGTTGTTCGCTTCTACCTAAAGATAAAGGAGAAAAAGAGTCACAGAGGCTTACTCACTCTCTAGAGCTTTATGGCTTTTTTCTATCTTTGTGCAGTTCTTTTGCCTTTATACTAAACTTTCATTAAGCCAAAATACATGTGTCTTATTTTATTCTTAGAGTTTGAACCTCTGAGAATAATTGTCATCTCTTCTGTCATGACAATTTTAGATTGAGGCTGCATTTGCGTGTTTGTGTAAGGGTGTGTGTTTCTGTGAAGCAGTTCTGTTGTTATTGGGTATTGTATGGTCCTGTTACCTAGTAATAAACATAATTTGCATCTGATTTAGCATAAGGCTTACATGTTACCTAGGCAATGCCCAGGTGTACAGAAATGGTTTCTCTTCTTGCAGTGTTTTCCAGGGGCAGGGACCCACAGCACTAGGGTTTAACCAGTATTCCTGTTGCTCAGAGGCACTCAATCTTGATGGAAGCATTATTTGCATTATGAGTTACTCCAAAATCACTACTGGCCCCCAAAGTTGGTATTGTCTCTGTTTGTTAGGAGCTTGTTGTTGTTGTTCCCCGCCACATTGACGAGGTGGATACATATTCAGAAGGTGATGCTTTAAAAACACGAGGAAATGGAAAATCCTGCATTGATGCCTTCATTTAAGGAGGTGCAGGTGATGTGTTGATAAAGCGTGTGAGCTTTGGAATCAGATGACCTGGCTTTGAATCCTGATTTCCAGGCTTTGAGTTGTGTGACGCTGGTCCTTGTTTTAACCTCTTTAAGCTTAAGTTTTACATCTGGAAAATGGGATAATACTGCTTCTTGTGGTTGTTGTGAAAATTAAATGAGTTAATGCATATATAACAGCAAGCTGGCAAATTATAGGCACTCAATAAATATTGTCCACTATAATCATTCCTCCTTGAACGAAAGTGGTTCCAAGAAACAGAGCCAAAAGAGACAGCCCAGAGTACTAGGTTTGAAGTGTCTTAGATTCACCTGCTACCTCTGTTTCCTCAAGGAAAGTTGAGGACTGAGCTTGTGAGGTGGAACAACTAGCCCAGCTGGCAGGCAGGCTTTCCCTCCCCTCTGTTCCTTCCCCATTCTGTCAACCTTTTATAGCACACACCACTTACTAGCTATCATACTTTTAAAAATCGTTCGCTTATTTATCTGCGTCCAACACTAGAGCATAAGCTCCATTTAGCTGAGGAACTCTGCCCTTGTTGTCCTCTGCTGTATTCCCCACACTGAGGATAAGTGACTGCACTGAATAGTTACCCTGTGTTACTTAACATTGAATGAATGAATGAGTTCAACGAGGTGCTCTTTGAGAGAGAGACACATACACACACAGACACCTGTCACCCGATCAACCCTGCCATTTAAGTATTGTTATATTTATAATCCAGGACGTCTGAATTCCTGCCTCATTTTTAAGGCTCTTTAGAGGGAGATTTAACACATGCAGGTAGGTGACTTGTGTAAGGTTTTATGCGCTGTTTAGCCAGTGCTATGCCTTTTGCAGTGCATTTTATTTCATTCTCATGGAGAACAGACACTGCTTTTTGCCATCTTGGCACGGGGGTCATGTGTGGTTGTCATTAGTCAGTTCCCCTAGGGATCTCATGAGAACAGATCATATGAAGCAATCACATTAAATATCATATTTCCTGTCTATCCTCATCAGTCTTGGTCCCCAGTCTACCACTAGCAAAGAAAAGGGGAAAACAGTAGGCTGTAACACATAGAGATGGCTTTGGGTTAGAAAGACTTTGCTTCCACTCTTAGCTAGTCTTTCTTGGGCAAGTCGCACAGTCTCATAGGGTCTCAGTTCCCTTAGTTGTAAAGTGGGTAAGTCGTACCTACTTGGCATGGCAGAAGTGAGCTGTGTTTACGGTGTGGGTAATGTGTATATCACACAGCTAGCCTCCTGGCAAATCTCTGTGGGTATGATGTCGTCATTAAAAAATGATATGGGCGGGTGTATATGTGTCAGTGAAAACATTACCAACTGGAGGTACAGTGTTGAGTAAACAATGACTGAGATGTCTGTGGGTCTTCCTGGACTAGATTGGCTGGAAGACTGCCTTAATTATGTCACCAAATAGCTTGGAATGTGAAAAATGGCAGTGAAAGGATAACTAACTTACCACAGCTTGATATCGCTTCTGAACTAGAAATACAGTATTCCATATCAAAGCAAATATCTCTAAATGTTTGGTTAGAAATATTAAGCTGTGAACTTTAAGAAGATAATTCTATTTCCACAAAGTAAACTGATAATGGAAACACGTCAGGATTCATAATACAAGTAAGATGGTGTTTATGGTACTATCACACCAGCAAGGACTAAAAAAGGCAAAGTGTTTGGGATTTCCTGGTTTATACTAAGGCTCAGATCTCTGCTGTCCCCGTGATATGCTACCTCAGAGCTAGAGAAAGCCACCAAGACATAGAAACACCATTTTCTATTAACTTGTTTTGTTATGACTTCTGTAATATGTCTAGCCCATCTTCACTCAAGTCTGTCTGCTTGAAATTTGTGGATGCACATGGGTGTGTATGTGTCTAGGGCTCTAATGGTATGAATTTCTACTTATTAGTGTCTGTGTACCTGTAATTATATTTATATCCATATTTGCATGCATATCAACCCTTCAATTGCTCTACCATAAGACACGTCGCAACTTTGACCTGCTGGCACAAATAATCACCTTGAAGAGCGTGTAAAAATATGACAAGGAACAGCCACAAAACCACCTGTAAAGAGCCAAAACCAGGAAGATTGCATCTGATGAGTTGAAACTAGTGACCGGCCATGGTTGCATACTGACTTCCAAGCTGAGAAGCATGGAAAAACAAATGGGGAAAAAGAAATAAGAGAAAAGAGAAGCAGGCAAATTTTAAAGAAGCAAAAACAAGAAACAAGGGCAGCAAAGTACAGAGAACTTCAGTAATAAGCATGATGACATATGAAGTGTCCTTGGGTAAAATGAGAGCCAGGGTGGGAATAGAATTATGGATTTTTAAGGATTTCTTCAAGTTCATTAGGCTGGAACCCTTTTTAATGTATCATGACTATGAGGGAGGAGGCAGAAGGAATACCTGAGCCGCACGGTAATCTAGATGGAGGGGCACGCTGAGTATCATTCCCCATGACTCTCCGCCTGGCATCTCTGAGGGCATCAGTTTGTTAGTATCATTTCATTAGACTTGTGCAAACCCATTCAAACTTATTAGGCCCTTCGCCATGCTTGTTATAAAGACTGGCTGCAATATTTATTTTATATCTCAATAACTGCCTGAATTTTAAGAAGATTTCCAAAAGATGGTGGCAGTATGTGATAGTCACCCAAATGAATTCCAAGGTGCAGACTTCTCCTAAGATTCACGTCATAGCTTTCTGTTTTTTTGTTTGTTTGTATGTTTGTTTTAGAGACAGAATTCTGCCGTGTCACCCAGGTTGGAATGCAGTGATGTGATCCTGGCTCACTGCAGCCTCAAACTCCTGGGCTCAAGTGATCCTACTGCCTCAGCCTCCTGAGTATCAGGGACCACAGGCTTGCTGTAGCTTTCTGTTGAAGCCTATCAGAGAAACTTTGTGCCTGTCACTTTCTTCTCATTAAAAAGAAGTATTAAATCCACTAACATAAGTCACATTTAACCATTTAAGAGTGTGATTTGGTACAAATTTTAGTATAAGGGTAAACTGTTGAAATACAGACATGTACCTTTTTCCTCCCTTAAAAAGAATCCTGTACTGTTCTGACTGTAGTTTTTACCAAACTTAATCCAGTGCTCAAAACATGATGGACGTATCATTCTTTATAACCAATCATCAACTTTAGCTTTGAATTAACGCAATCCTAGCAATTTGGTTCTTACCAGGTTGTTTCTCCTGTGAGCCCTGATTGGCCGCTTCTCAGGAAGAGGAAAGGTTTTTGGGTGTCTTTCTAGTTCTTATATTCAGCTCACGAAGTCTTTTTTTCCCCCTTGGCTTTCTGCTGTAAGATTTTGGTTTTCTTTCTCTACAGATGAAAAATATAAAATACACTGGCTATCTGGGAAACAGACAACTTTTTATGTCAGTTTCAAACAACAACACACAGGCACTGCTCTTCTTTCTCCCTGTAGGTCTCTCGGGAGGTCGTGGAATTGACCCTGCCTAGGTGGGGTTCAGCCTAGTATCTAGAACCTACATGCACATCTGAGGTTACTCAGGGGAGGTGCTAGGAGCATAAACATAAACACTTCATATGCAGAATGCTTCTGATAATGTGTTTCTCAGAACAGAACAAAACACGCTGTTCGAAGAAAGTCAAGTGAGTTTTCCTGCGATACTTGAGAGGCAATTCCAACCATAACACAGCATGAGACTGTCAGGTGTGCTGTCAGCCCAGCATACACATGAACAGCAGAGCTGACCAAAGGGTAGGATTGAAGCCCTCCTGAGCTGCTGATGATTCTACTGAAAGACTTAAGGACAAAGTATGAGGAATTCACGCTGACCTTAGCGGAGGCCGGTGTGGGGCTGGGAAAAGGGCTGTGTGCTCTCAGTCACTCTTGCGGCTTCCTTTTTGTTCCATTCTTGTCACTCCAGTTCAGGCCCCCGTCGCCTCATATAGGAAATTATCACTGTGACCTTTGAATTTCTTATTCTCTTTCAGGAAAAAAAGCCAGTGTCTTAACCACGACCTGCAACACAGTGTGATTTGGCCCGCTGTTATCATCTGACCTCATCTCTACTCCCCCACACTGGCCCCTGGCCACTCCTTAGCATCTGACATCCTCATGCCTCTGAGCTTTGCACTGGCTGTGCCCTTTGCCTAGAATGTTTTTCCCTCAGATATCCACGTGGTAAACTCTCTCACTTCCTTTGGGTGTTTGTCAAAATGTTCAGTGAAACCTTCCCCGGCTCACCTGTCTACAACTTCAATCTTCTCCTGCTCTTGATGTTTCTTATCTCCCTTTCTCTCTTTGATTTTCTTTTTAGTACTTATTTCTATCAATATTTTATATACTAATCTCTCTTGTTTGTTGTCTGTCTCTCACAGGAGAATATAAGTTCTATGAGATCAAAACAATTTTTCAGGGCTGGGCACGGTGGCTCATGCCTGTAATCCCTGGTTCTGTCTGTTTTCTCTCCACTCCTGCAACTGTTCCCAAATAAATATTCCAAGGTTTAACCAACTTGTAGACACAGGTGGCATCACATGAGCCACACTAATACAGGTGCAACTGTTTTTTAACTCTATGCAGTCTACGTAAGACCTCAGTCTTCTGCAAAATAGCCCTTCCGTCAGATAGTCCTGTGAGTCCCCAGAAGATATCTGATTTGTGCTCACAAAAATATTATAGTTGTTCAGCTATAATTGTCATGCAGCCTCTATGCTTTCTTTTTCTTTTTCCTTTTTTTTTTTTTTTTTTGAGACAGTCTTGTTCTGTCACCCAGCCTGGAGTGCAGTGGCACAGTCTCAGTTCACTGCAACCTCCACCTCCTAGGTTCAAGTGATTCTCATGCCTCAGCCTCCTGGGTAGCTGGGATTACAGGCACCCGCCACCATGCCCAGCTAATTTTTTGTATTTTTAGTAGAGACAGGCTTTTGACACGTTGGCCAGGCTGGAGTTGAACTCCCGGCCTCATGTTCTGGGCCTCGGCCTCCCAAAGTTCTGGGATTACAGGCGTGAGTCACCGCACCCAGCCGCACTATTTTTTCCCTATTGTGGGCAGAGGGCTTCCATTCCTCAAACAGTCTGAGGGCTCCTCATTACTGTTGCTTTTGGGATTGCTTATTGCAAGAATGTCTGTCCCGGTGGGGGTTTTGTCTCCTAATGTTTCCGAAGCCACCAATTCTCCAGACTGGGGCTGGTTGAGGGGTTAAGTGGGGAGAGAGTCCTACCTCAGAAGCCCTTTCTCCTTTCTTCCCTCCCGTTTTCCTTTCAGAATAACTGTGTTAGGCAGTGTTCTTGGTTCTCGGTGCTGGAGTATAGCGGCATGGAAACACACAGAGAAATCTCTACCTCTCTGTAACTCTGTAATTTTGAAACCCATGGCTTCTGGGGAATAGTTCTGTTTCCCCTTCTCTTGCAGCTTCTCATGAGACAGCTCCTCTGGCTTCTTAACACAGCCAGTGTACCTACTTCCCAGGTTTGAGGGCATCCTACTCTACCTGCCAGCAACCCCCAGACACACTGTTCAAACCTCCACACTCAACCACCAGCCTTGAGCCCAGTGACTTCTGTACATAGACACCCAGGAGCCCAGGAATTATCCCGCAGGGGACATGCCAAAGCAGGTCTCCATGCCTTTTCAGAGGCATGGGTGCCTACTACATAAAGAGACTTCAGATCTTTTTCCTGCTGGAATGCCTTTGATTTTTTTGAATATCCATATTTTAAGCCCAAATTTAAGACTTTGCTTTCTCTGCTAGACCCTTTTGACTGGTTCGGCCTCAGATTTTGCCCTCCTCTAGATGATAGCTTTTCTTGTCTGGGCTGTTGTTGAGCGTGTAGCCATGTGTGGCTCTCTCCTGTGAATGGCCTCTTCTACCAAGTCCCTCTTGTCTCCTGAAGTAGCTTGCCAGCTCTTGCAAGGACAGAAGCTTCCTCCTGTTTATATCCTGTATAGCACTCTCATAGTCTTATACACATAGTGATGGTTAAAATAATTGGTGGACTAAATTTCCATAAATATATTCTGGAAAAGTCAGCAGTAACAGATTGTTTCAGCCATATGGAATCTTCTCTTATGTAGGATACCTCAAACCATCATGATTCCAGATCCCTGGCATCTACAGATTCAGGAGTATTGGTGTATATCTGAGCATTGCATGAGTATTTTGGTGTATCCTTTGTAAGAGTCTTCAACCCAACTTCTAGTTGTTCCTACTGCTTTTCTTTCAGATATTCTGAGATATTTTTGGCATCATCCCTTATCAACGGTGTTGGTTGTTGGGGGCTATCGCAGAAGGTTTCAGCCCTTACCAAATCCTTGTCTGTCCACAGATCACGTTGCACAAACACATGGGATCTTTACAAATGAATGCCTGCCCTCCAACGTGGGCCAGCACTACTCAGGGTCTGGGCTGGGACCTTTTAACATGGAGTGAGGTCTCTCTGCAATTGAACCTCTAAGGAGAGGTCTGAGTTTCCACTCGGGTCACAGACTCCTCCGGACATGTGGCATCTTTGCTTTTTGGTCTGGAATCAAGAGATCCTATTGTCATAGACAGAATGAGTGATATACTGAGGATAAAAGGAGTGTGCTGGGCCAGGCACGGTGGCTCACGCCTGTAATCCCAGCACTTTGGCAGGCCAAGGCGGGTGGATCACGAGGTCAGGAGATCCAGACCATCCTGGCTAACACAGTGAAACCCCGTCTCTACTAAGCATACAAAAAAATTAGCCAGGCATGGTGGTGGGCGCCTGTAGTCCCAGCTACTTGGGAGGCTGAGGCAGGAGAATGGCATGAACCCAGGAGGCAGAGCTTGCAGTGAGCCGAGATCCCGCCACTGCACTCCAGCCCGGGCTACAAAGCGAGACTCCGTCTCAAAAAAAAAAAGGAGTGTGCTGGAACTTCAGCTAGCCACCCTCCTGGCTTGTCCAAAATGTTCTATTTTCTTTTGAAGAAAAAGAGAAGCCTGCATGAGTGACAGTGGAGGTCAGGCTTTGGCCCTGAAATCATATTAATGGAACTTTCAGATAATGTCATTCTTCATTTTTCCTAATGCCAATTTATAGATTGCATCCCAGACTCCCCAGAGAAGTAGAACTTGCCAAGTATGCTTGTCATTTCTTCTAATTAGGTTTTTAAACAAATCAAAGAACTCTTGTTTTCATTTACCTTGGATTATACAGCAACAATGTTCTTGTGTATGTTGCCAGAGAGACACTGCGTACTGAAAGGACACCAGATTCCTGACATTCTAAGAGCTTAGGAAGGTTCCTCCCCTCCACTTTCCTAAGCATTCCATTAGCCCCACCATTGAAGAGGAGGAAAGGACAGTGCCGCCAGGGCTGCATGGCCCCTCCTGCCTACCCATCTCCAAAATGCTGCTGTGGACTGGGCTTTGTGGTCTAAAAGGGAAGGAGAAGGGGGAGGAGGAGAGCACTCTCCTGGCCTCTCTTGCAGCCCCTTTGCCTGATTTTCAGCCTTCCCTCTGTTTCTAGTCCTCAGGGTGAATCTTCCCATCTAGGAGGCTAAGGGGTAGAGAAACCATGAGGGAGAAAGCTGGGAGGCATCTGGGGGTAGGCATGGCCCAGCAACCTCCTCTGTCCTTCTTCCTGGCTTCTCACCATGTGACCCTCCTCTGGCCCTTTCCCCAGCATGCCCCATCTGCCCCCTTATGCACTCACAGTATTGTTGGTTTCTGCCTGGAGCCCCTTTCCTGGCTGTCATCCCTTTGCTCACTGTGGCCTCATAGCTGGTGATTCTTTGCGTTAGGCCTGGGAATTCTGGAGTGAGGTGCCATGAGCTCAGACTTTGCCCTAGTGTTCTTGGTCCTGCAGCAGCCTCTGGCCTCTGAGCTCTTCTGAGATGGGGAGACTAAGAGCGGGTTGCCATGCTGGCCCTTTTCCTACTGCCTTCCCCGTGTCCCGTCTCTGGTGATTCTACCTGTCGAGGTGGGCAAGCTCAGTGGGGGCTCTTAGGACCGCAGCAGAAGCTATGTAGTCAGCAGGCAGTGCAGTTGGCCCCATTGCAGGAAGAAATAAGGCTTGCCGTATCCCTTCTTCAGAAGGGGACAGCCAGCCTTGTTGTACCTGCTTCCTGGGTGTCAAACTTCTGACAATTGGGAATGACAGATATTTAATTTTACTTACCTTGGGCAGCAAAAAGGCCCCAATCCTTTTATAAATCAGAGGCCTGTGAAAGTAGGTAACCCCAGGCCCTGAAGGACCCACCCCCTTCTCCTTTCCTCCCCTCTCCTCTCCCTTCTCTCCTACCCTTTCCCGTCTTTTCCCCTTCCCTCTTTTTCATCTTTATTTTTCATCATCATCTTTCCCTTCCTTCCTTTCCTCTTTTTCTATATCAAACTCTCTCAACTCCCACCAGATATTCATTGTTACTTAGCAGAAATCACATACCTTGCTCAAAGGAAGAAAAAAAATAGCTTTCTTGGTACATATAGATCAGGGACTTAGGCAAGGGAGGTAGTTGGGTGGGATAGGATTCAATATTAATCTCTTTATTAGGGACAATTGTATACTCTCTACCACTGCCTGCCACTGATCCCTCTGTCCTCCTCAATCCCCATTCCCTGCTCCAGTGGTCTAAAGCTGTGACAGTTTTTCTCCCTTGCCTGCTATGAGCTGAAGATTGGTGGAGAGCTGTCACTACTTTGAATGCCAGCAGTGCCTGCAGAATGGGAAATATGTAGGATGTGTTTTCTCTTATAACCACTGTATGGCTTCTGGTGAGATCATGCCCACCATTCTGAAACCTAGCATCTATATTATTGTGTTGTTATTTAAGTAAATGTTGGTCATGTTTTTATTAGAACAGTGTAATATAATGGAATGTGATCTATACTGTATTCCATATTGTCTTAGTTTAAACAGATATGTTCCCCCCTCTGTCCACCCCACACCACACTCCTACAAATAAGTTTCTTTAAATACCAACACCAGCAAAATCAGGAAACCCTTAGTCAGGGTGCTTAGGTACTGTTTGATATTTAAGGCAGTAAGCTGAATTGGCCTTTAAATTCATTGATGAGAGCAAATTATTGTTTTTTAAATAATTTTAATTTTTAAACATGTTTCATGTTCTAGGCAATATTTGTTTAAATTATGTTTTTGTGCTAGGTTCTATAACAACTATGTCCCAACGTGAGGAGTAAGAGCTAACCTACTGAATGCTTCTTTTTTGAGATGGAGTCTCACTCTGTCGCCCAGGCTGGAGTGCAGTGGCACGATCTCTGCTCACTGCAAGCTCTGCCTCCCGGGTTCACACCGTTCTCCTGCCTCAGCCTCCTGAGTAGCTGGGACTACAGGTGCCCGCCACCATGCCTGGCTAATTTTTTTGTATTTTTAGTACAGACGGGGTTTCACTGTGTTAGCCAGGATGGTCTCGATCTCCTGACCTTGTGATCCACCCGCCTCGGCCTGCCAAAGTGCTGGGATTACAGGCGTGAGCCACTGCTCCTGGCCCCTACTGAATGCTTTTAAGTGACTTTTCTTGGTTTAATTTATCAGCTTTCATAGAGAAGTAAGCATTGGCTCATGTAAGTTATTTGGAAAAAAGTGAATATTTATAGTATTTAGAATGTCCAGATTCCTGCATCTTACCTTTGTATATAGCTGGGAACTTAAAAATGAAAAATTGCAACCTAACTAAGCACAAAATTCTATGTGTTTTGGGCAATTTCTGTCCGGAAGCTTATTATCCAGCTACTTCAAATAACTTTAACCAGTTGAAACGTAGTCATACGCCGGGAAGTCAGTGATTAAAATTTCAGATTTGCTTAAACAGTTTTCCTCAATTAAGGAACTAAAAATCTATTTACTTTTCTACTATGGCAAAAGACCTTGGACCTTTATTCAGAATTTATTTACTTAATTTTACATATGATTGTAAACTGTAATTATCTGATTTCTCAAATTAAAAGCTGTTGAGAAGCTGCCATTTAGGAAATTGAGAGCAACAAAAGACAGCAACGCTGACTCAAAAGGAGCTCTGCCCAAACAGAAGGATAGGAAAGAGAAAAATGACTGTTCTTTGCAGTACAGTGCATCATGTTGTAGTCTTTATGAAGAAAAATTTAGAATATGGTTTATATATTCTGCCTCAAAAGGCACATAAGTTCGTAATATATTTTAAGAGGATCTTTTAAAAATCAATATAGTTCAGTTAAAATCAGTTTCATAAGTTACAGCACTCGACTCCATATATTATCATCTGCAGAACGTTGCACTTCAGTTTTTCCATATGAATGATGTTAGTGCATTTACATGACATTCCAGAAGGCAGAGAGATAGCATATCTTAACGCACCGGTTCTCAAATTCTTCTAGCCCAGATCCCTTGTGCAAAAGATGTTTTGACTCAGAATCCTGATTTGTAAAACAAAGAAAGGAGGAGGCATTCATTTCATTGAATGCATGAGGCTTCCTGAGTTTTCTCCGTGTCTTCCTTCCATCCTCAGTGACTTTCATAGCAGACTAAGAAATCCCTGGAACTCCATAGAACTTAATGCAGACCGTAGTGTCAAGCACGAAGCTAGACTAGGACAGGAGTTATTGGCAAGGAGGGAGGCTTTTCAGGCATCCTTAAATCACAGCCTGTAAGTGGTTGCCTACCTGTGGTAATATTGCTTTGCTTATCCACAATGTAATTTACTAGGAGTTTCATGGGAAATGAATAGACTAAAATCAACTCCAGTTTCCTTTGTGTCACTATAAGTCTGATTAGCAATGTAACTCAAATGCCCCATGCATTTTCCACAGGTGCTGCCAAAGCAGTGATTCGCACCAGGATATCCATAGGAAACAGAAGGGAAACCATGATTTGCTTATGGGTGCTCTACCCTGTAGAGCAAAATAGAATTTTTTGATTGTTCTTTTGATTGCTACTGCTGTGCTACTACGATTACGACTTCATGTTTTCTTGTTGTTCCTCCCCCTCCTTCTTTTTCTCTTCTTCTTCTTTTCTTTTTTAGTAGTAGAACAAGACACTGTTCAGTAGTGTAGCTAGATGCTTTGGTTTCTTTTATCATTGTTATGTGCAAAAGCAATTGTAAACGTATTTCATGTGCTACAGCATGTTCTTCCCTCAGGAAGAGGAAATCCAAGAGTGATAAAAGCATCTGCAAGCAGAGTAAAGGAATTTCAGTCGGTGGATTTCTTCTACAAGTTTCATGGCAGCGGTACTGCAGTGTTTTAGATTCTTTGTAGGTGGCTGATAATGTGTAAATGCCCCATGTTGAATGAATGCAGCTGTCTAAGACCTATGAGGCTGCAGTTTCTTTCCTAATCCTACCCCTCCAAAGTGGTGGTTTGCAGCCCTTCCAATCTCTGGCTGCAGCAATGCTTTATTTCTTCTCACCTACCTGACACAATTGACTCAAAAATTATACCTCAGCAGGGGAAACCACTCCTCGGAAGGGGAAGGTTGCCAGCAATCTCTAAGAGGACAGGAACTCAGGACCTTTCACACTTGGATGCTTTGATAGACCATCTGACAGATAGGCTTAGTTATAGTACATTTCTTTCAGGCTCAAACACAGAAATTATTCATACAAATCCTCCTTCCAGTCTGTCCTTTATAGAGAGGGCTGAACTTTCCTATCTTAGATCCTGCATGACACTGGCAGTCATGAAATGTAGATTGTGCTCATTCATCTCTCTCCATGCAGTCCATTTTTTATCGTTAGAGAAAAAGATAAACTTTAAGAAGTTTTATTTCATTATAATTTTAAACTAGTACTGACTGTCAGAGAGGCCGAATTGTGTAATGCTTATAAGCACGAGCTCTGAAGCCGGACCACCTGGCCCTGCTGTGCGTTAATTCGCTGACCTTGGGCAGTTGTCTCATCAGTAAAATTGAATTAAGAATAGGACCTGTTTCATAGGGTTGTGAGGGTTAAGTGAACTACCATTTGTGAAGTGCTTATGAGAGCACATAGCAAATACTATATTCCTATTAGCAGCTTTTCCTGCTTTTGTTGCTATTCTTATTGTTTCCTGGGCGTAAAAGCTGAACTTGCCTTCTTTTACTTCTGGAAGATTTGGGCAGAAACCGAAGTAACTTAGTCTAGACTCATGCCTGGGATAGAAGCCTAAAATGACTGGCCCCTGGAAATCTAGACACTTTGGCAATAGGGACAGAATGCCTGTTTTCAACTTAGATCTAAGTTTGGATGTTGGTCTTGTCCCTTAGCTACTTGAGTGATAATGTAGAAAATATTTTAAGATGGAAGAGAATAATGCCTATATTGTAAGGTTCTGAAAGTTAGAATGAAGAGCCAGTTCTTATTATATGCTCAAAATATTGGAGCTATTATTATTATTATTATTTGAAGAGACAATCTAGCCCACCCTAAGTCATGCAGATATGGAGCTACTTGGTGAGTGGAGAGACTGTTGATAAAGTTTGTCAGTTTATTTAATATTTAAGATGAAGTTTTAAATTTGCTTTGTAATAGAAATAATTACAATATTTGCTGTATTTATGTATATATTATATATGCCCACTTTAATATTAGGGAAACCTTCAGAATAGACTGTTAACATTTCTTTCTTGTCTTTTGAATTGAATGTTGTAGAAATCAGCTCTCAGGAGGAAGTGTGCAGTCTGTAAAATCGTCGTCCACACCGCCTGCATTGAGCAGCTAGAAAAGGTAAGAGCGCGCCCCCTGCTGCAGTTTTGTTACATTGCAAGTATTTGGTCTTCAGAGGCCCGGTGTAAATTTCTAGTTCCAACTTTTTGAAAACAATGCCCTTAAAAAAAAATTCCAACATTATTATCAGATTAATAATGAAAAGACAATGTTTAAGGGTCATTCACTCTCTTGTTTGCTGAAGTGTAATTTGATATCATTTTACGTTGACTCTCGGGAAAAGGAATAACACAGTTAGATGGAAAAGCCTGGTGTGCACTGATTCTCTTATTATATCATCTCAGTTCAAGCATTACTATTCACCCATAGGCTCTCCCATAAGCTGTTTAAGAAGGAAGAAATTCCATAAGCTCTTTATAATTGTTGTTCACATATATCTGACTTGTGTGGTTTACTTCTTCCCAAAGTGCCTGCAAGGGAGTGAGCCACGCTGGAAGCCGGCTCTCACTGTGCTGGGGCAGTACTCCTTTTGTTGCTGCTCAAATGTGTGGGTGGGACTGGAAGTGACATCCCGGTGGTGGTGTGCCTCCAGAATAAGTGGATTCAGCAAAGTCCATTTATTTGTCATTTAGGGGATGGGAAAGGCTCCAATAGTGAGTTGCCTGCCATCCTCTTTCCTTTCACACTTCCTACTCCATTTTAATGTGTGTGTTTCTCTGTGTATTATCTATGTCCTTGAGCTGTCAGGGGTAAATGCATTGAACTATTTTAGTCCCCCATGACATTCATTTAGTTTCACTGACATGACCAGTTGATCCTAGCTGATACCTTGTGGCAATGACTACCAACATGTTATCTTAATATTTTTTTCTGCCCCAGCTTCACTTACTCATCTCTGCCTTCATTCTTTTGCTCCTTTCACTTTATCGAGTAGCTAACCAAGATGTCAATGTGCCTACTAGGAGACCTCCACATCTAAAAGAAAAGCAGTGCTGAATCCTTTTATAAAGAATAACTCTGGGCTGGGCGTGGTGGCTCATGCCTGTAATCCCAGCACTTTGGGAGGCCAAGGCAGGCGGATCACGAGATCAGGAGATGGAGACCATCCTGGCTAACATGGTGAAAGCCCGTCTCTACTAAAAATACAGAAAATTAACCAGATATGGTGGCACACACCTGTAGTCCCAGCTACTCGGGAGGCTGAGGCAGGAGAATTGCTTGAATCCAGGAGGCGGAGGTTGCAGTGAGCTGAGATCACACCACTGCACTCCAGCCTGGGTGACAGAACCAGACTCCGTCTCAAAAAAAAAAAAAAAAAAAAAGAATAACTCTGTTGTCTTTGAATAATCATCATAATACTAAAAAAACTCAAGTTTATATTTTCTACTTTTACAATCGGAAACCTAGCTGGGTAGTTTCAGCTGCCAATATCTTTCCTCTGGCTCTTTCTTATCTCAGTTTCTCAAATTTGTGGTGTAAGAGCATTATCGTTTAAAGATACTTAGATTTCATTTGTGAGAATGAAGGAAAGGGGTTGGAGATATAGAATCACCTGGGATCTCTGTTGATTATCTAATGTGATGATTTCAAAAGACTAAGAAGAGTATTATTCCTTGTTCTTTGGAGGTTTTGCTTTTCAGTCTCAATATCTGTCACGGTTTTTTTTTCCTCAGGTAATTCAGTCCAGTCTGATGCTTATCTCTGATATAATATACTTTTCTTTTTGATTGACAGATTAATTTCAGATGTAAACCAACATTTCGAGAAGGAGGCTCAAGGTCACCAAGAGAAGTGAGTATTTCAGAGCTTGATTTCAAGTATCACCTTTGATTTCTCGTTGATTCAGTGGATTCATAGATATTCACCAGGGAATAAAAAATAAATTATATTTCTGTTGCACACCAATTTTTTGTTAACGCATCAATAAATACAATCAATAAAATCTTCAAGTCTTTTCAACATGTGCACACTGGACTTTATTCTCATAAAATGTACTGGGGAGTTAAGGTCTTACCAAATGAACCAGAGACTAGAGGAAGGTGGTAGTGATAGAATTGAAGGGGTAAGAAAGAAATAGACTTTTATTATTTATTTATTTAGAGACAGAGTCTCGCTCTGTTGCCACCTCTTCTGGTTGATTTTAAGTGCATTTTTCAATTTTGAGTGGGTATAGGCCATTCATGGGGCAGCACGGTAACTGGTTATTCCTGTAAGCCCTGGAGTCAGATGGTCTGCTTTCAAAACCAGCCTTGATGCTGTGTGATCTTGGGCGTCTCACCTAAGTTCTCTAAATCTCGTGTTTTCATTTGTTAAGTAAATAAATAAATACATCATAAGCTAGAACTCTATTCAGTTCTCAGTCCCTGACCCTCCAGTCTGGTCATGAAGATAAACAGATAAAGAGGAAATTAGAATGAAGAGTTGTTACTGATGTGTTAGTGGGAAGCAGAGGTATGACAAGAGGAGACAGCACTTATTTGTTCACATTTTATTTAGCAGAGACAGCAAGCACAGTTCAGGCAAAGATGGAGAAGGCAGGGAGGGTTCTCAGCCTTCCTGTGTTATTCTGGACAGTTTAGCTCCAGGCCCCAAGTTGCACTCCCCAATCAGTGAAACAAATCCTGCAATGAACAGAACCTGTCCTCCTAGAATGTAGTTCAGCCTGCCCAGCAGTCACAGCCTCCCAAACATTACTGTCTTGTACGGTATCCTCCTTAAGACAAAGTCTGGTAAAAATGATTTCTGATAAGCATACTTTCTCAGGGAGGCAAGGTTCAGTTCCACTTACAGATTTACCCCTTGGAAACCTCCCCAGCTTGTCTACTCCTCAAATCAGCTCTGTGTAGTAACAAATAGGAAAGAGAGGAAAGGGGTCAGAGAAGGGGCTTCCTGGAAGAGGCAGCAATTAAGCTGAGACCTTAAGGAGCTAACTAAGTTAAGTGAGAGGAGGGTGGTTAGGAGGTGAGTGGCGAGAGCCTTCTGGGTAGAAAGAGGAGCACACAAGTCCAAGTGAGAGAGGGTGTACTGAGTAAGACATGAGATCTGAGATAGCAAGAGCTGGACCGTGAAGGTCCTTGTAAGCCATGCTGCAAGTTGAGTGTTTTATCATCAGGATAGTTGGGAGGCGAGCATTAAACTACTTTAAGCCAAATATTGTTCAGGCTGCAGTGTGGAGGAAATACCATGCAGTTCAAGAGTTGGAGGCATAGAGACAACTTTCAGAAGTCATGCTAGTAATCTAGGCAAGAAATAATGGTGACATGAACTAAGAATAACGTTGGTAGATATGAGTTTGAAGGAAACAAAATTGACAGGATGTAGTAATTGATTGGATTTTGGACACGAGAGGAGCCCAGACTAAACCAAGCTACTGCTAAGTGCATGCACATGCGCGCGCACACACATGCACACACACACACACCTGAAAAACTGATTAGATGTTGGAAAATGAGTTGATTTGAGGATGGGGTGGGGAGGTAATGAGTTTTGTTGTAGAAGTGTGAAGTGTGAGGTATCCGTGTTGTCCTCAACTGGAGATGCCCAATAGAAGGTTGAGTGGGTATATGAGTTTGGAGCTTATGAGGAAGACTGGGCTGGAGGTCAGGCATTGTGAGTTATAAGCATATTTACACAGCAATGAAAGCTGTGGGAATAGATGAACGTGGAGAGTGCGAATAGGAGATATCTGAGAACCATAAACGTTTAAAGAGAGTTGATGGAAAAAAGACAACATGAATATGAATGCTATAATTGTTAGTGACAATGCAAAAGGATTGGGAGAACATGTGGAAAGAGAGTAGTTTGGGATGGAGGTTATAGAAAGAGAAAAACGTAGTTGTTCCCATCAGTTGTCTTTTCCCACTGTGTTTGTGCAGCATGGCAGCAATAGGAAGGTTGAGGGCCATGCGCAGGGTGAGGAAAGCAGGAGAAGAATGATAGCTCTGTGGTGCCTCAGTGCCACCCAGAGTGCAGACAGTGTGGGCCAGAAGATAACTCAGCGGTGACTCAATTGAAGGAGGCGCTTCATTTAGGAAACTAGAAGGGATAGTTTCATGTTTAGATGGAGTTTATGACTTTCCAACCAGGGGATTCATATACCCACCTTTAGCTCCCTGACCTCCAATATGTATCTCTCTCAATTGATAGGTCAGTGTGGAGGCAGGGGAAGAGAGAGAGAGAGAGAGAATTTTAATCGTGCGATTTTTCTAATACAAGATGCTTTTGGTTTTCATTAGTCTGTACCACTTCTCTGAAGCTAGACCTTCCATAAGGTTTTGGATATTCTCCCTTGTCTTCTTATCAAGGACTTGAAATTCCTTCCTTGTATATATTTTCATCCCCTCATTTCTAAATAATTTCTATCAGCATAAACATGCTCTAATAATTTCTATCTTAAAAAAAAACAAAAACATTCCTTAGCCACCAACTGTGTCTTACCTACTGCTCTAATTCGCAGTTTTGTGGTCACTGCCGAACTTCCAGAAAGTGTTAACTACATAAATTATTTTCAGTATGTCACTTTCTAGTCATTGTAACTTGTTCTGATCTGATACCTACTCTATCCATTTACTGAAATTGCTTCTTTTTTCAGTGTTGCCTATGATGTCCCATATGCTAAATGTATTAGATATTATTTATTTTTCTGTTCTTTCCTTATCCAGACTCTCAAAAATATTCAAGATATACATATTCCATCCTTCTTGGAATGCTCTCCTCTCTTGGCTTCTCACATCACCCTTTCCTAATTTTCTTCTTGTTTCGTCAGATGGCCCTTCCTATTCTTTTTCATTGCTTGCTCCCCCAACCTCTGCAAATCCCTCTGAGCTTAGTTCTTTTCTATGTTCTCTTCTCTCTGCCCACTCCTGTTAGAAGAGCTCATCCAGTCTCATGGCTTTAAATACCATGTGGGCTGACAACTCCTAACTTTACATTTCCAGTCTGCCTTTCTTGGAGTTCCACTTGGCATGTCTTTTGAATGTATCACAGTCATCTCAAATATAATACATCAAACACTAGACTATTTCTATCGCCATAAAAATGATTTAAAAAAAATCTTAACACACCTCAGGAAATGAGATGGCTGTTGATCTGGCTTCTCAACTGAGAAAACTGGGGGGTCATGTTTATTCCTTCTCTCCTAGACTCCCCACATCTAATTCATTTGCCCGTCCTTTCAATTTTATTTATAAAATATATTTCAAATCCATCCAGTTGTCTCCAATTCTGTTATCAGCACCTTAAACTAAGATACTGTGACCTCTCCCCTTTGACCAAATCAATAGCTTCATGATTCTTCAGTTTTCACTTTCAATCCGCCCTTGATTTAGAGGACTGATCTTTCAAAATGAAAATCAGATTATTAGGTTGGTGCAAAAGTAATTGAAAGTAATGATAAAAACCGCAATTACTTTTGAACCAACCTAATATAATTTTCCCTGGCTTAAAACTCTCCAATGGTTTCCATAACTCTTAGAGCAAAAGCAAACCCTCTGTCTTGGCATGAAAAGGTCCACATCGTCTGGTCCCTGCCTGCCTTTCCAGCCTCCTCCATCTCCCACATGGACTTTCTTTCCATTTATGAGGCATATACCAAGATATTCCCCACCTTTGGATATTTGTGTATTTCATTACTGTACTGAAAATCTCTTTGCGTGACTGTTTCTTACAGTTAGGCCTCAGTTCAAATATCCCCCTCAGCCATTGTCTTAGTCTGTTTAGGCTGTTGTAATGAAATACCATGGACTGGGTGGCTTATAAGCAACAAAAATTATTTCTCACAGTTCTGCAAGCTGGAAGTCCAAGATCAATGTGCCAGCGTGGTCCAATTCTAGTGAGGGCCCTCTTTGGGGTTGCAGACTGCCACCTTCTCATTGTATTCTCATGTGGAGGAAAGAGGGTGAGAGAGCTTCCTGTAGTCTCTTTTATAAGGACCCTGATTGCATCCATGAAGAGTCTACCCTCATTACTTGATCACCTTTCAAACACCTCACCTCCTATTACCATTGCGTTGGGGTTTAGGGTTTCAACATGCAAATTTTGAGGGAACACAAACCCCAGTCCTTTGCAGAGGTCTTCCTTTACAACCACCTTTAAATACATAGCATATTGTTCTTTATCAAAGTATCTTGTTCTTTCTTTTCAGGGCACTTTGTATACCATAATAATTTATGCATATTACTGTTTTCTTGTCTAAAGAATATCTCCCTTCTTTAGGGTAAATTTTGGGAGATCACTCATAGATTTTGTCCTAAATTAATTGCACCAAAACACAGAGTATGTGATTGATGGATCTCTGCTGACTGAATGCATTTACAAAGGTATTCATTTCTCCCAAAATGTTTAGGAACTCTCAGTCTAAAAGGACATTTTGAAGATGAAACTTATGACTCACTGACTATGACCCATTTGATATTCTTAATTAAAAATTAAGAATTCTTACTACTACTAATTTAGATGTTTATTTAGTAAATGAAAGAACATTTGCTTTAGAATTAGTTTGGCTGTAGTTCAAATTATACCGCTGCTTCTTTTCCACTAAGTGATAAGAGTCTCTGGAGCACAGATTGTTGGTCACTATGCCCTGGCATTTGCATAGTGCCTGACATGTGACAAGTTTTAAATAAATATTTGTTGGAGTCATCTAAGTTGAATCTTTCCGGATCTCCTTTTTCTTAGTCATAAGCCATAACGGATTGGGTTATGATTTCTAAGATCCTCTCAAACTCTATGAAATATATGTATATACATATATATATATATAATTTTTTATTTCTATAGGTTTTTGAGGATCAGGTGGTATTTGGTTACGTGAGTAAGTTCTTTAGTGGTGATTTGTGAGATTTTGGTGCATGCATCACCTGAGCAGTATTTACCAAACCCAATTTGTAGTCTTTTATCCCAGTTCAACTGGCTGTTTGAAAATAGCCAAGCAATTGTATTGTGTATTTTTGCTAACAATACTGAATATAAGCCCTGAAATAATGCAGTACCAATATTTTAACACCTGTAAGTAATAGCCCTTTCCTTGCCCAGTACTTGAAGTTGTTTATGAATAATTCAGAAGTTATTGATGAGCAATAAAAAGGTTTTATGGTGTCAGAAGCCTTGCTTTGCTATCTTAACAACAATATATCAACACTCACATTTGCAGTGTTAAGGATCCTGAGTCCAACGTCAGTTCAGCAACTTAGGAGCTCTTGGTCAAATGGTCAGAAGAGAAGAGTGTGAGAAATTAAAGCACTTAGTATATGAGGATTA
Source organism: Nomascus leucogenys (assembly GCF_006542625.1). Taxonomy (NCBI): domain Eukaryota; kingdom Metazoa; phylum Chordata; class Mammalia; order Primates; family Hylobatidae; genus Nomascus; species Nomascus leucogenys. The sequence continues at coordinate 86,649,304 of NC_044393.1, read as the reverse complement.
GAATAAATGATCCTATAGTAACTTTTTTTCCTTATCGATGAAGGTAATTGATGATCCTCCCCTCCTCCATGGTAACTGTGTGATTTAATCGTCAAAGAAATTAGGTGGATAATTACATTCAATTCAACACACATGTATTGGATGTTTACTTTGTTCAAACTATAATTAAGCAGCAGTAGAATAAATTTATATTTGGCCTAAAAAGAACTCTGAACAGAAGGATGCTGGACATCTCAAATCACAGAGCTGTAGTTTGGAGACAATTACTCATTTTCTTCTATGATAGTGATTTTGTATAAGTTAGTTTATCAATCCATGCCTTAGTTTTTGGCTTATTTTCTAGGAAGGATGATATTAAAAATATTTGACAAATGGTAGAGCCATAGAGAGTAATATTTAAATAATAATTTTTAAATGTTCTTTCTTATTCCCCGACTAAACTATATGATATTCGACATCTGCTTACCAAATTATATACAGTAGTCCCCTCTTATCCATGATTTTGCTTTCCAAGGTTTCAATTACCCAAGGTCAACCACAGTCCAAAAATATTAAATGGAAAATCCCAGAAATAAACAATTCGTAAGTTTTAAATTGCATGCTGTTCTGAGTAGCACGATGAAATCTTGTGTCATCCTGCTCTGTCCTGGGATATGAATCACCCCTCTGTCCAGCATATCCACTATCTGCCCATTTGTCACTTAGTAATTTTCTCAGTTACGAGATTGAAGAATCATTGTACATGTAAAGTTTGGTACTATCCCTAGTTTCAGTCATCCACTGGAAGTCTTAGAACATATCTCCTGGGAAGAAGGGATAACTGTGTGTTGCAGTGCAAATGATGAAGTCAGTGTTAAGATTTCTAAATAATTGTTGATTTATGGAAAGCGTTGGCTGACTCTTTTGAGTAGAGCTGTCACTTGCTAAATGATCCCATGAGTCAGCCATGATTTCACACAGGTAATTGCATCAAATGTTTCCAACATGTTTCTTCTTAAATTGATAGTCATTAGGTGATTTATAATCTCAATAACTACAGATTTTTTCTGAACATCAATGATATTGTTCATTTTCCCTCAGCTTCTGCTACACTAACAGCAATTATATTACATTTTTCTATTCTGTATGATACTGTCTGACATTTTTATATATTCAATATTTCTACTGCTGACTGTCATCGAAATCATTTGTTGGTGTGTCATGTTGAAGTAGCATGAGCCCTGTCTTGCAGAACAGAGGAAAGGCACAGTGACACAATGGTAAGACCACAGATTCTGCTGCCAGCCTGTCTGGGTTTGGACCCTCACTTTGACCTTTACATTTTGAGTAACCCCTTCTATGCTTTAGTTTCCTTATCTGTAAGATGAGAATGATGTTGACCATTCAAGTCAAACCCTCTGATAATGTGCCCTACTATAGTATGAATTGGGATATGCTGCAGTTGGCAGCTGGCTCCGGTTCTCCCTAACCCTTATTCCTAAGCAGGCAGTGGACTAAGGTTCTCATCTTATCCGTTGAGTAGGCAGATGCTAAAGGTGTCAGCAGTAGCCTCAGCTGCAAAGTAAAGAGGTAGAGGGTCCAGTGCCTCCATCCTCAGTAGAATTTTTGCACTGAACTGATGGGATAGATACTGATAACTGGGCAGGTTATTCTGGAATTGCCGTCACTTTCTTGAAAGCCACAGCCAGCCACAGGACCCAGAATTGTCCATCCATGTGGATATTAAGATTGTACAATCACCACCAGCTGGGCCCAGCCCAGCATTCTGAGATTCTTTGGGGGAACCAGTAACATTGCTCAGACAACATGATTTGTTTTTAGAAGAGAGAAATCACTGGAATAGGATCCTGGAGACCTATTATGTCAGAAATTAACATTATAATTGCTTAATAATGAGGAGGTAGAAGTGGTCTCTAATATTGAGGGGATGCAAGGGAGGAGTCAGAGAGATGGTAGGGGCACTAAACTGCAGTTTCCCAATCAACATATATTTCAGTATTTCAACAACTCATAGGATTTTACTGATACATTCCAACTAAGTGGCATCTCATGAAAATTCTCATGAAGATTTGAAGAATTATTACTTATAAAATATTTTTTAAAGTGTATGGCTCACAGTACTCAACAAGTGTTAGCTATTAGCTTCTTTCTTAGAACAATCTAAGCTTGTGTCTTTGTTTTATTAAACTGTGGTAGTAGGAAAAGTGAGACAAACATTAGACTAAATTGTGGGACCATTGTACTTATTTATATCTGATTATAGTTAAAAGACCATTATTCCTCCAGGGTCTTTGTTTAGTTTTAGTTTAAGTGGATTTGACATTATTAAGAGAAATAGAGGTGGCATTTCAGTATTGATAATGCTAATGCTTATTAGTGGTTTCTTGTCACTCTGAATTTCATGCCTTGATATGTAACTTTTTTTCCCTCTACACTGATCTATTTTCTGTCCATCTGTACTTACTAATAGAACAGTGCCTTGCATGTAGGAAAAATTTGAATAATTGAATATATATTAAAGTGGTTTTTAAGGGCTATGGCTAGACCCTACAATAGACATGTTAGAATTAGATAAAGTGTGCTTTCCCAGAAAAGGGCAAAAGAAAACAATGAGTACTTTAGGGGTATTGGTGTCAGAGGGATGAATTGTTTGTAAGTTATTAGGGCTTGCCTGCATTCCTAGTCCTGAGGATGACTTTCTTGTAATGTATCCTGAGAACCAGTGGTGAATGGCGCTACTTGACTCTGCCCCAGGAGTGCTTGTCTACTTGGGAGGAAGAGGACTTTCTGTGTTTCCTACAGTCTGAGACAAAGATAGACCTTGAAAGCTAATCTGTAATAGTTCAAGGTGCCCAAGGATGGTTTAAACACAATACCATTGCAGAAACATCGTCGATATGCTTATATCTCTTGTCCTTGACATCTCTTGCCTTCAGCTTTTCTCTTTCTTCACTCTATCTAGTGAATAATTCTCACGTCTATGTCTCGTATTAGGAGATCTCTTTCTGAGAGTTTGATCTACATTATCTCTAGCTAGAATGTTTGGTATAGTGCCTGCCTGCCACAGATAAAGCTCTACATACCTATTTGTTAAATTGAACTGGATGTTGTTGTTTCAGCTTCTCCCCTTCACCTTTCCACTTTTGTTTGGATATTTCTTTCACCTGCCTCAGTTACCTCCCAGCTCAAGGTCCTCTACTGTGTTCACAGATCTGCAGAGTGTTTGACTAGTAAGACAGTAGAGTAACAGCAATCTGGTGTGGCCACTTGCCACTAGGAAGACACGGAGGAAGGGCATGAGAAGTGGAATCTACAGATATGAAAGATCTTTGGGGATGGAGAAGTAACTTAATTTGTCCATGTAGATTCATGTTTATTGTTAAACAAGTCATACCCATAAATATTTGTTTCTGGGCTCATCTGGGCTTAGATCATGGTTTATATAAATCAATAGTATTACCACTTTAAAAAATGAATCTTGAGGTTTGCAAATTAAAATATATTCAATCAAGTGCATGAGCTCATGCCTGTAGTCCCTGCTATTCAGGAGGCTGAGATGGGAGGATTGCTTGAGCAGAGGAGTTCGAGGCTGCAGTGAACTGTGATTATACCACTGCACTCCAGTGTGGGTGACAGAGCAAGACCCTGTCTATAAAAATAAATTTTAAAAAATATTCATTTAATTTTGTTTTCCCACAGAATTTTGTACGTCATCACTGGGTGCACAGGCGTCGGCAGGAGGGGAAATGTAAGCAGTGTGGTAAGGTAAGAGCCCAGCCACCTCATGGCCTCGCAGGAGGCTCCCCAGGCCTCTGCAAGCACCTGAGGTAGATGAGTCCTGTCCCCAAATCCAGTGTTCACTACATCAGTTTCTTTCTGAAAGCCCTTACTTGTCCAGGTCTCCTTGAGAGGCACTGTAGTTGTTCTAGAACTCACTGCATGAGGCAATGGTGTTAATAAAAAGAATTGGCACATTTTAAGATACATGGATGCATTCTTACAGCGAATTTCATTGATGATTTTTGAAAATATAACTATTTTGTGAAAATACCTTCATGAAGACAACTGGCTCATCTTACGTTGGCCAGTAGCAGCAAATCAATGGGTTTGAGCAACACTACGTTTGCTAATATAAAATTGTGTTTGGGCGCAACTGTTTAGGACAACGTGGTCAGAAGCTAGAAATGTGTTGCTTCCTTGGGACATTATCAAGTTCATGGAAGAGATGCCCTTTTTATTTGTGGCTGTTTATATCTACCTCCTCTGTCATCGTGACTGGTTATAGGCCCCTTAGGATGCAGTGCCACTTGGAAAAGTGAGCTGGAGCAAGGGGTGGGGGTGTTATGATTGTATACTATTAAATGCCATAGATGCCATGTGTCATTGACCCCAACAGATTTGGGTTATAGCTTTTTCCAGTGTACAAAGATCTGCTTTAAGGATGACAGGGTCTTCTGGGAGGGTTAAACTGGTGGTGAATATCACTATAAGTATGTATAGTGTGATTCACCACCAATTTAAATGACACTAATAGTAAGCTGATGGTCATCAGTAAAGGGAAGTTTTGATTTGGCAGAGAGCAAGATAATTTGGGGGGAATATATTCCTAAATAATTAATTATTCCTCTGTTTGTTTATTCATGTGAGTCCTTTGGGTCAAGCATTGGTGTGAGCTGCCCAGTGCAGCATTTTTTGACAGTAGAGCAATGCAAGGAAATATTGGCTGCCTGAGGTAGGGTTGTGGAGGGTGAGGGAGGGAGACTTGGAAAAAATTACATTAATTTTGCTGTTTTGCCCAATGCCTGGGAAGAAAATATGCTGTAACCATTGGTTACGAAGGTCTTCTCTGGAAGGCTACACACCTTAGCCTCCAGGGCATAGGCCTCCATTGTAACCAGTATTTTGTCCTTCAGTTCAACCAGGTGGCTCTCAGTTGGTTCTCTTTTATCCTGTAAAGAGGATGAACAGAACAGGGTGAAAGCAGGGTGAAATAAAACAAAGTAAACAAGGAGGAAGGGGGAAGTGGAAAGATGTGTACGGATTCTTATTGACCATCTTACGTGTCCTGGGGAAAAGGAGGTCACACCTCTACTCTCACATGACCTTTCTCTCTTGGGTCCATCAGCCTCTTCCAAGGTGTTGCCTTGGGGCTTATGGATTTTCTTTTGCTTCAAGAATCATTGACTGTAACTTTACCATAAGTGTGCATGTGTGTGTGTGCATGCATGTGAGGGTAAGAGAGATGCTGCAGCCAGGCAGGCATAGGCATTTTTTGGGTCAGAGATGTAAAGAGTAGTAAGAATCTGGATGAATAGGTCCTTCACTTTGGAAAAATATCTTCACTGGAGCCCAGTAGCTGGCACCACCTCAATAATGTAAGCCATAATGGAGTGGGAGGGATTTTATTAAAAGAAAATCAATAAACATTTTATACTTTGAGACAAGTGTTCCCAAGTGCCATATTGCACTCTCTTCTGGCCTCTTGTTGGCATGGTCAACTGAACAGGAAGAACTGGGCTTCCTCCACCCTGAGTTGCTGTGTCTCCTTTCCTGCCATTGTTCTCAGCCAGCCATCATGCCATGCGCACAGCTCGCTGCACATCCGTGTCAGTGGGGAAGTCAGTGATCCAGCTTGTCACGTCATGTTTCTAAAATATTGCACTATTATAGTCATGTCTTGTGTTTATAATCCAGCTTCTCCATGAATTCTTCAAGACACAAACAATTATGGGATGGGTGGGATTGTCTCCTTGCCACATAATAAATTACCCTTCCTTGGATTCCAGCTTCCACCCTGGACAGGAAAGCTATGGCTCTATTTCCATTTACAGATTAAGTAATGAAAATTCACTCCAAACATTGGTGCTATACATAATTTTCATCAGTGGTGTTGTACATTCTTATTCATATTCATAGACTTTTAAACCTCACTCCATCCCCCATACACACACACACATATACACACACATACACACACACACACACACACACACATATTATTCCATAATTTACTCATTGGGATGGAGTGAAAAATAATTGCTTCACTTAGCAAAACTTTTTTTTTTTTTTTCCAACTGATGGTTTGCAAACTTTACAGATTTTTTAGGAAGTGTTTATGGTTAAAGAGTGTTTGTGGTTTCCATTTCTACTTTTAAAATAAACAATAAAATGATGTTTGGACTGATTTTCTCTTGCCTTAAGTATGTGTTTGGCTGAGTGTGTTTGGCATTTAACAGAGATCAGATGAGATAACTCATGATTTAATTGCTCAGTTCCTTTAATGTTAGCTGAATGCCTCAGGCTGCTAGGTTTATAACCCCTCTGCAGTTTTTCGTTGTCATTCGTAGTCCTTGATTACATAAGAGTCAGGGTCAAGGCAGAAAAGAGGCGAAATGCTCATGTTCAAATTATGTAATTTGATGAGAGTTTAATGAGGAGAATATTTAAAATGTGTGAAAAGCATGGGGGGTGGTGGGTGGAACCACAAGAAAAAGTGGAGAACACTGTGACTAATGTTGGAGAGCTATGGTCAAGCTAAGCATGAAGAGGTGAGGAGATGAAGAGGACCCCTTCCCAGGAGCTGCAACTTTCAGTCACAAGACTCAACCAGCCTGTGGTGACCTACAGGCTGGAGAAATAGATACCCAGCTCCACCTAACTTCATGTTCTAGTGGCCAAACCCAACAGAAACCAGAGCACAAGGGATTGTTTGATGCAATCCATAAAAGCCAACTCTTTACAATGAGTCATTGAGTAGAGAAGGATGGAGAGTAGAACTTGAGAGGCAGATGGAATTGATCTAGCACATATTGTTTAATGCAAACCTGTAGTCAATCAATGGTTGGAGGCAGAATGCATACTTTTGCTGTGAACATGTCTGATCTTCACTAGATCTACACATTGCCTTCATTCAATCAAAATTTATGAAACACCAAGTTGTCTACAGTGCTTCAAAAAAATCTATATTCAAAATAATATAGTAATGATTATGGCTACTTTGACTCTTCATTTTTTGAGGGAAGCAAACATCCAAACCTAGCATTATGGTAATTGTGAAAATATGTTTGTAAATCACAACTTGAAAGCTTATCTTTTATTTCTTCATATGTAAAAGTTATAAAAATAAACAAGCTAACTTTTTGAAAATCAAAATTTAAAAATTTCAAACATCAATTCTTGAAACCAGTTTTAAATGCAGTATACACATTGAATATCCCTTATCTGAAATGCCTGGAACCAGAAGTTTTTTAGATTTAGATTTTTTTCGGATTTTGGAACATTTGCGTATACATAAGATATCTTGGGGATGGGACCCAAGTCTAAATATGAAATTCATTTATGTTTCATGCTACACTTAAACACAAAGCCTGAAGGTAATTTTATACAATATTTTAAATAATCTTGTGCATGAAACAACGTTTTTACTATGAGCTGTCACATGAGGTCAGGTGTGGCATCATGTTGGCACTCAAAAGATTTTGGATTTTGAAGCTTTTTGGATTTTTGATTTTCAGATTAGGGATGCTCAACCTGTAATACATAGTTAAATTTTGTCTACATTTTTTATACCGTTCAGTTCCTGTATTAGGCTGTTTTCATGCTGCTGATAAACACATACCCGAGACTGGGCAATTTACAAAAGAAAGAGGTTTATTGGACTTACAGTTCCACGGGGCTGGGGAGGCTTCACAATCATGGTGGAAGGCAAGGAGGAGTAAGTCACATTTTACGTGGATGGTGGCAGGCGAAGAGAGAGCTTGTACAGAGAAACTCCCATTTTTAAAACCATCATAGCTCATGAGACTCATTCACTATCACGACAACAGTGCAGGAAAGACCTGCCCCCAAATTCAATCACCTCCCACCAGGTTCCTCCCATGATGTGTAGGAATTATGGGAATTACAATTCAAGATGAGATTTGGGTGGGGACACAGCCAAACCATATCAGTTCCCTAACCAAACATGCTACATTAATATGAATTATTTGTCCATAAATATTATGTATTTTCATATATTGTTTAAATAGCATGCAGCATTTATTAAATAGTTAAACATCAAAACTACTCTTTATTTGCAGTAAATATTGTTAAAAACTAACCTGAGAATGAACTTAGGGTACAATATGTAAATTATACACAAAAATGCCAAAGTGTTTAAAACTAGTTCATGGCAGTGCAGTTGGGATATTACATGGGTAGTGAAAGGGATTACAGAGTATAAAAATAATGGAAAATACTGACTTGGGCCTTTCAGGAATGTCACCTTATCAACTTAAAGCAATGTACTCTACTAATCTGAAAACGGGTACCCTGGGAGTTAAGGATAAGGACAAGGAAGGGAAGTTTAAGGGTGAGGATCTTTGCACTGATTGGGCTGGTTTGATTATTTGCCTATCTGTGTGCTTGTGCAGCTATAGCAAAGGAAGCCTCTCCCAGTAGCCTCAGGAGGATTATGAGTAGGTAGAGAGGGGGCAGTACAAGGGCAAGGAATCCAGGATGCTTTATAAAGCCCCTGCCCACATGACTGCTGGAAGCCTGGCCCTTCTCTCCTTGGCTGAGTATCAAGAAAGGGGGCAAGAACAACCACCGTTCTACTCTCTGCTCCTATGAGTTTTGACTATTTTAGATTTCTCATACTAGTGGTATCATGTAGTGTTTGTCCTTCTGTGTCTGTCTTATTTCACTTAAGCGTAATATCCTATAGATTCATCCTGGGAGGGGGAAATGGGGAATTATTAGGCAAAGGGCACAAAGTTTCAGTTATGCAAGCCGAGTGAGTCCTAGAGATCTACTGTACACCATAGTGCCTGTAATTAACAATACTGTGTTGAATACTTCAAAATTTCCTGAGAGGGTTGTACTGTTAAGTCTTACCACCAAAAAAAAAAAACTAATAATAAATAAACAGGGCAGAAAAACATTTTTGGAGTAATGGATATGCTTTTGGCACGGATTGTGGTGATTCATGGGTGAATACTTATCTCCAAACTCATCAGGTTGTATATATGAAGTATGTACAGTTTTTTAATGTAATTATACCCCCAAAGAATTTTTTTTTTAAAGAAAAGAGGATGGGGGCTAAGGGGTCCTTGCTGCAGTCCCCAATTTTCATCTGTAGAACCATTTAACTACTGTCACTACTCCCTGGGTCTTTGGTGTGGTCACTATCCTGGTCATCGCAGCAAATACAGTGCCCTGGTCACTCTGGGGCCCTTTGTTCTTTCTTCAGTAGTTCCCGCCCACCCGTCTACCTTCTTCTGGCTGCTGCTGCTGGGCCTGCTGGTACTTGTGAACCCAGATGACCTACATGGGGAGCAGAGGCCCAAACCTCAGGTCAGGGTGGCAATGAGGACACTTCCTGTCATGGTGTTCAGGTCCCAGGTACACAAGCAAATGACCCCTTTGCCCCCTGATCATGATGGGGGACATGGTCCCAAAAAGTTCCAGGTACATGAGATGCCAGTCCCAAAAGGTTCCAGGTACACAAGCAAATGGCCTCTTTGTCCCCTGATCAGATGGTCCTCAGAGACAAATGGCTTCTGTCCTTCTTCCTCACTTCCTCAGCAGGGCTGATTCTGCTTCTACATATTTACCCTCCTTTTTGGAGAATCTGGCCCAAGTCATGTGTCTCATGATAAATCTCTGGTTTTGATTCCAGTCTTTTTAAGGGACTGATCTCATCGCATATTTCATATGTTCTTGCTCTCTCTTTGTTGCTGAATTTGAAGTATAAACTGGATATTAGCAAGTAAAAACATTTGATCAGAATGACTATTTCAAATATAGTAATTTAGGCGTAGATGAACAAACAATCAGAAAAGCAAATCCAAACATTTTTGAAATCTTTGTGTACTTCTCCTATATAGAATTACTGTCAGATAGATGAGATCATATATGTAAAGCAGTGTATGGTAAATGTGCACCTCATATTTGGATGCCAGTTGAGGAGAGCTAGTTTCTTCATGAAAAGCAAATCAATTATAGGCTGTGTACAAATAATAAAAAATTTAGTATTTTTTAAGAGAGAAATTAGAAACATACAGCTTCTCTGCCTTTTAAATTAATAAGGCATATAAAACAAATTATAAAAATATATAAATATAAATATCTCTGTATAAAATATATAATCAACGTGTTATAGTTATTTACATATATGTGTATATATGTATATCTATGTGTATATATATCTGTGTGTGTACATATGTGTGTGCATATATATGTGTATATATACACACATGTGTATATACATATATACACACACATATATATAACTATATATATATATATATATATATATATATATATATATAGTTATTCTTGCCAGATAAGAGACTGAAAATTCATAAAAGGGCAAAAGTTATTTACATATGTATATATGTATATATATCTGTGTGTGCACCTATATATCTATGTGTGTACATATATATGTGTATGTGTGTGTGTGTGTGTGTGTATGTATATATATCGTTATTCTTGCCAGATAAAAGACTGAAAATTCATAAAAGGGCAAAAATAGAAAAAAAAGAATTGGGGAAATGAAGAAAATAATGACATTTAAGATAAAAATTGGAGGCAGAATATGAACAAAAATGTATATGGAGAGGAAAGAAGAGACGAAGAGGTGAAAGTTGAGAAGCAAAGGGACAGAAAGGTCTAGAGAGCTGCCAACAAATGAGTAAGAGTATCTGGAGAATGAAAAGGAGGAGTTCTGAAGCCACCAAGCTGACATTTACAAGCTGAGCTGTGCTCATTCCTGGGACACACTGGCATTCCCTAGGTCAGGCAGGCTTGGAAAGGGGTAAAGGAAGCAGTTCCCAAATCCTCCTTCACCATTTGTCTCTTTATTAAAACCTGAATCTGACCTGCCTGAGAACACTTTTGTGATTCTCTGTGCTGACCTCCCTTTCCAAATTGCCTTTCTTCAATCCGCTTATGACAGAAATCATTCTTCTCACCCTTTGCTCCAGGTGTAAAAGCCTAGGGATGTCAAACAGACGTATGAAATATTGATGTCAGAAAAAAATCTCCTTTAATTAAAAAAACAAATGAAATATGATTTCAAGGAAGAAAAAGAAGCGATATAAAATTCTCTCTTGTTAAAGAAAAAACATGTTTATGTATTCTTTAAATTGACCACCATGGTGATGAGCAAAGCTAGTGCTTAGTTTATTTATAATCCAGGCAGAGAAATATAAGCTGAATAGTTAGCTGAGAAGCAAAACTCAAGGTTCTGCTGATTAATAATTGGAGCTTTCACTCCCTATAAGGCAGGATTAATCCAAAAGTACATCCACAGTTGATTAAACAAGTCAGGTAAGTCTAAAAGTACCTTCAAGTTGGTTTAACAGTTGGTTAGGAAAGTTTTTTATTTTGATGAAGGTCTAGTAAACAGGTGTAATTCTTGTTTATTAGTTTCAGCTGGTTAAAAGCAATTTTGGTTTAAATACAGCATTCCATTTTCATATCTGCTAGGCAAGTGGTATTGTTGAGAGGACAGTTTTCCTTTTACATGGAAAATGTTTCCTTTTTCATGGTCTTGTCCAATAAAAAGATAGGCATATTATTACCTTTTCAGATCTAAACCATTATTTTAGCTCAGGATTCCCAAGAAATGGACTCTGAGTTGAGATTTATGTGCATGAAGTTTATTGAGTGATCTCAGGAGTGACACTGGTAGGGAAGTAAAAGCACCAGGACTGGGTAGAGGGAGGTGTTGAACTGTGGGGCAGTCACAACAGAGGCCTTAGCCAACTCCACGGGGGACTGGAAGAGCCCTTCAGAGTTGCCCGGCCTTGACCTCGGCCTTGACCCACAACTGGGTGAGGGCTGTCCTTGGCTGATGTCTTCGTTCATTGCATTGCTATAAAGCAATACCTGAGGTGGGGTAGTTTATAAAGAAAAGAGGATTATTTGGCTCACAGTTCTGCAGGCTGTACAAGAAGCATGGCACCAGCATCTGGTGAGGGCTTCAGGAAACTTCTGCTCATGGTGCAGGAGGAAGGAGGAGCCCTGAGTGTAGAGATCACATGGCAAGAGAGAAAGAAGATGGGTGCCAGTGTCACCCAACAATCAGATGTCACTGGAACTAATAGAGAATTCACTCATTGCTGTGAATGCAGCATCAAGCCACTCATAGGGGATCTGCCTCCATCACCCAAATATCTCCTAACGGTTCCCACTTCCAACACTGGGGATCAAATTTCAGCAGGAGATCCTAGAGGGGACAGATATGCAAGCTGTATCAGCTCAAGTGACTCTTTTAGGCTCAGGGCAATTCCTGAAGATGGGAGGGTGACTCATTTGAAGACCTTCAGCTTCCAAGACTCCTCTCAGCTGAGGGAATGAGATGAGTGGCTCAGGCCTGAAGCAGAGTTATCTGGGTGGAAAGCTACCGTATTCAATACTGTCCATTCCTGGTGCTACTCAGAATCCCTTGTTTTGTATCATACATTTTTAGAGCAGCTCTTCCAGGGTTCTGATTGGTCGCATTTCCTGGGAAACATAGAAGAGGAAGGATATGGGATAAACTATAGCCCCCGTGGTTGCAGCTGGTCTTACATCTGCTACTGATATTCATCATCATTCTCCTCAACCACTTATCCTGGATTCATCTCACACTCAACTAGTGCTTCTGGTCTAGGTGACCTACCTGTAAGGGGGACCAAGACCCTTATCTCTCAGCAGTCTGATTCCCTGGTCTTGGCTGCTGCAGTTATCCATTTATTATTAAAATTGTTCATAGCGTTACAAAGCCTGCCCCAGTGGATTTCCTGGTTACCAGATGTATTCTTCCAACTTCTGTTGTCAGATAACAGCTAGATCTGTGCCTAACGATCAGGATCAATTACTCCTGTCAGGATGCTGGCTCCTTCCTGTGCCTGCTAGTCTCTTAACACAAAAGTTCCAAAGTAACTGGGTGCAGCGGTAGCTTAAAGTTTAAGAGCTTCCTGTTACCTCCCATGACGAAGAAATTCTCCGTCTGGGGTTTAGACCCTCAAAGCCCGGAGCTATGGGGACCAGAAGCACAAACTCCCCAAGTGGGCCACAGTAGGCATAGCCACTGCTGCTTCCCCTCACTGGTTTCTGTATTTCTGTATTTTGCCATGGAGAAACAGCACCATGAAATGATCATAGATTTAGTGAGTAAACATATTGAGTCTGGTGGATGGTGCTCATAGGGTATTTTCTCAAAGCTGAAGCCAGTGTTATATTTTCAAAAGATTATTCAATCTCTCTGTCAGGCCTGCATCTTCTGGATGGTGTAGGCCGTGATAGGTCCAGTGGATCTCACGGCCACATGGCCGCTTCTGCACCTCTATGCCATAAAATAATTTCCTTGGTCTGACACAATGTTGTGCAGAATCCTATGTCCTGGGTCACACATTTCGTAAGCCCTTGCATAGTGATGCTGACTGAGGCCCTGAAGAAGGGAGAGGTAAGCCCATATCCTGAATATGCATTGATTCTGGTCAAGATGAGTTGCTGCCTCTTCTAAAGTGGAGGCAGTTCAGTGTAATCAGTTTGCCTCAAAGTAGCTGGTTGTTCTCTCTGAGGGATGATGCCATATTGGATTCTCAGCTTTGGTGTCTTTTGCTGGCAGGTTAGAAATTCAGCAGTGGCAGGAGCTGGCTCAGTTTTGGTGACTGGCCACCCATGCTATTGGACCCATATATAGCATCCATCACTCCACCATGGGTACTGCACTTACAAACCCATTGCACCATCCATCAATGGGATGGCTCATGACACAGTATGGTACCTGTGTTGTGTCTAAGATTTTAGTTCTTACAAAGGGAATGCTTTCTGGTAGGAATTAATGTGCAATATCAGGATTCTTCACTCTTTGTACTTACTTTCATATGTCCTTCCATATACCTCTTCCCCAGACCTCCTGTTTCCCTCCAGGGCCCTGGCCAACCAGCCATGCCATCTATCACTGCCTGTACATCATTATATATTCTTATGTCAAGCCACCTATCTTTTCACATAAATGGGATGACCAGTTGCTTCACCTGAAGTTATGCCCATGAGGAGGATTTCTTATTATTCCTGTCTCTAGGGCCCACTCCTGAGTAGGCTTCAGTGCAGCAGTAGTTTACTTTTGGCCTGGACGTATATACCAAGTTGATCCATGCATGAACCAGTCTCAGCATTTTCCTCCTCTTTGAGCTCGTCATTCAGTACTCTCACTTTTCCAGAGATGAGTTGAATGAGAGACCTGGTACTGTAATAATAGTGGATAATGTGGGTGATCTCAGCCACCTACTCATGCATCCCTGCTGCTGCTTGTTCCAGATCTCAGATGGTCCCACTTACTGTAACAATGGATTAAGGCTGGGCTTACTCAACCTTATGACGTAGTGATCTGACAGAACTCAGCTCATGACACCTGGTGATTCATGGACAGGTATTTCTCCACCAGAGCACAATAACCTGCCAGAAAATATTTGTGAAATAGTTCCCTCTTGCAGATAGCACAACCTTGTTTCAGAATCCTAGAGTCTGTGTTGATTTTCCTACTGGTGCTTGTTATAAACATCACAGGGCATCTTTTCTCCTTCTCTAAATTTCTAATCACATGGAGCGACAGGGATTCTTTCATTGCAGGCTGGACCTGCTGCAGCACTGTTTCATGCTCTGGGCCCCATTCTAAGCTGGCAGCATTTAATGTCATCCAATAAATGGATCACATTCCTGAATGTGGAATATGCTGCCTCCAGAACCCAGAAAGGCCAAATAAAGTGCTGTGCTTCATTCTTGGTGGTTTAAATTATGAAATGCAATAATTTTTTCTTTAGATTGCAGAGGATATTCTAGCATACCTTGGACTACTGACCCCTAGAAGCTTCATTGACATGTGGGACCCCTGACTCTTCATAGGGCTTATCTCCCACCTTCCTTCTCACCAGGACCTTCGATGTACCTCCCACTTCTTGCTCATCTGCTTTAATGTGATGCCACTGATAATGGTGGACCAAATGATGTTCTACAGAATGTTCACACAGTTCAGGTTCCTTTACATTATATCTGGATAACATTCAGAAGAGTTGAAAGCCCCGGTACATGACTGTAAAAATGTACTGTTAACCCTGAAAGCACATGCAAATAGTTTTGAATTCTCCTTTCAGAGAGGGATGGAAAAAATTCATTTGCCAAATCAGTGGCCACATGTCATGTACTTAAGGCTGAAATATTCCAAATTTGGCACAGCAGCTGCAAATAGAGTATACTGGGTTGAATTTGTGATATTCAGGCACCATTCTCCAGTCTTTGGTTTTAAAGGATCTCAGCTGGTGAATTAAATGGGGATAGGTTGGAGTACACCACCTCTGCCCCCTGCCTCCTTTAGTCTTTAAGGGTGGCACTTAGATAATTTTGGAAACGTAAACATCATCGGAGCTTTCAAAATTAATATAAATTTAATGCCTATTACTTCTTAAGAATGTGACATTGATTTTGATTTAGTTATGGCTAGAAGAATGGTTTGAAGCTTTCCCTTGGGCTTCCTCTTACACAACAGACCAAGAAACCAGTCTTGGGGTTGTGCCAGTTTCCAAGTCTGTTCACTCCACTTACACAATTGAGGACAAGGGAAATTAATACTGATGGATTTGTGGAACCAGTAGACTCTCTGAAAACCAGCCCTGGTCTAGGACTCCTGCTTTTTTTTTTTTTTTTTTTTGAGAAAGAGTTTCGCTCTTGTTGCCCAGGCTGGAGTGCAATGGCGTGATCTCGGTTCACCACAACCTCTGCCTCCTGGATTCAAGCAATTCTCCTGCCTCAGTGGCCCAAGTAGCTGGGATTATGGGCATGCATCACCACGCCTGGCTAATTTTGTATTTTTAGTAGTGACAGGGTTTCTCCATGTTGGTCAGTCTGGTCTTGAACTCTTGGCCTCAGGTGATCTGCTTACCTTGGCCTCCCAAAGTGCTGGGATTACAGACATGAGCCACTGTGCCCAGCTGGACTCCTGCTTTTTGTTTGTTTGTTTAACTGGGCCTCATGTTTGTTTGTTTGTTTATTTATTTATTTGAGACAGAGTCTTGTTCTGTCGCCCAGGCTGGAGTGCAGTGGCATGATCTCGGCTCACTACAGCCTCTGCTGCCCGGGTTCAAGCAATTCTCCTGCCTCAGCCTCCTGAATAGCTGGGACTACAGGTGTGTGCCACCATGCCTGGCTAATTTTTTTATATTTTTAGTAGAGACGGGGTTTCACCATGTTGCCCAGGATGGTCTTGATCTCCTGACTTCGTGATCTGCCTGCCTCGGCCTCCCAAAATGCTGGGATTACAGGTGTGAGCCACCACGCCTGGCCTGTATCTTTATTTTAATAGGGGACCATTAGATACCTGGTGCTGCTTCATACCCAGGGTATACATGTCAACTTGTACACTTGTCCATTAGTCTTTAGAATATTTGGACATTTCTCTCTCTCCTCAGTGTACAACTACCCAAGTTAATGGATGTAGGTCCTTTTAGTTAAAGACCAGAAAAGTGTTACCATAGACTCTTGCTGTGTTGTTGAAAGATTCTTCTCCTGGGGACTTACCCTCTCCTTCAATCAATGGATTCTGTCTTTGAAAACTGGCTTAGGTCGAGAAACAGAGCAAGAGATTATGACTTTTTATTGCAACATTTGCCTTCATCTCTCTTGATCATCCATTCTTGATGTCTTCTGATTCTATTAATTGAGGAATATCTCTTTTATCTGATAATCTATCTTTCTTGTAGGGATGTCATGCTATGTTAACCATTTCCATAGCTCTCTAGGTCAGGTCCCCTCGGCTGCAACTTCAATCTTACAATAAGTGCACCCACTTTGTTTTGATGGTTTAGTGCTATTATTTTAGAATTCTATATTCCAGTTACTGTCAGAGTGCCCAATCTGTAAGGCATTTCCTAGCATCAGGGGTAACCTACGAGGGAGAGCCACCTCTGAACTTCCCAACAATGTTGGTGCTCTTCTCACTAGCACATTTCTTATTGCTTTGGTAAATGGGGTGTCCTTTGGGCCTCTGGCAGATCATAGTTAACTGATGGGCTTTTCAGCTGTATCTAATACAGCAGCTTTAGCCTGCCTAGTTCTGAGATTTGGTTTGCTTCTTCCTCTGTCACAGCAATTCAGGCATTTCTACTTTACTTAACATGGGTCATTTTTTTTTGTTCAAGTTTTCAAGAGCCACCCTGGTGTTATCATCATCTTCTAGGGTTCTTGATAATGTGTTAAATCCTCTATTATAGATGAGTCCTCCCACAATGGGAAATTCTCCTTTATACAACTCTAAGTTTTGCTCTTTTTCATCCTTCACCCTCAGGATCCGGTCCCCCACACTCTCCCATTCCTGCTAGTACATATTGATAAGGTCCTGCAGCTAGTTCTTTTGAGATGTAGTTTTTTTCACTCTTAGCAGCCTCTTCACCTTCCCTGATCACGCACATTGCTCTGCAAAGATTATTAAATCATTTGAGATACTACTGGGAAGAGTAGATGTAGTAAAACCCCAAAGTGAAGTCAAAACTATTTTTAGAGAGCAGACTATTTTCTCCCTCTGAGGCATATATTACATGCTAATGTCACCTTGACATAAATTCATGAAGCAAGGAGGGGCACAATCTGAGTAATTCTGGGAAATTTTAAAGTCTCCTTCTCAGTTGTCTGGGAGCTAGTATAGCAAAATAGTCTATGTTTACCCAAAAAGGAAGTGTAGATAATTCTACCGGCAGAAGAGCATTTTCTGCAATCAACGAGCTAAGGGTAAAGAGTAAAGACAATTATTTCCTGTAATGTCACACCATCGGCAAGGTTATATGTTAGGTGGCTTAACTGATTTGTCATTGGTAACTGTGTTAACATCAATCCTATCTTTCAAAAATATTTGAACTATTTTAACTAGTCTTTTTTTTTTCAAAAAAACCCCCTGCTTTGTGAATATTATTAGCATTAAAATAATTTTTATTGGTAAGTTTATTATGAGTTAATCAGAGGCAGAAATTAATTTTCATGGATCAGCATTATCATAATGATAGCTAGTTGCCTCACTAAGATAATACTTTCGTAAAAGAAACCTTCCTGGTGTTCTAGGACAAAGATATAAACCCAACAGGTAAAGGTTCATATATGATTTTGGCCTTATTGAATATAGCACTAACTATCTGAAAAAAATATTTTTGTCCTAATATCAGGATAGTCATAGCAATATGAAATATAAATATTATAGCTAAAAATAGTTAATGTAAATTAAAATGTACATCAGTTGCCATTGTTATAGGTATCTGTCTCAATTCCAAGGTCTTGGGTTAAGTTGTCTACCTCCACGAAGGCATCTGCTTCTGAAATGAAGATATCGTGGAAATTATGCCTTAGTTGTTTCATACAGCGTGACACGTTTGTGGTAAGAGTTGTTAAGTTGTACTGAGAATCTTGTGCCTTAAATTTTTGATGTTTTTCCCCAGAAGACTGAATGATCTATAGCTTGCAGCAGGAGCTTTCAGATAAATGAATGGAAAAAGCAAAACCTTTCTCAGGATGATGGGGGTGATTGGCTTTGATTAATAATATATTGTGATTACCAACAATATTAGAATGGAGGAATTTAAAATACAGAGGGGTAATAAAATGTCAATCTATGGGCATAAATCCTTGATTCCCCTGGAACAGGAAAATATTATAGACAATAAGGGCACTGACAAACTTTCAGGGTCTTTCATTAATGCCATAAAAGATATTGTAATTAAATCCAAGAGACAAGCATTTAGATTTTTCAAAGATGATTCTAATAAAGTAACTATCTAGATTCACCTAATTTGCAGCACTGTCAGAAATTATAAAGACATTGTTTACTATAATCCAATATAGATGAATATATATGTTTACATTTTGAAGATCTTAAATATTTATAACAATTTTAAGACTAGTAAAATTTGTATAGAAAATTTAGGAAATTTAGATAACTTAGATTTTCTATGGGTAAATAAACCCCAGTTTTGCAAAGTCTAGAATATTATGCTACCATTTTTACACTATGAGAAAACTATGGAAAAGGCATATTAGCAAACCAGCCTAATTTTCAAGGATTCACATTAGTCACATTACCAGGCAAGGGTACACATATCAGCGGAAAACTGGGCTGAATAATTTGTTGAAGGAAAAAGCCGATAATTTGTGTATATATTAGGGAGTTGCTTTATGGTGGGTTTTGCTGGTTAAAAACTGAAGACTACACTCTGGATAAGACAGATATAGTCCGTAAGTCAGTAGATAGTTGGTTAAAACAAATGCCATTTTTTATCACCGAGAAAAGAGTTTTCAGCTAGGTTGGTGTGGGTCTGTACCTGGGTCGCGTGAAGGACTCAGTTACTTATCTGCTTTCACTGGTGGAATGCCCAAACATCACAGTTGTTTGTCAACTTCGGAGGGTTGGAAGCGGTTACGCTGAAACACCACAATCAGTTTGAGGTCTTCTAGCAAAGTGAAAATGGAAAAATTTTCTTGACACTAGTGTGTACCAAATCACTATGTTATTGCTATCCCATAGGATACCTTTATATGTGGTCCAACAGTTTCATTTTAAAATTTTCGTCTCATTTTGCTAGAAATTTAACTTTGCCATTAATTAAACATATGATAAACATTTTAGAGATGAAATATAAAATATGTAAAAGTACTTTTTTTTTCAAAAATCATAGGAAGTATTTGTGTAGAAATGTTTGGAGTTCTGTGTTTTAAGATGAATATTAATGAAAGCAAATTGAGTCAGTCTTATTTTATAATTCCATGGGTTTGTCCTTTGTAATACTTTATGAGCCTTGGACACGCTAGTGGATATGGAGAGGTTTTTTTTGTTGTTTAAAGTTTTGGAGGCAGGAGGAATATCAACCCTTGTGTTGGATCAAATCAAATCAAATAGGGAATCAGCCTATGGTCATAATATTCTCTCACCCCAAACAAAGTTAAATACAGAAATAATGAAATAAATTCAGCTTATTTTAAGTCAAGCCCTTTTTTTCTGGTTTCAGCCAAGGCTGTAAAACTGAGTGCCATTTGGTACCTGCCCTAGATGGCAGAAGAAGTCAGAAGGCAACAAAACTTTAGTACTCAGAATAAATCTGGTTTAAACTTTATTCCAAAGGCTCAATTTGATTGAAAAATCCCAAAGAACAAAAAAAGACCTTATTCCTCAATGTTCTTGGTATTTTTAATCCTGAAGTCGGTTGGATCCAAAGCATCTGGCCTCCCATCCCTATTTTCCTCTTTGACAGTACTGAACTAAACAGCTCTTAAAAATCATAGTCAGTTGAACTTCAGTCAGGGCATCTGTCAGTACCATATTAGAGACTTGGGCCAACATTTAAAAATGAGTACTTTGGAATCTGGTTCATTTTGGCATGCTAAGAGCCTGGCCAGAGTCTTCCTATAGCAGGTGGTTTAATGGGAACTTGGTGCATGAAGGCTCTGGTGTGCTTCTATTTATGTCTCTGTGTTAGATGATAAGCCCGAAGCTATGGTTGCTGTGAGTCTGCCAGACAAGAATCTAAAACAAAGCACAGAGTCGATTACCACCAGGCTCATTGCCAAGGGTCCTGCCACAATACTGCATAAGTGTAGTGCCCAGTGCCCCAATTGCGATTGGCCTTATTGTTTGTTTCTAGTATCGGTCTGGCTGTTAGTACCACAGTGTATTGTATCTATTCTCTCCCAGAAACCAGAGGGCTAATATTTAGTAGCGAGGTGGGGCTAGATACACTCACCCTGTATCATTGAGTAGAGCATCACTTAGTCACATATTAGACACCAGAAAGCTTTCTCAGTGAGATGGTGGAAGAGGTTCTTGTTCATAGATCTTGGCAATAAAAGCACTCCTTAGCTTTATATAAACACACATTAAATACATAACTAAGTAAAGTGTTATAAAGAGTTTTAAATGCATAGCCTCATTTGATGCTTATAACCACTTAGTGTTATAGGAGAGGTTTGTATTATTATTCCCATTTTCACATAAAAGAGAAAGTTAGAAGAGTTAAGTGATTTGCCTAAGATCACTCAGCCAACAAGAAGATCCAAGAATGATTCTGAGCTTGGCCATCTCTCCTCAGCTTTTGTTTGATGCACAGCCATCTGATATCTAAGTGGAGAGAATGGTGGCCTGGTGATTGCATTTAAGACTTATAATGATACATTTAAAACCGTAACATTTAGCAGACCTCTAGTTGTGGCTACTACTGCTGTCTTGCCACAAATTCTACTGTATTGATTTTTATCCATGCCGCATTTTAATATTGTGGATTTAAAAATGAACATTGGAATCCTACCATCTTTGCAGTGTCTGTAGGGGTTAGTTTTTTTTGCCTGGAAGGATGCTGTGAGGAAACATATTTTCAGGTGGCTTGGGTAAGGCTTATAATGTCTGGACAGCATGAAGTTTGTAATTGGATCATGATAGAATAGCAGCAACTTTTTGTTCAATTAATCAGAAAATATCATGGCATGCCTATGATGTTCAAAGAACTATGCCAAGTTGCTAAGAACTATACAAGGACTGACTGCCTTCAAAGAACTTACAGTTCCATTGGAGAGATAATACATGTGCACACAAAATAACCAGCCACATAGGGCAGGTATTTATAATGGCAAGGGTAGGTACGAGGCAAGGCAAGCCTGTACAAGGAGAGATCACAGTGAGTTGAGGTGATTTTCGAAGACTCTTTCAGATTTTTTAGCGGAAGCAAAATTTAGATACTGTATATGAAATGGGGGTAGGTTTCTAGATGGTATGTTGGGAGTGAAGAAACAGCCAAAAATAAATAAATAAATAGAACTATAAAAGAATAAAACATATTGTGGACATGAGTAGACCTGTCTCACTATGGACAGGAATTTATAATGCAAAGGAGTGGAAGATAGATGTCAGAAAATTGATGGGAAGATTATGGATGGCCCTGAACACCTGCATGAAGAGCTTCTTCTGTTAATCTGTAAGGAAAGAAGTGTCGTTCAAGTATTTTGAATGGGAGGCAGAAACTTAGAAAGCATCATTTCACCTGGTGGCAGTGCCTAGGATAGAGTGAGGAATAAAGGGAGAAACAGACTATCAGTGGAGGGACAAGTTAGAAAATGGAGCAAAAATCCAGATGGGAGGTGACCCTCAGCAGAGCATGATACCGGGCTGGACAGAGGCACTCGGGTCTCACCCCAGCTTCTGCTGTTCTTTTCTTTCTTCACACAGTAGCCACAAAGTGTCGCTGTAGCCTTTTTTTTGCTCCCTGAAAAATGGATTGGGGGATGATGAGGAACTTTTCAAATGGCTGCAATGTGAAGTCATTTCTGCAGTTTTGGTGCCATCTCATTTCATATTGAACAGCTTAGTATCATCTTTGAAAAGACCTGCATACCTAACCCTTTGGCCCACTAGATTCTGTGTCCTCTTGCAAGCTGTTCTGTTTAGGCAGTTGCAACTCTCAGGTGTTGGGGACTGTGGGGGCTGTTGCTGGCCCTGTAGTAGTAAACACATGGACATCAAACTGCAGCGCTTAAGTTCGTGTGTGTGTGTGTGTGTGTGTGTGTGTGTGTGTGTCAGAAGCACTTTTTTTTTTTCTTGGGAAAAGATACTGTCATTGACAGAAGAAGAAATAGCAAGAGTCCTTATCTGGGAGAAGAGGAGCATATCAGGGGTCCTCAAGACCACCCCAGGTTCAGTGATTCACTAGGAGGACTCACAGGACTCAGTGTATAGTGCTAACATCTATAGTTTATTACAACACAAGGATACAAAGTAAAATCAACAAAGGAAAGGGCTCATGGCACAAAGTCTGGAGGAGGCCAGGCACAAGCTTCCAAGAGTCCTCTCCCAGGAGAGTCACACAGGATGTGCCTAATTCCTCCAGCAAAGTACTGTGAAACACATGTGGAAGGAATATTGGACTCAGTGTCCAGGGTTTTTATTGAGGCCTTTTCACATAAGCACTTTTCACATAATCACATAAGAGTTGCAACTGCCTCAACAGAACAGCTTACAAGAGGACACAGAGTCTAGTGGGCCAAAGGGTTGGGTATGCAGGTCTCTGCATTGCACATAATAAAATTCCAGACTTCCAGAAGGACAGCAGATATTCAGCAAAAACTACATTGTTTGTGCAAAAAGTTTCTTTTCTTTTTTTTTTTTTTAAATTTTAATGTAGAGACAAGGTCTTACTGTGTTGCTTAGGCTGGTCACAAACTCCTGGGGTCAAGCAATCTGCCTACCTCAGCATCCCAAATTGCTGGAATTACAGGCATGAGCCACCATGCCCAGCCTGTGCGAACAGTTTAGGCCCAATGAGACACTCTTAACTGTGCTGTCAACCCTCCTGCAATCCGGGTTCCCAGATGCCAACCAAGGGCCAACCTTGCAAGCAGCCTTTCTTTATTTTTTTTAATTTTTTTATTTTATTATTATTTTTTTGAGATGGAGTCTTGCTCTGTCCCCCAGGCTGGAGGGCAGTAGCACGATTTCGGCTCACTGCCACTTCCGACTCCTGGGTTCAAGCAATTCTCCTGAGTCAGCCCTCCCAAGTAGCTGGGATTACAGGTGCCTGCCACCAAGCCCAGCTAACTTTTCTATTTTTAGTAGAGACGGGGTTTCCCCATGTTGGTCAGGCTGGTCTTGAACTCCTGACCTCAGGCAATCTGCCTGCCTCAGCCTCCCAAAGTGCTGGGATTACAGGTGTGAGCCACCACACCCAGCTGCAAGCAGCCTTTTTAAGGAGTCTGACTTGCTATGTTAACTCTTTTCTGCACAGGGAGTGAAAATAGCGCTTAGGTTTTTGAGAAGGAGGTATTGATGGATACATTTTTCAAAATCCAGGAGAGTCTGACATTAAGGTCATGTCTCTGGAAGTGGTAGTTGAGGTTGGAGCAAAAGTAGTGAAACCAGTCCTGGTCGTCTGTCCACATACGGAAGACTGGAGAGGTAGAAGAGAACTGGGACAGTGTATTAGGAAATCAAGAGAGGAAAGAAGGCTGGGTGCGGTGGCTCATGCCTGTAATCCCAGCGCTTTGGGAGGCCGAGGCGGATGGATCACGAGGTCAGGAGATTGAGACCATCCTGGCTAACACGGCGAAACCCCGTCTCTACTAAAAATACAAAAAATTAGCCAGGCGTGGTGGCGGGCGCCTGTGGTCCCAGCTACTTGGGAGGCTGAGGCAGGAGAATGGTGTGAACCCAGGAGGCGGAGCTTGCAGTGAGATGAGATTGGGCCACTGCACTCCAGCCTGGGCAACAGAGCAAGACCCCGTCTCAAAAACAAAACAAAACAAAACAAAAACGAGAGAGGTTCCATAGGAGGAAATGCTCGGTAGTATATAAAGTACTGCAGATAGGCAGGGATTATGGGCACTGAAAAATGCCATTGGGACATCATTTAATTTTTTTTTTTTTTTTTTTTTTTTTTTTTTTTTTTTTTTTTTTTTTTTTTTTTTTTTTTTTGAAGTCTTTTCAGCTGGATCATGGCCATCTGGCACTGCAACTCCCCCCCCCCCTCCCCCCCCCGATACTGCTACACCCCCCCACCCCTAATTTTGTATTTTTGTGGGGTTTTTACATTTCATTTATTATTAATGTGGTAATTGATTTTCAACTTAAAATTATCTGTACACATTAAGCTAGACTTAGCCAGTGCTTTGAATAGCTTTCCTGCCTATCACATCTTTCTGTTTTCTTTTGATCAACTTACGAAAACTCTGTTTCAACATTTTTTATTGTGGCTTTGAATTTTTTGTTTGGGTTTAGATTTCACAGGCAGAGGGAAATGGATGAGCTTTGGGAAGGCTAAAAAAATTCTTTGTGCAATACTACATACTTCTCTCTGGCCACTATTTGGGGACAGCAGCAGCCGAAAATCACCTCTTCTGTTCTGGATGGAAAAGTAATTCAGTTTGTTCCTTTAGGAGGATTGGGTTTACCATTTCATTGATTTCATTGCTTCCTGGTAAAGAATAAAAATTAAAAGCTGCTTGTTTTGAGTGGAGACATCTCAAGGGGCTTATGAAAGTGTCTGAATTTACTACTACACCCTTGGACTTCTCCCAGGCCCGGAGATCCAGTTATTGTCTCTCTGATATTTCATTTCTTTTTTTTCTGGGTTCTCGGATGCTAAAGTTGTATAGAGCCTCTGAGATGAATTATTGTTATACAGGATCATGTGAACCAATGATGGCTTTTCCTTTGGTTATAATAAAAATATATCAGAACAACATTTATTTTTTCAAAAGCTCTTTTTGTGTGGCTGACTTTGAGTAGTAGATGGTCTAGGAAATACCAGCACCTCCTCTCTCTCTCACTTGAAATGCTTCGGGATTAGAAAATCATTGCAGGCAGAAAGTGGAGAGTGTGGTGCTCAATGTGGCCTTTGCAATTCTACTTACCTCCAGTGATGGGTGACAGTTCTGGCCTTATTCACGTCATTGCACTTCAGGAGGGCAAATGTGTGCTGTAACTGAGGTGGTTTTAAATTATCTGTCTCTTGTCCTAATATCCCAGGGCTTCCAGCAAAAGTTCTCCTTCCACAGTAAAGAGATTGTGGCTATCAGCTGTTCCTGGTGCAAGCAGGCGGTAAGTTTGGGATGAAATAAAGCAACGTGGGCTCATGTTTTGTCGAAATACATTTATGTCATTATTTGAGTTCCTCCCTGGAAGTAGAAGGCATTCCTAATTTAATGTATTGCTTTTCTCATATAGGATCCTTGGAGGAAGAAAGACAGACTGAAACTATAGAACAATAGCATAGATGAGCTGGGATACACTAGAGAGATAAATTAACTTCTATATTTTATATAGATTGAAGCTTGGGATCAAAGACTAGAAAATCCTCCCCTAATTCTACCACTGGGTCTAGAATTGAGGACTTCTCACTCCTAGACCGCATTTTCTGCCCAGTGCCTCTATATTGTTGAGAACTCCTCCTATGGTAGGAAGGTGCAAATTAGAAGCAAAGCAACATATGACATAAGAGGTCCCTCCAACACAGGTGGACAGGAATCCTAGCTCTTCTGGTTTTAATGTTTAATGTGCATGACTTTTTATTTTGGGGCTAAGTGTGAGGATAAGAAGAGTGGTTCTTGTATGCTTTTTTAGGTTTGGATGTTGTCTGTACACTCACTGAAATGTAGCTCTTTCTTACATTTGAACATATGTATTCATTAGGATCTGATGGTAACGTCCCTATTTATTTTTCTTCAATCTACCCTTTTCTCCCACTTTATTTAGAGCGTAATTCCTCTGTCTGTACCAGATGCTACATTTTCTTATTTGTTTGTACATGTGTACCTGTGTACCTGTTCTTTCTTTTACCAGATAACATATAGTCTAACCTAGCTGTTGGCAGACTACAGCTCATAGGCCAAGTCTGGCTGCCATCTATTTTTGTAAATAAAATTTCGTTGGAATGCAGCCACGCCCAGTTATTTATATATTGTCTGTGGCTGTGTTTCTCGTTTATGTATTGTCTATAGGTACTTTCATGCTATAATGGCAGAGTCGAGTAATTGCAGCAGAGGTGGATGGTCCCATAAGCCTAAAATATTTACTCCCTGTGCCTTTATAGAAAAAGTTTGCTGATGCCTGCTGTAATTTCTCAATCTCCCTATTCTTTTGAATAAGTTGGAATATATAACCCCTTCATTGCACAGGGTACCTGCAAAGAAAAGGCTGTGGTGTCTTGGTGAGGTTAAAGGTTTGCAGAAAACTCCTGCCACTACATCATGTTAAACTAGCCACACAGGCCATGGGGCTGGAACAGACGCATTTAGTTGAAACATAAGAAATTGACACTTTGTGGGTCAAAACCATTTACATTTTGTCAGTTCCATACAATTCAACTTAATAATATCTCTAGCCCCTACATGTCAGAAGAACCTGCTGTCACTAGATCGAGACTCGGTGGTCTGGAAAGCTCAGTGTTGCTGCATCACAATCCTGTGACATTTTTTATTCCTGGCATTTTCATTTACTTTCAGTTAGTTGTTACACAAATAATCATTTCACATCTGCTCAAGAATGTGCGCACAAATATAAGGCCATCCTAGTTATTGAATAAAATTGTACCAGCAAGGCAATATCTCCATTTGCGGTCCTGGGGTCCCCAGTGCTGCTATCTTTGCTCCTGGTTCTTCTAATCTGGTGAGACCCCACTGGTGGGGTAGCCTTCTGGACAGTGGTGTGCTCAGATCGGCTGCATCTGCTCCTGCCCTGTGTAGCTGCCAGGCTGTGGTGTATAGAATACACCTGGATAGATGGTCTATCCAGATTCAATTAATTTGGAAACTCAATCCCACTTTACAATGAACATGTGTGCTCTCTTTCTATTAATCTGTAGTCCAACTGAATCACTACAAAGGACAACTTTCACCTGACCATTGTGGTAGAGCTTTGGTCAGTTCCACCTATCTTTGAATTTCCCAGTTTCGCACATTGTAGAAGGTGATTTTTGTAGGGACAATGGATACAAAAGATTCGAACACAAATTACAGTGGTTGATATGTTTTCACAGTCCAGGTGAACCCCTTCTAGGATATTTGATGTCAGACAAGCAAATAAATATGTGACCCTTTATGGTACAGGAGAAAGAATATGGGGTTTGGGACCTGGATTTCCAGGGTTGGGGTTTTGATTCCATCATTTAAAAACCGTGCAATCTTGGACGTACCTCTGAGTCTCTAGAGTAGAGATGACTCAAGTATTCATTGAGAGACTTCACATAGGCAGTCTCCGCCATCCGTAACGTTTTAGAAATGCAGTGGTCATACATTTGAGGGTTTATCTGAATTGCCAAGAAAAAAAAGCAATTTTTAAAGAAGGAATTCAAATGTTAATATTTATCTGGCATATTTGTTTGCAGATCACAAATAACTGGTGGCAGGCAGAATTATTAATTATTTTATCAGTATTTTATACACAATTGCTTGATTAATAATTAGCCACTGGATCACAGCAGATCTTGAAGACATGTAGGAATGAAAACAAAAACCTCGGCCGGGCGCAGTGGCTCACGCTTGTAATCCCAGCACTTTGGGAGGCTGACGTGGGCGGATCACGAGGTCAGGAGATCAAGACCACGGGGAAACCACGTCTCTACTAAAAATACAAAAAAATTAGCCGGGCGTGGTGGCAGGCGCCTGTAGTCCCAGCTACTCGGAGAAGCTGAGGCAGGAGAATGGTGTGAACCCAGGAGGCGGAGCTTGCAGTGAGCCGAGATCGTGTCACTGCACTCCAGCCTGGGTGACAGAGCGAGACTCCATCTCAAAAAAAAAAAAAAAAAAAAAAAAGAAAAAAAACCTCTCTAATGTTATGTAATTAGGGTGGACATATTTGCCAGTTTTTTTGTGGAGACGGTCCTAATTTGTGTTTGTGTTTTCAACATAATTATTATCAGTGATACTTTTTACTTTTAACATTGTTCCAGTTAAAATGATAAATTATATAGTTATGTGAAGTATAATCTAAGAAGAAACTGAGGTTAAATTTTTAAAATCACTATGATTAAAATTTAAGGCCTATAATTATTGCATAATGTTGATTTTAGTTTTCTTTTTCAGAAAAATAAATGTTAATACACATCACTATCACTTTATAGTCACACAAAAGATGGTTGAAAACTTGACTGGCCTAAGGTCACCAGTCTGAGGGTCACTGTTGGGGTATTCAGTTAAGACCCTAATACTGTGGTATTGTTATGATCGTTAGCCTACATTTACTTCCTTACAAAAGCAAAAATCACTTTAGATTTGCCCAGAGTAATAGGGTCATTGTATTTTTTTTAATAGTCCCAGACAAACCGAACAGAAGCAATCTCTTTGTACTTTGTTACTTCTGGGATTTTCATCTCTGTAGAAGAGACATCATGCTTCTTTTCTGCCTTCTCTAAACCGGAAAGACAACCTGGGAGGATTTATATCTATGATAGAAAAAGGAAAGGCAGGCGGTAGGCATTGCCTTTCTGCCTGTTCATTTCCTTCTTAACGTTATCTTAAATCAACAAAGTCCATGGCCAGCGCAGGTCAAGGGAAGTGTATGTGAACATTTTGTGCAAAATCAGGATTAATAGAACCCTCCAAGACTCTAAAACTTCTAAGTAAATATTCCATGCAACAATTAGAAAATTTTAGCAGGCTTCATCCTGCTAGACTGATTTCTTGTTATCAATGTTATAAGTTTGTAAACTGGAATAAATTTGAAGTCTGGTCTCTAAGCTCCTGGGGCTGGCTGGGTGGTGATGAGGAAAGCATGTCCTCAGTCCTCAGTGTGTGCCCATGTGTGCATGCATATTTATTTTTGTGCATGTAATGAGTGTGTGTGTGTGTGTGTGTGCGTGCGTGTACATATTTATCCCTTCTTGCTGCAGCATTACTCTTTGACCAGAATTGTTTACTGGCTTATTTTTCTCTTCAGTTTCACAATAAGGTGACCTGCTTCATGCTGCATCACATTGAAGAACCCTGCTCCCTGGGGGCTCATGCTGCTGTTATTGTCCCACCCACTTGGATCATTAAGGTGAAGAAACCTCAGGTAACTGCCAGGACTCTGGTGCTGCTGGGCCAGTGCAGAGAAAAATGAACTGCTGCTTCGTGCTTTTCTCCCCAGACTAGTCTTTGGGTTCCTATGACCTCTGTTCACTCATCCCCAAGGCCCTGTGCCTAGCTTCCACAGTTCATTCCGTTGGCCCATCTCTTTTCCACGTTGGGCTCGCTCATGGAACCAGCCTCCCCATCCTAATGAATTCAAAGTTCTAGAGCAGGAATGTTACCTCATCATTCATGTGCTAATGATATTCTCTTTGATAGGTGCTCTTCCGAGTTTCATTGAGTACTAGTGGTGGGTATAGCTGATGCTTATACAACTCTGTTCTCTTCCAGCCTGGGCATTCCCAGAGGGTCAATGTGAGGGCAAACTGTGCAGGCTTCATGGTTTGGTTGATTCCTGCCACTTCCAACCTGGAAGGCAGACCATGAATCGTGACCTTCCTGAATACACAGGCCTGCTTAGAGAGCGACATTTTTTTTTCTTAAGGCAAAGTAGAATTTATTCTCTTAATATCTAATCTCATTCTGTGTTCTCCCCAATGCACTTCCTGTCCTTGTGAGTATCCACCTCAGTATTCAGGGAAACCTTAGTGGTTTCTTGACAAGGTCATAATCTTTGAAATAAAATGTTTCCGCCTTTGTACTATACATCCTTGACAGTTAGCTTCAAGTTTATGGGATGGCAGATCTTTAATGCTATGGGAAGAGAGACTGTACCTCCCTTAGGGTGCAGGTACTGTAGGAAGACTTATCAAGTGCAATACCTTTAAATGATATGGTAGTCCTACTTCCTGTGGTCTTCAGACTCATCATGTAATTCATTCTCATTGACTCAGGTTTATTTAAAAACTGGTGGATCAAGGATACTGTTTTGCTTTGTGTGTTTTATATAAAGTTTAGACTCTGTTGATGAGTAATGTTTACGAATAAAATTATAGTCTATGGAAGCCCTTGGGATATTTTTTTCCAGAGGCAAGTATAGTGTCTACATATTAAAAAATGAGGAGCCTAGTGCTTCATTTTATATTTTAGAATCAAATGCCAAGATATGTTAAATGAGTTACCCAAGGTGATAAAACAAATTATATATAGTATTGCTATTTGAAATTCAAGTGTACTGAATTCCAGTTTTTATTTTTATATCTCTTTAACATTTCTACTTTAAAATTTTTTTTTCTAAAATTTGGTAATCTCTCCAAGGCTTTACATTAAACATTCATTCAGTTAAATCCACATCTTTCCATTGAAAACCTCCATTGTATAAGGAAGGCTAGTAGGCATTGTGGTAAAATACATGATCCTTACTCTTAAGAATCTTGTTATGAAGTGGGAGGGGGCTTCATGAAGAAGATGGGTTTTGTTTTGCTTTGTAAAAATGGGTGAGATTTAGGTCTGTGGAGTAGAGAGAGGGTAGCAGGGAGGAGAATGGCACACAGGCCCGAGTACTGTGTCCAAAATTATATCCGTGGAACTGTGAGTCTAGTTTGACCGAAGTGCAGGGTTTGTGCAGAGGGTGTGTGGGAGATGAACACACAATTGCTCAGGCCTGACTGTGGAGGGATTTTTTTTTTTTTTTTATAACTGTGACCTTTATCCTGAAGTAGCAGAGTTCCTTTTAGCAAAAGAATGATAGAGTTAAAATGATAGAGTTAAATGATAGAGTTAAGCAAAGGAATGATAGAGTTAGAGTTAAGTTAGAGTTAAGCAAAGGAATGATAGACCGCATACCACTTAGTCTGTAAACACTTCATTATGCTTCTGTAAAAGATAGCATTAAAAAAAACCCAAATGCCATTATCTCAGTCATGTTAATAATCCCTTAAAATTTTTTTCTGTTGTCTAAAATATATCTTTTTTACTGTTTTTCAAGTCAGGATCCAAAGTTCACAACTGCCTTTTGTTGACGTAGTTCTTAAGCTTCCCTTAGTATAGAACAGTACCCCATATTATTTGTCAGGCCACTTACCCGTTGATGAAATTGGGTCACTTTACCCATAGGATTTCCCATATTTTGATTTTGGCTGATTCTTATACCATGTTTCCAAATTATTTCTCTTATTGCCCGTATTTCTTGTAAACTAATATTTAGACACAGAGACTCAATTATATTTAGGTTTAATTTTTTTTTTTTTTTTTATAAGGGATACACTGGCAGTACATTGCCATTACAGGAAGAGGATATCAGCCATTTCACTCTCAGTAATGCTAAGATCAATCAGTGGGTTCAGGAACTGTCATCCTAATCCATCTATCATAAAGTTCACCATCAGCTGGTCATCTATTGTTATGTATCAAAGAGTTTTGCCAAAGTCTATTATTGCATTAGGGGTTGCCGAGAAGTCATTTTCCAATTTTCACTCTTTTTAGCTATGATTTTTAGAAAACAGACCTTTCCTTCATCCCGACAAATACATGACAAACGTTTGAGTATTTGCCTTTATTTGTAAGTTTTCAGAATAATAAGGTGATGCCTTAGCAACCCTTACAGGATGTAGTAGTGGTTGTTTTTTTGGAGAGTATCATTATGAAATTACTTATGGTTTTATGTATTATGTGCTTTTCAATACATTGTCATCATTCTTCTTCTTATGTTCGTATTGTTTCATCTCCAACCAGTTGGAACCTCTTCTGGTGTCTGTCTGCATTTGTTATGAGCCATGAGGTTTTGAGAGCTTCCTTGGTTTTAGGAACAATACCACGTCCCAGGATCATTTAATGCATTTCCTGTCCGTACTTGGAATCAGCCTTTCTCTAGAGTCTTTGTTACTTTTAATGGGATATGTGATTTATAGCTCACAGTCTGGATGCAAAGTCCAAATTCATTATTCAACATGTACCTTTTTATTGCCGTCTATGATTCAGGACAATGTAATAATAATAGCACTAAGAAGAGCTAACATATATATGTGTTAGGAAAGTTTTCAGTATTTTACATTCAGTATCTTATTTTATCATCATAGTACCCTATGAGCAGGTATCCTGTGATTCTCACTCTATATCTGAGGATTGTGAGGCACAGAGAAGTCAAATAAATTACCCAGGGTCATATAGTTGTTAAAAAGTTTGAGATGGGACTTGGACCCAGGAATTTTGATTCTGAAAAACAAGCTCTTATTGGTATGCCACACTGCCTCACTATCTTTCTGTAGCCAGCCTTGCTGAATCAGATGTTTTTACAATTTTAGTAGTCTTTCCTTTTGTGGGCTTCAAAGCCATCAAGCAAGTTAGCCAATGAACCATAGTCTATTTAAAAGCTGATGTATGGTGAGCTTGTGGGGACAATGCAGCAGTGGTTAAGAGCTTTCTGACTTTTGAGCCAATACTACCTGGGCTCATAATAACCTTGCTGTAGCCACTTAACTAATTTCTGTAATACTGAACAATTAAACTCTTCTATTGAAACTCTTCTGACACCAATGTTAAATTCTATAGACATAAAAAAACCATGAGGAAGAAAACAAGGAGAAAAGTCATTGTGTCTGTGATCTGTTCATAGATGACAGTAAAAACTATAGTTTGTAGTGTGTAGATCATGGGTGGCAAGTTTTAGCCATGATTTGGAGGTTGACATATTACAGAATTCATTTAAGATATTGGGAAGTGACTAATGGAAAATTTGGAAGGTAGGTGGAGAATAGCAGAGAAAAATGATTTTCCAGATTTGAGGATACACACACACACACACACACACACACACACACACACACACACACATATGTATATGTTTCTATATTCTATCATACTGCTTCAAAATAAATAATAGAGAAGATGTTCTTAATTGAATTCAGTTCATGTTTATTTAAGTACATTCAGAGATGGTATTGTATACAGTAGGAGGTCCAAAGATGAATCCACCATGATCCATTTCCACAAAGAGTATACTCAATAGTGGGGAATATAGCTAGAACTATCTAAGTCACTGGGCAGAGTGTTTGTGGATTTTGAAAGAGAAATTCAGCTGTGTGTAAATCCTCAATAAAAGAGTGCCTCCTATTATCTAGGAAGGTTTACTTTTTGGTCAGTATGCATCTTTGGGAGAAACACACAAAGGATGGTGAGAGGAAGGGGCCAAAGAGGTTGGTTGAATCAGCCATGGGCAGCACCCAAGGTGGCCTATCTATCCAAGGTGGAGGTTGGTCAGTGCTACCTAAGACGTATAAACACAGTGTGAATATGAAGCAGTATGGAGCATTTTCGGTCATGGGTATCACGGTAGGCTAAATGGAAAATATGCCATTTGTAGTTGGCCTTAAAGGATGTAGGCAGTGTCAGTGAAATGAGGGCTGAGAAGGACAGTAAAAGTTGATAGAACTTGCTGAGAACAGTTAAGATGGATCTTTAAATAAAGTCAGCTTTATCTGGGATATTTGTGTCTACACAAATGACTCTAAAAAGGAGGAGTAAAGGAAATCTATTTGAGCGTATTATGGTCAGGAGACATGGTTTATAAAGAGTTGGAATTAAACCGCATATTTCATTTTTACTCCACGAGCAACTGTGGAATTGGCAGCTGTGTGAAACCTTGATGCTAATGGGGGTGAGGGCTGCTTGGGTGATTTGCTGGGTTTCATCACCTCATTATTTAGAGAGATGAAGAAGTTATTTTGTAGAAATAAAAAGATAATGGAAGATAGATGATTTTAAATAATTCAAATGAAAACCCCAAATTTAAGAATCAAGCCTGAATCTGTTGATATATTTGAAGTCCAAGTTATGTTTAAAGTTACAAATGTCAGTGTTTCTCTTTTGGACTGAAAATGTTACTAGACAATATTTTGATTGGACGGGCAAGCTAAAGATGTTCAAATACCAGTGCATATACTTGGAGCTGGTGGATTGAGACTTATGTGAATTTTCTGTGGGGTCAAGTTGTAGAAGACCACAGTTGAGAAAGCTTTCAAAGAACTTATGTATCATGAGATGACACCATTTGAAAAAATATTTTGCACTTGGTCCCCTAAATTTTCCAAACTGTCACTGTCTCATGAATCTCACTGGGCTTCTCCTATCTTCTAAAAAGAATATAAAATGGATCCTCCATTCTCTTTCCTTAATATAGCCTGTTGTGACTTCATAGTACTGAGTGGGAACAAGCTTGTTTCTTTGAAAGAATGATAGTGCTCAATCTTTTATTGTTTAGTTTGTAGTAACATGAGTAATACATAAATATGCTCCCTGTAAAAATTAAACATCTCAGATAAGAGAGTCTCCTTTCACCAACATTTAAAATGATAAGCATCTCCCCTGTCTCTTCCTATGATATATGCAGAGTTTTTACTGTACATTTCCGTGCATGTAAATGCACCCACAGAACCACTTCAAGTGTAAGGGTGTGTGTTTTTAATAAATCATTCTTCACATAATGCTTTAAAACTTGCCTTTCTTAGTAAAAAAAGATTCTGGGGAAAAGTCTGTGTTACTATATGTAGACTTAACTCATTTTTTAAATTGCTGTATGTATCCCATGCTGTGGATATATCCCAGTTTATTGATCCATCTGCCTACTGGTGGATATTTATATTGTTTCTAATGTTCTACCTATAAACAATGCTGCATTCATTTCTTCATAGCCCTGTATGAGCTTTCTTCATAATAGTCCCCCTTTTTTTGGTTTATCTCTTCTGGTTAGATAATCTTCTTAAAATACTGGGAACCCATGAAATGTAATAGCTAATTTTGTGCAAGGACCAATAATATCCTGTAAATTAGCCTCAAAGTTGCCCGAACCATTTCCTTTGGTGAATTCTAAAGCTTCATTAGTACTTGTGATTTAGTCAAATAGGCCTGGTTGGAGCTGTTGGGACCCTGTCTATAACTTTTGGATTAAGTTTTCTTTATCCTTCTGCCTGCCCATCCTCAGAGCAGCCTTTGTTCCCTGGCACAATGGGAGCACAGCAGAGTAAGAATGCACTTTAATAGACAAAGTCTATTACTCTCTCTCCTACTGTCTACCAGAGTTTTGTCCAGTATATGATGGGGGGGAAGACTTTATTTAGGATGACAAAGAAGAGATAACAGATCTCTTCTCTTGAGATCTGTTATTATAACCAGTCATTTGTGATCTTATAACCTGGAAAAATCCCTGAAGACTAATAAGAGGTAGTTAAGTTTCAGTCACAGTTGAGTGATTTACTCATAAGTATTTCTTAATAGCCCAGCAAGGAGTCATAAGTATGATCAGGATTTTATTGATAGGATTATTTCTGTGGCAAGGTAAAATTATCCTAGTATGAAGTACAGGAAAACAAAAAGCCTTTTTATTTAGGTCTTTAACAAAAGAGCAGGCACAGAATGTCTAGGGGGTGACTGCTGTTGGAATCAGAAGAATGCAAAAATCCAAGTGAGGGTACAGCATTTCACTGTGTTTTTAGTGTTGATCTTGCAAAGCGAATGCTTTTATCACCGAGTTAGCTGCCCTTGATATAATAGAGATGCTTTGTTTTGGAACATAGGACAAGTGTTAAAGGTTTCTTGCATATATCCCCAACAATTCTACACAGTAACTTCTTGACATAATTTTAACATTCTCGAAAAGCGTGCTCTTTTAACTCTCTCAACAACACTGACCCAGGCAGGATAAGCGATCCTGTAGATTATCAAGAGTAGGTGATTTATTTCATCATGGTCAAAACATATACAAAATCTGCCTTCACACCCATCTGTTCCTAGAGATAGAGATAGATACATATTTATACAAAATGGAGATATGTATTTATACAAAAATAGAAGGGAGCCATGGGATTTTGAGGTGTGCTGTGAAATTCCTACTATTTATCTTTTGTGTTTGACTATCCGTAGGGCTGTAAGCTTACTCAGAGCTCACATAGATGCGCCCAGGTACTGTAAGTCAACCACTGTGCTTGGTCTCTGCCCTGTTCTTGTTCTGTGAAGTGAAGAAGGCCTCAGATGCATTTGGTTTGGTGAGGCTAGAAGCACTTGTATTTGCTCCCTCTGTGTTAAAAAAAAAAAAAAAAAAAAAAAGCCCATTTTGTGTGTCTGTTCCCTGTAAGAATTGAGTTCTTTGCCTGCTCTGTTTTCAGACATCAAGCCTTACTTTAATGTGTTTTTCCAACTCTGTGCTCCCCATACGTGCTTGATCATCAAAATCACCTGAAATACTGTGAGTTCTGTGATCAGACAAGTTTAGGAAACAGTCTTAGTCTGATGTGTTAGATCTGTCTCTTGGAGTTGAATTGCTGATATCCTGTCAAGGACCCAGGTCCATGGCACGTTCCTGCAAGCATTTGGTGTCTGGCATTGCTCTGGGCAGTAAATGAATTAAAACTACAAATAAGTTAGGAGGCAAGCATTCACTTACC
Organism: Nomascus leucogenys; assembly: GCF_006542625.1. Classification (NCBI taxonomy): domain Eukaryota; kingdom Metazoa; phylum Chordata; class Mammalia; order Primates; family Hylobatidae; genus Nomascus; species Nomascus leucogenys. The sequence goes on along the minus strand of NC_044393.1, from coordinate 86,612,435 downwards.
AAGGATCCTTTCCCAAATCAGGAGAGGCTCAGTAAATGCTGTGAATTATAGGAATATGTATTCATTATTTCAACAATGATTCGAGTGTACACTATGTGCCAGGAATTTCTGCTCGGTGCTGGGGACACACAGCTGAGAATGAGGCATTATTTAGAATGAGCTAACATTTACTGAAGTGCTTATGGTGGGATGGATACCCAGCTAACTGCTTCACATACCTTTGCTGGTTATAACTTCATAACTGTCCCGTGAGGTGGGTAGTGTCACCATCATTTTAAAATTAAGAAACTGTTATTTCAGAAGTTTGACTGACTCGGCCAAGGTCACTGATCTCATAACGGGAGATTCAGAGTCCATAATGGACATACATTCCTGCCTCTGTTCATCTTCTGCTTAACACAATCTATGTGTCTCCTCACTTTCCTGTTTCTACTGCCATCACTCTGTGATAGAGTTGCCTGGTAAACTTTTAAAAAGTATCCTTGCCTGGGCTTTACCCCAAACAGATGAAAGAATAGTTGATGGGGCCCAGGCATGAGCATTTTTCAAAACTCTCTGGGTGATGCCAATGTGTAGAGATGGTTGAGAAGCATTTAGAGCATTGTTAATTGACACCAAATATATACTGCTCCTGCCAGCCTCGTGGTTTCTAGCATTCTTCTTAGATCATTTGGCTGATTAAATGATTAATGATTCCAAATCACTTTTCTTCCCTTTTAAACAAACAGAAATCTATCAAAATATAGCAAATACTTTCATAATGCAAAATATTCCTCAGTGAGGGACATGATAAAAGACCCATTTAACTGAGAGTTTAGAAACTTGAAGATCTATTTTCAGGGGGAAGTATAGTCAACAGTGAGTGATGAGGAATGACCTGGGGTCTAGAGCACCCATGAGCTCCTCACTCTTTCTTTTCCTGGTGTGACTCTGAGATCCTGAGATCTTTTAATCTGATGGGAAAGAAAACCTTGGGGCAGATGGTAGTTCTTGAAAATTTCCCTCATCCCTGGTGAACACAGGTCATATATCAACTTATTGTTTTTCCCAAATCCAAGTCAAAGGAAAATAAAAGCTAAATAGGAGCTTACTAATTTGGATAACTTAGTATATGTACTTTATACTAAAGATTATTTTGAATGCTCAAAGAAAAAAGAATACATTAAAAAGTAGAAGAATAGACATTTGCATTTCTTGAGGCTGTTTGACAACTTTACTCGAACAATGCATGCATATATATTTATATAAACTTTTAATTGAAGAATTCTGCCTTTCTTGCTGTCAACACTTTGTTAAACATCTATTATATGGTCAGTAATATCTTGCCTTTTAAAGATAGCAGTCTAATTAATCATTGACTCTCCACTAATTAAATCTGTTTTTATCTTGTCTTCAATCAGTGGGTTGTGACTGATCCCTATGACAGGTTCTTCTCAAAGCATCTATATCAAATATTAAGAGAAAATGGTTAGTTGAAGTAATCACAATATTGTGGTCTATAAAATTTCTAGAAAGAGAAAGACAAGGAAAGTAAATTTGGGGGTCACTGTATTTCAACAAGTTTAAGGCACTTTTATAAGAAGAAAAAAATCAAGGCTACCAGGGGAGGGAAAACTTTTTAAACCATTAGGTCTTTAGACAGAGAAAGAAAGAACAATGACTTCCATCCCACTGTCATAGTGATTTAAGGTGAGTATTATCTTTGCATTTTACAAGTCAGACAACTGATAGGACAGTTGGATCATAAATTTCGAGTAGGGTCAAGAGTCATTTTATGACTGTTACTAGAAAAGATCATTACCAAAAGAGTAAACTAAGAAAAAAAAAACAAAAAAGAAAAATAAAAACATGAAAAATGGCCTCCTTTTTTACATTTCCACATAGGTGATCTCCATACGAGGAGATGAACTTGAACTTGGTTGGGCGGGAGACGAACCTGGTTGGGCGGGAGACTGGAGCCCCTCAGAGAATTTGGGATTCTTCCATTTTTACTGGGAGGGTTGGCAGGTATAACATGTGTTGTTATGTGAGTCCATGAGAGCCTCTGGGGTTCTTACTCCCTGCCTCTCCGTGTGGTGGAGAGTCAGTCGCTTACTCTGAAGCACTCGACTGATTTCTGTCTGTGGCTTACCCATGAACAGTGGCTTGGAAGTGTGAAAGCATGAGAAGCATGCAGTGGAACAGCATGCGCTGCCGTCATCTTCTACTTGGTTCTGCATGGGAAGGCTCCTGGGCTGGCTGCCTCTGAGCTCAGGTGTTTGTCTCTCTCCCTACAGAACTCCCTGAAGGCTTCAAATCGGAAGAAGAAGAGAACAAGCTTTAAAAGAAAAGCCAGTAAAAGAGGGATGGAAGTAAGTGTTTCAGAGGAATTTCCACTTTCTTTCTATAGTCTACTCTGTCCTTATGAGATCTGGTCCAAGTTGATTTTTCTAATCTATCTTCTACCACTGCTTTCTCCTCACTACACTCTAACCACAACAGAATTCTTTCTGTTCTTTAAAAAAAACAAATGCTCAAAACTAACCTCTGCGCTTGCCTGGAAATGTTACCCCCAAGATGATGATGATGAAGATCAAAGCTAATATTTCTGGAATATTTGGAGTTTACAGAGTAAAATAAAAAGCCTGGCTTAATTCTCTGGAGCAAATGATAACTTGAGATACTTTCTTCCAAGCCTTACGTGGAAGTCATGTTAAGAGTCAGCCCTGGGAAACAAAATGTATTATTGGGGTGGTAGTGGTGGTGGTGGTTTTCCACCTCCCTTGCCCTGGGGTTGCCTTTCAAGCCATGGACGTGTATCCTAACAGTGCTGATTGCTTCTTTCAGCAGGAAAACAAAGGTCGTCCTTTTGTGATAAAACCCATCTCTTCTCCTCTCATGAAACCCTTGCTTGTATTTGTGAATCCCAAGAGTGGAGGCAACCAGGTGAGTAATTTTTCACGATTTTTAACTTAGAAGTTTTGATAATTTCTTGAAGACACAACTCTCACTGCCAGTTAAAATAGTACCACTAGGATCCCAAGCTTTTGAAGACACTGGTTTTTCAGGAACAAGCTTATTGTTTCTCTGATAGCTTTACACATTACAGGGCTGGGCAAAACCTAGATGTTCTATAATTTAGCTGTCTGCTTCCATATAAGACTATAACAGAGGCACTTAAGAAACCTAACTACTGACTTTTTCCTTACAGATTTTCAAGAAAGGATATTCTAGAATTTCTCTTAGTTCATATGTTTCAGGATTCCTCAATTCTTGTAGTTAGGAGGCCCTTTATCAACTTCTTTTTATTTCTTTCTATTGCAATTTAGATACAACTACTTTCGTCCCTATCCTCAGAGAAGAAAAAAGGATGATTCATGAGCCATGATAATCACTACCAAATACCACCAACATTATAGAAAATATCAACTTCTTAAGGTTTCACTTGGTCCTAGCCCAAATCCAATAGTACAGATACTTATCTCATTTGAGAATGAAGAAATTGACTTAGAAAAGTTAAGTCTAAAGGCATGCCTGAAGTGGCACTGCTCTTTAAAGGACAGAATTTATTCTTGAATCCTGGTCTTTGTCTCTTCATCCAGTTATCTTCCCACTCTCTGAGGCTTCTTATCAACACTCTTCTATGGGCTGTAAGTTTCTGCTATTTTCTTCTGAGTTTGGATGAGAAAATATTTTCTTTATCCACGCAGTATATATTTTACATTTTGAGACAAGATTCCTTCAAGTTTTACAATAAACAACTGGAGATTTGAAACCCTTTAGTCATCCCGTATAAGGAAGGTAAGTTGTATAATCAGGATTGACCCACTGGTCGAAGATGATGTTCTTAGTACTAAAGACAATGGGCATTGTCCAGAACGTATTAATTAAAATAAAACTTCTCTTAGGGGAGCTTAGGATTTAAATGAAATATTATTCCTCCTTTCATCTCTCTCTTCAAAATTCTCAAAAACTTGTTATGGTAAAAATATGAACATTTTGGAGAACAAGGAAAAGAAATTTGTGTAAGCAAAGAAACCGTCTGTTTTCAAGTCCTGCTGTTTTGAGTTGCCGAGAGATCTTCATGGAGTAATGATGGCAATTCTGAGACATCATTAGAGGAGGACCTAGACGTGGGTTTCCTTGAAATGAGGTTTAATTTTCCCTGAACCATACCCACTCTCTTGGGCTAGTATCCCTATGTTCTATCAAAGGTTAGAGATGCAGCTGGGAACCCTGAGACATGGAAATGTAATTGGTTCCATGATTTTGGCCACCTGAGCACCACATATTAATTAGTTTCAAATATATTTTGTCATGACAGTCCACATATAAGATGCATTTATTAAATCATTATAAGCTCTTTCCTAGGGCACACAGAATCTTGTAAGTTATCTATTTCTTTAAGGAGCTGATGATCCAGTTAAGACATAACCTGTTCCTATTCCAGTCTTTGTGTAAATTATTAATGACGGGGACTTCAGAGATTATCTAATATTGCTTCCTATTTCACTAAATAGAAAAGAGAGGTCAAGGAAGCTTAAAATGAATTTTCTAAAGACATCTTGTAAATGACACAAAAGGAACAAATGGAAAATAATTTAAGCAACATTAACTGCATGTGACTTCTAAATTGAGTGGCTCAGACTGCAGTGCTATGATATTTCAGAGGTAAGCAGTGACTGGGGAGAGATAAGGAAATGGTGTCATGGACGTGGCTGAAATCAAAGATGGGCACTACTTAGTTATGCAGAGGAGAGAAGACTGGAAGGTCTGTCCTTTTCCTGCTCTTTACTGTGGCAGATTCCTGTTCGGCAAATTCTTGTTCATCCTTCAAGGCTCAGTGGTGCCTTTCTGAACCATTTCTTGAGATCAATCATCCTGCCCACTTTGCCCCGATAGCCCTTGGTACACACTTGCATGATATGAACTGCAACATAACTGCTCTGTGTGCATCTTCACTGTTGGGATGCAGGTCCACCATTGAATATGTGATTTCTAGAACATGGCACATAGTTAAATAATTGTATAATAGGATTAGAAGAACAGATGTCATGATGCCGATTATTCATTTTGAGGACAATATGATGAGTGGCGCATGCATATTAAGTTATTGGAAATGCGATTAAAGATTAGAATGATCCTATGGAATCACGTCTTCAAGAAACAGGATACTTCAGGTTGAAGACTTTGGATTTATGCAATGGAAACTAGTTTTTTTGCTGTTTAAAATATTTTAGTTTAAAAAATCTTTTGGCTTTTGAACAGAGGAATAATATGGTGGAATTTAATGTGCATATGATTCAGATGGGAATTGTGTTAAAATGCAGATTCTGCTTCACTAAGTCGGGGCGGGCCTTAAGATGCTGCGTTCGTAACAAGCTCGCAGGTGCTGAGACTGCTGCTCAGAGAACCATACTCTGGTTAGCAGGGCCTTACTGTGACCAATAGAAAAATAGATAGTTTTTGTTAAATCTTGAGTTTTGCCTTTTAATAATTTACTTATTCCACTCACCTGCTTTTAGATATAAAGCATTCCTATCTCCTTCTGTCTTTGAAACTTAGGCTTTAGACTTTTTTTTCCTTTTTTTTCTTTTTTTTTCATTTTTAACTTGCTAGTCGTCTGTTTTTTAAGTAAATTACTGGACAATATTGCCACCTACTGGCAAGAAAAATAGCTTTTTTTCTTTATATAATCTTTTACTTGTGTAAGAAAATCATTTTGAAGGAATGTATTGGGATGAACTATGTAAGGACTGCTTCTATGTCTCTCTTTTAAGAAATCCCATATTTTAAAACTCTTTAATTTTTTTTCTAAATTGATACATTCTTTTTGTACATACTTATGGAGTACATATGCTATTTTGATAACATTTATGGCATGTCTAGTGATCAAGTTAGGGTATTTAGCACATCTATCACCTCAAACATTTATCATTTCTTTGTGTTTGAAATATTTCAAATCTTCTAGCTATTTTGAAATGTACAATATACTGTTGTTAAGTATAGTCACCCCACTGTGCAAACACTAGAACCTATTTCTTCTATGTAATTGTATGTTTGTGCTCACTATCCAACCTTTGGTCATCCCCCACGCCCACCACACCCTTCCCAGCCTCTGGTAAGTATCATTCTACTCTCTACCTCTGTCAGATCCACTTTTTTAGCTCTATTACATACGAGTGAGAACATGTCAATTTTTGTCTTTCTGTGCCGGGTTTATTTCACTTAACATAAGGACCTCCAGTTCTATCTTTGTTGCTGCAAATGACAGGATTTCATTCCTTTTTATGGTCAAATAGTATTTTATTATGTATATATACCACAGTTTCTTTACCCATTCTTCCGTTGATGAACACCTAGGTTGTTAAATCTCTTCATTTAAACTTAGCAGTAATTGTCTCTTTGTTTTTCCAACACTCTTAACGTAGTGATGACACTGGGTGTTTTGCAAAGCTGTAGAGCTTGGTAGCGCTGCTGCTATTATTTTATTGGGATTTGAATTATTTGAGGAATCAAGGACCAAAATTTCAACTTTTTAATTTAATTTAATTTTTTTGAGACGGAGTCTTGCTCTGTCACCCAGGCTGGAGTGCAGTGACGCGATCTCAGCTCACTGCAACCTCCACCTCCCGGGTTCAAGCAATTCTCTTGGCTCAGCCTCCCAAGTAGCTGAGATTACAGGCATGTGCCACCACACCAGGCTAATTTCTGTATTTTTAGTAGAGACAGGGTTTCACTATGTTGGCCAGGCTGGTCTGGAATGCCTGACCTCGGGTGATCTGCCCGCCTCGGCCTCCCAAAGTGCTGGAATTACAGCACTGTGCCCAGCCAAAAATTTCAACTTTGAATACCTCCTTCTGTGGAAAGAGATAGTAAGTGTAAGACAAGGTTTACTCCAGTGCAGTCCCCTCCTATGTGTGGAAACTTTTGAGTACTAGAGAAATAGATCCCTCCCTTACACTTCTGTTTGCCTTAATGTCAAAACTTAGATTTTTCTTTGAGGTCCTGGACTCATTAGCATCTTTCTGAGCTTTATAGAATCCTGTGATACCTCTCAGTGTTTCCTGCTTTCATGCTGTCTCTCCCTCACGTTCTGTCATGACTTTCTCTTCCTGTGACCTAGACTTTAACTTCAGGGTAAAGCAATGTTCTGACCTCTAGGACGATTCTAGCTGGTCATCCCTGAGAGCCAAGGGATCCAGACCCTGGCTTTGCACACTGTTCGATGTGGAATCCTAGGGTAGAGGTATGGCAGGAGTTGGATCCTTGGATTACAGGTCCCAGGGTCTTTATCAGTAGGGTGATCGAGGAAGAGGTATCCAGTCTGTGGACAGACACATGCCAGCTGAGTTTACACCACCATCTGGGAATAGGCTTTCTCAGACTAGGGCCACCTCTCCTAAGTCAGGGGCCAGTCACATCAAGGTGGGGAGAAGGGGAAGACAGAAAGAGTAAATAACTTCAGGTGAGAAATTTGAGTCCCAAAACGGTTTCTAAATAATTGGACAAACAACTTTAATGAAGTGGTTACTTTTTTGCAGTACTGGAAACTTCTCAACCTAGTGGTAATTCAAGGATCATTATGTTTAGATAAAAGTTTAGGCTCCTAAGGTTTAGAGTAGGCAGGGAAGAGGGCAGAGGGCAGTCAATAGATGAGGACACTTGTCAAAATCCAGCCCCAATATCTTCTTGTCCAGCTAGCCTCAACGGATGGAATTAAAACAACCAAATGACGAATCTATGGAAAGTCCTATTTCTGAAATTATAATATTGGTGGGAGGACTGGGCAGCTGAGACCCAAACTAGCTCCGGTGATAGGTCTGGTTCCTTAATCTGTAGCCAGAGTGATGTATATAAAAAAAGTCAGTCTGGGAGAAAAAAAAGGTGGTCTGAATCTCTTAATTAAGACTTTTGAATGACTCCTTGTTTTCTATAAATTAAAGCCTAAGCTTCTCAGCGTACATTATTTAAACCACAACTCACTTCAGCTGTCTCCTCTCTTGCAACTCCCTATCTCATGGTTCAGAAAAGTGAACAGAATATAGCTTTTTCATGGGATGTCTTGCTGTTTCACACCTTTTGTGCCTTTACCCTGAAGTTTCTTCATCTATTTGAGGTGGAAAGAAACAGTTAACTCTACTCATTTTTCAAGACACATTTCAGATATTTTACTTACAACGCCTTCTAATCTCTCAACTTGGGCTTATGAGTGTTTCCTTTGGGCACTCATCATCCTCAGCAGACATCTGTATCAGAGAAGTTCCCATCTTTAGTGAATTAATTTATTTTGTATTGCTCTCCTTCCAGTAAATTCTGAGATCCCGACGGCACACAAGGACAGAGTAGGGGCCTAATACGTATTTATCGAATAAATGAGGCATTCTGTTTGGATTGTTTGAAGCAGTTTGAAATAATTATTTCTTAAGCCCTTCCTCTCATTAATGTATTTTTTCTCAGGCCTTTCTTATTGTCTGGGCAGTTGTTCTTTCTATAATCTAGATAATGCCTGCATGATATAAACCAAGACTTCGTAACATAGCAGAGTTTCAGCCTACACTAGAGTTATGGTGCTTTGATGAAGATTGATGAGCTGTTTGAACCCACCCATTCTTGACTGCTTCTCCACACCCCCTTTCCTTTATGAATAATGCACAGAACTTCCTTCTGAGAGCAAGATCATCTCTGTCTTGTTCATCTCTGTATTCTCCTACCTAAAACTGTGCCTGTCACATAGTAGGTGAATGAATGAATCTTGTTCAATCCAGCCACTTTTTGGGAATTTTTATTCTCCTGTTGCACTCCCTCCCTAGTACTTGCTGCTTGGAAGAATAATGTTCTTTTCACTCCTTAGGAATACCCATTCTTATAAGATCTAAAAAAGTTCTGTGGCCAGTGAGGTATATCTACAACAGCATGCATGGATTGGGGTTGGCATATAAGCTGTTTTTTTTCATTTAGAGAAAATTAGACTCTTGCACAAAAGTTGCAGTTTTTGTGTTTGGCATTATAGCATGTGATAACTATGAGTGTGTTGGAGAGTTGTTAGTGACAGGTGTCTAAATGAGCAGATTTAATCCTACTATTGAGGAAGAAATGAATTACCCTTCTCCTGGTGAATTAATATTTGTCAAACCGTTCAGTTACATTTGATAAATTACCTCTATTAAAGCTTTAAAATGACTTAACCTAGAGGTAACAGCAGAGTTAATAGAATTCATTTAAATGTGTGAGTTAGAGCTTTGTTTCTCCACCCACTAGGTGGAGCATTTTTTCAACGCTTTCTTTTAGATACTTATCGTTTTTGGTAATAAATACCATATTTTGGAAAGAAGATTACTTTTTAAAAGATGTAATTATATCATGCCTGAATGTCAACTTCAACAGGGTAGCCATGCCTGGCTATGCAAGTTATCTCTACACAATTGCAGGGATGTTATTCCAATAGACTGCAATAGAAATGGCACCTCTGTGGCCACTCAGACCTTTTAGAGAAATTCAAGTTTAAGGAAAACAGCCTCTCAATGCTTTTTATTTTTATTTTTTGGAAGATGTTAATTACCTATTAATATTTGCATAATAGAGAGGCTGAAACTGAGATATGCACTCTACTATAGCAAAGGTGGAAAGGAGTAATTAACATCAACAATTCAAACTACTCTAGCAATCTAAAACTGAACAAAGAATTTTCTAGCAAGTCAGTTGGAAATGTTTTATAAATTAGTTGGTCATTAAAATAACTCCTGCGTTACCTATTAAACATGAAAGATTATTCGAGATAATCCCAAACACACTTTATAGCAAGGCTCAGCATGAGAAGAGGGAAAATGATCCAGTATTTAGTGTGTATATATATCTAAATCTATGTTTGAATTTGATAGGAAGCAAAATATGTCATTTGGTGAAACTGAAGGATTCGTTGTAATTATTAGATAGAATGTGATTCCTAAAATTATAGCAAGCACATGATAAGGCAGAACTTCTAAATTATAGGTTTGGCTGGTACATGCAACAAAAGACCTGCATTGGCCTATGTAACAACAGGAGTAACAATGTGATAATTATAAGCTACACTTTAGAGCTCACATTCTCAAGTGTAATTTAATGAATAGATTAACAGGCTGCAAAAAAGAAAAGGATTAACATTAACAAAGGGCTGTTTTGTGCCATCTACTGTGCTAGATACGTGACTGCTACTGATTCATTTAATTCTCATACTCACCCTGGAAGGTGGACATCCTTTCTATTTTATATACTGCATTTCTGCAAGGTTATAAATGCTCATGATTACTCAGAACACTAAAGTTAGTTTGACCTCAAATCTCATACTATGTCCACTATACTAGGATGACTCTTAAATGCAGCTTATTAGATATACAAACCTAGGCATATTTTAAAGAGCAATGATGATATCTACTAAAACAACAATATTATGAGCAACAAACTCGGCTCAACTGGTCAAATATTATTTGCTATGGGTGATAAAATGGGGCATCCTACTCATTTTTAAAGCTCTTTTGGTATTGCTTGATAAAAAGATCCTTCTTGCATTTTTTGTTTGCTCAATCCACTTTAAAAATGATCTCTAAAGTGACCTTATATCTGCTGTAATGATGATCTCTATAAATGTCACAGTTACTTAAAATGCCCCGAAAATGTTCATGTGAGAGAGAAGTGTTCGGCTTAAACAAACCAGTATAGGCACGGAGATTGAAAATGTCAAAGTAACCTGTGATCTTACTAAGGAAGTTTTATATGTGTATAAAATAACTGGGAGCCTGGGATACTTTTGCTTCAGTTAGAAAAAACTATTTCTATAACATTACATTAATACTTAGCGAATACTGCCCATATGTTATACAGACAATCTGTACAATAAAGTGAAAATTAATGTCAAATTACATAGACTAATAACTTTTCTATATGGATTTTCATACATTAATGATAGTAAAATAAATAGTATTCATTAAGGGCTTACTGCATTTTAAACACTGTGATGTACTTCCCAAAAATTATGGCTTTTAATCCTTGCAACAAGTCTACAAACTGGGCATTCTTATCTCTGTGTTAAAGAAAAGGTGGGCTGAGCTAAATGAAATGAAGAAACTTGCCCAGAGTTACACCGGTTAGATAAACATCTGACCTGACATTCAACCTATGGATATCCATGACCAAAGCCCGTGATTTTAACTACTCTTCTATACTGCTTATAATTAGATATTATTTTATTTATTTATTCATCATTCATTCACTCACTTATTTTTACTTTTTGAGACAGGGTTTCACTCCTGTCACTCAGGCTGGAGTGCAATGGTGTGATCTCGGCTCACTGCACACTCCGCCTCCTTGGCTGGGACTAAAGGCGTGTGTCACCACACCTGGCTAATGTTTGTATTTTTTGTAGAGACGGGATTTTGTCATGTTGCCCACGCCAGTCTCAAACTCCTGGGCTCAAGCGATCCACCTGCCTCAGCCTTTCAAGGTGCTGGGATTACAGGCGTGAGCCACCGTGCCCTGTGTATTATTTTAAATAAAAGTATTTATTTTTTAAATGAGCAGTTATTCTTGGGAAATTTCTTCCTATTATTGCCTTTTTGTGTATTTATTTTTTACAGGGAACCAAAGTCCTGCAGATGTTCATGTGGTACCTGAATCCACGGCAAGTCTTTGATCTTTCTCAGGAAGGGCCAAAAGATGCGTAAGTCTGGAAATATTCTCCATGGTCCATATGTATTTTAGGCAAGTGAGAATTTTCTGCTTCATTATCTGATTACCTTGTGAGGTATTTCCTGACCATCTGTCATCTACTTTCTCACCTGTACTCTCCTTCCTTTAAAACTTCATCTAAAGTTCTCTCCTACTCTAGATTGGCTTAGTTCCCTTCAAAACATATCTTCCCAGCTATTAACTCAGGATACGTCTAGTGTGTTTGTTACTTACGTATGTGTAACTGTAGGTTGTTCTCCGCAAATCTGTGAATTGAGAAAGGACTCATTGTTTTTCTATTTCTTCATGTACAACTTTGGAGATGCACATTAATGGAATGTAAATGTATGTCTGTGGAGGGTGGAGCCATGTTTGTTTATGAACATTTGAACTGAAAAGAGAGAGTGTGTGTGTGTGTGTGTGTGCGCGTGCTTGTGTGCGAGAGAGAGAATCAATTGATTATACCTGAGGACTCTGTACAAATGTGGGGAAGACATATTAATTCCTGCTCAATCCCTTTTTTGAGCTTCCTAGAAATCTCATTCTCTGCTTGTTAGAAGTGTTTAAAGTAAAGTCTAGATTGTAGGTGACCCATATCTTGTTTCTCCCCTTTGGTGGAGAGGCACGCAGTGGAAAAGACCAAGGACACTTCTGCTGTTCTCTGGTTCCCTGTTTTAAATTCATGTACTAGGATAGTTCAGATGTTATCTGATAAGCGTTAGAACACAAAGATACCATTTATTTTTTAATAAGTAACAATATCAGAGGAAAAGGTGATTTCTAGAGAAATAGTATTCTTGTATAAAATGGATAAATTACTTATTTTAAGCATGCAGATTAGGAAATATGAAAATTAATTTGTTATTTTCTTAATGTATAAATTTCTTTGCCAGTTGAGTTTGCTGCAAGATTCTTTCTCTCTCTGTCCCATAATACACACACACACACACACATATATATATTTATTTATTTTTATTTTCTGTACTTGATTATGCTAAGGCAAATCTGCTATCCTGGCATGTGCCATTTTAGGAGCTTATTTTTCTTAAGATTTTATCACTTTAGTTAGACCCTAGAGAGACACTTGAGAGGTCACCATAAAGAACATGGTAGGACAGGAAATATTTTTAGGAAAAAACCATATTTTGTGATTTAAATAGGTGATATTTTCTAGATTACAGCCTCTAGCAGCTTCCCCTAAGCAAAAGATTTAGCAGGGGCAGTGTCAATGCATTTTCCTGAGAGCCAAGAGGAAAGACAAAATGATCTTATTTCAAGCAGAGAAGTTTGAAATAAAGAAAAATCAGTCAATCTTCCCACTTTGGGTTGGAGGTATAAGTGGTGTGTAAGTAACTGAGCTGAGAGAGAGACTAGATGGAATTGTAGATGTGATACCTGTGTTCACATCTGATAGTGGGGAAGCCTCCCCATCTCGCTGAAAAAGATTTCTTAGGATTAAGAGTAGAAAGTATAAGTTAGAAAAAGTAAATACATCCAGGGAAAGCTAATAAATATAAAGAGGGGATATATAAGGACTATTGATTATCAATTAATGATGATTTTCTTGGGGAAAGGAGAAGAGGAAATGATGGGAAAAGAAAAGGAAGTCAAAACTAATGAGGAAAATAACGTTGACATATAATAGAAGTTATGGGAAATAAAGGACATCCTAAAATCCCTTAAATTCCAGCGTTGAATTATTTATTCAAAAATAATGTCTGATGCCTACACCTGTTCCACTTGTGGGAGTCATTCTTCCTGTGGTTACTTGGGACTTATGATAGCATTGTCATCCTCATGATTATACATTTTCTCCAGCGGACACCACCCCTACCCATGTTGTCCTCTGCTTTCTCTCTGCTCTAGCCAGTGAAATGTTCTTTTGTTTACTTTTTCTTCTATTTCCTCTACAGGCTTGAATTGTATAGGAAAGTACCAAATCTGCGAATTCTGGCCTGTGGTGGGGATGGAACGGTAGGTCCCTGAAAGAAAATCCAGTTCTCTGCCAATTCTATCTTTCTTATTGTTTTCTTGTGGCACTTCTTTTTAGTCATTGCCCAGTCTTTCTAATCCCCTAACACATGTATATCTGTCATGTGAATCATAGCCCCTAAGAGTAACAAGGGACTTTGTTATTGTCCTTATGAATACATACTTGATTGTTCTAATGTGTGTTTCACTCCCTCGACTATGCTGTATTCTTTCCTGTGCCATGAAGTAGGGATGTGGTCAAATCCTTAAAATGAAGATTATAGATAGATAAATTCCTTTTAAAATATAAGCTGAACTGTTTCCATTTATTCTTAATAATTTGGCCACAGTAGGGAGAAATACGTGGGCACAATTGAATTATTACATTTTTTTTTTTACTAGTGGGAATAAAACTCAGAATATTGACTATTGTTTTGCCTTAAAGATTATTAATTGGTCCTATTTATATTCTTTTTTGTTGATATATTTTACATGTATTTGGGGTATGTGTGATATTTTGTTTTATGCATAGAATGTATAATGATCAAGTCAAGGTTTGGAGGTATCCATTACCTAGAGTATCATTTCTATGTGTTGGGAACGTTTCAAGTTCTTTTTTCTAGCTACTTTGAAATATATAATACATTGTCGCTAACTGTACTCACCCTACTCTGCCATTGAACATTAGAACTTATTCCTTCTGACTGTATGTTTGTATTCATTTATGAAAAAAGGTGGAATTGGGCTGAAGGTTAATATCATGGATATATTTTCTCCTGTTTATTATGCCTCATCTGTTTTCTCCATTTGGCCTCTACTACTTACGGTGATATAGTTAACAAAGTAAAGAATTGAGAATCATGACATTTAGATTGTGTTGTCTGGTTCTTTTTCTTCCGGATTTGGAATCTGATCTCATAGGATCTACGATTGTATTATGAACTATCTTTAGCTTTTCTCTAATTTCCCTAATTAGAATGTTTTATTCTCAAAGGTAGCAACAAAATCTTCAAATACTGTCTCTCTTAGCACGTAAGCACTTAATGTAGGGTTGGATACACATTATATACCAATAAATGCAATGAGAATGAAATAGAACTGTGATTTTTATTGGTCTCTCAGATACTGTGTGGAGAGTAAAAACAATGTTCAGTTGGGAAAAATAGTCTTTATCTTTATTCAAGGTTCATATTACACATTATTAGTTTATAAAATTCATTATAATGTCTTACAGCAAAGAAGCCAAACCTATTTAACTTTTTTAAACCCAACGTTTTTCAAAATTGTTTGGCCGTGGAATTTTTTTTCCCCACACAATACCAATTTCAATTGATTTTAGTGTTCTAGGGAGATAAATTTAAGGGATATGCTAGGGCAAAATTTCCCAACTTTCTTTAGTAAGAATTACATCCAAATGAACCCTCTGAGGATGGATATACTGTGTGCTTCCTAACTCAAGCATCCCCCAGCTTAGTTATCTTTAATGAAAGGGTAAACTCACTGTGACTCTTTACCATATCCAGTTATCTTCCTTATTTTAACATCTACTTGCCTTCTCATATGACTTCAGCATCTCACTCACATCTTTTCTCCTTTTCTAAACCTCAGTAACAAAAACAGATAAGTTGAGGATGTCGTCCTTTCTCTTTCTTAACTCAAATCCACATAAGCTACGCATAACATCCCCAGATCTTGGACTTCTTTGTTGCCTTGGGTGCTCCATCTCCCAGGCCTCCCTTTCTCCATGGAAACTCCCATTCCACCTCTCCCTCCCTCATTCTCTTTCTTTTCTTCTTCCTTTTCTTTTCTTTTTTTTTTTTTTGAGATGGAGTCTCCCTCTGTCGCCCAGGCTGGAGTGCAGTGGCACAATCTCAGCTCACTGCAACCTCTGCCTCCCAGGTTCAAGCAATTCTCTTGCCTCAGCCTCCCGAGTAGTTGGGACTACAGGCACGTGCCACCATAGTGGGCTAATTTTTGTATTTTCAGTAGAGATGACATTTCACCGTGTTAGCCAGGATGGTCTCGATCTCCTGACCTCGTGATCCACCCGCCTTGGCCTCCCAAAGTGCTGGGATTACAGGTGTGAGCCACCGTGCCTGGCCAAAAAAATCTTGACCCCTTATAATAATTTGCCCGTTTTCCTTCTTTACTCAGCAGGTATGTGGAGGAAGCACTGTGCTAGGTCTTGTAGTATTGAGATATTCTCTGTAATTAGATGCATATTTGAAAGTATGGGATTCCAATGAATAAAGGATAAAGAGGAAAGAGAGCCAAGTCCACACACTTGTGAAACGTATAATTATGGGGCCTGAGCCAAAGTCCAAAAGGAAAATAAATGAAAAAACAGAAGAATAGGACAACCACCAGTCTGTTCTGTCAAGTAAACAAACCAAAAAAGGAGTTTCAAGAAAGAGGCAGTAGTTACATTTTTAAGGAGAGACTGAAAAGTTACCATGGAATATGGAATTTCAAGAAAGCAGTTTCAATAAAGTATGTGGGACAAAACCCAGAATGATGAGTAAGTGAAAGTTGGTACAATCTTAATAAATTCCTAATGGCCAGATCCGATTACAGTTTCGAATGTCTGTGATCTCGCTGATGCCATTGTCAGCCTCCTGACATGTAGACTACCTACTTCTCCTACTTTTCATATCCAGTCTTTTCAAGCAACTTCATTAATGATACCATAACTTATGAATATTCCAGAAGGGTAACTAATTTTTTTTTAATGTGGTAGGTACGTTTTCCTCTTAGGGACATTATCTATCTTTTAACTTCTGTTTTTACCTCCTCTGATGTAATTCACAAACGTACTAGTCATTTACACTTGGGTGCCGCATGGCCATTTGCATTCAGCATGCCTAAAATAAAAGTAGTACATTTACCCTAGAGTTGGTGCATTTAAACTAATTATTTTTGTCAGTGGTAACATCTGTAGTTAAAATACTCAGAATCAAAACTTTGCTTATCTTGTACCTTATGTAAACCCAAGTTTTATTTAATTTACCTTGTTAGAATAAGATGTTTTGTGAAAAACACGGGGTATATGAAATGTTTATCATGGTATGTGATTGATATTTTTTTGTTTTGTTAGTTTAGAAAATGAAACTTTTAATTGTGGGTGGAGGCAGAGTTTATATAGAGGAAACAGCCTGAGGAATTCATAAAGAAAACTGCTGGCTTTAGGCAAGTGGAGTATAATTCTGAATTCAGGTATATATTTGACATAAGGTATTCAGCCTTTAGTTAGTGAGCACATCTATCACTGTAGAAGCTAGCAGAATGCTGCCAGTAAAGTGACAAAGCTTAGGGAGAAATCAGAAATTGAATATTTTTCACTGACTAGGATAAGGCTATATTACCCCATAACCATATTAGTTTAAATTAAGAGCATTATTTAAGGTATAGAAAGTATTATTTAAGGTATAGAAAGTTTGCATTACTTTGGAAAAAAGTTCTTAGGCTTCAATATTAGCTACTTTAATTGTATATTATTTAAAAAATACATGAAAGGCCAGGTGTGGTGGCTTACGCCTATAATCCCAGCACTTTGGGAGGCCGAGGTGAGTGCATCACTTGAGGTCAGGAGTTTGAGATCAGCTTGGCCAATTTGATGAAACACCATCTCTATTAAAAATATAAAAATTAGTCAGGCATGGTGATACACAGCTGTAATCCTAGCTACTTGGGAGGTTGAGGCAGGAGAATCGCTTGAACTCAGGAGGTGGAGGTGGCAGTGAGCTGAGATTGCGCTACTGCACTCCAGCCTGGGTGACACAGTGAGACTCTGTCTCAAAAAAAAAAAAAAAAAATATGAGAAAGCAGAGGGATACATCCCCAATAATGCACTTGGAAGTGGAGGTGAAAGAGGTGATTCTGCCCTCATTTCTGTGACCTTTGGCAGGTTCCTTAACCTCTTTTGAGACCTTCTAAATCTACAAAGAAATGCATTCAGATCTCTAAGGTTCTTATAGCTGTAGCATTATAATAATATAGGCTATTGTTCAAGGGAACTTTAATGCAAGCCAGATTTGTACAATTTTGAATTTTCTAGAAGGTACTTTTAAAAAGGTAAAAAGCAGGTGAAATTAATTTATAATATATTTTATTTATCTAAAATAGTATCATTTCAATATATGTTAATTTATAAATGTTGTTAAGATATTTTATGTTCTATTTGTACAGTCTTCAAAATCTATCATATATTTTATACTTACAGCACATCCAATTTGGATTAGCTATATTCGAATGCTGGATCACCACATGTGGCCAATGGCTGCTGCGTTGGACAGTGCAGGTGTAGTCTCTTTGTTACTGGCTTGCACAGTTCAGAGGCTGTCACATAGTTACAGCTGTCAGATGGTCTGATCCCATTTTCAGATCTCTTGGCTGCAATAAAATTCAGCCAACTCAAGAATGATCTCAAACCTTCATGTTTATAAGTGAGAAATAGCCTGTTTTTGGTCATGTGATTAATTTGTATTTTCTCACTTCCTTGGCCACACTGACACCTATTCAACTCCCAATGGCTGTCACCCTGCTGAAATATTGACGAGCACATGAACTGATCTCCTGAGGCTCATGTACTCTCATTATGGCTCCTTAAGGTGTGTGACCCATGGTCCCTATCTATCTGGCTCCTGACTTTGGTGAACTTGGCTGGATCTGCAAGTCCACCTGTAACCATTTTAATTATTCCCAAAAGGCCTGACATTAAATTGACTCCAGCCATCCAATTCATGCCTATTTCTTGTTCTATTGGCTTCTCTAGATAAAAAGACATCCCAAATGGTAGACATCCCCATGCCCTGACTCACCACAGCCAGTGCAAAGAAGGAAGTATTATTTTCCTTTAATCGATAGGGACAATCCCTCATCCTAAGCCCCTTTCCTCATTCATCCTCAGCCTAGTTATATTTCATCCTCTTTCAATGAGTAAGCACACAGTGTACCTTCAGTGTGGATTCTATATTGTTTTAAGAAAAGGTCATATTCTGACTTTTATCTTGATTTCTTTTGGGCTAATTTTAAGCACATTTCTTTTAACACGTTGGCTTTATTAAGTGCAAACATACATTAAAATATCAAAAGGAAGAATTATCATGCACATATTCAAAAGGGTCCCCCAGCCATCCAATACTGTGTGGTCATTTTCTTTCAGAGTTCAGCAAAACTCTTGTTTTCCTTTGATTTCCAAACGTGAGTGTCCTTCGCTTTTTGGCCTGCATGTACTACAAGGCAGTGCAACGTGCATCTGTTCTGTTGGAAGAAAATATCAGTTCGCTGTCATCTCCACCCTTCAGCCACCCCTCATGTTAGTATACTGCAGAATGAAAATATTGTTCAAAATGCACTTGGTAAACATTCAGTGACAACTAATGCTAAAAACAGACAGATGGTGGCAGCATTGACCAGCTGCTGCTGTGCATGGCTGCTGAGGGACAAAGCGGAGGACCTGGTGTTCTCAATCTGTCAGCTCTGCTTTTCCTAGGAAGGAAGGAAAGAACTTTGCAAGCTGGAAAATCATTAGGCCCAATCAGGATAACTTTCTTCAGTTCTGGTGGAAAATATACCAAGTGCAATAAGTTGCAGTTAATTAAATAATTTAATTGAAAGGGTGCTAGGTGAGCTGGTGGAGATGATTTGGGAAAATATGAAAGCCGTGGCAGAGTTCCTGCCCATAGAACCTTTCAATGTGCAGTCTGGACTTCAGGCGGAAACAGGTTCCGGATTACTGTAAAGACAGAGCTTCCAGTAACAGCTTTAAGATCTTTTGTAAAGTTTTTCTCTAAGGACAGAGACACAGATTGTTTCCCAAGATTTTTTATGTCTCCTGCTATTGTGTGTATTTGCTTCCATTTTGTTTTTTATAGCCCCTTTTTACTGCAGGACACCTCTGCTTTTACTGTTCTTTATAGTCTGCAAAAGAAAGGCTTCCTGATTTGATGGCAGCCAAAGGTGGGGCTGATTTGCAAACTGAGGGCTCAACTTTAAGTGGAGAAATGGGAAGAGGACATTTTGCTTCTAGGAAACTGGGCCTTTATTGATGAAGTGAGAAAAGAGGAAGCAAAATCTAGCTGAGTCATAGTAGCTAATGTTAGTTTAGCATTTCCTGTTTGTCAGGCACTAGCTAAGCGATGTCTACACATGAGTTGATGAAGCAACTCTAAAAGACAGGCATTATTATTACTCTTGCTGTACACATGTGAGGGGAGCTTAGAGAGACTAAATGACTTGCCTAAACTCACCCAGCCAGTTTGTGGTGGAGCTGAGCTCCCTGCCGCTCATCTCGGTGCCCCACACTTCTGCGCTGTGCTGTCTTCCGGGGATGCTGGCGCGCTGTGCTGTCTTCCGGGGATGCTGGCTGTTGGGGAGTGGTGATAGAGCTGCTGGCTGAGAAATAGTATTCAGGAGCTGTGGAGGGGCGATATAGACCCACCTCAGCCAGAAAACTATTAGCCTAATGTTGGTTGTCTGTGGGAGAATTTCAAGACAAAACAAAATCTGTGCTGTGAAAGGCAGGAGGCCTTTGATGACTCCAAGGGTGATGGAATGACGAAATGCAAGATTTTCTGCTTATATTCAGGAGACAATGACATATTTGATCATTTGGCTACAGAAAAAAGGAGACAAAATCTGTTTATCTGGTTCATAAAGCAAATCAATTGATGAGAGGCGAAGCACCTTTACATTCACACCCTGTGTACTTGTCCTTTTCTGCATAGATCAAGGGTAAAAGGAGAAGAGATGGTGAGAAATCCACGCACCCTGTGGACTCTGCCTTTGTGAGGACTCATAGCTCAGTATCACGAGAACTCCTGACAACCTTCTCTGAGAAAACAAATAGGAACACAGCCTAGAAGATTTGAATGAGGGCTATTAGAAGACACAGCATCGGCTGGGTGTGGTGTCTCATGCCTGTAATCCCAGCACTTTGGCAGGCGGATCACTTTGAGCTCAGGAGTTTGAGACCAGCCTGGGCAATGTGGCAAAAGCCCCCCATCTCTACAAAAAATGCAAAAATTAGCCAGGTGTGGTGACTTGCACTTGTAGTCCCGCTCAGGAGGCGGAGGCTGAGGCTGGAGAGTCGCTTGAGCCCACGAGGTAGAGGCTGCAGTGAGTTGAGATTGCACCACTCCAGACTGGGCAACAGAGTGAAACTGTCTCAAAAAAGACAAAAAAAAACAAAAAAAAAACCAAAAAAAAAAACAGCATTGATTCATGGAAGTTGTGGCACACATGATGTACTTCAAAGTCATTTGGAAATTGTGTTCCATGGGCAGTGAATTAACCCCCTAACGTTCCATCTGTTTTAGTATTAGCATTCCTCCCGCAATGTGGAATTGTTTCTTTGCAAGCTCATCTTCACAGGAAGTTGCTTTATTTAAGTTTTACTTTTCTATCTCTGAATCACTTTGGTTTCTAGTGATATTGAATTGTTTTCAGGACTTTCACATGAGAGCTGGGTTTTTCTATAGATTCCTATGGCTCCATCCTGGGAAGATGGCAGGGGTATGTCATTGGGCTTTTGGGAAGTTGGGTCGAGCACTTACCAGAGAGGCTTTCTGGGCTTCTTTCAGCCCTAGCAAGTCTCAGCTTTCTGTGGGCCCGGACCTCAGACTGGTTTTCACATTCCTCCCTCTTCTCTTCCTCCCTGCTATGGGAGAGCCTTGCTCCAGGACAGCTTGCTCTCGGTAGGGGACACGCTTTTATTTCTCCATTATCAGGCAAAAGCCAAAATCCCGGCTTCCTCTGCTATTTGCAAGACCAGGAGCCAAGCTGATCCAAGCCTTCACCCCAGCTCTGCCACTTTGTATTTTTTTTCTGGCCCATTGAAGCTGTGTCTTTTTTTTTTTCTTTTTTTCTTTTCTATCATTGTTGTGTCTGAGTGAAATGGGGTATTGAAAGTGTAAACTCATAACATTTTCTTTACCCAGAAAAGAGAGACATATTTCAAGCGAGCATAAGAAAAATGTCTAATTTAAATCTGCCTGAAAGAAAATGGGCTGACTTGGGAGTACAAATCATAAAGGAGAGGTTGAATGACCGTCTCTTAGAGAAGTTTTAAAGAGAATGCCTTCTTCTTCCTTCTTTGGAAGGGGTGGTGAATTAGATTTCTACTGAGTTCTCTCATGGGTCTGTGAGTCTGGCTGTATTCAGGGCTGTTGTTTCTGCAGTTGGTGATCCCAGATGGGTGGGCTTTTTCTGAGTGTTTATGTCCTTTTTATGGCCTTTAAGACCCCTTCTTGCAGTTTATTAGATCTACTTTTACTGTGTTTAATTTGTGCTTTTAGCAGTGCAGAAACAATGTCAAGCACAAACATCAGAACTAATTTAGCATCAGGCATTTTTGTTTGGACTTAAGTAGCAAGCTTTGTTGGTATTGCACGTAAAAGAAGAAACTAAAGAAGCTCTGGGTCAGAATCTAAGGATCTGTCTGGGAGTAAGTTCCCCAGTTGAGGGAAATGGACAGACTTTTTGACATTTATAGGTCTGGATTTTTAGTTACCACACTGGGTGAACCATGTGGTCTGCCTTTTTAGAAGATAAACACAATTTTAGACATAATTGGTACACGAGCAAGTTTTATATCCTGGGAAGTCATCTTTGTGAGGGAGAAAGAATTTCAGGTGGAAGTCAGGAAAACCAAAGTTACCATGACTCTGACACTTCTAATCATTTAGTCTTGAGAAAATTCCATGGTTTTTTTTGCACCTCAGTTTATCATTCTGCAAGTTCACTGAATTTGATCAAGCAATGTTTAAGGTTTCTTCATCTCCACAGGTTCTGAAAATCACATGCCACTGTTTCCAGGAGGGTCTGGCCATATCCAGAAGGGGGTTGAGCTCTTTATTTAGAGACTCCTTACACCTTAGCAGTTTGGGGGTTGGCCACTGGCATTAGGCATTCTCTATCGTGTAAACCATGTGATACTAAGGAGGTCACTTACCCTTCCAATTCTCTGTTTCCTTATCTATAAGATGGAAATGAAAATTACATTAATATTTATCTTACAGAGAATGTTTTAAAGTTTAATACAATAATTCATTAAAGGACTTTGCTCAGGCATGGCACATAGAAAGGCATCAGTATGGGCCTGGCACGGTAGCTCACGCCTGTAATCCCAGCACTTTGGGAGGCCGAGGTGGGCAGATCACAAGATCAGGAGATCGAGACCATCCTGGCTAACACGGTGAAACCCCGTCTCTACTAAAAATACAAAAAATTAGCTGGGCGTGGTGGCACATGCCTGTAGTCCCAGCTACTCAGAGAGGCTGAGGCAGGAGAATGGTGTGAACCCGGGAGGTGGAGCTTGCAGTGAGCTGAGATCGTGCCACTGCACTCCAGCCTGGGGGACAGATCGAGACTCCGTCTCAAAAAAAAAAAAAAAGCATCAGTATGTCCATGTTTGTGTTACTGTGAACTCCTCGAGAGCAATCTTTCTACCTTATCTGTCACAGCCTAGCTCATTTATCTCTTTATTTTGGTTGCTTAGTTCAGGGTTTTATGTGAAGTAGTGTTCAATAAACGAATGAACTAGTATTTTCAAGAAGCATGACTCATACAAATATAGAATGAATACATGTCAAAAAATTTGCTTAGCTCTTTAATGAGGGAACCTGCAAGATAGTAAAGCTGATTTATCAGAACTAGAGAAAAAGAATTATGTACTTCGTATCAAAATAATTTTTCTAAGTTTGATGCAAAACTGATCAACGTCCTATGAGAGAATAAAACTATAAACTTTAAAGCAATCATCTCTTCTTGACATTTGTGTCTCTATAGGACAGAAATCTATGTTAACCTACAGTTACACAATTCTTAGATAGGCCTGTGAAACACTATTTTAATATGACATTATAAGGATATTCAAGCTCCTTTTTGCCATTTCAAATTTTGGTCAATTTTTCTAATTAGTTGTAAGACTAAACCCAAAGTATTATTTATCTTAGAAAAAGATTAAACAGGGATATGATTCTAGTATATAAGTATCAATTTCCTGCCTAAACTTATAATAGGTACTAGATCTGTCCATAATTACATTTTCATAATGTTTCATTAAGGAAAATAGAGGGATATTTAGGAAAACACTATCAATTTCCAAGATGATACTATAGAGGGCAACCATTTAATAAGTACTTACATGGGCCATGTACCATGTTACGTGCTTTATGTACATTTTAGTTTAATTAGTAAACAATCGTGTGAGGTACGTATTATTATCCCCATTTTGAAAATCAAGTAAATGAGTCTCAGTGAGGTTAAATAATTTAGTCGAGGTTATGCAGCCAGCATGAGTCAGATGGAAATTCAGTCTGATTCTGAGTTTTATATTCCTTCCTGTGCCCTGTTATACTACGAAAGTCTTAAACTCTGAGAAATTTACAAGTGTGTTTCTAGTTAAACACACACATGAATGGGTTTAGTTTTGCTTGTGTGATAGAACATGTGCAAAAGGGTCCTTTTTCCTTTAACCATTTTGAAACTGCCTGTGATAAGCGAACTATCTATTCCCTACTCACTGAATTAAAACATACATGTTTTAAAGAAAAATAAAACCATTCTGTTTAGCTCTTGAAAGCCTCTGTTTCTCCAACTGTTTTCTTTGTAACTTATTTATCTTTCTTATATCTCTTCTGGCCCCCGATACGCCTGTAGGTGGGCTGGATCCTTTCCATCCTGGACGAACTGCAGCTGAGCCCTCAGCCTCCTGTGGGGGTCCTTCCTCTGGGGACTGGGAATGACCTGGCTCGGACTCTCAACTGGGGAGGGGTAAGAACTGCTCTCCGGGGCTGCCCATATCATCAAACGACAAACCAGATTCCAGATCCACTGATGTTCTAATGGAAGAGGAGGGTACTGCTGCTGCTGTCCAAGGCATAAGTTAGAGTTGAGAATCAAAGTGCCCTTGAGCCCTTATTTGATCTGGTACCTTCTTCAGTTTAAACTTATAATTAGCTAGAAGGGAAAGGAAAGCTTGGTATGAGAGAAATATAGTGGTTAGTACACAGGCCTGCGGGTTTTTGAGGTATCCACTAAAAAACAGTGGGTGAATTTGGCCTCAAGTCTGCATGTAAAAGGATCATACAGACTTCAGTTAATCCAGGCTCTAATCCCCAGTTAGGATAGCAAATCTGGTTCAACTTTACACACCTTACTTGGGAGAGTTAAGACTTTTTTCGAGCATTTTTTTTGTTTGTTCTGATTAGTGTCATCAGAGCTTTGGCTGTATAGGTACTTACCTGTCCTTTCCACAATGAAGCCAACTTCAGGCAAGCTTGGGGGAAATTGTTCTGTAGTCACTAAACAGCCATTTATTTACTTATGTATGTTATAGTACTATGACAGTAAGAAGGCGCAATATATATACATACACTGTGTACATATACATATGCGTACATGTATACAGCCCCACCAACTTTTTTTTTTTCTTTTTTGAGATGGAGTCTTGTTCTGTCGCCAGGCTAAAGTGCAGTGGTACGATCTCAGCTCACTGCAACTTCTGCCTCCCAGGTTCAAGCAATTCTCCTGCCTCAACCTCCCGAGTAGCTGGGATTACAGGTGCCTGCCACCCTGTGCAGCTAATTTTTTTTTTTATGTTTATTAGAGACAGGGTTTCACCATGTTGGCCAGGCTGGTCTCAAACTCCTGACCTCGTGATCCACTAGCCTAAGCCTCCCAAAGTGCTGAGATTACAGGCGTGAGTCACTGCACCTGGTCCCCACCAACTTTTTATCTGCTCATGTGAGAGCATTACCTGGGCTGGGCTCTGTGAAAATTATATTCAGATGTTTAGCAGATGTTTGTTGACCTTTGGGCAAATTAACCTTCCACAGGTCTTTTTTTAAAGTAGGCAGTGTAGAATTAAAAAATGTATTTACATGGGGCAACCAAGGTTATCATCAGTGTTAACTTCTCCCTTCCAAATCAGTGCCTTAAATATCCTATTGAGGACAGTCTATCGTGCTGTCCGTAATGGATCTTCAAGGATTAAGTAGCTCCCTAACAGGGCCATTCCTCAGTGAGACTTGCCGCAGGTCATGGGAAGAATGGTGTCTTCCAAGGAGGTCAGGGAGAGGTGATTGACAGGGAATGTTAATAGACAAGCATTGTCAATCCCATCCCTTCTTGATTCTTTCCTTGCCTCTCCAAACACATTTGTTTTGTGTTTCCCCCAAATTCCTCCAGTGAGAGCCATGGGGAGTCCTGTTTTTTACTCTGATAGAAGTGGCCATCCAGCCTTCAGTATGACCCTTAATGTGTACCGGTGACTATTGGTTCTTGCTGCTGACAAAAAATATTCCTCAGCTCTAACCAGCCAGAGCTAGTGTTTCTATGTATCTTACTTATAGTATTGTCTCAAATTCTAAGTACCTCAAGGTAAAAAATTGCTCTCCAAACCTTGCTAATTTTTTTTTTTTTTTTTTGAGACAGTCTGGCTCTGTCCCCCAGGCTGGAGTGCAGTGGCACCATCTCGGCTCACTGCAAGCTCCGCCTCCCAGGTTCATGCCATTCTCCTGCCTCAGCCTCCCGAGGAGCTGGGACTACAGGCGCCCGCCACCACGCCCTGCTAATTTTTTTGTATTTTTAGTAGAGACAGGGTTTCACTATGTTGGCCAGGATGGTCTCGAACTCCTGACCTCGTGATCCACCCACCTTGGCCTCCCAAAGTGCTAGGATTACAGGCTTGAGCCACCATGCCCAGCCAAACCTTGCTAATTATAAAATAAACAGAATATAGCGGCTTGGCTCTTCCTTGCATAAAATAGCATTGGCTTCACTATTCTCCACTCTGGACAGCAATGGATATGTTCTCTGATTCCTCAGGGCTACACTGATGAACCTGTTTCTAAGATCCTGTGCCAAGTGGAAGATGGGACAATTGTACAGCTAGATCGCTGGAACCTCCATGTGGAAAGAAACCCTGACTTGCCTCCAGAAGAACTTGAAGATGGCGTGTGTAAGGTTAGAGAGTTTTTTGTTCTGCAGAAAGGAACCCCGGAGCATCTGCCTGAGCTACAGGAAAAGATTCCTGGCTGGAGAGTCATGTGCTGATGAATTCCTCTGAGATAATGTGACAGTGTTTGAGTGGATGGCTACTAGGGCTATGGGTATAATATTACCACCTAATGATTCTGCCCTATAGACCTCTAAGTACCTAGGTTCCATATCTGCTTCCAAAGCTCAGGGAGCTCTTCTCTGTCTTCAACTTCTACACTAGAAAGGCATGTATTCTGTCTTAATCATTCATGTTAATAGCAAATAACCTATGAGAAGATGAAAAAATATGTATATTTGGAAGCATTGGGCACTTGTTCTTTCAGTAGAAATATAACCTCCTGAGATTTCTGGCCTGATATAAAATATATCTTATGTTGAAGAGGTATTAACAATGCCAATGTTACCACTTGGGTGGGACTTGAAGATACCTCAATAAATGTTTTGATTTCATGTTATTTAAAAAAATTTTGACTTTTATATTCAAGCTGCATGTGTGCAAGTTTGTTTCATGGATATATTATATGATGCTGAGGTTTGGGGTATGATTGATCCCATCACCCAGATAGTGAGCATAGTAACCAACAGGTTTTCAATCCTTGCCGCCTCTCCTTCCCTCCCTACTCTAGTGATCCCCAGTATCTATTGTTGTCATCTTTATGTCCAGACTTCATGTTTTCTTTTAGTGATTGAGCTTTTATTTGAACCGAAAAGCAAACCAAGGGATATATGAGTAGTTGTAATTAGTACTGTGAGCCTTCAGTTGGTCCTTCGGTTCTAAATTATGGCCTCAATTTCAGATAAATTTGGTAGGTTTCCCTCACATTACTTTCCATTTTCCTTCTATGATTGAATTTTCAAACTCTGTATGTATAAGAATCTCCAGGTGTGTTTGTTAAAATGCAGATTACAAGGCCCAG